>NC_142842.1:20000000-22500000 GCF_061612785.1 Hesperophylax consimilis
AGGTCTGTATGGGATTGTATGGCGAGCAATATGAAGTTATATAAAACGTTTTGAATTTAAAGCGTAATCTGTCATCCCCATTATTGTGATGTCACGCCGTTCAATTAACTATGTACGTTTGTTAAGGTTCGATGATTGCAATGTCATGTATGAGCCCGTATAAGATAATATTTAAAATATTCGAATGATTTGTATAGCGCCGTTTTTGTGAAAAATCACCTAAAGGGCGCTGTACATGTATTTTAATGCTCTTTCCATCTCTCGTACGAGATATGGAAAGGCGGATAGAAATATTAAACGCTGAGTAAATGCAAGAAACTCCAGGGTTGAACGCGGTTGGCGCCAACAAAAAAATGTCCAAAGAAGCCAAGCTAGCAGTCCACAATGGAATGCTAGTACGGCTTGAAACTGACAGATGTATACTACTATGTAGAAATGGGATCCCTGAGGCGTATGTGTGGTAAAACCATGTGGAGATTTGCAAAGGATCCGAGTCTGATGTAAGCGTAATGAGTAGTATATAGAGCGCATTAACGAAGAAAGGAGTTTAAGGCAATTATATGAGGCGAATCTGAATGGTAGATAGTTGGGAAAGCCTGAGGAATACATGACACTATAAACTAGACAATTTATTAAAACAACAGATTGCATCCACCGGTTCGTCGATCACTAATACCAAACTATATTGTGTACAATGTATTTGACCAAAGAACGTGAAGATTCGTTCAAATGTAATAGGTATTATTTATTGAAAATAATATACAGGACCATACTTATTACCAGATAGATCACTTGAGATTAACACCGGTTTTAGAGAAATTTAGATTAGGTACAGTTCTGCACGAAGAGGACATGATATATGAAACACAATATGTTATTATTTAATCATGGTACTTATTTTAATAGATTTTTGTTGCGTTTGAAAGAAAAAGAAAATTTCACGATGGGCAAGTTCAAATTGAGTCAAGCTCAGTACAAAAATTTGATTAGAATTTATCTTCCTAAATGTGATTCGTTCCTTGGTGAAACAGATTGAGATGTAAAGCTTCGAATAGTGTTAATTTAATTTGGATATTTAGGCAACACAAGAATGGTACTGTCAGGTGGGTATAGTCAAAAAAGTTACAAAGTAAGACAAACTCAAGTCATTTTTCAATGATGATACACGTTCGAAACTTCAATAGGCTCAAGTACCTTGTGCGAATTCAATATTAACTATTTTGAATTAAATGCTACCACCTTACTTTCCGGAACTTTGCTCATTCCTAGAGACAATTTTTTTTTCGTAGCGGTACTAGTAGGAATATATCTTCGAATGTCCTCCACGATTATTACGAACTTAATTTTGTGTTAGGAGTTTCGTATTACAAAATAGTCACTCACAACAATGTCTAAAAGCAATTACTGTTACACGCGCTCGTTTCGGTGTACAGAACGAAAGCTTTAAGCTCTAAGCTTTTTGTTTACTTGGTCTGCGTGATTGCTATGAATAAAATCATAGTGTTCTTGTATCGGATATTGTACCTAATTTACTATAATATATCAAAGTTACTTAATCATGCAGCTTGCGGTAATCATTGACCGATGGGCACTCATTTTTAACTCTCTGTTGATTAAAACATAGATATTTACAATAATATTTATTGATAATATGAGATCCATGTTATTTTAAGTTTATTATTATAGGTTTTTATAACCTTTCTTATTGTTTAGGTGTACCTATATCGCCAAATTAAAGTGGATATCTCATATCCACCTCGGCTAATTTGTTCACTTTTGGGAACAACTAATGGTGAGAAATATGATCTAAACGGCATTAGAAAGAGAAAACACCACGCTTTACATTCAAATGATTATAATAATTGGATAACTTGTATAGCGCCGTTTTTGTGACAAATCACCTCAAGGGTGATGTAAATCATCATATCAGTAAAACATACATCTGGTCGCTTCAGATAAACACACTTTTATTAAAAAAAGTCATAAACTTTTTTAAGTTTACGACCACGCAGAGGACATTATAGAAAAAACACTGGATATTGATTTTACACTTGTTATTTTACCCTCCATTACTAATGATATTACATTTATTAGAAGATTAGTGGCAAAAGGTAGAGTTGATATTTATATAAAAGACTGGAGAATTTAGGACTCTTTAGGACTGAAGAATTTTAATGAAATGACCTTAAAAAGCTTACAAAGCTAACAAAAAATATTAAATTTTTTTACACATTTCGTTTTTTACAATGTCGCGGACTGTAAATGTGAAAAGTTTCTGACGTTATGGAAATGATTGTCTAAAAAGTTGAGTTTTGAGTGTTGCTCTAAAATCTGTCGAGTCTGTAATCATTCTTAAATTATATGGCAGTCCATTCCAGGCTTTAGGTCTTGACACTCCGAAAGCACACTCACTGAACTTAGTATAGCTGATGACGCTGCTGACCTAAGGGATGACTGTCGTCAATTGGTATTTTTCGGAATACACATTTCCGATAGGTAATCTATTGGGTGATTCAAATACCATTTTTCAGAACATTTGAGCCATTTTTGAAATGTGGGAATAAGTAGATATGCGTGATAAGTCGCAGCGTTGAAAACGGATTGCAAACTGTTAATTGGGATCTGGGGAGGCTTGCATAAATTGCATTGCAATAATATAAGAATTGATTAAAAATTTTGTGGCCTGTTGACAGGTTTCTCCTCACTGCTTTAATTTGCCTTAAATGAAAGAACCCCGTGCTTACAGTTGTGTTCACTTGAGTTTTAATTGAGTTTATCTAAATGCTAACTACAGAAAAAATGTATACCTCCATAAAACCAAATTTTCCGACCACAACTTGAAAAATATTTATGAAACTTTGTGATTTTTTTTGATTAATTATTTTTACACGACAGTGAAAGTGAGGTGTAATACATTTTTCTAATTAAATACGGGGGTGTTTTTATTTTTATTAATTTGTATTTTAGTCAGAAAAACGAAAGTTGGGCCATTATTAAAACATTCTATGTTTGCTTTAAAAATACATATTTAAAAAATTATGTGTTTTTTCTAATAATATAATCTGAAAGCGTAATTCATCACCTTTCAAAAGCAGTTTTTAGTTACCAGATACGTTAAGAAATATTCAATTTATTTTGATATTTTTGCAAAGCGGAAATAATTTGATTATCTGACAAAATATCCCAGAGGCTTAAGGAGTTAAAAAAAGATCGCATAAAACAGAAGGTAGGTACCTACTTATCAAAATTAATAGTGATTTACTGCCCCAAATCTAAAAAAAACGTAATGGCGTTTGGAAGAAATTATCCAGAACACGAAGATTAATTACCATCTTCGTCGACCCTTTCAGACGCCTTCATTTAGCCGAGCAAGACAGGGACAGCATCTATTTGTTATTTTTAAATTGGGATATAACACTTAAAAGCCAATAAATCTTACACAGTACAATCCGAATGGGACTTGTCGGAATGTGTCGTTTCATTTGAAAGACTACATCGTCCACAGGAGTGAGGGAGACTTTTGTATTCTGTAATATTATCTCCGATCTGTCACGAGAAGCTGTGGGATTTGAGCTTAGTGCGGCTGGACCTATTTGGCGCCAGGAATTTTGCATCTGGTGTAACATTATTTCAGGGCAACTCAATCCCGAGACGTCATCTGAGATATGGGATACATTAGTTGAAATTTGCGCAACCTGACGGACACTTATATGCTTCATAATATTATCTGAAGTGGCCAGATGTTTTGCTGGGATAATGCTGGATATGAATGCTGAAGTAAAATTGAAAATAGGTTTGAAAAAATGAATAGAAAAACTATTATAAAATGTAATGTGACCTTTTTGCTAGATTCCCAAATGAAGTCGAAATACGAAACGAAACTACGTAGGTTCTAAGTACCTACCCAAAAATGGAATCAAAATCCTTATTTTGAGATCTGCATTCGTTTACATAAACTTGTTTAACGTGGAAATACTCCCACAAAGATATATTAACTTTAGACATAGGTAGGTATGAGTAGGAATTGAACGCTAATTCACAAAGCGATCCAATTGAAAAAATAAAGTGGTTTTTTTCAGTGAAGAAGAAGATAATACTAAAAAATCTGAACGAAACAGAAAAATAAAAATAGATAACGGTCACAACTAGGAATCGAATCCAGTTTCTCTTGTTTTATCACGATAGGCGTCTTAATTTTATTAGACACTTTGTGACACTTAAGGACACGGGTTCATGTCCCGTTGGCGTCATCTTATATCAGGAGATTTTTCAATGTGGATGAGTGTTTCAGGCTAATAATTATTGCTTATAAAAAATAATAATTGTTACCCTTTGTGCTGTGCATAAAAAATATTGTCTTAAACATTAGTTTACCAAAAAAATAATAATTAATATTTGACAAGTTCTAGTATTTTCACCAAAATTGTAGACAATTTGTCTCGACGCCATCTAGTGAGAGAGTTAGCACTTACAATGCCTTTCTCATATAAAATAAAGTTGGTTGTTTCAGGTGAACAAATGTAACAAGCAGTAATTGTTGAATGAAACACTAGTATATATTGAATTATTTCGCGGATAAGAGATAAGCCGCCATAGCTCAGTGGTCAGAGCTGTCGACCGGAAATCGAAAGGACACGGGTTCATGTCCCGTTGGCGTCATGTATCTTTTATCAGGAGATTTTTCAATGTGGATGAGTGTTTCAGGCTAACAATTATTGCTTATGAAATAATAGATACTTTGTTTTCATATGAAAAGGTAGATGCCAAAAAATTAAGGAAAAATTAGTTGAAAGACGATATTTTTAATTCTGAATTTGATATATGAGATCGACAAATATGACGTTTAATAAATAGGTCCCAATGGTCAAGTTGTCCCGGTAAGACAAGAGATCCTGGGTTCGGTTCATAGTTGTGATCTTTTTTATTTTTCTGTGTCTTGTTCTGTTTCATGTTTTGTTTAGATTTATTAGTATTATTTCTTCTTCAATGATATATTGCATTGATGGGATAACCTTCAAAATAAGTTAAAAACAAAAAGTGTTTCAAGTATTTTTTACCTGAATTTGAGATCCAAATCGTCTGATGTCACGAACAAGCTGATGCATTATACTGGTCCTTCAGAGAGCTTTTGACAAAAATACTGTCATTAGTAAATGGATTACATACAATTATTCAAGAGAACGCTTTTAGAATACGAAACAATTGTTTATTAAGACTTCGTAAAAGGAAGGTTAGGTATCTCAGCAAACAGGGTTTAACAATTTAATGAATTTAAATTAAGCTGCTAAATAGAAATAAGAATACACATTGTTAATAAGCTTCTAACAAAACAAAAAACAAATACGAAATGTATCTTTACACACGGACTACATTACAATTACAATACCCTTTCATTCTACACTCTATCAATTTAATCACCTTTCAGACAAAACATAACATATCCTTATTCCCTAACTTAGTGGTATAGTATGTCAATAAATAATCAGTCTGATCTATTTACTAATAATTACTCAAATTATTAGTAAATAGATCTTATAATCTTCTTATAACTTCTCCATTCTCTTCTTGCAACCCAAACTAGCTTTTCGCCATTTTTCTTTTTCATATCATAGTAATGTATAGATTCTGTTCAAACTGTAAAATTCACCCGCCATAACACAGGGTCATCCCTAGCATGGAGGGTGAAATATCACAAAAACCATATGTACCCTCTAAGTCTTGTATTAATAAAATAAAATGAAAAATAAAATTTATGACATCAGACATCACACCACAAAATTAATTTCCTTAACGGGCAGCAAGTTAAAATATTCGCCTGTCACTTATAACTAGATATTGATTATAATATATTCAAATGCTGGCCAATAGAAAATGTGTTCAGTTCTATGAATATTGATTAATGAGATGTTCCTAAATCGACATTGGTCACGAACTTCCAATTTCACGACGAACGAAGACCCACCACGATTTGCATAAAATAAAGTAGGTACTTCTTCCTGAATCAATTATCCGAAGACTCGTACTTGAATATTTGATGAATGAGATTTATAAAAATTCGACATTCTACGCTAGAAGAATGCTGATGGACCTTTTGTTTTTTTAGTAAATGATTTTTTCGTAAAGTTGAGCAATAAACCTTGTCCGTTGCATTGCCTCACGTCTGTCCTAGAACGGGAGGAAATAGGGATGGGTTTTTCAAGAAAGGCTTTGTTCATACAATATTCGAGAACAAGTTATTTTACATACCACACGAGTAGGTACTTATAGCTTACTGCTTGATTTGCTAATGGTAAAAACCTACAAACCGATTCAAATTAAAGAGGTCAGTCTGCTTATATTATTGACGTAAAAGCGTCTACTGACCTTCCCCGTTTTATGTTTACTTCACGTACGGAAAAATACGAATGTTTTATGCATAACAAATCGTACGTGTGAAGCGGCTATGACTTATTACGTGTAAAACATTAATATTCAATTCATTCTCATGCGAAGATTCAAATATTTACTTCGACATCTGTTACATATTCAATATAGATACATACTTCGACACGTTCCAGTTATTCTGATTTCAGTTAGCAAGGCTTTCGAAATTTGTAGTTAAATAAATACAGCGTGATATTTCCATTGAAAATCCGGGGTGTCCTGGAGGGTAAGAATTAAGAATTCAAAGAAGTGTGTTGTAGGTAGGAAGGTAAGGTAGGGGTAAGGTAAGAGGAATGCTTATTTAAAGGCATAGATTATCTAAACAGCAGAAAGGTGAGTAAAGTCGTTGTTTGCATTAATAATAAACATTTGGGCGTGGAATATCTGCGTCGCCGGAAAGGACGGATCAGGTTTCTGTAAGGAATATTTAAAATAACTCACCCTTGTAAGATTAAACTTTACAAGCAGTTGAGAGAGTATTTACTAGTACGAGATACAATATTTAACGTGTAAACTGTAAACATAATCTCGCCATCTGACTGCTAGGAAGTCAGAAAGTATTGACACTATCCTATATCCTTTATTATTCATTATGCTTCTTTTTAAAGCGAACATTTTGTTTATTTGTTATAGATAACTGTGAGATGAATACAATACGACTTTTGACGTGGTAATTAGGTACTTTGAATTTCTAATATTCCCACAAACTATTACTAATAATATGGAATGTATTGCATTGCACTACCCCTGTATGCATTCTGGAAAAATTCTTATTATTATTAATGGCAGATAATTTGTAAAAGGTTGACAATTAATACAAAATACCCATAAAATATACACTTCATTATATACAGCTGTAATTCACAATATTTGCAGATGTTTATTATCATTACAGCCTTAATAGTTGTATTTTATCACATTTCATATTAGTCTTATTTCATTTGATTGTAAAATGTGGGGCTCAGCACGGGCAAAGTACCGACTGAGGCCCGCATCATCATCATATTTACATAACATCAGTTAGGTACATAATATATCCGTAATACGTATATATTATTATAGCCCTATTCAAGCGCGCATGGGGTAATTTTTCACAAAAACGGCGCTATAAAATCGTATAAATAATTTTTGGGAATAATTTATGGATAAAAAATTAATTGAAATAGTATTGTAAATTCTGAATTTGAAATACGATATCGACGAGAATGACATATAGGGTTTTCCAATAAGAGGTGTTATTTTGATATTCAATCGTAAAAGATCAATGGTTTCGTTGCTTGTGTGGCACGTAGCGCCATCTTGTTGAAAGTAAACGTTGTTCAGATCAATACCATCCAATTCCGGCCATAAAAAATCATTAATCATCTCTCGATATAGCGCAATCCATTCACCGTAACTGTTGCTCCAGCCTCATTTTCGGAAAAGTAAGGTCCAATGACTCCGCCGGACCATACACCGCGCCAAACAGTCACACGTTGAGGAGAGAGAGGCTTTTCAACAATGACTCTTGGGTTTTCCGAGCCCCAGATGCGACAATTTTACTTGTTGACGAACCACCGAGGTGGAAATGGGCCTCATCACTCAAGATGATTTGCATTTGATTCACTCAAGTGAATTTTAATAATTTCAATGCGTTGTTGAAGCGTGAATCGTTCTATTTTTATCAATGACGTAGTTTTTATTTGTCAAATGTCCAAAAATGACAGCTTTAAACGTAACATATACCGAAATAGCGGGTTATTCAAAACAACACCTCTTATTGGAAAACCCTGTAGAATTATTTGGTTCCGATGCCCGAGTGACAGAGATCGTGTGTACGATTCCCAGTTGAGACCGTTAGCTTTTTATTTTTACGTCTATTAACCTACCAAAGTTGGCGTGTTGGCAAATATTGGTATTCGTGTATGTATAATATTATTCAATAATAATCTTCTCAGTTCCTACCCATGAAAACAGACGCCAATATGATCGGGAAAATATCTAATAAACTAGTGACAGTCATGTGGAAATTACCATAAATTTATTACGCGTGATTATCGATAATTTATTCAAATTGTCTATAAAATTTATGTAGAGCCAAGAAAACTCTATAATTGCTCGTCTTTCCTGATAACAGGTAAGATAAGAGAGCTTTGTCGCCTTGCTGATAATAATTATTGACAAACCAGCACCGAGTAATTATCTTTTAAGTATTACCTGCCAGGGCGAGACAGGAAGAGCAAAGTGGGTTCCATTCCATTCAGGAAATAGCTCGACTCTGGGAAGCAGTCATGGGTGTGGTGTGGAATAATTACCTCGGATCATTATTGAGATTTCAAGCAAATAATGGCAAAAGAGTCTTATTGGAAATACCCATGAGTGAGGAGAAAAAGTCCAGAAGGTAGGCTTAAAAAAATGTAAGATACCGCACAGGCACGCCCACTGTCCGGAGTTAGTGTGACTTTAGAATCCTCAATTACGGGATTGCAGTGGGGCTGAATAAAGTGGAGAAGTGAAGGAGATTGAATGTAATGGTCGAGGTGTAGGTATCTATTCACTAAACACAGTTTTTTAAACCCGTAGCCGATTGGCAGTGTAAGGAGTCAAGCTAATCGCTCACCAACGGAGTTGTGTAAAAGAAAATGGGCTTAAAATTAATAGGTACAACTGCAAATTTATTTCAATAAGAACATATAAAAATCGTCACCATGGTCAATTTGAAGACTTTTAGAAGGTTATTTATTCATCGAACACACAATAAATTGCTGAAAGATGATGGCATTCCTCACATCTCCCATGAACGTGTCTATAAATAACGTAATCTTGTGGACACAACCATTTTCATTGTGTCAAACAATCATTCGCAGACTCCGGCATCCTGTGAGTGTTCCAACAATTCCAACACTATCTGTGTGAACATTTCTGGGAACTCTGTGTGAGGGCTATGGAAACAATAAACCAGGACGGAATTTGCTGTATGCAAATAGTGATGTTATTTAATTAAATTATTGAGAAAAACCGTAAGAAAAAAAGGAAGATCTGCTAAAAACGACATTTTTTCCTGACGTACACATCGGTTTATAAGACAAAAACTTGCGTATAATTAATCCTTTTTCATTATAAACCTGTTTGGGAGGCGGGTATGGGTACCGCCGCCCCGGGAACAATTTTTGCCGTTGGTCACCCCAAGTGGTTTGCTACGTTTGTTGAATTAGTAGAGGTGCCCAGGTTCATGGGGTGGGTTTTGTCTAGGTGTCGGATGCGTTTGCCCACCTACTGCGCGGGGGGCCGAATCGGGAGTGACTGGCTGAGGAAGACCTTTTGACCCCTCTCGACCTATCGCCTTGCACCGAAAAGGGAGGGATGGGTTCATACCATCATACCTGAACACATTGACTCCCAGATTCTCTATTATCTCTACTCACCCTTCACTCCTTTTTCCTTCCCAGAACTTTATCTCTTTCCTCTACATAGCATCCACAAAGATGATATAGGTCCTGAGGGAAAAAATCTTCAGGGCCTCTTTTGTGGAACTAATGTAAAAAAATTGAAAAAAAAAATTGTTGACAGGTTATCCAAAGAATGTACGTGAACATCGGACAAGAGTGCCAACTTTCCGGAGCCAGTGGAACTATGGCATCGTTATTATTGTGACAGCTGTTTGATAATGGCCGGTAATGATAGTGACAGTTGATATTGGTCTTGAAAGCCGAGGTAGCTGTCACAATAACAACAAAAATTGGATTATTCTAAATTTGAAAAAAAATGAAATTCGAAGAATTAAACACAATTACAATAAATATGTCGTGATACTGGAGGGAGCGGGGAGGGGAAGATGAAGTTTAGTCAAAGTAGCTACAGTTTTGTTTATGTAATTTTAGTATGACTTCAAAATGTAGAAGTAACTACAAGGAAAATGCTAAATATGCAAAATGGTAAAAAATGGCAAAAATATACATTTGAATAGACAAATACATAATATAATGTTGCACGATTATATACATACTTAACATATGATTTCATGAAGACGCAAAACACTGTGCATTTATGTAATTCACTTAGAATTATTAATCAAGTCGGATTGACTTATTATTATTAACAGAACATTTATTAGAAGCAGGTTGTCTGGAAACGTTAAGAGCCTTTACAAAGAGAAAAATCCGGAAGCTTACGATAAACCAAACACGTAACAGAAAGGTTTTACTGCTGTTTCAGGTTTCAGGAGTGCAATAAACAAGCAGTAGCCTCCGATAACTCAGGGATAGGAAGCACAAACTCGTAAAGGACTTTCTACGTTATATAAGCATTCTAAAAGTAACCTAGAAATAAGAAAGTAAGCATATATCTGTAGGTATCGGAACATAATAAGAGAATGTGAGAATAAGTCCACTGTATTTAGTTATCTATCCAGTGGACTTATATCTTAAAGCAAGTATATTAATACCCTGGAATATGCATGAGAATAATAAACAAAAATAACCACAATTTTATATGATTTTAAGAAATTTGAATCTTACCTAAATCTATAAGAAAACTAAAATAGCCATTTTGATTCTACGGGCTAATTTTCCGAATTCTTATTGAAAAGAATTGAGAGATATTAAAATAATTATTGTAAATACGTATCTACCGGCTATCAGTCTTATTGTAAGACGGCAAAATTCCAAACCACGTAGCTTATAAATGACGCATAGTTGACTTTACTGAGTAAATTCGTACCCAAATATATTTGCGTTTACTGGGAATGGCTAGTACTGAAATAAAATAATTCAGTAGGTATACTTACCAATATATTATAGATAATTTCTAAAATAATTTATAGAATTTTGTGTTCCTGGATAGATTCCTCAGAGCGATTTCTAGGCCCGCTGGTAAAGACTCAAGACCTATTTTACAAGCTAACGTGCAACGGAACCCACGTTCAAAGTGTGGAACTAATTTATTGGGCAATGTATATTTACTGCTCACTACTCGGTCACAACTTTATTAGTACCTTGAAACATTTTATAGAGTCAACACTCAAGGGACAAGAGGGTCGTTCCTGTACATTGGAAAAATCAACACTTATTTGATATTAAATTAGATTTCTGAAAGTTTTGTAACATCGTAGGTCAATGTAATTATTACGTAGGTACTAGGTAGAGCTTAGGTTGATGTTTTAAACTCAAAATTAATTACAATTTTTTTTAATTTCACCGTTAAATGCCTATAATCGGCCCGTTACTGCTATTGATCACACATTGATCATCTGTCAAGCTGATCACAATTCACAAATTGATCAGAATTTGAAATCGGCCGACAATCGGTGTTCTACGAAGACCGTTAAAAGATGTTTTTTACCATCTAACCTTTCACTGTACTGTGAGCAGAAATATTTTTGTAGGCTTATAAAATAAACGTTTTTAGCGATATAAAACCGAGAAGATACCGACTAGTATTGCATCAAATATTTGATTAGAGAATACTGGATCAAAAGTGTCTGGCGATAATAAACACATTTCAACGTATGATTGCTTGATAATAATGCACAACTTGCAGAAACTTGGAAGGACGATCTTATGGTAAAACTGGGATAAAACTTTTTTGTCTTGCTTAACTCCTGACAACCGAATGGAACACGATTTTAAGTAACTGTCTCTACATTTCCTACACTATTTATTTACCTTCGTGCCATAATAATTGTTCGACTTTGTAAATGGACCAGTAAAAAAATAATTCTCTTGGACAATTCAATTTTTTGGTCATCTAAGGGTTATGACGTTAAGAGGAAACAATCAGAATTTTGCCCAGCCAAACCAGTGCCCATCAAACTGATAACCCCAGGATACCTTGAGCAATGATCCGCGATGCCAGTGGTCGGGGCTTTGACCCATTTACAATAGAATCGTAATAATTTTGTTGTTAAGATGTCACAAGTGGGAAGAGATTTGATTATTTTTGCGCTCCTGCGGGCTATCAAATTTTTCACCATTAGGGAAGGTTTCCTGGGGTTAAATTCGTAGGATATAAATATGATATTACATTAATTCTTTAAGTTGGTTAGTTTTAATGAAAACTCGATGGAAACTAGGTGATCATTTAACCTATTACCATGATAATAATAATAATAATTGGATAATTTGTAAAGCGCCGTTTTTGTGAAAAATCACCTCAAGGGCGCTCAGTTTGTAGGTTGAATAATGCCTTTGATGGGTGAAGTTTGAAATTGTAATAGCGGTGTTTAGTGACCATATCAGAATAGATACATCCTAACTTTTGTCTTTGCGATTTCGTTTCTCTCCCAAATCCCTTCAGATTCACAACACACCTACCTCTATTGGGAATTCATTGGCTCCGAACAGTTGGGACTCTTGGGCGGTATTCACACACGGAGAAAACTTACTGGTATGAAATATTGTTAATTTATTAAAAATCTGGTCAATTTATTCTTTTTCATGATAATAATGAATTAAAAGAGTTCCTAATCAGTCAAAAGATAATGTTTTGTGAGGACGGCGGAACACGTATTCATACAAATACTAATACTGTCGCATTCCGTCATGGTATGTACTAGGAAAAGAACGCGTGTTCTCGATATATTCTAAATGACTAACATTTTATTAGGAAGTTGGCACGCTGTCACCTTTTAAACAGTATCATTTATCTCCGTGCACAAAAACGACAATTCAGGCAAAAACCTAACACGAAAAAATAATGATCCAGCAGCATAGACTAAAAATACATCAATGTCCAGCAGTCTCTGATGGGCAGAGAGGACGGACAGCCAAACAACTCGGTCTTGGAACACACTTCTTACCTCATTCACATCGTCTCATACATACTATTCTATTATTCTGACTCTTGACATGGGCCGACTCAAGTATCTGATTCACTAGATCGTGTCATGTCTTCCTTGGACGTCCCCGACTTCTGCTACCATTCGCATTTGCGTCCCTTACATTCCTTTCTTCGCTCATTTGCTCTACATGCCCAAATCATCTAAGAATCCTTTCTTAATATTACTCATTACGCTTACATTAGCCTTGCACTCTTTGAGGATCTCCACATTTCTCACACGAACATACATTGTTTTACTAAACATACGCCTCAGGAATATCTTTTAAATAACCAGTATTTTATATAATTTAGTTGGGTAGGTATTGATATCGACAAAAATGTAAGGATTGGTTTATTGAGTTCATCTATTTGGCTTGGGGTTGATTTTATGTCGTGGTTGTGGTGGGTTCGAAACCCATCGCAGCGCAAAACTATATGGACACAATTATTTACTCCACTATATGTGTAAGTACTACGGTTTTGCCAGTTGGGCGTCTGCTTATGCTGTCCTTAAAATGTTTACAGTTGTCGTAAGGAACATTTATAAATAAATAAACAGTCAACACAGACATGCACTGCAAACCGGATGCGTACCTTCGAGAGTTGTAATATTTAATTTTCAGGCGAAGCACTCGCGTTTGCCGGTTATCGCTTCGAATGTTTATATTGTGATTTAGCATGCTGGCAGTTGGCAGTTTACTGACTGAGTTCTCAGAAGTGTTGAGGAGATATCTCCTGCAGAAGTTATCTGCGGGCCAGAGAACTTTATGCCCCCCATTATCTATTGGCAGATTTGCATTTGCAACAAAAGACCAAGGCAATACAAACTTACAATACGGAATAGGGTTACCAACAATAATAATAATTATAAAAAGATTGGAAAATGTTTATCAAAACGGATTTTCGTTCAGAAATCCAAATAGGTTCTAATGCTAAATCACTATTTTGATTAATCTTTATCACAAATTGGTGTACATTATAAATACCAAAAATATGCTTTCGATAAATTGCATGTTTTTCAATCGTTTCGTTTGAGTAGAATACAAATAAAAAAATAAATTACTCAATAAAAAATATTAATGTAAGCTACAAAAAAAAATATTTTTTCAACAGAAATGTATTAACGCATAAAGGAAACAACTTTTAAAAATACGGTATTATAGCTATGATTATCTTTGACAGTTTCACTTGTTAACTTTTTGCTTTCTTATAAAATTATTTACAAAATAAATAAAAAGCAGTTTTATGCTTGAAATCGATCGTTTCTAGACTCCGTTTGTCAAGCGATTTTAATGCCTATTACCTACGATATAAGGTATACCAAGAATATACACATTTTTGGCTTGTGGCTTCCTCTTAAGGGGGAGTGTAGAAATTAGTAGGAGAATATATGATGCGAATGCTAATGGTAGCAGAAGTCGGGGACGCCAGAGAAAGACATTGATACAAGTGAATCAGATACTTGAGTCGGGCCATGTCAAGAGTCAGAATAATAGAAGAGTATGTATTAATGTGAACGAGGCAAGGAGTGTGTGCCAAGACCTAGTTGTTTGGCGGTCCGTCCTCTCTGCGTACCTCTACGGGGAAACGTCGTGATGGTTAGTTAGTTAGTTAGTTAAGTTTGTTTCCAGATGGCTAATGTTGGTGAAATGGTAAATGGTTTGACAAAACTCTGCATTAGTGCTCTGTCATCGAAAACTCTTCATACTAATCTGACAATTCCAACCGTAGAGCAAAAAATATAGTAACGAAAAACCACCAGTTTAAATTTATGTACGTGCAAGGAGGTTGTATTTTTATCAGCTGGTAGGCTAAGAAATATAATGCCAATATTGGAATGTTTGATGTAGGGAAGATTTGGGGACTGGAAGTCTTGGGTTGTTTCCTATAAATTTAATTATCCCTGCATCTTGAAATTATTATATTTTTTTTTAGAATACCATTCAGGAGTCCCAACTACTCCCAATCGCATGGAGCCAGTGAGACTATGGCAACCCTACTTGGAGCAGGTTGTAAAGTGAAGGAGATGGGGAAAAAGGAAGGTGGGGGAGTACCCAGCTATTAAAATCTAGTCACCAAACAGGGCTGAAGCCATTTCAAGTAACGGTTCAATTAGAATGGTGGTGTTATACCAGGGCGATACTGAGAGTAACTCCCACTCTGGAACGTGCCGCAAGTATACTATATATATTTAAATAAATAAAATAATGAAATAACACAAATCCATAAAATAAAATTTACTTGCGCACGCCTGGATTTGAACCCACTACTGATCATTTGAGCAATCGGAAAGCAAATCGAGATCCTTACCCCTCGACCACGCCGGCCGTCCAACGAAATGGTAAATAGTCAAGACTATTTAGTTGTGTTGACATAGAATTACCATGTCAACACAACTACTTTCAGCTCACAATGTCATATCCATAGTGATTTATGGATTTTAGAGTTATAAGTGAGGCCATTTTCTAGTTTAGTTATTTTTAAAAATAAATTTCGAAAAAAGGGTGTGAAACTAGTCTTCCATAAGCTTGGACGCTTGGATACCTTATTCCTGTTTAACTCTTGGCCGTGAAAAACAAATTATGTTCTTGGGTTGCAGCTTCAAATTTATTAATAATGTCAGATCTATAATATTATTACTGTTCCCACGAGGAAAACTATTAGAATCACTTGTTTCTCGGTCCCCAGTCTACCACCAGCCACTCTATGTAAACATATTCGTTTATTGAGCTATTTGGCAGCTTTCTAGTCATGTGCATGATAGCATGATCACACCACTGAAATAGAACCCGGGAGAGTAATGTGAAAATAATTATTGCGAACGTTGTTTTCGTAATGGCTACATTAATGTAATTAATGACATACATTTAGCGAAGAAAAATATACGCGTAAATTCTTGTCGTTTTCGCTTTCGCGGAATATAACTGAGTCCAAGGCCGATTGGTGAAGCATAATTTAAATGCGTGATCGTCGATGTCAGTCGATGTAGTTGAAGCGTGTAACTATGAAGGTAATGTACATATTGCATTTGAAATAAGGTTAACTTCATACATATTAATATAATGAGGTGTTTGACACAGATCGGTAAAGATTTATACGTTGTTACCTGTAACAGTTCCAGTGGTGTATAAAGTGAAAAATACCCAAATTGCGATGCATTATTGGATAATCACCGATTGTAGAGTTATAAGCATTTTGAGTTTTCACTAAAGCTTGTTACTCACTAGGGATATAATATTATGTACATGCTGGCATGCACAATATAGATTATAAGATTTAATACGTTCAAGGCTGAGGATAGGAGAGTGGCACATTGCGGCTCCTAGCTAGTAGGAGAGGGACAAATATAAATTACAATATATCGCTCGGCCAGCAGATCAAGGAATATTATCTAAGCCGCGCACCCCCACAACTCCAACACCCATTGTATATTATTATTATTACTCTTTTTACCGAGTGTATGAGATTGAATGGTGAGTGATATCGTGAGACAGGCCACGTCCACTGACATTTACATAATATTGTATCCCTAATAATAATAATAATAATACTTGGATGACTTGTATAGCGCCGTTTTTGTGCAAAAACACCTCAAGGGCGCTGTACAAACTTATATTGCTCAAATGATCAGTGGTGGGTTAAAATCCAGGCGTGCGCAAGTAAATTTTATTTTATGGATTTGTGTTATTTCTTTTTTTTTTGAAATTTAAATATGGAGAAAATATACAGTACAATACTTACCTGGTAGGTCACTTGAGATTAACACTTAATTAACATTATCTAATTGTTTATTGGCGAAATTTAGATACAGGATTTAGGAATTAATTGAAAAATTGAATATAACTGGACTTTCTCTTAGGATTGGTATATTTAATTTAAGGGTACGACAGCGACCTAGTGTGTGACAAGCTTTAGGCGAACGAAAAGCATGTTTTTTCATATTTGCGTCTCGCTCCATAGTAGAAGATACGTTCTTTGAAATGGCCTGAGCTATGTTTATATATATATGTATGTGTGTGTGTGTATATAAACATTAGAAAACAAAATTCTAAGTCATCACATTATTAATTCATTCTATTTAACCAACTAAAATTCTGAATACATTTTTCTCTACTATCCTATCGTCCTCTGGCATATTCTGTCAGGATTTGTGTGTATTTCTGCTGTGCAATAAAATCTTAATAAATGGAAAATATTTGAACGTATTCGAAAACTAAAAACTGTTTTTGAATGATAACGAAATACGCTTTCACATTTTATGATCAGGAATAAATACATTTTTTTAAAACGTATCACTTTACGTATTGATGTCTTAACAATGAAATTAATCGTTCCGTTTACAAAAATAACCTTAATAAGTTACCTCACTTTTTTATCGTTTCCATTAAAAAATAATTATTAAAAATTCATTCAAGAAGTTTTATAATTTTTCTCAAATTGCAATCGGAACCTTTAATTTCATGGAGATACATTTAAATTCTTCTATTGTAAACTATAGTTTTCTTGATTTCAATATAAAACGTGGTGTTTTTTTTCTTTCTAACACCGTTTAGTTGTTATTTCTCACCATGGCAGTAAGGGAGATGCATCGATGTTTATGAGACCATCTGAGCAGTTCCCAAAACCAATTAAATTTGCTTGAGAGCGTAGTTATCAACTGAAGTGAATTCTTCTAGTAATAATTATAAACTTAATTTTGATGTGGTTAATATTTATCATTATGATTTATTTTGAACGCGAAGATCTCACCAGACTAGCTTGCTTGCATAGACATAAGAAGACGTCAGTGCTAACTTGCTACTTCCTTGCTTACTTGGCAGATGAACGTTGTTTGGTATTATTTGCGATGCGCCGCGAGCGAAATAAGAAGGAGATTACGCCCCGGTCCCGAGCGGGATGCTGCGTATCGCGGGACACGAACATGAAGCTATCATGATGTATAGCATATTCATTAAAATAACATATACAAACCAGTGGCGTGCCGTAATACTTTTCCAAACCTGTGTAAAAATTAAAAAAAAAATCGATAGATAAATAGTAAATAGAACTAATTTCTTAAAAACCTAACTTTTCTAATGAGGCTACGTTTTGTTTACATTTTATATATGGCTTAGCTGTTATTATTGTTAGTTTGGCTTATACCTACAAACTATCATGTTTCCATTTGCGTTTTGTTGGCTTTTATATATCAAATGGTGAAGGTTATATTATTGCTTTTACCATTCTATACTTATAATCTTCACAATATTTTTTTATATAAACCATTTAAAATATGTATGTAAAATGGCAGACCGATCGCCCTCGATTTAACAGGCCGCGATAACCAGTCAAACGCTCTATATTTTGTTAACAATACATATTCTTATTTTTGTTTAAGAGGTTTATACCTAAAAATAATTGTTGTATGCATTTACTATTTACTTGCTGTTATAATATGTCAAATGGATATGGTTAAATGTATTATTACTGTTACTATTGTGAACTTACAATCTTCAGAATATTTTTCTTAAGAACTATGTATGTAAAAGCCCAATGGGCGTATAAAAAAAAAAAATAAAATAAAAAAACATAAAAAAAAATGATACACCTATAACATAAACCCATTAGAAATACACTTTTTATTTATATTGTACCTAACTATACTTCCCGTAGGTGGTGGGTTCACACCCCAGCGTGCGCAAAAAAAAGTGATTAATTTGTGTTATTTCACAATTTATTAATTAAAAATAATATGTAGTATATTTACGGCACGTTCCAGAATGGAAGATATTCTCAGTATCGTTCTGGTGTAGGGCCATCATTCAGAATTGAAATGTTGCTTAAAATGGCTTTATCCATTCACCGTGTTTGGTGACAATATTTGAATAGCCAGTTACTTCCGCCACCTTCCTCTTCCCCACCTCCATCCCTCCTTAGTACCACAAGTATCACAACATATCCCAATTGGGGATAACATAGTCTAACTAGCTCCAGATGGTTGGGAGATGGGACTCCTATGCGGTATTAAAAAAAAATATTTTTGGAAAATCAATGAAAATACTGTCGAAAAAAGATTCTCAAGTATTATTTTCTACAAAAACTTGAAAGATAAAACTTTACTTTTAAAATTTTTGTGCAGACATTTTCTTCAAAGTTACATATTCGCGACATTTGAGACATAGTTTTATATTTATCGTCTCATATAACCGTAAATTGGTATGCCACCTACAATACTAATCTTCCAATTAATAAATAATTGTTTTGTCACTTGTGTAAAAGTTAAAACACGTTTATTAGTAAAGTGGTTGAATAATAAAGGGTGAGTCGAAAAAAAAACTTTTTCTTCAATATTTTATAATTTATGCTTCTAAAATTTAGGAAACTTGAATAGAAATATCTTTGCACGCCTCTGGTAGGAAGGTATGGTGCCATGAATTGCATGGCGGTAGACAGATAAGGAGTCCGCCAGCAAACTGACAGAGGAAGTGCGTGGGTCGATAGGAGCTCTCAATAGCAACTAGCACTATATAGCGGCGCCAACAACCAACCACGTACAACTTTGCAAAACTGCATCATTTTGCATACAAATATTGTAATATTAATACTTACTAGGAGTTATGTGAACAATATACAACGTGTCAAAAAAGCAGTTTCTAATTTTCTCGAATAAAATAAATCAAAACTTGAAAATGGTATTATTTGTAAGTAGGTACTTAAATACCTACCCGCTTCATTAATTATATACCAATTTTCTTTCAAATAAGGAATTATACAATTTTTTCAAAGAAACCTATCATCTAAACTTTTTCTGACCATAAGTGCGTTAATATTTATTACTCCGATTTGACCACGATCATGTGAACTCTGGCGGGATTAAAATGTAGTATCTAACTCGCCCACTATCTTGGCCCGGAACCGGAACGTAACAAACAAATTTAGAGACGGATGACATACCAAATGTTAAAACAGAAATTCGCTGCGCTCAATTATAGATTTCATCCAGATTAGATAGATATATGGTTTGGGCTCAAGGAAAACAAACGGAGAAAGAAGTTTAAAGAGAATATCATATTATGTGAAAGTAGGTGAATGTAGGCGATTTTAGGAAGACGTGGCAGGGTCAAGTGGTTCAAATAATAGAGTTGGGTTAGGTTAAGGTCTACGAGTTGGGAGTCAAGAGTCTATGGTCGTGTTGTTTCACCCGGGTAGGTACCTATACATAGTCAATGCCAGAGTTATATTCAGTAAAAAAAATCGTATTTTAACCCTTGACGGTAAAAATAAAATTTAAAACCTTATTTAAAAGTTATGGCATCAACGATATTGTTTTAGTTATTACGCATGTACATGCTTGTGCTCTTACGCGTGTTAACGTAAAAAGTGCGTTTCTATTTTTCTTTATATTATAAGATTTGTAAGTAGCTTCTGAATACAAACCTACTTAGTAATAAAAGCGCCCCTGAGGTGATGTCTCACGGCGCTGTATAAATTAGCCAAGAATAAATAAATAAACCATATTCAAGGAGAGTAGAAAATATGTACATACTTAATTTTTTTCTACGAACATTGAACCCATAAATAAACCACCTTGAACCATACCCAAATATTTTTGTTTTATTTCAAATAAGGAATTATTTCAATTTGTCCAAAGAAATGTCACATAAAATATTTTAAAAAAATAGACACTGTTTACAAATAAGTAGATATTTAAGTACCTACATCGAAATCTTATGATTTCCCTGGAAAATTTTGGTTTTTATTTATTAAATAAGATAAAATTAGAAATATACTTTTTATTACTAACTGTTCACAGAACTCCTAGTAAGTATTAATATTAAAAAAATGTTGCTTGCATAATGGTACAGTTTGCTAAGTTGGTTGTTTTTGAAAATGCAAATCCTGTAAACGTGATTAAAAATAAAGTGAAATATGGGTTTTCCAATAAGAGGTATTATTTTGATATTCAATCGTAAAATATCAATGGTTTCGTTGCTTGTGTAGCACGTAGCGCCGTCTTGTTGAAATTAAACGTTGTCCAGATCAATAACATCCAATTCCGGCCATAAAAAATCATTAATCATCTCTTGATAGCGCAATCCATTCAACGTAACTGTTGCTCCAGCCTCATTTTCGAAAAAGTAAGGTCCAATGACTCCGCCGGACCATAAACCGCACCAAACAGTCACACGTTGAAGATAGAGAGGCTTTTCAACAATAACTATTGGGTTTTTCGAGCCCCAGATGCGACAATTTTGCTTGTTGACGAAGCCACCGAGGTGGAAATGGGCCTCATCACTAAAGATGGTTTCAATTTGATTCACTCAAGTGAATTTTAATAATTTGAATGCGCTGTTGAAGCGTGAATCGTTCCATTTTTATTAATGGCGTAGTTTCTACTTATCAAATGTTAAAAAATGACAGCTTCAAAAATAACATCTACCGAAATAGCGGGCTATTCAAAATAACACCTCTTATTGGAAAATCATGTATTTGGAATGTCCGCTCGAGGAAGTTTTTTCGTCAGAATAAAAACAATGATTTTGTTATATGCTTACCGAATTATATTATAATTGTTCGACCCAGTTCGTTGAAAGAAACACTCTTTTCGTAATGTCAGTTTGAACTGCGGTTTAGAATAATTTTTAATACATATATTTAATTATTACACTGGTTGTGATTTTAAAAGGCATCCGTGACGAATACAAGGCATTGCAGGAAACCAAAGCAACTTGGTGTGGTTGAATGGTTGTAACGCAATAAAGATAAAATTCCCCGGTGACACTTTTCCGCAATTATTTCGTTTAAGGTCAGAATTAATCGTCCGATGTTATCTCAAAGACGAATGAACGTCTGAAAAGCTAAATACAAAAAAGTTGTAGTGTTTTTTCCGGAACTTTTAAAACTTGATTCATGTCTAGGAGATTAGCAGTTAGTTGTTAGTTCTAGCAAGTCCCTCGGTAATATATGGCCCTTCGGCCTTAGGGAAGATATTTATGGCACTTACTGTGTGTTTGATGAATACCTGGAAAAAGACCGCAAAGATTAGACTTATGGCAGTTATCTACTTAAGATAATAAAGGTATTACAGTAGTGGGATCTTGAAAAAAAAATGAAGGGTTTTTAAAATAATAACAATACTTGGATGATTTGTAAAGCGCCGTGTTTTGGGCAAAACCACCTCAAGAGCGCTGTAATAATATATGTCTAAAATGATATATATTTTTTTAAAATTATTGAAGGCAATATTAACCACTCTCAAACCAAAAATGTAAAACAGAAAGGAGAGAAAAAGATTCGTTCGCATCTGGGAATTTAACCCAGGACTCGGGTTGTAGGGCCATTGCTCTGTCCAGTGACCTCTGAGTATATTTGTAGGCAGCTATCTTTAAGTATGATTAGAAGGTACTACACGAATTAAATTAAATTTTTTTGATATTTTGTAAAATTATTAACCTCAACACAGGCTTGTCCTAGTGAGGTTAAAAATTATAACTTTAAAACAAGATACAATGTAAAGAAACGATAAATAAATAAATAAATAAATTGCAATCTAGATGGTGTCTTGGATAAACACATCCATATTTATTGTATGTGACATTTACAAGTCCTGGATGAATATTCAATTTTTATCGCGGTATTATTTTATTACATTACAATTTTGTATTTTTAGTTTTAATTTCTTAGGTATGAATTTTGATAGCTTTACGCCCAGGTACTTGCCTATACACTACAGTTCCTCAAGGCAATTTACGTAAATTTTGGTGAGAAGTAATTGTCAGTTGACTGATATCGGGCCATAGTAACATCTACCTTCGCAAAGTCCCAGGGTGACGATGGGTAAGAAGATGTGTAAGAAGAATTTGCAAATAAAATTGAATTCTTTACCTAAAAAACTTTAATATTTTGTTAAAATTATAATTAAATTTTTTCAGCATATTTAAGTCATTTATTTTTATTTATTGTTTGAAACAATTAAGTGTTAACAATTAAATCCATGAATTTGCCATTGGGATGTGAATAGATATCAACACTCCAATAGAAAGTTCAATTCATTGATAATACGACCGTAAAAATATGTTAGATGTACCTAGGTGTTTTTATTTATCATTGACACAAAACACAACTTACTTAAGAGCTTTCAACCCCTAGGCTCCAAACAGGTCAATGAATTTATTTATTAGCTTAAGACATAATTCCCATGTTTGATCAATTTTAGTAAAATTATGGTTAATTTGAGTTTATTTTTTTTTTCATTTTAGTTAAAGGAATATACACATTTCGTTTTCTAACTACACAATTCGAAGATATTATCATAAATATACATAACATTATCTTATCTCACAGCTTATTTCGGGCACACGGATTCGCCCACAAAATACTTCTATCAATAATTTATCTCTTCGGTGTTCAGTGACATTATCCATTTCAATCACAGTCTGACATGACACATCATCATCGCACAAGCGAGTCAGCGATTTATCCTTTATCCACACAGCGTAGATTTGCAGCAGGAAGGAGGACGAAAAAGCAGTCAGTGATAAGTGACAAGCGGCAAGTGGCTTGGCGCCAGTCTCGTGTCACTTGATCTCACCACGACCGGACCGAGTCGTGAAGTGGCAAAGTAAGGAGTAAAAGGTGTTTTACACGACACCTTTTTTCATACCGATCCCCATATAGGAACCCAAATGAAAAATCTTCGCTTTATACGATCGTTATTTTAATACTGATGATTTTATACAGATAGTTGCCATTAGAGAAGAAATAATATTTTTGGACAGTACTAAATCCTCAAAAAATGGCAACAATCATGAAAACATCTGTCACATTGTGTCATATGTTTGGTTGTTATCAAATCGATGTTTTAATTGACCTTTCGGCGTGTGATTTTCACATTACAATGATTTTTGTAACTTGATCGATATTATATTCGTATATATGAGGTAAAACCACCATAATGTGGCAGCGCAGATGCCAAAGCAATAACTGTCACAACTCATTAATCAATTAAAAAGTGTTACAATACGATGTTAATATAAATACATATTGTATCCTATGAGTTAACAGTTAGCAGTGTAAAGTTCTCGTGCATTATTTCCTCAAAACAAAATGTCAAATCGTACACGTTAACAGTCAGTAATGAACACATATCGTAGTGTTTTTATAAATATTTTAAATATAAAATGAAATAAACATTCATCATTTTCACGTAATATAGTTAAGTAAAAAAAGAGATGACATGTCAAATAATGTGTGCCATCTTAAACCTTACGAAAATCCATACCAAAATAAAACGCGTCCTTTTTTTCATCCCGAATATTAAGGAATAGACAAACTGGACGAAAAACTGGTGTAAAACCCGCATAACACGAACTGATCACTGAAAGCTGAGCAGTATTGGAGCCTGAAGCGCCTTACCCACGGGTAAACAAATAGGTCCCGGCCACTTAGCTAACCGGATGGCTTACAAATAATGGCATATTATATACTGTCGTCAGTCATGCGTGATGCGTGGTGCGCAAAGATAATAGAATATAATATCTTTGCTGGTGCGTCTGACGGAACGTTTTTTTATTGTAATTTGTCTCTTGGCGTACGTTGACTAGATTATTATTTGTAGAATATTACAGGAGTTATGGACATCTCTTGCAAAATTATAAACAGCTTGAAATGTGCATTTAGAAACGAGTCACATAGGTGGTTACGGTACAATACAAATTTACAGACAGATGAAATGCCAAACGGTCGAGTTTTTTTTATATTCAATTTAATAATAATGCTTGTTAGTTTACAAAGGTAAGTTTTAAAAAAGAGGTAGTCCAGCAAAGCTGTCACATGGCTGCTTGTCGGTACAATAAAATCTAAACGGTATAATTATAAGGATTTTGACACCAATCTGTAATGTTATAAAAAATGTACAAATTGTATAAAATAAATAAATATATAAGTAAATAGTGGTTTTTAACACTTACTTTCTACCTAGTTAACCATAATAGTAAGGAACCAGATAAGTCCTTTAATGATAAGTATACCCTCCGAAAAAAACAATAATTGTGGATTGCTTCTTTGTCTGTCTGTATAAATTAGGTGTGAACATTTTTTTCACCATAACGATTTTTAAATTTTCAAAATATTTTATATATTAGGGAAATTCAAGTATTGCTTGTATTTCCCTATGTCCTTATTCCGTATCTAAGGTTAGATTACACCAAATAAAAATGTGCTATGGGGCAATATAAATTTTATTTCAAAGAAATTATTCGCTACGCATTTTAGTAACTTGCTTATCCCATTTAAATTTACTGTGAACAATTACTTTGACAAATTTTAATAAATTTGTCAAAGTAATGTTTATTATTTTGCGTACAAAACCTACAAAAAGTCCGAGGAAAACATTTTATTTATATTCTTTTAAATATGCGTAAAGTCGAAATTTGATACCCATGCAATTCAAACTTTCAATTGTTACAGAAAGTTTGCCAATTTTCGGTGGTAAGTACCCACTGAAAAGCGCGCAAACATCAATGAGGCGAAAATAGCTTCGTCATAAACTAGTCAATGCACCAGCTTCATACACACGTATTCAATTTATAATCCTCTTTGCATGAAGAAATATTAACGCTATTTACTATGCAAAAACTGGTCTTATATATTCTTACTTATTCGTTTCAGATACCTGTCTTTTTTGGCGATATTATGTACATAGATGTAACCAAAGATATTAGAAGAACGAGATGTGCTATGAGCAGTTCATACTGTGTGGAATTGTTTTGCCCAGTGTCGCCGGTTTTTTTCACCAATACTACTGCACACCTTCGCTTACGCTAAGGTATCCGCACTAATACATAGAACAGATTTCTGTGCGTACACGTCCCGATAGTATTCAAAGTATCCTAATTAGGTAGTACTCCGCCTACGGTCCGGCGGCCAACATAGCATATCTCGTTATTCTAATATCTTTGGATGTAACATAATATGAACACGTCCCAGACATGAATGAATTTAGTTTGTGTTTTTTGCTGTACCAGCTCCCTGCCCCACTGCCTCGCCTCAGGGATGGTATCAGAACTCCAACACGAACTGCTAGCCTCGCTTCGTTTGACTTCATGTACCAATATTCAAATAACCAAACCACCCACAGAGGTCACGCGTTTGCTGAACGTTTTTTACAAACACAGCGTTTTAAATTAGCTGTCAGTTTGGTAATATGATTTTCAATTGCAAACATTCAAAATGGTACACCGCCTCGGCAGGCCTGACGACACGAACCGAGAACCGAGGAATGTCTTCATGAATATTCAGATGCTATCAGGGGCGGAGAGTAGCGGAAAATAGGTGTCTGATTATATAATTGTGCTGGTTAAGATTTTGTTATTGTACTCCATTCTGTTATGGGATTGAGATGGTCAGTTTTTCCCTTTAATTAATTACAGCATTCTGAATAATAAATTGAAAATACGAGTATGTAAAGAACACGAATTGAAATGCCTACTACCTACTCCTGAACGTTATTTTAATTCCATGTATTAAGGATAAACGATTCAAGTTTAAGGCGATCCAATACCAAGCAATGCAAAATCAGGTGTTTTTGGTTTGAACATTTCATTGCTTAGAAATACTACAGATGCTTTAATTAAATACTGCAAGTAGAATACATCTTGGCCTTGTTAGCAGACGATCACTTTTATGATAAGATTTTTATAAGCCTAGAAAAAAATAAAGTGTCAGGCCTAAAAAAAACTGTCTAGTGCAAAATATCCTATTTCCAAACCCATTTTCGGATATTTTTTTATTGTATAATTTGGCAAATTCAATTATTTATTCGATTGTCGGAGGAAATTTTCATATATGTACCAGAAATTAAAAAAATATGCATTTTCGCGTTGTTTATTTTTACAAGAAGATCGATTTTCGGAGAAGTGAACATTGAATTTGCATTTGTAAAATAACCCTTTTGCCGTCTACTAATTAATCATTGATATTATTAACAACTCTCAATGAAGATATGAAACAAAAACAGATAATAAAAAGATAACGGTCGCAACTGGGACTCGAACCCAGGTCCTCTCTAGTCTGACCTGGTCAGTTAGTGGAGCATAGTCCCGGTAAGAGTAGAGAGGGCCTGGTTTCGATTCCAAGTTGAGACCGTTACTTTTTAATTTTCTGTTTCTGTCTGCTTCACATTTTCGTTGAGAGTTTTTGATATTATCTTTGTCAATGATTTCTTATTTGAATTATTATCAAATCATTTTCAATATTCCCATTCTTTAGCGTGAGATTTTAAATTGTGTACAATTTTATGATTAGCACAGACATAGGAATTAATAGACGAGAAGATAATGGCGAGGGGTAAAATCAACTGTTGAAGAACGAAGGGGGTTAAGCTGACTGTGATTCGTCAATAAATCAATCTGACAGTAAATAGGCATCTCGCATTATAATATCACCATTTAGTTCTTAAAAGTAAAATCTGCTTTTGAATGAATAGACATTTTTACATGGGAGCGCAAATTACTCGCCACGTTATGAACTAATTTGCGAAGTCCAAATTCGGCGAAGTAAATTTCTTCTGTTTGCAGAGTCGTAGTTAGTTTCAGAGTATTTAGTTAAGACACTTTTACAAATGTTTCATAATTTACTTACCCCAGTAAACAACGATGAGCACACTTGAGAATCGCTACATTGTGATGTGATAGTATATGTTTCTAAAACTGATCCATATAATACGGTGTGAATAAGCTTAAAATAAAGTCAAATAATGCTTACTTATGGAATGTAATACGATAATTGGGTTTATTCTCTTTTTCACATCTATTTTTACAAGTTTTCATAGTACAAGTCAACATTTTGCCGTGTTATTTCGTAAAATGAACCGATGATGCCTCGACCATAGTTCGCACAAGAATGATGACGTCACGTTTTCAAATTTCACTTGAGGCCATACGCGAGCCCAGCCGGCTCCAATGGAACCGGTATGGGGAGTGGGGATAATACGCTTTTAATCACTTAGGGCAGGTCTACTAATATTCATATGTCTATGATGATTAGTTAATTCTAATACGAATTTTGTGATGAAACAGGGTATAAAAATTCTGAATATATTTAGATTCATATAAATATTTACAACTGATTAATGCAACTTAAAATGAAAAACAGATTCCTTATTGTGTAAGTTTGTGCGCGCACAAATGCAGCTCAATCGCGTTGTTCCGGGCTGCAGACCGCAGGGTGAAAATTGCCCCGTTGATGTCCAGATGAGAGAGCCTTAGGTGAGGGAGAGCACCAGAAGCAGAAGTTGTGAGTATTTATCGCTCATGTAAAAATACCACATCTGCTATTTGTCTATTTTTAATAACGTATTTAAAAGAAATAAATAATTAATACAGATTTCAGAAAAAATCTGTTTATTGCAGTTGTTTGATTTTTGACATAAATTTGAAAATTCGCCAAATTAATATTCTTCAGACACAGTTTTCTCAAAACATGAGAAATGCATTCGCGTTAAATTTAAAATTAAATTTTTAGAACCGCGTTAAATTGCATGAGCGTCATGTTCATGTAATTCAACGGGTTTTCAAAGGATTTTTTTTGTATTGGTAATACTCCAACTAAATCTTAACAAAGACATAATAGATGTAGTATTGAATTTTTATAAAAAAATTCTTTGTTATTATTTTTCCACATTTCCACCCCACTTGTCGTTGAAAATAAGTAATTTTATACACGAGAAGTCATTTATTTACCTGCTGGAAAGGTTCCCGTCATTATTTCTTATAATCACAAAATAAATGCACTTGTTTCGCAGTTCTCAGATCGTTTGATGAATTATTATATTTCGCTATAATTAATTTATTTCTGGCAGATTCAATCAATCAAACTGTTTCATTCAGTCAAATGATTGAACGCCGACAATGTTTGCATCAAATTAATTTTTCAGTTGCAAATTTTAAGAATGACAGGTACGAGATCAATCACCTACCAAGATAATTCAATGATAGCTAAAATAAATACATACATAAAATTCTAGGGGGCAATTTTACAATCTTTTTAGTTAGCAGTTCATTAGTGTCACACGTACTCAGGGCTGGCACTGATTCCGGCCCCGTTTGGGGCGTGGCGCAGGTAAAATTTTGGCGTCCTTTAGCAAAACTATTAGACGCATAGGCATTTTCAAGAAAAATAACCCCAAGGGCGATGTGTTAGGACCGTTAGCTGTCAGGTATTATCAGCGCCTCGGCGCCATTGCAATTCGGCGTTCGGAGCGGACAGCTCCAATTGTTCCCACATAGGGCCAGCCCTGCACGTACTGAGAAAGGTTGTGAAATAGAACCTAAGATCTACAATTCAGCCAGGTTTATTGTTTAACCACGGTGTCTACTTTGTAATGCTGCGTATACATGTACGAACCTAACAAACAAATAGGAGTGACTGTTGATTGCCATTTTAAATGGGACATTCAAATAAACAATATTTTTAAAAGACTGAGAGTGATTGTGGGTAGATTCGTTCCTGTGAATATTTTAAAAATCATTTAACTATCTATCACTCGCAGAATCAACTCTACGACATTGAATAACCACCTGGAGACATTCTAGCAAAACTAATTTAAATTACCTACTATCAGTACAAAATTCTATTAAATAGGTATACAAAATTTAAATGACTAATTTCAAATTTTTTTTTTCACAGAGACGTAACATTTCATTGTATCGGAACATAAATATCTTGCCTGTGCAGGCCTTACTATAGGACAATATATTGATTCAGCATATTTCTGAATCTGAATATAAAAATAAATTGGAACATGAACACAACACTAGGTTCACAAAGAATGAAGGCATGCTCGATCCAAAATATAGCAATAAATATGGACAGCGAACCGTAGAATATGTCAAGTAACATAAAAAATTGTAAATTACTAAATAGATTCAGATATATGCTGAAAACAAGGCTCATAAGTAGAAATACTTTACACTAATGATCACTATCAATCACTAGTTGTTATTTATTGGCTTGTAGATGTAGTGTTATTTTAGATTATGTTTGCCAATTAAACCAAAGATCGAACCGAGCCACGAATCATGGAAAAGGAACGAAGACACCGCAAGCGGCATTTCGCTCCTTTTGTGATTGTCTGGTACTTTTCCGTAAATCGTGGCTCAGTTCACGCTCGCGTTCGTTCGTGTATACGGAATATATGGAGCATTTTATTTCTTATTATTTATCAATGTGAAAACCGAATGCGCTACAGTCTGCGCGTTACCATACAAAGTAAGCTGGAAGTTGTTGGATCAATTGCCATATCGGTACCTTTCTGAACGTCGGATAAGCAAAAAGAAATTGGGGAAAGAAATGAAAAGGAGGAGGAACTAGAAAGACCTCGGAAGTGGCGTGCCACGACTTTTCCTCACATTTCCAGAACAAACGATATCGTTTCTATATTTTGCTGCCGGCTTTGAATGAATCATGGAAATTAATATATATATATATATATATATATATATATATATATATATATATATATATATATATATATATATTTTATGTTACTATTAGTTCCGGACATATAATATCAGGACACAAGATAATCCTATAGGTAATTCACTGTAGAATTAAAAATAATTCTATTTATTTTACAACTTTTATTTTATTTAAAAAAAATAATAACTAATTAATCGCCGCTCATTGTAAATGTCTGTTCGTACTTATTTGTCTATATTTGCTTGTTTACTCTTAATTTGTTAATTTTCATGTACGTTTATCATAATGAAGAAACCATTGGTTTTGAAACATCTTGATCCTTTTTGATTAAGTAGTGGCGAATACAAAGTTATTTATTTTATTTAGATGTAAACTAGTTTAAACTCGTTTGATTAATTTCTATTCATATAATTCAAACAAAACTCATATGAACCCAAAGCAGCAACCTTAATCTCAGTCTCAGTTGTTTAAACTTTTCACAAAGTCCCTTTCACATCAATCCAAGACCTTAGTCACTTTTTAATTAATTCGAAATTCTTTGCAAGAGTAATGTCACCGGGTGTTCCTTCAGATGCAGTTAGAAACGGAATAGATTTGAATCCTGAGCGACAAATTAATGCAAAAACGACGCCTCCATTACAAAGTTTAACATAATTTAATGAAAAAACCAATGACGAATCAAGTTAAGTATTAGAAAAACAGAATACGTGAACGGATGTGAAAGTCACGAAGACGTTCATTGTTCATGAAACATCAAACGACTTTGTATAATCATGCTGTAGTTGTGACCGTTATCTTTTTTATTTTTCTGTGTTTTGTCTGTTTCATGTTTCATTTAGAAGTATTTTTATTATCTTCTTCTTCAATGATATAATACACTGATGGGTATAACCGTAAAAATAAGTTAAAAGAAAAAAATCTTCCTGAATATTCATTTAGACTTTTAAAATACTGAGTCAATCGGTGTCCCGTATAAATAATAATAATAATAACAAGAAAACGTATGTTTATTCGAAACACTTTCTAATAATTTTTATTAAATACTTTGTAATCATTTAAAAAGGGTAGCTGCCAAACATATGGGAAAAATTAGTTGCGAGATGATATTGTTAATTCTGTATTTGAAATATGATATCGAAAAATATGACGTTTAGTAATAGGTCCCAATGGGCAAGTGGTTTAAGAAGCCTGTCCCGGTAAAACAAGAGATCCTGGATTCGATTCCTAGTTCGAACTGTTATCTTTTTATTTTTCTTTGTCTTGTTCTATTTCATGTTTCATTTACATTTATTAGTATTATCTTCTTCTTCAATAATATATTGTATTAATTTAATTTATTCGTTTGGGTAAATCAATACGGTTGAATTACGACAAAGTTATAAGAAAAACACGTAAGACAGGTGTGTTAGAAACTACCGTAACATCCCTAGTGCTTTTGTATATTTATTAATGCCTCTTTGTCAAATGAAAGCAGACTTGATTGAGCCCGGCGATATCGATAAAGCCTTCAGAAATCGACATCATTAGTCGCCCATTCAGGGGAAACGTTGAAAAACTTTTTCCGGCGTTAAATATATAACTTGTCGTGCTCCTTAATTACAAAAATCGCTCGCCAGGATGAAAGTAATTCGGGACATTAATCATTTTACCGACGTCGATATTCGCAAATAGTCGACACAATTTGTAACATGACAATCGTGTCATTCCGTCAATCACTATAAGCTGCGTGCCAACGGGTGGAAAAATACCAGTCACTGTCCACCCTTTAGTCCTTTGTGTTCCCTGCTGGGGGCGCAACCCTTCCTCGGAGTAAATTAAAGGCGATCAATCAAAATGTCCTGAAGGATTTAACCGCCCCTAAGCTGCCGCTAGCCTGAAAGAAGCATGCTATCGGGAACGGAACACACAATGAAAATAAATATGAATAGATTAAGGGATATTACTACATTATCCTCCCAAAGACTCATTAACGTTATATTATGTGTTAGGCTAAAGCTGTTAATATAAACCCTTCGAAGTTCCTTTGAGTGATATCATTTTCTTAATAAATTGTCAGAATTCACTTTTGCAGTAAACATGTGAAATAAAAAAAATAAGATAATTAATAAAACCATCAGAACAGTGTATACACAGAAGTTCCACGCACAGTAAAATATCGTAATTTTCTGCTGTAAAAAAACGATAAACGCAATAAAACAAGAGTTCCACGTAGATTAAGTAGGTACCCATAATGTATAGGTAGGTATGCGAAACAACGTCTAATATAATGTAGGATTATAGGCAATAAGAAAATATTGAGACACATATTATGAAAATAATTCTGCCAAGTTCTTTCTAAAGCATTTACTGAACTGTATAGCAATACTAGCCAGCGTGATGTCTCCGGCGTTGAACGGGTTTTACACAGATTTTTTCGAAGTCAGATGTAGAAAGTAATTTAATATCCTTTTATTTTGAAGGTCAAGTGTGCAAAATCTCATCAAGAACTATCAAAGTTGTGCTTTAAGGGATGGATAGATGGGATGTGAATGAAGTCTTTTGTCTTAGTGTGAAAAAATTCATTGGAATAAAACTGTAAATTTGCACAAAAATGAAATCCACGCCGCCCGCCACAGACACTCTTCGCACACATACATAGATAATGTTAAACCTATTTGAATACATTTAACATTTGTCCAAATCTTCTGTCATATTTTGCAGGTACATACATAAAGATTTTTTTAATGTAAATTTTATGAACTTATTTAAGGAAATTCGTGAGGGTGTGTTCATGTAAGGTATTTTTTTATTATTTTAGATGAATTATTCATAAAATACCCTACACCAAGGGTTTCCAAACTATGTAGACCCGCAATCGTCTTGGCGAAAAAATAAACTTTTGTATTTGCTTCACTGTTATTAAGTCACACCACTCTCCAAACCTACGTTCTTTCTGTCTGTCGTCTATAAGTTTATTAAGCCACTGACTGCTGGCAATTTGCCAAAGAAAAATGATGATTAGAAAGAACGCCGCCATTTTACTTGGATTTTTATGGGAAAATTTCTTCGTTTATACATGTGGAGAAGATTCACATCCCAGTTATAAATAAAATGTTTTCTTGGATTCGTTATCCACTCAATCGTCCAAAGCATGAACTGTCCCTATGTGGTATTTTTCAAAGTTTTTCATAGGCCCAATTGTTTCGCAAAAACTCACTTGTGACAAAATCATCAAATGACCATTTTGTTTTGTTGACATTTGAAAGGTCCGAATTCAAAAAGTCGATTCTAGGTGCGTTTCAGCTTTCTATCAAATTTGTATAAGCTGATAAGCTTAACAACATGATAGTTGTGGTTTTCTGCTGATCACAATATTCTTAAAAAGCTGAAACTGACTAAACGGAGAACTTTCAATTAAAAAAAAAAACAAAATGGCGCCTAGTGGGCATTTCATAACAATGTAATATTTGAATTTCTGTGAGACAACCCGTCCTGATAATGGATTAAACTATTGTATTGACTGTTATAATGACCTTCATGAGATTTTAACTGCCCATAGAATGTTTCAAGTAGGTACGTATGGTGTAAATGCTGAAATTCTAATACGGTTTCGCGACCAACCTAAAATTGGCTGGCGTCAGATTGGGAACCTTCCTATCTACATACGAAAACGTAGATTTTCCGCATCCTCCGGAAAATAAAATTACTTCTAAGAAAAAGAACCTTAAAGTTTTTACTACAGAAAAAGTTATCGGCAAGTCCGCCAGAAAAAGGAGTTATGAGAAGAATAATCTTATTACTTGGACTGTGTTTCAATTTCGAGTTTCCTAGCACACTGCTTACAATGAAAAATAGAAAATGGAAATTTAACAAGGAGTGTGAGGATTTTGATATGATATATTACGCATATTAAATTTCTACGTAGGAAAACATATTAGTTTAAATTATGTAATCTAGCATATTTATTGGCACTTTCTACTTTTAAATAAAAGATTCAGGCATGTAAATGATTATACAAATCAAACTAATAATCATTAAGTAATAGCGGAGGAATATATTTTTTAAATGTGAAACGGCACAATAGTACCAACAGCTCCCAATCGTCCGGTGTCAGTGAGATTATGGCATCCCCAAATAGCGAATGTTGTGAGGCTGAAGGAGGGGAGGGGAAGGAGATGGAGAAGAGGAAGGTTGAGAAGTACCTGACTATTCAGATCTAATCACCAAACACGGCCAAAGCCATGTCAAGCAATGTTTCAATTCTGAATGGTGGTCTTACACCAGGGCGATACTGAGAGTATTTTCCACTCTGGAACGTGCGCAAGTACTCTACATTCAGGTTGGGACAAAAGTAATCACCCTATTGCAAATGGCGCCAAAAGTCAATTCGGTTTTGACATTTAATGATTAAACGATTAAATGCATGATTTAGTGATTAAATAATTAAATAAACCAATTTCAAAAGCAGTACCAAAGTTTATCATTTAAAAAAATACAGCAAAAGAACATAGGGTGATTACTTTTGCCCCACCCTGTATTATTTAAAATGAATAAATGTTGAAACAATTTTTAACAATCATCGTGAAAATTTACTTGCGCACGCCGGGATTTGAACCCGCAACCTTCAGATTGCTAGTCGAGAGCCTCATAATATTTGCTGATTTTTTACTCACTAACATCAGCCATGCATTTTTTGCGGATCTCCACATTTCTCACACGATCATACATGGTTATACAAGACATTCGCCTCAGGGATCTGAACATTCAATCTACGTTCATCCTTCTTCTGCCAGTTCCATGCCTCACTGCCATACATCAGGGTTGGTACCAGCCCTCCATTGTGGACTGTTAGCTTCGCTACTTTGAACAATTTTTTGTTTCCTGCATTTACCCTGTCTTTACCAGCCCTCAAAATACTTCCCAAATACACCAACTATTATCATTCACAACTATACAGCACACTGTTTTCGTACTCTCTCTCTTTCAAACACTATAATTTTACGACATGTAATATGTCTCTATTATTTCACGAGTGATGGAATACAGTACCTACATACAAAATAAGGGCAGCATATTTAAATTTAAACGTAAAAGGGAACTTTAAATTCGTTTTATTAAGTGTCGGTCACGTCTCTGTTAGCTTTCAGATTTTACGTACCAGGAAAATTAAATGAAAATTTACTGTAGGTTTAATGAGATTTCTCGAAAAACAATCTCAACTAAATGGTATCCTTTTATTAAGAAAGCCAAGATTAAGTTAGTTTAATCTCAGCTGGTATTACTGTAGGTAGATACTCTTTTTTGGATTTATCTTTCTAGGAATATTGTCTGCCAATCTATAAAAAAAATGTCTAACCATAGATAAATGTAGATAACTCCAAGATAACAGAGAATCAGCAACATGAAAACTATTTATTTTAAATTATGTAATTACTCGCCAGACAAACATTGAAAACATATAAACAATAATTTAAATAGACTCTTAATAAATAGGCAATACTCATTTTTCTTTGTTTAATATATATGTTACAGCCAAAATAATAAATCCGGATTTTATTTATACTATCCAGCCATTATTTATAATGTCTACCCAGTTTAGATAAAGTGACAATTGACACAGAATTAATTTTATACATATAAAATCTTCGAAGACTTGGAAAAAGTAAAAAAAACAAGTAGGTATAGGTAAAGATTATAAAATTATATTTCAATTTGCCTTTTATTTATAAAGTAAATTTAAACTAGGTTGTGTTATTATAGCTTAGGTTAGGTTGGGTTATGATAGGTTAGGTTAGGTTGGGTTATTATAGGTTAGGTTAGGTTAGGTTGGGTTAGGTTAGGTCAGGTTAGGATTGGTTAGGTTAGATTGGGTTTTGATAGGTTAGGTTAGGTTAGGTTGGGTTATTATATGTTAGGTTAGGATAGAGGGGTAAGAAGTAAATTGGACCGTATTTATTACTTTGGCTAACTTAGACCCAGTATTATGAATAATATCTGGATAAAGTGATTAATTTATCACATTCTATAAAAAAATTGTTATTATTATCACTATGACTGTAACATATATATAATTGAAAAGCTTAAAATGTGGAGTAGGTAATTATTTCTAAAGTAATGTTCTATATATACCTATTTTAATGTTTTTAATATTTTGTTATTTAATTCAATTAATTACGAGTATGAAGAGTAAAAAAAATATAACCCCCTCATATTTTGTTTTGGTTCCTTTTATATAATTTTAATGGAAACTACTATTGCAAAATCTCACGAATTGGTAATATTTCGTTATTAAAATGTTACTTTTTGACGTGTTCGAGAAAAATTTATCATATGTAGGGACATTCTATCAGAATAAAAAAATGATAAAATAATTCATGTGCTCAAATTAGTTTTATTTTATTTTATTTTCACATGGCCGGAGAATTAAAATTATTCCGTTCACGTTCGACCGGTGGAGCCGCGAAGCTTTTGTACTGATTTTATATTTAAAAATGAACCACCTTACAATAATATTATCTCTCCGTTAGTTGATTCTGCGATTAGTTCATTTTTTAATCAGGTGTTATTCGAGCCAATATTTGAAGCCGAATATTCCACAAATATTAGGCTGTTATTTTGATTATAATATGTACATGTTAATTTTAAAGGTTTCTCTAGTAGCTGAAACTGTTACTATATATTTAACCCACGAGTTTATAAGGTTCAGATACTCGTATTCGGATAAGTGTGAAACATAGTACAGTAAATTTTTATCTACACATTTTGAAATCAATTTTTATGGTTACCGACTGGTATATAAAAATTTGTTATATTATAATATAATATACAGGTGTAGCAAAACAGACAGTGCAGATTTGAAGAGCAGATACATCAGGTGTGGTGGGGGTAGGAAACTGAGAGGGTGTCGGGAAGGTCGTGCTGTTTTCAGTCGTTACCGTGGTTTAGTCCGGACAACACCGGGGCTTCGCTGTCCGCACGTTTCTTGAAAATCACTGTTATTTCATCGCCATCCAGCAGGCCTTCTGGCTGCAACTTGCGACTTCTTTCGGCGGAACTTTGGAAGAACTCAAGATTGAATTCGGGAGGAAATGCCCGTCGAGATGTGCCAAAATGCGGCCGAAAACTAGAGAAATCGCCTTCACAAATGTATAGCCACTGGAGGGCCATCATCTTTCTGGTGTCATCTTCAGCATTTGATGCATAAAATAAAATTAAACCATTTTAATAAGTTTTGCCGTTTTTTTAAATAGTTCTTCAAAACTGCACTGTCTGTTTTGCCGCACCTGTATTACGGTATATTAAGAAGTAATAATATACCAGTAAAGACAATATTATATAAAGACAAGTATTTATCGAACTTGAAAGTGCGACGAAGTGTCAACAAGTAATACAGAATTAAATTCCTCGGCTGTATAAGTCCTCCATTACGACAAAAGCAACCTTTTCCCCTTACTGTGGTGATAGTAGAAGATTTTAAAATATTGTCAGGTTATTCATAACCCTGAAATGTTTTTCTTTCTTTTAAACTTACAAAAAAATATATTCTCTAAGATATAAAGATTGCAGACATAATACTGAAGAAATGAATACTGGGATGCAGTTGATAAATTGTCTTCTTATTGGACACATGAATCATAATATATATGGCAGGGTTGTGTAATATGCAGTAAGCACAATAGCGAATGGCTCTGTTTAACATTAACATTTCATGTTCAGTCTTATTGAAAAGGATCGTTTTCATATAATACAAGATTACCTTATATATTTGTGGATCCGTGTGTTTTAGTTTTCGCACGAAAACAAGTTGACAAACTTTACAATCAAAATCTCACAATTTTGGTTAGGACGTTGTGTTAGTTGGGGCAAACGTGAACTAATGAAGTGCCGGCACACAGAACGGGTTGGGTTGAGTATGGCATTGTTCCCTATAAAAAGTATCGTCAAATATACATAGTGCGCAGAGGAGCGGGTAGCAAGTGACGGAATAATGTATGCAGATTAACAATCAGGGTTCAAAGGACCATTGAAAATGGGAGGAGTGGAAAAACAAACAATTGACACCCGCGCCCGGAACTGGATCCCGGAACCACCCCTGTGTTTAGTACCCAACCCCCTCAGCAGGAAATCAATCACCCGCAGACAACGTCAAACCGGAAACTTTACGGCGGAAGGGAATTTTTCCGATATTCACGCAAGTACTTGCATATTTATTATATAAAGTGGTGGATCGGTTGCTTTGAAAAGTTAGCACGGCAAAAAACTGATTTGATTTGATAAATCATGAAAATTGTCTTAAGAAAAAGTGTTTAACATTACATCAAATTTGGGAAAATTTAATCACAGCCACAACACATTATTTATATGCGGCGAAACCTTAATAAATCATAGATGATCACTTTAATTTCAGGACAGAACCATTTTACGTGTGAATTACGCATATAATCTGAGTTTGCCACTTCTCTAAATCATTTGTTTCACCATCTCACAATGCCAAATCGAGTAGTTAAATAGTTTACCTTGATTTACAGAGAACAGAGGAGCTGATAAAAATATGTGAAATATCTAGCCAAAGTAGTACCTATAATGATAATTATCCTACACCACGCGTAGTTTTTAGTAAGATCATCGAAGTTAATTGAAAATACCAACCCTAATGAATGTATTAAACAACCCCCCCCCCTGAGATCACATCTGCTTTTACTTTTCTTGCGACGTCGACATCGGATGAAAGTTATATTTTGTTGAAGTAATAAATCAAGATAACCCGCTTAGTAAAAAGTATTCAGGGAGGTCGGTGAAGTATAGTTTATGCCACTTCCTCACTCTCGCAGTTCGCACGACACTCTTCCCAGGGGAAGGAAGTTAAACGCCCGAAACTTTCATGACCCATAGGGAAAAACTGTTAATATTGCCATTTATTTTGGCTCCTGTACAAACTGGGTCAGGACTTGTCAGTTGGCGCTTCTGACAAAAGTTTTTTTATAGTGATGAAGTTAAAAAAGCCTTCGGTTTTAATGTTATTTTTTTATAACGATCTTTTTTTACATTAGCTACACACGGGAGGGCCTGAGAGAAAAAAATCCCTAAGCGCCTATGTCATCTTTGGGGATGCTGTGTGGATGGTATTCATGTGGAAAATAAGGAGATGAACTTGTGGGAAGGAAAAATGTATGAAGGGTGGGTAGGAATTTGTAGGTCAAAGTGTCCAGGAGTAACGGACGTATGAATCTATCCCTCCCTCTGCGGTGCAAGGCGATCGGTCGAGATAATCCGGCTGGAGAGGTCAAAAGGTCTCCCTCAACCAGTCTCTCCCCATTCGGTCCGCCACGAAGTAGGCCAAGACCTAGACAAACCCTATGAACCCGGGCACCCCTGCTAAGGCACCACACTTAGTGAACCACTTAGTATGACCTATGGCAGGGGTGTTGGTATTGATATATATATAAAATGGTTGCTGGGGTGGCGGTAACAATACTCGTTTCCCATATACATCTAATTATAACCTTGTTCTATCGGTATTACAATGGAAGATGCTCTGAAGAACTAGCGTCATTGATCCCTTCGGCACCGGTGCGTAGTCGGGATACACGCCAAACGCGCGCCCAACATTTGTACACAGTTGACACTTGTCACATGAGAACGGGTCGCTTCTACAATTCGTTCTTAAGTTCAACAGCTCGGCTGTGGAACGAACTGCCGGCCTCTGTGTTTCCTCCCTCCTACAACATGGGACTCTTCAAGACCCATGTTCACTCCTTCCTCTCCACAAAAAGACCCTCCACACAGCATCCCCAAAGATGACATAGGCCCTGAGGGAAATTATTTTCTTCAGGGCCTCCTGTGTGGAGTAAATATAAAAAAAAAAATAAAAAAAAATAACGCAATATTATCTAATTAATTTTCACAGGGATTGCAATAAGAAAAAAAAATTCACAAGATTACTATTAAAATTTACCTTCAGTACCTGTAGAGACGACAAATTTTGTATGACTATTTTTACTTTCATTTTGAGTCTCGAAAACTTGTACATTAAAAAAAATTGTTTCAGCCAATTTTGTATACGAACACAAAGGAAAATAAATTACATTCTTTTTTGTAAGTAGATATTGTATTTTTCAGTTGTCGACTCTGTTTCAATTAGGTGCAAGTGAATTACGTTTCGACAGTGAAGAATGTCATTGATACTCTCAAATATTGCAGCAAGGAGCGCCGATATTTGATATCCGAAGTCTCTAATCAACTCCGCAAAAGCCCTAAATAACAAACATTTTTTGTGTTATCGTAATCCGATATTTTATAGGAAGATTGGGGAGAAACATACTTATTGGTGAGAAAAAATACTCGTAAGAACCGACGTTATGTTCAATTATAGGACGGCAGGTAGATACATAGATAGAAATAATAATATTGCGTTCAGTGACCCTTACCATCGATCTGCGCCTAGTATATTCATTACGAAAAACTACAGATAGCAGAAACCAAAACTGAAAACTATAGTTTCGATGTTTTCATAGATTATTCTTTCAGGTTACAGTTACAAAAATACCACATTAAATATTTTCTGTGAAAGACCACAAAACTTAAAAATAATTATATTGCACATATTGAACTTTTATGCTATTTAAATAACCACGAATAAATGCATGAATGTATTTCCGGACAATTCTATCTAATTCGATGTCAAGAAAACATTTATTTATTGTAAGAAACAAACAGCAATTTTATACAGGATGAGTTATACAAGAGGTTAAATATGAGGTAAGCCAAAATAGTTTCTTATGCTAATGTTGGTTAATATGATATAATACAAAATTGTAATTGGTTAAAACCATTAACTGAAAATGAAATTAACAAAAAAGAAAAAAAATCATATAAACATATTAGAAGGAAGAATGAATCGGAAAGGGCAAGAGGCAGAGGAAGATGGGATGGGGACAGGAGATGCTCATGTTGTACCTTTTCTATAACTGTGCATTAATTTAATTAACATTTGTGTTTAATTACACTTGACTTCGTTTCGGTATTTCACAAGAGCATTATTAAGAATATCGATATTGTTAAATTGCGTGTTATATTGCGCGCATATACGGGGGATTGGAGAATTTTTTCTAAGGTTGGTTCTGCACGCGGGCAAATGAAAAAAATGATTTTGTCTGGTTGGCCTTGTAGGTATGTGAATTCTTAAATAATTTACGAGTTCAGGAGAGTCCAGGCCGTTATTCAGAATTTTGTATAAAAATATTTGATCAGATATCAATCTACGTGTTTGAAACATATTTTGATAATCGTAGATCTGTGGAGATTCGCAAAGAATGCAATTATGATGTAAGCGTAGTGAGTAAGATTAAGAACGGTTTCAAGAGCGAATGAACGAAGAAAGAGGTCTAAGTAGAGGATATGACACATATGTGAATGGTAGCAGAAGTCGGGGACGCCCGAGAAAGACATGGCACGATCAAGTGAATCAGATACTTGAGTTAGGCCATGTCAAGAGTCAGAATAATAGAAGAGCAAGGAGTGTGTGGCAAGACCGAGTTGTTTGGCGGTCCGTCCTGTTGGTCACCCCCACGGGGAAACCCCACGGGGAAACGGCGTGATGGTTAGATAGTTAGTTAGTAGAAATTATTACGTTTAAAAAGTAAAAAGTGATAAAGTAAGGTAATAAATTAAAAAGTGTAATAATAAGTGAGCCCTGTTCAAATTTCAGGTACGGCCAATTGAGTTATGGAGCCACCACTGGGCTGGAGCTCCAAAACACTTGATTCCGTGCAAAGGAGGGCGGTCCGTCCTGTCTGAAATCTGTTGTTAATATTGACCGATTGTCATCTCTATTTCACTGATTCAATGAAGGCATGCTTCATAGAGTTTTACCTCCTTCATACAATCCGGGTCTCTTAATGACCCGCATTAATAAATCCCTTTGTACAGCCCTACCTTAAGCCGCCTCACAAATCACAACGATAGGCGATATTTTTTATTTACACTGTTCAAACAGGGACAATCTTGTGAGGTGTCACATAATCTTGGCCTTTTTGAATTGCACAAAGCAATATGAATCCATACCTTATTTCCACCTTTAGTTCGCTATGGGAAATTCATTATACTTTCCCAATCGCTAGTATTGCCAGCATTATTTTTTTCATGAGTTGCCAGCATCCCAGCATTATTTTTTCTATGGGTTTCCAGCATGCCAGCATTATTTTTTCTATAGGTTTCCAGCATGCCAGCATTATTTTTTCTATGGGTTGCCAGCATGCCAGCATTATTTTTTCTATGGCTTTCCAGCATGCCAGCATTTATTTTTATGGGTGGCCAGCATGCCAGCATAATTTTTTGTATGGGTTGCCAGCATGCCAGCATTATATTTTCTGTGGGTTTACGAGTACACCTTTAGTAAACCTAACTAACCACCTAATCGTAAAACCCAACATCTTTAACTTTTGCAATGTACTATATAGTGGCTATGGCCTTCCTATTCCAGAATATTGTGTGTTTAAAATTGAATAAAAATCTTTCATTTAATTAATCGAATCTAAATCAAATCAAAATAATCGAATAAAAAATCTATAAATTTAGCCCGTAGCTAAAGTAGGGAATTATTCGATTCATCCTTAGTACCTATTATATTGTAGTAGCGCATTGAACGCGGATGCATTGGACTCGAGTTACGGGCTTGAGAATTCATGCATTTCTGCGTAACATCTATTCCTGTACTGAGTTTTGTTGTTTTCTTAACATTGCCATTGTGTTTTACGTATTCACACATTTGTTGCGCGCTTTGGTCGTCTTGAAATATTGAAGGTGAACACGAACAGTCCATTGAAGTGAAGCCAGACTCTGCGAATGTAAGGGCTCACAGCAAACGAGAATTACAACTTTCCATTGGAAAAATTTCACATCTCCGACAGTTATTATTCAGGATGATATATTTTATGGTTAAATAGGTATATTCATACATCGAAAATTAAAGATTTCTTCGAGCTACAAATGATAAAAAAGTCAGAATACAAGAATGAGTGCTTATTTGTCTAAATTGTATATATTTTGATAAAAAAACAAGTGGTTTTGCAGGTTTATTATATTCCAGAAGCCCAAACAACATATTGGCTATTTTCACGTATTCTTGTAATCATTATTTTTTGGAGTTGTCCACGGTCCAATTAATAACTATAACAAATAAGCGATATTTAAGAGAAATATATTTTTTTATTCTTGCGGGTTTGGGTTTTGAATTCACAACCCACCGTATTCACAATCCATAGGAAATAAATTATATTAAGATTAATTTAAAATTTAATTCAAATCATATCTACTTAATACATGGATGGAAATATAAAAAAAAGATGTACGGAAGCATATAATTTGATGTCAATTATTATTATCATAAGTCAAGTAAAATTTTATTTATAAAAAATAGAAGATATCGTATATTTTGTTATTGGATAATGTCTGTTAAAAAAATTGAGACTTGCCATGATGTAATGTATCTTACATTCTAGAAAAAAGTAAATATCATGGTTTGGAATCATGTGACAAATAATATTAATTACTCGATGAATTTTAAAGTTTGTGTCACGACCATGACACCGTACTATCTATCATGAATTGAATATAATATTTATTTATATTAATCTATATACATAATAATAAATCAGTAATCTTGAAGTAAAATTTGCTATTTACATTATACAGGGTGTTAAGAGATGTACTTGACTTACTTTATCCAGTGATTCCTAGTAAAAAATGTAAATGAAATTTTGGTCTCCGATGACATCCTTGATGTTTTTTATTTTTATTTTTTAACAGAAAACGTAAAAAAAATTAATAGTAATTAGACAGCTAGGGTCGATGTGAGGGGTTGTGCGGATAATAGACTGAAGGACTAGTAATGACACGTGGAAGAAAAAAAATCAAAAAAGTCACAGGAGACCAAAAACTCAATTAATACTTTTTACTCCAAATAATATCAGGAATCACTGGTTATAAAGTAAGTCAAGCAGGTCCCATTATACTCCGTATAAATTACATGGAGAAGAATAGTATTTTGCTAACTTTAAGTATTATTATTATTGAGGTATTTTATTATAGCCTCCTTGTAACTATATACCGTGCAGTTGAACATATCTACTATTTTTGCGAAAGTATTGCCAACGCATGCAATCCTGATGTTATTGTTGAAATTAAAAGTAATTTTTGAGAATATTTTTATTGGAATCGGAGTGGATTTTATATATTTTAGTGAGGGGAGCAGATATAAGTAATATTCGACTTGATTTCAAACTAAAGAAGAACATATTTTTTTTAATGTTGAGAATGAAGCCATGCATTTTTAATCCTTTATTTGTTACTGACGGAGAAAAAGGGGGACATATTTAATTTTAGCCTGTTGTCCCACGGGTCGGTAAGCAATCGACGTAAACTGAATGCTGCAAGTCCCGCAGATTCGCATAATAGAACTACGCTGCAGATTTTTTGTGAAAAAAATAAAATTTGGTATTTACTAATGTTTAGATAAAGCTTGTTTGCTTGAATCTTGTCATATGTCTAAATAATAAGTATTCTAGAACGAATTGATGTAAAAATTACCCACTACTTATCAACATAAAAAATTGTTATACGTTTTCTAAATCTTTTGAATATAAATCCAATTTTGTTGTAAGAATATAAAAAGGAATTAAAGAAGAGAATAATAATTGCACATATACATAAATGAAAATAAAAGCTTCGAATGAGTACTTCTATGTCGTTGTTCGTTATTGGACACCGACTTTTTCCCTTCTCAGAATAAGTTTTGCTGTTGGCCTATGGGTAGGACGCTCGACTGGCGGTCGATAGATCGTATTGAGACTCAAATCGGACACCGACTGTTTCCCTTCTCAGAACAAGTTTTGCTGTTGGCCTATGGGTAGGACCCTCGACTAGCGGTCGATAGATCGTATTGAGACTCAAATCGGAAACCGACTGTTTCCCTTCTCAGAACAAGTTTTGCTGTTGGCCTATGGGTAGGACCCTCAACTAGCGGTCGATAGATCGTATTGAGACTCAAATCGGACACCGACTGTTTCCCTTCTCAGAACAAGTTTTGCTGTTGGCCTATGAGTAGGACCCTCGACTAGCGGTCGATAGATCGTATTGAGACTCAAATCGGAAACCGACTGTTTCCCTTCTCAGAACAAGTTTTGCTGTTGGCCTATGGGTAGGACCCTCAACTAGCGGTCGATAGATCGTATTGAGACTCAAATCGGACACCGACTGTTTCCCTTCTCAGAACAAGTTTTGCTGTTGGCCTATGGGTAGGACCCTCGACTAGCGGTCGATAGATCGTATTGAGACTCAAATCGGACACCGACTTTTTCCCTTCCCAGAACAACTTTTGCTGTTGGCCTATGGGTAGGACGCTCGACTAGCAGTCGATAGATAGAATTGAGACTCAAATCGGACACCGACTATTTCCCTTCTTAGAACAACTTTTGCTGTTGGCCTATGGTTAGAACGCTCGACTAGCGGTCGATAGATCGTATTGAGACTCAAATCGGACACATACTTTTTCCCTTCTCAGAACGACTAAAATCGGACACCGACTTTTTCCCTTCTCAGAACAAGTTTTGCTGTTGGCCTATGGGTAGGACGCTCGACTAGCAGTCGATAGATAGAATTGAGACTCAAATCGGACACAGACTTTTTCCTTTCTCAGAACAAGTTTTGTTAGTAAATACGTTGACTCTTGATTTTTCTCGAGGGAATCAACCCAGGATCACTGTCTTACCGGTACAATGCCTCTAACGATCGTAAAACTTTTTTCTGTGCCTTATTCTGTTTCACGTTTCCATTATTTATTAGGATTATCTTCTTCTTCAATGGTTAAATATTATATTGATGGGTATAACCTAAGAAGGATATTCCAATAAAATTAAGTAAAATCCCCATAAATTTTACTGCCGGAAATACTAAATAAATATTCCCAGAAAGTAGAAAAGCAATCCGCGTTGAATTTTCATTTAAATTGACTTTCACGGCGATTTAAAAAACACAGTTTAAAATAATGTTTCCCTACCCGGCGCAATAGTATGCAGGAGTGAAACAATGTACAATACGCCATTGAGCACGTGTTAGTGTTGTGCAGTTCATTGTCCATTCTCACGGGCGGAGTTTTTACCCGTAACAATTTTTCTTCATTTGCGCGGCGGTAAAACTGCGCCATTTATGCTCCATGCTCCGCCTTGCGACATGCAACGAGACGAGGGGAAAACACAGCAGAAAATTTTCTGTTTAGTTTCAATATATTTATAGTATCTATTGATTCATTCTAAAATGTATAATTAAATTTTTAAGATCAAACTAATTTAGCTAGCTTATTTTTCAAAAAAGTCTTACAGATTTTTATGCATGTTCTGCATATCTACACTGCGAAAAGTCAAGTTTTGCACTATTCCGACCTTACCGCTTAAATATCGTCGCCGCCATTGGCTTTCTTGTCCTAAAAATAACAGATTTAAATATTTGCTTTATGCGATGCACCACGACGTATCACGTTTGGAATCGGGCCACTAACAATAACACTCTTTATGTAGATGGCGATAAGGTTTAAATTCCCGTTTAACACCAGACGCCCGTTTTGATTTATGTAAGAAAAAACATCGCCAAAAAGTGTATATTATTTTACCATGCGAAGTTTAGGCACAAATATTTTAATCTTTTACTTTCATTTTCTAATGAACTTAATTTGCCACATTATACAATTAACATGGGCTCGTAAGTTGGAGATTTTGAACTCTGAAGCAGATAGTTAATAGGCCTGATAATTTAATTTTTCTGGGCTTAAACAGAAACTTTAAAAATGCTCGATTATTTCAAAGGCCAAATGTTTCTATGTGCAGTAGTTAATTAAAGTATGTGAAAGATTTCTACACGATCAAATTTTCAAACCAAAAAACACACGATTTTGCATTACTACATGGTGCTTCGCCTGCATTGCAATAAATAGAACCAGCCAATATATTGGCAATGTGAACTATGTGTCCGACAAAAGCAAAGCTAAGTCAAGAGGTCAGCAGATCTTAATGTTGCTAACCGGTTAGTTGAACCCTTTTGGTAAAATAAATCCGTTCTTTTCGTATATCCGGCATGGTCATATGGAATAATATAATATTTTAAATCATCTTAAGCTGCTATAAAACACAACTTCAACGTAGAAATAAAATTTACAATTTTCCTTTTGAACCTCTTTAATTATTATGTTCTAGTTTTTTCATCATATTCATGTATCTTAGTTATGCAATGCTTTATGGAAACTTTTTACAAAATGTAATTATTTTAAAACGTGTAAATTGTCATGGAATATCGAAAATCTTTATAACACGATATTTCTACAAATAAGTATTCTAAAATGTTAATATAAGTAAGCCTGCTGCTCGTGAATATTTAAAATCATTGTTTTAATTGGCTTACAATATTAAATATCTGCTATTTTCTCAATTAAATTGTGTTAGGTTATTATTTAGTGTAAGACGCACTTGTTGTGAGCCTACAAAACTGCGCCATATTAATTCAAAAGTGTTTACTAATTTTTATAATTATTATTACACGCTGCATAATATTAACATCGTGTTTGTATGGATAGTGTAGCAAAAGTAGTTGGACTACGACCATAACCGTACGTATTATAATACAATATGTTGCATTATGTATTTATTTTATAGTATAACCTGTTTTCTTGTGTTCGTTGAAGAGATTTCCCGTAAAATTATTCAGTGCAGACAAAATATAAAAAGGGATGAAAGAACAGCATTAAAAATAAAGCAGAGTATAAAAAATGGAAGGCACGCGCAACAAATATAACCCTGAAGAGCAACATTAGTACGGTATGAATAGAGCCTCATTTCTCTAACGCAACTAATGGCATTACATTATATTACGAGCAGCAGCAGAAGGCTCCCGTAATGTGGAGGCTTTCACTTTATCATCCCTCCCTATCCGCCCTTTTCCTGCTGCCCGGGAGGTTTGGGCTCGACGCGGGGGCCCCGGGCCGGGGGCGAAGGTTGCAATGCTCTGCCGCCCCTGACACTGACGGGGGTACAAAAGTAGTACACAACCTTTCCCTTCGGAACGTTCCAAAACCCACAGCAACTCATTTATAATTGTTATTCTTGGAAGATCTACTTTTCATTCCAACCGAGAAAACAATCAGAGGATTTGAGCTATCAGGGAATGATCTAGTTCAAACGATGACGACAGAAAGTAAAGTAACTTGTGTAGGTACTCGCATGTTTCCACTGAAAATCACTCATAAGAAAATTTCATGCACTTTGCAAAGAAGATACAACAAAATAGATTTTTTTATGGGAAGCCGCATAAGTGTCCCAACTGCTCCCAATCGTCTGGAGTCAGTGAGACTATGACATCCTCAATTGTGAGGCTGAAGGTGGAGGTGAGGGGAAAGTGATGGGGAAGAGGAAGGTGGGAAGTACAGGGCTATTCAGATCTAGTCACCAAACACGGCCAAAGCCATTTCAAGCAACGTTTCAATTATGAATGGTGGTATTACACCAGGGCGATACTGAGAGTACGATATCTTCCACTCTGGAACGTGCCGAAAATATACTATATAGTCATTTGTGAAAAAAAAACACAAATTAATCAAATAAAATTTAGTTGCAGTTGGGATTTGAACCCACAACCTCTAGCTCGCTAGTCAACAGCCTTACCCCTCGACCACGGAAGCCTCCTGAGAGGCCAGGAGAGAATTCTGATAAGTTTGCTTGCTCAGAATGACAGCAGTACGACTACCATACACTACCGATATGGAAGGTTCCTAGTAAATTGCCCGCTACAAAATTGAAGTAAACTTATACAGAATCTGTACTGGGAGAGACTGCAATGAAGCTTATTTATTATTCGAACAACAATCATGACGTGATTTTCTTACTGTTAGATACAAAATAACTCTTAATTTTTATTAATTTTAAACTAAACATACCGATTCAATGCTTAAACCACAAAATACACTTAAAACACATTCCCTAGAAAATAGAAGATAAATTACTAACGTAACGTTGTGAACTCCTGCACCTAATCAACTTTAAAGTACCTTATCGAGCTCCTCAGCAAATTGAATTGTATTGTTCTTCAACAATCATTCTGGGACAACTATCACATACATGCACCCATATCTCGTCTACATACACTTGGGAACAAATTCACTTCAAGTATCTGCATATTTTACGTAAGTTTTCAGGAGCATCGTACAGGAACTACAGGGTTTTCCAATAAGACGTGTTATTTTGATATTCAATCGTAAAAGATCAATAATTTCGTTGCTTGTGTCGCACGTAGCGCCGTCTTGTTGAAAGTGAACAGTGTCTAGATCAATACCATCCGATTCCGGCCATAAAAAATCATTAATCATCTCTCGATAGCGATCCATTCACCGTAACTGTTGCTCCAGCCTTATTTTCGAAAAAGTAAGGTCCAATGACTCCGCCGGACCATAAACCGCACCAAAAAGTCACACGTTGAGGATAGAGAGGCTTTTCAACAAAAAAACTCTTGGGTTTTCCGAGTTCCAGATGCGACAATTTTGCTTGTTGACGAAGTCACCGAGGTGGAAATGGGCCTCATCACTCAAGATGATTTGCATTTGATTCACTCAAGTGAATTTTAATAATTTCAATGCGTTGTTGAAGCGTGTATCGTTCCATTTTTATTAATGGCGTAGTTTCTACTTGTCAAATGTCAAAAAATGACAGCTTCAAAAGTAACCCCTTTTATTGGAAAACCCTGTATTTGGTTTATTATTTATTTATTTCTTTATACCAAGCACTATGTAATGCATTATGGATTATGCACATGTAACGCTGTTGACAACGACTACCTTCTGGATATCGTTCATTTTTATTCCTATAGATCGTGTGTTTCGTCCAGTACGAAGCACACGATCAAACAAAATATTCCGGTGACCCGAATCAACTATTCCACATCCTACACTCCATAACTAACTACACATAACAATAATTTTTCAAAAGGTTCACAAAAATAAAATTGAATAATATCTTTTCAGTCGCCGATATTTTCCATTTGTCCTTAGGTTATATGTATTTATTATATTTATATGGTTATATGTATTTTTACTATAACTTTTGTGAACTTGCAATCTTCAGAATATTATTTTTTTATGAACTATGTATGTAAAAGCCCAATGGGCGTATAGATAAATAAATAAAGAGGTCAGTTTATTAATTACGAACCCTCTACACCTGCTGTGTGTAAGATGTCTAAGTTATTTTGATTATGTTTTCGCTTTATGTTTTTTCTAATATAATTATGGTACGGCTTACATCTTTTTATTTGCAACATAAAAATTGTCACGCACATATATTACGCACTTATATACAATGTATTAGTTTATTTGCTTCTGTGAAATGTTTTCTTCATACATTGTGTCTGCACATTGGGTTGGGTTGGGTAAATTTTTCTGTACAAACTCTTTTTTTTTTTTTTTTACTCTTCTATTTCAAAACTACCAATTGGCGATCCCTTAATGAGTTTGATAACTCATGGAAGTGCAACATCGTTTGTTGTATGTTTAAAAAAAAAATATATATATATATTATTTCTAAGAACAGGCAATATGTGTAGCAAGCAAATTCAACTTCTATATGCCTTAGTTTATAACAAATGATAACTTATATTTTGCAAATACAGATGTAATTTAAATGTCGGCATAAATACATAAACACATAAATAATGTTACTTTTATTTACTTATCTACAATTCAGTATTTTTTTCTTTGTATCATGCACTTAATCTTGTAAAATGTAAAAATCGCGTGAAAATCTACCAGGTCATTGATAATCTTCTATATATCTATATAAATAAAAATGTAAATGTTCCTTCGCCCAAAACCTTAAAAATCCGAAAATTCTTCACGATTTTTTTTTTTTAAACAGCGCCATCTGTTGGACGTAAAAGCAACAGGCGCTCTTGTTTCAGTATCTGCATAGACAGACTGAGCCATAGCAAGTGTGTTATACAGTTAGTTAATAAATAAATAAATTAACGTAATTTAACGTCATTTTCTCTACTTATCTAAATTTATAACGGTTTTTATAAAAACCAGTTCAACGAATAGTATTTCTTAAAAGCAAGAGTTGCCGATCGCTTTGGTCGAGGGTTGTGGGGCGCCCTTTATTCACGATACATGCTTAACGCATTTAGACACTTTTACAGCGCTTTAATGAACGTTTTGATCGTGAAAATTTTATGAAAACTTTACAACCCAATTTTGCTACATGCGTAGAATATTTACTGGATTACTTATTTATTTTACGGCCAGTAAACGTGCCATTTGCAGTACTACTAGTGCCCTAAATATTAACTTCATCAAAGTTTACACCGCAAGTAAAACTTAGTCTAATATACAAAGAAGAAATATAACATATTAGTATAATTAAGAATGGAACACAATACAGACAGGACAATTTATTATCAAAGAGGCGAACAATCACATGACTTTTTACACAACTGTGCAAAAAACAGTAAAAAAATTTAAAACAACCCCCTCTTTGTGATTATTGGCATGACATATGTCAATGATTATAAGTATTTTTTTTAGTAGGGAAAAAAATCTTATTCTTTCCACCTTGTCCCTTTCTTTCGTACCACTTTATTACTACTTACATATTAAGGACGATTAATATATGTAACTTTTTTAAACTATTTTTACAGAAATATTTATGTAAAAAAATAATTTGGTTAAATAAAAAAAATATAACAGAATACAAGAATGTTTGTAACCAATGAACACATTTTATTGTTATTAACTTATTCATAAAATAATTATTTACAAATAATAATTTCGGTGGTGTGTCTCTGTAACTTTGGTTCAGTAACCTCTGAAACTGGGATTTGCTTTGATTTTCAAAATTCGAATTGATTGTACTAAGATTAAGACAAGCCATAAATTTGGTGCCAAATTAATTTTATTAATTAATAATTCTTTATTAGAAATGTGTATTTCTTCTGTTAAAATTTTTGACAATTGTCGTAATTTTCAAGTTTATTAACGGTATTCATTCGAAAGGAAAATTTCTGATCAAGTTTTGGAGGGCGATTCGGCATCTTGATTCAAAAGTATGTATCCATATTTTATATACCTTAATTGGTTTTAGGGTTTTGCGCTTGTAACAAATAAAATGCATGCACCTCAGACAAGGTATTTGATATATTTTAACTGGTGTTACTATAATTTAAAACAGCTTTTGGAAGACGAATAAGCGGACCGTGATACATGTATATTAAAAGCTTTAAAGCAACGCCAAAAGATGATTTTGTTTAAAACTAGTACCATTTAAGGGTTGTGTTGGATTTCTCGAAAGCAAGTAGAACTTATTTTTATCTTATAGATTATCAAAGTCGAACTTTTTTATATTTTCATTGTTAATTTCCTTTCAATTTTCAGATATAAAAATTGTGTAAGTGGTGTTTTATTAATCCGGCTTAATAGCTTAGAGAGGTGTTAGTTACTGGAGGACGGGGGTGAACGTGAAGTGGCGGGTGGTGAGGGCGAGGGGGCAAGCTTATGATTAATTAGCAACCAACGGGAGGGGGAGTTTTATTCCGAAGTGGGGGGAGACGATATAAACGACAATTAAGGAAATATGATTGCCCAAGCTCCTTCCTCATTACTTTCTTTGAAAAAAAGTAAACAGACGCTTGGTTCTAACAGTTTTCTAATTTGAAAATATTAGGTTAATATAATTATATTTGTCCATCGTTAAAAATATTGTAATAAGTATTACAATTTGCAATGAAGTATCACAATTAAGTTATTTAATTTCAATACAGTTAATTTTACTGAAAATAATTTGCATGTAAATAAAATATGATATACTGCATCTGATACAATTGTAAAATTGAGGCATCGGCACAGGTTAATGAAGCACGCATTACCAAATGTTTTAAAAAACATATTGCTAAGGTGCAAATAAAAAATGGTTAATAATTCTTATTATCGTTGGAAATCTTAAATTGTTGAGTAAATTTTGAGCTAGTCCGCAGCTCTTAGTGTTAATAATTGTATTACCCACGCACTGAGCTTGTCTGTGTGAGATTTTTTACTATGCATACATTAAACGAAGGTAAACTTATGTTTACAAGACAATGTTTTTTTATGGAAAACGCAAAAAAATAACAAGATATTATAAGTAATATTTGAACCTATGCATATACATTTTTTTAAGATATTTAAATATATTTTTTCTTTTTCTATTTACCCATTTTCTGCAACATACAATATTTTTGAACCCTTACTTAAATAATGATCTTCCATAACAATCTATTCAAAGTTTATCCCACAAAAATAAACGACTTGTAAGTAATATTATAGTTTATTTTTCTTGTATTTTAAAGGAAACTTTGCAACGTATTAAAGTTATTTTATTATTGAAGTTATATTTTCCAAAAAATGGCGATATTAAAAGTTTCAAATTATATTTTCTTTTATATTTTAACAAGATTAAGACCTAATTTCATAAAAAACATCTGTTATCGAGTTATGTGTATTTTTCGGTAGTCGTATTAAACCACATTTCGTAAATATGTGCTCAAATGTAAAATTACATAAATATATTATGAAATGATTTGTTGTAAAACTATGTTTGATGCTCACAACTTAATTTTTTTTATTTTATCACTAATTTCTAATGGAGTACCCAAATAAATAAGAAAGGGTTATTTTTTATTATTTAAATGTCAACTCACATCGTGTATCCTTATAATTTTACAAACATCAATATATAATAATTGGCATTATGCATTTTTATTTGGGAAATATATTTTTGAATAATGTTTTTAAATGAAGGTGTATAAAAAAAACTTAAATTTTAATTAATTAATATTCTTAATTAAAAGTGTTTTTTTTATTTTTACTTTATTTCCTCTTAAAAATCAAACATATCTTCATATGCACTAATTTATTTTGGAATTATATGTAGTTTGACGGTCTGGAACATTAGAGATATACGGGTGCTTGATTATTTTGTAGGTGATTTTGCCGTAGGTACCTACCTACTTGATTTTTTAGTTTCTGAAAATCTAACGCATTTTACATTTCTCGCCCTGTGTTTTCATATTATCTCAAAATTATTTATAAATTTTCATTTACATGTGTGTGACAGTTTGTGAAACCTTGAATTTTCTTTATTCGTAATAAATAGGTTGCTTAACTTATTTTGATTATATCTAGTTAGAAATGGAGGCATAATATAAGCACTTTCAATTTTATGATAGATTTAAATGATACTGTTGTTAAAGCACGATTGTGGCCGTAGAGTACCCGGTAACTAGTTACACGGCTGTTGTAAAAGTAACTTGCGATATAAAAATCAGTCCTTAAGCAAATATCGGCCAGCCGATAATATAAGATAAGATAATGTGTATAACTTGCCCATGTGGTGGCTTCCCACCGGCATTGATAGGAAATACTGCGAGCCGTAATAAACAGTAGTCAGTCACAAACTACAAGTAGGAATATCAATAATACTTGATTAGTTTTATGGTTTATCAAACAACTAGATTAGACATAAGCTAGGAATAGTATTGCCGTTCACGCGTATACCAACTTTATTATTGTTTATATGTGAGTTTCTCAAACCTACAACACGCGCATAAGTACTCGAATTAGATCGTAAATCATTCAGTGTGATGGGAAAAGCTCTCTAACACAGACGCGGGAACCAAACGTGTCTGGAAAATATGGCTATTTTAAGAATATAAGTAACTATATTTTGAAAAAAAAAAACAACTTTGCTTTTTGCATGAGGTTTTTGTATTTTTTACTCCTAAAGAAATGCGAAACAGCAAGTCACGGGTGTTTGTATTCAAGAATAATAATTATATCAAAGCGTCGTATAGGTAACTCATTGTTTTATTACAAACGTGCTATTTGTACTCTTTACTACCGATACTAATACTCGGTCATAAAATTCGAGAAGGTGAAAATAAAACATAAAGAAAAGTCAGATAGACGAAAGCGAGAGCAGAATGTATTCCGAACAGGTCATAAAGCTCGCTGCAAAGCTCCATTCTCCACACACGTAGGTACTAGGTACTCGTATCGCTATACTCGAACTACGGCAGGGAACATGATCCGCGCAAGGAAAACAATAGCGGGCGCATTACTTACTTGGCGGTCCAGGCAGCTTGCTGCACAGTCTCTACTCCGAGGGTGCAGGCGACAGATCACATCTCACCGGACACTTGATTCAACGCTTGCAGTCATTAATTAACACGGGTAATGTTTCGCTGAACTCTCTTCGCAGTCCAGCGGGAAGCCGTCAGGTAAGGCCGAGATAAGCGGTGCACTGTGCAGTCGTCCTCTATCGGCGGCTTCCTCACTAAGCCGGGCTCATGATTTATATCCCGGCGCGAGTCTAGCAACAATAAAACTATAACACATCACATTTACACACCGCGATAAAGTTCCAAACGATCGCAATAAATAATCGCGTTCTGAGGTTTTGATTGATTGTGACAATAGGCAGATAGGAATGTTTTTACGATCACGTAGTACGTATGCCGTTCGAGAACTCTGCCGCGTGTTGCGAGTGTGAGTATGTCCCAACTACTCGCTCTCCCCGAGAAGAGGTAGGTTCTGCGTTCTGCAAGCGATAACACAGATTGCCAAGAGCAGGGTCTACAAATACCTAATAATTTACGACAAGTTTACACAGTGTAAGCAGATAATATTGAGCAGTTTTTCTTAGATAAAGAGCCGTGATTTACATATCAGGATGTTATGGCGATGTCAAACATGCACGGGGAGCCTTATCGCGCGAGTTATTTGAAATTAGGTATTTTTATTTATTTATTGTTTGTTCAGTTGGTCGGTAGCCCGCGCTGCTGTCTATCTTATCTTGTAAGACACGATAATCGAATCAATCGCCTATCGGGATTTTTTTACTGCACTCCAATTCGATAATAAATTGAATGAACTCTGATCGGGATTGCAGAAGAAGCATCGAGTAATTGAATGGGCATTCGAGAACGATCGGGGAATGTAAACAGATGATGGTTTATGTTGGTTCCACCAGTGATTAATACTTCTTCCGTCCGACGCTCGGCGTCGTCTGGCATCTCGGAGCTGGGGACGCCGCTCTATATCCACCCCCTGCCCCTGGCTGTGGCGGGTAAGGGTAGGCGGGTAGGGAGGGGTAGGGAGGAGGGGCCGGGCATGCGTTATTCACCGATGAATTGTTTTGCTTTGTTAGAGCGAACCGACTGATTTTATTTCACTTATGAAATTAACCCAATTACATTTTTGTTGGTTGTTTAAGTAAATTAGTTTTTGTTGCTGTTTAACTTGAGCGATTTATAGTGAGGTCAGCAGATCTTACTACTGCTAATCGATTAGTTAAATTGGTACGGTTGGATAGACTGACTAGTGTTCTGATCATCTGGCTCAATCTAAAAGAGACAACCCCAAGGGGTAAGACCTCTCGTGAACATTCAACAATCGAGTAAATAATAAACAGTCGAAATTCCGTTAAATCGGCTTTCTTTTTAGTTGTATTTTTTCGCCTTTATACCTATTTATTTATCTTTCGTATACTTACGTGGTATTATAACAAACTGACTCCAGATTGTTTTTTTCTTCTTTTCTGTATATTGTTTGTTCTTTCATTTTAAGTAACTGTTTGCTGGGTTTGTTATATCATGCAGAATAATCCGCTTTTGGAGTAATTTTAAGTGGAGTAACTCTGCAAATATAATAAAGTGGAATATCTCTCAATATAAGTAAAAAAAAAGGAATAAAATATTTAGGATAAGATATTATAGTAAAGGGTACAAAATATCAGTGAATGATGTTTTAATTAACCTTTATGATTATTATTATTACACTAGACAATAAAGTAATCAATAAAAAACACAATGTTACGAAATAACAATACTAAATACAAGTGGCAGTGAGATAACGAGTTGCTAGTTTTGAATAAGTGTTTTATAGGTTTTCTCGAGAGATCACGTAATAATTCTGATAAGATTTATTATAAATAAATAAAACAATATTAGTTATAATTTGATATTTTCTCGGCCAAAAGTATTAGAGTGATTTATTTTTGTGGTATTATACCTCCTTCTTTAGCTAACGTTTCGGACAACATTACAGGGTCCATCATCAGGAGAGATCTGTAGAGAAAAAAAAAACTTGTGTACACGTGTGCCCTGATGATGGATATGGAAATGCTTTCCGAAACGTTGGCTAACATTGAGGCAGCGCAACACGGCATAGTACTAATAAAATAAAACACTATATGTGATCGCAATACGCGAATCAAGAGTGGACTGTAAAAAATAATTGTGAACTTTGAAGTTGACACAACTATGGTTGGAGATGGTGAACATGGAGTAAGGAAGGAATCCGACTTAAACCTTTGAGGTTCTTTAAAGATGTTGATGGTTGCTTTCACTCACAGGAGATATGATTTATTTTATGCACAAGCTTCCATAACATCAGGTTTGGATACGAAAGACACTGAGGGAACCGAATATATTCACTGCACAGGCACCCTGAGTTGATATCAATAACAGCACTGATAACAAAGAGATGTTCATCAAACGGGCTTCATCAATAAACTGGTTTGACAGTTACGTTTATTGTTGTAAAAAGTTACACGAACACGTGGGTATAGTCGGATAGTGATAGATACTTATAGGTAAAATAGGATGGGAAAAATTGCGAGGATAATGTTAATGGAAGGTTAATATTTGCGTCAACACTACGAAAAAATAATACTTTTTTACACCATTACATATTTTTGTTATATCAAAGCTGATCAGTTTCAGAAACACCTTTCATTCCTCAGGGCAAAAATATACTAACATAACCTTACAAAATAATGGGTGAATATATATTATTATTATTACTAGGGATTAGTGAAGAGTGGGAGGAAGAGATAGAACGGACTTTTTACCGATGGATTTATTGTTATTTCATGAAATAAAAGACACAATATTTCCGATTGCATTTATTTAAGCATTCACTTACAAAGGATGGATGTACTTAAGAATTTTGGATGTAAAATGGAAATGAACAGATCTGGGCGTGAGAGTTGCCTTACGGGTGAAGTAAATATAGATTGTAGAGGTTAGTACTGTGACACGCGGTAGCACTCAGGAATTGGCACAGGAAGTGGCAACAAGTGCGCCGTTATCGGTGGTTTTCCGTTACATTCACTTTCTCAAAGACGTTTAGCGACGCCAGTAACGGCCGCTTATCTGCGGCTAACGGCGAGTAACGGCGAGTAACGGCGAGTAACGGCGGCTAACGGGCGCGAACGACGCCGAAGCCGGCGGCGCTTTAAGGTTTTTCCTCGCTTTCCCCAACGGATAGAGTCGTCTGTTCCGCCTTTTCCGAAGGCAGCCGGAAAATTCAATTAACTGTTTTCTTTTTGATTATGATAATGAGATATTGTTCTTTCGTTCGTAACGGGGCTTTAAAGTAACATTTTTTTAATATAAGATAATATTTGAATAAATTGCCGAGGCTTATTTATATAATTCACTTTGGTAACTTTTACCGGATACTTGCAAAGTTAGGTCTCGATGATCAAGTTGATATTTCCCCGAAAATCGGCAGCTTTAGATTTAACGACTACGAAACTAATAGAAGTTGCCCCAGGGTTTCAGAGATTTACAGATCGAAATACTTCTAGCTTGCGCCATTGATATTGTAAATTTTGTGGATACACATTTTAAAATGCTTCTAGTTCTAATTTAAATACATATCTACAAGTTTTAGAAACACGACACATTCAAATATTATAGCTGTTGATGTGAGGAAATCATCGAAAAAAATAATTATGTAAAGATATATTAAATATGAACATACATTTTGATTAATCAGGTAGCCAATCTTGAGCTCTTGAGTTGAACAGTAACCCGTTAGATTTCGAATGCAAATTCCACGCTGAATAAATATTCTTCTCAATCCCCCCCCTAAGTGGCCATCATTGCTTATTAATAGATAATTGTATCGCTCAAGAAGAAGTCGTGAAACTGAAAGATTTATGGGAACAATGAACATGTCCCGGCACATTTATGCCATGACAAGTTTCACTGAATGGTTTTTGCAAGCGGCTGTAACATTTATACAGCATTAGCATAACAAGATCGAATTATACGACATTATTTTGACATGTTGCGAAATTGAATACATGCATTTATAAATTCAATACCTTTTTATTGTACTTACATTCAAATTATAGTGTGTAGCTTACAATTAAATTTAATAAGCAATTTTTACATTTAATTTCTAAGAAAAATCTCTGTTTAGAGTATTCTAATAACTCGTTGCGATGTTGGTCTTACATTTGAGCGAAATAATATATTTATTTAAAAAAAATATCGTGCAGGAACATAGCAAAAATATTTTTTAATAAAATATGTTTCTGACACAAACTTACCTTTGTCAGGGCAGTGTAATATCTGAATAAAATAGTAAAACAAATGTAATATTGTAATAATATAATAATAAAATAGTATGTTTCTAAATTATCCACAAACGTTGCACATCCAGTGTTGACTGCATTGAAAGATAGTTCAGATGTAAAATAAAGGAGATCCAAATGTGCTTCCTTTTGGCACACCCTTATTTGTTAATCGGCGTTCTGAATCCGCTTACTTTGCATTTAGCAGCTGAGACAACTTTCTTAACATGTTCTTGAAAAGTTGATACAAACCACTCGATACATGTTTTGTGTTGTTGTTTGATAAATACATGTCAAACATTTGTGTTTTAGGTCTCGTTTCCATTTCGTGTGAAAATTTAAATATATATATATAACAATAATTATAGTATTTTACAGATACTATTAATATTGTGAATTATTAATATTTATCGTTATTTTATGGTCCGTTTACATTATTTGAACTGCTTCTAAATTTATTTATCAAATAATAATGAATCTCTGGTTACCTTCCAGGTAAGTATTGTTCAATATACTATCTGCCTGTACATAATATAAATGTACATTTTAACGCAGCATCACATTCATTGGTCAAATGAACATTCATCGTCATATAATTTTGTAGTGGTGATCGACGAACCGGTGGATGCAATCTGTTGGCCATAAGTTGATAACAGCTTATCTAGTCTGCAGTTAACACGTTGAACGCCATTGTGGAAATGAAGAAAAATTAACATTTTAAATTTGAAAAAAAAATACTCAGATGGCATTTGCGACCATCAAAACGTTTTCCTTTTTTTTGACCAAAATGTTCCATGAAAATCAAGAAAATTAACTGCGGTCACCGGTGACCGTCATGGCGCTATGTGAGAAAAATGAAGATTTTCGCTATGAGGCCACCGGTGACCTACATGGCGTTCAACGTGTTAATAAGATAGAGCATCGTAAAATATATTTGAATATCGCGCTTGAGGTGATTTTCCTCAACAAAACGGCGCTATACAAATCATTCAATTACTATTATTATTTTTGTGAATTGAGCTAGAAGCTATAGAATCAACCTACATTACAAAGAATTAATTTAGCCTTGCAAGCCATTGTAACGGTAAAGCCTTCTTGGTTGGTTTGTTTAATTCATGCAAATAACTCGTTCCACACTTTACTCCAGATAATGACTTGATGACCTTCTGCAAATTCTGTAAAGTAAACTGCTGATAAATTATACAAAATGTCGAACTTCGTAATAAAAAATGAGTTTTGAATTTTTGTATTATATATCCTACCGAAATTACGTTATGAAGGTCTTTCCGCTACCAAGAACTGTACTAAAGAACTTTTATTGAGAAAAAATATGTCAACGAAAAGAGTTATTAACCATCCGCAAAAATCAATAACCTAAACAATAACAATGGCACTCGACTCGTAAAATGTTTATGCTCACCCGATAAATTAAACAGTTCCAAGAAGCAATAACGGAAATATCACAATGATATTTTTACGTTAGAATTTTAATCAGCTCTTGTTTTTTTTTTACAAATGCAGACGATAAAAAGACCAACAAGTAAAAGTGGGTATTTGTTATGTCTACGCTGGACTGTTTCAACACTTCAACACTATTTCACAGGGATTGAGTGGCGAATGGTCAAAATATTTATAAAATACCGAAAAAAAATACAAAGAATGCTTCGGATCTTTTGAGAGGGCGGGTGGTACATGGACTGAATTATGAGCAGCATAATTTGATTATTACAAACAACATCTCTTTGAACTTTGATAACAGCGAATATAAAAGGTTTCTTAATCGTCGGAAAATAGATCGAGGGGCTTAAGATTTCAGAAATCTAACAAAGTAACCGCTAGAAGCGTACATTCAACTTTTTTCAACGGCAAAGTGTTTTTAATAAAGCCCCCATAGAAATACCTCGATAAAACTTCATTTTAAAAACCACTGAACACCGTCTTCTTTGACTTAAGTTATAAGAGGTTCATATTTCCTATAAAGTTGATAATTAATCGTTGCGTTTGAATTAAAATTTAGAGACACAATAAAAAATGATCATATTATTAATAATCGAATTCAATGAAAAGATTACTTCAATTTTTAAACGCAGGAATTAATGTTAAACGCAACGCTCGTTGTATTCTACGTGTTCATAGATGGCGTTAATTAATTCATTGTATTAAAACACGCTTTTTGCAAGGTATTGCTTTACAATATTAAGACAAATTATTTGTTTGCGCCCGCATATTCGCAATATGAATATGAATAAATAGTTTTGTCCATATAAAAACTCAATTCTATCGAGAAAGGCATACAAATACAATATTGGATTGAATCATCGGTACAATATTGTATTTGTGTGCCTTTCTCGAAACAATTAAGTCTTTAAACGAACAAAACTATTGATTCATATTCATATTGCGTATATACGGGCGCAAACAAATGATTTGTCTTAATATTGTAAAGCAATACCTTGCAAAAAGCGTGTTTCAATACAATGAATTAATTAACGCCATCTATGAACACGTAGAATACAACGAGCGTTGCGTTTAACCTTAAACAAGAGAAAAGCATGTGCGTTTGAAAAAGGACGGAGATTGGTTGGAGGTGAGAGCAAAAAATGTGTGGAAATTACGTGAAATTAAAAATTAAAGATGAAAAGAAAATATCAAATATTATTGAATAACGGAATTGGAAATAAACAACGTCATTGTACTTTAGTTATTATTATTTATTCAACAGAGCTTTTTGAGAACGAACTTCTTGTATTGAACACTAGTATGAAAGAATTTAGTACAAAAGGTGCTGAATGGTGTTCCATCCATCAATGAAATGGTCCCACCCTACATCTTTGAACTATGCGTCACGGAAAACTCTGGTCTGAGGCTGTCAACTTTTAGATCAGCAACATCAGCAGCTGAAGGCAGACTGATAGAACCTAAGCGCAAGCCAATTTCTAAGTTTGGTGATCGCGCTTTCGGAGTATCTGGGCCGAAGGCTTGGAATAAACTCCCTCCGGAACTAAGATCCGTAACAAGTCCAACAGAATTCAGGTCTAAACTAAAAATTAACCTTTTTAAGCTGTCATACCCTTAAATTAAATATACCATTCCTGAGAGAATGTCCAATTATATCCAATTTTCCCATTATGTCCTAAATCCTGTATTTAAATTTCGCTAATAAACAATTAGTTAATGTTAATTAAGTTTTAATCTCAAGTAACCTACCAGGTAAGTATTGTACTGTATCTCCAATGTTATCTCCATATATATTTAGTAATAACATAGATCATTGTAGAAATGTATTATAAATTTGTACAGCGCCCTTGAGGTGATTTTGCACAAAAACGGCGCAATACAAATCATCCAAATACTATTATTATTATTATTGTACCGGTACTAAACTATGTTACTTAGGTGTCATAGTAATATCTAGTTTAATAAATTACAGTAACACAACTTTATTAGATTAAAAAAATTTAATGGTTGTAAAAACCCCGATTTTAATTTGAATTAGATTAATACATTTTTAGTAGAGATTTTATATTTATTTGCGTTATAGTTGAAGATTTCCACATCAAAGATAATATTATTATATGTTGAACACAATCTTATCATTGAAGATATCCACATCCGAGATAATATTATTATATGTTGAACACAATCTTATAATTGAAGATATCCACATCAGAGATAATATTATTATATGTTGAACACAATCTTATAATTGAACATATCCAAATCCTAGATAATATTATTATATGTTGAACACAATCTTATAATAGAAGATATCCACATCAGAGATAATATTATTATATTTTGAACACAATCTTATAATAGAAGATATCCACATCAGAGATAATATTATTATATGTTTAACACAATCTTAAGGCAAATATTTAGATTTTATTTTTTCATTAAAAATATTGCATGAACGGCGTGTGCCGCATAGGTACTGTCAATTCAATTCTACGTAATAATTCACACAGTAATGTTGTTTACGATTTTATATAGCATAACATCGGAAATGCAAATTGTCTACGTACACTTAATTAATCAATTTTGATAGACACAGTTGCATCGAGATAATTATTTAATCGATTATGCGATTTTATGATTTTTTTCTGAATCGATACATTTTTGTTTTATGTAAGTAATAAAAGGGAGACTACACAGTTGACGTAAACTCTAGATGATTTTCGTACGTATGCAAAGAATAGTTGTTTGATAATGGCAATGTTTGTGAAATCTTTTTTATTTCTTATAACGAAACTAAGAATTTTAGCTGCTTTATTCGTGATTTAATTAATATGACATTTACATTGTAACTTACTATTGAGAATCACACCACGATCGCGCATATTCGAGATGATTACAATATTGTTTTAATTTAACAGTACGTATACATTATATTTGTCATTTCTTGAGAATATGACATGGTGACACTTTGAACTTTTGCTTCTGAGAATACATAACTTCGCTATTTGAATCATCTTTTAATTTGACATAATCATTTTGGTTATTTATGCTTTGTTTTCATACTCTTATTGTTAATATAATAATATACAAAAATATGGACTCTCATAATACGGGCATGTTCTAGGCACGTGGTAGTCGAAATGCATGTGAAAAATTTTGTACAAACACAAACACAAGTACTAAGTCATTATGATTTGTTGACTGCTGTATTAACCAATTCATGACGTGTTATGAATTGGTTAATACAGCATTTAGTTTAGTACAATGTTATTGATTCGTTATTATTTATTTATATATAAACTATCTGGTGCAGTGTTAATGTTTTGCACTGGTTAGCAATGCATATATTTCAGATGCATCATTGTATTGGGGTTGTTTACTTTTTCAATAATGTAATGGTCCTGCCGCTGGGAGTTCCATTGCAACCTCTCTTTCTGTAGCAGGCAGTGTTAATGAGGCAGAAGGAGAGGTGGTGACGGAGCTTTCGGCGAAATCCCTTGCTTCGAAGACGCCAATAGTGTTGTATTTGAAATTATTGATTTTGGATCAACACAGAATTCGGTGCACAATTTTAATCGTCAATTATATAACTGCAAGGGATGCAGATCAACAAACAATTTAAGTTTTTTGAATGTCGAGATTATGGTTATTTAAAAAATAATTTTTCATGTTTGATTCCCCATGGACGGTCAGCGATTATTAGCGATCACATAATACGGATATGTTCTACAGCTGGAACAGTGTTTAAATCTAAATAGAATTTTTAGCAATGATTCCGATCAGTACAACTATTTTCAGGTCGTAACGTCAGTTACATGTTAAGCTACGATGCAGCCTCGAAGCCGTTGAATTTAACGGTAAAACAGACAAAGTGCAAATCCATGCACAGAACTGAAAATAGTGAACAAACAAGATGGCGTCTTGTTTTACATTTCAACAGTTATTTTATTTAAAAAGGAAAGCAATTTTTATGACGCCAAAGTTCACCCCTCGGCAGCTTATGTTGCTTTAGACACCAGGCAGACTTTGCAATTTTCAATAAGTCCCAACTGTTCCAGAGGAGCCAGTGAGACTATGGCTATTGGGGTATTTTGTGAGGCTGAATGTAGTAGGGAGAGGAAGTAGGAGGTGGGGAAGAACGCTGCACACAGATCTGGTCGCACAAATAAGGTTAAAGCCATTTCAAGCAATGCAAAATTTCAATTCTAAATTGTGGTCTTTAATCAGATCGTTACTAAGAATATATTGAATCTGAAAATGCCGCAAACATACTTCCTATATGTGATTTTGAATGCATTCTTTGTGACACAACACAAATTAATTAAATACAATTTACTTGCACATGTCGGGGTTTGAACCTGCGACCTCCAGTTTCGTAGTCGATCGCCTTTCCCTTTGACCACAGAATATGTCTGTATATTTGAAAAAAAAAACGATGAATCTAACATTTTTTTCTTCTTTTTACCTCGTCGAGTGTCGTAAAAGATCGTCATACTTGCATTTAGGCTGAGATTGACGTAATTTGTTTTGTTTATTTAGGAAAACCAACAGATTTTTTACATCTTTAAATAATTAACTTATAAAAAATACAAATAATATCTAATGATAGGTTTTCACTTAAAAAAATAATTATAATAACAAACTAAGGGTTAAACTAAGGGTTTTGCCAAAAATAGTATTGCAAAACCCTTCAAAGTCATGTAAGATTCTTTAACCATTTTCCCGTGCAGTGAATATGGGCTATGTAAAATATCCTGCAAGATATTTATGGATATCCTGTAAGTAAATATTATTATGTGAGCGTCTCGCAAAATCCTGGAAGCGCACCACGTGGAGCAAAGTCTCAGGATCCGAATATAATTAAACATACTAATCGCTTGTCTGTGATGTAAAATAGTCCTGCGTAATGAACTCAATTTTGCTATAAAATTTTCGAAATTGGAACTGATGACTGTATGAATTCAGACAAGCGATAAAGTAGGTACCTACCTACAATTACAAAACTAATTTATTTTCGTATAATTAGTAACCTTTAATTTAAATGTGTATTTATTTTGTTTAACATTTTGACAGATGATTTTTCATTAACAGTGTTCTTAAAAAAGGTAAGTTTCGTCTCCAAAAAAATATAATTATTATATTGTAAAGAAAATTGGAAATATTTGTTGATTGGCAATTTTTGAAAGGTAATGTGATCCTGATAATATTTTATAATTACTTTCAGCTTCAGAAATTCTACAATTATAACATTTATTTTGTGATTTTTCGCGGGTTTGCGCTAGCATGTTATGTTGATACAGGATGGCGTGAAGGATAATTAGTTTTCGTCTAAAGGGAAAATATGTTTTATTAAAACATGGCAGATTCACGTTAATTATGAAAAAGCCGTTTTAGGCGTATAAATAAATAGAATTATAAATTCAGTAAAACGGTACCATAAGCCAGCCAGAAAAAAAACAGGAGCGAACATTTATAATTGAACTTGAGAATTTAACGTGAACTTTTTTTTTTCAGAACCAAGATATCACTACTACGACAGTCAACTTACGGCTTCTTAAAACAGTCCTACCAACTAGGGTGGAAGCTTTTTCGTTGCTGAGCTTTTGTAGACAATTTTAATCTCCGTTCTCTTTTTCTTCGGGTTACAAGACTCTCCATTAGAGGTGGGCCAAATTGATTGAATTAATTCAATCTTGTAACACACTCGATCTGATTCTAATTTTTAAAAGGAATTGAATCTTCATTCCTTATTGTTAGCGTTTTTTTCACAGTTAAATTATTTCAAGATAATAACGTAGTAATTAATAATGACGAGCACTTTAAATGATTTAAATATTATAGTCTTTCATAGAAATCTAATTAAATATTATTAAGGTATGTGGCGGCGCGCCGCGGAGTTTATATGTACTTTGACCTGTCGTACTAAATCATATATCTAGTATCCCGCGTCCCGCGCCGTAATCCAAAAGACTCGTGTCATCGAGTCCTCAGTCAAGGAATTAATGAATTTATTCCGTATTCAGTTGTGATGTCACGCGTTGTAGACACAAATCCCATGTACCGAGTCTGTCCGTACAAGCGCTCAATCCCAGTCTCAGGGAATAAGTGAAACAGAACAGAGACACAGTGACACAGAGAGACTCGAGACAGGGTTCCCAATTCCCTATTCGTTGAAGATATCGAGTCCCTTTCCTTACTAGTTACAGGTCCGTCCGCACCGTCTAGAGAACGCAAGTCATTAATGTCACAGCAAGACACAAAACAACGAATTAAATGAATTAGTTCACTTGACCAGGTGAATAAGACTGAATTCATTCATTATTGTGAATGAATCTGCTCATGTCTACTCTCCATAGTCTATATTTTTACGACCTTTTAAATTTTTTTTTAATCAAAGTCATATTAAATTAGTTATTATGTAGGTACCTTGACTTTTTTTATTATGGTGTAGGTAAGAAAGATGATTGATACCTAGTAATAAAAAAAATATTCAAGAAAAAGTGTTGGTTTTATTTTAACACAACTTAATAAAAATCCCGCAAATCCAGCGGAATATCTATATTCTATCCCGCAATCCCGCGGGATTTAAAAAGGGTGCGGGATTTGCAAACCCTAGTACCAATAAGGCACTAGCGCCAGGTTATGACAAGATTGGAAAAAAATTGAAAAGCATCTGACCAAAACCCCACCGCTATTTAAACTTCAAGTTAAAAAAGATTATTACTAGCATTGCCAGCGTTATTATGATTTTTTTAATAGTTTTATTGCACCTCCACCCTCCTCATGTTCTACCATTTCACTTCTTTTCCACGTCATGTCGAACCCTTTAAACCAATACAATAATAAATCGTGGAAATAAAACTGATTTCCGCTACACATTTGAAAGAAGTTTTTAACTTTACTAGATCAAATTAATGGTAGATTTTGAGAATTAAAAAAAAATAAAAAAAATAAATAAATAAAGCTGTACATATCAAAATACTATTTAATATAGAAAAAACACTTCAGCTAACGACAATCAAAACAAATATTTGAACCAGGATTTACGCGTTAATCCAGATAATATGAACTAAACAATATATTTTTTCATATCCAGTCGTGACAAAGTGTTTGTCGGTGGATTATTTTCATTCGATATTCAAAATTAACGTTATAAATAAATACCGTTCTTTACACAGTAAAGCAAGGGGATCTAGATCGGCTCTCCATCTGGTGAAGTGGTTTATATATTTATGGAGATACCGCGCAAAATTTCTGTAGTACCTGAAGTACCTGGATAATTAGATCTGGACAACAAACACGGTTACAGTCATTTCAAGCAACGTTTAGATTGTAAGTTTCCCTCTCTGAAAGGCGAGGGAAACTCTTCTTGATGGGTACCATGGTTAACCTACTATATAATTTTACAACTTGTTGTAGTGTTTTTCATCTCCTGTAATATAATAGGTATTCTTACGCGCATGTGTTAATCATACTACGTCATTGTTCCTGATATTAACTGTTGTAGCAGTATTTGTTTTTGACGAAAGAGGAGGAGTTTAGAAGACTTCTTTGGAGAAGGTTATGCAAAATAATAAAGTTCTAGGGCGATTGAAATATTAATATAATCAGATCTAAAAGTATTGTCTTTTAAACAAATTGTGTGCTTAAATGTAATGTTTTTTTTTCAAAATGTTTAACGGCCAACAAAGTTTAGAATTTAAGCGTAATCTTAATATACATCAACACAAACAGAATCACTCAACAAGAAGAAAACATTAAATTAGACTTCCCTTACGAAGGAAAGTAAAAATCTCAGAACTCATTACCATGTAGAGTGTTGAAGATCTTCCAAGAAAAACCTTTCTATTAACGTTATTACAGTACATTTTTAATATATGTACGACTGTACGACTACCATGATACAAGTATTATGATAGTCGAGAGAACTCTAATAAATTGTAACATGTAAAAATAGTTCAATGAATAAAAGCCCGTAGAACGGGATTTTGTAAAATGGGTCTTGAAAAAACACGGATTGATGAAGGAGACGAAAGCAGACAGCTTGCTCAACATGCATTTCGTTTTACAAAGGAGCGTAGAAGCAGTGCGTTTCTTGTTCTGTCGAAATGTGAAAAAAGTGAAACATTAGTTCGTCTAACGAAGTTTTCTATATAATAATGCTTCCCTGAAAACATGAGTTCCGTATTAATATCTCATTACTCCATTAAAAATCAGTATGACAATTCTTCATCCAACGCAAAGAAGTCACAAAAGGAAAGTTCGCTATTTTTATTTAGAGCAGAATCTATGTTTCCGGTTTCCGGGTTGTTTGTGGTTTCAGGAAGTCGGGTTTTACAGGAAAACCTTCAGGGAATTGTCCCGACAAACCGCCATTATTTTTTATCAGTCGGATAGTGAATTCGTACCTTTACTAGTTGTTTTATGGTCATTAGAGTGGGGAAAAAACAAGACAGGCACGATATAGTTACGTTTCTATCAAATACATTGAGGAATAATTGAGATGAACTGATTTTACTAAGCCCAAGAAAAATCACCCAAAGGGCGGTGTTCAAATATATAATATATTTCTACAATGCTCTGTCTCATTACTAACATTAGACTAGATTAACTAGAACTGTTATTAACAGATTAAATCCAGCGGTTCGTCGTTCACTACTACAAAACTATACGTATAATGCATTCTTTGCATTTTTTTGTAGCGTTAGAATGTATATTGTATATGCATATATTATTTATTTATATTCTGTGCAAGCAGATAATATAAAGACTATACTTACCTGGAAGGTCACTTAAGATCAACACAGTTTATTGTTTATTAGAGAAATTTAGTTAAAACAGTTCACAATATGTTTTGAGGTCGTATTTGTGTACTCCGCGTGTTGTGAATTGGTATGTAACCTAATATCTACCACAAACGGTTAAACGTATTACAAAATAAAATTTTATCTTTATAATGTGAAATGTTATATCCGTTTTAATATCGTTTGTTATTTATTTACCTTATCAAAACATTGCCATAATTTTAATGCGTGATTAAGCTAAATTAAATATATATTTTTTTACTTTGTCGTAATAACAATTTCGCAGAGCATTTTCGCAGAACATGCACGATTAGCGTGGTAGCGCGCTCGGAATTGCGATCTGTTCGAACGATAATTGTATTATAATAATTTCAATAACATCTGGCAGTAACGCTGGCTATAGCTGGCGTACTGAAATGGTTTAGCAGACTGATTGCACGTGTGGGCGGCGGAACAATACGACGCTGAGTCAAAGTTGGGCGGGTTGCGCTGAACGGTGGGCTTGGGCGGGTTATATTAAATGATGAAATATGTTTAGGGAATACGATGCATTATTGGCGCTGATGCGTGCGAATGTGAAAATCGCACATGAAATATATTATAGTTAGAAGTTTAAAGTAAAAATTTCCCCCGTCGCTCTGCCACCCAACACACCTTTTAAGTAGACAAGCTTCGGTCAGTGACTGAGTTGCAACGCGTCTGGGTCCCACCCATGCGTAGTGAATTCAATTCCTCGGCTGGATAAGTCCTTCATCACGATACAAGCAATATTTTACGCTTACTATGATGGATTATCGTGCGAACATTCCCGGGTTACATCATGGTAAACCGGGAATGTTCGCCTTTAAAAAAACTTACGAGAAATAAACAGATATATTGAAATAAAATGGTAGATGAAGATAGAATTGTAAATGTAGGAAACACTGAGGTTAGCGGTAACAAATTTTGTCAAAAGAAGTAAAGCTAGCAGTGCACAATGGAGTCCTGGTACCTACCCTAATAATATTTAATATTTGGCTAATTTATATAGCGCCGTTTTCGTGAGAAATCACCTCAAGGGCGCTGAAATGTACGGCAGTAAGGCATGGGACTGGCAGAGGAAGGATGAAAAGAGACTGAATGCTTTATAAATTATGTTACTTATTTGTATAGGTATATTTGTGGTAAAACCATATATGATCGTGCGAGAAATGTGGAGAATCGCAAATAATACAAGGCAGATGTAAGCGTAATGAGCAAGATTAAGAAAGGGACGCCTAGATGGTTCGAGTATGTAGAGCGAATGAACAAAGAAATGAGTGTAAGGATAATATACGTAACGAGTGTGAATGGCAGAAGAAGTCAGGTCGCCCGACATTGCACGATGCATGAATGTGAATGAGGCAAGGAGTGTGTGCCAAGACTGAGTTTTTGCCTACTCCTGCGGGAAAAAGGTATGACGGTTAGTTAATTAGTTAACTGTTATGTTCCTTGGCCAATCAACCAGTCATTCGGAGAGCTAGTTAACTGTCGTAGAGTAGGGACGGTGTACGAGTACAAGGTTAAGTCATATAATAGCAGTGCTTGAGGCAGATTAAGATAATTCTAGGTAGCAGATATTGAAAGATGGGTAAATGCAGGTAACTCCATTAATGGAGAACTGAACGCAGTTGGCGCTAACAAAAATTTGTCCAAAGAAGCGAAGCTAGCAGTCCACAATGGAGTGCTGGTACCTACTCTGATGTATGGAAGTGAGGCGTAGAACTGGCAAAGAAAGGATGAAAGTAGATTGAATGCTGTTGAAATGAGATCCCTGAGGCGTATGTGTGGTAAAACTATTTATGATCGTGTGAGGAATGTGGAGATCCGCAAAGAGTGCAAGGCGGATGTAAGCGTAATGAGTAAGATTAAGTAAAGGACGCTTAGATGGTTTGGGCATATAGAGCGAATGAGAGAAAGTGTGTAAGGAGGATATATGATGCAAATACGAATGGTAGCAGAAGTCGGGGACGCCCGAGGAAGACATGGCACGATCAAGTGAATCAGATACTCGAGTCGGGCCATGTTAAGAGTCAGAATAATAGAAGAGTTTGTATGAGACGATGTATGAATGTGAATGAGGCAAGGAGCGTGTGACAAGACCGAGTTGTTTGGTGGTCCGTCATCTCTGCCTATCCCTGCGGAGAAACGGCGTGATGTTTAGGTAGTTAGTTAGAAAAGCAAAGTATAGTCGGATGTCTAATGAATGTCTCTCCGAAACTCAATCGCTGTACTCTTTTGGGGAACAGTGGAAAATATATACAAATATCCTATATAAACTCATGTGATCCCGTGAAGATTCTTAAAAGGCTTTAGACCGGATAAGACATCATTCAAAATCAAATTCATATATATTACTATATTAATTTACCTATACACGTTTGTATCTACACATTTAGAGACTTCGATACAAATAGGTATAGCGTTTGTGCACTATAAATGCACCTCGTTAACACGTGCACAAATTAGACACCTAATCATCAATCAATGAGGGCAGAAGACTTAAGTTCATTCGGTCACCTATGGGCATATGGGATGCGCTGTTTTGGCCTTTGAATTTCACTACGAAAATTATAATCATACATATCTGCCTTGTTTCAGGGAAGTTCTCGACTCGATTGTAAGTTATTTACTTAATTGAGTTGCTTTTTTTTCTGGTATTACTATTTCATCAGTAAGCTGTATTCTCTAAAACCATCACAAGTTGGCTCGCCCTGGGCCAGTGACTAGTGTCAGATGACTGTGAAAGGCACTCCCTACTCCATACTCCCTATTGCTTAATGCTTACTGCTTACTGCTGACACCCGAATGTATTTATACAGTAACAAGATTTGATATTGCTCCTGATTTATTGCGCTGCTTTACACTGGCGCCTAATCACACGATCGGTGGGCAGTTACTTATATAATAATCAGGTGCACTTTATTCAAAGAGTCAGACTTCTATTTGGTCAGCGTTTTGTGAAAAATGGACTTCGTTGAAACGAGTTATTCATAAGCTGACAAGAACATTCAATGAATAGAAATTGTTTCAGAAATTACATTTATTATTAACATAAGAAAAAATATCATCTTTAAAAATGTAATTTGTCAAACGTGAGGTAATAAACTATAAAAAACAATGTATTAATACAGAAATTAAATGTCAAAAATATCGAATGGAATATATTGAAAATTTATTAACTAACTATTAGTTATTATACATCGTCTTATACTTACTATTCTGTTATACTGTTCTGGTTCACTTGATCGTGCCATGTCTTCCTCGGGCGTCCACGACTTTTTCTACCGTTCACATTATTTCTTAATCTTACTCATTACACTTACATCAGCCTTCTTCACACACGGAGAAAAATGAGTATTGAAAATTTATTAAAAATCCATTGAAATTATTGGTTATCCAGTTACAAACGGGATTGCAGGCCTTTAACGAATGAAAGACTAAGTTTCTTGATAACCTTTAGTAAATTTCGAATAGATTTTCTCGTTTATATTCGAAATTTACTAAAAGTTTATCAGGAAACCTTTTAATTCATTCGTTAAAGGCTTGCAATCCAGTTTTTTATCGGATTCCAAATAGTTTGAAGAGATTCTTCATAAATTAGCAATACTAGTTTTTATCTGTGAATGATCATACATGGTTTTACAACATATAAGCCTTACGGATCCTATTCTATAGTATTCAATCTATGTTACTACTTCCCTAGGTACATACTCTTCTTAAATCAAACAGTTTAATTTTGTTTAATTATTGAAGACAATATTAGCTTTTCCTAAACGAAAATCTGAAAGAGCAAAAATACGGTCACATCTAGGACTCGAACCCACATAAAAATACATAAAAAAGGTTTTCACGTAAAAGCGTATTTTACGTAAAAAAACAACTTTTTTAAAATAACTTAGTGAATAATAAATTGTAATATTTAATTATTGAAGATAATATTAGCGATTCTAATCTAATTTTAGTATGTTTTTCTGATTTTTCGAAAGAATTAGATTAGAATCGCTAATATTGTCTTCAATAATTGAATATTAAAATTTGAGGTTTTACTCACTAAGTTATTAAAAAAAAGTTTTTTTTTACGTAAAATACGCTTTTACGTGAAAACCTTTTTTATGTATTTTAGGTGATTTCTGTCAAAGAACAAAAAAGTTCATTCTTCATAAAATAAATACCAATTATACTTTGATAGACAACTGGGACTATTTCATTAGTACTTATCACAAACGTCTTATTTCCGCTCAACCGAAAAACATTAAGTTCATAAAGTTTAAAAAAAAGCAATCTCTAGTACAATTATCACCTTTTCAGATTTTCACAAGTTTGATTGTAGGTTGATTGAGTTTGTTGGTAGTCAGTGTCAGTAGTAAGGAGAGCTATTTTCGGTGAATGTTTATGCGCAATTCCAGAATACAAGCAAGATGTCTTATTTCTGGGTGAAACCGGCTATAAATATGTTTCATTTTGAATTTCCACAAAAAAACAAATAATCTGACGCCGGAATTACCATAAATAACATGGTCGCTTTGTAAGGAATAATTTATCGATTTGTTAAACACACTACACCTCGCGTTCAGAAATTTGTTTTTCCAAACGAGCGATTCGTTATTCATCGCGTGAATATTTCATTTAAATAACACAACAATCGCCTTCCCTCCGCCTTGGTACTTGGTACAGTGCCACGGAGGTGACTTGAGTTGCACGAACTTCAATAATTTATTTATATATTTTATTATTGTATTCAATATCTTGTTTAATATTCAATATTGCTAATGCTAATGATGCTGGGCCAATTGATGAAAAAAACTTTTTTTACTACAGCAAGCTGAAGGTTGCGGGTTCAAATCCCGGTGTGCGCAAGTAAATTTTATATGACTAAAATGCATTATTTCACAAATTACTCATTGAAAATAATATATATCACATTTGCGGCCTGGTCCAGAAAGGAAGATAATCTCAGTATCGCCCTGGTGTATTCAGAATTGAAACATTGCTTGAAATGGCTTTAGCCGTGTTTGGTGACCAGATCTGAATATCCAGGTACTTCCCCACCTTCCTCTTCCCTATTGCCTTTCCCTCCCCACTATCTTCAGCTTCGCAACATACAATTATTGGGGATGACATAGCCTCACTGACTCGCAGTTGGGATTCTGCGTTTTCATATTTTTTCTTTTTAGACATTTTAATTAATTCCGACGAATTCATAACTATAAAATATTTTTAAAGACCGATACCCACAGATGTAAGTTATATATATTTAAGATGAATAAAAACAGTACCCCAACATTAAAATATTTAAAGTAAAAGGGTTTGAAAATTTTATAAAACGGTTTTCAATTACTTAATTAGCGGTATGCATCAGATTTTATTTATCTAGACGATGGATTAGTAACGTTCTGGGGGATTCAATAAGAAACATCTGAGATTTTTGTAATACGTGTATCAGAATTAATTCAATTGAACCCCGCGGAAGGATAAATTTTCTAGGCCCGTTAGGGAAAATTAGACCGTAGGACCGTCCAATACGCCGGACCGCAGCCCCAATATTTTTGTACACGTCTTTTTCACTTAAGTCGTTAAGATTCCAAGTTTATTTTGGAGTTAGTTTATATTGGCTAGGGCAAATTAGAGTGTAGGTTCGTCCAATACGCTGGGGCCATGCATATTTTTGTTCATCGAATTTATTTAAGGGTATTGTATCATCAACTATTATCTGTTTTTTAGAATGTAATATTACGCGTTTCTTTCCTGACATACATACATTCTTCGCCTCAACCTGATTTAAACATCTTTTCATACTTCATTTCGATTTTATTCATAAACCAACACAAGTATTTCATTTACTTGACCATTGACTTCAATAATAACTGATTCAATAATTTTTGTAGAACAATTGAGATTCGCCAATGTTCATTGATGTCATCCACTATAGTACTTAATCCAAGGCCTTCCTTCTCCGCCGTGAGGAATAAAATTGTTCCGCCAATTCGAGAAGGATGAACAATCGGCTCCAAAATAATTGCAACAACATCATTTTACACTGGGTCAATTGTTTCACAATATATCCTCACTGCACAAAGAAACCAGTAGTTTAATGGCGTACCCAGTGTTGTAATATGTTTTATTAGAGGGAAATATGCTAACCTAAAGGAAAGTTGACTTAAAAATACGTAGACGTATAAAAATACGTATATCAATCTTCTACCATGATATGTTATGGAAAACAGTTAAGAGATATAATTACTTTATTATTTTCTTTACTTTTCTTCCTTATCCTTTCTCTGTACATTTACTATATTTTATATTTCATATTTAATATTCACGTTTTATATTTCTTTTTAATTATTATTATATATGTATTTTTTTTTCTTTCACTACTAGCATCTCCGCCTAATATCAACTAAACCTTGTTTACGCATGCTGTGAACATTTTTAATTGGGGTGTTAATATCTGTGCACATTCCCACCCAAATAATATAAATGTAATAATTGTTAACACTCTGTAAATGTTTCAAACAATAAATAAATAAATAGATTAGAATTATATTTTTTTAATTGGAGATCTCAATAAAGACACAACTGTTAATATTTTAATAAATGGCACCTTCGAAATTGTTGGGAAAGAAAGGAAATGAGCAAGTGCTTATCTTGTCACTTAACACCTCAAAAGTGAGTAGTGTATATATGTATATAGCTAAAATATATGGTAATAGGCTAGCATTACACTTGTAAGTTTTTTCGTAAATTTACGACTTCTAGCCAATGGGCATCTTGCATTTTGAAAATCCAATGCGCCCATTGGCTAGAAGTCGTAAATTTACGAAAAAACTTACAAGTGTAATGCTAGCCATAGGCAAAAGAAAATGTTGTGATATCAATATCGAAAGGTACACGTTAAGTATTTTTTTTAAATTTTGTCAAGTAGGACAAGCGATAAGGTATCTAGCTACAATACAATATTTCAACAGAAAATTATTTTGATTGTCTTTTTCAAAATTGGAACTGATGTGTTAAGAATACATAGAACTGCTAAAGCACCACCTATAATGTAATGCTGTTTTACTAGAAAATGATTTAAATTCTATACTCGTATTTAAAATGCGTAATTTTTTGTTTTAATTCCTTAGGGTGAATCTTCGTGATTTAATAGGATTAAGTGAGATTTAGTGATTTTTCAAACGTTTGACATTTAAAAAAATCATTTTACATCAACTTCTCACAAGAGGCACAAGCTCAGGTTGTATGTCATATTTGGAGGGTTTTTTTAAGGAAAGGAAAAAGGTGTGAGGTATGGTTAGGTTCTGGTTAGGAAAAAAGTATGAGGTATCAGTGTGTCCAGGAGGGACGGTCGTTTGAACCTATCCCTCCCACTGCGGCTCAAGACGATGGGCCAAGAGAGACTAGTTGGAGAGGACAAAGGTTCTCCCTAAACCATCCTCTCAAACCAGCACTTTTTATCAATCCTATTTATGTTATGAATTGAAGATATAAACCGATAAATGTGTGGAATGAGCTTGTCCTTGTGGCCAAAGTAAACTGTTTTTATTCGTTACTTCTAATTTTTCAAATATATTTTTTTTTATGAATAGAGTAACGAATGTTTTAAGTGAATTAACAAAATCAAATCGTTACACATGCAGATCTTATTATTTGTTGTGAATAATAACACCATCTTCACAACAAAGCTATTTGCCTTTATTTAGACTAGAAAATCTTATAATTGGTAACGAGCGTGTAGGACAGCCTGCAGGCCAAAATGCTATGCTCTCAGAATCTCTCTGTTGGAACGTTGGTAAAAACCTAACTGCTAGCCCAGCCCGGTTCTACTGAAGAGGCGAACCTATATACTAGAGACATCGAACGGTCGGTGGCCGAGTTGACATCGCGCTTGGGCGTAGTGTGTTCAATTCCTCGGCCGGCTAAGTTCTCCATCACAACACAAGCAACATTTTCAGCTTACTGTGGTGGTAGTAGGAGATTTTCAAATATTGTCAGGTTATTCGTAACCCGGGAATGTTTGTCTTTGCTTGAACTTTTACAACATACATGAGTTCATCAGTTCAGTTATGTTATGTAAGACACTAATCGGTCCTTTGCGCTCGATGTTCAGCCAGATTTGCAGACGACTGTAACACGGCGATAATGAAATGTTAGATATAAAACACAGAATAGTGTGTTTGTTCGCTCATTGTGAATGCGGACGACGGCAAGTAAGTATAATTTACGGTCCTCAGACTCGGACATCGGCGACAATAATGTGTCGTTGGATTATTTCAGCTTGAAACTCTTTGCTCTCTTATAAATAAAGCGAAGCAGCAGCCACCTTGCTTAGACACCTCACTGATTAACTGTTATCCTGTCGTACTCCTATCAATGTCTGTCTTGATGAAAGATTCTTCTTCTTACTCTTCTCGATTCCTCCCCCTCTTCACCATCACCAGCCTTACAACACACCTACCACAATTGGGGATGCCATAGTACTTATTATTCTCCTTCCAGACGGTTGGGAGCAGTTGAGATAAACATATGTTTTACGAAGATTTACAGTTTTAGTAAGAATTTGTAGCTTATAGGTGGGTAAGTTTGATTCGTATAAAATATAAAAACGTTAGTTATGTTTTAACTTGTTTATTCTTGGTTTTTTTAGTTCACAAATTTGCTCCTTTTAAATGCATTAAGAAACCTGTAAAAACCGTTATAAATTAATTTTACAAAGTTTGGCAATAATAATCTTTACGTAAACATTCTTCTATTATACTTATGTCGTCTCATTTTGTGTACATAAATAGATTTTACAAAGTTCCATGGCACATGATGGAATTAACAGAATGTGCTAAATTATTTGCGTTAAAGACAGAAATTCCGTAAATATATTTAAATCGATGTGTAAATTTGGGAATACAAGAGCTGACCGTTTGGGAATTTTTACTGTAAAATTCTTGACAAATATTTAATTAGTGCCTTTTTTTCAGATTTACTTTTCCCTCAGTATGATATCTGTTTTCATTATTTTCATAATCATTCACTGTCAAATGGTCTGTACGGATAAATTGATCCAATTTACGGCTTCAAAGAATTTCGACAACTGAATAAATTAGTTCAAATCGATGGTCAAATTAAACAAGCTGTCGAAAGTTGAAAAACAGTTGCCAATTAATAATAACTAATCGGTAACACGAATTTAATTTAAGAGACCTTTTATTGTGATCAAACAATATAGATTAATTATAAAGTAACAAGATCAGAGAAAGCCAATTAATGAATAGGCAGTGGACCAAATATTTATAATAATTGATTCCACAATTGAGTGTTCATTAAAATAATTCCATCAATTTTAATTTTCAAAATGAATCATAACATTGCTTTGAAAAGCTCTCGGTATCGTCATTGTGAGAGACCACCCGCTATTTAAAAACCTGAAAACTTTGAAAATGTCGTGTTTAGTGATCAAATCTGAACAGCCCTGAATAGCATCAACTGCCTCTCCCTAGGCTTAGGCAAACATTTTAAAATAATGATCTTCATCTGTTACGCAGTTTTCTATTTATAATACATAATAGACAGCCCCGATTTACTCAGCCTAATTAACTTTCTTATACCAACTAGAACTACTCGATCGAAAACGCTTTTTAATAGCAACAACAGTATCAGGACTGAGTCGTATAGATACTCACTTGTACCTAAATTGCATGCAGTTGGCAATACTTTCGCAGAAATAGTAGATATGTTAAATAGAACGGAATATGGTTACAAGAAGGCTATAAGATACCTTAATAATTATTGTGAAGTTTTTTTTATGATGGACACGGTAATGCTTTTCGATAGCTTAAGAAGGGAGGTTGCGCAACACGGCATAATACCCCAAAAATACCTTAATAATAATAATAATTTATGTTAACATAATACTATTATGCTGATGGTTTAAAAAAATTTAAATAGCTAATTCGACTTCGTGATTACTGTCTCATTAAATTATTATGTAGGTATAACGTATGTTTGTGTAAATAATATAAATTAATAAATTATAGGTCATAGAGAATTTATGGAATTATTTTTTTAGGCTTCACGTTGATTGGTTTTGTCCTCATTTTCCACAATTAACTTATTAAATGAATAATTATAAAACAATAAGCTATTTTGATTGTCGAAATGGCTGGTGACACAGCTTACAAAGTTCCTCTGTTAAAATCACTTTGTAATTTGAGTTGGGTCTTTGTTGTGACGTGGGTGAAGTGTGGCCGGAACGTGTATTGCTTGCGGGATGGTCACCAACTTAATGCTTCATGCCCGATCTTCATGTCCCCGTTGTCTCATGCAGCCCTGTGCCTCATGCAGCTGCCGGTTGTCGTATGATATTGGCCCGTGTACCAGGCCGCATGTTGACCCTTGTTTCATGCTCAAATGGCCACGCGGGTCAGTTAGACACATCCACATGACGGGCAGCCTGGGAGACCGCAGAAATGCAATACCTCTGTACTTACTACTTGCAAACAGTGGTGGATGGTGATCTTTTCGTTATATACGTCTTAGTTAAAAAAATTGTGCTATTGTAGCTATTAAAGAAATAAAACCACAAAAGTCTGTTGAGGGCGTGTGCGTTTACTCGAAGAAAACAATTTTTTTCCTTACTTCTTGCAAAAGATCTTAAGTAACTGTAGTATTTGGTGATTAAAATGTTCGGGTAAGTTCGGGTTCTACCGAACTTAACCGAACGCGACCAACCGACGGCCGGCATAGTCCAGTGGTAACGCATTGGACTGCCATTCCGAAGGTCGCGGGTTCGAACCCGGCGTGCGCAAATAAATTTTATTTGATTAATTTGTGTTATTTCACAATTAATTAATTAAAATAATATATAGTATATTTGCGGCACGTTCCAGAGTGGAAGATACTACCAGTATCGCCCTGGTGTAAGACCACCATTCAGAATTGAAACGTTGCTCCAAATGGCTTTAGCCGTGTTTAGTGACTAGATCTGAATAGCCAGGTACTTCCCCACCTTCCTCTTTCCCTTCCCCACTTACCTTCAGCCTCACAACATCCCCCAAATGGGGATGCCATAGTCTCACTGGCTCCAGACGGGAGCAGTTGGGACTCTTGTGAGGTATTCACTATAAAAAAAATTAAAAAAACCGTCTTCTGTTACATTGTCGGGTTCGCGAAGAGAGCTGTACTCTTTCGCTAGACGGCCTTTGGGCAACTTCTTACTTGTATTGTCAGATAATTATATTCCGAATAAAACAGCGTCCGTGTATTAAGAATCTTCGTGTATTCAATATTCGTACCAGATCCTTTCCTCATAGAATACTGGAGATAAAGGGCCCAGTATTCTAACCTAAGAAGAACAATCATACACCAACGATACGTTACAGTAACCTTGCGTTCGGTATAGATCACAATCACGCTCTTGATATTATATATGTATTCGGTTATTTTTTTCATATAATTTTGAATTTATGCTCGTATGTGTATTATACAAGAGTATTTTTTATGTGAGTGCTAAAAACCCCCAATACCTAAAAACCACATTAAACGAATGTTTGAATATTGCAAGAATAATGTTTTTTACGACAACAGCATAATAAATAAGAACATTTTTATGCACCTTGATCTTTTGGCCCGAAATAAATCATCAGTCGCCACTGCTCGCGACATGTTTGCTTCTCGTAAAATTTGCAGTAAAAAGCTCGGTTTATTTGCAGTAAAATACCGTTGTGTCAGTTTGGCCCCACGTAATCCAGCATCTAGATATTCTCCACGGTAAACAAGAGCACTAAGCATAAAGCACGACCCTTGCCTTTGAAAAGCTCTGTTAACCAAAATACAATTCTAGACTTTTCCAGTTTACGAGTGTGCACTTTGAAATGCATTCAGTTTCAAAGTGCAATGTCTCCCGCGCTACAAGAAATCAGTAATGTTTCCTTTGTAATAAAACACAATAGATTTTTTGTAAAAAAGGCGTTTTTAATCTTTAAGTTGTTCTAACTTCTTTAAGCAGATAGTTTGTCTCTTTCATTCACTATCGCACACACATCAAACATAAAATTTCTGACTTTTCTTTGTAAGCAGTTTTATACTCTCATCACCGTTCGAAGAAGTACATATACGGTGAAATTACTAAATATTTAGAATTTATATCCATGTGAACCGAATTGACGAATATAAGGATAATCCTTGTGGAGGTCAGAAGGCTCCTTGTCAACACGAATTGTAATATACACACATATGTGCTCGTTATAGTAACATAATGATTTAAACTCACTGTGCCGTTCATTTAAAATATGTGACACATAAATTGACGCAAATATTTTGACAGCGGACGATATCTGCGAAAGGCATCAGACGAATAATTGTGAACGGAGCTACTACTGCTGTCTGGTCGCTACGATATTTATTTTTATTTTTTATGAATGGTTAATCGATTATGATTGAAAAGTGCATATCACCAAATTAAAATTCAGTTATATTCAGTATTTATAGCATGCTTATAACAATTTCTAGTATTTTATATACTTATATTGAAATATTTTAGAATTTAAGTAGTTGGTAATAAATTATAGTCAACCAATCATTATGCCATTTATTATATTATTAAATCGTCATGATATTAAGAGACACACTTCACTCATCGTTTCATAAATATTCTTAAAACATCTCATACATACTTTTTGTTTTTTTTTTTTTTTTTTTTTTATCCGGCTCTTAATCACCACAAGATTTTAGTAGGTACCTACATATTTGATTTACTTGATCGAGCCAATTCTTCTTGGATCATTTTTATCTTATTTATTCACTTGCGTCCGTTAAAAATATCGAAACCATCTAAGCGTACCTTTCGTAATCTTTTTCAAAGTCTTTCATTCCATTTATGCCTCCTTAAGGTGATGCACTACGTCGTTTAATATTTTAAATTGAGCCGCTATCAATAACAACCCTTACGTAGATGGCGATAAGGTTTAAATTCCCGCTTAACACCATCCGCCTGTTTTGATTTATGCAAGAAAAAAACATGGCCAAAAAGTGCCTTTTATTTTATTTTGTGGATGTTCAGGCATAAATATTTAATTTTTTTCGATCAATTTATAAATAACTTAATTTTCCACATTATACAATAAAATCATAACCGAAAATGGGTTCGTAAGTAGGAGATTTTGAACTTTAAAGCAGTTTCATAGGGCTTATACATTATTTTTTTCTGGGCTTATAAAAAGACTTATCTAAAAAATACTCGATTGTTTCAAAGGCCAAGATGTATTCAATCAGTATTTAATTAAAGCATCTGAAACATTTCTAGGCGACCAAATTTTCAAACCAAAAACACATGATTTTGCATTACTATGTATGGCATCGCCTTATTATACAATAAACCACGGTAGGAAGTTATACAAGTAGGCCTTAGGGATCTTATTTCTACTGCGGAAAGTAAGTTTTAGTTCTTTCTCTGCAAGTTAAATGCGTCACTGTCATACATCAGGGTTCGAATTGTAAAGTATTAAATTGATTTATCAATTTCAATCCTTCTTGTTTTACTTAATAATTTATTCACCAGGTAATCATTTCGTATTTCGAAGATCCGACAGACTGATTATAAAAACAGATTCAATATTAAATTATAAAACAAAACTATCAATCATGTATATAATATTATTATAAATAAACTTCCATTAAAATAGGTCCAACCGTTTCTTTGCGACTGGACAAATGTAAATCATGTTCACGAACTGTTCACAAAATTTACATTATGTATGCAAATAAGGAATTAGTTGGAAGGTAATTATTTTTGTAAGTGTTATCAAAGGTTTATAAGTTGTTATTGTGAAATTATGACAGGTAACAAATAGCGTGCCGGGGAATGAATGAATGACTCGAGAATGTGGTGTTTGTGGGTGGAAGAAGACGTGGCTGAAAAAAGAAGAAGTGGAAGGCGGGATAAGTGGATGACAAGTGTGGTAAAGTTACTTTTTGGACCAACCAGGATGGTGTCCAAACCTGTTGAGGTGTAAAAAGTAGCCTGTGTTTGTTCTTCTTGGATTTATGAAGTGGTTTGTTTGCTTAGTGGGTTCATGTGTTCATGCGACAATTTTATAAGTATACTGTTCAAATCATTTTGAACATCTCATTTTACATCTTGAAAATGCATATTGTAATTTTGTTTATACAATAACAGGTGAATAGTAAGAGACAGGCGGAATATATGTTTCGTGCGTAGGTTTGAGATCCCAACTATTAATTTATGAAATATTAACTTGAAGTAAACTATTGGGTTTGGGTGTCTTTTAGTGAACGAATTCAACCGGAACGTACCGTGAAGATTTAATGTTTCTGATAATTTCACAAAAGCACAGAGACATATATTCATTCTTCCCAGATGCGGAACTAATCTCTCGTAAACATACTTCAAACGAAAAGAGAAATTTTTCTTCCGATTTCGATAAAATGTAATTTGTGAAACGAAAGATTTTTTATGTGACACTGGACGAGAGTCTCTTACTAACGGCATAACACAACCGTATGTTGAGTCTGTTGAGCAATAGGGTACTATAATGGTTAACAAGCTGGAAAATGAATCATAACTGAAAAATAATAGCTTCGACAGAACTTATTTTTAAATATATCTATTTAAATTTAGATTTTGTTGTTTTTTTGATTGAATGAATATACTTCCCGACATCCGATCTCGTTGAAAATGCATTATATCAAATTTTGGTGATACTCATGCACACGCACGCGCTCACACACGTATTTTTCTGAAATTGAATGACATTATATTGAAAAATTTACAGCGATTGGTAAACGAAATACGTGTTGGTTCTATCCAATTAGGATTTGGCTTAGGTGTTTGCTGTATTGATTCCAGTCCATCGGGAGGAAGGTTCAATCCTCAGTCAAATCAACTAAATATAGATTAAGTTTTAAAGGTCAGTCAAACAATTTTATTTATTTATTTGAAATTGGCCCCTAGCCGACCAAGAGCTGGCGCAAGGTAAATGTATAATACTAAAAAACTTTATTTTTTAAGGGTTAATTTTTTTTCGATTGTGATAAGGAACTTTAACGCTAATTTATTAGTTAGCAACAACAATCAGCAGAAAATGAAAATAAAATGACAATTTTTAAATAATATTCAATATACAATTCATTCCCGATGTTGAAAAATTACACACATCCTATTTTCGGTCATAGATCAATACACGGCACTGCTTTTGAGAAGCTAATTGAAATGGAAAATATAAGGAAACTGATTGTTGGAAAGTGCGAAGTGCTATTCAGATCTAATCAATATACATAGCTAAAGCCATTACAAGCTTAGGTTCTAAGCAGGACGATCTCCTGAGAATATACTCCGCTCTGGAATACGGAAATAATGCACACTATGTTCATATATAATAAACAGTTAAATTTGAACGATACAAATTTTTACCGTCGCGTCGCGCGTCGTTGGATTTTTGAACCCCAAACTTCTGGATCCACGGTAGCACTGTCGATTTATAGAGGTTTTATTTTTTAATTTCGATAACTTTTCGACATTTCCAAGCACGACTGCAGATCGCCAACGTACAGACAACAGTTCACGTTAAATAAATTAAGAACACTTGATCGTTGTGCATTGTTCTTTGTTCGTTGGCGATCTGCAGTCATGACAATTTACCGATACTATCGATAAAATTTTTGATGATGCATGAGACAAGTAAGACATTATAAAAAGTAAGTAGGTATTTTAAAAAATCATGCATTTTTAAAAACAATTTGTACACTATGAATAAACTTTATTTTAACAACAGTTAGTAATATTTTGGCCCAAGGTGTCTTTTTGACAAATGGCGGTCCAATCAAACCCGACTGGGCGGCAATTCGTTTCATTTCAAACGTTTTATTAAAGCAACACCTCCCGCGGTTCAAACAGGAAAAATTATTACAATAATTCATCGTGAATTTGTTTTACGTAAATAACCATATTATTAATTACAATTCTTCTTAACACGCAACAGTCTAAGATCCGTAAATCAAAAGTAACTTTTTTTGCTTCACGAAAGTTTTGTATTGTTTTCTTGGGCTTAGGTAACTAAGTATTATTTTAATAAAATGTTCAAAACGATCACGATAGTGGTTTGTCATTTTTTTACAACTAGTCGTAAACTTGGGTTAGAAAAGTTGGTTTCTTTGTTTAAAAATATATATTTTTAATAGGTATGCATATTAATTTTTGTAAATAATTTGATCGTATGAATAATATTAAATAGTTGAAAATGGATTCAGATATTTAGGTAGGTAGATTTATAATAAAAAAACTCTTTTGTTACAGATTTCAAAGAATATTGTTGTGGCCAGAGGTAAACACAATGTAAAAATCAAAGTATGTTTATATTCTTATTTCAGCGTGTTAATATATGAAAAACAAAAATAGTTATGTTTCATGCGTAGTTAGAATAGTACAGGGCTGTGCTTGAACCAAATGGCGCCTGGCGCTATATTAGGTATTGGGTATTACAATGGCTCCTAGGCGCGATGGAAAGTCGGCGCCCAGAGCGGAACACTCCAAATGTAGTTATGTTTCATGCGTAGTTAGAATAGTACAGGGCTGTGCTTGAACCAAATGGCGCCTGGCGCTATATTAGGTATTGGGTATTACAATGGCTCCTAGGCGCGATGGAAAGTCGGCGCCCAGAGCGGAACACTCCAAATGCTCCTGCACAGGGCCGGACCTGGGATAGTATCCTAAAACAGGAATGGCGTGCGAAAATACATAAATAATGTAAATACTTACATCATTCTTAACATTTATTTAAAACAAAACAAAAACTTACATTTAACAGCTTCCCTGAGGTGATTTTAGAAATAAAACAGTGCTGTGTAAACCATCCAAATATTATTAAACCTATATTCATAACATCTTTTTATTCTATTTATATAAAAAAGAGTATCTGTGGTGGGTAGCGTGGATTGGATTTTAACAAATCTAATGTTTTATTCCGAGTATTATTACTCGCTTATTACTTGCTCCTCAAAACAAGAGGAATGTCATCTAGATAAGATTTCGAAAAACCACCCTGATCAAATTTTCTCACCCATTAAAGAAGAACATTGAAACCTCTTGATACATTTTAAAAATAAGCTAAACATTACTATCAACATTTGGTTTCGGAAAACTTCACGGAAACACCTAGTAAAATAAATTATTAGAATAAATATGTTACATTTATGTATATACTCGCATGTGGAATGTAGATTCATTATTGATACACTTACCAACAAGTGATACGACCTTACTAGCTGTACGTTGTAAGAATTTTGTTGTGTCGTAAGATAAGTAATATTACAGGTAAAAGTGAGCGATCGCGTATAAAATTTCTCAAACTATTAATCAAAGAAAATGAGTTAATTAATAGTTAAGTTGCTACAGTTTGTGACATCAGTTTATTAGTTGTAAGTTTTCCTGAGAGGAGGTAGAAAGAAAATGAATTGCAAATTAAATTAGGCTACCGTGCTTTTAATTTCATCTCGGTAATTTTTTGTAACTATTCTAAATTATGTTCCTTTGAGGTTACTTTACGAATACGGCCATACATAAATTACACATTTATTACTATTAGGCCCCATAGATTATTTATATTTATTTATAATGGGTATGTATTTGGCACTAAATTAACAAATGTAGTCTCAGAGAAATTTAGTAAATAAACTATCGCAGAACCGTGTAAAATCACGGGATATAATAATTGTAGGATTTCAGAAACATTACATTTCGAATGATGAAATTTACCTTTCATTTTAAAGTATTCATTATAATCGAACAAAAAGGTAGCACCCCTTATGAAAAGGATAACCATTCAAATAATATGTGTTCTGTTCTAATGGAATACCTATATGATCGGTCCGCTTAAGCATGTATTGTATCAGTATCTTCATTATTTTAATTAATCCATAAATAAACCATTCGCTAGACCCAATAGATACTATATCGCGTGTTTGATATGATTTAGGACGGGTTGTTTCGGAGAATTTGAAAAATTCATCAAATTTCAACGTTCATTTTCGGGTTCTGTGAAAGTCCTATTCAAGTTCTGTTATTATATAACTATAGCCTAGTTGCTTGAAAAAACTGAAATAAAACAAAACTTGAAAAAATCTTTCACAGAACTAGAAAATGAACGTTGAAATTTTATGAATCATTAAAATTCTCCGAAACAACCCGGGCTTAATATTCTTATTAGTTCTAATTTTGAAAATTAAAAGTTCGTTGAAATTGAATAATTTTACGCGCTACGTATGCTTTTTCAAATTAATATGTTTAATAATTTACCATAGATCAATTATTTATTTATTTATTCAAAAAACAGTTTTTAACATAAAAAAATACTCTGCACATCTCACTAGGGCATTCCTGCATCAAAATGTGCAGCTTTACAATTACATCATTTAATAAATACATATATGTAAACTCAATATTGGTGGTGTATATATGTAAACTTAATATTATTTATAATGGTGTTATTTACACACTTTGATTACGTGTAGGTATTTGACACTAAGTTGACAAATTTTGAACGAGAGGAATTTAGTAGATGATATTGTGAAACATTAGAAAATTTATGCTGGGACATGCAAAACTAGTTGTATGTACAGTACTTAAGTACTCGAGTTTTGGACATCCTGTGTAATTTATGGAGGTAACGGAGTAGTGCCAACAGGTATTACCTTCAGGTCTCTCCTTGGATGAATTACTTAAAATTACTGTAACACTCTAGTCTACATAATCCCTACGGAAAACATCCATTACCGTTAATTATCCGATCGAACAATACATTGTTCCTCCGTGACTAGAAGTATCTTTTAAACTAACCAATTAAACACCAATATGACCATGAAAGTGGGTAATTTGTATCTAGATATAATTTATGTAGTTGGTATCGGATAAACAATGGTAAAATCACATGTTTCATTGGTTTTTTTTATTGATGCAAATCTATTATTAAAAGTTATATTCGTAGGTAGTACAAATCTAGCGGAGACCCGTGAGAAATCACTGGTACTAATATCTCGTCGAATCTTGTTCCACTATTATCACGACAGTAGCAGTGAGCGGGAGTTGGATTCGGTAGTTTCCGGTCGTTAGGCGTTAGAGCCGTAGGACGTCAAATTGGACTAATTTGAGGTAAAAAATTGGAACCAATTTTTTCGCTTAGTGTCTCATCTGAATACAACTAATGGCTTACTAACTAACCATCACGCCGTTTCCCCGCAGGCCAGAGGCGGATTTGCAGTCTTGGCCGCCCTAGGCCCCAGACCATGTAGCCGCCCCTTTCTTAGTACCCATCATATTGACCAGGAGTATCCAAACTTTTCAGTAAGTTCCTAGGGTCAAAACCGTTTTAATTTTCCTGCCATTATCATTCATGGTTCATGGGGTGAGATTTGTCCAGGTCTTGGCGGCGGATACGTCTGCCCACCTGCTGCGTGGCGGGCCGGATCGAGAGAGAATGGGTGAGGGAGGCCTTTTGACCTTTCCAGCCGGACTATCTTGACCCATCGCCTTGCACCGCAGTTGGAGGGATGTATTCATACGTATGTCACTCCTGGACACACTAATCCCCAGATTCCTACCCACCTCTCATAAATTTTCCTTTTCAGAACTTCCTATCCTTCCCTTACTTAAAAAAAGACCCTCCACACAGCATCACCTAAGATGACATAGGTCGTGAGGGAAAATATTTTCCTCAAAACCTCCTGTGTGGAATTAATGTAAAAAAATACGCTTGTTAAATTCGCTAGTTCAATTACTGTATAATTGTCGATTGTCGCAGGCCAGATTGATGACATTGGCGGGCCGTTGTTTGGAGACCTCTGATATAGACTATAGACTACATAATGAATTTACTTTATTGAAAACTTTTATCGAAATCGATTCAGAAATTTAGTTAACTATAATAGCTGCTAGTTTGTGATACTTTCTAAGGTTTCAAGGATTTGAATAAAACATTTAAAACAGTTTTAGGTTTAATTTATTTGACTAGTTTCAGGTTTATTCTCATACAATAATATATAAGTGTTTCACAGTTACAATTAGGGTTGCCAGATACGGGCTGGATAAAAGTTATTATTAAGTCTCCAAACAAATAAAAGAAATCAGCACCTCTTTTAAATAAAAATCAACTTAAGGTACATATTCGAATATAATAACTAAACCTAAAATACAAATTAAAACGTTGGTAAAAAAATTTACGTAAAGCATTATCTAACATAAAAAAAAACTGAACTCAAAACAAAAATCTGGCAGTTACAATTCTCGTCTGCACTTAAGTGCAGCAAAATCATTAACTAGATCTTCGCAATCCAATTTCTTTAAAAAATCTGCTTCTATGTTAAGCAAAGCAAGATTGTTCAGCCTTTGCTCCGCCATTGTTGTACGTAAATAATTTTTTACACGTCGTAAACAAGAAAATGATCGTTCTTCAGAACAGTCACTGGCGGGAGTACACACACACATTGACTTTTTTGTCACGATTGGCCGCCCCTAATATCTGGCCGCCCTAGGCCCGGGCCTACATGGGCCTAAGGGCAAATCCGCCTCTGCCGCAGGCGTAGGCAGAGAGGACGGACCGCCAAACAAATCGGTCTTGGCACACACTTCTTGCCTCATTCACATTCATACATCGTCTCATACATACTCTTCTATTATTCTGACTCTTGACATGGCCCGACTCGAGTATCTGATTCACTTGATCGTGCCATGTTTTCCTCGGGCGTCCCCGACTTCTGCTACCATTGGCATTTGCATCATATATCCTCCTTACACTCCTATCTTCGCTCATTCGCTCTACATGCCCAAACCATCTAAGCGTCCCTTTCTTAATCTTACTCATTACGCTTACATGAGTCTTGCACTCTTTGCAGATCTCCACATTCCTCACACGATCATAAATGGTTTTACCACACATACGCCTCAGGGATCTCATTTCAACAGCATTTAATGTACTTTCATCTTTTCTTTGCCAGTTCCATGCCTCACTTCCATACATCAAGGTAGGTACCAGCCACTCCGTTGTGGACTGCTAACTTCGCTTCCTTGGACAATTTTTTGTTAGTGCCAACAGCGTTCAGTCCTCATTTACCCTTCTTTCAATATCTCTGTCAGCCTTCCCATCTCTCGTAAACATACTTCCTAAATACACAAACTCATCCACCTGCTTTAAGTATTCCTTATTCACAATTATATTGCACACTGTTTTCATACTCTCTCTTTCAAACATCATTACTTTAGGACGGGTTGTTTCGGAGAATTTGAATAATTCATCAAATTTCAACGTTCATTTTCAAGTTCCGTGAAAGATTTTTTCAAGTTCTGTTTTTATTTCAGTTCTGTCAAGCAACTAGCCTATAATGATATAAAAACAGAACTTGAAAAGGACTTTCACAGAACCCGAAAATGAACGTTGAAATTTGATGAATTGTTCAAATTCTCCTAAAAAACCCGTCCTTAGACTTACTTACATTCATCATTAACTCATTCTTAATTCAATTCAACTAATGGCGATGGTCTATATCCCCGACAAAGCAGTCTCAATTTTGAAAATGGCAATTTTTCCTTAATGTGAAAATAATTATAAAAATAATAACAGAGCATATGTCAACTTTGAGGGTGCTGTGTGGAGGGTATTTTTAGGAAATGAAGGAAAGGAAGGAAATGAAGTTTTGGGAAGGAATGAAGTATGAGGGGTGGGTAAGAATCTGAGGGGGTCAGTGTGGTCAGGGGTGACGGACGTGTGAATCCACCCTCCCACTGTGGTGTAAGGCGATGTTCCGAGAGAATTCCGTTGGAGAAGACAAAATGTTTAGCTCAACCTGTCTCTCCCGATCCGGCTCGCCCGCAGCAGTCAAGACTCTGACAAACCTCACCCCATGAACCCGGTCATCCCTGTTTAGCCACCAAAGGCTGAGAACCACTTGGGGTGACCTATGGCAGAGGTGTTGGTTATCTAATTATAATTCTAATTTGCCCTTACTGAGAATATCAAGGCAATTGTAGGTGCCTTATGAGAGAGACCGACACATCATGAAATGTAACGTTACTTACGGCCGTTCTTCCCAATCCTACTGATCAACTGCTGAGCCGAAATTTTGGCTCAACACTGCTCAAACGCACAATTATGCTTTTTCCAACGGAAAAGTGACAACTGAGTGATCAACCAATTTAAGGAAGCCAAACTACTGGATTAAGCTTGCCTCAGTAAATGATTACTTATAAAAAGTGTCAATATTTCATAAGCTTAAATATTAAATATCGGTTTACGTATTACAGTACTTAAAAAAATATATGCATTAATAATAAATACAATAATTAATTCGTCAATGTTAATTTAGCATTGAAAGTTTTAACTTTGATGTCATTTTATTGTCTATGAAAGTGGGCATGGCCACTTATGATAATCAACAGTAAAGATGTTTGGAAACAGGCAAATCGAACGTTACTGAATAAATCACTTAGCTGATCGGACCCTGAAATTGATCGTTCGAAATGTTGGGAACAACGGCCGTTAGTAAGACTTAAGCAATGTTTAGTGTCTAGATCTGACTAGCTTAACGCATCCCAACCTTTTTATTTGCCTTCTTTTTTCCTCCCACAAATCCTTTGGCATCACAATATTCTAAAAAGAAAAAAGTTACCATAATTCCACTCACTTGAGCAGATTAAACTCTTATGCGGTTTCACGCATAAAAACTAGTTGAGTAGTTACCACCTCTTTAGGTAGTGGAAGTCTTTTAAATTTATGTAAACAAACGGAATATGAAGAATGTTCGTAACAAATTCTACTTCAGATAATCTTTAAACGAGTCGAGCGCCATCTAGAACCAGAGTAGGTACTTGAAATATAAAACTACCAGGCAATAGAAATTCAAATAAAACTGATTGAATGTATACATTAAACCGAGGAAAGACAACTCCAAAAAAAGAAGTAACTCCGAGAAAAGAAAACATTATTAACATAACATAAATTATGTACATATTGAATGTCTTGAAAAAAGGTTTCCACGTATGGATGTCGTTTGGATAAGAATTTATTGGCAATTTGTTGTTTTCATGAGAAATTTATTCAGATATTTGTGTATGTCAGAAGTCAAAATGTCACATGTACAAATTTACTCAAATTTACGTTCTTAGAAGTCTCGCATAGAAATAATGCTATTTAGTTTGTTGCGAATTATTCAAGCTTTGCTTCTCAATAATTCAAGTGGAATATTGCAATGCATCTAATTAAATTGAGTCAAAAATCTTCTAGCATTTGTAAAAGATTATACAAAATTTTAATTAAAATTATTTATACTAGATTAACTTATCAAATCGGTTTAAAAATGCTACATAGTTTGTTGTGAATTATTCAAGATTTGTTTGTCAAACATGAAATATACGTAAATTGGGATAGAGATTTATTTGCTTCCATTCATAGAAATTAGATTTAAAAGTCAAATTTGTGTGTTAGTAGGTACTTGAATAGGACACTTGAAATATAAATAATATTAATAAATATTTTAATATCTTAATTTTTTGTACCAAATAGAGATAATGATATCTTCGTTGGGATCTCCCGGGCTGAGAATTACATATTATGGATAATATGAAGTAATTATAAATAATTATAATAAGAAATAATTTTAAACATATAACACGGTGTTTTAGTGCAGTTGAGTGATTTCGGTTTCAGTCTGTATTTGGTGTCAGTAAATTTCTATTTCTGTTCTTTCTATGTTATGTATCCAGCTTTTTATTTGAGGTTAAAATGTTAGAATATTTTTTGCGAGTTTGACTGATAGTGGGATTTTGTTATAGAGTTTAGTGCTTGTTTAGTAACTTTTTTGCCCAAATCTTGTATTTGTAGTTTCATTTTTTGAACCTGAGTCTTTTATATCCGTGTTAGTTATTATTTCATGATTTACAATACGAGTAACTTAAATTTCTCTTGCCACCCAGCGGCATAACAAAATATTTGTCACGCATAAATATTATCAAGTTAGATAGATGACGTGACAAATATTGTGTTTACAGGTAGACACTTATATTGTTTTCTATGCTGTTCAGATCGGATCTCTTAACTACATTCGGGTATGTAAATGTAACGAGAAAATGATAATTTGTTGCTGAGTACTTGCTGTACCTGTACAGATGTACTGGCGTTAGGCGTCAGGCATCAGGAACACGAGTGCTTTATGTATTCGTTGGCCATATGCGGTTAGAGGAGTGCCTGTAGAATTACCTGTGTTACTAATGCACATTACTTCAGAGGATTTACGCCTCCAGTGGAGCTAACAACACGTCACAATGGAGAAAATAATACATTTTACTGAAGGCTTATACCAATATTCATTTTAAAGTAGGGAAGTACTTAGAGCCGATTGTTTAAACAGAGTTTAAAATTTTAAAGTTCTATTCAAGTTCTGTTATTATTTCAATTCTGTGAAACAACTAACCCACAACAGAATCAGAAAGAGTTTTCTCAGAACTTGAAAATAAACTTTGAAACATGTTGAATATTGTTTAAATTTTTGAGATAGATGATTGTAATACAAACCTCCATCAAAACAATTTTTTTTTCTACAGGAGAACCGAGGTTTTAATTACGGTTTGGGTTTTGTCACATATGATGATGCTGTGTATAAGATATTCTTAGAAAAATGTGGGAATGGACAAGGGTAATGCAAAGACCTATTTTGTACGAGGAATGTAACACAAAATTTGAAAAATCACTTTGAGTAGCTTTTCAGTACAAGAACGAATCGAAAAAAATACCAATTTAAACCGTTTTAAAATTGCTCTTTGGAGCATCTTCCGTTGAATTAACAGTAAAACCAAAACAACATTCCCACTCGACGTCTATCAAATTTATAAAACGGACTGTATAAACGTCAACATCCGAGTAATATGAGGCGGTTATCAGTTAGGTATGCAAAATAATCTGCTTAAACATTGGAACGTAATAACTTCTGTTATATTTAAATAAGTTATTTTTAAAAATACGTAACCTGCTTGTGCGGAGCATTGAAAAATCGTTTTCATTATACATGACATGTTTATATCTGAAGGTAGGTACCGTACTACCGAGCACAAAGGTTGATGAATGTGCATAGTAACCAGTTCCAGCCCTTTTGTACTTTTAATGTTATACATTTTTCAACTTAGTGACCACACGTTGTCTCGGAAGATTATTATGTGAAGTTCAATATGATGGAATGTTGATAATCTTTACTGTTTTATTCAAATACTAGAATTTAATTTAAAAAAAAAATTATTTGTAAAGTTCGAAAATGAAAAAATTGAATTAGAAAAAAAAGGTTTTTTACTATAATACTTCTATTTTAAAAACAAAAGAAAAATTGTGTGAAAAATTTTAAAAGAAAATTAGTGCTATTAGAGTGTTTGTAGTGACATAGACTTCTATTTATTGATACGTCGTCGGAGAAATGTGTGGAAACCAATGAATATTTTTCTTAAGATAACCAGATTTAAAGGAAATGCTAATTTCTAGAAAAACCTAATCATTACCTGTCAGGTAAAGTGACATCAAATACCATTTAACATTTTCACCAAACATTCACAAAGTGCAGAAATCTTTAAAGTCAAATCGATAGTGAGTGAGATTTGTTTTTGATTTGATTTGAGGATAGGACCTTCCTCCCCAAGAACTGGAGTCAACAACTCTATCAACCTCGGTAAATGCCGATCGGGTAGAAGCGACATTTATATTGTATATTAACCGCTTTAATGTCATCCAATTTCAGAGAAATACGTATATGACCGCGTGTATGTACGTGATTGTCACCAAAAGTAGATAGTATGCATTACCATCCACATCGAGTCTATCTGCAAAGTTTCAGCTTGATAGGATATCGGTAAGTGGTTTAATTTAAGCTATCGAGATTTGCACTCATTCATTACCTAAAACAAATGTTAAATTCAAATAGATGTACTATTTAAAATATACATATATTCCAAACCCATCGACCAATAACGGACGGGTTATTTCGCAGAAATTGAACAATTCGTCAAATTTCAAAGTTAATAATTAAATTCTGTTCTATCAAGGTTATCATTTCAGTTATCTGAAATAACTGGCCAATAATGACATAGTAACAGAACTTGAATAGAACCTTTACAGAACTTGAAAATCAAATTTTAAATTTGATGAATTGTTGAAATTCTGTCCTAAATCTCCGGAGAACCTAATGCCAAATCGAGGAGTATTGAGAATAGCCGAAGGAATGTTGAGATATTTTGGTAATAGATACCAATTATAAGAAATTAGTAAACCTAATTAAACATGCTAAGTAATATCGGTTGTCTGTGATAATGAGCGTGATGTACAATATTCCTGCGTAATTTAATGTAACAATACGTTAAATGATACCCAACTAGCTTCTAATTCTCATAATTAGAACTGATTGTAGAAACAAAGCGATATTTTTAAAATTTATTTTTCTGATAATATATTTTAAATGTGTATTTCTTTTGTTTAAATTTTTGACTGATCTATGTCGAAATCTGAATTGCTAATGATTTTTCAAGTCTAATTACGGAGTTTATTCTAAAGGTAACAAATTCTGAATTTATAATATCACGTGATTTTTCACGGGTCTACGGGTCCAATAGTATCTAATATTAATTACTTACTTGTTCAGATATAAATCTCCATTAAACTGGTTTATCAATCCTTCATCCGTCGTCTAGTCAATGCGTTTTCCTATGTTTTCAACAACCTTCATTTCTAATTTATATTTTTATAGCACATTAATCTACTTATTAAATAGTGAACAATCTATTGCATTTACACATTTATCTTGTTTGATCGCTCATTTCCTTTTATGCAATAATTTTATACTCTCATATAACATGATTATCATGTAAGTGATTAACTTTTTTTATTATCAGGTTTATAACGAGTCGTGGTCTGGGACCGACAGATTACGCTATACGCATCATGACATGGCCTATTTCAACATATCGCTCGCCATACATTCCCATTGCGATTGTATGGTAAACGATATGCTGAAATAGGCAAAGCCACGATAATATCGCGCGCTTATAACGTGGTCTGTCACAGACTTAGTCTGAAATTACTTCAACTCAGAATAAAATTCAAGTCCTGAATAAAATCGACCGATTTGCAGATGCATCCGAGATCGTCTCCGTTCCGTTCAATGTTCCGTTTCCGTTTTAAGATGGTGGCCGATTTAATGATTCAGTAAATATTATTTTTTCAAATGTCAAATCGTTGAGTTTGTTTAGATTTTCATGTTCGCATTTTTTCTTATTATGGTACTTATCTGTCTGAAGAAAGTTTAAGAAAAGAATACTTATCAATGTGATAATCACTCAATCTACCTTCTACTCCCAACCTTCTCCACTTTAGACTAATCCAACATTCCCCCCACCGCCCCTTATATTTTTTAACTGAAAAAGAAATCACGAATATTGTCACACTTTCTATTAGTGGAAGGTAGTTTATAATTCGCATTATGTACAGTTTTTTTTATTGACTGAGCGTAGTGAAGACCTGTTTTAACTCGGCCATTTGGCATTTCATCTGTCTGTAAATTTATTTATTTCAGTGGTTCCTACTACGAACTGTCAAATTTACCTGCTTATATTGTTCATTCTCAATTTTTTATATTTACTTATTATTCAATTACTTCTGGACAACTATTTATATATATGTACATATGTTTATTATCTATACATATAAATAGTTATTCAGGAAGGTTGGTTTGAGTATGTAGAGCGAATGAGCGAAGAAAGGAGTGTAAGGAGAATATATGATGCAAATGTTAATAGAGGAGAAGTTGGGGACGCCCGAGAAAGGCATGACACGATCAAGTGAATCAGATACTTGAGTCTGGCTATGTCAAGAGTCAGAATAATAGAAGAGTATGTATGAGACGATGTATAAATGTGAATGAGGCAAGGAGTGTGTGCCAAGACCGGGTTGTTTGGCGGTCCGTCCTCTTTACCTACCCCTGTAGAGAAACGGCGTGATGGTTAGTTAGTTCAGAGTAAAATAATTATTGTACTCCTCAAAAACTTACCTAAAATGTGTATATGTAAAACCTTCAAGGAGCGAATAAATAAAAAAAAATCTAAATAATCAATACTATGATATTTACCGGCCTGAAGAATTTTGTAGATGAAATGGAGTCATTTCTTTGAACAAGTTGTATGATTCCTAATTTGAAATAAAAAAAGTTACCTAAAATATGTGGTTTATATTTGAGTATGTAGATATTTACTTACAAATGTTATGAATTTAGAGGAAATTTTTGTTAAATCTTTTCGACGCAAAGTCGACTGTTCTAAGGTGGACAGAAATTCTAGTTATTTATGGATTAAAATCGTCATTTCGAAATACAAAGAAAATTATAAACAATGTCAATAAAATTAACAATAAAGGCTGAAAGGTGAACTAGGTCTGCTAATGCCACTGTGACTTTGTTATGAACCAATAAATATTCAGGCCAACGTGCTGGCCTTTACTGTATACATTGTATCTATTAGCATTCTGCAAAATATTTGAAATCGGTAATTCGTTCATATACTATTATATTGCAAAAGTAACTATTGCGATATTTAAAATCGTTCCCCACTGTAAAACCCACTCATCATCGGTAGATACAAAACATACCAATCCTTGATAAAATTCAGATAACTGAAGAATTAAATGCGAAAGAGATGATATAACGGTTCCATGATAACTCAACACACTTTTAAAAATAGATATAAAGTCATTAGAAACAATGAAATTTTATTTTTTAACCTAACCCAACCTAACCTACTTAACCCAGTTAGTAAAGTTTTTGTTTCATAACTTTCCATGACTTTAAATAACTTTTTAAAGATGTGATGAATTATCAGTATGATGATTTATCCGGTCACCGATATAACATCTCAAAAAAATGATAAATTGCTACCATGTTATTTCATTTTGTGTACAACATATATGGTGATAGCGGTCATAATATGTCAGGCATCTGCCCAGGTTGCACAGGTTGCTAAAACGGTCGTTATGACACTGGCTACAAGCGTTATAAAAATTCTATTTCACTCTCGAAGACGGTTTGAAAGGGAGATACCTATGTAAATACCAATGATAGAGGGAGAGCTCTAATATTAAAAAAAAAATTAGAATTAATAAGCGTTAGAGTGAACATATTTAATAAAACACGACATATTTAAAATGCTGTTGAAATCTCTCGACATCAGAGTTAAAGAGCATTTATGATTTTTGTGATTTTCTTAGCTACGTAGGCTTATGCCCGTATTATGGTAGTCGTACATGATTTACAGTATAATGTAATAATAAAACGTAAGGAAAAAAAAGTTCATTTATAAACCAAAACGGAAAAAAAAAATTACTGAAGGATAAAAACGATGCTTCAAAGAAAATAGAAAACAACATCAAAATTTGAATCACAAAGTATAATTAAAATACATCTTCAAATTAAACAAATTATTTTATGTCATACTTAAATGTTAAAGCACGTTAATCATGGTAGGTACCTATCTAATAAAGTAAATTTTTATTGTCATATTGTCACATTTGAATTTAGTAGGATGAACAAAAATTGGAAAAAGATAATAAGTATGAAATATGAGTATTTTAAAATATTGTAACTTTTTCAGTAACCGGGCAACGCAGGACATTTTAAAAAGTGTTATAAAAGTCATGAAAAGTGATGAAATAAACTAGGTTAAATAGGCGACGTTAGATTAGGTTTATACGCTGGTTTTTTTATATGTTTTTAATGACTAAATTACACTTTTCACAAGGGTGTTGAATTGCCACCGTCCTGAAATGTCATTGAACCGATTTGTCATTCCTATAAAATGTTAAACAACAGAACAAGTTGTGTTTTTATAATTTTCGGAGCGTACTTTGCCATTTTTCCCATCGAGGGAATTTCATATAATTACTTTTGCAATACGGCATCGAAATAGAGATATCTTTAAAACTAACATAAATATTTTTGAAGAGCCTAGAAAGTGTTCAAATGCGGGGTTTTAATTCTCTTGTAGCACCGAGTAATGCACTGGAACATGGTATAAGGTGTACTGTATACAATACGCGAGGGTGGACTTAGTGCTTGCTAAGACACGAAAGGTTTCCTTGACATGGTTCCGTGATTAGGTGCCCCGTGGGTCGCGTGACGCCGCGGGGTGACTCACCGCTAAATGTCAGTCCAGAGATCACGGGGCGGGGAACAGAAGGGTTAAGAAGTCAAGAATTAGCATGGATCTTTAAATCACCATATTAAGTACTATCATGTTAGCTTCTAGTTGAGACAAACGGTGGTTAGAAGATGACAAATGATTGTATTAGAAAAGAGACATTATATCCTTCCCATCTACACATTGCAGAAATAATTTGTTTGAATGTGATGGTAGCAACAAACGATATAACAATTTAAATACACGTTATTGTCTCACAAAATTAATTAAAATGTGGCAAGTAACAAACATTCTTACGTTTCCAGTAAATTCTTAATTCAAAATTTGTTAATGTGTGACAAAGATAAAAATTCAAAGAATATGTGTTTGAACGAAACAGATATAGTACCGGGCAGCGTTTATGTATGAATACGAAATGCTGAATGAGACGACCTACTGTCAGTAAGTTGTCTTTAATAATAATATTTGGATTATTTGTATAGCGCCGTTTTTGTGAAAAATCACCCCAACGGCTCTGTAGAAATATATATTATATTTCCACAATGATTTATCTTATTTCTAACTATAAATTAGACAAACTATTATCAACTTTATGGCTAACATATTGCATTCACCGGTTCGTCGATCACTAATACAAAACTATATGTACAATGCATTTGATTATATGTAATTATTATTATTTATTTATATTTTGTACAAGCAGATAATATACCACACTTACCTATACGTCACTTGAGATTAACACTGTTTTTTGTTTATTAGAGAAATTTAGATATGGTTCGCATACACAGGACATAATTGGAAAATTGGACATAATTGGACTTTCCGGTATTTTAATAATATGTATGTATATTGTCTTGATCAGAATTCATCTTCCCGAATGTGATTCGTCCTTAGGCATAAGACTTCGAATAATGTAAATCCAATAATAATAACTTGATGCTGCTAATGGACATATATTACAATTTATTTACATTCTGTGCAAGCAGGTATTATAAATAATAGACCATACATATACTTACCTGGGAGGTCACTTGAGATTAAACTTATGTGTTGCTTCGTTCGCTATCTACCTTAATTTTATTTCGACATTTACCGTTTTTGAGTTGCTAAAAGCCTTGTGTATTTATTGAAATAATAAGTAATTTATGTGTATTTAAGAATGCAAAGAAACTACATGAGATCTGTTTTTTGCTTGTGAATGATTTTTGTACCCCTAAAAAGCATCTTTCGAAGGCAAGTTTCACAAACAATTAGTTTAAAGTGACAGTTTATCTGTCGAATGAACTACTGTGCGATACTAAACGCAGTAAATCTCCAGTATGTCCAATGGACATAGTAAAACAACGCGCGACGTCTCAGTAACCAATCTTTACTTTTTAATTCAACTAAAGGTAGCAAGAGATCAGAAGTATGAGATGGAAATCGACGTTATAGTATTTAGATATGTTTTATGTTAATTAATACAATCAGTCTACAATTTGCAGGAAGGCATTTAAAATTATTATTGATTAAATCATATCAAGCTGTATGACCAACTATCAATCACTTACTATGTAAACTTGAGATATTAATATATTACAGAGAGATTAGATTATAGGTTATATCTAGATTATAAACCTACGAGTTGGTTTTTAACTTTTTTATAATTGATTACTTGGAAAAAAAATCGAAAACAGGTATAAGTGGTGATCATTTACAGAAAATGAATAAAAATAAGAATTTCGGTTTTTTGTCTGTAATTTTAATTCAATTAACTATATAAATCGGATTTGCTTTGACTTTAGGTGTCATCGTATTTCTGGACAAATTCCGACAAGCGTTTAAGTACCTAACTACCCACAATTTTTTATCAGAAAATTATGTTAACTGTCATTTTCAAAATTAGTATAAAACACACTAATTTCGGTTGTCTGTAATTATATGAAATGTTCCTGCGTATACCAGAGTAAAATTACTCACGTAAAATGAACTTTTAATCTGAAAAATTGGAACTGATTGCATTAACGAATTGAATTTTTTTTTAATCAAATTTTTGGTTGATATAAATCTGTGGAAAATTGAAAGATCAAAATATGAATCACTAATGATTTTTAAAGCTTACTAAAGGTTTTCAATCGAATGGAAAATTTCTTATCGTTTATTTAATTATTTTTTTGACAGGCAATGATCATTTATAAAATATTTCCAAATTCACAAATCCCACGATTACGATGTATCGTGCTTTTTCATGAATCTGCGCTAGCGTTATAAAATCGTCATTTCGTGTACATATCCTTGATATTAAACGATATTTTCGAATAATCGAATATTAATATTTGTCACAGAGTATATATAATTGAACCGTAGCAAAAATTGTGAGGAAATCTAAGTATACCCCATCAAGAAGGGGTGAAAATGTAAAAATAGCACGAGGCATCAGGCATTAGGCATTAGCGTGCGAGCAGACAGATGTCGTGTTTCCTTAACACTTCCCCTCTCCGCACTCCGGATCAAATCACGCGACAGCAAATGGATTCGTAAACACTTGCCAGAGATTACCAGGCTAATGCCTCTCGCTAGTTATTCGTACCACATGCACTTTATACAGTTATGCATGGATTATCGCGACGTGGTGCTGTTAGGAGAACTGGAAGAACCGCCCGAAAGAGACGTGTCAATAGGATTATTTTCATATGGAACATAGAAGGGTGCGACAACAGAATAGGGGAATTTAATTATGGTATAAATAATGGTAATTTAATAACCTGGCTAGTTACTGTTGTTAATTTTTGTAGAAAATATCATCAAAAGCGGTTTGTATTAACTACAAAGTTGCACATAAAATGAAGCTAAGAGCAGATCTCCACTGGCTAATCAAGTAATGAGAACAACGAGGTAATAATACGTTTATAAAAACGAAATATAACGAAAAAACAAAAAAACCATAAGTTATGATGGTCGATTTAAATACCTCAGGGAAAATATTTTAGAGTGAATGAGGAGTGAAAAAACATAGTTGGGAGCCCATGCTTTGATTCTTATATAGGGTCATAAGGTTTTTTCTCAGGGCTAAATATATACTAAATTAATATTAAAAAATATTGTGTTGTACGAAACATATATTTAGAAATATTTCCATTTACCGCCCACTTCATCTTCTACCCTCGCTCTTCACTAATATCTACGCAAGCCTCCACCCCCACTTCAACACCATAATAATTTTGTAAAATTAAGTTAGCGTATATTTTGCTCCGAGGAAGGAACGATAATTCAGAAAATTAAAAATAGTAGTTTATTACAAAGTAATGTATTTGAATTTATTTACAATGCATAATCACAACGTTATAGCTACATTGAATATAATTTAATACTGAAGCAATAAAGCTTCTTAAAAAATTAAAATTCTTAAATAATTCTACAAATTGGCAGTAAGTGTACCTGGTATAGCGTACCGATAAAAACACGTCGGTAATTTGAAACGAAAAAAAATCTCTTCAAACGATAGTCGAACCCTTGGGGATTTTCCAAAATAACATTTAATAACAAATTAAATTTGATTTATACTAGACATTGGATGAATAAAATCCAAGCAAAAAGTTGTTCAAAGGCCATAAATCAGTGCCTGATTCAATCACGGTGACCTGCTCTTGAACCTGCCGCAATGTTTGCTTGCGGAGGTTTGACTAAAACATGATTTATGTAACGATTCAATATGCTAATAAGCGCCAAATAATTTGTCAGTTTTTTACAACAAGACAAACAAATAATATGAATTAGCATATCCTTATTGATATCAGATGAATTATTCATTCAATAATATAATTTGAATAATTTAATTCTGAGGATTCGCTGGTATTTTTGAAAGCATTGATTTGAATATCGTATTATTATGACTATTGTGTTTCTATCCAGCGTCAAATTATGTAAGAGCAACGGAATAATAGGCACTGCAAGCTATGGAGGTAAGTAGGACAAACAAGAATAAATTATAGTTTGAGGTGAAATCACTTACAAATATGGCTCGTGCTTAGAAACGATTTGTACACAATTATGGGTTACCAAAAATGGAAATGTCTTTTCAAATTGAAAATAAACTTAATTTCCTCGTGCGCTTTAGTAGCACAGTACCTACCCACAGTTTTCTGGTTCTTACTAAGAAATTAATTTAAAAAAAGAATATCTCACCATTCATCACTTGTTGTTAAGTAGGAAGTGCAGCTATAATCGAATCCGGCAACTTGTCTGATGAAAATTTTCTCAACCTGAAACAATTACAAAAAGTCATTTCTTGTTAAAATTAGGTAGGCTGGCAGGTACGAAAACAGTAATGTGTAAAGGGGAATGATTACGATTTTAGAGATTCTCTATTATCAAACAGCTGGTTTTGTCTATGAATTTCTGGAGAGCAAATTTTGCATCGACGCGTTTCGCATCTGGTTGACCGCCAGCTTCGTAATATCAAAAAATTGCGATTTAATATATTTTACATATTGTGCATTTAAAGCTCGAATTCTAACAAAGCTTAGCTAACTTCATGTTACGCAAAAAACTGAAAAAGTACGAATTCTGTCAGTTCAATGCATTTTTACACGCCTCTTTATGAATGTATATTTTTAGCTTCCGAACAAATACAAAAAAATCCCTATTGGAATTTATACCGACATGTTTCCAACTGTAGCAATACATTAAAAATTCTAGATCAATTTTAGTGTTTTTCGGGCCACACAAAAATGTGATACCTATTCTAGTATTTCAATTCCTCGAAAAAATGGCTTAAATCATAGCTTATCACAGCGGAACCAGATCAGCATCGCCTCAGCTACAACCGTTCAGATTTTTTGTAACAAACTCCGTAAAATATAATGCACAATAATCAGAATCGTAATGTTATCGCCTCGCCACGGGACGAGCTAGTGAAGTGATCCGAGGCGGGGCGGTGCCGATCCGACGCCGAGCCGATATGTGCGTGTGCGATAACCTTTAATCTACTCAAAAACAATGACATGAACCGGCGCCTACCACCTTCCGTAGGTATTTCGTAACATCTTTGCCATCTTAGTCACCTTTCTAATAATAGCACACTAATAATATATTCACAGACGTCAATATGTTGCAAAATCTAAGCCCTGTGGTAATACTGATCAGTGAATAATCTACGATTGTCCTTTCTGTGAAACCAACGCAGGCTTTGCGAGTAGGTATTTATTTATTTATTTATTATTGGATAATTTGTATAGCGCCGCTTTTGTGAGATATCACCTCAGGGGCGCTTTACAGTTGATGCAGGTATTACAGAAAATATAAATATTACAAAAATAGAGTGAAGTTAAGTTAAGTAAAATGAAGTAAAGGAACAGGTGACACGAAGATAGAAGATGGAGACTCTGCAGCAAGAATCCCAGGTGGTGAAGAAACTGGTCCAGCTGCTGCAGCGAAAGAGTCCACCGCGTCCACCAACAGTGCCAGCACGAGGTTCGTCATCCGTCCAGGTATGTGTCTGCTGCTAATAAAGCGCTGACACACTATCCTCTCACAGATACCAGACCTTGGCAGCACCGCTGTGACGTTCTACGAAGATAGAAGATGGAGACTCTGCAGCAAGAATCCTAAGTGGTGAAGGAACTGGACCAGCTGCTGCAGTAAGAGAGTCCACCGCGTCCAACAACAGCGTCCAGGTATGTATCTGCTGCTAATAAAGCGCTGACACCTCACATAGATAAGAGACCCTGGCAGCACCGCTGTGACGTTTGGCAAGTCCATCATTTATCTCCATGTAATCCTGTTCCTGGTAATTGTTGAAGTGGTGCATTCTGTCCGTAATAAAGCGACGGTTGGGTAATAAATTATTACCCTGGGCTTAGTAAAAAACTTGCCAGTGTCCAAGCTTGCCCAGTTTCCGAGAATTTTGTTGAAACATCTGGAGTGCATTTACCGGTCGCCGTTCGTTTCGAAAAACCAATATTTTTGAGCAAATTTCAGAATATTCACTTTAAAACACTGCACTCAAATCACATATTATAAAGTTCTAATAATTATTAAGTTTATTTTTATTGTTCAAATGTTGATGGATTGATTTTAAAAATAATTTCAAAGGGATGTTGCCTCATTTCCCTTGAAAATACTAAAAAAAACACAAAGCGGTTGGAGGAAGCGTTAGGACGCGTCCTGCTGCCACGAAGGGCGCTATGTACCAGGATATTACCACTTTTGAAGGAGGTAATTTGTCATAGTGAATTATATATTATTATGGTAACCTTTGTATCGTCAGCTCAATCAATTTATGAATTTATGTAGCATTACTTTACAAATTATAATATTATCTGGATGTGTTATTTGACGAGACGCGATTAGTCGCATGACTACACAAATTACGTAATAATTTATCAACATTCTACATGCATACAGTACACAGAAATTTATAACTAAATCAAGTATTTATTATATTCCAGAATCTTGACCTCTACTGGTAAAAGAGTTAACCGTTGAAGCGTGCTTTTTTTTGCATAGGTACTTAATATTACACAAAGATATAAAATTCTTATTAAATTGTATTTCGCATAATTGTTGAATTGTCAACTGACTCAAAAGTCACGAATTCCCGGCGTGGTACAGTAATAAAAAAACGAGGTGTGTCTTCAAGTCCCAAAATTCAGTACCGATCCATTGCTTGACACTTGAATTGGCTTTGGCTATGTTAAGTTATCAAATCTAAATAGCCAGGTACTTCCTAACCTCCCATGGCGTTGATGCAATAGTCCTACTTTCTCCAAATATTTATTTGTTTGGTATCGCAAAAAAATAAAATGAAAATGTTTTAAATTAACACATTAATTGAATTATTTCATTTTGATAATTTAATTAGGCAAGTACGTGACCATTTACCAAAGCAAAACGATGCGCAATAAACTGTGATATTATCTTTTGGGGACATGTAATGACGGCACTTAAATTTTACACGAATTTCAACACATGTTCTAATAACAACTGATTGTAAAATGATTATTAGTTAATACATAATCTCGGCCGCTCTCTAAACCATGTTAACAAGATTAGATTAAATAAGTAATTATTCTTGACTTATTACTCATATATTTCTGAGATTGTGCCAGTAATCGAAGAGTTACCAAAGAGGAAATAGGGTTATACAATAATATATCTTCGATTTTAAAGCCTGTAAATATATTGATGCTGGCATACCTACATTGTTTTAACACAATGCACCCTGCACCATTTCCTACATTGTTTCATGTGAAGGCTTTTTAAGCTGCTAGTACACTGCATTAGTGATGGAAATTTAGAAGTATTTTAAAAATCGACATCCTCATTCGATTCTGAAAATTAAAAAAAAATCGAAATATATGACTACACAATGTAGTTCACATGATAAAAAATACAATTTTATGCAAATGCGGCATTTCAACGAATAATTTAGTTATTCGATTTGATGTTTGATTGAACTTTATTTGACACAAAAAGTATTTTGCAGCGCCAATTCCATTTCGTGGGGTTACTGCCAAAAGTTGTTAACTACATTTTTTGGTTTTTCGAGTTAGCGATGATTTTAATATTTATGTACCATACTCGTAAACTGTGTGTGGAATTAGTTTGGGTTCCTTATTAGATACGTCATTAAGTAGGTTTTTAGCTATTGCTTTTTCTTGTAAAACTTGGTAAAATCATTTTTTTATTAGTGAAAACAAAAATATTGTAAAAGCACCTAAAAAAATGAGCATATTTAAAAAAAACATACACATAGATGAATTAAAAAAAATAACATTCACACTATTTCGCAAAACCCTGACTACAACGAAAATCAAACTCTAAAATTGAGTTTACTCCAAAACTTGTTTTTGTAAGTAAAAACTTTTGGCAGTAACCTCACGATTTATTCAATTAAGCTAAAAAAATATTACCTGTGCCAAAAAGTTTTTTTAAAAATATAAATTCGATTGCGGTAGGTAAACATGCATGCAGGTAAAATTTTTCGGTAGTGCAATATATTATGCAAAACCATAATTATGTAGGTACATATGAAATCAAATTTTTGATAGAACTGATCAATTTATTATACATTAGAGAAGGAACAATTGCTTATAACGAATTTGTAAAAAATTTTTGAGCGATCGCTTGTGACGAGTGTGTAAAAAAAATTATAGTAAGCCATATGCTTTAATATTAATATATTTGGAGGAATGATGTTGATTAAATACTTTGGTAAATGTATATGTATACAAACAATCGCTCGAGTGGGTAACGTTCACTATGATGGGTATTTTTCTCGATTATTTTATTGGTCGATCATAGGGTTGTTTCGAATCTATTTATTTAACATATTTTTTCCTTTTAATTGGATGCTTATGAGATGGTATAAAAATGCTATTTAGTAGTAGGGATGACTAAATAATAATATTTTTCGGGTATTTCCATAAATAAATAAATAATATTATATATGAAAATTGATAATATGTATTTAAAAAAATATTATTCAAACGTATTACATGTATGGCTTGACGAGTGTCATGGTTCCTTGATAAAAAATATATACCGTATTTTTTATTCTCATTATTTCATCGCATCAAACGGTATCAATAATTACAAAATCTTGAAAGCGGAAATTAACACAATTCTCGACATTAGAATGAGCTGAAAGAGTGGTTGTCGATGACAATGCATTCTATCAACTTTTGTGGAAATAAAAAAAAACACGCGGCAATGCATCCATTTCTCTTAAATCGGATGACATTACAGCAGTTAGTAAAAATAATAATCACATTTTGATGATTTGTATAGCACCGTTCTTGTGCAAAATCACCTCCAGGGCGCTGTACAAATATACAATACATTTCTATTACTATCTTATTACTAATTATAGACTCGTAAAACTAATATCAAATTACAGAACAGATTGCATCCACCGGTTCGTCGATCACTAATACAAAACTATATGTACAATGATTTATTTTTTGATTAATTAACGTGATGCTAGAATGTACATATTGTCGGGTACTACCAAAACTTGGTGACAACAGTTTTTGGTTATTTGATTTAGCGATGTTTTTAATGTTTATGTGTTATAATCTATGCCTGGAATAAATTTGGGTTCCTTCTTATAATAATAATAATTGGATGACTTGTATAGCGCCGTTTTTGTGCAAAATCACCTCAAGGGCGTTGTACAAACTTATAATACATTTCTACAGTGATCTATGTTATTACTTAACTATTTATGGAGAAAATATACAGTACAATACTTACCTGGTAGGTCACTTGAGATTAACACTTAATTAACATTATCTAATTGTTTATTGGCGAAATTTAGATACAGGATTTAGGACTTAATTGAAAAATTGAATATAACTTATGTCGGTAAGTTGGTTTTTAACTGCTGATTTTTTTTACAAAACTTTGTATCTTCGTTTTTTCTAATTAAATAGACCACAAACATATTATAAAAACACTTATCATGATATTTTATCACATTTTTTAAATTTTTTTTTTAATATTAACTCCACACAGGAGGCCCTGAAGAAAATAATTTCCCTCAGGGCCTATGTCATCTTTGGGGATGCTGTGTAGAGGGTCTTTTTGTGGAGAGGAAGGAGTGAACATGGGTCTTGAAGAGTCCCATGTTGTAGGAGGGAGGAAACACAGAGGCCGGCAGTTCGTTCCACAGCCGAGCTGTTGAACTCAAGAACGAATTGTAGAAGCGACCCGTTCTCATGTGACAAATGTCAACCGTGTACAAATGTTGGGCGCGCGTTTAGCGTGTATCCCGACTACGCACCGGTGCGGAAGGGATCAATGACGCTAGTTCCTCAGAGCATCTTCCATTGTAATACCGATAGAATAAGGACAGCATACCTACCCGACGCCTGTGCTCTAAAGTTTGCAGTCCGTTTGTTAAGATTGGGGAATCTATCAAACGGACTGCCCGTTTTTGCACAGAGTCAAGGGTTTTTTCAGGTATTTAGGGGCTCCGGACCAGAGATGGCTGCCAAATTCGACAGTAGGGCGCACTTGTGATTTGTACAGGGTCAGCAGTTGTGTACTATTAAAGTATCTGCGGGCCCTGTACAGTACGCCCAGCTTCTGAGAGGCCAGCTTTACTCTGGCTTCGATGGAACCCCCATACCTGAGCTGGTCACTTATAGTTACACCAAGCATATCAATGGAAGGCCTGTTCGGAAGATTGCTTCCGTTGAAGGAGACTAGATTATCATTTAGATCCCTTTTAGACGTAATCAGACAGGATTGGGTCTTTGAAACATTAAATTCGACGAGATTATTTTTACCCCAGGAGGAAATACTCTCGAGATAACCATCCATTCTCTGCTTCAAAGCCCTCCGAGCCGTTGGAGTTTGTGTGCCCTTTGGGGGCTTGTCAAACAAAAAGCTATCATGAACTGTACTGTCATCCGCGTAACAATGAATCGGTGCACATGTCAAAAGGTCATTGATGTGCAGCAAAAACAAAGTCGGAGACAGAACCGATCCCTGTGGGAAGCCAGCATTTATAGAGTGTGAGGATGAGGTGAAACCGTCAGCAACTGCCTGAATCGACCTATCCCTTAAAAAGTCAGCAATCCACGTACACAGGGATGCGGGAAATCCGTAAGAAGGCAATTTGTTGACAAGTCCTCGGTGCCAGACGCGGTCAAAGGCCTTGGATATGTCAAGTGCGACCGTTTGGGTCTCACCGTGACGTTCCAGGCACCGCCCCCAAACATGCGACACATACGCGAGAAGATCACCGCACGAGCGGTTCCGCCGGAATCCGTATTGACGGTCGTTGATCATTTTGTTCTTCTCGAGGTATGTGAGCAGTTTGTCGTTGATCACACGTTCCATCACTTTGGACAGAACTGATGTGATCGCTATGGGGCGGTAGTTGGCCGGGTTGGAGCGGTCACCTTTCTTGGGAATAGGGTGAATGACCGCTTTTTTCCAACCAGAGGGCACAGTGCCACACTTCAGGGACATTTTGAAGAGCTTTGTCAAAACTGGAACTATTTCCGCAGCACACCTCTGCAATACCAGGGCAGGTATTCCATCAGGTCCACTAGCTTTGTTAACATCGAGCCCCCGTATAACGTGGAGTACATCCCGATGCCGGATCCTCAGCTTTTTCATATAGAAGCCGCAGTGAGGAACCAACGGCGGAACAGCACCTCCGTCATCGAGGGTCGAGTTTTCCGCAAACATTTTCCCTAATAAGTTAGCCTTTTCGGTGGCGGTGTTTGCTAGTGAGCCGTCAGGTCTGGTAAGAGGTGGCAAACTGGGTTTGCGAAAATTCCGACCTATTGAGCCCGCAAGGGACCAGAATGCTCTGCTGCCATGCGGGCAGGCAGCCAGCTTTTTGCTGATCTGCAGGTCGTGTTCGAATTTTGACCTATTAATGATTCTCTTGCATTCCTTTGCCGATTTGTTGTATGCTGATCTGCTTTCGGGCGTTCGAGATGTGTTGTAAGCTCGGTAAGCCACGTTTTTTCGTCGAACTGCTTCGGAGCATTGTCGACTGAACCACGGCTTTGAGCCCACACCAGTTTCTTTAGTAGTCGATTGTATGAAGCCATCCATCGCCGATTTGATGACTTCACCAATCTCCTGGGCACATCTTGAAGGGTCCGAAGTCCGAAAACAAACAGCTGACCACGGAAAAGCGTTGAAATGGGCCCGCATACCGAACCAATCTGCTGACCTATAGTACCACACTTTTCTCCTCAGCCTCTCATTGGTTGGTCTGAGGCTAACGGGGATTGATGTCGTCACTAGGCAGTGGTCAGATGATCCCAGAGGCGCTGTGACGTCAATCTTATAACCGTGTGGCACAGTAGTTAAGAATAGGTCTAACAGATTGGAACGGTGAGTCTGGACATCAGGAACCCTTGTAGGCTCCTGAACCAGTTGCTCTAATCCGTAGCAAATGGCAAAGGATTCCGCCTGTCGGCCAGCCGCGTCCGTTGGGCCTGAGAACTTCAACCATGGTTCGTTATGAACATTGAAGTCCCCCAGAACAATAAACTCGGCCGAAGGGTAGCGGGGCAAGAGATCATCAATAGTATCTCTCAAATGTTTGAAGAGCTCGGAAGTGTCTGATTCGCTATGGTTCGGTGAGCGGTATAGACATGCGTAGAATCTTGCCGTACTGGCAAGATTGACGCGCACCCACATTACGTCGAATCTGGAGTTTTCCAGACTCAATAGTCGTACACAGTTGACGTCAGCTCGACTGTAGAGGCAGACTCCTCCTTTGAGACGGAACTTGCTTGCGAGGGTAAAGCCCGGGCAGTCCAGATAGGAGGAGTCTGGCGGCTCGGCTATCTGAGTTTCGGATAGGAAAAGAAGGTTGGGACGTTGGGACAAAAGATGGTGATGAACAGAATTTAAATTAGTGTGCAGACCGCGAATGTTGGCAAAATTTACCAACAGTTTTGGCCCGCACCGGGGACGCCTGCTACTCGCCGCTGTAATGATGTTAAGTTTGTTTTTTTGTATATTCATGATTTTAATATTAGATGTTATATTATTCTAAAAATAATCAGTTTGTTTTAGAAACAACACTAAAAATAAATATTTAAAATCATCAATATTATTTTTTCCAAAACCCTGGTTTCATAATGAAGATAAAACTAATTTTTAAAAACATGTTTTTGTAAGTTACAAACTTTTGGCAGAAACCCGACGGCACATTATTATAATTTTTTTAAATAATTTGTACAGGCATATAATATGTACGAAATAAATCTCGGTATGCATTTGGCGGGGATGGTAGAGTTGTCAGCTCCAGTTCCTTGATAGGAAGGTCCAATAATCAATCAAACCAAAAAAATCTAAGTTTTAAACTAGATGTGTTATAGTAAAAACATTTTGTTATTTTACGGATTGATTTCTTTCGATATTTTTTTCTCACTGCCCATCACTATATCACAACATGCAGAAGGAATAAGCAATAACGATAAATTCAAGTAGGCGCTGTTATTACTCGAAGGATAATTGTAAATATAAGCCAGCATTATTCTTCCCACTTGCTGTCAGGCGGCGATGCAAATCCAATAACATCGGATAACAAATTGATTCAAACTCTGCATAAATAATTATTGTAATGAGGATGGCTCTGGTAACAAGGTATCGCATATGACAGCTCGTCGAAATGACTAAAGCACTGAAGATACAAACCGACGGAAGCGTGCTGTGGTCATGTAAGATCAAATATACACTAATTCAGGTGTTTTATTTTATGTATTTGTTGGAAACTTAACAGCAAATCTTAAAATTAGCACACATATAATACAAACAGTAGTTCTGTGAACCGTAGACCTTTCGTCCAAAAAAACATGTTTCTGGTTTAATCATCTAATATAAATGAAAAACCAAAATTTCCTATGAAATCATAAATCACTTAAATAACTATACCCCTACAACGAGTAGAATCAATCAGAGGCCTTGGAGTACTGCTAGATTCTAAAATGTTATTTAAGGACCATATTGAACATATTTTAGAAAAACCTTATAAACAATTGGGATTTATTACACGCATTACAAAGCCTTTCACTATAGCACACACACTAATTCTGCTTCATATGTCATATGTAAGGTCACAACTTGAGTTTGCCTCAGTCATTTGGAATCCTCAATATCAAACATACATTGATCGTATTGAAAATATCCAATCCAAATTTATCAAACACAAAAAAAAACTGGAAGAAAAAAATTCTGATGCCCTATTTTTATAAAAAATCGTGAACAGTCTTGTTGATTGATCATATCTGCTAGATTGCATTTCGTTGCCCTGAACACAACACCAGATCGAACGACTTATTTAGAACACCACTCTGTAAAGCCAAATATGCGCAAAACTCTTTAATATGACGTATCTGTAAAAATCACAATGCCTTACGAGACGTTTATATTTTCAAGTTTAACTTGAAACATATAAAATGCAACTTACTAAACTGATAACTTATTTTTTTATTTTGCGAAATAATCCCATCATCTTAGTTTATTTTTTTATTTTTTTTTTTTTTTTATTTATTCTTTAATATATTTGTTAAACAATGGTATAGTATATTGTCCTCCACGCTAGGAGTTCACCTGTGTTGTGGAGGACTTTTTCAATTGTAAAGTTATATAATTCTAAAATAATACAGTGGAGTTGGTTACACAGAGAAACATTAAAAATTAAAATATAAAATCGATTTTTCCATAGTTATGACAGTAGTTTTTCCATAGTTATTCCAAAAAAGTGAAATATAAAAAATTAAATATTAACAGGATTGTAGCCAGTTCCATATGTGTTTTTTGTATTCTGTAAGATTAGATGTTTTATATTGTGTTGGAAGTGAATTGAATAGTTTTATAGCCTGGAATCTGTAGTGTTTTTGTCCAAAGGATGTGTTGGTTTTTGGTATTAGTAGTTGGTGTGCATGTCTTGTTCTGGTATTGCGAGAAGTTTGTGAAGTTTTAAATGTGTTTAGGTTCTTGTAAAGGAAAGTAAGTATTTGTTTTGAATATAGTTTTTGAATCTTCAACACTGGGAATTGTTTAAATATGGTTGAAGTGGGTGTTAGTATTGGTACTTTAAGTATTACTTTTATTAAGGTTTTCTGAGCTTTATATAGTGTGTTAATGTATTTTTTACTGGCATAGCCCCAGGCAATAATGCCGTATTCCATTATAGATTGTGCTATTGCGAGGTATATATTCTTAATATCAAATATGTTCAGTATATTTCTCACGTTTTTGAAAAAGTAAATCAACTTGTTTATCTTTCCTTTAACCGATTCAATATGTCTGTCCCATTTTAAATATCGGTCGAAGTATATACCAAGATATTTGATATTTTCGGTTTGTGTGATTGCAGGACAATTGCACGGGGTGCTCGCTGAGTGACAGGAATGTATTTTAAGGTAGATGTTTTTGGCGGGTTGGCCTCTCGAGTTTATGCTAAAGGTTATGAATTTAGTCTTATCTATATTTAAAGTTAATAAGTTAGAGTCAAGCCATTTTTTTGTAATATTTAGGCCAACTTCAGCTTTTGTGATTAGTGTGTTCCAGTCAGTGGCCTTAAAAAGTAACACAGTGTCATCAGCAAAGCTTATAATTTCCCCGTCTGTTTGGAGGTGACATAGATCGTTAATATAAATAAGAAATAGGATTGGGCCAAGTATGCTGCCTTGTGGTACTCCGTAGGATACTTGTTCCTTGTCACTACATGTGTTTTCTATTGAAGTATATTGGGTGCGATTTTCCATGTAGCTTTCAATTAATTTGAGTTCTGTTCCCGTGATTCCGAAATATTTAAGTTTATTTAGCAGGTTTTGGTGGTGAATTGTGTCAAACGCTTTTGCCAGGTCTAGGAATATTCCAAGGCATTTTTTACCCTGATCTATATTTGTTTTGAGGAAGTCTGTTACTGAGGCTATGGCATGTGAGGTACTCATATTTTCCCTGAATCCAAATTGATTTGGTGATAGTATGTTGTTTTTGTTAAGAAAAATTAAAAGGTGGTTTTTGATATGTTTCTCGAGAATTTTTGAAAGCGTGTTTAGAATTGTGATTGGTCTGTAATTATTAATTTCTTCCTTGTTTCCTTTTTTATGGATTGGAATTACTTTGCCCGTTTTCAAAATAGTTGGGAACACTCCTTCTTTAATGGACCGATTTATAAGTATAGTAAGTGGGATAAGAAGTGCTGACTTTATTATTTTTAGTGTCATCGGTGATATTTTGTCGCTACCCTGAGAGTTTGTGTTTTTTTGTTCGTTTATAAGTTTTAGTGTTTGTATTTGGGTAATGTATGGTATTTTAAAGGAAGAAACACTAGTGTGTGTATAGTGGTTTGAGAATTCTGGGATATCGTCATTTGTAGTGATTCTGTTTGCTAATACCTTGCCGACGTTAGCGAAATAGTTATTCACAAAATTACATACTTTTAGTGGTTGTTCTGATGTCTTAATAATCTCGTTATCTATTTTAATCTCGGTTATGGAATCGCTTTTCTTTGAAGATGTGTGGGATATTTCTTTTAGGATTTGCCATATTTTTTTGGGGTCCTTGTTGCATTTATCTAATTTATTTTTATAATATATTTCTTTCGATATACGTGCAAGTCGTGTGCATAAGTTTCGATATCGTTTATAGAAATTTATGAGATAGATGTCATATGGGTTAGATTTGCATTGTTTGTGGAGTTTGTCTCTTTTACTGAAACTTGTTATGAGTCCTTTTGATATCCACGGTTTTAGAAGTTTATGTTTAGTTGGAGAACTTTTTTCGGACGTGATGGTATTTTTTTTAAATTCGTCTTGAATACATTCTATAAAAAGTGACCATGCTTCATTAATTTTATTATTTTCTACGAGTTCTTCCCATTTTTTATTAAGTAGTATGTCATTTAGTTTTAAAATATCAGTTGTATTGTGGGTTTTTGTGGTTTTGGAGTGTATTTCTTGTGAATTGTTTGTAGTGTTTATTTTCAGGATAAGTGTATAGTGGTCTGTAATTGTCGAGTGATGGATTGAGGATTTGTATGATCTTTTTGTTTTTAACATAATGTGGTTTTATTGTTTTATTGTTTTTATTATAATCATGCGAAAACTGTATTACTGCTAACAGTCTTTAATTGTTTTTATAACATTTTGTAATTCCTTATAATGTTTATTCTTTATATTTCTTTGCCATTTAAAAATATATTGCATAGGTGCAAACATTGAATCAAAGACTAGAATTAATGGAATATTATTGGTCTAATATTGTAAATAATCGCTGTTTATGCTAAATATATAAATGACCGTTTGTTTCCTAAATAAAATAAAATAATAAAATAAATAAAAAAATAACTACTCGCTTTCACATTACATTTTCACAATTTTTTAACCGGAACTGGAGCGTAACAAACAAATTTACAGACAAATGAAATAATGTTAAATGGTCGAGTTAAAACAGGACTACACTACGCTCAATCAATAATAACAACAGTTTTAGCCGATTATAAACATTCGTAGTCGCCGGCCGCACAGACGATATAGCGGGAGTGGCCGGCTGGCCGCTTCGACGCCTTGGAAGGGAAGGTCGGGAAAAAGTAGGGAAAATGTTGAAAAAATGGGGAAAAATATGGGGAACAGGAAAAATGGGGAAAAATGGGGAAAAATGTGGTAAAAATGGGGAAAATTAGGATAGGGAAAATTGGGGAAAAAATGTGGGAAAAGTGGGGATAAATATAGGGAAAAGGGAGAAATGGGGAAAATGTGGGAGAAAGGTATAAGGCAGGGGGAAGGAAGGTAGGGGGGAACCTGCGCCCTGACTAGGGACGCTTCGACTATTGTGAAAATGTTTTCTTCTTGATGAGCACCAGGGAGCCGGGAGAAAGAAGAAGGCCAGGTTGCAGTGAAGGTCCAGGGCAGGAGAGGCTTGAAGAAGGCAGTCAGGGCAGTCCAGGAGAGATGTTGATGGTCCGATCGTTGCTGGCTCTCTGCCGAATTGCACAAGTTGTCCGCCTTTTAAAGGACCAACGGGCCTAGCTCTCCCTTTGTTAGCGACAAATTCCGAGAATTATTTTTGGGTTCCCGGAATTTGTCACAGGAGAGAGCGCCGTTGTTGCGTAACTTGGAAGGGGACGATTTTGACTAGGTCCTGACTGTTCTTCAAACCACTTTGCCCGTGTCATTTTTATTCAATTATATTTTGTGAGTTTGCACATATTAAAGAGAGAAAACATATATTTAAAAGGGGAAGATTTGCACAATATTCAATTTTGTGCAAACGGCAAGTTTTGTAAAGGAAACTGCGTTTGCACAATTTCAAAATTTCATGCAAATCTTCCATGTTTTGTACAGATGATAGGTATTTAATTTATAAGAGGGTGTTGGGGGGTCAAGCCTTTGTTTTTTATCTATAATGATGACTGCTTGACCCCGTGGTTTTATTTATTAATCAGCAGATAAGATTTATAGTTTTACACAAGTGCAGATAAGATTACAGATTTTTATAGAGAGAATTTTGTTGCCTAAATTCGAATATGCGCAGAGGTGAGTTTGTAAAGGAACTGCCTCTGCGTAAATTCAGATTTATTAAAATTAATTTAAGTCGGTGGAGGTACGTCCGGTACAATTCTCCCCCCGGTGCAGTCACGGCTGCGCCTAGCGGTCCGGACGTGTAGGTCGGCGGCGTCCTCGACGTCCGGTTCCCCTGGGCCGCTGGGGGTTATGGCTCCCATGCGGCATCCGTGGTCCGGGTGCTGTCGAGGGCGGCGCTGGTGCCGGTGCGGGCGCTGGTGATGGTGCCGGTGCGGGCGCTGGTTTAAGGTGGCGCTTAGGGCTCGTTTCACCGAGCGCACCAACCTTTCCCAGGCTCCCCCCATGTGGGGCTGAGGGGGGGTGAAGAAGCGCCACTCGATGCCCTTGGTAGTCATGGCTTTGTGAGGGTGCGCTCCTTTGGCCAGTAGCTCTCTGGTGTGGTGAGGAAGGCGGGGCCGTTGAACCATCTTCCTTGGAGAGACAGGTCGGGCAGCTCCAAGTCCCGGGTGCCGATGTCGGCCGGATGGAGACGCTGCTTTCCTGGAGCAGGCTCATCCAGTCCCTCCAGCGTTCAGCGTGCTCCGAGGTGTCGCAGAAGAGGTGCAGGGTCACGCTGCTTGTCCTCTGTCGGAGCGGCCGTCGTGGGATGGAGACGTTGCTATCCTGGAGCAGGCTCATCCAGTCCCTCCAGCGTTCGGCGTGCTCCCGTGGATCTCCAGAGAAGGGAGGCAGGTCCTTGGCCATTGAAGCTCTGATGGCTTCTGTCAGGGCGGAGGTGGGCTGCGGCATGGGACTGCCATCATGCTGAACCCAGGCTCTGGTATGTTGGGCCGTATCATCCACCGTAGGTTGGGGCAGGAATATCGGCATGGAGCTGGTACTGGCTGTGGGCTGGCCATCTGGCCGTGCCGGCACGCCATACTCCTTTTCGTGCAGTGGTACGGGCGGCACATGTCCAGATAGTCCAGATGGTCCAGGCTGTCTCCATGTCATGTCCCACTGCTCCAGCAGTCCGGTAGGTGATCTCTGCATCGGCGCTGGGTACCCCGGGTGGGGCAGAGGTACGGGCAGCACAGGGCCATGAGGTCCAGGCTGCATCAGTACTGGGCATCCCTGAATGGTCCAGGGTGCTGGTTGCGCAGGGCCTGCTGGCTCTTGCTGCGTATGTGATGCGTACCTCTGGTCCACCAGAGGTACAGGTTCAGCTGGCACTTCGCGTACGGCTTGCCTCTGTTCTATCAGAGGGGCGGGCGGTACGGGGCCAGAGGGTCCAGGCTGCATCAGGTTTGGGCATCCCTGAATGGCCCAGGGTGCTGGTTGCGCAGGGCCTGTTGGCTCTTGCTGCGCATGTGATGCGTACCTCTGGTCCACCAGAGGTACAGGTCCAGCTCGTACGGCTTGCCTCTGTTCTATCAGAGGGGCGGGCGGTACGGGGCCAGAGGGTCCAGGCTGCATTAGGTTTGGGCCTCCTGCATTGGGCCAGGGTGAAAAGGGCCACCAGGGTAGGCGGCAGGGTGCGCACCAGGGTAGGCGGCGAGATGCGTACCAGGGGGCGCGCCAGGGTGCTCGCCAGGGCAGGTGCCAGGATGCGCAGCAGCGGGCGCAGCAGGGGGCCCGCCAGGGTAGGCGGCAGGGTAGGCTGCGGGATGCGCACCAGGGGGCGCGCCAGGGTGCTCGCCAGGAGAGGCGCCAGGATACGCAGCAGCGGGCGCAGCAGGGGGTCCGCCAGGGCGCTCGGCAGGGTAGGCGGCGAGTTGGGTACCAGGGGGCGCGCCAGGGTGCTCGCCAGGGCAGGCGCCAGGATGCGCAGCAGCGGGCGCAGCAGGGGGCCCACCAGGGTAGGCGGCAGGGTAGGCGGCGGGATGAGCACCAGGGGGCGCGCCCGGGTACTCTCCAGGAGAGGCGCCAGGATACGCAGCAGCGGGCGCAGCAGGGGGTCCGCCAGGGCGCTCGGCAGGGTAGGCGGCGAGATGCGTACCAGGGGGCGCGCCAGGGTGCTCGCCAGGGCAGGCGCCAGGATGCGCAGCAGCGGGCGCAGCAGGGGGCCCACCAGGGTAGGCGGCAGGGTAGGCTGCGGGATGCGCACCAGGGGGCGCGCCAGGGTGCTCGCCAGGAGAGGCGCCAGGATACGCAGCAGCGGGCGCAGCAGGGGGTCCGCCAGGGCGCTCGGCAGGGTAGGCGGCGAGTTGGGTACCAGGGGGCGCGCCAGGGCGCTCAGCAGGGTAGGCAGCGGGATGCGCACCAGGGGGCGCGCCAGGGGGCGCGCCAGGGTGCTCGCCAGGAGAGGCGCCAGGATACGCAGCAGCGGGCGCAGCAGGGGGCCCGCCAGGGTAGGCGGCAGGGTGCGCACCAGGGGCCGCACCAGGGTAGGCGGCAGGGTGCGCACCAGGGGCTGCGCCAGGGTAGGCGGCAGGGTGCGCACCAGGGGCCGCACCAGGGTAGGCGGCAGGATGCGCACCAGGGGCCGCACCAGGGTAGGCGGCAGGGTGCGCACCAGGGGCCGCACCAGGGTAGGCGGCAGGGTGCGCACCAGGGGCTGCACCAGGGTAGGCGGCAGGATGCGCACCAGGGGCCGCACCAGGGTAGGCGGCAGGATGCGCACCAGGGGCCGCACCAAGGTAGGCGGCAGGGTGCGCACCAGGGGCCGCACCAGGGTAGGCGGCAGGGTGCGCACCAGGGGTCGCACTAGGGTGGGCGGCAGGATGCGCACCAGGGGCCGCACCAGGGTAGGCGGCAGGGTGCGCATCAGGGGCCGCACCAGGGTAGGCGGCAGGATGCGCACCAGGGGCCGCACCAGGGTAGGCGCCCAGATGGGTGCCAGGGGGGTCCGCCCCTGGCAGGTACTGCGTCGCGGTGGGGAGGGCTGCGAGCAGCACGGCGAGCTGCCTGCTCATTGTCCGGTTCGCCTTCCGGAGCTGCCTGACCGTGTCCTCTGTTGTGGTTGAATCCTCCTCTGCATCGGAGGACGGTGCGCTGTCAGGGCCGGCAAAGTGAGTGTCGGCAGGGCTGGCAGCGCGTGGGGCGGCAGGTCCGGCAGGGTCAGGGCTGGCAGGGCCGGCAGGGTGAGGGCCGGCAGGGTGAGGGCCGGCAGGGTGAAGGCCGGCAGGGCCGGCGGGGTGAGGGCCTGTCACCAGCTCCACGTCGGGTTGTGAATCTGGGGTGGAGGCTGAAGCCTCGCGGCCACTCCGCAGGGACGGCATCTTGGGACGTCACTGGAAGGCGTGAAGGAGTGAAGGCGTGAAGAGGCGATCGCGGCTCGAAGGACCATGTACGGGACGGCACTGTAGTCGCCGGCCGCACAGACGATATAGCGGGAGTGGCCGGCTGGCCGCTTCGACGCCTTGGAAGGGAAGGTCGGGAAAAAGTAGGGAAAATGTTGAAAAAATGGGGAAAAATATGGGGAACAGGAAAAATGGGGAAAAATGTGGTAAAAATGGGGAAAATTAGGATAGGGAAAATTGGGGAAAAATGTGGGAAAAGTGGGGATAAATATAGGGAAAAGGGAGAAATGGGGAAAATGTGGGAGAAAGGTATAAGGCAGGGGAAGGAAGGTAGGGGGGAACCTGCGCCCTGACTAGGGACGCTTCGACTATTGTGAAAATGTTTTCTTCTTGATGAGCACCAGGGAGCCGGGAGAAAGAAGAAGGCCAGGTTGCAGTGAAGGTCCAGGGCAGGAGAGGCTTGAAGAAGGCAGTCAGGGCAGTCCAGGAGAGATGTTGATGGTCCGATCGTTGCTGGCTCTCTGCCGAATTGCACAAGTTGTCCGCCTTTTAAAGGACCAACGGGCCTAGCTCTCCCTTTGTTAGCGACAAATTCCGAGAATTATTTTTGGGTTCCCGGAATTTGTCACAGGAGAGAGCGCCGTTGTTGCGTAACTTGGAAGGGGACGATTTTGACTAGGTCCTGACTGTTCTTCAAACCACTTTGCCCGTGTCATTTTTATTCAATTATATTTTGTGAGTTTGCACATATTAAAGAGAGAAAACATATATTTAAAAGGGGAAGATTTGCACAATATTCAATTTTGTGCAAACGGCAAGTTTTGTAAAGGAAACTGCGTTTGCACAATTTCAAAATTTCATGCAAATCTTCCATGTTTTGTACAGATGATAGGTATTTAATTTATAAGAGGGTGTTGGGGGGTCAAGCCTTTGTTTTTTATCTATAATGATGACTGCTTGACCCCGTGGTTTTATTTATTAATCAGCAGATAAGATTTATAGTTTTACACAAGTGCAGATAAGATTACAGATTTTTATAGAGAGAATTTTGTTGCCTAAATTCGAATATGCGCAGAGGTGAGTTTGTAAAGGAACTGCCTCTGCGTAAATTCAGATTTATTAAAATTAATTTAAGTCGGTGGAGGTACGTCCGGTACAATTCTACTACTGATAGTAAATTAATGATGTAAGTAAAGTGTGACTACAAAATATTCACGTGGGGAAACTAGGATTACGATAAATGGACAAAGGACGAGAGTAGACGGAAAGGTAGATTAAGTGGTCTGCGGTTGTGTGATGGATTTTCGTTTTATGTCCCGTGTCCTTTCATGAATAGCCAAACGATTTTAACCTTTCTAGGGAGTTGTACTCTCACTATCACCCTGGTGAAAGACGAAAGACAACATTCTGAATAAAATAACATTGCTTGATAAGGCTTTGAACAGAACAGGCAGGAACTTACCCTCCTTCCTCTTAACATTCTCAATCTCCTTTCCCTACCCAATCCTTTCAGCCTTACAGCATCCCACGTTGAAGATGCCATAGTGCCACTGGCTCCAGGTGGTTGGAAGCAGTTAAGACTCTTGTCAGGTATTTACACGAATAAGGTCTTATGAGCATGGGCGACAACAGTTTCAAATCACTATACTTTCATTATTATTATTTTTTTTTTTTTGGTAAACTAATGTTTAAGACAAGATTTTTTATGCATAGCACAAAGGGTAACAATTATTTTACAAGCAATAATTATTCGCCTGAAACACTCATCCACATTGAAAAATCTCCTGATAAAAGATACATGACGCCAACGGGACTCGAACCCGTGTAAAAAATAATAATTAAATTTACAAGTTCTAGTATTTCACCTAAAAATGTAGACAATTTGTCTCGACGCCATCTAGTGAGAGAGTTAGCACTTACAATGCCTTTCTCATATAAAATAAAGTTGGTTGTTTTCAGGTGAAAAAATGTAACAAGCAATAATTTTTGAATGAAACACTAGTATATATTGAATTATAGATAAAAAGATAAGATAGATATTAAGAGATAAGCCGCCATAGCTCAGTGGTCAGAGCTGTCGACCGGAAATCGAAGGGACACGGGTTCGAGTCCCGTTGGCGTCATGTATCTTTTATCAGGAGATTTTTCAATGTGGATTAGTGTTTCAGGCGAATAATTATTGCTTGTAAAATAACTATACTTTCAAATCGGTATAGATCACACTTCTACGGTTTATATGCTCAGTGACTAAAAGTTTTATAAATAAATTAAAACGGCATTGGTATTTGCAATTTACATTAATTTATTTCTCAAATTAATGAATGACGGTCGTTGCATTAACGTAGTATTATTATGAGTTTTAATAAGTTTGCAATCAATGTGTGAATGACGATAGCGACAAGTGAGATATCACATTATGCTGAATTAATTATAACTGCGGTTGATAACTCGACGATTTCGTACACAACCATACAGAGAAAAAATAAAAAGTGAGAATAATAACATAACAAGGATAATAATAATATATGAGAGAGAGAACTAAGATATTGACAAGCAAATTATCTCTTCTAGTACATTTCCATTAAAAATATACGTTGTCAATGACGTCTTGGGAATGTTTCGGGGGCTTAGGATCACAGGGGCCTAGCTAAAAAAACTGGTGTTTTGAGTAAAGCTTGGTTTCGGTAATGTCATAATCATATTTATTAGTGACATGAAGTTCTATTTCGTACATAAGCATTCCAATCTTTATTGGCGTTTATCTTAAAACGATGTTTTTGGAGATAGTACCCTGTGATCCCAAACCCCCGAATTGGAGGTTTGAAATGATGTGATATTATTTTTTACAACATGTTGACTGTGCGATCACCATGACCTTGCGAAAAAATTACACGCCGAAAAATTATAGATTATTTATTTCAAATACGTCAGAGAAGCAGCACACATCAAATAAATCTCTTTTCTGAAGTGAAATTTAGCGCAAACTATTCTGTTCTTATAATAATATAATACAGTTCTTTTGTACAGAAGGGTTAAAATTGCAAACAAAAAAACTCGATTTTAGTATGGAGGACACCGGTGTCCCAAAAACAGTTGACAGGTTGCGCCTCGGATACGTCAATGTAAACTGTCAATGTTAACGTCAATTTTTTTTTTAATTTTTTTTTTTTTATTTTTTTTTTTTTTTTTAATTTTTTATTTTATTTTTTTATTTTTTTTTATTTATTCACATTTAAACCCGCTAAACTACTTATGTAGTTTGTCAGCAGTAATGATAATAATGATGTGTAATGATGAAACTATTTGATCGTTTCAGAGGCAATTGAAGCGATTTCCATTTGAGACTGGAATTTTTACTGAAGCTTTATTGCCAGTTTATACTAACTGTCTCCAAGGAGCTTAAGAAACGTATTGTTAAAAACATTTGGTTTTGTGATTATACTCCTATTAATCAATTGGAAATATCAGGAATTGCATTAATTATATCTACCACACACACAAATCTATCAATTAAATTACGACACGTATCCTAATAAGGTGAAAGAAACAACATGTTAAAATTGGATGTACAAGAAACTACTAGTCAACAAATCCGGATTGCACACTCTGGAAGCTCATGGATGAGCGCTTCAGTTCGAAATCAAAGAAACGCAAAAAAATATTAAAGAAACAGTTCATATTCTCGTGATTCTCGGAAACCTGGCTACGTAAAGGAGTACTTTTTTTCAATATTGCTGACCACTCGAGAATGATTGCTTCCCGTGAGATGGACGGAGGAGAAGGAGTCGCTATCTACATGCATAATACACTCAATAATAAGAAAATCGAAAAATGCTGCAGTGAAAATACATTTCTAAGAATTACGATCAGCGCAAAAAATATTAAACCTCTAATTTATATGTATTTTACCGTAAGCAAAACTAAAACATAACAATTCTTTGACACTTTAGACTTAATAATAAATAAAATGAAACAAACCTGACTAATTTTTGGAGATTTCAATATCTACGTGTTTTCCAATAAGAGGTGTTATTTTGATATTCAATCGTAAAAGATCAATGGTTTCGTTGATTGTGTGGCACGTAGCGCCGTCTTGTTGAAAGTAAACGTTGTCCAGATCAATACAATTCAATTCCGGCCATAAAAAATCATTGATCATCTCTCGATAGCGCAATCCATTCACCGTAACTGTTGCTCCAGCCTCATTTTCGAAAAAGTAAGGTCCAATGACTCCGCCGGACCATAAACCGCACCAAACAGTCACACGTTGAGGATAGAGAGGCTTTTCAACAATAACTCTTGGGTTTTCCGAGTCCCAGATGCGACAATTTTGCTTGTTGACGAAGCCACCGAGGTGGAAATGGGCCTCATCACTCAAGATGATTTGCATTTGATTCACTCAAGTGAATTTTAATCATTTCAATGCGTTGTCGAAGCGTGTATCGTTCCATTTTTAATTTTTGTACTGTTTTGGATATGAAACTTAGGACGAGTTGTTTCGGAGAATTTGAACAATTCATCAAATTTCAACGTTCATTTTCAAGTTCTGTGAAAGATTTTTTAAAGTTCTGTTTTAATTTCAGTTTTGTCAAGCACCTAGCCTATGATGATATAATAACAGAACTTGAATAGGACTTTCACAGAACCCGGAAATGAACGATGAAATTTGATGAATTGTTCAAATTCTCCGAAACAACCCGTCCTTATAATTTAGATGTGAAAATACCAATGTAAAACTGTACCTATTAACCGTAAGTTCCTTCTGTCCTACATTGAGTTTTGTAACTCATCGGGATAGCAAGAAATAAAAATAAGATTTTTTTTCAATAACCGTTTCTTTTGAGCATATTACTGTAATAACAGGTGGGTGGGTTAGGAAAATCGTGGATTAAGTCCAATTTTCGAAAATTGAATTTTTTGTCATTTCTGAGTATATTGTGTGTTAATATTGTTAACCCTAGATGGTTATAACTCGTCGAATCGACGACGCTCTCTTACTCTTTCTCTCATAACTTTTTTGTGCTTGCTCAAATTGCGCTCTTTTTTTACACAATGTTAGTTGCTGACGAGATCTTGCTGTGAGTGGATGTGCGTGGTGTAAACATTTTGCGAACATAGAGATTTACAGGTATGTACTCGTCGAACCGACGAGTTATAACTTTAGTGTGACTTTTTGAATTTGTATGGCCACTTATTTTTTAATTTAGTTTGTTTCCACTTTTTTATAAAAAATAAGTGTTATAATTTGTATAACATAAAAACTGTTTTTAAGCAGTTCTGATTAATTTCCGGTTAACATTTTGAATTTTAATTTATTTTAGAACTGCAATATGGGCAGCAATAAAGCTCTCACGGAGAATAGAACATAGAACGGATTTTATTGCATTGTGACGATGATTATCCCATTGATTTTGATATTTTCGGTCTTGAGGAAATCGATTTTAGCGACGACAACAATAACAGCATGAATCGCTGGTGACGCCATTTTTGGAAAAAAGGCTGGAAATGCCCAACTTGCGGTCCACCCTAAAGTATAATATTCAGCAAATTTTACCCAGTCCACAATCAGAAATTGAAAATGTTGACGGGGAACCAAAGAAGCGCAAAATATGTCACTTCTGTCCACCAAGCAAGCGAAGAATGACAAAGTCTTTCTGCATGAAATGCGCCAAGAGTGTGTGCGGTGAGCACAAAGTTGAGCTTTGTGCCTCATGTGTTAAATGAGGTTTTTTGGTATAGTTTTTTTTTTTTTTTTATATTCTTTTATATATTATATTCAAAGGCTGTGCATGAAATAAGTCACTTTACTTTAAGTTTTTTTTATTCTGTATTTTAAAAAAGGTAGTTCCTTAAAAAAACTAACAAAGAGGCTGGAAACTAATGCAAAGATTAATGCGACAAAAAAAAAATTTTTAATACTATTTTTTTTTTACTCTTTAATAAAAAACGTTACTTAAAATGATTTTGGTGTATTTTCGACTTGCATAGTTCGCATATAGGAATTTCTTAAAAACAAAGTTCGTCGATTCGACGAGTTATAACCTTAGTGAAGGGTAAAAATATAATAACCATCCAGGGTTAATAACTTATGACAAGGGCCTGATGAAAATGACTTGATCAATCATCAAAAGTATATACTTAATTAAAATTAACCTTATAATAGTTTCTGTTTACGTTTATCGTAACATTATCATGTACCCACTCGTATTATAAACAACTTTGCTCTACGAAATACAATCATTAGAGCCCTTTTCACGGGTCAAATATCGCCTTACATTTCGCATACTATAACTAAAATTACAACCTCGCTGAAGTCTTGCAATTCATATACCAAACAGAAACTTTAGTGTAACAGACATAATTGAATGAAATAAATTGAGTAGAGTGCTTTGAGTCACAGAAAATATAAGTTATGAGTTTGCACTCATGTTACTTATGTAACTCAGTGGCGTGCAGTTCATTCATTCTTGGTCATCCCAAGAGACAAGTTTAATTTTTTTTATCTTCAATAAATAAAAAATATTGAAGACAAAACAGAGCAAAAATGTAGTAATAATCTTAATATTAAAACCTAATCCAGCTGACAAAAATCTGTGTATTTGATGAAAGGCTCAAAATATCAGGATAATATTGCTAATTACTTGGCAAATCATTGCATATAAAAAAATAGGCAGAAGTATCGCCACTTATTGAGGAGTTGTGGTAGTGTCAACAAATATACAAGATTTCTCAAGAGTTTCATTATATGATCTATGACGTAGGAGTTGGAAGTTAAATGTTTGTAACTTGACCGGTCGGTGGCCGAGTTGACATCGCGCTTGGGTCCCACCCAGGCGTAGTGTGTTCAATTCCTCGGCTGGCTAAGTCCTCCATCACAACACAAGCAATATTTTCAGGTTACTGTGGTGGTAGTAGGAGATTTTAAAATATTGTCAGGTTATTCGTAACCCGGGAATGTTTGTCTTTCTTTAAAAAAAAATATATATATAAATATATATATATATATAAAATTTCTGTTTTCAGAAATCCTTTAACTAACGGAGATTTACGTCGTAGAAATATTAATGAGTTGTTTTCTTAACAATTTTATTTGAAGAGATATGTTTACAGCGCCCTTAAAATGAGACAATACCCTAAAATAAAACCAGAATATTAACGACGTAAGTGAAACAGCCGTGCACAAAAATTTGCGACGCGCGGCCCAGGTGTATTGGACAGACCTGCGGTTAAATTTGCCTTATAAAATCTCTTTGTAACAACATAAGTAACGTAGTCGTGTAAAAACAATATTCGGCGTAATGGGCGGACCTACGGTCGACTTTGCCCTAGCAGGCTTAGAAAATCGATCTTTCCGTCGGGGTTAGTTGAATTATTTCTAATAAGCGTGTTACTAAAATCTCAAATGTTTCTAGAGGGATCCCTCGGGACGTAAATAATTCATCGTCGGTAATTACCACTAATTTTTCCAGTTGAAAAACGTTTTATAAAATTTTCAAACAATTCTATATTATATAAGGTAATTTTATCAGAACAGCGTTATATAAAATACCCAATTAATATTCCAATCATTTTATGGCAAAAGCAATACGCTTCTATGGACCGCGTGCCATCATAGAGCTATATAATTAGTGTTATTACGTAACGCGATAAGCGGTTTGCGTAGACTCGATTTGGTAGTTTTAGTTAAAGCTTTGGGAGCGTTGGAGGTCACTTGGAGGTAAAAAAGTAAAACTTATTTTTTCGCTTCGTGTCTCATCTAAATATAATACATACGTCAATGTACGCCATTGGTTTGGGTAGTGTGTTTCATGGAAGTTTGTTCTCTGTATGTTAGTTGTTGTATATTCATTGGTACATAATTGTTCGTTGTTGCTCTCAGCTCTGTCGCCCACGAGGCTGGGTTCATAGCCTTAAGGTGACAAGGCAGCCTTTTACAGAAAATGAAACACAATATCCCGCGATTCCTGCAACAATGGCTAATTATGCTCACGGTATTGTGCCGTTGTTTGCCTGGCTATAAAAATCCTACACTTAAACGTTGTCATCAAATAGTTAGCTTTGTTAACATACGACATTAGCACTCTTGCCTCTTGCCCCTCGCCGGGATCTGTGAAGGAACAGTCTTGAACTAGAAACTGTAATAGCGACATATTGCAACATAACGTCACAGCGGTGCTGCCAAGGTGTGTTATCTATGTGGGGATATTGTGTCAGCGCTTTATTAGCAGCAGACACATACCTGGACGGATGACGAACCTCGTGCTGGCACTGTTGGTGGACTCTCTCGCTGCAGTTTCTTCACCTTCTAGGATTCTTGCTGCAGAGTCTCCATCTTCTATCTTCATGTCACCTGTTCCTGTTCATCACTTTACTTAACTTAACTTCACTTTATTTTTGTAATATTTTTATTTTTTGTAATACCTACACCAACTGAAAACCGCCCCTGAGGTGATATCTCACAAAAGCGGCGCTAAAAAAATTGTCCAATATTATTATTATTATTAAATGGTTCCATTCGTAAATGCCAATGTTTCATTTCGTTTTATTTCGGCGTAAGGTGATGGGTCGAGATACAAGTTGGAGAGGTCAAAGGGTCTCCACAAACCAGCCTCTCCCAATCTAGCACTCTGCGCAGCTGGTGGGCAGGCTCATCCTGAGCACACCTCGCCTGATGAACCCGGGCACCCCTGCTAAATCACCAAACGTACCGCACCACTTGGGTGACTTATGGCAGAGATGTTTTTCATACAATTAAATGGTACCGGGATTGGGTAGTCTCCCAAATTAGAAGGTTACTCTCAAAATCGAAATATTCGCGGATTTATTCTGAGCATGAGTCCCCGTTTTAATTGAAAATCTACTTGAAAAGTCAATAAGCAAGTATGAGAATACCAAAATATACGTACTTACTTTTATTTGGGTGTTCATAAAAATAGTATGTAACTTGCCGTAAGCAAATCAATTACTGAAATGCTTCCGTTTAGCCCCCATATAAACTTCTGTTATGACGAATCGATATCTTTAGAAACGTAATTAATTTAGCGGCCAAGGCGATGCGCTGCGAAGCAATACAAAATCATGTGTTTTTGGTTTCAAAATTTAATCCCTTAGAAATTTGATAGATGCTTTATATATTGTATATTGTATAATTAATAAGTAGAACACGTCTTGGTCATTGCTACAATCGAGCATCTTTATAAGCCAGGAAAAAATAAAGTATCAGGCATTTAAAAAATGCTTAAAAGTGCAAAATACTAGAAAAATTACGAACCCTTTTTAAATTTGGTAATATTGTATAATGTGGAATAATTAGTTATTTAGATAATGATCGCAAAACATTTTTAATATTCGTGTCTGAACTTCAGAAAATAAAATAAGAAAGTGGATGTTTTATTTACGTAAATAAAAACAGGCGGCGGGTATTTCGCGGGAATTTCAACCTTATGTCCTTCTGCGTAAGGGGTGCGTGATTTCACCCGATTTTTAAAGTTACATGCCAAGGCGCCTTGATATAAAGTTTTTGGTGTGTTTTCGAAATTATCAAACTGTGAATTTAAAACAGTTCGACAAAGCCTTTAAGGCGATGCATAACGTCGTGTAATATTTTAAATTGAGCCGCTATCAATAATAACCCTTACGTAGATGGCGATAAGGTTTAAATTCCCGCTTAACACCATCCGCCTGTTGATTTATGCAAGAAAAAAACATGGCCCATAAGTGCCTTTTGTTTTATTTTGTGGATGTTCAGGCATAAATATTTAATTTTTTTTTAAATCATTTTATAAATAACTTAATTTGCCACATTATACAATGAAATCATAACCGAAAATAGGTTCGTAAGTAGGAGATTTTGAACATTAAAGCAGTTTTCATAGGCCTTATACATTTTTTTTCTGGGCTTATAAAAAGACTTTTCTAAAAAATACTCAATTATTTTGAAGGCCAAGATGTATTCTACTCGCAGTATTTAATTAAGCATCTGAAAAATTTCTAGGCGACCAAATTTTCAAACCAAAACACATGATTTTGCATTACTACGTATGGCATCGCCTTAATGCAGAAACTACAAAGCTTGAATAATTAATCGCGTAAACTGTGGAGAAATATAAGCTTTACAGGCTAAATCAGTAAAAAAAGCGGCAAACATTTACGATCAAAATATAAAGATGTTTTCATCATCATATTATTCATTCTGACAATGTCACATCACTAATTTGTAAGACAAAATATATATAAGAATTATTCATTTTACATATTAACATAATATTCAAATTCATAAAAATAAGACTTTAACGAGGGCAAAATTTCTCTACTAAACGTGGAAGCACTTTGACGAGCATGTACCTATGATATCTTTACAAAAAAAAGACATTAAAAAATAAGCATGGGTAGGAGCCTATGTTTCAGCTCTTATTACCCTTAATTATTGCTTGCTACAAAGCATTAGTTTTGGAATTGTCAGAATAAACGAGTCAATATTTATGATTGGAGGCAGGCCAGATGTCAGTTAGTACGTTGTTAAGGCGAGTGACCTTTTTGCAGTGATATCGATATTCGTCCATTCGAATACGAAACTGGAAACAATAATAAGGCATTCTATATTAATTTCACGGTTGAGAATGCATGCATTCGATACTGAAACCGCCATCAAAGAGCGATGTGGCTGGCACTTGACTTTCGCCAGAAAACCCTCTCTAAAAGCCTACATTAAATAATTGATGTTTTTTTTATCAATAATTGCAAATTCACTTTTTGGCGTCATTTTGATATAAATACAATAAATATTTCTATACTGCGAATACTTTCAATACTTCATTTAATCAAAATAATCGACATGTTTCAAAATCAATGGTTTCTTCGTCAGGATAAACGAATAGTATTTATGTAGGTTTATGCTGTTGACAAAACCTTTGGTTTAGAAATATATGAATTATTTTTATTAAATAGTGGTGTGTACAAAGTTACATGTTTTATTTAAATTGATATTTAGTTTTGAACGTATTTTTGCCACTGTTTTAATACGATATTTGAATTCTTACAACCTTTTCGATAGGGACGTTCTTTTATATATTTATACAACCTTTTGGATAGGGACGTTCTTTTATATTTTCATACAACCTTTTGGATAGGGACGTTCTTTTATATTTTCATAAAACCCTTTGGATAGGGAAGTTCTTTTGTATTTTCATACAACCTTTTGGATAGGGACGTTCTTTTATATTTTCATAAAACCTTTTGGATAGGGACGTTATTTTATATTTTCATACAACCCTTTGGATAGGGAAGTTCTTTTATATTTTCATACAACCTTTTGGATAGGGACGTTCTTTTATATTTTCATAAAACCTTTTGGATAGGGACGTTATTTTATATTTTCATACAACCCTTTGGATAGGGAAGTTCTTTTATATTTTCATACAACCCTTTGGATAGGGAAGTTCTTTTATATTTTCATACAACCTTTTGGATAAGGACGTTCTTTTATATATTTATACAACCTTTTGGATAGGGACGTTCTTTTATATTTTCATACAACCTTTTGGATAGGGACGTTCTTTTATATTTTCATACAACCCTTTGGATAGGGAAGTTCTTTTATATTTTCATACAACCTTTTGGATAGGGACGTTCTTTTATATTTTCATAAAACCTTTTGGATAGGGACGTTATTTTATAATTTCATACAACCCTTTGGATAAGGACGTTCTTTTATATTTTCATACAAGCTTTTGGATAGGGACGTTCTTTTATATTTTCATACAACCTTTTGGATAGGGACGTTCTTTTATATTTTCATTCAACCTTTTGGATAGGGACGTTATTTTATATTTTCATACAACCTTTTGGATAGGGAAGTTCTTTTATATTTTCATAAAACCTTTTGGATAGGGACGTTATTTTATATTTTCATACAACCCTTTGGATAGGGAAGTTCTTTTATATTTTCATACAAGCTTTTGGATAGGGACGTTCTTTTATATTTTCATACAACCCTTTGGATAGGGACGTTATTTTATATATTCATACAACCCTTTGGATAGGGTAGTTATTTTATATTTTCATAAAACCCTTTGGATAGGGACGTTCTTTTATATTTTCATACAACCTTTTGGATAGGGACGTTCTTTTATATTTTCATAAAACCTTTTGGATAGGGACGTTATTTTATATTTTCATACAACCCTTTGGATAAGGACGTTCTTTTATATTTTCATACAAGCTTTTGGATAGGGACGTTCTTTTATATTTTCATACAACCTTTTGGATAGGGACGTTCTTTTATATTTTCATTCAACCTTTTGGATAAGGACGTTATTTTATATTTTCATACAACCTTTTGGATAGGGAGGTTCTTTTATATTTTCATAAAACCTTTTGGATAGGGACGTTATTTTATATTTTCATACAACCCTTTGGATAGGGAAGTTCTTTTATATTTTCATACAAGCTTTTGGATAGGGACGTTCTTTTATATTTTCATACAACCTTTTGGATAGGGACGTTCTTTTATATTTTCATAAAACCTTTTGGATAGGGACGTTATTTTAAATTTTCATTAAAACCCTTTGGATAGGGACGTTCTTTTATATTTTCATACAATCTTATGGATAGGGACGTTTTTTTATATTTTCATAAAACCTTTTGGAAAGGGACGTTATTTTATATTTTCATACAACCCTTTGGATAGGGACGTTCTTTTATATTTTCATACAACCCTTTGGATAAGGACGTTCTTTTATATTTTCATACAAGCTTTTGGATAGGGACGTTCTTTTATATTTTCATACAACCTTTTGGATAGGGACGTTCTTTTATATTTTCATACAACCTTTTGGATAGGGACGTTATTTTATATTTTCATACAACCTTTTGGATAGGGAGGTTCTTTTATATTTTCATAAAACCTTTTGGATAGGGACGTTATTTTATATTTTCATACAAGCTTTTGGATAGGGACGTTATTTTATATTTTCATATAAGCTTTTCGATAAGGGCGTTCTTTTATATTTTGAGAATGTATTTTCTTTCTCTGATTCATAAAACATCTTCAACTTTGATGTGATATTGTAAAGATTCTAATTAAGCCCAGTAACTTATAAAAAAATATTCAGAGCCCTTGAGGTAATTTTTCATTAAAACTGCCCTGTAAAAAAATATACATTTTTTATTATTATTATTATGGGAAACTGAATGAAGTGGTCAATAATAAAAATGTGTCAAAATAAACGTTGCTAGCAGTCATCTGGTACCACAGATCTCATATCAAGCTCGATGTAAGGTAGTGAGGAACCTAGTATAAAATAAATGCATGCGGTGGAAATAAGATCGCTGAGGTATATGTGCGGTAAAGCGGGAATGCGATATGTAATAATAATAATAATAATTTGTATAGCGCTGTTTTCCGAAAAATCACCTTTAGTGCTAATGCACAAAATGAAAAAGAAACGCATATATTATTTAGACACTCGAGTGGTGTCGAAGAAGAATGCATAACGCGAAAGTTATGGAAGCAGAAATCGGTGACGCTTGTAAATTTTAAATTAAAAACATTTTTATTTTGTAAGGTACTGTACCTCCACCTGTTTTTCCTCCTTCATATAATTTGGGCCTCTAAAAGGGCCGTATTAATCAATCTCTTCCTACAGCCCATATCTTAACCCGCCTCACAACGCTGCCCAACCGGGTGGCGACATGGCACCCCTGCCTTTACACTGTGACAACAGGGGCGCTCTTGTGTCACATAAAAACGGTAGTAAGAAAATCAGAAATAACGTTAGGTTATTCATGTGTTGCGATATGATCATAAAATAAATTAAAATAGAAAATAAAACATTTTTTAACTTATTTCCACTTTTAAATGTTTTATTTTCTTAAATGTTTTATTTTCTATTTTAATAATATATAATTCCACCAAGTATAACAGTATAATAAATAAAGTCATAAAATAAATTGTTTTTTAAAGGTGTTTTTAATTTGCTCAGTGGAAAAAAGCGAATGTAAAGCACACCTGTGGAGTACCTGTTTTACCTAAAACAGAGTTTTACGACTGATGGAGTAAAAAGGTCGTTACTTTTATTCCCAGAAGACCAATAATAATAAAACAGTAAAAACTGCCTTTTTCAAAGAAACACTTGGAAGAAAATTACACACTTTAAAATTCTTTTAGAGTATTTAAAATTGTTTTAAAGTATGTAAAATTCTTTTAAAGTATTTAAAATTCTTTAAAGTATTTAAAATTCTTTTAAAGTATTTAAAATTCTTTCAAGTATTTACAATTCTTTAAAAGTATTTAATACGTAATATTATTACGTACTATAAGTAGTTTTAAAATAATAATAATAATAATATGATATTGTTTAGTAATTATAATAGCTTAATCATTATTGTATATATACTTTGAATAAAAATAAACACTATCAATTCTTCGGCACCTACTTACTGAGTTAGAAATATTATTATCTGTCTTGACTCAATTTTCCAGGAGGGCGGGAAACAAGTTTCAAAGCATTTTATATAAATATAGCATGCTTTCCATACCAACGCTACCCTCACGTATTTTAAAATAGGAATGCTTTCTTTTTACAAAACTTATTACGTTTTAAGAAGGAACCTCTTTTAAAATTTTTAAGATGCAAAAGCTACTATTTCCATATATATTTAAAAACATATTATCCGTTGGGAACTTTCGCCGTCTAAGTAGAGTGCAAGATATTATGGTGTACTATGGCGTGCAAAGTCGTAAACTTTTTGATATTTAAAAAAAATTATTATTATTATGTTTATTATATAAATTTTATTTTGACATTTGTGAGGTTAGGGAGGATTTAGAGAACTCACTTTTTAAATGATTGCTATAAATAATTATTTGAAGTGCTCATGAAGTTTTGATTCTACGGCAGATATGCAATATACAGCATTTCCAATAATATTTTCAATTAGGTAAACATGAAGATATCTTAAAATGGTTGGCGTACGTAGGTATTTATGTCGGTACCATGATAACACAACATAATGACAATTCAACAACTTTTAAAAAAATTGTATAAAGTCATTAAAAGCGGTGAAAAAACGTAACATACATACCTTACTTACGTAACCTGTTTAACCTACTTCATCACTTTTCATGACTTTATATAACTTTTTAAAGGTGTGTTGAATTGTCATTTTTATGAGTTATCCAGTCACCATTTAAATCGTGCTTTACAATATAATGTTACAAAAATAGCGGCGTTGAAAATATTTTTATAAATTTAAACTTTATATTTGTGGAGAACTTTTCCCAGGTTGAGTGGTAGCAGAAAGCTCCCAGGACCTGCGCTTGGTGCAGGGCGCAGGGCGCAGGGGCGGAATGGTAAATGTTGGCGCAGTTTGATATAATGCCCGGTTTTAAACGCCTCATTGTTAGTCGAGGGTTCTCTGCGCAGACCGGCCCTGTTCAAATACGTGGTGCGGTAATCAGCGGGCTTTTGCAGAGGTATACCAACGTTGTATACGGAGAAGTTTTATCAAAATTGATGTGAAATAAATACAAAATAAATTATAAAAAATACAATCTAAATAATTAAGTACCATATATTAAGCCATAATTAATAAATAATTAATTAATATTATTACCATAATTAAGTACTAATCAAGAATGGAAAAAAAAATTATTACTAACAATTTATTTATTTATTCAAAAAAACAGTTTTTAACATAAAAAACATTCCTATATCAAGATGTACAGCTTTATAATTACATCATTTTAAAAAATACATATATGTAAACTTAGTATAATAATAACATTAAATTTAACCCAAAAAAGAAAAGTAAATGACACGGTTATTTCTAGACCGGTAGACAAAAATTAACAAAATTTTAGTAAAAAATGTACGAAAAATAAAACAAAATGTCAACGAAGGAAGAATTGGTCAGTAAGTTGGCAACAATAATATTCTTCTGTTAACTAAAGTACAAGGTACCTGTGCTGGCTTATCAGACACAAGCATAGGGTAACCATACTAACAATTACAACACGGATAGTATGAATAATAAATTATAAGAAAAAAAAAAAAACTAAATAAAATAGGTAAATTATATTTTGCTTATATATAATGCACTTGCATAATGTTGATTAACTAGATGATCATTTGTGGAAGGGTTTAGTTTTTCCCTTGGGGAAGATTTAACCGGGACATAAAATCGGAAATAAAAAAAAGTAAGTAAATAAATTAACTAGAAAATAATTAAAGTAAATAATAATACGAGAATAAAGTAGATAGTAATAAGTAATATGTATATAATAATAATAGTAAGTATATCAGAATAATAATAAGTAAATAATCATAACAATAAGAAAATAATAATAACAAAAAGATATTTTAAAAGTAAATAAGTACATGCGCAGTAAGTAAAAAAGGATTGTATCGAAACAGAGCTTCCACACGGAATAGAGTAGACAAATTATTATCAAATGTTGGCTAACATACAATTATGATATCCATATTTGTGTCCAACTGTAAAAATATAACATTTCAGTTCTCAAATTATGAAGGGTTTACCTTTGAAAGAAAATGTTATGATGTGAAATAACAGATTTTTGATTAAGCTTTTTCAATTTTCCAAATAATCAAAAAGACTTTAATTTGTTTAGTACTCATATTAGTTGTAACAGATTATAAGAAAATATAGGCTTTGTTTTATATATTGTAAAATGTACTAGATTTTTTTTTGGCACTTGATATGAAGATTCTTCATATAATATGATTTAAATTTCATACATAATATTTGTATCATAAAAAAACATCTGTTTTACATGTCAGATATATATTTTTGGGTAATTTATTTGAGATAAAATACTTTTCAATCAAAGTAATACTAAAAGAAAATAATTTTTCAGAAAAAATAAAAATTCTAAAAAAGCAATATTTCTGATTTCGGACTCCTGCCAATAAAATTGCCATATCTTATTTGCATTATTTTGATTTAAGAATATTTTCAAAATTATTCGACTTAAATTTTTGACAGCCTTGCCTTTCTGAATTGTCTACCGAACAAATTAAAATAAGTACATTGTTAAATTAAAAGTTGTGACTTATACTTTCAGAAAGTGGATTAATCAGCGAAGTTATTAATCAGCACAATTATGATTTGTCAACGAAGATTCACAACCCCTGAAAGACGTCTGCACAGTAAATACATATTTCTTTATGTCAATATTTGCCAGCCCTGAGACAAGTTGTCCCACACGTGAACATAGTTCTGTGTTTGTGTAGGTGTAGTACCGTTCAAGTTCAGTCACACACTCGTACACACCTCTCACATCCACACTCACATACACAGGCACGCCGCTTAAACCTGACCCTGCCCGAGGCCCAGGGCCCAGGATGGAATTCGTAAAAATAATTTGAGAAATCTGAAAGGATTTTGAACATTATTTAAAAAAGTTTGTTACTTTTTTCTTAAATAAAATGTTTTTGTTAAGAAAAAGCGATATTTAAATACGTTATAGTATCGTTGCCCACCTCACTTACAATGATTATTCCGAGGCGGGTATTAAGGAGACTAATCAGTTATCACTATCAAATTTTAATATTGATTTCCTTGGATCATGCACCCTGTCCATAACAACTTGTAAATACTGGTTAGAATTCTAGATAAAGCTCTAAAAAGATTAGTGCCAATCCCACCAGAAATTTTTGCAACACCACAGTGTAATTTCTTAACTCATATTTAGCAGTGAATAAACTGATAAAAGCGCTTTTCATGTTGTAAGTTTATACGCGGAATCAAAATGTGGTTAATTGGCATCTATATCAAATGAGCACTTGAGAATTTCCGCGCAATTCCAATTTAGCTCTCCGTCCGAAATTCTGTCAACAAGCTAAAGTATTATTTATATATATTCCTCTAAGAAAATATTGTCTCTTTCAAATTACGCAGGATACCTTTTTATTACATATATCTAATAAATTATAGTCTTCTGCGAAGGACGATATTTTCAGAAATGTAAACAACTGTCGGGACTTGAGATTAATGAATTCGTGACAGTTCGTCGTCCTCGTACCGAGGATTCTGCCTGAAGATTTGTATTTCCTTTTAGTTCTTCATAATATGTATTGGCGTTTCTTGACCCTACAATTACTAAATATAATAAATTTCACGCCAGTCAAAGATTTAATTACAAGAGAGCTTTTAAAGTGACAGAACAAAGAATTAAAATTACATTTAAATATTTTACGTAAACTTGTCCGCATATCTTAAAATTATTTTAAACCTAAAATACGTCTCGGAGATCTATAATTAATGCTGAAAAAGAGACAATATTCAAAATTAACCAAAAATAAAATCAACAAACATTAACTAAATTAACCTAAAACATACAAATTGCGAACGGGTTGAAATTCGTAAAGCCTATATATTACTATATAAAAAATAACGTATCATATTTTTGATTTTTTTAATTATAATTTTTTTTGCAACAGGAGCTTTGTAACTCAGGAAATGCCGGGTAGTAATCACAAGTCCGCTATACAAACGATGTAGAGCAAAACAGCATATAAAATTGACCTCGATAATACAAACTTATTACCATGTCAGCAGGAGCCCCAGACACCATTGAACAGAAACTCCAGCAACTTTTCATGTGAACAGGAACATACGGCAACTTATGAATATGGAAGATCGAACATTCGTCACCCAGTTCGTACGTGTGTCTCATATTTCCGCGACACAAACTGACATTTTTTAACATTGTTCGGGCCTGACACCCGGCTCGAGCACTGGGCACAGTAACGAATAACGAAATCTCGTGTTCGTTTTTTGTCTCGGCCCTTTCCGTGTCACTGGAGGAGAAATTTTGTCCTTTGTTGGCTGAGCTGTGACAAAAACTCCGTCCAATGTTGTGGCAGCTTTTATGAAATTATAAAGTATAAGGGCGGGCCGGTGTTTTCACAGCACTCCAGCTGTGACGTTTGGTGCAAGACTTGCCCATTGTGCTCGAAAATGGATGTCAAAGAACCCCTCTATCCTCTACATCCGCTGGTGATTTGCGGAATCTTTTAAAAAAGCTTATATTTATATCTCAGAATCTACGAATTTTGGAATACAAAATTTAGACTACAAATTAATATATTCGTTCATAATATTTGCAAAGAATACAGCTCAAGTGAGCTAAAGCTTTAAGGTTGGTGGATGTGGTTGGTCAGCTCAAGGAGCATTAAAACGTTGGTAAGGGTATTGAAGAGACTACGCAAGAGTAAATAGTGCCTTGACTGGCTTTTGTTCGCTTTAATCTGGTTACCCTTTAGTACGCAGGATTGGCTACAAGGGTTTGACCTATAATGTTGTATGAATATAATACAAATACAAGACGAACGTTTTTTGAGTTTATTTTTTCAAATAAAGAAATATTTCCGGGTTACGAACAACCTAAAAACAATCGAATGTACAACCGTACCTCACAGAAGGTACCATAATTACAGATTTTTAAAAATTTTTATTCACTACCGCCTTGAATATACCTTTATAGTACCTACATATTTTATTATTTTATTTGATTTCAGCTCAGTTTAATTTTATTTTATTATAAATTTATTATTTCATTTCGTATTATCCTTTTTATTAAATATGGGGGGCTCAGCACGAGTAAAGCATCCAGTGAGCCCACATTTTCAAATAATGTTTTAAAATATGTAAAGTATTGTATCTAATAAATAAAAATGAAAATCTCCTACTACCACCACAGAAAACCGAAAATGTTGCATGTGTTGTGGTGGAGGACTTTGCTAGCCGACAATTGAACTTACGATGCCCGGGTGGCCCAGACGCGACGCCAAGTTAACTATAATAACAACAAATATTATTTTGTTGCCGTTTATTTCATTCCAGGGGTAGGCTATTAAAGTAGAGTTGATACTGTGCGATACGTAGGTATATCTCTTCCCATAGACTTCTTGCTTCATTCAAATTTACACCGTTTCATACATAATAATCTGTTTTTGAAACTCAAGTCCCCAAGTCTTCCTTATGCATCCACAACAGCAATTCCTTCCATCTTCTAGCTCTTTATACATTCTCCCGACACTCCTTACACAAACTATCTGCTCTGTACGTAAAGAACCATCTAATTGTAGGAATTCGTTTTTAAAACTAATATTAATCACAGACTGGACATAATTTAGACCTTAACTCAATTAAAACTCATCGTTTCAGATAATAATATCCATAAAGTCATAAAGCTTTCACCTTCGTAGTTCGCGACAATGTAAATAGCTTGTGTAAAAAATCTAATTAATTTTTTATATTTAAAACTAAGTAAAATTTTTAAACTTGAAAGGTAACTTTTAAAATTATAATTCAAATTCTAATCCTAACAAACAAACTATTAATTAAAAAAAATATGTCAACTCTAATTTAGCACTAATCTTTTAATTAATGAAATATCAGTATTAATGGAGACAAAAATAACAACGGTAAAATGTGCAAAGTCGTATCTTTTCCAAGCTTAAACTATCATGTAAACGTATGTTTATAATAATAATGACATGGCATTTATATAGCGCAGTTTAGTGTCATTTCACTTCAAATGCGCTTAGCTATAATGAACTTAAAAACGGTAATTTAGTATTAGTGGTCATGTTCTTAAAATAATTCCTACAGTGTGCCTTACCCAAAACAGATCTAATATTATAATACTAAATGCACTGTTTATACAAATTGATGACAATACTTAGAATAACAATAACAGCAGGACTGGGCAAAACAAGAATATTAAAACTAAAACATAATATAAAACAGGAGGCAGTTTGTGCTCAGAAATTATCTAAATACACCTGCAAAATAATAATATTTTCTGTATCTGCATAAATAATTTAATATAGACTAGGATGTCATATTTGAACAGTGGCGCCAATAGGCAAAATACAAAAGGCGCAATAATAATTATTATTATGTCGGCGTTGCATCATTTTCGATTTTCATTATTCGTAATACGATCGTAACATGGTTTCGCGCATATCCAACTCAATGATCTCATTTCTGATGCATTCAGTCGTGAGTTAAATGTGACATTAAATTAAAACACAAAAGGTTCAAAATTGCGCAAAATGACAAAACCTACATCATAATAATTTCTCGTAAGCACAGAGAAAAGAATCCGATTTTTATCATCAATTCAAGCTTAAGATACTTTTTCCAAGGCTTTTGATAATACCCTAACAATTGTAATTCACAATGTTTGATTGCATCAAACTTTTTTGTTGTAGAAGATTATTATTTGTGAGGAAACCATAATTCTTTTGGGCACACCCTGTTGTGAATGTTCGTAAGTGCTCCATTCAAATGCACAAAGACGAGAAATTTGATAATTTAACTGACACCTGAGGCGTGCATTCATTTCGTAATGGTTGAATTTTGTACCAATGTATTACTGTTGTTGTCGCTTGTCATATTTATGCGGATTTTCAATGCGTTTATTATTCCGACGGATGTGGCCTGTCAGGAGAGAATTGAATAATCTATTGTTATCGACGTTAATCGATACACACAAAGAATTAAAGGAAATGGCTGAAGATGATTGTGAATGTGAGAAAGTACCTACTTTGAAATTCGACAACACCATCATTATTTCAATAATTCAATAAATTAAATATAAAAGCAAATATTAGGTATCTAAGGAAGAAGTAAGTTTGCCTAAGTCAAGTATTTTCACGGGGCTACATAAATTAGCTATATTCAACATCACCATTAAGCTGAAAGAGTTGGTAAGCATGTTACTAATTATTTATATTAGCGCAAACCAGTGAAAATTCACAAGACATTTGTGGAATTTGTGAAACTGAAATATTTATTAAAAAAAAAACAAAAGAAGCCTTTCAAAAGACGAACATAAATTTAAGTAAATTTGAATAAGCACGAAATCTGTCAAAAAATGAAATAAACCTTTGAAAATAGAATTTTTTATTGATAACATAATTTTGGTACTTATTTTATCGCTTCTCTGAATCGTCAGTTCCAATTTTTAAAATTAAAGCAAATCCCAGGTCTAGAGGTCATTGAATCGAAGTAAACAAGAAACACGAATAGATAAGTTACATGCAAAAAAGGACTTAACTACTTTATATAGTAAAAATGTTAATTTTAATTATTATTTTGTTGGATACTTATTTGTAGGCATATTAGTTCGAAATTTGGTCAGAAATTTTGTAACCAAAACTCATCGTGTGTGGGGAAACTCAATTGTCTGTGCGTGATTCGACACGCTCCGCTTGATATTGAACGAGTCCAAAATCCACCGAGCCGAACAATCGAGCCGTGGCTCGGCTCGGCCGTGTGACACAATAATATGGCGAATCCGGCCGACGATGGCTCGCAAAATTAATTCAGTATAAATTCAGACGTCGTATCGTAAGTAGGGTCTATTCAGCGGACGGAGGATATCAAAATATGTACCTATTTTATGTACCCGTATAAATTTTATATGATTATGTGATGGTGACAGTTCAAAATGGCCAGGCTCGGCGTGGCTCGACTGTATGAAATGAATTCAGTTAAATGGCTCGGAGACAAATGGCTCCGCCGTGTGTGTCGAGTTTTAGGTTTCCTATTTGATTTTGGTGATGGGTAGGTTAGGTAGGCATTCAAAGACTCATCATAAATGGAAAAGGGCAGGAAAACTGGGAAACCGAGCTTGTCGGGGGTTCCCGGGATACCTTGTTTCGGGGAATGGATGAGGGATGACGGAAGAGGATAGGAACGGAAGGGAATTTGGAATATGCCGAATATTTGAATGTCGGCTCGCAGAATAAATGGCACTGTTCGCTGGCGCCAAAAAGAATGTTTGATGGCCGTTATTTATGTTTCTCTGCGACACCTGAGCACCTGCGCTACTCACATGGCTTGTTTATTTATTTTTCTACCGGTTATGCAAAATCTTGACTCCAATTTGGATGCCAATGGCAAATAAAAAATCCGTTTCCCATTACGGAGGCATTCGTTCGACGCGATCTTAAAATTCCACGGAGAAACTTCATTGCCTAAATATACATAAACAATAAAGAATCGTTGATAAAAAAGTAAAGGGGTATCTTTCCGGATATTATCATCAAGTACCTAAGTAGTAACTATGTAATTAGTTATATACGTCAGGGGTCTCCAAACTTTTCAGCCGGAGGGCCACATTGACTACTCCAGTGAGTTCAGAGGGCCAAAACCGTTTTAATTTCTAGACACCCATATTTTCTGTCCTAGGGAGGGGGGTGGGGGGGTGACAATAGAATTTTTAGGGATGAAAATATAGATTTAGATAACGTAGCTTTGAAGATAATTTTTGATACTCGTTTCTCAGACCTTGATATCATTGCGAATCAAATAAAGATTTTCAAAAGAATAACTCGATATATTCGCACGATACTTTTGGACGCATTAGACGCATACTTTTGTATTGGTGCTAGGGAATGCAATCCCGCAAGAAAATGTCAATCCAGGTATTTGCGGGACTGAACAATCGCGTGTCCCGCTTTAGTCCCGCTGGATCCAGGTATTTGCGGGATCCAGCAGAGTGGACTTAGATATCTAATCAATCGTATAATAAAGACCTCAATCTACCAGCCTTGTTTTTACAGTTTTAAATTTATACCTATAATAAAACAAGTTCTTTGGGACATTTTAAAGGATTTATTAATAGGCATACCTTTAGTTAGACATAGGTAAAGTTTAAGTCATAAATTGGCAAATAATAAGATGAGACATAAATTTACATAACATACCCGCCTCGGAACGGACTTTGTCTAGTGAGGTGGGTAAAAGAAATCTATGTACACAAATGAAAATAAAATAAACGCCCGGATTGCCAGCATTGAAACTGAAACTGAACTGAAACTTAAATAATAACGTTCACACGATAAACAATATTCTTGTACAGTGAGCATCATAAGTTTAATTAAACATTATTTTGGAAATAGCTTCGTAAAAAAGTTAAAGTATTAATTGTGTCATCTGATATTGGACACAAGGTAGCCAGCGGCTGAAAAAGCTCCTTCAGCTTCCACGCTGGAGAGTAACACGTATGAGCTGCGCTTCTCTGTAATCCCGCCAGTCCAGCGGGATCCCGCAAAATTTTCGACCGAGATTAGTCCCGCAAAATGTCTGCGGGATCTCGGTATTTCGGGATCCCGGTATACCGGGATTGCATTCCCTAATTGGTGCCAAGTACCTCGCCAACGAGCATATTTATTTATTCGCACGAAAAAATTCGCGGAGTTTTCGCCCCTTCTGAGCAAGGTCTTAGCCATTAGCTGTCGCGGGTCCTTGATGACACTGGTCATAAGATGTCGCGGGCCGGATGGAAGACACTGGCGGGCCGGATGCGGCCCGCGGGCCGTAGTTTGGAGACCCCTGATATACGTAAATGAAAATCAAGCTCTTATAAAATCTTACGTTACCGACATACAAATAAAATCATTCCAATAATTTCTAATTTAAAAGCTTGTTGGATAACATATTTACTATGACACCCAAGTAGGTAGAGGTAGATTTCGAATATGTGAAACAATCATACTAAAAATAAAATCATAATTATATTTGGATGGTCTCAATGTCGCCGTTTTTGAGACAAATCACCTCAAGGGCGCCAATGAATTTGAATGAAGCGACAAATGGTTGCAAAGATAAAGTTCCGTCAAGTCAATTTCGTCTTTTGTATTACGTTTTTGATTTTATTATAAATATAACATAATTGTGATTTTTCTTTATCAAATTATGGATGACAATATACTAAAGTTAACATAAAAAAAAACTTTTTATTAAATATCGGCTAATTTGAATCACCGAATATGGTGCTAACGATTATATAATTTAAGAGTGAACTAGGAAGTTGATTTAAAAAAATATTTGCCAACAAATTCCTGCCATTTGTATGAAAACAACCCTATAAAAATGGTAATAAAATAATTAATGTTTTAATGGTGAAATTATTGACATCTTACACAATAGCACATAACCAATTTAATAATTGCAAATAGCTGCTACTGTCCCACCGTGTTACGTTAGCATTTTCAGTGAACATTTCGTTTTGTGGGATCAAAAGTTTTAGTTAAGATTTCAAAGTGTGAGTGATTTTTGCGCAAAAACTAATTAAAGTAAAAAAATATTAAATGTCAAGTTGAGTGACTTTGTCTATGCAATAAAACAAATATTAAATAGTGATTGCCACCATCAATTTTTCATCAAGCATAATTAAAGAGGGGCATTTGTGAACTTACTAAAATAGTGATGTCTAGCACACGTAGCAAAACCCCAATAATTTCGGAAGATAAATTGAACATGGATAAGATTATTGAATACATTGATAAAAAATTTGAAACCCTGAAAAAAGATATATTTACAAAAATTGATTTACAAACTACAGAAACTACAAAAAGTATTGATTTTATCAGTGCTCAATACGATGAGATGTTAAAAAAAATTGAGGTCTCAAATAATTTAAATCGAGCGATTCAAACAGATTTTGAAAATATAAAAAAGACCAAATGGAAAAAAATATGATAATTAAAAAACTTGAAATCCGACTTTCTGATTTGGAAACGATATCAAAATCTAATAGTTTGGAAATAGCAGGAATTCCACAACAAAACCGCGAACAACCTGTGGAAATTGTTAAAAAAGTTGCTGCCGCAGCAGGAATCCACCTCTTACACACTGATATAACTGACGTCACGAGAGTCTCAGACAGACGAAATGAAGCCCATCCTAAACTTCTTGTGACCTTTTCCGATAAAAGAAAAAGAGATTCCCTCCTTGATAAGAAAAAGGAAATAAATTATAATGAAATCAAGGATCTGGCGACATCTCGAATCTTCATCGGGGAAGAATTAAGCCCGTATCATAAAGAAATCCTATGGAAAACAAAACAATTATCAAAAGAAAAAATTACCAATATGTATGGTACAAACAGGGTAAAGTTATGATACGCAAAAAACAAGATGATAAAATTATCTACATTAAGCACCTTGATGATATGGTGAAAATAATTTAGTGAATAATATGAACAACATTACTTAATCCACTTAATAATTTAAATTGAGAAAATGAATAACGCACTAACAACAAACATACCAAACATATCATCCATAAACAATAATTTTAACATAATGCACCAGAATATTAGAAGTATCAATAAAAACTTTGATGAACTACAAATATTGATGAAAAGCTTAAATTTAAAATGGGATATTATTATTCTTACTGAATGTTGGCTAACTGATAAATACTACCCCCTACAAATTGGTAATTATGTCCCTTACTCTACAATAATGAACAACACAAAAAATGATGGTGTCATCGTATATATTAAAAAAGATATAGAAGCTGATGTCAGAGAGATCTGTATCAATAATGCAAACTGTCTAAGTATATCAATCGGTAATGACACAACAATACTCGCAATTTATAGATCTCCTTCTACACAAAATCTAGAACCATTCCTCAACTCCTTATCTAATCAACTAAGTCTACTAAAAAGAACTAAAGATGTATTTATCATCGGTGATATAAATATTGATATTCTTGAAAATGGCCATCCAAAAAAATTTGATTATATGCAAACACTAGCATACCATGGATATAAAAGCCTAATTGATGAACCAACACGTGTATATAATGAAAGCAAAACTTGCATTGATCATATCTTTTGTAAAACTAATAGAAAAACTCAAGCCATTATTTGTACTACCACACTGACAGACCATTATACAATAATTCTATCTATTGCAAAAAAAAATACATATGTAAACCAAAAAAAGAAATCACTCCTAACGAAGTCTGAAACAAATTGGGAAAACGTCAAATGCGAGTTAACAGTGAATGACTGGACAAGCCTTCTGGAAAAAGATGATACTGATACTGCTTGGAGTTATTTTATAGAAGTTTTACAGAACATTATCCTATCAAACACCAAAACCATAGAAAAAAGTTATCTCATAAAAATTTACACATTAAACCTTGGATTAGTCAGAATATTATAAACTCAATCAGAAAAAGAGATGAACTGCACAAAAAAGTCAAAAACAACCCTTATGATATCCTAACACTTCGATTCTACAAAAGATATCGTAATACATGTAAAAATGTAATACGTTATGCTAAAGAAACATTCTATAAAAACAAGATTGATGAATGTAATAATGATTCACGTAAACTCTGGCAGATCATAAATGAAATAACTAATGCTAAAGCCTCACATAATGACAATAGCATTAAGGAATTAAACATTGATGAGATTCCCACATCTTTTACAGAACACCCGGACAAACTTCTTGACTTTATAAACAACTATTTTTGCAATATAGGCTCAAACTTAGCAAATAAAATTAAACAAAATTCAATTAGTACTATCGAAAATACAGTGAGGATTGACGATGTAAATCAAGAAAACAGCCTCAATATTGTCAAGATAACAAGTGATAAAATAAGAAATATTATAGCCTCCCTAAATATAAATACTTCATCGGGAAATGAACTGATATCAAGCAAATCAATTAAATATCTACAAAATGAGTTAATCCACCCACTGACGTATCTTATAAATCTGTCAATATCAAATGGTATTTTTCCTGCTTGTCTTAAAATTGCTACGATCATTCCAATATATAAAAACGGTCCCAAAAATGATGTATCAAACTATCGACCAATTAGTATTTTAACTACACTATCAAAAATATTAGAAAAAGTTATAAAAAAACAAATGCTTACATTTTTGGATTCTAATAAAATATTATCATCTACGCAGTATGGTTTTAGGGAAAACCTGGGTACTGGTGACGCTATAGCTAATGTAACAAATACAATTATTAGAAAATTGGATGAAGGCAAAAAATGCCTAGCAGTTTTCATTGATCTTCAAAAAGCTTTCGATACCATTGACCACGAAATACTGTATTTAAAACTAAAAAAAAAATGGAATAACCGAAACAACCCTAAACCTACTTAGAAGTTACTTAACGGGAAGAGAACAATTTGTACAAATTGGTAAAAGAAGGAGCAAAACTCTACCAATTAAGTACGGTGTCCCCCAGGGAAGCGTATTAGGACCTATACTATTTCTAATTTACATAAATGACCTTATGAATCTTCCCATCAAAGGAAACATAATGAGCTTTGCAGATGACACTGTAATTTTATTCCATGAACAAGATTGGACAAGCACATATAAGGAGGCTGAACATGGCCTAACTGTTCTTCAAAACTGGCTTAAAGCAAACTCCCTTACATTAAATGTGAATAAAACCAAATATTTAATTTTCTCCAAAAACAAAAGAGGACAACCAATGAATGAGCATATACTCAAACTACATGAATGTCAAAAAAAATTTCCTCAATGTTCCTGCTCGATTATAACTCAAACCAAAAGCATAAAATATCTTGGTATTGAAATTGACGATAAACTACACTGGGATTCACACATTGATCGAACTTCAAAAAAGTTAACTAAACTCATCTACTTCTTCAAAAAATTACGGAACATTTTGTCAGCTAGGGATTTAAAGAGAGTTTACTATGCTTTATGTCACTCCAGATTGGAATATGGAATAATAGGATGGGGCTCAGCAGTATCAAAACATATAAAACAGCTGAAGGTAACTCAGAATTGCATCATAAAGACCATACTAAAGGTTCCCATAAGGACATCAACAACAGAAATTTTTAAACAATTTGACGTTCCAAGCATACAGAAAATCTATGCCAAAAACATTTTGGTACAACACCTCAAAAATAATTCTCAGGAAAACACCTCACATACTCATAATACCAGAGCCAAACAAACAGAGATACTAACTATACCAAAGTGTAACTCTACCTTTGGACAAAGAAGCTCTGAATTTTTAGCAGTAAAGGTATATAACAAACTCCCACTTAGTATCAAACAAATCAAAACAAAAAACAACTGCATTAAGAACATTAAATCTTGGCTTAAGGAATTACCGGAAAAAGAACTTACTAGCATATTTAAAACATCGTCGTAGAAGTTTCTGGAAACCCTTACCCAAAACATGGAGTCATACCATAGAAGTCGCTGAATAACTTATCCAAAACCTAGTCCCCCTCAGCACAGGATCTCCTAGTGAGGAGGACTATGAATATAATCAACATCTATTTTTTATATATATATTCTTATAAAAATGTAAAAAAAATGTATAATATAGCTACTAAATAAAAAAAAAAAAAAAAAAATGTATTAAATATGCATAATTTAATGTAACTTCTTTTGAAACAAAAACTTGACAAAATTTTTGTTTTCAATACAGAAATGGGAATTTATTTTACTCTGTGAGAATTACAATCGTTTTGAACGTTGAAATAATCCGCCCTAGGTTGGCCATTGGTTGAATATATAAAACGCATGGAAAATGTTAAAAATTGTTTTTTTTTATAATGACCCCAAAAAAAATAATGCAAATTTAAAAAAAAGAATGATGATACACTTATATAAAACGAGGCTGCTTCCGAATCCATACAATTTTTGTAGATACCATGACAAGATTCAGAAATAATTTAATTAGATCGGGATAAGGGATTTTTAGAGTAATCTATGTCTATGGATCCAATAGACAGAAATTCTCACCAGACTCTGTGGGAAAACAAGGAATGAATGCCAAACCGTCCTCTCCGAGGAAGCTTCTCACGTCCTTACACAACAAATACCCAAAAGCCACAAACATGGAACTCTAAATGGAATTTCCGATATAACGCGCAGCCAGAATGCTAATTTCGACTGAGGACACAGCGCGTAAAAAGCTCGGATGCTTTCCCGGAAGCTTGTCGCAATAAATGATTAAAATATTAATTGTTCTGACACACGGCTAAAAGGACGGATGAGATTGAAGTGATTTGAAATTGAAATCGGCAATCTGTGTTTAAATCAGCGCGTTAAAAAAAACATTTTTGTAAAATGCAAAACACTTCAAGCTTTCAACAGAAAAAAATACTCAAAGAAAAATCCCCTTTTTTCGATGAAAGTGCCCTTGACTAATTGGCATTATTTTTTTAAAGGACCACATAGTTTGAAATTACGTATTTTCAATCCCCCTTATATATAAATCACACTTTGACAAATCTTTATCATTTTTCCTTTTCTAAAAATTCCCACGTTTCAACGGCTCTTCAAGATCGCATTCTTGTCGAGCGGAACAAAGATATAATCATGTCCGATAGTGGCTGTGGACCAACAAACTGTCGACGCTTCGAAATACCTTTCACTGTGTCTTTTATAAATATATTGATGACTGGCGCAGAATACCAAGGAGATTCCTGTCACATGTTATTTCTGACACCCAACGATACATGACGTTGAAAATAAAAGGATTTCATACCTGTCTCTGCATGGGCGACTGAACGAGGCACGCGCTATTATGTCTTATTGAAGTTTTCCAAGTCAAATAGTATAATATATAGAATTTCAAGTATTTTCTGCAGATTTAATAGATGAACATATAATATGAAGGAGTACATATAGGTACGTATCAATATGTATATATTATAATATTTTGCGTTGATATAATATTTAACATTCTTATTTTTTTTATAATTATATGAAAATGGATAAATGGCGGATATCACCCAATCTAGTAACAAAATAGACCTATAAAAATTATAGAAAAATTAGGTGGCAGAGTCAATAGCCGATATGCCGTGATCTAAGACTAAACATGAATTACGTAATAGAATAAATAAGATGGAATTGGATATCTGATACTTTGTATGGCAGTTAGGCATGGAACTGCAAGAAGGATAAAAGTAGATTGAATGCAGTATAAATGAGATCCCTGAGGGTAAGGTGTGGCAAAAATTTATGAGATTTGATAATCTCAGCGTCTGAAGAATAAAACAGAACAGGATAATGGGGACCGTCTCTGGAAGACATGGCGCGATCTATTGTACTTGGTCCGATTTTGACAAATACTTATTTTTTCCATGAAGTAGGTACTTATTTTTTTAATGATACACTAATGTTTATAAGACATGGTTTTTTATCCATAGCACAAAGATAACAAAGAAAAAAATTGTTGATTGAAGTAGTAGTACGTTTTGAATTATTTGGCGTGTTGGATATAAGTGTGGTCTTGACACTTAGCACTTTTTTATTTTGAGAGCACCTGACCGGACATAAGAAGGTGCGGGTTCAATTCCCGTCGGCGGCATTTATTTTTAATAGGGAGATATTTTCAATTTGTATTATATTATATATATAATATATTTCGAGCGACTTATCATTGCCTGTAATAATTCTTTAAGTAGGTACTTAGTGATCGCTGTCTTCTTACCATTACATACTCACTCTTACAGATTTTAATTTCACGTAACGGATTGAAAATGCACATATTTTTGAATGCCGGCGAATTAAAGTTCCCGCCCGGGTGACTAAAAAACAGGCGATGATCAGTCACCCGTCACCCGTCACCAGGCACCAGCGCCGCCGTCGCCAACGCGGCCCCAGAGTTAAATACGAGGGACGGGATCTTCACCACCTCGACTATTTAAATAGCATTCTTGGGATTGCTGCTTGTCAGGAATAATTAGACCCAGTTCATCGGTGAAAGCACCAATACACATTTTTATTTAGGCGTACATACACAAAACACACATACATGACACAGTGGAATTGTGCATTATGCACTACTATGACTCATAAAAGAATACATCATGGTATTTTAATAATAGATCAGAAGCTGTTGCTAGTGTTTTCTAAAAGATAGTAGGTACCATGAAGAAAAAATGGCAAAACAGAATGACAATGAAATATAATAATACACATACGAGTAGTTTTAGTTTGTTTTGGCTGTGTGTTGAATAAACCATTAGTGGAAAAACTCACTAGTCGGTGACAGCGTTTAGAAAAGTTTATTGTCTAAAACATTTCAAGTTAACAGGTACCCATTTCTTCTGTCATCGCTTTAAAAAATATACTGACCTAAAAATTCGTGATTTTAATTTCAAATGGGCAGGAAAAATCATCAAATTATCTCTTTTACCCGTGTAATAAAATGAAAAAATTGTACATTGTTTTTTTTTTAAATCTCTTTAAAAATCTGTAATTTTTAATTAAACCCGAGAATGATACTGGATTATAAAATATATTTATTTTACTGGGAGATTCTTTATGTAAAAAAGAGAATATTTTGTCAGTTGTTTCACAGAATTATGAGAAAGATAATTTTCAAGTTCTGTTAAAGCTGTATTCGAGTTCTGTTATTCCATCACTATCGGACAGTTGCTTCACAGAACTGAATTTTAACTAATTTTAAATAACAAAAATTCAAAAACATTATATTAACCACTATACAAAGCCATAAAATAATTATCGATCAGAACAAATAAATAAATTAACAATTTTACAAAAAAAAAGTAATAAAACATATTATAATATAAAACCAAAGCAAAAATCGTGGCTCTCTTAACAGGCACAGGAGTGACTTTTTTCTAATAAGATAGACCAATAATGATCTTAAATATAATCTTTTGTACATTCTATTTGTATAATGTAATCCATATTTTTAATATAACAATAGAAAATAAAATTTACAGAACTTGGAACATAATTTCCAGATTTGATTAAAACATTTAAATTCAACAAAACAACTGGCCCTAAGTTGGCTGTACAAAAAAGTATAAAAAACTGTGTTACATTTTTTCTCAGGAGCCGTCGATCGGAGAGGATAAAATATAGGTATATATTTTCAAGGATACCATCCCGTGAAAGATACGCGTTTACAAATTAGTTAAACTGTAATTTAAATTCTGGTCAAATCGTGAAAGGATTTATGGCGTTTGGTTATCGGTAAAATATTCAGTATGGCTTACCACTCTGAATAATTCTATTTGTGTATATTTTATCGTTGCAGTGTTTAAACAGAATTGGATGACCGGCAGTATTCTGCTTTCAGCGTTCATTCACTTGGCAGTAGTATATTCTATACGTAGTTATAAAAACCGGACATAATAAATTCAGCTGCTAAATAAACTTCGTATCATGTTTTATAACAAATCTGGTTTAATCGCATAATATAAACATAAATGATCAACTTAAAATTGGAAGATGACCCGATGGTAAGACGCTAGGCATTCTGTCGCAATTGTGAACAATTCATACAACGGATACTGTCTTACTAATAAAAAATAACCTCACAACCGTTAAACGGTGTTTTTGTTACACATTATACAAAGATTGTACACTTTTTATTTAGGCTTATTACTTATAAAAATGTCTCGCAACATTGCATTTTTCAGATCTTTACGCGTGCGCGCCATTTATGTCAGTTGGTTTGTCACGTGTGATTAAAATCATGTTTTTAATAATAATGTCTATTCTAATGACCAATTCACTATTATATTAGTGTATATATATTTATATATATATATATATATATATTTATTATTTTGTGTAATTTTTTTCAGATTTAATCCATATTGTGAATAATTTAGTTTTATCTTATCGGAAAAAGCGAGGTTATTTCACACTTATTATTTTTAATTGATTTTACTGCGTGAATTTAATTAGACTTCCATATAAAGTGATGTTGTTTAATGCATGTGTTTCATTATGTACGTGTAAGTAAATACATAGTCGATAAAAATCAATGTTTACATTGATGACAAAATGCACCCAAAATGTCTGATTTTTGGTTATTCTCTGGAAATTATTATTATGATTTTTAATCATTTTTAACTCTATGAAAAAGATAAAAAGTGAAGCGACAATTATCTAGAAAAATCTTTACATAAAATTACTGTGTTCTTTGAAGTTTTAATACTCTGAAATTTTTCGTTGTTTTTATAAAAAACGCTTTTCTTCACGTTTGAAATTAAAATTTTGCAAATTTTAAACATTAAAGTATATTTCAAATACGAACATTCAAAAGGTAATTTGATCTTGTTTCTAAAATAGTATTAGTTTTTACGGCATCTTTAAAATGAAGAAATATATAGAACATTTTAAATACCTTGGAAAAATCCGAAATTCGATGAGAAATTATTATTATTTCAAATTATTATTATACAACAGATATACAACCCCTTTGACTGGGTAAGCAATGAATTTAATTGTATGTATCTCAACATGAACTATTTTTTGTCAGTTTATATTTTACGTTTTAATTAGTAAGGTTGTCACGTACACGGTTGTTTATCAAATGAATAAAAATTTACCACATTTTTAAGTAAGACCGTATTTTCAAAACAATTTATGCTTACTCAAAAGGTTTGTGTTAATGAAAGGGGGGATTTCATCACCTGATCAGACGTTATCCGTTTCACCAACGCTGAGTAATGCTAGACGTAAAGTAAATGTCTTTTAAGGCGATGCCATACGTAGTAATGCAAAATCATGTGTTTTTTTTTTGAAAATTTGGATCCCTAGAAATGTTTCAGATGCTTTAATTGAATACTGCGAGTAGAATACATCTTGGCCTTTGAAACAATCGAGTATTCTTTAGATAAGTATTTTTATAAGCCCAGAAAAAAATTATGTAAATGACCATGAAAACTGCTTTAAAGTTCAAAATCTCCTACTTACGAACCCATTTTCGGTTATGATTTTATTTTATAATGTGGCAAATTAAGTTATTTATAAAATGATCGAAAAAAAAATATTTATCCCTGAACATCCACAAAATAAAATAAAATACACTTTTTGGCCATGTTTTTTTCTTGCATAAATGAAAACCGGCGGATGGTGTTAAGTGGGAATTTAAACCTTATCGCCATCTACGTAAGGGTTGTTATTGATAGCGGCTCAATTTAAAATATTACACGACGTAGTGCATCGCCTTAAACTTATAAATAACGTTACTTGACGAGTAGTTCTTCAGGTGGCGTGAAATAATCTCGTAGGGATTAGTAAACCTAGGAAGGATTGTTTTACAGAATTTGAACAATCCATCAAATTTTAAAGTAAAAAATCAATTTCTGTGAATGTTCTATTTATGTCCTGTTATTATTTAATCAAATGTTTCATCGTTGTTTCACAGTACATGGAAAATAATAAAAATTGAATAGGACTTTTAAAGAACTTGAATATTCACTTTGAAATTTGATGAATTGTTAAAATTCCATGAAAAAAATTGTCCTTTAAAATGATTTGAAGTCGGAGATTTCTTTACAAGTTTGATTATATTTGTGGCAAAGTTGTTTTAGGTAGCATTGAGTACACTCACAGTAATCTGAGTGAAGATACGTGTTTTATTTTATAAAAATAGTTTCAAAGTCAATTGTGATATAAAGTTACCATGATTGAAGTCTCAGGTTAACTTACCTAACTCGTATTATTGTGTGCGAAGTTACATTAAATCTTCACAGTTTATCGAATTTGTTTTGTTTCAGTTGGAACAGATAGACAGAGTAATTGCAGGCTTGCATTATTTCTTTTAATAAGTACCGTAAATCGAATCGAACATCAGAAAACCAATATTATCGTAAGACGTGGGAACATTTCGTGAATTTAAAAGTTCTTACAGATATTAAACTTTCTTACTTCTAAAAATGCGGGTAGACAAACAGTGAATTTTTTGTTTTTGTTGTTGTATTTATGATCATTACGCAATATAGCATGGAGTTATTCACTATTTTAAACAACCTTTTCAAGAATTCAAAGAAAAATTAATACGAATATGAAATAGAATTGTAAGCAGTAATTGTTGACGAAGGCATGACAATTATTATTCCTCGTGTAATAATGTTGTACCTACGGTTGTGATTTCACCTTTTTTCATAGAACTTTATGAATAGATGATGCAAAAATTAAGGGCGGAAATATAACAATAATCTTAATGAACGAATAGCAGTTTTGATGAAAGTTTTTTGGGGTGCCCCAACTAAGGCCGCATCACACTGGGGGTTGGAGGAAATGGGAATATAATTGAGTCAACACTTCATACAACCAGCCCCTTTAATACCCCCCGTCGAATTTATTGCTTTAGAATGAGGGCTTTTAATTTACACTCCAATATTTTTTCAAGATGTCTTTAAAGCAAATACAGCGAGTATTATTAAAAACAAGGAGGTGTTGCTGAAAGCTCAGTGGATAGCATTGGGGAGACTAAACTTACTCCAGAGTTACATAGTCCTCCAGTTTAATCCCCATAAGTAGGAGATTAGCATTTGCGAGAGAATGGTGTGAAGAATCACATGGATGCAGCTGTTAAATCCTTTGGGATTAGCGTTAGTTGCAAGTTGCAACTCGTGTCGTTGAAATAAATAACATGCTAAGTAATGCAAGGACATATTGCGCATGTAAAAGGTGAATACCTACATATATTGCTGGACGAAATTGCACTTTAATAAAATATTTATCGGGATGGCAATAAGAAAAGAAGCCGCGTTCTAGTCTCATATCTCAGTGGTATGTACCTAGCTAGGATATCTCAGACATTACGAATCATTTGAAAAATGTATGTTGAAAATTAATTAACTGGGTAGTTGTGTTTCTACAACCTCATTCCCAGGAATCCCACAGGTAACACAACGACAAGCCATCTGGGATGGGAAAATGTATGTGAATTAGAAATTTGGGGTGGTAGGTGCCAAGACAAGTGTGAGGAAGAGGTGAGACGACATAGCTGGCTGAAGGTAATCATTGACAGTGTTATAATGTTATATTTGCTAGATAACAATGTTAGATTTTTAAATAAAGTTAGAAAATAATGTTATTAAATAAATGAAAATTAAAAAAAAACACCTTTGAATTATTTGTAAGAAAATTTATTATAGAAAAAAACATGCACTCTTTTTGATATCAAGCTTATTTTTTAGAACTCCTTTTTAATTTTGAGTTTTTCTTTTACATATTCAGTAATATTACTATTCAATTACAATATATTCGGTTCGGAAACATGTAGATATATATTTAAAAAATTAAAATAGAAGCTTAAACTTTGTTTTTTTCCTTTATTTTTCGTTTGTTATGTAAAATGTATATGTGTGTAAATATTTTTATAAACCTTAGTTTGAGTTTCCGTTTTCGAAGACTTGCCAAAACGTGCATTTTCCGAGAAATCTTCACATTGCAGAATAAAATGATTTTCTTATTAGAGCAAAGGAAATTTAAAAGTTTGTTCGATTCTGATCACGTTATCAAAAATGAGAAAATCGGAGAGAATACAAAAAGCGCCAAACAAATACCAACGAGAAAAGGGAATCCTCAATTAGATGAACTTCTGAATTCTCGATTAACTTCCAATCAGAGATTCAACAACAATTTGATTTCGTTTCATCTTTTCTCATAATTCTATCTAGGGGAATTCAGTATTTAAACCAGAGATTAGATTATTCTATAACATCAATACATTGAATGCCAAGTATAATATTTTGTTAGAGCACATGATGTTATTCTATTTGAATAATATAATATTTTACGAAATAAAAGACATGAAAATACATTTATTGAATACGCTCATTTTCGTTAAAGTATTATTGAATGTCATTCCGTACAAAAATGTGATTTTCTGGAGCCAGTGGAACACAGGCTCAGTAATTTGTCAAAAAATCAAATGTAACATTGTTATCAAATAGCTATTCAGCGCCATTTTTTAATTTACATTTGAAAGGTTTCCGTTGAACGCCGATTCTAGGTGTGTTTCAGCGTTCTATTAAATTGTAAAAAGCTGACAAGCTTAACAACATAATAGCTGTCCTCAGCTGATCATAATTTGTTCAAAATCTGATACTTTTAACTATAGACAAAACAAAGTGGCGCTGATTGGCCATTTGATGACAATGTTACATTGGAATTTCTGCAAAACAACTGGGCCTAAGTAAGTAGTAGTATTGAATCCCGATTTGGTGAATGTTGTCAGGCTGAAGAAAGTATATAGAGATGAGATTATGCACGGAGAAAGTATATAGATATATATTAGAGTATGCACTGAGAAAACTAACTGATAAACAACATTGCTAATTTATTAACAGTCTTTTCAAATAATTAGTTATTCGGTTAAATACGGGATTGTAGGCCATTAACAAATGAATTAATAGGTATGCTGATAAACGTTTAGTAAAATACCAATGTTTTGTCACGATATCGGAACACCTGTTCATCCTGACATTTTCGAATTTTTTCACTAAAATATGTTATTAAGATAAACGCAGGTTACGAATTTACTAAAAGTTTATCAGAAAGCGGCCTCCAGGATTACCAATAATTTTGAAAGTGATTTTTAATAAATAAGCGATACTCATTTTTCTCCGTATGCCATCCCCAATCAGGGTATTCAGCCATTCAGAACTGGTCACAAAACACGGCTAAAGCCATTAAAAACAACGTTTCGATTCTGAAGGGTGGTCTTCACTCTATGATTAGTAAATACTATCAGTATCTACTAACCAGGAAAGTGCCGTAAAGATATAATATACATGAATTATGTTAAATGAACAAAATTGAAAAATAATATAAATTAACGAAATAAAATTATGAAGCCGTGTCCGTGTGCCAGAATTATGAAAGATCAAATTTTCACTAATAACACATTTATATACATATATGAGAAATGTATATGTATAGCATCTATATAAACTGCTTGCTTCAGATGTCTTATAGTGTTGGCTAACGGATGTATTATTTTAATGAAAAATGTTATTTTTAATTGTCAAGTCTCTGATAGCCCTGAATTGTTGTAGCTACTTTGCCATACCCACCGGCCATAGTGGCCAAGTGGAGATAAATTTGATTGTAACAATAAACTCACTACTATTTGCGCTATTATAATATTTTGCTAGATTATATCTGTTGGCAAGTCACCTTTTCTGTATATTTTATCCTGTTTAAATGAAGTGTTTTCTATTATTGTAGCATTCTATGCCTTAAAAAAATTTCAGCTGTATCACATTCAATGTCGTTTTGTATACATATTGTTGTGTTCTTAAATGTAATACTAATATTCGCCTATGTACCACTGTGTACTTATAATCTCATGTATCACATTATTGTAAAAGCCTTTTATGGCGTTTAATAAATAAATAAATAAATTTTGTAAAAATGATTTGATCAAACGTTTACCAAAGATTTTTTTGAATAGATGGTCAAGGAGTCGAAAGATCTTAAATTAAGTTATAAGCTTGGCACGTGTTCTTTTTAATCGGTAAGTAAGTATCTGTAGTTCAAACGTTTGGGGATTTTATGTTCTGACTTCCACGATACTGAGACAGTACATTTGATAACTTTGTTAACTTTCTCTCGCCGGGATTTGAACCCGCAATACTGGGACCAGAACCAAGAAATTTACCACACATGTCATAATTAATCAACTTACTCAATAATTAATTAACTCAATCACTATTTGGGAGGTAGGTGCGTGTACCGCCGCCCGGGGAATTGGATATATGTTACTTTGTTGTAATATTTATTTCTTATAATTAAATTATAATATGTAAATGAAATCCTCAGCACGGGAGATCCCAGTGAGGATATCATTATCTCTATATGTTACTAAGAAAAGAAGACAATAAATCATTATTATTAATTTATATTATTATAACCAACACCCCAGCCATAGGTCATCCCTAGTGTTTCGCTACGTTTGGTGACTTAGCAGGGGTGTGGTTTGTCTTGGTCTGGTTTGCCAACGGTGCGGGACAGATCGGAAGAGGATTCTTTTTCGACCCATCGTCTTGGAAGGGAGGTATTCATAGTTCCGTCACTCCTGGACCCACCTCTCATACCTTTTTCCTTCCCTGAACTTCCTCTCTTTCATTTCCTTAAAAATACCCTCCACACAGCATACCCAAGATGACAGGCCCTGAGGGATTTTTTTCCTCAGAACCTACTATGTGAAGCTAATGTAAAAAAATGAAATAATTCTTAAATAACGACGACAACATACTAACATTTATGGATTACTATTAGGTATCTACTTATATTAAAACGTGTGTCATATGTCCATTGGATGACTATTGATTAGTGCGTGCATTGAATAACTGACTTCATATTTGGATACTTGTCACGACGATCAACATGTAACCAGGAAATGGTTGGAATATTAATACTGTTGCTGTATTTAGCTAATTTTTTACTACTGCATGTTCGAACACGTGTTCCGATATTGTGCTAATATATTCGAAATTTTTTAAAAGTTTTTCAGAAAACCTTTTAATTCATTCGTTAAAGGCCTGCAATCTCGTTTTTAACCGGTGTACCAATAATTGAAATAATTGCATTAACCAACAAATTTCATAAAGACATAGTTGTGTCAAATTTCATGGTGCAGCTAACCGTTCGAGAGTTTTTGTAGCTTCTACGGATTTTCGGTCCAACAAAATCTCTCTCTCGCTCTCTTAGTATAAAACGCTAACGATTTTCATAAAGGTTAATTAACCCCGTCATCAATTCAGCGTAAATTGACATCATAAATAACAATAGAAAACGTCCGCAAAAATCCATCCGGCCGCCCTACCATCCGCAAAAATCTATTGAGCCACCATAACGTCAGCAAAAACCTATCAGGCCACCCTAACGTCGGCAGCACTTTTAGGACCGTATAAAATGCACGGGATATTCGCCTTTTGCATTCTGCTATCACACGATGTAAATTCTAATTGTAGGGTGGCCCCTCTCCGCTGTGTACCAGTGCGCTACTGTGCAATCGATAGCAAACAAAGATTTCACAGAGAAATAGGGTGGCACCCAACAACGGGGTTGGACACCTGCCAGCTGTTGGTGGAACGTCAATCACTGCACTGAATCAATAAAGAAGCACACTTTCTGATTACATTGTTGACAGTGTTTTTGTTAAATAATATTGACTTTGTTTATCACAAGAATGTAGTATTTGCAAAAATAATTAAAAAGCATTTTGATCACCAATAATACTGCTTAATAGAAAGCACCACTGTTACATCAAAGCTGACATATCTGACTAAAGCAAAAATGCGTATATTCTTGGTTTACCTTATACTGTAGGTAATAGGCATTAAAATCGCTTGACTAACGGAGTTTAGAAACGTTCGATTTCAAGCACAAAACTGGTTTTTATTTATTTTGTAAATAATTTTATGAGAAAGAAAAAAGTTAATCAAGTGAAACTGTTACAGATAATCTAAGCTATAATACTGTATTTTAAAAAAGATGTTTCCTTTACGCGTTCATACATTTCTATTGATAAAATATATTTTTAAGTAGTTTAAATTTATATTTTTTATTGAGTAATTTATTTTTTATTTGTATTCTTCTCAAGCGAAACGATAGAAAAACCTTCAATTTATGTAAATCATATTTTTTGGTATTCATAATTTACACAAATTCGTTAAAAAGATTAATCAAAATAGTGATTTAGCACTAAGCTTCGCCTGAATAATGAAATGTGCTATATTAAGGTCAGAGCGTTTATTTCAGCTAATAATGTCATTTTAACGTACCTAATCTGTGAACTTCGAAATATTAATTGCTTTTAACTAATATATGCCCACCGTAGACAAGACGCCATATTGTCTACGTCACATTATTTTCGAGGACGTTCGAAACAGTTCGAAAGCTTTTAAAAAAAATTGTGTACTCTCGCCTCTATTTTGCAACAAACGTTTTTGTGAAAATGCACTTATTGGAATATTTGTTATAATGAATTTGAGCTATTCAATGAATTCCTGGTTTATAGCTAAGTAGGCCAACGCTTCGATTTCCAACCCAGGCACGCGGGTCCAATTCTCTGCAATGTCAAAGTCCTTTATCACATTGCACAAGCAATAATCGAGATTTTTATGATGGGGAGTATAACAGATCAAACTTTGTCTAATTGTTCGTGACTCATTAACGTCAATTTCGTTTTAAATACTTGAGTAATAGATCATTTAAAAATTTGACTGTGACTTTTGACTTTGTAGAATTCCACTGCACGCTTAATACGCAACAAATAGCACATGGTTTCAACTTAATTACTACAACGGATAATTATTTGTGTGGTGGCAAATGGTAAAAGATGCATTTAAGTCGCAATTTTTCTCAATCAAAGTTAAAGTTGAAGGTTAGGAAATACGCAAAGATTATTAAAATAATCCATACTAACACCCTGAAGACCTATTTTGTGCATGTTTACTTAAACGCCCGACTTAAATTGTTGTGTCCATTAGATATTCAAGTTGAATTTTTTTCAATTTTTTAAAGATCCTTTGCATGTAGTGAAATTCGACACAAATACCAAATTTATTTTATTTATTACATCACATCATGTTTTTATTACATTTTTTTACTGACTATTATCCAAAAATAATACAGTAAAAGGCATATAATACGAACTGAAAACAGTAGAAATTAATGAATTAATTGATAGGGACCTAGCTATTAATTTGCTACATCTGAATAAATAAATTAATGACAAATTGCAAAAAAACTTTCATCAGTACCTAATATTATGATTGCTGAACATTGTTTTGATGAAACACATGATTCAAACATCAATACATGTTTCAGTGTATTCCAGAATTATATTGTAAACTGAAGTAGTTAACAACATTAATATTTCTAATTTTTCAATCCATCGTAACAATTTGTCAGTATCGTGCACATTAAATAAGGCAATTCCAATGATTCAATCGCAGTGAGACCCGAGATTTAATTCAATTCACAGCGGCGGTGGTAGGTAGTAGGTATGTCTGTATATAAAGCTCCGATCACCAAAGCTCGTCACAATCGAACTTTCATTACTGGCGGAACTGAATCGCTTTTGAGTCGGAAGCGGCGGAACAAAGCAAAAAGGTTGTCCGGTGAAAGGTGGATTTACTGCCATTGGCCACCCGCAGTCGGGGAGTTTATGGATTAATTAATGGAAATTTTTGGAGAAAAGCTCATTCCTTAATTTTCTGTTTTGCAGCATCTAATTCGCCAATCAACCGAGCTCTTCATACTCTAAATGATATTTGTCTACACTCAAATATTGACATTTTTTCGGATTCACTGCCCAAATTCAAAAGTGGCATCATGTTAATAATATAAACTGTTCAATGCGCATACATATACACACATACACCTATATACTACATACTTCACCTGGTAATTAAGGAATAAACATACCACTTACGAGTACTAGACATTACAAGGAAACATTTCATAGGTACCTACCCAACATGAAATATCTAATTCCTGTGTATTGCGTCATCACTGTTACTTACGTACTGTTTGTTCCTATAATATCAAATAAAAAATGTGCGTTCACTAACTCACAAGCTTCTGAAAGATACGTTCACTATGTGCATTATTAAAATGGAGAACAAGGCTTTGGATTACAAAATTTATTTAAATTTGTAAAGTGCCACTTTATGACAATCCATATCAAGTGTGCTTTACTCTGTATAATATTTATAAATATTTGAAATGAAAATCCTTTCAATGGTGTGATCTTAGTATTTAAAATGATTCCAGCAATGTTTACTCTGTTTAAAATTTAAGCAACCAATCTTCCAACACAATTAATTGATATTTAAAAAAATGTTTATTATCAATTTCTAAGACATGAAATATCTAATAATTATGTAATAATTTTTTACACTTATAAGCTTATTCAACCCGATGGACATATGGTCTGAATGCTAACGGGAGACCATCCCTTGTCAATAGTAAAAACACAAACTGACACAACAAATTTGTTAAAGAGAATATTATCGGATAAAAGCACATAAAACAGATTGTTAATTAATTACTACTGACAGGGACCGTCAAGTGATATGCCCGACATCAGAATGTAAATGAGATTGAATCTGTTAAACTTGTATTTAAAAAAAATGTTTTAAAAAACGAGATAGATAGCAGCAGCAACCCCATTAAATTGGCTGTCCATCACCGGTGCCATGCTCCACGAATAATATGCAAATTGTCAGCAGTACTAGTTGTGCGCTAGGTTACCTACCCTTACTAGGCAATGGGTAGAACGATATAGGTTAGGACCAGGGAGAATAGTACCTAGTCAGTTGGTAGTACAGAGAAGGGGCTGGCTGTACGACACGCGTCGCACGAGGCTTGATAGGACGCCCCACCCCTAACCCGTAGAGGTAGTTAGAACACCCCTTATAAATTTTAAACTACGAGGTTTCATTTGCGTGTCAAGCGATTACTCGCGGGATGTTGAGCGCCGAATCTAATTGTTGGGAGGATCTGCGAGGCTATTCATTATTGTTCTAGGCTTCTAGTTTGCGATAATAATTTTAGGTTGAGAGGCTCTTTGATGCTGCGAAAGTTAGAAACGGGGGAATTGGTTCATCAGGAAAATAAAAGCAATCAGCCGAACATGATGGTAATAAAAATAACTGCTTTTTTAGAACAGCTCCATTGTGGAAAAACATCTCTGAAAATAAATTCCTAGATGGTGGTTTAATACGGATTTGTAATAAATTACAATCAGAAAGAACTTTCAATAAATTTATTTTGACACAAGTATTGTTTTTGTATCGATTAAGTTATAACCGCAGTGGGGAGAATATATAAATGCTGTCAGTGCTGTAACTGGCATATTTTGAATAAGATAAGCGCAATACTTGACGCTAAGCACGTAAGCGCATAGATGTACAAAGTGTAAGAAATAATAAAGCTTTCAGACCAAGTACCGGAACGAACGAACGGAGCAACGTATTAGACTGCTTAGTCGCGGATTTATTACATGTGGACTTGCGGCATTTTTCTCAGTGTGACTATGAGTTTCTTCAACTTGGAGTCCTCAGTTTGGCGAACAATGTTTATAAATATATAACGAATTTATTGCAATTTAAAAGTTTGGCTTTTTGATATTAGTCTTACAAAAAAACTACTGAAATTATGTTGCTAAAACCGCTGAAGAATGGAGGAGGCACATTTTACGGAGATAATTGTGACACGCCAGAATTCTTATTCTATATCTCTCATTTCTTGTGATTATCAACATGATTGTACAATGCGTCAATAAACTTACTGTTGTGTTAATGTTGCATCATAAATAATTGGGCGTATTTTACAAGACGATGTATGTTTAAAACGATTTCGGGAAACTACCATAAACTCATAAAAATGCAGATACTAACAAAACAAGAGTTACGACTAGACCAAACCATAAATAAATATTAACTTTATGAACTCATCTGCATCTAACTGTAGGTAGTCCTTTCTTCCTATATGACCATTTAAAAACTAAAAATAGAAGCTATTAATCGTAATGGTTTAGTAAATAGGTACAAACCAAAATTTCATTCGAATCTGTGCGATAGAGCCGGAGTAAGCGGATTTGTAAAGTTTGAACCAAAAGGATGCCAAATTTCAGTAAATATGATGAATTTTTTTCAAAGAAACAGCTTTACAATACCAAAAGGCGAAGAATTCGAAAAGCGTTCAAAGTAGTAATAATTTACAGCTTCAGTGAACAGTAGATCTCGCTTTTTAAAAAGTATGTTTCTAATTTTCTCTTTTTCAATAAAGAAAAACCTAAATTCCCCTTCAAATCATAAGATTTGTAAATAGGTACCGAAATATGTACCTAATTAACTATAAATCATAAGTATATTTTTTTCAAATAAGGAATTATATAATTTGTCAAATGAAATCTTTATGAAAAATCTTTTTTCAAATTTCTTCAGGCAGCTAGGTACCATAATAGTGATTACTCCGATATAAGAGCTCGTAGTAGAATCCTCGCTCGTGCGAACTCTGGCGGTATAAAAAAGGTACTATCCGACACGGCCACCATCTTGAACAGGAAACGGAACACTTGAACAAATTTACAGACAGATGAAATGCCAAACGGTTGATGTTTAAAAGGACAGTAAAAAATTATGTAAAAATATATAATCAATGAAACAAATGATTCACTGCGAAACACTAAACAATTAAAATCTTTATTTATTTAATAGCTTCACAGCGATTTGACGATAACACGTACCTACGAGTATCAAGTAAATTTATTAACGATTCGATGATCAATCGCTTTACACCTTTCGCCGTAATAATAAAAAATATATACGAGCAATAAAGGTGATAAGTACTGACCCCCACTCTATGAGTGCTATTTTGTATGTACAGCGAGGGTGGAGTACTACATTTTATTGCCGAAATCGTGTACGTCCCTCTATCAAGTCATAAATGTAAAAATTATGGGTTTATAATCAAGTTTAATGACGGAGTAATTCAACGCCAATAAAACTATTAGTTGAGCTTGGCGTGACATAGATGTCGTTTGATTTATTTCATTTGGTTTGTGGGGTGAGGGGTTATATTGGTTGGGAGGGATGTTGGGTCGGGTGCCTCCTGCCTACTTCCAGTGGGAGGGGAGGGTTTCATTGTGTGTTATGTATGTGTCAAACGATTTCCCCTAAGGGTGGCACTGACACAGGGCTGCTTAAATGGAACGTAATGGTTTAAAAACATGTTTTGATGTTGTGACGTTTTTTTGAGAAATGGATTTTTAATCAAGATAAAGTATCGTGCGTACCTGATTTATGTTATAGCCAGTAAAATAATGATTATACTATGAAAGTAAACGATTATTTTAAAAAAAGCTTAACAAAAAATCGTCTATTTGCAAGAACCCATAAAAAGAACGCGAATAAAACGCAATGCGTTTTTCGTGAATTTAAGATTTTTTATAGTTGTTATTTTATGATTTTAGCGCAGAATATCGAATCATAAATACTGTGTCAATGGTCTTTAAATGAAAAGAAAGCCGTAAAAAAAACAAACCAATTATCCATGACGCCGTTTCCGCACAGGGGTAGGCAAAGAGGATGGATCGCCAAACAACTCGGTCTTGGAAAACACTCCTTGCCTCATTCACATTCGTGTACATCGTATCATACATACTGTTATTCTGACTCTTAACATGGCCCGATTCAAGTATCTTGTTCATTTCAAGTATCTGATTCACTTGGTAGTGCCATGTCTTCCTCAGGCGTCCCCAACCTCTTCTGCCATTCACATTTGCGTAATATATTATCCTTACACTCATTTCTTCGTCCATTCGCTCTACAAGCCCAAATAATTTGAGCGTCCCTTTCTTAATCTTACTCATTACATCAGCCTTGCATTATTTCTGGATCTCTACACGATTATACTACTTTTTACCACATATACGCCTCAGGGATCTAATTTCTACAGCACTCTATTTTCATTTTTCCTCTGCCAGTTCTATATCTCACTGACTGCCAGATTCGCTACTTTGGACAATTTTTTGTTTGGTCCTCCATTCATGGAGTTACTTGCATTAATCTTTTTTTTCGTTTATTCATATCAGCATTCCCATCTCTACGAAACAAGTATAATAAATCTGTGAAAAAACGGTTTATTCTTCTTTGTTTATTTATTTATTTTTTAGTCTCCATAAAACAGTTTTACACCAATACACTACAGAGATTACAGATGTAGATTACATAAGGGTGAATGATAAATTGCAAAAAATGTTCCTAAACAAGCAGTAGAAATAACTAAAAGTTTTTGTAAGTATTGTAATACAATATTGATGTTTTATCCTCAACTCTGAGACAAGTTGTTTTGGATGAAATAAACTATATAATTATTCAACAATGTCGCATATTGTTTGCCTCATTTATGTGACGTTTTGACGGCCTCCGTAGTCGAGGGGTAAGGCTTTCGACTAGTAAGCTGGAGGTCGCGGGTTCAAATCCCAACATGCACAAGTAAATTTTACTTGCTTAATTTATTTTATTTCACAATTTACTAATTTAAAATAACATTTAGTATATTTTCTGCACGTTCCAGAAAGAACTTTCAGTATCGCTCTGGAATAAGACTATAATTGAAACGTTGCCTAAAATGACTTTGGCCGTGTTTGGTGACCAGATCTGAATACCCAGATACTTTCCCACCTTCCTCTTCCCATATCCTTCCCCACCCCACTATATTCAGCCTCACAAAATACCCAAAGCAATTTGGCCTCTTGTGCAGTTTCAAATAAATAATTATTTTTTTGAATGTGGATGAAGTATTACGAACTTAGCTTTTATTGTAAACTTGTAAGTATTCATTTTAAATATATGATACATGCACATGACTTTTTTCCAGTGATTCCTGATTTCAATTCTTTCTTCATCAATATATTTTTCAATTGATGGAGTGAAGGAAGGCGAATTAAAATTTTACATTATTTCACTGCGCAAGTTTCAAAATACTATGGAAAAATAGAGTCAAGTTCGTGCTTAGAAGAGGTGAAATGTAGAATTGAGATGGTTATAGCCATATCGTTCCAAAACTAACTGGTGATAATCTGGCTTGTAAATAGCACAGACCATCAGGGAATATTTTAAATCCCTATGAAAAAAATGGATTGATCAATGAATTCACTCTGCAAGAGAAGACAACTTATAACCAGCCACCAAATACATATAAACAGAAAGACTCACCAGAGAATCCCACTCGCAATTGAGTTCTTCTCCTTGCTCTTCAAATTCGGCAGCAAAAAACGGCAGATCAGCACTATAATATATTTGCATTCGCACTAGGAGATTATAATATGTCACCGGCTCTCAAGAGAGTAGAATTATTAATGATGATGAATTAGCACATTTGCAATTCCACACGTATGTCACATTATTGTGACAAAAAAATAAATATTTTAATCATTTTTGTCTTAAATAGACCTCTTTTGACAAATGATACAATACGGATGAATCCAACTGATCAATGCAAAAGGTGACTGGAATCCGTCATCACTTACCTGCAGAGCAAATATATCCAAAACTGACCAGAGATGTCTCCTTTGTCCATTGTATATATTAAAAAATAATTAGTTCATATATGTTTATATTTTAAAAATTAATTCACACTAATTTTAAATTAAATTTTAAATTTTAAATCGACTGCTTCTCCACCAACCTAATGTCCTTAGATAATAAAATTAATAAAATTTGTAGCTGAACATCTTTTCTACAGATTAATTAATTAAAATCATTTAAAACCAACTAATTTCCAGTTTCGAATTCCACGATATATGGAAAATAGTTACTCACAAGTTGAAGAAATACAAAATATATAATTAGAACATTATTTGAAATATGATAGAAGATTGTGAAATTTACAGAGTTGACAAATTGGCGGATGACCCTCAAAACCGTTGAATTAATCACAAAACAATACATCTCTGATTTAGCGAATTGATGGTCATACGCGATGACGTGTGACAACCCTCGAGCCCGATCCACCCCTCGAGCGCCCACCCTCAGCATATCGGAAGGGGTGAGAGGCCCTGGACATATCGCACAGTGGTTACAACAGCTGAGAGCTGGTCACCCTGCTCACACAATCGCACAGCGGTCGAATACCGAATCTAACTATTTGGTAGTTTATAGATAACAGAACTGTTTAGTTACAGAATGGAGATGGATTTTGTATCCAAAATATCATTACAAATCAACGAACCAAAACATATACCTAATGGCCTAAAACATATACCTAGGGGCCTCAGCACGGGTAAACAACCCAGTGAGGCCAACATTACTAAATTGAAATATTGTAAAAAAAATGTATCAACAATAAAAAAAAAAAAAAAAAATGAAAAGAATGCATTGATTATCTTTTCAAAACCACAAGGTAGTATTTACATTTGTATTTTAGACTCCAACCAGATAGTAACGAGTAACTATTATTTATTATTAAAAATAATAATATCAGTTGTGATCTATCTACCCAGAACTACGGTTCAATGAACTCTTTGATTTGATTTGAATTTATGGGTCATCATTTTCAAAATTGGAAGTGTTTGTTTGAAAATTGGGAGAATTCACACAAGCGATACAGTACCTACCTATTACATAATATTTTGAACAGAGAATGATTTTATTTATTTTTAGAAAAAAATATTTATTTATTTTTAGATAAGTGTAGTATAAACGAAGTTTCACGTTTTTTACCTTCACCTAGTCCAATTTGATTTCCAACGCTCCCTACACTCTAACGCTGAATGACCGGAAACTACCGAATTCCCGCACACTGCTACTCGCGTGATCTTAGCGGAAAACGTTTCGACGAGATATGAGTATGCAATTTCGCCTTACTAATTACTAATATTACCAACTCAAGTTTTCTACAAAAAGACGAAAATGCATTCTGTAACTCCTCTGTTGTTACATTTTTGTGACCATATTTTTGACACCAAGAGGGTTCGAAAATGTTTGAATAAACTATATCATCAGTTGTACATAGACCACCGAAGAGCGCACATTAAAATTACCAGACCTTGCCCAGAAAAGGTAAAGGTTTGCAGCGCAGTTTTTGGGACTTTTCTGTACAGGACCTGAACGTTCGTTCTTTAACGAACCGCCTGGCATAGCTATGCTAAATAGTGAACAATTCCGAACTTTTGTTTACCCGATTTGGGAAACAACTATATATAGTTATTTTTAAATATTATATATATATAATTTTTATTTTTTATTAACAAAACTTTATTATTAACATTAACATAATAATTCCGTATTACCATTAATACTGCTCTTCCATTAAAAGCATTTGCTTGTTGATGGAAGAGGAATGTACATTTGGAAAAAAGATAAGTTTAATAACATATCATGGTGCAAGCATAATTTTGTGAAATTGTAAAAATTTTGCACTAATTTCTGTTCTAATTAAGAACTCTTTCGAAAGTATGCAGTTAAGTTTTTTCTTGGCGCACTAGGGGTTAAGCATTACAAATCCAAGGTGGATTTTTTGGCGCACTAGGGGTTCAGCTATACAAATCAAATCATCCAAATATTATTATTATATTTTAAAGCCTACAAGTAATATTATTTGTAAACAGCAGTTAAGGTAATTTTACCCAATTAATTATCCAATTATCATTATTATTTGATGGTTTGTAAAGAGTTAATTCAAAGTTATTAGTTGCGTCGAAGGTCAGTGTAGAGAGCAAGACATGTGTTTGTACATAAAAGATTCAGAATTACCGAATTTCCGATTACCGAAAGAATTCGAATTGTTTATTTTGATACAATCAGCATCATACCAAAAACCACCCTTAAACAGTTTTGACTTCTTCAGCTTATCTTGACAGAATCATTTCTCTAGGACCGATATAACACCTCTTCTTCAGTTATTTCATCAAAAGGGTCCTACTCGCACCATAATACTCAAATAAGGATCTGTAATCTGACCAATGGGGATCGAGACTTGAGTCAACCCAAATCTTTGAGAGATTCCGTCAGGCGAAATGTAAGGATAGTGAGAGAATAGAAGTTATTGTCGGTAGAGTGAAATTGTTCGTACATTGGAGACTAGTCTACCGTGAACTATTAGGTACTCACTACAATTTTCTACAATCATGGAGTTGGAATTTTTGCCATAGTAGCTTTCTGCCATTAAAGTTCATAGTAAAATGTATAAGAGAGATTTGTACCGCTGATATTCTTCGTTTATATTTCAAATAAACGAAGCATGTAACGAAGTAAGGATTGCAGTGGATCTTCCAACTGCAGTACAATAAAACATTAATTTATTATGTAAATGTTTGCAAATATTGGCATTAGGCTGTTTTGTTACACCCGAGGTATAAAAAATATCGGGGTTTAGGCAAATTTGTATTTAGTCAAAGTTGGTACTTTTAACTTATTGTTTTAATTATTAAATGAAATAGTTTGGAGTTTTTATCTAATTCCTAACAAATCAGAACCCCGTGTATCGATTACACCGGGACAGGAGTTCTCCTGGCTGGGGTGGTAGAATCGTATCGTTAAATATAATAATCGAGTTCGAAAAATAAAGCATTGTACTAATCTAAATTTGAGTAACCTTAGGATATAACAATACCACGAGTAACACCGAGAAAATAGTTTTTTTAAGCACGCTCTAAATTTACAGAAATCAAAACATCAAACACTTTAAATTAAACGTAAATCCATTTAAACGTAAAACAAGTCTCAATCAACGAGGATGCTGAAGGTGGGTATGTATAGCGAGCTATCTAATTGGATTTTACAAATGTTTGAGTGACAGAATTGTGCGGGCTGGAGCATTCGTACACGCCATCGTTCGCAGAATCATCGGCGCATAATCAATTGTTCGTCAGAGTTCAAAAACGTGTACAGTTCGAGGGTGGGTCGACTCGAGAGTCTCATAGCGACTAATTGAAAGTGGGGACTGGGGTAGCTGCTATGAGGTCACAGCTACTCCGTCCTGTCTAGTCTCTGTGATCTGCTGTCTAGTACTGTATCAGAAATTAGCCGTTGGAAATAACAGCTAGATTCCATTAGTGCTCAATGCCGTTGACGAAATTTGCGTCAACGGTTGGATATAATTTTATTGATATGCATTGCTTTAGAAGCCCCGATGCCAAATAAAAAAGGTGTAACAGTTTATACATCAATTTATTTAAACACTATTAATAACCCCCATGAGACAGATGAAATTTAGTAAATTTCTCTAATCCAAATATAATATTCAACATTTTAATAGAAATATTAAACACGCTTACCGAACTACAACGTCAAATTTTTATTTTGGAATTTTAATTGTAACGAAATACATCCAAAACATTTAAAACTTAGCTTTACTAACTGCAGTCCACCTAAAGGTAGTATTAATTTCACTGGACTGCAAATGTAGCCAGCCACACTATGGGTGATAAAGAATATGTTTCAATCGAAAGGTTTCTCCATTTTGTTTAGGATACAAAGTGTACTCAAATAATATATGACTTAAGAATAGCAATATAAGTAACTATTGACAAAAATATAACAACAGCGGTGGGAGAAAGTAAACAATTAATTATTATAGTAAAATAAAATGAAAGATTTTTTTTATTTATAATTAACTGTTGCATAAAGTAAAACAACAGAATCAAGAAGCAACCAATACATCACCTAATAAGAAAAATATTATTAATTTATTTAATTATACAAGTACCTTTAAATACAGAATAAAATATTTTTTTACAAAGCAATTATTACGAACAATTATAAAGTGTTGACATAATATGTAATAACTAAATTTTACAAATAAATGTCTTTCGGTGCTATTAAAAAAAATACTTTTGCATATTGGTGTTATTGGTTATGGTAAATCTACTTCTGCATATCAGATTATAATAAAAGTAATAATAATTTATCCCAGAATGTATGCAGGAGTAGTACAATGCAGTACATTCCATATTTGAAATAATATACATAATAAGTAATAAAAATAATAATAAGGTAGGTAATAACACAGGTGATTCCGACAGGCACAAAAAAGCGGAATTTAAGTGAAAAACACATTATAAATAAATAGAGGCATGACACACAATTTTTGAGGTACTTATTTTAAATATTAGGAAATTATAAACTAACCGAAACAAAAATAAATTATATTATGGTGCTTAAACAATACCTTTATATATTCAAATGTCATTGTCATTAGCATAAAAAGCTAGTTGGATAGTAATTGGGATATTTTTAATTACTAAATATGAAGTTGGTACAATTATTTAAAAACAGTATTTTTCTCCGCTTTTTTACAAGTAAGATTTAAAAAACATTTGGATTGGTCTTTTTATGTACCTTTTTACTAGACGTGTATTGGAATTTGGATAGTGCCGAATTAGAACGAATCTACCGGTGGCAATTAGAATATAACTGTTTACGTTATTAAAAATCAACAACATGTTTAACTGTACAACTTTCAATAGTGGATCCCTTATGAATTTGGATCCCTAAAAATAATAAGCAATGTAGCGTTATTTTCAACGGTTATATTCAAAAGTTTTATGTTGGCGTTTTTTTAAATTATCCTCATTATCAAGTACCTACTAACCACTGCTGTCTGCCATTGGACCAAAGCGTTGCTTTGCTCTTATTCGGCAGATCACGATATCTCCGCATAATGAAGCATTGTCGCTTTTAGTCCAATGGTACGTGAAACAGGATGGAGTGAAATACTCGTACGATGAATCAATTGATAATATTTCAATCAGGAGAGCATTTGTGGGATTTAAGGTGTGGTTAGTAAAGCCGATTATGGTAAAAAGACTATTATTACGTTAGTAATCTATAACTGTGTAACAATCACAAGGGATACAGTAATAATAAATAATAATACCTGGATGACTTTTATAGCGCCGTTTTTGTGCAAAAACACCTCAAGGCACAATGATGGATATAATGTTTGAAAAAGCTTTCATGTTTATAATTTACTATCGCACATATTTATCATTGTACGATTTGTGAAGACGTATAAAATATTTTCTTAGTTTTCAAAAACAAATTTGGTCAATTTTCTTTATAGTACAGGGTTTTCCAATAAGAAATGTTATTTTTAATAGCCCGCTATTTCGGTAGATGTTACTTTTGTAGCTGTCATTTTTTGACATTTGACAAGTAGAAACTACGCCATTAATAAAAATGGAACGATACACGCTTCAACAACGCATTGAAATTATTAAAATTCACTTGAGTGAATCAAATGCAAATCATTTTGAGTGATGAGGCCCATTACCACCTCGGTGGCTTCGTCAACAAGCAAAATTGTCGAATCTGGGGCTCGGAAAACCCAAGCGTTATTGTTGAAAAGCCTCTCTATCTTCAACGTGTGACTGTTTGGTGCGGTTTATGGTCTGGCGGAGTCATTGGACCTTACTTTTTTTCAAAATGAGGCTGGAGGAACAGTTACGGTGAATGGATCGCTATCGAGAGATGATTTATGATTTTTTATGGCTGAAATTAGATGATATTGATTTGGACAACGTTTACTTTCAACAAAACGGCGCTGCGTGCCACACAAGAAACGAAACCATTGATTTTTTACGATTGAATATCAAAATAACACCTCTTATTGGAAAACCCTGTATTATAATAATATTTTTTGTTGACAAATTAGAGACGTTCAGAAATTTGCCTTTCGTTTAAACACCGTTAAAAAACATGAAAAATTATTATTTATTATTTTAAATAAGCATTTAAAATGAAGAATTGTTCATTTCCATAGGTAGGTAGCAACGGTATCGTTTGTCTGAAGAATCAGTTCCGATTTTGAAAATTACGCTTAAATTTAAAGCAAGACTGAATTCATTGAAAGCGAAAAATTTCACACAGGAATAAATATCGCACATCGTCACAGACAACCGAAATTAGAATTTTTGACTAACGCAGCCACATGGATAATCAAGGAATATTACAATTACAATTTTCAGAAAGACAAAATAAAATTACTTTCTGTTAAAATATTACATTACAACACCGAAATTAGCATTTTGGATAAACAATTGAAGCTGTGTTATTATAATACGTAAAGATTTTCCCAAATATGTTTCGGTCCAAACCAAAACGTACGGACATACATTAAAATAGGTAGGTACTCATTTTGTTTAGTCAAAATTTTTAAGTTTCAACCGATTTTCATTTGACGTAGGCACCTAGGCAAGGATCTCATATGATTAATTCGGTGACCGGATAAATCATCAAAATGATAATTCATCACATTTTAAAAAAGTTATATAAAATCATGGAAAGTGATGAAACAAAAACTTTATTAACTGGGTTAAGTAGGTTAGGTTAGGTTAGGTTTAAATTTATTTTTTCATCGTCTCTAATGAATTTATATCACTTTTTAAAGGTGTGTTGAATTGTCACTGTGTTGAGTTACAATGGAACTGATTAATTCAGTTGTCATGAACGGTTCTTCGGTCGTTGGCGATCAGCAGTCGTGTTTGGTAATAATGAGAAGTTACCGAAATTATCGATATAACCTTTATCGATATTTCATTGCTAGCGGGACCGCTAGTTGCTTTTACAAAATGTTACATTTCTATCGGTTTATATCTTCAGTGACTGTAATAAATAATTATGTACGGATCTGTAAAGTCTGTTCACTGTTTTATGGTTCAGTTTCATGAGTATTATAAATGTGAAGTGTTTTACAAACTCATTCCGTATCAATAAAAAAGTCGGAGTTAACGAATCCAATAATAAAAACGTTCATAAATCAATTGAATGTGTCACATATAGTCAAAGTTAGTCACAGTCAATTAATAATAATTGTTTCGGAAACCTATTCTATGAATAACAATAACACTTATCTATAAACAGTTCACACATTATTATCACGTAGTTGTGTGCGGTGAACATATGATTTATGACTTAATCAAAGTGTTATACGATAAATAATTCAGTTATCTTATCTGTAAGAACTTTAAAACTATTTACGGAAGCTATGGACCACCCAATAGATAAGGAGAACTTAGAAAAATAGATTGTGCCAAGTTTATTTGGGAATTTTTGACAAAGTTTGTACTTTGCGTTTTGACACCATGATTTTGATTGGTTTTTTCATGGTTACGTCTTATAGAATGTAGAAAAGTTAGATGTTTTTAATATTTTTATTTACTTTTTCTAGTCAGTTAAATACAACTGTAAAACCTTTATATAATTTAATTACTTATTTAGATCCATAAGAAGTGTGTTTTTACTATGTCCCATTTCTACATTCGATTAATTAGACCGATTTCGTATATAATTTTAGGTATTTGATATTGTGGTACTTACATAGCTGGCATAATATATTTTTGGAAATTTTACAGATTTTACATGAATTTTGACTACACGGAGAATAATGACTATTCAAATTATTCGAAATCCGGTTAAAAATGGGATTGCATGCCCTTAACGAATGATTTGTTAGATTCCTAATAAACTTTTAGAAAAATACGAATATTATCATTTCGTCATTTTAGGTGCATGAACACGTGAAAATTTTATGAGGAATCGGCCTGCAATCTCGTTAATAACCGGATTATGAAAAAATTAAAGAGATTTTTAATAAATTAGCGGTAGGCTAATTTTTCTTCGTACAACATTGGAAAATAATGAAGTTCAACATTTCTGGTGAAAATCCCGTTAGTTCAATTTCGTGGCCATATTTATTTATTTTTAACTCCCTTTTTAGGGGATTTTACATAAGAATAGTTTTAAAACTATGTTAATTTATATTACTGCTAAGCAGCCTTTTTTATGCAAAACTGAAGTGCCTCGGCAACAATATTTTGTATTTATTTGATAAATTGAAGATGTCTAGTGAAAAATTAACATTATTACACTCTATTAGTATTTTCTGGGCAATGAGTAGACATATTACGGTAGTTAGTAGTTAGTCCCAGAATTTCCGTATTAAAAAAAAATCCCAACTAGTAATCTGGTATTGGTGGAAACTTATAAATAGTACATATAAGTAACGAAGTGAAAGTATAAAAAATATGGAATTATGAAAAAAAAATTACACTTGGTTGTAATACATAAATATATAATTTTATTCGTACAATTGTAGACGCCCGAAGGTTTACAGTCAACGGATGCTTTACACAATGCTTCTTTTATACTCATGTGTAGGTATCACTGTCAGATTTGACTCGAACACAGATGCATTGCTTGCATTCAGAATGATTTTTTTTTTTAATTAGAAAAAAAATTCTATGGAAAAAAAGTGCATCGAAAATAATAATTTCAGTGATTTGTTTCTGTGTAACTGCGGTTCAATGACCGCTAGAACTAGGATTTACTTTGATTTTAAAATTCTGTCTGATTGTGGAACGATTCAGAGAAGCGATAAAGTAGGTATCAAAATTATTTTATTAATTAATAATTCCATATTTGAATTTTTTTAACTTCTTTTTTTAAAACTTTTTTACACATGTCGTATTTTTTGCACATTCGAAAAGTTAATTTCTGATCGTCCTTTGAAAGGCAATGATCCTCAGATAAATACATATTTTTATAAATACTTTTAGCTTCACAAATCCTACATTAAATTATGGTTGCTCGTGATTTTTAAAATAATAGAAAATACACAAACTGTGAAACTTTTCGAAAAACAGTAAAAATATTCCGAATTTCAAACAACCTACACATTTACTAATAAGGACGGGTTGTTTCGGAGAATTTGAACAATTCATCAAATTTCAACGTTCATTTTCGGGTTCTGTGAAAGACTTATTCAAGTTCTGTTATTATATCATTGTAGGCTAGTTGCTTGACATAACTGAAATAAAAACAGAACTTGAAAAAATCTTTCACAGAACTTGAAAATGAACGTTGAAATTTGATGAATTGTTCAAATTCTCCGAAACAACCCGTCCAAAACAATAAAAAATACTTTTTCTCGGTGACGATTCGCAAAGACATCACTGTCGGAAATGTAAACATATTAAACTATACACAAAATCCTACATGCTGTTCTGGACAACTTTAATTTATTATACTACCTATAATTAGAGTTATCTGTTGTCACGTAACGAATCGGACACGTTCAAAACTCCCGCGAATTCAAATTAGTCAGCGGTGAGTTGTTACCATTGTCGCTGTGCGCGCGCGCCTGCCTTGTGCACGGCCAAGTTGGTAAAACTGCTCTACGCTCGACACGCCGGCCATTCAAATCACCAACGGCCCACACTCACAATCTAGCCTTGGCCCTGTCAACATGTCTGTTTTGCTATCAACCAGGACGCCATGATTGCGCGCCTAAATTAACGGCCGCCTTGTACAAGTATTTTCGAAGCCTGTACCTAATTGCTGTGCCTACTCACCATGGAGAAATGTACGCGTAATAGCGCGTACAGTACGGAAGATAACCCTCCTTTTGTGGTTCAACATGTACGCGAAACCTACTACAAATTCATGTAAGCGGATTAACTATCTTTACCTTTTATGTGCCTTTTGTGACTTGAATTATGCCTACACACACGCTTGCCAGCCAGAACCTAAATTATCAAGAGAGATTGTTCCTAACGAAACGCTAGGAATATTTAGGATGTAAATGACCCATCTCATTTGTGTATCTGTTTGTAATTGTGCTTTGTGAATATACTATCATACCCCATTAATGCGTTTCCTTTGACGAATTCGAAGTGGTTTGTTTGGCAATCAGTTCCCCGTGTAAAAGCCGTAGCTGACCTGACGCCTGATGTTCATGATCTCAACCTCTACCACCTGAGCTAACGCCGATATGTACTAAGGCACCCTTTTTGCAATGGACCTCTCACAGGGAAATTGCGCCCTTTACACTGTACGAGTGGAGTTCCACAAATTGGTTTCGGTGTGCAACCCTAAGTGTAAAGATTGCCCTGATGATAGCCAACCTCCGATAGGATTGAGAATAATAAGTTGAAGGTACGCCATCTTTACGCACAGTGGATGCTAATAATGAATCGTATTTACTTATGTACAGAACACGGACATAAAGATGATAAATCGAAAACAACAAAAGCAGGTGAATATGTAGTAGTTTGACTATTCGAATGAATTGTAGACTAATATGAATATCATGTTGTTAAAGAAGAATTAAAAAAAGTGTGAATTTGGTATTAAAAAAAAAGGTTTTTCTGAGAACAATCCGTTGCTGAACGAGTGCGGGGTTTATCATAATACACGTGTTTCACATTTTTCGAGTGTCTATTATTTTTTCCTTTGTTTTGTTTGTTGTGACAGCGAACTGAAGTACCTGCTGTCTACACACAAGCCTTCAATTTGTTCTCTTTTCTGAACTTAAACGTTGTTCGAGGGTAAAAGAAATATTGTCCTAAAACGGTTTTCAGATTTCTATAAGTTCAGATTATTTTCGATGGATAAATTTGTTGGCAGATTCGGTAAATTTACAGCTATACGGGACACAGTTAAAGGCACATTTTATTAAAAAAAATAGTTTTCATCATTTATATTATAGTGAGAAACACTATTTCAATAACCAGAAATAATGCATTTTAATAGTTTTTTCGTTACTATTAAAAGTGATTATTCATTTAGCGGCGATTTTTACTGATAAGAAAGGTTAGTTTTCTTCTCTTTTAATAACACAAACTAAGAAGCTAAGAACATAAAATAGTTTCTGAATTTGGATTAACTTACGAAAAAAAAAATTTAATAGCTTTAAAAACCTACCTTAATATTATCATGTCAGAACATCGCGTGAAGGAACGACGTTAAATTATCAGTATTGTGGCCGAAATAGCTATTAAAATGCATTACTTTCATTTAACTAACTAACCATCACGCCGTTTCCCCACAGGGGTAGGCAGAGAGGACGGACCGTCAAACAGCTCGGTCTTGGCACACACTCCTTGCCTCATCCACATTCATACATACTCTTCTATTGTTCTGACTCTTGGCATAGCCCGACTCAAGTATCTGATTCACTTGGTCGTGTCATGCCTTCCTCGGACGTCTAAATTTCATTTACAGTTATTAAAATAGTTTTGTCTAATCGCTATCTGCAGATACAGTGTGCTTTAAACATAAAGTTTGCTTATTAACAGTGTCTAGTGTATCTAAATATTTACCGCAGTTTAATCATAATCAACTGATGATTCAAGCGAAAATTTAGCAATTAAAATATTTGTATTGTTATGATGTAGGTTCAAAAATACACTTTTCTATTGTTTTCCACTCACCTTTATGGGGACATCTCTGCAACTTGACAGTTCTTTTAAAACATTCAAATCTCATTATCCCGCACTATTTAAAAATGGAATACAAACAGAATATAGACCACTCGCGTATTTGCATAATATCCCTCCAGTCCGCCAGACAAGAACTCAGTTTTTTGCCACTCGGTGAAAAAGAAGAAGTGTAGACACGCCGGGCATGTTTGTCTTTCCCGGGAACGCCACAAAGGAAAAGAACGGGAAACTATCGGATGTCCCCTGGCAACACTGACCACTGCCGGATGAATATGTAAAGGAAATTAAATCATAATGACCAGCTGGCTAGAACCGCCGACAGGTCCGACCACGCTAGAACATTGCGCTAAACGCTTGGAATCTATTGTTCTACAGCGCGTAGTATCTGGTATGTCTGTATCTATGTACCTAATAAAGTACCATATTCCTAGTTCCTACGCGCTAGACTCGGGACTAGTAGCTACTTCTTTTCTGAATTGCCGGTAGATTGGGAAAGGCACAATGGCAACACTTCAAGATTCCATATTTGAAAACAGACGACAACACGGAAACGGGTAAGAACATTTTTCGCTGATGCTAGCAAGACTTTTTTATACGCTTTTATTTTATTTTATTTCATTTGGGAAACACAGTTATTAAAATAGAGTAGCTTTTTCTGTGCTTTCTTTGCTGTTATACCTACAACATGACAACAAATTAATGAAAAATGGTTAAACAAAAACAAGGACTATGCACAAAGATGTTCTTATTCAATTTTTTTGCCATTTATGTGGTGCAACTACATAAACGGTATAACAATGGTAGATGAAATTAAGAAAAAAAGAGAAGATAATGAAGGAAATTGATAGAAAGTCATACATTAACGCCCATAACACACCGCAGGGACAGTAGGGAATACTTAGTTACAAAATTTTGTTATAATTTCAATTATTTCAGGATTCAACTATGTAGGTACATCGTAAGTACTTCAAGGTTAGGTAGGTAGGTCTGATGGTTTTTTTTGACTGATCGTTGCGAAGTCCTATCTTAACTCGATCGTTTCGCAACTCGTTTGTCTGTAAATTTGTTTGTGCGTTCCGTTTCCGGTTCAAGGTGGTGGCCGTGTTTAGTACGGCATTTTTATTCTTTATTCTAGCTGTCATATCGCAATAATCAATATTATGGTTCCTAGCTCCTAAAATATATTAAGAATCTAATCAAATTAGTATTAATCCGGTTAAAAACGGAATTGTAGATATATAACGATTGCTTTTTTTTATTTTTTTCATATGGTTTTACGCCCAGCCGGGCTTTTACAATTGACCGGTTTTCTAACAATCTTTCAGTAAAACATGTGTTCCGATATATTAGGAATGCACTAAAAGTTCAACAAGAAACGGCCTGCTATCACGTTTTTAACCGGATTTCAATAAATCAGCAATATTCATTTTCTCCGCGTGTTCGAAGAAATATTGAAAAAAGAATTTTCATTGGTTAGTAATGTTTCTTTGGACAAATTGTAAAATTTCTTGTTTCAATAACAAAAGTTACATACAGTAAATATTTTTTATTAAATAGGTAGGTATTCAAGTATTCTTCAATTCAAACACCTGCTAAGGCAGTTTGTCAGCAGTACCTACCTACTTATAAATCTTACGATTTCAGAGGACATGTTTAGATTTATAAATAAGTAGAAAATAGAAATATAGTTGCTGGACGCCGGGTCTAATGTCTGCAAGGAACGACTAGTTATTTAAAAAACTTAATAAGCATTTGATTTAAACACAAGTTATCCTTTTCTACTGTGAAGTTAATGTCGTTGAATTTGGTACATGTTCTTCGGTTACATGAACGTTATGTGTAGGAGGTTCACCAATGTTGGATTTGGGATATTTGTTCCGCGCGTATGTTTTGTAAGAGGCATTGAAAATGAATGTTCTCTAAGAGGCTTACAAAATTCTCAAGATAGTTAAGGATTTTGTAAATGAATTTCTATTCGGGTGTTCGTCTATCTCGAGCAATGACATTATGTAAAATATTGCGTTTTATGTGTAGAATTTAATATCTTAATCTGAAAACATTTCTAACCTTTATTGATCTTTTTATTACCTCAATATAGTGTATTTAACAAATGATGGATCCAACCACTTTAGTAATGATTAACACGTTATATGAATCCTACAAGTTATGGGACCTTTCACTTTCCGATTTTCAATTAACTCACAATTAATAACAACATATTTTGATAATACTCCTAGGTGTATTCAACGTATGCAATGTCCTAAAACTTTGAATATTTGTTTTGATTGAAATTTCATGCAAACTTTTAGTTATGGGTGAAGTATTCAATATCAGTTGTATGGGTGTTTCACAGAATTTGGAAAATTCATCAAATTTCGAAGTTGATTTTAAAATTTTGCGAAGGGAATTATTGATATTTGTTCAACAATTTCAGGATTTTTAAAAACTTGAATCATCAATCTGGGTTTTAAATGTTTTTTTTTTAGATTTTTTCAAAATTATTTTTTCAACCAATATATGATATCTTGGACCTCGCTGGGTATTTCGCCCTTGCTGAAGAGGCCCTCATTTTACAATTATATAAAAAGATAATATGATATAATAAATAATAATAAAGATGAAAAAAAAAATCGACAAATATTATGTGAGGTACACGGAAAAAACTTACTTATATAAAATATTGTTGACATATAAAGAACGTATTCAAACTATTCATAATCCGGATAAAAACAGGATTGCCTGCCGTTATCGAATAAATTGATCGATTTCCTAACAAACTTTTAGTAAAACATTATTATGTTATCGCGACGTCGGAATATTCATACGAATTCTAATATATTCGCATTTCGCCATTGTATATTATCAGGAGGAACGCAGGTGCATAAACACGTGTTCCGATATATTATGAATGTACTAAACGTTTATTAGGAATTGGCCTGCAATCCCGTTTTTAACAGGATTAAGAAATATCAGAAATACTCATTATTACTCCGTGTATGGTTGTATACAATGAAGTGTATGCAATGGTATTGTGGTAGTCTCTATAAAATTTAATGTTACTGTTAAATGTTTTACTAATATTATTTTATATTCTTTAGCTTTAATTTTTTTTTGTATAATTTTCGATAGCTTACTAGATATATTCTTGTTGGTCGTAAAACCTAATAAAATATATATTTTATTCTTTTACTTACGTTATAAAATTTTTGTAGTATTTCCTATTTTTTTATTTAATTTGTCTTTTAATTTTACTCTCACCATCAAAGAGAAAGCGATATTTGTATGGTTTGAGAGTTTGAATGCAACATTGAAACATAAAAGCCCACACAAAACATCCTGAAACTCCACAAGTTCTCGCCTACCCCGGTATGGTGTGGTCCCAACTCCCAACTACTCGCATCAGGAGAACAGAAGAACACAGCGGGAGTTGAATAGTTTTACCGCACACGTTATTATTATTTGTTCGAATATTTACGCGCATAAAATTATTTGTCGAGTGAAAAAATTTGTATTGAAAACACCACGAGTGGTGCGCGTCGAGCGCCCAAGTGTTTTTGTCTGTTGGTGTCATTCGCGGAGGCATTACAGCTTATGTTTCTCATTTTATTTCGCAATGGAATGCTCAAATATTGTCTGTGTTTCTGGTGGAAGTGTATACACTGTAAGGATGGGTGAAGGAACATCTCAAGGATGGTAGTTTCCATGATATTTTATCACGCGACAAATCGTTGTAAGTAGGCAGGGTACTTGTACATACATGATACTAGCATATGAGAACGGTGTATTAAAAATTATATTTTATGTTACACCTAACAAGAGCGCCCTTGTCCTTAAGTATTAAGAAAATAGAACTATATCGCCACCCGGTTGGTCAGCGTTGTGAGTAAGTTGTAAGGCGGATTACGACAGGGGCTGTAGGAAAGGATTTATTAATGCAGGTCCAAAAAAGTATGTTTCTAACTTTATTTAATTTAATAAATCAAAGCAAAAATGTCCTCCGAAATCATGAGATTTGTGGGTAGTTACTTAACTACCTACTTACTTAAGTATTGTTACAATATGTTCAAAATACAATGTCTGTGGGTACTTGTTTCTAGCGGTGTTAACTTGTCTATGATAAGAAATAAAACTAATATTAACAAGCATAAACCATATATTTCATGTAATTTTTTTTTTTAAAACATCAATTAAGGAATTGTACAATTTGTCGAAATGTCACCATCCCAATGAAAATTCTTTTATTCAAATTTCTTTAGGCAGGTTGGTAACATAATATTGATTATTCCGATTTGACAGCTCGTGGAATGGTCCACGCTCATGCGAACTCTTGCGGAATAAACTCTTGCGGAATAGAAAGGTGTTCAAAACGGTCACCATCTAGAACTGGAAATGGAACGTACAAACACATTTACAGACACACAAAATGCCAAACGGTCGAGTTAAAACCGGACTTCAGTCATTCCATAAGAAACAAATATTTGTAATGATGGCTCTGTGTACCTGTATATTTGTATGTATAGTTTAGGGATACTAATTTCTGAATGTAATAACTTTGTACCTAAATGTTTCTCATCGAAGTCTGTTTTATTTTTATGCATCTTCGTTCAAGTGAGAATTTATTCTGAGCTTTGGGGCCTGGCTTTCCGAAAGTGTAACTTTGAATTTATTTTCAGGACGCATTTTAAGGCTAAGTTGTTTCGTAGAAATCCAACGTAACATTGTCGTCAAATGGGCATTCTACGCCATTTTGTTTTTTTTAGATTTGGAAGGTCCATTGGCGTTGAATTGGCTTTTGACGACTTGGTCAAACGTAAGTTTCTGCAAAACAAATGGGGCCAAGTTGTTAAAACTTATAAGAGAAAATGAGGTAATTTAACACTTTCGATTCTTTGACAACTTCTAAATGCTTATAACGCTTTTATTTAACGCCTCAGTCATTTGGAATCCCCAACATCAAACATACATGACCGCCTCCGTGATCCAGGGGTAAAGCTCTCGACTAGCAAGCCGAAGGTCGCGGGTTCAAATCCCGGCTTGAGCAAGAAAATTGTGTTTGATTAACTTGTTTTATTTCACAATTCATTAAAAATAATATATAGTGTACTTGCGGCACATTGCAGAGTGGAGGATGCTCTGTGTATAGCCCTGGTCTAAGACCGCCATTCACAATTGAAACGTTGCTTGAAATTGGTTTAACCGTGTTGGTGACCAGATCTGAATTGCCAGATACTCCCTTATCTTCCACTTTAAATTTACTTAACCCTCCCCAAAATCTTGAGCCTCATACCATACCCCAATTATGGATGTCATAGTCTCTCTGGCTCCAAACGATTGTATTGAAAATATCTAAAACAAATTTATGTAACACCTATCGTATCGCCTTAGCGATCATTGGTGTGACCCTTCCGCTCTATATAAACGCAGAAAAATCTCTGATGTCGCCTTCTCATACAAATAATTGTCTTATTGATTAGATAATACAAAAGTTAGAAAAGATGCATTTCGTTGCCTCGAACACAAGACTAGATCGAACGACTTATTTAGAACACCACACTGTAAATCTGTAAAACTCACAATGCCTTACGAGATGTAGACATGTTCAACTGTAACTTGAATTAATATAAATACAGGGTTTTCCAATAAGAGGTGTTATTTTGATATTCAATCGTAAAAGATCAATGGTTTCGTTGCTTTTGTGGCACGTACTGCCGTTTTGTTGAAAGTAAACGTTGTCCAGATCAATACCATCCAATTCCGGCCATAAAAAATCATTAATCATCTCTCGTTAGCGATCCATTCACCGTAACTGTTGCTCAAGCCTCATTTTCGAAAAAGTAAGGTCCAATGACTCCGCCGGACCATAAACCGCACCAAACAGTCCTATGTTGAAGATAAAGAGGCTTTTCAACAATAACTCTTGGGTTTTCCGAGCCCCAGATGCGACAATTTTGCTTGTTGACGAAGCCACCGAGGTGGAAATGGGCCTCATCACTCAAGATGATTTGCATTTGATTTACTCAAGTGAATTTTAATAATTTCAATGCGTTGTTGAAGCGTGTATCGTTCCATTTTTATTAATGTCGTAGTTTTTACTTGTCAAATGTCAAAAAATAACAGCTTCAAAAGTAATATCTACCGAAATAGCGTGCTATTCAAAATAACACCTCTTTTTGGAAAACTCTGTGCATGTCACTAAATTAATAACTTAAAAGTCTTCAATTTGGTTAAAATTACTTTCTTTTACACTTTAATTTAAGACTGCTTATTCTATAAATAAAAAAAAATATGACTTTAAAAACTTTACAAAATATTTTATACTGCGGCTGTGACGGTACCTATAAAAGTATAGATACATTATTATAATGTATTATAATTAGTTTAGTTGTGTTTTCCACGAAATAAATTATATTGCATTTTCACTATATGACATGTTTCATGTTCATAATTTGCGATCGTAATTCGATCATTACAAATTAGGTCAATCAAGTTTCCATCGTTCTTCAAATATTGACTAACCGATCCAATTATTTTAAAATTCTGCAAACAAACATTTACCGTTATCAAACATGTACTATAATGTATCTAACGAAATTATATTATTAGAAAAAATTAAATGAATAAATAGTTGTTATATTATATGTAGGTACTTAGATTTATCCTCAGATCATATAACTAAATAATAAAAGGTTTGATCTTGACTCTGACCCTTAAAAATACTTTTTTTAATGTCTACAAATTTGAAACTAACGAACTGAAAGTTTTTTACAATTCAACCAAAAACTCCAAAATGATTTATTCTTTTATAACAAACCGCAGACTGTACTTTGAGTCTGAAAGGCGAATTTTATTTTATAGTCTACATTAAATGAATACTTAAACAAGGAGACATCATCGTCCCACGGTGTGATCGTTACTTCCCAAAGATGGGGGTCCAGGTTTAATATTTTAACAATCAGGCCTTTCTTCTAAAGGGATACACAAGTATCTGATACTCGACGATTTAAGGTACTTGGACATACATCAGCACGAGGTAGGTACATAGGTACACGCCGATATTTTTTAAACTCGTTGGAGACATCAGTCTCCCGCGACCAGCGGGGCGAGGTCGTTGCTACTCACTTCGTCGAGATTTCAAACATGGCGTCAATTGTGTTAGACATTTTGTCACAATGCGTGTGTTAAGATCAATTCTAGGAACAAAAGAGTCAAAAGAATGACAGCTACAGCAAATTTTGGATGATAGTGAAGTTACACAGAGAAAAATGAGTATTGCTAATTTATTAAGATCTCCTCAAATTACTGGTTTTGAAACGGGATTGCAGGTCGTTTCCCGATAAACTTTTAGTAAATTCCTAATATATCGGAACACTTCTTCAGTCTTCATGCATCTGAATTGCCTTAATACTTTACATAATGATGAAATGCGAAAATAATAGGATATTCATGGACAGTTGTTCCGACATCGTGATAATACATTCGTATTTTACTAAAATTTTACCAGGAAACCTGTTAATTTATTCGTTAAGGTCCTGAAATTCAATTTTTAACCAGATCACGATTAATTTGAAGAAATTCATAATAAATTAGCAATACTCATTTTTGTTTCATAGTTGGTAAATTGGACGTGACAAGATGTTTAGGATGTGAGTACACAACATGAGTATCGCATACTTGCGTATTTATGATAAAGAAGGACCTCAGTATTCCAGGAGTACATAAAGCAGTACCTAAGTAGGTAATGTCGGTATTAAGTTGTTCGTGTTGGTCCCACCAGACCAGTAGACCACATTGGTCGATGCGTTTAACCGGATTTGGGTGTTAAACGACTTCCTAAATGTGTGTTTTGTTGGCGGAGCTGGGAAATAAAAATAATACGGGCGCGAGCAGTTAATGAAATCCATGCATCTGGCTACGGGCGGGACTGTACCTACTGCCCCGCGTACACTACGGGGCAGAATGTGACACTCATGTATGCAATTTAACAGGAGTTATTATTATTTAATTATACCCTGTTCGTTTAACTTTTCTTGCGCAGATTCATATTATTATATTTTTGGCGTTTTTAATTAAGTGTCATTCTCAATTAATGTGACACAATTTAAAAAAAAAATTAAGTGTCATCATATCATTAGTTTTTAAAATTTCGATTTTCTTTCACACTGATGAAAAATATGATTTTTATTTAATGGCATTAAACAGAAGTAATGGAATCCAAACTTAAAAATTGTTTTTAAAAAAAACTTTGTTTCCTCATGAAATCAAATAATCGGATTTATATTATCTTCTGCAAAAAGAATCAGCATTCGCATTCTTACCTGAAAATAGTAGTTGTGAAGACAGTTATATGAAGACCCGTGATATTTAATGCGTCGAAGACTTACCTGAAACAATAAAAATTAAACATTAATCAAACGATAAACACAAGGTAATCTACAACGTGCATCATCTTTTCTTATGAGAACCATAATTTAAACTTTATTAACCAAACAAATATTCATTGCACATTGATGATATGAATTAACATACATAATGTTTTACTCGTTAATGCATATTTGTTTATAAATATTCAGTACTATCACTGAATAGATAGTACACCAATAGAAATGCCTTCCATGTATGTTTGAATATAATTGAATTTAATTTTAATTTGTTTTTTAATGACCGTTTTACAAAAACAAAGTAAAGTAGTTTATTTCCAGTCCTCCTAACTAGGTATTCCTGTTCCGAAGCAGACAGGAGGTTGTTGTATGGGTGACACTTCATGTTTGCCTCATCTTCATGTATGTTGGTTTCCAAAATAAAAAAACCTTCATGTTTCTTGTGTTGTATTGATGGTACTTCATTTAGGTTGTACATTTTGCTTCTAGCCCGCTGTAGCAAGCGCTCTGTCTCTTTAAACTTGCCTGATGTCGTCATCGCCATCCCATTTGAATTTTTGGATGATGATGAAAAACAGTACTGTGTTTGAATTTTAACAAACGAATGGTCACACTTTTGGATCACGAAACACGCCCACGTCGCATTTCTTCTTTAATATATGAGGACTATGCTGAACATAAACGTTGATAAATAGGCATATTTAAATTAAAACAGTTGTTCTATCCAAGAATCTGGTATTTTTGTATAAATCGCAAAAATAACCCTAATCTCCACTTTACAGCAAGCCTAACAGAGGAATACGAGAAGATTAAAATTATTCCGTGTAACCTTTCTTATCCCCATGAGTGTACAACGTATATATTGGGTCTCTCTGTTTATTTGTTATGGCGTTTATTTGTGTTGGCTGAACATCATGCTGTCATCGCATCATCCCGGCTGGCTGCTACTCCCGACCCGCCACCGGGAATACTATCGTTATACCTTATACGCGTGCTTTCAATACAGTTACTGGTTACTGCCTTCTCGACAGAGGGGTGGATGGGGACTGTCGGTCGTTGTCTTGCGATAGCCCACAATGTGATTTTACCGGTGAATGCATTGTTGACAAACTATTGAATTGGTTATGATCGATGAATGTTAGGAACGCATTACGAAGAATAATATACCTACGATTTAGACAAAGATATAAAAATTTAAATTTGTTTAGCGTTGAGCCTTATAAAAGAGGTGAAAATTATAACTACAAATATAAGTTATTAGACATAGACATGGTAAGAACTTGTATAAGAAGTCAGTTCGTTACATTAGGTTTGGTTTATAGTTAAACATTGATTGACAACTTTCGTGTCATCGCAGTAATCTCTTTTGCTCATAGCTTCTCAACATAAGCCATGTTCACAAGTAGATTTGAAATAGTTTCAAATGCATTAGTCCATATGAGTAGGTATATCTCTAAATATCGCATTGGAGAAGGATCATTTAAATACACTAGACCATATGAGTATATGTCTAAATATCGCATTGGTAAAGGATCATTTAAATACACTAGACCATATGAGTATATATCTAAATATCGCATTGGCGAAGGATCATTTAAATACAGTAGTCCATATGAGTATAATAGCGCATTGATGAAGGATCATTAAATACACTAGTCCATATGAGTATATCTCTAAAAAAATATTTTCTGTTAACATGTCTATTTCTTTAACATGATTTTCCCAAAATACTATCTTTTAATAATTACTGTGTAACTGTGTAAAAAAACACGTGAACACCTCAGCACAGGTTATCTTGGTGAGGTGTTCACGAATCACTATAATATTTAAATATATATACATATAAATATGCAAAAGGAAATTTTAGTAATATTATTATAATTGAAATAATTGAACTGTAAAATACATAGAAAAAAAAACACTACTGCTTCGCTTAGTGATCAAATCTGCTAGGCAACCAGAGGTTTGCATTTTATAAAGGCACATAAGCACTACCTACTGTTAAATTTATAAAATTATTGCAAGAAATAAATTAACATTTAAAAAAATATGCGGGACGTTATATTAGGTGTTAAAGGCCGGAACTAAGTAACCGAAATCACGTACGCGTCATATTCAAATAATCACTGTAATCTACTATTCGTTTGTGTTAGTGCCGAAAAAGGGCATGCCTTTTGGGTACAAATAATAACATACTCCGCCATCTGTTGGTGCCTCTGTTAATTAGTATATCTAACGAAATATCAACTTTATTATATTATGTTTGCAAAGTTGTCTTACATTCATAAATTGTCTATTTATGTAGTGCAAAAAATATGAACCTCTTACATATCCGTTAATTGGCTTGCAAAATTATTGTTTTATGTGAAACCGCACAAGTTTCCTAACTGCTCCCAACCGTCTGGAGCCAGTGAGACTATGGCATCCCCATTCGAGGTATATTGTGAGGCTGAGGGTGGTGGGGATGGGAAGGTGATGGTGAAGAGGAAGGTGGGGAAACCTGGCTGTTCAGATCCGAAGAGAAACACGACCAAAACCATTTATAGTAACGTTTCAATTCCGAATTGTGGTCTTACACCAGGGCAATGCTGAGAGTATCTTCCACCCACTTAAATGAAGCGGTAATTTAAATATTTGTTGTTATTTTGCCAATCCAAGTCAACATCATCATTCTTAGCGATAGCTTCTTCGAAGGGGATTGTCGATGGTAAGATTTTATTTAATATCTATGAATTCCTCTGTTTTTCATACGATCCTGATTAAAAAATCTGTGCACGTCACTGTTCACAACCATCATCATCTCTTCGCCATGTCATTCCCCATCTACTTTAGCCTCATAACATTAAAACTGTCTTTCCGGCTCTGAACTCCAGTAAAGCATCTACGTATGTACATACCTCAAATGATAAAGAAGTTTTAAACCCCGTGGATAGCTTGTAAATCGTGCCTCAATCCATAGATAGGTACGTGAAATGTTATTCAACATAAAAAATCTACCTCTCGTGCTTATTACCAAATAATATAATTTATAGATAAATTTAAAAGAAATACCGAGAATGCATTTGCTATGAATTTACGTACTAAGACTTCTTTATATTTGTAACATGTAAATGGATTGCAGCTTGCAGCGGCAAAAAAATTAGAAATGTCTTTACCGGATGTAATGGTCGTTCATCGGTCATCGGAAAACTCGTTCTGTATGGCGCGTCTTCTGTTTAACACCTTTTATAAACCATACACAACAGGCAACAGGCGCGCTTCTGTTGCCCCAAACACAACACGCACACAACACACTCTCTGCTCACTGCTCTCCGCTCACACATACCCAGGAGATGACTCTAAAATTAGATCGACTCACCGAGAAACGCAAGCTTGTTAGTGGTGTTCTGCTGTGTTTGTTTATACTGAACAAAAAATAGTCAATTCTGTGCCAAATCAATGAAACAATGTGTCTAAACACACCAAGGATGACTAAAATTAAAAATCCATAACTTCACACAATTTCAAAAGATAATTCTAAAAAATTAAGATATTTAATATGGTTCATTTTATAAAAATTAAATAGGAGGTATGTCCCTCAAAGAATAAGTAACTACTCAACATAGTGTCAAGACAAGAGTTAGAAACAATTATCTGAAACATTTTTAACTCTTGACAGGCCAAGATGCCAAACAACACAAAACCAAGTGGGTCTTCCGACGACCCCATACATTTTTCTGTCTTATAGGCTTTTAAACTATAGAAACCCCAATTATTCCGTCAATTATTAATGGTAACTCATGTATTACGTAAAATACTAAAATGATATGTCAAATATTTAAGCTAATATAAGGAGTGTAGTAATTTTGGGTACTACCTATTCCCCCACATGGCTGCGGGATAGTTAAAATAATTATTTGCAAAATTTTGTTACTAAATGTGGAATAAATCAGTTGTTTCAACATAATATAGAGTTTGCTCTGACTTCATGGTAGAGCCAAACTCTGTAGCAAAGGTTCTGGACTCACAGTTTCGTGATTTCAAATAGACATTTAAGTTAAAATGGATTATTTTACGTAAATTATAATAATTACATCTATTTATGATCTTATTTGTTCAGGAAGAGACATCACACGGAATAATTTAAAGCTTAAACATCATTGGCTATTTTAAACTACATTGGAACCACCATTTTTCACGTAAGCTCCTTCGTCTTTAATAATTCATCTTCCACTTTTCTTCCCCACTTCTCTTTTTGATAGTGTATAGATCTACTTGCTTCAGGCTTTCTTGTGTGGTGATCCAAAGAAAAACTTTGCTAAAATGTATGTCGGTGATTGATTCAAGAAAAAACACGATTTCATCGAAATAAAAGTACTTTTATTCGTGCTGAGCAAACGAATTAAGTTTTTTTTGTATTTCATTATATCTGTTGAGATTTAAAAGTAAAGAGTCAATAAAAATATATTTTGACTCTTTTCAGCTAAATAAATTATGCATTTTTTTTAGTAAAATTAACATTTAACCGCGTCGAATTCTCGTGATCCACAAGCAACAGCGTTGCCGAAAAACTACGAAAACACTGTTATATCGAAAGGTATGTAATTCTACGAAATCGACCAAGTTACGCAAAAAATAATTTACGCATTAGATAGTTTCATAATAAAATTCCGAAAGATAAACGAAAATACAGTTGTTTTCATTAGGTTAAAATAGTACACCTAAATACTAGAAACTAAAATGCAAACCGAGCTAAGTAAAAGTGATAAAAGAGAAAATTCATTCTCTCGTCCGGCGTGCTCTTGGATCACTGTAATGTCAAAAGGGAAGCGTTTATTTCAAGTGTCAGCGGCCAAAAAAGTTGATACCCGAATTTATCTTGAAACAAAATTAAGCGGAAAATACGAATAATACAAATGAATAGAAGGAATCAGCCACGGTTTGACTTTAGAGTCAAGAAAATTAACAGTAGTTTTAAAATTTGCAAACAAACATCGCGCAGGAGAAGAATAAATGCTAAGGCAATAAACCAATAGTAATAAACTCGAGTGCTGTTCATTCTTACCGAGTAAACAAAACAAAGTTCATTCTTTCAAAGTATTATTCAGATTCTGTGTGCTGAAACGGGATTTTCAGAATAAATATATATATACAATACGTACTTTGATTACACAGTGACCCCAGCTTACACGGAATAAATTGAAAAAAATAACAATAAAAGTAAAAGTGAGCGAGATTACCGAGTTGCCATTGTATTTTGTGTCACTGACAGTAGAGTGTGGCAACTTCAGGCAGTAAAAAACTTTTAAGAGCGGATTTAAGTTTTTATGCCGAGGGTGACCATCAATGTGGGAAAGTTTCACAGAGTGGCGAAGGCTTTTGTTTGGTAATCTGTGATTGGTGAAATGTAATTTGGGTGTGTGGTCTTAAGATTTTTTAAAAATAAACCGTTATTTTACCACGCACTTTGGTTTAAATTTAAATATAAGTAACGAACAGTTATTGCGAATTGTATTTTGATAGCAAATTGTTTGCGCAAGATTGAAAGAAAATAGAAATAAACCTACCACCAAAGCTTAGCCGAAGAATCTGAAGGAAGCCAAATTAAAAAGATTACTTAAGAAGATTTTTCACAATACATTAGGAAACAAATCCTAGTTGGCCACGGCACAAAAATTTCAAGGGAGGAGAACAGTTAAGATTTTGGAATCTACCGAAATAAAAGTAATCAAAACAAGGAAATGTCTTGATGTCAAAGTAATAAAAAGTTTTAGATTCAAGATTCTTTCACCCCCCCCCCACTCACCTTGGTTACCCCAATCACCTTACTAAGGACTGAGCACCAGAGGGGAAGCCTCCGAGGGCTGCTGGCTGAGGGGGGTTGGGAGGGAGGGGAGGTAATAATAACTTTGGCACTTTTCTGGATTGATTGCCGCTGTTGGCGCATGTGATTTACAGGCGCAACTCTCAGAATAAAATAAAAGCACTTCTCCCCCACAGCATCGACAATAATTTACATTTTGATGAGAAATCAATGTCACACTAATAATGACATAAATACCCCTGTACACTACTGGTGCGGTTCTAATAATGAGGCGTTTACAAAGTAAAACAAATCAACGAAACTGAAGATGTTTGAAGGAAGTCTATGGTTAAATCTTGATAAAAAAAGTGAAGGTTGAATATGTTGAGTTAAATACTTTTATTTTTAGATTACATTGCTATTGATGTTAGCAAGTAGATTCATATACAGATAAAAAAACAATAAACGTGTTGTTTATTTTACATTGTCACATTCTAATAACAAGCCTATAAAATAACTTTGTTTAGCCTAGTTGTGTTAGGACTAGCTGGATTGGTCGCGTAAGAGAGCGAGCGAGGGAGAATAAGCCATTAAGATTGTGTAAAAAGCCATCTGGTACCAGGGTATCGATTCTTCAATCCAGGTCGCTCGCAATCGCCGTCGAAAGTACATTATACATTGGTTCTCACTCTCGATTCTCGTCGGAGGTACATACTTACATTCGCAAACGTCGAAAGTCATTCCACTCGATCAACGCGTGGGTCGAACCACTCGTTGTACGAGTGGAATGGAGAATCGAGGCTCAGGACCTGGACAGGGGACAGATGAAGATATTGCTTCTGGACAGAGTTTTGACATTCCTGGGGAGACTGGGAGAGAAGGATCGTTGGGGGCAAATTGTAATGGATCGTCAAAAGTGAAATGGTAATCATTGCATATTCACTCGTTTACGAAGATTGAAAATTTTTGGTTTCCTCGTATTTTTGTAAATAGTATCCACACCAACACTCCAATTTCTATTGATAATATTATCACCTGACATAAATATTTTAGAAAAATAAAGAATAGGATTTTTTTAGTGGAGCGAGAAACTTTCTGAATTCTTTATCTAAAATGAGTTAAATCTTCCCTGAATTGTATAAACATGTTTTCCATTTCGATCTCAAATAAATCAGTTCGTTGAGCTTATTTGTTTTTACGATCCTATTTTGCATCATCACAAAATATAGTAAATAAAAAACAAAGTTCTCTGAAATCGTAAGATTTGTTGGTAGGAACTTAAATACTTAGCTACTTAATGACGAACAATACGTATTTATATTTTTTTACTAAGATAGTTAAACATTCCCGCATTACGAATAAGCTGCCAAATTTTTGAAAATCTCCTACTACCACCGCAGAAAATGGAAAATGTTGCTTGCAGCCGAGGAATTTTAAGAGTTTCAAAAAGATTTTCTTTTGCTTGAGATTATACTATTATTTGAACGATAATGTTGTCAAATTATTTATAGTGTCGTGAAACATTACGTTGGAGAGTACGAGCTTTCCTCCCGCCGGGGAGTAGTTTGTAGTTCGCCTCCCCTAACTAGAAGACTCCATGTGATGTGGTCTATACTTTAAACTATCTACGGTCTATCTACGTAGCGAGTTCGAAGTAGCAAGTAGCAGCCCTTCCTCAGTACAAGTACACCATGTGGCTGGGGAGATCTAATTCGTTAAATTGATCACTTAGTTACCGCGTAGAGGCCGCGGACCATACCAAACGGAGTAATATACTTGACGCTGCGAGCCGATGTGGCTACAACCTCCTATAATGTATTATGTATATCGAGCGGTGCCATTCCGGCGTAAATACAGTATACTAGTAAATACGATGTTGTTAATAATGAGACGATGGATAATTATCATTGTCTATATTTGATTACACTTCGATCCAATCAACGTATTAATCCGCTGATTGTTGTTAATTTAATATGCGTAGGAAGAGGTTGGGAAACTAATAATCATGTATGTTGGTAGTAAGCATTGACGTTGTGATTAAATCCAAATTCTTGTTTCTTCACAAAGATTATGAATAAAAGATAAAGAATCATGTATTGTCTCATATACTCCCATTATGTACTAATAAATTATTTAAGAAGTCGCGCGCTTGTTAAAAAAATGTACAAAACATATTATGTGGACATGGATATTAAGTGACATTAGACTACCTAAAAAAAATAATAACATCACGTTTTTAAACTTTTCCAATTGTTTGTCTTATTTAGATAATAAATCAATACGATAAATCATCAAGGAAGATAAATTAAATCAGTTCCACATATGCTCTGACCCCAGACGAACCCCCAGCAAGTTTTAACGGCACAGAACGTATTAATTCGTTTCGATCATAAATAACTAATTTCGCTCAACATTAAGTACCAATAAACCCATTTAATTACTGCATGACTCATCATGAGCAATTTCTGATTTATGTTTCCCCGTCAGGATATTTAGGAAACCCTTCAAGTCATCTAGTAAAGTGAATTATTGGCACGCTCATTTCCTATGTCTCTGGTATTCTGGGTGGCTGGACCTCTAGTTAGTAGTTAACTGGGACATCTCTGGATTAGGGTGCATCACAGTCATCTTCACGTGACTTGCATTCCTCAATACACTACCCTCTACCTCTACCCTATGCAGTCTCCACACTACCTTCTACAAGCTCTGCGCTCCTGGTGCTCGTAGCAGCAACTACCTTAATATTGTTGGGAAACTTGATGTAGCTTCACTCGAACTCTTGGCATTTCGTACTTGGTCTTGCCGGTTCGGTGATCGAGTGAACGTGATTATTCGGCATTCTGTTAACCGGTGAATTATTCTGTTACATGAATTTTCGGATGTTTGGTTAATAGTGCAACATAATTTATGACACTAACTACCCACCTTGCATTGAGGGAAAATTGTGTGAATTCTAAATAAAAATCCATATAATGTACAGAAACATTGAACTGAAACTTCATATATATTAGCTTCAATACTCTAGATCAGGGGTGCTCAAACTTGAACTGCTGGCGATCTACCTCAATATTATTATATTCCGATCGATCGCCTCTGAGAGGCTGCAAGTATGTGTGATGGAGGATTGTCGTCTATGTAGGTAGAGTGTATCGTGGCGCAGGTGTATATATAGGGAAGTTGCACAATTGCATGGCCACGAATCCACATAGAATTTGGAGGAACGACAGAAATTAGTTCGCAATATGCATTTTTTTTTAGTCAAGGTAGGTGGAGGTCTGCACTAAAAAGTCAATAAAAAAACTTATATTTATTCAAAATTGCAAGTTTATTGGTTCTTACAAAAAACAAACGAGTTCTAGTTTCTAAACTTAACTAAATAATGACTTTGGATGTTGAAGCGTGGCACTGCATGTCCTCAGCATACTTTTCATACGATGGCACGTAATTACCGAGTGCTAATCGCAAGCACGATGACATTTGTTCGTCAGTTAGTCGATTGCGATATTTTGACATAATTATCTTCATTTCAGAAAATGCAGACTCGCACAAGTAAGTTGACCCAAACATTGTCGTCAACTGAAGGGCGATTTGCCTTAGATTCGGATATTTGTCTTCAGATATAAAATACCAGAATTTTGTGTCAGATGCTGTGGCTATGAGATGTATATCTGATATTATCTGCAATGTTCCAGAACACTCCGTTCAGTAACTCAGTCCGCTACAAGCTACAAATAAATAATAAAAAAGAAGGCATGAAAAATGGGAAATTTTTCTCGAGATCGACTCAAAAAGCACTCGCGATCGACCGGTCGATCGCGATCGACCGTTTGAGCACCCCTGCTCTAGATATAATAGTTTTGAGCTGTATATAACATGCTTCTTTAATAACACCTATTATTATTACACGAAGATTACCCAATTCTCTAGTAACAACGATTTAAAGTCACGAGCTACAAAATGCAGGAGGTGAGTAGTAAGTAGTGGATTTCACGATGTTTGCAAATCATTCCATCAATTTTACAAGCTTTAATTAAAAATCATACCTGTATTTCGTATGGAATGCCACACTTTCTTTGTATAACTAACAATAAAGTCATTTAGCACTATGTAGACCGAGAAACTTAGGACAAATAATAATCCCTAAACTTAATACTAAAACAGCCCAACATCATTACACATACTCAGCAATAAAAAGCTTTAACGAACTCCCTATATAATATATAATATCCGAGAGGAATTATAAAATTTTAAAACAAAAACTCAAAAAACATTTTACTATTAAATAATTTTTAAGTACCTATGTGTTACGATGTGCCAACCTGTATTTCCATTATGTACAAAACAAATGCCAACTTATATTTTTCATTATGTATAAAAAAAATTTCATTATGTACAAAAAAAAAAAACTGCAATTATATTTTCATTGTTTATAAAAAAAGTAGTCCTTCATGCATCCAAATTGTAACAACTGATAAGTATGTACAGTACTGTCAATTTGATAGTGCTCCCTCCCTATACACGAGAATTTCTCAATTAGGGAGGTATTGTTACCACTAATATTATATAATATTCGTTAATTATGTATTATATGTAAATTGGTTATTAATAATAAAAAAAAAAACAGAGAACCGTGGGTAGGTAATAAAAATGGTATTTGGACGAAATTACAAAGGCGAGAATTTCAGGTACCAATTTACACTGCTAGAATTACAGATGGACGGAATTACACGTGGACAAAATTGCGATAAGAGAAAGTAACGGCTACACTTGAGTTACACCTACTGGAATTACACACGTCAGAAAAACATAATTTTAATTGGTTTAAATTGTATGGTGTTCTAAATAAATTTCACGTTCAATTAAAACAAAACTATAAAACTAATGTTAGGTTATGTGTAATTATCTCCACGTGTAATTTCGCCTATATGTAATTTCGTCCGTGTGTAATCTTGGTATGTGAAATTGACATGCGTGTAATTTTACCATTTGGCCAATAAAAATACATTTATTTAAAATAAAACCCACTTTTGTTTTGCCACTAATCTCCTAACAAATAAATGTAAAAGCAATAATAAAGAAGGATAGTACGCAATATGCAGTGTTTTTAATATTTTGTCGTATGAGTGACAATTCGTATCTTTCCAAGCTAAGACTTTCTATTATGACGTGTTAGTCTAAAGGTAATAAATAATCTGATGGTAAGGAGTCACTGACTAATAATTAATCATTAAAGGATTGTATGCAATATTAACGACTTTCAAACAAAAAATGTGAAACCATAAAATCAGAAAAAAATTCGGTCGCATATAGTAATTGAACCCAGAAACTCAACCTGGCCGTTTTTCCTGGAATAATAACCAAAGCTAAAGTCCTGACTCAAATCTTAGATGCGACTGAATCATTTTCTGTTTCACATTTTTCCTTTGAGAGTCAAAATATTGCCATGAAAGAATATTGCTTTCAATGATTACGTTCTTTTTTAAATATTTTTACAGTGCCCTTGATGAGATTTTACTCAAAAACGGCGCTACATAAACAGGGCCGGCTCTGAGCCAAACGCCATCTGTCGCTAGTAAAAACCTCAAGGGCATTGTAATAGGTGTTAGGTATTATTGGTGCTTTGACTCGTTGGCTCCTTGGTGCCTTGGCAAGTTGGCACCCTACTTTGAAATAAAATTGAATTTATTCAAAAGGCCTATAAAGTTATCTTATGTTTTGTTTAAATACAATAATTTTAAAAATATTCGTACAAAAGAAGTATTAAAATTAACGAGCTCCACAGCTCCGGACGTAGCGCATGTTTCCACAGCGTCTGTCTGCATGATTTGCGACTGATATCATCATTATTTTTGCAACAGTAATAAAAAGACACAGAGCACCATGAATGATTCATCCCGATGCAGAGTCACGAGTGTCATTCAGTGAAAAGCGCATCTCGATGCGGAGTGAAGTTGCAAGTTGCGGAGTCATCATCAGTCGGCATAATGACATTGGCCGCCCCGCGCCTTTCTTCCATAATTTGGGCAATATCAACCCCTAGGCCTGCTACCTGCAGGAGGGAAACATCCCTTCATGGTTTTCAAAGTACTACGACTATTGCTAGAGTTTTCTACCCTCGATGGAAGACATTAAAAATAAAACAGAGGTAATGCACTTTTTCTGATGAATACATTTTTTTAAAATATTGATAATTATTAACCCATTGGCCTCAAACGACGCATTCCTGGCGTGTGTACGGCGATGTGTCTTAAAATCTAACGACGCCGTCCCGGCGGGTCTGATGTCTATCGGCTTAAAAACGAAAAAGGGATACATTATTGACATCTGTGTTTAAAATTTTAAATGCCAATCGCTCTGTAGATAATTAAGCATTTATTTCGTAGTAATTGGCAGGACTCCGTTGGTACAATTTTTTCCTGATATTTACGATTGAAATTTTGTTATATTTCAGCTTCATTGAATTTTTTCAAAATGGCGTGTGGTTCGGGAATTGACAAGCTTGTTCGTAAATCGCATGGTGGGCTGCTAACAAGAGCCTCAATGGCAAAAAATATATATTATGGAAATAAGTATGATTAATGTACAACTTTTCTAAATCCAATTTTAAAAAAAAAATGGTTTTTGAAAAAAAATAATTTTCATATCCTCGTTTAATCATATTAATGTATTTTTTTTACAATGCATATGTTTTTTACATACCTTGTTTCAATGTCCAAGTAAATTAAAAAAGATTGTTTCGTTTGCATGTTTAGTTTAAAAGTTATGCAAGATTTAGTACACCACTGCACTTAAAAATTTTGGTACAAAATTAATTCGGATGTGAAGGACAATTTTTTAGCCAAACAATTCGGATGCCAATGGGTTAACACGTGAAATAATTGGTAGGTATCTACATAGTGCAATGCAATTAAAACTAAAATTCAAAACCTTTCCAACGGTCAAAGCCAGGTTTAAGGGGTAGGTTAATAGGCATATGGAAAAAAGCTTTTTTTTGTTAAAATGTGATAAATTTTTGGGTTTTTATAGCGTGTTGCTCTTCATCCATCTTTAGTCAAAGTATCGGACAGTATTACAATTATCATCAGAGCACCATGATGGACACTGTAATCCTGTCCGAATGAAGAAAAAAGCGTGATACGGCATAATTCCAAAAAATAATCACGATAATTCTTTTCGCTACAAAAATCTGAAATCACATCTGTTAAGAAGTTGTCAAAATTCAAGCTGCTAGAACATGAATAATAGCGCCAGTAGAAAAAAAAGAGCAAAAGTGTGAAATACAATAATCACTGCCATGGCTTCCTGGGTGAGCCTGAGGACCATGCACCAAATATTGATGAAGTATGAATGCATTTTCTTCTCTTATTTTCTAATTTATTAAAGGTATTGAACTGCACTACTCCTGCAATCTACACATCCCCTAAGTTTGTGTTTTACTTTAAGAGTATAAAGGCATTTTTACATCAGTTTGACAGACCCCATGACCTACCCCCCTATCTGCAAAAAAATGGCGTTGCTATCCCATGAGACTGTGCGTTGGTACAGCCTTCTTTCTTCTGTAGAGCCCAGGCGGGCCACTGTCATCTCTCGTTACTATGATTGATAGATGGGAATGCACCGAGCCCGCGCTACCCCAAATAGCCTACAGCCTACTCGCTACAGCCTATCCAACCAGAGGAGGTTTGACAAGATAATGCGGTTTCATTATTTCAACCCTTATCATTATACACTGGCTTAGTTCCAGCTGAATAATAAGGAGAATTAGTAACGCAGCGGATACACATGATACGCTTTCCATGAATAGTTTTATTCGTGCTCAAAACATTTGGAAAATACATTTCTATGGGGGTTTAGTATGAGTTTGCCACTGATAGCTACTTCGATGTAACCTATTTTCAGTTACACGCGTCGTTTGTAATAAAGAAAAAGAGGCGATTTATCTCGTAGCCAAATACTTCTACCGAAGCTGTACGAGTTTTTAAATAATCCTCATTGCTCTGCCCACAGAACTGGAGCCAGTGGGTATATGGCATCCTCATTTGGGATGTAATGTTAGCGTGAAGAGAGTGATGATGAGAAGATTGGATAGAGAAAGGCTGAAAATACCTGGCTAATCAGATCTGTGCACAAAGCAAGGCTAATGCCATTTCCAGCAACGTATCGATCCTATGAATTATAAACAACTCTTAAACCTATCACAAATTATTCTAATACTATTTTGTATTAACAGAATATGAAATAATACTGCGCATCCTGATGACATGCCGTATATCGAATATCAGGATATAAGTAATAATATATGTGCCACTAATAGTGTGCAGATTACTTTGCACAAGTTTCAAAATTATTAGCAGTCTTTTAATTGTCACAACATAAGGGTGGCAGGTTTGTAAACTTTAAAGACTAAGGACAAATCAAATTTCAACGCTCATTTTCCAGTTATGCGAAAGATTTTTTCAAGTTCTGTTTTTATTTCAGTTCTGTCAAGCCACTAGCCTATAATGATATAATAACAGAACTTGAATAGGACTTTAACAGAACCCGGAAATGAACGTTGAAATTTGATGATTTGTTCAAATTCTCCGAAACAACCCGTCCTAAGAAAACGAAGGGTTGAATAGGAACGGCATGATTTTATTGTGCAAGATAAGCGTTTCGATATGCTAAATCTTACTTTAAGCGACTAAATCTAGACTCAAGCAAGAAGCATTATATTATTATTACGTAATTAGCATTCGGTAATATTGAGAAAATAATAAATAATGAGAAAAACATTATATCTAAAATAAAACCATTGTTGGTTTTTATTGCCATGAATCATGGAGTTAGTAAGATTAGATTGTTAATATTAATTTTAGTTGTAAGTTGCTAAATATGTAAATACTCGTATATATGTCGTTAAGATAGTAGTTATAGGCCTTAGTCGTAAGTCACTAGATATAAGTCTTAGAGATAAGTCAGTAGTTATAGTATTAACTATTTAAGAAATATATTTGTACAGCGCCCTTGAGGTGATTTCTCACGAAAACGGCGCTATATAAATTAGCCAAATATTATTATTATTATTATTAGATTGTCAGAAACATATTATTAATTGAATTTTTAATGCCGTATTACCCACGAACCTCCATAACATAAAAAACAGTTTTGAGGGTTTTTTCTGACTATTAAACCCTATTGCGGCTGGCTACATTTGCAGTCTAGTTATATTATGACTACCTTGAGGTACACTGCAGTCTGTGGAGCTATGTTTTAGAAATTTTTAGCGTATTTCGTAGTGGCTATGTAAATTCCCAAGTACAAACGTTTATATTGTAGAAGCGTGTTTATTATTAATATGTTAATTTAAAATTACATCTGTTCATAATGTTAATATTTTTATCCCCGGTTGTGGTTTAGATTTTGTGCAGCTGAGAAACAACCATTTACTCTACATTAAACGTTTGGTTTCAAACTTTACCGTCCTACAGGGAATCAATATTTTTTTTTTGTTGAGAACCAACCAAACTTGTTTTAGTTTGATTACAGTACAACCTAAAAATCATAATTAGTAAACTTGTTGGTTTTACGATGGTTTAATTACACTACAACCTAAATGCTGTAGATTTAATTTGGATTATATTAAGTACCTAAGAATCTTATCATCCAAGGACGGTTTTTCGTTCATTTAAGTGAATGTAATAAATAACTACATCTTTCTACAATTCGAATCCACGATGAGAATTGTTTCATATCTTTATTGCAATCAGAAGCATTTCAAAGAAGAGTATAAAGCTATTTAATGATACAAAATACGTATTGTCATTGATAATGGAGGGGAGAAACATTTCAGGGAGCATTTGCTCAAAATAAAAGTCAAGTCATTGAATTTGGTTAACTGTCATATATTTTTAACTGGGCACATAAAAAAAATTAAACTCTTATTCGATCATTTTATTAATTGGAATTATTTTGTAGACTTTTGCAAGGGTTTATCCCGTTGAACGCAAAGTTTTTACCTACCCTTCACCATCATCTAATTATCCTCTATAAAATAGACAAACTACCAGTGTGTAATAAATCCTTCTACGTGGTCACTAAATTTGTACAAACCAAAATCACATAATCTATTATAATTACCACCAAGGAAGTAGATTCATCTATCATATTACTGTTCTATGGCAGGTACGGCCGTTTCTAGGTGTTTTTATAACCAAAGTGATTATTTAATATACTAATGTTTACTTTGAGAAATAGTTAAGTTGCAGTTACTGTTTAATATTCTCTTGTTAGTAATTACTGTCTGTATTCTCTGTATTTTCTCCTTTAATCTATAATTTTTCTAAATAGAAAAAGAAATATGCCCCTCCCATTAACTACCATTACTCTTTACATGGGTATATCTCAGTAACTCGTATTCAACATTAGATACTTGGATATATTTCAGTAACTTGTATTTAACATTAGATACGCGAATATATCTCGGTAACTAGTATTCAACATTAGATAAATGGATATATCTCATTCTTTTATTCAACATTAAACTATAAAACTGTTTTGCGTTTCTCGTGATAATTTCTATCTTCTGGGTCGTGTGCATCAAATGATATTTTTTTCAGTGAATTCAGGTCTCTCTTCGAATGTACTTCCAACCACAACAGCGACATTATCATTTTGGGAGACATTAATATTCCCTTGGAAAGGAAGACACATCCCCATTAAACAAAATTTCCATTGCGAGCAGTGCCAGTGGATGAACTATTCTATATGCACTTGTATGATATATGTACTGGCACACTGGATAACTTACGAGTTGAATTTTCCCCACGACGTTGTCATAAACGTACTGAATGTTGAACTTTCAGGCCATCTTCTCCTCACTTCCGTGCTGGCCTATGATCCCCAAAATTTGAGTTCAAAGCCATCGTCTTCAGAAATTGGAGGGTATTTGATATTGAAGCATTTTGCGTGGAACCAAGGACCTCGGGTCTCTGTAATCGGGATGAATTTGAAATGAAGCAAACGGTTCGATGCTGTTTGAAAATTAGTGCGGAAATAATTGAAAAATCCGACTGACAGCAATCGTCAATTATAGATTGCCCAATAAAAAATCATATCATGAAGAAGTTTCAGAGAAAAATTCATGTTAAAGTTTGGCGTGAAAAAAATGATTCGTAGGAGGACCCGCGAAAGCTTTTGCAGCAATTAAATACCGCGTGTATGGCGAGTTCAACGCCAGACTAATTATTATTCCTCTCTTGAAGCGACTACTCTAACACAGAAAAAAATGCAAAACATTGGAGCCCTTGGTGAAGAACTTTCACCTTCAAAACAAAATTTCCGTAATTGCACAAATGCCGCTGTTTGATGATTTCACAAAATGTTGCGAAAAAGGATATATTGCGGGCTATAGTATCTTGATTTGGGGTTTAGCAATGCGCTCAAGACCCCAAACCTACCTGGCTCTTAAAAAAGGTTTTCCGGATATAGCCTGTAATTACCACAGTTATTCAGAAGTCACTAGTAAAACAACTTTTACCAGGTATGATTTGAGATTTTCAAGGCCAGAGGTATTATAGTGATTTGTTTTTGGGGTATTATGCCGTGATGCGCTTCCGCCTTCTTTAGCCAACGTTTATATCCATCATCAGGGGAGATGTGTAATCAGATTACACGCAACACGGCATTATACCCCAAAAACAAATCACTATAACACTTTTACCAGGCACACTTAAAAAGTGAATTGTTACTACGATCCCAATACGATTACGTTGATAATGACAATACGCTTATAAATTTTATCAGATATCAATTTGGACCATTATTAAAACTCCACTATGAAATAATACCACGTAGAAATAAAATTTCGAATTGTGAATCTTTGGAAAATGAAAAGTAGATAATATTATGGTTAATTTCTTAAATTTGTTGGTTAATTATGACATTTTTTTAGGAAACAGGAACAAATAAAGCAGAAGGTTGTATGATATTATTCTGCAATATCACGCCAAGGGCGATTTATATAAAAGCAACTTGCGGCTATTTAGGGTTTAAAGAAAAATAAAGCTAGTCTGTCGGCAAAGGTAAAGAAAAGTTGAAAGGGGAAATAGTTGGAAGGGGTTGTGTAGGGGTTGTAGTAAGAGGGTGGAAGAGGGGCGGGGGTAGTAACTACGGAACAGACGCTCATGAATTAATCATGCGTAATACGGGAAATATAACGTTACTCCACCGAGGCGGGCTGATTGATCTTCTTCAAATAAGGAAAAGAAAGAAATAATAATTTGATGCCCCAAGAAAAATGCCGGTAGAATTGTGGTTTCTAGAAATCTTTGCTTTTTGATGCCCAATGCGAAAGCTCAAGGGAAGAATAATTATCATTGCAAAGACCCTAAATTACTAAAACGGAAATTTCTAATCAAAGAGTTTTAATAAGAGGGAGGGCAATGTTCTTTTAAACGAAAACAGAAAAATGCCAACAGCTCAATATTGCAACGTTTCATTTCATCGTATTGTTTTTATATATTAGGCATTTACAATATTTAGGTACTCTGAAATTATTTTATTTTATTTTATTGCATCTCACTATACATAAAACACTTTTTTTTCAAATACAAATCAACCTCACTAGGACTAAGCCTGTATCGAGGTTAACAATTTACATTTGAGTGAACAAACATGCGAGTAATCACAAATACAAAGTATTTAAATATTTAAGACAATATTAGTGATTTCTAAACGAAAATCTGAAACAGAAAAATCAGAAAAGGAAACGGTCACATCTGGGACTCTCGAGTTCCAGATGTGACCGTTTCCTTTTCTGATTTTTCTGTCTCAGATTTTCGTTTAGAAATCACCAATATTGTCTTAAATATTTAAATATTACAATTTGAGGTTTTACTCAATAAAGTTATTCCGAAAAATAAATACAAAGTAATTCTACATACAAACACAAAATATTTCAAAATTAAGAAAAAATAAGTATTAGATGTGTTACCAGATGGGTAATTCGACGGTATATTGTAACAACATTTGAACCATAGCTAATCATTAATCATTATTCAAAAGAAGAAGCAAAGTAGATAATAAAGACAGGTAGGGTGACATTCAGTTTTTAGCAAATGGGACTTATATAAAATTTTATTATTTAAGAAAGGACAAGGATGAAAAAATATTAAGACAATCGTCTGTCAATACAAAAAATTATAATATTGATGACTGAAATTTGAAATGAATGAAAAAAAGTGATAAATGATATGTACCTAGTTACTATTTTCAAGGATGTTAATAATACGTTAATATAAAGTAAATGGCCATACAGCCTGATCAAGACACTTGCCAGAGGGGGAAGGCGGTCATACAAATCACGAGCTCCCCATTGAATACCAGTTCATGAAGAATGGCTGTATTTCGTATTCACGATTTTCCATATTCACGAGAAGCAGCGCCGATTTCGTATAACTCATCGGTTCCACATTCGAATACAATCTTTTGAAGGTTTCCCGTAAATGCGGCGATATTTTTATGACAGCCATTATACCGGCACCGAATACGGCGTTGTTGTAAAATGGCCGAATGCTTTCATAAGCCTTTCATCTTTGAAAATCCATAATTCTAATGCAGCAGCCACATCCTACTGCGCTCGCAGCTCGCAGCTCGCAGCTTCCAACATCCCTAACAAAGAGAAGCTTTTCGGGTTTTCCATACCATTTTACGGTACTTCTAACAAAACGGATTCCGGCTGATGGAAAACAAGTTGAAGGGGTTTATGAATACATGTTGTTATTATGAGTGAAATTCTGAATGTAATATAAATATGAAAGAGCCATTTTATGAAAGCTACGAAGAAAGTTAATAATATTGGTGCAGGGTCCCTTCCTTTGTATATGTACAAAATATACGAAGCTTTTTAGACGCTATTTTGCGTTTTCATAAAAAATATGTATTCGTTCTGTTGATTTGTTGGTAAACCTAAGCTAAGCCCGGAAGTAAACAATTTCCCTTGTACAGACACTTTCATTATAATTATTAAATCCAAACGAAATGACATTTGTAGCGTACAAAAAAAATCCAATTGACGAAGAAGAAGATAATACTAATAAATGTAAAAAAAACATGAAACAGAAACAAAACATAAAAAGGTAATCGTCTAAACTGGGAATCGAACCCAGGATATCTGTCGCACCGGGGCAACGCTTCTAATCACTCCACCATTGGGACTTTATTATTTTAGTCATTTTTCTCAATCTCATATTTCTAATTCAGAATTAATAATATTATCTTAAAACTAATTTTTCCCATATTTTTGGTTGCTACCTTTTTTTAATGATTACAAAGATATTTTTTCGAAGTGTTTTTTGTTTGTTTTTGAAGTCAATATGTGTTTCATATTAACGAAATCGGATATGTTTATATAATACACTATCTAGGTGTTATTTTTCTGTGTCTTGTTCTGTTTCATGTTTCGTTTAGGTTTATTAGTATTGTTAATTATTATTATTTCACTATTTCATATGTTATTTAGTAAAAAATATAGCTGGTAATGCGTGTTTAGGATAACACATACACAGCGGCAGAAGTAATGTAATTTCTTTAAGAGTTAAGAGTTTTTATCAGCGTAAAGAGAAAAAACCCTGATGAATCACCACCAGGTTTCAACAGAAAACTATGTAATAATAATAGAATCTATGGTTGAATTGTTATCAGATCATTGTTGTATTCAAATGTTGAACTGTTCCACCATGTAACTGGAAAACTTAACAAATCGTGATGGAGTTCATTGGTCGATTTGTTGGTTCTGGTGAACCGTTATCAAGGTAGTGATTGTGTGTTTGTCTGAAGGAAGGGACGGTGATAGATATACCTTTACCGAAGGGCAGACAGTATATCGATCAAGAGATAGCACACGCCCATTTCAACCGCATTCATGTGCTACTCATAGCGAGTACACGCCGTACTACGTGTACGTCGTATAGCTACATGTGTTGCGGAGGGGAAAAGAAACTCTAGACAGGAAATATTGGAAAATGGAGAGATATTCAACGTGGAATAAGGCTAGACGAATTAATTATCGGGATCAGATGCTTTATATATTCATGCCTGGCAATTCGATGTCAACACTACGGTTGAGGATATTGTAAAATTCCTTCTCAATATAAACAAAGAAATTGTTTACGATGTTGTCAAATTGACAGCCAAAGCTGACTACGCCTCTTTCCGGATCGGAGTCCCGGAATCGAAGCTTTCGTTTTATATGGACCCGAACATATGGCCAAATCATGTTGCATTCAATGAGTGGTTTTTTCGGAGAAATGTTGCAACCAATGATAAAACGAAACACTCTAAGAGTGAGAAATAATTCTAACCTCTCTATATATTATCAAAACGTTCGAGGGTTAAATACGAAATTGGCAGTATTTAAAAACAACCTATTTGCTCGAGATAGCTTAGATTTAATAGCAATCACTGAATCGTGGCTGAAACCAAGTGTGCATAATTCAGAGCTATTTCCAGAGAATTATGTTGTCTTTCGTCGTGACCGCCTCACACGAGCGGGGGGTGTCGTCCTGGCTGTTCGTGCTGATTCTGTAACCCATGCTGAGAGGATTTCTTCAATGGACCTCCCCGACACTGAATCCCTGTGGGTGAAGCTATCCTTGAAATCTTCAACTGTTTTCGTATGTGTGATATATGTGCCACCTCGTTCTTCAACTTCGTTATACTACAACATGTTTGAAAAAATAGAAAGTAATTATAATCTTCTCAGTGACAAAAATATCTTAATATTAGGTGATTTGAACCTCCCTTCCTGTAACTCCAATACTGTGAACATGTTTAATTATTTTAAATGTTTCTACGGTTTGCAAGAATATAACTTGATATGTAATGATTATAATAACACTCTGGATATAGTTTTATGTAATGCCAAGGATCTTGTAAAGTGTGTTGAGAAATGTCATGACCCTATTACAAACGAGGATAAGCACCACCCTGCTTTGTCTATAAGTATTAGTGAGGCTCACTCAGGTGTTTCAAGTTCATGTCTAAACCCAAGTCCAATAGAAGTTCCCTCCTATCACGGAGCTAGAACCATAAACGCATGGAAATTCAACAAAGGAAATTTCCACTTATTATATGAATTGCTTTCTAAATGCTCATGGCAACCGGTCTGCCAAAGTTCAACAGACATAAATGCATTATGTACAAATTTTTACAATTCAATTTACAATATATTCGACAAGTGTATACCCATTTCCACACCTCGCACTACGACACACAGAGTATATCCTAAGTGGTACACAAATAGTATCATTTCAAATATTAAAATTAAACATATTTTTCATAAGCAATGGAAAAAAACACGTCACAACTTGGACTATGCTAATTTTTCAGCCTATCGCTCCATCGTAAAACATGAAATCAGTGAAGCTTTTAAAAATCATTTAACTTCAATGGAAGAAAAATTATCTATCGATCCCAAACAGTTTTGGAAGTACATTAAGGATCTAAAAAAATCCAACAACTCATTTAAGTCTATGATTCTTGACGGAGAGGAATTGACTACTGATGATAAAATCGCTAATAGTTTTGCAACCTTTTTTTCATCTGTTTACAAAAATGTCCAACCAACTCTCAATATTGACTCTACCCTTCACACTGTACAGATTGGGCCCTCATTCGACCTGGTCAGTATTTCAGAAAAAGATGTTAAGGAGGCACTCTCAAATTTAAAGAAACCTCACTCCATCGGTCCTGACAATATTCCAACATTTATACTAAAGGGTTGTTCCGACCTTTTAATACCACCATTATGTCATCTCTTCAATGTATGCCTAAAAAACGGGATTCTCCCAGACATCTGGAGATTAACTAAAATAACCCCTATCTACAAGAAGGGAGACAAACGCGATATCCGGAATTATCGACCAGTTGCCGTTCTATGTTCCATCATGAAAATATTCGAGAAAATCCTACATAAATATATACTTAATCACGTTAATCCAATTCTTGATGACCGTCAATATGGTTTTAGACCCCAGATGTCAGTAACATCAAACCTCTTATGCATCTCAGATTTCTTATCACAAACTCTCGACAATCGGGGACAGGTGGATGTTGCTTATTTCGACCTGGAAAAAGCATTCGACAAGGTTGACATCGACATTCTTCTAAATAAGCTAGCTTCATTTGGTTTTTCCAAAAGACTACTCTGTTTTTTTGCTTCATATTTTCGAAATCGTAGACAGTTTGTTTATTATAATGGTTCCAGTTCTTTGGAATTCATAGTTTTTTCTGGAGTTCCTCAGGGGTCCATCCTTGGACCACTTCTGTTTCTGATTTTTATTAACGATATTGGTTCAGTCATCACACATTCGCTGTATTTACTATTTGCAGATGACTTGAAACTATATCGCTCAATAAAAAATCATCTTGACTGTATTCTCCTTCAATGTGATATTGACTGCGTCTCAAACTGGGCCAAAATAAATGGCTTGAACTTCAGTACACCCAAGTGCAATATCGTCTCGTATACAAGATCAAAGAAACCGCATGTATTTGAATATACAATCAATGAAATTATTCTCCAACACCTAAACCAAATCAAAGACCTAGGAGTTATTTACGACAGCAAACTAACTTTTCACCAACACATCGATGATTTAATAAGCAGAGCATACAGGCTTCTCGGCTTCGTAATTAGAAACTCATATCCGTTTCGTAACACAAAAACACTGACGTTATTATATAACACACTAGTCCTAAGTGTACTTGAATCAAACTCGATCATCTGGGCTCCACATGAATTAACATACACTTTACGCATTGAAAGAGTCCATAAAAATTTTTTAAGGTTTTTATTCTCGCGGCTCTATGGACGTTACCCTTGGCTTTACCCATCGATTTATATATTAGGCATGACCAATTACCACTCCCTAGAGACACGTAGAGGTATTGCTTTGCTTAAATATTTTTTCCAACTAATAAACGGTCACTTATCTAATAATGAGATACTGGCCCAATTAAATTTTTTTGTACCAGAGTCTCACTCTCGAGGACGTCATCACAATCTTCTATATAGTAGAGCAAGCCGCACTAATTTATTAATGAACTCACCTGTAGGGAGAGCTACGTACTTTTTGAATGCGGTAGATAAAAAATTAGATTTTTTTTTGTGTCCTATAGCGCATTTGCGAGATTTTTGGCATTGCATATACACTGCATAAATGGTACAATTATAACGTCTTAGGCTTTATTACCTGTAATTGTTATAAATAAATGTACAAATTATATATAAATAAATAAATAAATAAATAAATAAATAAATATTAAACGATAAATTCACATAGATTCTTTTTAAGGAAAGGAGGGAAAGAAAGTTCTAGTGGGTAGGAATCTGGGGGTCAGTGTATCCAGAGGTGACGGATATATGCATCCATCCCACAGACATAGGAATTAATAGACGAGAAGATAATGGCGAGGGGTAAAATCAACTATTGAAGAACGAAGGGGGTTAAGCTGACTGTGATTCGTCAATAAATCAATCTGACAGTAAATAGGCATCTCGCATTATAATATCACCATTTAGTTCTTAAAAGTAAAATCTGCTTTTGAATGAATAGACATTTTTACATGGGAGCGCAAATTACTCGCCACGTTATGAACTAATTTGCGAAGTCCAAATTCGGCAAAGTAAATTTCTTCTGTTTGCAGAGTCGTAGTTAGTTTCAGAGTATTTAGTTAAGACACTTTTACAAATGTTTCATAATTTACTTACCCCAGTAAACAACGATGAGCACACTTGAGAATCGCTACATTGTGATGTGATAGTATATGTTTCTAAAACTGATCCATATAATACGGTGTGAATAAGCTTAAAATAAAGTAAAATAATGCTTACTTATGGAATGTAATACGACAATTGGGTTTATTCTCTTTTTCACATCTATTTTTACAAGTTTTCATATCACAAGTCAACATTTTGCCGTGTTATTTCGTAAAATGAACCGATGATGCCTCGACCATAGTTCGCACAAGAATGATGACGTCACGTTTTCAAATTTCACTTGAGGCCATACGCGAGCCCAGCCGGCTCCAATGGAACCGGTATGGGGAGTGGGGATAATACGCTTTTAATCACTTAGGGCAGGTCTACTAATATTCATATGTCTATGATCCATCCCTTCCATTGCGGTGCAGAGCGACGGGCAGATAGTCCGGCTGGAGAAGTCTCCCTTAACTGGCCTCTCCAGATCCGGCCCGCCACGCATTCAGCAGACGCATTCGCCGCCATGACCTGGACAAACCTTACCCAGTGAACCCGGACACCCCTGCTAAATCACCAAAATTAGTTAACCTATGAGAGAGATATTGGTTATCCAATAAACGGGAGCCGGGACGGCAGCGATACCCATCCCCGCCTCCCAAAAAAATTAATTCTTTTTTTTGGGGGGATGAGTTTACGCGGCTTATACAAATATATACGGTAATTCATTCCCACTGTTGATGACATATATTGCCAAAGCAATCTACAAGCAAATATTGAATATCATTTTTACGGTGACCGGATAAATCATCACAACTTTAAAAAGTTATAGAAAGTTATGAAACAAAAACTTTATTAACTGGGTTAAGTAGGTTAGGTTAGGTTAAGTAAGGTTAGGTTAAAAAAAAAATTTCATTGTTTCTAATGACTTTATATCACTTTTTAAAAGTGTGTTGAATTGTCACTGTGTTGAGTTATCAAGGAACCCATTTTTACACGCTACGTAAGCCAATTCTTTTTTATATGAAACTATTTAAAACCCTTAAGTTGGCCGAAGTTACTAAAACTTTCAAAACTCAATTTCGGGACAAGATGCGAGAATGTTGAGTAGTACAAGCGTATTCCGATCTAGTCACTAAACACTAGACAGAAAAATACATTTCGCATTCACATTAATGTATGAAATTAATCAAAAATTAGTTTTATCAGAGGTTGTAAATCAGACATGTCGGTATATCCACGAGTAGCCTAGCGAAATTGGTTCCTCCATCATTTAGAAATTCATATAAAAAACTCTAGTCCTTCATTAGGACTTGTGCGCATTCCGTTTGATGTAAACAATTCTTGGTGCGCTCATATTTCCTTGTTCCTTGTTGAGCGAGCACCCCAGATACTCAACTAGAGACTATAGTCTACTATTATATAGATGAGACAGGCAGTTAGTGGATAGAGGAGTAGCTTTGTGGTACGGCCGCCTCCTGCGATCGGATCTTTTTGAACTTTCAAGTACTGCAGATAAGTCGCTCGGCAATTCCCTTCCCTCTCTTCCCTCTCCGCGGGCGCTTTACGCCGGGGTTATGCGGCGAATAAACGTATTGTTTGACCAAATATAAAGGATATAACGACTACTTAATCAAAGCAAATATAGGAATAAACTGCGTTGGATGCTTATTGTTTGAAACTCGGTATTTCCGTAGGGAAATCTTAAATATCATCACTTCATGTGCGCATGTTTTATTTGTTGTATAAAGGATTAGTTTATGGCCTGGTCTCAATTCCTTCTAAGCTGTCTAGAATTACTTTTGATAAAAATATTATTGAAAATATGAATCATGAATACCTTAGGAATATGTAGAAAACTGTTTCTTTCTGGCTTGACATTACAATTTAATCCTATACATAAATCCTTTATATACGTACATTTATCGTTATATTTTTCAGTATTTTACGTTTATAATCTACATTTAAGACAATGCTTCATGAAAAAAGTCATTTGTCAAAAAAGTCAATGATTCGACAATCTCAGTAAGTGCTACCACAATATATCAAAAAACACTCAACAAACATAATATATTTTAAATACAAAATAAACAAACGTACAGACAAACTCTCCCTGAGGTAAAAACAGAAAATAGGGTATTTTCACTCTTTTTCATTTTCGAAAAAAATGCGTTAAAAATTATGACAATGGTGGTATTTTAGTGTGTTGACGAATAAAATTTCTATAAGGATTTAATTTGCCATTTTCGATTTGCCGCCCAAACGACATTTCTTGTCGAGGGCGACGTTGGTGATAGCCGTCTTACCATAAATCGGCGTTTTCTCTTTCATAACGATGTTGTGGCCAGTTGGAAAAGTTTCGGAATGTGCGGTTTAAAGATCGTATTTCATATCAAAATTTATGAATGAAAAAGTGTAGTATTAAAATTACACATTTTAGTTCAGTTTCAGAAAAATATACTTAAAATCTTTCAGCAAAAAAATTAAAATGGCAATATTATTTTTAATACATTTATTTGCGTATGCAGGGATTTAAACCTGCGACTTCTGGCTATCTAGACGAGAGCCTCACTCCTCGACCACGGAGGTCATCTAAATTTAAAATGAAAAACAAATACAATCCTGAAAATGTAGGTACTTGAAAATTCTTAATTTGATGATGTTTACGTCAGTATTATACTCAGTTTATTAAATGGGCCTTCTGATTTATGAGGTCTACATTATAAATACTGACCTCTGTGAGACCGCGGATTCATGAATTTAAATTTCAGCAGGATGAAAACGTTTATTTTTCATCATCCAACATTAATAATGCGGACAAAAGCCGCTATCAGCAGCGGCTGTTCGATTGTCCAAACACGAAAGGAAAATATATATCGAGCCATCCGAAATCCAGCATCTTCCATTTAAAACCATAAAATACAAACTAGAGGCGGAGGCCAAAAATAAATTGACGATTTATTGGCCTTTTGGTAGCGCAGCGCCAAGAATTTTCCGAGTTCACAATACACCCCTGTGGCTTTACGCGGGCTCAATGAACGTAACGGTAACGATGTTTTATTGTGTGGATTAAATAAATGTGCCACATTTCACCCGGCGCCACCCCTGGCCTGCCCCGGCTCTGCTCGGGCCTGCCCGACTAGTGTTGCCGTGAGGTTTTCAAAATATAAATTTATTGCCAGTACTAAAAATTGTTCCCGGCCACCGCGCGGATTTGATTAATATGAAATACGTCAGAAATGCTTAATACAAAAACATCGTTTATTAAAAAAATATGTATAATATCTGCAGATTTATAGGGTTCCTTTTAAATTGAAGTACCGTGATAAATGATATCATAACCCGCCTTCCAGGCATAAATATTGTTCAATGAAAGGATTTAATTTGCTAAATCCTTAATTATTGTTGTATCATATTCCGGGGCTTTCTGAATTTTTGGAATTAATGTCGAATTTCTGTTATTGTCGTTTTTCGAGTTTCTATACTCCAAGTAGTACCACTTTAAACCATATTCGAGGTATAAATACGCGTTAACCCAGAACTGAGAACACACACTGAAAAGTTATATTTTCATGTGGCTTTAATCATTTACGAGGGAAATTAAAAACACTGTAGTAATAAATTTAAAAACTGCTTCTACAAATGGGTTTATAACTTGGTTCGAAACAAAATAAACCTTATAATTTTCACAGCACTTCCATAATTATCACTGATCAGAACCACAAATTTGCCTAGCTTGCTTTCGAATAATTTTTCTTCATAATCGAATGTAATGTTAAAAATATATACCTTTTGAGCAAACAGTGTGATTACGGATTCCACGTGGGTTTCCACACGTAGGGAAAGAGGTATAGAGGGGTGTGTTGGGTGGGGTTGCATGTGGGGTGAGTGTTACAACCCTCCACAGGTAATCTCATAAATTGGGTTTAAATTTTAAACTGCGCGCGGGGTAAGTAAACCCAACCTGGGTAAATAAAGCTCCAACAATATTAGCATTCACGTTCATGATTGCACGTTCAATGGGTCTAGTGTCTACTCGAGGAATTTGCTCGCTGCACTGTTGTTTTAGCGAGTTCTTGAACGAATTGCATTAGATGTACACATACACGTGCTGACGTTAATATCACTTCACGATCAGCCTACGTATATATATTTATTATAGCTACATCAAAAATCGTAAGAACCGAGTTTTTATAATGCGTTCTTATGTATTATTACATCTCAGAGTGACTTATAAAAAACTATTCTCACATCTCGGTTCTAAAATATATAACAATATCCCTTCACAGCTTAAACTGTGTGAATTGTCATCCTTTGGTCCAAAAATAACAAAATAGTTATTAGATCTAGGCAGGACTGATTCCAAAATATTACTAAAAATGTAATCTGATAGTTGTTTATTACGAACGCCAAGTTTTATCATCGTGTTTACATACTCATGTTTTATAAAATTTTAAATTTTACAAAATTTATTATTTTTCTTATATTCGCCATTAGTGTATTACGTACTCAATTTGCTTGTCATATTATTCAACAAGATAGTGTAACTATTATGTATTTTGTAATGTTACTGTTATGTATTTTGTAATGTTACTGTTATGTATTTTGTAATGTTACTGTTAACATGTATGATAATTTGACTGTCCTAAAACGCGAAAACTTCCTAGTTGGACAGTCAAAAGCTTTCTTTACATATGATGTAATGTATCTTTACAAAATATATAAATAAATAAGTTCAGACCGAAAAATTTTATATTAGAATGATCCTGAAAATACGAAAAACCTTTTATTCCCATTTTTCGTAGTTTTATTTATACGTTTAAGAAAATTAAAAAAGGTCCTTCACAGCTGTTAGGTAGTCTAAAAATGGTGACCGGATAAATCATCACAATGATAATTCATCACATCTTTAAAAAGTTATATAAAGTCATGGAAAGTGATGAAACAAAAACTTTATTAACTGGGTTAAGTAGGTTAAGTTAGGTCAGGTTAGGTTAAAAAAAATATTTTTTATCGTTTCTAATGACTTTATATCACTTTTTAAAAGTGTATTGAATTGTCATTGTATTTAGTTATCATGGAACCTCTAAAAATATATTTATGAATTACTTACTGACAAACTAACTATGATCAGTTTCAATCGATTGGATAAAAATCACCCCCAATATCTACATATACAAAGTATAGTGGTAATAAATTTATTGAAGGCCTCCGTGGTCGAGGGGAAAGTGTCTCGACTAGCAATCCGGAGGTCGCTGGTTCAGATCCCTGGGTGCGGAGTTTTTTTTGATAAATTTTGTTTTTTTTCACAATTTATTTATTGAAAATAAAAGTATATAATAAATTTGCGGCACGTTCCAGAGTGGAAGATACTCTCGGTATCACCCTGGTGTGAGACCACCATTAAGAATTGAAACGTTGCTTGAAATGGCTTTTTAGCCGTGATTTATTACCAGATCAATAGCCAGATACTTTCCAACTTCCTCTTTCCCATCTGTTTACTATGCTCAATACTTTCAGACTTACAACATACCTCAATTGGGGATTCCATATTCTCACTAGCTCCAGACGGTTGGGAGCAGTTGGGACTCTTGTGCGGTAATTAAATAAAAAAAACACTAGTTGTTAATACTTTTCTCTGCATTATATCAAGTTAAAAATCAATAATAATTTCAGATGTTTTTAAAAATATATTTTTAATGTGTATACCGCACAACTGTCGCAAATGCTCCCAACCGTCTGGAACCAGTGAGACTATTGCATCCTCAATCGGGGTATGTTGTGAGAAAGGATGTAGTGGGGAGGGAAGGAGATGAGGAAGAGGAATTTCCTGGCTATTCAGATCTTGTTATCAAACACGGCTAAAACCATTTCAAGCAATGCTTCAATACTGAATGGTGTTCTCACACTAAGGCGATACTGAGAGTACCTTCAACTCTAGAAGGTGATGTCGAATAGAATAATTAAGAGATATCTATTAAATTACCTTAAATAAAGTGTACATGAACAAGCCTTCAAAGCCATAATAAAATAATTTAAAAAATAAAACATTTGAAAGGTTCTCTCTACTGTTCCGTTAAAGCAGTCTTTCTCAAAGTGGGCGAAAACGTCCCCCTTGTGGGCGGTGGAGGAACAAACGAAGAATAAAAACCAAATTCAAGAATGACTACCAAAAATTTGGCCTGCAAAAGTGAATCTCCCAACTGTACCCTATGTTATGTTTGGTTGTTCAACGATTTCTGATAGCATTTCCACTGTCGTATTTGTGTAAATGTGGATTTAGTGTTGTAGAAATGGTGCTAATTAAAAAGAGAAATCGGCCGCAAGTTCTAATTGTTTTAAAGTAAATTCTAACCTGATATTAACAAACTCGTCGAAATGCATCAGATTCATCATTCACATTCGCATCAGTTTTATTTCATCTTATTGAAACATTATTTGATCTCAGAAATGGGATATTGGTCTTACCCTGTCTATCCTATATCCATTTATAAAGCACATTTATAATTACATTTAAAATTAATGTTGCAATAACTGTTTTTATGAAACGCAACAGATGGTAATGTAAAATGTTAAGTCAAAAAATATGGGAGGTACTATATATTTTTTTTAAATCTCAGTGGTCAAAATAAGTTTGAGAACCTATACATCAAAGCCCCATTAATAATAATATTTCACAAGCTTATAATATTTTGCTGTGTTAAAAATCTGATTTATCTCTTAAAAAATATCGTTGGTTTATGCATATCTTGAAAAGACCATTAATACATATTTGAACTATTGATCTCTGCAAATAAAATAAATCCACACATAAATAATCGTTAAGCCTTGCAGCAATTATATTTTCCACACACAATAATAGTAGTAACACTATTTATGATTAAATTCGATCCAACAGTTCTACTGTGATATAGTAAGCATAGATTTATGACGTTATAAATTATATGTCTGACGTGAACTAGTAATATGTATCAAACCAGTTATGTGGCTATACAATGTCGATAAATGGGGCGTTTATGCAGGTATCTGTTATCAGTGGCGCACACCTGCTGGGATCGTGTTGGCTTGTGTGATCATCCCGTTCAAAAATCGTGTGTGTAGTATTTTTACATACGTGTAACTTACGTATTCCTAATAGTAGTATTGGTTCAATGTCCAAAAATAGTGTATAATCTTATTTCCTATCATGGTAATGATTAGAACTTATTAACGACTCTCAAACGAAAGATGAGAAACAGAAAAGGCAGAAAAATATTCAGTATCATCTAGAAATTGAACCCAGGACCTTTTTTTATCAAGCATTGAAGTTTTGTTATCTTACAATCATCCACAAAGATAGCAGCCAAAAATATAAAAATAAAATTGAAGATGTTGGTAGCTTACAGTCGAAGTATGACACAGTTAAAAATGACGTGGGTTGACATGGTCGAATTAGCTCAGTGATCAGATCAATTCGCCGGCAAGGAAGGGGTCCTGAATCTTCTGTCTTGTTTGTTTCACGTTTTTTGTTTGAGAGTCATTAATGTTGTCTTAATGATTAAACATTACAATAATTTGAGGTATTACTCATTGAGTTATTCAACTATAAAAATATTATAATCTGATTAGTATTGATTAGAATTTTATTTTTGTTGGGGACCCTGAGGTATAGCTCTCAGATCATATCTGTGAAGATACAGTGCTTTCGGTCTTTCATATTGAATGTTTCTCCGAAACTTATTGTATGTCACATGTGAGGACTTTGTGCGGTATGTCTTTACACTATTGTAGATTTTAGACTTGTGTCCATGAAACCATATCTTTAAGGAGGATACAATACGTAATGAACCATGCATGGTGTTCCAACAGGTATTATGTCATTTGTGAGGATGGTTTGGGGAATGTCTTTTAACTAAAAACACTAATGTGTTCTCCTAAAACAGATATTATTATCTGCGGAGAAGTTATGCGGATTATTACTTAATTGAAGGTTTTGAGGCAATTCTCTAGAACTGAAGTATTTTGACATCGGAGACATGGACATATTCCACCTGACATCACGACATCTCACTGAATCAACGTGAGGTTACTCTTCGAATTGTCTTCGAACTGAAGACACTGAGGTATTCCCTCAGGACCTATCATATATATCTAGGAGTGAAGCATGAACCCTCAATGCGATTAGTCGAAAAGACCTTTAGGAATCATCACAATTAGACCATTGCAATAAATAATGGAACATACGTAACAAATGTACGTACGAGATGTTTATTAAAAAAACAAAACCAACCTTCGGGGTCGTTAAGGGACCCCGAAGTGGGAGGGAAATTAATGCTTCCGTAAAAGTAATAAATAAAAAATGTACATTAATGTGAGAGATTTTATCTAGATGAAAAACGAGCATGTTTTGATCCAGTTTGAAATCCAGTAAAACGAAGAAATTTTAGTTTGCCCTCCGCGAATACCAGCGCGATTAACCCGATTAAGGCATTTGAAATTTGTGTAGGGTTAACCCAGAGGCGGTGACCGTTGATGAGGTTCTGGTCAGGGGAGGGGGAGGGGGTTGTTTATACAAGTATAAATCATTTTATTGCCGCTCATTTAGCACCGCTAGCAATTGCAGAAGTCGTTAGGCTCTGGAGGCAGTGCGGGGCTATCCGCATGTTAACTCGAATTTCATAAACTTCGTAACACAGTGGCAAATGTGTAAATCATGGAGCCATAAAACACTTAATGTGTACATAAAACTTTGGTGTAATAAAACTGATAAGGATACAAGCACTTAGGTGGGTAATAAATAACTATTTGAAATAAGTATACGACCTATTGTAAAACTTGCGACGTATTCCAAAAGATGTTTGGTGTTTATTTTTTAATGCGTATTTTAGCTTGATTACTACTTAAGGCTACTTTGTAAAAATTTTATGGTGGAATAAAGCCCCGGTAAGGCTGAAATACTGGGTTCATTTCCTAGATGCCACCGAATATTTTTCTGATTTTTCTGTTTCACATTTTTCATTCGAGAATCGTTAATATTATCTTCAATGATCAAGGTTGATAATTATCTAAAATGGAGACATGACCATCGCACAACAAGCACCTTCACAACAAGTATCTTAATATTTCATAAAAGGCTTAATCGGTGGTGCCGTTCTTTACTTGAAGAATACCTTTATGAGCAGTCACCCAGCCTCCATAAATCACAATATAAATTGGAAAACGTAAGCAAAGGATGATAGTTCTCTTAATTAACTCACTTGATATCAATTCATCCAATAGCCATACAGGAAATTTACTGAAGAAACAACTCGAAAAACATATTTCTTAAGAATCCTTTTTCTTCCACAGCCGAAGAACTAAATAGAAAAAGTCCCATCAAAGGAAAGAGAAAGTTTGGCGAAAAGATAAAGAAGTGAATAAAGTTTATTCAGCTTTACTGTTGTAGGACTGTTGGAACCTAACCAGAGATAGTGCAAAGATTTGGCCCGTGGAAAATAAATGATGAGGGTAAATGGGTATTGATGGAATTGGAAAAGGCTGGATTGGTCCGGGACCCCTAAGAAAACCTCCGTTTCGTGCAGATAACATCTCACTACCCATTATTACAAGCCTTTTGTCTAATTAATGAATTAACACGGGTAAAACACCTCAATGGAAATCATTCTGTTTAGCCCCAATATAATTCTATCAGCTTATTGTAAATCACTATTTCCTTTCACTTTTGAGAACATTTTATCTCAAAGCTTTAATATATTTATTTACTTATTAAAATCCTTTAACCGTGGTAAAAATAATTTTTCAGAATAGTTTATGATTATAAAAGTGTTATAGATTGTAAAAATTAAATGTCTCCGGTCTCGACCTCGACCTGGTTAACGGAAGAAGTTATTAGCTCTGAACCCAGATGACGTGGGTTCGAAAACCGACGTTTTTACTGATAATTAATTTAAAACTTTCTTCAGGCCGGTATGTCCCACAATATTGATAATTCCGATTTTGCAGGTCGTAGTTGGAAACATATAAACTCTGGAGGGATAAAACGGTAGTATTCAATACGGCCACCATCTTGAACCGGAACCGTAATATAACAAACAAATTCACAGTCTAAACGTATTCCTCTGCTAAAATTGTTATTGCATATTGATTAAAAAGACATATTAAATGGTATTAGGGTCTCGAAAGAGTCAAACTTGTAGATATTACTGTGTGAAAAAGTGAAACGCGTAACATACATACATTCCCTTTTGCGCTTATACAAATCCAGTCAAAAAAGGAAAAAAAAAACAAATCTCATTTTTACATTAAAACCTTCGCACCACGTGCCATCATCAGTCAATTAAGTTGACCTATTAAAATAACCGACAGAATTTAATGTAAACATTTCCATCATTTAAATGTTCTGCAACTTTTTAATTACTCGGTTGAATTAAAAATCATATCCGAACGGGCGAAAACGGGCTGAAGTGGGAAATTTCCTCATTACGGCTTCAAAGTAATAACAAATGTTGGTGGAATAACGAGTTGTTTGTAATAATGAAAGCTCTCATATTGTACGAGGTTTTCCGCACAGGGTGGGCCAGGCAATACAGCAAAAATGTATTCTTAATTACAATTATTTATTTCATGCGATTTAGCTAATGCCGAATACTTTTGTGTAATACATGCTGTGAGTAATTGATTAATTTTTCTTAATTCAATATTTTTTATGAAAAAAATGATAAGGAGCTAATGATAAGTTCGTTAAGCTATTCATACAATACAGAACTCTTATTTGCATAATATAAAAACCGCTGTACTCGGGAGGATAATTGTTGAATTCCCGTAATCCTAAAACCTAAATTGTTTCTATGCTACTCAAAGTGCGTAAAATTATTTGTATGTGCCTCGCAGCCTATGCATAATAATAAATAATCAGCTTCAATTCGCCCATAATCCGCGATAAAGGCGGTGGAATCAATCATACCGAGAAGAGAATTAATGTCGTGCAGATGCGCGGTGAGTTCTTTCCACTTTCCTATGCGACTTATTTCTCCTTGGTGCGGTGGTTTTTTTTTACACACTAATTACATTATTAAATGATTCTTCTATACCATGCATCTAAAAAGCCGTGGACGGAGCGATTCGAGAAAAATTTGAAACAGGAGGGAGAAGACTTGTCTAATCAAATACCCCAAAAAAATCATAAGCTGTTATAACTGAATGAACAACAAAAAAATAAAATAAAAATAGTTCATATGCACCATTTTGCATAAAAATCAGTTCAAAAGTTAGTCATTCAAGATGGCTGCCAGGCAATTTCCTCTCTCCCTAGATTTAGCTTCAATGCCATTCATACAAAATCGCATTAATGCTCTATCTAGGTCTTCTTGTTCTTATGTTCATGTTCTATGCACATAATTACACCCCAATGGCAAAAACTACGGGACAACACCTTACGAATAATAAATTATTCTAGTTAGATTTCAAGCTTTTCCCCGTCTGGAAAGTTTTGATTTGAAAACGTGAATTTCGTTGAAAATAAAATGCGCCTCTTTTTTGTAGTATAACTAGGTTTATTTTTTAATTAGCAGTAATCTACTACTAATTACAACTCGGCATCATCAGGGGTTTTTATAAATCAAAATTCCATTTCTTATTGAACAAAACATGAAGTAAACAATATAGCGTCTCATTTTTTTACAGCTAAAATTTATTTTAGTAAAATCTTCATGTCTTATGATGAAAATTAGATTAATTAAAATAGTCGCATTGACGAAGCAAATGCAAATAAAAGGTGAGCACGTTTCGTGATGCAAAGGCTTACCGATTGAAGAGTTTTTGCTGACACAAACAAAGACTTTAAAGAATTTCAAATGGATACATTTATAGTTGGTTAATTTTCGTCAAAGTATGTATAAATATTTAGTCGAGTGTTTTCAGTGAGACACGTAAACAGATTTCTGCTTTCAAAAACAGATCAAAGTTCTGACCTAAATAAACATCCCGAATGATGATAATTCACAGTCCACCCTGTTGTAGTGACTTGTGAAGGAGGAAGGTGAATCCCCGGTGTATTGGTGGGTCCAGCCAGCGGGCCGGCCTGATGATATCATCAATCCGCTTCATGAGGGTGGCAACCAGTAACGAACACCGTATTTTATTATTTTCCATTAACTATTCACGAATGGAGTGTGATTGTATTACTACTACACTCTCTATATGACTCTCATAAATTCTTTATTGGTTCTTAATTGTGTACTAGTATGTGAGTAGGAAAATTAATTTTTGGCCAACCCAGAAAATACACCGACGATTTAACTAATATCGTGCAAAAATTGTCATCCGCGGCAAACTTCAGCTTCTTCATTAAGTGGAAGCTACAAGCCAAAAATGTGTATATTCTTGGTATACTTTATATTGTTGGTAATCGGCATTAAAATCGCTTGACAAACGGAGTCTAGAAACGTTCGAATTCAAGCACAAAACTGGTTTTTATTTATTTTGTAAATAATTTTATAAGAAAGCAAAAAAGTTAATCAAATGAAACTGTCACAGATAATCTTAGCTATAATAATTTCATACATTTTTATTGAATTTTTTTTTTGTAGTTTACATTTATATTTTTGATTGAGTAATTTATTTTTTTATTTGTATTCTACAAAAGCGAAACGATAGGAAAACCTTCAATTTATCTAAAGCATATTTTGTGGTATTTATAATATACACCAGTTCGTTATAAAGATTAATCAAAATACTGATTTAGCACTACGCTTCGCCTTAAACATGTAAAATTTCTACTTTGTCTTTCTAGTGCACTTTTTTCAATGGTCATTTACTTCAAAGCATCTGTTTTGAATGATAATGATGAAGGCAGTCTTATGTTTTATGATGAATTAGCACAGACCCGTGAAAAATCACGAGAAAGACCTAATTCGGCAGTTTCCGGTCGTTAGGCGTTATTAAGGGTACACACTGCGATTAAACGCAGCGGTTTTGGAATAGCTGAAAACGCCAGGCGGCGTACTAACACGCAATGCGACTGGCGTTTTTACTTAATTATTTTTCAGTTGTACGGGACGGCACTGTAGTCGCCGGCCGCACAGACGATATAGCGGGAGTGGCCGGCTGGCCGCTTCGACGCCTTGGAAGGGAAGGTCGGGAAAAAGTAGGGAGAATGTTGTAAAAATGGAAAAAATGGGGAAAAGGAAAAATGGGGAAAAATGTGGTTAAAAATGGGGAAAAATTAGGATAGGGAAAAATGTGGGAAAAGTGGGGAAAAATATAGGGAAAAGGGAGAAATGGGGAAAATGTGGGAGAAAGGTATAAGGCAGGGGGAAGGAAGGTAGGGGGGAACCTGCGCCCTGACTAGGGACGCTTCGACTATTGTGACAGTTTCTTCTTGATGAACACCAGGGAGCCGGGAGAAAGAAGAAGGCCAGGTTGCAGTGAAGGTCCAGGGCAGAAGAGGCTTGAAGGCAGTCAGGGCAGTCCAGGAGAGGTGTTGATCGTTCGATGGTTGCTGGCTCTCTGCCGAATTGCACAAGTTGTCCGCCTTTTAAAGGACCAACGGGCCTAGCTCTCCCTTTGTTAGCGACAAATTCCGAGAATTATTTTTGGGTTCCCGGAATTTGTCACAGGAGAGAGCGCCGTTGTTGCGTAACTTGGAAGGGGACGATTTTGACTAGGTCCTGACTGTTCTTCAAACCACTTTGCCCGTGTCATTTTTATTCAATTATATTTTGTGAGTTTGCACATATTACAGAGAGAAAATATTTTTTACAAGGCAGCTTTGCACAATATTTAATTTGTGCAAATTTACATATTAAAGAGAGAAAACATATATTTAAAAGGGGAAGATTTGCACAATATTCAATTTTGTGCAAACGGCAAGTTTTGTAAAGGAAACTGCGTTTGCACAATTTCAAAATTTCATGCAAATCTTCCATGTTTTGTACAGATGATAGGTATTTAATTTATAAGAGGGTGTTGGGGGGTCAAGCCTTTGTTTTTTGTCTATAATGATGACTGCTTGACCCCGTGGTTTTATTTATTAATCAGCAGATAAGATTTATAGTTTTACACAAGTGCAGATAAGATTACAGATTTTTATAGAGAGAATTTTGTTGCCTAAATTCGAATATGCGCAGAGGTGAGTTTGTAAAGGAACTGCCTCTGCGTAAATTCAGATTTATTAAAATTAATTTAAGTCGGTGGAGGTACGTCCGGTACATCAGTATCAACGTGAAATAGAATTAAGTAAAAAGTTGTTTGGCGTTTTCAGCTATTCAAAAACCGCTGCATTAAATCAAATCAAATCAAATTGGACTAACTGGATTTAATAACAGTGGAATCAATTATTTCGCTTCGTGTCTCATCTAAATATAAAACATCAATGGTGATTGTCTGAATTCCCGTAAAATCAGTTCCAATTTTGAAATTGGCAGTTAAAATATTTTTCTTTTAAAAATATTACTCTCAGTTATTACTCTCTCTGAAGCTACAGACAGAGTTACAAATGAAATTAGTTTTTTAATGTCATTTGCTTCCACGTGCAAATAGCCTGGTTCCAAACATGGGCAGTGAATTTGTAGGAATGCCATTTTATTACAAACATTTTCTCAACTATAATGCTTCTCATATATTGATTGTTTCCCATTAGAACCCATGTTTCTATGCGTCTAACGGAGAGTTTCTATGGAACATTGATTTTTAATATTAGTATTTATATTCCTAAACAGTCAATTATTTTATCTAAAAGTAGCGTGTTACCTCACCTTTAGTCGAATCACAGGCACAACCACTTGCCACAACCATTCTACCATTCCACAAAGGTAACCCGAGTCTTTCGTGCCAATAAAACACACGACACCAATCAATTGCCAAGGGAAGAATAGAACTTACATCCATCAGCGAGGGGTGATAACTCAGCAATCGGAATAATAATTATAGCGAGGTTTTGCTGAGCGATACAGCCTGAAACAATGGCAAATAATTAACAATTGGAGTAAGGGTTGAAGCAGGATTCATGGCTTCTCCGCTACTCTGCCGCTTTGTCTATGCGGGACATTTCTAACACAATGAAGTGTGCTGTGAACAGACGAATAAATACGATTAAATTAAGCCCCAGGAAATTAAACGACGTTACCTATTATATTCTGTTAAAGTTTTATAGTACTACTTTTGTAGTAAGTGGAATTGCACCGTGGAAATAAGCGAGTTTTCTAACTAAATAATCTTCTCTTTCAGGAAATGACACCCATATCATACGAACAATTTTTAAATTTTTTTTTTAAATTTTGAAAAAACGCTTCTTGAAATAAATACGCAAACTTAAAACGCTTAACCTGGGTCATTTAAATAATTTTTAATTTTCTAGATTCTCCTCTGCCATAAAGAAATTTAATTTACTGAATTTAACTCAACTTGAACTGTACATAAATCGAACGCCGTTCTATAAGCATTACATTTTTTTGAATTATTGACAGCCATTTATGGATATCTGAAAGCTCTTACGGTCCCCGAAAACTGTAAACATCTAAATAAATACATACTAGATTTACAATGGAAAAAAATAAGATTTTTTAAAGTAAAGTTAGTATAGTTTTAAATTTTATTACTTTACGATGTGTTCTAAAACAATTGCTTTGTAGCATTGTAGTTAAGATGACAAATCTCATATTTTGACTATATTATAACGACACTGATAAATTAATTAACTTCACTATGAAAAGAATGTTTGTGGTTAGTACGCTTGGCACAAACATTCTAAAATATCTCAATATTTTAGAATGTTTGTCTTAAACTTATCTTTTCAAAGTGATCATTTAAAACCGTTCACCAAAGCATACCAATAAGTCAAGTCAGGCATAAAATGAAGCGTTTATAAAATTCCCCGCGGAAATTCCGCAAAACAAATTCAAGGAATTCTCCGGTTTAGTACCACATCTTTTGATCAGAGTAAAATGAAACGAAGACAGTTTAACAGTTCGGCTGGTCGGAAGGTTTTCCAATTACTTTGAGGGTCGATTGCAAAGTGCTTGCTGTTCTGATCGGTGCCGGGCCTCTGGGGTTCTAGTAGGGGTCGCAGGCTGCAGGAGATGCCGAGAGATCTAGGGGTTGCGGGGAGTTGGTGATGCTGGGAGGTGTGGGGGCGGGGGTGTGGGGAGGAGACGCAGACCACTTCAAATCATTAAGTAAAAGCTTCCCACAATTAATATCAGTCAGAGAAATTTACCGCCGGAATAGACTGTGGTAAGTAGCATCATTTCAAAGCAATACAAAGTTTTTAAATAATACGGTCCATTTTCAACATTTCTTAGTAAACGCTACAAATCACATTTCGATCATTTTTGTGGCTACTTAAATCAGATATCTTACGAACAGACTTTCTTCTGCAACTCTAGTTTTTTATTTTATTGAAATCAATTACGATCGAAAAATTGTTAATTATAAACAAATAAATTACGAAAATACAGAGTTTTAGAGTTATTTTCACCACCGGGCCAGTATAACAGTTTAAATTTTAAATACATTTGACATTTAAATGTCTTTTGTTTGTTCATAAAAAATCCAACATGGTTCTGCAAAAAAAAACAATAAAACTTATTTTTTTATATATTTTGTAATCAATTGAAGTGAAGAACCGTTTAATTGTAACAAATCTACGAAATAGTTATCGTCCAAAAATAACAAACTATTTCTAATCCAATATGTTCAGACGATGATAAATTTAAATATAAGTCGGAACCTACTTACATTTTTTTATCGATCTTTGATTTTTTCTTTGACCTTCACCTTCAATGTTTTTGTGTTATAAATTATGATAAATTCATAAAACACTGGTTTCTTCTTTAATTTGAAACTGGTCTTATTGACTTGGTTAACACACTCTCGATAATAAATTATTATCACGGTACCTGTCTCTCGCTTGGTGCGGTAGGTACCGAGTAGCATCGAATAGCTGAGTATGTTTGCTGACTACCAACACCTGTTTAAACATTATATTTGGGTTGGTGGTAATTATACTGCAAAAACAATTAGAATATTGTGAGCATATTCAATTAACGTATTTGCGCACCTTTTTTATATGCTCACAAGATAATCATCATCTTCTCCTTTACATTAACACTTAACCTTGAAAAAACGTATGTTTTTTGTCCTAAAAAAAGTGAGTGCCTGCTCAAATAAACTTGGATCACGTCTGCAATGTAAGCTAAAGTCCTATCTAAATATTCATTTATTTGTTATTTGTACTAGTAAACAATTATGTAAATGAAAAAAATTAAATTTCAGGACAATGCGCAAGATAACTCACTATTCAACTTTATCATTTTCTTCTGTTTGTCTTCTCCTATCGGTGTTTGTATTTAATCGAAATAATACAGAATTCTTATTATAATAATCGAAAGAATTCAGAATTCTTATTACAATAATCGAAAAAATACAGAATTTTTATTATAATAATCGAAAGAGTACAGAATTCTTTTTACAATAATCGAAAAAATACAGAATTCTTTAATAATAATCGAAAGAATACAGAATTCTTTCAATTAAATATCATCGACATTTAGTTTCTGTTTCAGTACTTACAAAACAGTTTTTTTAAAGGCGTATTTTATACTGGATAACTGGGTAAATTACCACACGTAGACAAAATACTGATATTGAATACTGTTTCTTTATTAAGAAATCACGATGTGTTATAACGATGTCAGAACACGTGGTCATAAAAATCGTAAAATTTCCGAATTTCGTCATTGTATATTACCAAGGCAAAGGCAGGTGTATAAACACTTATATTGGGGATTTACTAAAAGTTTATCAGGAAACGGCCTGCAATCCCGTTTTTACCGGATTACCAATAACTTGAAGAATTTTTTATTAAATTAGCAATACTCATTTTTCTCTCTCCTTTATGAAATGTGTCTCTCTCCTTTATGAAATGTTAACGACAAAACATTCATTGGTTGAATTACTGAAACTAAAGATGAACTTGAAGAATTTTTTATTAAATTAGCAATACTCATTTTTCTCTCTCCTCTAAAACTTCACCCTTATTTTCCTTAAAAATATAATCCACACGGTATCTCCAAATATAGCACAAGGTATAATTAACTTTTGACTAGGGGAAGGCACGAAGGAGTGAGCTGCCCGCTTCGGATATATCAAATAGAAGATTATCAGGAATATAAAAGCAGAAAAATGTACCTACATATTGTATTGCTATGCCCTATATTATTATGAAATGTTAACTACAAAACTTTCATTGGTTTTGATAATTTATACAGAGAAGTAATTTAAGGTCTTAACATTACACTAAGTGTTAACAAAACGGATCATTCTGAGCAGTTGAAGTTAAGTATCTCACTACACATAAAATACTTTGTTTGTTTTCAAAAACAAACAAAAATCGTGTACAACCATACTTTTGCACGTTAATTCTGTACCGGGTGAATTTCAATGTTAGATACATGAACACGTGAATAAACATTTCCACTTTTCGTTAAAAGGCTCTGACAAGAGCATTGCACTCTGACACCTCGCGACAATGCTCGGCAATAATGTCGATGGCTTTGCAACCCACCCTCCCCGCAACCCTCCAGAAGGTTCCAGATCATAATAAAGGGGAAAGGTGAGTGCAGGTGAACACATATTATACGGCACCTTCTCGCGAATACATCCTTCTAATGGAAATGTCTTATTCCAACCCATCAAATATATTCTTGTGAATTGATGTCTACTCGAGGCAGACCGAAGAGTTTTATCATCGTGCTTTCGAAAAATAATGTAGTTAACTTCGAGTAGATACATGCTAAGTTCAAACAGTGTGTGTTTTAGTGACTCTACCAATAAAAAACTAAATTTTAAGAAACTCTCAAAATATGCATATTGACATACACGCAGAAAAATGTGTCGTACTGATTTATTAAAAATGTCTTCAAATTATTCCTGTTAAAAACGGGACTGCAAGCCGGTTATTGGAAAAATAAATTCTTAATAATATCATGTTCATACACCTGTGTTTGTCTTAAAAATATGTCATGACGAAATGCAAAAAGGTGAGGATTTTAATGAACACTTGTTCGGAAATCGTGACATAACATTGGTAATTTATCAGGATACCTTACTATTCATTTAATCTATTTATCAGGAATACGTTTAATTTGAAGAGATTTCTACTAAATTAGCATTTTTATCGCTAAATATTCTTTCCCTTTACGTATAAACTTAGCCTAACTAGAGAAATTGAGAAATGCTTTTTTTTATAAGACAATCAAGAAAGAACGTGGATTGGAGTAGAAGAAAATAAGAATTTATCAATTTTTTTAGAGTTAAATTTAAATGATTCAAAGACTGCTCGTTCATAGATGGCGCTAAATTAATTATATTAGGAAAAAACACATTTTGGAAGTTATGACAAAACTATTTAATCAAATTCACATTCCATTTACAAAACTTGCAAAAAGTGTTTTTTCGAAAAATATTTAAATGAACCTGTGAACAAAATTTAATGAATAATTTTAAGATTACCCATAACAAGAATCACATAAACTAAATTATTAGATAAATTTATAATAATAATAATATTTGGCTAATTTATACAGCGCCGTTTTCGTGAAAAATCACCTCGAGGGCGCTGTACAAATATATTTATTAAATACTAAAACTGACTTAAAACTGCTGACTTACATCCGAAATTTGCTATTTGCCTCCGAGTTATTTGAAAATGGCATGAAAGATATGAAATGTGAGCTATTTTAGGAACAGATATGTAAAATTAGCCCATATTTTGGTCAGACATGAAGGTAGCAACAGGTGGTTTACTTTGCTAGCCTATCAAATAGAATCAAAATTGAATTTGCTTCTGACAAATTGCTCAGTTTGACTGAAATGCCTCTGGTTTGACGTTGGTTAAATTAGTTTGTTAGAATTATTACTGAAATCAACGTTGGTACCTACGTCACAAGCGTGTTTCATTAAAAATAATTATAAATGTAATTGCAACATTACAAAACATAATACGACTATTTTTATGACACCCATGAGCACAACATATGACCAAATAAAACATATACTAATTATTATCTGCTGTATAAATTAAATAAAATTTTAATGAATGTATTAAGACATTATTAAAAAACTTAATTTCAGTTGTGACGCTGTCTGTAACTCGGTTTAATCAACTTTTGAACTTTTGCTTTAAATCTATGTTTCATTTTCATAACTGTAAGGACGAGTTGTTTCAGAGAATTTGAACAATTCATCAAATTTCAACGTTCATTTTCAAGTTCTGTGAAAGATTTTTTCGACTTCTGTCAAGCAACTAGCCTATAATGATACAATAACACAACTTGAAAAGAAACTTCCACAGAACCCAAAAATGAACGTTGAAATTTGATGAATTGTTCATATTCTCCGAAACAACTAGTCCTAATTGTTTGTTTGTAGAATTTAGACAAGTGATGAAGTACCAACTACAATACAATATTTTTAACAAAAAATTCCTCCAATTCCATTTTCAAAATTGGAACAGATTTATCAAGAATTCAGACTATCGATGTATTATATTTAGACGAGACACGAAGCGAAAAAAATGGTTCCACTTTTGTACCTCGAAATAGTAGTTCTATTTGAACTCTAAAATTCCCAACGCTCTAACGCAGAACGACCGGAAACTAACGAATTCGATCCCTGCGAACTATTGATCGTGTGATATAGTGAAACACGTTTCGAGGAATATTAGAACGTTATTACATTACTTACTCGATTTTACATGTGTCTGCTGTAGTGCAATTCCACGACTAATAACAAATTAATGACAAAAAAGGCACAAGCCCTATAAAAATGTCTACATTATAGTCAGGTATCCATTTTCTCAAGCATATTTATAAAATGGCAATATATTACATTACTGCTACATCCGATTGAATTTAAAATGCTTATAATATTGTCTTCCCAGGAATGAATTTACTCTAATACATCATGAACGTATGATGTTTATTCGTTACTTGATCATAATATTTAACGAAGCATGACAAGTATGTCTTATTTTATGACTTTTAAGGTTAAGTTCCTACCACTTATCGTAGGTGAAAATCCACAAAAACATAAAGATAGAGTTTGTTTACTTAGGGATTACTTACAAGATTGATCATTTTTGATTTGGCTGATTAAACACGTGATAAGTCGTTTATCAAATGTGTTATCTACCATGGGAAATGAACTTACTACATAACTAGCGATAAGATACTGATATGTTTATAATACAAAAAATAGTTCGATCTATTTGTGAGTTAAAACATGAGTGTTTTACAATATTGAGTAATATTAATTTAATACCTAAACGTGAATTGATAAGTGTAATAACTTTATGTAGTAGACACTTTACTCGATTGCTTATTCAATTATTGATGGTAATAGAAATATCGGTCACATTAAATTTTCATCCATGTCGAAAAGCATGATTGGTACTTAATTAATTTTTACTAGCGCAGATCTGAGAAAAATCACTGGACACTATAATTATGAAAACGGGATTGCAGGTCGTTTCCTTATAAAATTTTTGTAAATTCTTAACATTACGGAACACGTATTAATTCACCTGCATTTGCCTTAATAATATTATGTTTGTATTTATAATGACGAAATACGAAAATCATAGTATTTTTATGAACACGTGTTCCGACATCCAGATAATATATTGGTTTTATAGTAAAAGTTTGGCAGGGAACCTATTAATCTATTCTGCAAGGCGGGTGCATGAACACGTGTTCCGATATATTAGTAATTTACTAAAAGCTTATCAAATTACCAATAATTTGAAGAGATTTTTAATAAATTTGCAATACTCATTTTCTTCCTTGTTTTTATAATTTTTTTTACCTGGCTGCGCTGCGAGTCGCCACGAAATGACGCGACAACCAGCCGCACGGTAGAAATCAATAGTATAAATTTCCTAAAAGAGTCTGTCTGTAAATCTGTTGATCTGTCAAAAAGAAACACACAATAAAAAAAGTAATTACTTTAAATAAAAAAAATTGGCTAAATTTCGCTTGTTTCCCACTTCCCACAATCAGTTCCAATTTTGAAAATTAAAAGTTGATAGAACGCGAATAATTTTACCCATTAAATTACACAGGAGTACTTAGGAATGTTTCACATTCAGCACATCATCACAGACAATCAAAATTTGTATCTTTGATTACTCAACAATCAATATAAAATACTAAAATAGCCAAAATAATCACAAATATAAGGTTTTTGTAATAATTTGAATACGAAAATTAAAAAATGTTTTGTGTTTCTTGAGAATATTAAAAATTCCTACGGAGACAGTCTGATGTCAGTCCCTAGTCCCTACTTGGCTAGCGGCCCGAAGCCTTCCAATATGACTCTATAAAATTGACTAATGGCGCATCGGGCGTTTTCTTAGTACGTAAACTTTGCGAAATGACTACTTGTTCCCTGGTATTTTATCAACGGGTTTTCCACTCTCCCCAACTTCAGGAATCGAATTTCCCGAGTGTAGTAATAAAAAGACCTCAGAGTTCCCACCATCATTGCGAACAAAAGATGCACATTTTTAACGTTGTGCCTCTCGCAGTTGACCCGCGACTTACGGCGTGCGGATCAAGTTTTATGAGTCTCCCCTGTGACTTATGGGGCTAAGGGTGTAAAAAATTGCACCCCATAAATGTTCCCCCAACCCGCATAGGAGTATATGCTCCCATAAGGATGTATTTCAGAAGAAAAGTCACAGGAAATAAACTACAAGAAGAGATGTACTTAAAGTCAAGATGTCCATTTATACACGGATCAACACAGTTGCGGAATGATAATAAGGACCAATGGTAATCCAATATTGTTGTTTTACGTGCATATTTTAAATGTATTTAATCTAGTGTCTACTCGACTGTCGATTTTTGTTCTTTAATATTGAAACGGTTATATGATTATTCCATATTCCAGTTCCTACTCAAATTATTTACAATATTTTTGTACCGTTCCTAATAGTCAATATTTATTGCAAGAAATAAGATTAGAAAAAAGAAAACCAAGTGTCATTTTACATCATTGTCGTTTGGTAAATTGTAAGGAAAGTTCGTGTTATGGAAATCTATAACGTTAAAGCTGCTTATAAATTATAAAATGTACATCTATGAACTACAAGTGTCCACGGAATCTTCCAGAAACCACCAGAACTAAAAAACAACAGTTAAACGCTTCCTTTCCTCACTCCTAGAATAGGTTGTTTAAAAAAATTTGAACAATTCATTAAGTGTCAGCTACACTACTCGCTTCGACGCTTCGACGAAGTCCTCGACGAAGTTAGCCGAAGTTCGAAGTGCGTGCCCACACACTCGTGCAACTTCGCGAGTAACGCTTCGAGTCCTTTGACTCGGGCGCATTTACCGACAACAATCGGAAGTCGGGCGAAGCGAAGCGAAGTTGCCCGAAGCGAAGTGAAGTTCGTGCCCACACTATCGTATTCGGTCAACTTCGATCAACTTCGCGAGTAGTGTAGCTGGGCTTTTAAATTTCAAAGTTATTTTTCAGGTTCTGTGAAGGTTCTCTTCATGTGCTGTTATAATCGGCCAGTTGTTTAATATAACTGAAATAATAACAAAACACGAAAATCAACTTTGAATCAAATTTCATGATTAATTCAAATTCTGTGAAATAATCCTTGATCTTTTCTTTCTCTTTAAAAATACAATCCATTTCAAGTACCAATCGTCAGTACTAAACAATTGTACAGAAAAGACTGAAAGAACAGCTGTACGATGGGAGTGTTGGAACGACATAGAAACATACAGGTTTGTGAATTTCATTAAATTTTTTCGTACTTCAATAACGGAATAACGCATAAAATAAAATGAATGTTTCCAAGCCGACTCGTGCTCTTTTTTGAGAAATACGAATCACTCCGAGATAGTCTCACGACCACAAAAGTAAAGTGTACAGAAAAGTGGAATAAGTCTCAGGCGTAACTCTTTGTCGGATTGTTTCCATTTGTGACTTTCCACAAAGTTACCCCCGGGTCTCAAGGGTAGCGCATTCATCCCTTATAAGTTATGGTATAAATCATTTGGATTGCAGTAGAAATATTATTAAGTGGCATAATTTGGGTCGTTTCGCTGGAAGCATGGGTGTATAATGATAGCTGGGACAAATGAACAGATACATATTACACTCCATATTCCATACACATGATGCCACTTCAGATGTTTTAGTAGATAGGTAGATACGCACGAATATATTTTGGCTTCGTTCAACGTAAATAATGATAAACTGAATTTAAAAGAATGGAGTGAAATACGGTAGTTTAAAACAATTGTAGCACAGGTAGAATATTATTTACCGTGCTTAAATCCTGCTATTAGAACACAAAAAGTTTTATTTTTAAATTAACACCACTTTCATTTTTTATAACTAGTGCCGACCAGGTTTCACTACAACCTGCTTCTGCTTCTTCAGGGCAGTATATATAATTCTCTACGGTAGAGTATTATACTGCCATAAAGAAGCAACGGTTGTAGCGAAATCTGATTGGCATTTAGTGTGAAAAAAGTGATGTTTACAAAGATATTGGAATACTTTTAATTGTAATGTCACAGCTATCTAAATGGAAATTTTATAATTTAAAAAACGTGACCTGTGACTAGACTATACTGTATCATGAAAATGGATACGATTGTTTTGATTTATAATTTTATCTAATTTCGAAAAAAAAATCTAGCTTTATAACAGGATAAATTCGTTATCATTTTCCACTGCACACTTTTAAAGTACCATAAAATATAAAATTATTTTAGGCATACATGCAATCGTTATAACAGTATCTTATTAATTTACCTACACGAAAAAAACTGGAAAATAACGTAGATAGACATCCGTCCATGTTGTCGTGATGTAGTATTAAAGTCAATGAACCATTGTTTTTTCTCCAAATCATGTTACATACAAAGAGGAATATTGATTCAACTACAGTCATTTCCTATTCCTAGTAGGCATTTACTATTCCAGCAATCAATCGTTCAATACTAAGTAAATCGTGGGCTTTTTCAACCCACGAGACGAGGAAATGCTTTTGAATTTTTCATGTGGCTGGTATTCCTTCTAGAGCCGTCCACCCACCGCAGCGCTGCACGCACCAGGCCATTTCATTTCTCGTCCAAATGACACGTTACATTAACAGGAAAATGGTGAAGCTACACGAGGATAATGTATGTTTGATTACCACCCAGCGGGGTTTTATGACATTATTAGTTCCAACGGTTTTGTTGCGCTGCGATGCAGGGGTGGTTGTGAAGATTTTTCAATTTATCAATTTTACTACCAGGCTTCGCACATAAGGAAATGGTTTTTTTTAAACACTTTCTATTTTCGTAACATCTTTTTCAATAAATATAAAATTTAATTTATTCAAACTACTTACGAAATACTTATGACTTTTGTAGAATCACAGAACAAAAGGTTTGATATTGCATGTTTGATTATTACAGTATTTATTATTATTAAATATTACTACTTTTGTAAAATCATTGAACTAATATTACAGGTTTGATATTAGGTAGGTACAGGGACATCGAGTTATTAGTTTAGTAAATTTATATTGGGTGATGATTGGCAGATGGAAGAATGACTTTTGTAATTCAAACATTTACAAGTAAAATGTCGAGTGTGTAGATAGATTGCAACAATAACATTTGGCTGTCATCAGTTGTTTTGTTTTGCTCTATCTAAAATTAATTTTTTACCATTCTTTTTAGTTTTCTGGCAAAAAAAAAGTGTAGTGTGTTGTGCCTTGAGGTTTCTTCTCCCTCCTGATCTTCCAGGAGTCACTTTTCGCTGCTGATTTCCAGATATTTATAAACTTTTTTACTTCTGTCATTTTTCATACTATTATTGTAGTTGTTTACTGTTGTGAATAATGGAGGAAGATTTCCCTCCTGGACCCCCTACAAAGCCCCCAGATCCCTCTCCAGACCCCCCAGACGGGGAAAATGTAGAAATTTCTGACAGTGATTCTGTCATCTTGACTTCTACCAAAAAAAGGAAATTTACTCCTTCTTCCCCAATAAAACTTGACTCGCCTTCGACTTCACTGTCCCCACCAGCACTTTCTCAACTTCCTCCAACAAACTTTTATTCTCCTCATTCCCGTGGCCCATTCATAGCATACGCCCAAAAAACTGAGCAAGGAAAAACCATCCACCCTCTTGAATTTGGCAAATTCCTCTCAAATAGCAAGAATCTTTCAATCAAACCTGGAGGTGTAAAAGCCGAGGATCGCTTCCGAATCTCCGTCGAATTCCTCTCAGGGCCAGCTGCCAACAGTTTCATCAAAAATATCTTCATTTCATCTAATTCAAAGTTCAAGGCATATATCCCTACTTTCAATGTCACTCGCATGGGCCTGGTCAGAGGTATCTCGACCGATCTGTCCATCGAAGAAATTCTGTCTTCACTTTCAACCCCCCAACACATTGGCAATCCCATAAAAGCCAGGAGGCTAAATTACAAGGACTCCTCTGAGGGTATAATTACCTGGAAGCCCTCTCAATCTGTTGTTATCACCTTTGAAGGTCAATCTCTTCCCTCCCATATATATTTATTCTTCAACTCATTACCAGTTGAAATGTATACATATCCCACCACTCAATGTTTCAATTGCTGCCGTTTTGGTCATACCAAAGCTGCATGCAGATCTCAACCCAGATGTTTTAAATGTGGAGAAAACCACGCAGCTGACCAATGTCCTTCTTCCTCCTCACCTAAATGTTTTAACTGCTCAGGCTCACATACAGCTATCAACACATCTTGCCCAGAACAATCTCGCCAAAAAAATATTAAAATTTCTATGGCCTCTCAGAACTTGTCTTTTCTGCAGGCTTCTAAATTATTCCCGCCTGTCAAAAAATCATTTGCTGAGGCTTTATCCAGCAACTCCTCATCCAACCCTCTTCCCTCCACTACAACAACTTCTTCTCGTTCAACTAAATTCACATACAAAAACGCTATCTCTAAACCGGCTCCTGGATACGATCAGCAACAACACAACTCACTGCTCTTAAATCCCAATGGTTCACCTCTTTCAAATGCCACAAATGGGTGTGCAAATAATTATAATCCGTCCTCAATGAACTCTCTTAAACTTTCTGAAAAACTCTCCCAAGACAATTCTTCATTTATCCAAACTCTTATTATTCTTCTAATTGACCTTATTTCTTCTCAAACTAATCTACCGTCCAACGCTGCTACTATTATTTCCACATTAAAATCATTTATTCAAAATGGCTCTTCAGGATGTCAGAATACTTCAGTGGAATAGCCGAAGTGCTATTTCTAACAAATCTGATCTCCTTAACCTATTAAATTCCAACTTTATTTCTTTGGCTGCTATCTCGGAGACTTGGTTTACTCCATCCACCCACTTTAATGTGGGAGGGTATTCCTGTCTCCGCGACGATCGCCCGGAAGGTTCGGGCGGCGGTGCTGCCCTTTTTATTAAAAAATCCATATCATTTTCCCCAATAAATAATATCAAACCCCCCAATGCTGACTTCCAAATGGTTGCAGCTAAAATAAAGGACACATCCTTTATTTCAGTCTATCTTCCCCCAACAGCCCACTTCAATAAACAAACTTGGTTGCAAATTGTAAGTCAACTAAGCCCTCCTTTCTTTATATTAGGCGATTTTAATGCCCATTCCCCCGTCTGGGGTTCTGCTTTCTCCGACCGAGATGGTCGAAATGTGATGGATTTCCTAGATCAATCCAACCTTTTCCTTTTGAATGACGGATCTCCTACTAGGATCTCACGCCCCAGCACAAACCCCAGTGCAGTGGATCTCTCGATATGTTCTACTAGTCTGGCTTCTCTCTCCTCGTGGGTGGTGTCCCCCGACCCTTGCTCCAGTGATCATTTCCCGATCATCATTACTTATCAAACTTCTTTCCAATCGGACAAGTCTCATATTTCGACAAAGATTAAAACGAAACACACCAAATGGGATGAATTTAACTCTCATATGGACAAGTTCCTACTAAATTCACCCGCCACCGATATATTTTCCGTCAAAGATGATTATAATAACTTCAAATCAATGCTCATAACTGCAATAAATAAATCAAATCCTCCCCCTAAAACTAAATCTCTCAAAAAACTCCCTCCAACTCCCTGGTGGGATGAGGAATGTTCCAAAGTAGTAAGAATTCGGAAAGCTAAATCTCTTTCCTATCGTTACAATATGACTATGGAGAACTATCTTATATACAAAAACGCTGAATCCAATGCCAAAAGGGTATTGAGGTCAAAAAAAAGATCCGGGTGGTACAACTTTTGCAGTTCAGTATCTCCGAACACTCCAATTTCGGAAGTTTGGTCTATGATCCGAAGATTTCGATCCTCCTTCAGTTCACCATCTCCTCGAGCGTCCCATTCTAAATGGATAGATGAATTCTTGGACAAAATTGCCCCCCCTTCTGTTCCTAACTTAGATGAAATAACGCCCATCTATAATACTCCCATGTCTAATCATTGGCTAGACTCTCCATTCACCTTAATTGAGCTAAAAAATGGTTTATCAACAGTCAAGGACTCATCTCCAGGCAGAGATGGTATACCTTACAGCATAATCAAAAATAGTAATGATAATGTTCTAAATCACTTCTTAAGCATCTTAAATAAAATCTTCCAGACTGGTATAATGCCTGATGACTGGAGTTGTCAAATAATCATCCCTATTTTAAAAACAAACAAATCTCCAAATTTTGGATCCAACTACAGGCCAGTCGCTCTTTCATCCACCCTCAGTAAACTTTATGAAAAATTAATTAAAAACCGATTAGAATTTTTTGTCGAGAGTAAACAGCTTCTCTCTCCATCTCAATTTGGATTTAGGAAAAAAAAATCCACTCAGGATAACCTTGCCATCATCAGCACTGATATTAATTTATCAATTTCTAAACAGGAAGTTTGTCTTGCCGTCTTTATAGATATAGAAGGCGCCTTTGACAATGTTTCCATCCCAATCCTGAAAAAAAACTTCTAGGCCTTGGCCTTCCCCCCATGTTTGTCCAATCAATTATTAATCTATTTCTAGATAGAAAATTTTTCATTGAACTTCCAGATATTTCTCCTCAAAGTAGGTCTATTTGGAAGGGTTTACCACAAGGCGATGTATTGTCCCCCTTACTGTATAATATATACACATATGATATGCATGTCACTATTCCCCCACAAATAAAAATTATCGAGTTCGCAGATGACATAGCTTTCTTCTTATCATCCAAAATCATCCCTCTTGCCGTCAAATATCTTAACGAAGCCATGAATGCCCTTTGCACATGGCTCACGTTACATGGTCTTGAACTTTCAATCCAAAAGACTCAGTGTGTCACCTTCTCAAACCGCCATAAAAACCCCCCCGTTCAAATTTTATTTAAAAATTCTCCAATCTCCAACGCTTCTGAAGTAAAATTTTTGGGAGTAACATTTGATAGGAAACTTAAATGGTCTTCCCATATTAATAATTTAGTTACTAAATGCGAAAAAAATTTAAATATCATCAGATCATTATCTGGCGTTTGGTGGGGAGCTCACCCTACTTGCATTAAGTTGCTTTACAATGCACTTATTCGAAGCCATCTCGACTATGCCTGCCCACTTTTTAGTACTGCCTCAAAAAATGTACTTAATAAATTAGACAAAATTCAATCTAAATCTTTGCGAATAATAACTGGAGCGATGCAATCGTCACCCATCAATTCCCTTCAAGTAGAATGTTCTGATCCTCCTCTTTATTTAAGGCGTCAACTATTTGCTGACAAATTTGTTCTTAAATGTTTAAATTCTAAATGTCATCAGGTTATCCCCAGCGTCTCGTTGTTCATTGACTCAAACCATTCATCTACAATCAGAGCTTCAACTAAACCTATTCCTGACATCTGTAAAAATTTTAAGTCTCTCTCAGAGCTCCACATCATCCAAAATGATCTACTTCCCTTATACAAACTAAAATATAGTCACGTCACCCTATCCCCAACAATATTAGAAGGGATCGGAATCTTTAAAAGTCATTCCAATCTCCCGGCCCGAACTGTCAATAATATGTTCAATGACATTATTTTATCTAAATGGCCCAACTTTTCTCTTTTATTTACTGATGGATCCAAATCTCCCGACTCTCCTAACTGTGGTATAGGTATTAACGTTTACCACAATAATTCTAATGATAGAATATTTCATTCAATTTCAAATCAATTTTCAATATTTTCAGCTGAGTGCATTGCAATAATAGAATCTCTCAAATATATAATCAAAAATAATTTTGAACATTCCCTCGTTCTCTCTGACTCTCTCAGTTCCCTCCAAAAACTTAAATCCAGTCCTCTTCTTCATCCTGATGATCATTTTGTATGCCTTATTCGAGTGATGATAGCATCCATTCAAAGCTCTGGTAAATCTGTAACTCTGATTTGGATTCCTGGACATGTTGGTATCATGGGTAATGATATTGCGGATGCCTTGGCAAAACAAGGAGCGTCCAACCCTGTTGTTACCCTCGTAAACCACATTCCCTTATCTGACATTTTTTCCATCATCAAAGAAAGATCCCGCAATGTTTGGTCAGAGTATTGGCACATTGCTAGTCAATCCAAGGGAGCCTGCTATGCCTCAATACAAAGGACTATTCCATCAAAACCGTGGTTTCAGCAATTCCCTCATTTTTCCAAAAAAGAAATTTCTTCACTCATTCGAATGAGGATCGGTCATTGTTCCGTTCCTTCCCATCTTTTTAAAATTCACGTCCTTGACTCCCCAGATTGTACATTCTGTGGTCTAGAAGTGGGAACTTTAGATCACATATTTTTTGGTTGTCCCTCTCTAAACAAATATCCTCTCTTCTATCAAGCCTTAACTAAAATTGCCTCCCCTCCATTCAACATTTCATCTCTTTTAAGTCTGAACTCGACTCCAATTTTCATTATAATTTTGAAATTTGCCTATTTAAATAAAATTAATATTTAAATTCACCTTTCAATACACCTTTCTCAATAATTTTAAATGATGGCCAAGAACACCCTTGAAGGGTGAAAGCCAGAAATAATGGAAAAAAAAAAGAAAAAAAAAAGTAAAATGTCAGTTTGTTGCTTCAACTTGTTTACTTAGACAATTTATTGTTTTCTGGTCGTTTTTACTTAAATCGATGAAAAAATATTGCACCTGGAAAGACATTGTCTAGACAATATTTCAACAGATGTAAAAAGATAAAATATATTTTCATATTTGTAGAAGTGAAACGTGTATGTTTTGAGTCTCTTTATTAGTTCTTAGCAAATTTTATGAGAGATATATAAAATAAACTAACTAATATTTATGTTTTAAAAAGGAAAACTTTTGAATGACCCAAAAAGAGAAAAAAAAAAAGTTTTTTTTTCTACATTTATTCCAGGCGCACAGGAGCACCTTTAATTGAAGGCAATAATTCCACTGCAACAGTTGCGTGCATCAAAATAGGGAAACTTTTTTTGAATTTGTATGGATTTTGAAATAGTCGCCAACTGTCGCCGCAACTAAAGTTGCTCACGTGCCCCTGGACTTGTTTTGATATATTATCTTTACGCACAAATTGAGTGGGCACTGATGCCAAATGTTTCGAACCCCTTCAAAAGAATGTGCTTAAACCGACGTGCGTTAGGGTTTTACGACTTAGTCAATGGAGGGAAACCCTCCCCTAGACGGAGCCTACATATTATTATTTGTGTAAGTGAATAGCGAATTATCGATTTTGTTTATGGAGAGACAAAAGGCATTTGATGGCGTGGAAAAATCAAGCAGAAGTTTCGTGTTATTTCTTATTTTGTTTTCGGAATAGAGTGTTTTGATTTTATTCATCAAGTTAATTTTAATAATGTTAATAATAATAACAATAATGATGACTTGTATAGCGCGGTTTTTGTGCAAAATCACCTCAAGGGCGCTGTACAAATTTATAATACATTTCTACAGTGATCTATGTTATTACTAACTATTTATGGAGATAATATACAGTACACAATACTTACCTTGTAGGTCACTTGAGATTGACACTTAATTAACATTATCTAATTGTATATTAGCGAAATTTAGATACAAGATTTAGGACATAATTGGAAAATTGAATATAACTGGACTTTCTCTTAGGAATGGTATATTTAATTTAAGGGTATGACAGCTTAAAAAGGTAAGTTCTTAGTTTAGACCTGACCTTATAAACGTATACTAATAAACGTATTTTAAATTTGATAAAACTGATAAGAAACCATTTACAATACATGTAATGTTTTTTTATCAGTTGTGTAAAATGTAATACATGTTTATTAGTAAGGAGGTTGATGTTAACATGTAATTCTTATATTATAAGAGGGAACGTACCTTAGGATGTTTAAACAACTAAACACCCACTGATTAAGAAAAGGGGGAAGCTGTATGTTTTTACAATTTTATCCCAAGTTGGTCGGATAGGTACCGATCAGTTTCCGGTATATAAAATATCATAAAAAGTTCACAAAACTAACATGTTCTTTTGTTTTACTACGGGGCAGAAAAATGGGTTGGAATATTTTCTTTTCCGTTGAAAAAAGTTTTTTTATTAAATGTGAAACTTTTACACTCTGAGGGATAATATTTTTTATTTAGTTCGAAAGATATTCTTCACTTCTTTATTCTTCCTACTTCGACCATTCAACAAACTTCGAAAGTAAGAAAGATACCTTCGTTATGTTAGCTATGTCTCTGCATTATTCGAAAGGCAAAGGAGATGGAGTTAGTATAGGAGGCATAGATAAATATTATGTACAAAAAAATTATCATATATTTATAAATTTATTTTTAATATTAAATTCTTAGTTGGCTTTTCGTGAAAATAATAGTTGATATTCAACAATAAAGGTAGGTACCTACCAATTAATTTCACGTTAAATAAATAATAACCGGTTGACATTAAGTAAAATTGACCGGTCAGTAGCTAAGTTGGCATTGCACCTGGTTTCCATCCAGGTGTCGTGTTTAATTACTCGGCTATCCTCCATCACGAGACAAGAAACATTTTCCGCTTACTGTGATGGTGGTAGGGGATTTGTCAAGTTATTCGTAATTCGGGAATACTTGCCTTTGATATTAATAAATTAACAATTAATAAATTAACAATTTAATAATATCATAAATTATTTGAAAAATGGGGACGCCACAACAGGGCCAGTGATACGGAGAGAGCACGAGAAAATGACGAGAGTAAACAATTAACATTTTTTTTATTTTTTTTTATAGTGAATACCTCACAAGAGTCCCAACTGCTCCCGTCTGGAGCCAGTGAGACTATGGCATCCCCAATTGGGGGATGTTGTGAGCAGAGATGTGCAAAATGGGTGCCCAAAACCATTTGAAATGCAAAGTGGAAATGGGTCAAAACTTTTCCATTTGAAAATGCAAAATGCAAAATGGTTTTTAGAAAAGCATTTCAAATGCAAAATGCAAAATACCTATTTTCAAAATGCATTAAAAATGCAAAATGGTTTCTCAGGTCAAACAATTAAAATAATTATAGAATTTTTAAACAATTTTGTCATTTAATAATGGAAACGTATAAACAATAATGAAAATGTAGAACGAACATATTACATGATGGTAAATCCAAAAACACCACGACTACAGATTATGAAACTACAAAAAATTTGCGCGGGACTAATGTTGCCAACGTAAAAACATAGAAACTGCTATCTAACATTTTATATTACATACGGCCATATTCAGTATTTTTTGTAATGGTATCACTCAATTGCCAGGGCTCCTACCAGGGAGCAACTTGACAAATGTAAATTATCTCTCATAGCGAGGTTGAGGACTGACTGATATTTGGGGCTTATGAAAAAAAGATGAGTGGAGAAAGTAGGAAGAATGTTGCAAAAAGCATTTAAAATGGAAAATGCATTGAAAAAAGCATTTAAAATGCAAAATGGTTTTTAAAAAAGCATTTAAAATGCAAAATGGAAAATACCCATTTTGCATTTTGCATTTCCATTTGAAATGGATTTATTTGAAATAAAGCACATCTCTGGTTGTGAGGCTGAAGGTAAGTGGGGAAGGGAAAGAGGAAGGTGGGGAAGTACCTGGCTATTCAGATCTAGTCACTAAACACGGCTAAAGCCATTTGGAGCAACGTTTCAATTCTGAATGGTGGTCTTACACCAGGGCGATACTGGTAGTATCTTCCACTCTGGAACGTGCCGCAAATATACTATAGATTATTTTAATTAATTAATTGTGAAATAACACAAATTAATCAAATAAAATTTATTTGCGTACGCCGGGTTCGAACCCGCGACCTTCGGAATGGCAGTCCAATGCGTTACCACTGGACTATGCCGGCCGTCGAAGACATGCTTTTGATTAAAGCGTTACGCGTTAAATGTTTGCTTTTATTTTTATTTTCAGTAAAATATTAACGACGATATATTTATGCTTATAGGTTTTAATAAAAAGTCTTAGAAATAATATTTTTGCGCAAGAGATTAGAGTTTTCTTCTTAATTCTTTATTTACGGTAACTGATTAGTCATAAAGAGTTATTACGGTAATATTGCAAGAAAATGCACTATCCAGAATCTAATAATTAAAATATATATTTCAAACACAGCTTGCTTACACTGTAAAGCAAAGAGCAAAAGTCATAAACCATTTGTGGAAAAAAAAACTCAGCTCTAAATTATACCCACATTAAAGGCCCACAAACTCCCAATATTAATTGTGCGCATACGTCTTGTGAAATAGGCTTGTAAGTAAAAATTTATTTGAAAAATGCCACATCATCTTGCGAGAATGGGGTAATCTGTCGGAGTCCTGTGGGATGCGGGACGATGGTATCTAGCCCGTAAACAAATTACTCAGCGAGGATCCTAGAGACAAACAGGACCCTTTGGGATGAATTTGGAGACAGCATCTTTATCTTAACGACCCCGCAGGGTGGGTGTAAGAGCGGAGAGGTACTTTTGTTTTAAAAAGTTGACCCGAATCCTGGAAAAAACAACGCGTGTTCATGACATTATTTTTCATTGCACTTTGGCTTTTTTTGTAAGACGGCCGTTATTTTAAAATAAAAGCCTTTTTCGTGGAAAACAAGTATTCAATTAAATATATGAAGTACCTAAACAATATTGTACAAAAATATTATTGGATTAATTTTATTGAAAATAACTTCAGAAAGTGATTCTACTTGATGGTAGAAGTAAAAAAGGTTTTTAACTTTTTTCGAAATTCCAATGTTTTTTCCTATAAAAAAATACAAACAATTCAACGTATTTACCTTAAAACTATTAAAACGTCGGAATTTTATAAAAAAGTTACTTATCTTCTTCTTCTACTTCTCCCATCATGTAGTCACCTCCTGAAGTTAGCGCGCTTTACCCTCGGACACCCTCTATTTTTTATTATTTTTTTATTATTACTATCTCAAGTGTAATAAAAAAAATATTATTTTAAAGACTTCTATAGTTCAGAATCAATAAACCTTAATAAATATTGAAATTTTAATGTATTGAAATTATACAGCTCTTGTATTTTTTATTTATTTCTTATTTTTATTTCTTTTTATTTAGGAAGCAAACAGTCGTACAGTATTTTGAACTATTTTTGTTTTAAAATTATTTTAAAGTCTTCAACCGAACTGAATCAACGTTCTTTTTAAAAATGTCCTCCACAATACAGGTGTACTGGCGTGGAGGAAAATAAACAATCTCTATAATAATAATTTGGTTGAAATATATATTTTTAATAAGTTAATACTGCATTAATATGGAAATAATGACACCATTAAATAAGGTAATGAGAACAATGATACTCTAGGCGATGATAGAAGTTAATTAGTTCCAAAAATTTCACCAATATAACATATTTTCATATTGGGAGTTGCATTGTGCATATTTTCAAAAGTGCTCTCGCAAATTTGCAAAATTGATTTCTAATTCCAAAATACAGCGTAGAAACAAAATTGATAGAAAACAAATACCAGTATGAACCTTATTCCGCGCATCGAGATTTGCAATGAATATAAATTATAATAAAAGCAACGTCCAAATACATTTTCTTGTACCAATTTGTACTAATTTACGATGCATAATAAATATCAAATATATTTTTTGTAATCGTTTGTTTTGGCCTGGGTAACATATCACTATGGGTGTTAGGTTTTTTTTTTGCAGACGATCTATTATGTTCTAAATTTAAAAAAAAATAAATTCATACAATCGCTTCTGGGAACTATTACTACATACTTTATGAAATTGTGTTATATATAAGTTGGAATTAATCAATAGTCGTAATTGGTGAATGGCATTTTATAATGAGATCTCTTCTAAAACATATATTTTACGAAATTAATCGGATATAAACCGGAATACGGTGATGAGAATATTTTTTTTTTCTAAAATAAGTGTCAAAATATGACACTGTAAATCTGTGTTAAAATTGATTTTTAAAAATAGCCCATAAATAAAACAGCCCAATGAGTAGGTTGCTGCTAGCTACCCTTTCGTGAAATGTGCACTGTGCAGTTTTTTGCGATGTAACCACCTCGTGTAACATTTCGAATCGGGCCGCTACCAATTACACTCTTTATGTAGATGGCGATAAAGTTGAAGTTCCCGCATAAGTTTTTCATTTTATTTTGCGAAATTCCGGCACAAATATTAAAAAGGTTTTATGATTATTTTCTAACAAAGTTAATTTTTTCTAACAAAAAATGGGTTCGCAAGTAGAAGATTTTGATCGTTAAAATATTTTTTACAGGTCTTATTTTTAATTTTTTTCTGTGTTCATAAAAAGAAGTATAAAATAATATTGGATTATTTCAAAGGCCAAGATGTGTTTTACTCCCAGTATTTAATTAAAACATTTAAAATGCTTTCAAATTTTCACACCATTGATAATTGCACATCAAATACTAATTGTTTATTTTTATTCATTCTTAAAATTATAAATCTGCTCTCTACTTTGAACCACCCATAAAAACGTCCATTGGTTTGAATGTCGAATTTCCGTATGGCCACGGGAAGAGATTATGTAAAAGTCCTTGTTTAAATTGATATCGCGTAGGATGATAACGAATTTTTATTAGAATTGAAAAACTCAAAACCACTTTTTCATGAATAATTAATTGAACCTGTCACTGATGGTTCCATTACTGGCATGCTTTATAAAATATCGTTAAATTTGTGCAAAGAATTGTGTATTAAATACCTACTTGCAAGAATGTAAATGAGGTTTATTTATGTACTGAAAATATTTTTTTTGTGAGAAATGCTTACAGGAATTTTGTAATAATATATTTTCTAACGGTTTTTTTTTAAAATACTAGTTTGCTGTGTCTGACCGACAGAGAAGTTTCAAATTACAATGGTCTAACACCAAGATCATTTTAACATGAGTTAGATAATCTCATCTATAATCTCAGTGTGTGTTTTTATATGTATAATGCAGATGCTACCTGTGACAGATAAAAAAATGCTTTTTTTAAAGGACAGCGTCATCTGTTGGATAAACAAGTTTTTTTAAACAGCGCCATCTATCTGCACAGACAGACTGAGCCACGGTTACGTGTGGCGGGGTACAACTAGTTTTCTAAAAAACAGAGTAACTCTGTAAATCACTTTACTTAACTTAAACCTTCTGGTCTACACATTATAATGTCATGTCATGTTAGTTACAAATTTTGTCAGATTAGAGAATTATTTATAAAAAATATTCTTATTCGATATTCAATTATAATTTTTTAACGTAGATATGGTAAACTTTTAAATTCAAAGAGAAATTTGGTGTTCTTCTAAAATTGTTAATATGGTGCGTCTGGCCGTAATAGAAAAGAAGATATGCTAGTTTTATGAGGTACAGCGCCCTTGAGGTGTTTTTGCACAAAAACGGCGCTATACAAGTAATCCAAGTATTATTATTATTATTAAGCGAGGACTTGTCACTTGGTGGCAAATATAGCACAAAGTGATTCACTATTGATGTTTCGTGACAAATAAGCCACTGCTTGACCCGAGTGGTAGCGATGTATGCAAGGTGAAAATATTCCATTTAATAATAATTCTCATCTATACTACCATCACAGTAAGCGTAAAATGTTGCTTGTGTTGTCATGTAGGATTTGGTCAGCCGAGGAATTGAACACACTACTCCTGGATGGGACCCAGACGCGATGCCAACTCTGCCAGTATACTTAGTATATCTGTCGTCCTGAATATAAAAAGGTTCTTCGTAGCTGGTTTTCTGTGGAAATTCTTTAGGTCGTTTAAAATAAAGCACCTATATAATTTAATTTAAAGAAATAATACGTTTTTGAAATAAAAAAAAACCTAAAATTATTTTATGGACCGAAACTAGTTGAATGATGTATAAATAAAAGTGGTTTGAAACAAAATGCCTTTTCACTAAAAGTAATTTTTTAATTGGTCAAGTAAACCACAAAGAACTCACATAAAATTAAAATGTTGCATGCTATGGGCAAATACAACAAATCATCGAAGCCGTTAAAACGATAGTAATAATCGTAAAACTAGTAAAGTAGGTTTATACTTACTTAGTAGTATCGCTTGAGAACTAACTATAATAACTTGGATAGTATAATGTCGAATCTCCAGCCTCAGGTGTTTGTTCAAAAAGCTGGCAAACATGAAAGACAGCAGAAATATCCTTATTTTCCAAATGCGGAATGGCTTCCCGCAGCTCGAGAGCCTTGGTACACACCTATGCTTGACACGGCCGTTCGCCAATTTTATTACCTCGATAAAATATTCCCCGTGACACTCTGTAAATATTATCTTGGACTGCCGTCCTCCCACGGGCGTTTGTTAAAGTGGTTTTTCTAAATGCAAGAGTGTTTTATTATGAATCTCGATCATTACTCATGCTTATTATCATTCTCGCCGATTGCACTTGAAAGAAAGACGCAGAAACTAGTTTCAATATTTTGAACGCGAGTAATTTCGAAATGGACGGCTGTTTGTTCAACAAGGTGATTCATGGCTTGCATCGTGATCATGAGTGATCCGGTCACATGAGAAATGGCAAATGTTATGCAAAATTGAAATGGTTTACATATCAAGTGAATTAATTGATTCAATGAAATGGTTCTGTTTAACGATTACGGAGCAAGAAGTGTAAACATTGATTATGTAGAGTTTAAGTTTCTTGGCGGTAAATTTCCATTTAAACCATATTATGCAAATAATAGCATGCCTAGTTAGAGCCGCTTGGTAAATACTTAGCGTCATCTTGTCAATAGGGGTGCCGATGATTCAAAGCAACGAAATTCAATTCAATTCATAAAATTAATTCTACCTTCTAAACTATGTAGGTAGGTACATATTGAATAAACTTTGTTTTCACCCTTTGTCTTCTTCCTTTGTGTTCTTCGAATGAAGGCAGAATATTTTCCGATAATTAAAATTAGACCATTAAAACTATAATTATTTACTAGCTTTGCTACCCGGCTTCACTATTTATCTTCAATCTTTTGAAGCTCGATTGCTCCAGACACATTTTGATTTTTGGTTGATTGAGTCGTATTCTATTTTGTTAAATAAAACGAATGTTTTTTTTTTACCAATAACACATTTTAAATCACATTATTGCAAAATGTGGCCACAATTAAAAAAACAAAAAAATCTTCGCATAAAAAAGTAATAATGAATTTAACGAAGCGAGTCACCTGCGCCATTAGCGCTAACCGCTACCAGGGTACTAGGGGGACATAAGGTGAGCGGGAATCCGTATGATTGTAATTGCGGCCGAGGCGTTTTCACAGCCAGACACCTTTGTATGGTTGCAAAAATCTATCTCTTCACACCTTCTGGCCTCCTGGTCGCTGGGCGGATTCAATACACCCGCAGGACACGCCTTGTGGCAGAATTTATGCGAAAGCCTTTCACACATTTTGGGCTGTGATGCCAAAGTTAACGATGTCATTTTATGCATCGAAAAAGGTTAGTCACGATAATTTAAAAAAACGTGTTTTTTTATTCTTCAACAATAAGAATACAAATATTATTATGACCAATCGATTGCACAGAATTGCGCTTTAATAATATTCTCTGCATTCATGGTAAGAAAATTCAGACGGTTATTGATTATTCATGATACCTTATCACAAAAAGCATTATAACCGGCTTTTAATTGAGAGGTCAAAAATATTTGTTTCTCGTCGAGGCATTGCGGATTCAATCCTCTTCATGCTAAATCCTCCATGATTGCACAAGTATTTGATAATAAATAGATAAATTTATGCATCTTTTAAAAATCTTCAAGTATCTAATTCACTATAGTCGGTCAATAATATACTATTAAATGAAATACTATTAAAAATGTGTTACATAATGTATTTTTGAATAAATAAAAAAATTTAGTAAGATAATACGCATAATAGGGGAGGGCGGGGCTGGTACTAACAAATTTTGTAATATTGTTTATATTTTCAATGATAATGAACTTTTTTGTTTGTTTTTTTATTCATAGCATGCTTTGGTTATTCAGCTATGATATTAGTAACAAAAATCATCAGTTAGGTAAGTCCTTTCAGAGACAGAGTTATCAAAATCAATAAAATCATTTGTTAATACATACCCCGTATCTGGGGTAAATATTAACGGAGCTGGGGTAAGTATTAACGCAAGGGGCAATTATTAACAGAAGCTAAAATTCTAAGAAATAATCAAATAAAAGTCATTCATATTAAAGATATATTTATTTGAAATGAAACAGTAATTTTTATGATAGGAACTATGATAGGAACTATGTTAGGAACTTTGATAGTATATTTTTTTATGGTAGGCAATAGTTATTCGGAATACGATCCCTTATCATCCGAGAAACAATTGAGGTATATGTATTTTCTGGTGTCACCTCTAACCAGAGATGTGCTTTATTTCAAATAAATCCATTTCAAATGGAAATGCAAAATGGGTATTTTCCATTTTGCATTTTAAATGCTTTTTTAAAAACCATTTTGCATTTTGAATTTTAAATGCTTTTCTAATGCATTTTCCATTTTAAATGCTTTTTGCAACATTCTTCCTACTTTCTCCACTCATCTTTTTTTCATAAGCCCCAAATATCAGTCGGTCCTCAACCTCGCTATGAGAGATAATTTACATTTGTCAAGTTGCTCCCTGGTAGGAGCCCTGGCAATTGAGTGATACCATTACAAAAAATACTGATTCAAAAACTGAACATGGGGCCATGACGCTGTAATATTAAATGTTAGATAGCAGTTTCTATGTTTTTACGTTAGCAACATTAGTCCCGCGCAAATTTTTTGTGGTTTCATAATCTGTAGTCGTGGTGTTTTTGGATTTACCATCATGTAATATGTTCTTAATTGATGTCCATTGTTAAAAGACAAAATTGTTTAAAAATTTTATAATTATTTTAATTGTTCGACCTGAGAAACCATTTTGATTTTCAATGCATTTTGAAAATAGGTATTTTGCATTTGAAATGCTTTTCTAAAAACCATTTTGCATTTTGGATTTTCAAATGGAAAAGTTTTGACCCATTTCCATTTTGCATTTCAAATGGTTTTGGGTACCCATTTTGCACATCTCTGCCTCTAACACACTTGATATGAGCCCATCTTTTGCATAAAATAAATTGTATCCAGTCAAGTCCAGATGTGTCTTCGTTATAAGACTCAGCGCAAACTAAGCAGAAGCAGGCTTCTTCGTAACTGTCATCCTGCAGAATATGTTTCTTTACCTTTTTCACTTCTGCTCTCCGGGTTTCTTTGCCTTTACCTTTCCCCTTTCCTTTGCCTTTGACTTTGTTTTTTCGCTTCCATCTGACTATTTTTTATCTTTTTGGTTAACTTTAATTTGAAATTATCATCCTCTTAGGCCAATTTTTCTGTAGTATCGGTGAGGATCGTTGATTTTCTTGAAAGTCTGCGTTTGGAGTCAAGACGTGGTGATGCTTTTGGAAGCTGTCGTATGCTTTCAATATTAAATTTTTCTGTAGGCTTTGTATTTGATGGTCCTGGCAAATTTGAAGGTCCTGGCTCATTTGATGGTCCGGGCTTGTTATTAGAAGATGGTCTTGATTCGTTCGAAAATTCCGGCTCATTTGATGGTAAACGTGATATTTGATCAATAACCTCCGGAATACTTACGTAAATATCAGGCATGTTAATAATAATTTCATGAACGGGGTAAGTATTAACACGTTAATACTTACCCCACTCAATTTGTTAATTTTAGCCCCAAGGTCACTTTTTTTACTTCATCATTTACAGAAAACAAACTAGTTAAAATAATTACAAACAAATAATATGGTGTTACTGTCAATAAAATAGAGCTCGATTCATGGTAAAACTATAATTTGACTCAGCGAATGAATAAACCTTAAATCAATTTATTGTAAAGAACAAAAAGTTCGCTTACCTGTCAATCTGAGGTCACTGCGCACAACCACTACAAGCGACGGCCGGTTTGCATCTGACAAGTCAGGACACGTTCGGCTGTGTATATACTGTTTCTAAACCGAGTATCATATTTTTGACACCTCACGTTTGGCGGGAATCAGCTTGTTAATTCTTACCTCCGTTAAAACCAACCCCGCCCTCCCCTACCACAAGAATACGAAAATACTTTTGGCCAAGTCTAAAATGAAAACCAATAATCCTTATTTTTTACAGTAACTTCACACAGGAGGCCCTGAGGAAAATAATTTACCTATCGTCGTATTTGGGGATGCTGTGGTTCAGGGAATGAAAGAGTTATGTGGGGTTGGTAGGAATCTGGGGGTCAGTGTGTCCAGGAGTGACCTCCCACTGCGGTACAACGCGAGTCCTGCGGGAGAGGTGAAATGGTTTCCCTCAACCAGTCTCTCCCAATTCGGTCCGCCACGCAGTAAGTGGGAAGACGTATTCGCTGTTAAGACCTAGAAAAACCTCAGCACATGAACCCGGGCACCCATTTTAAGTCACCAAATGTAGCGAACCATCCATGGCAGAGGTGTTGGTTATCCAATAAATGGTTCCCGGGGTATCCATACCTGCTTCCCAAAAATAAATTTTATTTTTATGTAGGATTTCTATTAGCGTGAAACACGGCAAATATCATGTCAGTGGGTAGTGGGTAGGTATGATAGGTATAGGTACGTACTGTTGATGTGTAGTGATTATATTGTTAAGGGTTTATTAATTTTTCATAAGCTAACCGCAGAGAAAATAATATTCCTTACCTCATCAAAAACTTAACATGACAAGGGAGTAAAGCTTTAATAAAGCTTTTATTATTTTTTATATTATCTTTTTTAATTATTTTAATAAAGTTTTCAACAGTGTAAAACTTGAAATTAAAATTGAGGAAAATAAAAATAAATTCACACACAAAATTACAAAATGGATTGAACAACAAAAAAGACAATATTACCAAAATGTCATAGCATAAAATAAAAATAAAACCTACACGTAACACACAAAACCAATATAAACACACATCACTCACAAACACACAAGATTATATATTAAATGTATTATTTTATCTTATATTGTAGATTGTATTTAGATTATATTTTCATATTATAAATTGAAGGCCTCAGCACGGGCAAGCCACCCAGTGAGGCCAACATTACTGGAAAACTTTGAAATGTAAAAAAATATTGTACAAAATAAAAAAAAAATAAAAAAAGCCCTCTAAGAGTCACACCATATCACATGTTTTCTAGTTTATATAACATAAGCGTTGCAGGTCAACTTATTGAACTTAACCATTTCTCTCTGCTCCGTAAAATGATTATTTTAGCATCAAAGTAGCTGACCTGTACCCGCGTTGCGTTGTGAATTATTTGAAGTAAAATCAACTTTTCTCGACATTTTATAAATACAATATGTATGTATTATATATATAAACATTTCGGAAGAAATTCTCTAAAGGATAGTGAAAACCCTATTCAAATTCTTTGCGTTTTTTAGAAGAACTATTCGCACAGACAGACGCGGATAGTGACTTTATTTTATACTAGCTGACGTATACCCGTCGTTACTGGGGTTATTCTTAGGAAATAGACAAATACCATCGGAGAATTTTCTGTATATCTTTTTAAGTTTTAGCCAGTGCGGCGTTAGAAATGTAAGCGCCAGAATTTTTTTTATGTCTTGATTTCAAAACATTGACTTTTCTGTACTTTTTATAAATATAATATGCTTTTTTCACAATGATAATGAGAACTTTACCAAAATCCGTTGTGTAGTTTAGAAGAACTAAGTGCACAAACAGATAGACGCAAATAGTGAATTTATTTTTTACTACAGGGTTTTCCAATAAGAGGTGTTATTTTGATATTCAATCGTAAAAGATCAATGGTTTCGTTGCTTGCCGTCTTGTTGAAAGCAAACGTTGATGGTGAGATGTTGAGATGTTCACAAAACACTACTTATAACTGATTTACATACAGTTACTGATTATTGGCATATTTTTATTACTGAAATATATAAGAACAAAAAATTAACCACGAGTATATTCCATAAATATATATAAATAATTGACGTATTTAAAAACAAATGTGTTTGGAGTGTGGTATCAAGAGTTGTCAAGGGCACAAAAAGAATTCACATATTACAGGGTTTTCCAATAAGAGGTGATATTTTGATATTCAATCGTAAAAGATCAATGGTTTCGTTGCTTGTGTGGCACGTAGCGCCGTCTTGTTGAAAGTTAAACGTTGTCCAGATCAATACCATCCAATTCCGGCCATAAAAAATCATTAATCATCTCTCGATAGCGCAATTCATTCACCTTAACTGTTGCTCCAGCCTCATTTTCGAAAAAGTAAGGTCCAATGACTCCGCCGGACAATAAACCGCACCAAACAGTCACACGTTGAGGATAGAGAGGCTTTTCAACAATAACTCTTGGGTTTTCCGAGCCCCAGATGCGACAATTTTGCTTATTGACGAAGCCACCGAGGTGGAAATGGGCCTCATCACTCAAGATGATTTGCATTTGATTCACTCAAGTGAATTTTAATAATTTCAATGCGTTGTTGAAGCGTGTATCGTTCCATTTTTATCAATAACGTAGTTTTTACTTGTCAAATGTCAAAAAATGACAGCTTCAAAAGTAACATCTTCCGAAATAGCGGGCTATTCAAAATAACACCTCTTATTAGAAAAATCTGTATTAGAATATACAAGCAGGGAGGTGAGGTCAACTTGAATAAGACCCATAGTCAGTGGTTATGTGATGTCGATTTTACAGGATTCATTATAAATAAGGAATATAAATAACGTCGGTAAAAGCTTTCAACTCTTCGCGGATGCAATGGTAAAATTATTGTTGAATTTATATGTGAACACTTATCCGGTGTAATAATGTAAAGATGGGTTGCACTAACCCCGATGAGGTCACCTGACTGTAAGAGAAGTGCCTTCAATTATTAATCTGTATATCTGCGAATCCACTTTGCACCATGTCAATAAAATACAAAAACAGAAATAAGTTTTCAAATTGGCGCCTTTAAAATAATTACACTAAGATAGTACCGTAGTTATATTTTCATATAATTATTAATATGTGATATAGTTAATAATAATATAGATATGATTTGTGTGGTATATAGAAATACATGGCCTCCCCAATTGGGATATGTTGCGAGGCTAAACTAAACAAATAGTGAAAAGTGAGGTTGTGAAGTACCTGGATATCCAAATCTGGTCACCAAATACGGTCAAAACATTTCAAGCCACGTTTCAATTCTGAATACACCATGGCGATACTGAGAGTATCTTCCACTCTGGAACGTGCTGCAAATATACCATACATTATTTTACAGGAATAAATTATTACATAAAATAAATTAAATTAAATAAAATTAATTAATTTCGGCTAGCTAGTCGAGAGCCTCACCCCTCGAATACGGAGGCCGCCGTATTAGCAAATTAAGACTGTAATCCAATATCATTGATCTATAAAAATGCTACACGGAAAAACTATTTCATGGCACAGAAAAAAACATTCAGAAGCTATGCGAAAAGATATTTAAATGATGAAAGAAATTTATTTAGATGAGGTTTTAAAAATTATCTGAGTCCGTTCTAGCATTAACTTAAATGGTTGAATATTTTAAACAAATTCAATATTCTAAACCGATCTTAATCATATTTAGTAGTATATTTTACACTCAAACTTAGAAACAATCCCAATTTTTTTAAAGTGCGAACTACCATCATCCAATAAAAACTTGCGAAGGCTTTTACAAAAAAATTTCATGGGAAATGGGCGCCATTTTATTGCTTACGGTCTGTAAAAAGATACTGACTGCAAAAAATCACCATCCTACATCCTACACAGGTAGTAAAGTCTATGTGACTGCAGACAAGCAAAGAGCATTGCACATTCATGCAGCCTGTAAAGGAGTCCCACACATTTCACGTTGATATCTGGACCCTACATGTTTTATATCTTTTTTACTGTCCAGCCATCCGAAAATATCAGGCAATTTGCATATTGTTCATAAACACCAACGGGCCAGTGTACTGTGGTCACCCGGGTATCTTCTGAATTGAAAAGTATGCATTGAAAGTGTGTCGCAAATTAATTTATGAAGGCTCTCACCACAGGTATCTCTTGTGCAATACGTATTTGTGTGACATTTTTCAAACAAAGACAACAAAAATACCAATGAATAATATTTAGGTTATTTTTTTAATGTCCATGTCTGCATAGTGTAAAGACAGGGGAACTATGTCGCCATCTGGTGGGCAGCGTTTTTATTTTCTCGCGGCTGGAATTTATCGAAACATTTTGATGAAATAAGTGGTAAAAGGTATGTAAAAAGAGAAGATTAATAGTGGAATAGAAAATAAATTCGAATATGGTATATCACTTACCATGGTTTAGTGGCAGTGGCGTGCTGTCCATAAAGGCTGAAAATCGTGTAAGATTTTAATATAAATTTGTAAACCCAAAACCACTATTCTCACCAAACAAAATGTGTATTTAATAAACTGCCAGAAGAAATCAGAAGCATTAATGATAAAATGTACAAATACTGAAGTCTTTCAAGAAATGTTTTAGAGAAATCACAAAAACATAAAATCCCCTCAAAACTACTTCTACTCACCTAAAAATAATACAAATGATTCTGTAGTATTCTGTTCATCTATTCAAATATGTATGTAGGTACTTTAATTTCACAATCATGATCACGATGTAACCATATTAACCACGTTGTTTTAAAAACCCTTAATTCAAAGAGAAATGTATACTATTTCACAAAATACCTACATGTTGTCGTAGTCGCACACCACTGCTTAGTAGTATAATATATAACTCAATTTCTGCGGTCATAAATGCTAGATGATAACTGAAGTTGCTCTATCCGTAGCTTTCAACAACTTTGTAGAAATGTAAGGCTATGTAATTTTAAGGCTAAATATAAGGCAGCAGAACGTGTTGTATTTGTTATAAAAAAACTGAATTTATTTTAAAAAAAATTTCTCATGGTAAAATTTTCAACAAAGGATGGCAACGAAAGTAACTTTATTTTTACAATAAATATGCTTCCATTTTAAAAAAAAAATTGTCAAATTGTGCCTTAAAAATTTTGCATTTTTGACTAATCGTTGCTTTCCCGCTGTCCCATTCATTCAAGCCTTAATCATATTGCTTGCTCTATCCAAAGTCAGTGTCTTCTCTTACACACGTCTATTATTCACGTCTATTATTCACACTCTTAACGTATCCCGCCTCAAGATTTGATTAATTTGATCGTGCCAAGTCTTCAGAGAGATTCTGTGAGAGATATAAAATACATGCACGCAATTACCGATCTAGTAATTATTAAACGGACAATGCGAACGAAATTAACTCCACTGTTTTAGCTGTTCCCAGTTATAACGGAGTATTGATTACCCATTTGGAAGACAATAGAGAATAGATTCGCGTGACAAGAGTGATTTATGTGACAATCCAGTTCCCACTGAATATAATGGAGTAGATCGGATTTGCCTTCTGCGTGCAAAGCTGTAACTCAAATCCGTTCAACTGTTGTATTATACTACTCGTGTTAAGCTGTTGAGATATCTACGTAGGGAATTGATTTATTCTAAAAGTCAAATTTAAGCCGCGTTCAGACGTGAAGGAAAATTCTGCCTGATATCCTTTATGGAAAACAGAAACGAATAAAAAGGATATCATTATTCATTGGTTAAAATAGACGTCGGAATCGGGCTGACTTTGTCTCAAGTTGGAATCTAACTTTATGGTTTATAGATAAATCTGTCAGCAAATAAAACACTGATTTAAAACAGTTATTTACATTACAATTACAAAAACAATAAAGAAAAAGCTTGCTGAAGGCCATTGGAATTTGAATTCCGTGACATTTCGCTGACTGCGAATCTGCTTTTAGCCACTGAGTTATCTAGGCAACTTTTAAACTAGCCGCAAATATTCAAAAGCTGTGTTTTTGAAGAGTATCTATTAACAGTCACGTTTTTCGTCAGAGGTCTCTGTATTAAATAATGGTAAACAGATAATGTTATGCATGCAAAATTGCTAAATAACATTTAAAAAATTAAAATATGTAAAGAAAATTGTGTCTTGTTGGGAATGGGTCGCAAAAATATAAGGGTATCTTACTCAGCATTTCTAAAACTATAAGGGCTAAATTCAGTAGCGTAGCGATTGCCCAGACTTCAATGTGGGTCTGCGTCATTTCACCAATTACACCAAAACGGCAAAAACCCATATTTGAAGACGATAATGGTCTGACGATTTCTAAAGAGATCTCTCAGAAATCGATAATTGCGAGGGTGTGGATGTACGTAGGAAGTGAATACCTACCTACATACTTAAGTAATTCAACGACCTTTCGATAAAATATAAATTCGGAATTTTCTGTAAGCAGTTTCATTGAATTTTGAACAATGAACATTTATTCAATAGCAACTTGATCTTATTTCTCTAAAATAAGGATGATCGTGATTCGTTTTAAGACAACATACTCAAACAAGAACACGTTAAAAATATAACTTATAAAGATGTCGCATTCTCAATGTGCAAATACTTTTAAGTAATTTTAATTTTTTATATATTCAATAATATTGTTATTGGGTTTATAAAAACAGTTTATTTTTAAACAAGTTCTGCTGTGTAATTATTATTACGCGTGACAGCTGTTTCGCCCTCTGAAGGCATTATCAGAACTTGTTTAAAAATAAACTGTTATTATAAACCCAATAACAATATTATTTAATATATAAAAAAAGTAAATAAAAATGGAGTTCTACAAATTAAACTTTTAATTAATACTGGCTGGTAATAGTTCTTGCTTTAAAACAAGTACATTGGTTAAAAGCGACCTCTCTTTGGTGCTAAGAAATCTGCTGCAAGCAATTCTAACATCATCCTTCTCAAGACAATTCGTCTATTCATTCCCTCAATTCTGCAGAGTATTTGAAAAGGTTATCGATTTTTGGAACACCATTGATCATGGGAACAATGTTTTTTATCCCGACCTTCGTCAGCGGCTGGGTCCAAGATCCCCCCAGGAACCCGCATACATTTCAAGAGATTTTCCCGATAGATTGGGCATTTTTCGCAAAGGGAAATTTTTCATTGATTGTCTCAGCTAATGATGACATAACTTTAAGGGATGTGGGATTTGTAACATTTGTCGTTGGGAAAAAGTTTTTTAAATGCAGATTTCATTGGTAGGTACCTATCAATTGTCTGAACCTTTAAAATAAGTGCTTCATTGGGTCGTATTTTTTATACCTCATTTGTTTATATTAGCAGTTTCTAAGTAGAGTAGTAAGTTGTATTTATTGTTATCTATTCCCAAAAAAGCAACGTTCATATCAAAAGTTATGAAATATCCCTTAAACAAGGTTTTTCGGCTTCTATTTTTACCAATCCATTAAAAAGTAGTACAATGTATGTAAATGTGAGTCAAGAGATATTAATTATTATCGATGCTTCCCTTTCTTTGTGTCACAACCCCTAAGACATCTTTTAAAAATCTGTGAGTCTTTCAGTTTTTAGCCTTCCTTTGAACAATATAATCACACTATCAGGTGACGTATCGATGAAACCGACAACACAATTCAAAACTATTTTACAAAAGATTGAATCTTAAAATTAATTCAGTTTTATTAACCGTGAACTATAAACAGCTAGCTGTTCCACTGTTCTCCGAAGATTTTCTAGTCGCTGAGTCTGTTAATGTCATGTTGTCATTCTCGAGTTGGTTTGAAAAATCTACGAATTTTCCTGCATCCTCTACACGTTTAACAGATTTTAGGTTTGTTCACGGCCTTCCGGTTGATTCGAGGGTATTCTGCTAGGGTTGTTAGAAGACTCACTATTTGGATATCTTGGCATTAAATCGGATATACTCAATTTATTCCGGGAATAGCGAATCGATCGCAATCTTTAAATTTATGACATAAAATACTTTGCAATGGAAGCATTTGGAAAAAGTTGTAATAAAAGTATCAGACTTCAGATATTGATCTTGGTTCGGTTATATTTTGCAGAAAATAAATGAAAATTTTCATTTTAAAAGCCAATTTTTTTGTGCAAATAAATTTGTTTTCAAAACTGATTACATTTGGTGATTAATAAAATTATCTTAGTATATTGGCAGACTGTAAAATGCATTTATTATAAATAAAGTTGTCTTCGCGAATTGGCACACTGTAAAGCGCATTTATTTTTAGTAAAATTGTTTTAGTATATTGGTACACTGTAAAGCGCATGTAATTTTAATAAAATTGCTTATATATATTGGCACACTGCAAAGGGCACTTATTTTTAATTAATGCGTTTTAGTATATTGGCACACTCTAAAGCGCATTTATTTTTTAATAAGTATCACATATAACACGTGGTGTCCTAAGTAGTTTTGACCAAAAAAGCGCTGTAAAAAATTCTTTACGAAGAAATATCAGTGTTTTGGAAATTACAAAGAATTCTTTACGTATAATTAGCATGCATGCATCGACGTTAAAAATATAGTATTAAAAATAATATATTAAATACCTTTATCAATATGCGCAGGTAGGTATTTAATTATTGAATTTATTTGATTTTCAAAACTCTTGTTTTAGTCAGTATCATGAAAGTGCACACATGAAAAATAATGGGAATAAAATTGTGAAAACATATTACTCACCGCTTTCTCCACCCTCCTTCAAGAATCCAGAATACAATTCAAGGCGTCTTCAAGAAAACTCAACACGTTGTACAGTAGAATCTTGCAAATCCTTTACTAGCCAAACTTTTAAAGTCCGAATAGTATGAAGGAATTGGAATCCAGAACTTAAAGGAGTAGTCCGTGTGATAAATAGGAAATCCGACGGATTTTCCCGACGCCTTGACAGCAGACGCCGTTGTTTACTTTGACCTAACCTGCACGGCAACGCCGCACCAAACACGGCCCATCGCGCCCACTAAACCGACATAAAACAAGTCACTCAACTCCACAGATACGCAACTAATGACCATCATAATAACTGGTTGATAAAATGCCCGTAGTTTAGCCAATAACGGTGATTAAAATGATTTATTTCGGAGCCCGACGTGTTGTCAACCAAATGCCGGCTGACTGCGCGATATTGTGTTGTCTGGGAGGGAGACGGCTATACCGAGAGGATAAGGGTGGTTTCGCTTCTGAGGGGGATGGAAATATCGAATGGGGTGGGTACTCTTCCCCTGCGACGCAGGCGTAATGCAAAATGCACGTTCCAAGCGCACTGGCGGAGTATTTGGCTAGGGTTTTGCGATTGGAATAGTGGCCGTTTTGGGCCGAGAGTTTTGATCACATTGGAATTGGTACGGCGCAATGTGCGAGTACAGTCTGCACGAACAAAGTGTTCCTCACAACATTGTTTGTGCATGGAGATCGATATTTTTGACATTTACTTGAAAATACTAGCAAAATCAAGTAAACAATTTTTGTTGTACAAATTTCATTACAAGAGGCTCGATAACAAGTTAACCTCTCTTTTTAATAATGAAACCGTTGATATATAACTAAATTCCCTAAATAAGAGTAATCTTATATGTTTAAAGAAAATTTGCACAAAACACATTTTAAACAAGAAACTCAAAAAGTAGTAATTAACTTAAATACAATTTATGAAACAATTACATGTTACATAGAAGCATACTTTAATATCATAGTAAATTATAAATGATGAAGCGTTTTAAAAATATTTATTTATTTAGGTTAATTGAAGCGCACGTGTCGGTAGTTAATCCCTCAATCAAAAAGCAACAAACATGTTATGATATTTGAATGGTTCTAGAGAATATTGAACACTGAGTTACTTTTATTACGTTGAATTGAACGCGTCTGTAAAATTACTTCCCCTATTAACTCACCCTAGCTATTTTGGCAGATCGATATAGCGCTAAGGTAAGCCCCCATGTCTCGCAGCGTTGGCACACCATTGCACCCTAAAACATTTAAAACAAAATTATTTGCTGAACTCAATTAAAATAAAATTATTTGCTGAACTCAATTAAACTACATTTTTGTATACAACTAAATGATTTATTTTGCAATTTTAAAATTTTTGAGACTTTTCTCTTGTCTGCGTAGTGTGCCAATCATATTGATATAAGGTGTAGCGCACGCTATCGTCGTGGTACAAAGAAGCATGGAATAGGGAATGTACCGGCAAAGTGAAAAACTATGGTAGTCCGTGTGTCCTTAAGGCTGTAATTATTGCCAACTTTACAAGGAAAATCGACCTTAACGGCATGCAACGTCTCGGCATGTCCCGTAGGAGATCGATTTCTTGGACAGTGGTAGGCATTATGTTAAAAAGATGGATGAAATGTATGAACGTACGTTTAATCAGTTGAAATACTGTTTTTTTATGAAGTAAAAAATACAGTGTCGTTATTTTATTATAGTTGAGTTTCATTATTTCGTTGAATTTTTAGTAAAAGTCACCTTTTATTCAATTTTGAAACTGTTTTATAAAAGTGGTATATAATATTGGATCAAATCAAAACCACAGTTTAAAAAAATGTTAACAATAATCACTGCACAAGCACGGCGATCATCACTTGCAATGATTATGTTTTCCACAACGTTTACGGCGGATTATATCAGCAGTTACTGATTTCCGATTTACAATTTTGTTAAAGCCTTTGGCGGACTCATTGCCGCAGGTGACTGTATGTACAATAATGCGCGGATTTATTTCCGACTTGAGAATGATTTAAAAAATTGTTAATGCTAGTAAAGAGGGCCTTGATTTACTTAGCCTAATTATTTTTAATTGAAACAACAATCCCAGGACTAGACAAGAGTCATTTAGATACTCGCTTGTACATAGATGTCAAGCAGTTGCCAATATTTTTTCAGAAGTTTTGTTCATCAATGTGTTCAACTGCACGGATTTTAGTTACAACAAGGTTATAATAACCTATCTCATAAATAAAGAAACAATCTTTTGTATGCTTTGTGTTATATTTAGTAATATCTTTGACAAATTTGACTTCTTTAATAATGTTCCAAAAAATTATTATATCTATAAAGTGTTTGTGAAAGCCCATGCGAGCATACAATAAAATATAACTGTTATTTATTTAAATACCTAATTGCATTCTGAAGATATCATTACATTGTAAAAGCCCAGTTGGATATAATTTTTTTTTTAAATTTCTCCTTTCTCATCCCGTAATGTGTTAAATTTTTACCTTTTAATAAATAGCATAAGTAAAAACATACACCATCGCATCTTATCGATTTATTGCTTGTACCATATAAAAGTGTTACTTTACGGCCCTGACTAAGCTTTGGGTATTATAATCGAGTGCTTCTCAAACTAGGACCCGAGTCCCTAATCAAGGGCCTGAAAGTTATGTCAGAAAATAAACGTTTAAGTCAATATTTTCATTAATATTATACAATAAGTGTTTTATTTAAAATTATTATTTTCAATAAAACTGTAAACAAATTACACGGTGTGGTGTCCGGAGTCGATTTTTTTTGGTGGATTTTGAAATATCAGCTGTTTAATTTATTATATAATAATAAAAAAGAATTCTCAAATCAAAACAGAGTTTTTCTCTATGTGATTCACCAGATTTCCGATCTTACTTCGAGTTCCCGGACACGTGAAGAGTTTTATTTTATTTTTTAAGAATACTCGTAATTTATGTTAGTTTTTCTTTTTTAGTAAGAAACAATAACAAATTACAAAAGTCAAAATTCACTCAACAAAATGTGATCTAAAATCTTTAGAACCAAACTAAATAAAATTTAAAAGGTCTCAAAGTAGGATGCGTCAAATCATCATTATTATTTAAAAGAATACATCAACAAATAACCCTGTGATGTGTCTCTGTTATAAATGTAAATACGTAATGTGTGTATTTGAAGAGAGTGTTAGTTATGTATTGTGAATATTACGCATTATTGATGTTGATTAAGAATTGCGATGTTTGTTAATGTGTTGTAAATATTTGCCATGTTTTGTAAAATAATTCAGTGTGTCAACAGCTAAACTGTACTGATTATGATCGCACAATGAGGTTATTAACTCTTGAGATTACAATTCGTTGTGCTTTTTATACCTGTTAAATAATATAATATATGGTATAAAAAGAAGACAAAAGAGTTGTGGTGCACTTCGCGTTGACAGAAATTAAGAGTTCGATGGTTTTAATACACCAAAGTTTTTTAAAACTCCATTGAAATTGGAGGGTGGCAAAATTGTAAAAGTATAAAAATTGTATTACAGAGGCTTTTAAAAATATTCGTTTTGATGAATAATATATCGATGTTACACAGTGTTATGTACGAAAATACTGGCTACAATAGTAATCACCAGAGTCGAGGATCTTGTGTTTGGTGAAGGAATTCTGGCTCAAAATGATAAAATCATGTAAGCAAGTTAAAGAAAAAATACAAAAATACAAGAACATAAATAAGAAAAACAAAAGATTTATCGATTACAGAAAAAAAGCTTTTAAAGAAAATACAAACAGATTTGAAGTCTCTTAGTAGTTTTATATATAACATTATATTTATATTTTTTTGCAAAAGATTTTTATTAAATAAATTTACAAAATAAAAAAGGCCCGATAAACTTTTGTTAGGAAGTAGTGACTTTGTGGTTTGACATATTAATTAACATAATATTGTTTTATTTCATTCTATTTAGTAGTTTGGCTATGGGTGCTTTTTAAAAAATATTGTTTATTAAATTTAAAGACTTTATTAATATTTTTAATTAAAAATTCCTTTTCAATAATATATTTGCTAATGTTATACTGAAAATGCACGAAAAGGTTTTGAAGGATTGTTGTCGATACTAGGTCGAGGGTATATTTCACTGGAATGTGGTGTAGTTATAATATGAATCCTTAAAATAATATCATTTATATGTTTGCACGAAAAATCTCTTACACATTTTGTTAATTTATTTTTCAGTAAGTTATCGGAACCCATAATAAAATTAAACTGTCAGTTACGAACAACTCTTTTTAAATTGCAAGAATCTTAAGCGAACAGTTTGAGAAATACTGCAATAAGCGTACAGGGGTTGCTGTAATTGAACACTGTATTAAAAAGCAATGCACTTGGATTGTGCCGACATTACAATAAATGTATTTATGGGTGTTTGAAGTGGTTTATTATGAACTGAGTAATCTACAATCACCAGGGCCATAACTTGTAACTTAACGCGACGGTACCCTTTATTGCTTTATTGTATTACTTAACCGTTTAGTTAAACGCCAGAACTTTTATATTGCAGCTCTGAAAACATGTCTTTATTACTTCAATAACATCGAAGTAAGTTTTCAGTAACCTTTACCCGGTTATCATGGAAATGCACTTGATTCTCGGAAACTGAGCAGTGCAAAATGTACGTTTACATACGCATTTTTAAGTGAATACCTCACGAGAGTCCCAACTACGGCATCTTCTACAGGATATTTTGTGCAGAAAAATGGGGTGGGAAAGGGAAAAAGATAAGAAAGTGGGTGTTTGTGAAGTACCTGGCTCTTCAGATCCGGTCACTAAACACAGCTATTGCCATTTCAATCAATATTTCGATTCTGAAAGGAGGTCTTTCAAAGGGCAATATTGGGAGTATCTACCATATAATTTCAGTACTTCTATAATATCGAAGTCAGCTTACAGTCAAATTTATCCGTATATCATGAAAATGCACGCTGATTCTCGGAAACAACTCGTATAGTACAAATTGTTAGTTTGAGAGTTCTATTTGTCTTCGGCTTCTTACAAAGTGACGAACTCTCATTAAAATTGATGACAGCGAGATACTTTATTTATTCAATTATATAACTGAAATAACATGAAAAAATATTTTAACTCTTTGTCTGAAGGAGTAAAAACTCCCTAATGGTGAGGTCTTGTATCAATTGTGAAATTTAAATGGATTTTTTTTATATTTCAATACAACCACGATAAACCAATTAATATCCACTTATTCAGGACGCAATGCTCGTCTTTGCACTTTTTTAAATTTCATTGTCGACAACCCGGGCATGTATTATTTAAAATTTTACTTGCAAAAGAGGGCTGAACGCTTTTGGTGCTAGCAAAAAATTATCCAAAGAATCTAGAAGTACCTACCCTGATGGCAGTGATACATGGAACTGGCAGAAGAAGGATAAAAGTAGACTGAATGCTGTAGAAATGAGATCCCTACGACGTACATGTGGTAAAACTGTGTGTGATCGTGTGAGAAATATGGAGATCCGCAAATAATGCATTGCTGATGTAAGCGTAATGAGTAAGATTAAGAATGGGACAGTTGGGCATGTAGAGCAAATGTACGAAGAAAGGAGTGTAATGAGTATATATGACGCAAATGAGAATGGTAGAATAAGTTGAGGACGCCCGAGGAAGACATGGCACGAATAATAGAAAAGTCAGAATAATAGAAGAAAAATGGTTAGAACAAGTATTGAATTTAAATATAGTCTACGTTTGAAATTATGTTGATGATCAAAACAGTTAGTAGGCAGTCTAACTGATATATAATGCTTATTGAAATTACTTAGATGCATACAAATATCATTAACTAACTGACGTGTACTCGGCGTTGTTGGGGGTTATCCTTAGGAGATAGACATATATCGAAAGTGAGTTTTCTGTAGGCCTTTTTAAGATATAAAATTTCGTTATACATTATTTTGATGTTTCTCATGAGGTTTAGCCAGCGTTAGCAATGTAGTGCCCGAAAATATATTTTTTCATCTTGATAATAAAACATTGTCTTTTCTCTACTTTATATAAATAAAAATATGCATGTATCATATATGTAAATCTTTCAGAAGAATTTTTCTAAATGATGGTAAAAACCCTATCAAAATCTGTTGCGTAGTTTAGAAAAACTAAGCGCACCAACAGACATTTAAATCGTTGAAAATATAAATGTTTACCTATATTCAATTATTTTAAAATCGGACAATGCCAAGCGTATCGCTGTGTCCACTGAATGGATATTGTATTTAGACTTCTCTTCTTACTTTGTCTAGCTTCCATCCTTTATTGTCTGCCGGGTTCTATCGTGAGAGGACTGACTAGAAGTAGAATGAATGGTGTTACGTGAGACCGTAACTACAAGAATAAGTCAGACAAATCAGAGTATAATAAACAAGATATTTTCGTATAAATATGAAATAATAAATATATCAGGTACCTATACAATAAAATAGATTTTTTTTTTGTATCCAGCTGCGAGTGTAAGCAGAATTATTCAGACATTTATATGCTTGGGTAACGAGCAGCAACACAAAGCCTTCGTGGTGTAGGTACCGACATCATGTTCTATTATATATTTAAAACGATGTTGTGGCTTCTTTTAAAATTTATTGATTATTAGTGTAAATAAGAGTCTCAACTACCTAATTATTCACTTACTGTTCACTACATTCCCATTTGGGGTATGTGGTGAGAATGAAGGGATAAGGGATAGGGGATATGAAGGCGATGAAGGAGAAAAGGTGGGGATGTAACTGGCTATTCAAATTTATTCACCAAACCCGGCTAAAGCCATTTCAAGAAACAGTCAGAATACCAGTATATATGAGACGATGTAAGCATGTGAATGAAGCAAAGAGTGTGTGCTAAGACCGAGTTGTTTGGCGATCTGTCATCTTTGACTGAACCTGCAGAAAAACGGCGTGATGGTAAGTTATTTAGTTAAATTCTGAATGGTGCTTTTCACAAGGGCGTTACTGAGAGTATATTCCACTCTGCAACTAAATAAGTAACCTACATACATTTTAATGCTCTAATTTTATTAAAAGTTGTGATGCGATAAATTCTGTTGGCATGTTTTATTTGCCACAGTAGTCAAAAGCAAACGATTTTTTATTTTTGTCAAATATTCTTTTTTTTTGTATGAATATTTTCAGGAAATCCTGAAAATTTCCTGAAAATCTTCATTAAAAAAATCAAATTTTCGAAAAAAAGTCGTTTTCAGCTATAAGAACATCAATAATGCCATTTTTTATAAAATTAGCACTCTACCACACCCAAAAGTCACGAGCCGCCACTGCTCAGAACCAATCAATTTGCCGCTTTGTCACTGAGCTTGTCGAAACAGTTATAATAATAGACGTGATAAGGTGATAACCTGAATGATCTAAGACATTCTAGCATTTGCGTTGCGGGTTTGAAGTATTTCTGTACAAACTCAGTAGACGGCAGGTATAATATTTACTATTTCACAGATATTGATACAATGCTGACCCAGTTTTCCAATGAATTCGTGGTATCCTGGTCATTAGTCAGCTGAGTTACGAGAATTGGAAGTGTTATAGTACTTATTGTTTTCACATGACTGAGCACGGTGTGCTTCCAATTGATTGGCTAATATTAGGCATGTGGGTTTTGCACGTTTAGGGTCATTAATTGTTGAATTAATGTGGTCATTGTTGTAGCCTTTACTTCAATAGTGCAAATTAATGTTAATCAGGAGTTGAAAGCGAACTAGCTTTATGTACATCAAATTATCTAATCAGTATTATTTCAGTTTAATGAATATGACCAAGAGAAAAGCACTCCGTTTTAAATACATCTATTTGAATTTAGATTTCTTTCTCGATTGAATGATTAAAGTGGAATCTTGGAAGAGGAAATTAACCCATTTCCCGACATCCGATCAAAATTTACAGCAGTTAATATACGAAATAAATCTCGGTATCATGCAATCAAGATTTGGCTCAAGTTCACTCAATTTAGTCAGTCCTTGGGAGGAAGGTTAAATCGTCATTCAAACCTTTTTTTAAGTTTTAAAATAAATTTTTAAAGGTCACAGCAGTTAAGAGACAATCCTGGGGAGTTCAAAGAGGTAAAGGTTCAATCCTCAGTCAATTTAAAAAATGTATATGTGTATTTTTAAAAACATGTTTTAATAGAAATAATAGTAGGTACCTTAGTAAAAAAATGTTTTTAACGGGTTGATTTTTTTTTTACATAAATAAACGTAACATAATACCCAAAGACTAGGCCGAAGAAAAAATAAACCATATGTTTAATTCTGTTTATAAAACCGTTTTTGCTCCTCTGTTATTACGGCCAATCCGCTAAAAACGATGCGAACGAGTTTTGCTGAGCCCAATGTATAGGTATAATATTATAGTGCCATTGGCTTAGCCGCTTTGGCGACAGCGAAATTACTCTGTAATTTTGAGCAAAACGTTAACTTGAAAGCAGTCAAATAATTATTTATTCCAATTTTTTTCATCGGAATGCTTGCTACATTTTCCCAAATTACTGAATTTGGTAAAGTCAGCAAGAAAAAAAAATCCCATAAACCAATGTTCATTGTTTTGTTTTTTTATTTGCCCAAACAATGAACTCAGAAAATATCACGTTTGAGATAAATCTTTGTCGGCCTCAAGGTCACCACTTTTCTCGATTTTTCTTTCACATTATCCTCGCGAAGAAAGGCGGAGATTTATAAAGTGCGGTTTCTAGCTAAATCTGATTTGATCATGGTTAAGGGAAACCTAATCCTCATTCCAGTTGACTTCTTATTGTCTGTCATAGGCAAAGAAATTTACGACGGTCTTTTGTTATTTATTACAGTTTATCTGGTAACGAACCGTTATTATTTTTGTTTGCGTCAAAGTCAAATGTGGTAAACAAGGTTAAAATCTCAATGAAAATGTATTAATACTTTGCTAAAATATTATAATTTGTTTTGTGCTGCGGAAAGAGTAGGCAACATGTGTATATTATTTCGATTTACTAACTAAATTTAAAATGTTTGAATGAACTGTTAAGCCCCCGTATTCGATTTTTTCTGCAAGTTCCAAAAAAAACATATGTTATTTTAGAAGATAATATCTGTACTTTTATAGAGCCGCAATGGTAATTTTACAAAATTCCATCAGCATAAAAAAATCGCAAAGCATACTCCGAAAATTATTAAAAACACATTTTCTTCTGTTATTTGATATGTCATAGATATGAAGAAATCACAATGTATCTTTAAAAGCAACTTAGGAATTTGTCGAGAGATTATTCTTCTGTTTTAATATAGTTTTGTATTTGATATTTTCGCATGATCAGTATCATTTTTTAACATTAGCCGCTCCCCCTCTAACATTTGCATTTACATATCTCCCTTTCAAACCGTCTTCTTCTTTTTGAACACTTACTACGAAACCTTAATAAGAATAGCATACACATGAAAACAAATGGATATAAGGCAATATTTTTATCGACATAAATGAACGCATACATAAGTATCTACTAACATACATACCAATAACGTAAAATATCAAATATTTATTGATTTACATATAATACAAAAATAAATATACCGAAGGACATTATTTATTACATACCTACAGAGTGTTAAGAGACGAAACTATCAGACATATTTCAACCGGTAATTTCTGACCTTAATTGGAGTAAAAAAATATGAGTGAAATTTTGGTCTACGGTGACATTTTTGGTGTTTTTTTAAATACATTTTTCAAAAATACGATAAAAAACTCGTTCATTTTGGCCGAGTAAACACCCAATATCCACCCCGAACGTAACTGTTTGCTACTGCTACTGATAGCGACTGATTGCTAATGTTTTTTGTTGAAAAAAATCATCAGATACCAAATTCTATATATTTTTATACATTTAATAAGGTCGCGAATGACTGGTTAAATCAAATTTAGTCAGGTATGTCTCTGAATACACTGTATTTTGAAACATAATATTTTTTGTTTGTAAATGTCATTCTTCATTGGAATTTCCCTTGATTAGGAATAAATCTTACATTAATTGAGATTTAAAATATAAGGATACTAAAAAAATATCGTTTTTTGTTGAAGCAATTTAAAAAAATAAATCTCGCTTATTTCACATTACGGTTCAGAGGTTTATTACATAATATAATGTAGCTATTATTGCAGTTAATTTAACCATAAAAAGGAATTTTATAATGACCGTCGCGCATCGTGTCTGAGCAGTATACCTACCGATTCCAGGTAATAATGTTCCAACTAACAATGTCTACCAGTATAAATGTCCCCCGTTGAATGTTCCCAGTAATAATGTTCCCAATTAGAAACAGATTAAATGTTTTTATATTGGCTCAGTCAGCAGACTCTGACTCTGCATGTCGTAAGCTAACCTAACCATTGTACGACTAACATTTTGGCAAGGAACGTTTTGACCAGGATATTTTGTTATGGAACATTTTAACTGGGGACATTTTTACTGGGAATATTTTGACATGAAACATTATTACCGGCTACGATACCTACCTACTCCTTTCCTCTGGAAGGAATACTTGTAAATAAACAAAAAAATACTTGTAAAGATTTATTCACACAAGTGTATATTTTGAAAAAAAAGTTTTATATTAATGCAATAAGGAACTTGAGTGAAAAACATAATGGCTTAAAAATGTATATATTCACTCAGATCAACATGATTCTGAATAAGTAAGTTTTATTACCTATATATAATTACACTAAAATTGCACAGAGACACCCAAACGTCATGTGATTGGTCGGCTGGTTCTGACGGCGCTACCGCTACCTCACGGGTTAACCGGCTGCGTGTATGAGGACAATGTTGTGCCAAGTTGCGCTGTGTACTCACACACATGTCACTACTGCAGTTTACTTGTCATTTCAAAAGAATTGATGTATTTTGGAAATCTTTGCTAAATATTTAGATTTTTTTTTTCATACCGACCCGAGTGGGAGCATGCGAATGGGAGGTTGACCTTTCAGTTAACCGATAAAACTGAGGTACGTACGACGTCACGCGTACCCCGTCACATTTCGATCATTTTGGCGGTCATTGAAAATTCAAACTTTGACAATTATTTTAAATATGAAATCGACATTTGTAAAAATAATTTAAAAAATGCTGGTAGGTATTTAAGTTAGAAGATGAACATTCATAATAAAAAATATTTTACAAAAAAACTGGAATTATTTATTATGGAATGTTAGTTACTATCTTCAGAATTATTCTTCCCTTATTCCTTGCCGCTAACACTTAGCCTAACTTTTAGCCGCGCAATATTTCCTAAATTGGAAATACATTATTTCCACTGCACCGAGAAAACTTAATGATATCAAATACTGTTAACTCTGCTCAAATTATTAATTTTCCTGTTAAAATTAATTGAAAGTGTTCCAAACAAAGTATTAGTCAAAAGGAAATGTTTTATGAGGACGGCGGAACACGCGTTCATACAAATACTGATATTGATATTAACATACTGATATTGTCGCATTCCGTAAAGTAAATGTGTTCTCGATATATTATGAATGACTAATATTTTATCAGGAAGTTGGCATTCTGTCTATTTTTTAACAGGAACATTTTTCTCCGTGTGATTCCGAGCAGTTATCTACCTGTTACAAGATTATACTGAATTTTTCATGTAGATATGGTTTATTTTCGAATGGAATAAAATCATTTTAACATCAAACTTCAAATCATTGAAAACTTTATCCTAGTTATCCCACTAGTGCAAGATTAACAATCAAGCTTTCAAGATGAAAGGTCTGCCCAGTAGGGAGTAGGGAGTAGGGAGTAGGGAGTACGTGTGTGTGTTTATCTCAGCCTCCTCGCCACGGGGTGATGTCCTCGTAACGGGTTCTCAGCGGGAGGCTTTCTTGTTCGTGTCACGGGAGATAAAGGTTCTCATCCCTTGCTTGGTTTACTCTAAACTAACATCTTGGGCAGGGTTGGGCTCAGTGGTAACTAGATAATAACCAAAATTATTAATTTTAGTTGTATGAAGTTGAATGAATGAACTATTGTTTAAATTTGATTTGAATTTACCGCTTGTGTGAAAAGCAATTCAGACTAGAAAAATCATAATATCTTGCTTTATCTAATTAAAAATATTTAAACAAATATATGATTTATAAGTATTATCGTGATTATATCTGGGTTATTGTGTGATGTTGCGCTTCCTCCTGCTTTAGTTAACGTTTCGCATAGCGTTACAGTCATCAACAACAGTGTAGATTTTGGTGTTTATATATTATGTAGAAGTGATATTCCTTGTAGGACCTGTATTTAGTATAATATTTAGTTAATTTAATCCATTTTCAGCGTTTTGTTTTGGTGTAGCCTTCAATCCTCCTGATACCAAGAAATATAAAGATTAGCCCTGTTGCCTATTTTATGCCTCACTGCCATACATCAGGGTAGGTACCATCACTCCATTGTGTACTGCTAGCTCCGCTACTATTATTCTATTGTGTTATATTACTGTTATGTGTAGATATTAATTATTATATGGCTTATATTTAGTTAGAAAGTGAAATCATTTATTAAAAGTTATATAAATAAAAATGTTAATGTTTGTTCGTTCAAAAACTTAAATCTCAGAAAGTTATTCACCGATTGCTTACAAATTTTGACACAACTTTGCATTCGAATACGTGTGTGTTAGAATGTATTATATAGATGTCACATGTGACAGGTAAAATATGTTTTTTTAAATAGCGCCATCTGTTAGACGTAAAAGCAACACGCGTTATTGTTTCTCTATCTGCACAGAAAGTCTGTGCCACAGCAACGCGTGGAGGGGTTCAGCTACGTAATATTAAAAAAATACTTAGTATGTCCGGGTTAAATCTTCCCCGTAGGAAAAACTAAACCCTTCCACACACTTTTCCACAAATGATCATCTAGTCAACATTATGCAAGTGCATTATATAAGCAAAATAAATACAAAACAATACAAGAACAACACGTCAACTCACCAGAGATCAAATGGGAAAATAATTCACCGACTCCAGATATTTTCATATCAGAGGGTTCGGCTCGGTAGAACTCCTAACAGGGCCTATAAATCCTACTGATCGCTCAACATAAATATTTAAAAAATCTTTCGTTATCCTGCATGTATTTAAAATGACTATTTTTTGTATATAAATTCTTTCTTATCTCATTTCCTAAATCTGTGCATATTCATTAACAGATTTTTGAATATTACAGGAATTTGCAATATAAGATTTCAATTGCTTGCGTAATTAGGTGTGTTCGATGCGCTTTGGGTCTACTTAAATAAAATTCGTGATGAATATTTTTACTCATCATTAATATTGCTCTTAAGAAAATAACTTGAAATATAATAACTTTGTCTGCACTGCTTTTATAAAGTGATTACAGAAATTTTAATATTTAACATATATGTTGCTAATATATATTGCATAAATGAATTTAACCAGTTCTGATCTGTTTGTTGTGGAAGGTGGACCATCATCAGAAGACCCCCGTGAGTTTCCTCGGAGTTATATCCACATGAAACTAACAAGCAGCAACCAACTAATGTGTTTTATCTCACCTATACACTAGTAGCATCGGACGGGAAATCTCTGTTTCTCTAAACATCTTATGGCTGGGTAAATATCACGTTACATGAAGTTGTGGCACCTACTATCATTGTAATACCTCCATTAAGTTAGCCTTCAAATATGTAGCCTTGTTTAAACTACATACAATATAATACAATTTAGTATTTTTAAAAGTGTCAAATTACTTATTGGCGGGATAATCAGACATGATTATGGAATCCGAGCAATCAAGAAAGTGGGAGATGGTAAATTCATATTTTCATATGTAGCAGATGTTTTGTGATGTTACATTATAATTGAAAATATATACTGCCCTGAATAAGCTACGGTGCTAGTAAAACCTCGTCGGCAATAGGAATAAAAAATAAAAGTGGTTTTACAAAGGTATTGTTTTATTTTAAAATGTACTAATTTTTTTATTAAAAGCTAATACTTCTAAGGCAGGAAATTATATTTTTATTAACTATAAGGAAATGATACCAATATTTTCAATTAACTATCTTCCAGTCCGGTACCCCGTTGAAAAAAGCTATTATTGTTTCGCTTATTGATTGTTTAAAAAAATCTGCATTACTTAGATTGTAACAATAATAATATAAAAAGGCATATGAAATTAAAAAATAACTTTTTTTATAACCTCAGTCGTTAAAAATAAAGATGTTTTTTCTATTCATATGCCTATTATGTTAAACCACAAAGTTTTTAGCAGTAAAATAATAATAAAACTTATTCTTTTTTTAAGGTTTCATGCCAGCTGAACCTCTAATGACAGTCTTACACATTCATTTAATATAATTGCTTGGCAAATTTAAAAAAAATAAATTATTTAGTCATACCTCATAACCAATATTAGAAGGAGGTAATTTGCCAAACCAATAATTCGTAGGTGCATATCAAAGTAAAGTGCAGTCCCGCCGCCCCGGGAACATTGCCATAGGTCACCCGCAGTGATTAGCACATTTAGTCACATAGCAGGGTCGCCCGGGTTCATAGGTCTTGTCTTTCATTGACAAGGTCTTGGCAGTGGATGCGTCTGTACACAAACTACCTCGCAGTGGAAGGGATGGATCCATTAATCCGTCACTTCTGAACTCCGTCACACTGACCCTCTGTTTCCCACCCATTCCTCACACGTTTTTTTCTTCCCAGAACTTGCTCTCTTTTCTTTGCTTCAAAAGATCCTCCACAAAGTATCTCCAATGATGAGATTGACTTCCTCCGGGCCTTCAGCATGGAGATAATGTAAAAAAACATAGGTAAGTAACACTATAGACTTATGGCATCGTACCAAAACATCCTAGATCACAAAGCCGGGACACTCATTCAAAGCAGCTTCCTAACGTGTATGAGATTCTGCAAAAACTTTCGTTTATATTTTTTATTCAATTTATTCTTATTTGTTAAAATATTTTTAAATGTTCTAGTTAAGGCGATGCACTACGTCGTGTAATATTTTAAATTGAGCCGCTATCAATAACATCCCTTACGTAGATGGCGATAAGGTTTAAATTCCTGTTTAACACCATCCGCCTGTTTTGATTTATGCAAGAAAAAAACATAGCCAAAAAGTGCCTTTGATTTTATTTTGTGGATGTCCAGGCATTCATTTTTTTCCGATCATTTTATAAATAACTTAATTTGAAACATTATAAAATAAAATCATAATCGAAAATGGGTTCGTAAGTAGAAGTTTTGAACTTTAAAGCAGTTTTCATAGGCCTTATACATTATTTTTTTCTGGGCTTATAAAAAGACTTATCTTAAAAATACTCGATTATTTTAAAGACCAAGATGTATTCTACTTGCAGTATTCCATTAAAGCATCTGAAATATTTCCAGACGACCAAATTTTCAAACCAAAAACACATGATTTTGCATTACTGCATAGTGCATCGCCTTAATTTAAAAAATTAATAAAAGTACCCTTTTTTGGAGTTTCCGATACAAGTTAGAAGGCTGATTTGATTTATTATCCCGGCCTTGTGATCTAGGAGATTTTGATCATACACGCATTTGGATCTAAAAGGTGTATGTATATGTATATAAATATCTCTGTTTAGTGGCATTTCCCTTCTCTGAAGCACAGAGGTCGAGGTATTATTAAACGGGCTGAGAAAGTCCCCAAAGATTCAATAAAACGACGGTGCAATGTTGTTTGCTGTCCCTTCTTTCAATTTCCTGCGCCGTTTGATCGTAAAGATATAAAGCTTATGATCCCCGCAACACCTTTACTAAAATATTGGAAGCTCCCCACATAAACTGCATTATTATGATCAGTGTATATTTGTACGGAATGTTTTTATATTTTGCGCCTGAAATAATCATTTAATTGACTTCTTGTTTGGTTACTTGATATTTACCCAGTATCCAATAAACAAACAGTCTGAAATCAAAAGATTAAATTAATATTAAAAGCATTTAGGGATGGTAAACAAAATAAATTGAAAGCAAACCGAAAACTTTGCAAGTAGTGCAAATATAAAAGAGCCCAATGGGCGGATAAATAAATAAATTAAAAAATAAAAATACAAAAAATAAAAAAATAAAATATATTATTCGCAAAGATTAGCCCAAAAATGTATTCATTTTACTGGCCCTAAAATGAACAATTCACTACTTACGACCTTTGAAGAGACCATGTTGACTCAAAACATCAACTTTTCTAAAAACATGTATTAAATCATGACTAAAATTCACTGAAATTTAATACACAGAAGTTTAATATACAGAATCCCGGACAGAACTTCTCCATCATAATTTTTATTTGAATTTTATCTCGCTTAGAACCCCATTTTATTAAATGTTTCATATAACAATAAGACTCAGTAATTCATAGAAATAAGTTCAAAATATTATAATACCCATGAAGACGCTTTGCCTTTTGTGGCATTTTTAGTGCATACTATTTTTTTTTAAATATTTCCTTGTACTTTCGTATTTTATGTATTTTCATTTCATTACCCTGTAATGGTTTAATTTGAAAAAAAATTTCAACAAAAAAAATTTATGTGTAATAGTTAAACAAGGCATAATAAATCACTTTAATAATTTTGGCTGTAAAAATCTCAAATCATACATCCATAATATCAGGTTAAATGTTTGTGGTTAACAACAAAATCCCAGTCAAAAATCAAAACAATATTAAAATCGCAAATAAAATGCTGATTATAAAACACAGCAAAATCCCACTCCAAGTCAAAAATCAAAACAATATTAAAATCGCTAATAAAAAGCTGATTATAAAACACAGCAAAATCCCACTCCATAATATCAGGTTAAATGTTTGTGGTTAACAACAAAATTCCACTCCCAGTCAAAAATCAAAACAATATTAAAATCGCAAATAAAAAGCTGATTATAAAACACAGCAAAATCCCACTCCCAGTCAAAAATCAAAACAATATTAAAATCGCAAATAAAAAGCTGATTATAAAACACAGCAAAATCCCACTCCCAGTCAAAAATCAAAACAATATTAAAATCGCAAATAAAAAGCTGATTATAAAACACAGGGAGATCAGAAATAGAAAATATATCGACCCCAAATACAGATCAAAACCGAAACCACTCAACTGCACTAAAAAAAAAAACATGTAATATTTTTACAAATATTTCAGAAAAAAAACTAAGTAATGTACCTACCTATTTATAATTACTTCATATTAATCATTATCTCTATTTGTTACAAAAAAGGAAACAATAAAACATTTATTATTATTATAATATTATTAATAGTCTCACGGGCTTTTGCAAGTCGCGCAAGTGGTTCCGACATTTGGCCCATTTCTCAAATGAGCTTCCTGAGAGCCTTCCACACGTGGTCCGTGGAAGAATTGCCGTAGACTTCAGAGACTACCTTAATGACATAGAGCAAACACTATCTCTCGCTGTTGTATCCATCTCTATGTCTCTATCTTGTCAATGCCGACTGTTTGCTGATGGCATTCCCTCGACAAACATGCGGGCTACATCGGCGTAGGCCCATCACATAGCCACGAAGCACAAATAATGTGGTTGACATAGCACGTTGACGATATGTCGCATGGTGGTATTTAGTATTAACAACCGGAAACTACATCCATTTCTACAGAACAGTTGTTTTCAGGATTAATTAGAGCATTTACCTGATTATTTCAACGATTATTTATGTTTATTTTTCACGTAAAATCTTTCATGTTTATTTTGTGTTCAATATACGTACACCCATGATACATAATTCCAACATTAAAACAACATAATTAAAAGTGTAATTTATTTATCTATGGGTACCTGGGTATCTGGGCTTGGAATAAACTCCCTCCGGAACTAAGATCCATAACAAGTCCAAACAGAATTCAGGTCTAAACTAAAAACTTACCTTTTTAAGCTGTCATACCCTTAAATTAAATATAGGTACCATTCCTGAGAGAAAGTCCAGTTATATCCAATTTTCTAATTATGTCCTAAATCCTGAATCTAAATTTCGATAATAAAAAATTAGATAATTTTAAATAAGTGTTAATCTCAATTGACCTACCAGGTTAGTATTGTAATGTATATTATTATCTCCATAAATAGTTAGTAATAACATAGATCACCGTAGAAATTAATTATAAATTTGTAAAGCGCCCTTAAGGTGATTTTCCACAAAAACGGCGCTATACAAGTCATCATTATTATTATTATTATTATTATCTTAAAACATACATTGATAATGATATTTCACACTATCTTAATGACAAGATCTCACCTTTAATATCTTAATTTTATAAATAATAAAACTGCCATCAGAACTATAAAGTATATATTTTTGACTAGTTATCAGAATTCGGTATTTCTTTTTTTAGTAAGACATTTTCCGTACATACATACACAGTCATAGCCCAATTGATCAAAACACCAGCGGTACATTTTTTTAAATATGGTACATATATGTACAAGGGACATCAATTTTTTAATACACCATTTATTGTAAAATGTTTAATTATACAATGAAAACCAGAAGATTTACATATGTAAAACATAAACCTAGCAAAAAACAATAGGCAAACAGAAACTTCAACGAACTTATGACAAATATACTAATTTCGGTTGTCGGTGCACGGGTGCGTGATGTGAATATTCCTGCGTAATGCGTAAAATTATTCTAGTTTAATAACTTTTAATTTAAATAATTGGAACGGATAAGTATTTAGTCATATATCAGACAATCGATAAAGTAGATACCAAAAATACTATTATTAGTGTTACTAAATTAAAATTAATTATAATAATTTTCACAAATCCTGCAGTTACAATATCCCGTTATTTTTCATCAGATTTGTTAGTATAAATACGAAGAGAAAAACAATTAGTTTTAATCATAAACACTTTTTCTTTGTTGAATTGGTAAGTACCCACCCACCAATTATCGCCAAAAAAGCAAACGGCGAAAAAGAAGACTTAATTGCGACAAAAAAATTATTCGGATAAAAATAAATCGGTGCTCATTAAATTAAGTACTATGTAAACACAATTTTTGATGTCATTTCACCAAAACAGAAAAATGATTGTCCCAAACATGAATCATCTTATTTTATGTGTACATAAATAAAAACATAATTCCATTGGCATAGAGGCGTACAACAGCTTTAAATGTGTTCTCAGTTCGTCTAGTGCTAAAACTAATATTTATGAGGAGGCTTATAAAAAAACTTTTTTATAATCTCGCCCATTTTGGTTGGCGCCCGCACAAACGGCGCGAAGCTTAAATAGGTTGCGCTGTTCGTTTTATGGTCATAATGTTAAAGTTGAATTATTATTGTACTGGTCTAGTCTGGTTTGGGATGATGCACAGTGTTGAGATTGTGGTAAATTATATTTATTTAATTCTTGTTATGAGTATAGAGAATTCACTGGATAATAAAATACTTGATGTAATTAAACTGCAATATTATGCATCTTGTTTTCAAGTTCTAAAAAGGTTTAAGAATAACAATAGGATAATTTGTAAGGCAACGTTTTTTGTGAAAAATCTTCCCAAGGTCGCTGTACTATTGTAATTTCCAAGGCTTTATCTAATTTTGTTATTCACAAACAGATACCGAAAATATACTCACCTAGCAGCACTTTAGATAAAACACACTTTTATTATAAAGTTTGAGTGTGGAGAAGATTCATCTTTACACGCAGAGGACACTTAACAATAAACACTGGACATTTCTTGATTTTATATTATTTTACCCTATATTGTTATCAATATTACATTTATTAGAAGATGTGTGGTTGATATTTTTTTGGAATATAAATATTTTTGAGAACTTATTTTTAAGACTTTTTAAGAAATGACCTTAAAAAGCTTTGAAATTATACTTATAGAGTTAAATTCGAAATTATGAATAGTTGTTAAAATTTTTCACACATTTAGTTATTTGATTATTTCCAATGTCGTGGAGTGTGAAGATAAAAGTAGAATGTAATAAATTATTAGTTGGACCAGGGTAAGACACCGTGGAAAATCGGCGGGATACTTTGCTCTGAACTGAGAGGTCACGGGTTCAAAGACCAACGAAGCACCAATAAAGTTTATTACAGTGATTTTTTTCATGACGTAAACAATGTCAAATTACATATTTGCGCATCTTTCAGAGACTATAACCGTTCACATCTAAAAAATACATCGGCATGTTTGTAATTGAAAAATGACATTTTATTAAAATTATCCATACTCAACAATCAACGATTTATTGATAAAAATCTCGTGTATAAAAAATTGCAATGCTATGGGAATCAAACCCTTAGCTTTCCGAATGTACAATGTACATAATACAAATAAGTCTATTATTTTGCCACGGAGGTAGTTTTTATTCATAGTAAAGTTATCGCCATCTCCACTGCAAAAAAAACTAATTTCGGTTGTCTGTGCGTGGTTGTTTGTCCCTGTTAAATGAACTCAAATTTTCTTCGAATTTAAGTTTTATTTTTAAAATTGGACTTTCTTGGGTGAGGAATAGTCGGTACCTACTTATACTTGTATTATAATATTTTTAAAGTTTTTTTTGTCAAAATGGCAGTGATAATATACTGTGATTTTTATAGGCCTGCGCTGGTCTTACAATATTTATGGAAAATCACTTTGACTATCTGAATGCAAATCAAAAGTTACAACACCCTTTTTTTTAAATATTTTTTTGAAAATATAAGGGAGTGGATGTCATCGAATAGATGTATGATTTTCAGACTTACCGATAAACATGGTTTAAATTTTAAACAACCGTTTAAGACACAAAAATGATTATTTATCAATTGAGTAAAATGTAAAACGCGTTTATTAGTAAGGCTGTTAGTGTTTGATTGGTTCAATTAACTTGGTAGAGTTCAGAGGCGAACACATATTAATTGTCTAGCTTGTGTTACGGTGTACGGGATTTGAGGTTCCTGGCTCCTTACTTTTAAAAAAAAATCATGTTCTTCAAGTATGAACACTAAATTATGAGCAATAAACAACATTTTTAATGAGGGACATTAATAATTTTATTTTAAAAATTATAATAAATGCGTGAAAACATTCTAAGTCGAATTCTTGTCAATCTAAGGGGCGAGGTTTGTCTATGAAATATATGCATATTATGGAATATATGTAGCCTAAAAATAAACAATAATAATTAGATATGGAATAATTTCTGAGAGCTTAAAACAATCTATTAGGTGGGTGAAAACAGAACACTGGTGATTCCGAAACAAAAAATACTAAACTTCTTTGAAACCAGAACTACATAATTCTTTCGCTCTTTTTACCTATTCTAGTATTACAGTCTCAGATATCAAAGTGTTATATTCCACCTAAAGCAGTACTTAACACTTATAGGGAAGTTTAATGTTCTTTTTACTGTGTGTCTGTCGGGTTGAGCAGGTCGAAGCAAAGCTCGGGCCACCCCCACCGGATAGCAAAACTGCCGCCGCGGCCTCCGTCAAAGGCTTGTTAGCTTTCACCTGCCAAAGACACCCCTTCACTTCTTTAGACTGGAAGATTGCGCGGCCGTTATTAGCGCTGCACTCCTGGCGCTGATGACGCCACTCCGCGGTAATTGTGACTCGTATTGATGGTGATATGGCTTGTTAATACGCACCCGGCCCGCCCTCTTCCCCCGCCACAAAGGGATGCGACGCGGAGGCTTTTTGCATTTTTACGAGACGCCATGAATGTCGGAGAAATGCTTGATAGTTTTCAAGATCTTCAAAGAACGCCCGTACACGTTTCCTGTTTGGAAATTTTGGATTGTTGTCTTTCTTTCTGAAAGACGTTGCAAAAGGATGCGAGTGATGAAGCATGGTGGAAAATGACTAAAACATAAGTAGTTTTGTTAGTAGTTATTCTACCTATCTTATCCTTTAGGTAGAAAACCTGACTGTCCCACTAAAAACATAATATTTGTATTCGAAAACCATACTAACTGCAAGGATGATACCTATTACATAAGTGGTTTAGATAGTAGTTAATCAATCCATCTTATGCTTGTATTTGAAAACCATACCAACTGCAAGGATGATACCTATTACATAAGTGGTTTAGATAGTAGTTATTCAATCCATCTTATGCTTGTATTTGAAAACCATACTGACTGCAAGGATGATACCTATTACATAAGTGGTTTAGATAGTAGTTATTCAATCCATCTTATGCTTGTATTTGAAAACCATACTAACTGCAAGGATGATAACCTATTACATAAGTGGTTTAGATAGTAGTTATTCAATCCATCTTATGCTTGTATTTGAAAACCATACTAACTGCAAGGATGATACCTATTACATGAGTGGTTTAGATAGTAGTTATTCAATCCATCTTATGCTTGTATTTGAAAACCATACTAACTGCAAGGATGATACCTATTACATAAGTGGTTTAGATAGTAGTTATTCAATCCATCTTATCCATTAGGTACAAAACCTGACTGTCCCACTAAAAACACCTGATCCCAGCGCGATGAAACGCTCATCTTTGTACATGTTTAAAAATGCGAAAAAAAAACAGAAATTTTTTTTAAACGTATTTTTCAATCGATCAAAAACAAAACTAAGTCAGTTTGTGATTAGAAACCTTATAACCTATATATACATAGAATAAAATAGTATCTTCTGCAAAATTAACAGTATATGATGTTTTTTTACTCGCGAAAAACTGTTTCCAAAACTTTATTTCTTTTATCGAAAAATGCAATTTTTTAACTTCACACTTCATTTTTACCACAGTAAACACATTTATAAAATAAACAATAATATTTCAAGGCATTGGTACTCAATAAAATAATAGTTATCAAGAATTTAAAATGACAATAACATCTCTGTCAACAAGCATTTCCAGCTATGTACGAACTTATGAATCAACCCAGCAGCAGTAGAAGAGTGAACATAGCAGCCCGGTTGCCAAAAGCGGCAAGCGGTGCAGAGGGACTAATGCAGCGGAAATTTATCCCCGCAGACTGATGTGTAGGAAATAGCTGTCTGCCGTCTGCTAGGATTCTACGTGAGATTAATCTTATGACTAGCTTCTATGCACTCGGTGAAGAATATACCCAGAAAAAAATAAGTATGAATTACACTAATGATGGAAATGGAACAATCTGAGAAGGACTAGGGGTGTGACCAGGTGGTCAACGGTTGAATATTGGTACTTGAATTTCCCTACATAATTTCAATAGACTAACGCCAGTTATCATTCGGAATGCTACAACGGAAAATTATTTGTTGTACAACATTTCCGTTATTCTTTTCCTTAGTACAAAAATGTATGCCTTATTTAATAAATCTAACCTAAAATTTCCTCCAAAATCATTAGATTTGTAAGTGGGTACCTACTTAATTATTAGCCATTAAGTTTGTGTAAAATTTTTAATAATTTAAAATAACTAATTATACGATTTATCCAAAGAAACTCACACGTCTTAATGAAAATTATTCTTTCCAACATTCTTCACGCGGTTGACATGATTTGACACTATCAAATCTTGTGAACGAGCCGTACGAGGTGTCGTAGAAGAAACCAAAATTATGCGAACTCTAACGGGATAAAAATAAAGAATCCAACACGACGTGAGACACTGAATATAGTGTTTTTCTATTATGCCCACCCCGACGAAATAAATAATAAATTGTTCAATGTTTGTCCTGTCAAACTATTCTTTATGGTTGTGTTTTTGCCTGCAGTCTATTCTCATTTATTATTTATCTAGGATATTTTCTCGACAATGGGGCATTCTGTGTGACATGTCCTAAAAGGAAATGGAGACATTAAAAAGGCGTAAAAGAATAGACAAAGAGGGAACAGGAGATGCTTCTAGCTGAAAATGTACGGCAGAAGAAATAAGTAGAACAAGAAGGAATCGTGAAGAGCACTATATCTGAATGACCCGATTCTTTAGAAAAAATAGTGATTGCCGAAGTAATTGTCAGAAAAATTGTCGAAAAAAGATCTTTGTAGGAAATTAGAAATTACTTATGATCAAGCGTTAGCAATATTTTTGATATTTTTTTATTTTTAATTCAATAGAACTGGGGGGATCGTGTAATCCCAGTCTGCCATGATATAGTTACATAAAGAGATAAATAAAAATAAAATGAAAACATAATCAGTGGTATATATTTATAATGACAACACAATATAAAAAAGTAGAATTAAAAATTTAATTAAAGGGATCGTCTGCGTCCATCGCTCATCGAGAGCAGACCCATTCGGATGCAGCCACGACAATGACGTTGATTGACTTCCGTGTCTTGCACCAGAAGCTGATAGTCGGTGGCGAAGTAAGACGGGGAATGAGTTACCCTTCATTCAGTGAACTTCGTGGAAGCACTGCAGAAACTTGCAAGTTGCCTGTATGCATTGTTGGAGCACTCCTTTAGCTGTGGTAAGTTGCCTGTATGCATTGTTGTAACACTCTGTCAACTATGATAAGTTGCCTGTATGCGTTGTTGTAGCACTCCCTCTGCTATGATAAGTTGCCTGTATGCATTGTTGTAACACTCCCTCAGATATGATAAGTTGCCTGTATGCATTGTTGTAGCACTTTCTCAGCTATGATAACTTACATGTATGCATTGTTATAGCACTCCCTCAGCTATGATATGTTTCCTGTATGCATTGTTGTAGCACTCTCTCAGCAATTATAAGTTGCCTGTATGCATTATTCTAGCACTCTCTTAGGTATGATAAGTTGCCTGTATGCATTGTGGTAGCACTCCCTTAGCTATGATAAGTTGCCTGTATGCATTGTTGTAACACTCTCTCAGATATGATAAGTTGCCTGTATGCGTTGTTGTAGCACTCCCTCTGCTATGATAAGTTGCCTGTATGCATTGTTGTAGCACTCTCTCAGGTATGATAAGTTGCCTGTATGCATTGTTGTAACACTCTCTCAGATATGATAAGTTGCCTGTATGCATTGTTGTAGCACTTTCTCAGCTATGATAACTTACATGTATGCATTGTTATAGCACTCCCTCAGCTATGATATTTTTCCTGTATGCATTGTTGTAGCACTCTCTCAGCAATGATAAGTTGCCTGTATGCATTATTGTAGCACTCTCTCAGATATGATAAGTTGCCTGTATGCGTTGTTGTAGCACTCCCTCTGCTATGATAAGTTGCCTGTATGCATTATTGTAGCACTCTCTCAGGTATGATAAGTTGCCTGTATGCGTTGTTGTAGCACTCCCTCTGCTATGATAAGTTGCCTGTATGCATTATTGTAGCACTCTCTCAGGTATGATAAGTTGCCTGTATGCGTTGTTGTAGCACTCCCTCTGCTATGATAAGTTGCCTGTATGCATTGTTGTAGCACTCTCTTAGCTGTGATGCCTGTTTATAGTTTACCCTCAGCCACGTATGTTTCACTCCCGGTGCAACATCATTTTATAACTTCTCATATTGATGCAGATGCTTTTTTTAGTTCGGTGTGCTGTAGGTAGATGTGGTGATTTTAATAAATAGCAATGGTAAATCCTACAGTGTCTACTCTATCTAATGTTGTCATAAAGGGTGCTTATGAATTCTAAATAGTATAAAAAATTAAGTTGAAATGAAAAACCTTAAAATATTTGGGCAAAAAAAGAAAAAATAAAATAAAATTTATGAATATACAGTATTTACAGATCTGTGACATTGAGAAACGGTTCAAATTTGTAGTGTAGAGCATAAAATTGTTTATGTAAAATTAATGGAAAAAAACGCAAGCGTCCTTTACTTGCCATAAGGTTGTTTTATGGGATAATAATCATTTTTAAATTTCATATTTGTTTTCGGCAATAAATTAATGTAAATCTTGGAAGCGGAAACTATCCGATCGAGCTGAAACTCGGTAGATAGTCTTGTGGTGATCACGCGTACACATGCAGACGTATACGCATTTCTCTGAAATTTGATAACATTGCAGCAGTTAACATACGAAATAAATGCCGCTGCTACCCAATTGAGATTTGTTAGCGCGGTTGACCACAGTCCCTGGGGAGGAAGGTTCAATCCCCAATCAAACATTATTTTTGAATACGTCTATTACCAAAAAAATACGCATCATAGAAAATTTCATCATCATCGCTGGCTTAAAAAAAAACAAATAATTTTATCATCTTTTTTATTTCGCGTTTTAAAATGAGCAACAAGAGTAAAGATTTCGAAAAAATATACTATGGTTTTTATATAAAACGAGCGTAATCTAGTATTCAACACTTTCTAGTGAAATGTATAGATAACTTAATTATTATGCAAAACTAATATTTACATGCTTTCAAATCACGGCGGTAAATAAAACTAGTTCAGTGTACAAAACCATCCCCAGCAAAAGGGTAAATGATTGAAAATTTAGAAAGGGTAACAAATTCAATTCAGCCAAATTAAGTTTTCATTAGATAGGAACATACTCCTGAATATTAGCGATGTTAATTTCTCTTCCCGATCCTGTTAAAATAATTCCTCCTTTAATTATAAGTTCGATGGGCCATGGCGGGCGGCGGCATTTAGCGTTTAGTGTACCGTACAATTTCTCCCAGTCCTGACCGTAAAGTTGGAGTAATTGGGTTAACCAAATTGTAGAGTAGTCCTAGGCATGATATGCTCCGGATGCGGACGGCGAAGGAGTCGGGGGCGACCAGATGCAAGTATGCATGTACCGATAGCTTGTTGGCATTTGACTTCCAAGTTTAAACTTCGGCCGAGCCAAATAAGCTGCGCGGGAGAACTTCTTGAATATTCAATAATGAAGTTTCGATGCAGTTTTTTAATCTGTGTTTATTTTAACTATTTAGTTTTCGTATATTATATACCAGTAGTTCTGTGAACAGTAGACCTCGTATCCAAAAAACGTATGTTTCTAATTTTCTCTTATTTAATAAATCAAACCAAAATTTCCCTTATTCCGGGGAACATTCTTCAGGTCGGTAGGTACCATAATATTGACTATTTCGATTTGACAGCTCGTAGAAAGACCCAAGTTCATGCGAATTCTGGCGGGAAAAAGGTCTGTAGTATCCAACGCGGCCACCATCTTGAACCGAAAACGGAACGTACAATAAAAGTTACGGACGGTCGTTGCAAAATGGTCGAGATAACACATATACAACAATAATGTTAAATTAGTGAAGTTTTTGATGATTTGAGCAAATAATGGCAATTTTTGATCGAAAATCCTTCATCCATTAAAAGAAACGTTAAGCTATGTTCCTTTCACCGAAAAGTTCCTTATAATCTCTAACCACCCCTTTGTGTCATGTTCTGTTATGCTAAAGAGGGTTTATTTACAATGGACATCAACACTGTGTTTTACTTTAAAATGCCTACAGAAAAGTAATTTCGTGACATATTGTGAAGTAAGACAATATAAGGCATACGTATTATATATTATGTAAGAATAGTGCAGTAAACAAAGAAAGCGGTTTAGGAAATAAACAAATTTTTAGTTGAAAATATTTGTTAAATTTAATCAAAATCTGGTAAAGCACATATATTTCCCTATTATTAACACCAAATCTGAAAAAACACATCTATTTCCCTATTGTTGACACAAAATCTGGTATAGCATATCTATTTCCTTATTATTGATACCAAATCTGATCAAACACATGTATTTTCCTATTATTGACACAAAATCTGGTATAGCAAATCTATTTCCCTATTACTGACACCAACTTAAACTGTAAGCCATTTTCCGAGCATGATTTTTTTAAATTCTGAAGTTTTTTTTTTAAATTCTGTAGATTTTTTCATTTGAGCTGCAATATTTATAAATAAAAAATATAAGCCATCTTGAGAATGAAGATTGAGTGGGAATCACGATCTTCAGCAATGAGGCAGCGACTCAAGATTCTCAAGAGAAGAAATAAAGGTATCATGGAAAACATTTCCTAATTTTAAAATTAAATTACGTTCAGAAATGAAACATAAATGCTTTACCTGTAAGCTGAAAGGTCGGAAGTCACATTGGCTAAATTGTTAAAGAACGGGTTCCAAATTTTAACATTTTTAACTACGTACATAAGCCATTAAAAGGGTTATTTAAGGTGATTAAATTATCTTTTAATAAAAATTTAGGTTGTGATAAATAATATTTTGTTAACAATACATATTCTTATTTTTGTACAACAGGTTTATAAATACAAATAATTATTGTATGCATTTACTATTTACTTGCTGTTATAATATGTCAAATGGATATGGCTATATGTATTATTACTTAATATTATTGTGAACTTACAATCTGCAGAATATTTTTTTGAAGTATGTATGTAAAAGCACAATGGGCGTTTAAATAAATAAATAAATATTCTATTTTTTAGTAAAAATATGAGCTTATAATATAAATATATATAGCTTATATTATAATATAATATGTAAACATAAAAATTGTGTTTTTTACTCTAATCTATCTGAAATACAATTTCTCATAATTCTGATATTTCAGTATAAAAAGTAATTTTGAGTAATGAAAAAAAATCCACATATTTATCATCTGAGAGCCATTTTTTTTATAAATCAGCTCGGGCTTGCTCGGTAACAAACAATTCATAACAATACATCTTAACCTTCCAGCGGGCGCGCTGTCGTAAAATTTACGACAGAAGCGCCTTATCGCTTCCCCCACTCTTACCACTTAGTCGTCAGCATCGAGCTTCGAGCTATGCTAGAGTCAAATCAAATGTCAAACATTTACCGCAATATATAAATGTTTTTCTCAAAGTGAATTACGGTGGGGCAGTTTAACCGATAACAGAAGAAGAAAACAGAAGCTTTCCAAAACGCGGTGTTTGTCGGTTATGTGCACTGGATAAGAAAAGATCCTCAGTATCAATGAAGTGTTGCCGTTGCCAGTCCTTTACATGCAAGAACCATTCTTCAGTTGAGGTGGTTTGTAACAATTAAAGGATGAGAATATTGATTCTGACTAAATAGGTCGATAAAATATTTTGTTTTGAAATATTAACATGTTTAGAGTGTTGCTTCGTTTTTTTTTTAGGAAAGTCAAATAATTACCTATTATCATTTTACATATCCTTAAAAAAATTCCCTAACATTTGTGTAAGAAAACAACACTTACATGGAGAAAACTCGATGACGTAAAATTTACGACAAGCGCCCGCTCAAGGGAAATTCCTCAACGCGCCCGCTGGAAGGTTAAAGACAGGCTCACTCTAAAAATGTTTCTTCTGAACTTCCGACGTTTTAAATTATCAAAACTTGTTTGAGTTAGCTGAAACAAATATTTTCACGGCCAAAAGTATTTTTGTTATTTGTTTTTGGGGTGTCATGCCGTGTTGCGCTAACTCCTTCTTTAGCCAACGTTTCGGACAGCATTGCAGTATCCATCATCAGGGTAGATGTGTTGATTAGCTGAAACAACATTATTTATTCAGCACTTTAGTATTACTGGATACAATGTGTTTTAGTATTAGTGTACCGGAAGAATCCAATGTTTTAAGCATTAACATAATGTGAATTAACAATATATAAACAAAATTCTATAACTCAATTTCTAAAAAAATGTGCTTCTAGCTTTTCATTTTTAAGGTAAGTTTAGTTACTAAATCTGAATAGGTATATCACATTAATACAACGGTTTTTCAATGTCAGTGTTGTAGATTAAAAAATATTTGCATGTTTTTATTTAATCCACAAAAATATTTTAATGTTTTTATTTAATACACAAAATTAGATTGTTCTTCAAAAATAAATAAAACTTTTCAGAGTGGAAAGTGTTATTGTATGTATTTTAGTGAGTATAGTGTAGTAGTGTTATATTCTAGTTGTGTTTATTTATACGCAATTTTGTATTTTTGTCTTGTGACTGACCTTAGTTTTTGACATGAGATTTTGACAGGAGCTTAGGGAAAACTGCATTGACTTGCGAGCTAACTAAAATAACTACGGTTAAAAAATGATTAAAGTACATTTAAAATATGTATAAAATTGTTATATTTAGCTTGACTTTTTAAAAATAGTCAAAATTTCGTGAGATACGACCTCGATTCGTTTGATTGCTTGCTTCGAAAACCATGCGCCACCGATTAAAAAAAACACAGATTCAGTTTAAGAAAGTATTTTAATGGAAATTAATTACATTTAAATTGAAATTTAAAAAATGTTGTACAAAAATAACAAAACTAATATAATAGGTCATCTATTATTTTTGTTTAGTATCATAATAATTTATTATGGCCTTTTGCTTATTCCTTTATGATTCATTTTATTTTATTTATTTAAACCTTATGATTTTATGGTATTAATTTTGCTATTTAATGGTGTATGTACATATTTCTGTATGCAATCTTACACATTTTAGGAACCATGGCATAAAAAAACGGTTTATCAAGATCAGATTTAAAAAAGAAAGATTTTTCGTTGAAGGTTGTCACGAGAAGTTTCCGTAATGCTGAAAAAATACATTACACAAGAGGAATTTCCATAACTAAATAAGTGCCAACAACGCCACGCATTTTAATGCGCTTTCACTGCATACCTCCTCTGTACGACTGCCAGCGGCTTCTAGAATTCTAGAGCCTTCTTCTAAAGCTTTACAGATTTAATAGCAATACAAAGCAGCCGCCAATGAAACAGGGCACCCAGTAGAAATCAGTGCTTGAAGTGGGCTGTGATCATTGGACTAGGTTCCTGGAAACTAAAGGCATGCCATTGAAAGATCCGTGACAACATCTCTTTCTCATAAACAATGACCGGTTAGTAACCGAGTGGATAAATACATCGGGCTTCCATCCAGGCGTCGCGGGTTTAAAACCGCTAACAATGCACAACGCCACCAACAACTAGAAAATTCTTTTCTTTCTTTCTAACAACAAAAAAGATTATAACGCAGCTCTCAGTGGCACACCATATCCAAATTACCACATTAAGAATGTGAATGTTACGGAATTTATAAATATTGAAAAAAAAAAATTTTAACCTCGAAAATGGTAATTTAAAAAAAATGCTCTATCTCTATTAATCACCCTAATTGATCTAAATCGTTCAAGATTACCTGGACGGTGTTAATGAGTACGTTGGTACTGAGAAATTATTACACTTGATATTGCTCATAATTTATTACCTTTAATAAGCCACCCATTGTCCACGAGGGCGAGAGCACGTAATTTGTGGCCGGTGTTATCGACCGCAGTTTTCGGAATTGTCGCACGTGTGGAAAATTAAAGTTACGTGTAAGCTGCTCCAAGGGACTCTACAAAGGATGATTTTTACAGTGATGGTATTGCTGTAAAATTACCTGGATATTTTTTATACTACCTCAGGGAATAGAGAGAGGAATATTTCTCAGCCACGATAAGGCTAAGTTTGAGATTTGCTGATTTATTACAGCATTGTTTCAGGATATAAAGCAGCGCTATTCAACTTTTCTCTCTTGCGATACGAACGTTATTGTTTATGAAAAATATCAAATACGGATTATACCGCACGTCCATAAACTTCAGACACAGATTATTGTGAACATCGAAAACGTCGAGCTGATGATCGGGAGACCACGAGATTCTCTAATGGAGTGATATTTAGGATACAGTTATTCGTTGTATTCATAAATTTATGTCGCAATTTTATTATTTTAAGAAAATGCACTTGAAAATACAAAATACAATTTTTGCGCCCGTATAAAAGCAATATGAATATGAATAGATAGTTTTGTCCGTATAAAAACTCAATTCTGTCCAGAAAGGCATAGAAATACGATATTGTATCGGTGATTCAACCCATTTTTGTATTTGTATGCGTTTCTTGAAAAAATTGAGTTTCTGTACGGAAAAAAACTATTTATTCATATTCATACTGCATATGTACGGGCGCAATCAAATATTTCGCAATAAACATGATGTTCGGCTGTCCTTCAGATTGCACATTGGCAGACCAGTTTTAGGTGTACTAAACTTCCATTATCGCCACAAAGGGTAACTGGTGACCTAAGATTTGTTTTGTGGTCTCCCAGTCTATAGGCACTGCATTATCAGCATACCTGTCGTAATACCCATGCCGCTTACTCAAAATACAAGTATTATGATGAATATACGTTTTACATCCAGTCCCAGCACTGGTCGGGTGGGCAGAAAGGTTTTAGGGGACCGAAGAAGGCGGGAGAGGGTAAATAAATTGGCAATCAAGCGCCCTCTGACGCGTTACTCCCCCCGCGTGTTCAGGTAGGACTAAAGGCGGGGGCGGGTAACGCCGGATATAACAGCGGCGGGACAACTGGTGTAAGGCGGGACAGTGGTGGTCCAAGTAGAAGACCAAGTCGGGTAATACCATCGGGATGCCTCGGTGACATGTCGAACAAAGCAATTATTTTTGCTCCCCAATTATTGGTCATAGATTTAGGGTGCTTTAATGGAATGCTTTTAAAAACTGAAAGCCTTTTGAAATTGGAAATAGATGCCAAATATTAAAAAAAAAATCCTGGCAAGATGAAGTTGGTATTAGGTAATAGGTTTTTATACATTCAACATAACTAGCGATTTGGTCATAATGTTTGAGAACCTTTCATCAGTATATTTGTTGCTCGTAATAAGCTCTCTACGGGAATAAATATTTACTGCACGTTTCCAAAATATAGAAAAAAAACTATTTTTAATGGTGAATGTTTTGGATCCAGTGAGGCGAAATAATTGTGAAATAACAAAAATTGATGAATTAAATTGACTTGTGCGCGCCGGGATTTGAACCCGCGACCTCCAGATTGCTAATCAAGAACTTAGCCCCCACGACCACGGTTTATCAGGTTATTGCTTTCCACTGGTTCCTTACTTAATATAAACATCTCCTGCCCTCTTTCAACCCATCCCCTTGTGGAGTCTAACCACATCAATCAAGAAGAAAGATAACGTTACATCGCAATTATTTAAAAGGAGTGACTCGTAATTTGGTCGTTACCCAAAACATATCTTGGTGTTACCATTAATAAATCTCGCAATTGAATGTCTTAGATCTTGGTAAAAAATAATTGTCGTCGATCAATGGTTAATAAGCCGGTTATTGTGCGTGTTATTGCGTAGGGTGAAAGGAAGCGTGGACTAACCTACGACCAGCTGTGGATTTCACATGAAGCGAAAATTCCAAGGTAAGGTTCTACCTCCGTCTTCCATATTCTTACGGACACTATCACAAAAGTGATTAAACAAATTGTAACAACGGTTCTTCAAACTGTAACTATAGTAATATCGGAATAACACTTACGTTAAGTTATTTGCGTCTTCTAATATTCCATGCACTTTCAATGCCCAACTTGCAGATTATGTCCGCCCCTGGCACTATCATAACTTGAACATTTAAAGATGAAAATTAGCTTTAACGTGTATTTTTTTCCTGTTCGCCGCGCTGCGGGCACTTGTGCTAGGGTGGTTCGTCGGTCGGAGGGAAGCCGGTTAGGGTGGCTTGGATGCAGAGAAGGGGGTTCCTAACTGGTAGATATATTAAGGGTACCCAAGTCGCACTTGAGAAATTAACTGCTGCTGAAATTAGATTGTAGAAGATATCTCAGCTAATTAATATGATTCATAAATAGTCTGATAACTTCTTAAGGACTGGAAGTTGCTAATTATGATTTTGGGATATGTTTCAGAGTAAAAAATCTCGAGGGCAACACTAACTTGATCAAAAATAAGTAAGGGAAAAACAAAATCTCGAAAGCTGATATTAACTTTAAAAAAAATGTTTAAAAAAAACTAAAATTTCACTAATAAACGATAAGACTTTTATAAGTTTACACATAAACCTTGTCGATATAAATGTCTCTATCCGATTTGAAATAGTAATTTAATTACTTTTAACATAAAGAGATTTGAAAAGGGTTTCGGATACTAGAAACTTGGTTTATGGAAAATTTTCCAATGGGATGGTTGGTCTTTCTTGGTTATTCGTAATTTCGGCTTTTGGAAGTATTTATTGGTCGATTATTGTCCGATACAAAAATTGAACAATTTTTTTCCAAAGTAGGAACATACGTTCACCTGACTAGGTACATTTGTGCACATGTTCATATTTTCACCATAAAAACTAATAAACCCAAATAAAAAATTTACTTATCTGTTAATTTTTAACGCTGGCTCCAGGCGATTGGGAGCCGGTGGGACACAAAATTTTTAAAATAAAAAAAATTGTTGAATTTCAACTGTTTGAGTTGCCGTGGAACCATAATATCATATCGTATTATTGTATGTACCTTATTTCCTATAACAACTATATAGCTGTAGAAAGCTTTGACAAACAAAGCCTTAATTAATGGTCGTACAAAGTTGCTTTATGATTTTGATGTAGCATGTTTTATAATTGCAAAGTAATAATTGACTCTTCTTAATTTTTTAATTCGCCTTTTCGTGTTTCATACATAACAGTACAAGACACAATTGTCAACAACTAACCACTCATCAAAAATACAATAAAGTGCGTAATTTTACACACACGCCAAGTGATGTTTTCTTGATAATTTAATTGCATTTTCTCTTTTCACGATTGGCCTTTCGTTTTCGTGGTACGTTTACGTGCTGAAGGCTTTCGCGGGAAAGCTTCGCGGACAGCTTTCCGCTTTGATGTGGACATAATAAGATTCTTTGCTTTATGTCACGTGAGTGGTTGATGAAAAGAAGGTTCACTCGTAAAGCTGTGTCCCGCTCTGGCACGGGAGCCGAGGACCCACTCGAAATCCGAGTGTCACATGTCTAAATTGTAGAGAAATTTTTGCGAGAAAGATTACCTTACCTACGTAATATCATCGTCGAATGAAAAATGTAGGGATGTAGACAGTCTTAAGATATTTTTTAAGAATAGGTATATTCTTTATTATAAGTTGAAAATAGTACTTAAATAAAACACGCAGCTTTAGAATTAGAAATTCTATGTTATTGTATAATGTTTTAAATACATATTTTTTTAATTTGCATTTCTAGATATTAGGTTATTTAAAAAAAAAATGGTAATGGTGTATGTTTCCTTCTAAATAAATAGAAAACACAAAACTTTATGTAATTTATCCATGATATTTGGTAAAATTTTAAGTGCAGGAAAAAACACAAATGTTATAAATTGAGCTATTCAAATTACATGAGAATGTAGTGAGAATTAGAGAAATACAAATTACATGAGAACGTAGTGAGAATTAGAGCAATAGAAATTACATGACAATGCAGTGATAATTATAGCAATACAAATTACATGAGAATGTAGTGAAAATTAGAGCAATACAAATTACATGAGAATGCAGTGAGAATTAGGGCAATAAAAATTACATATGAAAATGTAGTGAGAATTAGAGCAATACAAATTACATGAGAATGTATTGAGAATTAGAGCAATACACATTACATGTGATATAAATTACATGAAAATGTAGTGACAATTAGAGCAATACAAATTACATATGATATAAATTACATGTAGTGAGAATTAGAGAAATTCAAATTACATGTGATACAAATTACATTAGAATATATTGAAAATTACAGCAATACAAATTACATATGATATAAGTTTCATGAGAATGTAGAGAGAATTAGAGCAATACAAATTACATATGATAAAAATTCAGTACCGTAAGATGAATGTACATAAAATTATTATGGAATAGCGCCCGCAGATACTTTAATAGTACACAACTGCTGATCTTGTACAAATCGCAAGTACGCCCCACTCTTGACTTTGTCAGCCAACTCTGGTCTGGAGCCCTAAAATACCTGAAAAGAACTCTTGACTCTTTGCAGAAACGGGCGGTCCATTTGATAGACTCCGGTGTCATGTCGTAACAAACGGATTGCAATCTTAAGAGTACAGGCGTCAGGTAGGAATGCTGTCCTTGTTCTACAGGTATTGAAATGGAAGATGCTCCAAGGAACTAGTGTCATTGATCCCTTCGGCACCGGTGCATAGTCGGGAAACGCGCCAAACATTCGCACACATTTCGACATTTGTCACACGAATATGAGAACGGCCGTTTCCACGATTGCACGCTCTTGAATTCAACTGCTCGGCTGTGGAACCATTGGATTTTATATTGTACTTGTGTATTTATACTAAGCATTTCTATTACAACTATTATTTAAAAAAATATTTCATTCAGTTATATTTCTTTAACATTAAGATTTTTTTAGTAAACAGAACTGAATAGCCAGGCTAGAACATTTCCCCATTAGGGATGCCATCATGCCTTGGGTAAAATATACATAAAGATACCGTTGACAGAAATAATCAGTCAACTATCATGAAATCAGTCATAATAATCAGTGAAATGTTCGAAATGACTAATTATTCTAAATAACTCTCACTAAAATCTGAGCCTGAAAAATGTTAGAGGTAAAACGAAGGGTGTTAATCTGCGGTGTCTGGTATCTAGAGGGTGTAGATTCTGTAGAAGTAGGGGTAGTTCACTGAAGACATACATCTATAGAAATTTGTTGTGGGTGGATCCCTGTGCCCTAAGTAAGGTCAACTCTCAACTTACTTTGGTTAAAATCGATCAAACTTTTTCACACATCGAAATTCTTTCTTAAACAGGTGATTGCACTGGCCTATTGAGTACCTAGGAGACGATTTTTTTTATTAAATTGGTGAAATTCAAACTGGTATAGCACACTTCTAAGAATTTTCTGTTCGGTGGAGTAGTTGGTACTGAAATAGCAGTAAGTTATGTGTAGGTACATATGCTTGGTGTGACCATGCGATATCCTCAGAAGAGGAAATTGTTTTCGGGCTGCTGCTTTCGTGAACTGGCAACAGATGTCTCTGACTGCGGACAAGGAAGAGGAGAGGGTGGTGGGCTTTACAAGTTTAATTAATGGTGTCTGTTTTAATTGAAACAAGGCACTTCACGTGTCATCATCTGAGGACATGTATAAATTGTATAATCAAGTGACGACATAATCATGAAGCGTATCTTAACACGTTATGGTTGCACGAAGTAATGATATTTGGCTAATTTACCAAAGCTTATAATAAATAAATTATTTGAGTGAGGTTTTAAAAAGAAAATTCGGAAAATGCAATGAAAATCGAATCAGATGTGTTGTACGAGTTATTGAGAATTAGCCAAACGAATTTTTTTTAATGCGTAGTACAATGATCGTTATTAATTGCTTACTTTTAAGTTAAAACGACATTTTTTTCCATTTATATCTACATGAAATGCATTTATAGAGATCCTATTTATTCCACGCTAAATACTCACACTCAGTGTACATAGTTGCATTATTCAAAGAAACAAACTAATAATAATTTATATTATTTATAATAATTATTTTTATAATGATCTATTTTGAAATTTCAACACGAGTATTTACAGTTTTATCAGTTGTAATAAGTGTCAACATTGAATCTTTTTTTAATTAAGTAGGTACCTACCTATTGGGTAAGTCCCTAAATTGTGAAAAAATTTCGTAAGACCTAGACGGATAGATTTTAAAGTCACATAATTTTATTGTGATACGTATTAATATTAGGTATGCTTAAGACATATTCTGTAAAACGAGTCTGGTAGACGGTTTTCAAAAACCAGTAATATCCAGTTATAGATTCAGTTAGATAATATGTACGCACAAATATAAATATTATTACTTTTAAACAAATGAAGCAAATCGCCATGGTATTTATATGTGCGAGCAAAACGTAATGGCGAAGTGAGAAAATCCGAGTCGTGAATGTTGCCAAGTGACGAAAGAAATATTCCTCTAAAGTCTTGAGATAAATCCCGAGGCACGTCTCGTGTTTTTGTCACTTCCCTTATTGTAAAGAGAAAAAAAAAATTGTTTCAGAAGCCACTTTGTAAAAAATATCTCTTGATAAATCTGTTCTTCGAAAACCGTTCTTCGAACGCTGTTTTGTGGGTTTTATGTTCGAAACTAATATTAACACGAATCAATAATCACAACAAACAAAATGGTCAGTAAAATTTGAACGTTTTTTGTGCCAGATTTAATTACAATTATGTTTGCATTGCAAACATTATTTTATCAATATTATATTGGAGTCATTTCAACATTGACCACTGAATGCGGTTACTAAATTATTATGTTTGAATTGAAACAAGGCACTTCATTTCACTTCTATTATTTTTAAGTTTATTATAATAAAGCGTGTTTGAAATGAAACAACACAAAACTGCGTTAAACAAATATTATATGTAAAATTAAAAAAAAAACGCACACACAATTTTATGAAATATGCAACAATCTACACCAAAATAAAATATCTGCTTTTAATAAACAACAAAAAAATATGTTTTAGATCAGTCGGTAAAGTTCACATAAATTGTAACAAATTCAGGGATGATTGATTATGTTTTATGATTGATTATTGAATGAGAAGATCGTATAGTACCCTTATTTAAAAAAAAAACTATATATGAATACCGCACAAAAGTCTCAACTGCTCCCAACAGTCCTGATACTATGGCATCCCCAATTGGGGTACGTTCTGAGGTGGAAGTTAGTGCGGGGGATGGAGTAGAGGAAGGTGGGAAATTACTCCATGTATGTGTAATATCATCGAAAAGGTACAAAATAAATTTATCTAATGATTTACCACAGTTATCTTACAAAAATAATGTATGTCTACTCACATAGATAAAGAACTGATATTTAAATATTTGTCTGCAAATATCACAAACTACTGTAAATAATGAAAAAGAGTTCAAAGTGTCTACATTTGCGTATTGATACAAACGGAAAATATCAAATTACCGATGGCAAAATCAGGCAGCTAGATTTTTCGAATTAAAGTTACATTTATATTCAAACAGATTCTTATGATACTCGTATTAATATAAAAATAATGACATAATTACTAGCATAATTTTATAAGAAACATACAACAAAATATCCATCAGCCAAATTTATTTTATGAGTGCAACAAATTATTAAATTTCCAGCAAACAATTTAATGAAAAATCTAAAAATAGAATGCAAAGAGAACTATAATGTTTTTTCAGAAGTTACTAAGTGAATGTTTTCTGCAAATACGAACATACCCAACACTTGCTTTAAACTGAAATGATTAATTTGAAATGCTGAATAATTTATAAATATTTTTACTCAGAGCAAGTCGACGATAAGTATTCGGATCCATCGGGACAAGGTTTAATGTTGGCGTCATACAAATCGGTATTAATATTCCCAGAATTGTCCGTAAGTAATATGGTGATTAATTTTTCGACAAGGCAGTTAGTGAGGCGTGGGGACGCACGTGTGGACCGCGGACCGTGTGGATGCTGTACCAACTGTACGGTCTTAGGGCGTGTGGGAATAATTATCGCCACTCGTAAGAAATTCTGATATGCTCGTAAATCACGCTGCTCATCGCAGAATGTTATTATAAAAATCAACTTTATATGATATTAAAAGAAATAATGTCGAAACAAAAGATATTTTATTATTTTGTTCTAAAACTACTTGTGAATGTATTTGATATGTGAAGAATTGAATGTAACATTAACGAAAATGTACTGAAGAGTGTGACAATTGTAATGAATTTTAAAGAGGTAGGAAAGTGAAATGAAAGAGATTGTTGAAGTTAGTGCTTTGGTAATCTGACCAGGGAAAGATGTGGCGGGGGAACATGAGACGCAAGTTAGAGAATGATGCTCGGGAAGATATGGTACAATCATTGAGTGGTATAAAAGAAAAATCGCCGCTATCCACACTTGTTCATTGTAATTATTGATTAGTTTATTTTGATTGGTAACCTATATTTCACTCTCTACACCGTACAGTCTTCAAACTAAAGCAAAAAGCCAAAACGCCTCTGAGCCATTTTAAAACGGTGGTCATTGTGGTCAAATGCAAAACCGTCTCTCTTCCACTTTTGACGAGGTTCAAAAGCGCCAATCTCCAAATGCACCTATCACCAGCCAGAAAACATGTTAAGTACTTGTATGTTTTCTAATACAATATGCCCGCTGTGCTAGCTGGAGTGGAAAACCTACTTTCACAAAAATTTAGAGGTTCAAAAATTCCACTTAGCTGAAACAACAACTATTCAAAATACACTTTTTTAGAGCAGATTCAAATCTAAAAAAAATATTTAAAAACATCCAATTTAACAAAAAAAAATCGCTAAATAACAAAGGTTTAAGGTACACAATACGCCATACATTGGCCTGTGACAGACAGCGCTATAAGTGTGCTTTTTTGTGGCTTGGCCTATTTCAGCATATCCCTCGCCATATATTCCTATTGGTAGTGCATGTTGAGCGGTATGATGAAATAGGCCAAGCCACAAAAAGCACACATATAGCGTTGTCTGTCACAGGCCTAAGGGAAATATGTAAATTTCGTTGGTTTTTGCTGAAAATTTTGCTTTGGTATCGATTTTGCTTTTATACCCCTCAATTAAGATTTTTTTTATTTTTTTTTATAGTGAATACCTCACAAGAGTCCCAACTGCTTCCGTCTGGAGCCAGTGAGACTATGGCATCCCCAATTGGGGGATGTTGTGAGGCTGAAGGTAAGTGGGGAAGGAAAAGAGGAAGGTGGGGAAGTACCTGGCTATTCAGATCTAGTCACTTAACACGGCTAAAGCCATTTGGAGCAACGTTTCAATTCTGAATGGTGGTCTTACACTAGGGCGATACTGGTAGTATCTTCCACTCTGAAGATACTATATATACGTAGTCTTAGTGTTAACTAAGTTTTGTTTGAGGTAATTTCTCACGAAAACGTCGCTATATAAATTAGCCAAATATTATTATTATTATACACACATATATATAAATACATACATGAGTCGGGCCGTGTGAAGATTAGACGTAATATAATATATTAGTATGTTTTAGGGTAGTTTTACGGAAGTATATCAGAATAATATTATGACAAGGAGTGTGTGCCGAGACAGAAATGGTATCATGATAAGTAAGTAGTTAGTCAAGAAATCAGAATACTTTTACCATACATATAACGGAGAACGATAAATTCGAACCACAAGTGTTGAACATGTGATTTTTTTTAAAAATGAAGTACCGCTATACAAAAAAGCGTCCTTGTCAAGAACCTCCAAGAACTTTAGAAGTTAGGATATTCTACTTTTTGTGATTGTATAATAATATTATTTCTTTGGAATCCTGTTTTAGTTGTATCTGAAACTCGATATTTACATAATATTCTGAAACGTTAACTTTTAAATACGTCGGTGGGTTTGCATAAAATACCAACCTCCCAGTGTTCCGAGACTGACTCGTAAATTATGATGTCAACGACGTAAGATAAATCACATGGTTATATGCAAATATCCTGCAACAAGCAACAAAAAAAAATGCAAAGATGGACGCAGCGTTGGTTGTTAGGCAAATGCCTACCGTCGAATGATGGATGATTTGTGTCGACTTCTTGTTATTAATATCTGTTTTATTAATCTTGATTAACAAGATAATCTTGATTAATCTCCAATTATAAAATAATTATTACTCTTATTGAAGTATGAAATTTCAACCATTCTTAAAGAAAATATTACTAATTTCGTTTTTGTATTATATCTTTGATGTATGTATGCACAAAACTGTATTTGTGTATACCTACCTGTACCTCTACATCTACATGCCACATTCACACGAACAACAACATGATAAAAAAACACCCTGAATCATTAGAATTCATCTCCATGAATTAATACCAAGAAACTGATTTTTTTATATAGCGCTGGTTATGTTAAAATCACTTTAAAGGTGCTTGGCAATAAATTAGTCAAACGAACCAAAGAAACTTGAAACTAACGCTATATGATAATATGTACTTAATGTAGATATTATTTTATACAACAATATTGTAATAATATAGAGAAGAAACCGTGCAGACAAAACAGTAAAACACAAATTAAATCAAAGCTTGGAAATAACAGATTTTTGCAAAACCAAATTTATTATGATTATGATTATTATTTATGATTTTTTTATAAAAGCGGCGCTATACAAATTATCCTTTTATCATTTTACGCAAAAATTATCACTAAAATGTTAAAGATACCATATTTATACAGAATCAGAAATAATTGCTTTATGTCACTTTTATATGAAAAACAAATAAACACGATTTTGTTTATTGGGAGGCATAAGGTTTATTAATTTAGGTTCAAATAAAAACCAATAACCTGTTTCAATTAATTATACAGATTTTTTGTAATCTTGTTTATAAAGGATCCGGTCTTCTCTTTTGCGAAGGAAAATAGGAATGATAAATGACCTGCTTTGTGCAAAGCATAATATTAAGATCAGGTTCTTTATGAAAAAGCTCATTTTTTACCCAAAAGATATTGTAAGATGTGACATACAAAATTTACGTAAATTTGGTTGGTTAGAGGTTATTAGATATTGCATCTAATATAAATATTGACAGTCTATACAAATAGCCTGGATGACATTTAGATAGGAAATAGAATACACACACACACACACTTATTTATATACCTATATATAAAAAATTACAGTTTTAGAATTCGGACTGCGGTATTTGTTGACATAATATATTAAAAACAAATATTATAAAATATATTAACATAAAAATATGAGCCTGAAAATATTTGTTTATAACGGTCTACTCGTGATTGAACTATGCACACCAATACTGGCACTACTACTTAAATAAATAAATAAATTTACCTATCCAAATCTGCGTTAGAATTATCTTAAATATTCCAGTGGAGTTTTTTTTCCATGATCGATTGATTCAAATATTGTTTTGATCCTCTTTTCAAATTAAAAAAAATTCTCTTGAAAAAATTATTTAATTTGATATTAAACTGTTTGGAACGGTTGAAGTAAGTACCTACCCTACGTTGATTGTACCCACCTAATCAAATATTACCAATTTTCTAATGTCAAAGCATAAAAAATGCTCGCCAAATCTGTAGTCGGCATTTCTGATGTTTAGGTATATTTGTCGGTCGACTAGCAATGTTCAAATCTTTCAAATTTGAATTTATCCACAGTAAATTAATTAAAAAATAATACATTCCACATATAGCACGTTCCACATTGGGGAGTACTTTCATCGGGAGCACTCTATCGCCTTGGGAAAATATCACATGATATGGCTTTAGTCGTGTTTGGTGACATGACCTGAATAGCCAGGTACTTCCTTCACCTTCCTATTCCACATTCTTCCATCTCCTACCAATCTCCACTATCTTCAGCATCACAACATAAGATTCCCCAATTAGGTAAGTTTTAGTGTCGCTGGCTTCGTCAGATGTTTGGGAGTTGTTGAGACTCTTTTGCGGTATTCACATTTAAAGAAGAAGAAAAATGAATACCACATAGTTTTAATCGAATTATTTAAATGCAGTGAAATACGTAAATCTAGATTGAAATAAAATAAGTTTCATTGGTTTCGACTTGTTACTTTCTAAAATACCAAGACAAATAATAATAAGGTTAATGAAGGAAAGAAGTAATTTACTTTATGTAAATAGAACCTTCACAGCGTAAAGATTCCAGTAGTAAATAAGCATGCTGACAGCTGATAATCTCCGAGTCTACATTATTTAGTGCTTGCGAGCACCTCGGTATCCAACCTTTTGAGAAATCCGTGTTTCACAGATGACTTTCTGAATTTTTCCGAGTATATATATCATTTATTAATTTCTTTCACCAGCGCTTAGGCTTTGGTAAATAAGAAACTTTTTACAGAAATTTCTTGCTGGTAAGGTATAGTAAATTTCAACGGTGAAAGAATAAGAAGGCAATACATGCCGACAAGTTTATCGTTTACCAGAACCCTAGCGGCCACCAAACTAAATATAATAATGGACATATTATTTTTTTTTTTTTTTTTTTTTTTTTTAATTGTACAACAGAACATTCGTTCCAGTTACAGTACAATTTTACAAACAGTATAATTTTACATCATATCAGCATTTGGGTAAGTGACTCTTCAATAATTGTTTTAGGTCGTTTAAAGAACAGTCATTTACATCCAAATTCTTTGCTAGTTCGTTCAACAGCACCACTCCCCTCGTCATGCTATGCTTTGCCAGGACGTCGGTTTTGCCTTTTGGTACTCTAAATAAGTCATGGTATCGACTTCGGCTGTAGTGGTCTGGTACATATAAATCATAGCATCCCAAGAGGAATGGGCTATCAATAAAATTGTTCCAAATTTTGAAAGATATAGTGGCTAGGCTTGCTTTCCGCCTAGTTTCCAGACTCACAGAATTGGTTTCCTCAAGTAAGTCGATATGGTGCATGAATCTGGGATAGGTTCCATGCGTCCGCATATAGACATACCTGAGGAATTTCTTCTGGATTTGCTCTATCATTTCAATGTACTTCTGGTGATACGGTGCCCAAACATCGCTCGCATACTCCAGCTTGCTTCTCAGTATGCCATCGAACAATGCTAACATAGCATCTTGGTTATTGAACTGCTTGCATGTCCTAATGACGAACCCAAGAAGTTTGTAGCAAGACTGAGTGAGCTGCGATATATGGCCAGAGAATTTCAGTTCGGGATCAAAGACGACACCGAGATCCTTTACGGAATTTACACGTGATAGTGTTTCGCCCTTTATCTTATAATCGTAAAGTATAGTGTTTAAAGAGCGAGTGTAAGACATAGTGACACATTTTTTTGTATTGAAATCTAATTTGTTTATCAACGACCATTCAGATAGTGCATCCAGATCAGCTTGCATTTTAAGACAGTCTTGTTGGGAGCTTATTTCCATTAGAATTTTAAGGTCGTCTGCAAACAGTAGACATTTACTATTCTTAACATAGTTTTGGATGTCATTTATTAGTATTAGAAACAACAGCGGTCCGAGGTTAGACCCTTGAGGAATTCCAGATTTCGCTGAGAATTTTTTTGAATTATGTCCATTTACCGAAACAAATTGTTTTCTGGATTTTAAATATGATGAGAAAAAGTTTAGTGTTGGTAGGTCGAAGCCTAGTTTAAACATTTTCCTCAGTAAGATATCATGGTTAACACGGTCAAATGCTTTGGCAAAGTCGGTGTAAACTACATCTGTTTGGTGCCTTGAGTCTAAACCGGTGGCTACCAATCTCGAGAAAGTAAGCAGATTTGTGACTGTTGATTTCTTTGGAAGGAAACCGTGTTGATTTTCTCCAATGAATGGCATAATCTGGAGACTTAATTTGTCACAAATCATTTTTTCAAATAGTTTTGGTAGCACTGATAATACGGCTACCGGTCTGTAGTTTTTGACGTCTGTCTTGTCACCAGCCTTGAAAATGGGACTGACTCGGGTCAGTTTCCATATCTGGGGGAAAGTAGAAGTCAAAATACTGGTATTAAATATATGACAAAGAGCTTCACTTATCATTGGCGCTATGCTAATGATAGTACTGGAAGGTATTCCATCCGGCCCTGTAGCCTTGTCAGTCTTCAGTTTACGGATATAAGCTTCTACCTCTGTCGGGCTCGTTAATCTTAGGGAAATGTTACCTACGTTCCATGGGACCTCTGTTCGCGTAAAATCTGTACTAAGATTAGGGGTTTCACTATCATACACAGATTGAAAGTAGTCTGCAAATTTCTGACAGATAGATTCTGAGTCCGTTATAAATTTGTCTCCACTATTCAGGCCGTTATGTGACCTGGAGTTAGCTTTCTGTGATTTTATAAAATCCCAGAAGCATTTGACATTGTCTTTAATCCCGTCCTGAATTCTGTTTAAATATTGTCGTTTAGTTATGACAATATCTTTTTTGAGCTCGGATCGCATCGCAGAAAACAATAAGTAGTCTGATTGCTTTTTGTGTACTCTATATTTTCTGCGATGCGCTTCCTTGATTTTTATTTTGTCAATAATTGATTTTGTGAACCATACCGGGTAGGTTGCACTCACATTTATTGACTTCTTAATTGGAACACATAAATCAAAAACACTTGTTAAAACATTATAAAAATACTCTACCGCAACATCAACAGAATGTATACTTTTAAGAAATTTCCAGTCAAAATGTGACAGAATGTTTTGACACAGTTCTATATTAGCACGTTTAAAGTTATATTGCGAGTAGCAGTTGATATTGTGTGTAGACGAGGCGGTATTATGGTAGTCGAAAACGACGAAAACTCGTAACAATGGTTTTGGTGCAATATTTATGTTTATGTTGTAATACATTTCGATTCCACACGTTGTAATAATTGGGTCGTTCTTGTTTGGTGCTAGCACAAATAGCTAGCAGTTATAGAAAAATAATAACAAGCGATGTACGAAGGACCGTCTGTAAAACTAGTATTGAAGATGAAATTAATGGATTTGGATATTTGGGGACAGTTTTTAAATGAAACCCAGGAACACAAGTAGTTTTCTAGATAGTTACGAAATTTTGCTATGTCAAGTTTTAAATCAACGATTGTAGGTATAAGAAATTGGTTTTCACGCGCACTTACCTACGTTCATAATACATATATTTTATATTTATTATCAAAATGTTAGAGGTCTCCGAACGAAATCCCATGTCTTCCTTTCCAGTGTTTTGAATGCCAATTATGACGTGATATGCCTGACTGAGACTTGGCTCTTGCCAAGTATATTTGACTCAGAATTATTTGATGAACGATATGTAGTGTACCGTTGTGATCGTGACTATGAGCTGTTGGACCAGGCATTCGGTGGCGGTTCACTTATCGCAGTGCGCCGCGAACTACCAGTGTGCCCCTCACCCTCCCTCCCATCCATTAAGCGTGCAGAGACAGCCACAGCTACTCTTGCACTAGGTTCTGGAGGCCGTGCTTCTAAACTACGTATATTCTGCTCATATTTCGTTCAAGGCACGGAGCAGATTAAATCATTAAGTGACTTTTTTGAATTTATATCTACGTTGCATACCAATTTTCCCAATGATGAATTCCTTCTATTAGGAGATTTCAACATACGATATGCCCCGTGGCTTTTTCCCTTGAACGGGGACGGTTTCCTGGTACTTAATCGATCCTCAATCGACGCACTGACTTCAATTCTTTCTGATTTTTTAGACTATACCGGCTTCCGTCAATTCAACAACCAGCTTAATGTAAACGAGCATGTTCTGGACCTGGTTATATCGAGCTGCACGTGCACTGTAATTGGGTGTGACATACCACTAGTGCCGGAGGATGCACACCACCGCTCGCTGGAAGTGTCGGTGCGCATGTCCTACGAACCGTCCCTCCAAACGCCACGTTTGCGCACGGTCCGCTCCTATCATAGCGCTGACTACGGGCAGATTAATAGCGCCTTGGCAGCCGTCGACTGTAATTCGACTCTAAACAGCAGCAATGTAGACTCAATTACGGCGCGTTTCTATTCAGAGTTAAACAAGGTAATTGTCACGCATGTACCATCTAGATCAATTAACATAGACTCCAGGTATCCTCCATGGTACAGCTCTGCATTAAAAAAAATAATTAAATAAAAAATTAAATATCACAAAAAATACAAAATTTATAACCGTAACTGTGACTATCAAACTTTCTCTCTTCTCCGAGAATGACAAAAGCGTATGGAGAAAGTGTGCTATGACAATTTCATTAATTTGGTTGAAATTAATATTAATACCGATCCCAAACACTTTTGGACCTTCGTTAAATCTAAGCAAGAAAACTCTGAAATTCCTAACAATATGTTTCTTAGTTCTTAGCATGTATCGGGTGGGGAAGATATAAGTAACTTATTTAACGTACATTTCCAATCCTTCGAATCCCCCGCCCCGTGCACCTCGTCTACAACTCGAACATATAATCCTAACTCATCCGTTCTCAACCTTAATAATGTTAATATAGACGCTGAATTAGTTTGTAAATATCTTAAATCATTAGACCCTACCAAAGGCAGTGGGCCTGATGGTATACACCCTGTACTTTTAAAGAATTGCACAAGTGTTCTATGTTATCCACTAAGTCAAATATTCAAAACTTCACTGTCTTCTGGCATTTTCCCACAGGAATGGAAAAGTTCATACATTGTGCCTATACTTAAAAAAGGAGACAAGCACAATATTGAAAATTACAGACCAATCTCTAAGTTAAATGTAATAGGTAAACTTTTTGAAAAAATAGTTTTTATATCATTTTTCCTTGTATACGACCACACATAATTTCGAATCAACACGGTTTTGTCACCAAAAAATCAACAGAAACTAATCTATGTGAGTTTGTTGACACAGTTCTTGTTGCTATGGATAACGGATATCAAGTTGATGTAGTCTACACAGACTACTCCAAAGCCTTTGATAAAATCCCACACAGCATCTTAATTGATAAAGTCGAAGCAATGGGTATTCACGGTGACCTGCTACGTTGGTTAGCCTCTTATCTCGACAATCGTACTCAAGCTGTAACGGTACAAGGGTTCTGCTCTAGTTTCATCCCCGTAACCTCAGGAGTTCCCCAAGGTTCTCATCTTGGTCCCCTTTTATTTAATATTTTTATAAATGATGTCAACAAAACTATCCATAACTCTCAGCTGTATCTATATGCGGATGACAAAAAGATTGTCAAAATAATTAAGTCTGAGAGGGATTGTATGGAGCTCCAGAATGATCTGAACTCTCTGGTTAATGTATATTGTCTAGAAAATCGTCTTCTTCTGAATGCAGATAAATGTAGCGTCATCTCTTTTTCTCGAAAGAAAAACACAATATTGTATCCATACTTAATTAAGAACAATATTTTAAACAGGGTAAATGTAATAAGAGATCTTGGAGTTCTATTAGACAGTAAGCTTATGTTTCAATCTCACGTCGAGCATATCACGTCAAAGGCTTTTAAAATGTTGGGATTTATACTTAGAGTAAGTTCAGTTTTCAAAAACCCACAAACTTTTAATATTCTTTACACATCCTTACGTCAGAAGCCACCTGGAGTACGCTTCAACAGTGTGGAACCCCCATTGTTCTACTTATAAAGCACATCTAGAAAGAGTTCAGAAAAAGTTTATCAAATATGTCTCTTATCGCGTGCGAAATGATGAATACTATGTCCCTATAAACCTCAAATCTCTTGAACAACGCCGTGATATCAGAGACCTATTGATGCTCTATAAGATACTTCATAACCATATTGATAGCCCATACTTACTACAAAATATTCATTTCAAATGTCCAAAAAGAGTTACTCGATCTATGGATACGTTTTATATTCCTAAAAGCAATACAAATTACCTTGAAAATGTATTTATAAGAAGAAGCTGTAGCACATTCAATAGATTATGCCCAAACATCGATGTGTTTAACACGAACCTAGCTAAATTCACAGCATCCGTAAAAAAGTGATACTGCATCTTATTTAACCAAAAAACTTAATATTTCATTGATTTTTTTAAAAATATTTCAACTGATTAATACATTTTTGATAATTGATGTACTTTATCAGAATTGTTTGTATTAGGTATGTTCTTATGTATTTTTCTGTTATGGTTTGTTTTGTCGTTATTTTATTGGTCAATGACATAACTACTCTGATCACTGTTATATATGCATGTATAAAGACTGTTTATAACGCTAATAAATAAAATAAAATAAAATATCATATTGCAATTCAAATTATCAAACAAAAACAAAAATGTATTTTTAATACATTTTTACTCACATTATAATTTTATGTGTTTGATTTAGTGATAAAAATGGGTAATATATTTCCATGAAAATATCTTATTTCTCTTTAGTAAATGTCACATTCATTCTCGCCTCGAAATGAGCCTTGCCGCTTGTAGTCATTTGTAGCCAGTCACTATTTTGGGACAACGCGTTGATTCAACATATTATTGTGGGAAATGTTTAGATTAAAGATTAAAATCTGTTGGTTCGTTATTGTGTAGCTATTGTAGTTATTATTATTAATCATTAGGTGAAAAATATTTACAACTATGAGTAGGTAGTATAATTTCCTTGGTTAGATGTGGGCGAGAAGAATTGATTTTTTTAAAATTTTATATATAATAAAGCACATTTCTGGTGATGGGTCAAGAAAAAATTGACAAATATTCTATAAAAAATATTTAATTGCAGGTATGGTAAGATTTGGATGCTGAAATTTTTGAACGTGAAAATATGCATTCATGTTGGTAATGTAAATGAAATATTACTATATTTAGTCTCCAGTGGAATAATGCCATTTTTGTAATATTAACGCTCTAGAACACCCAAAAGTCACGAGCCGCCACTGGTAGCAAGTAGTTCTGAAAAAAAAAATCGTATTTAATTTACAGTAAATTTGGTTTTCTTGATAATTCGATAATTTAATCGTGTTTATGGTTCCCGATAAAGTTTACCTGATTTGAATAATATAGGAACAAGTATGCATAATAATATACATCTGCAAAAAACTGTACCCAATGTTGGTCACATCTCAAATTCAAATTTATATTCCGTCGTCCTTGTTTATCACATTCACCTGAAACCGGAGAAAAATGACAATATTTTAGAAATTCGGTGGTTGTGTGACAACTTAATGAATTACCTGTGAAATTGGATACCAAAGTCACGTTTATAAATTGGTCGGAACGTGTAACGCATTTGTTATCTGTGCCAAGATCCGATCTCGGATTTATTTTAAAATTAACCAGTGGATGCTGTGGGTAAATAAAAAAACTACGAAGTTTACATGCAGCGCTATCAAGACGGATAGACGAACACAACTGTCCTACACGTGAACAGAGATTCAAAAACTGTATTTATTAAGTGTCACATCCAATAATTTAAATAAATGTTACACAAACACATTACGATTTAATATTATATGGATCATATGTTTGTCTCCAGGTCAACAAAACACTTGACTTGAACTTTATTTTTAGTAGCTAACGATTAGCTTGTATTGTTAATTGCAGGCGGTAGGAATGGTTCTGGGCTTCGACCTTGAGGTTGCAATAGTATTTATTATAATCTCAATCCCTACATTATCGACCACAATGTGCCATCTATGGGTAACCTCTTAAATTACTCTGCCATAAAATATCACAGAGTTTATAAATAACTAATAAATGAAAAGTGTGACTTTTTTGGTACATACTCTGTTTTTCTTTTTGAACAGTTTAAAAATAAACAAGGTAGCGTTTTAAGTTTTTTTGGTAGTTAAATAAATATTTCAAAGGTGGATAAATTATAGAAATAATATTACGAGGTAAAAAAGGTCGCGTTTATCTAAAAAATTTCAGATGAAAAGATGTCTGCAAACTTCATCACGATTAGAATCATACAAATAGATTTTTTATCAATAAGAAAATTCTATTTGCTCGTTGATAATTCTGTTTTCGGAGGGAATTTTTTTCTTCAAATAATTTAATAAATTAAAATATCTTTTTTGAAAATGTGAGAACATTGTTAAATTCGAATGGTTTTTTGAATACCTAGAATTAGGGTAAGTACCTACCTACTTAGAAAAGTTTAAAAATAAAACGAACAGAATTTCTGCAATGTACACGACCATGTAGAAGAGTTTTTTTAAAGCCATACCTAGGTATGCAAGTGTCTATTTTTAACCACGTTGATGAATATGTATCGTATTTAAAGAGTTATTAACGAAGGAAAAATAGTTTTGGGATATCTTATAAAATAACACAGTTTCGAGCTTTCATAATGAACATTGGTCAAATGTATGCAATAATCTCCCGTGAAGTCACACGCAGTACAATTCATAATTCAAATGGCTGTGCTGCAGTACCGTCGAGCATATTCCGGGACAACACAAGCTTTTCAGCCAGCCGCAAAAGCAACATTTTAATGATTCATATCTTCGATACTATTTGGTACTTTACAAAAATTCTAAAAGTTCTGTCCTCAGCATGCCACAATTAAGGCGAAGCTTAATGCCAAATCACTATTTTGATTAATTTTTATAGCGAATTAAAAAAAAATAATTTTCAATAGAAATTTTCGAACGCGTAAAGGAAACAACTTGAAAAAATACAGTATTATAGCTAAGATTATCTGTGACAGTTTCACTTGATTTAATTTTTTGGTTTCTTATAAAATTATTTACAAAATAAATAAAAACCATTATTTTGCTTGAAATCGAACGTTTCTAGACTCCGTTTGTCAAGCGATTTTAATGCCTATTATTTACGATATAAGGTATACCAAGAATATACACATGTTTGGCTTGTAGCTTCCTCTTAATACGATACGCATGTCTGGCCTTGAGCCAAACGGCGCTAGTAAAAACCTCATGGTATTATAGGGGCCTTGGCTAAATAGCTCATAAGCGCCTTAGCAAGTCGGCGCTCGGAGCACACTCCAATTGCGGCTGCACAAGTCATTTGACGATACATCTCTAAAAAACATGAAATTTCGTTAAAGGAGACGACCTCATTGGCAGTAAATATTAATTTAATTTATCTTAAATTGATAACAACTAATCTAAAAATAACATTATTTATAATTTAAGTAAAATAAACTGCAGTAGACACATACCATCATGCATGTTTATTAATTACACAGTCCCAATCGCCGCTTTTTTTTCATCTAATCGCTGTGACCAAAAAACTGATCACCAACATGGTCGCAGGTAAAGTTTTGTAATTCTGTAGGTGACGCGATACCTGCGCCGAGACAGCAAACCTTCAACATTTAACGACGTCCATAACTTAAATTTTATTTTTGTCTTAAAAAACATTTTTTCCCCAGCTCCATAAAGCGATATGGGAAGTGTGGTGTGTCGAGTTTCAATTTCCAGCGACCCATTTCTCATAAAATTTATTTATGGACATAATATTGTGATAGCTTGATTTGTGCACGGTTTTTCAATGTGTTTTATTTCTAATTGTGAGGAGGTGGATTTATATATTGTTGTGTTCGTACAAACAGATCTCCAACTTGTCTTGGAAGGAGTTAATGAATAATTGGTTCTTTTAGATTTAACAGGGATTTATTATTACTCCGCGTAATATAATGGAGACTCGATAGTCGACCTAACTAGAAGCTGGCTAATTGGAATCTGAAACAGTAAGTTTCTCTGAGAGCGTACCCACTGACCCTGGCGACTACTGGCCACTGACTCCATCTTGCGGACTTCCACGCAAGCTCTATGCACTGCCATCTGTGCGTGCATCTATGAAGCTCTTACTTCCCAAAATCTATGCATGGAAATTATACTGAAAGCATGGTCACGATGAATGTGGGTACCTACCTATTGTTCTGAGTATATTAATATCATGTAGTGGGTAGCTATTAAATAATTTAAGTTTGTATGATTTCCCATTTAGTACTTATGATAGCTACCTTGAAATTTCATCTTAAATTTCCGTAGTAAGCGTTCAAAAAGTCGGTTCGAAGATTTGTAAATACATATCATAGAGGGATCACGCTTATATAACAAGTGATAATAATTAAGCAAAAATTGTGAAAATATTTAATAAAACATGATACATAACTTATTAAAACATGATACATAAATAGAGCAGAGTGGCATTTAAATAACCACTGTGAGTTTTTTCATACCTACAAAATATTAAATAACGGAACCACTTTTTTAAAATATTTTTGGATCGATTTTGTTCTATCGAAAAAAATACTTTTTCAACTCGGCAAATGTACAGATATTGTCTTTTAAAATTTTATTTTTTAAGAGCTTAAGAACTTGAAGAAAAAGTGTTCAAGGGGAGTAAGTATGTTATATTTTGCTAGAAATTCGGAATGCGGATATACACGGTGACCAGATACTCGTGGTAAAAGCAGATTTGGTATAAATTTTTGTGGTATAACTTTTTTCTTTCGATTTTTCGTTTTCGAGTAATAGAGTTCGTATTTGGAATTCTATGATTGTTTTGTCTTGTACGTTTCTACATGGGTAATATGCAAAGATATTTGCTTTGAAAAACTTTGGGAAAAAATAATATTTTTTATATGTACCTACTTAAAAAATGGATTCATATTAAATTGTCTCTACTATAAAAAACAGTTTAATTGAAAGCTGAATAATACATATTGTTGAATAATTTCATTAAAAACACTGTTTTTATTTGTGAGGCCACTTTAAAATCTGTACCCAAACCCAATTCCTATAAAACAGTCTTATGATTGATATTCACGCCTCCAGCAGATAGCAGATACCAGACACCAGATAGTGCTACGAGCTGCCTTCTGTGGTCAATCGTGCGCCTGATTGATTAATCAATATCTTATGTTAACTTATAATTAATTGAAAATGTTTATTCAAACATTCGTTAATTTTTTATATTTGTTTGAAGAAGAGCATGATGATTTTTCATCTAGTGATTTATGGTTATAATGTAAAACCGATAAAACCCGTGACTAAAATTTGAAATAATTATACCTATGTGAAAGATAAACAGAATGATGTAATCGAGCAATTGATTTTTTCGGCAAATTTGATTTGGAATGTTGATTGGAAAAGTATTATTTCTATTACTACAAACCTTTGAGAAAATAATTAATTATGTGTTGAAATCGCAAACACTTTTTGGCTTGACCTTTGTGATTATTTATCGTAAGTACATATTTTCATTACTTTTAAAAAAGAATCAATGATAATTATTATAGGATTCTCTAGCGTTCCTTTCCAATATCGAATTTTATACATTTTGAAGTTGTTCAAATTTCTGTTATATTTTTAATTTTTAATTCTTTAATTCATATTTTATTTATTTTAAAGTCTACTACTAGAAATAATCAATTATTTACTCCTGAAAAAAAAAGATTCTTTATTGTAATTGATGTATTGTCGTATTTAGTCTATGTTTATTGTGTTTAAATTGCTGTTATGTTTTGAATCCATGTAATTATTTTAATGTCTCTACTGAATCAACACGAATTATTATATTTCATTTAGTTAAAAATATATTTTTCACATTATTATCTAAAAAAAATTCTACTGTACTGAAGCAAATAATAGTAAAATAAATAATCGGAGAGTCTGCGTTTGGTTTCGAAATGAGAATATGCATAGTTTCTACCGGAATATCATTTATCCATCCTTAAAAATTTCTGGAAAAGTGTTTGAAATTTGAAACAATGGCAAAAACACAGTGCAAATTTGAGTGCATTTGATTTTAAAAACAGAAGAAGAATTGAACTATTGGTGTTTTTCGTTTACATAATCTTTGAAAAGAAGTACTATATTGGAAGTGCTTAATATCGTTAGAGTACTCCTTCATTTTGTTGTGGCGGTAGTTACTTCAAGATATCGCGGTGGAACTCATTATATTGTGATTGTGTTGGTAAGTTCAACACTATACTGTATTGTGTGCTCCTTCTTGATAAGTGATTGGTCATTCTGTTTTCCTTCTTTCCATACTTCGTTTCGTTCCTACACATACAATCAACAATTCCAACAAACAGCATTTCTTTGCGAATCATTTTAATTTATTTACAGTGAACAATTCATGTTCATCTGAATAACAATTCGGTAGCAGTTTCTGATGTAACAATTTGTGCAGCGCCGTTTTTGCAAAAATCACCTCAAGGGGCTGTACAATTATGAGTTCTTAGGCTCTATCTATTATTAAAAGATACAGAAACATACAAACATACTTACCTGACAGGTCACTTCAGATAAACACACATTATAATGTTTAAGCATGATTTTACATTAATTTGCTATTTTACCTTCCATTACTATTGATTTTTTCATTTTTAGAATATAAAGGGAATAAATAGATTTGATATTTATTTTAAGACAGCCAAATTTTGGACCATTTGGGCCTGGAGAATTTTTTATATGACCTTAAAAATTTTATAAACGCAGCTTAATTCCGAATTTCCGCCGGTTCATAACATATTTATCTTGAACATTTCAAATATTTAAATCCTAATGTTATTTTTGAAGATGATATTTACACATGGGTAGAGCCGAAGGGGTAATTATTTAAAATACCCTCGATTGAAAAAAAATCGCAAAGTATTCTCCAAAAATTATTGAAAGCCATTTAATTCTCTAAACATGTTTTACGTATAAAACATATCACAATTTTCGCTTAGTTATTATCGTTTATTATATCAGCGCGCCCCCTCTAAAATTGGAATTTATATATTTCTCCCTTCAAAACCATCTTCTTCTTCTTTTTGAACGCTTACTACGGAAACTTAAAAAGCTTAGAAATTCTTTAGTTATTTATAATGTGACGAAGTGTGGAGGTGAACAGTTTCTTACTTTATAGATACAATTTTTTTAAAAGGTGAGTTTTATGTTTAGTTCTAAAATCGGTGTGTTGATCATTGTTAAATCATGTGGCAGTCTCCATAGAAGTATCCTCCAAAACGCAGGTGAACTCTCAGCATGGAGAACAATATACAGTCTTTGAAAATAAACAAATATGTTTAGTTCAATAAATTTTTTTTTAAATATATATTCCCCGACATCTTTCTCCATTATCTTTCATAATATTTCTCCGAAGACTCCTTTCATTGTTGGGCGAAACCATCTAAGCGTCCCTTTCTTGATATGGTTTCTTACGCTTACATCAGCCTCCGATTCTTCCCGGATCTTCACATTTGTAGTAATGTTATGTACGGTTTTAATACACGTCTACCTCAGAAAGCTCATATCTACTGTTCTTAAATTTTGATCGTTTCGTGCAAATTCATTTTTTTTGACTTAGCGTAGCCAAGTCCTGTTTTAATTCGATTATTTTGCATTTCGACTACCTGTCTGTAAATTTGTTTCTATGTTCAGTTTTCACTTCAATATGGTGACCTAAAGTGACCTGATAGTGGTTCAATAAAGATTCTTTTTTCAAATGCAATTTTTCGTTTTTTCAGTATTATGATACCTACCTGCCTAAATAAAGTTTCGTAAAAGATTTGAAAAATGTCATATAAAACTTATAGTTTATAATTAAGTAGGTATTATTAAAGTACCTACATACAAATCTTATTTTCTGAGAAAATTTTCAACATACATTTTTGGATGCGAGGACTTCTTCTGTTCACAAAGCTTCTAGTGTAAAATGCTCTATTTTTGGCAAATTTGAAAGGAAACTGAAACATTACTTAAATTCATAAAATCCTCAAATTTGAATTCTGAAAGTAATTAATTATTAAATAATGAAACGATTAAATCAGTTAAATTACGGTCTGTGTTAACTCAACACCACTTTATAATTGACTCTGGCTATTAAGTGGGCACCGGACGTCCGTCAATATTTAGTAAATAATGTGATTTCAGAAGTACACTTACACTTAACATTAGTGACACAGTGTCATGCACTTTACGACTGGACACTGACAGCCAGATCTGATCAGATAAACATGTTTATTTCGTATACAAACTGCCAAACGGAAACGAAAATATTATGTACAAATAAATACGGTGAGGCGCGAAATCAATTTTTCAATAATAATATGTATTAATTTTAATGGGCACTAAAATCACTGAGTTTATGATCAATTAATAACTTTTCACCGAAAAGATTATAATGTTTGATATCATTTTTATGTTTTCGCGTTTTTGGTCAATCATCATAAATAATATCAAGTACCTGCCTACTTAAATTTAAATCATATTCATACGCAGAAAATTTAATTTTATCTTTTCTTCACTTTCAGAACCTTTAGACCCCAAGTTACTCGTATCGTTAAGCGTTTAGAAAGATTTTTGAAATGGAATATTGCGATTTCACAAATTATAGTAGTCTAACATACTACCCGATCTTTTTCGACAACTTTTAAAAACTAATTTAAAACATAGAACAATCACTGTGTGGTTTGCATTGACTGATTGTGGTTGGTGTTATTTTCAGGTGAAACAAATTAAGATAATTATTTCAAAAGGTGGGTGGGTACTTATAGCCAAATGGTTTTTTCAAAAATAATATTTACATCGCACCGTTTCTACCGATTTATAACATTTATTACCCTTGAACGCTTTAAGTTTTTAAGATCTTAACAATGTTATTTTTGAAGAAAATCTTTATACATATGCCGAGTTGAAGAAGTATTTAAATTTAAAAAAAACAATTGGTTGTTATTTAATATGTTCAAATGTGAAAAAATTCAGTGTGTCTTTAAACATTTGTTGAGAGATTTTTGCTCTATTTTGAATTATATCTTTTTAAAAAACTTTTATATGGATAAAATTGACCAATATTATTTTCAAGTTTTGCAAGTATTTTGGTTTTTATTAATGTTACAACTGTTTTTCAAACTTTCAAACAGTTTCTCAATTTTCAAACTGTTTGAAAATGGCCTTGAAAGCCGAAACAGCTGTAACAATAATAAAAAAATAAAAAAAATACTTTCAGAACTTAATAATAATATTATAATAATGAAATTGAGTTCTACGAATTAAACACAAAAACAATTAATAAATAAGTAATGTTTTATTAAATATTTTCGCTAACTAATTGATTAAAATCGTTTTTTTTTATATTGGCGCATTCCCTTCAGTATTTAAATATCTTCCTTTAAAATCATTTTCTTATTCATATCGAACGCTTACTACGGAGCCCTAAGAGTAAGTTTGAAGAAGTAGGGAATAAATAATTTCATTTCAATGAAGCAGAACTAATACACGCTAAATGCAGAACATATGGATTTTAGAATCAAGAATGTTTTATCTTAATTTAAGAATTCGGTTTCAAATGTCACGTATTTGTTAAATGGTGGATTGTTTTAATTCAAAACCCCGTTCAATTAATTATTTCCCTGTAAATATAATTAATGTCGAGAATTCGACTTCTTTCATCGCTAAAGCGTTTAGGAAGTTCGCAGCGCGCTTACAATCAAAAAGCAATTAAGAGGAATTCTTTATGAATAAATTCAGAGAGATGAGAGAAGAATCAACAGTTCCGGAAAGGAACCATTTCCTTCCTTCACCCTTCGCAATCAAACGGGGGTGATTTGTCAGGGGATCGAAAGTTGTAGGTGCTCTTCAACAATGAGGATTAATAATTATTAGGACTAAGTTAGAAACGAGAAATGTGTAGTTAAGCATGTATGATAAAATTACAGATGAGAGATCAGAAAATAATACTGGATGTAAATTGAAGAAGGTAGAGCTAAATAGATGACATGATCAGAAATCTCCATCGAATCGATTAATAAAGGTGTTTCGGGAGAGTCACATAGAGGCATAAGTTGGTGGAAGAACGAGTTGGGGAACTCCCAGGAAGAAAAGACGGTCAAATAAATCTGGGTAGTTGCGGAGGATAATGATTTCGAAGTCGTAAATTAGGAGAGTGTTTAAGATAATGTATGAATGTAGATTAAGTTCTAGTACTAGAAGCAAGAGTGCTACATCCTTTCTTATCTTTTTTTTTATTTTGACCTTCAACAAGAAATTTTAAATTAATAAATATAAGGCTTTTAAATTGATTAACTCATCAAATGAAGAAGAAAACTAGAAGTGTCTTCCGTACATTGATGTATTATATTTAAATGAGCCATGATGCGAAAAAATATGGTCTACTTTTTTACCTCCAATTAACCTCTAACTCTCCCAAGACTTTAACAAAAACTACCGAATCCGGTCTACGCGCACCGCTTATCGCTTTCTAATAGTGGAAAACGTTTAGACGAGATATTAGTAAGCAATAGCGCCTCTGATTATAGAACTCTATGCTTCCGTACAAAGTGTCGCCACTGACATAGTATTTTTTGGTTCTAGACCATTCAACACGCGCTCTGTCTCTTAAAATTGCCTGACGTTGTATATCTCCATTCCATTTGAATTTCGTAATGATAGTGAAACACAGTTTTGTATTGGAAATTTAAGTCGCGATTGACCAAATATTTGTATAACAAAACACATCCACATGGCATTTCTTCCGTTTTTCTTTATTCCCAAGATTTTCTTAAAACTAAACACTTCTAGCCTTGCTTTTGTATTAGTCGAATATTTACAAATGTTAAAGGAAATCCATTTATTTAGGTTTAAATGAAATTAAAGAAATTAAAATCTTAATGTTACAATTATTTAAAGCGAAGGATGAATTGCCCGAAGGAACCAATAAATTCTACCGTTTTAACTTTCTCTCGAAACCACAAGATCCATTAAATATAGAATATCTGTTACAATTTTTCCATCCATTAGGCAACCGCCACCAACTGTGAAGACAGCGGTGGGTGGAGTAGGAAGAAGTTACCCCCACAGGAAGTGCGAAAGTAAATAGAGCGGGAAGTTAATTGGTTCGGGACAACCCAATATATCTCTCCTACTTCCGCCTAGATCCGGTTTGTTTGCGCAGGATCCTTTCGCTGGGTAAATAGAATATAAACAAATCAAATCAGGAACAAAGAGCGAAATTGTTTAATTTGGTGAGTCGGAGAGCTTCCAATTTAAATATTTCCCGCTTAAGGAGCACCTACTCACTGAATTTAGGCAGTCGAAGATGCTACTAAGGAGGAACATACTCGATGAGGTTGACCTGTTTCATAATTGGTTATTGTTATTATTATTGTAATCAATTTTTATACCAATGAAATAGCTATCGATTACAAAATGACATGAAGGTGTTTCTTATGTAAGAAGGCAAGTCTACAATTCATTTTCGTTTTACAATATGTTAACACAAATATAAGGGTTTACCATGCACATAATTTTTCAACATAGTCTAGAGATTCACAAAGGAGCGTATTCCTTCCAAGATGGTTTTCAATTAGTCGCGAAGACACTGTTGTACCACTTCCTACACGTCTGTATGGGAGTTTGTGTATGTGACTATGGATGTGACTTAACTAACAAGCTAAAGTGGGGTGGTTTCCTGCACTTCCACGGCGTATATAGGATCCAGGGCTCCCAGGATGTACCCGAATTTCGCTCAAAACTTCTCTTCGCAATATAGAACCACGTGGACTGCAACCCGGTTGATCTCCCGCTGTCTCATTGGTGATTCATTCTGCCTATTCATCTTCACGTCAAAATCCTCTTCAGCCTTGACTTTCTTCTGGATCATGTTGGAGTCACCACTGTACGTCTAAGTCTGTGGCACATAGACGACCTCGCACAGCATCCGAAAGCGTCAGATGAAAGTCTAAGAGAGAAAGATCTGGGCTGCAAGGAGAAATTGTATCTCAAAATTGATAATCAAAAAAGACTTCGCCGATTTTAATTTGAACCAACTATTAAGCTTTCCGAATCTTGTCGTCCTTTGTTGAGCTTAAGGGGCGTCTTGCTTTCTCTTCGTGCGTCACACTCGCGTAGCCACTTTTAAACTTCTCGATCTACAAAAAGACCCTTAAGCCCGATAAAGTTCTGTCCCGATATTGTGATCTACATTTCTGACCAGAGAACAGGGAACACTGCCCGTTTTTCCTACCTGGTGCAAACTGTTAACAAATGACGCGATCGGTATCAAAATTCGCACACGTGTTTGCAGTCGTACCAACTGCAAGCAAGCATGGGCAGACGCCAGTATGATAACCTTAAAGGTGTGTTTTAAAAGTGTATATAATTTTTGACCCACCGTTATAATAAGAATGGAGTCTCCTCCATATTTAAAAGGAAAAAAAACTGTCGTCTTCTTATTGTACTCAGTTTTAGCATTTAACTTATTTCTAAATGTTAGTAGATTATTATTTTTTTCAATTTTGTGTTTTGTGAATTATATTTTAAATTTACGTGTAAACCTACAAATAATATGAAAACTTGATATGTAATGGGTTTATTAACAATTTAACTACCATTGAATTGTAATTTGGTGGAGACATGTAAGTAATTTGCGAACCTTGAAATGTATTTGACATGTTATTAAAAACAAACAGAAACTTTTGCTACATATCTATTAATTAAAACAAAATTATTAAGAATTGAGTGAGATTTTAAAAGAATCGTTTTTTGTGATTGTTGCCACCCGATCAAGTTTAGAGAACGCAAAATGTTTTATTAAATACTATTTTGTTGTGATTTTATGAGTCTTTTCTCTCCACATTAAATAATTTGAGATAAAGACTTTAATTAAAAGATTTTGATTACAAAACGGTCCAAACGTTACCAGTCAATTTACATTTACCCAGGTGTACGAATATTATTTTACTTCATTTTAATTAAAGTTTCAACATTCAACAACTTCAAACTTTCATCAAAAATAAATTAAAACTGAGCGAATACTATTTCAGGTATAAACTTATCATTAGCGAAAGTCTGGCGATGTATAAGTTATTTAAAATTTACCAACTATATCTAATTGAGAGTTCACAGGGTACCAAAAGACTTAATACTCTTATATTTGTAGGTAACTATCACAAAAGTCAGTACAGTAGGTATATTGCACATTACGTTTTTTGTCCCAACTACTCCCAATCATCCGGAGCCATCGCGACTATGGCATCACCAATTGGGATATATTATGTAAAGGTAATATAATATAATATATATTTTTAATAATTACTTATTAAAAATAATAATAATATTGTAATAATCTACTTAATTATCGTATTATTATTTACTTTAATTATTATCTAGCTAATTTATTTACTTAGGACTTACTTTTTATTATATTATTATTATAATATTATTTACTTACCTATCGGTTATTATTTACCTATTTTTATTTAGTTATTTTATTTTTTCTTATAATTTATTATTCATACTATCCATGTTGTAATTGTTAGTATGGCTACCCTATGCTTTTGTCTGATAAGCCAGCAGATTACCTTGTACTTTAGTTAACAGAAGAATATTATTGTTGCCAACTTAATTACCAATGCTTATTTTTTTGACATTTTTTTTTTTATTTTTCATACATTTGTTACTAAAATTTTGTTTATTTTTGTCTACCGGTCTCGAAACGACCGTGTCATAAACTTTTCTTTTTTGGTTTAAATTTAATGTTGTTATTATTTTAAGTTTACACAAATGTATTTTTTTTAAATGATATTATTGTAAAGCTGCACATCTTGATACAGGAATGCCCTAGTGAGATGTGCAGAGTATGTTTTTTATGTAAAAACTGTTTTTTGAATAAATAAATAAATATGTCTGAAGGTAGTGGGAAAGGAAAGAGAAGATGGGAAAGAGGGAGGTAGGAACCGGTCGGTGGCCGAGTTGACATAGCGTTTGTGTCCCAACCAGGCGTAGTGTGTTCAATTCCTCGGCTGGCTAAGTCCTCCATCACAACACAAGCAACATTTTCAGCTTACTGTGGTAGTAGTAGGAGATTTTCAAATACTGTCAGATTATTCGTAACCCGGAAATATTTGTCTTTCTTTTTAAAAAATAAAAAAAAATGTCTCAAATCGACGTATTACATGTAAAGAGCATATTCCAATAGAATCGAATACCTTGAAAGAAGTGGTAGATTTTGGGTTAGCTATAGCTACTAACTACATTATGTTGTAAGGATGATCGAATAAAAGGTAAACTGAATAATTGAAGAAACGCTTGGGAAGGCGGACAAGAAAATGTAATTTCCCCGATTTCGTGAAACAAACTTCGTCAAACGAATTTACTTGTATATTTTTCATCTCATCTCTGAGCTGATTGGAGAATCAAGAAAGTAATAACTCAATCCTGAATTGAAATACTTCATAAACAAAAAACGGATTTTAATATGAAATATTAGCGAAAATTTATAATGGAATTTTATTATGTTCTGTTTTCGTTTATTGAAAATAAGGCATGATTTTCACAATGGAAAATATGACTCCGATGAATTCCTTAATGTTATTATAAACTTTACAAATTTTCATGTTTTATCTGAGTTTAATCAAAATCAAATCGAAATTATAGAAAAGTAGAAATTTATCCAAATAGAATTTATATGCGTAATCACATCTAAGTAAGAACACTTGTTAAAACCAAATGCAAATAAATAACTCAATAATTATACTAAAAAATAGGTAGGTAATGTTTAAATGTTTTTAATTCATCCATACGAATTGGAATACTTTTAAAAATCTAACTACAAGCACCATAAAATCACACGCGACATTACAAAATCTTGAAGAATATGTTTAGTTAAATTATTTATTTTTTATGAATGGCATAACATTTCCAAAGAAAACTAAACTTCCGCCTGCTATAAAAATATATCGACCTCTAGGGTATAAATTTGTAATTGAATATGTTAAAAAACTTATGTTTATTTTAAGAATGGAGAGGAACTGAACTGAGGCTAGTCGCAACAGTTTCGTTGTGAGATTATTAATTTTCATGGTGATTTTCGAATGCAAATAATTCATTATTTATCTACTGAACACGTTTTAAAAAAAAACCTTTTTCTTCTTACCTACGACCAGAGATGTGCAAAATGGGTACCCAAAACCATTTGAAATGCAAAATGGAAATGGGTCAAAACTTTTCCATTTGAAAATGCAAAATGCAAAATGGTTTTTAGAAAAGCATTTCAAATGCAAAATGCAAAATACCTATTTTCAAAATGCATTGAAAATGCAAAATGGTTTCTCAGGTCAGACAATTAAAATAATTATAGAATTTTTAAACAGTTTTGTCATTTAATAATGTACATCAATGTAGAACAAACATATTACATGATGGTAAATCAAAAAATGCCACGACTACGGATTATGAACCACAAAAAATTTGCGCAGGACAAATGTTGCCAACGTAAAAACATAGAAACTACTATCTAACATTTAATATTACAGCGTCATGGCCCCATGTTCAGTATTTGAATCAGTATTTTTTGTAATGGTATCACTCAATTGACAGGGCTTCTACCAGGGAGCAACTTGACAAATGTAAATTATCTCTCATAGTAAGGTTGAGGATCGACTGATATTTGGGGCTTATGAAAAAAAGATGAGTGGAGATAGTAGGAAGAATGTTGCAAAAAAGCATTTAAAATGGAAAATGCATTGAGAAAAGCATTTAAACTGCAAAATGCAAAATGGTTTTTAGAAAAGCATTTAAAATGCAAAATGGAAAATGCCCATTTTGCATTTTGCATTTCCATTTCAAATGGATTTATTTGAAATAAAGTATATCTCTGCCTACGACCTACGAGTAAACTTATTATATTGTCCAGAGTGAATTAATTGGCCATGAACTAGCTCGTCGTGAGTTAGCAATCATTCGCCGTGAGTTTGATAACCCTGCAATGTAAAGCCATCGATATTTTCGTTCTGCATCAGTCCGCTTGAGTAAATGCGTATTTTTTGCATCGGCGATTCACTTACGAGAGCCGTCTGCAGTCTGCAAGTGTTCAGGCGTGCTTTAGTGCCTTCGATTCGTTTCCAAATTGTGTTTATCCAAGTTCATAAAGAAAAGCACATTAAAAAGTACTCAACGATTCCAATTCGTTTGCCAGTGCCACTGCTGATGGCAGTAAACTCGGCTAAATCTGTTTGCAGGCTGGAGTAGGAGCACTCAGGGGCGTTTACCTCACACTCAAATATGTATAAATAAACCATAATTTCATGTTTTCGATCTTAGAGATATATAAAAGAGAGGCATCAGCTCTAAATTACTATAAAAAACTGCAATTAAATACTTGGTGTCTGTAGGTAAATTGCGCTAATTACGCGAGGTGATTCTAAATGATGGTGGAAGTAAAAAAGAGAAAAAACTTTTTTCGAAATCATGTTTTTTCCCATGCAAAAATATTTTTCCGTAGTAGAATATTCATTTTCCCATACAAACAATTAAAAAAAAATTTATCTTAAAACAAAAAATATAAATACATAGATATTCATCCTAAACAAATATGTAATTTTTTTGGAAAACAATATCGATAACAAGAAAAAAAACGCCAGAACAGAAAAAGTTAGCGGAACCTTGCCAAAAATCATGTGTGCTGAGAGGGGGATCTCGTGTTTGCCAGAACGATCCTCACAGACCACGCCGAAGTTAGCGGAACCTTGTCAAACATCATGTGTCGGAGAGGGGGATCTGGCGTTTGCCAGAACGATCCTCACAGACCACGCCGAAGTTAGCGGAACCTTGTCAAACATCATGTGTCGGAGAGGGGGATCTGGCGTTTGCCAGAACGATCCTCACAGACCACGCCGAAGTTAGCGGAACCTTGTCAAACATCATGTGTCGGAGAGGGGGATCTGGCGTTTGCCAGAACGATCCTCACAGATCACGCCGAAGTTAGCGGAACCTTGCCAACTTTATGGGAATGTTTTTACCTCAATTTTAGCAGTAAATCAGTATTTATAGGCAGACTTGTTCAGGTACCAGTAATTTACATCATAAATTACAATTTGTAAGGGACTGTTTGGCCCGGCGGAGCTGTGGTGCCAAACGGCAGAGCCACTTTCGGAGTCGTATCTAAATGTATAAAACTATGATTTTAACTGACTCGCACGAACAATTTTTTTCATTTTAATGTAGTGGTCGCATATACCAAACACCCTAGAAGTTGTCAAAGGATGTGAGTTTATCAGTTCAGAGTGGAGTTAATATTAACCTGAACATATTACGAATGAGATTATGACTTTAAATGCAGCAGTTGCAAACACTTATGAAGTTGTCAAAGAACAGGGATGGAAATTGAGCTGCTAGCAGCCGTGATATTATATGGCCGTCAACCATGTAATTGGGACGGAGCAAGGAGGAAAGGAGGTTGAAATCAAAAGAATTGAGATCCCGTAAGTGCTCCGTTATTACCACTCTTGTACATGCGTCGTTCATGAGAAAGAGATATACGAGTAGGTTACAACGGATCCACCAATTCCATGGCTAATAAGACCCGTGCTTATAACTAAATAGTTTGGCATTTCGTCCTTACCGGTAGGAAAACAGCGTAAGTTATGATTGCAATTATAAAAACTAATTTGAGAAGAAATATTCTAAAGTGGCGTTTAAAAACCTTCAGATTTCTTGAAGTTTGAATGTAAATTGGCCCATTTGAACAAGTTCTCATCGATTGCCCGGAAAATAATCGCACAAATAAATACAAAAAAAACTATTCAAAACTCAGTCGAGAGTTATTTTAAAACTACTTTCAATTGTAAATGCACATTCGCTCAACACCTCTGGATGCAGCTAGACTGACGCTCATTTCACATCAAAAGTTAATATTCCATACATTTTGTCGACTCGTTCACGGCGTGTTTACTTTATGGCAGTTATAAATTCAGTTTATTGAAAAGTGTTCGAAACGAATAAATAAAAAATACAAATCTCTCTTCACACAAATTTGTTCACTGGGATATCATCTAACCGTATGAATAATATTTTCCTATTCTGTGTACATCGTTTTAATTGATTGAATAAAACACATTGTTTGGTATTTGTAAGAAATTTATAAATAATAAATATATTATTTATTATCTCCGGTCTTGCTGCATGTCTTCGCCTAAGATTTAAAAAAAATGGATGAAAATGGAGCATTTAATATTGCATCGTATTTTTTGGACACAAAGACAAAGCAATGTGACTCACAAAAGCGCTTTTTGTGTGTAGGTAATTCAATAATAATGTATGGTGAAAAGTAAAATCAATTAAGATTAAAATGGACAAATCAGTATAATGATTATATAATAATCTTAAATATGTTTTAGTGAAAAGTTCCCCGTTTAAGATAAGGAGGAACGGTTAACTTCGTGAAACAACGAATAACGCTTTGAAAACAATTTCTCTGGATTATCTGAAATACCTAATGAATAAAACCTTGTTATCGAAGTTCCAAGAGACCAAAACATCCAACTAATCTAAGCTTCGGACTTTCCGCACCATTGAAATAATTTTGTTTTAAAACTTTGTTTTCTCATAATTTCAGTTCCTACAAGCTTGCAATTAGTAAAAAGGCAAAAACTATTAGGATGAAATGATTTTCGAAGCTAGAGATGTAAAATAACTCTTTCTTAAATTGCCACAAAATTGAACGATGGAGGATTAAGCCTCGCCACGAAAAACGTGTAGTTTTCTTAGAGCTCATTTTCTTCCCAGTTCCATAATTTGTTCCTCGCCGCAGTTAGTTTGAGTTAATTGGAAATGTTCCATTGCTTCTCGTTCTCGCTTCTTTCTCTATCGCGTTTTACTGCACTTCTAAAATCAGTTTTTTCATTCAGAAGCTTTTTTTCCGATGTCAGAAATTCTTTTACAATTTTTTTTGCATTATCATCTTTTAGTTCAACCACACCAATTTGGTTTTGGTTAGTATTTTTCACTAAAATCACATTAGTTGTAATTTATCTGAATAGATGTTTGTGAACAGCAAAAAACTAATCATTGAAGACAATATTCACTCTCAAACAAAAAACGCGTAAAAAGATTCAGTCGCATCTGGGAACTGAACCCAGGACCTCTGTCTTGCTGGGGAATTGCTCTGGCCATTGAGCTAATTCGTCATTTTTAACTACATAATACTCGTTTATCTCTTTCTGTTTCACATTTTTCGTTTTAGAGTGGTTAATATTGTCTTAAATGATTAAAAATAACATTATAAGATTTTACTCAATATGACATTCCTGATTCCCAAAATTTGTCGCTTTGTGACCAAGATATTGAACCTTCCTTCATTTATATCCAGAAAAAGTAACCAAATTCTTCGACCATTCAATGAATACCTTGTGTTATAGCGGGAAAACTTTAGCTTGTATACTCTTCCTTAGTTATGATGTTGTAAGTATTTATTGGCAACTCACATTAAATTTTTTTTACGTTAGTATAAAAACTTATAATAGACATTTGTCAACAAAGAAAGTCAAAATAAGGATCAAGTACTTATATTAAAAATTATTTTGTCTATAAAAAGTCTACCCAAAACTTAAATAATTACGCTACGCATGTTTCAATGTCACCATATTTGCTGTCATTAGAACTGACGCCAACTAAGTATAAAAACTGAAGGCGGAAGCGCAGGCAGAGTTCCAGTTGGTTCCTTGTAGATGTGCATTGCACTGCTTGTCTTCAGATGTAAGTTGGAACGACATCTGTGCCTCAGTCATCGATATTCAAAAGTACGCTCAAGACATAATTTTTTTAAGTGATTTGATCTTCTAGTACAAGACTCCTGCGCAAACGCAAACGAGTAGTGCATATTTCGTTGTACACATTACTTTGTTTTGCCATACTGCACGGGGACAGCATCGAGCGGTATCAAGACAGCTTGCTCCACCGAAACGATGACATGAGCGAGATGGATTACGCTCTTAACGGCAAATCACGTGATGGAGCAGTGCAGATATATTATTGTTAATAACTAATCTCGTGCAATCGCGACGTGTGCGCGAAATACCTCGAAAGCAATTTAATTTGGACCACTTTGGTCATACGAAATCGTTTAGGAATACTAATTTAACATAATAACATTCACGCATTGGCACTCGTGGGCGCTCTATTTAAACGTCGTTTAGTAGCCTAATTAATTAATTTTGCTACACCTATATAAGTTACTTGGTGTAGTTTAAAAGTGAAATGCACTGCTGGCAATTCAATCATACAAGGGATGATTATAATATCTTGAACCGTGTGATTTCAAAAGTGAAATTAAACTAGATGCAAATGTTTTCTGCCTGAAAGTAATGTTTTCAATACAGTCGAAAGTAGGCCAAGCTGTGAAAAAAATGGATAGGTCCCTTCCTACCTAATAAGAAAATGCAAACAAAAGTAGTTTTCTTCTTCACATAAAAGAGGATGGCCCATATTTCATGTACATTTATACATCGGTTGATAATATACAAGAACAGGGTATTTACTTTACACCCCCTCGAGAAATCATCTGATCCATTTGTAAGAAGAGCGAGAATCACTGAAAATATTTTTTCTGAATGATTACCTCGGAATATGCAGGTGTTTAAGGATTTTATGTTTGTTTTTATGTTTTTACCTTTCAAAACAACATTTCATTGAAAAAAAGTACTATTCGAAGAAATTCATTCAGAATTATTTAATATATACTTTTCTGAATTTAGTGTTGTTTCATTTTATTTCTCTTTGTGTATGTTTCAAGGATGGACAACCAGAGATTGCGACATTGAATTAATAGTATTAATAAGTGTTTTTTTTAAACGATTCCGTCTACATAAGCCATGCTCTTTCATATATAAACATCTCATAATCAACAAATATATATATATATCTATAATCACTCTAATTTTTTTTAATGCCATACTTTTCTGTTTTCAGTTATTTTGTTATCATTATTACATTACCCACCTACAATAGTTAACGCGACCGTACTATTACATCCCGCGTTTAGAACGAGTTCGTCCCGTTTTGCGGTAAGTAGGTACTGTTTAATAAAATAATTTCACTCATCTTTTGATATTATTTTGAATAAAAGTTTTCTTTACAAAAATTTTTAGCATAAATATTATCATTTTTAGTATGTAAGTTTTTGAATAAAATGTACACGGAGAAAAAATACTCGTAGAAATCGTAGAAAGCTAAATTTATTTAGAATCTCATCAAATTATTCAGGATTACAGGCCCTTAAGGAATGATTAATAGGTTTCCTAATAAACCAAGTAAATAAGAGTTTTTTTATTTCAGTAAAAATTCTAATATTTTCGAATTTCAATATTATCAAAGCCAGGTGCATGAACACGTGTTCTGATGTATTAGGAATTTACTAAAAGTTTAACAGAAAACGACCTGCAATTCCGTTCTTAGCGGGGTTACCTATAATTTGAAGATATTTTAATAAATTAGCAATTCTAATTTTTCCCCGTGTACACATGATGATGAAAGATGTGTTCTTAGTTATTCTTTTTTTAAAGTAAGTTTAGTTTGTGTGTAAGTTGACCCCACTGGGAAGCAACCTATGGTCATCCCCCTTCCACCACACTAATCACTCTTCCCAAATACACGAACTCATCCATTTGATCAAAGTATTCTTCATTCACAACTATATTTAATAAAAAATATATATTTAATAAAAACGAAATTTACTACCCTTTTATTTTTACAACACCAGGACACTGTCTTATCAAAATTCCCCGATTCCAAGACTTCACAGTCTCGGAAATAAATACTCTGATCTGGGAGATATATTTCATCTTAAAAATAATCAATATAAATATTGTTTTTTTCAATTTTTTTATATATCGAGACACAAATAGACATCTATAATTTCCGCAATATATATATTTTTATTATTATTTTGAATATCTATTTATGTGAGACTTCTTATGATTTTTACTAATTTATCTTATTTTATTATATGCTTTTGTTGTAACATTTAATATTTTTTCTTTTAATTTTGTAGAATTTATAATAACTGTGATACTCTACTATTAAACTTTGTAGTGTGTAAAAGCCCATTAGGGCGTGTAATAATAAATAAATATATTGCACACTGTTTTCATACTATCTCTCTCTCTGTTTTAAACCCCATGACTTGGTACGTTCATCCTAGACACGAGAGACTGTAGTGGCAGACTGTAATTAAAAGTAAAGTGTAAAGTATAAATCAGTATACAACAGGATGTGAAATACATTTTAAAGCGATAGATTATCTCAATGAAAAATGGTTTTATATTTAGGATCCGCAAAAATGAGTGACTTTCAGAAGCTTTATCAAGAATTAAAAGATTTTGTGTTAAATTCTAAGCTAACTTCCCGATTTAATATAATGCTTTCAAATGGGAAAACTTTTATAAATGCGACACTTTATTTAGAAGGAAAGCAGTACATTTGTGGCCGGAGTACTGTAATAATAATAATTGTCTCCAAATTGTTTCAAAGAACAAAAAGTTTTTTAACTTTTCCAAGAAATGAGAAGTAGCTTAAAATTGAAACAAAAAGCCTTTGCCACTTTTGATATTTTCTCAAAGGAAATCTCGAAGGCATTTAAAATGGAAATTGATACTATAATGGTATTCATTTTTTTATTGTATGCGTGAGAACTAATAAACAGAAAAAAACACTTCAGAGAACAAAATAGCCACATAATTAGTTCATCTATTATAGAGCGTTTTTCAAACGCAAAACTGAATTACTGCGAGTTTTTTTGTCGTAAGGTTCAGCAGAATAGTTGTTTACGTTTAAGAGGAAGCTATAAGCCAAAAATGTTTATATTCTTGGGATACCTTATATAGTAATAATAGGCATTAAAATCGCTTGACAAACGGAGTTAAAAAACGTTCGATTTCAAGCACAAAACTGGTTTTTATTTATTTTGTAAATAATTTTATAAGAAAGCAAAAAAGTTAATCAAATGAAACTGTCACAAATAATCTTAGCTATAGTACTGTGTTTTTTTAAAGTTGTTTCCTTTGCGCGTTGAAACATTTCTATTGAAAAAATATTTTTTTTACTAGTTAACATTTGTATTTTTTATTAAGTAATTTTATTTTTTATTTGTATTCTACTCAAGCGAAACGAAAGGAAAACCTTCAATTTATCTATAGCATATTTTTTGGTAATCATAATGTTCACGAATTCGTTATAAAGATTAATCAAAATAGTGATTTACCACTAAGCTTCGCCTTTTGAAACCACGTTACTATTCATAGAATTATACTATTTTACGTAACTTTTACATCATTTTAATATATTATAACGATCGAGATATTGATTAGTTACGATTAGCACAATTTTAATTTTTAAGTTTTTTGTATGTATTAAGATTATAATTTATTCTTCAATAATTAAGAATAATATATAATAATATATGGTATCATTGCATGGGGAGGGGGTACTTTGTCAGCTCTAGATCCTGTTGATAAGGCGCAGAAAACAATTATGAAAATTATTCTCAAACTTCCTCAAACTGCAAACAGTAACTTAATTTTCAACATAATGAGAGTATTTGATGTTCGACAGATCTATGTTAAAACTATCCTCATGCATCTCTTTAAAAACAAACACGTGCTTTACGAAAAAAAACTAACTTAAGATTTACGCGTAATTCGAACAAAGACATGTTGCAAGTTCCAGCACTTTCTTCCACCTTTGGTCAACGTAGCTTTGGCTACTTTGCCACAAAGATATTCAACATGCTCCCGGAAAATATTAAAGAGAGTCAAACACAGAAAGAGTTTTAAAAAATGTTAAAATTTGGATTTATTCAAATGATCGAGCCTACACTAGTGCCCTCACCCAAACGCCTTGTCATTGACAGTTATTGCAGTATGTACGGTGCTAAAACTTACTATATACGTATTGTGTAAATGCAAACAATAATGAAAAGTAACCAAATGCCTTGTCACAGTTAGTTATTATAGTATGTATTGTGTTTAAACTTATTTTATCTGTATTTTCAATATGTAAACAATAATGTAACCTAAAATAATGGATTGCTGTATGGGAACCAATATTAAACATTTTCATATTACAAACCATAGACAAAATGGAGAAATAATTAACTAAAAATTCTGCCTCAATACAGGTTCGCCTAGTGAGGCAGGTTATGCACAACCTAAAATATAGTATATTATGCCATTTCTATATAACACTCTTACATTCATATATATTTTTTTTCTTATATTAGAAACTGCTGTATTATTGTAACATTATTCTTTCAACAATTTCATTGTTTTTAACTGACATATAATTATACAACTTACTTATGATATATTATATATATTCTGTAATTTTTTGATGAAATAAATAAATAAAAAAAATAAAAAATAAAATTGAAAATTCACTTTGTGGAGTCATTTTGATTTAAATAAAATAATAACTTTTTTGTTCGCCACTACCTAATCAGAAGGGATCGACATGTTTCAAAATCAATGGATTAAAACTATAAAAAAATGTAATACATTTATCCTAAGAAACCATACGTTTTTTTTTTTTTGTATAATATAATATTGATTACATTTTATGAAACATTTCTTGTCGTGTTTGATTAAATATTCGTATTTAAAAAGTTATTTATTTTATTTGAATTTATATCATAATTTATTAATGAAAAACAATTTATTTATAAACGAGTTCTGCGTGTGGTCATTATTATACGCGATAGCTGTTTTGGCTTCCGAGGGCATTATCAAGCTGACATTTCGATAATGATAAATTCGGAACGCGTAATAATAATTACATAGCAGAATTATAAATATTATATTATTTTTTAAACTTAAAATTAAAATTAAAATAGAGTTGTACAAACGAAACTTGTTAAAATAAGTTCTAATACTTATTTTATTTTGGTATGTGTTCTACACGTATTAATATACTTCTGAACGGTGACCGGATAAATCATCAAAATGATAATTCATCACATCTTTAAAAAGTTATATAAAGTCATGGAAAGCGATGAAACAAAAACTTTATTGACTGGGTTAAGTAGGTTAGGTTAGGTTGGGTCAGGTTTAAATTTTTATCTTTTTTATCGTTTCTAATGACTTTATATCACTTTTTAAAGGTGTGTTGAATTGTCGATGTGTTGATTTATCATGGAACCATATCTATATTGGGTAATGAATGTCATTTACATGCCCCTTGAATCCTTAAAGGCTACTGTTAAAAATGTCGACAACCTTAGACATATTATTTAATAGCGCTATACTCGTGTCATACTATCCCGAGCCAATACGTCCTTTCGGCTGTGTGGGATACATAGCAAATCGTGGTGCCGTCCGTGGCGGTAGTTGTTTGGTACGAATAACTTTACGAATAGCATTCCAGAAGGTATGGGCTATCTATTAAATTTTTCATAATTTTATATGCCGTTACTGCAAGAGCACCACTCCTCCTGGAGACTTTGGTAGCACGTTTTATCGAGCGCTTCTTTGTGATGCCTTATACGTGGGTGCTCCCCATGCATTCTCATATACAACTATCTTAGGAACTTTTTTTGAATCTATTCTAATTTCTCAATGTATTTTTGGTGGTATGGGGGGGCCCATACAGCTTTTTATTTATTTAATCAATTTAATTTAGATCTTGTAATGCAATTATACATATACATCATTGCTTTAGGATTAAAAAACTGTTTACAACATCTTATTACAAACCCAAGAACCTTCTGAAAACATAAGTTTGATGGATTTTACTTGTATTGATAATTAAACTTCTGTGAAGTTTTCATTTCGTGGCGAAAATTTCTTCGTGTTTTCGAATGTTGATTATTTTCTAAATCCTTAAAAATATATCTAAATGACATTATTTACTTGAGCAACATTCTGTACCACACAATAAAATTTAATCAAATTCTTTATTCGAGAATTTTGCCGATGAATATTTGAAATTTGAAACGCGTAATGGCGTGCATCGAACCGTGCACATTCCAAAGGACACGCATCACTTAACAATTTAAATATTTATTCTCAACAAACTGAACGGCCTGATTTTAATCACGATCAAATATGCCAGTTGGAATGGGATTCGCAGCGAGAGCGAGATGGAAATGCGCGAAAATAACGCTAACGAAAGGGAAGTGAGACGGAAAATTCACGAATCCTTAGGCGCGAAATCAGCCGACGTGAAAAATCAACCGGTAGTAATTATGATTTTTCCGCCGGGTACATCCGGACTGCCTTCAAGGAATACCAAAGTGCCTGATTAGATTTACCTGGTGGCACGGGCACAGAATTATGCTTTGGGTGGCTGTCCGTGAATTGATTATGTGTTCAATAAAAATGTATCTTTGAAATACGTGCTGATGTTGATTGTAACTAACTGTTGTATTAGAAGTGAATTTGGATGGGAAAATTCGTAAGATCAAAGAAAGAATTATGCGAACAACATAGGTTCTTAATATAATAATGTTTGTTTACACACTGTGAATTTGTGTACTAGTACTTTATTTTATGATAACTCCGCTCACAACGTTTGGTGACGTAGCAGGGATGCCTGGGTACACGGGGTGAGGTTTGTCCAAGTGTTGGTGGCTGACGCGTCTGCTCACCATGGATTGGGAGAGGACTGCTAAGAGAGACTCTATCATCTCTCCACCCAACGTCTTGCACAGCAGTGGAAGGGATGGATTCTTATCTCTGTCACTCCTGGACATACTGACCACCCAACCTACCTACCCACCTCATGTATATGTTTCCTTCCCAGAACCTCCTCTTCTTAACTAACTAACCATCACGCCGTTTCAATCCGTCGATTGTGGTCGATTAGCGATATTAGCAAGCACGGTCAGAAAATAATTCGACACTTGGTGAGCTAAAGCCCCTGCAGAAAGCAGCGTGGCCTCTGAAGTGTCAACTCATAGACAGATGCACCAGTGTTGCCAGCGTATGCATTGTCAATATCGGTCTAGCTAACAACAATGCGATCGTGATCGGGAAATTGGTATAAAATCGTCGGTAGTTACACCTATCGATTAGATATTTAAAATTGTCGTTATAAACTCCACACATAAAAAATACATATATAATATGTCTTTGTCCTGACAGCACAGCAATGAAGCCGTTCGACGTGTTGTTAAAAAAGAGATGCCCAAAAAGTTAGAGTTTTCATAAAATAACATATATTTCAGCAACATTAAAATATTCGAAATTCTTTAAAGGCTTGGTGTTCATGGTTAGCAAAAACAGTAAATCTTCTTTCTTTCGAAATGTTTTATGTAATAGTGTTTATGACAGGGTGAAAATTTTAACAGTATAAAAAAAATTGCCCTAAAACACGATTTTTCTTCATATTTTTAATAAAATTCATCATAAAAACATGTCACGTCTGATGAAAGAATAATTCAGTAAAATAAATCCAGAAACCAGCATTCTTTTTGTTATTTTCAAAATCATAGCGTTGAGCTTGTTCTGCTTTCACATTTATAAAAGATACATTCGAAAATGGCGGATTTTTTATGAATAAATTATGGTAATGAAGACCGCAGAGTCTTAAGGCGAAGCGCGGCATGGATAGAGGAGACTTAAAACGGAAACTCACCCCTTGCTCGAAGCCTCCCCGAGGAAAACTACCCCTTTAGAAGCCTTTCCCAGCCCCACCCACCCCACTCCCTGCCCCTTGCTGCACCAAACCAACCCCTGCCGATAATTACTGATGAAGAAATTCAGCGCTGAAACCCAGGTTATGGTGATTGAGTATTACTTTAAAATTCCCACGGCACTCAAGCACCTCAGACGAAGGACACGATTAAATTAATTTAATATCGTTATGAAATTTTTAAGGCTTCGTACATCATGAAAGAGATGATAATAATTTTGTTTACCTTTTTTGTCGCCTTTTTGAAGGACTTTTACTCAGCGTTTTTGCTTACGCGCGAAAATGTTTACACAGGAAAATTATAATTTTAAACGGTAGTACTTTGAAAATGTATATTAATCCTTATTGGAAAGTGAAATACGTTCATTTAAATAAAGCAAAAGACTACACAAACTGAAGAATAAAAGTTTACTCATAAGATAAATGCAAAGGATGGTTATAAAAATCGATTACGAATTTAAAAACATTACAGGATAAAAGCGTTGTAAATTTTCAAAATCTTTGGTTGTATGGATAAAGTGTTATGTTAACTGAGTACCTACCTACATGTAACTATCAGCCAGCACTTTTTAATATTTTAGATGTTTATTCACGTTGACAAACCTTTCCTTCGATATAATTAATAATAAATAAATAAATAAAAATCACACCAAAACATGGTAATATGTCAAGTTATTTAATTAATTTGTTGTTAAATCAGAACAAATTGAAGAAGTACTTTTGGTTACCGATTTAAAGCGTCTGCAACAAGAATACTTATGTTTTATTTTTGATTAAAAAGTGAATACCTTAGTAAGTTATTCTGTTCTGAATACTGTTTCGGTAAAAAGTTAATACCTTAGTAAGTAATTCGGTTCTGAATGCTGTTTCAGTAAAAAGTTAATACCTTAGTAAGTAATTCGGTTCTGAATGATATTTCAGTAAAAAGTTAATACCTTAGTAAGTAATTCAGTTCTTAATGCTGTTTCAGTAAAAATTTAATACCTTAGTAAGTTATTCGATTCTGAATGCTGGTTTAGTAAAAAGTTAATACCTTAATAAGTAATTCGGTTCTGTATGCTGTTTCAGTAAAAAATTTATATCTTAGTAAGTAATTCGGTTCTGAATGATGTTTCAGTAAAAAGTTAATACCTTAGTAAGTAATTCGGTTCTGAATGCTGTTTCAGTAAAAAAATTGATCCCTTAGTAAGTAATTCGGTTCTGTATGCTGCTTCAATAATTAATATTTTCGCATTACAATATTAATCCAGTTAGAGCTGGAATATTTCCGAATTCTTTGTGCTGCGAATACCAGACTGGAATTACTAACGAAATATAATTAACTTTTATTTTTATGTAATGAAGTACGACTGTGAAAGCGAATAGAAACTCAAGTACAGGAGAAAGAAGTTTGCATAGTTTGCAGCTTAGTCAGTTTGTGGTTGTTTTATAAAATTAATTCGTACTCCCACGTTGTGAGAACTTTAATACAGTGTGTAAGTTGAAGTTGATTTGTAATTATTATTCTGCCAAGAAATCGTTTAAACGCTGTTGAAGTAATATGATGTACGGTAGGAAAATTAATTTTATAGAAAGTCTGAGTAATTTAGTTGTTCGAGTTTGAGAGCACAGCATCAAAAACTATCAACCTTCAAAATCAATTTATTCACAATTATTTATTTATTTAAATACAAACGGCATAACGAGTGAGTGCCATTAAGTGTAAAAAGTTTTAAATGTAGAATGTCTAAAAAGGAATAGCATAAGTAGAAAAATTAAGAAAAAATGTATTTGCAATAATGTATTGATTATATCAAAAAATAATAATATAATATGAGAATGGTAATCCCAATAGAATTCGCCGATGATGCGAAACTGTACAAAACCCATAAAAATAACCTAAATTCTTAGCAAATTACAGGATGACTTAAATAGCGTAGCTATCTATTCCATATATTTCCAGAGTGGAAGATACTACCAGTATCGCCCTGGTGTAAGACCACCATTCAGAATTGAAACGTTGCTCCAAATGGCTTTAGCCGTGTTTAGTGACTAGATCTGAATAGCCAGGTACTTCCCCACCTTCCTCTTTCCCTTCCCCACTTACCTTCAGCCTCACAACATCCCCCAATTGGGGATGCCATAGTCTCACTGGCTCCAGACGGGAGCAGTTGGGACTCTTGTGAGGTATTCGCTATAAAAAAAAAAAAAGCTATCTATGGTCAGAATAACCAGTTATTTTTAATGGTTCAAAGTATCACCATGTCATATTCTCAACAAATGATAAAAAAAATTGTAAATCATTATTTGTTAAACGAAAATAAAATTGTAACCAGTTCAACATGCGCTATCTTGGTGTGATTCTCGATAGTAAGTTACAATACTTTTATAAATATTAACCAGCTCAACAAGCGCAATCTTGGTGTGATTCTCGATAGTAAGTTACAATACTTTTATAAATATTAACCAGCTCAACAAGCGCAATCTTGGTGTGATTCTCGATAGTAAGTTACTGAACATATATAAATTTCAAACTAATCAAATCACAAACAAAGCATTTAGGATGCTTGGATTAATAACAAGAACTACAAAAGACTTCACAAACGTTGTCATCATTAAACAACTGTACTTTGAATACGTAAGAAGCTATTTGGAGTTTGTGTCGACTGTGTGGTCTCCATTTATGCATTACATATTATATATTAACATAATTGAATCCATAAAAAAAAACATAAAATACATTTCTTACAAATTGCATAATTATTCATCGTGATTTTAAAATAATTATCTTGATGGAACTGCATTTTTTTAAATTGATGCATTGAGTGTACGTAAACAATTTTCCGGTGCGATGTTACCATATAAAATCATAAAAAATATTACTGAATGTCCTGAATTATTAAATACAATTGAATTAAAAGTACCTACGCAGCACACCTTACACTGAAAAACAAATACGAATGAAAAACCTTGCTTCTAATATTGCGTTAAATTTAATCATAAATAAACCACTCACTAGATCGATATCTTCGGGCTTTAAATTTAACCATAGATATGCCAATATTCAAGACAAATTTTATGCTTTCACAAAAAGTACGTCACACACCATCTACGAGGATAGAGGAAACTAAAAAAAGGCGCAACCATAGACAATATAATTCTCATTCGGAGCCTACCCCATTCACTAGCCTAAAATATTATTTAAAAAATAAAAATTTTTGAAATGTCGAAATATTCCCTCACAACAAGAAAGATCGAAAAATTACAAAATTACTCTGAACAAAATATCTTAATTTTATGAGCAATATTTTATAAAATATTTGGTAAAATTTCATGACATATAGCTACTTTTTGCCGTTCATTACCATTTTCGTTTGAATTCGTTTATTGTTTATTATAAAGTAGAATTTTCACTAATAAACAATAGCATGCAATCGTTTAAAATGTAATTTGATTCGTATAAATATAAATGTAAGACAATAAACATTCACTCCGCTCCCCGAACGTTAAAGACTGTGGAGTGAACAATGGTCAAATCAGAACAATCAGTACATAATAGCAATAGATCATGCAAATAAGTGTGTAAGAAAACAAGATGAATTTTATACCTGTCAAACTGTTCCGAAACCAAATACATATTGAGATTTTGAAAATCAAATACTTATTGAGCTTTTGGCATATTATGTATTATGTATTGCAAAGGGGAAAATTTAGGCACCTTCCTGCGTCCCAAAAGGTTTATTTTAAACAATGAATATTTCTTTAATAATCGCAAATTCGCTTTGAGGCATCATTTTAATTTTTTTTAAATAAATCACTTTATGTACACCATTGTTTCATCAAAATAATTATTACATAATATTCTGCTACTGCTAAAAAATATGTTGCGCTGATTATATGTATTACTTGCGTCCTTATTTGTGTCTCTATTTGTGTCTTTAACTTTTTGGCTTTCATATAATTTTGTATTTTCATTTGTTTTATATTTTAATATTTATTTAGATATATGAAAATTAATGTATTCTATGTCTGAGTAGATTTTTGTAATTGTTGTACTTATTTGTGTTTTTACAGACGAGCTCAAGTAAGTGAGATCGTCTGTAAAAAAACAGTATAAATAAATAATTAAGTAAGCGCAGATATTTTATTACATTTTTAATGTAAATGTATCTGTAGGAAAGCTCGTATACATATTTATTAACGTCATAATGTTCTGTTTATTGCATTTTCAGAGGTCGATTGAAGAGAAGTATGAATGAGGCAATTAATTAAAGTAACGAGGCGCCCGTCCTCAAATTCATTAATTTTCATCACTTCATCGGCAAATCGAATAAGAGGTACGGAACACAGATGTCGTTAGGTTATAACATCTCTGAATGGGAGTGATTGGTAATGACAAGTCACATCTTCACACTTTCACGGTGAAGTGTTCAAGCGGCCAAATAGAGGCACCTTCTAAATTATCTGCTAGGGAATTTGGTGCTGTAATATATTAAATGATTCTATGAAAGCCTCTTCAGTGCATTACTTGAATATTTTTTTGTGAAAGAACCAACAATATGTGGTTTTGGCTTAATTTATGAATAGCAATAATTATTTTCAACTCTTTAACATTGCAAATTTAAAAGACCCGTTAGAGTAAATTAAAGAAATGGATCTTTTATTATAATATCAAAAATACTAAATTATAATGTACAACGTATGGAAAGACAAGTTTTCGTACAGATTACCAACAAACTAAATTAATTTCAAAATATAAACATATTTTTTGGACACTGAATATAATATTATTTTATTTTTTGACAATAATCTCTTTAATAAAATTCAAGGATGAAAAAGGTGTGAGTCGATATAATACCTCCCAGTCACAGTGTTTTTGTTATTTCACACAAAAAGATTTCTTCTACAGATAAGATTATACATCAGCATGCTTTAGTTTATGTGAAAATCACACACCATGTTAGACTGATTGAATTCAATAAATAAAGTATTTATTATACGTATAGCACTAATTTTCAAATAAGATACTCAATGATTTATTTACAAACAGATTTGTTGTTTAGATATTTTCTACCTACAATTGTTTTCAGTTATAGACAGGAAGGCATGAAATTTGTCATAAATAAAACCTTTTGAATGATCTTCCTTTGAGCGATCCCGGATTTTAGTTTCCAGTCCCCAGTGGCAGCGGAAAGGGAAGAAAGCGGCGCCTTTTGCCAAAATACATTTGATTTTACGTGTTTAGAATGCGCCAGTTCATTTATTCAAAGGCGGAAAGAGAATGAAACCAAATCAGCTTTCACAAATTTAAGGGTAAACTGTTCCCGATACAAAATGTGAGGAAATGCTTTCCATTCTGACGCCTCCGGAATAATTTACGCAGAAACGCATGAAATGTTTCAAAATATCCCACACAAAAGATTCTATTCAATCGGCCCAACAAAGCGGCGTGAAATATTTAATATTTCCTTCTTAAAAATACGTGAGAAGATGTTCTGTAGGAAAATTTTTCAGATTCAATAATATTATACAAAACGTGAAAAATTAAGGATTTTCCATAGCAAACCTTTCAATCGCTTTTTGCTTTAGAAATCCACTAAATTGTTTTCATAAAATATTTGCAAGGGTACTTTAGTATACATGAGAAGTTGGTATATAATTTGAATATTTTACCGAGAAACATCGTAGAATACCGTGGTAGTTAATTTGATTTAGTAAATGAGTGTTCCGTTTTGATACAAATTTTAAGTTTCATTTTAAGGAGGATAAGTTCCGCCGCCGGAAATTAAACAATTTCGCTTCAACTCCTAAAAGCGTGGCAGCGAAATAACATGATTTATGAAAAGGAAAGATTTATTCACTTTATAAAAAAATTTTACTTATAAATTGTGATATATTTTTCGCTTATAAAAACTTACATGATATCCTTTACAAGTCGCTAGGTTTTATGTCGCCTGCAAATGTTCCTTGATGGGTGGCTGAAACCCTGGAAATGTTCCTGTCTGTAGATCTGTCCACGAAAATATTCATTCAATTGCTGATTTTGTATTCACTCGACATTCAGTCTTCGAACGATCTTTTTATTCACAGATTGAAATGAATTTAGCCGCACATCTCTCGGGGGCTCTAAACGGAGAAGGATAAACTTAACATTCGGAATAAAAGAAGAATCTAGCGATTTTGTCACAAAACACAAGATTCATAAATCTTTCTCATTATATTGTGCTTGCTTCATTAACTTGAACGTGGTTATAATTCACGAATATACTTGTAATATATAATATCATGTCTATTTAACTGTCTGGCTAAAATAAAAAATAAAAACTAAATATCTCTCTCACTCTTTCTGTTTACTGTTCAAATGCTATCAGCGGTGATTTTTTTATAATGTTCGACTTAAATACTTGTAAGACAAATTTCTTGGTAAAGTAATTAATATTTTGTTGATTTAATACACTTTACATTTTGAAAATGATTAGAAAAAAAATGCTTTCATTTTTCGTAAAATCGACATAATTTTCCTCCTATTTTACTAGTCGAGTCGGCATATTTTTGCTTCGACAGGGCATCCGTGTGTCCAATATAGACGCGCATTTTCTTATATGAGAGTTTTTTTAACACACTTTGACAGAAAAAGATCTTCATTTAAATCAACTCAGAAACACAAATGAGACAGAATAATCCAATATAAAACTACTCATCGCTTATGCGTCACCAAAACAAATATTATTTGTAACAGCAATACTTTCCTTCCAATCAAAATACGCTTCGTGCAATTGGAGGGTATCGAAGAAGCTTTATTGCTTCAATTAGAGCTTATGTGTGTTTGAAGGAAGGGTCTCCACTAACCTTAGTTAACCTTCCTCTAGCGTTTTAGCATCTGTAATTTAGCCCCACACAAAGAAATACTTTAATTTCAAAACCTTTATGTTTCGTTTTATTGTTTGTAGGATCTCCATTTTTTTATTTTTTTTTTTTAGTTTTTTTTGTTGTAAAAAAAAATATAACGATATCCTCACTGGGATCTCCCGTGCTGAGGATTTCATTTACATATAATTGAAATTTAGTTGTACGGATAATATAAAGTAATTTTAAATATATTGAATAGTTTTTTTTCTGAAATAATTATAAATATATTTTGTTCAGTCAACTCAACCACTCAAGTGGTTTTAGTTTTAGTCTGTATTCGGTGTCAGTATATTACATATTTCTGATTTCACTATGTTTTGTGTCCAGTTTTTATTTGAGATTTAAATGTTAAAATATTGTAGTGAGTTTTGAAGGAGAGTGAGATTTTATTGAAGAATTTAGTACCATAGTTTAAGGAAGCTTTTTTGCCCAAATGTTGTATTTATAATTGCTTGTTGTATATGTTTTTGGCCCTGAGATCTACTGTAATATGAGTGTTAGTTATTTCTTGTGTTTGTATTTAAAATTTTGTAATTTTTCAATGTAAAGTATTATTGTTTTAAAATAGAGTTGTTAAAGTGACATTATGTCAAGTTTGTCGAAAATACCGTCAGTGCTAGTTCTTACAGGGACTTTCATAATAATTTTCATTATGGCTTTTAGGTTTAAATTAGTGATTTTATTATAATAATAACGACTTTATTCCGGAATGTGGGGAGGTTTATACAATCTAACACATTCCATAAAACATATACAATAATAATACAAAAAATATATCTATGAAATACAATAATAAGAACATCTACGATAACTATTCATACAATTATTAAATATTGCTACTTTTTTTTTCTTTCTCTAGTTTGCTACTTTTGGTGACTTAGCAGGGATGCCCGGGTTCATGGTGTGAGGTTTTTCCGGGTTTTTTTGATGCGTCTGCCCACCAGTTGCATGGTGAGCCGGATAAGAAGAGGCCGGTTGAGGAACACCCTTTGACCTCTCCATCTGGACTCATCCCGCCCATCGCGCATAGCCTTGCACCGCAGTGGAAGGGGTGGATTCATTCGTCCGTCACTCCTGGACAAACTGACCCCCAGAAACACCAATACTCCGATGTAAAAGAAACACCGGTACACCGATGTAAAACATACACCGATACATCGATACACAGAGATAAAAGAAACACCGATACACCGATGTAAAAGATACACCGATACACCGATGTAAAAGATATACCGATATACCGATGAATAAGAAAGTGTAATTTTTTCATATTTAAGTACTTCCTATAAGGAAATTTTTCTTTTCATTCCCCTTTCTATAATGTACTATTACTGTTAATAACTATCATGTATCTAAATGGATGTTTTACCGTTAATTCTTAATTAATAAATAAACTAGTTAATAAATAAATATTTCATCACCTTTCACGAAAACTAATGAGTCGCCCTTGGCGTGATTGTCTTTACCAAAACGACGCAAAAATCATTAGTGATTCATATTATTAAGAAATACCTAATAAAATTTTAATGGTACCTACTTCATCCCTTATTCGATATGATTTATACTCAACAGTTCGAAATGTCGAAAATACACGTTGAAAATACAAGGTTCATTGAACTTCAATAATTTCACGCAAGAATACTTTACTACGTTTGATTATTTATTTCCAATTTTGACGAAAAGCCATAATCATTAGAGCCATTTGTAGTTACTTCTACTCCCGCGTGTCCGATAAAGTAGTTGTCAAAATAATTTTTTGTATGTACCAAATAGTGTGATTTATTTTTTATCTATTTACCGTTATTTGTTCGCTTCTTACTAAATGACTGATGGCTCCGATCCAAAACTTTTAAATTTCTTTAACAAATAAGATGATAAATCGTTCTATATTGATGTCCAAACGTGATGTATCCTTGAGGCATGAATATTGATAATTTGTATTCAGGATGTAGGTCGTATATTGGAAAAATGTTTTTTATCAAAATTTTCAGATGACAGTTGCTCGAATCGAAACTTGAAAAGACTTTTCGCAAAGCAAAGCGATTTGTTTCATTTTTCATATTTCCAAAGCAAAATGAATCAATAACATCCCATTAATCATACTCACATACTGGTAAGATGTCCAAAGTAAAGAATGAAACGTCTTTATGATATTTTGTACTTATTAAAATTTGGTCTAAAGTGATTTTTTTGTGAGTAAAATGTATCACTTTTCAGATTTTTTAAGTGACTGTGACAAATTTTTCCACTCTCCGTATTCAAAATATTATTTAACGGTCATTTGTGAACTCTTTTTACGTTGTATCTCATAACGACGCTGTACATTATCTTCAGTATAAAAAATGATGATCATCTTGCGATGTGATATCTTAAAAGGGAGAAAAACCCCGTAATCTAGAGAACTGAGAATTCATTTTACCAAAGGAAAAACATTGAAGACTTTTCTTTTAGGCGTGGGCAGGCATTTTTAGTCGTAGAATATAAAATAATACAGCGTTTATTTTTGCATATCTTCAGTAAACAGTTCACGTTCGCGAGTGTCTCGACACTGATATGGCTAGACATAAAAATCTAAATAAATGTTAAAATTATGGTACACATTTTGCTGTTCTGTATTTTTTTTTCATTTGAAATTGGACATATTCAACTCCAAATTCAAATGAAGTAATTAAATGGGGATATCGTATCGAGTTTTTCGAAATTTCGAATGCAAATGAAGGAGGGGAATATGAATGGGTAGTGGAAGGTCGGAATTTACCGACTAATTAGATCTGGTAATTAATACTTATGTGTTGTTAGCAAGGAGAGCTTAAATTTTAATTTGAAAATTAAATATATCCATATTGATTGTTGGTTGGTTATGGTTCGATAATTTAGTATCTTAAAAATAATCTATGAATTCATTTTGCTCACCTTCCCGTAGAAATATTGTTAAATTTATGAACATAAAATATTTAATGCATAAATTTCATGATAATTTGGCATTAACTACTCAAGGCTAAATGATGGGATTGGGTTTGGAAGCGCCTGTAGGAAATTCTGAAAAATTTAAAATCACTTGTGCTAAAATATTCCATTATTTTAACTCTGCTTATAACTCGCCACATTTCGCCGAAATTTGGTTGGAAATTTTCTGTCGAGCGCCCGGGGAGCATCTGTTGGTCTCCCTTCCATCCCCCCGCTTGAGTTATTGCCCTCAGCCGCCCCCCGATCACCCCCTCCCCCCGTACCCCTCGAACACCACGTCCCTGCCCGGCCGCCAAACCCCCCCCCGAGCGGTGATCCATCATCCGCCCTTCGTACAAACCCTGAAACACACACCGTCGACACTTTCTGATAGCTTCATACAAAATAGAGAACTCTCACCGGTAAAACTAATCCATAAAGGTCTGTAATTTGGAGTGCGATACATTTGAAGAGCTCTTTTTTTCAGTGCCAAGTCTCTTGACAGATTGCAAGCATAATCCACGGGAATTTCATTAAGATCAAGTTACAAGCAAAATATGCACTAGGGTGAAATGTAGAAGACTTTACTAAGTAATGTTTATATTGCGTTCAAAATGAAACCATCTTTTTTGTACACTGCCAGGTCTCCGTGAACTTATTAGGCTGCACGCGAACGAAATAAAGGGAGTAATGTAAATCAAAGTTTTCAAACTTCTGTTATTATTGTTAGTGTATTTAAGAATTTTGCTTAGGCGAAGAAAGTCCGAAGTTGCCCACTTGGTAATAAATCATTATGGATTTTGATACGCTTCGTTGCGTTTGAATATTTTTGCTAAAACGTCGCAATGATGAATAGAAAATTGGAAGCTGCGTAATTTCCCTTATCAAAACTGATAAACGCCAAGTAAAGCGATTTTTCTTTAACATTCTTGCTGAATAACTAAATTTATATTTGTGAAATGAGGATGATCGAAGTTGAGAGATGAAGTACCGAACTTCTTTCAGACATTATAATTTTTTTAAATCTTCATGTTAGTATCCATGTTTCCATTGCCTTTATTTGGCGTAGATTACTGACGCACCCGTAAAATACAAAGTAAGTTTAGTAAAAGGACTACCATTTTTAATAATGTTGTTTAAAATATTCGACAGCTCTTTGACAACCATTGCAAGTCTTCACATGTCTCTGTGAATCACGATATCTTTTATTTTATAATAGGAGGAACTCAATATTACACAAATACATACTTTTATTATAGAAGTTCTAACGCGTCAATGTCCCAAATTGTATGAAATTGTAACTGGAACAATATTATCTCGTTTAGCTCTAGAACAAGATAAAAATGTTTTATTTTCCATAAATATAATTTACTGAGCGTTGCGAAGTCCTGTTTTAACTCGATCGTTTAGCATTTCATATGACTGTAAATTTGTTTCGTTCCATTTCCGGTTCAAGGTTGTAGCCGTGTTGGCATTTTGTCTTTTTTATACCGCCAGAGTTTACACGAGCGTTATGATACTGTCAAATCGTAAAAATGAATATTATAGTACCTACCGGCCTAAAGAAAGTTTGAAAAAGGAATTGTCACTGATAAAGATTATTTCCTTATTTGAAATAAAAGAATATTACATAAAATATTATTATGTTTTATATGTACGTAGGTATTTAAGTACCTACTTACAAAACTGATTTTTTCAGACGAAATTTTGGTTTTGATTTTAACGAGTCATACTTTTTGGACGCGAGGTCTACTAATATGATTTAAGATTTTCACGGCCAAAAGTATTTTTGTTATTTGTTTTTGGGGTATTATGCCGTGTTGCGCTAACTCCTTCTTTAGCCAACGTTTCGGACAGCATTGCAGTGTCCATCATCAGGGCAGATGTCTTATTTATATATATCTTAGTATGCGAGGTCTACTGTTCACAGAACTACAAGTGAGTGGTGAATAATCTACAAAATGTAATACATCTTGTAAGCTAGATTATCAACCCAAGTCGATAATGTCCACTCAAGGAGGTTAAATATAATTACCGATATGCATTATAATTACTCCAATGTCCAATTTTTTTTTGCTTTACAAATAATTTAAAATCATGTGCGGTTATCTAACTAATTGGAAAATACTGTGATAAATAACCGTTCTTAAGTTCAATGTTCCTTACATTAGATAGATGTAAAGTAATTGACGTGTAGTTCATACAACTTGACAATACTGATATCATAAGACTGCGAGGGCAGGTCTTACGCTTAAATATTTTTTATAAAATTTTATTTTTCCTTATCATTTTCATTTTGTAGACTAATTTGTGTTACTGAAAAGTGTATACGGATAAAAGTGTGCTGTGGACGTGTCCGTTTGCAGAACTAAGCTGTATTTTTCCTTGCGTAATTGGTGAAAATCAAATTGAAAAATAATCGAACTTTTTCTCTGCAAGAAATTAACTAAAAACATGACATGAAATGTAAATGTAAATTGATGCCACAATTTTTATTTCAAATCAGTATATATTACATATCAAAAGATCATAATCTTATAGGTGCTTTAGGTTTATGTTTTCCATTTTTTCAGGATATTTTATAAGATTCATTTAAAAAAATACTTACGTGAACTTTTAACAGCTAATAGTTGAAAAATATATATTAACATACCTATTTAGTTCTACTCTTACTAAAATTCTTCCATCGGAGGTCCCAGGTTACTTTTTACTAGGTAGTAAGGTAGGTACTGTATAAAATATTAGTTGTAGCTCACTAGCGAAGGGTTTTATTGGTGTTTTCTTGCAGTTGGCAACACCGCTGCACGCACAGCCCGCAAGCCGCTTGGGGAAATGGGGGTAGGTACCCTGTACCATCCGAAGGGATGAAAAACCATTGATCCATTTTCAGAAGAAAAACAAAATTGTGGTCCGTGTTCGATATATATTTGTTTGTATTGCTAGGTAAGATTGATTAAGGTTTAAAATGTATATTTTAGTTCAGTCAAAGCAGGACCTTCATGTTTGATCAAATTTTAAGGAAGAGATAAATCTAAAAAAAAATGCTGTGGCTTAGTATTAAATTATAAACCATACATTTCATTATCCTCTTATAACTGTAAATTTGGAATACCAGTTTTCTTTCAAATCGGTTTAGATCACACATCTAGGCATTATCTGTTTAGCATCAACATTCAAGAGAACTTCATTTATCTGTCTATGATAAAAGTCTTAATTGAGCTGATCATCGCTTAGAACCTGTAGTACTTATCCGCAAATTTAAAATTTTTACAGTTACGAAGAATTAGCCTAGTAATAAATGGATTGAAAAAAACCCACTTCAAAGTCGATTAATCATGAAAGGGCCTGTAATTACAGGGAAATAAAATACAAGAAATCATTGAACCACACGTTTATTACTGTACGACCATTCTATTATTAGCCAACGATGGATTAAAGAAACAAATGATAAAACTACATATTATATCTACGAGAAATAAGCTTAATGGATATAAGAATATCAATAAAATGAAAAAGGAGTTAAAAATATTGTAATATAAACACATTATTTACTTCATTACAATATTTTTAATACAAAATAATTATTGGCTATACATCAATTAAATTTATAAGAAAATATTAAAACCTGCAAAACAAACACATTTGTGAAACGAGGAAAGGAATGGAATAAGACCCCCCATCAGAAAATAAAACCTGAGTTAAAATTCCTTCCAGAGTAGCAATTAAGTTATTTGACGAATTACAAAAGGAAATAAGATTATAAGAAAATATAAACAAATTTATACTTAAATTGCGTACATATGTGAGTGATTCATACAAAAAATGGTTTTAAAAATATAATATGCGTAAGGATTGTAATAGGTTATTGGTAACAATGTAACTATTTAAAACCATAGATAATAAATAAAGAAATTAAAAATTACCAGAAATGAAAACACAAGTGAAAAAAATTAAGAAAATACAGTGATCTGATAGGTTTACAGAAAGATAACGGAAGATTTAATAAAATGGTAGGAATAAATATTTTGTATGGTCCACGAAATTCACCAAGTTAACATTAAACATGTTAATAGGTACCATGTAAGTATTGATATCTCATATTGTGAAACCGTTTTAATGGTTAGTGAGCAATGTACGAGTTGTACTTGTGGTTTTATGTAGGTATGCTGCAATAGAATTATGTATTTATTTGGGTTGTTTTGTGGTAATGTCTATGAGTTTTGAGTTTAGTATTTTAAATAATAAAAGTTTAACCTTTTTCCTATTCCCTGCAACCAACTCTTCACGATGACTGACCGGTCCCTACTAAGCTACGAGCCCTCGCGACACCTCGATCAATAGCCGAGCCAAGCAGAGGTGTGCTGCAAACAATATCATGTGGAGCCGTGGTGCCGTGGCGTGATGCCGTGGTGCCGTGGAGCTGTGGCGTGGAGCAGGCCCGAATTATTGCGCCAGCCTACGCGACATGCGACATTGCTATTCTTCAAATGCTTTGCGGAGACTGGAAGGTAGCCACATGGAACACATTGCATTCGTAATCGATTTGGTACGTTATAAGGATTAAAAACGTGAAAAATCAACGGAAATTAAACGAATTAAATACAATTGATATAATTGATTCTCATTTGATTTGATTCTCGTTTAATTTGTATAAAATTTAAACTAAATCAGTTCAAGAATGGTATTAATTGGAAACCTTTGACATTTTCTTTATAATTTACGAAAAATTATTTTCTTGTTGTTTTCTTTAATAATTTAGTATTATATTTTTCTAAATATATTTTAGATGAATTTGCAGCATACAATTATTTCATTATTACCTAATTATTATTTTCGTTATTGTAAGATGATGCTTCTGTTTTAGGAGAGGTTTAAGAGTAGAATTTAATAAGACAAAAACTGTAATTACAGTGATAACAAAATATAGTCATTACATTTTTTTTAATTAAGGCAATGCACTACGTCGTGTAATATTTTGAATCGATCCGCTAGCAATAACACTCCTTACGTAGATGGCGATAAGGCTTAAATTGCCGCTTAACACCATCCAGCTGTTTTGTTTTAGGCAAGAAAAAAACATGGCCAAAAAGTGCCTTTTATTTTATTTTGTGGATGTTCAGGTATAAATATTTAAACGTTTTCCGATCATTTTATAAATAACTTAATTTGACACATTATACAATAAATAAATAACCGAAAATGGGTTCGTAAGTAGGAAATTTTGAACTTTAAAGCAGTTTTCATAGGCCTTATAATTATTTTTTTCTGGGCTTATATAAAGACTTATGTAAAATATACTCGATTATTTCAAAGGCCAAAATGTATTATACTCGTGGTATTTATTTAAAGCATCTGAAACATTTCTAGGCGACCAAATTTTCAAACCAAAAACACATGATTTTGCATTACTACGTAGTGCATCGCCTTAATAAAGTACATATATATAAATATAACTTACATGCGTAGTTATACTTAGTCGGTGAATGAGATATAATTAATCATAGATTATTATTTATTAAACCAGCTATAAATAGTATATCTCCATTTCAAAAAAATATATTAGGTGTACATTTAACACATAATTAAAACATGAATTTGGCGGGTTGTTTTACAAATATTTAAAAATTTCTGGAATATTCTTTTTTTTTCTGGTCGTAGGTCCGTAGGAAGATAATTGAATATTTTTTTACCTTTATATATAAAACGATGTTGGACTGTGGTGTAAGTTTTTAGATTTTCACGGCCAAAAGCATTTTTGTGGTTTGTTTTTGGGGTGGCCTATGAAAACTGCTTTAAAGTTCAAAATCTCCTGCGTACAAACCCATTTGCGGTTATGTATTTATTGTATAATGTGGCAAATTAAGTTATTTATAAAATGATCGAAAAAAATTAAATATTTATGCCTGAACATCCACAAAATAAAATAAGAGATACTTTTTGGCCATGTTTTTTTCTTGCATAAATCAAAACAGGCGGATGGTGTTAAGCGGGAATTTAAACCTTATCGCCATCTACATAAGGGTTGTTATTGATAGCGGCTTAATTTAAAATATTACACGACGTAGTGCATCGCCTTAACCGTGGTACCGTTGATCCTCGTACGGTGTTGTTTCGAACACTAGTATTTATTTCTGAACGTATATTGTTACTGAGTAAAGCTAACCAGTTATGTATTTTTGGTAGCGGTGGAACTGAGAAGAGTTTTTTTCGTTGTATATAAAGTTGAATTCATTTGGAGTTTCCATTTAATATTACTATTTATTTATTTATTTTGTAAGAAACAAACAGTTTTATATAATATACAATGATAGATATAAATATACAAGTTCACTGAAGTCAAGCCACAGAAGTTTCTTATGTTAAAGTGCATTAGAAATTAAGTTTTAGTATCTTAAAATTAATTTGGTGTTAAAGGAAGGGGAGAGGAAGGGGAAAATAGGAAGAGGATAGGAGATGCTGCCGATACATTCCATACTCTCATATTAATAATCGATCGTTCGCATTACTTCATATCGATATTTCTTTAGGTTATTACCAAAAATGTCAATGCTGTAAAATTTTGTATTATATTGTGCACATATACGAGGAATTGAGGAATTTTTTCGAATGTTTGTTCTACAAGAGGGTAGATAAAATAAATCAGATTGTCAGGTTGATCTAGACGGAATATGAAGATTTATTTAATTGGTAAGTTTTGGTGAGTCCAGACCATTATTTAGGATTTTAAATAATAATAAGATTTGATCAAAAATTAGACGTCGTGTTTGGAGGGAGTTAAAATTATGAAATTTAATGGATTCGGTATAATTTGAGAAGTGTAAGTTTAGTTATTTATGTGTTTAAAATTTTTTTTTTCAAATTGCTTCTATTAAAAATGTCATCATTGTCATGGTATGCAATTTGTTCTCATATCCAACAACTGCCCTTTGTGCACCGTATTTATAAAACATGTGTAAATGGCTTTAATGGTCATTTTTAATTTTCTTCATTTTCGATCTTGCGTACTTTGTAAGACGTCGATGAAAATGATGAGCCACTTTTAGAAAGTGTTGTTTTACAATCAATTCCTTGTGGCATCGAAGAATTCATCAACTGAAATCAACTAAACGATGCGCAAAATAATTCTTAAGTATGTATTTACGACTGGATTACACGAATGAATTACTATTTAAATTAAATGAGTAAAACTATACTCTACATTAAACTGTGGAGCGACCACGGGAGATGCGATATTACAAAACTACATTAAACTGTGGAGTGATTACGGGGAGACGCGATATGACAAAACTGCATTAAACTGTGGAGTGACCACGGGGAGACGCGATATGACAAAACTACATTAAACTGGGGAGTGACCACGGGGAGACGCGATATGACAAAACTACATTAAGCTGGGGAGTGACCACGGGGAGACGCGATATTACAAAACTACATTAAACTGTGGAGTGACCACGGGGAGACGCGATATGACAAAACTACATTAAACTGTGGAGTGACCACGGGGAGACGCGATATGACAAAACTACATTAAACTGTGGAGTGACCACGGGGAGACGCGATATTACAAAACTACATTAAACTGTGGAGTGACCACGGGGAGACGCGATATGACAAAACTACATTAAACTGGGGAGTGACCACGGGGAGACGCGATATGACAAAACTACATTAAACTGGGGAGTGACCACGGGGAGACGCGATATGAAAAAACTACATTAAACTGGGGAGTGACCACGGGGAGACGCGATATTACAAAACTACATTAAACTGTGGAGTGACCACGGGGAGACGCGATATTACAAAACTAAATTAAACTGTGGAGTGACCACGGGGAGACGCGATATGACAAAACTACATTAAACTGTGGAGTGACCACGGGGAGACGCGATATTACAAAACTAAATTAAACTGTGGAGTGACCACGGGGAGACGCGAAATGACAAAACTACATTAAACTGGGGAGTGACCACGGGGAGACGCGATATGACAAAACTACATTAAACTGGGGAGTGACCACGGGGAGACGCGATATGACAAAACTACATTAAACTGGGGAATTACCACGGGGAGACGCGATATTACAAAACTACATTAAACTGTGGAGTGACCACGGGGAGACGCGATATGACAAAACTACAAACTTTCTGTCGCTAGAATTAAATTAATGAGAAAAAATAAACATAAGAACACTTGAACGAAGGACTCATGGAAACGAGAAAGATTTCTCATTCATGTTTTTAAATTCACTAAAATTAAATAAAGTGTTTTACTTCGAGTTGACTTCACAAAAATTATTAAAATTACAAATTTAGAGAGAAGAGGTTTTTCGAATTGTAAAAATGATTGAATAATTTCGTTCCTCGGCATTGCATTTCCGAGCCGCTGAGCGCGGGAGCTCTTTCAAATTCGAAAAAATCGCTAGCGTTCCCTGTTCCTTCCTGTTGAGATACAACCTGCAAGAAAAGTTTGCCAACTCACAAAAAGGTCGTAAGTGCCGTTGTGTGAAAAATTTATAGCTTTTAGTTTCGATATGACCTTTTTGTGTGTGGGTGCCGCTGTTCTATTTATTTTATTTGTTCGGGATGAATTTTCAGATAGAAGCGTTCGATTATGTCAATCAGTTTCCAAGATGGTGAAGACGCAGTAGCAACGTCTGGCGGAATTCCCCGATATAACAATTTGATTTTCTCGTTTTTAATTTCCGCCCCCTGGAGATCGGGCCAGAAACGTCATCCCTCCTTGGCAGTGGGCGGAGGTAGAGGAAATGTAATAACGTTTTTGAAGGATGGAAGAAAAAAGACATTAGATTCTTGTCGGCATTAAGGCTTCACCATTGGCTCGAGGAATGCCGCGAGATTCAATAATATTTGATATGACATCTTGAAGAAAGCACGACAGATATGTTTAAGCGGCTTTTGAAGGAGCGCCTAAGCGATATTACATGAAAATAGGATAACGATTTTGAATATTTCATATAGAATAAGCTTAAAAACAAACATGCAATTGCATTGGAAAAGAATAACTCACTCAGGAAAACCGGTTGCCAAATTGTAAAACTGATTTTTTAAAACAAGTTGATTTTTCGTGATTTTAATGATTTTTGTACTTTTACGTATAGTTCCTATTCATATTATTATATTCCAAATGGCCCGTTCTAGTCCCAGCACGTCACTTACATGTAACCTCTCCTGGTCTTATATTCCACTGTAATATTTTATTGATTATCATTTATGTGCAGGGAACATCTGCCCTGATGATGGTCACTGTAATGCTTTCCAAAACCTTGGCTAAAGAAGGAGGTAGAGCAACACGGCATAGTACCCAAAAAATAAATCACACAGAATTTTCGTGATGTAATTTAATAAAATGGACATTGGAAAAGTAAACTACAGGAAAAATATTAATCACACATAATAATTTTGCCTGTCGGTGCATGGGTGCAAGCGTGGTTTGAAATTATATAACTGCGTAGTGCGTAAAATGATTCCTATAGATCGAATCAGAAAAGCTATAAAGTAGGTAGGTAGCAAAATTATTTAAATTTATAAATTCTTTATTTGAAATATGTACTCCTTTTGTTTAACTTTTTAGCAGTTCTGTCAATAATTATCAGATCAAAATCTGAACCACGAATGATTTATGATGTTTTCTAAAGGTATTTTTATTCAAATGCTAATTCTGGTAGTCTCTCTAATTTCTTGTCAACAAAAAAATAACCGTATTATAAAGATAATAAATATTTATAGCTCGAAAGCAAGAGACACCTTACCTTTACCTTTTTATTTTCTATATCTATCACTGTCTAGGTACGTTTCAGAGTTGTTGAAATTATCTTCTTCAGTGATTAAAGAAAATTCAATTTCAATCAGTTTTTGGAAGTAACTTAAATTATGACACTTGTCTCGGGTCTCTTTCAATAATCCACAATGCAATTATTAGAATTTTAAAGAAAACAATACTTTTAATCTGAAAATACTATATACTGGTAAAAAACCAATTGATAGAGATACGGTTTTGTGTCAAAATATTAAAACAAATATTTAAACCATTTAAACTAAGACTTTTGCATAATTTTAAAATATTTATATATATATAAATTACAAACCATACAAAACAAAATGAACCTTTGTCTGTCCAACTGGGAAGGATTCCCGTTTCAGGACAGCCAAATTGTGTATTTAGTACATAATATTCTTACAATGGAATGGCGATGCTGTCATAACAAATTTTGAGAACATTGTTGATTGCATTCGAAGTGACAGGATGGTTTCTTTACCCTTGAAAGAATCGCAAAGATGTAATTTATTACCAGGGTCAATTTGGATAACATTAGTAATTGCATTCAGAACAGATGAATGGTTTCTTTCGGGACATCACAAGTCTGAGATTCTTTCCAGAGTATTTTGGAGAACATTTACAATTGTATAGTTAGAATTTCCACATTTATAAATCAGTATAAGACATATGAATCCTATAGTACTACATTTTTAGAATTATTTATATTATTATTAATATTTTTATTAAATCATGAAAATATGTTCAAAATATTTTTTACATTTTTTTTATATATTTAATCTTGTATTTCCCTGTTTTATGAACGTTGCAATGTAACCAATAAAAATGTAATATTTTAATGACTTCAATCTAAAGTTCCTAACATCTACCATCGTAGAACAACACTAGTCTCACTTTTCACTGAAATAAAATAACGTGATAAATAAATAAAGTATTTTCAAATCTACATAAAAAAAAAATGTTAATGTTCGTTTGTTCAAAATCTTAAATCTCCGAAATATCTTCACCGATTGATTTGAAATTTGGACACAATGTTGCATTCGAATACGCATGAATTTTATATACCTACATCGCATAGATGTCACTTGTGAACAAAAAAGAACAGCACTTATTCTATCTATTGGACAAACGATGCGTGGCGGGGCACAGCTAGTAATCTTATAACGTCATTTTCGAAGCGTCCAATAATTTCATAGTACGTACTACGGTACACTAGTACCTAGAACGCAATGGAATGAATGCTCGCCAATGTTCTGCCATTACCTTGTACCCACCCTGTTCCAACCTTTACCTTGTAGACAGTAGACACCCTCCAGTAACCCTGTACTCTGTAGTACCTTGTAGAACCTCGTAGAGTGGTCTGCAAGTAGGATATTAAATTTGTGACAGTACCTACCAGCCGAGGAGTGGCAGAAGGTTTTGTTTTAAGAGAAGGTATACAATGCGACAATAGCAGGTTTTAATGTCTTAGCCAGGAAAGTAGGAAATATTATGGTGGAGGTACCTATTTTAATATCTTTACAAGCAAGTACTTGCTCACAGAAGAGAATGAATTATATGGAAGTAAGTTCATTGTAATAAAGTAACTTTTTTATGGTACGAATTATCCAATAATAGCAAAATACAACGGTGCATTGATCACTTTTAATATTTGAATGATTTTTATAATTTAAATAGGAGTTTTACAGTGGATCTACAGACTGGAAGACTCTGGACAGATAGGGTTACTAATCTAGATACTATCCATTGACGGCCTCCGCGGTTAAGTGGTTAAAATTCTCTACTATGAATTCGGAGGTGACGGGTTCAAATACCGAAGTGCACAAGTAAAATATATTCGATTAATTTTTGCTATTTCGCAATTTACTTATTAAAAATAACATGTAGAATAAATGCGGCACGTTTCAGAGTAGTATATACTTTTAGTATCGCCCTGGTAAAACGCGACTATTCAGTATAGAAATCTTGTTATCGTTTTTTAATGGCTTTAGCCTTGTTTGGTAAGCAGATCTGAATAGCCGAGCACTTCCCCCTAACCTTACTCTACCCCATCGTCTTCTCCTCTCCACTACCTTCAGCCTCACGACACACTCCAATCAAGGATGCCATAATCTCATTGGGAGCATTTAGGACTCTATTGGGAGACTATAAAAATGATTATCATTAAACTGTCGAAAATGGTGAATTGATACAAGGTAAAATTCTCAAATATGTTAGCAGAGATCACTTTTTGAAGCGATAAAAAGAAAACATGAATTTTGCTGATATATTTCGCGCAGCAGTCTGTGTAATAATAATGCTTGGATGACAATATATTTCTGCAATGATCTATCTTATTACTAACTGTAAATTAGACAAGCTTTTATCAACTTATGGCTAACTGATGGCATCCAAGGTTCCTCGATCACTAATACAAAAGTATATGTACAATGCATTTGACCAATTAACGTGATGCTGCGTTATAATGTGCATATGGTGTAGATAGATAGCTGACCTCCGATAGGGCACAGTAAGGAAATATTTCAGTCTCCCAACATGATGTGTTATGAAATGCTTTCCCATTACTCTTCCTTATTTTCTTCAACCTAACAACATGGCCAATATAAAAGGGTTTCATAGTCGCATTGACTCCAAACAATAAAGATTCTTGTATGGTAATCACGTAAAATAATATCTGGATATTATAAACATCCAAGGTTCAATTTTTCATAAAACGAAAAAAAAAATCATTCGAGCGCCTTGTCCATCGGCTGATATTTTCAAGTTAATATTTTTTCGCGTGAAAGGTTTCTCTTGCAAACACCCTCGTAGGAAATTGCTTTGAGGAAAATAAATATTGGCTAGGGGCCCCCTTATTTTGCTTCAGTCCCCACCCCTCCGCCCCCCGACTTCACGCCCCCTTGAGCCCTGGAGGGTGCTCGCGAGACACCTTAAAGATCTCTATAAACCCTCCCTAACGCCACTCTAAGATCCTCGGCATTGAAATATCATTTTTCTTTTCAATATTGAAAATAGAACAAAGTAATTCAAGGGAATCGCACGTAAATAAATCGAAAATACCTCAAAAGCCGATATGTATGCCGATTTTGTGGAAACCTGAAAGAGAAGAGTATTTTACCTACCTGTTGTAAAAATGACTAACGTATTTTTAAATAGGCTTTTGAAAAGTATGTCCCAATAATCCAGTTATTATTAATAATTAAGTTTTTCTACACGATTTTATATTCTCACGATTGTCATGCTTCAACAGTCTTGCAGAGCAACAAATTGGACAACGTTTCCATGTTTGGTTTAATAAAGTGCAGTTTATTTTCTTTTATATACCTGCAAAAATTATTTTAATGCTTCTAATTCTACCTTCCGATGTTATTTTATGGTTCATTGAGTTCATCAACAATTTAGCACCCTATTTATTTGACTGAGAATTATTATTCTAGTCTTTCTACTTTTGGTCATACTTGAAACTATACAGATATTATTAGCAGCATATGTGCATAGTAAAATGTGTATTAATTTATTTTCAGATTATCTCCTTACGTTTCTAAAACCTTCAAAATCGGCAATAATAATAAAAGCTACAAAAAATACATTTTAGTGCCAAATTTTCTGTAGCTTCTGATGAGGTTTGCCAAAACTGGAAAAGAAAAAAATTGCTTTTTAAAAATCTGCAATTTACCAGGAAATTCAATTTCAATGGAATACTCCAACGTTTTGGAGTTATTATTCATTTTGTGGTATTCAAACTCTTTGGGTTTCTTAAGAAGAAAATCTTTCTTAATTTATTCACGTTGAGTGAGATTAAAAAATATTTAATTATTTCAGTACTATCAGAGTTCTAAGCACAGTTGTATATTGTAAGAGAAGGTTTTAAGATTTCAGCTGAGGCGGTGGTTGTAGAGCATAAATTTATGAATAAAGTTGACCTGCATTTTCCATACTCCCTCAACGTGAAATAATTTGAGTTTATACGAAACCGTTTATTATGGGCATTTTCACCAAAGTGTGTACATGTTTTTCATCATTTTTTTATGCTTTCCATTCCGTTACTTTTAAATTTAAGATAACTAGACTATTTACAATGAAATGTACTTCTCATTGCACACAATACTAATGGAGGGTTTTAATATGGATTCTTCAGTTAATTTTATGATTTTCTACCTAATAAGTACAAAATATTGTTTCTGGGTAAGCTACGTAAAAAAAATATATAATTGTTTATAATTTTATAAACTATTTATATATATATATATATATTAAAAATGGACTAAGATATGAAAAATATATGGTAATGGAATGGAACGAACGGATTATATACTCGTATACCAAAAATGTTGAATATGATTTTTTCAATGTTTACGTTGAAATTTTACGTATATTTTTCAAAAAAATATTTGATAAAATGTTAAAGAAACCGCTAAATTAATTTTTCACTCCTAAAATTCATTATGAAATCAGACATTATTAATTATTACTTTCATGATAAAACACATTATCTTTCGTGTTAGGAAGGTAGGAGGAAGATGGGTAAAAATTCCAACTTTATAAACGCTTACATCTCGCAGATCACCTGTCATTTCATTTAAAAATACTAAATATTCGTATTTCCATTGAAAATTGCGGTTTGCTCAAGGAAGCCAAACTTTAAACAATGATGATGATATTGATGATAACCATGAAAGTATATAAAGTGTTAAACACATAAAGTGTTCATATTACACTCAGTTGGTGCAGATCTGTTTAGTAGAGCAATTTTCTTTCAGGTGTATGTAATAAAACATTAGAAGCAACTTTATTGAATAATTTTAGACAAAATAAAGAAAGAAAGAATCTTCAAGGATCGCTATCGTAAAGTTAAAGTATGATTAATAATTATAAGATAGCTGTAATTTAGATGGTTTATACTGTAAACACCACTGTGGGAGTAATGTAATGTTTGAAGAGCACCCAGAATAGACTATTTACATAAATGTGTAGTATTAATGTGTTCAACTACTAGAGAAAAGCGCACTTGAGGTGAAATATAACTAAATTGCGCTACATAAACTTGATTTGATCATTATTAGTCGTAACTTTGTAACGTTAAGTTGTCATTATTTGTGGGTTCTTAACCAATAGTTAATTATACTTAAAATTCATTCATTTACGCCTGGAACACCTTTTTACATTAGTTCCATACAAGAGGCCCTCAGGAAAATAATTTCCCTCAGGGCCTATGTCATCTTAGGGGAGAGTCTTTTTTAAGAAAGGAAGGAAAGGAAGATCCGTGAAAGAAAAGGGTATTAGTGGTGGGTAGGAATCTGGTGGTCAGTTGGTCCAGGAGTGACGGACGTATGAATCCATCCCTCCAACTGCGTTGCAAGGCGATGGATCAAGAGAGTTCTGCTAGAGAGGTCAAAATGCCTCCCTCAACCATTCTCTCGCGATCAGGTGGGCAGACGCAGCAAGTCGCCTAGATCTAGACAAACATCGTAAACCTCATGAACCCGGGCATCCCTGCTTAATCACCAAATGCAGCGAACCACTTTGGATGACCTGAGGCAGAGTTGGTTTTCCAATAAATGGTTCCCGGGGCGACAGTGCCCGCCTACCAAATTGAAAATATCTGGTGTGTTATTGTGAATATTTCATGGATGATTGGAAAGTATTGTTTTTTGGTGCCTCAACCTTTGAAGTAACTGCCGGCGTATATCTTTGCCACGAAGATCGTTAACCTAATTAATTATAGTTTTTAAAGCAGTAACTGCCGAAGAACATCAAATAACAATTTCAATAACCAAAACAATCAAGAATTATTATCATAATAATATGACAGACTGATCTTTGTAAATGCAACGACAAACAAAACCAACAAAATAATGAAATATAATTATTATCAGTTGTACATAGTTTAAGTCGTAAATTTTCAAGAGTCGTCATTATCTATAATCGAAGCATTGAATTGGTGATACCAAGTTCGTAGGTTCAACTACGGACAGTAGCGACAAACAAAATAGAGATTTATTACTTTCTTGATTATGTCTGTCTCTATATTGCTCTACTTGAAATTATTTATTTTATTTTGTTAATTACAGTGATAAATATGTTTATAAACATATTGCTTTCAACCAAACTATCTTTGCGTGGCTAAAATAAATATGTCATGTGAATGAAATCTTTTGAAAACATTTCCTCACATCTACATACTATGCCAATGAGTGCAAAATTGTAATATATTCGTAGAACTGATTATAAAGTTGTCATAATAAGAAAATAGGTATTCTCTTGTTGTTGAATTTATGACTTGTGAATGAAAAGTAAATGTAAACACTAATAACCTTTACTACTATTAGTTATAATTACTTAATAGTTTTTAATTATGTAATTGTTTTGATATTAATTTTGTAATACAAAATACTACGCAGGTTTTATTTTTTTTTATAAAAACAGTATTACAAAATAAGTTGGTTGTAAGTAGGTTATCGTAATCGACGATTTTATTAGTTGAAACTAATCTAAATACTGTACGAATTTCTATGCCATGTACTATTTTTTGTTTGTTAAATATGGAAGTTTTAGGTCGCCCGCAGACGAGACACTTTAGTAGCGTGTACAGTAGCGTTGCAACAGTTGCAAGCATAAAAATCCATTACGGCATACGAGTTACCTCGGAGGTGCGCACACGAGAGACTTTTTAGTTGCAGCTGCCGACAACCGCAACTTTCTCCGCGGCTGAAAGATTATTTATAAAGTCTTCGGAGACTGTTCCAAATTTTAATCTTACACATCCTACCATATTTCCTTCGAGTACTTACTACCCATACTTAAGTAAATACTTTACATATTACAAGTTCTGTGAAAATTCTACTCACGTTCTGTTTTTATATAAAAGGGCCAACTGCTTCGCAGAACTGGGATGGTCATTTTTCAAAATTTCTTGCCCTACAATACTCCAATTATTATTTATATATTTATTTATTGGACAATGGCCGAAATGGTTGCCGCAACTAAAGTCTCTCACGTGCGCAGTCAATTTGAAGACGGCCGGCGACTGCGACGAAATAGTTGCCGCAACTAAAATCTGTCGTCTGCGGGCCGCCTAACAAGTTTGAAGGTGTTTCTTGCAAATTTCACAAGAGCAATGTAGAAATTACTTACACATCTTGTAAAATTTTATGTTCAACTCTTGTCTTCAGAGATTGCATCGTATGGGGAATGAAACATGCTCTGTTGATATATTTTTTAATAAAAACATCGCTTCCTTTAAAAAGCGTATATGTATGCAGATATTTAGCAAAAATCCTGTTGATTGTTAACAATAACAAACTTAATACTCTGTAACTATTTTCATAATACCTACTTATTTTTGTATGTAATTGTTGTGTACCTTTTATTTTTGTCATAATAATAACAACTTACGTACATTTATAATAGCAAAAAAAAACAAATTATATATTTTAAATTACAAGAATTACCTACTTTTATAAATCGCTAGAAAATGTTTTACACCACTGCCAACCGGTATGCTTCGAGTATGTTTGTAATTATGTTTTGTGTAATATTGTGACAATTATAATTGCTGAATGTACTGTAGCCTGAGCCCAAATAAGTATTTGCTGGTTGAACTCCTTTATACAATATACAATTTACTTATCGTATACTAATACCTACCTGTGTTGTGCCTACTTATGTCTTTCATGCTCAGCTTATTATTTTATTTACTATGTTATACTTCTTATGATGCTATATACTTGTTATAATGCTCCTGTATGATTTACCTTGCATGTAAAAGCCGTCAAGGTGTGGACAAACTAATAAATAAATTTTGTCATGTATCACATTTAGCCATTTACATGTAATTTTGTAATTGTTAACATACGTACTAGTTTATTTCTCTTTTATTGCAATGAATTAACTCTACCTTAGCTTATCTATTCACCTACCTATCTTTCATATTTTGTTTACTTTTATTTTTATAGTCTATTTTTTTCCATTTAAAAATGTTTCTGTATGTTATGTTATGTAAAAGCTTGTTATGTAAAAAACTTGTTATGTAAAAGCCCACCAGGGCGTTGAAATTATATTAATTAATAATAAATTAATTAATAAATTAAAATTAAAATAATCGACACGTTTTCAGGGATTTCCACTCCTCGCTCAATATAATGTACTGTCATGTAATATATTGCATGACACTCAAGTTAAAAGCATTGTATTATCTCATATTTTATTATTGCTTCCAGCTATATAAATTAGTCAACCACTTGTCCTGATATTGAATTACAGACAGTAACTAAATAAACATTTGTTTTTGACAGCTGGACACCTTGACACACAATAAACAACGTCGACTCACCAGTAATACCATTTCTATAGATCTTATAAATGTAGAGAATTACCTAAATAACATCATTTAAGTATAAAATTTAAAAAAATTTGTTCATCCACGTGCCTTGTACATAATATGGCAAGATTTTCAAAGATTACTGCAAAAATAGTTTTATTTTAAATTTCTACAAATGTAAACAAACATAGTATAATTTCTTTAAAACTAAAAAATTATATGTACCTAAAAATCTCTCTTTTCCAGTAACATGTAACAATGTTGACAATGTGACTTTATTAACTCATTAAAACTGACGAAGAATAACGAAAATAATTGTAAATATATAGAATTTAACAAATATAATAGTGATTTGGTCATAAGAATAGACATAATTAACGAGAAGATGTTTTAAATCACACATTACAAATTACAAACCACAGCCGTCATTTTCCCGTTGCATCATACGTCAGACGTATGCACCAGTCTGTCAAAGGGCTTTGCTGTCAGATCTTACGCAGCCAGATAAAGCCTCATTTACGTATAAATTCCAAACAATAAAATAAGTAATTTTTTTAAGGATTTAAAAGCAAAATATTATACCCATGTATTAGGATATAAATTTAATATTCAGTTCATGGCCGTGACCAGTGACCAGTTCCCTTCGAACCTGATTTTAAATAACAAAAATGTACCTTGTGTAACTGCCTGGTTCACCTAATGTTAATTTCGATTATTGGTGCACGGGTTAGAAATTAATGTGATATATTCCTGCGTAATTCGTAACATCATTCAAGCTATTAATTTTCATAAATATATTTTGGAATTGCCTATCAAATCAGACGAGCTACAAAACAGGTACCAAAATTATTTAATGAATTAATAATTCTTCATTCGGAATGCGCATTTCTTCTGTTCAAATGCTTGACACATGATTAGATAAATTAATAGAGTGAAGATACGTAGTTTCACTGAACTAGGTCCAGTGATGTAATTTAGCGGCTACATTTAATGTGTATTACATCTTTAAATGTTATTAGATAGATATTGTATTCGAAGTGTAAACTCCTTCTTTTGAAAGGCAATAATCTTGAGGCAAATATTTTTTTATTAAATCTTTCAGCTTCACAAATCCTACAATTATAATATCCAATTATATTTCACGGGTCTGCGCTAGTTTATAATTAACTACCCCAGCATCATGACCAATGTTGTTTCTCATGTGATATCAACATACGCTTAAGATGTTTCTTAGTATTCGATATTTTATAATATTATTTCTCTAATAACTTTTTATTAATTTCAATATTCAATTTCACACTGTCACAGGTTATGTTACACTGTCGTCAAATCTTGACAGCACTCGACAACAGTCCCACTGTTATTACTGAATTTTAGTAAGACCATGACAGTACTATAAACAGGAAAACTTTTACTTAAAAACACTACTCCGATCTTTATTTTTAGATAAATATCAAATGAAAATGTTATTTCTGTGGTCAATGTTACACATCCTATGGAACATAAGTTAATACTTCCTCCGTTGCGTTTCCCCTCCAAATAGAAGTTCATTTCACTCCTGATAGGTTATACGCTCCTGTTACAATCTCCCCATACTTGTGTCAGCTCTTATTTATACTTGGTGAGTTTGGAATGCATCAGAAAACCATAGGTACTTCAATGTTGTACCGTGTGCAATGTACTGTTCTTCATAGTTATAGTATGCAGGTGCTACATGTTTTGCGAATAACGTAGTATTTTTTTTACTAATGCTTCTCTAAATAGTATAAAACAAATTCGCTATCCGCGTCTGTTTTTTTGTAGTTAGTTCTTCTAAACTACGCAATGGATTTTGATAGGATTTTCACTATCGTTTAGATTTTTTTTTCTGGGAGGTTTATATATGTTTTAGGTTTATATACAAGCATATTTTATTTATGCAAAGTAGAGAAAAGTTGGTATTTAGTAATCAAGTCATATAAAAAATATTGTCGTGCGCTTACAGACGAGTATCTAACACTGGCTAAACTTTTTTTTTTTTTTTTTTTTACATTTGTTCAAAAGAATGTGACCTTACTGGGGTACGCTAAGCTCTAAGGTCACATTGTACAAGGTAATTTGTGTGAATTATAAATTGTTAATTTGGTCAAGTTTTTTAGTAAACGTTCAAAATACACAAGAGGTTTATTATAAAGCGAAATAAGAGAAGAAAAACATAACATTATACAAGAAAAATATTTGGTGGTAAAACATACGGAAGAAAAACATAAAATAAGGTTAATCTTTGTTGGGTTGCAACATTCTATCTATATTCTTCCTTCCAGTGAACATAGTCTATGTCTTAATACTTCTTTTAAAGTCGGTTATTTTTTCTATATTCTTCCTTCCAGTGTCCGTAATCTATGTCTGAATACTTCTTTAAAAGTCGGTTAATTTTCTATATTCTTCCTTCCGGTGAACATAATCTATTTATTTTATTTATTTATTTATTAATCTTAAGTTAGCTCACATCTTCGTGTGTGCTAATAGTTTTATAAACATATAAACATGTACATTGTTTGGCAAACATAATCTTTCTTTAAATATTTCAATAAAATCACAAAAAAAGAAACATTAATAATTGAGATAGACATATTTTCTTAATTCATTTTTGAACTTATTAATATTTTCTATCACAGCAATTTCCTTCGGGATTTTGTTATAGAGTTGAATGGCCTGGTACATCAGAGATTTTTGGGTGCTTGTTTTTTTTTCTTGTTGGCAATCTAATTTGCTTAGAATTTCTCGTCCCGTGTCCGTGTATCTCGTTATTGTAATTTATTTTTCTTTTCAGTTCCTTAGACATCATCCCTAAGTTAATTTTATGTATAAAAATAAGTACATTCAAATACACAGTTTGCTTCACCGTCAAAATATTCAGCTCCTTTAACATGTCTCTTATCCGTGTGTATATGTTGCGCTTAAGTATTATTCGCATTGCTTTATTTTGCAGTATTTGCATTTTTTTCATTTTCTCTTTATTGCAGAGAAAAAGAATACTTGAACAGTAATTAAAGTGTGGTGATATAATTGTATTCTATATTATCTGGCATGTTTCTTTATTTACTTTGTTTCTGATTCTACCAAGAAATGATATTTTTTTGCAATTTTTTTAATTGTATAGTCTGCATTTTTTGAGAAGTTCAATTTCGAGTCTATAATAACACCTAGATATGTAATTTCTTCCACTTTTTTTATGATTTCTCCATTTATAGAAACCTTTGGTTCCTCATGCGTCTTTGTTCTGCCTATATGCATGTATTTTGTCTTATTTACATTTAGTTTTAATTTATTTAGTTTGAGCCATTTTGACAATGTTTCTAAGCCACTATTTATCTTTTTGATTGCTTTTTCATAATTATCTTCTGCAATATAAATTAGTGCGTCTATGTCTTAATACTTCTTTTAAGGTCGGTTATTTTTTCAATATTCTTCCTTCCAGTGTCCGTAATCTATGTCTGAATACTTCTTTAAAAGTCGGTTATTTTTTCTTTATTCTTCCTTCTAGTGTCCAGAATCTATTTTTTTTTTTATTTTTTTTTTATTGTTCTTTATTCAGTAAAGTTTATATATTACAGTAAACGGGTAAATTTTTGGCCACCACACTAGGCACATGCCCGTGTTGTAGTGGTCAAATACTATGTCTTAATACGTCTTTTGAAGTCGGTTATTTTTTTTATATTCTTCCTTCCAGTGTCCAGAATCTATGTCTTAATACTTCTTTTAAAGTCGGTTATTTTTACCATATTCTTTCTTTCAGTGTCCAGAATCTATGTCTTAATACTTCTTTTAAAGTAGGTTATTTTTTTCTATATTCTTCCTTCAAGTGTCCAGAATCTATGTCTTAATACTTTTTTTGAAGTCGGTTATTTTTTATATTCTTTCTTTCAGTGTCCAGAATCTATGTCTTAATACTTCTTTTAAAGTCGGTTATTTTTTCTATATTCTTCCTTCAAGTGTCCAGAATCTATGTCTTAATACTTCTTTTGAAGTCGGTTATTTTTTTTATATTCTTCCTTCCAGTGTCCAGAATCTATGTCTTAATACTTCTTTTAAAGTCGGTTATTTTTTCTATATTCTTCCTTCAAGTATCCAGAATCTATGTCTTAATACTTCTTTTAAAGTAGGTTATTTTTTCTATATTCTTCCTTCCAGTGTCCTGAATCTATGTCTTAATACTTCTTTTAAAGTCGGTTATTTTTTCTATATTCTTTCTTTCAGTGTCCAGAATCTTTGTCTCAATACTTCTTTTGAAGTCGGTTATTTTTTCTATATTCTTCCTTCCAGTGAACATAATCTATGTCTTAATACTTCTTTTAAAGTCGGTTATTTTTTCTATATTCTTCCTTCCAGTGTCCAGAATCTATGTCTTAATACTTCTTTTAAAGTCGGTTATTTTTTCTATATTCTTCCTTCCAGTGTCCAGAATCTATGTCTCAATACTTCTTTTAAAGTCGGTTATTTTTTTTATATTCATCCTTCCAGTGTCCAGAATCTATGTCTTAATACTTCTTTTGAAGTCGGTTATCTTTTTATATCCTTCCTTCCAGTGTCCAGAATCTATGTCTCAATGCTTTTTTTTAAGTCGTTTATTTTTTAATTTTATTGCAAGAGGGAGGATATTGAATAGTTTTATAGAGAAATATTGCAATTTTTTTTGCCCAAAAGTGGTTTTAGTTGATGAAATGTATGTTGTAATGAGGATCTTGTGTATCGACTCGTGTTATTCTGGTTATGAGATAATAATAATAATATTTGAACGATTTGAAAAATCACCCCAAGAACGCTGCCAAAATAATGTAGGTACTACGGAATTGTATATCTTAAAAAGGCCTAAAGAAAAGTCTGCATTGTATCCCCTAAGGATAACCCCCAGAAGCGCCGGGTGCACGTTAGCTGGTTCATCAATAAAACTGAGTGAAGCATTAGGTATAACTAATGACTGTACGTAAATATTTCATTGACAGAAATTATAATGTTTGATGTATATATATATATACCTACATGTTTTATTTTTACCTGTGTTAAATATTATTTTCTTTGAGAACATCTCCAAAAAGTTTAAAACATAGTCGCCATCCGCGTCTGTCTGTTTGTTCTTCTAAACTACGCAACGGATTTTCATCCGGGTTTCACTATCATTTGAAGAAAATCTTCCGGAAGGTTTATATAGATAAAACATGCATATTATATTTATAGATATTCGGCTACACGTCAGCTAGTTTAGTTTGTAAATAATGTTACGATTTGACCCCGCAGTTAGTGTGGCTCACTCTCAATAAACTATTTTTTTAAATTTTATTTGAATTCCAACTTTTCCAACTCAAAAAGCAAAAAAGTTTCCAACTTTTCCCGAAAGTGCGAAGCCTGTGGTACTATGGTATTCCCAAATAGAGTATCTTCCGAGTTTTGGGAAGAAGAAGTAGATGGGCAAGAGAAACACGTCTAAAGCTATTTCAATCAACGTTTTGATTCTGTATTATACTCTTTCATTTAGGCGATAAATCCACAACAAAATAATAAATTAAATACCAATTTAGCAATCGCTCAATTTGATAAAAACAGCCTTTGGAATATTTATTATCCTGTGTTCCATGGGAATCACGAGAGAAATCACGTCATTCTTTGTGACCACACGGTGCAGTAAATATAGGGAGCGAGATTTGCCAAAGAAAACAGTAATCTAGTTCCCGCCAGCACTCTGCGCCATTACGGCATCGGATTTCAAACCTAATCAAATAATGTTTTTATATCGATTACAGCTACAAACGATACCTCGATATTGCACGGCTTCAACTCGAATTAAGAGGAATACTTGTGTACGTTAAGATAGTGTGTGCCTTATATCATTTACCTGCAATTTTCTCGACATCATCTTTCGTAATAAAAATAATTGAGATATTGGAACAATATTGCATTACTTGCTTCATATTATATTACACATAACATGTTCAATTGGTGAAGATACGTACACAATGTCTAGTTAAAGCTAAGTATCATGTGTTATACATACAGTAATATGCTTTATTCTGCTAAGCAGTATTAAGGTTTATAATAATCTGTCAATCTGTTTGACAAATGTAATTAATTTTACATTATAACTGCATATATGTGGTCATAAAATCAACATTTCAAACGAGTTGTTTGCACATAAATTGAAAAATTCGTCAAAATTTCAAATTTTAAATTCAAGTTGTCTTAAAGTTTTATTCAAGTTCTTCTATTATTTCTTCGTGGGTGGTTGTTTCAGAGACATTTTAAAATAACGGAATTTGAATAGGTCTTTCACAAAACTTGAAAATTAACTTTAATTCGTAAAAGCGTTAAAAATAACCTGCCCTTAAAGTCAAAAAAACTATGTACGAATTTTAACGCAAATTTATTTTATAAATTCACGAAGTGAGATATTTTCAGGAAATGATTTTAGAGTGTATTGTAAAGTGCGTAAACTTTGGGGCGGGGTGATTCTACATTAATAAAAAGAGATTTTTGGAAATTCCAACGTTTCAATGTAATTTTTAAGTAAAAAAAAGTTAGCAAACTTTACCCCCGTACGTAAAAAAATATTTATATGTTTTCGAAATGTTACATATTTATTAAGTTTTTTCTTCTTGCAAAAACTGGCATTTGAACATTTGTAAATATTAACAATTTTTTTAGGAAAACTGCAAAAAAACCGAAAAATGTAACTGTACGTCACGCTTAAAGTAGGTAAAGTGCTCGGTATATTGGATTATCTTAAGTCCCGGATTACTGTTTACATATCACGCTGTATGAACTCAACATCCCCATGCTAAAAGAGTGATTGAGTTCCACCCGGAGATAGAAGCAGTTGATTTGTACGTCTCGAGTTGGTCTCGTTTGTGAATATTTCCTTTGAACCCAAGCGGCGCTTGTTGTTCCTCTTTCAATTGTCTCCCAGTGCCGCCCTTAGAGGGCCCTGTTTTTTCCCTTTGAAGGCACATGTCGTCTTGCTAATTAAAAAAGAAATTATGATCTTCAAACGCTAATAAGCCGTGCAGTAGGCTTCACTGAACGTGAATATGACGTAATGGTGCTCAATTTCTAAGTACTACCTGAGTTGTTTCTACATTTCCCCCGTGTTTTAATCAAATGAAGTAGGTTCCTGATGACATAGAGTTTATTAGACGCACTGAACAGGTAATACACACTAGAAATGCATTTAATGTAGATTTGAATCTAATCCAATGTCGCCACCGACTTAGTAGCTTTTGGTTCTAGCCCATTTAGTCTCTATTACACTTGCCCTACATAGACTGATTGAAATGACAATTAAATATTGATGATAAAACTCACTGAGCTACATTGAGTGTCATACATTTACCATATTATTTAATCAATGCCATTCCTCAAAACATTTAAACGCTTACTGCTTACTACTTACTTTAAAACCAATGAATCCACCTAGATTTCACCATTTCTCCTATATTTTTAGGTTTTATAAATTTGGCATATTATGGGAAGTGATCACTCAAAACTTTTTGCAAACTTGGCAAAATATATCAAAAATCGCTCGAGTGTTTGATACTTTATTTAAATATAAGCTTAGAATGGTTAGACTTTACGATCACGAAACATGCTCACAAAATAACAATTTACCCAAAAAGGAAGAGAGTATTCATCACTAATATTTTGTGAGTAAAACGAAGATATAATTATTTTAAAAAATGCATACGATATAACTGATATTAACGTTAGGCAAAAAAACACTATTCTTGAAAATCTTAGAAATTCCCCACAATTTGGGGAATTATTTATAAATTGGCAACCCTGGTGTAGATAGTATAAACCATAGATATATTATTCACGTAGACTGGTTGTTTTGAATCAGCACATTCATTCGTACCAACCAAAAGGTGTGTTTGAATGAGATAGTGTTTTATTCGTTATAAAATGACTATTTATAAATTCTACGTATAATAAATTGTACATAATAAAACTTATATATTCAGAATCAGCGTTTATTAATCTAAATAAATACATATTATTTTAGCCGAAATATTTTTCACTAGAGTTTCGTATTCAGCAGAGAGGCTTCAAAAATATGCCTAAATATGTTCGTGAAGTCTTTATAAATCATTTAGATTTTGAGATCGATGTAAAGTTAGCAAAAGTTGAGTTTAAAATATGTTTTGTGTACAACATAAAACTATCCGTAAATACGAATATTATACTCGTATAAATTTAAGAATGTTTTTTAAATTATGTTCATTACTTCAACGCTAATATAAAACTATTCAAATCTTAGGATTCTTTGTGTTAGCTTCCAAGTACGGCATGCAATTAAGAAAAAGGCAAAAAAATAAATTCGTTCATCATTTTTAGAGAAAGATGACATTGGTTTTATTAAATAACATATTTACATACCAAAATAAATCTGTTTGTTTTTCGTGCTATTAATTTCAAGTTCCAGGCCAAATAAAAAGAGAATAATCATAATTTTGTTTTCCTTTACAAATAACTAACGATGATAATTGAGATAATCTCGGATTTGGGAAACCAACAACTCATTACATTAATAATTTTTCATGGTTATAGTGTATTTTTCAAACACTGGAAATTATGATAGGCTTAAAAAGGGAATAACGCATAGCCTTTGAAAATGTCCATATTGAAAAATAAACGAAATCGACTACTCAAGTGAAAATAAGTTTAAGTGAGCTGAAACTCGCTCAAACGGGAATACTGCGACGTTTCTTACTAAATTCCTCTAAGTTCTTTTATTCGTAATTTGAAATCTAAGTAGTTCCTAACTTTATCTGTAAAACTTTGTTTTCTAAGCACTGGCCTAGGATAGAACGGAATAGAATATTGATAAGTATGTTTTTCAAGCAAAGAACAACAACTTACTCTTGTTTTGTTTGAGGGTTTTTCTTTTCCTGGGTATAAATCTTAAATATATTTACTTTATTGGCTTAACTAAATAACTTGTTGTAAACCTGGCGTCCAAAAAGGTACATTTCTAATAATTATCTCTTATTTAATAAAACAAAACCATTTTTTTCTGAAATCATAATATTTGAAAGTAGGTTGGTACCGAAATACCTTCGTGCTTAATAATAGACCATGGATTATGTGTAACTTTTTTTATTTTAAATAAAGAATTATACAATTAGTCCAAAGAAAAGTTACTATTTCAATGATAATTCTTTTTTCAAACTTTCTTCATGCGGGTGGGTAAATGCAAATAAGAAAGTTATAAATCAATGATTAAAAAAATATCATATTCAAATCAACCCAACGGTTTCATATTTGAAAAAAGAATCTTTATACAAAAGTATTAAAATGGTCACCACCTTGAAACGGAAACTGAACGGACGAAATGCAAACGGTTGAGTTAAAACAGGACTAATATTTTTGTCATTAATATTTTTTCTTACATACATAAAAATAAAAATCTTCTCTTTCGTGATACTAATTTGCTTTCTCCTGAGAGCATGATAAGTATTATAGGTATAACCAGGATGTTAAGTGATGTTACGAGAACGTCACTAAGTTTTGAAAAATAAAAATAAAAACGGTTTTAGACAAAAAAGAAATAAGGCTTTACAAAATCAAACCATACGAATTTAGCAATTTACGTAATATCCGCAAACATTATTTAAAGCTTAAGTTAGTTTAGGCCTCGGGAACGGGTAAGGCTCTCGACTATGTATCCGAAGGTCGCGGGCTCAAATCTTGGCGCGCGCGTGAAAATTTAATTTAATTAATTTGTCTTTCACAATTATGAGGAACCATAACAAATTATTACTATTTAATTCAGTTAGATTCCGTCACCCTTCTAGATTTCCTTAACGCCCCCTTATTTTCTTTTAGCATACTATTCCCCCCCTGAAAGCCTCCAGCGCCTACTTTGAGAAATACTAGCTTAGAAATATTATCTTTTTTAATGATAAACTAATGTTTATAAGACAAGGTTTTATGCATAGCATAAAGGATAACAAATAATTATAAGCAATAATTAGTCGCCTGAAATATCAATACAAATTGAAAATATCTCCCGAGTAAAAATAAATGCCGCCAACGGGAATTAAACCCGTGCCTTTTGATGTCCGGTCAGGTGCTCTGAAACTACTGAGCTATGTCGGCTTATTTTCTCAGTACCTCAATCAACAATTACTGCTTATTTTATTTTTTTCACCTGTAAACAACCAACTTTATTTTTGTAGGAAAGACTTTGTTAGTGCTAAATTTCTCACTAGATGTCGTCGAGACATATTATATCTTCATTTGTTGGTGAAATATTGTTGACTTGGTTTTATGCATAGCATAATGGATAGAAAATTTGAAATTTTCAGCGATAAGTTCTAATCAGGTGTTGGACAATAATTTACAAATAAATTCAATGAAAAGAATAAGTTTCGTAAAGCAAAGTTTATTATTTTAATTTTTATTAAAAGCGATGCGACAAAGTGAATTTGCAATTATTCAAATATCTAGATTTATTAAAAAAAACGAGTGTATAATTAAAATTATTTTTTGTTTGATTTTTGACTAACCTAACCTAACCTCGGGTATCATTATTTGATCACATCATCCAATTAGTGTAAACAGTTTCAGAATTTTCGATGGTTTTTCAATTCTCACCAATAACTCACCGTGCGCAAGTAAATTTTATTTGTGTTATTTCACAATTTATGAATCAAAAAATATATATAGTATATTTGCGGCACGTTCCAGAGTGGTAGAATTGAAACGTTGCTTGAAATGCCTTTAACCGTTTTACACACCTCCCTCTTCACCATTTCCTACCCCTCCCCACTACCTACAACATATCCTAATTGGGGATGTTAATGGCTCCAGACGGTTGGGAGCATTTGGGACTCTTGTGTGGTATTCACATAAAACAATATCTCCTTCCCCTCCTCACTATCTCCAGCCTCACAACATACCCCAATCCATAGAATAAAGAATAATTCAAGAAGTGACTTGTAGGTGTGCTTCGTGACACAAATATTTCCTGATACAAAACCATCTTTACGAAATTCAAATGGGATAGAGATCTACAATGTCAGGCGCTTGGCTATTGGGCTAGATATTAATACTTTATTTTAGGCCTCGTCTGTGATCCTATGGTCTTTACTGGCTCAAGACAGTTGAGCAGTTGCAGTTGGGACTCTTATGCCGTACTCACATAAAAACAGTAAAATAGCCGCTTTTATAGTCCGTGCAGTTTGATTGTGGCTTGATGACAGTCGGCACGCTTTAACACCATATCTCCCTTTATTTTCTTCCTTGTTTCTATTATTGTGTACTTCCTTGTTGGTTTCACACAGTATTCATCTGGTACATGATGACCGTGTAGGTTGCGATGCTTCCAAGTAAGGTATAGACGAGGCTTGCGTTGATGGGGAATAACCGCCAGGCCGTCAGCTCCATGGAACGGGAGTTGATCTGATTCTCTAGGGCGAACAGCCTCTTTCGTCCTGACTCATCTGAAAATATAACAACGGTAAATATAACAAGTTTCCTTACTCAACCAGAGGACCAAATAATTGCTGCGACCACACTCCGGAAATTCACCACCGTTTATCTCCACCACCCACGGTGTCAAGTAACCGGGCCTGAACAGATTACATAAAAAAGTAACTGGGAAACTTACCAATAAAATTGTACATTTGAAACTTGTTGATGGTGACGATGACTTGACTATTGACGCTCTTGAGCTGCTCTCCCATGACCACGTAGGAGCAGAGGAGCATGATGCTGTGGAGTGACCAATTGACGAAACCCACGATCGCTAAGATATTCTGCAAACAGACATTTATCATCAATATATCAGATTTGGGGACTATATCTACAGTATGGTAAAGATGTTGAATTCTCGGTTTACACTTTTTTCCGAATAAGTTGTTATTTATAACTTGGACATCGAAGTGCGGAAACATAAATAGATGTTGTTATAAAGTTGGTGCAAATAGGTTGGTAATACATTTTTATTCAGTTGTTCTTATTTTCATAGATCTTGTAGGTATTTTATATAGATCTTGAGTTTTATATAGATCAGTGTGATAGTGAGAAATCTCTAATTTTTACGGATTTGCTGGCCTTCCAAGGGTTAAGGAGCAATAAAATACATCCACCTTTTTAGAATTTTCATTCAATAAAACCATTCCTCTTGTGTGCTAGAAAATATGTTCTGCCGAGTGGTATCTTGAACAAGTGGTGGCGACGACTAAAGCCAAAGTTTTCAGGCACATCGAAGCCATAGAATTCCAACAGGAATGGTCTTTCAATAGAGTTATGCACTATATTAAAACTGAGGATATTTCAACATTTATTTTCAAGTTCTGTTATTTTAATCATTATGGGCCAGTTGTTTAGCAGAACTTGAATATAACTTTCACGGAACTTAAAAATTTACTTTGAAATTTGATGAATTGTTCAAATCCTCTAAAACAATCCGTCCTAAGTATTATAAGATTTGCATAACGTCTGGTTTCTAGACCTAAGAGGAAGCTACAAGCCAAAAATTGGTATATTCTTGGTAGGTATACCTCATTTTGTTGATAATAGGCATTAAAATCGTTTGACCAACGAAGTCTAGAAACGTTCGATTTCAAGCACAAAAGTGTTTTTTTTATTTTGTAAATAATTTTATAAGAAAGCAAAAAAGTTAATCAAGTGAAACCGTCACAGATAATCTTAGCTATAATGCTGTAGTTTTTAAAAGTGGTTTCCTTTACGCTTTCATACATTTCTATTGAAAAAAAAAAATTTTTTGTAGTTTACATTTATATTTTTTATTTAGTAATTTATTATTTTATTTGTATTCTACTCAAGCGAAACGATAGGAAAACCTTCAATTCATCTAAAGCATATTTTTTGGTGTTCATAATGTACACCAATTCCTTAGAAAGATTAATCAAAATAGTGATTTAGCATTAAGCTTCGCCTTAATCTGTTTGTTGCCCCAATAAGTCCACAAGATACATGAACCTCGGATAAGTTCCATGCGTCCGTATATATATACATAGGATTTGTTACTGCATATTAATATACTCAGTGCACCACTTATATACTCCAGCTCACTTCTTGAAATGCCATCAAATAGGGCCATCATTGATGCATAAATTTTCTTGTAGTTTCTTGACTTGTAGTGAGCCGTGATATTATGTGGGCCGAGAATGTTAGTTTGGGATCAAAGAAGATACAGATATCATTAACGGCAACACAAATAATAAATATCCAAATGCATCCGCACATTAATGCTATGAATTGTTGGGGTTGCCATAAAGGCATCGGTCAAGCAATTACCTTCATGTGGTTTGTTTTCATAAAAAAATCACTCACGTGTTGAACTAACCCCAATGCGCACAATATGGCGTTATTCCAGACAGTCAAAAGTACTACCAAACAGCAAACGGTTATGAGAACCAACTGAAAAAAGAGTGTCAATAAATAATCAACAATCGATTAATAAATCAATCAAATAAAAACGAACTATCGTGATTAGTTTTTGAGGTAATTATCCCGTGTTGCCCAAGTGTATGATGAACAATTTTATTTTTGGAATAACTAAATGAGAAAAACCTCAAATTCCAATATTTAATCATTGAAGACAATACTAGAAAAAGATTCGGTTACGTCTAGGAATCGAACTCAGAGACCAAGACCCAGAAGCAAAGCTTCGGCAAGGCTGAAGTCCTGGGTTCAATTCCTAAATGCGACCGAATCTCTATCTGATTTTTCTGTTTCAAATTTTCATTTGAGAGTCGGTAATATTGTCATCAAAGATTAAATAATGATAATTGCAAATAATGTGGTTTTCAGCGTTTTGTTTTGGTGTAACCGTAAAGTACCGGAATTAACCGTTTTTGTGGAATTCAATTGCCTCCAATTACTTAAATTACCCAAAAACTAATCATGATAATACTTTTCCCTGTGAAAACCTCAAATCATATCTTCAAATTTAATTTTTGGGAAAGAGTTGTGTTTTTAATTTAGCTCACCTGTACTCCATACGCAGAATTAATCATACTAACATTATCTGCCAGTTTATCATAAACGGACATCAATCTAATAATATTATCTTCAAAACTTTCTTGCGAAATACACTTCACATTTGATTTTTCATTCAATTTGTGTCTGAGAACCTGATGTTTTTGAGAATAATCCAAATCAATGATGATACTACCTATTCCAGGAAGCAGAATTGGCTGAACCAACTCGATCAGTTGAGAAGTCAGCATTTTCAAGCGACTTACAACAATCCAGACATCGAACAAATATTGAAAAATAATCATATCTGAACATAACAATAAAATATAAAACAGGTAGAGACGAGAGGTTTTTTTTCTATGCCAAACAACCATGTCCCAAAGAATAATGTATCCGTAATAAAAAACAAAAAATAAAAACGCAATGTTCAATTTGAACTTGATATTTACATACCAAGCAGAACGAATATTAAGTTTTTCATCAGTGTAATTAATATTTTGCGCTAGTTTAAAATAAACGCGATCATTTTTAATGGCTGAAGAATAAATCGATGCGGTAATAATCAAAAAAGCATTCACGATGAGGATGTGGGTAGATCTGGACATCGCAGTTTCCCATTCTTCTCCCTCTTCAAACATATTAATTATAATTATATACATCAAAAGGAGAAAACCCAAAAATACAAATTGGAATATTTTAGCTCCGTTAGACAAAGGCTTTATATTATCTCCTTCCAAAGATATCTTTTGCAGACCGACAGCAATAAAAAATGGACGCAATCTTTCTAAAACGTGCATCATATTGAGAGAAAAATCTGGCTTGGAAACTCTTTTGGATCGCATTGTTCTTTGCAGAAACGCACTAACAAGAGCAAAACTTTAGAAATAACTCGCTACGCTGTTCATCAGACATTTTAAAATAACAACTGCTTAGAATAACATGATTTCCATTAATGTTACTGGATAATGAACTAAGTATCTTTCATTATAATCCATTATCACATTGCATTGCTGTGTCAGACTGAACCTTCTTTTAAGGGGTATATAAATTGATTGATGTTATTTCAAAGGAAAACTCAATTAACTGATTGATATAAATTACATAATTACACATATGTTTTCCTAAGGGAATAATATTCATGTATCTACATATTCGGTAAACATCATTTTAACATAATTAATTGTTTCATTTGCGTGCAAATTTACTTAAGTGAGAAAAGCTTTAAAAAAGTCATAAAATAATTCATTATTTTTCTGTCTTCATCCATTTAATATGACTATCATAACTCTATTTTATACCATATAAGGTTCGCCGATACTAAACCCAACGAAATAAACAGATTAAACTTACATAGTTTCAATTTTGAAATAAGTTAAAAGTATCGGAGTGTTTTCCCGAGTAATATATATATATTTGTTCGTGAGAAGCATTTGGATGCAAATTTGAGGAAATCAGTTTTCGAAGAAGACATGAAGTAAATGATCATGTTTTGCAGAAAGATGCAAGTCATATAATAAAGATATAGGATTTTCTAAAATATATACGGATGCAACTACCTTTACTTCTTAGAAGCAGAAAGATGTACATTGACTTGCATCTTGATGATTCAGTTGCTTTAAGACTCGAATCCATTTCCATCGTTCTGTCTCTAACGTTACTGCGCTTTCTATAGAAGTAAAAATATGAATTTAGACTTAAGTCCATGATGCATACTTCTGCTTCTAAGTTCTATGTTATCTGATAAATTTTGGAAAACTGAAAGTTGAGATTTCCGCCGTCAACTTTCTGTATTGGGACAACTGCCGTTGGGACATTGATTTTTCCACAAATGCAACATTACCGAGATTTCGTCATTGATTCCACTTCCGAAGATAATTCTTAGTACGAATCCGAAATTTGTCAATCAATCCGTTCGTCAACATAGATCCTGAGATAACGGCTTTGAAAGTTCGAACCCAAGTCTTGAATTGGTGCCCGTTAGACTGATGATTTTTACAAAAATGCTCCATTTACGAGATGTTACTGATTCAACTTCACAACATAATTATTATTACGAATTAGAAATTTCAATCCATTCGGCACCATAGATCCTGAGATAACGGCTTTGAAAGTTCGAACTCATGTCATGAATCTGTGCTCGTTAGACTGATGATTTTTGCAAAAATGCTACATTTACTAGATTTAGTTACTGATTCAACTTCACAACATAATTATTAGTACGAATCAGAAATTTTAATCCATTCGGCACCATAGATCCTGAGTAACGCCTTTGAAAGTTTGAACCCAAGTCTTGAATTTGAGCCCGTTAGAATGATGATTTTTCCACAAATGCTCCATTTACGAGATGTCACTGATTCAACTTCACAACATAATTATTATTACGAATTAGAAATTTCAATCCATTCGGCACCATAGATCCTGAGTAACGGCTTTGAAAGTTCGAACACATGTCTTGAATCGGTGCTCGTTAGACTGATGATTTTTCCAAAAATGCTACATTTACTAGATTTATAGTTTCTGATTCAACTTCACAGCATAATTCTTATTACGAATCCTAAAATTAAATCCGTTCGGCACAATAGATCCTGAGATAACGGCTTTGAAAGTTCGAATGATAGACGAACGCAATACATATTTTTACCTCGGAAAACTTTGCGAAGGAGGTTTTTAACATTTTAAAATTGTACCTAAGGTTTGAAATCTCGCAATCACGCCTTTTGCTGAAATCCATCGAAATTTTAGCAATATTTGATCTCGCGGATTTGCGGGATTGCGGGATTGAAAAAAATACTAAATTTACAATAATAGTCATTAAGGGGTTAGTATTAGCGTCGACCCGGCTACAAAAGTTTTTTGAAACCCTTTATTAAGTTGCTGAAGAAATCGACAAAGTGTTTTCCAGATTCATTTGGTGATATAGATTCACCAGTTTCCCGGTCGTCCTCTGATTTTCCGGATACCATATATAAGAAGAAAAAAAATCAATAAAATAGTAGGTATTTAATTTTTATAATAATATTATTTGGATGATTTGTGAAAAATCACTTCTAGGCGATTTACAAATACAGTTTTTCCAAAGCTACTAACAATTCTACTGATTTGAACAGCTTTAACAGCTTTTAGAATTTCATGATACCTTGTTACAGATGTATTCATTTAATAATTGTATGAATCTTAACATTATCATATTATTACGGTTATCACGTAGCATGAAAATCCTTCAAGTAATTCATCTCCACCAAAGGAAATCTCGCGTAATTTCCAGCGGCAGACATTCTCAGTCAGTAATCAACGGTAATTCCCATCCTTTTGTATGCATCACGGCCAATTACTTTTATGTCAATATTCAAATTCCCCGTACCGTGAGGCGCGTTTCTTTCAGGGGACTTCCGGCATAATGAAGCCCGCTGGCGCAATTAGCAAGGGCTAGATTAGCCTACTCGCAATCCGATTCAGAAAACATCAAAACAAATCTAGCAGGAGACAACTCATAAAAGAGTACAAATTAAAACAATGGGATTTAGATAAAACAAAGGGTGTTGAGTTACCCTTTCGATGGATTTGTTAAATTTATACGCAGAATTTTCAGTGGGCTGTGAGAGAATGAATTTGTTTATGCCCGCCTAAATGTGGGCGGCCATGATGGGCCGTGTTGAGCAAGCTGTCGGCAAATGGCCACAGATGGCATTTGAATAGTTTAATACCACTTGATTGTTACGCAATTAATGGAATCAGAGCTGTTATTTGAATTTAGGCGCAACTGAAACAAATATAAGTACTCAGCATTTACCTACCTATACTCTAGTAATTCTGTATAATGTAGACCTTGCGTTCAAAAAAGCTTCTAATGTTCTTTTATTTATTAAATCAAAACCATAATTTCCCCTGCTATAATAAGACTTGTAAGTAAGTACTTAAATACTTAACCACCTAATTATAAACCATAAATATTTGACGTAACATTTAAAAGAAATTCAAATAAGGAATTATACAATTTGTTATTATGATTTGACAGCTCGTAGAAACCACGATCGTGCGAACTCTAGCGGAATAAAAAAGTATTAAGTAGTAGAACCAGAACCGGGACGTAAGAAAAAAATTTATAGACATGAAATTCTAAATGGTCGAGTTAAAACAGCTTCAATGAATATCTAAATTACTTTGAAAGGGCAGTTACAATTATTATTTTAATGATCGGAAAATTTTATAAAACACCTGTCAGTATAAAGAACATCATCTTGGAACGACTATGATATAATTTTTTGTGGGTTATAGTTTTATATAACACCGTTCAGTATGCAGAACATCATTTTGGAACGACTCTGATATAATGTTTTGTGGGTAATAGTTTTATATAACACCGTTTAGTATAAAGAACATCATCTTGGAAAAACTATGATATAATGTTTTTGTGGGTTATAGTTTTATATAACACCGTTCACAGTATAAAGAACATCATCTTGGAACGACTACGATATAATGTTTTTGTGTGTTATATTTTATGCCATATTTGATGGTTTTATGACGTAATACGCTCACAAAAAACGTCAGAGGTTAGACTCTTTCTGACATAATGTGAATTTATAAAGAAGTATTTAATTTTTTAATAATTTATTTTAAACTTAATTTACTATGAAACGTATATATCTTTAATAAAATTTGAATGTATTTTGGGACAAAGAATGTAATAAAGCAGAAAAAAATTATTCTTCCTTCAGTAATCGATATTAATTTATTAGCTATGTGATGAGAAAATTGCCATCTTCTATTCAGGAGAATCGCTAATAACGTTAAAATCAATATAACTATTCAAAATTTTCTAAAGAATTATTTTCCAGAAAGACGTGACATAAAATATAATCTTTCGTCTTCAAAAAAAAATGGTAATCAGATAAAACAGAACAGTGGCAAAAATGAACCTAATCAAGTAAAATCTTCGGTTAGGTTGGGTAAGTTTTTATCACTTTACGACTGTGAAAAGTGTTTGTAATGAAACCAAAAAACATACTTCTAATGAGGTGAAAAACACAAGCTTTATATCATTTACGGGTGCAAATGGTACGAAAAACCTTCTTTGCCGTATAAGGACGCGAAAGAATTCCAATCTGAAAAAGATTTAGCTCCGATTTACTGCCTTACTTTTCAATTTGTGACTGTCTTGTCGGCAGGATTGCTGGAAACTTCCACAATTCCACCATTCCACGGAACGGGGCGGGGTGTAATGCAATGCTGTTATTTGCCTTTCCCGACAACAACTACTGGGGAACTGTTCCACGGAATGCAGAAAGCAAATCGAACGAGTAATAAATAAATAGTGGGTAACGTCTTACTGCAAGACAATGTGTATTGGAAAACAATAAGAACCACACATAAGTAATTGCATCTCGGTGTGATTGAGTATTAATTTGAATGTTGCTTTTTTGTCACGAAACCAGTGAAAATTCGCGTATAATATGACTCGCCTAGATTAATACTAAGAAATTTCAACATATAACGCATTTTAAGTACATAAAAAAGATTGCAAACTGAAAAAATGTAATGAAAGTAGTGAAGGGTTAAATAATATTCATAAATATAATTAGGATGTTTCGACATGTATGACAAACAGTTTTAGGCCAGAAACTGCCTTTGAATAAATAAATATCAAATAAAACACATTTTTTTATAAAAGGCTACTACATACAAAAAATAATGAGTTAACAATAAATCACTAAAGTTGATCAATAATTATTATTTACGAGGTCATCCAGAAAGTAAGGTTACAACATTTATGTACGATCTGGAGCTTGTATTTAATTTAAATTCATAAAAAAATATATTTTAAACTATTTTTCAGCGTAATTTTAGTCGAGATCTACATTTCTGAAGTTGGGGCTCCAACTTGAATGCCAGTGTCTCATAGACTTCCGCCGCCAGCTCTTTCAGCCACATCTTCACAGCTTCCTCGACATCCTGATCCTTGGAAAAATGTATCATACCCAAAAACTGCTTTAGTTTAGTGCAAAGGTGATGGTCCGAAGGCGCCAAGACGGGTGAATAGGGGGGGGGATTTGGGTTTTTTAGGTTTGGATTATACCATCCAAACGTCAGCATTAATGCATTAACTCTGCATTATTGGTATTCTCTTTAGGCATAAAATCTACCATAAGACCCCCTTAAGATCTCAAAAAACAGATTCCATGACTTTTCCGGCGGAATTGGTTGTCTTGAACTTTTTGGTGGCTGGGGAAGATAAATGACGCCACTGAAATTATTGGCTTTTGGATTCTGGGCTATAGTGCAAAACGATCCAAAAATTTACGCAACGGAAGGTGGCGGGAACGCGCTACTACCTCTCCGTCGGAAGAATTTACTGTGACTGAACAAAATGGCTGATAAACACGCGGGAGCAAATAAACCGACCGTTAGGATCTTCCCTATACGCCAAGTGAGCCAACTTTGAAACAAAAACATTTCCCCGGCCTCAGGAGCCCTTGTAACCTTACTTTCTGGATAACCCTCGTAAATAAAAATGTCATTGTCTGTGATACTTATACCTATTCGTTTCTTAGCGGTGCATAAACGGGAAATAGACACATGCGTTTGCTAATTGATTTGCAAGATATTGCTACATAATTAATATAATATCTACATATTGCCGGACATAGCGTTAATAAAACATTCGGTCACTTTTTCTATAAGTATATTAAAAGTGATATAACGTCTGCAATGCCTATGACTTTCAAAATAATAATATATATGAAGCATTTCCACATGGAGAAAACTTACTGCAGGTTTTATACGAATGAATTGATAGGTTTCTTACCAAACGTTGGTAAAACACGAATATTTTATTAGGATGTCTGAACAGGTGTTCATAAAAATTCTAATATTGTAACATTTCGTCTTTATATTTATCAGGAAAAGACACATGCATGAACACGTGTTCCGACATATCCTGAATGGACTAATATATTATTAGGAAATGGTTGGCCATCAAGTTTTTAACAGAATTTCAATAAATCAGCCACGTACATTTTTCTCCGTGCATTAGATATTTTCCATTTTGATAAACGAGAATTCGTTTAGAAAGTTTAAGTTAGCAGTTAACGAAAATAAAATGAATCGAATATGGAAATATTTAAGCGACGATTACTGCTTTGACTACTTTCCCATAGTACCGTTTATCCGAAGAAGAGATCAGATAAAAAAAAACTTTCATTTAGTGCTCAATCTTTACTTCAATCTTCACAACTTCCTTGGTAGGTGTTAAATTCACTCCGTTGATCGTGTCACGTCTATCGGAATCCTTTTGAAGCAACTTCGTTCTTTGAAGCTAGTTTGGATCCAACAAACTTTTTCCAAGTTTTAGAAAATAAATTATTCACTATAAATCTGTCGTACAACAGTATTTATTATACCAGCAACGTAAGTATCTATACATAGAATAACGGTTGAAATATATTTGAAGTTATATAAGTCGAAAGAATCTGCGTTCGATTTCCGCTGCATAGCAATAAGTTTCATAATGTGGAATTAAACCAACATAGCACGCGCGGTCCGTCCATACATGCTGTGGAATGTGGAGGCTCCGCATCCCTTGCATTTTAGTAAAATAATCTCAAGGGCGATGTGTTACTACTGTTAGTTGTTAGGTATAATCAGCGCCTTAGCAATTCTGCGCATGGAGCTGCAATTACGCCCTTTTAGGGCTGGCCCTGCTGTCAAATATCCCCCATAAATGACTATTTAAATATTTTTTGTAAATGTCTTTCACTTCTTTTTTACCATATATATATAGTTATTATGTCTTATTTTTTATGTTACTATTTCGAAATATAAATGTATCGCATTGCACTAATCCTGCATAAATTATTATTATTTATTTATTTATTTATTTATTGGATGATTTGTATAGCGCCGCTTTTGTGAGATATCACCTCAGGGGCGCTTTAGAGTTAATGCAGATATTACAAAAATAATATAAATATTACAAATTGAAATTGAAATTAAGTTAAATAAAATGAAGTACAGAAACAGGTGACACGAAGATGGAGTATCTGCTGCAAGAATCCTAGGTGGTGAGGAAACTAGACAAGCTGCTGCAGCGAGAGAGTCCACCGCGTCCACCAACAGTGCCAGCACGAGGTTCGTCATCCGTCCAGGTATGTGTCTGCTGCTAATCGAGCGCTGACACAATGTCCTCTCATGGATTCCAGACTTTGGCAGCACCGCTGTGACATTCGACGAAGGTAGAGGATGGAGACTCTACAGCAAGAATCCCAGGTGGTGAGGAAACTGGACCAGCTGCTGCAGCGAAAGAGTGCACCGCGCCCACCAACAGTGCCAGCACGAGGTTCGTCATCCGTCCAGGCATGTGTCTGCTGCTAATTAAGCGCTGTCACAGTATCCTCACATAGATAACAAACCCTTGGCAGCACCGCTGTGACGTTCGGCAAGTCCATCTCCTTTTGTTCCTTGTTCCTGGTGATTATGTTAGTGGTGCATTGTTCCGCAATAAAAGGCGACGGACGGTAAATTACCCTGGGCACTTGTTAGGGCTTTCAGAGTTTCCAAGAATTCATTTGAAAACATCTGGCGTACCTACAGTTACCGATTCTCGTCCCAAGTTCATCTTCAGCGAATTTAGAATATTTTTACCACAATTTTCGATTATTCATTTTTAAAACACTGCACTCTAATCACATTACTATAAAGTTCTGATTACTAATTGGTAAGTTAATTTATAATGTTGATTCACTGATTTTTAAAATAATTTCAAAGGGATTGTTGTCTCGTTTCCCTTGAAAATACAAAAAAAACACAAAGCGGTTAGAAGACGGCATGACGCGTCCAGCTGCCACAAAGGGCGCTAACTAACATTATATATAATTAACATTATATGTTAAATAATTAAATTATCGTTTATACGTTACACTTTTCCCGAAAAAATATTATATAATTTACTTGCTAGGTACTAGAATAGTTAATTATTGAAGACATTTCTAAACGAAAATCCGTTTAGAAATCGCTAATAATGTTTTCAATAATTAAGTATTACAATTCGAGGTTTTACTCAATAAAGTTATTCCAAAAAATCAATAAAAAAAACTAGAATTGATTGCTCTAATTTATAAAGTAAGTATTTTAGGACACATTAAAATTATTTAAACTATCCTGCCTCCCCATGGCATATATGCTAAGTGTCTCATTAATATAATAGTCGTATATATATTACACGTAAGCAAAATGCTCTTTAAATGAATTTTATAGTTAGCTTGTTCATAGGTTGGTTGCTTTATATAGGATCTGAAAACAACAAAATGCGTGGCAAACTGTCCCCTGACAAAATATGCCATTCTAATTTAAAAGCATTCGACCTTTGATCAAGAAAAAAATCTAACATCCAAATAAAGAGGTCGATGACTGGTCAGTAGGTACACACGGATGGAAGCATCCTTCCAGCAGAATTGATGGGGATGCCTGAATGCACGGCAACCCGACTAAATCTGGCTTCCAAGAGACTTGTTGTTCGGTACATGGCCAATAAATACCAGCAGTTAACCCTGTTAGAATTTTGTAGCCACGAAGTTATTCTGATATTGCTTGATTAAAATGCCTTTACCTTTGCTCAGGAGGGCAGCTCATCTGATATAACATTTTTGGCACCAGAAGGGTTCGGCAATTATGTGAATGAACTAAAATATCAGTCGAACACTGACTGACAAATAGCGCAACTTGAAATAGCCAGAATGCGCAGAAAAGTAAAGTTCGCTAAAGTAAGGCAACGGTTCTCAGGGCAATCCATTGTGAAACTTTTCTGCGCAGAATTTGAATGTTCATTATAACCGAACCGCCTAGCATAGCGACGCTAGTGTGTGAGGTGGGTAAATACACACACATTTATTTACACATTTTTAAAAGTGTCTTACTAAATAGTGTATCAAAAAATTCAATTTTAGAAACAAGCCCGAACTTTTGTTTACCCGATTTGGGATTTGTAGTTAAGTTTTCAAGCAGCCAGCAATTTGTGCGTCAACGCAAAAGGTAACAATACTAGTTGCCTGCTCACTAACAGATTTAGTTATTAACAAATCACGGAAAGGAAGCCTCGTTCCGCGCAAAGTAGTTTGTTCCCTTTTCCCTGATAGGCTGGTCTAACCATTTGGATGTCTATGGATTTAACAAACCATATTTGATAGCCCAGTTGGCACATCTTTTGTATAGATGGAAAGTAGACAAGTCGTGAACAAGTCTGTTTTACGAATATTTGATTGGAGTCTGCTAGGACGAACTAGCAACATAGATATTTTTTGGACCGACGGAAATGGCAGCATTGAAAAATCTCTTTCTTGAGACAGATACTTCCTTAACCCACCCCACAAAGTTCCCCAATTAGGTGGCGATATAGTTCCTCCCTTTCTTAGTCAGTACAGAGGGAGGTTTCTTGGTTTTTCTTTTAACTAATAAACTAAAAAATATATTTTGAGCAGATTGGGAATAACCTTTTCAGTAGTTTAGGTTTATTACTATGATAAATTAATATGATCAATAATTCTTATGTGCTTTTAAACACACCATTAGATATCACAGAATCAAAGTATTTTTACTTCTGATTCAGATTTGGGTATACATTATAAATTAAATAAATATAACATATTTACGTTTAAAATGTGTTTTTAGTATTTTATTTAATTTTATAATTAATTTTTTCACTAAATAAACAGTTTCGAGACAAGAATTAGGTATGCAAATTGGAATATTTGAGAAATTAATATATTTGCCTACTCGTTCGCAGTGTTCGCAGAATAATTTTGTTTTGCTTGGTTTATTGTTTATTCACGGGTCCTTGTTTGCTTTATTTCAATGCAAATATGTATGTATATATAAAGATTTCCAGCTTGTTTCTCACCAAGGTTGAGCCCTCAAAATGAATTCTTATCCAGAACATTCAATAACACCCACCATGCAACCCACCCTTAGCAAACAAGTTGACGTGTGTCATGCATCTATAAAGACTGGCTCTCGACTTTGTACAGTACATTTTATCGAAAAGAAATCAAGTTAGGTAAGGTTCGAATGAAGGGAAAATGGGAAGTTACTCTCTACGAAAAATCTGTACCTGATTTTTTTTGTAGAAAAATATTATCATTTGTTTTTCGACATTTTGTATGAGTGTGATACTTTGCCCCTTTTGATCGAGTGTCTTTATTTTGATGGCAGTTTCGTTAATCTTTTTTATGGGGTGTTTTAAGTGTGTGTATGTGACTTGGGATTCAACCCCCGTGCATCGCGCCCCAACCAAATCCGGGGGACCAACAAGGCCAGACACGGACGACGTTTATAATTCAAATTTGGAATTCCGATCACATGACGAGGGGCTGTCTGACCGTGCTCGCCACCTGGCGGCGCGGAGCGAAAACTAACAGAAATAATACGAAAGGCGTTCTTCATTTGAAAAAAGGACGCGAAGCCTTCGTTAGATTTTTTTGGAGGTATTTTGGTATTCAAAATTTTCGGAATGAAGATGAAGGGTCATAATAAATTTGATTTCCGAATCTTATTTCTTGGTAACCAAAGTATACGTGACTATATTTTGTAATATTTTGTAACAGGAAAATGAGAGGTGTGGATCCTGTCAGCAAAGCGTTGCAGATAAGTTATAGTATTTTTTTGAAGTGAAACTTCTTTAGGCGCGTAATGAATTTTCGGGGACGGAGTAAAACCGAGTCACGATCGAAACGAAAATGCGGGTACCCCCACCACCGATTAAAGTTCATTTGATCTAGTCAAAGTTTTGAAGTAACATATAAATGCTTCTTAGCTCATCCCGACAACTGGCGTTGGTGGTGTAATGGTCAGCATAGTTGCCTTCCAAGCAGTTGATCCGAGTTCGATTCTCGGCCATCGCACATTATTTTTTTGTTTTTAACGCCTTTTTCATTCAATATCTTATTTTTTAGTAGGTCAGAACATTTTTTAAAAGAAAATAATATTGCAAAATAATAAAAACACTTATCTCACTGTGATAAAACATTACTCCGCTAGAGCGCGCTTTGCGTTATTGTGTTGGATTAAAATTATTATCTAATCCGTATATTATGATAATTGTATTACATTTATTTAATTAATTTATTTATTTTGATAATATGTAATAATTTTCAAAGTTTTGAAGTAACATATAAATGCTTCTTAGCTCATCCCGACAACTGGCGTTGGTGGTGTAATGGTCAGCATAGTTGCCTTCCAAGCAGTTGATCCGAGTTCGATTCTCGGCCATCGCACATTATTTTTTTGTTTTTAACGCCTTTTTCATTCAATATCTTATTTTTTAGTAGGTCAGAACATTTTTTAAAAGAAAATAATATTGCAAAATAATAAAAACACTTATCTCACTGTGATAAAACATTACTCCGCTAGAGCGCGCTTTGCGTTATTGTGTTGGATTAAAATTATTATCTAATCCGTATATTATGATAATTGTATTACATTTATTTAATTAATTTATTTATTTTGATAATATGTAATAATTTACAGAAAAAAAAATTAAAACTATCTCCCTCTGATAAAATATCCGTTCGCTAGAGCGCACTACGCGATCTTGTGTGGGATTCTATTTCTGTACATTGTACATTATTTTTAAAAATATATTATATTGAAGTGAAACTTCTTTAGGCGCGTAATTCGGGGACGGAGTAAAACCGAGTCAGGATCGACACGAAAATGCGGGTACCCCCACCACCGCTCACCGTTCACTGTCCCTCTCTCACCATATGCGCTTGTTGAGGTGGGGGAGCCGCTCACGAACGTTCTCTCTCTTCTCTTCTTTCCTCTCTCTCAGACACCAGCGAACTGCGCCACGCCAAGCATCAGCTGCTTGGTTAGTATACTGCGTCGTGAGTGTAATACGAGTGAAATACGTAATTGATTGTGGTTCATACGGTTTAACAAAAGAAGTTTCACTTCTGTCTTGCGTAGGCTTGACACACCCACTTTTTTTTATTATAGCGACTATTTAAACACTGTACAAAATATGATATTAAATATATGTATAGTAAATTGTATTTCTTAGTCCTCTTCACTAGGGTGACCTGTGCTGAGGCGAACTAAAGTTATTCATTTCTTTTTTATTAGTTTTCTATGTCGTTTTTAATGTTATTTTAGCAATAATCTCTTTCAACCAGATTTTTATTCTTGATTATTATGATATATCAGGGGGAAGGATGTTGTGAACTTTCATCGCAAAATAAATATAATTTCTTTGTCCGAATGTGGTTTTATGACCTGGAATATTTTTTATGTCATTGTGATTTGACCAAGTTTGATGAATAGGCGGTATTGTAGAAGATTCTTTATTTTTGAACAGTTTCAATTTTATATTTTTAGCATACATGTGTTATACATTTGGTACATCAAAACTATTGAAAATTTCAATCGAAAGCGTGCTTATGGGTACTTTCAGTTTGGTATTTATCATTCTTTGAATTGTGTTCAGATTATGTTTATACTAAGATACAGCAGATCCTCTTCATATAATTCCATATTCAATACGAGACTAACATAATTAGTTTAAGGCGATGCCATACGTAGTAATGCAAAACCATGTGTTTTTGGTTTGAAAATTTGGTCGCCTAGAGATGTTTAATTAAATACTGCGAGTAGATAAGTCTTTTTATAAGCCCAGAAAAAATAATGTATAAGGCCTATGAAAACTGCTTTAATATTCAAAATCTCCTACTTACGAACCCATTTTCGGTTATAATTTTATTGTATAATGTGGCAAATTAAGTTATTTATAAAATGATCCAAAAAAAAATTATGCCTGAACATCCACAAAATAAAATAAAAGGCACTTTGTGGCCATGTTTTTTCTTGCATAAATCAAAAGAGGCGGATGGTTTTAAGCGGGAATTTAAAACTTATCGCCATCTACGTAAGGGTTGTTATTGATAGCGGCTCAATTTAAAATATTACACGAAGTAGTGCATCGCCTTAAGGTGATAACTCATTTTTAAAATAGACACTTTCGCATCCTCTTTCTTTGCTGTACGCGAGGTGAGTAAAGCAGTTTTTTTTTAAATGTGTTCAAATATAAATAAAAAATATAATTTTTAAGAATCAAAATGATCCTAAGAAAGGTTAAACTGCGTACAAAGTTAATATCAATTTATACTCTTTCTTTTTTTGTGAAGCCATTAATGACATAGATTCAACCTTCACGCATTGCTTTGACAAATAGCTTTATTTCCATCCCAATGTTAAAAACGGCCGCGGCTCAACGCACTACCCGTATTTAGGTGTAAGATGGTACAATATATTATTTTCCAGAAAAAAAATTAGTGAACTGAAACTTTGAAATAAGATCAATTCAAAAAGCAAATTAACTCCCTGAAATTGGATAATGATATAGTGTACCCTTAATGTACCTTTACTATATTAATCTCAATACCAGACATTCTAGCTAAAATAGGATAATATTATGTCCCGGATAATTTTGCGCGAGGCCGCCAACACAGGCATTTGATTCTTCCTAAGTGCAGAACTAACTTACCAATGGTGATGCCCTTGGGAAGAATCACTAGGTTAATTAACTGCCTTGCAGGAAATGTGGATATTTTCCACATGACCTACAACGTATTTAAACGTGAAATATTATTATTCAAGACTTAACATTGTAAACTTACATTTGAAACTTTTTTTTATCCCACTTGTAAATAAATTTGATGTTCACTTTTTTTGTCATTTTTAATTACCGATATAGCAATGAACTGTTTATATTGTTTTTGATAGTGGTTTATACTGTTTTTGCAAATAAATAAATATACTATCTTGCTTTTAAAAAATACTTTATTTCGCAATTGTTACTAATTCTCTAAAATTTTATATATTAAATTACATTTGTATTTTTAGCATTTAAAAAAACTTTATTTCGCAATTGTTACTAATTCTCTAAAAGTGTGTGTATTAAATTACATTTGTAGTTTTAGCATTTAAAAAAACTTTATTTCGCAATTGTTACTAATTCTCTAAAATTGTGTACATTAAATTACATTTGTATTTTTAGCATTTAAAAAAACTTTATTTCGCAATTGTTACTAATTCTCTAAAATTGTGTATATTAAATTACGTTTGTAGTTTTAGCATTTAAAAAAACTTTATTTCGCTATTGTTACTAATTCTCTAAAATTGTGTATATTAAATTGTAGTTTATATGAATATTGAATTATGTTAATTTTATGATGAATTACGATTGTAGATATTGAATTTTTAATTTAAATTTATTTATTTCATCAAAAAAATTACAGAATATATAATATATCATTAGTAAGTAAAATACCTATATGTAAGTTAGTAACAATGACATTGTTGAAAGTGTTTTGAATATTTATTTAGTTTTTGAATATTGCCAACAAATCGCCTTTAGCTTTTTTTGCTTTTTGTATGTAAATACTACTTCCATATTCACAAGCTACTTAATATGAAATATAATAATTTGGAAAAATCATTACATATCTTTGCATACTGTTATAATTTTAAATTTTATATTATTTTGTAATAAATACAAATAAATAAACTTTTTAACGAAATCGAACCAACCGATTTGAAGATTCATAGTAATTTTGCCATGGATACTGCACCTAGAGCCCGTTTTGAGAAATTAAAAGATCGTTCACTACTTATCTATGTAAAATTCACTTCGTGCGTTTCCTTGAAAATAAAGAATTCTGAATAATATTGTACGATGAGTTATAAAAGTTTAAAAAATGCGTCAATGTATGTATGTACATTTATATATATGTATATATATATATAATTGAATATACAGTCGAAAAAACGTTGCAGTTGATCAAATTTGTCTCCGCCGCGCCCTCACTGCTCTTTTAGTGTCCCCATGCCGTCCCCAAAGCAACCACCCCCCTCCGCCCCTGAAATTTTCCTCCTCCCCTCCCCGAGGGGTAATATCGCCAATTTGGGGAATCACTGAGACTACTATTGAGACTAATTCAACGAGACACTTAAAAATTCATATATGTTATGTATATCGAATAGCTTTTTATTGCTCAAGTCTATTTTTTTAATCACGTCCTGAATCAAACTACAAAACCTTCAAGGATAATTGTAAACCGAATAGCAAATATATTAGATACTATACACACATGTTTGTGTTCTTCTAAATCACTTTTTGTTATTTTAAGTTGGCGAATTAATTTTCAAAAGTGATTTAAAATAGGCCAACGATTGTATTCAGTTCCTGGTACCGATGAAAATTAGTGTTAGCAACCAGTGGCGTAGGTACCAAAGCCATGGTCAGGTTCAGATCTTTTGCTAATTAGCGTTTTTTGAGAGTTTTTAAAATCAAGAAGTAATCAATAAACAACCATGCTTTTAAAAATCTCTTTTAGCTAATTATGAAAACACGAAGATATTATAGTTTTAGGGAGGCAGTAAGAATCAGAAAAGTCTGAAATTTAAAATACCAGTGACATTATCAAACGATGTAGAGAAAGAATGTTTAGCGATAGACCTTTATCAAAACACGTAAAAAGAAATTTAATTAAAAATATATGTCCTTATAATTATAAGGTCCATGAATGAGCCTTGTCGAATTAGGGATGCGGATGTGGCTGCAACCAACAGACGTGAAATGCGCCGCAGGCCACCGGATCTTTCAGCGACATTTCCGGTGTTTAGCTCCAAACCGGAAATACGTATCTTCAGCAGACACAGCTTGTGCCAAGCGTGTCAACGACCTTTTAAGGAATCCAATGTGAACAGTACCAAAACACTGCCAAAGTTTCAAAAGGAAGAAAATAGTCTGTACTTCTAAATCTAACTATCTAATCTTTAAGTTAACGAAGTATGCACAAGTTTTGATTGTGTTGACGCAACTATCGCACCTACATACATCAGCAAAATTGCAACAATTTATTATACATGAACAGTCCGTTAAAAAAACCTGTGCGGTGAATATTTTCCTTCAGTGCGTTTAATTCGAGTCTATTACGGATGCTTGTGCAGTGATCGCCAGCAGTGTCCCTCTAGGACCAAAATACTAAGGGTAAGTAAAAATCCCTTTCCAATTCTAACTGTTTACCACAGCTACCCCACTGGTTGTGTCAAATATTGATTACAATCCACAATAAAACCACTAACTGATTCTAACACAATATTTGCGACTCCACATTACGTCTGGTGAAAATGATACAATGTTTTTAACTAGCGGAACATTTTCTCTGACAAGAAGAGTTCCTACTTGCTACTTGGTCAACTTACGTAATAATTAAAAAAAAATCATACACGCATATTTACTGTTAGTTATCAATAAGTATGCTTTAAATAATAACATGTTTTATATTTTAAATAAGATATTGGTCGGCGGGTACTGCGTCGTGTGATTAACCAAATGAAAACGAATGTTAGCAATGTTTAAAAATAATTATAAAATATTGCGAATTAAAATATTTTTGCGATGATGGTTTACACTGGTATTACGCTATTTACGGGTCATATTTTATGCAAAAACCCTACATAATAAGGAACCGAAAAAAATAACTACTTGCTGGCACAAAAAGCGACAAATTGTTGTTATAAATAATTGTATTTCTTAAAATGATCATTTTCATGCCCCGCAGATGTTTCACCACGCGAAAATAGAATAAGAAGGAGATTAGAAAAGTTGAATGAAATAGATTTAAAGCCAGTTGCTTCACAGAATTCTTTATGTATTATATTAAAGTTATGTTATAATATTACTATAGATATATTTTTAAGACCCTCCACACAGCATCCCCAAAGATGACATAGGCCCTAAGGGAAATTCTTCAAAATTCTTCACGGCCTCCTGTGTGGAGTAAATATAAAAAAAAAATTTAAAAAAATGGGCCAGATATTTTACGAACTGAAAAAATAACAATACTTGAATAGAACTTTCACAGAACTTGAAAATTAACTTCGAAATTCAATGAACTGTTCAAATTCTGTGAAACAACTCATCATAGGCAAAGATTTGACCGGAGATGAATAGGCAGGCTCTCTCAAGATTTTTCTTTTGTTTAATCTAACCTTTCTCCACTCATATCACCTCACAACATTCCCCAATATATAGGGTGAGTTGTCCCTCTGACGTCGGGTAATTTAGACGCTCGTGTTGGTCATCAGTCATCAAAGTAGGTAGAAAATCCTACTTCAGGGCAGCTCGTAGGATTTAATTTGAAAGACATAATATCTGTTTTTGGAAAAATCATGTTTGTTTCTCCTTATCATGTATATCTTAAAATACAAATAATTGTAATATATTCCAAAAAACATACTAGAATTTTACTAGCTTACTACCATTGACTTGCAAATTATTATAATGCCAAATAACACATGGTAGATTCTAGATGCCTACCTTGTTTAATGAATCTACACATAAAGAACCTACATAATCTAAGTAAAGTAGAGTATTATGCGCTCGAAAGCTGCCGAATCATGTTACGTAAGAGGAAAAAGCACTTTCGGAGCCGGGAGATGACAACATATAAAACGACAACACGACCTGCCACTTTCAATCATATCACCGCTGGTTAACGTTACTTTCCTCCGTACATCGAACATTCATTATCATAATGTCTTCCTAAATTCTTCACCTTTTATAATCGTGTTACCGAAACCAGGGGTTCGTTATTAATCGCATGAACATATTTCTAAGGTAAACGCTCCTTTGTTAAACACGACGTTTTTGTTTCACGAGACTCGTGAACAGTTTGTTGGAACGGAAATTTCAGTGAACTGGAAAAGTTATTCGATTTTTGATGAAAAAAGTCACATCAGCCGGTTGACAAATAAAACCTTAGAACGGGTTGTATCACATTTGAACCATTTATCAAATTTAAAATTCCAGATCTGTTATTATTTCATCTTATGAATTAAATGGATGTGTATATCGAACTAGTTTTACTACCCGACCTCACCTGTAAGAAAAATACAGATCAATCTAGGCGCCCAGATTTTTCAACAGGTAAATGGATATTCAAAATCTCAAGAGCTTACAAAATAACTTGTAATACTATGTTGATAATAATTATGTTGACTTAGATATTTAAGGAAGGAAATATTCGCCTTTCGACATCTTTTATAGTATTTTTTAAAAGTATTTTTTCAGCATCTTCCAACAATTTTCGCTATATTACTCAAAACACTACACAAAAGCGTAAATCAAGATTGATGGAAGCCTTCGTTTTGCTTTTGCATGTGATGTAAAATTTGTCAGTTTATATAAAAGTTTTTTTTAATACATATTACTTATACATGCGTTTGCGCTATAAACGGAGTATTACTGGAGTCACCGCTATTAACTGGTGCGACCCTCAGTTACAAGTTACAAGTACAATCAATAATCATTTTGTATAAAAGACAAATTGGGGTTTTAAATAATATGGAGGGCAGGGATATTTTTTGCAAAGAAACAAAGTAACATCATTTATTAGGATTGATAATGCGAGATGAGCCAATTTTCTATATTAACATATGCATATTCATTTTTCCATAATAACACCTTCTATCTTATACAGATTATATTATATCAATTATCTTCCTAAGACCGACAGATTTATATTACATGCGTGCTTTGGTATTCTGTTGCTCGAGTATATTTATATCACTGACCTGTCAAAACACGATACATATCTTTCCCTTCCCTTGTTCATTAGTTGGTATATTTTCGCGTCTTCTATATAATCACAGACACTATTTTCAATCCACTATCTAAAAATCCACTGTAAATTCGACTCGCCTATCTATATCAATCATTCTTTTGTACGTTACAGAAACTTAATAATACAAAACAATTACATCTTATGATAGAGTTCAAAATAAATTCAGAAAAAATAAACCAGTAAAGCCAAATTCCGGTTGGATAAGATTGACATTTATTGCGTATTTACTGCTGTAATGTCATCGAATTTCAGGGTGCGCGATTGGCAACGAAAGTTGATAGAATGCATTATCATCGACAACTAGTTGTTTGCCAAGTTTCAGCTCGATCGGATCTCGAGAAGTGGGTTAATTTCTACTTCCAATATTTGCATTCATCCGCGAAAACAAAAGTTAAACACAAATACTTTTAATTTAAAAGTCTTAAGTATTTAAATTTTCTTAATCAATTTGATTGTAGTCAAAAAGGTTGAGCACATTAATTGGTAGACCAAGTCCAATAGTTCATCTCTTAAGATCTAGGTAGTTGCTGTTATAAACGTTTATTTTTAATAATAATAAGATCATAAACGTTTCCTACAATACATTCCGAAATTACATTCTCCATCTTACGCATATGATAGTACTAACAATGCGTATCAACACGTTCTCCGTAAAATACACATAAAACACATAATATAAGCAGCTAAATAGAGAGCCACATACCAGGAGAACATAAGTCGGTAGCAGGCTTCAGGCTCGGTTGCAGTACGAGACTCTATTACTCGGCATTTCCTTGGCGCACACACAATAATGTCACGATGTGAAATGATTAATGCTTCCAGAGCGTGAGATTGGTCTAAATTATTTCGTTGGGGAATTGAATGTAGTACTGCAAGGGAGCTGAACTTAAACATTGAACCAGTACCTACCCAGTGAGAGTTTTTCATCATTTTTATTTTCTGGACTTTTTCCAAGGATATATACTTTACACTGCTGCATTACTCGTCGGTACGTTGGAAATGAGCATTGCTAATTGCTACCTTTAATGGATTATTACAAACTAGTGCAAAGCCGTGAAAAATCCGTTCTAATTTTTAAAATGGCACAAATTAAACAATTTTCTGTTAAAATATTATATTTTAGGTAGGAAGGTATTGCCTGAATTATTTACACAATCTATGCAATTTTTTAAAATGAATTTGAATTACGATGTCTGTGGACATACTTAGTATTTAGTTTTAAGGCAATGCGAAGTAATGCAAAATAATCTGTTTTTGGTTTGTTACTTTGATCGCTTAGAAATAATATAGATGGCTTAGTTACATACTGCAAGTAGATCACATCATGGCTTTTGATAGATAAGTATTATTTTTATAAGCCTAGAAAAAATAAATCTTGAATTTTTCATGTTTGAAATAAAAATATTGCACTTTTTAAATATTAAACTATATTTCAAATACAAAAAACGAGAAAAGGAATTTTATCTAGTTTCTAAAATAGTGTTGGTTTTTACGCTATCTTCAAAACGAAGAAAAATATAGAACATTTAAAATACTTCGGAAAAATTCCGAAATTCGAAGAGAAATTTATATTATTTCAAATTAATACTTTTGAGTGGATAAGAAATGTATTTTATTTTATGTGTCTTTCAATGAAATGTTTTATGCTAGTTTCTATTTAACGTTTTGATTAGTAAGGTTTTCACATACATGGTCGTTTATCAATTGAATAAATTTTTCACAAAGTTTTTTAGTAAAACGATATGAATTTAATACTTGAATAAATTTAAAAGTTATCTAATATTGAGATTTTTACTCTAGTAGTCAGATATTATCAAACATTTTTAGAATGACTCGGCAAAATCAAGTCAAAAAGACGCAATCATTATTTTGACAAATCATGTTGACCTGTTTAAGTGGAAATTCAAACACGTTTTAATAGGACTTACTTCAAGTGAAAGGTCGTCAAGAGTTTATCTTCTATAAAAATGTCAAATAACCTTTTTATGGCAATCGAAAACGTAATTAAAACAAACATAAATTTCACCGCCAGAGAAATATAATTTAAACGTTTGATATCTACGTTAAAATGATTTAGGACATATTATTAAAAGTGTGACAACCCAACGTTTATTTTAATGTGTTACTTAGTTTAACTGTCATCCCCCCCCCTTATTTTTAACAATTAGCCTCTAATCGGCTGCGCGTAATTTATCTTAGAAAATTTAAAAATTAGGATTTGAAGCCAAAATACTGAACAAAACTGAATAATTATTTTTTACTTTAGATTTAAATTATGATAATAATTATGATAGGGCACTAAAAATCCAATTATTCATGATTTTAGGGGAATATTCAAGTCAAAAATGGATTATTACAAACTAGTGCAGAGCCGTGAAAAATCGAGGGGTAGTCTGAATTCTTGACAAATCCGTTCTAATTTTGAAAATGGCACAAAAAAAAAAAGATTTTTTTTTACATTTCATTAAAAAAAAATTTGTTGTTACTATGAAAAAAAATACAGGGGGTAAAAACTGAGTTTTTATGGAAGAAATTTTAATTTATGTACGACAAATTTGTGTTCCAACTTCAATCGGTCGATCGCAATTTAAATTTACGCCCATCAAAATACTTTTTTCAATTACTTTTTTTTCTGTAGGTATATTTCGTCGAATTATTTTTTCTAGATAAATAACAATTAACTCACAAATAATTGCCAATGTTGAATTCTGAAAAACTAAATTCTTTAGTGGCCTATGTTTTTTATTAATTAATAAAACTTAGTACATAACATAATAATTTGTTTTAAAGTGGGTTATTTTACAATTTACATAAAACGTTACAATTTACACAAAACACTACAATTTACAGAAATCATTACAAGTTACGTAAAACATGACAATTTACATAAAGCATTACAATTTACACAATAACACAAATTAATAAAGAAGCGCAAAACTTTATTAGATATTTGATATACCTTTGGATTAAAAAATAAATTTTCATTTTTATTTAGGACTCAAATCCAAATGTTAAGGTTTTTCTGAAAAGGGCCTTGCAGCCGTTCCCTTTAATGTGATGATGAGTAATGAGTAATTTTTAGAGATGGTTTTTAACATGTTCCTTATGTTTGAAATCTCGCAATCACGCATATTCCTGAAATCCCTCAGGATTTCAGAAATATTTAATCCCGCAGATTTTTGGGACTGTGGGATTGAAAAAATACTAAATTTACAATAATAGTCATTAAGGGGTTAGTATTAGCATCGACACGGCTACAAAAGTTTTTTGAAACTCTTTATTGAGTTGTTGAAGAAATCGACAAAGTGTTTTTCGGGTTCGTTTTGTGGTATAGATTCACCAGTTTCCCGGTCGTCCTATGAGTTTCCGGAGACCGTATATAAAACAAGAATAAATCAATAAAAAAGTAGGTATTTAATTTTTATAATAACATTATTTGGATGATTTGTGAAAAATCACTTCAGGGCGATTTACAAATATAGTTTTTCCTAGGCTACTAACAATCCTACTGATTTGAACGGCTTTAATAGTTTTTAGAATTTCATGAAACCTTGTTACAGATGTATTCATTTAATAATTGTATGAATCATCACATACGCAGCTGGTCCAGTTTCTTCACCACCTGGGATTCTTGCTGCAGAGTCTCCATCTTCTATCTTCGTCGAACGTCACAGCGGTGCTTCCAAGATCTGGTATATATGTGAGGATATTGTGTCAGCCCTTTATCAGCAGCAGACACGTACCTGAACGGATGACGAACCTCGTGCTGGCACTGTTGGTGGACGCGGTGGACTCTCTCGCTGCAGCAGCTGGTCCAGTTTCTTCACCTCCTAGGATTCTTGCTGCAGAGTCTCCATCTTCTATCTTCGTGTCACCTGTTCCTGTACTTCATTTTACTTAACTTCACTTTATTTTTGTAATATTTATATTTTTTGTAATACCAGCATCAACTGTAAAGCGCACATCTCATAAAATCGGCGCTATACAAATTTTCCAATAAATAAATAAATAAAATCTTTGTATACTGTTATAATTTTAAAATTGATATTATTTTGTAATAAATACAATTAAAATAAACTTTTTAACGACATCGAACCACCCGATTTGAAGATTCATAGTAATTTTACCATGGATACTGCACCTAGAGCCCGTTTTGATAAATTAAATGATCGTTCACTAACTAACTATGTAAAATTCATTTTATGCGTTTCCTTGAAAATAAAGCACTTTGAAAAATACTGTACGAAGAGTTATAAAAGTTTCAATGTACAAATATATATAGTCGAAAAAACGTTTCAGTTGACCAAATTTGTCCTCATCGCCCCCTTACTGCCCTTTTAATGTCCCCATGTCGTCCCCGAGACAACCACCCTCCTTCCCTCCCTAAAGTTCTCCCTGAATCATGAAACTACAAAACCTTCAAAGGAGAATTGTAAACCGAATAACAAATATATTAGATACTATCAGGGTAATCACATGTTTGTGCTCTATATCAAAATTGAAAATACATGTATTATAGCTATAAACCAAAAAAAATTTACAGGTTGAGTTTTAAAATGATCAATTTTAAACCGGTATGTAAAAACACCATTCAATTGTGGGGGATCATAATATAAAATAACTTTAAAAAGGGCTTATAACATTTGGGTCAAACAGAGCATGTCAAATAATAGTAGAGTTTTTACGACTGCAAAGTACCTGCACCTGTGTACGTCAAAAAAACTCATACATCAGGGTGTTGAAAGAGTTAATAATAGTAAAATAATTAGTAGGTAGGTACGCAACAATATACCCAGCTTATTAGAGTAATTTGCTGTAAGTAGATGTACAGCTGAAATTGGTTCGTAACACACGACATGACGTGTTTTTTGTATTTTTAATTGCGCAATAGTAAGGTTGTTGCAAGTAGATATATGTCAGGAGTAATTATTAAGGGTGTTATTTAATTATTTCATTTGCCAACTCGGTATTCTGGAGTTAAAAGGTTGTTGGGGTTTTCTTTGAAATTAACGAAGTAAAATAAGCATGGAGGTTCCGGTCTGCAGTCGGCAGAACCTCCGACCTTTTCGCTACATTAAAACCGCCGCAGCATTTTAGGAAACAATTTTCCTCGCCTCGGTTTTGTGGCGCCGGAAAAATACTTTAAAAACATTTCGGATGGAGTGAAAATCACTGAAAACCATGTTCAGAGCTTTTGCGCTTAGCCACTTCCTTAATCAGGGTAACGAGTGTAAAAACATGAGAAACATAGTGTATAAATATTTTGGTGCAACTTGCTAAGATTAATTTAACCTGGTTACAATATTTAATCAATAAAGAAGATAATTTTAACAACTCTCAATTAAAAAATGACATTGGCGAAATTACACTAACACTGATCCTCTACTCTAGTCTTACCAGGCGATATACATCTACCAATTGTGCTAGAACAAATAACAATCAGTCAGTTTTATTGAAACCACATTGCGCTTTAAGAAAATTACCAACACTATAATCAAATCAGTATTTCTCATGTTATTGGCTGCCAAATTTATCCAACCTAGGTTTTTGGGAATCTATCAAATTTTGTTTACATTAGCTCACACAGGAGACCCCGAGGGAAGTGATATTATCTGTCATCTCTGAGAATGCTCTGTGGAGTGATATTTTTTTCTTAAGGAAAGGAAGAAGAGAGGAAGTTCTGGGGAGTAAAGTGGTATGAAGAGTTGGTAGGAATGTGGTGGTCATGTATCCAGGACTGACGGACGTACGAATCCATCTCTTCCACTACAGTTCAAGGCAATGAATCGAGAGAGTACTAATAGAGAGGTAAAAAAGTTTCCCCAAGCCAGTCTCTCTAAATCCGCAAAAACACAAACGTCACAAACCTTTCCCATGAACTTGGGCACCCCTGCTGAGACACCAAACGTTACCACTTTGGGATGACCTATGGCAAATGAGACATATTTTGACTTTTCTACAAGTTTGGAATTAATATTTACTAAGATAAAAATACTTAGGCTTTAAAATCACATTGTAATAATTAATCTATGAATGTGTATTAGCCTATTTCTTGTTTTGGATGCGGTGGTTGCCATAACATATGATGTCTCAGGCATAAAATACTCGTACGTCAAATCAAATCTACGATACCAAGCAGACTGCTTTCAAAAGTCCTGAACTGATGATTTGCCAAGATCTTGTCAAATATTGTATAATTTAATGGTATGTTACTGGAAAATTTGCATCTTGGTTAAAGACATGGCAATAAGCAATTTTCTTATGATTATATGAAAGCGATAGTGTAAATTTGTTCGATAGTATGATAGTGATCTGTGTACATCGTGTTAGGAAATGTAAACTTTTTAAATGTATATGGTATATTTGCGGCATGTTCCAGTGAAATGGCTTTAGCCGTATTTTGTGACCAAATCTGAAAAGTCAGGTACTTCCCTACCTTCCTCTTCCCCCTATACTTCCCCTATTCACCACCTTCAGCCCCACAACATTCAGCAATGGGGTATTTTCACAAACTCTGAATACCGTTAAAAAATGTGTGGAAGATCTAAAGTTTATTTTTCTTATTCTGATAATTGTACTAAAAATGTGGAATGTTAATATTTTCATTCATAATTATGGATTTTAAAAACTAAACAAAACTGCACATTCCGAAACTGTTCCAACTGGCCACAACGTCATTATGACATAGAAAACTACAATGTTTGGTAAGACGGTTATTTATTTATTAGTTTATTAACGCTCCTTTAGGGGCTTTTACAGATAAAGTGTAAATATTATGTAATAAACATATTCATTATGCATAGCTAAAATATCGTCAACGTCGCTATGGATGATGATATTTATTCAATTGCATGATCTTACTTCCACCACACTAGGCACAACTAAGTATTATGATGGTCAACGTGTTTTTTGTTTGTTTTGACTTTCAGGCTTCGTTTATGAGGGCACAACTTTATTCAAAATCTAACAAACTCATAACGAAATATTAATTAAATTCTGTACTTTATTTCGACTGCACGATGAAACAAATAATAATATCGCTAGCGTGGCACCATTTGTGCTCTGAAATGCATGCCCAGTACAACCTAAACCAATCCACCCATAGTTCATATTGTGTTGGCGATGCGGTTAACATTTCTATGTCGGCCGGGAAAGTTCAGTGGCCAAATGCCGCAACTAATGCCGCCTCGTTCCATCCCTCGTCCGCACTATCCCCTATCCCCCCCCCCTCTCTCGGGTGCAAGGGTGTGTTGCACCCCAGCACGAATGAGAATAATCTAGTTCGTTATGCAGTATTTTTTTGTCATTTTTGCGAGAAACATAATTATTTTTGTTAAATTTAAAGCTTCCGTGAAATTTTTTGTGTCCTTCCATTTTAACCTGAATCTTGGTAGGTAATCTGAAATAGATACATATATTCTAAAATTATTTAACTTTTTTGATAGTCTTATCAATATTGTATTATTTATCATATCCTAATATAAGCTACTGCTGCTTGTGTTTAGGAAAGGAGTGATCGTTAATATATTAAAAATATGTACAGGGTTGTCCAATAAGAGGTGTTATTTTGATATTCAATCGTAAAAGATCAATGGTTTCGTTGCTTTTGTGGCACGTAGCGCCGTCTTGTTGAAAGTAAACGTTGTCCAAATTAATACCATCCAATTTCGGCCATAAAAAAAATCATTAATCATCTCTCGATAGCGATCCATTCACCGTAACTGTTGCTTCAGCCTCATTTTCGAAAAAGTAAGGTCTAATGACTCCGCCGGACCATAAACCGCACCAAACAGTCACACGTTAAAGGTAGAGAGGCTTTTCAACAATAATTCTTGGGTTTTCCGAGCCCCAGATGCGATAATTTTGCTTGTTGACGAAGCCACCGAGGTGGAAATGGGCCTCATCACTCAAGATGATTTGCATTTGATTCACTCAAGTGAATTTTAATAATTTCAATGCGTTGTTGAAGCGTGTATCGTTCCATTTTTATTAATGACGTAGTTTCTACTTGTCAAATCACAAAAAATGACAGCTTCAAAAGTAATATCTACCGAAATAGCGGGCTATTCAAAATAACACCTCTTATTGTAAAACCCTGTATTTAGGAAAAACCCAATACGTAAGTAACGAAAGGTAGAATAATAATAAAATGTATCTACTAAGTAAAGATAAATATTCAGAAACATGAATGTTATTAATAACCTCCTCAGGTTTTAAAGAAGCCTCCCGTGCCTGACTTGTTACACCAAGCATTTCAATTAAAGGCTCGTTGGGAAGATTGCTTCCGTTGAACGAGGCTAGATTGCCCGACACAATATGCCCATAGTTCAAATGCTTTAATTTGATAATATTATAAACACAGAATAATTCTAAAACATCACGATAAAATACGCAGGTAGATCTTTCTACTACTTAAAATATATATTTTTTAATAATTTAATATTTTCATATATTTTATAGGATTATGAAATGGCATTATTAATATAGCTAGATATAAGATTTCCATCTGGCACATGAATAGAATGAGCGGAAACATTTTTTGGCTTATTTGAGTTGGAATGCTCAATTTTAAATAGTCCTTATTTCTTACATAAAAGACTTCTTACATAAATTTTTTTATTTAACTTTTTTCACTTCTATTCCGCATTTTTGTGCACATCTATGTATTTTTATTTTGACTTATTCTTTGTCTGATTTCTTTTCGTTATTTCAAAATAAGGGATGTATTGCATTGCACTACCCCTGCATACATTCTGGAAAAAAATCTTATTTTTACTATAAAGCTTTACGTTACAAGAATGATAAGCATAAAAATAATAACATTTTGATTGTTTTGTAATTCTTTTGTGAAGGTTACAAATAATTCTTATTAGAAACAATTTCTTTGAAAATTGTTCATGTTCCGCATTTTTTTTAAATTTTATTTTAGGTACAGAAATCGTGGAGATTATTATAATTTTACTGGTCTTCCATTAAAAGCCTTAGCTTGTGGATGGAAGAAGAGTTAACATTTCACATATTATGTACAAATAAAGTCACGTGTACAGTTAATACAATGCAGTTGATACAGTTAATACATTTTATATGATTACAATTACTATTTACTATAATCATGTATTTCAATATATATGTATGTGTAGGTAATATAGACACATGGCAATCAGACCCGTTAACTAAAATATGTAAACATATATGTATTCAGTAAGAAGAAAAACAAGTAAGATTTTTAGTGTGACATTCTCTAAAATACTTTTTGATGGAGTTCAACAATTGAATTTTGTTCCTAATGCTTCTGATTTCTATTGGTAGGTTATTGAAAAAGAATTTTCCTTGGTGAGTATAATGGTGTTGTGCAAAAGAAGTGTTTAATTTGGGGCACACAAATACATATTTAAGTCTAGTACGATTTTCAGTTATGAATGCGTATTTATCTTTTTCTTTTATAATTTGTATAATTGAATTTTTTATAAATAAGTTTTTAAATGTTGGAACTTTGAATTCTTCGAATATGCTGTCAGTTGGGAAGTCTGGAGGTTTTTTTAGTATAATTTTTATTATTAGTTTTTGAACAATTTCTATGGGGGTCAGATTAGTTTTGTAAGCTGCTCCCCAACTGATAATGGCATACTGAAGAATAGACTGTACTAATGCGTAGTATATTGAGTATAGGTTTTTCGTTGATAAAAAGTTTCGTATCCGTAAGAATATATGAATTAACTTCCTAACTCTTTTTATTGTATGGTCGATGTGATCTTTCCATTTTAGGTTTTTATCTATGATTATTCCAAGATATGTAATTTTATCCGCTATTTTCAGAAGTGAACATTTTTGTTGGCAGTGATTAGTATCGTGTTGTGCGAGAGAATGATTATGTAAGAATATTTGAAGATTTGGAGGTACAATGTTAGTGTTAATTTCGAAAGGAATGACATATGTTTTATCACTATTTAACGACAAGAGGTTATTGTCAAACCATATTTTTAGATTATTTATGTCTTCTGTAGCTTTTAGATTAATTTTTTCCCAAGTTTTTTCTTTTATTATAAGGACTGTATCATCAGCGTAAGAGATAATTTGGCCATGCAATGGTTGAATAAATATGTCATTTACATACAAAATGAACAATATTGGTCCAAGTACGGTGCCCTGTGGGATACCAAAATTTGATGTTTCTTGGTCGCTAGTTTGGTCATTTATTTTAACAAATTGTGCACGATTGTTCAAATAACTTTCTATCCATTGGACGGCTTTATCATTGATGTTATTTAATTTCAGTTTTTTGATAAGCTTTGCGTGTGAGATACTATCGAATGCTTTTCTTAGGTCTATGAATATTCCTGCGCATTTATTTCCTTCATCAAGTGCAGAGTATATAAATGATGTTACATTTGCTATTGCATCTTGTGTGCTTTTTGTTTTTAAGAATCCGAATTGATTGGAATGTAATATTTTATTGTTTTCTAGAAAATCAACAACCCCTTTTTTCACAATCTTTTCAAATATTTTGAAAACATTGTGAAAAAAAGGTTGTATTGTATTTTCATTTTAAATGGGCTATATCATTAAAATTTCATTTTCCACACACGCATTCTTTCCTACGATATAAAATATATTTAAATAAAATTATTTTTTTTATATTTTATACAATAAAATTGTTAATTAAATTATTATATTAAAATGCACGTCCCCGCAGAGTTAATTTGTCGATGGATTCGTGATTTTCTCGATAATGAAAGCATCAGTCCATGTGTCACTAAATAAAGCATATTTTTGTGCGCAGATATTGTCAAGGTTTATTATACGTAAATATAAAGCCAATTACATAATGTGGTAAACAGTATTGTTAAATAGCAGTGTTTGGCTTTTCCGTCGGATAATATTTGTATTGTGGTTTAAACGCGTGAAAAATCATGCGACTTGCAAATAAATATTTTTTAATGTATTTTCTACCTAATTTACGCCAATTTTCCAAATAATATGCCATGTATTATAATGTTTTGTGTTAAAAAAATTACATTGGACAAAACTCAATACTCAAGCGCCCATGAGAACTTAATTACAAGGAGGCCCAAGATCGAACTTAAATCCATTGGGTTTGACTATAAAATTTTAATGCTTAGCTTGGAATCGATAACACTGATGATAATGATAAATATCAATGATATATCTTCATAATAAATACGCATTATCATTCTTAGAGACAGAAGCCATTCAAAATTATTTTTGAATAACCTTATGAGTAAAATCTCAAATTGTAATATTTTATCATTTAAGAAAATATTTGCTACTATCAAATAAAAATTTGAAACAGAAAAATGTGAAAAGATACGATTGCATCTAAGAATTGAACCCAGGACCCCAGCTTTACCGGGGCTCTGCTCTAACTACTAAGCTAATTCGATTAATTCGAATTAATGTTCTCATATTTAACTATTTCATCCTTCGACTAATATCTACCAACATTATCTTTATTTATGAACATACATATCTCAAACAAAAATTTGAAACAGATAAAGATGGCCGCATCTAGAAATTAAACCCAGGACCTTATCTTTGCTCCAACCATTGCGCTAATTCGACCCTATTCCCTTCGGTCATATTTAACTATAACACATTTTTTTGGTAGTAAGCAGTCACTTTGTGGATAGATATATGAATGAAATAAAACAATAATAACTTTGTACAAAGCGACGAATTTATTTAATTTACTACGACCGACCGGTTTAACACAAACATCATCGGGAGACAAAATTAAACCAAAAATAACTATTTTGATTTTTTTTAATGCTTACCGGTTTTCTTGACCAAATAATTTTACGTACCTACATAAATAGTCTAGGCAAATCAGTCTATCTTAAACGTGTTACTGTAGACTTGATTGAGCTTATTTTTTTTACATGAAACTTATTATAAACATAGCTTGCTATTGAATTATAACATAATTACCTTTGTATTATATTAAATAATTAAGAGCTTGTTTTATTATATATTTCAACCTATCAGAGATGAGCTTAGACCATCTTTCATACATTTGTATATAAAAATATCAATTATAAAAAAATATAACATCTTAACACAAATGCATTCATTCCTTCTGTGTTGACATTTTTACGACCAATCAACCACTAGTAGTTATAGTTAATTACTAGCTATAAAACAATCCACTTCTGTTACATTCGTCCATCAGGGCCGCCTCGCTTCGAGGTACCTAGATACTTAATTTATTTGGATATAAAATATATCAGAAGGCCGATAATTTGATAGTGGCAATAAAACACCCCATAAAGTGGACGACTGAAAGAAATTTGAACGACTGGAATGAGCAAAGTAGACGGTTTGAAGACCTCCCAAGACAGGGAACAGACCTCTGAGCTCAGACCTCCGATAAGAGACGTTAGACTGTATTTAGAGGGTTGTGGTGCATTAGACGGGGTGACCAAACTTCACCAATTGAGACGTAATAGAATTTATTTTTTTGTGTGGCGATTTCAACATTATTTTTTTATTTTTGTCATTTTATTTAATAGTTTTTTCTGATTAACTTATTCTTTTATCGCATATAGAGTGATTTCATATAAAATTTTACGTATATAAACTAATAAGTACAATCTACATGGTTACATTTCGTTGTTTATAAAATTATATTTTTGAAGTGAACATAACATTTTTTCTTAAATAAATTCATTCTTCAGACGTTCGGGCATTTCATCATACATCTTGGATCCATTATACATTAAGCAATTCTGTGATTCTGTTTTTTTTCATATGCGGCAATCTAATTCTATTAACATTTCTGGTTTCAAAATTATGAATATTTTTGCAAAAATACTATTTCATCCTTAAAATAGGCATTTAGTTATTCATAATTTTATTTGCAAAAATCAAAAAATTATATAGCAGTCTCTTTTTTATTGCAATCATATTCAGCTCCTATCTAATTTAATTAACCTTTGCATTTTTGCTTTTCCTTAAAATACATCTCATTGCTATATTTTGAATAACTTCCAGCTTGTTAAGGTTTCCTTCGTTGGCCAATTGTGCTATTTTCCTAAAATATTTTTCACGCCAGGGGGAAAACGGTTGGTTCAATTGCATTCTTACCCAGGGGAGGGCTGTTACGGTTCTAGTAATGGATATAATTAAAGAACTGTCCTTAACATTAAACTTAAGGACTTTTTCGATATCTTCCGAGATAACAGGAATCGCAGTTAAAGTCGAACTCCTTGTTATTTTTTAGGTTAAGGACAATTCCTTATCCTTAAGTAGAATCTTAATCTTCATCTGGTCCATACAGTATTGTCTCAAATGTTGAAAACTCTCCGCAACCGCGTATCTAATGAACATGTTTGACTAATCCATACAGGTCTGTGCCTATACCATGTGAGATGGAACAAAGATTGTAACGTTCTGAAAATAATATGAGTCCTATTGCAATATTCTCATACGATGGGGGATGATGGATGGGGGGTGGTTAGTTTGTTTAGACACGCTGAGTGAATGTAAGCAGAATAAAGTTTCAGGATGCTACATAGAAGGTATCATAACTCAATGCATAATAAATCGGAGATGTCCCAGAAAGTCAAGCCACAATCAAGAGAATGAACTAAGATTATGAAAGATGTATGAATGTGGGTTAAGCAAGGAGTATGTGCCAAGCAATAATTGGCATAACTTCTATCGGTGACCGGATAAATCATCAAAATGATAATTCATCACATCTTTAAAAAGTTATATAAAGTCATGGAAAGTGATGAAACAAAAACCTAACTTAACTTATTTATTAACTGAGTTAAGTAGGTTAGGTTAGGTAAGGTTAGGTTTAATTTTTTTTTTATCTTTTCTTATGACTTTATATCACTTTTTAAAAGTGTGTTGAATTGTTGATGTGTTGATTTATCATGGAACCATCGTTTATCGGTCTATCCCTGTCAAGAAATGACATCATATATTATAATCGATAGTTTGATACTTTGGATAGTCTATACTATATCTATGATATTAAAATTCTCATCAACGACATAAATCACAACTTAATAAATATTGAAACTCCAGGAAATGAGCGTGATCTATTGATGGTAGGTTGAACAGCAAAACGCCTGGTCACAGCGCTATATTACTTGTGACGATATCAGACAACAGAGCGAGAACGGAGTAACGGCCCGTTAGTCTGTCATGGAGGCCGTTAGCGGCTGGTAACGCCCGTTAAAATGGAACACAACGGAAGTCACTCATTTTTGAACAACGGAAATGTGCTAAGATACTAACATGAAAATTATCTGTAATATTGTTCCAGAATAACGAAGAAAATTAGGTATAGGATATTATAATTAAAGTTAGGAGCAACATATTTGAAGGTCACTTTTGAAAGGTTAAATGATATATTTTATTTTTTAAATCAGAACAAACTCTAAAGAATGGTGTCTAGTATTACACTGTATGCAGAGGTACTGCTAACTTTAAGCAATGCAATGGTTGATAAAGTTTCAACAGGATGAAATAAACAGACAATGACTGAATTACTTCGGGTGTATTAACTGTAAGACAATGGAACGTAGAAAACAAGGAAAAGCTTATAAAGCACCTTATCCTGTAGTCCATAGACTACGGATAATAGTCTAATAACTCATTATACAGCTTACTGACTTTATATGTAATGGTAATATGCATAATGTAGCCTCCTATTCTCTAAAGTCGGAAGCATACATAACAAGTAGGTACCTAATATTGAAATTACAAAGTGGAAGTATAATTTATTTATGGGGGAGCGAAATTTTTAAACCGAGTTCAGTGGACACCTTGGAAGGCACTAAAATACATTTAAAAATGCAAATTGCTTGCGATAAATCTAATACTTATCTCGAATTTAAGAGAGAAAATTCTATTAATTTTGGAATAAATTTGCGATTTTGTCAGCATTAATATCTGACCTATATAAAAAAATGTTCAAGACTCCGTGAATTGTTTCGGTTTCTTCATTGCCGTAACTTTTTATGAAGTCATTACTGCCAACTCTAGAGCAATTTTAATTTAAATACTTTGTATTTTTCAAAATAATGTGTTCATTCATAAATCACCAAAAGGACCCATATATTATCAACCTCAATTATCTTAGCTTCTTTTACATATAAAATGTATTTAGTTTTTAAAATGCATAGCCGTTGTTTTACAAAAACTTCTCCGAAAGGGTTTTCTTTAAGGGCAACATTTCTTGTGCATACTATAAAAATGTTTATTTATTTTATTTATTTATTTGTTAAGACATACACAGTACAATAAGATACAGTTAGATATTTATATAAAAGGAAGGAAGTGTATGGATAGATAATAATAAAGTTTATAATAATATTAGTTTCATATAAAATTGTATTTACATTGTGTTTGTACATATTGTGAGATTTGAATACTACTCTTCCATAGAAGCATTCGCTTGTGGTTGTAAGAGGAGTGTATACTACATTATTGTAGTTATTTAAAAGTAATTAATAATATGTTAGATAAATTTATTTTGAGATGAAATATGTTAGATAAGAGTAAAGTCCATCTAGTATTATTTTTTTAAAAGCCGTTACGAGACGCCTGGCAGATGTGAAACATCGAAAATGATTTTATAAAAGGAAGGGAAAATTAAAGTGACAAAGTTTTTATATTCTTGATAACAAAACAATTATTTCATTGTTATTAAAATATACACAAAGAAATATATTACAATTAAAATTTTATCTTCAGAATTATTATTATTGAACATTACAGATATACATTAGCGTGAAATCAAATTGAACTAACTTTACCAACAAAATGGTTATGTATTGTGTTTATTATAACAAAGAAAACCGGTAAATCATGCAAACAAGTTGCCTTGTGGCGACTTTTATTAAAACTCAAGTAATATCCATTTTTATAATGAAAATATTAAATAAATAAAAATAATGCATTGCCAAATTCAGGGAAAATAACAAATATACCGCACAGAGTTTTGATGGCCGGGCGGAAAGAGCCTACGAGTCACAAGGCAGGCAGAATGAAGCATCTTCCCGTCCGAGAGCGTCGTCCCGTCTACGCAAGAGACTTTTTTTATAAGAATAATAGTAATACTTATTACTATAATAATAGTAATGATTTACACATTCCTATATCCTTACAACATTGACAAAAGGATCACTACTCAGCTTTACATACAACAGACGGAATACAAAAAATTCTTATCAGTGCCTCAAAACCAAATAAACTATTTATTATATACAATACGAGTTTTATCTTAAAACAATACATTATTGGCTTGGTCTTCTATGCAACTCTGACGCAGTGTTCAACTGGGGCGAACCGATCATAAATACCTTCATCTGCAACAGAATAAACCCATCAATAATACCTACACGGCCTCCCTGACTGACTAATCGCTCCGTAGTTTACTTAAGCCCCATGAATTAACGCACTAATAGTCGCTGATATTTACATTAAGCTAATTGATCGCCCTTACCAACGCTAACAATTTCTAGAATATTTATCCAAACAGAAGGATAAATTATTCAGTACTAGTGCTCTGGAATCCGTACAGGGTACTCGCGGGTCGTTAATATCAAAAGACATCGGGACGAGGCATTTACGGTGTGTTTATGATGATGATCTTGTACAACTTGGGAGTCTGATTTAGCCTCTTCAATTTGTTATATACAGTTTGTACTTTAATGGGACGATAAAACAGTGGTCGAAATTAACAAATTTCGACAGAAAAATAAAATCCGATTAAAAAAAAATCGTCGAAAAGATGAAGAAAATTCAAAAAGAAGAAAAAGATTTTTTGAAAAGGATATTGCAAATACAAATGTTAGATGGCAGTGCGCTAATATAAAAAAAACGATTATAATTAATAGGCGTAAGCGAAAATATTGAATAAAGCATGACTTATGTAAAATAGAGCAAAAATCGCGCAAGAAATATCTAAGCGTCATTTAAAGAAACACGGTTAATTTTTCATACATTTAACATGAACACCTCAGCCAAGATCACCCCAAATGGTTCGCTACGTTTGGTGACTTGGCAGGAATTCCCAGGTTCATCGGGTGAGGATTATTTAGGACTTGGAGGCGGATGCGTTTGCCCACCGGCTGTGCCAGACTCCCTTGCAACGCAGTGTGAATTCAAACGTCCGTCACTTCTGGACAAGCTGACTACCAGATTACTACCCATCCCTCTTACCCCTTTCTTTCCCAGGTCTTCCTCTCCTTCATTTTATAAACCTCCACACAGCATACCTGGTTGTGCGGAACTCTTTCGTACGCAATTGTGCGGGGGGTTGCGGTAATGCGGATGCGATATAGACTAAGACAAATAAAAACGAATTGAATTGCCTTAGTGTTTTGCAAGAGGAAAATGAGTAGGAAAGGCCAAAAGACTTACCCCGGTCTCGTTCTCCTTAAGCCGCTGGTTCTGCTCTCTTATCAGTTTGCATACAATTAACATTAACACTTAACACAAAACAAAAAACACAGTGAAATTCACTGCGGCGGGTAAAACTGTTTCACTGGACGATTGTGCTCCAAAATGATCACAGCCGAGTTCAACATATGCGGGTTTTTTTTTTGACACGAAATGTTCGCGGGTAAGATGCAACGATAACAACTGATAACAATACTCCTTGTCTCTGGGCCCGGATCAAGGAAAGGGGACAAGGGGCAAAGGGGGGTGAAGGGTACACATTTAAGGCTATTCAATTTTAAACCTCACGCGCAACTATCCCCCCCGCCTTGAAAGGGTGCGAAATCACCCCTTTTAAAACCGCATTGTCATGGCATTTATCATATAAATAAATTAACATAACCTACAGTTATCCTAAATTTCCTAACCTACATTGACTAAACCTAATGCTACTAGACTACTATTGAGTTGGCAAAGGGTATAGCCGTATTACTGGGCGAATATAAGATCCCAGCACTGTTCTGACACGAGCAACACGAATTACTCCATCTTTTGCGGGGAAAACTTCATCAATAATAGCTAACGGCCAATGTAATGGTGGGGCGTTTTCAGTTCCCACTATTACTACTAAGCCGACCTTTACTGGATTAGTAGGAGTATTCCATTTTGGACGTACTTGCAAAGTATGCAAGTAATCTAATCTCCATCGCTTCCAGAATGATTGAATTAATTTATCGAGTAAATCATGACGCGATAGAAGGTTCAAATTATCCTTCTCGATTTCCATGGCGGGCAGGTGTTTTAAGGGAGTTGTCGTCAAGAAGTGAGCTGGCGTTAACGCAAGGGGCTCGGAGGGGTCTGAAGAGAGCGTTCTACACAATGGCCTCGTATTCAGAATGGTTTCTACTTGTGCAAGTACTGTAGTTGCCTCTTCAAACGATAGAATCTGATCTCCTATTACCCGAAAAAGATGAGTCTTCATACTTTTAATATTGGATTCCCAATTTCCTCCAAAGTGGGGTGCTATTGGCGCATTCAAATGCCAGCTTATTCTATTATTGGCCAAAATACTTGCGAATTCTTCACCAAAATGTGAAGATGACGAAAATGCGTGCAATTCATTCAATTTTCTCTTGGCTCCTACAAAGTTAGTTCCGTTGTCTGAGTATAAATTTGACACAGGACCACGCCTAGAAAGAAATCGTTTGAATGCGTTCAGAAAACATTCGGTGCTCAAACTTGATGCCAATTCAAGGTGTATAGCTCTTGTTGTCAAACACACAAATAAACAAATATACGCCTTTTGAGAACGAATTCCACGTCCGCGTGATACAGTTACCCTTAAAGGCCCGGCAAAGTCTATACCCACATGCGTAAATGGTTTTATAGACTGAATGACACGACAATCTCTATGATCCGCCATTAAAGGTGCAATTGTTTTAGGGCGTAGCCGAAAACACGAATTGCATTTATGTACTCGATTTCGAATTAAACTACGGGCTGACAGTATCCAATATTTTTGCCTCAAAATAGACATTAATAATGCGGGACCCGAGTGACAATGAATTTTATGATAATGATCAACCAACAAATTTAAAACGTGATCCTTTCGCGGGAGAACTATGGGGTGCTTTTGATCATAATTTAAATCCGAATTGACTAAACGACCTCCCAACCTTATGATTCCGTCATTCAAGAACGGTCTCAAACGTTGAAATACGGGTTTACACGTTTTTCCTTGTTGTAGATTTATCAATTCCCCGGGAAAGTACGCTCGTTGTATTTCGCGCAATATTTTAAGCTCAACGAACTCTAAATCTGACCCACTTATATATTTTCGATATGGCAACACCTTAAGAAAACGAAATACGTAAACCAAACATCGTAATAATTTATTCCACGAGGAAAAACGCTTTGACAGGGTTAGAATATCATATTCTTCTAAACCAGAAGTCATTACTAACGAAATAGACTTCTGTTCGGGTAGTTCTGTCACCATAGTAACATCAAATGTGGTAAAAGGCCACCGATCAGGCCTAAATTTCATCCACGGTGGGCCATGAAACCATAGCGGGTGATCTAAAATTTGATTGGGGGTAAGCCCTCGTGACAGACAATCAGCGGGATTATCTGTGCCTGCTATATGATTAAAACAGGTAGCCGATAATTCAGATTGAATTTTAGCAACTCTATTACCCACGAATGTCCCCCAACGGTGCGGAGAAGACTGAATCCAACAAAGTGCTACAGTGGAATCAGTAAATGCGTATATATTTTCAATTTTCAAGCGTTTTTCTAAGGTTTCTATTACGTTATGCATTAATTTTGCAAGTATTAATGCAGCGCAAAGTTCTAATCGTGCGAGAGAAACAATTTTCACAGGAGAAACCTTCGATTTTGCACAAGCAACATGTACTGAAATTGCTTCATGATTTTGGACATGGAAATACACTATACCTCCATATGCCTTTTCGCTGGCATCTGCGAAACCAACAATGGTTACGATGCTGCTGGACGTGATGCCAGTATGACGCGGAATTTGTATTCTATTCAGTGAGGAAAGTTCCTCACAGAATTGCGTCCATATCCTTACAATATCGTCGGGAGGCTCATCATCCCAATCGCATTTGTGTAGCCACAATTGTTTAATTAAAAGCTTGGCATATAAAACGACAGGCGCGATGAAGCCCATAATATCCCATATTTTTGCGACACAAGACAATATATTTCGTTTTGTACAACCTGTTTTAGGTGTAGAAGTGACGAACGAGAATAAATCGGAATTTGGTGACCAGTATAAGCCCAATATTTTATGCATGCTTACTTCATCAAATTCCTTTATCGCTGATAAGCGATGCGAATCTGGAATAGATTCCAGAACATTTTGCGAATTGCTGGTCCACTTGACAAGGTCAAATTGGCCAGTCTTCAATAATGCGATTAACTGAGAGGACGTTTCCTTTGCACCCTCTTCAGTTTCCATACTATATACAAAATCATCCATATATAAAAATTCTTCAATAATTTTCTTAGCCTCAGGAAAAGCTTCTCCTTCATCGGAGGCCAATTGCCTGATAGTGCGTAAAGCTTGAAATGGGCTGGATGTAAGACCAAAACAAACGCGGTTAAACTCATAAGTTTTAATATCTTCGCTGGGCGAGAAGCGATACAAGATTCGTTGATATCTCCGATCACTATCTTTCACTCCTATACACAAAAACATTTTGCGTATATCAGCTGAAAGAGCTATTGGGAATACACGAAAATTCATAATTATATTAAATAAATTTCCCTGTAAATTTTCCCCACTATATAAAATATTATTCAATGACACGGAAGTGCTTGTTTTTGCGCTAGCGTCCAGGACTATTCTCAAACTGGTCGTGATTTTATCCTCTCGTACAACTCCATGGTGCGGAATTATGTATGAAGGCATCTCATTTCCTTCATTTGAAGTGCTGAGAGTCAAATAATCCTTCTCTAAATATTCATTGATAATATTATTATAAGCTTCTCTTAATTTTGGAGAGGCTTCCAATTTACGTTCAAGACATAAGAAACGTTTCTTTGCCATTGCAAATGAATCCCCAAGGGTTGAAACATCCCCTTTAAATGGCAAAGTTACTATATATCTTCCATTTTCAGGATCTCTTGTGGTTGTTCTTTGATATATTTCCTCACATTCACGATCTTCAGGACTTTTAATAGACGGTACGTTTACCTCTTCTAATTCCCAAAATCTTTTGAGACAAATATCATCTGGTTCTTCTAGCATGGCACAACAAGATACGCTAACATTATCCTCAACCCGAGTTGGTGCTGATCCCAAAATAACGTATCCTAGAACTGTTTCTAAAGCATGCAGATTATGCCTCTGAAAAGGGTCTTGAACCCTTTTTGACAACAGGAGATGCGGGAAGAGCTGGGCTCCTAGCAACATGTCAATTTCTCCTGGTTCTCCATATGACTCATCCGCCAACGGTAAGTCATTCAAATATGACAATGAAGGTACATCAACTTTGGCGGTAGGTAAGCGCTCTGTAACTTTATTCACAATCAATGAAGTAATGTTATAATTTATTGCTCGATTGAAACGAGAGTAAATTTCGGTCTGTATGGAGCCTGTAATGGGCTTAGACGATCCTCCAATACCCTTAACGGTGGAACAAGACGGGCGTTGATATTCAAAAAATCCTAATTTTCTACAACAATCCCGAGTAATAAAATTGCTCTGAGATGCGCTGTCCAATAAACACCTAACGAGATGTTCATTTCCCTGTGCGTCTATTATTCCCACTCGTGCGGTAGCCAGCAATACAGTACAATGAGTCTTTAGATTATGAGATCGCACAGTTGAAAAAGTACACAAAGCTACATCAGAATTGGAGCAGCCCGGTTTTGGATCATTCAATTGATCAGCTTTCTGGTTTTCAATTCTTTGGGCATTTTGAGAGTCTGACTGCCCCTTGTGTGATGCACCCTGTTCTTCAAAATGTAACATTGTATGATGAAACTTGTCATTACACTTATGACAATTTTGATTTGAATTGCAAGTCCTAGCCTTATGTCTATCACTAAGGCACCTAAAACAGAATCCCTTGCTTTTGATAAAATTGAACCGTTCCCTTACAGTCAATTTTTTTAAATTCTGAACATTTAAACAAATTTCCATGCGATAGATTATTGCAAAGTAAACATTTAATAGGCTGACGATTTTCCTCACTACCAGCGCTCATATAGGCTTGCGTCGATCTTTGTGACCGTTTTAACGTTTCACTTTTATTTTCCACCGATTTTCTTGAAGAACCGGTTCTTTGCAAGATCTTAATTTGTTCACGCACAAATTTCACCAAATCTTCAAACGAGGGGAATTCATTTTCCCGATTGTATGTTTCGAATCCTTTCACCGAGTCCATATCAAGTTTTTTCAATGCAATGTGTAAGAAAATAAAGTCACACAAATTATCTAAATTTACATTTTTAACGGCTGCCACAGCTGACGCAAAATGATCAATAAAGGATTCCAGATTATTAATATTTGCAACAGCAAAGGATTTAAAATCCAAAATTTGATCGATGTATGCAGAAGATATTACTCTTTTGTCGTTATATTTATCGATCAACGAGTTAAAAATAATTTCGTAATTTTCCGGCGATAAAATGATCCCGGCGAACGTTGATTTAACACGGTTACTGATTTTTCCCAACAAATAATATAACTTTTCTGAATTCGAAAGTGTATCGTTATTGTGTACGGTGTTAATAAAACTTGAATAAAATATGGGCCAATTTTTTATTTCCCCATCGAAATATGCCAATTCAATCGGTGGGAGTTTTACACTACATTTTTTCTGTTCACTAACCACCCGCGAAGTGTTTTCCCGATTTAATGATATTTTTCTTTTGATACGTCCGTACATATCGTCGAACTTGAACCATCTTTCAAAATCAGGTTCAAAGTTTGAATCGATTTCCAAATTTAATATATTTATTTGTTGAGATATGTCCTCATACTTACTTCTAGTCAAGTCTAGAGTTTCAACTAACGAAAGAAACTCCTCTAGAATACTCAAGTCGGAAATTTTATTTGATAGTTCAAATAACTTAGTAAGACGTGCATCTAACGCATCTCGCTGAGCCGTCAGTAGTTTCAACTTTTTTTCTTTAGTAGCCATTATGTATTTAGCAATAAATAATTAACCCAAATAATTAATTATAATTTAAATAACGCTATAATTTAATTAACGCTAGCGTAATTGATTAAAGTAAACAATTCTTCTGATAAGTGTTTCCAAATTAAACTCAATAACAACTGAATTATTATTATTCTTGTTTACCAACTATTATTAGCGGTCGTTAATACATACCTACGTACTTAACGCTAGCGAAGTATGTACTCGTATTATTAGAATTCAGTATTGAATACAAGTACCTACTTACACAATACGATTCCTTGCGTTAAACCAGGTACCTACATATACGATTAAATTATTGTCAACCTATAATTTGCCACGAGGAATTAAATGTAATTCGTTTTTAATATAACTATTTGACGGACTAAATTTTAACCCATTTATAATGCAAATGCCATGATTTTGGTACAAATAATGATTATAGATTGCAATTGCGAACGAAAGTAATACAATATAACCCGGTTCGAAATTGGACCAATTTGATGGTTGTGCGGAACTCTTTCGTACGCAATTGTGCGGGGGGTTGCGGTAATGCGGATGCGATATAGACTAAGACAAATAAAAACGAATTGAATTGCCTTAGTGTTTTGCAAGAGGAAAATGAGTAGGAAAGGCCAAAAGACTTACCCCGGTCTCGTTCTCCTTAAGCCGCTGGTTCTGCTCTCTTATCAGTTTGCATACAATTAACATTAACACTTAACACAAAACAAAAAACACAGTGAAATTCACTGCGGCGGGTAAAACTGTTTCACTGGACGATTGTGCTCCAAAATGATCACAGCCGAGTTCAACATATGCGGGTTTTTTTTTTGACACGAAATGTTCGCGGGTAAGATGCAACGATAACAACTGATAACAATACTCCTTGTCTCTGGGCCCGGATCAAGGAAAGGGGACAAGGGGCAAAGGGGGGTGAAGGGTACACATTTAAGGCTATTCAATTTTAAACCTCACGCGCAACTATACCCATATAGATGATATAGGTCTTGAGGGAAATTATTTTCTTCCTAATGTAAAAAATATGTTCGGTTGAAATTCGGAAAGCAGGTCTTAAAAAATATGGAACAACCGCTAATGAGTCATTTCTTATCTTTTGAGAGTTTGTTTCATAGCTCATAATAGAAAAGATGTTGCGAGTTAAAAATAGTTGGGTTGGTTTATAAAATGTAGACATTACAAGCTGTGCACTAGGATGGTTCCAAGGTATAAGGTGAAAAAATATTTTCGTCCTAATGCCGGCCTGACCCCCCTAATATTTGCCATTTGTCTAGAAAATAAGATTTGGAAAGTGTTAGCTCAATTGGATAATACTAACCTGTGCCTCATCGAGATTAAATATGAAAAAACGATTTTTTGCAATAAAAAAAAAACTCCGTTTAATCACCTTTGATCAAATTTTGTTTCCATTGAACATTATACATTATTGAACAATATAATAAACAACATCATATTTAATAAAATAATATAATAAAACATAAAACAAACTTTTTTTTCAATTTGCAATGTGTTTTGATACCAATGCGGTAAATACTGGTCGCTTCAACGGAACCTGCGTTTTGATGGAGCAATTATTAGAGAAAAATCTTAGCATGTCGCCACCATATTTTAGAAATTATTCTCAAATCAGTTTTTGATTTAAAAATGGGAACAACTACTGGACCCCACTCAAATATTTTTTTAAACTTTCAGACTGGGTGGTCGAAGCTAGACAAGACAAAATACAAAACTGCTATTGAAGATAAAAATATCAGACATAAAGTAGGGAATTCAGATGAAATATCAATTTTTCTTACAGAACAATTAAAAAACCAACAGCCAAGGGATGATTACAAAGAATTAATTCAACTTTCGTTAGTTGTGTCAGGACATACTCCCCCAAAAGATACTTTTTTCAAAATTCCTGGTGCCATTCATCAAGCTAGATTGATGGTGATTGATTTATTGTATCAAAATATATCTTTTCAGGGATCAATTTACATTGAAAAATTTAGAAAAAAATGCTATCACTGACATTTGTTTATTTTTAATAAAAATTTATGTAAAAGCATGATTTAACGCCCCCAAACCCACTTTGGCCCCCAACCAAGACCTACAATTTTTAAAATCTCTTGTAAAATATAGAGAAATCGATAAAGAACTTGCTAACAAGGCACTGTCTACAATGATTAATCATCTGTGGTACCTCAATTCTGAGCAAGTCGCAATTTCTTTCTTCGATGAAAAGTTAGAAAAAAGTGTCAAAACAAGCATGGCTGTAAAAAGTCTACAATTAGTTCCAATTGAAGAACAAACATGTGATAGGGATGTGAAAGCAAAACTCAGTCTCCATTAAGTGCATAATTTATTGGACAAAGGTATCGATTTTTTTGTTTCTCATCAAACTCAAAATTTTTTCAAAAGATTCGAAATTGATACAGAATTTTTAAATACGGATCCTGATATATGGTGTGAAAATGCACATTATTAAAAAGCAAAAAAAAATAGTGAACGGTTTCAAGGTTGTCAATGACACAACTGAAAGAGGGGTAAAATTAATCCAAGACTTCAATTCCTGTTTGACATAAGACGAAGAACAACGACAGTTTCTATTACAAGTTGTATCGGAATGTCGAAAATTTTTTCCTGACTCTTCAAAAGCCACGTTATCTAAGCTATTACGGCCTTAATCTGATAATTAACTGTAAATTTAAATAATAACTTCTTTCTTTCATAGTGCTTTCTTTTGTATATTTTAAATAATAAAACTTTGAAAATTATTTCTTCTTGTTTTTTATACCTTTTTGCATTTATTTTCTCGTAAATCCATCATTTTCAATTTGGGTTTTGCTGTATTTACTTTGAAAACAGTTTTAACTACACCCTTTTTTATCTACCAATTGAGAAAATAAATAAAGCAAAATCTGGACAGCACATGTAAATAACTCTTGCAATATTTGTTAGGTGTTTTATAAAAAAATATTTTTTTATAGAAAGTTAAACTTCAACCTTGATGAGGCACAGTTTAACCTTATCCAATTGAGCTGAAACTTCACCAATCTCATTTTTTAGCCAATTGGCAGCTTTATGGGGGGTCAGCACAAAAAATTCCAACATTGGTTTTTGTAACCACCCTACTGTGCACACAAGGACTAAGCACCAGCGCTCACCGTTCAAGAGTTATATAAGATTCAGAAAAGAGATTTCTGCTTTATAGCTAATTTTCGTTTGAAGAACAGTTTCTCACGAACAACAGAAAATGTCGCATCGATCACGAACATGATATTAACAATTTTATTTTAAAAATAACGAGGGAAATTAAAAGATAAAATTAAACAACCTTGATTTCAAAGTCAAATGAAACATTACCATAAGAACTGTACTGACACGAAGCCTCCGTATGAAATCATTGTGATAAAGAGACCATGACGTAAGATATTATTTCATTCAACAACTTAAACGGACCACTTGTAATATCAGTCATTGAAAATATTGTATGAAGTAATCCTCTTATTGTGAATTTACACCTGTGTTTACTTTAACTGAATTGGTACAATAAATGTTTCTCTGTACGAGAAAATAACCAAGCGCTTAATAATAGTCTAAGCACCTACAAAAACTCGCGTTGTGGGTTAAGATAAATTTGGTCAGGTGTCACGAATGCCAAAGTAATTGCAACTGAATTAATATTGCATGTTTACCGACGGAGGAATTTAAATTGATTGATTGAATAACCATACCAATGATATTTTCTCATTTTTTTGAACTCGCTACATTCTTCTAGAAGTCAATAAAAAATGTATGTAAATAAAGTATTATTTGGGGTTTTATGAGCGTTTTGAAAAAAAAACTATCAATCTTTACACGTTTTTGATACGTTGACGAGGCATTTCAATGGGCCATGGAATTGTTTCACACTTTCTAAATTCTGTTCACCGAAAATAAGAAATCAATTAATCGAGTACAGCAATTCGTTTCATTCGCTTCCCTCTTTTCGCCGCCTGTAAAGTTAAGTGTGTCGAGTCTTAGACGCATTTCGTGAAAGAAACTAACAGTCATCATCTGTAACCATTACAATATCTTCAAGGAAGTTTCAATAGAAGCTTAAATATTGTGTTCAATATAAGTTGAGACATCCTGTATTTGTTATATCTGCTAGTAGAATATACTATTCTACAAATAGAATATATGACGCAAATGTGAATGGTATCAGAAGTCGGGGACAAGTCGGTCAAGTGAATCAGATACTTGAGTCAGAATAACAATAGATGTATGAGACCATGAATAAATGTGAATGAGGCAAGGAGTGTGTGCCAAGACCGAGTTTGTTTGGCGGTCCGTCCTCTCTGCCTACCCCTTCGGAGAAACGGCGTGATGTTTGGTTAGTTAGTTAGTTAACATTAATAATTTATCTAAAACAACCCCTACTTTCTACCGGGAGAACCAATAATGATATTTTTATGCTTTTTAAATTACTGAAATAACTTCGTATACACTGCCCTTGTTAAAATTATCCTTGTTCCTGTTAAATCTACTTAACTCTACCATATTTTCAACTTTGACAACCATGGAACTAGGATTACTCTTTGGTGATAACCATAGCATTAACTATTCATATCACTCCCCACTGGCACGATATCATCGAACTTCCAATACATATTCAGACCTTTTCGATGTATTCAAAACCGCTCTGCCTACATCAAATCAAAAATAATTATTGTGAATAAAATATATTTACTGTGGTGATATGTATAATATTTATATTATGTGGGTACTGATATAATATATTTCTATATTATATTTCTATATTATGTAAATTTTCAACATGCATTATTATGTTTTATCAAAGCCCTGCGGCCTTTTAATAAATAAATAAATGCAGAAATGGGAGTTTTTACAGACCATTTCCACTATTCTATAATTCGATTTGCGCTGCTACGTGTTTACGCCAAAGTTATTGAACTTAAAGATTTTGTCCAACGGTTTTCCATTCTTCGAGCGATGTATCGGTACTAGGTACTGCACAAAGCCATTTTATTGTATATATTATTAATACTTTTCTGTATAGTTATTCTGTTCTGCATTATAAATAAATTAAACCATTTTTCTATGTTTGAACCACTATTTATATACGCCGATAAAAAATATAAAAAATATAGTACTTCAAACAATATATATATTGTTTCATATATATGTATTGTTTCACTGTGAATTTTTTCCAATCTCTTCATTTAATATCATAGCACGTATTTTAGCAATCTATTCTGCGATACTTTTAACCAAGATAAATCTATTTTAATTTTAGTATCTACCTACTGAAAATAAGTATGGCGCCCTTGAGGGGGGTTTTCACAAAACGGCGGTATTCAAATCATTCTATTATTGTTATTATTATTGCCAGAAAACTTTTTTTGCGTTAACTAAAGCAGAGTTATAATTTGTTATTACAGGTCTTATTACAACTATTTCGAGCCAATTATTTTTATATGTCTACACAATAGGTATACACGAAATACGTTATTTACGTTTGAACAGGGGATGTGTATTACGATATCATATATAAAAACATGTATCGATATTAAATTTATTTTATAGATGTCCTATTCTATGGAAAGGTTTGTTGGTAAGTGCAATAGTATGGAAATGCGGGATTTGTTTGCTAACATTGGCAAATATTGACCAACAGTAGGTATGTAGGTACATAATATGTAATGTCGTATTTGCCCTCCTCCCAGACATTCGCTTCACGGCTGATGGAGAAATTGAAAAAATACACTAAATAAACAATATTTTTTACTGATGAGATTCTCAGGACAAACAGTGCCGGCTGATGAATTTTTAAATGTCGAAAAGTAAAATTTTTAAATGAGATTTTCAATCTACTCTATTCAATATGAATGCTGCAGTATACTAGTCATAATCCCGGACAAACCTATAGTTGAAACGATGTCAGAAACAGTACGAAGCCTGAAAATTGTTTTATCTCGTTCCTGTGCATTATTTCGAATGCAAATTTTCAAAAAACCACGAAACGAACTCACACGAGAGAAAGATAATTTGAGCACAGATTAAAAAAACTATTCTTCTTTCTAATAAATTGTCGCTTATCAGATATAAAGATTATAACGGAATTAAGCACCATGTAATATATGCAGAGAGCACGAAGCAGAAGAGAATCATAAAAGAGTTTTGACTAAGGGTTGAAACTTTCTCCCCAATGACTGGAGCTAACAATTGAGCCAAATCCCAATTAATTAGGAGCGTCATTAATTTTGAATATTAACTGCCGTAATGTCATACATTTTCGGATAATTTAGTGATTGCCACCAAAAGTTAATAGAATGCATTATCATCGACAACAAGACTGTCTGCCGTTTTAGCTCGATCGGATGTCGAGAAGTTGGGTTAATTTCCGCTTCCAAGATATCATTTGATTCACGCATACATTCAAGAATACAAAATCGAAATTCAAGTAGATATTTTTGTAATGAAAAACTAATGTGTACGTTTTGTGCGCATAGCACAAAGAATAACATATTATTTCTTAGCAATAATTATTAGCCTGAAACACTCATCTGCGATTTAACAGACTCAATTGAAAAATCATCTGCGAAAAAAATACCGGCCGGAATTGAAGCAGCGGCCTTCTGATTACCGGTCAAGTGCTCTACCAACTGCGCTACATCGGATTATTCAAAACCCGCTAATTTATTCAATATCTGCTGGTATTTTTCATTCAACATTTATTTCTTATTAGTTTCTTTTTGTTTTTGCTGTCAGTGGCATGTATTTTTTCTTTTATTTAAATATTTTTAAATTTATGTAGGTTTTTCGGGCTAGTAATTATTGCTTAAAAATAATATGTTATCAAATAGATATATTTTAAAAGAATCAATTGAATAAAATAAGTACGGTACCTACTGTAAAAATCCTTTGATTTTACTAATCTGGACGACATTTAGGACGGATTGCTTTAGAAAATATGAATAATTCGAATGTTAATTTTCATGTTCTGTGAAAGTTCTTTTCAAGTTCTGTTATGATTTCAGTTCTGTCAAGTACCTTTAGTGATATAATAACATAACTTAAATAGGACTTTCACGGAACCCAAAAATGAACGATGAAATTTGATGAATTGTACAAATTCTAATATATCTACAAAACAAACTTAATCTATATTCACCGTCCTAAAAATAATGTTGGTCCGGCTCTATTGCAGGAAAGCCACCCCGCAATACAACAAAAATTCTGAAAGTTAACATATTGATGGCTATTTCTCAAAATTTAAATCGTTTAGTAGTTTATTCTGAGTGCGTGCAAATAACGTTAGATTACTATAACTTGGCTTGCGTACGTGTAGCGCAAAACAGAACGTCGTACATTTTAAGGTAGGTACAAGTATCTCTCACAATATGAGTACAATCAACTTCCGTTCATGGCAGTAGGTATGTGGGCTAAGTTTAAATCATTTGAACATCATGGCAAATATTGACACTGGCATTAGGTGCGATTAGCAAACTTTACAAACACAAGACCACATTGAGCGCCAAAGATTACAAGTTAACGACAAAACATACAACATGTTTTATTTGTTCAGCGATACGGCCATACTGATTTATTGGATTTTATATTAGATATGACATCTAGCGGGCGAAATAAAAGAGAAAAAGAACCGTAGTTATCTAATAAGTACATTTTTACTTTGACAATGACAGATGGACATTTTTTTAAACCTGACAATTTATTTATGTAAGTTGAATGCATGTTTTCTAAATAAGTGTACAATTGTACTTCGTTGTTATTCAGAATTTATTAAAAAATCGACTTATGTGGCTCCAAAAAATCATAAATAGTCGCTACACAAACAATATGATCCTCAGAATGTGGAAATTTGTACAAATGTATAAATACATAAATTTGATCTCAGAAATGAATTTATTATTATATGTAAAAAAATATGCTAGAGAAATGCCGAGCAACGTCCATCATGTATTGATCGCATATTGTGTAAAACAAAAGATACCGACAAATTACATTCAATTGTGAGATCGCGAACATAGATATATTTTGCTATGTAAATATATTTTTTATGTACTCATATAACATCCTGTACCCTCTTATATATATTAAATAAATAAAAAAACAAATAATATTACTGACCATCACACTTGCAACCATATACAATAAATCAATATTTAGAATGACACAATTTCAGATAGCAGTACTTCCAAAAACCTGGCAACCCGTATTAGAATCTTCATGAGCTGAAAAATGCGCAAATATTTTTGATAATATTCTCTGAAATTATATCACAATATCAACTGATATTAAAACTATAAAAATTAAAGAAAAATTCAAAAAATTAAAGCCATGGATCTCACACGGCTTAATTGTGTCTATTAGAAAAAATAGGAGTTATAACTATATTGCTTAACAGAAATATTTCCACTAGATAAAAAATAATCATATATTTAAAAAATATATACTTTTTTGTATTTCTTGGGCATTATTTATGAAACAATATCCAAACATTTTTGTTTTTGTTTTATTTTCCAATGTACATTTGATACTTAAATTTTGTTTACTTTGCTACCGGTTTCGACACAACCGTGTCATTAACTAGCAATCTTACAAAGTTTTAAGATTGCTAGTCAATGATACAACTGTGTCATTGACTAGCAATCTTACAAAGTTTTAAGATTGCTAGTCAATGACACAGTTGTGTCAAATAAAAATCAAATAAAACTCAAAAAAACAAAAACAAATTAACCTCTTTAATTAAAACGAATACAAACATTATAAAAAGAACTCTTATAAAAAGTCAATGAGTGCCAATAATTTATGCTATATCGGCACCTATACCTTCTGCTGCTATATTCTGATTTCTAGTAGTAATCTTTTAAAATTGGACAATCGAGCTAACGTCCAGGATACTGAGATATGTTCTGGGGATTCTAAAAGGATGCGAGAATAACCTATTAATTGCTACCCAATTTTTAATGCACAAATTATAATCTTGCTATGAATTAATATTTGTGCTGGAACCTACCCTGATGTATGGAAGTGGGGAATAAAACTGGCAGAGATAGGATGAAGGTAGACTGAATGCTGTTGAAATGATATCCCTGAGGCGCATGTGTGGTAAAAACATGTATGATCGTGTGATAAATATGGAGATCCGCAAAGAGTGTTAGGCTGATGTAAGCGTAATAAGTAAGATTAATAAAGGGACACATAGATGGTTTGTGCATGTAGAGCAAATGAGCGAAGAAAGGAGTGTAATGATAATATATGATGCGAATGCGAATGGTAGCAGAAGTCGGGGACGCCCGAGGAAAACATAGCACGATCAAGTGAATCAGATACTCGAGTCGAGCCATTTCAAGAGTCAGAATAATGGAAGAGTATGTATGAAACGATGTGAATGAGGCAAGATCGAGTTGTTTGGCGGTCCGTCCTCACTGCCTACCCCTGCGGGGAAACGGCGTGATGGTTAGTTAGTTAGTTGGCCTAAGGCAAATAGTAGGCAATGAATCACTCAATCGGTGCTCAGTTAAACAGAACAATTTTTACAACAAAATCTACTCTTTTTTTAATATTTTAACTACTGCAATTTTACATCTATAGATTTCTATACGAGTACCTGTTACAACAGCTTACGGTGCAAAAAATAGACCCATCTATGTATAATATTCAACTGGCAATGCTTTCGCCTGAAGTTGCAAAAGGTATACTTTATGACGTTTAATTAAGTTCCTAGCATGTTACAAAGCTGGCTCGATGCGTTTCCTAGAGCTTATTGCCTGCCGGTCACTTCCTAGTACCTATCCACTCGAGAGATTAGTGTCATATATATGTACATTTACGAAATTATTTTATTAACACCATTCCTCATAATATTAATATGGAAACATATGAAACTGCTTGCTGCATTTTGTGGACAGTGCAGAAAATGAAATTAGTAATTTGTTTACCTACTATCGATATTTCGGTGACCGGATAAATCATCACAATGATTATTATTCACATCTTTAAAAAGTTATATAAAGTCATGGAAAGTGGTGAAACAAAAACTTTATTAACTGGGTTAAGTAGGTTAGGTTAGGTTAAAAAAAAACTTCATTGTTTCCAATGACTTTATATCACCTTTTAAAAGTTTGTTGAATTGTCACTGTGTTGAGTTATCATGGAACCGATATTACTACCTATAGTACTTACTAACCAATGTTAAGAAATTAATATGAAAAAGTATTGAACATTTTTTCTAAATATTTTCACAAGCGTAGGTGCATTTCACTACCCCTCAACAATAGCACAATCTAAAAAGGTACTTTCATTATTTTTTTTACTACACAAAAACTTTTGTTGGAGAAATGAAAAAGGATGATAAAGGTTTTTTTATGTTGGCAATTACATTTTATATAACGATTTAAAATGTGTAATTTTTTATTAGTTTGTTCATGACGTTTTGATTAGCTTGTTCATGTTCACTATTCAAACGACATGTTCGGTTTTTGTTGGTGAATATGGCGTTATTGACGTCACACAGGTCAACTTCGGTGAAAGCCGTCTTACCAGACAATAGCGTTTACATAATGACGTTATAGTCAGTTGATACCGTTTCGGAATGTGCGGTTTTAGATCGTTTTTAAAATCAAAAATTATGAATGAAAATATCAAAGTTACAAATTTATTGTGCGATCGCCAGGATCAGAAATATAAACTTTAAATTAAATTTTAAAGTCCATAGTTAGTGAAAATATCCCATTCCATTACCTAGTCGTTCACTTTTCGTTTCTTGGGAAATATCAAACCAAAGGGCTTTGCAATTCATAGAGGAAAATACAACATTTCGTGTGGGATTGCACTAACCTCCCCACATTCTGGAATAAAATTATTATTATTATTTTTCGGAATTACTTTTATTGAGTAAAACCTCAAATTGTAATATTTAAATATTGAAGACAATATTAGTGATTTTTAAACGAAAATGAAATGTAAAAAAAAAAATTAAAATAAAATGTCCCAGATGTGACCGTTTCCTTTTCTGATTTTTCTGTTTCAGATTTTCGTTTAAAAATCACTAATATTGTCTTCAATATTTAAAAATTATTATTATTATTTACACTAATCTAACAAGAACATATTATTCAATTTTCACCTACTCATTGATAATAACACTTCTTTACAAGAAAAATATTAATATTTTTAGTATTTTTACCCCAAGGGCGCTTAATAAGGCTACAAAATAACCAAGAACCATTTTTAAATTTACCCAAAAAGCTTGATTCGAATGTAAAAAAAATAAGTGTTCTTTGTATTTCCATATTTCTTACTCAAATAAAACATGCATGTCGATCAAATATTATATTCGCTAAGGCTCGGTATATCAGTCAGTCCGTATCCTCGCTATGTACGATATTCCTCGCTCAAAGTAAAGGAGGCTAAATCTGCCGCTCAATCACGCTGAGGCTTTAGCAGTCACGTGTCAAACTTGACGTTTATATTAGTAATTTCATACTTCCATCTCACCGAAATTTACATAAAGTGCCTAATTTCATCAGTGTGGAGTATTACATTCATCGGGCGTTGAGGAATGTCAATGTTATTAATTGATAATCAATATATAATTGTTTGGTAAGGAATTTTAAAAATTTTGACGTCAGGACAGTTTGTTTTCGAGGGTTATTTCGTCATACTATCATGGAGAGTCCAGCAACAAGCTTTTTAAATGATATCCTCGCATACAGAACCTGATTGAAGTTGGGAAATTTATCAAAAATAACTTGTGAATGCTGCCGTCGAAGTCGTTGACATTTTTAAAGCTCGCGATCATAGGTATACTACTCTTAACAGTAGAGTGCGTAGATTTACCACTCACGTGGATCCAAAAATGATTTATATTGAAATCACAGACAACACGTGTAATATTTGTTATATCTAGGCTTATGACCTATATACGGTTTATGTTCTTAGCCGCGCTAAGCTCGACATTCCAACCAAGTCTAGTTTTAAATCGGCTGATCTACCGGGGCCAAGTGGATTACAATTTTGTTATTATTTTTTATTAAAGAAGTAAATAAATTACATATAAAATCGTGTGTACATAGGGTTTTTACATATTAAGATATTTGAATAATACTCTCATAGAAGCGTTAGCTTGTGTTTGGAGAAGGAGTGCAAACTACATTATTGTAGTTATTTATAAGGAATTAATAATATTAAGTAGGTATATTACCTACTTCATATACCTACTTAAGTGAATTTAGGTATTGACGGGCTAGTCTAGCAATGAAAATTAGGTTTGGATTTCTTATATCGTATAAGGTTTATATTCTTAGCATATCTATTGAAAACCGATAATCTATTTAACAACAACAAGTACAGCTGCTGACCGATCAATCATCAACAGAAAATAATATTGCATTATAGCAGATTAATGCGCTTGATATTACACGCAATATGACGCACTGTGCCCCGATGAAAGTTCAGTTGTATCCAAAACTAATTGACATCAGATGCAATAAAGCGGTATGGGTTCATATTAATTTCGTGATATTAAACATAGGTAATCATTTCGGTTGTCTGTGATGTGAAATATTCCTGCGTAATTAACTCAAATTAGCATAGATTTACTTAAATTTGGAACTTACGATTGTCTGAATTCAGACAAGCAATAAACTAGGTACCTACATATAAACCGAAGATTATTTTTTTTTATTTAATTAATAATACTATGTATTAAATGTGTATTGCTTATGTTTTATTTGTATTTTTGACAGATATTTTATCAAGTTTAACAAATTATTATAAGTCGCCTGAAATATCAATACAAATTGAAAATATCTTGATATGAATATTAAATACCTTATGATGTCCGGTCAGGTGCTCTACACCACTGAGCTACTTCGGCTTATTTCCAACACGCCACATAATTCAATATTTACTAGTACTTCAATCAACAATTACTGCTTATTATTTTTTTCAGCTGTAAACAACCATTTTTATTTTTGTAGGAAAGGCTTTGTTAGGGCTAAATTTCCCACTAGATGGCGTCGAGACATATTATATCTACATTTGTCGGTGAAATATTTTGACTTGTCAAATGTTATTATATTTTTAATGACAAACTAATGTTTATAAGACAAGGTTATATGACAAGATAAACTTTATTTGAGATATTTCCAATTTTTATTCTTATTTCAGGCGACTAATTATTTCTTATAATAATTTGTTATCCTTTGTGCTTTACATAAAATCTTGTCTTATAAACATTAGTTTATCGTTAAAAAAATAATTTGCTAACGATGTTCACTGGAAAGGATAATTTCTGACGTCTCTCTAGTTTGTCACCATATTATAACAGAATGCCAATATTTGTTTTTGAAAGAAAATGTGATCCTGATTCAAACATTTTATTAATACAATTGATCCTGTTAAAATAGTTATAACATACAAATTTCCTGATAAAATATTAGTAAAATATATCGAGACCACGTGTTCTTTTCTGAATAAGTATCATGACGGCCTGCGATAATATTAGTTTTCCAATATCTATAACAATATTTTTATGAACACGTGTTCCGCCGTCCTCATAAAACATTCGCTTTCAACTGATTCGTTGTTTGGAACTCTGACAATTTATTCAATAAAGGCCTGCACTCGAGTTTTTAACAGGAAAATAAATAAGTTTGACCAGGTTTTTTAAATAAATTAACCGTATTTTATATCAGTAAGTTTTCTAGGTGTACTTTCAGGTTCACAAATCTAATTATTATAATATTCCGTGATTTGTTACGGGAACCAATTTCTGTGCGAAAGTGTACAGAAAACAAGGCGATTATTTCTGTGTGACTAAACTGTGTTGTACTATGAATATGAATACTGCGTGATGCGCAGATCGCTAAGCACAAAGAGCACCATAATGCCTGTTATACACCCTGTGTAACCCAGTGGCGTGCGAGTGCATTTGCTCTATGGGCAAAGTGTTTCTTAAAGCTATGACAAGAATTTTTTTAACTCTTTAATTAACTCTTTACATTTTAGATGTTTGTTTTGGTCAGGTGAAAATATTAGCTTACAATTTGCCTTCCTAGATATACGAGTACCTATTCAATAATCCAATGACAATTTTTTTCTCCTACTGTTATATCTGCCTTACTTTGCAGATTTAAGTGTTGGGAACTCTTTGTTAAAAAGTAAAAGTTTCTACTTATAATTGTGTTTATTTACGTTACAAATAATAGGTCTGAATTTAGCTACACTGTTCATTACCCGAGGGTTGGTAATTCTCTGTCAATCTCACAAGTAATTGTTACACTCTAGCGACATCTGTCGGACTCTGGAGTAAGCTTTATGTCTAGCGCCATCTATAGCTTAAATACTCAACTTATTACCATACATCACACATATAAAAAACAAAGTCATACAAAGTTTCTGGTAAATAAATCATTTATTCTGATTTATGCGAAGTTTGGTTCATGATTTTCTTTCCTTTTTATCCTAATAACATTTTTTTTCAACCTTGGTTTTTGCCATGACCGTCTTATTAGGATTTGTTCCTGTGTCAATACAGATGAAATACTTGAGTAATTTTGTTTATGGAACTACAGATACACAACATACTTAATATTTAGTAAAACACTGAATCTGGGACAAATGTATGAAGGAAGGGAGGGATATATCAGAAGAGTGGATAACTCTCAAATAGAAAGGGCCAGATTTTAGTTGACCAGTTGCTAATCCTGTGCAAAGAAGAGCAGTCCGTCTGATTGAGAATTCGTTGTTAACATACCAATTGCCTTGTCTAATGCACATACGTAATGTAGCCATGTTAGGTTTATTCTACGGGGATTTTAATAAAAACCTGCTCTGGGGAGCTAGCAAAATTGATCCCATGTGCAACGGTGCACGTAAACGAAACTCGGCGTACAGCAGCGGAACGCCCGTTCAGAGTAGTTGATGTTGGCTTCGTGAGAACGAGTTGTTTGTTATAACCGCTTTTATGCAAGTCGGCCAGTATATAAACTGAGCTAGTATCTGTTTTTTTTCTACTTCGCTTAATTCCTTCCTGCAATCTCTACCCTAACCCGTCTCACAACGCTGCCCATCCGGTAGCGATATAGTCCACCTGTCTTTGCACTGTACAGACAGGGGGCTCTTGTGAGATGTCACATATAAAGAATTACAGAATTGAGGTGTGCACAGGTTAGAGACATGCAGATTTTCAACCTTTACGTACCGGACGCCACTGATACAACGATAACATTAGCAGCGCGGTCTATTCACGAGGCAGCCACTAAAGAAAGCCGTAACTTCATTAGTTTAGCATTCAGCCCCACAAAGCTTAGAGGGAAACTGATGGGGTGGAGATATCCCACTATATACCCCACTAGTACATTGAAAGTGCCAGACATTTAAATTCGATTTACCTTTTTACATGCATATTGCATCCAGGCATATTAAATCGCTGTGCAAATGTTTGCATAAATTAAGCATTGTAAAAGATGATAAGCATGTACTGTCTTCTTTTGACATAGTTCAAACGTATATTCAACTTGTATTTTAGTTAATACTAGCGCAGACCCGTGAAAAATCACAGATTGTTATAATTGCAGGAGACGCTTAAGGCCCCGTAGTAAGCGTTCAAAGATGATTTGAAAGGGAGATTTGTAAATATGAATGTTAGAGGGAGCGCGCTAATATTAAAAAAACTACAATAATTGAGCGAAAATGGTGATTTAATAAAACACGACTCGTTTTAAATGGAGCAAAAATCGCTCGTCAGGTGCTTTAGTTGCATTTAAAGATACACTGCGATTTTTTTCATGCCTATAACATATTAAATAACATAAAAAACGTGTTTTTAATAATTTTCGGAGCTCACTTTGCGATTTTTTTCTGTCCAGGCAATTTCATATAATTAACGTTTTGGAATAACAAATGTTTAGATATTATCATCAAAAATAACTTTATTTTGGAACTTAAAAACTTAAAGAATTGACGAGAAACTTGTTATGAATTTTTAGAAATTGGATATGCGAGGGCTTAAAGTACATATTTTTTAAATATGCGCCTCAGGGTCATTGCCATTCAAAAACAAATACATATTGCAATTTTCCATAAAATAATATTTTATTTCGTTGACAAATTAGAGAGAAGTTCAGAACTTTTCGAATGAACACCGTAAATAAACTATAAAATCATGAAATCTGTCAAAAAATTTAACAAAATAAATACATACTTCAAATATAAAAATAAAATTAAAATTAATAACTAACATTTTACACGCAGGCAAACGAAATTAGTATTTTCAATAACCTCCTATATAATATATGTATTTACTAATTACTTCCCAATTCTAATGAATATCGACCAAAAAACAGTGAAAATTTGCTCACTGATCGAGAATATTTCCTGCCTGTAGTGGAGATTTTGAAAAAAATATAGGTATGCACGTACCTATGTATATATTTTGTTGTGAAAACTTAACCGAAAGAACAAAAAATCTCTAGACATAATATTGGAAAAACGTTGTTATAATATGTGTGAGTGATTTTCTCAAATGCATAATTTGTTTAGCTTATCAGTACAATGAATAATATTTATTAAAAAAATACTAATAATTAGGCTACTAAATCAAAAATCGAATGGCAAGATGCAATTGATGAATTTTAGCCAAACTGGCATCAAACAATAATTTTGATTAAGTATTAACACCGAAAAAACGTGGTTCACCATTCATCATTCATGTTTGGGGAGTTAACACCGTACACATAAGGTATTTAAGAATATTGCATAATATCACTAATAATCGTTGAATTTCATAGTTTTTTTTATGAGAAATACCTACCATCCTTTTTATCGCCGCACAAACTAACATGAAAATGGAAAGTTGACTTATTATTATTATAGTTTGAGCTACAAAATACAGATGGCTCTAGTGTAGATAGATCTTAGAGCTTACATACTTATCCAACAGATGTCGGTAGCATATAATGTCGCCCAACCATGGTGCGTATCAAGGTCTTAGAGTGATAATTATTACTCTAAGATCAAGGCTCGGGGAACCTTAAAGTTTCGAGAATCAGAGAGAGGTTTTAAGAACATACTAGAGGAAATTTTAGCCCGTCCAGGCCGTCCCATACACTTGTTCCTGATAATAAAGATTTTTAATGTAATTAAAGACACAGTGTTGTGTTATGAAGAAGGGGTTACTACTTCAAGTATCCATTCACAACATTTTTTTTTAATATTTTTTTTTATATTAACTCCACACAGGAGGCCCTGAAGAAAATAATTTCCCTCAGGGCCTATGTCATCTTTGGGGATGCTGGGTGGAGGGTCTTTTTGTGGAGAGGAAGGAGTGAACATGGGTCTTGAAGAGTCCCATGTTGTAGGAGGGAGGAAACACAGAGGCCGGCAGTTCGTTCCACAGCCTAGCTGTTGAACTTAAGAACGAATCGTAGAAGCGACCCGTTCTCATGTGACAAATGTCAACTGTGTACAAATGTTGGGCGCGCGTTTGGCGTGTATCACGACTACGCACCGGTGTCGAAGGGATCAATGACGCTAGTTCCTCAGAGCATCTTCCATTGTAATACCGATAGAACGAAAGATATAATAAATTAACAATACTGTAGTCTTATAAAAATATAGGTATATCGCACAAGTTTTATCGACACTGCTGATAACAAAATATTCCGATATAATTTCTCCATCCAAAGTTACTTTTAGGGTGCTATCCACAGAATTGTTAATACACATTAGAAATGCCTTCCACATAGATTTGAATGGAAATCAACATCGCCACTGACTTACCTTTTGGTTTATAGCCCATTTAGCTCGCGCTCCCTCTAACTCTCGCCTGATATCGTGTATCGCCATACATTAGAATTGTAACCATTATTTAAGGCCCGATTGGCCAGACTTTTAGATCACGAAACACGCCCAAGTTGTATTTCTTCTGTTCTTCTTTATTCCATGATGTTATCGGTAGAGGGAAAGTAACATTAGTCTTCCATAAAGCGTCATATTTGATTCAAATTGACACTGGCAGAAGGGAAGTGACAGCGACGACGTCGGCATCTGACCCACCCCTCGGTGCGGTTCTGTTGGGGCCTGGATAGGGGGAGGGCGTGAGTGACACATCGGAAATTACGCCGAATCGAGTGGAGGGTGGGGTGGGTGGGTAAACTGAAAAGCTCAAAAATATCTATCTAGTTTTTAAGAGCATCATAATTTCTAAAAGATTACAAGTGGGTATATCTGTATTGTCACCATGTCAAAAATCGTAAAACATATATCACATCTATTACATTGCAAACGCAAACTTAATATTACTTTGGGGAAATTTCAGTTCAGTGCATTATTTAATTTCCAATTGAATTGAACCTTCCTACCCAGGAACTGTAGTCGACAACTCCACCATCCTCGCCAAATTCTGATGAGTTAGGACCGACATTTATTTCGTATATTAACTGCTGCGATGTCATCCAATTTCAGAAAAACGCGTGTAAATTTCCGTGTGTGTATGTTTGATTGCCACCCCAATCACAGTTGATAGAATGCATTCTCATAGAAAACGACTCTTCTGCCGAGTTTCAGCTCGACCGAATGTCGGAAAGTGGGTTTATTTCCACTTTCAATATTTGGATTCATTCATTCCCAAAAACTAAAGTGAAATTCAAATATATGTTATTGAAAATAACAATATTAGTAGGTAGCATAAATATTTAATTATTTGCTCAAAATTTCCTCGCTAGGTGTAACCTGTTCTGAGGTAGGTATGGCAGGACACAGGAAAGTACTTACAATATAAATATTTAATTGCAATGATATTAAGAGATTTAAAGTGTTAAATATAGAGAAATATGTGAATGAAAAGAATTAATTAAGTATGTAGTGAGTACAAGAAGACGAAAAGACTACATTTTTAGGTTTGGTTAAAAAAATGATTTTTTTCTGAATATTTTCAAACAAATGCCTATTACTTTATCGTTATTTTTAAGCAAGGGTTTTTCTAAGTAGGCACAGACAGATCTACAGAGCTTTATATTTAGTTTGGGACAAGACTGTTTCAAATACTTCAGTATTAAGAAAATAATTAGTTTGTTCGTCTCTTTTGCCCTCGGAATAAAAATAAGCATGACTTAATCTGTAATGCATTATTGTTTCAAATAATGCATTACACCTTACAAGTTAATAATATTATAAAAAAACAAAAGAGGAGCTCCAACACGGCATGACGCGAGAGTAAAATGAATGGATGTACTCAATATTTATTACACTTAGTTAATTACGTGCAAAATTCTTGAAATCTTTTACATGTCATTTACGTAATATTTGTGATATATTCAGTACAGCGTACGATACACATACACGTTAAAAACGCAAACATACACCACACACACAAAAATACGTCATAGACCACACACCAAAACAACGTGACATTATTGTGATTATAGCGACAAGAAACTAGAATTATTATTTTTATTTTTAAAATCCAGTGGAAGTGACACTCAACTTACCTTTTCATATATATAGGGTTTTCCAATAAGAGGTGTTATTTTGATATTCAATCGTAAAAGATCAATGGTTTCGTTGCTTGTGTGGCACGTAGCGCCGTATTGTTAAAAATAAACGTTGTCCAGATCAAAACCATCCAATTCCGGCCATAAAAAATCAATAATCATCTCTCGATAGCGCAATCCATTCACCGTAACTGTTGCTTCAGCCTCATTTTCGAAAAAGTAAGGTTCAATGACTCCGCCGGACCATATCCCGCACCAAACAGTCACACGTTGAGGATAGAGAGGCTTTTCAACAATAACTATTGGGTTTTCCGAGCCCCAGATGCGACAATTTTGCTTGTCGACGAAGCCACCGAGGTGGAAATGGGCCTCATCACTCAAGATGATTTGCATTTGATTCGCTCAAGTTAATTTTAATAATTTCAATGCGTTGTTGAAGCGTGTATCGTTCCATTTTTATTAATGGCGTAGTTTCTATTTGTCAAATGTTAAAAAATGACAGCTTCAAAAGTAACATCTACCGAAATAGCGGGCTATTCAAAATAACACCTCTTATTGGAAAACCCTGTATATATATCGTTTTGCATATTGCAGCGAGGTAGTGTGTTGTTAAAAGAATTCATAACCTGTCCTTTCATAGATGTCACTAATTTCATTATTGTATCGGTTATTCAATCCAATATTATATTTGAATGCCTTTCTTGAAAGAATTGAGTTTGCACGCAGACAAAACTTTTTTTCAGAATCATACCGTGCATGTAGGGCGCAAACAATTAACTCTCAATATCTTAAAGCATAAGTCGCGAAAGTATTTTTTTTCCTAAAATAATTCAATTAGAGACATCTATGACATAGCAGATTATGAATTCTTTCGAGAGGCCAAAGTATACTAGTATATATATGTAAAGTGATTTCGCTAATAATTCGGAATAGAAATCAAATAAAGAAACTAATACTAATTTACTTCGGTTATCTGGGACACCACTGGGTAAGAGAGAACATGCATAGATCTTATGGTTTTTTTCATAATTAACATAGCTTTTGAGGTGCTGTTTTGGAGACAGACGACTTCAAATATGCACAAAACCAGGAAAAATTAAAATATCCCTCATGCCTACTTCCGCAAATTTCTATCCGAAATCGATGCAAAACGTAACGTCGATTTATTGAGAAAGTTTTCTTGAAATATCTAGATGATCCGGCCCTGAACCAAATGGTGCCTGGCGTTAGTAAAAACCTCAAGGGCCCTTTGTAGGGTCCTTGGCTCCTTGGCGCCTTAACTTGTCTGAGTCCGGACCAAACTTTTTAGATCACAAGGCCGGGACACGCATTCAAAGCAGCCTCCTAACTTGTATGGGATTTTACAAAAAATTTCGTTTAATTTCTTTTTTCAATTTATTAAAACATCTCAAAATGTTTTAGTTAATTTAAAAAAAATAATAATAGATATTTTGAGGTTCCAAGTTAGGAGGCGGATTTGATTCAGTATCCCTGCCTTGTGATCTATAAGGTTTTGGCCCGGAGCGGCCTGAATTCATACAACATCAAAACTAAATTGAATAATCTTTTTGTACCCAAAAGCAAAAGCAATATATATCTAGTAAGCGAACGTTAACATGTAGGTACCTACCTACGTTGATTTTTGTTTTTATTTATAACACAAAGACCACACAGATTCCGATTTTTACATGATTTAGGGGCAACTTTGTCTATTATCATTTATGCCGCAAATTATTGCAAATTAGAAGTAATAAATTATAATACAATGTAAAAAAGACGTTCTCTGGGACGAAATTTGACTTCAGTGGCAACAAACTTTTATAACAACGTAAGTTCGCAAATTTGTTGTTTTTGACCTCAACAAAAAATGGCAGTTTTTAATTTGCCGTTCACAAGAGGTATAGAATCACACGTCACATAAAAATCCTTAATAGATGAATGTATTAAATAAGAGGGTGCACTAGCCAAAGATCAGATAACAAAATTCACAAATTTGTTTTGAAATGCATTTTTCATAATACGTACATTCAAATTTCAACGTCTGACGCCCATTCGTTATAATTCCAATAACTCCTCACACTCCTGTCTTCCTGTCACTTGTTTGTGAAATTAAACCTTTTACGGGGAGCTTATTGCTGATTTTATATTCACCGTATTTACATTTCTAGAGGTCTGGATGAATACATTTCATACCCCATACGTGCGGTCCCTCTCCAAATTGGAGTGGGGAATAGTGTGTGTGTGATTCATCCCTACATATTTCCCCGGCATAAATTTATATGATAATGCGACCGAGCAATCTGAATTATTCACCTATCTATCAGATGTTCTATTTAATGACTGTTTATTTGGTAGATACCTACAAATAATAATTATTATTATTGCTTGGTTAAACGTGACGCTCTATCTATTGTACGTGTTCATAGATGGCGCTAATTAATTTATTATAATTATTATATTAATTTTACAATATTGACACATTATTTGCCGATGATTCAATCCAAAATGGTATTTGTATGCTTATCTTGAAATAATTGAGTTTAATACGGACAAAACAATTTAATCATATTTATATTGCGTATGTACGGGCGCAAACAAATAATGCATTAATTTTAATATTGTAAAGCTTAAATCGTAAAAAGTTTATAACAAAATAATTCAATTAACGCCATCTATGAACTTGTATATTATAACGAACGTCGCATAATATAATAAATAAATGTCTTTGGGTACTCCCAATTGTCTCATAAAAGGGTAGGTAGGTACCTATAACAATGCATTAAATACATATACGTTTACCGTGATTTTGGCAAAGTTAAATGCCCTAAAGTTTATGTTTAGACTTACGGAATTCAATTAGTTCAATCATTTTACGTAAATGAATTCACCTTCCTATAAAAAGTGTATTTTCATAAAATATTTAAATTAACGCCATCTATGAACGCGTATAATATCACGCACGTTACTTTATGGGCTACGTAATGCTTGTTAGATGAATATTTACTAATTTTTTCTTTCAAATCTCAAATCAAATCCAAGGAAAATTGGTATAATAATACTCTCCTTCATGATTTGCGATGAAAGAAAACAATAACATCATCGGTAGCTCTTTGGATAATGTATGTATGTATATTTATATTATTCAGCTTCGATCCCACCGATATATTCTATCATAGAATTTATGAAATATAGAAACGTAGATCAATCATAATATCATTGAAGATTTGGATAATGCCATTGGTGAGAACATGCTTTCTAATCTATAGAAACCCAAAGTTGAACCGACTTTGACTTAATTCTATAGATCAACCAGCTTTAGACAAAATAATAATGTTCAAATACAATTTTCACAAAAAATTAAAATGAACAAATAATGTTATGTTGTTTATTTCGGCGCATCATCAACATGCCTCGATAGCCGTGATCGTCTAGTGGTTAGGACCCCACGTTGTGGCCGTGGTAACCCAGGTTCGACTCCTGGTCACGGCAGCGAATAATTATCGCTGTCTCGGCGGGGCTTTTTTTTTTCTTTTTTACTTTTAATTTTTTTAATACATTTGCAAAAAAAAAGTTTTTTTCCTATTATTATAAATAATAAATAATTTATTACATATTATAATGATCAACTCTATTATAAAAATAATTATAAAATAATTTGGTAGCTACCCCACATAACAACTTAAATTTTAATTTAACAACCTGTTGCCTTTGACTCCTGGTCACGGCAGCGAATAATTATCGCTGTCTCGGCGGGGCTTTTTTTTCTTTTTTACAATTAATTTTTTAGTACATTTGCAAAAAAAAAGTTTTTTTCCTATTATTATAAATAATAAATAATTTATTAAGTACATATTATAATGATCAACTCTATTATAAAAATAATTATAAAATAATTTGGTAGCTACCCCACATAACAACTTAAATTTTAATTTAACAACCTGTTGCCTTTGTTGATAAAATTTCTTCAATTCTGCCGACTGAAGTCTCGGGCCAGGAATTTTACCTGTTATTCGTTTCACCTGTGAATTGGCAGCACTGTCGGGGCATTGACCAATCAAAATAGTTTTTCAGTTCCGCCATCTTTATTATTGTGATATTTTGATCCGGCAGCAGGTCATGGTTTCTCAAATATAAACAAATCTGTTTTATCGTGTTTTTTGGCTGACCATGAATTGTAAATGTTGTGTTTTACTGTTATTATCAATTCGGTGTTGAATATTTCGTGATTTTTAAATTTATTTTCAAATTAAAAGCAATATTACCTAAGTAAAAGATCGCCGGTTAAAAAGTTGTCTTGATTTTTTGTAGTGTACGTGTTTTATTTAAAAACAGTGAGTATAATTCTTATTTTTTATAAATAACACATCAGTTTTAAATAAATATGTTATCCAAAATGGTATGCTTGCAATTTATTTATTATTAGCCTTCACAAAATGTTTCCAAATAATATAACAACTAAATTAAAATAAAATAAGTCGCCCATCTTAAACATTGAATTGCTAACTTTTTAAATTTAATTACATTTTTGTATCCTCAAATATACACCAAAACTATATTCTTTGTTTTTCACGTAACCTCGAAAGTGTATCGTTCACAAACGCATACTACCGCCACCTCTGTTACAATAGAAAAGATAGCGGAGCTTGACCACCCATGCTTGAAAAAAACGTGACCAATATAACAAACTAAATATTTTTTCTGCTAAATTTAAAAGTAAGCACCGAAATTGTTTATAATCTATCTTTTTTTCAGCGGTAACACAAAGGTATCATCATTTTTTATCCAAATCACATAAAATCGGCGGGAAGGATGGGCACTCGTGTGGGTGGCGCTTGTTGCCCGGCCATGGGGGCCGAACGGGCTGGTCTGCCGGGGCTGTTGAGGGACCTTCAGAGACTCTCAGAGGACCAGGACTCGGCTGATGTCGTCTTTCTTTTGGGGCAGCAGGAGGAAAGGGTTTACGCGCACAGGCTCATTTTATCTGCGAGGTTTGTTCATTTTATTTAGATTTTTTAAACAAACAAACATTTTATTGCTATTATCGCTAAAATTGTTTTATATTTTTTTATTGCGTAATTTTTGTGTATTTTTAAAAGCCTTCCATGTAAATTTTATTATATAAAAGTATTATCTGTGAAAATGATTTATCCGTGATTCACACTTTACCTCATAACTAAAACTGTCGCTAGGTGCTCCATGTATTTTCTTTAAAATGTTTGCTAGAATTCGGAACTGTACGAGGAACTGTCACGAACATTGTCAAGAAAGTATAGTATGTGTATGAAAATTTGTATGAAATAGTGTATGAAAATTTGTTTGGGTCTCTATAGGTACTCATATTTTGTTACAAGAAAGGTATTTTTGAAGGACAAGGGTGTTTCGATGTGAATTTTTATACCACGCGTAGTCTAATTCGCGTAGTCAAATTCGACATATAACCACTATTAGCTGCTTCAAGTACCCTATAGTGATGAGATGGTGATGAGGGACTTTATGTTACACTTGAGCCTTGGTGAAATCGAAATAATACATTATCCTATGTATAGTGCTTCTGACAGCTTATGAGCAGGATGGTGAAATACCCCGTGATTTCTATAAAATATACAAACTTTGGTGACTATTTTACTAATGTTTTTGTTTATTTATTGGTAGTTTCGAAAATCTTTTCTTACATCTTGTAAAACTACTGTTTTACAAGAGCTTTTTTTTGACAGTACAGAACAAAAGACTTTTTTTAGGTTCATTGAAAATTTGTATATAGAAAAAGATGGGAAGAAAATTGAAATTAGTTCGAATTCGGGGAGTGCTTTAATTTTTTCCAGGATATCCTTAATTAATTACGTTTCGAAGTGATTCACATTCGTACATTCATAGATCCTTAGATCGCCAATAACGGCCGGAGCGCCAAAAAAGAATTTAGGAACTTGAAAGGTGGGCGGGCCGCCCGCCGTAATGGAAAAGTTACTACAATGCCCCGCTGGTCCGGAATTACCGCCCTGAACTGTGAACCGCCCTTCGTTAGTTGAAACAAAAGATTTACAACACTTAAATAAATGTAGTTAATTCAGGAAGTTTTTCTTTATCACTCTGGTAACGTATGACATACCTACCGTTAAAACGAAACGTAAGTATGCGTGTCTATCTGTATATACATGAACGTTTCAGAGTGGAAGATACTCTCAGTATCGCCCAGGTGAAAGACCACCGTTCAGAATTGAATCGTGGCTTGAAAAGATGTAGCCGTGTTTGGTTACCAGGGTTTCGATTTTTCCATCGTAGTGTCGTCGAAGGTACATAATTACATCCGCCAAACGTCCTAAGTCATTCCACTCGAAGGTGGGCCGAACCACTCGTTGTAAGAGTGGAATGACTTCGTCGAGAATCGTGGCCCAGAAATGAATAGCCAGATTCTTCCCTACCTTCCTCTCCTCGTCTCCTTCCCTCCCCACTACCTGTATATATGAGGATGCCGCTGATATAGTTCCACCGGCTCCAAATGGTTTGGAGCAGTTCACATAAAAATACGAAAATCTTATTTTATTTTCTTAATTTATAAAAAATGGTTCAAGAGGTCTAATATATATTTATATAATGGAGCGTGTACTGGATTTGTATACACATCTACAGTATTATTCCGATTTTTATTAAATTTTGCATACTTCACCTTCAAAACAAGCAGAAGGTCACTGTCTACACCCGGTTCAGAAAAAACTGTGTGCAACGCCGGGGACTTCATCTAGAAAACCCACACATTTTTACATTTTTAGTTTCGTATTGCTTATTTTTAACATTTATTGCGCAGATGATTTTAATATTTTCCTTTAAATATGCTTTAAGTATACAAGCCAAAAAAGGTATTTTCTTATTGTATTGTATGCCACGAATATGGCATAAAATGGCTTGGCGAACGGAGTCTAGAAATGTTCGATTTAAGCGGAAAAAATTATTTTTTTTATTTATTTTGTTAATAATATTAACCTTCCAGCGGGCGCGCTGTCGTAAAATTTACGACAGACGCGCATTATAGCTTCCCCCACTCTTTCCACTTAGTTGTAAGCATCGAGCTTCGAGCTATGCTAGAGTCAAATCAAATGTCAAACATTTACCGCAAGATATAAATGTTTTTCTCAAAGTGAGTTACGGTAGGGCGGTTGAACCGATGACAGAAGAAGAAAACATAAGCTTTCCAAAACGCGGTGTTTGTCGGTTATGTGCACTGGATAAGAAAAGATCCTCAGCATCAATGAAGTATTGCCGTTGCCAGTCCTTTACATGCAAGAACCATTCTTCAGTTCAGGTGGTTTGTAACAATTGTAAGGATGGGAATATTGATTCTGACTAAATAGGTCGATAACAAATTTTGTTTTGAAATATTAAAATGTTTAGAGTGTTGCTTATTTTTTTTTAAAAGTCAAATTTTTTTTAAGTAGGTACTGCCTATTATCATTTTTCATATCCTTGAAAAAATTCCCTAACATTTGTATAAAGAAAACACCACTTACATGGAGAAAACTTGATGACGTAAAATTTACGACAAGCGCCCGCTCAAGGGAAATTTCTCAACGCGCCCGCTGGAAGGTTAAAATAATCAACGGGCTATCGTAAAAAATCTTAGCCATAAAAAAGTTTTTTCTTAAATGCTTTCATAATTTCCTAATTAAAAAAATACATTATTTAGTACTTTAAGCTTACATTTTTTTAAAAGTAATTAACAATTTTATTTTCATTCTACTTAAGCAAAACGATAGGAAAAGCTTCAATTTATCCAAATGATATATTTTTAGAATTCATAATATAAACCGATTAGTAGTACAGATTAAGAGGAAGCTACAAGCCAAAAATGTGCATATTCTTGGTATACCTTATATTGTAGGTAATAAGCATTAAAATCGCTTGAAGAACGGAGTCTAGAAACGTTAGATTTCAAGCACAAAACTGGTTTTTATTTATTTTGTAAATAATTTTATAAGAAAGCAAAAAAGTTAATCAAGTGAAACTGTCACAAATATTCTTAGCTATAAAACATTATTTTTAAAAGTTGTTTGCTTTACGCGTTCATACATTTCTGTTGAATAAATATTTTTTTTGGTAGTTTACATTTATATTTTTTATTGAGTAATTTATTTTTTTATTTGTATTATACTCTAGCGAAACAATAGGAAAACCTTCAATTTATCTAAAGTATATTTTTGGTATTCATAATGTACACCAATTCGTTATAAAGATTAATCAAAATAGTGATTTAGCATTAAGCTTCGCCTGAATCAAAAATAATGATTTCACTGATAGCTTCATCTTAAACTAAGTACATTACAGCGTAAAAAGTTCAGAACTTATTGTTTTTCTTTTTCTTGTCATTTGTATGAGGTTTTTTATCCAGTTAAGAATTTTTCCTCATAAAACTCATTAATGTAATATAAAATCAGTCAAGTAAATACAACCATCAGATGGTAATAGTAATAAGGCCAAATGAGCCGCAGTACTAGTCAGCTAGAAACATGAAAGGGTATTGTTATAAGCCCTAGCTAGTTAGAGGATTACGAAAGAATCCATAAAATCAAAAAAAAAAAATATACATTTTTTACTTCACTGGGAACTTTTAGTAATACATTTGAATACCTTTATACAGTTAACAACTGTATGTTTTTGATTTTTTCATTATTTACAGCCTAATATTTTATTTCTATCTTGTAAGGCGTGTATGGAAGTCTTTATTGTTATGTAGTTTGTGTCTGAAGTAAGTTGGTAGTAAATGATTAAAAACTTCGTAGATAAAAATTGAAATTCTTTGTTTTTAATTCATTAATCATTTTCTGTATTGAATTATTTATCTTTAAATATTTTAATCAAACAGAATAAATTGATGAATATTTGAAATTTTGGCTAGAGTAAATTCCCCCAATGGAGATACAATTTGGAAACACCGTTCACGGTTTGTACGATGTCACCGCGCTTCGCAATAATCGAATCATGGATGTATTCTCTTAATGCTCTCAGCAGTACAACTAATGAGATTAAAATAGACTTCATTACTGGTAACACTGTAGCTATGTACGGATACAGTGTGTCCCAAATTGAATTAACAAATACGTTGAAATAAGTAAACATTTTTCTAAAAATGTATTCTTACAATTTTTACGGTGACCCGACTCTTGATCCCCGACAGTTGGCCCCGACAGTTGACTCCCGGGACAGTTGATCTCCTGGACAGTTGATGCTGCCAGTTGATTCCCCGAACACTAAAATTTTTCCTGCTTTTCGCCTTCATTGGCAAAGTAAGTATACAGAGAGGACATACGGCCGTACAAAAAAAGTCGAAATAATTATATCTGCAGGCGTCTTGAGTGAAAATCCGCTGAACAAATATTTTTTAGACAACAATAATGCTGTGTCCCCGAAGGAGTATGTAGGGAAGATGTACCGCCGAGTAACAATTCGGCCGTATATAATCTATGCATACTTTCTTTACCAATGGGGGCGTACACCCGATACAATCCTTTGAGGGATCAGGTGTCCGGGGGATCAAATGGCAGAGGGATCAACTGTCCGGGGATCGAATGTCCAGGGTGTCAACTGTCCGGGGGATCAACTGTGGGAGGGCCAACTGTCGGGGGATCAAGTGTAATGGAATCCATTTTTACTTTACTTGGACCACAAACATGTTCACAGCCGGCTTTAGTTCCTAGCCATTCTTCTTCAGTCTTCAGTGCTTTTCATTCTACCCCATTTTTCTTCCACGCAATGATCCAACTCTTCCTCGATCTTTTACTGGATTTCATGGGAACCTACAAAATCTTACAATAGTATCGTGCTCAAAAAATTATATTCTCTAGTGCAGGGGTGGTGAACCTTTTCCCTGAAGTAGTACCTATCATCCCCGGGCCGCACTTTGATTTTGTTGGCGTGAGGGGGAGAGTAAATATTATTATTATTATTTTACTCCCAAGTAGGCAAATGCCCGTATCATAGTGGTAACATAAAACAAATAAGAACATAAAAAATTACAATAATATAATAATGTGCATATTTGTTTTAAAATATAAAAACAAAAATAATATAAAAAACAAGAACAAAACGGATTTTGGTGCGGAGTCCTGAGACGTCATGTTGTAAAACAGCAGACTCTAAATCTGCTTCTCCAGTCCAAGTCCAAGATCGTAAGACATTTTAAATTGTTCAATTTAGAGTGTATTAACATACATTTTAAACATCTCTGTTTATGATTTACCAAAAGACATTTAAAGCTGTTCAATTTAGGATATATTGAAATTAATTTTTAACTCGTCTTTTGTTTTTCTGGAACACTCTCTACGCACGTCTGTACAATTTAGGAGGGTTAACTTTTGGCTTTAATGCGTTTCACTAATTCGCTGTCAATCATAGCTTATTCTGTTAAACTCTCCCGGGATGTTCTTCGTAATCGTGTTATGTGTTCACAAAGGATAGAAAATTATTCTCTACGTTTTCAATAAAGGAACAAATACAACAAAGTTTAGAAAAGTAATAAGGCCGGATTTGACGGTGGATTTCTTTTTTGTGGAATGAGAAAACCTTAAAGAAGGAAATCGAAAGTACCTACCTAATAACATCGTCAATTGGAGTAATGAATTATTTGACGAAATTAGATAAATATCATTTATTACTAGTTACCACCTACTTATAAAAAACGTTAAATGAACTAAATTGGCCAACAGTGAAAAAAATGCTGGCTTTGAACGCGATGATATTTATTCATAAAATAATAAACAACCTATTACCAAAATACTTTTGGAACAAATAATTAAATTTAATAATGTATGCATGTACATATCAAAGGTATCACGGAAAACTTATATATTTCTTAAAAAATCTAAGAAATGTGGCAAATAAAAAGGACATTCTCGTATGGAATATGGAATTGTACGATGGAGATCTGCTGTTTCTAAGTATATACATAACCTGAACACAATTCGAATAGAAATACTGAAAGTAACCATAAGAACGCCTTCGATTGAAATTTTCAATATTTTTGATGTACTAAATATACAACAAATATATGCTAAAAATATACTATGAAACTATTCAAAATTACTGAATTCTCTAATACCGCGTATTCATCAAACTTGGTCAAATCACAATGACATAAAAATATTCCAGGTCATAAAACCACATTCGGACAAATAAATTATATTTATTTTGCGACAAAACTCCACAACACTCTTCCTCCTGATATAAAGCGAATAGAAAATTGTAATGATTACAAATCAAGAATAAAAATCTGGCTGAAAGAGATTAATGAAAAAACTCTGAAAGAACGTTAAAATCGACATAGAAAACTAATAAAACAGAAATGAATAACTTTAGTCCGCCTCAGTACAGGTCACCCTAGTGAAGAGGACTAAGAAATACAAATTACTATACATATATTTAATATCATATTTTGTACGTACAATTTTTAAATAGTCGCTATAATAAAAAAATAAAAAATAAACAAAAAAATGTAAGTTATTATAAATAAGACGTTTGTAAACTTGGACGTACAAATGGCTAATAAAAAAATATAATAAATATGTAAAATAAAACATATCGTTCCATGGTAGATTGACGCTGGCCTTTCAAATTATAATTTCGTAATAATCTTAAATCTCAATGAGGTGGTTGCCTGGATGGAGTCCCCCCTGATTGCCCTCTGGAGACGGGAGATGTTCAAATATCCTCCACAAACGGCTGCTTGCACACATTTTTGTGTTGTATCTAAATTAAATTCTGCTTTTTTGGGCCTATTGCGCAATTTTTATTTTATCTTATTCTAATTATTTTATATATTATTTCGAAATATGGAATGTATTGCATTACACTATCACTGCATACATTATGGAATAAACTCTTATTATTATGAAATCAATAAGTAAAATTATAATAAAAGGATTGTCGATCAGGGAGGTCGCCGCATCGTATGCACCCATCGCTCATTAAGTGTAGAGCTGAGCCGCTCGGATACAACCACGACGATGACGTTTGTTGATTTTATAGTCGGTTTCGAAGTAAGCCGGGGAATGAGTGCATCATACCTTTTGTGAACATCGTGGAAGCACTGCAGAATCTTGGTAGTTGTATAAGTTGCCTATGTGCGTTGTTGAAGCACACCTTCAGCTTGTCTCATTACGCTACTGGACATTGTATCCACAGTTCAGATTTATATGAAGCATAACTTAAAAAGCAATTTTCTAACATTATCGCTACAGTGTTTTAGAACCGCCTTATGATCATTCCGACCAGTATATTAATTGCTCTCCTTTGTCGTTCCATATCTTCTGTATCGTTCATGTCTTCTGTCAGGATATGTCCCGAGTATTTAGCCTGTGAGGCCACAAGCAAAATACCTGCTTAAGGCAATGCACTACGTCGTGTAATATTTTGAATCGAGCCGCTATCAATAACACACCTTACGTAGATGGTGATAAGGCTTAAATTCCCGCTTAACACCATCCAGCTGTTTTGATTTATGCAAGAAAAAAGCATGGCCAAAAAGTGCCTTTAATTTTATTTTGTGAATGTTCAGGCACAAATATTTAAATGTTTTTCGATCATTTTATAAATAACTCAATTTTCCACTTTATACAATAAAATCATAACCGAAAATGGGTTCGTAAGTAGGAGATTTTGAACTATAAAGCAGTTTTCATAGGCCTATACATATTTTTTTTCTGGGCTTATAAAAAGACTTATCTAAAGAATACTCGATTATTTCAAAGGCCGGGATGTATTCTACTCGCAGTATTTAATTAAAGCATCTGAAGCATTTATAGGCGACCAAATTTTCAAACCAAAAAAACATGATTTTGCATTACTACGTAGTGCATCGCCTCCGTTTCTTTCATTGAACCATTAATAATTATTATTATGAGGCAGTATCAATATTAATAAAGAAAGTCTTGAAATCGAAATAAAAGTAAACTCTATTTACTCTTCTCCCATTGAGAGCAGATCTTTCAGCTACGCGCTACACTGCATCCTTTTGTAATATTTTGTTCAGTCGACTAACTTCGTAAGATTTTTTTGTATTTGGACGAATCAAACAGTGATTTTGACATCGGTCAACAACGTCCCCGGCAACCGTTGAACCCCGGGGCTGTGGAAAGCAATCGTTTCTGACGTGGCTAACCCTGCCTTTCCCACCCCTGCCTTTCCAACCGCTACCCTCGCGCACATCCGAAATGATCCAGGGATGGACTCGTTACTCATTTATACGAATAATAATGAGTACATCCGCGAAAAATCGCGGGATGTAACATGACTTGCCAAGAATAAAATCATATCACATATTTCAAATATAGGATAAAATTAATTATCTGGTAAAATGAATAATAAATTGTACTTTATCGCTTGTCTGAAAATATTCCTAACACATGAATAATAAATTATCTACATAAATAAAAATGTAAGGATGGGTTGTTTCAGAGAAATTGAACAATTTTTCAAATTTCAAAACGAATTTTCAAGTTTTGTGAAACTTTTTTTCAAGTTCTTTTATTATTTAAGTTTTGTCTATCGCCAGCCTACTATAATGATATAATAACAGAACTTGAATAAAAATTAACTTTCTGACTTTCAAAGAACCCGAAAATGATCGTTGAAATTTTATGAATTGTTTACATTCTGTGAAACAACTAATCCTCGATGTTCGTTTGAAATCTCTGAAAGTTCTTCATCGATTGCTTAGAAATTTTGACAAAACGTTGCATTCGAATACGTGTGTGTTTTTATATACCCATATTATATAAATGTCACCTGTGACAGATATAAACATGCTTTTTGTCATCTCTGACATGTAAAAAAAACATGTTTTGTTTTTAAACAGCGCCATCTGTTGGACGTAAAAGCAAACGGCGCCATTATTTCTCTTTCTGCACAGACATTCAGAGCCACAGCAACGCGTGGCGGGGCACAGCTAGTAGTAGGATAAAATAAAAGAAAAACTATTACATATGACAAGAGGTTGCAAAATATCCAGCAAGGAGGTAGGCATCTGATGTAAGTATACTCCAAAGTAAAAAATTAAATATAGATTTCTTCTGGAAGCTTATCACTTTGTGATGGCATTATTTATTTTATTAAAACATAAATAACTTTATTTACATCACTTAATGAAAGTTATTTGTGTTTTTATTAAAAAAAAGTTTAATAAGATTACATTATTTTGTCTATTTCCGTTGTATATTAATGCATATATTATGTACCCATATGTATTTTAAATAATAAAATAAAGAGATCTATGGAACTGATAAATCGAATATTTTTCCAACCGAAACTGATACTTTTGTATGTACTGTTCGACCACCGTAATACGGGAATGAACCTAGTTTATTAGGTTGAAAAAGATTTTTTTAATTTGTAGCAGGTATTTTGTGTTAAACCACGAAATGAAACAAAAAACAATAAGGTAATTATGTGTTAGCGTGTTTCGTAAGAAACAGCGGAAATTCAACCATTGAAAGTTCCAGTCAACAAAAAATATACTCTTATGTTGCAAGCGAAAGATTAAAGATGTGTTAAACTCATATTTTTATAATAGTATCAACAATACGTTTAACAGTAGAATGATCCTTAGAAACTGTCTACTTAGATAAAACATTCAATTGTTATCAGATAAAACTGCCTTGTTTCTATAGTTTAGAACATCGCGATCTGATAGGACCTCTGCGATTCCAAAAGTATTCCCCAAGGATTCTCTCCTTAGTCCCTCCCTGCCCACATCCTTTCGGAGTGACTATTTGTCCAGGGGGTAGGGATCGCCGCTCGGACCCCGCGCAGATCATGCGACGAATATTCCTGCCCCGGAGCGGTCCAATATCACGTCCTCGGCGAGGGTTAAATATTTACGTGACTCCTTAGTCTCCCAGAAGTTTTGTAATGTTTGCACGTGAACAATCATATTTCTGGATTTTGACAAATTTCTACGGCCAATTCTGAAAAATTGTATAGGAATATAATATGTAGGATAACATGTGTAGAATCCATACGCCTAGCGATAATCCCATAGAACGCCGTCAGTGGTATGTTTGCACACTCAATGCTAGGTGATATTTTTAGGATAAAGGGTTATGCAAGAGAAGTAGACTAAGACTAGGAATTTAAGGCTATGCACCACGTCATTCAACATTTGGAATCGGGCCGCTAACAATAACACTCCTTATGAAGGTGGCGATAAGGTTCAAAATACCGCTTAACACCAGCTGCCGGATTTAATTTATGCAAGAAAAAAACATCGCCAAGCAGTGTTTTATTTTATTTTACGAAGTTTAGGCACCAATATTAAAAAATATTTCAGGATAATTTTATAAAAAACTTAATTTGCTACGTTATACAGTAAAACCGTAACCGAAAAGGTCTTCGTAAGTACGAGATTTTGAACTTTAACGCAGTTTTATAGGCCTGATACTTAATTATTTTCTGGGCTTATAAAATTATTTTCGTAAAAATGCTCGATTATTTCAAAGGCCAAGATGTGTTCTACTCGCTGTATTTTATAATTTTCAAACCATAAACACATGATTTTGAATTTCTTCGTAGTGCTTCGCCTAAAGGAAAGATCTGCAGACTGTACTAGTTATTACATTCCCAGTTTACGATTAATCTAATCAACATTATGAGCGGAAAATGTTTTATCAGAGGATTAGACCCTCTACGCCTGGGTAGGTTCCCGACGCCTGGATTGACTTGACTACTAACGTGTTAAAATGTTTTATAAATTTGTATTAAAATGAAGTTATTTCACCATAGGTTAATTTTTCATATAATTATCTTGTTACCTATAATGAATGTTTATTGAAGAAAACGTGACAGTTAGAATTTTATTCGTTTTTATTATTGTTAAAGCTAGTATTTCATCATGCACGCCAGTCACGATGTTGACATAGTAGATAAGTTTGTGGGTTTGACACTATTTTTCACCGGACACAGTTGCAGTTTATAAAAAAACATCAGTCTGTTTTAAAGTCTCGCTCAACCTATCTAAAATATTATTATAATTGTTCTCTGAGCTCTCGTCATGTCGAGTACAATTTCAAGCACAAGAAAGGTTGCCCTCATCACAGGAATAACAGGACAAGATGGATCTTACCTTGCAGAGTTTCTTTTGCTGAAGGGATACGAAGTCCACGGAATCATCAGGAGAAGCAGCACATTCAACACTGGCCGTATTGAACACCTTTATGAAAATCCACAAAATCACAAAGGGGGGAAGATGCATCTGCATTACGGAGACATGACTGACTCTGGAAGTCTCGTCTCTATAGTGGCACGAGTTCGCCCAACTGAAGTGTATAACCTTGCAGCCCAGAGCCACGTCAAAGTTTCATTCGAATTGAGTGAGTATACTTCTCAAGTTGATGCTTTTGGAACTTTGGCCTTGCTGCAAGCCTTAAGATCTACAGGAGTCCATGCCAGGTTCTATCAGGCTTCTTCTTCTGAACTCTTCGGAAGTGCTCCTCCACCTCAAAGCGAGACCACGCCATTCTACCCAAGATCTCCCTACGCTGTAGCCAAGATGTTTGCTTACTGGATCGTCATAAATTACCGAGAGGCTTACGGAATCTTCGCCTCTAATGGCATCCTATTCAACCACGAATCTCCAAGACGTGGAGAGAATTTTGTGACCCGTAAAATAACCCGCAGCGTCGCGAAAATCAGTCTTGGTCTTTTGGAATTTATGGAGCTTGGAAACCTGGACAGCCGCCGTGACTGGGGACATGCCAGAGATTATGTGGAAGCGATGTGGACAATGCTGCAACAGGAGAAACCTGGAGACTATGTCATAGCTACTGGCGAAGCCAGGTCAGTGAGGGAGTTCGTAGAAGCTGCCTTCCGTCACGTTGGAAGAACAATCTGCTGGCTGGGGAGTGGCACTGAAGAGGTGGGTGTTGACGGGAAAACCGGCGATACCTTGGTCAAAGTCAATCCGAAGCTCTTCCGACCTACCGAAGTTGATTATTTGCTGGGCGATCCTTCTAAATCCAAAAGGGAACTCAACTGGCACACAAAGACGAGTTTTGATGAACTTGTCAAGGATATGATGGATTCTGATATAGAACTGATGAAAAGAAATCCACTGGCTTAACTGTTGTTAATTATCCATCTTTTAAATATATATATATTATTTTCTTTTGAGATGTCTTACCTACATTAGGGAAAATAATACGCAAAGATGTTGAATTATCAAGAAAGAAGTTAAGAATTTCTAATCTTTGTCAATACAACGTCATTTGGTTGTTGCTCGCACACACAATTTGATTTAATGTTTGCAATAGGAAATTTTCCTTGCACTATTTCTTATTATTATTTATTGTTATTTTTACAAATATTAAATAAACTCGATAGAAACAACCTTGCACGTCTCTTGAACTAGCAGAACCGATATAAAACGCTTCGCTGCCTTATTCGCAATGCCTATGTTATTGTACCTACTTTTTTTCTATTTTACTTAAGGCTATTGTTTTTACCGACATTTTCCGGGGAATGTTTACGTTCGGCCGCGTACATAAAACGAGCCATTGGACGAGCGTTTATGGATCATTTTCCTCCGGTAGTGGAAATAAATGATCCGTCAAGAAATTCACAGCTCTTTTGACCGTGAGTCGGTTCATTTCCGAGTTAAGTCGCCTTCTACAACCTTCTGTTTTATGATCTCCCATCACTTTAATCGGTCTGCGGGGGGGAGATTGATGTTGGGGGAGGCATACAAATCTAAAATATTACGGCTGTTTAGATTTTTGGATTAAGTTAAATTTCTTATTAAATATAACCATCTCTTTAATTAACTTTTATTAATTATTATTTTCGTGATTTATTTCTGAGTTATTATGCCGTGTTGATCTTATTCCATCTTTAATGGGACAGCGTTTTAGTATCCATCGTCAAGGCAGATGGAAGTACCCAAATTGATCTGCCCTGATGATTTTTATTTATTTATTTATTTATTTATTTGTTAAGACATACACAGTACAATAAGATACAGTTAGAAATTTTTTAGTTATTACATAGTTGTAGTACCTATTACGTATGTCCATAAAATGTCATTACGTAATTTCGCCTGAGATTGTTATAAAAGGAAGGAAGTGTGTGGATAGATAATAATAAATGAATTGAAAATAAGAATTATAATAAGCTCACGAATTGTAATTGACTGTTAATACATAGGAGTTTTGAAAAATGATGTAAAAATATTTTTGAAATTTGTCATGCTAAGAAATTTAATAAGTTAGTTTTGTATGTTAGAAAGGAATCATGAAAGATGTCTAAATGTAGTAATTTTTCGTAATGGGTGTATGTTGTGATTGCGCGAGTAATTACTGAGTTGTTTGCTGCATTGGTATTGTTGGCTTCAATATGAAATAGTGTAGTGTGCCTGGTACGCCTCGTTGGAACATTTAAACCAATGACGGATAGTAATTCGGGACTATCTATTTTATTATTTAGCAGATTATGTAGAAACAACAGGTCTGACAATGTGCGTCTTTTTTGTAAAGTCAACATATTATTTGTAGTATTGTTGTATTTCTTGAGTAAATGTTTCGAAAATTTATTCTGTATACTTTCTACTAAGTCTATGTATACCTTATATTGAGGATTCCATATTGTGGAAGCATACTCCAGTGGACTTCTGACCAATGAACAAAACAAAATTTTCAGAGTCTTAGCACTTTTGAAAACTTTGCATATTCTTAATAAGAAACCTAGCATTCTGTAGGATTTAGAAATAATGTGTTCAATGTGCTTGTCAAAAATTAATTTGCTATCTAAGTAAACACCTAGATCTTTACACGTAGACATAGGTTGTAAAGGTTTGTTATTCAAGTTGTATGGATAGATGATTTTGTTTTTATTTCTAGTAAATGTAATCGAGTGACACTTAGATATGTTTAAGGACAATAAATTTGATTCACAATATACGCACAAATTATCAAGATCGCTTTGCAATTCCATACAATCGGATAAACAACGTATAGCTTTATAAATTTTCATGTCATCCGCGTATAAAACAAAGTAACTATTTTTAAAGCATACGGAAATGTCATTTATATAAATATTAAATAAGAGTGGTCCAAGATGCGATCCCTGGGGCACACCTGAGATGATTTCCGTTAAGCAAGATGCAAAACCATTGACAACCGTGATTTGGTGCCGATTATTGACGTATGATGCGATCCATCTATAGAGGTCACCGTGAATTCCTAGACCTAATAACTTTTGTAAAAGAATATAATGATTAACACGGTCAAATGCTTTAGAATAATCCGTATAAATGGCATCTACCTGGCATCGCATATCCATTTGAGCATGAAGAAAATTTGTAAAAAATGCAAGATTTGAAGTTGTTGAGCGATTTTTCATGAAGCCGTGTTGATTATTTAAGAGTGAGGGTGAGATAGTAGAATATAATTGATCGTAAACAATTTTTTCCAATACTTTACTTAGTATCGGTAATTTGGATATAGGTCGATAGTTCGAGACATCATTTTTACTGCCATTTTTATATATTGGGGTAATCAGGGCTGTTTTCCATTTGTCGGGAAATGTTCCTTCGGATAGCGATAGTTTGAAAATAACAAAAATGGGGGGTGTCAATTGTTTACTACAATAATTTATGAAGATCCCTGGAAGTTGATCATCCCCTGGTCCCTTTTTGATATCAATGGACTTAAGGTATTTGAATGTGATGTCTTCATTGATCTCGATTGAGTTGATTATGCTATTTGAATTAGAGCAAAGACTGGCATTGCTTGTATGTGCAGGTTGAGCATTCGAAAATACAGATCCAAAATACTCAGAAAATAAGTTGGCTACTCCTCTACTGTCATTAGCAGTTTTTTCACCGTAAATCATATGATCAGGGATGGCAGGAGATTTTCTTTGAGAATTGACGTAGGACCAAATTTTTTTAACATTGTGCTGTATACCGGATTCTATTGTAGAAATGTAGGTTTTGTAAGCTGCTGAAGCGACTGTTTTTTGCCTTTTGCGAAGCAATGAAAATGAGAGATAATCAAGGGGGTTCCGATGGCGCTTCCATTTTCTAAAGAATTTAAATTTTTCGTTTGTTATTTTTATTAAGGCTGCCGTGTACCATAGTGGGTATTTTCCAGATTTCACAACTTTCTTAGGAATAAACGCTTCGATAATCTGTTCAATTATAACATAAAACGAATTTAACGCTGTATTTACATCCAGTGCATTTATAACGGTTGACCAGTCGGTTTCTTTCAGTCTCTCATTGATCTCTGCATAATCTGCTTTATGGAATAATTTTATTGTTCGAGGAGTTGAGAGGGTTGCAATAGTGGATGGAAATTCTAGTTCTACAATCAATGATTTATGATGAGCATCTTCTTTAACTAATGGGTGGTCGGCAAGCGACACATTAACTGAAGTGTTACAGAAGACGAGGTCCAAAATTCGACCGTATTTGTTAGGTAAATGGTTAAATTGGGTTAAATTTGCAAAAGATAAGCAGTTAAGTAACGCGAGTGCGCATTGATCTCTATTACTTGGCATTTGTTGATTATTCCATTCGATATTGGGCATGTTATAGTCGCCAATGATTAAAAACTTGTCATTGGGAAAACGGATTGTTAAGTCAGAAATAGTATTGGTATGACTAGTAAATAATGCTAATCTTTCTGATGATGTTAATTTTGGACCGACGCTAGGTAAATACACGCAGCACATATGAATATTATAACAATGACGATTCGATTTTGATGTATTGACAGTTATCCAGATATCCTCAGCGTCTGATTTCCAAGAGCGAGGGGTAACAAAAAATTCTTTTTTAATTCCTATGAGTACGCCTCCGCCAGTTGATTTGCTAGTGCGGTGTATATCCCTATCATTTCTGTAAACAGAATAGCGATTATCGAATAATTCCTCATCTCGGATACTATCAACCAACCAACTTTCGGTAATGAAGATCAAGTCATAATTATTGAGCAGTATATTTTGATGAAATTCCAGTGTTTTCGAGCGCAAACCTCTTGAATTTTGATAAAAAATTATTAATGAATCATGCATTGAGAATTTTCGATTGATGGATACAGTAACGCTCTCCGAAACGTTTCTTAAAGAATGAGGAAGCACAACACCCAAAAATAAATCACATTTCTTATCTATGTTAAAATCAATTTTTTTTAAGATCCGTTTTAGTTAGTGTTGTATCCACACCTTTCCTTGGTTTAAGTCCCAGAATATCGGCAGATAATTATTGTCGCGTTAAGCACGACATGCATGGTTGCTCTGCAAAGCTCCTTACTTAGAAGCGTGATGAAGAAGGAAGAAGAAGTCGGAGGTATTGAAGAAGTAAAGCAATTTCGCTAAGCCGCGGGAAGGGCACGGATTCCTATGGATCTTAAAAACTTTCCCGCCACAAAGGGCCGCCATTTTCCGGCTTAGACAACACAGCCGTGGAGGATTGAACACATAATGAATGTCTTATCAAATTAATTTAAACCTTTATAATTTATTTCCACTAATTATTTTGGAAAGGACCAGTTTCACCCTGCAATAAGCGTCTTCAGACTGGATATGATTTGAGATTTTCACGGTCAAAAGTAACAGCAAAATGACATCTACAATTTTTACCCCAAATATGCAGAAAAATCGCTGGTTAAAATCCTTCCGGTACGTGCTGTTACATCCTGTGTAAAAAATCTTTAATTTTAGGATTTTTAATCTTGTTTCGCTTGTAGACAGGACAGATTCCCCGTTGATTGTTGCAACACATCCCCTGCAATTATTTCACCACTTTCCGTGGCGTAGAATTCCGCAACAGAATTACGAGAATTTAAGTGGATTTGATAGCACGCCGAGGAAACCTTGTATTCCCTCACTAATGGAATTCATTCAACACTCCAAAGGGTCGTTACGGGGTGCTTTCATATAGAAATCTCCGCGGGCGATACATTTGGCGCCGAACGTGGTACCATTATGTGCCAACTAAAAAATATATTGCAAATGTCATTCGTATGATCGAATTGAACTGAAATTGTAAGTAAAAAGTATGTAGAAAGTACAAAAGAATAATTGATCCAAGAATTGAAGTTGAAGTTGGAAAAGGTTCCACCAAAACGTACGGGGATACGTATCAATTGTGAAGACGATAAAAAATTAAAGTTCTGTTCTGTTCCAATAACCTCTGTACTGTTTTCGAGACAATCCAAGAACTATATTTTAATCAACTTTTTTGAACGGCAATTCATTTTCACCAACGAAACTTTTCCTTTTTTATGCATATATTTTGTTTTCGTGAATGAATGAATGCAAATCTTGGTCGAGCTGAAACTCAGCAGACAGACTCGTTGTCAATGAAAATTATTCAATCGCTATATAATTTTCGTAGCAATCGTACACAAGCGGACATAAATGAATTTCTCTGAAATTGGATGACATTACAGCAGTTAATATACGAAATAAATGTCCGTCCTACCCAACCGGATTTAGCTCAGTTGTTAGCGCGGTTTACTCCAGTTCTTGGGGAGGAAGGATCAATCCTCATTCAAACCAATTTTTTTTCTTTGTTTTTAAAAGGCATTTTAAAAGTTCACATCAGTTAAGAGGCAGTCCCTGGGGAGGAAGATTCAATCCTCGGTAAAAAAAGGAGTTTTTAATTTATTTATTTATTAAGACATACACAGTACAATAAGATATAGTCAAGGATATTTTTCGTTATTACATAGTTTTAGTACCTATTACGTATGTCCATAAAATTTCATTATGTAATTTCGCCTGAGATTGTTATGAAAACTAATGATTTTAAGTTAAAATCAATGAATTTAATTTTAAATTTATGTATGAGTAGGTAATAGTTATAAAAGGAAGAAAGTATATGGAGAAAAAAATCAAGAATTGTAATTGACTGTTAATACATAGGAGTTTTGAAAAATGAAGTGAAAGTATTTTTGAAATATGTCACGCTAAGAAATTTAATAAGTAAGTTTTGTATGTTAGAAAGAAATCATGAAAAATGTCTAAGTGTAGTAATTTTTCGTAGTGGGTGTAAGTTGTGATTGCCCGAGTAATTACTGAGTTGTTTGCTGCATTGGTATTGTTGGCTTCAATAGGAAAAGGTGTAGTGTGCCTGGTACCTACGCCTCGTTGGAACATTAAAACCAATGACGGATAGCAATTCGGGACTATCTATTTTATTATTTAGCAGATTATGTAGAAACAACAGAATATTAAAATAAATGTATTGTAGCTTTGTTTTTTATGGATTGTTTATTACTGACTAGGGTTACGTTCATCAATCGTACTATCAACAAAATTTCTTCTGAAATTATAATATTTGTAAGTAGGTACTTAAATACCTTCCTATAAATACCTAGGTACTTAATTACAAACTGTCAGTATTTTGTTTTATTTCAAATAAGGAAGTATACGATAATTTATCCAACAAAATCACAATCTCAATGACTATTCTTTTTTCAAACTTTTTTCATGCAGGTTACAAAAATATTGGAAAAAATACGAATAAGAAATTCCAAATAAGCTGGATGATTTCGCATTGAAAAACAGAACATTTACTGAACCGTTAAAACGGTCATCATCTTGAACCGGAAACGGAACGTAAAAACAAATTTACAAAATTAATGAAATAAATGAAAAATGGTGGAATTAAAATAGGACTTCTCTACTCTCAATCATCATCATCTATATAAATAAAAATGTTTGTTTGTTCAAAATCTTAAATCTCCGAAAGTTATTCACCGATTGCTTTGAAATTATGACGCAACGTTGCATTCGAATGTAATACTGTAATCTCAAAAATCCCACATTCGAATGTAATACTGTAATCTCAAAAATCCCACATTCGAATGTAATACTGTAATCTCAAAAATCCCACATTCGAATGTAATACTGTAATCTCAAAAATCCCACATTCGAATGTAATACTGTAATCTCAAAAATCCCACATTCGAATGTAATACTGTAATCTCAAAAATCCCACATTCGAATGTAATACTGTAATCTCAAAAATCCCACATTCGAATGTAATACTGTAATCTCAAAAATCCCACATTCGAATGTAATACTGTAATCTCAAAAATCCCACATTCGAATGTAATACTGTAATCTCAAAAATCCCACATTCGAATGTAATACTGTAATCTCAAAAATCCCACATTCGAATGTAATACTGTAATCTCAAAAATCCCACATTCGAATGTAATACTGTAATCTCAAAAATTCCACATTCGAATGTAATACTGTAATATCAAAAATCCCACATTCGAATGTAATACTGTAATCTCAAAAATCCCACATTCGAATGTAATACTGTAATCTCAAAAATCCCACATTCGAATGTAATACTGTAATCTCAAAAATCTCACATTCGAATGTAATACTGTAATCTCAAAAATCCCACATTCGAATGTAATACTGTAATCTCAAAAATCTCACATTCGAATGTAATACTGTAATCTCAAAAATCCCACATTCGAATGTAATACTGTAATCTCAAAAATCCCACATTCGAATGTAATACTGTAATCTCAAAAATCCCACATTCGAATGTAATACTGTAATCTCAAAAATTCCACATTCGAATGTAATACTGTAATATCAAAAATCCCACATTCGAATGTAATACTGTAATCTCAAAAATCCCACATTCGAATGTAATACTGTAATCTCAAAAATCCCACATTCGAATGTAATACTGTAATCTCAAAAATCCCACATTCGAATGTAATACTGTAATCTCAAAAATCCCACATTCGAATGTAATACTGTAATCTCAAAAATTCCACATTCGAATGTAATACTGTAATCTCAAAAATCCCACATTCGAATGTAATACTGTAATCTCAAAAATCCCACATTCGAATGTAATACTGTAATCTCAAAAATCCCACATTCGAATGTAGTACTGTAATCTCAAAAATCCCACATTCGAATGTAATACTGTAATCTCAAAAATTCCACATTCGAATGTAATACTGTAATCTCAAAAATCCCACATTCGAATGTAATACTGTAATCTCAAAAATCCCACATTCGAATGTAATACTGTAATCTCAAAAATCCCACATTCGAATGTAATACTGTAATCTCAAAAATCCCACATTCGAATGTAATACTGTAATCTCAAAAATCCCACATTCGAATGTAATACTGTAATCTCAAAAATTCCACATTCGAATGTAATACTGTAAACTCAAAAATCCCACATTCGAATGTAATACTGTAATCTCAAAAATCCCACATTCGAATGTAATACTGTAATCTCAAAAATCCCACATTCGAATGTAATACTGTAATCTCAAAAATCCCACATTCGAATGTAATACTGTAATCTCAAAAATCCCACATTCGAATGTAATACTGTAATCTCAAAAATTCCACATTCGAATGTAATACTGTAATCTCAAAAATCCCACATTCGAATGTAATACTGTAATCTCAAAAATCCCACATTCGAATGTAATACTGTAATCTCAAAAATCCCACATTCGAATGTAATACTGTAATCTCAAAAATCCCACATTCGAATGTAATACTGTAATCTCAAAAATCCCACATTCGAATGTAATACTGTAATCTCAAAAATCCCACATTCGAATGTAATACTGTAATCTCAAAAATCCCACATTCGAATGTAATACTGTAATATCAAAAATCCCACATTCGAATGTAATACTGTAATCTCAAAAATCCCACATTCGAATATGAGACTTTTGAGCAATAAATTTACCTGTTTAACAACGCGAATGTAAAAATTATATTATATTGATCAATCCAAAATTGCATGGTACTTGTATATTGCATATACGTACTTATTTTTATTTTGTTTTGTTTATCATTTTTTTCATTGCATATTCGAATAATTAATCGTGGTTCTGCATTTTAAAACTATTATTTCATCAGTTTTTGAATGCACTGATAGATGTAATTGTTCTTCGTGACTGAACCATAACTTACCTCACGAAATCGTGCGAGCTTGCTGGTCCGAGATTTTCTAACACGTAAGAGAATGGAAATACCTAATATTGCCTTCAACGTACCCACTATTTTTTTTTACTTTTGACGATGAAAGAATTAATTAATTATTAATCAGTTCTTATTGGTGATGCAACTAGGTAATTTCTAATTAATACTCGAACGGTTGCATTTCAAATTCAAAATCTCTCAATTGTAAAGAAAATCATGTGACAGGCTTAGCTAATATGATTTTCCTATTTCTTATAGCTAACTTAACCTTTCCCTTACTGTGCTAAAAAAATCCACGCGTTGCGGTGCTGTGTAGTCAATACACATCTCGAAATAAGCGATTTAATATCGGAAAAATATGAATATTCATAGCTAATCGCTTATGTTTATTATATTTTATATCAAAAGTGATAATAATTGTAATTTAATTGCTGAAAACATGAAAAAACCATCGGCAGATGCTAAAAAAACGTGCGAGGGGTCCACATCTAACGACGGTCCGCGACTGACTAGCTGGCGGCTCGCACACAGACAGCTATGCGGTCGAAGGTATCGATGGTCTAAATCAAAACACAACTGCGGACGTGTGGATTTCTCATGTTCCCGCATAGCGAACTAAAGCGGGACATCAATAGCGTGTCATTTCCTCGCACACTCTTCGTGTAGCAGTGTCACACGGTTGATTGTATTGGTGTATTTGTTTCTGATTTTTAACAAAAATATGTTTGACGGCCGACATAGTCCAGTGGTAACGCATTGGACTGCCATTCCGAAGGTCGCGGGTTCGAACCCGGCGTGCGCAAATAAATTTTATTTGATTAATTTGTGTTATTTCACAATTAATTAATTAAAATAATATATAGTATATTTGCGGCACGTTCCAGAGTGGAAGATACTACCAGTATCGCCCTGGTGTAAGACCACCATTCAGAATTGAAACGTTGCTCCAAATGGCTTTAGCCGTGTTTAGTGACTAGATCTGAATAGCCAGGTACTTCCCCACCTTCCTCTTTCCCTTCCCCACTTACCTTCAGCCTCACAACATCCCCCAATCGGGGATGCCATAGTCTCACTGGCTCCAGACGGGAGCAGTTGGGACTCTTGTGAGGTATTCACTATAAAAAAAAAATATGACTTTTAATTGAATTTGAAAACAATGTAAAATTTTAGTTTTTTATTCAGTGCATAAATGTATAACGGAGGAATACCTAAAATCTGAACCCAGAATTTATTATATTTATAGAGTAATTAAAGTTATTAGAAGCAATGTGTAGTAAATACACACCACAGATAAGGAAAGGTTAAGAAAATTTTACGAAAAAGGTAAAATTTAAAAAAACACGGAGTGAAAAAGGTGAGGCGAAAATTTTTATTTCATTTTTTAAATTAAAAAAAATAAAGTTTTTTAAACGAAGTTTTAAATTATTTATAACTAAATATTTGAAAATAAAATGGTTTGTTTATAATCATGATTTTTTTTTATTTAATTTTATATATATTTTTTTTTTATTTAATATTTGTATGTTTTTTACAATAAATATACAATTATACATATTATACAGTGTTATCAAGGTAAATAATAATAGCTTTTCCTCACCATAAAGAGACGAGGCTCTTGTGTTTGGTGAGTGAATCCTAGCTCAATTATATGGAATCATGTAAGTAAGTAAATAATATATTTGCAAAACCAAAGGGATAAGTAAGAAATAGGCAAGATTTATCAATAATACAGTTTCAAGATTTGAAGGAAATAATAATAAGAGTAAGATATGGACTTTTATAGTAGTTTTAGGTAATTTTTTAATTTTATTTTAAATTCCTGAATATCTTCAATATTTTTTAGATATAATGGAAGGATGTTAAAATATGTTATACCTAGATATATGGGTATAAAATTATACTGAGTTTAGTTTTTGAGAAGGGCCTTAAGATGCTTATAATAAACGAAACCGGTCGGCCGCTGCAAATTAAATAAATATATAACCCTACCCCCATATAAACAAAATTTAGAAACCCATTAAAAATATCAATAACAGTGCGTACGAAGAAAGTACCGCATGCGCAAATTAACTAGGTACAAGGACCAACATTAAATGCTGTTGATTCTTATCTTTCGTAAAGACACATTACACAGAAATAAATTACATCAAACATACATAGATATCAAAGAAAAAACCGTTAAATTATGTGATTATAACAACGTCCACTTATGGAGGATTTTTCCCAGGTTGGGAATCAATGGTTTAGTAAGATATTGTTTTATGTTTTAAATATGAAATGATCATTTATTGTTTTTTTTTAATAAAATTTTTTGGGCAAAATACTTTTTTTCTGAACACATATGGCGTAGTCATTAGTTCTATTGTCTTTTCATTATTGCAACTTTAGTACCTACCTACGCTGGTATAGACTTATCCTGGCATGAGCTAAGCTGACAAGTATATGTAAAAAAATGACTATTGCTAATTCATTGAGAATCTCTTAAAATTATTGTTATTACGGTTATAAATGGGATTGCAGGCCCTACGAACGATTAACAGATTTGCTGATAATGTTTTAATAAGTTTACCAATACATTATCATGATGTCGGAACACTAGTTGTCCAGTTAGTTAAGACATCGTGATAACATATTCTTAATTTACTAAAAGCATATCAGAAAACCTGTTAATTCATTCGTAATTCCTGCAATCCCGTTTTTAACGGGATTACCAATAATTTGAAGAGATTCTTCAATTCTCTTTTTACTTTTTTTCTCCGTGTTGAACATTTAGAAACGTCCCACTTGAACATTTCGTTTTTGAATGTTACGAGATACAAACCATCGCTGTGCTGCATCCATTTCCAAATATAAAACTTGTATAATCTAGTTAGGTATACCATGTGTTGTGATGACTTGCGTGTAGGGCCGAGATTTGAGCGAAAAACCTTTATTCGCCCGCAAGTATTTTGGAGAATTTCCCCGCATTCAGCGGAGATTGATTGTAATTTCAAGGCGAACTGTTTGCACGCTCTCCGAATTTTCCGACGGAAATGGCATATTTTCATTTCCCGCTTTTCCCTTTGAAGGTGCTTAACCTCACACCTGTTTTTTCACACCTGTGAGCTTTTTCGCGGCGCGCTTTATCTTATTTCGAATTGAGTTTTCCTCTGGTAATTTTATTTTTATTCACTTTTCCTTTATATTATTATCAACTTGCTTTTCGTACGAGTTTATAAAAGAAATCATTTCGAAATGTTTCGTATGTTTGCTGCACATTATTTACTAGCAGTTAGCAGTTCGGTTCTAATGACATGAATCGAATCTAAAATGACAATATTGTTTCCTTGTTTACAGTAGTGATAAGCCGATTTAATAATCCGAGAAGCCAGTGCTGATTATTAGCCATTCGATACACTGATGTGACTCCAATAAAGACGTTGATATGAACGAATAATCTCAATTTTATTCACCATCAACCCGAGCAATTTTGTCTTTGAAAATCAAATCGAACGTGTATTATGATTGAATACGTCTCGTCATTTGGCGAAGAATGGAAATTTGAATCATTTGATTGGTTGGCTCGATTCAAGTCGAGTTTACAAATATTCGATTGGAAAAATCAAATCGTTCAAACTCGAGGAATATTATGTACCCACTGAAAATGTTCTTAAATTCTAAATAAAAAATAAATAGCAACTGGTACCTACCTATATGTATGGAACAATTCCCTAATCGTTTTCTAATAACTTATATTTTGACTAAAACTTGATATAAAACACTTATTTTCACGTGAATTTCATCTCTATTTGGCCAACTAACCCCTATTTATCGTCAAAGGGTATTTTTATTCCAGCATAAGTTTCTCCGTTATCTTCGAGGTGTCCTTGTAAAAAGCAATTAAGAAATCTGATAACGAAATAATTTTACGAGTAACTTTAGCGGCGTTAACTTTGAGGTTAATGGCGTACTTAATCATAACTAATGTTTTAATTGCTCCGGCGGTGTTACGTTTCCACTAAGTTGAATATTTTACAGGGTTGGTGGTATATGACTTGTGCAATTTTGTAAAGTAAGATATGCATATTAATTTGTTACATGTGTGATGCACGATACACTGATTTACTGTAGGCACACTGGAGGAAACTTTATTTTAGAAAAAACCCTTAGTAAAAGTATTGACTATACGAATTACTTTAATTTTTCAGATGGATTGGTGACATTTTATAACCCGTTTTACGTAACCTAGTTGCTACGTTGAAATGGGATCCAATTAAATATAATACAAATAAACTAGCCATATTTTATTTATTGTTATCAAGTTTAATTTGTAGAACTCCATTTTAATTTTAATTTTTTATATATTCAATAATATTGTTATTGGGTTTATAAAAACAGTTTATTTTTAAACAAGTTCTGCTGTGTAATTATTATTACGCGTGACAGCTGTTTCGCCCTCTGAAGGGTGATAGTTTGATAGTTGACAGTTTGATAATGCCTTCAGAGGGCGAAACAGCTGTCACGCGTAATAATAATTACACAGCAGAACTTGTTTAAAAATAAACTGTTTTTATAAACCCAATAACAATATTATTGAATATATAAACAATTAAAAAATAAAAATAAAAAAGCCATATTTTCTAAAAAAAAAAGCGGAAAAAACTGTCTACCTGTAGTCAGCTCTCTGGAATTTCTAGGTCAATGTACCAAATTATTTTTTTGCTTCCAACGTTATTTTTATAATGAGCTATGGTGCTTTGAATTTTCCCAAAAAGAACACAAAACACCATGTCTATTGTTTGTATAATATTTTCGGTCTTTTCATTTTGATAAAATATATAGTTGTAACTCGGATGAAGATTGGAAATAACTAGTAATTACTAGTACAACGTACCTACGTTGTTTTGCAGATGCAATAGTTAGTATCGTATCCTTTGACATGTCACACCATCTAACCATCAGTCCTGTCATGTCACCCTTCTATAGAAATGCCTACGTACCGAAACTAGTAATTCCTCTACGTATCTCGTATCAAAGTTGGGAGACGCTTGATAAGATCGTGTCTCGTCACTAGCGAGTTACCAGGAGAAGAGAAGCAGTGAGATATAGGATGTAGGATATAGGCGGTAAAGTTTCCAGAACATTTGCCGCAGTAACAGCTGACGTGTCTGGTCATTCATCAGCCGCTGTCAAGGTTTTATTTCCTCCTTGTTAAACATGCTGCCCTGATACCCTGGTACCCTGGTCCCTGGTAGTCTGACACCCCGATGTATTTTACATTACACGAGGGTTGTGGGATGCAAAAATATGATGGTTTAACATATTTTTGATGATATCAGATACGTTTTTTGGTGCTTTATTTTTCTATAATAAAACCTTTTTTTTATCAAATCGATGGCTTCATCTGCACTTCACTCAATTTCATTACAAAAATTGCTTGATCTTTTAACTAAAATTTTGAAGACAATTTAATCGGTTCTTATTAATTAACCCTTCGATACGTTCATCACTCACTACAATTTGCAATGTTTTCTGTGTATTTCAAATGCGCTAAATACATTTTATTTATTTTTAATATTCCGTAAAAAAAAATACTTTTTTAAAAACTAAATAAAGTAATCGTCCCGGTGTATGCATTAAAAATAAACATTACTATTTCTAAATAATATTTTTTTTTTATCAAACGTGAAAAATGTTGTCAAAAACGCTAACCACATTTTTATTAAATCTTTACTCTTATCATAGAAAAATTGAGAAAACTCGATATTTCGAAAACACGTTCGTTTTGTTTGGGATATGTTTAAAAAAACTGTACCATCACTTTTATCTGTTTCATATAATAAAAAAATAATAATTTTTAAAGTTAAACCAATTATTACGATAGTGGATAGATAAATATGAATTATTAATTTTGGTTATTTTTAGTATTTAATAAATGGATTCTAGTATAAATAAGGCAAACTGGAAAGAATTATTGTTTTCTATCCAACGTAAAGAAAATTATGTGTTTCCTCATGATAGAAAAAAATATTTAACTGTTTTTATAAAATATGTACGCCCGGTCATATATGACACTCCGCTGGAGGGATTAAAAAAATCTATTACGGGCGCAAACAAATAATTCGTCGTTAATATTTTAAAGCATAACTTGCAAAAAGTGTATTTTCATAAAATAATTAAATTAGCGCCGATTATAACGAACATTCCGTTTAACCATTAACAATTCCGTGTTTCAGAAGATAATACCATTTCATCTAAGTGCATTCGGATAAGTCTTTAGGTGGTCCCAATTATCTCATAAAATGGTAGGTATGTTTTTTTTTTTTTTTTTTTTTTTTTTTTTAAATTTTTTTTTAAAAGAAAGACAAACATTCCCGGGTTACGAATAACCCAACAATGTTTGAAAATCTCCTACTACCACCACAGAAAGCCGAAAATGTTGCTTGTGTTGTGATGGAGGACTTAGCCAGCCGAGGAATCGAACACGCGACGCTCGGGTGAGACCCAAGCGCTATGCCCACTCAACCACTGACCGGTCAAACACAACCACTGTACATTTAACATTACATTATCTGTTCGCCGTGATCTTTGCAAAGTAGAATAGAAACATTAGTTCAATCCTTTTACATAAATGAATTCCTCTCCCTATGATGGCGATGTGAGATTGCACGCGCAAGAGAGCATCCTTGTTCCCGATGTTTGTTTCCAATTTAACTCTGCGCTATCACAGACATAACATTCACAACCCTTTTCAGGGCCGCCACGTCACTCCATATGGGGGTTGACGTTGACTAATTGCTCCCCTCACGTCATTGGCTGCCGACGAGAAGCGCCGATAATGAAGATTGATCGGCGAGAACTTGTGACGTCATAAGTACGTATCGCTCATCCTCCGGGCGTAGATGTCACTTTGCGAATTTCGCAAAATTTTATCGTTTTTTTCTGCCATCCCTGGTGCGCGCTGCTAATGGGCCAATTGGAAGAGATGGCGAAAGGAAAATTCGGAAAATGTTTTCGGTAATTACGGGATTCTGCTCGTCTGGAAGATTACCCCGCGTCCTTGCTGGGTTATCATCAAAAGAGACAGCTGTAGCTGTATCATCTAATCTGACGTTGAGTTTGCAAATTTCGGAGATAAAGCTGTTAAAGTACGTACAATACTTAGTGTTGTGTTCCCACAAACAGTTTTCCAACTCGTCGTGGAAAGAGATTTTGAAGAATAAGTTTTTATATGTTAAGTCAGGGATTTATTCTATACTTCGCGAATCACAATAGTGAGTCTAACTAACTAGGAGCTGGCTAAATGAGATCTGCAAACACCAAGTTTGTCTGGAAGCAGCCTTACTGGCCATAGCGACTACTGGCTACTTGCTGCCATCTTGCGGACTTCCAAGCAAGCTCTTTGCACTGCCCTCTATGAGTGCACCTGTGAAGCTCTTCGCTAACTCACTTCCCAACAGTTAGTAAGAGAAATTTTTTTTATTTTTTATTTAGTGATAAAATATTACAAAATAATTACAATACTATTTATAATATATTATTCTCAATACGTTTAAAAAAACTCATTTCAGCAAAGACAACATTGATTAACAGTTCTTGATAATGGAATTTTATAAACTGGAAATTTAAACAGTAAGAATTATTTTTTCTTATGAAGCAGACACTTTGTGATGTGACATTATAATTAAAAATAAAACAATTGCTTGGCTTACACCACTTTTATTTTTGTATACTTATCGCCTTAGGTTTCACTGCAATCGTAGCTTCTAACCGGGCTATTCTATACTTATATCTACAGTATTGTGTTATACTGTCGTGAAGAAGCCACTGTTGTAGCGAAACCTGGTCGGTAACAGACATGAAAAATAGTGATAATTATTAAGTTTTCGTTTTATTTTAAATTTCAAGATTATTCCAAGACACGGTTGTACGATCAATACACCATAAAAATAATTAGTACCTGTTGTTGTTGTAACAAATTCTAAAATTTTATATATCATACAGGGTGTTAATAAGAGACGTACCTGATTTACTCTAACCAGTGAATCCTGACATTATATGCAGTAAATAAAATTTTCTCATTAGGTGACATGTTTTGTATGTGTTTTTTTTTTAAATATAGAACAACAAAAAATCTTTTACAAATCGTCACTAGTCTTCGTATTTAGTCGAGTAACCGCCCTACCCCTAACCCCGACCATAACTGCCCAAAACCAAAAAGTTTTTAGGTTTTTAGTTAAAAAAGAAAGTTATCGAAAACTAAAATTTCATGTACACTTTTTACGCGCAATAACCACACGAATCATTGGAAACTGTACGATTCTAACCACCCTGTAAATAGTTTAAAATATCTTTCTTTACACACTAAATCAAATTTTAAAAATTATGTTCTATTTTCGACAGCTAACCTAGTTCTATAAATGAAATAGACCAGTAGTTCTGTGTACGTGTATGCGTACCTCGAAATCCAAAAGAGTATTCTAATTTTCTCTAATTCGAAAAAAATATCTTTACTGAACCATTAAAGCGGCTACTATCTTGAATCGCATCCGGAAAGTAACAAACACATTTACAGACGGATGAAATGCCAAATGGTTGAGCTGAAATAGGACTTCGCTGCGCTGAGTCAATAAAACAATACTTAAAAATTGGTACCTAATATATAATGTAACCTTTTTTATTTCAAATAAGGAATTATACAATCTGTGACAAATGACGAATTCAAACTTTCTTCAGGCGAGTACTATAATATTTAATAAAAATGCAAATAAGAGAGTTCAAATAAACACAATGCTTTCACATTTGAAAAAAGAATCTTTAATGAACCATTAAAACATTCGACGGCCGGCATAGTCCAGTGGTAACGCATTGGACTGCCATTCCGAAGGTCGCGGGTTCGAACCCGGCGTGCGCAAATAAATTTTATTTGATTAATTTGTGTTATTTCACAATTAATTAATTAGAATAATACATAGTATATTTGCGGCACGTTCCAGAGTGGAAGATACTACCAGTATCGCCCTGGTGTAAGACCACCATTCAGAATTGAAACGTTGCTCCAAATGGCTTTAGCCGTGCTTAGTGACTAGATCTGAATAGCCAGGTACTTCCCCACCTTCCTCTTTCCCTTCCCCACTTACCTTCAACCTCACAACATCCCCCAATTGGGGATGCCATAGTCTCACTGGCTCCAGACGGGAGCAGTTGGGACTCTTGTGAGGTATTCACTATAAAAAAAATATTTTAAAAAAAACGTCCACCATCTTGAATCGCAACCGGAACGTAACAAACACATTTACAGGCAGATGAAATCCCAAATAGTCGAGTTAAAATAGGACTTTGCCACGCTGAGTCAATAAAACAAGACTTTAAAATTGGTACCTGTTATTATACTTTTGTAAGTTCATAATAACATCAAAGGGAAGTTAGAATGATGTTTATTTGTATAATATAGTAATGTTTTGTTAATTAGTATATGGTGTAATAAAATTAATTTAGTATAGTTTTTTTTATCAAATGTGTGGTCTTTCCCAAATATTTAGTTGTTTAAAGTTCTCCATCATCTCAATCTCAAAAAATCTTCCATCAATTATGAATGAATCTGAAAGCAAAATTATGAAAAATTTATTTTTAATTTGAACCAACTCATTTTTCACAAAGTCCAGCTGATGTGCAAATTTTTGTCCAGCACAATGAAGATAATATATTACTCCGCTAACAATGCACCGGTGACATCTGCTTTGTCCATTAGCCTGGTCCCTTATATGCCATGAAGTATAATTAATATTGAAACCACCTCACAAAAAAATCATCATGATTTTCACCGTAAGTGTTTTTTTCAGTAAGCTTTTGAGTGGTTCTTTTCTATAATTTTCCACGTCTTTCTGGGAGAGAAGGGTGATCAGAAGTTTTCTCTTCGTCACAGTGTGTGACCGCTTTGTTTTAAAGTGATGCAATTTCCATAGAGGTTTTTTGCCGCTGCTGGTACAGGGGGAGTATTGTGTTCTGAAATTTCGTCAGCTTTTTGCATTTCTATTGCTTTTTAATTAGATTTTTTATGTCTGTGATACGAACTGCCACCGGGGTAGGTCTGGCAAATTTTTTTCTAGTTGGAACCTGCATATAGAGCCTATACCGTATAAATATCCTACCATTTCGTACCTCAACAGTGGCATTTTTAAAAACAGTTTTAAAGCTGAAATGAAAATGCAAAAAATTGTTTACCAATATACACACAGTGTAACAGCACGTACCCGAAGATTTTAACCACCGATTCATGAGCATATATATGGAGTAAAAATGTAGACATTATTATTATTTTCGATGAAATATTTTTTCTTATCCCTTTTAATTTTGTCTAATATGTTTGCTTCCAAACTTATAAAAATGTGGATACCTAACAAACTATTGAAAAAGTCCCTATTATTAAAATTAAACAAAGTAAACTAGCCGACATCCTATCTCGAATATCCCTAGTGAGACAAGCACAGTAAAAGAATGTATTAACATTACTTATACACTGTGTCCGGAAACTCGCAGTGCAAGCGGGAAACCGGTGAATCTAAACCACATTTGGAGTCGATTTTGTAGTATAACTTTTTTTTATTCGAGCTTTCATTTTAGAGTGAATCGAATCCAAAGCTGGATTTTTTTAGGTCAAATTTGACATAAAATGAGGGGGTAAATATCAGCTGTTTACAGTGCCCTTGAGCTGATTTTTCACGAAAACTTCGCTATATAAATTAGCCAAATATTATTTAATGTTTTTTTAATGCGCCGAAGCGTAGACCCTTTAAAAGTTTTTTTATCCCTTTAGTTCCCGAAAAAAATTTAAATACTCAGATCGAAAAAAAAGTTTTTCTGGGTTTTGCATGTGTAAACTAGTTTCCTGCTTGTACTACGAGTTTCTGGACACCGTGTATAGATGTACCTAATACATAAATATAATCTTTAACAGATATTATTACTGCTGATAATTACTTTATTTATTGCTACAGAAAATGCTTTTTCTTATTTTTTTCGTTTTTTTGATTTTCCCTTAAGTTAACCTGATGATGCAAATATCGACTAACAAAGTCTATACAGGGAATGGGGGATTCCAAAAATTGGGTTACGAAAAAATGTATCAAGAAGAAAGTGCATCATTTTGTAGTCAAGAGATCGCAAGTATGGCTTTTTATATGTTGTTGGTCTGGAAGGACCAAATTTATCTCCCAAGTTTATTATGCTTAGGAAGTGAGGCGACGGAATCAGATGGGGAGTTTTGTTACTCATTGCCTTATCTAGAGTTGACGTATCTATGGATGCATGATATTATCAATAGTACTTACCAACCCTGTAATTAAAATACATAAAAAATAATGTCTTTGATATATATTAAATTTATAAATACCACAATCATATACTCACATACTGGCAACTGGTTTTAAGGTATTTTTAAACTAAAACTACGTTCATTTAAGTATCTACAATCCCCGTATTTAAGTGTCAAATCCACCGGACAAGCAATTATTTTCTGTAAGGTTTCCCACATTGCGCCGTGGTTTATTTTGAGGCGGACTAACAAACTTGCTGAAAGAATTTTCCAATCATGCAGGGGCCGAGGACTGGCTTAGCGTGGGAGGAAATAGTCGGTCCTTTGTCCAACTAGTGTCAGGGGCCGATGGCGGGCGGGAAATATTCTTATATGTGGCAGATAAATATTGGTTTTAAAGGGAACATATTATTTGGCAATAAGAGGCGGCTGTAGGGGTCCAGAAGTAGAAAGTCAATCGAAAAAAAATGAATATAAAATGTTAGTACTTATTGCTAATAAATGTCTTGTGAATATTATAAAAACGCCAATGTTTCTAATTAATATGGTGGTACCCAACTATTCTAAAGCCGGTAGTTTAATTAATATTGTTTAATTTAATATTATTTATCTAATTATTTACACATATAACTAATTAATGTTTTTTCTGTTAAAATATGTTTTCCTACAAAATGTTTTGTAATCACTAACTCCGATCTCAGTGCTTTGTTAATCAGTAAACTTAAAAAAGCAAACAATGAAAACAAAATTACCTATACTTTCATTTTATCACACCCGCAAATCCACAGACAAAATTTTTCGTTTTTACCTCTTTTTTTGTTTTTTGTATCGTATACTAATTATCACTTTATTTGAATACGTTTGTCATGATTCAATAAATAAATGGTTTTCGATTTCTTTCGATACGATATCCACAGAATTTGACATTTTAAATTATTCCATGCAATATTCATTACGTCCAACAATGCTAAACACAATTTCACGAACTTATATTCAAGTTCAAGATGGCTATCGTTTATCACATAAAAAACTTTCGACTGACATATTTTCACATCTCCCTCTTAATACCTTAATAATCTTAGGTCGTAGATATTTCTATCTTACCGAGGTCATGTCTGAAAACCCCTTTAAAATAAATTTTTGTATGATCCTAAGCATACGTCAGACATTATTATATACTTTGTACAGCGAAGGGAAAGGAAACAAAATTTAAAGTGACAGATGCTAGGTACATACTACAGCTTCTCGTTTGGATGCTAGCTGTTATTAATTATTTATATTTTTTTGTCATTTCTTAAACCATTAAAAACTAATTATTCTGACATAATAAATAACTGATTATTCTGAAAAGTGATAGCTACGCTATTTGAGTCATCCTGTAATTTGATGATCATTTAGGTTATTTATGGATGTGTTCAGATTGGCATTGGTGATGGAGGAATTGAACACACTACGCCTGGGTAGTGTATAAATTGAATAATAAAATTATTGAATACCTATATGAAAAAAAAACTATAAATTAAAAATAAATGACTTAACTTTTTTATTAAAGATTATTAACTCCAAACTAGACTGTTGTGAACTCCTGCAATTCATAGATTTCAGAGTACCTACTCGAGCAACTAGGCAAAATATATTATTCGGCAACAATAACTTTAGTACCAACTATCACATACATGAAAATATAATGGGGTTGTCCAAATTAAACTTGATAACATGTTTTTTGTATTATACGTGTTTTGTATTTGATCTAAATTGATTTGCTTGCGCTGTTTAATTTAGTTTTACCCCAACTTATTTCGTATTGAATTCTCGGAATTTATATTAGGTATAAAATTTGGTCCACGTTGCCACAATCGGAAAGTGAAAACTCACGACTCGAAGAAATGCAATGTTGCCACATACAGCTTAAGAATATTCTGACGTTAATATCTGTCAAGTAAGCTTACAGTAGGTACTTACTCCCTATAGTGGGTGGGCGCAATGGGTTTTCTTATCCATTGTTGTGAAGTCTTCTCCCTTCGCACCTTGCTTCCATTATTATTTCCTCTCGTAGCACGCCGCGCCGTACGGACAGGACATACCCTTAAGTTTCCTTTGAGGCGTCTGCTCTCCTGGCAATTATTTTGAGGATACGTCAGCCACACTCTTCCTCATTTGTCCAGTAATTGCGAAAAATATCCTTTGTCCGGCTTTTCGAAGGTGTTCTCCGACCGTTATAAACTGGACCCTGGGAGATACCTGATGTGATATTAGGAGTATTTTTGTTTTTAAATTCTCATTTTGGTAGGTACACATTTCCTACTGACCATCATTTTCGTCTCCTTTATGTAATTACTGCACAAGAGTTTCAACTGCTCCACACTGGAATATTGTGAAGCTGAATGTAGTGGGAGAGGGAAGGAGATGGGGGAGATGAATATTGGGAAGTAGATACCTGACTATTCATATCTAGTCATCAAACATGGCTTTTCACAAAAGCAAAGGCAAAACAACGTTTCGATTCTGAATGGTTGTCCTTCATCAGGGTGATACTAAATATCGAGTATCTTTAGCATCAGTGATATTTGCAACTTTGAAACGTATTTCCTAGCCACAAGACATTGTTGCAAAAATAACTAGTTTATATTTTGGATCTGCGGGTATCTCTCAATATTTTATATATTATAATTGTTTACTCGTGTTTTCAATGGACCTTTTTTACCTCCATATTCTAATTCTACTAATTTCTAGAACACGGTAAATTTTTTTCATCTGGTCGCTTCGTCTCCAGTTAAGCGGGGCATTACACCAACCACCTGTTTTTCATGGCCACTGAATAAATAATCTCTAGAAGTAAGTTCTATACTTCTTTACCGATATGAAAGATAACGGTTGTCGCTTACCCTTCGACTCACGGACCTCGGACTGGCCAGTGAAATTGATTATCCGCTCGCGAAAGAATTTCTATATTTAAAATGTTTGATGAATTTGGTCAAAAGTAAGCTAAAATTTAGCTCACTTTGGGTACACGGACATCACATCTACACAATACACTTATATACTTATATTTTCAGTGTTTGTGGCTATTTGGCCTGCCCATTCCAGAAATGAAGATGGCACCGGTGAGGAGAGATTGAGTAAATTATCACAAAATCTCTCCAATACTCTGAAATTTTTGAAATTTTTGGTATCTTCATAGTATTTTTATTGACGAAAAAAATTACGATGTTAATAGCATTTTTATTTTATTTTTATGTTGACGAATAAATTTTCTATAACGACTTGAATTGTGACATTTTTGATTTGCCGCCAAAACGGCCTGCTCGTTTTTTCGTGAAAATGGCGTTGTTGACGTCACGACGACAACGTCGGTGATAGCCGTCTTACCAGCCAGTAGCGTTATCTACGTCATAATGATGTTGTAGTCATTACGAACTGTTTAGAAATGTGCCGTTTTAGATAGTTTTTTAAATCAATAATTTAATGAAAATATTAAAATTACACATTTGTAGTTCCTTCTCTAGAATCAGAAAATTATATTTTATATCTTCTACACATTTTTAACGCTTTCTATAGTTTATTAAAATACCTTATTCTGGGATGGTGAAGATACCTAATACATACTAATAGTCCCGCCGGAATCCAACAAATAATGGTCGGACTATACCTTCGCCTGTCGGCTTTGGTGCAGCTTGTTTTGGTATTTGCGAAAAATAAATTGACAGCAATTTTTCGCCATTAGGAAAATAATGACGAAACTGCAGCTCAAGTCAGTAAGAAAGGATTTAACAAACGTCTCTGCATTTAGTGACTAAGCACCCCTCATATCAACAATTTTATTATTTTAATAGTTCCATAAAAAAAAAATAGGTTACTACACACATTTTCTAATAAAATAACGGAGCCTTAATAGTCTCACATTAGACAGATTGAAATGTACTACTTAACATCGTCAATGAATAAATATTTTTTACTCATTCAAGGCAATATTGGCTACTCTGAAATGAAAATTTGAGATCAGCTAATAAAAAACTGGGAAAAAGCCTTGCGTTACTTTGCTCTCGGCTCGGTAAGAATAAGGTCCTTTGTTCAATTCAATTTAATTATTAAATATTACAATTTGAGGTCTTACTTATTAATTATATAAAAAAATAAAATAATTTCTACAATGCAAAAATTGACTCATCGGCCCTCGGAATCTCTAGTGAGAAAATACAATTGTTTCAGGAAACTGACATTATGGAACTAAGGCGGATCTACTGTGTCCAATATCTTAAATTTATATACACTCGTCCTTATAATTTCTGTAAAAATCCAAATCGTTCTAGCCAGAGACACACCATATGCGTGTACACAGTGCCTCACTGCAAAACTAGGCTAGCCCAAAGACACATTAACTATATTGGCCCAAAATTGTTTAATTCCTTGCGGAGTTCCATCAAGATGTGCTAAAACCTAATCTTGTATAATATAAATGTTAAAAGCTGGGTAAGAAAAAATCTGGAAGTGAGATAATTTTTTCTATAATTTGTACTACGAATATGATACCTAAAATATGCCACTACCGTCTACATTTAAAAAAAATAACATTTATTTAACTTCAACTTCAACTGTTTTTTTTATTAAATACGCAAAAACTCCAGTAAAATCATATTAATCTAATCATAGGAACTATATATTTTTTTTCTTTATCAACACCACTGTTTTGAATACATAACTTATAATGCCCACGCACAGGCTTCGCCTTTGTGGGATTTTTTTGTTACTGTCTTATGTTTTGTATAATTATATATGTACCAAAAATGTATCGAAAAAATGCCAATAAAAAAACGTTAAAAAAAGTATTTTCTACATGTTATTTGCTATGCCATGATTATGATATGAATATGTTGTTTAGGAAGTCATTTATAAAAATAAATTTCAGCCTTTATGATAAGAGATTATAAACGCAAGCATACAGGTACATCTGGCTACGGTATCAACAGGAAAACATAATATTATACATGAATGCGTTCGTTATTTTCCCGACTGCATTATGTACGGAAATAAAATAAACGAACAGTGGCGTCTTATCTATTTGAGCAACAAGAAAGCAATGTTCATCATAAAAATAAATTGTTGGTTGGTTTACGACAATGCTCTACGTTTAATTAGCAACTAAGTCAATATCAAACATAGACATAATTCGTGTGCGAAAATGAAATAAAATAAAATATTTCCTGTGAAAAAAATACTCTAGTTTCTAAATAATCGTTTTCTGTTGCTATATATATATTTTTTTAAATGAGTGACTAAATGCAGAAACGGCTCTACTGCATATTATGATTAAACATATTTTTAACGGTTTCTTGTTATTCGTATGTAGACAAACAGATCTGCAAAAAAATCCGTTTCACGAAAGTAGTTCTCTGGAAGTTCGCTTTTCTTCAGAAACGATTTATTGCTTATATTTAATTAATTTTTGGAAAATCGTTAAAAGTATGTAATGAGGGCCAATAAAATACGCTTAACATCTGGTATACACGTTTTCAACTACATTTTCGGTGTACATGGGTCTTATTGGACCCGAATTCAATTATGTAGTGTATACATTGGATTGGGTAATTTTTGTTTGTATTTAAATTTATTGTTATATTATATTTTACACCAAATAATAAAATAATCCAATATTAAGGTTATTCATACAATAAAACACGGGTGTACAGGAAGATACACTTTTATTGATTCGGACTCATTAATTTATTGTGTTTCTAATAAAAACACAAAATAACTTCTTCTCTAAACTAAAATTAAGACTTATCTTGAAACTAAACGTATATATGATTTTTTTATGTGCTAGATATAAGAAAGCATTCTTTAAATATGAGCCAAAACTTTATTTATGTAACAATGTTACAAGCATAGTGCATTGAACTTTACATAATATTTCACATTTAGTGCAGATAATGTTAGTTTTATTGTTCTTTTTGAGGGAAAAAGGTACACTTAAGGTTTGCATGGGTCAAATCTGACCCGAGAGTAGATGTAGCACGACACTGGACGCACGTGCACCTACATTGCAGTATTCTGTGGCGTTACGTGCGACTGAGGAATACTGGGCACGGGGTGTGTGAATATCGAACGATTGTTGAGTTACATTTGATCATAGGTTTGTCCGGGTCTATTTTGACCCATGTATACCAGTTATGTGTTTAGTTAGTTTACGCCTAAGATTACACATTTTTTTCTGCCAGCACGTTTTAGTTCAAACAACAACAAAAAAACAACTTTAAATACTTAATTAGTAAAAGTGGATTACACCCCTTTCTGCATTTAGCTACTCATATATTTATCGGTGTTTTCTGTTAAACTTTGCTTTTTTGACGTATCATCGCATAGATGGCGTATCTAGCAAAATTTATAGCTGCGGAGAATTTCCCGATAGCAGGGAACACAACCCTCACCCCGTATCGTAACCAACTAACCAGCAATTTTCTGAGAATACTCGCCTGATAGGGGCGGAATTCTTTCGTGAGAACACCGCGAGGTCTGCCGCTGTGAGCTCCGTTGTTACCTCTCTTTCTGTAGTATGCGTTGTTGGTGGGGAAAGGGGGAGACGTTGCGATGGGGATATCAACGGTACGGCGATAGCCGGTGGCACGCCACCCGGGGCGCCAACATCGACTTGCAAAAAATAAATACTACTTCGAAAACAGTATCGGGTGGTAATTCAATAGAAAATATTCTTTGTGGAATTCGTTATACTCGTTTCTAACACTATAATATTAGTTCATTATCTACTACATAATACTAAGGATACCATTCTGATATTTAATAAAAATAGATTTACCTTAGGTCCTCATAGGAGGCCCTGAAGAAAATAAGATAATGTTTCCGAATTCCGCCTCACACTCTTTTTTTACAAGATTTCTACAATTTCTACAAGAAACAATTGTTTACCTCGGGGTTATGGAAAAACGGGTTTTATTGATAAATACTTAATAAAAATAATTACTTTGTTAACTATATATACATATATGGCTTTATTAATTATTTAAAATTATAAAATGTGTGTAAAAGTGATTGTGGTTGATTTTATAAAGAGTTTATATATTTTGAATGGTTGGTGAATGCTAATAATATAATTATGTGTATATTTTAGGAGTTTTTATTTAAATGTATTACATAATCACAATAAAGTCCCGTTAAATTGCTAGATAGCTGTTTTTCCAAAGGGTTTTTCCACCTTAATTGCTCGAGGACTTAAATTTCAAATTGTTTGGTACTAGCATTATTATCTGTTTTCAATGACTTGTTAAAATTTCGATTTATTTTACTAATTACTATTGGAAATAACCCATATTATTAGTATATTGTGTTATTCCCTTAATAATTTACATTGTTGCCTAATGTTATTTTCCAGGTATTAATTTATATTAATAATGAATGTGATATTTGCCAATGCAGTAGAGATACTTATTGTCTAATTTCTCAAGTAATGGTTTATTGATTTTTTTGGAATTATTCAGTACGTAAACTAATAACTAATTACTTAAATAATTTTCAAGTACTATGCATGGAGTGTTTATTGCAATTGTGAAGGAATTTATGGTAATAGAGAAGTTTAATTTGGTAATGATAAAATAATTGATAAAATTAAGAGATTTTGCCTTAAATTCTAATCGTTTATTTTAAATTCAAAACTATATGTACATATGATTTTTACGTAGAACGTCGTAAACCGGCGCGCGGCGCTTGGATGACGCGTACATAAACCAATTACCAACCATACGTATGTTTTTTCGTAGACCGTAACTTCTACGACGGTTTACGAACGGCGTAGATGACCCATAATTAAGAACATAGCATGAATGTGCGGTAAAAAAAAAGTATCTCCTAAACTGCTAATTCTAAAGAACATTTTTCATTAAATAACACTAGTGGAATCGTTTGGTAAAGTAGTTAAAAGTTTATGGAAACACAAATACAAATTTAAATATAACCAAGAAATTTATACGCGCGTAGCAGGCGTATAATTCAAAATCCTATCTATTAATAAATTTAAAAATTTTTAAAAATAATTTAACATACCTACAACTTGAAATTCCATTATAAAACAACACTCACTAATAAAAAATTACAACAAATTAGCAACGGTAAACACGGTGACTAATAAGGGCTCTGATAATAGTAATTTAGCACTTCCAGCAATCAGATCACTTTCGAAGCCGAAATACTAATAAAATCTTTAGCAAACCGGGATTGTATTTATACATGCAGTTAGTTTGGTAATTAGGCAAGACTTACGTACAGTAAAAATCTTATAATGAGGTCATCAATATTTTATGGCTATGACCTACCGAGGGACCACTGTGCAGTGGTGTCACGTGAAATTTTTAACATTGAAATAAAATGGAAGTTTAATGCATCTTTTACCATCTCCCCGTAATTACGTTGAAACTAAGTATATATTTCTTACTAAGCTGAGGTGGAATTCGGCAACAACGAAAATAATTTCCTTCATCTTTGGGGATGCTGTATGTGATGCTGATCTGAAGGTTTTTAAAAGAAAAGTAGAGAAGGTTCTGAGAAGGAAACGGGTATGAGGGGTAAGTGTGGTAGGAATCTGGGGGTCAGTATGTTCAGGTGTGGCAGATGTATGAATAACTAAATATTGTATGAACCACCAAGACCTGGACAATCCCAATCACATGAATCTGAAGTCACCAAACGTAGCGAACTACTTGGGTTGACCTATGGCAGAGATAATGGTTATATAATTAAAGGTTCATGGTGTGCCCGTACCCGCCTCCCAGAATATTGCCTCTGTTTCGAATTTTTAGAATCAATGAGACTAATGACACTCATTAGTAATGACTGTAATGAGTAATGACATCTTGTTTGGAAGGTACAGGATCTACCAAAAGCTAAAGCATATTGAGGACGGGTTGTTTCGGAGAATTTGAACAATTCATCAAATTTCAACGTTCATTTACAAGTTCTGTGAAAGATTTTTTGTGAAGTTCTGTTTTTATTTCAGTTTTGTCCAGCAATTAGCCTACAATGATATAATAACAGAACATGAATAGGACTTTCACAGAACCCGAAAATGAACATTGAAATTTGATGAATTGTTCAAATTCTCCGAAACAACCCGTCCTTAGTCGACGAGAACTATTGTTTTTTTTTTTTAATTTGTCGATCTGCAGTCATGCTCGGAACGAAAACGAGTTTCGTGCATAATGTTTAAAAATATTTATCAATGTGTTCGTGGTTGGGGGTCTGAGTATGGCTTATCGCAAATAGTTCCGTATCACCTCCGACATATTCCATTCTGAAAATATTTCCACGTTTGTGAGCACGGCGGCGGATTCCGGAATTCCTTGCAATCTTTTTAATTGGCGCAAATCACCCCGATGCACTCAAAGGGCAGAAACTTCATTAACTTTCCTGCAATATAATGTCATTATGCGGCTGACGGACAGAGCGGGCCTTCCGGGAGCTGGGATTTATAATTGACAAAGGGAAATCTGATCACAGGATCGTGGCTCATTTTTATAATTTTTCTATGAAAAATTTATGCACGAAATAGAGACTGAAGGAATTTCAATAATTTATCTAGAGTTCAAAGTTTCACTCTAAAATATAATATCGGAGATGTTGTGAAGTATTAAGATGTTATTTAGATCAGGTTACCCGATTAAGGAACTGCAGAGAAAAATATTATGGCTTAAAACTTATATTCATATAGATCAACAAATGGTGATTCGGAATACAGATGTTTTTTTTTTATATTAACATAGAATTTAAAAAATCGTCATTTTAAAACGAAGAAAGCACCATGTTATTAAAACACACCGTTTGGTTGGTAAGACTGAACTTGCAGTTTCATCACAACCATTCTACGTTAGTAATATATCTATGGTCTAAAACATTCACATCAGCGTTGCCACTTCGTCGATAATTCCTCGAATTGCTGGGAATCTCAAAGATTTTCAAGAATTTTGTTTTTTGCGGGGAGAACCTTTTTGTGGGAAAAATGCGTGGATTCTGGGCATTTCTTAATTATCCAATCATATGGAAAAACGATATTTTACAACAATTGCAGCAAATTCTCAAAAAATCTGTTTTTAAATTCTGAACGAAAAAGAAAATCATAAAATGATTAGATGATAAAAAAAACCATGCTAATTTCAAAATAATTTTGTTTCATTTTGAAGGTAAAGGAACTTGTGGGGAATTTGTAAATCTCTTCGTCTCTTGTAAGTATTTTCGAGCATATGCAATGGCAACTCTGGTCCACATTCACATTTGAACCAATGAATATATTTAACACCGGTAAATTGTGTATCAGTTGCGGTCAAAGATATTAGAAGAACTAGATGTGCTATGCGCAGTTCGTACTGAGTGGAATTGTTTTGCCGAGTGTCGCCGGTTTTGTTCACCAATACTACTGCACACCTTCGCTTGCGCTAAGGTATCCGCACTAATACATAGAACAGATTTCTGTGCGTACACGTCCCGATACCGTTCAAAGTACCCTAATTAGGTAGTACTCCGGCTACGGTCCGGCGGCCAACATAGCATATCTCGTTCTTCTAATATCTTTGGTTGCGGTCATGAACGCATTTTTGCACATTGATTCAACACCATAAGTTGAGTGACGAGATGCTAACATTTTACCTAGTGTTCTTCGATGTTATAAGCGGGTAAAAGCGTCTCGACTCCCATACAAAGTACAGCGCCGGTAGAAAAGAAAGTAAGCTTTTTGAGACTGGTCACCGCCGCTACCGGTGACGTCACGGGTCACGTCAATAGATTCGATCCGTTTTTTGGAGACCCGACCCTATGAAAACTAACTATGACAATAAATAAAAATTTATAGGTATTTAAGTTAGAAGGTCATTATTAGGCCAGTGCAAATAGCGCCAAAAAGGGGGTCGCAGTAATTCCGGTAGTCCCAATTTTTTTACATGTTATATAAACTGATCCCCTGATGTAAAATCTGAGTTTCCGACCTTGGCGCACCTGTGCTCGCGCCGCCATTTTGAAAAAACTGGCCGAAATCGGGCCAAAATCTAGTTTTTCCCAAATATCTCATTTCCAATGCAAATTTCAGCTAAATTATCTTAACAAGTATAATAGAACATAAAATAACCTACAACTTTTGTAAAAAGTAGGTACGCACAGAAAATCTATCACGGTTTATTATCACGTTATAAGATTTTTGTTTGCATTTTTAAATACATACATCTATAAATTTACTAGAGGGCACTTCGGTATGGAGGGGCTACCCCCCCACCCTTCTACTCCTCACCACCGGTTCCCTTCAGTTGCCGCGTGTCACGTCTTGAGCCTATATTATAGTATTATTATATATTATATATTATAGTATAGTATAGCCTAGTCCATATTTTATTCATCATTCAACCCTCTACCAAATAATACAGAACTGGGAAGCAGTAAAATACACGTAATTGGTGGAGGATATTTACTGCACAAAGTTGTATGGGGTGGTGCTCAACCTTTTTCAGTAATTTTCCAGCAATATGTCAGGTATGTACAAAATCATTATGGATCCAATGCAGTAGTGGAATTCGATGGATACCCAGATTCTATGGAAAAGAAAAACACTAAAGGGGTGGAAAGAGCCAGTTGGAGAGTGCCAGAGTTACAACTTCTGCTGAAGTTTTGTTTTTTGAAAGCATGCACCCACAAGTGCCACAGGAAAAGTTTCTGGAAAATGAGAAGAACAAGTTTCGTTTTATTTCCCTACTCAGAACCTAATTTGCACGATCCCACATAACGACAGTACAAGCTGAAGAGGATGCTGACGTTCTCATAGTGAACACAGCAAATTCGTTATCGTCTCAACATGATGTAGTCATAATCGTTGGTCAGGATATTGATATGCTGGTACCTACTCCTTACAGCTCTCTCACCTCCCAACGTATACTACCAAAAAGTTGGAAAAGGTAAATCACCTAACGCGTTGTACTCGAACAATTGTTTTAAACACATTGAAATAGTTGAAAACATTTTATTCCTTCATGCCATAAGTGGTTGCGATACAACTGGAGCTTCGTTCGGTCAAGGCAAACACAAATTTTGTAATATTCTTCTCAAGAACCACTCAGTGAATGAACTTGTTCGTGTATTTCAAGACCCAAAAGCAAAGACAGAAACAATCACTTTGGCTGCCGAACAACTATTTGCACTTTTGTATGGCGGCAACGAGAAATCAAATTTGGAAAATTTAATGTACATCATTTTTGTCAAAGGAGTAAAAAAGAACAAATTCAATTTATCCAGGCTACCACCCATCAAAGATGCAGTCCAGCAACACGCTTCAAGAACATACTTGCAAGTGCAGACTTGGCTTGGTAACGATAAAGATCCGACTGAATGGGGGTGGAAAAAGGATGCTGTTGGATTACTTACTCCAGTAACAATGTTGAAGGAAGCTGCACCTCAGGCCTTGCTGAACTTCATATCATGTCAATGCAAAAAAGGTTGCTCTGGAAAGTGCACCTGCAGAAAGTCGGGTTTGAAATGTTCCCTACTCTGCATTCATTGCAATGGCAACTCCTGCGAGAATGCTGTAGAAGCCTTCGTTGATGACGATGACGAGGAATATGATGACCCAATCGCCACAAATTAGGGTGATAAGACAGATGAAGAAGCTATTCAGGGCCAGAAGTAAGAAACTATAGTCAAGGGCTCGTACTTCTGTCTAAACTGATCTACCATTAATTTTATTTTTTGTTATGCTGACAACTTAACAAATAAAGAAAAGAATGTCAATAAATGTTAATTTTACGAAAATACCAATTTTTTTATCTTTTTTATGTACTTTATCATCTTAATTGTATTAATAATCTTAAATGTATGTTGTGATTACGTTGATAGGCATGTCAGACCAAGCTGCGAGCACAAATGTAGTGGCTTGGCCTATTTTAGTGGTCTTCCCATTGGGAATGTATGGCGACCGATATGCTGAAATAGTCTATCTACTATATTTATAGCTAGGTCTGACACATGACGATTGTTGTCAACGTATATGTTCTTAGAACAATAATTGTTAAAGAAAAATAAAATCAAGGAATGCCAAGTTTAAAACACCTAACCTCTGTTTCAATTTTTGGCCTGGTTTTGGTGGATGAGAGTTTGGATACGTAATGGAGATAAAAAATATAAATTATATACCTATTTCTATAACGAAATTTTATTTTCTACAAAATTATTAACAATAAATTTTTCACAAAATTGTACTGGAAACGAGGTATTTATAAAAAACCAAACCTAGTCGCGCAAAAAAAATGTTTTTTCAAAAATATACGCACCTTTACGACTTTCTACCTCGGTACCTACCTATTAGAGATAGAAGAAATTTGTTTCAACAAAAGTTGTAGGTTGTTTTATGTTCTATTATACTTGTTATTTACTTTAGCCAAAATTTGCATTGAAAATGAGATATTTGGGAAAAACTAGATTTTGGCCCGATTTCGGCCAGTTTTTTCAAAATGGCGGCGCGAGCACAGGTGCGCCAAGGTCGGAAACTCAGATTTTACATCAAGGGATCAGTATATATAACATATAAAAAAATTGGGACTACCGGAATTACTTCGATCGCGAATCGCTAATTGCACTGGCCTATATAGATTTTTAAATGGATTGCAGTTACTCATTGCCCTACCTACCTAGCATATCTACGTAGGTACTGGCCTACTGGTATTTTTTTCTTTGATCGGGTAGGTACTTTTAATTTTTCTGTAGTGCTCTACTCGAGTAGGTACTTTTTGCAACGGTGACCTACTCGCTGAGCCTAGAAAAGTTGGTTGGGGAGAAGCGGGTTAAGTAGAGCATCCGACGATGGTAAATGGCGCAAGCTTCCGCCATGGCATCTAGAATTTGTACTGCCAGCGCCATAAAGACAAATCAAATACCGGAAATGTTTTGACGTGGTGAGTTCATAAAATAGCTGTGTTATTCTCCCTGGACCTATTTGCGCTATATTCGTATCTGCTGCAGTGGAAAATACTATTTATTTGTTTACAGGCGATAAATCTAAGCTTAAATATTTTGACTAACCATGCGAATAAAGCTCTGGAATAAATTTTGATCGTAAGCTAACATTGCTCGCGTAGAAACTCGTAAATTTGAACCGTACCTTTGAAATTTATTTATCGAACTAAATTCATTCATTGAACTGGAGCACACTTTTCTGCCGTAAACCAATGACTCGGATAATATTTATTATAAAAATGACATGGATATGGATAAGATAGACACGTAACTAAATTATCCACGACAATAATTCATTTGGTATTTATTTTCAAATCATTAATATTTTTAGTAATTCAGTAGAAATACCAGAATTCTACTTAAAGATAATTTTCGGCTTCTCGATTCAGAACTTCAATATAACGAATTTCACATGCGACTCATTTGTCTGGAAAATTTCCATCGTCTTCAGGAGCTCACGATCGACGAGACGCGACGGTTAGATGACCGCTAGTTCAGGATATGGATAAGGTGATAAATTTTTTATCTTATAAACGTAAACTGCAAATTTGTACTAATTCAGTAAATAGTGTGTTGTGTAGGTATTTCTAACGATCACCTCTAGTTCATTATTATGATTTATTTGAGAAGACACCAAATTTACATGAAGAAATGAAATTGTTTGTGGTGATTTCACGTCGATACAATCTGATAGTTTTTTATTATTATTTATTGAGTTAGTTTATTCAACATTTGAATATAAACTAATATTAACAAGATAATATTTCATTTTGTAACTTTAAATATTTTTACAATAAACATAAGATTTCTTTTTAAATACATTTATTCTTCCTTAATTCTTCAGACTTTCAGGCATTTCATCAAACATCTTTAGTCCTTTGTACATTAGGTAGTTATGTGATTTTGATTTCTTCATATGTGGCAATCTAATTCCATTTACATTTCTGGTTTCGTAATTGTGAACATTTAGGTTGTTGTTCATGACTTTATGCACAAAAATTAACACATTAAATAACAGTATTTTTTATTGGAATCCAATTTAGCTCCTCTCTCATTAGATTAATGCTTGCGTATTTGCCTTTTCCAGTATACATCTTATAGCTCTATTCTGTATAACATCTAGTTTGTTTTAAGTTTTCTTGAAATACATTTATATGGAAGATAATGTTACCAAATCCTATATTATCACTCTCTCTATGATATTACTTTTTACTCCTATACCAATCCCAAGAGTTAATTCTCTTCATTGGTGTAGAAATACTCAAAATATATATATTTTTTAAATTTATTTTTTGTCTTTTTTATAAAAAGTACTAATATAAAAAATAATTGATAATAAATGATATAAATTTTTTTATGAAATGCTTACGTTATTTCAATTTAATACTACACAATTAAATTCTATCCCGCAATCCTGGGGGTTTGAAAAGGGTGCGGGATTTGCAAAACCCATATGTTACCGCCTCACTAGACAATATCTCTATTCTAGTAATGGTAATGTTTATAAATTTTGAAATTCATCAATTTGGGAAACCTATGAGTAACAATTAATGAAATTTGAAAAGCTTCTTACGCGTTATATTGTTCCTCCATCCAGTAATCCAACAATCTAGTAACGGCGCGGTTATCACGCTTCAGAGTACGTAATAATCCCGCCTCATTGTCACGTGAAATCACTTTATTTGTTCAGACTAATGGAAACGAAATTGTGTGTGCCGGAATGTTTCTTCGGATTCGAGTGTTTTTATAAGGGCGGCAAACAGTATACCGGAAAATAGCGTGGAAATACTGAAAATGTTTCAGAAGTCGTTTCCGATTTTGTAAATATGCTTTCATAGTGTGCTCGAGATGTTTTCACTAAAGTGTGTAGGTATTGGAGTGCTCTCTTCTGGGGAAGCGAATTGACAAGTCACTCGTGTTAGGTGCTCGCCGGTGATTTCTTTGCTACAAAGTAAACAAACTACCAACACGTCACTTGCGCAAGCATTTCCCCAGGAAAACAAACACAGCCTTGTTGGCTTTGCAGAGTGGTGAGGGCGTCGAGGAACGGCTGCGGTGTTAAATTATTATTTCCCGTCATCACACATTGTAAATAATATGTTAGCGGTAGCGACCTGCTACATTTGCTTTTCCGCAGTAGCCCATCCGCTTGAAAGGTAACATTATATTATTACAAGAAAGCGCAAATCTAAGAGGTACAGTACCTGAGTAAACAAAGATATTCGTCGTATTAGGGAACCTACCTACCTACCTTAATTATCTTCTTTATCATTTCATCTTCACGATGGAATAGCAATTATGTACGAACGCCTACCAAGTTTATTTTTTAATGGAGAAATATTAATTTTATCTTTACAATGCCTGTTTGTCTAGTTAGTACTGGATCAACATTTTCATAACTCAGCAATGTTAAAATTCATAAAAACTAATTAATTTCGTATTTTTTACGTGGGTAAAGGTGTCTACTGCCGCCTGATAAAGATAACCCAATTACTTTGATAATTTGATTTGTTTATCTTGCTTAATTAAGATAATTTAATAATATTTTGTTATTTTGCAGATGTAAGAGTTTCCAAAACACGAAACGAGGTGAAATATGCCGGATTCCCGGTTGCACGGTGTCGCCATCTGCCCCGGGTACCCCGACTCCGATACGACTGCAGCACACTCTGCCGGACACTTTCAAACAGTTCATTCTATACGTCTACACTGGAAAGGTTTGCGTCTTTGATATAAATTTTACGCCGTTATCGCCATCTGTATTAGACTAGCTTATATACTGATTTATGTTATTCTCCAGCTGAAGGTGGTGAGTTCAATCCTCAACCGAATGAAACCTTTTTTAAAAGTTAAGGTTAAACGCAACGCTCGTTGTATTCTACGTGTTCACAGATGGCGTTAATTAATTAATTTTGTTTAAATACGCTTTTACAAGGTATTGCTTTACAATATTAAGACAAATCATTTGTTTGCGTCCGTATATACGCAATATGAATATGAATCAATAGTTTTGTTCGTTTAAAGACTTAATTCTTTCGAGAAAGGCACACAAATACAATATTTTACCGATGATTCAATCCAATATTGTATTTGTATGCCTTTCTCGATAGAATTGAGTTTTTATATGGACAAAACTATTTATTCATATTCATATTGTGTATATGAGGGCGCAAACAAATAATTTGTCTTAATACTGTAAAGCAATACCTTGCAAAAGCGTATTTAAACAAAATTAATTAATTGACGCCATCTGTGAACACGTAGAATACAACGAGCGTTGCGTTTAACCGCATCAAAGTAAAATTTAAAAAAATTAAATAAAAACACTTACGTTTGTTTTTGACCACTTATATTAAAAACTGTTTTTAATATTCTCCTGATGAAGGAAGGGTTCTTCCGAAACCGGTAGAATTTAAATAAAATTATAGTTGTCAAAAACAAATGTATGTGTTTGTATTATAAATTATGACGAGCCCCAAAGTTAATGCTTTTTACAAATACGTAAAAAATGTTATTTTGGAAATCATTTTACCTTTTCCTTGTTACCTCTAGCTATTACTTCAAGATTCTGGAGTATTTGAAATGATGACCTTGGCTGCAGACCTCGGAGTAGAAGAGCTAAGGTCTGCATGTGAAGATCATGTAACTTCCACTCTTTCCGTTGCAAGCGCCTGCACTTTTTTGGCTGCGGCAATGGATATTCAAGAAAGACCATCAGGTTTGAAAATTGATTATTTTAAACAAAGTCCATAATTTTTGTTTTATTCTTTTCATATTGTATTTATGATTTTTCGTGACGTATTTGAAATTAGACCATTTTAGAATTTCGAATCATAAAATTATTTTAATGATTATGTCTCTCCTCATCATCGCGAAGTTAACATCACTCTGACGTTCGCGAAACAGCGGAAGTCGTTGCGAAATGAGCAATGCAGCCAATGTAATAGTATTTTTTTTATGATTTATTATTTAAATTGTCTCTGCTTCTTTTAAGAATCAATAAATTTATAATAATTGTAATGTTAATTTAAACATTATTTATATATTGTCTAAAGCGTTTCGTTATCTTTATTTCTAACTAGCGATGTGCAAAGGCGATGAATTATCGATGATTTCCTCGATCTTTTTGACATTCGAAATATTTTGATTCATTGTCATGGACAAATCGGTTCTGTAAAAAATCTTCATTCAGTCCAAGATAGTGATCGGCAGTATCGAAACATTTACATGATCGAAATATTTTGATCGAAACATCAAAAGAATCGATTGATTATATTAAAATGTTGCCATTCCAATATACCATGCTTTGTACATGTGCCCCCTCCCCCTCCATACCCCGACAAAAATCTGCCTCTGTCAGCAGCTACTGCTCCCTCTGAACTCCGAGCGATTAAATGGATTAGTTGATGATTTGATCAAAATATGTAAATGTTTCGATCCCGCCCATTACTATTTCTAGCTAAAATTCAGTTTTTTTTGTTGCACAATCTATGTTTACCAAAATTTATCGGAATTCGTTTTTTTATGGTCAAAGTATAGAGATGTTTGAAATGGGTTGTCACTGCAGTTCCAGTTACAGGAGAGATGTCGGAGACCGATGTGGAACTGATTCTTTATCCAGTTACTTCTGGAACTCGTTCCTCAGAAAAAAAAGCTGCGAGGGGTTGGGGAAAGTTCCGTCTTTACAAATATTACATAGGCCCAGAGGGAAAATACTTTGTGTGTGTGGTTAATGAAAAAAAATGTTTTGCTTTCGTAAAGTTCTCGTGTACAAACAATAATATAAAGTCACAATCAGAGGCGGTTCTTGGGGTCCAGAAGTGGAAGGTTAATCGAAAAAAAAAATTAATACTTGCCAATGTATGTGATTAATTTGCTGGTACTCACCCATTCTGAAGCCGGTAGTACAATATTGTTTATTGTAATATTATTCATGTAATTATTTGCACATATAACTAATTCATGTATTTTTTTCTTTTAAAATATCTTTTCCTTTTGTTTATAAAACCACTAGCGCGAATCTCAGTCCGTTGTTTATCAGCTGTCTTAAATAGTAAAATCAAAGAAAACAGTTATAATACCTTAATAATCTAAGGTCGTAGATATATCTAACCGCGGTCATATCCGAAAAAACCTTTCAAATAAATTTTATATGATATATTACTAAGTATTTGTCAGACCCGAATTGATTAACAAACTTAATTATTAATAATCGGGTAATTAGCTAAATCTTTATTTTTTAAATTAAATAATATTTCAGTATATTTTTGGGAGGTCTTTGACCAAATGACCCCCATAGAAGTGCCGCCACTGGTCACAATCAGTAATCAATACATATTGTAGTGTTTTTTATTAATACCTATCTATATTAATAAAAATGTTAATTTTCGTTCGTTCAAAATCTAAAATCTCCATAAGTTCTTCACCGATTGCTTTGAGATTTTGACACAACGTTGCATTCGAATACGCGTGTGTTTTTATATACCTAAATTATTTAGAAGTCACCTTTGACATGTTGTAATATGTATTTTTAAAACAGCCCCATCTGTTGGACGTAAAACCAACAAGCGCTATTGTTTCTCTATCTGCACAGACAGACTGAGCCACAGCAACGCGTAGCAGGATACAGTTAGTTTTAAATATAAAATTGAATAAACATGCAACATATTCAGTAATATAGTTAAGTAAATCAAAAAACGGCAGCCATAAGGCAGGGGGGGTTGCTAAAGAAATTCTGAGAAAAATAAATAGGTTCCTAAAAAAAAATTTTCCTTTTTTATAATTTTTCGATCATTTTTTATATAATAAAAATATTCCAAAAGGAGCTAAAAAAGAACCGGTTTCAGAGATATTATGTATATCGAAAGCTCCAGTGAAAGCAAAGGAACCGGTTCCTTGTAGCCGAGATAGGAATATCGACCATCTCTATCAAAGTTTAGTTTCCTCTAGTAAAGTGGTTTATTTATGGTACCGCCATTTTTCTTAACGCTTGATTTTATCTGTGGTTTATACACGCCGGTCGTTCGGAAACGTTGTGAAGTTTCAAAATTATACGAATTTGAAATCATTCAAAATGTCTTACAAAGGACCACCGAAAGTTCAAAAGGTGATGGTTCAACCCATCAACCTTATTTTCCGATACCTCCAGAATCGCTCCCGAGTGCAAGTTTGGCTCTATGAAAACATAAACCTACGAATTGAGGGGCATATCGTCGGCTTTGACGAATACATGAATCTTGTTTTGGACGAAGCTGAAGAATACAACGTCAAGACGAAGAACCGAAAAACCTTGGGAAGGATCATGATGAAAGGCGATAATATCACGTTAATACAAAACGTCAATCCATCCGCCACTAAAATAATGTGAACATTATTGTGATCGTGAATTTTAGGTTAATGGACTGTTGAATAAGTTTAATATGATCCGAGAACGATCTGTACCTATTCATTTATGGCGCCCGATTTTATCAAAAGAAATGGAACAATACTTGAAATAAGTTTAGTGAATTTTGTGAGATCATCTTTTTCACAATACGAAAGTTCACACATTGTGACTACTGTCAATATTTAGTTTGTGTGACTGCAATAATCAAAACATTATTCGAATAGTTCTTGTTATCTTCTGTATGAAAATATCCCGTGCTTATTCAAGAATTGTCAAAGTTTAAAAATATTTTCATACATTTGAAGTCTGATATTATACAATAAATGTGTTAATTTCTACAATTAACATTGTTTTTGTGTATAATAACTATTCTGATAAATTCATATAAAGTAATCATTCGAACCTAAACTAGTAGGTATATTCAACTAAGATATTTTTCAGTGATGAGGAGTGGGTATTATTTATGGATCGATTCTAAATGATATAGTTATTATAACATTTTAGTGTAATTTTTTTTCAAAATAAATATTTCATAGTAAAAAATTCTTTGATTTTGCATTTCCCTCTTTCAAGAAAATTATTTATGTTTTAGCTTGTCATCTCAATTGCGCAGAAAGGTAAAGTTCACCACGAATTTTTCTGCACAAGGTCTTCGCCGAGCTAGACGAGACGATTTTCTCATATAAAGATTACTACCAGTGCTGTGCCCACCTATGCTAGATCGTAAGATGAAGTCAGTTAAGGAATAAGTACACATCACAATAATATAAATTCTACACCTTGCTGATAAAAGTTTTCATTTCTATTACATGCTGTTTAATGTCATCGAAATTATTTGATAGGCTGATTTTTGCAGCATTGTGGCAGCCCTGCTGTAGACTCCAGCATTGCGGCAACCCTGCAACTATGCGGTTAATCATCGGCCGACTACCGACGAGAAAATGCAATAGTATCAGATTACAATGACCGGAATCCTCTAGACGTTTGAGAGCCTGAAGACTATTCGGAAACAATCTCTAATACACTGCATCACGGGAGCGCCTTTATAAACGCTGCGTCTGCAATCTGCAAGACAGATTGTAGACAGTACGGCGCGACTTCTAGTACAAACTCAGTGATTAACAAAATCTGCTATTTACATCTTGGTGTACTCAAGTAATTTTTGTAACAGTGAATAAATATTCAAGTTAATTTGATTAATAATCTTTATTATTCTCTCTAACAGCTTAACTTCAACAGCATCTACAGTTGAGCCAATACCCACAGCATTATTTTTTTGTGAAATGTGTTTGATCTTGTACCTTGTCTTTGTATGAAACAGACACACTGCTAGTCTACTTTCTGACTGATTAAATTGAATTGATTGAAATCTCCGTATAGTTAATCAATAATTTATTTGTTGTTTTTCCTTATGACACATTTAGAACCATGTTTATTATATTACAACACCTGAACTTGCAGCTCTTATTTATAAAGTGAAAAATCTATTTTAATGTATCTTTTTGATGTGTGGGAATCTAACCTGCACACTTATAGGGCCATGTTAGTCATTATTAGTTTACGGTTTATTTATTCTATCTTGAAATGATTACAGAGTTTCTGAAATAAATTAAAGGAAATGTTATATATATAAACACAGTTTTTTAGCATGCTACCTTGAGTTACCAAATAAAATACTGCACAAGATTTCTACTATCCTATGACACCAGAGGTATGTCGTTCCACTGATATCACGGAGTCAAATCTGATTCCGAGTTTAGCCAAATGGACCAGATCCATCAGACTCGTTTTTTTGATTCCTTTCGTCCTTTTTGGTCTCATCGCCGAATCCAGTGGAATCAAACTCATTGTGCAGTTCTGCCGGGCTCATTGAATCAGCAGGGAGGAAACTCATTGAGTTCATTTCGATGGATTCGCAGGATTCGGTGGAACGCCTCAGAGTTAGGAAGCGATAAGAGTTACAAGAGTGAATAAACTTATCAGATTTATTTACCTTAGACATGAAATCTGAATCAATACAGGTCATGGTTGAGGGATGTTTGAGAGGGGACGGGGGAGTTAATTTTTTTGTGAACACTGCACAAGAGTCCCAACTGTCTACAGCCAGTGAGATTATGGCACCCCCAATTGGCATTGGCATGCTGTTGGTGTGATTTTTCTGGAAGGCAAATTTGTTCTATGCAGACCAACAAAAGGTAAAAAGGAATGCTTTTTGCTATCTTTTGACTATGGGGTGATGCACTTTCATTTTGAAAAATGTTTTCATCAACCAACATGTTTGGTTACAGCATCAACTTCAGATCCACCCATTCAGAGTGAATCCGGGTTCGTAAGACACCCTTGATTGTGAATGTTGGTGGAAGGAAATGGTGAGGGGAAGGGCCTGATTGTTCAGATCTGCTTACTAAACATAGCTAAAGCCTACTCAAGTAGTTTCGAATTTGAAAGGTGTTCTCTCGACAATACTCTAGGCAGTACTGTATTTTTATCTGCCACTCTCGAACAAAGTGGAAATGAGTATTGTGTTTGATGTGTAAATATAATTTGTATCACTACTAGATTCTTATACGCCGTGTCAACGTTGGTACATTAAATCCGGACTTGAGCTTGGTTTAAGGCTGTTATAACCACTCAAAAGGCTTGGTAATAAGTCAGATTTTTTTTACTGTTGTCGCGTTATTACACTGCATTTATAGGTCAGGGGGAATATATTTATTTAATACAATTTTAATTAAATGTTTTCAGATATCAAAGCTACAATCTTTGGGCTATGAGCCATAGATGTTACCAGCTCTGATTATGTATAGTAACAAATAGTCTATAATATTAATTATAGGGTATTTGATAGTAACAACTTGATGTGGTTTGCACTGTATAACGTGGGTACATTGTATTTATTTTTCAGGTAATAAGAGCGCTGCATCCTTTATGGAGAAATGTATTTCATACATTGGTGAAAATGCTTCCGAATGTGTAAAGACAAATGCCTTCTTGAATCTGCCTAAAGATGCTCTCGTCAAACTGATTTCATCAGATTACGTAAGTATTTTTTCTGTAACATCAATCAAAATGTTCCTGAACCTACGACAAAGTAGTAATAAGTTAGATCATATTGTGGGGAAATTGCTACAACTAGGTAACTAAGAAATTGGCTTCTTCGAGTTACACACAAAACAGGAGGATTAAATGGTGGAGAGGAAGGTGGAAAAGTACCTGACTATTCAAATCTGAAAAACTAAAGCCATTCCAAGCATCGATTCAATTCTGAAGTCTGCTCTTACACCTGGGCGATATCAAGAGTATCTTTGACTCTGGAATGTGCCGCAAATATACCATGTATTATTTTTATTAAATCAATTGTCAACAACACTAATTAATTTACTTGCACACGCCGGGATTTGAACCCGCGACCTCCGGATTGCTAGTCGAGAGCCTAACCCATCGACTACGGAGCCTGTTACAGCCCATTTATGCAACAAACATAAAATATGTGTTTGTGTCGAACATGTATGCCACAAACGCAATATGTGTTGTGGCATATATGGGAGAGGAGATTTTTCAATTCAATTTCAGTGCCGGCAACCCGGGCGTTTATTTATTATTAGTTATGTACATACATGATTAAAAGAAATGTTTTGTGTTAGAAGAAGCTGATTTTGAGCTACCTAGTTGTTTTATTAATTACCCCACAGTATATTGTTTGATCTAAAATCCAATACAATTGGCTTCCTGAAAACAATCTTAACCCTTAAATGCATGATTTATTAATTTTTCTGGAAAAAAATATATTTTGTAGATATTTACATGCATATGCGAGGAAATATAAAGAATTTTATTTTTTTGTAATTTTTTAATGATATTTGATTAAAAAAAAAATTGTTGCAGGTTTACAACACCATGTATTTAATAAAAATTAATATGAACCATTTACGTATGAAAAAAAAATAAAAAACCTAAAAAAAATTCTCAAAACTTGTATCAGACGTAATCGTGTGACACACAAGACTGTAAATGGGGCCGGTGATCCCAATCTGTGGAGGCGTGAGATGTCTTCCTTCAGTGGCGTGGAGGGGTAGAACGGGCCGTCTCTGAAGCCGCTGTAGAGCTGGTCCGATCGCTTGTCGCTTGTTCTTGATACTGATTCCGTCTGGTCCGAAGGGGTAGGCAAGTCCGTGGTCCAGGGTGAGGCGGGGGTCAGAGTGAAAGAAGGCGAGCAGAGTCAGAAGTCGGAGCGAGGTAGAGGGCAGAGCAGAGTGAGAGGTGTAGAGCTGGTGGTGGTTTCTGGAGATCTCACGTTTTGAGGGCCTGTTGCCCGTTTTATACCCGCCAGCGGGCGCACGACGCGCACACGGGCCCACTTTCTCTTTGATTCCTGGAATCCGTGAGCTGTGTTTGCGACGCTATCGCGGCGCCCCGCCGGACCGTCTACCGCCGCTCGGCCGGTAGTTTCGGGCCGTGGTCGAACGTGACCACGGCCTTCCTTTGTTTGGGCACGATCCTCAGAACCGTGCCCGTGGGACGTAATGACGGCGTACCGCCGGTCATTTGTGACGCTATGACGGCGCATTGCGCACGGCACGGCTTCCCACTACGTTTTGGCACGGTTCTAACAACCGTGCCCGAATTAAATATGATTATGATTTTACCAGCTCTCACAATACTTCTCTGCCCGTATACCTCTAGCCAAGCTCCGACGTTTCATTTATTATAACAATTTCTTAGGTTTTACATTACAATTTCACATAATTTTACATACATTTACATTTTATATTTCGGCAGTATATTTAATTAGCAGTATATTTAATAGATAGATGATGTAGATCATGGGCGATCTTAACATGGGCGACCGCGTCCGATCCCGGAGCAGTACGTCCGTTACAAAACTAATAAGTGTACGGGAAAAATACGAGTTATTACATATAAGTATTATATTATTGTATCTACTTACCTTATCAAGTTCACGGTAATATATTTTATCGAATGGTATCACCTTTTTTTTCTTTCGCGAATGTCAAATGTCACTTTTTCTTTAACAAAGTGAAGATTCTCGAAAATTGGTTGGAGGTTAGAATTACAGTTTTGTTTTGCTGTTATTATTTTGATTTTCAACGGCATGCATTAAGTATACACCAAAGAGTTAAAGGTGGTTTGAACGGTATGTTGCAGTTTTGCAACAGTATGCATTTAAGGGTTAACTCAGAAAAACTCTGGCATTATGAAAGCATCTGGCTGGATTTCTTGGTAGTTGACCAAGAGCTTTTCAGCTTGCAACATCATGACCTGCTTTGAATTTATATCCAATTAAGCGTAAACGAAACACAACTTATGATCACCAATACAATATTGTACATATTGTATTCCGTTCTTCAAAGAAATGCGTTTTTATACAGACAGAACCACTCATTTTATTTTCGTATGCACTAGCAACACCCCACAAGAGTCCTAACTGCTCCCATCCATCTGGAGCCAGTGAGCCTATGGCATTACCATTTGTGAGGCTGAAGGTTGTGGGGAGGCGTAGGACATGGGGAAGAGGAAGGTAGGCGAGTACCTGGCTATTCAGATCTGGTCACCAAACACGGCTAAAGCCATTTCAAGCAACGTTTCAATTCTGAATGGTGGTCTTACACCAGGGCGATACTGAGAGTATCTTCCTCATATTCTATATCTTACTCATAATATTTTAAAGCAGAATGCGTAGAAAGTATATTTCCAAACTATTTTCAGCGCCAACTACGAATGTGAAGATTGTAACTTGTGTTTCATTTACCCGATAATTGACATAACATAAGACAGTGCGTCATTTATCATATAGCTTACTAGTCCATCAAAAAAACATTTTATGTGTCAATATAACATATATTAATAAAATTTATATCCATTTTAATAATTTTCCAGCTATGTTTGGAGGAGGAAGACGTATGGCGCTGTGTCCTGGCCTGGGCCAAGCACCAGGCGGGTGTAACGCAGCCCACTGCCCACTGGGCCGAAGAGGAGAGGGCCAGGGTGTGCCAACATCTGTCTCCTTTGATGGCTCATGTGCGCCTACTGCTTATTGGTAAGATATAACCATTTACTACTAAACTCATACATCTCATTTAAACAGGATTTTCCCTTACTTTGGTTTACAAGCTGCTCCTAAATCTTGTAAGTCAATAAGATCCCTTTTAAAGTGGGGCCCACAAACTTAATTTAACCGTAAATCTGAAACTCAGCAATAAATGTACATGTGCTTGGTTTTGTGATTGTATGTTGTATGATCCTGCCACTGAGAAGTCCCCCATAAACTCTCTTTCTGTTGCTTGCGTCATTTACGAGAAATGTCAAGAAGACCTTTAATATTTTAATAAAGTATTATTAGAAAATTATGCGTGTTTTATCACAGAAGTATTCCAATTTTCTCAATTCAGAAATTGGTATTCCGATTATTGACATACCTAACTGTTTTGATTTTGCCTAAAGGTTGTCACTCACTTTTAAGCTCGGAATCGGTTCATCATCGCCTCCTTTCACAAGCTTGTCCGTTGCGAGACGATGCCGTTACGATGCTGATAGGTGTACGTTGCAGTATGGAGTTTCTACAAAAAATTCTGAACGGCTGATATATTTATTTATTTATTTATTACACGCCTATTAAGGCTTTTACATACATATATATATAAAAATATTTACGATTTTATACATGAAAATAGTGCAGGCGACTATTTAAAACAATTGCAGAAAAATAACTATATAGTCAAAATATCACTGAACTTGATCTACACAGCATGCAGGCACAAAACATAAAAATCCATTTCTGTTTCAGTTGACAAAATTAGTCAAATCAAATTAAATACCTTTATTAAAATATTCCTCTACTTGATGAGAAAAACTTCAATAGGGTATGCTTATATATTGAAATTGATGTACTAAATATATCAACAACATCATAGTATTTGTTTCCTAGCTGTTGAATCCGTCGCATAGGAGTGTGATATTGGGACGTTGACATAGAATTGCTACAATAATATGGTAGGTACTGTCTTGTAACCGACCTGCTTGGAGGATGAAAAGAGATTACAAATAATAAATCAGGGGTGTCAAACATTGAATTAATGATTTTATACAAACAGGTTAAATCGGAAATAATTCTGCGATCAGATAATTTTAGCACCGCAGTGAGTGGGCTGGAACCAAACGCTCATCACTCCTGGACAGCCTGATCCCCAGATTCCTACCCACCCCTCATACCTTTCCATTCCAGACATTCCTTTCCCCTCATACCCTTAAAAAAGAAAATATTAAAATCATGAATATACAAAAAACCAAACGTAACATCATTACAGCGGCGAGTAGCAGGCGTCCCCGGTGCGGGCCAAAACTGTTGGTAAATTTTGCCAACATTCGCGGCCTGCACACAAATTTAAATTCCGTCCATCACCATCTTTTGTCCCAACGTCCCAACCTTCTTTTCCTATCCGAAACTCAGATAGCCGAGCCGCCAGACTCCTCCTATCTGGACTGCCCGGGCTTTACCCTCGCAAGCAAATTTCGACTCAAAGGAGGAGTCTGCCTCTATAGTCGAGCTGACGTCAACTGTGTACGACTATTGAGTCTGGAAAATTCCAGATTCGACGTAATGTGGGTGCGCGTCAATCTTGCCAGTACGGCAAGATTCTACGCATGTTTATACCGCTCACCGAACCAAAGCGAATCAGACACTTCCGAGCTCTTCAAACATTTGAGCGATACTATTGATGATCTCTTGCCCCGCTACCCTTCGGCCGAGTTTGTTGTTCTGGGGGACTTCAATGTTCATAACGAACCATGGTTGAAGTTCTCAGGCCCAACGGACTCGGCTGGCCGACAGGCGGAATCCTTTGCCATTTGCTACGGATTAGAGAAATTAGTTCAGGAGCCTACAAGGGTTCCTGATGTCCAGACTCACCGCTCCAATCTGTTAGACCTATTCTTAACTACTGTGCCACACGGTTATAAGATTGACGTCACAGCGCCTCTGGGATCATCTGACCACTGCCTAGTGACGACATCAATCCCTGTTAGCTTCAGACCAACCAATGAGAGACTGAGGAGAAAAGTGTGGCACTATAGGTCAGCAGATTGGTTCGGTATGCGGGCCCATTTCAACGCTTTTCCGTGGTCAGCTGTTTGTTTTCGGACTTCGGACCCTTCAAGATGTGCCCAGGAGATTGGTGAAGTCATCAAATCGGCGATGGATGGCTTCATTCAATCGACTACTAAAGAAACTGGTGTGGGCTCAAAGCCGTGGTTCAGTCGACAATGCTCCGAAGCAGTTCGACGAAAAAACGCGGCTTACCGAGCCTACAACACATCTCGAACGCCCGAAAGCAGATTAGCATACAACAAATCGGCAAAGGAATGCAAGAGAATCATTAATAGGTCAAAATTCGAACACGACCTGCAGACCAGCAAAAAGCTGGCTGCCTGCCCGCATGGCAGCAGAGCATTCTGGTCGCTTGCGGGCTCAATAGGTCGAAATTTTTGCAAACCCAGTTTGCCACCTCTTACCAGACCTGACGGCTCACTAGCAAACACCGCCACCGAAAAGGCTAACTTATTAGGGAAAATGTTTGCGGAAAACTCGACCCTCGACGACGGGGGTGCTGTTCCGCCGTCGGTTCCTCACTGCGGCTTCTATATGAAAAAGCTGAGGATCCGGCATCGGGATGTACTCCACGTCATACGGGGGCTCGATGTTAACAAAGCTAGTGGACCTGATGGAATACCTGCCCTGGTATTGCAGAGGTGTGCTGCGGAAATAGTTCCGGTTTTGACAAAGCTCTTCAAAATGTCCCTGAAGTGTGGCACTGTGCCCTCTGGTTGGAAAAAAGCGGTAATTCACCCTATTCCCAAGAAAGGTGACCGCTCCAACCCGGCCAACTACCGCCCCATAGCGATCACATCAGTTCTGTCCAAAGTGATGGAACGTGTGATCAACGACAAACTGCTCACATACCTCGAGAAGAACAAAATTATCAACGACCGTCAATACGGATTCCGGCGGAACCGCTCGTGCGGTGATCTTCTCGCGTATGTGACGCATGTTTGGGGGCGGTGCCTGGAACGTCACGGTGAGACCCAAACGGTCGCACTAGACATATCCAAGGCTTTTGACCGGGTCTGGCACCGAGGACTTGTCAACAAATTGCATTCTTACGGACTTCCCGCATCCCTGTGTACGTGGATTGCTAACTTTTTAAGGGATAGGTCGATTCAGGCGGTTGCTGACGGTTTCACCTCTTCCTCGCACTCCATAAATGCTGGCGTCCCACAGGGATCGGTTCTGTCTCCGACTTTGTTTTTGTTGCACATCAATGACCTTTTGACATGTGCACCGATTCATTGTTACGCGGATGACAGTACAGTTCATGATAGCTTTTTGTTTGATAAGCCCCCAAAGGGCACACAAACTCCAACGGCTCGGAGGGCTTTGAAGCAGAGAATGGACGGTTATCTCGAGAGTATTTCCTCCTGGGGTAAAAATAATCTCGTCGAATTTAATGTTTCAAAGACCCAATCCTGTCTGATTACGTCTAAAAGGGATCCAAATGATAATCTAGTCTCCTTCAACGGAAGCAATCTTCCGAACAGGCCTTCCATTGATATGCTTGGTGTAACTATAAGTGACCAGCTCAGGTACGGGGGCTCCATCGAAGCCAGAGTAAAGTTGGCCTCTCAGAAGCTGGGCGTACTGTACAGGGCCCGCAGATACTTTAATAGTACACAACTGCTCACCCTGTACAAATCGCAAGTGCGCCCTACGGTCGAATTTGGCAGCCATCTCTGGTCTGGAGCCCCTAAATACCTGAAAAAAACCCTTGACTCTGTGCAGAAACGGGCGGTCCGTTTGATAGATTCCCCAATCTTAACAAACGGACTGCAATCTTTAGAGCACAGGCGTCAGGTGGGTATGCTGTCCTTGTTCTATCGGTATTACAATGGAAGATGCTCTGAGGAACTAGCGTCATTGATCCCTTCGGCACCGGTGCGTAGTCGGGATACACGCCAAACGCGCGCCCAACATTTGTACACAGTTGACACTTGTCACATGAGAACGGGTCGCTTCTATGATTCGTTCTTAAGTTCAACAGCTCGGCTGTGGAACGAACTGCCGGCCTCTGTGTTTCCTCCCTCCTACAACATGGGACTCTTCAAGACCCATGTTCACTCCTTCCTCTCCACAAAAAGACCCTCCACACAGCATCCCCAAAGATGACATAGGCCCTGAGGGAAATTATTTTCTTCAGGGCCTCCTGTGTGGAGTAAATATAAAAAAAAAAAAAAAAAAAAAAAAAAATTAAATTATCTGATCTCAGAAAAAAAAAAAAAAAAAATCGCAGATAATAAACACAATCTTTCACAATTTTATTTGTTATTTCATGTAGCCTTTATTATACATTCATCATTTCAAGGTTAAGTTAACAACAATTATTTACAATACTAGACAGCCAAGTATTCGCCGAAGAAGTAGAGCCTACCGGAGCTGTGGCCATGGAAGTATCACTAGAGCGGTACCGTCGCGCAGCCCTAAGGGGTGCCGGTGGCGGAGGGGGAGGGGGTGCAGGGATGGGGCCCGGGGGCGCGCTGGGGGCCCGTGGCAGGAACCATCACGCCGTGGTGGATCAGGACAAGAGACTTCAGCCGAGGTGAGTGATTTTATTTTTGTACCATTTTTCTAACATCAATTATTGACCCTTTACTGACTATTTATTTATTTATAGAGTGGAGACGGTTTACATCCAGTTCCCATGAGCAAGTAGGCCATAGGCCACATTGTGCTATCTCCTATTTTACCTCATTCCTTTAACAGTCACACGGTTCCCTTTTGTATAGTTCACCAGGGTTGTCATTGGATATGTGGCTATGTCTTCTGGTTCCACAATGTGTCTTCCCAGGTCTCATCTCTCCTCTCCAAACCCCCTTGGTTCCCTGAAGGCCTCACAAGGGAATAGTTCACGGAGGTGGCCACATCTCTCCTCTCCACTCCTCCTTGGTTCCCTAAAGGTCCCACGAGGGAAGAGGGTCTCATCTATCCTCTCCACTCCTCCTTGGTTTCCCGAAGGCCCCACGATGAAAGAGTCCACTCCCCTTTGGTTCCATGAGGTTCCCACGAGGGAAGACGGTCTCATCTCTCCTCTCCACTCCTCCTACGTTCTCTGAAGGCCCGAGTGAAAAGAGCCCCATCTCTTCTCGCCACTCCCTTTTGGTTCCCTGAAGGCCCCACAAGGGAAGAATTCATGGAGGTGGCCTCAGCTCTGCTCTCCACTCTTCCTTGGTTCCCTGAAGGCCCCATGAGGGAAGAGGACTTTTTCTTTCCTCTCCACTCCTCGTTTCCCTAAAGGCCTCACAATGGAAGAGGACTTTGTCTCTCCTCTCGACTCCTCCTTGGTTCCCTGTAAGCCCCACGATGAAGGAGTCCACTCCTCCTTGGTTCCCTGAAGGCCCCATGTTGGAAGAGTCCACCCCCCTTGGTTCCCTCTTTATTGACTAACTATCTAACTAACCATCTCGCCCTTTTCTGCAGGGATAAATTGCAGAACATCTCGGTATTGGCACACACTCCCTGCTTCATTCACATTAATATATCGTCTCAAGCATACCTTCTCTTAATATGCCATTATTTCCTTTTACAGATTATGTAGCTTATAACGGTTTTATTTATCCCCTTTCTTTACTTATCATTATACACACTCATTATTATTTTTCTAAAGCTATAAAATATGGTTGAACTAGAAAATAAATATTTTTTTCTTCTTACTAGACAAATTCTAATTCCATTTGATCTAATCGATGTATCTGTTATCTTTCCAAAATGAAAAATATAAAATTTCATTATTTTATAATATGCGTAGTATAAATCGTTGTTATTCCTTCATTTTCTTTTACAGGTTATCATTGAACCTTTATCCTGGATCAGTGATTTTGCAACATGAACGGAGTCCTTTGCAGAGTGTTTTGAATAACTGGTATGTTATCCACTTCATTATATTATACACATTGTTATACTGTTCACTTTTCGGCCTCTCCTGGCGAAGCAGCACCTTGTCAATGTTTGCAGAGGGAATGATACATGGATTCTCTGCATTGATGAGTCACAGAGTAGGCTGAACGAGTCAGCGCTTCTGTAAATCTGAGAACACTCATCTAGGCTGTAGTATACTGGTACAGCGCACCCCTACACCATAGATGGAGAGTTTCCCCAAGTGCTATATGTACACATACAGGGTGTCCGGAGGTAAACTGCGCTCTCTTCGTGAGGTGATTCATAATGTGATGTTGGAAGTAAAAATGACAAACAATTCAAATTTTGGAAAGGTTGTAATTTCGAAAATAATTACTAATCTTTTTTATTTGTACCATTATGTGGAATCACACCCTGAAGATAGCGCACTTTACTCACAGACACCCTTTATAATATATGCAGTTGCCACGTTGTGTAATCTTACATTGTATCATTTTTTCTTTATTTGGCTAGCAGAGAATTGCGCACACTGCTCTGTTCTGCTGAATTAAACAAAAAAAATATTTCAATATGCCTGTTGTCCCTTTGGCTCGGTAAGGGTAAGGAATCAACAAAAACCGAAGACCCTGCGCAGAAAAAGTCCCACAACGGCTGCGCTTCAAACCGTAGTGAACTTTACTTTTCTGCACAGGGTCTTCTTATGCTGTCGATTCCTTACCCTTACTGAGCCAATGGGATGACGGGCTAAATAAGATGTTTAGGAACTTGGGTATATTGTTTTTTTGCAGTCCTTTTGAAAACCGAATGAATAAAATGGTCTACATTGGAACCCACATGAAAGATTAAGTAGTATTATATTTTAACTCTTTAAGGTATGGAGTGCCCAAGCAATCATGGAGACTGGTGTTTCGAGCATCTTCGCACGCGTATTCTGCCGCTGCTTTCCACGCCCACTGCGATGAGGTGGCTCCTGTAATGATTGTCGTTAATGTAAGCACCAATAAAACCTCACCATCTTTGCTACAATCATAGACATTCAAATTGATAGACCAGCCAATCAGAGAAAGGGGAACAAACCAGCTCTCTCCCTTTCTGTGCATTGTTCTCTCTCACTCTCTCTCAAGCTCTCTCACTTTTTCACAGATAAAATAAATATGTTTGCAAGTGATGAAACGAAAAGCTATAATAATACAAATTAAGATTTAATATTTCGTTAGTAAGCGAATAAAATATAAAAATTTTATTGGAACAACTTTTCTATAACTTTTGACCATTGTGTTTTTATTTTCTGTGCTTTGTTCTGTTTCATTGAGATATGTTAGTATTATCTTCTTCTTCAAGAATAAATATTATTTTAGTATATACTAGGAGCATTTTTTAAGATCCAAAATGCCATAAAATCGAGGCAAGTGCGGTGAGCTATGTACTAGCATATATCTGCTACGGATACCCTGGCATTCGAAGGGGTTAACCAACTCGCACTATAATGAATTTATTTGATTAATAAAGAATGTCTTATGATTTTTCAGGGTAGTCGTGGAGAAATTTGTGGAGGATTCAGTGATGTTGCATGGCACAAAACCAGTCACAAAGGAGGCTATATTCTGTCCGAGAAAGCCTTCCTGTTTGTCTTGCATGGAAATCCAGAGGCTCCTGCCAAATTCAACATTGTGAAGAAACCTTACGCAATCTGCTACCATCCAGAGTAAGTATAATAAGTAATCATAAAAACAACACGAGAAAGAAAGAAAGAACAGAGATGAAGAGAACATATATTAAGATAATGATTTTACCTACGTATTATATATCATTTCTACAAATATTTGTGCTACATGGCTGTTTCCAGAAGTACATACTAATGAAAATATTCACCGACTATTTAATTTTTACCAGCGGCTGATGCACACATAGTGTTTTGGAAAGTAAAGCCTACCGCACAGCTGATGCATACATGTGTGATTGAGTGCCACCCAAGGTTCAACTCAAAATGTCACACAATGTATAGGCCAAATGGTAGATTTAAAATGTGGCTTATTCTTAATTCCATTGACATCTCTGTTGAAATATTCAAGAAGAAATATCTTTAATTATTGAAGACAATATTAGCCATTCCTAAACGAAAATCTGAAACAGAAAAATCAGAAAAAGATACGGTCACATCTAGGACTCGAACCCAGGACCCTTGCCTTGCCGAGGCACAGCTCTACCAACTGAGCTAATGGGACCCTATCTACCAGTCACATTTAACTGTATCGTACTTCGAATAAGAACTACCAACTGTCTTCATTTTTCTCACTGCACATTTTTATGTATGATCGCAAGATTCAACCCGAACTAAATGCAATCTAGACAGCATCTTTAGAAAAACATATCTTATTTTTATTTTAATGTGTGACATCTATTGAATTTTCCGCAAGTCTAGGATGAATATTTAGTTTTTGGAATAACTTTGAGTAAAACCTCAAATTGTAATATTTAATCATTGAATACAATATTAGCGATTCCTAAACGAAAATCTGGAACAGAAAAATCAGAAGAAGATACGGTCATATCTAGGACTTGAACCCAGGACCCTTGCCTTGCCAGGGCTAATATTGTCTTCAATAATAAAATATTACAATTTGAGGTTTTACTCATTAAGTTATTCCAAAAAATTAAAGAAATATCTTTACTTCATCCAAATACCTAATAAACAACATCGTCAATCTTCTGCCATTTAGTTGATAAGTACCTATATCTCTCTTGCTTCAGTTTCGTTTATTTGATTTTATATTTTATTTGTATCGTAAATTACGACCATAGTTTTAGTATGGGATGAGGTTGTAGCTGTGTTTGGTTGTAGATGTTTATGTTATTGTAAAAAAAATTCAAGGTTTCAGAAGAAGATGACTGCTTTAAATGCTAAAATGTCAAGATCGAGCTGCGCACTTTGGATGTCTTAGCTGATTTGTTAAGTTGTGTACAAGTTAATTGCTTCCTTAATATACTTACATATCGTCGCTGTGAAATCAAACCGGCATATCTGCAAAATGCTTGTTTTTCACCAGAGCGCTTTAAAGATTTCGCATATGATATTTTCCTTTTAACCTCCGTTTGGTTCACCTCAAAGGCACCTCATGAATGAATAAAATTTAGACGAATGCTGCTTATTGAAGTAGTAGTTCCAAATACATCGAAAATTGCTTAAATTAAGAGTAAAATGCAGATATGCCAGTATGGCTTTAAAATCAGTGTAATATTTGCATTTGTGTCATAGTGGCTCCTTCTTTTGGAACCTGTTTTAGGTATAAAACAAAAGATAATGTTGTCAATGAAAATATAATTTATTGCTTCACAATTTTTTTTATAAACAATTAACGTAAAACTGCTCTTCCCTTTGCTGGTAACTTCAAAGTTTCCCAATCGTTTATGGAAATCTGAATAAATTGACGGTATTATCCCGGCGGTAACTAACTTTGGGATACCATTTTTCTTCTTCTCATCAATGGTCTCTTGGAATAAGCTTGCATCAGAACAGGATTCACGCTCCCATTGCCCCGTTTATTCCTTTTCTTCGCCTCCTCCCATTCTGTCGTATTTTGTTTCGTATTTTGGTAAATGAGACAAACATCACACTGATCTTTCTTCGGTGTGAAAGTTGGTATGACTTGAAAAAAACTCTGTACTGGTAGTAGCTGATTCCTGCAAGGTTTGACTCCTTTCTTTCTTTTAGATAATCTCTGTGATCGGCGATAGATTTTTCACCATCGATATACTCCTGAGAACTCTGAGATCTGTAGTAATGACTAGGAACACTTGAGTTTACAGTTGTGGAAAGGAGGCTTCATGCTTCGTTGGTTCACTCTTCCACGGGTTTTAGACTCGTATTCCTCACCGCAGTTTCGCATCTTTCAGTTTGATAAAGTTTTTAAATTATTTTTTTAACCGGGAGAAATTTGACCCTGGTTAGACATTTTGGCATATATGCCGGTTTGTTTTAGTTGAGGCTGCTATAAACGCTTTTGTTAAGTGCAAACCGGATTATCTGCCAATAAGTCATACAATAAGTCATATCTGGGTAATAATACAAATGTACTATTGTGAGATAATTCAGTTTTACTTACATGATGGACGCATTTCCTCTTTGAAAATTTTGAAGCAACTGGCGTATTGCGGAATAGGTCTGTCTTCTGCTTAAAAAAATGGCGATTCCCCCGTAAATGCATACCGGCCCAACTTTATCTGACAGATTTTTATTCAACTATACAACATGCCGGTTCGACATAAGAATAGAAGAGAAAAAAATAAATTTTTCGACACCAATAACTCAAAAGCTCCATTTTTGCACATATGCCGGTTTGATTTAACAGCGACGATATATATCCACTCTATGCCCTTGACAGTGCACAATTCCTTTAATAAAGTTCACCAGGGTCATTCTTTGGTATTCGGCAATTCCCTTGTGCTTCCCTTTCAAGCTGTCTGAGCTGTCTTCCGATCAAAGCTGGACATTAGCACCATAGGTGAATGACTTTGTTTATCCTCTTCACATTTCTTGCAGCTATTGGTTCTTCCCAAAGATATTAGAAGAACGAGATATGCTATGTTGGCCGCCGGACCGTAGGCGGAGTACTACCTAATTAGGGTACTTTGAATACTATCGGGACGTGTACGCACAGAAATCTGCTCTATGTATTAGTGCGGATACCTTAGCGTAAGCGAATGTGTTCAGTAGTATTGGTGAACAAAACCGGCGACACTGGGCAAAACAATTCCACACAGTATGAACTGTTCATAGCACATCTTGTTCTTCTAATATCTTTGGTTCTTCCACTCCCAAAAGCTGCATGTTTCCTGATGTGAAAATGTTTTGTAATACTTCTTCTAGATCCTTCAATGGTCTATGTATGCTTCCTTCGCAATAAATTATTTTTTCATTTTGTCCCAGGTGTGGTCCAATATTCGGCGCTGGAGCAGATTTGCTTATCTCGCACAATTGCAACACAAACATGGAGAGCTACTCAAACCTGCCGCACTCCTACGATGGAGATGGAGCCAGTTCTGCCAGCCTGATGGGAGATTACAACTTTACGGTGGTCAACTATGAAGTCTTCACCGTGGACAACTCTGTTCTGCCACCTAATAGGCCCAAACATGAGAGATATTAGTATAGAACTTGAGAAAAGTTAATGAACTTTTCTTTTTTTGGAGAGTAAAATAATATGTTGTGAAGTTGTGAATGCATATGTAACTAGAAATTTTGTCACAGGAATACAATATTGTTGTAATCGCCACTGTCTATAAGCCTTTTACAAAGATTCTATTACCATTTATCATGCAGGGTGTCCGGGGGTAAAGTGCGCTAACTTCGTGAGGTGATTCTACATGATAGTAGAAGTAAAAAAGATGAATAATTTTGTATATTTTCCCATACAAAAATATTTTTCCATAGAAGAATATTTATTTTCCCATAAAAAAAAATTAACGTTTTTTTACCTAAAAACTACCGTAAAATATTAGAATTTCGAAAAAAGTTATTTTTCTTTCTTACTTCTATAATCGTGTAGAATCACCCCCCGAAGTTTTAGCGCACTTTACCCCTGACACCCTGTATTACAAGTTTAAAAACTAGTAGTCTGTGAACAAGACACCTCGCATCCAAAAAAAGGATGTTTCTTATTTTCTCTTCTCTAAATAGCATAAAATAAATCCGCGTCTATCTGTTTGTGCGCTTAGTTCTTCTAAACTACGCAATGGATTTTATTAGGGTTTTTACTATCATTTAGAGAATTTCTTCCAGAAGGTTTACAAATATGATTTTTTTTTTTTTTTTTTAAAAGAAAGACAAACATTCCCGAGCTACGAATAACCCAACAATGTTTGAAAATCTCCTACTACCACCACAGAAAGCCGAAAATGTTGCTTGTGTTGTGATGGAGGACTTAGCCAGCCGAGGAATCGAACACGCGACGCTCGGGTGAGACCCAAGCGCTATGCCCACTCAACCACTGACCGGTACATATACATGCATATTATATTTATAAAAAGTAGAGAAAAGTCAATGTTTTAAAATCAAGTCTTAAAAATATATATTCAGGTGCTACATTGCTAACACTGGCTAAACCTCATGAGATACGTCAAAATGTACTAAGGAATTGTATATACACAAAAGGCCTACAGCAAAGTCCACGATGGTATATGTCTATCTCCTAAGGACAACCCCTAGCAACGCCGGGTACTCGTCAGTTAGTATTTAATAAATCAAAACCAAAATTACTTTTGAAATCGTATATTGTAAGTAGGTACTTATACCCACCTACCTAATTATAAGGTATAAACAGGGTTTTCCAATAAGAGGTGTTATTTTGAATAGCCCGCTATTTCGGTAGATTTTACTTTTGAAGCTGTCATTTTTTGACATTTGACAAGTAGAAACTACGCCATTAATAAAAATGGAACGATACACGCTTCAACAACGCATTGAAATTATTAAAATTCATTTGAGTGAATCAAATGCAAATCATCTTGAGTGATGAGGCCCATTTCCACCTCGGTGGCTTCGTCAACAAGTAAAATTGTCGCATCTGGGGCTCGGAAAACCCAAGAGTTATTGTTGAAAAGCCTCTCTATCCTCAACGTGTGACTGTTTGGTGCGGTTTATGGTCCGGCGGAGTCATTGAACCTTACTTTTTCGAAAATGAGGCTGGAGCAACAGTTACGGTGAATGGATTGCGCTATCGAGTGATGATTAGTGATTTTTTATGGCCGGAATTGGATGGTATTGATCTGGACAATGTTTACTTTCAACAAGACGGCACTACGTGCCACACAAGCAACGAAACCATTGATCTTTTACTATTGAATATCAAAATAACACCTCTTATTGGAAAACCCTGTATTTAATGTAACTTTTTTAATTTCAAATAAAGAATTATACAATTTGTCAAATGACAAATTCAAACATTCTTCAGGCAAGTACCATAATATCTAAAAACTTCTAATAAGAAAATCCAAGTCCAAGTCCAACACCACGCTTTCATATTTGAAATAAGAATTATTACTTAACCATTAAAAAGGCCACCATCTTGATTCGGAAACACAACATACAAAAAAATTACAATTCGACGAAATCCCAAACGATCGAGTTAAAACAAGACTTCGCTACACTCAGTCATTTACAACATTCTTTCTCATTTCAATTCATTATGTAGGTACTTAAATTTTTTCACTATGTTAATTTATATTAATTTATGGCTTACAGCAGTATTGCTTTTTTGGGCCGACATGTTTACAACATTATGAAGCGAAGCATGACATATTTTTATAAGAATATTTTGAATAATCGTGAGGGATTTTATAACAGAAGCTTTTTTACTATTTATGTTTTTTTTTCCAAGAACATTTCTTTATACACTTGTTTAATGCAATCAATGCAAGTGTTTCTTTAGTTTTAAATACATATAAGTTATTTGCTACTTTATTGTTTTCAATTGATAAATATAATTGAGTAAATATACATATGTCACAAACTGAAAGCTTTTGATGGAGATTTTTAAGCTACATAGATCTGTCTGTATGTCACAAACTGAATGATTTTGATTGAGATTTTTAAGCTACATAGATCTGTCTGTATGTCACAAACTGAAAGATTTTGATGGAAATTTTTAAGCTACATAGATCTGTCTGTATGTAACAAATTGAAAGCTTTTGATTGAGATTTTTAAGCTACATAGATCTGTCTGTATGTCACAAACTGAAAGATTTTGATGGAGATTTTTAAGCTACATAGATCTGTCTGTATGTAACAAACTGAAAGCTTTTCATTGAGATTTTTAAGCTACATAGATCTGTCTGTTTTGGTGACAAAGGACCAGTATTCTGCAGAATCCACTGTGACATTAGCTTTATAATAATAAATTATGTTCTCTTGCCTACCGAATTTCTTACCTGAAATTAGTATTTTACACATAAGTATATATGCAATATGTGATGTAATAAATGTACCTGTGAATGGTAAATAGCAACTATATACTCGTAAATAAAAAATTTCAACAAAGGAATTACATTCCAATTGTATACAATATGATCAGTATTATTAAGCCTGCATTTATATCTTGCCATTTTTTTTAACTTAAGATTTATTTTTCTCAAAATAAATATAAAATGAATCTCATTTTACATTTTTTTTTTCTTCTATTAATTATTGAAAGTAATATAAAATGTTATAATTTATTATGTACTAGCTGAAGATATCGTCGTTGCCCTGGCTTTACTTGGAGTTTTCGAAATCGGATGCGGACAGTAATAATTTTTCTCTTAGCCTTTTGTCCTGTGGGTCGGTAAGGGTAAGGGAACAGTAAGGAATTGACGTAAACCGTAAGACGCTTTGCAAAAATGTCAGTGGTCACAATAACTACACTGCAATGAACTTTACTTTTATGTGTTGGATCTTATAGTACTCGGTTTATGCTTTTATCGGACTGTGGGACAGTGGGCTTGTTTTGAATGTCAAGTGTGCAAAATTCTGCTGGGGTGAGAAAATGAACTTTTCAAAATATCATGTATACCTACAGTGACATTTCTCTTGTTTTGAAGGTGAAGTGTGCAAAATTTCATCAATATCCGAAATTAAACTGTAGATTTGTTTGAAAAAACAAAACCACCCAAAGATGCTCTTCTAAATTATGATAATATGTTTCATTCACACAAACGAAGTACGTTTTGAATTCCTTAATAGGGGATTTGAGTCCATTTAAATAAATATATTTTATCAACATCCACATTCAAACGTAAATACTGGTATTTTTTTTCCATGGTTTAATTAATTCTCCAAGATCGTAATCCGAGAGGTAAGAAGAGGGATGGCGCGTGACGTCTTCCTTGCACTGAACGTCCTGTGTTAGTGCATTTTGTATGGAGATTTGTAAAATTCTTTAGTAAGGAATTCCAGTACATTTTTTTATCAATGTTTACTGTCTAACTAAATAAATGGTATTTTAATTTTTTTTTTAATATTATAATTTTAGACTGAAATTAATTGTTAACCCTTTTGCTGCCCGAAAGTAAACACAAGATAGATACTCCCACGCCAAGGATTTTTAGAATATTTTACATTGCCTCATTATTTATTATCCTCAGCACTTAGAGATTGTAAATTATTACTAAAACAAAAAAAAACTTATATATTATTGTAGAAAGCAATCACTTTGTGGTTTGACATATTTAATAAAATAAAATACTTTTTTGTTTTAAAACCACGATATTTATTAATTTAAGAACCGACCGGTTTCGCTTTACTTAAGCATCATCAGGGTACAAATTAATACTGAGTATTAATTTGTACCCTGATGATGCTTAAGTAAAGCGAAACCGGTCGGTTCTTAAATTAATAAATATCGTGGTTTTAAAACAAAAAAGTATTTTATTTTATTAAAAAAAAACTTGTTTACGTTACACTTTTGAAAAGTCTAAACAAGATATCTTTATGAATTGATGCATTATTTGACGAATAAAAACTACCTATGAAACATCAACAAACTTCGACCCGCCGCCATTATCAAATCAGTAATCTCACCAACACATACAGACATACTATAGTAATATCAGTATTCACGTCTCCGAAGTGGGACCTCTGCAACGGCTCACCATTAAATTTCTCACGATACAATTGTGATAATATTATCGTTTTAAACTTAATTATTTATTAAACTTTTATTTACAGTTTCTTATCGTATTATTTATGTTAATAGTTTTTATTCGAATGGTAGACTTTAAAACAAGAATGAATACACAATGCCACATTACACTGGGAACACATATCAAGCCATTTTTCTGCAGCTTTGTTTAAGTTTTGTATTCGCACAAACATGGCAGGCTCTGTATGGCTTGGATTGTTTTGATGTTTACAACCTCTTTTGAAAGCAGACGTAATGGTGTGTCATGATGAGACGAATGAGGAGTTGAGTAGAGTTGAGTTTTTTGTGGTGTTTTGCGATTACTTGTCTTATCACACATAACTGATAATCGGGGAAGCTCATACCTGAATTTTTTATGGTGTTGTGTACAATAAAAGAATTTAACAGATATAAAATCGAGACAATATTCTCTTATTTGGTCATCAGACAAGTCGCGTCGAGCCATGATGGAGGGTTACACAAAAAAAAATATTAGGAAAAACGACAAATTAACACAATAATTAGTTTCTAAACACAGATAATTAAAATAAAATGTATATTATTACTTTTTCACTCGAAAGGCGGATATAACAACTTATTTCATTTAAAAAAACAAAACATGTTGATTACCACAAAACTTATTTGCACTAAAAATATGACCACTTAATAAAAACAATTTGTTAAAATAATAACGTTAGAACCACGATTCGTTGCAGATTCTAAGTATTCGCGAACCGTCGAGATAAGAAGGAACCACGTGATACACTAAAGGTGGAAACACATTATTAAAACCCGACGCGACCCGATGAAACGCGATGCGTGTTGAGTCGAATCAAATGTATTGTTTTCTTATGACTAGAATCACACTATGAACATCCGACGCGATGCCATGTCGCGTTTCATCGGGTCGCGTCGGGTTTTAATAATGTGTTTCCACCTTAACACAACTACGCGCGCGCGGGGAATTCAAACACTGAGAGGGGAAATATTGTAGTCTCCAGTTTGACGAGGTCTTTCATAATATAAACAAAATCATTTGTCACATCTGTGTAGAGATGTCGCTAGATAAAGGTTCAAATTATTTTTTAAGCCTGAGTTTTGCGCCATCTATACAGAAAGTCCCGAGATATCGCAAGATGAAATTAAAATCATGTATGATTGCGCGCGGCAGCGAGGGCCCGGAATCTTGAATCAAACATAGATGCGCACGGCAGCCTCCGGGTTAACGATAGAATTTTTTATTCTCGACCAAAACATAGCCAGACAAAGCCCATATACTGAAGTCTATATTTTATCATCGATGTACCTACATAGCTCACGCTGCGGCAGTAAGGCGGGCCCTCGCCAGCGGGGTTAATGTCATTGCTGTTACGTAAATTTGGAATTCGTTCCTACTTACTCATTTTTACAAAAACTTTAAATTAACATGTAGGTGATTATAGTCGCGGTCGCGCTACTTGTTTGAGTTGCATTATATTATGGAATAGCTTCAATTTTACAGTTTTGAATTTGACAAAACTTTCTAAAATGCCAGGAGATAAGTTAAAGCAATCGATAAAACTAAAAAGACAAACACAAATCATCTCAAAAACTCAGATCAACATACCTAACTACACATTAACTGTATAGAGACCTCCCTCTCTTATTATCAAAGTACTCATGTAACAGAAAATGTTTGATTATTACGTCGTATAAACTTTACATGGTAATCTTTACTCTCCATTTATATCAGATTTCGTTCTACCAATCATGGAGCGTATATAAAGTAAAGCTTTTAAATCTTTTTTCAAGAAGGATTTATTATAGAAATATACATAAGTATATTCAAAATATATTCGGTGTTTTTTAATCTACATGAATATATATTTTTTAAAAGTCTGAATACTTTTTTACTCAAATTCCTTATAGAACTGTAGTGTATTATAATATACATTAAAATACACTACGGTTATATAATATACATTACAGTTCAATATTATTACATTTAAGCCCACAGCTGCAGAGGAAAGAAATTCGCAAAAACAATGATACAAAAATTGCGCCCTCTGTTGTAATTTTTCCAAAAATGTTTGCAACACCTAAGATTCAAACCGGTCTACAAAAGCTTTTAATAGTAGACAATAGGTGGTATTCATTTATTTATTAAAAAAATCAAATGTAAATAATATCAATAAAAAGATACCAAACATACCAAATTACTTTCATACCAAATTTATCTTTCTGTAAAGCACAAATTCTGAGCATGTTTTTAGTACGAAAACAAACAAAAAATTAAAACTGCCATTGTTGATGTGACTTTGTTCCGACGCTGAAAATTATTTTCAATATTTTTGTAGGTAAAAACAATGCAAAAAAAGGATGCTGGGAAAATCATGTAAAATTTATTAGGCAGGCAATACCCACCAATCTCTGAGAATAAATAAACTGAATTTAGTTAGATAATTATGGATTATTTGAAATCTATTTATACCGGTAGAACTAGAACTAGGAGGATTATTTATGAGGACGAAATTCCCACCCGACTCCTGTGCGTACTGCAATCCTATTTTGGGGCTCCAGACCAGAGGTGGATGCCAAATTCAACCCCGGGGCGCACTTGCGATTTGTACAGGGTTAGCAGTTGTGTACCTACCTATCTGCGGGCCCTGTAGTCTATAAGTACCTAAACACCTCGCCTGAGCTCCTGGGTATCGATTCTCCAATTCAGGCCGCTCGCAATCGCCGTCGAAAGTACATACATTACTCGACATTCTTATTCCTGAGTCTCTTCGAAGGTAGGTACATACTTACATGCGCCAAACGTCAAAAGTCGAGTGGTTCGACCCACTCTTTGTTCGAGTGGAACGACTTTTGGGAGCTGGTCACTTGAGCTACACATGGCCGGCCCTATGCGGGCGCAATTGGAGCAGTCCGCTCCGGGCGCCGAATTGTTAAGGCGCTTATAATACCTAACACTTAACATTCCTAACAAATCATAACATAACATTCGCCATTGAGATTATTTTTCACGAAAACGGCGCTACACAAATAATTAGAATGTTATTGATTACAGTGACTACCTAGGCAGACGCCGACTGGATTTGACAAGGGGCGTCAAAATTTTAATCTCGCTCGGCGCCGTTCCGCCCAGGGACGCCCTTGGAGCTAAACAAAGCATACCAGTGGAGTTGTTGGGAAGTTAGCTTCCGTCGAAGGACACTAGATTGTCATTTCGATCGCTTTTAGACGTGATTGGCCCAATCATGTCAGATCACTGTAAAAACTGTGCCATTTCCTATTACATGATTTTGGATATATTTAACCTGCTGACCAGTGCCTACAATTTAATTGCACTGGGATATAAATTTCTACTTAGGTTATCATTAAGCCAAGTGGCACGTGAACGATCATTTTCTGCGTTAAAATTATGAAAAATTGTCTGAGGAGCAGTTTGAGTTCCGATAATCTGAATTCTTTCATATGGCCATAGAGAAAGATCTCTTGATGAATACAGATTCCGACGAAATAATTGACACTAATAATTGCCACTAATTAATAAGCAACATACATCCGCCCTGTGATTTTGTTGATAATAATTAAAATAATATAATACATCTAATTATTGATAAATAATATTATTGGTATATATTTTTGTTGGTTCTACCCACAGTAATATAACAAAAATAAAACAACCTAAAAAAATTGAAGTTATTCTTCATTTGGAGGGCTAACTAGTTTTAAAATGTCCGGGCCGATTTCAAGTCCCAGTTAGAACCCGTGATTAAGTCTTTGAAACATTAAATTCGACGAGGTTATTCTAGCCTAAAGAGGAAACCCTCTCGAGGTGACCGTCCATTCTCTAGCATCAAACCATCTGGATGTCTGGTGTATCCTTTGGAGGCTTTTCAAACAAAAAGCTATCGAGGAATGTACTGTCATCCAAACGACAAAAGGTAACCGATGTGCAACAAAAACAATGTCGGATACAGAACCGATCCCTGTGGGACGCCAGCATTTATTTATTGAATGTGAGGAAGAGGTGAAACCATCAGCAACCGTTTGAATCGACGCAAAACGCAAAACCCAGCAATAAAACACAAACGTAAAAAGTATCGCGAAATAATTTATCATTTTGTTATCATAGTGAATTATGAAGTATGTGATAGTAATCATGTTTTTAAAGTTGAGTAAACCAAAAGGTGAACAACAGCTAGGTAATCAATGATAATTATTTAACACCCAGGGATTCGTCAATAAACAGTGTTAACATAATTGTCCAGCATTTTTAGAACTACGAATAGCAAAAATGCCATTTTGAATAAAACGGAAATCAAAATGACTCCAATTTTACTTCGCTTTATAACCATCTACGAATTAATTTATGGTGACATTGAAGATAATAATAATTACAAAGCTATTAATTTTAACTGGTTATATCTGACCTTAAATTTAACATTACAGATAATAAAATAATATCGTATTTCAACCCGTTTTCTCATAACAAATTATTATTGATAAAGCCGTGGTTCACTTTTAACTGTGTGTGATTTATTTATTGTACCAAAGCGAGTTGTTACAGCTATAAGCAATATTATAAGATTCGTTATACGGACAACCCTTGAAATGATTTCGATTGGAATAAATCAGAGGATCCCCGCCCACAAATTAGTAGTGTTTGTTCAACGGAGTTTTCAATCTTCTACGACGGAATTTAAATACATAAATTTAAAAAAAAAATCGAAATGCGAAATTTTATTCGATTTGACACGGAATTGAGATTATAAAATGTGATCTAGAACTTGATTAGATATGTCTATTTCAGAGTTATTATCTAATATTATTATTATTTTTAAAAAAGGAAGACATTGGTCCTTGGGTTACGAATAGCATAACCAAATTTGAAATCCTCCCACTATACCCAAATGTTGCTAATGGAATGATGGAAAACTTACCTGGTAGATAATTGAACCCGCGACGCCTTAACTAGACGCATTTGTCCACTCGGTTACTAGAAGTCTTCTAGTGTCTAATCTCCCCAAGCTCTGTTTCATCTTCTCTAGACTTTGAGATCTTCTTGTTTTTCGTGAGCCCTCTGTCGTACAGCTTGAACATCCATAAGTATCCCTCAAATTTGTTCGGCTCACCCATCTGAAGCCGGCAGTTCTGGCAGGGCCACCTCTCGTACTCTTTTCCAACCAAGGAAGCCCTCCGATGACATTGTGATACCAACGATGATCTGTAAGTTGTGTCACTTGTTTAGCATACGTAGTTTCACTTGAGGTTTGAGATTGTAATGATAGTGCCGGCCCCTTTAGACTTATTTCTATCTCAAAGGGAGGTCCCAGCATTAGGACTTTGTGTGTGGATTATTAAAAACTTTTTTTCCCACAAACATCATCCAAAACAGCCTCCTCTGCATCTTTCCTACCTTATTCTACAATTACTTACCACCTTCGTACCATCAGTTCGTGTATTTGAGAAATGGTGACTGGCAAACTCATCAAAATGACAATTTAACACACTTTTATAAAGCGATTAAACAAAAAACTAGGTAAAATTGGTTGCATTGGTTAGGTTTGTGTGTTTGTTTTTTCATCACTTTTAATTACTTAATATCATTTTTTAAAGGGGTGTTGAGTTATCGTGGAACCTTGAGAAATATGACCACGAGAGAGAGAAAAACTGATAATGGCATTGTAAGAAGGAAGAATTCAGGAAATTCTATTAATCAAGGACTGAATGCTGTCTTAACTAAAATAAGAATCTAAAGAAGAGATGCTAGCAGGGCACCATTGAGTACTGATACAAACCCTATTGTGTGGTAGTGATGCATGGAAATTACACAGTAAAGATGAAAGTAGACAGAATGATATAAAAATGAGATCATGAGGCGTATTTCCAAAAAACCTCTCTTATACTGTCACTGGTTCGATTAAAGTGATTTTTTTCGTTAATTATCGGACGTGTCCAGTTGATTGAATTCGTGAATCTGTAACATGTTTTCCACTACCAGATTTTCTACATAAAATAAACTATAATTGTGGTTTATATAACATTCGTTTTAATAAATAAAAACATTTGGGAAGCGTTATGACTTTTGCCCTGTGCCGGGGCGTTACCGATTGGATCCGATAATTTTTCTGGCCATATTTTTAATTGATTCTCTCTCTCAAGTCGAAATTAACGAAAGATTAATTATTAAGCACAATTTAATTTACAAAACACGTTCAATTATTCTTATTTTCAATTACAGTTGCTGAAGAGAAAACCATTGCGTTTTTAAGACCTCCGAGAAATAATCATGAAGAATCATTTTATCGTTGTTTATCGCGTTTTTATTGAATCTGTGTTTATTTTATAGAACGCCATATCATTTTAAATTGAACACAAATTGTTAATTAATTAATAATTTAATCATTTTAATTTAGAACCCACATACGTGTAGTTATGTATGTTTTCATTGAGGTTATAATGTGTTTAAAATGAAATGATGCCAATAAATAGACAGAATTTGTTATTCCTTTCACTCTTTTCTTCGTTCATCACTAATATTTAACCACAATGAATTATTTGAAACATGTCTTATTCGGGCGTCCACGACTCTTTATATCATTCACCTCTTGTGGTGAAATATAAAATCCATATTGTTACTGCTAAAAAACTTAGTAATGTCGACTTTAATTTGACACTGTATCTCATTCCAGTGGAGTGCAGTAAGTAAGTCTTCATCGGGCGTCACCGACTTTTTGTATCACTAAAACCACTCTCCAAACATTCCTTTCACTAATAAGAACAAACTTTGAAAGTTTCATCTCAATTTTTTGAATGGTATAGAAACACATACGGGATAAACAGAGACACATTAATTTTTATTTATGTACAGGGTTTTTCCAATAAAAGATGTTATTTTGAATAGCCCGCTATTTCGGTAGATGTTACTTTTGAAGCTGTTATTTTTTAACATGTGACAAGTAGAAACTACGCCATTAATAAAAATGGAACGATACACGCTTCAACAACGCATTGAAATTATTAAAATTCACTTGAGTGAATCAAATGCAAATCATCTTGAGTGATGAGGCCCATTTCCACGTTGGTGGCTTCGTCAACAAGCAAAATTGTCGCATCTGGGGCTCGGAAAACCCAAGAGATATTGTTGAAAAGCCTCTCTATCCTCAACGTGTTTGGTTGTTTGGTGCGGTTTATGGTCCGGCGGAGTCATTGGACCTTACTTTTTCGAAAATGAGGCTGGAGCAACAGTTACGGTGATTGGATTGCGCTATCGAGAGATAATTAATTATTTTTTGTAGCCGGAATTGGATGGTATTGATCTGGACAACGTTTACTTTCAACAAGACGCTACGTGCCACACAAGCAACTAAACCATTGATCTTTTACGATTGAATATCAAGATAACGGCTCTTATTGGAAAATCCTGTAGATAAACCCTGAAAAATGTTTGCCTCAGGCTCATTGCTTTTCAAAATAAGAAATTTAACGTTTGATTGTTAGTATACTTGAAAATTGTCAACATCTTTAAAAAAAATTAACAAAAGAAATACTATAATAATTTTGGTAGGTATCTACCTATTTTATCGCTATTTAGAATCGTTTCCTCAATCAGTTCTAATTTTGAAAACCTCATCACTTCTAGAGGTCATTGAACCGAGGTTACACAGATGCACACCACCGAATATTATTAAAAAAAGAGTTACCGGATGAGTTGTACACATAAATATTGCGCTTAGGATCAGTGCCCCAGTTGCTCTACCTAGTCCCGGCTCTTTACTTGAAGTTGAATGGCCACCCGGCCCTGATAATATAAAATATTTTATTATTATATATGTAGAAACATTAACGATGGTCATAAAATTAATAGCTTTATGTATTTTACAAATTGATTCGTCCCAGGAATATAAATATCTATTTTGATAATATAATTCACACATCCATTGTTCCCCGTTTGTAATTCACCATAGATCTCCGATACGACGAAAATTAGTTTTATTACCGACTGTTTTTAATACCCTGATTCGTCCGTGATTTGAATTCATATACATACACATGTCGCATTCCCTTATTGCTTATATTCTCTATTATATTATATTCTACTGAAAATTGTGTTTATATTTTACACAAAAAAGCGCTATAAAACTATTTAACATAATCCAATATGGAAACGTTTTCACGAAGGGAAATATCTACAGTCGTAAATAATCAATCACCCGGGGTTGATATTCTATTAGACTTGATGGATAATAAGAAAATTCAGCACATTCTAGAAAATCCATCTTTATTTAAAAATAATTCGAAAATTATGAATTTTTAAAAGCTTTTACAAATAGAAATATTTACTTTTCTTATTATTTACCTGTTGCCTTTGTGTTTAATTCGTAGAACTCCATTTAGTTATAAAAATATTTAAAATCAAATTTGATAATATAATTATTAAGTTCTGCAAGAATTTTTTGGTTTTTGTTATTGTTAACTGTCAACTGAAAGTGGCCTTGAAAGACGAAACAGCTGTAACAATAACAAAAACCAAAAGATAATAAATAAAAAAATATACATATATATTTACATAATATTTGAAAATATAAGTTTTTACAAAGAGGAAAATTTTCATAATATTTGAAAATAAAAGTTTTTACAAAGAGAAAATACTCACATAATATTTGAAAATAAAAGTTTTAACAAATAAAAATACTTACATAATATTTGAAAATAAAAGTTTTTACAAAGAGAAAATACTTACACAGTATTTGCAAATAAAAGTTCTTACAAATAGAAATGGTTACATAATTTTTGAAAATAAATGTTTTTACAGAGAGAATTATTTACATAACATTTGAAAATAAAAGTTTTTACAAAGAGAAATAGTTACATAATATTTGAAAATAAATGTTTTTACAAAGAGAATTGTTTACATCATATTTGAAAATAAAGTTTTTACAAAGATAAATATCCTGCGTTTCTGTTCAGCAATAAAATTGTTGTGAAATGAAAATTTAAAAAAATATGTTTGTTAATGTTGTTTTATACCTGTTTTATCTAAAAAATAATTGGTAAAATACGTATTAACACAAAAAATAATACCTACCGTTAATAAGTAGACACTGAAAATGCATAGTTAATACCTAGGCAAACAAATTGATAGGGAATCAGATAAAAAGTTTCTTTGGTGTAAAACTTGGGGCATACTCAGAAGTGAGATAATAATGGCCCTTAAATAATATAACTATCTAATTATTTCACTTTTAGATAGATGTAGGTAGGTAAATGTTTCACTTTGTGATAATTTAAAGCAGGTAAATAAGCTGATATAGCTATTTAGATAGCTGATTTAGATTTAATCTTTATAACGAATTGGTGTACATTATGAATACCGAAAAATATGCTTTAGATAAATTGAAGGTTTTCCTATCGTTTCGCTTGAGTACAATACAAATAAAAATAATAACTTACTCAATAAAACATTTCAATGTAAACTACTAAAAAATATTTTTTTCAACGAGTAAAGGAAACAACTTAAAAAAATACAGTATTAAAGCTAAGAATATCTGAGACAGTTTCACTTGATTAACTTTTTTGCTTTCTTATAAAATGATTTACAAAATAAATAAAAACCAGTTTTGTGCTTGAAATCGAACGTTTTTCGACTCCGTTTGTCAAGCGATTTTAATGCCTATTACCTACAATATAAGGTATACCAAGAATATTCAAATTTTTGGGTTGTAGCTTCCTCTTAATTGTTGATGCTGTTGCCCCCCTAGCAATTGGGACAAATAGGGTTGGAACAATAATATTATGGCATCTTGTCGTATTTTTTTACAGATAGTTAAATAGATATTTCAAAACTTCATAATACGAATTGACGTTGCGAACTGAAATTAGTTTCGTTATCTTTGATTTTTCAGATACAGAAAGCTGTGTAGGAAATTTTTTGCCGTTTTCGAAACAAACCAACTGATTTTCTACATTGTAATAAAGATTATTGTAGCATGGGAGTTATTATTCATACTTACATTATTTATTATACCAAAATACCGGTGCGTTTACAAAAAAAAATTTAACCAAACAACAAACATTTTTTTGGTACAGAATTTATTTTTCAAAAAACATTTTTCGATACTCGTAAAACATCCGCGATTTTCACCAAGTTTGGTGATGGGCGTCATTTTAATTTTCGTAATCAAAATATTGCGGTTTGGAATAAGAGTTTTTGATAATAAATCTTTTGAGTCACATATTCCAAATCCCGATAATGATCCAAGTAATGATAAATAAAGACGTGTTACATGATTGGTTGTATAAAATATTTCACTAGGAAAACGTTAATTAAATTATATATTATTAAGCAAGACAAAATATTTTAATTTTTTTTTCTAATTTTCATACGTTACAAATTTTTTCCACACCGACGTTAGTGTAGGCACTATTGTTATGTTTTAAATATTTTCAAAAGAAATTACTGTTTGATATTTTTTTCTTTTTAATTTAATTAATATAAGAATTGTGAATAGTCCCATTTCGCGATCGTCTCTATTGTAACATGATTTGAAAGAAATTTTCATAAAGGAGACTGACACAATATTAAATTATCTTTAAGGCGATGCCATACGTAGTAATGCAAAATCATGTGTTTTTGGCATGAAAATTTGGTCGCCTAGAAATGTTTCAGATGCTTTAATTAAATGCTGCGAGTATAATACATCTTGACCTTTGAAACAATCGAGTATTTTTTATATAAGTCTTTTTATAAGCCTAGAAAAAAATAATGTATAGCCATATAAAAACTGCTTTGAAGTTCAAAATCTCCTTCTTGCGAACCCATTTTCGGTTATGATTTTATTGTGCAATTTAAGTTATTTATAAAATGATCGGAAAAAAAATAAATATTTATGCCTGAACATCCACAAAATAAAATAAAAGGCACTTTTTGGCCATGTTTTTTTCTTGCATAAATCAAAACAGGCGGATGGTGTTAAACGGGAATTTAAATGCTGTGGATCACATCTTCGGATGTGATCCACAGCAACTCTTTAAATCAACTGCTTTAAAGATCAAAATCTCCTACTTACTAATCCATTTTCGGTTATGATTTTATTGTATAATGTGGCAAATTAAGTTATTTATAAAATGATTTTAAAAAAATTAAATATTTATGCCTGAACATCCACAAAATAAAACAAAAAGCACTCTTTGGCCATGTTTTTTTCTTGCATAAATCAAAACAGGCGGATGGTGTTAAGCGGAAATTTAAACCTTATCGCCATCTACGTAAGGGTTGTTATTGATAGCGGCTCAATTTAAAATATTACACGATGTAATGCATCGCCTTAAGAGAAATTTTGATTTTGATTTATTAAATAAGAGATAATTAGAATCATAATGTGTTTAGGCCCGAGGACTACTGTTGACAAAACTACCTGTCACGTGGAATGTGATGTGGCAAGAACGTCAAGAAAAAAAAAATAGATTTATTTTTTTTTAAATTAAAAATGTCACTTAGTATCCACTGTCACAGCTGTTAACCTCCACAGTTGTTTAATCTCGGATTAAGCCCAAGCGATTTGTAAACCGTTTCAATTATAAATCACGGATGAGTCGGGATTTATGACTGGAGGCCGAGCAAATTATTCCAAGTTACCAAAGCAGGTGGATCTCACATAATTCTTAAAAAATTGGTTTAGATTAATAAGATAAATCAACTTTTATTATACGTACTAAAAGCGTATTTACGTTCAATTGAAAACATGTGTTTATATTGATTATCGAAATTGAATTACTGTATGGGCCACACGCAGACATGCACACAGCCATTAGTGTATTTGATTTCTTGTTTTGGAACCCATCTAATCGAAAACTAAACGATAAATTGTTGAAATAATATGATACTTGTTAAGGCGTGGGGAGGACAGAATGGGATGTTAGGGGAGGTATAGAAACATAGAACATCTGTGACGTTTAGTGCTTATGTATTTGTGTTAGTATAAAGTGATTACATAATCTACCAGAAGATGGCAGCAGCGGACTGGAATGCCGGGTTTTTCCTGTTGTTTACATCCTATAGAACCGAAATATCCAGCGATTTCAGACGATGAAAGGTTATTAAATTCATTTAATCTTTATTCTTAAACATGACCTGAAGTTACTACCCGGGTTTGCCTAAGTTTAAAACTGATGTTTTTCTACCTTTCGGAGCTCCATAGCTCACGATAAAAATCAAGTTGGGAGTTTGAATGTAGACTTTCTATACAGATAGGTGCAAAGTTCACGTCAAAGCTCAACATTTTGGTGTATCGATAAGATATTATTTTACGCCTCTGGAATAGTGGATACAGAATGCGTAACACAGCCGGGTTACTAAAGACTAGAATCCAGGTCTGCAGCACCATTTAGGTAACCTTTTGTCCCTGAGAGATAAACCAATATAATAGTATGGCTTGCCATTTGATAATAATATACTACTTAACCCGGTCCTAGCTTCAGTGCGTATTAAAATCACGAATAAAATTAAACAATTAATATCGCAGGAACACAGGCATTTCTCACGGATAACTTAATGTATTTTTATGCTACAACAGGAACTCCACACGCAATATTTGTACTCTAATGCGTAGAATGTGGAAGATACGGAGGCCATGGCCAGAGGCGATCATGGGGATGAAAGGAAAAATTCTGTATTAAAGGTAGGTATTTTATTTTTTTAATGGATCAATACAAAAATCACAATCAATCCCAACGTATTTCCTCGGAAACAAATCGAGCCTCCAAAGTTATCTAGAACATATTAGTAAAAGGGTAGTCACAAATTAAAAGTATTTCATCAACTTACTAGCCACGAGGACACAGCCATGTATTTTAAAGTAAATGGAAGTAGGTACTCACCTAAAACAAAAAGAGAAACTAAAACCATATAAAAATAATCGTCATGTTTCTTATAATGGACAAAGTTTAAGTGAAGAAAACACCTTGTGATTGATGCACTATAAAGCATTAGCAAACATGATGAAGTACGGCGTGAAATTGTATTTGATATTAATTTATTGTGATGGGATAAAAATCGATTAAGGATTTTGTGATTTAAGATTTTCCATTTAAGATGTGATATTTCAGCGTACCGTAGCATCATGAAGATAAAGAATTTTCTAAATTCAGATGACATTCGATAAATATTGTACAAAATAAATGTACAAAAAAAGTAGAAAATAACGAAAGTTTGTAAAGTTTGGAAGTCGGAAAACCTTTTAGAAATTTTTTTTTGGATGCGGATATGGTTACCATCACTGGTACCTCAAGTGGTTCACTACGTTTTGTGACTTAGCAGGGGTGCCCGGGTTCACGGGTTGAGGATTGTATAGGTCTTGGCGGCGGATGCATCTGCCCACCTACTGTGTGGCGGGCCGGATTTGGAGAGACTGGAAGACCTTTTGACTTCTCCAGCCAGACTCTCTCGAGCCATCGCTATTCATACGTCTGCCACTCCTGGACAAATTGACCACCAGATTCTTACCCACCCCTCATACCTTTATCCTTTCCAGAACTTCCCCTCCTTCCTATTATCCAATTTATGTTGACATTAGAATCCGGCTGGCTACCTTTTCAACCTATTCGAGGTGTAGAGAAATGACAACACGTCGATTACGTAGAGTGTGTTTGTTGACAGAATAATATGAACTGTATTACACGAACAGAAATTATGCCTTGTATAGTAAAATTTTTTTTTTTTTAAAGAAATACCCGGGTCACGAATAACCCGAAAATGTTTGAAAATCTCCTACTACCACCACAGCAAGCGGAAAATGTTGCTTGTGTTGTGATGGAGGACTTAGCCAGACGAGGAATTTACCACACTACGTCTGGGTGTGACCCAAACGCGATGTCAACTCAGCCACCGTCCCACTCTTCAGCTATTGAGGTTAGCCTCCATTCAACTCCAAGATTGTGTGAGCAAAAATAGAATTTATCCCAAGTTCCATCGCCCTCTATTGAACCCTTCCACTCCGTCAGCAATATTAGGAGATTCCTCCAGCCAGCAGATGGCAGCCATCGGTCGTCAATCTGGTAAATTCTATAAATCAGCATATTATTGGACATTGACTTCTAGAATTTGGTCACGCAGAAAAATGTGTGTTGCTATTTTATTAAGAATCTCTTCAAATTATTGGAAATCCGGTTGAAAACGGGATTGCAGGCCGTTTCCTGATATATATTTTTAAAATTTTCTAATGTATCGGAATAATTGTTCATGCATATGCATAAGCAAGTGATGTTGAAGAAAATATTATGATTTTCCCGTAACCGGTTTTGTAACCGGTTTTCCAATAATTTGAAGAGATTCTTAACTCTTAAACCCTACCTGGGGTACTGGAGTACCCCACTGATGTTTAAAATATCAACAATTTCAACAATATTGCACTGTTGCAAAAATTGCTCTAGCTAATCTACTCTCGATAATTGGCGCGTAAGTACGTCAGTAAGCCGTAACCGCCCGGCAAGTGTTTTCGCGTCCACAGGTGTTCCGGGGTACCCCAGTACCCCGTGGTAGGAATAGTGTTAGTTCTTCCTTCCAGTTATACTTGAAGTACTGAAGTTGTTTTTCGACATTTCTCTGGTAAGTTTACACATTATTTATGATTTACTTTACTTTGTGATAATGGTTAGAGTACAGTGTTGATAGACAGGGCTTGCGCCCAATAACGAGACATTCATGGACTAATAATGTGTTATGAATGTAATGAGAGTGTATGCAGTGTAGAGAAGTATTGTTTTCAGATATGGCATCCCAGACTCGAAGTCTTGTGGAGGGGGGGGTGAAATTGCAGCCGCTTTGTTGGTTTCTGACGACGAAGAGCTAAACCTAGGAGAAGATTCAGAAGATGAGCCCGACGGTGTTCCAAGGATTTCCGGAACCATTTTGAAGTAGCATCTCACGAAGACGGTGATCAAGATAGTGTAGAAGAAGATGAAGAGTATTTAGTGCCTGACAATGACGGGGCTGGTGTGCTAGATTATCCATTAGTTCTGTACGGAAAAGGTCATAATAATCGACATAAGTGGACTAGTGTTAAGCCTTCTCGCTCATGAATGCCTCGCCGAAATATTTTGTTGCACCCACATGGTAACGTCTTAACAGAAACCTGACATGTGACAATTGGTTCACGTCTATACTCACAGCCAAGAAGTTACTGGAAAAAGGTATAACATTAGTTAGTAAATAACATTACTGTAAAGTAAAAATAATTATTACTGTAAAGAAGAATAAACGAGAAATTCCTCCTGTTTTCTTGGACACTAAAAATTGAGAGAGATGCACATCAATGTTTGCCTACGACAGACCTCTCACACTTTTGTCGTATTGTCCTCTGAAGTCAGCTAAGAAGAAAGTTGTAATCATGCTGTCCACCATGCATGACAGCCCTGACAAGGATTATTAAGTGTACCTTCCATAAATAATACTGTTCTATGATAAAATCAAATGCGGGGAAGATGTGTTCGACCAACTTTGTAAGAAGTACTCGACGTCCAGGAAGATCAAAAGGTGGCCCGTGTGTCTCTTCTATGGGTTGCTAAATGCCGTTGGTGTCAACTCTTGGGTCTTATTCAAGCTGTCAACTAACATTGATAAAGAGAAAATAACCAAGCGGCGTGAATTTCTTAAGAGTTTGTCAATGGCACTCATAAAGCCTCATAGGAGAGCAAAATTACAATAGCCAAGTTTACCCCGGGATATCGGAGAAACTATACATGCAGTCTTGAATATTCTTAATGAAGATCATAGGGCGGTCCCTGATAATCCCAAACCTGGTTTGCTGCTGTTTTTGTCCGCGCACAAAGGACAGAAAATCTCGATCTGACTGTAACACTTGTCGCCACCATATTTGTGTTGACCATCAATACAAAATCTGTCCTTCATGCAACAACAAAAATGTATTTTAGTTTTAATTAATAAATTTTATTGTCTTTTCTTATTACTTTGCCATACTAAAAATAATTTTCAAAAAAATATCAAAGACTTTTATTTTATTAATTTTTTTTTGCGCGGGGTACTTCAGTACCCCGTGGTAGGAATAATTACATTCCCAGAGTGGTAGGGTTTAAGAGTTAATAAATTAGCGATACTATTTTTTCTCCCTGTAAAGCGCATGTACCGATATTATTGACTTCCTCAAGTCGATCAATTCTTGAAGGTTTTTACCCATCAGAAGCTGACAGTTATTTTCGGGTTGTCAACCCATCTCTTCTTGGGGCTACCTTTGCTTCTCTTACTCACCCAGTACGATGATATTGTACTTAATTCAAATGGTAATTTATCAGTAATTCTAAATAAAGAAAAAATGGAATTTTTGCGGCGATAGAAAAAGCACGCGTTCATAGCGATGGTAAGTGCTAGGATAACCAAAATATGGCGCAACTAAGATATAAACAACTAATATAAACTATGCATGTAAGATATAAGATAGATTAATTATATTGCCGCCTTACCAGGAGATAACAAAAGACATGACTGATTGAAAATTTATTAACAAAAAAAAACAATAAATTTCGACAACAGCGAATTTTCTTTATAAATTAAAACGTGAAATTCAATACGCCGTACTTCGGTTGTTGTCTCACCTCGGAACTATGTTAAATGTCGAGACAAATTAATTTATGTCCAAAAGTGTGTCTAATACCTTAAATATTCATGGCAAACGCATGATTGTGTGTTGTTGATTTATAGGCAAGTGCCTCGGAGGCATTTGGAAGAGTCTGTGAGGTGATAAGAGATATTTATAAGAGGAAACTATGCCTTGCGGGTGGGTACAAGCCGCCTTTTTTCTATCGACCAATTTCAACAGTTTTTTCTCTCCTCGCGTCGGAGAAGTCGATCAAATGGAATTATGCGCGCGTGCAATGTGACGTTTTAATTAGTTCTGGTTTCAGATTAATGGGTGATTCCTGGGGACATATCAATTGACAAATTGCTACACGTGACCAAACAGGTAATGTCGTCTCTCTACGGGTGGATATTGGATATACTCGCTTCGGCTTTATTATGCGATGCGATCAGTTAACCAGTAAACCAAACGTACGAGTGATTACGAGTCAATTATTTGGTAAAACTATCTGTATTGAAATTTGAACCATAATTAGGATCACTCATTAAAAAATATATTTCAGTAAATTTATCAACACAGTGATAACGCTTAGTTTTACTCAAATACATTTTTTTTTCTTTCCTTTATTCATAAAATATATTTGTATACAGTTTTTAACATGCTTATCGACTACCACACTAGACACATGTCCGTATTATGTTAGTTGAATATATACTTGCACCATTTGACAAAATATGACTTACCAATAAATAAAAAATTTTAAACAATAAAATCGAACGGTGTCACATAAATTGCACAACATTTTTAACAGGAGTTTATAGGTGACAGCAACTAGTAATTTCACCTTGAACAGGTAGCTTTGCAATATTCATTATTTAACTGTCACAAAAAACGGGATATCATAATTTGTTTTATAGTGCTGAAGTTTGGACGAAGCGGGGTATTAAGTAGCAGTACGTAAATTATAAAATAGTATTAATTATACTCCATCTTCATTTTACTCTGCATCACTTACAATAATCCGTAACTTTCTTTTTAAAAACTATCGATCGAAAAAACACGAAAAACAACACACTCACAATTTTGATTGACGGCAGACACACACATGACACTTCGCTAATAACTTACTTTGTACGTTAATTATATAAATTAAAAATAAAATAAGATTCTTTGTGCGTCGTTTCATCGGACACACTATCATCCGCGGATCCCATCAGTCACAAAGAGGCAATGGTGATTTTTCTTCCTATCGGGACCTGCCACCAAGTCGCCCGGTTGAAACGCACACCTCTCTAACTGAAATGTAAATCTCTTCGTTATTAATTTATCCACGTTAATGCCGACACGTTTGTTCAAAACTGTAAACTCGTTATTCTGTGATAGAAAAACTATGCGGTGATTGATCGTAAAGGAATGGGGAAGCGCTGGGGTTTACCGAAGATATTGATGGATCTAGTGTGCAAGTGTTACTGCACAGTTTATTACATGGCATATTCAGTGATTAACTATTCTAGGGAATGTAATTTTGTAGAGAATGTGGTGCGTAGAGTGTGACAAAGACTGCTCCATAATGTTTGCTGAAGGCACCGTGCTTTTTGACGATATTGATGCATCAAGTGTGCAATTGATACTGGACAGTTTATTACATGGCATATTCAGTGTTTAACTATTCTAGGGAATGTAATTTTGTAGAGAATGTGGTGCTTAGTGTAGGTGACAAAGACTGCTCCATAATGTTTGCTGAAGTCACCGCATTTTTTGACGATATTGATGGATCAAGTGTGCAAGTTAAACTTCACAGTTTATTACATGGCATATTCAGTGAGTCTAGGGATTGGAATTTTGTGATTGTGATTTTGCACAAAAAAGGCGCTATACAAGTCATCAAATTATTATTATTATTTTAGGCACCGCATTTTTTTGGTTCACTGATTAACTATTCTAAGGAATGTAATTTTGCAGAAAATATGGTGCTTAGCCTAGGTGAGAAAGATTGATCCGTGATGTTCGATAAAGACACCATACTTTTGATGATATTTATGGATCTAAGTGTTACTGCACAGTTTATTACATGGCATATTCAGTGTTTAACTATTCTAGGGAATGTAATTTTGTAGAGAATTTGGTGCTTAGTGTAGGTGACAAAGACTTGTAATTTTGTGGAGAACACGACGCGTAGGTGACAAGGACTGCTCCATTACGTTTGTTTTTGATAAGCTTTGGTTTTATAATAGTTGGGAATCTTATCTCTTGTTATCAATGTCAGAAGAACGCTCCGCGCTGATTTATACACCGTATTCATGGTCAGCGAAATTTCTGGGGGTGATCATTCGAGGAAATCTAAAGGAAACATATATCAAAGACTTTTTTCCATTAAAAAGAACGTACTCGGTTTCTCGACTTGTTTCGTAATATGCATTTCATTCCGGATTTAGGCTAAAATACTTAACCATACTGATTATCTTTAAAAAATTCAAAACAATCTCTTCCAATTATTCGCTATCCCGTTAAATATTGATGGGTTTCCTGATAAATTTTTAGTAAAATACCAATGAATTTTCATAAAAGTCCTAACATTTTCGCATTTCGTGATTATATATTATTAAGAAAAGTGCAGGTGCATGAACACGTATTCCAATATAATTTCGAATTTACAAAAAGTTGCTGAAGCCCACAATAATTTTAAGAGATTTTCAATAAATAAACTAGTTAGTACGGCAGATATCTAGCAGATACGCTATTTTGTTTTTCATAATAAAATAAAGGCCATATATGATTTCAAAATAAAATTTAATATTAAATTATAAAATTAGCAGATTAATTGATAACGTTTTCTCTAACGCAAAACTTTTGATGGTTCTTTAGGATTGAAATAGTGCCTTTAGTACCTTCAGTCGACCGGCGACGTACCGCTGACGAGCTGGGCCGACGGACGCAGCGCTTAGCCAATCGCGTTGCACTATAGTTCTTCATTCTCCTGCGTATTACCGCAAGTGACTGGCGTCGCACTATTTCCAGCCAAATAGTTAGGATTATAAAAGCAGCGCTTTTTATCTCTTGAAATATACATTAAGACGAGACAATACCCTAAAATTAAGTCGGAATTTTAACGTCGTACGTGAAGCATCTATGCACAAAAATATACGACGTGCGGCCTTGGTGTATTGGATAGACCTGCCATTGAATGTGCCCTAGCAAATCTCTGAAATAAAGTGGGAATCTTAACGGCATAAGTAATGAAGTCGTGTAAAAACAATACTCGGCCGGTGGCCCGGCGTAATGGACGGATCTAATGGTCGAATTTGCCATAGCAGGCCTAGAAAATTTGATCTTTCCGTGGGATTTATTTTAATTAATTATGATGAACGTATTACTAAAATATCAGATGTTTCTAGAGAAATCCCTAGGGAAGTTATCAATTTATCGCCTAGAAAACTAAAATCTGGTGTTTACCGCAAATTTTTTCATAAAATATTTTAATGATAAGGAACTGTTTTCATTAAATTAAAATATAAATAACTTACATCCATAGCGATCGCTTTATATATTATCGAATATTACTTATTCGTCAGAATTAATTCAAATGTGAGCCTTGTGCAAACCCCCGTTATTATAGTTTTGTGTAGCCTTAAGTACAACGTTTTGCTAACATTCTTTCATACTAACACAATATAATGCAGAATTGTGCTTCGGCTTGTATAAATTGTGCTGTTAGCATTAAGAAGACGACCACATTTCTATAATCTTACTCCGACCTGCATGATATTGGCTAGGTATATTGATAAAGTGCATTAGTGCTCGAATGTGAACGATAGTGTTTTGAGAAATGTTCGCGTAAGAAATGGCAACTTTCTCATTATGAAAACAAAACAACATACATTCTCTTCGGGTGAAGGGTCAGGTGTATGATGGAATCTGAACGAATCACTCATCACCTTAATGTCCGATCATGCAAGGTAAAAAAACGGAGCAAACAGCAATTAATTACAAAAAGAAAGCACACCGTATAAGGCCATTTTTTCGCCACAAATTGGGATTTAATGCTACCTTATAGCATTTTTCATTTCGACGAAAACCTTTAACTATATTGTCGAATTGTAAATTAACTACCTACTGCTATTTTATTTTTAACTACCTACCGCTCCCCGGTAACCGGACCCAACGAGACAACGGCTACCCCAATTGGCTGTATTGTGAGGCTGAAGGGTGTGTGGAAAGGATGGAGATGGGGAAGAGGAAGATGGGGAAGTACCTGGCCATTCAGATCTGATCACCAAACGTGACTTAATCCATTTTAAGCAACGTTTTTATTCTGAATTGTGGTACTTCACCAGGAAGATACTGAGAGAATCTACTATTTTGGAACTTTGAAAGTATGCTATAATATTATTTTATCTGAATGAAATGTGAAATAACACGATTTAATTAAATAAAATTTACATGCTCACATCGGAATTCGAACCTGCGACCTCTCGATTCGTAATCGAGGACTTTACCCCTCGATCACAGAGGGAGCCAAAAAACATTCAAGTATATAAGCATAGTTTATCGAGCGGTACAAAGCTTGGGGTTCTCACTCTCACTCAGGTGTCGCGTCGTGCGTCAAATCCTCCAGGTACTATATAATTTTCAGTAATTTCTCAAGTAACAATTTTCGTTTATTATACATACATGGTAGTAATAAGAATTTTAATATTGTCAGGTTATTCGTAACCCGGGAATGTTTGCATCTCCAAATGAGGAATTAGAAGAATCGGTACAATTTATTTATTTATACTGGGTTTTTACAGACGATCTCATTTACGTGAGAACAATCCAGTTATAAAAACTCAGTTAACATACAAATACATATACAAAGACACATTAATTTTCATATACATACCTAAATAAAGATTAAAATATAAAACAAATAAAAATTCAAATTTAAAAATATATATGAAATACAAATATTACAGAAAAGTAAGAGACGCAAGTAATACATAATATAATCAGTGCAACATATTATTTAACAAGAGCAATTTTTTTTCTTCTGAATCCATATAAATTATCAACAAAAATATCTACTTCAGCACACTCAATCTTATTATACAGTCGACACATTTGGGTCAGAGGGCTAAAATAGGCGATATTATTTTTGAAAATATTCAGATGAAAAAAGCTATGGTGTCTTAAACAATGGGAATTGTGGACATTTATTTCAATATTGCTAAAACATAACGAGGTATCAAGATGGCCGTGGATAATTTTATGCAAACATATTAGGTCCGTCAATTGCCTTCATATTTTAAGTGTATTAATCTTAAATTAAATTCAATAATTTTTTTTTTTTTTTTTTTTTTTTTTAATTTTTATTGAATAAATAGTTAATACATAATATCAAAAAACAAGTCCTGCTAAGCCGATTGAATTGGCTTGTCAACAGGTGCTTAAAGTTAGTTTCAAATACATTTTTTAAAGTTATAATTTACATCTTATATCTACAGAATTAACAATTTTTTCATACAATATTTCATACATATTAAAATAAATATTTTTTTTCCGATAGCCAATTTTTCACCATATATTTAACCTTATTCATAGATTTACATTGCTTTATAGTGTCAGGTAATAAATTAAATATCTTCGGTATGTTGTATTCAAACGTTCTCTGTCCGTATTTATTATTAAATTTCGGAACTATTAACCCGTCATTGCGCGTGAATCTAGTACTGTATTTATGTTCTAATTTTTCTTTATGCTGCGGGGTAAATATATACTGAATTATGATTTTTTGCCATAGTATAGCCTTAACAGGTAAAATTTTGGCACTCTGAAACAGCAACGGTGTATTATGTCTCTGTTTAAAAATATTAGGGACGACTAGTAATTTTACAATTGCGTTTTGTACAACTTGGACTTGTTTCAGATTGGTTATACTAGTATTTCCCCATATGGTTAATCCATATCTTATAATAGATTCTGCCATTGACATATAAATTATTTTAAGTGTTTCAATTGATAGGAAAAAATTTAATGTGTACATTCTACCAGCAATTGATCTGAGTCTTTTACAGGTTTTTTTAATATGTTTGTCCCATTTGAAAAAGCAATCTACTGTAACACCAAGATAGACATATTCTGTAACTAATTCTAAGCTTTCACATTTACAATTAGTCGGGATATTTTTATGGATGCAATTAAAACTATGAGAAATAATATTAGGATTAAATTGAAATCTGGCATTAGGTGATCTTATATGCATAACTTTGGTTTTTTTAGCATTTATTAATAGTCCTGCATCATGTGACCATTTACAAAGTTGATTAAAGTCAATTTGCATGAGTTCAATTGCAATTTTTAGATCTTTATGTGATATGACCAATGCCGTATCATCTGCAAATACAAAATGTTTAACAAAAGAGAAAAGTTTTTTCATTATAGTTACATAAATTATATATAGTGTAGGTCCCAATATGGAACCTTGTGGAACTCCTGCAGATACATTCTTTGTTTTACTAAAAGTATTATTTATTTTGGTACATATTTTTCTATTTCTAAGATAATCTTTAAATAAATTTAACACATTTCCTCTTATTCCAATTTTTTCTAAGGTTTCTAGCAGTTTTTTAGAGTTAATTGTGTCAAAAGCTTTAGAGTTATCGATAAATAACACAATAACATGTAATTTATTATTTAATTGATTATTTATGTAATTGGAAAAATCTTGCAGTAATTTTTCAGTATTTTTTTTTCTTTGAAAGCCATATTGATTTGGATCTATGATAGCGAATTTTTCAATGTAATTATTTAATTTATTTGATAAAAAATTTTCGAGAATTTTTTCTAACGCAGGTAGTATACTAATAGGCCTATAATTTCCCAGTTCAATGTGTTTTCCACCTTTAAATATTGGTCTAGTAATGCTACATTTAAATTCTTGTGGAATTTTTGCTTGCTTTATTATCGTATTGATTAAATGAGTAATTATTGGCCCAAGAGTTTTTATATTTCTTTTTAAATCAAACATTCTTATATTGTCAATACCTGTGCTTTTAGAGTTTTTCATTTTTTTAACAATGTTTTCAATATCAGTTATAGTAGCTCTTGGTATAAATAAACTGTGAGGCAGTTCTTCCAGTACAACATTAGTAGCTTTGTGATTGCATTTATGTAACATGTTGCTGATGCTATCCGAGAAGTAATTCACAAAATCATTTGACACAGAATCCTCAGTTCTATCTTTTAACATATATCGTGTTATTGTTTCATCACAATCGTTTTTGGGTTTACGTCCTAAAATATTATTTATCACATCCCAGGTTTTTTTTGTATCATTAAAACAGTTTTTAAATTTATCATTATAGTAGTTAGTTTTATCTTTATTTATAATTTTATTGACAAGGTTTCGTGATTTTTTGTATTCTGTTTCATATGTTTTGTTTGTTGGTGTACTTTTCCATTTTTTATATTGTTTATCCCTTTTATTTATTTGACATAATAATTCACTGCTTACCCATTCATTTATTGCATAAGGTCGTGTTTTCGGGTTTTGCACTATCGTTTTAGAACTACTCTTGTAAAATTTATTAAATAAAGATTTTATTTTTTCATATAATGAAATACAATCCTTATCCTCTATAAGTTTACTCCAGTTATAATCTCTGATATGTCTATCAATATCCTTTTGTGAGATGATTTGAATATACTTATTTGCAAAGTCTACCTGACGTTTATGACATTTTATATTAATAGCAGTGATAAAATGATCGGCAATATTATTTTCACAGACGCAAGCTGTTATTTTCTTGCCTCTAAATTTGGCAAATATATGGTCAATACACGTGCGAGTAATTTGTCCATTTGATACAGCTTCTCTGGTTACTACATTGATGCATTTAGTTAAATAATGGTTAGTAAGTAAGTTTTCATACGAAGTTACAATATTATCTTGTTCATCAAGCAAATTAAGATTTATATCTCCAAGTAAGATAATATTTTCCTTACTATTAATTGTCTCAAGATATGATGATAATTCCGTCAGAAATGAAGATTTACTGAAATTAGGAGGTCTATAGATAGCTATTATATTGACTTGAGTTTTGTCCTGGAGTATGAGCTTTCCTGATATATTTTCAAAATGTATTGATTTTAATGTTTTTAGTCTAAATTCAAATTTGTTTCTTATATACAATATAATTCCTCCTCCTGACTTATCAGTCCTGCAGTAGTTATATGCATTATATCCAGGAATATTGTAAATACACATACTTTCAGTTTGAATAGATGTTTCACATAGCATCAGAATGTCAATATGCTTCAAACAATTAATTAAATATATATGCAATACATCCCAATATTTTTGTATAGATCTAATATTTAATTGAATACAAACAAGATTATCAGACGAATTTATGTTTTGTTTTTTTATCCAATCTTCTAAATTATTTACTGTACTACTTTCTATTTCATTATCATTATCTATATAAGAAAAATTATTCTGCGCCATTTAATTCGTGATGGTAATTAATTGTTTTCTTGTTTTGTTTAACAGAGATATTTTGAGTATAAATTGAACAATTTAATGTTAAATATTTAACAAAATAAAAGTGATTGTATTTGAAGCTAATTGGTACAAGTAATTTTTGATAAAGGCTTAATAAATATAAAATAAACTGTATGTTCACATCTAGTGTTATTTCAGAATATTTTTCATATTTAAAAAAAAATTTAAAAGCTGTTTTTATAATTATGAATGTGAAATATAGTACACAGTGAAAAAATGCATGTTTAAGTAAACAAAAAAATGTTTTTGAAGGTGACGTTATGATGTTACTATTAAAAAAATTATGTAATATAATAATGTTATTTTTGTTAGTTAATTTGTGATTTTTTATAATTTTTATAACGATATTTATGTTATAAAATGTAATAACACTAAATCTATTTTGAGACAGGTTTAATCTTATTTCTAGTCAATATTCTATTTTTTCTGTTGCTAAAAAGCTCATTTTTTTATACACAATACATTTCGTTTTATCGTTTGCAGAATGCCTGATGTCAATATTCCAGTTCATTTTTTTATTTTTTTTATCACAATTTTTACATTTAGGTTCTTTATCTTTGTTAGCACAATCTTTGTAGGAATGATCACCAGCACAGTGTGTACACAATGGTTTGTCCTTTTCTTTATGAAGACACCTGACAGAAGTATGTCCAAAGCCCAGGCAGTGATAGCATTGCACTAGAGGATGGGCATCCTCTACTTGTATTCTCTGGTATCCCACATAGATTTTACCGGTATATACTAGCCTTCTTCTTATTTCAGTACTAACTTCTATTATGTAATAAGATGTGTTATTATATTTGTTTTTCAAGATCTTTTTTAACGTCATCTCAATTTCTGGTTTATCTATCATCACATCCTTGATATCTTCATTCTGTTCGATTATATCTTGTATAATATCATCCTTATTATAGTCATTAGCAATGCCCTTAAGTATTATAGTTGGTCTTTTCTTTTTAATTTCTGTAGCGCTGATGTCTTTGAACTCGTCTCCAATAGCTTTACTCATTTTTTCCGCATCGTACTTTGTCGAACATTTTATAAGTATTCTATTTTTAGATATCGCATTAACACCAATCACTTTTGCACCAATCTTACTTAAGTTAATTTTCTTCCTGATTTTATTTTGTATATTTTCTGAAGATTCGTCAGCATTGTTCGATGAAACTATTAATTTGTAATCACTTTCCAATGTTTTATTTTGGTTTTCAGCTACTTTGCCGTATCCAAATGTTGGTTCGACTATTTTTCCCTTTGCTTCAGATAACTGAAGAGTTAGATGTCCCATCCAGTTAAATATAGCACTTGTTTTTGTTGTAATTAAGTTAATTTGTTCTTTATTAAATTTATTCACTTTATCTTGAACACAATTCAATAAATCATCAATTGCCTCCTTCGCAGAATCCATGAATTGATGTGGATTCATATTTTTTTAAAGTAAAAAACACCGTTTTTTAATAAAAACCTTAATAGGTTCTAGATATTTAGGATAAACTTTAAATTTCGTTATGTTTCACTGTTTGTTAATTGTTTAATTCACTAAATTGTTGTGTCTTATTGTCCTTTTTTCACAAACAATGAAATAGAGCACAGATTCACTTTTTTTAAGTTTGAAAACACACAAACAACACACGATCGTGAAATCAATGTATTCTGCACTTTTTTACTGCTTAAATATAGCTTTATTTGCGTTTATTTCTTTAAATTAGTATGAGCAAGGATGAAACGTCAAGTCTGTAGGTAGATAAAATTATTGTTTATAATAATCTTAAATTAAAAAAATGACAACAGGTTGTCATTCCAAGGAAATCAATGGCTTTGTTTTACATTGGATTTACAGATTTAGAACGACGGTAATAATTTTCTTCAGTTATAAATAATTAATTTTAGTACAATCAGTAGGTACAAAATAGTACTCGGGGTGAAAATAATGTACAACTAATTTGTCTATTTTACTGAGCTTTCCTGCGGTAAGCTTATGCACCTTACAAAGCTGTCACGTTTGATCATAAATAAAAATTATTTGCATTTGTTATATGTTAACTACTCCATTATATATGTATATATATTACTTCGGTTTAGATAAAAATTAAAAGTCTAATGAAAACTTGTATAGGTATTATGTGTAGGTAAAAAAAAGAAACAGTTTTGAAAACGAGATATGTGCTCAGTTTCAAAACGTTGGCCTTGATTGAAATGGTAATAGCCATGTTTGGTAAACAGATTTGAATAGCAAGGTACTTCCTAACATTTCTCTTACCTATCTCCCTCCCACAACTACTTCTTTCAGCTTTATAACATATCCTAATTGGGGATGCCGTAGTCCCACTAGCTCAAGGTGGTTGGGACTCTTCTGTCATGAAAATGGATTGGTGGTATCGTTGGGTGACACAAGGGATAGGTTGGATCTGGAACAGGCCTTATTTCTACAAATCTTACATCGGCAAGAGGATGTTCAAAACTTTCGTTCCCTCTTGTGATAGATATTAATTAATTACTGCGATTTACTACTTTTTTATCACCCGAGCGTACAAATATGAATATTGGTATTTAGGCACTGTTTGTACACATCATCACAAACCTACCTTGGTACACTTCTCTAGCATCTTCAGTTTTGTAAAACATTTATTTATATGGCAGGTAGGTACTCTGTTTCTTACAAAGAGTTGTGGATTAACTCGACCTGCCAGTTGTTGTCAATCAAAACGAACATCGCGGATAAAAAAACAGACAAAACAGTAAACGCTCGACTACTTTCACAAGTGTTTTCACTATACGACGCGTTGTAGTGATGAGTGCAAATGCAATAACTATATTTAACACCTGTAATATACTTTTCACAACATCTAGTATTACAAAAAGTTGTTGAAATAAATTGTTTGGAGAAACGCACAGCCTGAAGCCCACTTCCTTTAATCATTGTTTAGAGAAACGCAAAGCCTGAAGTCCATTTCCTTTAATCATTGTTTGCCTGAAGTCCATTTCCATTATTCATTGTTTAGAGAAACGCAAAGCCTGAAGTCCATTTCCTTTAATCATTGTTTGCCTGAAGTCCATTTCCATTATTCATTGTTTAGAGAAACGCAAAGCCTGAAGTCCATTTCCTTTAATCATTGTTTAAAGAAACGCACAGCCTAAAGTCCACTTCCTTTAATTATTGAAGAAGAATATAATGTTAAATTGTTTAGATAGAAGCAGAGCCTTATGTCTAATTCCTTTAATCGTTGTTTAGAGAAATGCACAGCCCGAAGTCCACTTCCTTTAATTATTGAACTAACTAACTAACCATCACGCCATTTCTCTGCATTGGTAGGCAGAGAGGACGGACTGCCAAACAACTCGGTCTTGTACACACTCCTTGCCTCATTCACATTCATACATCGTCTCATACTCATACTCTTCTATTATTTGACATGGCTCGACTCAAGTATCTGATTCACTTGGTCGTGTCAAGTCTTCCTCGCACTTCTTCTACCATTCACATTTGCATCTTATATTCTCCTTAAACTCCTTTCTTCACTCATTCGCTCTACATGCCCAAACCATCTAAGTGTCCCTTTCTTGATCTTACTCTTTACGCTTATATCAGCCTTGCATTCTTATTGAAGAAGAATATTTAATCGCTGAAGAGGAAGATAATATTAAATTGTTTAAAGAAACGCACAGCCGTAAGTCCACGCCCTTTAAAAAAATGTTTGGAGAAACGCACAGCCATTCCCTTTAGTAAATGCAGCCTGAAATCTACTTCCTTTAATAAATTGTTTAGAGAAACGTACAGCCCGAATTCCACTTCCTTTAATCATTGAAGAAGAATATAATATAAATATATGCAAAAAATAAAATAAAAGGTTACACAGGATCTTTGTCTCGCCGGGACATATTTTTATACTTAAGTCATTTTTGTCGATATCATATTTCAAATTCAGAATTAACAATAAGTATTATCTTTGACTATTTTTCCCATATTTTTTGGCTGCTATATTTTCCATTATTATGAAGTTAGTTCCGAATTTATTTTTAACCTAGATAGTGTCTTTGATAATACTTATCCGATTTTTATTTATACGGGATACCTATTAAAATAATATAATAAAGTCAGGTCTAAAAAAACCGTAATTATATTATTTATTTTATTTTTCTTCTTCCTTTATTTACTTATTTATTTATTGTGCTTGAGTGTTGCGATTTCCAGGACACTATTTCGGAAATAAAAGCTTTCCTCGGTTTAGCCACAGAGTTTTACTGGTAACTCATTTCTCTTAATCTTCATGAAAAATTTCCTACAATAATAAGGTCCTCTAGAGACATTTCTCTGAAATCGGATAAAATTACGGCAGTTAATATACGCAATAAATGTCGGTCCTACCCGATTGGCATTTGTTTAGCTATCCAAAAAAAAAATTTCAAAACAGATGTATTGTATTCAAAAAGCTTTCTTTTTACGAATAATTTTTCGTATTTGTGAAGTTAAATAAAAAAAATGTTGTTAATAAACAAAAATCAGAACGGAAGATTTTTTTTTTAAATTTATCAAATACGTAATTGTTTATATTTCGAATTAATTTCATTAAATTTATATGAATGGTTACGTGAATCGATGATATCGTGTGAGAAGAGAGTTATGGATATCGCAAGCGGTTAAATCGAGAACAGTGGGCATTGGTGAAGCTAATCCCAGCATCCAGGATGGAAATGGAGCTGGAGAAGATATTTATGGACCTGCAATCACCCATCCATCAGGTTAATAGTTAATAGAACTCTTATAAGGAGCTCATAGAGAGATCGATGTGTGTGAACCTTACACTACTATTGTGGAATTGACTTCCATGTTTGAAGTACAGTAATGAATCAAGCTCCGGGTTTAGAAATTAGATTCGTGTTTATTTTTGAGTTTGAAAATAAGTAAAACCAATAATGTTGTCAATTCGTCATGATCTGAGTGTTAGTAGCATTATTATAACACTAATATGATCCAAGTTTTAGTAACAATATATATTTTTTCTTCTCACAGAATATAAAATCAACCTCACTAGGACTAATAAATAGCCTGTATCGGAGTTAACACTTTACACATTTGACTGAAGCAAAATGAACTAATCACTACATACATAGACAAAAATAAATATTACAATAAGAAATAAAATATAACAATAAGTTACGTAAGTGGTCCGTTGGGTACTTTAAAAATGCATTGTAATAATTTTTGAACCGTAAGTAAATCATTATTCCCAAAAAGAATCAAAGTAAACATGAACCCAAATATGGTGACACTTTGTTTTTAGTAAATAGAACCTATACGAAATCTTATTATTTAACCGTTTGAGTGCAAAAAAAATTCATACAGTTGCTTGTAAAATGCCACCAAAAAAACATTATTTTTTATATAAATATATATATTTTTTTAAAACCCCTTAAATTCTTTGAATTTTCAAGGATTTCGATGATTTTTTCGGTGTTTTATTAAAGAATATTGGTTTAGAATCACGCGGAGGAGGATCCCAAAGTCCAGGCGTTTCGAAAAAATGAGAATTTTACGTACCGACGTATGCGCAATCAGAACACGACTGACGCAATCGACGGAAATCGACGATCGGCAATCTTCGTTAATCGACGAAAATCGACGATTGACACTCAAACGGTTAAGAAAGGACAATGATTATAACTCTATTATGATCTGAGTAATAGTAGCACTATTATGATCTGACTATTAGTAGCACTATTAGGATCTGAGATTTAGTAACACTGTCATGATCTGAGTATTAGTAGCACTATTATAACACTATTTGGATCATAGTAAGTAACACTATTATGATCGAGTATCAGTAACATTATTTTATTAGTTATTACCTTAGTATAAATATGTTAAAAGCTCGTCATGATAGTGATGTAGCGAGCTATAAAAGGTGTTTCTATCTATGATAATAATAGTTGACGGTACAAAAGAAAAACACCAAGTAATTAGTGAAATATCGACGACAGTGACACCAGGAATAAAACGGTCGATTAGTGAAGCTGCTATCAGCACTTTATTTTCACCAAATAGAAAGGCATTCCTCAACGAATTAAGAACAGGCGGCCAGAACACCAATCGAATTTCACAAAGGACGCGTTCTAGTGTGTCAAACATTACCCAATCACATTTTATCATTATTAATTGGCATTTGCCTTCTGCGGCTAATTTGCATCGGCATGCTAAGCAGTCAAAAATGCAGAGTCAAGCGGTTGAATAAGAAACTAAATATTGTTGCAAGTGGTCATTGTGATTTGGTTTCATCACGACGCCATTTCAATATCGAGATTTGTTTAGCAATTTACATTATTTGTTAGCCGCCTTCGATGACTGTTTATTAATTACGAAATGGCCTCAATATCTTGTCCACATAATGGAGTTATCCCCAGATGTTGATCATTATAAAAATTAGAATTGAAATGAAATGAAAAAAGCTCTCAATCATTTCATGACATCCGTCATTAACGTGAACATATTCATTTAAGACGCACTACTTATATTTGTGCCGACTGCTGACAGGAGGATCCGTGTAATTCTAGACCGAATTGAAAGAAAACTGCTGTCGCTAATTAAACAAGTACTTTGGACTCCTTTGCAACCATTGATCTATTACATTTAGATAAGACACGAAGTGAAACAACTGGTTCCGCTTTTTGACTTCCAATTGTCCTCCAAGAGTCTCAAAGGCAAACGACCGGAAACCACGGGATCGGTACCCGCGCAAAGTTTCACGTTTCGACGAGATATTAGTATGCAATGGTGCCTCTAAGTATTTTATAGCTCAGTAAATGTTCAGATTTAAAAATTGTAGACCATTTTCACGAGAAGTAAGATTAATTTGACCTTACTTCGGGCAGACCAATACGTCCTCAACATAATTACATACATCGGTTTATCACTACAGTGATGTCAACACATTTAATAGACACCTACCCAACATAATTTTTTACTGATATTTTTGTAGTCTAAGCCCGTCGTCACACGGGCCGGTAAACAATCGACATAAGCCGAGTACTGTAAGATCATGCGTGGAAAATAAAATTCGTTACGGTAAGGTAACGGTCTGCATCGCAGTTCAGAATGGAACTTTTCTATGCAGGGTCTTACACCATTTTTATATACCCACTAAATAAAATTTACGGATGGAGCATTCTGCTTTTGGAACAAAGAAGATTTCTCCAAACATTTAAGGGTTAGAAAAATAAATATATATAAATAACACATAGTAAATATAGTATTAGTGCATGTTGAAAGTACCCACCAGATTGATCCTCTTTTGTCAATCTAATCTAGAATAATTATGTGCAAGAATTTAAAAAATGTCAATAATTAGTCAATATTAGTATCCGTAAAGAATTTGAATCAGATAAATTCAGAAGATTAGTTTTTTTCTTAGCGTGTCTTAGTTCCTATATTTCTTGAAGCACGCAAGCTTTTAACTACCTCAGAGAAGATTTAAGTTGGTAGCCCAAATTAATAAAGATTACAACCCGAAAGATTTCGTTTGGTTAAGTCATAAATATATCAAAGAATTTGTGATATAATCAATCCACATTTAATAAGATACTTGACTAATCATATGTTTAATTATAGAATTAAAAGAAACATCTCTGTTATAACCGATTAGAAAACGGCCGGTTTTAGAACTCGCTCCGATTTATTTATAAAATCTATTTTTTATTAATTTTTCTTAAACGATTTAAGGCTCAAATAACATAGATACTTAACGCCCTGATTAATGAGACATTCTTTAAGCCCCAATGCTAGAAAAAGATTCTTTTTAAAAACTGTTTAAACCTATTACTGTAAAAATGAGAGATACTGATCATCTTAGGTATTTCACGAAACATTTTTTTTATTGTACCAGTTTATTATGAGACAATTGTTGCTCTTCTGCCAGTAGAAATGACTATGGCAATTGGTAAATGCTATGAGGTGGAGATAGATGCCGGAAAGGAATTAAGAAATCTGGTTTCTCCAATCTTTTAACTAAATATCACTCAACAGACAAATGCTGAACGTAGATCTAACACTGAAAAAAAGTGATGTTTGAAGAATTTATTAAACTATCTAATTATTATTACAATACTAACGAAAATTTCTGTAAAGAAGATATCGGAACATAGACACTGGATGTAGAGGGAACAAGAAAATATATCACGTCACAACAGTTTCAATTTTCAATATAACCCACAATTAATATATTTTTCTGTTAAAATATTATATTATTGGTAGGTAATTTATCGATTGTTTGAATTGTTGACACAATCAGTTCCAAATTTGAAAATTAAAAAAATACATTTGAATTCACAACTAATCCAAGTTTATTGTATCAGAGTAAACAATCAATCACAGACAGACCCACAGCCGAAATTAGTATGATTGATAACAATTTACATTTAATTTTTAGTCTCAATTTAAAAAAATAATACTATTCATTTCAAGTATACAAGATTGATAATTTTTTGCAAGTGTTTTAGTTCTTATTATTGTGACAACGGTTTCGGCGTTCAAGGCCATTAACCACGAACATAAAAAGCCCTGGATAGAGAATTAGTACGATTTTGTATGAACGGCATTGTAGCCAAAATTAGGGTGAGGGGAAATTGTCTGGCAGCCATCTTGTCTTGTCTTGACGAAGAATTGGAAATATCAATAAATATAATAGCAGGTTTTGGCATTTTTTCTCGAATAGTTCCATCCAGCGCTTATTAGATCCATACCATTAACAAACTGTCCTACTCACACTCTTTATATTTCCTTGTAATGTTTTAACATTTCTAACAGTTACAAACTTGTTTTAACAGTTCTTTAACATTTAAATTCAATGTGGTTTTATGTATTTGTCGTAAGTGTATCTATTGTTTTGGCAAAGAGAGGGGAGAGCTTCTTAAACCAATCAACTGATTTAAGAAATTGAGCAAATGTTAGAGATCTAAGAGTCATACGTACTTCTTACCCTTCAGCACACAGGTAAACGTAAAGCAATAGTTAATATTGCATACTCAATACTTATACCAATTCGTATACAAAAGCACGCATTAAGTTCAAAAAGCTCTTCTCCAAGTTGCTTGTAATGCGAATACCTGCGTTTCTTACCGCTCAATGCTGATTTACGGGATAGGTAAATAAATGGTTGGCCAAGGAAGCTTTTCCTCATTCAAAGGGATCCTTGTCCATCAAACAACCGCACTGCTTAGTGCAGCTCAAGAGCCATAGAAGGAAACTGTGATGTATGCGTGGAACGATCCGATGTATGCCTGCCTGAAATTGAACTGAATGGGTAATAATATGGTGGGTTCAAGAGGCCACTTGCATAACATGTTTCAAATTATTTCTTTCGGTTCAAAATTCTAAGACATTCTGTAACACTTTTTAAATCCATTTTTTGAAACCATGGCGATTAAAAAAAATCAATTTCTAAAATTGGACCAATATTTTATGTAAAACATCTATTGGCGCGCCTATAGCAAGCGTGGCAAGAAAGGCTTGCACGGAACTATGCTACATTCGTGGGCTCTTTCCGCCCGGCTGCCAAAACTCTGTGCAGGGAAGGCCTGGAGTTAATCTTTATTATTTTTCTTCATTCCAAAATTGTCGTGCAGTAAGAATTTTTAAAATATTTTTATTTTCACAAAAATCATCACAATTTTCTAGTGTTATTTCTTTACTGAAAAATGATTAGTTTACAATGCAACCGATGATACAACTTAACCGCATTGTATAAATATTATATATTTTTATTTTGTAATATATTTCTTTGTGCACATTTTAATAATAATAAAAAATTGTTTTAGAAACAAAAATGTAAAGACTTAATTTTCATTTTTTCCGTAAAAATCTTATTTTTTTAATATAATTTTAAAGAAATATTCACACTTCACTTTCTTAATTTAAGTACATATTAAAAATAACTGGATATTATTTTTTAAAAGTACATTTTGATTTTTTTCACTAATCTTTTTTGTAACTGTTTTTTCGTAAATGTGTTTGTTCTATTTTCTGTTTTCAGGTTACCAGGAAGAGGATTGTATACATGAACACCCACACCTTTCACCTCTGCCAGGCGTTCCTTGACAGCAATTTTTTTATAAACTGGAAGGACCGGACATCATTTATTCAATCATTATATTAAATAGTTTGTTTTCGTTAATTTTGCAACCTCATCGTAATCTGACAAAATTAAAAAGTCGAAGTCAACGGAAATCTCAGTGTTGCTTTATTAAAAAAAGTGTGAAATTTATAAAAATAAATAAAGAAAATCTTACACCGGACATTTTCACACGGTGTCGTCAAGAGCTGAAATTTTTTATTTTTATTTTACTACTTAAAAGTTTCTAACCTTTTTGTAACATTTTCGTAATCTTAGCAGAAACATCTTCTATTCACTCATTTTTTGTCATTATAAAATGCATGCAAGTGGCCTATTGTGGTATTAGCATTGCGGTCGATAATTTATTGACGGGGATTTATCGGCCCTTGGTATTATTTAGAATATTAGGATTTGAAATGTGGCTCAGACGCATTATCGATACACAAACGTAGATAAATGAATGTTTTGTTCAGAGCTATATTATGGCATATTTTTTCACCAGCTTGGTTTTGCTATGAAAAAAATGCCTCCACCCAAATTTTGTGTTGAACCGTCAAACTGATGATCCTTAAAGTATGAGACAGATTATATTCATATAATGCACCAATTTCTAAGTAAATTACAATAACTTTCACCGTTTAGATATTCCAAAACGCGGTAGTTGTTGAGACATTTATCAACCCTAATAATTCAATCTACTGACCGTTTTTTTTTAAAATAAATTTTAGTAAAAAAAAAGTAAATTAGAATAACCTTCAACAGTGCCTCATATACCTTAGGGTTCTAACAATGTCTTAGGACTGGTAACAAAACCCCATTAGTGCGATTATAATACAGGTATTTTTCATAAGAGGTGTTATTTTCAATAGCCCGCTATTTCGTAAGATGTTACTTTTGAAGCTGTCATTTTTTGACATTTGACAAGTAGAAACTACGCCATTAATAAAAATACACGTTTATACACGCTTCAACAACGCATTAAAATTATTAAAATTCACTGGAGTGAATCAAATGTACATCATCTTGAGTAATGAGGCCCATTTCCACCTCAGTGGCTTCGTCAACAAGCAAAATTGTCGCATCTGGGGTTTGAAAAACCCAAGAATTATGGTTGAAAAGCCTCTCTATCCTCAACGTGTGACTCTTTGGTGCGGTTTATGGTCCGGCGGAGTCATTGGACCTTACTTTTCGAAAATGAGGCTGGAGCAACAGTTACGGTGATTGTATTGCACTATCGAGAGATGATTAATGATTTTTTATAGCCGGAATTGGATGGTATTGATCTGTACAGCGTTTAATTTCAACAAAACGGCGCTACGTGCCACACAAGCAACGAAATCATTGATCTTTTACGATTGAATATCCAAATAACACCTCTTATTGTAAAATCATTTATATCATGTTATATTTATTATTTTATTAAGTATCAATAGCCCTGCCCGCGTTGGGTGAGCTGTGAGCTATGAAACTGTTCGAAAGTGTATCGCAGTTAATACAGAAAATAGTATGAATTACCCGAATAGCCCGTGCTTTGATAAATGACAGATAATCCCACATAAATATTACCCGATCCACCGCACGGAGCGTCGGAGGCACGAAGTGTTGAACTTTTAATAGTTCCCATGAAATCATTCCAATTATTGTTTGAACACGTCGCGGCGATAAATTTACTTCGGCATAAGGTAATGCCTTGAAAGTGAAGACAGCGTCTAGGCTCTCTACTCTTACCCCGCATTGTTTCCTGGTACCTAAACTTGAATTATTAAGGATCTGATTCAAATAAAGGCAGTGTGTTTACTTACTGTTCTGAAAAAGTTCTACCAATTATTTGATTTATGGATCTCTCCTCCAGCTTAACCGAACTATTCAAGGAATTAATCATTATATTTAAATTAAGAGTTGTAAAATAGCAAGGATTATGTAAAAATAATCGCATTATGTGCCGTGTTTCTCGGCAAACCGCCAATCCTCGGAGGGTGACTAATCAATATGATCTAAGAAAAAACTCTAAAAAGTTTTCAAAAGGCAAGCATTTTTTAAAAATATTTGATAGGTTAACTTTTTTATTAATTACTGTGCGTTCTATACTTCCTTTTTGCAAAATCCAAATTTATAATAACTGGCTGACAACAACTTTACGCACATAAAAGATATCATCAGTTTCCTAACTGTTCATAATAAAAACATAAATTAATTTCACTATTATTGGAAATCTGGCACACGAAATTAAAAAAAAAGGAATACTTTTTTGTCAATAAATTCAACAGATTTCATAATATGGGCCTATAACCCCACATCATAGTTAAGAAATTGCCAAAATACAGGGTTTGTTTATGCGCTATGATAACTAAATATTTTAAAAACACCGAAATATGCCGGCGTCAGGTATGCTGAATATTTGTACCGATCCTAATATTAAAAAGAGGTAAAATTTCTTGAATCCAGTCTTGGTGTTTGGTTTTTTAGTTTAAAGCTCACACTGATGGCGCAATATATTTAATTCGAGTAGGCGGTAATGATAAATCAATGATTGGATCAAATTGAATACATTTATTTTATTTCAACAATCGACAGATGAGAAAAAAACGCCATTTGTTTAATTTTGTAACATTCCTTTGGTTAATCAATGAAGTATATTTTGTTGAATTTATCAGATTGAATTTGACCTCCAGCGACGCATATTTATGTAAATTTATTTATTTGTATGAGAAAACGTTCTTATACTAGATTTAATAAGAGGTCACAAAGAAGGTGTTTTTATATCAATGTTTTATTCAATCTACCACCTTTGACCTGTTTTTAAAAAAAATAATTTTAGTTTACGAACAGAAAAAAAATTACTAAATATTAAGGCCATAGTCATAATCTAAATTGATGTGAACTTTTATTAACTTCCTTCTGAATTGGTTTTTGTTCAAATAACATAAAAATAAAGACTTAAACCTTGGCATTTTAATAATTCCAGTAAGTAGGTAGGTGCAGTATACTTTTTTGACTTATACAACGTCAATTATTTTCATTGGATAGCTCTCTGATCTTTAGGTTGTTTTTATTTATAAACAGTTTTTTGGTAATAAAATTAATCTGAGTCTCGTGTTTCAGTTAATATAGGTAAGTAATTAATATTTTTATGTGAACCGATGTACAGGGTTTTCCAATAAGAGGTGTTATTTTGATATTCAATCGTAAAATATCAATGGTTTCGTTGCTTGTGTGGCACGTAGCGCCGTCTTGATGAAAGAAAACGTTGTCCAAATAAATACCATCTGATTCCGGCCATAAAAAATCATTAATCATCTCTCGAAAGCGCAATCCATTCACCGTAACTGTTGCTCCAGCCTCGTTTTCAAAAAAGTAAGGTCCAATGACTCCGCCGGGTCATAAACCGCACCAAATAGTCACACGTTGAAGATAAAGAGGCTTTTCAACAATAACTCTTGGATTTTCCGAGCCCCAGATGCGACAATTTTGCTTGTGGACGAAGCCACCGAGGTGGAAATGGGCCTCATCACTACAAGTGTAGATATTACTGATTGCGAAAAAATGATATATTTTTTTAACAAAACTGCCCAACTCAATTAAGTAATTATTTCTCGTGATTGAATTGGGGAGTGACGTCATTATGGTTTATAAGGTGTTAAATTTCATTAATTGAGGTTCATAATATTGACAAATAGTTTTATACCTAGATGATAAATTTGAATAACTTAATATACTAGAGTAACAGATAGATAATTACCAACATAAAAAATGTTACTTAAATAATACAATAGTTATTAAAATTAGATAACGTAAGATATAGAAATAATAAAAATACATGTAATTATTAGGTAAGTAACATGAACCAAATTCATTTTTAGAATACGAATTTCATAAAAAATATTATGATAAAGCTATACTAACAGACCGAAAGATTAATATACCCGATATAGTTTTTACATGACAAAATTAAAAAAAAATAACTTATATCGTTGTTGTCGCTATTCCAACTGTCGCTGTAATATTCAAAAATCTGTTAATGAAAAAATAAGAAAATACACAGATTTAGGAAATGAGATAAAAAGAATTTGGCATTCTCAGACTATAAAAATATTACCATTTGTTATTTCGGCTACTGGCATTATATCTAGCTCTCTCATTCAAAATTTAGGCGTATTAGATCTATCAAAAAAAAAATATACATATAAATGAAATCAGTCATTTTAAATACATGTAAGATAACGAAAGATTTTTAAATATTTATGTTGAGGGATCAGTAGGATTTATAGGCCCTGTTAGAAGTTCTACCGAGACGAACCCTCTGATATGAAAATATCTGGAGTCGGTGAATTATTTTCCCATTTGACCTCTGGTGAGTTGACGTGTTGTTCTTGTATTGTTTTGTATTTATTTTTACTTATATAATGCATTTGCATAATGTTGATAGACTGGATGATCATTTATGGAAAAGGGTAAGGGTTTAGTTTTTCCTACGGGAAGATTTAACCCGGACATAAAGTCGGAAATATAAAAAAAAATAGAAGGTAGGTACAGAGATTATTGTAAATTGTTCGAAGACAGAGCTGGCAATATTGTATGTACATTTTTTGTAGGTACGCGGTCACAACTGGATTTAAAAAATTATTCTAGTGCGTAGAGTCAATAAATAATTTGTGGTCAAGTTTCTCGAGGAGGTAAGAACTTATTATAATAGTTTTATATGAAGCATATAAAAATGATATATGAGCTTTAAAATATTATTGCTTTAAATTACGAAATGAAAAAAGATATCTTTAAAAATTCAAAGAGTTAAGTGCCGGTGATTTAGATTACATCTTGAAGTTTTTAATATCAATGGCCGATATCTATGGAATATAACAGGTCACCAGCTAAGGCTATTGAAAAAATAATGATATATGAGAATTGTGGATGTAAGGATGGTGCGACTTATTCGAAATTACCTCCCGCAGTTTCTAGAGGAATCATTCTTCTCACATTCTTAGTTAAGAATGTAGATGGCATTCGATTAATATATTATTATAATGTACAATGTATAGAAAGTTCACATTTTCCGTGCTCGGGAGATAAATGTTCGAATGCAAGACTTATCGACGCAGAGTGCGTAAAATTGTCTTTTATTCCGGCCAGTTAACTACTCCAGTATAATATAACATGTTTTACAAATTACTAAATAAGTAGCTGCAGCTTCTCACAGAACTTCTGTAAAAGGTTCCAACTGTGTAGAGTTAGCCTTGTTATCTGATCTTTTATAAAAAAAAATACTGATATTAAAATATAGTAATCAGCTAACAACGCTAACTCTACAGGATTGGAACCAGTTCTATGAACTTTTACCTAATTTTAAACTTATTTTTTTCACTGAGTAAATAATGTTAAACTGAATACGTCTTTATTAGATTTTCAAGTTTAAATTATTTTTATAGTTTTAATATAATTTAACTTTTCTACCCGTCTTCGCTCGAGATCACAACTATTTTTTCGATTATTTTCTTGTTAAACACAAAATAACGTGTTGTCTTACATTCCATGATTCGAATGTAAAAATTAACGCTCTATGCTGAAAATTATTGCGTTTACCTAGATATTGCAGACAAAACAGCAGATCAAATTTTTTGTTCCAATCTGTACACTTCGAACAATTTATTTATCTCTAGCTGAATCTGTTATAAGGTATGGAATAACAGCTTGAGGATTTTCCTGTAAAACTAATATCGACCATGTTCAATCCATTCAAAATTAATTGATTAAATTATAAGCTGAAAAAAAATTTATACAAAGAAAGGCATAGTATTTCATACTTCTATCAGTCTTAAAATTCTTTCAGTGAGAGCAATTCTGTGGTACATAATTATATTTCAGCACATACATAACGCCTTATATATAAACAGGCTAGAACACAATCATAATACTCGTTTTAACTTTAATAAAGGACTTATTGTACCTAAGCATACAAATAAATATGGACAAATAACGTTAAACTATACGATTCCTAGTTGTTTTAATATGTTACCTGCTGAAATTAAAAACTGCGCCCAAAACAAACAATTGATGAACTTACTGAAGACTTGCCTTACCGAATGAATTAATTTGTATTAGCTTATAATGATACATTATTCTGTAGACTTTTAAAATTGTCATTTATGTTTTTCATAATTTTCTTTTGCTATATTTCTGTAAAATTTTTAATTTTTTGTTTTATACATATAATTGTAAAAATGTAACTGTAAATTCAATATAATAAGATTTATAATGTAAATAACCCGTTAGACAACTGATAAAAAGCAGTTTATCGGGACTTTTTTGCAATTTAAAAAAAAATATATTAACGAAGTAGTTAACTGATCGAGAGATATCAGGCAATATTCTGGCAGTTTTATAGTTAACAATATTTGATCAAAAATATCACACGTGTAACTTTATTAATTTTATCTGGTTTAATCGAATAGATTGGAACATTTATAAGAGTGACATGTTTAATAGGCACTTCTTCCTGGGATACATCCATTCCATCTTTATGTTCCCGCTTGTTAGTAGTAAGTAGTTAAGCAGTTGTTAACTAACTTCCAGATAGGCGCTGGTCATATCGACTTTCGCACACTTCGCTGCATACTTAATCGTATTATTTCTGCTGCAGTCGAGATAATGTGTTGACTTCCTTTGCCATTTCTCGTACCTAGTTTGCAAAATTTATCTGCAATTAAATAGTACGTGGATTATAGAGATCCATTTGCGTAGTCCCACATTCCTTAACTAAGAATAAATACTTTAGGAACGTATCTAATGACTTCAATTTCTAGGGGACGATGATTATACGTTTGGTATATTAATAACGATGTTAAGTCAAAGTGAAAAAATCGATGGAGTTATATCTATTTTATGGCAACGAAAGAAATTTGTAAGAGTTAATACAGACGTGTAAAGTTATTAAACTAAAACATTTTTTTTTTTAGTTTTCAATCTTTAATGAATTATAATCACAGGAATGGCTTATATTTGGACTTGGCTTATATCTAATACTTGGCTTATATCTAGTACTTGGCTTATATCTAGTACTTGGCTTATATCTAGTACTTGGCTTATATCTGGTACTTGGCTTATATCTAGTACTTGGCTTATATCTAATACTTGGCTTATATCTAGTAATTACATTTGTTAGAAGAAATTTAATCTTAGTCGGCATGTTGAGTACAAAAATTTTGCAGCAATTTTATATGGCTTATATGGGAAATTTTTACAGAATATTGAAGCGTTGGAAATTGCATTTTGTTAAACATATTATTTTTGACAACTTTGGCATTGTGGCCATGGTTGAGATATAAAAAAATAAGGAATAAACATAGCTCTATTTATAAAAAGTCAGATGAATAAATTATTCCAGAGGTGTAAAAATTAATTTCTAAGATGAAAAACAATGTGAATTTATGAGTCTAATAATCCGTACACGTCTAAACAAACATGTTCTAATAAAAAAAGTGATCGAATTGAAACAATTAAAAAATCGAAATTCATTGTTAATTGCTCAGAAAACAAAATATGTTAATTTTCCTCAAAAAAACAGTTTGTGGTTCTTGCACAAAAGTGTTCATAATGTTCACATAATTTTTATTTTTTTTTAGCTTTTTAGAGTGAATTGAAATTATGTCGAACAATTTTTTTAACGATTTTTAGGTTTTAAGAATGAATTGAAATTATTACGAATGAATTTTAATTGTTCTATTTACAAATTATAGAAATAACAGCTTATTCGTTTCTTTACAAAAATATTCAAATTAGGAACACAGTTAATTGATTGTGATTAGAGCATGGGAGAGAATTTCGATTGATGGGTTACCGGTTCAATAACGCGCCCCAAAAATAAGAACAAAATCTCAATCCTCACACTCAAGTTGCACGACTGAGAGATAACCATTGGAATTTAAATTTCATTTGGTGATGGCGTACTTGGTTGGGAAATACAAACAGAGGTAAAAAAATAACCACCGGTATTATTAAGGCCGGGACACTCATTCAAAGCAGCCTCCTGTATGATTTGTGTACATGTACTATATTCTATTAATTAAAACATTTTAAAGTGTTTTAGTTATTTAATGTTGGTTTCCATACAAGTAATGAGGCTGATATGATTCAGTGTCCCAGCCTTGTGATCTAGGAGGTTTTGGTAGAAGTGACAGATTCGACAAAACCGCAGACTTCTGAGGGAAGCCAAAATAATAATGAAAAAGTTGAAGAGGAGTCTGTTGTCAGCATTTACCAACAACAACCGATTTTAGCCTTGACACGAAACTATATATTTTTTCTTACCTGCGTACCTCAATCGTAAAGATAACCACACACCAATAAATTGTAGCTAACAAACTCACACTATTTTCTTGATTCCTTTACTTTGTATTAAAAAAAATCTTACTTGTAATTCTTGCGCAGGTATTATTTACTGTACTAATAGCCTAATAAAGCTCAAACCACCTCCCATAATAGGAATATTTCACATTTAAACTGTTCATAATTTGACATTTCTTGCCTTTTTACGTACCTACGTGATTCCACGTACCATCCAGCGCCTATTTACGATTTCGGAGTTCAAAAGAAAGACCTGTTGAGCATCTATTTACGATGTTTAGAGTTGAAAAGAAAGAATCGTATAATCCGTACGGCCCGCTTGATTAACTCGAGCCGTAATTCAGACGAGCCGCGGGGCGTTATGCCATTAATTAGATGTGTGACATTTCAACTTAAATTGTATTGGATGGTTCTAATAGGGCGAGTTATTGGTCTTACTCCTTCATCATTATCGATATGGCGCGCTGGGCACATAGTAAGCAGAATAATACGGAATACTAAAAAGAAAAATCAGTAAATTCTTTCATCTCTGAAGGCAATAAAAAACGGATACAAATAGGTTACAACCTACTGTTGACAATTTAAAATTTGAAACATTTAAAGAAAATGGGGTTCCATGGCAATTCAGGCAGTGGAAATTCACTTAATTGCAGGTAAATCCATTAATTGAGGACTGAACGCAGTTGGCGCTAACAAAAAATTGTCTAAAGAAGCGAATTTAGCAGTCCACAATGGAGACCTACCCTGATGTATGGAAGTGAGGCATGGAACTGGCAAAGAAAGGATGAAAGTAGATTGAATGCTGTTAAAATGAGATCCCTGAGGCGTATGTGTGGTAAAACCATGTACGGTCGTGTGAGGAATGTGGAGATTCGCAAAGAGTTCAAGGCTGATTTAAGCATAATGAGCAAGATTAAGAAAGGGACGCTTAGATGGTTTGGGCATATAGAGCGAATGAGCGAAGATAGGAGTGTAAGGAGGATATATGATGCAAATGCGAATGGTAGCAGAAGTCGGGGACGCCCGAGGAAGACATGGCACGATCAAGTGAATCAGATACTCGAGTCGGGCCATGTCAAGAGTCAGAATAATAGAAGAGTATGTATGAGACGATGTATGAATGTGAATGAGGCAAGAAGTGTGTGCCAAGACCGAGTTGTTTGGCGGTCCGTCCTCTCTGCCTACCCCTGCGGGGAAACGGCGTGGTGGTTAGTTAGTTAGTTAGCAATTCACTTTTGAAAAGTGATATAAAGTAAAGACATGTGATGTGACCTAACCTAACCTAAACTAATCCAACGTAAACTATTTTACCATGGTTATTTAAATAGTTTACGTTTATAATTTTCCCAACCCCTTAAAGCAGAATTTTGATGAAATTTTGCACACTTTCCTTTCAAATAAGTGCAAATTATGGTTTACATCTGATTTAAAAAAAAATTGCGTTAATTCCGGTCAACACCGGTTAATATATACTCTTTAAATTTTTCTTCTTACTATGCTTCAATCTATGTAATTAAGTTTTATGTTTTGTATATAAATACTGTCATTGTTTTACATGTTTGCTTATGTGAATGTGCTAATGTGATTGCTGCAGACACATTAGTCTAGGGATATTTATAATTGTATGTTATTTTTATTTTGTAATCCATAATTAATGTTTTTATAAATATCCTGTTTGTGTTTCGAATAAATAAAAAAAAAAAAATAAAAAAAATAAAAAAAAATAATACTTCTTTACTATCAATGTCTATCAGTCAGTTAATACTGTGGGTTCCAAATGAGCAAAGTATATTCAGAGTGAATTTTAATGTTTCTCAAACTTTAAATTTGTGGAAATCAAAATTTAATATAAAAAAAAACCGTCCGCTTACTGAGGTCCCTGGTATTTTCCCACATGGGAACTATGCACCAGACACTAGGCAGTGTATACCTCCAGCAGCTGCTAAGAAACGAATTGATGAAGTATCTTAAAATCAGTCCAAAAAAAATCAGAGTAAGAATTGATAAATGATTGCTTTTGATAGATCGGAATTGACTTTTTTCATTAAACATTCCCGAAGATTTATAATTAATTGTAGTTTACTGAAACGTCCTGTTGTGTGAATACGATGGTTGATTTGTAGCAGCACATGTTACAGATTAAAAAAATATTAAGCGGCTCCACGTGATTAGTACCTACCTCGGGCAGTACGTAAGGCGGATAAAAGCTCGGCAGGAATCAAAGATCAACATGAGATCGTTGCTTTTATATTTTTGAGAAAATCCTCTAAGAGACACCTACATGGTATCCGGAAACTAGTGGTACAAGCAGAGAAATGGTGAATCTTCATCACATTTGGATTAAATTTTGTAAAACAACTTTTTTATTTGAGTTTTCGTTTTCCAGTAAATCTAGTTCAAAGTTGAAATTTATTACAACAAATTACAAAAAAAAAATCGGTCGCTAGAGGTATAACTGAGCTGTTTATTAGCAGCGAACCGTAAACCCAAAGCAAAGCAACAAAGTTTTTTTAATACTTACCGACAAAAGAAAAAAAATAGAATGGCTCAGATGGAGTTTTAATTTATTTTTTTTCTCTATGTGACGTAGGTTCACCAATTTCTCGTTTAAACCACTAGTTTTCGGATACCTACGTAGGGTATATAGATTTGATGTTTTAAGGGTTATGATTTATTTTATTCAGTGTTAAAAATGTTATGTTTTGTGTAAGGATAATGTTTCCTTACCAAGATAAGTTAAAATGTCATTATTTGTAGTCTCTTTATGAAATAACAATGACACCGTACTCCTTCTGTTGGAATACATTTTTAAATGTTTGAACGATTCTTCTGTTTGCTATATAATTCATCGATTATTTACAATCGAGAATTTAAGAATTTCTTTTACTTGCCAAGTTCATACAATCCTCACTCATAATCCTTTAACATATATACGCCATAGAGTTTTATTTAAAATGTATAGTAAACAGTTACACATAGCAAAATAAATTCGTTCAAAAAAGTAAATAATCATTGTTGATTCGGTATTATTAATGCTGAAGAATTATTTTTATAAGATAAACAAAATTTTGTTAAAGTGACTGAAAATAAACTAAAAAAGTGCCCCCTTCTAAACTAAGAAAAATGATATCTAACAAAAAAAAATTGGCCGTTATTATAAGTTGAAAAATATTAAGATTTCACGGTATCTAAACAATCTTAATCCCGACATAATTATTTCAGTTTACACTCAGAAAACGTGTATCAACAGTATTTCTACAACAATCAAATAGTGGTGTCGGAAACACCATCGATCTATCAATCTTTCTACAAAAATCAAATAGTGCCTCGGAAACACCACCGATCTGTCAATCACTGTACAATAATCATATAGTGGTGTCGGAAATACCTTCGATCTGTCAATCTTTCTACAAAAATCAAATAGTGGTGTCGGAAACACCTTCGATCTGTCAGTCTTTCTACAACAATTAAATAGTGGTGTCGGAAACACCTTCGATCTGACAATCTTTCTATAACAATCAAATAGTGGTGTCGGAAAAAACCTTTGATCTGTCAATCTTTCTATAACAATCAAACAGTGGTGTCGGAAACACCTTCGATCTGTCAATAATAAGGTGCATTTATTGTCCAAATGGCTCCCACTTAGTCGTTGGGCGCACGCACTGGACGCGACTTGTCACCGCGTGGCCGCCGCACTCGATATCCAGCCCGCACTAATAATTAAGTCCATAATTCACCGCTGATCCGAGAAATTATAATGAAAGCTTATGGAGAGTATCCCAATTAATCAGGATTATGTACAAGTTACTTTGTGTCCATGTGAGGCTACCTAACAGGGTGGCGAGAAAGAAATTAAAACACAAAAAGTTGTAGTCTCGACTTGGGTACTGGTAGTTGGCCTGAATATGGCAACCACTATCTTCATATATAAAGAAGTGAAATACATGCAATTAATATACATTTATATTTTTTAATATTCAACTGTTATATATTTTATGGCCTAATTTAGCCCCGAATATTTAAAAACTGACGGTAAAATGACCCATTTATTTTGCGCGCAGAACGGTGGTCAAATCAATGCAATACTTTTTTAAAACGTTTTTTAGTAAAATGGTAAAAAATTATAAATTATAACTGGTAATAATAATAATATTTGGATGATTTGTATAACGCCGTTTTGGTGCAAAATCACATCAAGGGCGCTGTATATTATAATCAAATTGGGGTGAAAAATGAAATTTAGAATGAAGAATGAAAGACAATTTTATATGAAGATAAAAATTGAACTTGATCTTCACAAAATGTTATGTGAATACCGCACAAGAGTTCAAACTGCTCCCAACTATCTGGAGCTAGTGGAACTATGGCATACAAATTGTATATTATGTGGGAATTGGAAGAGGAGAGGGGAATGAGATGGAAAATAGGAAAGGTGAGAAGAACCTGGCTTTTCAGTCTGTCTCCAAACATGACTAAGGTCATTTTAAACAATATGTTGATTCTGAATAGTGGTATTTCATCAGGGCGATACTGCTATCAGAGATGTGCAAAATGGGTACCCAAAACCATTTGAAATGCAAAATGGAAATGGGTCAAAACTTTTCCATTTGAAAATGCAAAATGGTTTTTAGAAAAACATTTCAAATGCAAAATGCAAAATACCTATTTTCAAAATGCATTGAAAATGCAAAATGGTTTCTCAGGTCAAACAATTAAAATAATTATAGAATTTTTAAACAATTTTGTTATTTAATAATGGACATCAATGTAGAACAAACATTATACATGATGATAAATCCAAAAACACCACAACTACAGATTATGAAACCACACAAAATTTGCGCAGGACTAATGTTGCCAACGTAAAAACATAGAAACTGCTATCTAACATTTAATATTACAGCGTCATGGTCCCATGTTCAGAATTTGAATCAGTATTTTTTGTAATGGTATCACTCAATTGCCAGGGCTCCTACCAGAGAGCAACTTGACAAATGGAAATTATCTCTCATAGCGAGGTTGAGGACAGACTGATATTTGGGGCTTATGAAAAAAAGATGAGTGGAGATAGTAGGAAGAATGTTGCAAAAAGCATTTAAAATGGAAAATGCATTGAGAAAAGCATTTAAAATGCAAAATGCAAAATGGGTTTTAGAAAAGCATTTAAAATGCAAAATGGAAAATACCCATTTTGCATTACCCATTTGAAATGGATTTATTTGAAATAAAGAACATCTCTTACTGCTATACAATACTTCTGCTTTTTGACTGAGGGTTTCATAGTCCTGTTTTAAGCCGGACTACTCGAATATTTTGAATTTCGTTTTTCTGTAAAATTGTTTGCTATGTTCCGGTTCCGGTTAAAGATGGTGGTCGTTCAAACCTGTGGTGCACCGCATTAGCTAATATGCATGATCAAAAAAATCATTTATTTGAATATAAGTTGCTATTCCGGGTAAAATACTTATGGTAGATTATTTTTAATCTACCATAAACACAACAGGAAGACGGCACAATTTATAGAAACACAGTAATTTTTCGATGGAAATTTCTTCTGAAAGCTTATCAATTTGTGATGTCATTATTTATTATATTAAAACACAAATAACTTTGTTTACATCGCTTTAATATATGTATAACCTAATCATGTTTCATGAACAAAGTTCACCTCATCAGGAGCAAGTATAGAAACAGGAGCAAGTATATACTTGCTCCTGATGAGGTGAACTTCGTTCATGAAACATGTAGAGGTTATATATATTAAAGTGATGTAAACAGAGTTATTTGTGTTTTAATATAAGAAACATAGTTTTTGGAAAACAAATTAGCTGAGTTATTACAAAAATAGAATGAAAATTTTTGCATGGTTAAGGTAACAGGTTAAGGTTCGGTAAAGATTCTTTTCTTCAAATGTGAAATCGTCAATTTTGATGTTGATTTAGTAAATAAGAGATAATTATAAACATTATTTTTTACTGTTCACACAACAACTAGTATTGACTGTTCAACTAATCAAACTGTATCTTTATTATAGCAAATGGTCTACCTATACGCTAAATTAGATTATAACGTTATTATATTATATGAGTTGCCGAATATGTAAAATATTATTTTTAAAATTTTTGATCACCCAGTCCAAAAAACTGACTTATAAGGCAATAAGCGGGAGGCGGTCGTCGATCCGATCATATTAATCAAGAGTTTTTGGTAATTTGTTCGAAGATAATTTAAATATAATCGTTTATTCTGTTATAAATGGCTTTACGGCAATTCGAAACTAAAGTACGGGCACAAATAATACATTATGTAAATATGGCCGATTATATGCGGCTCGTTCTGGCTTGATTTATACGGCTGCATTACTGGAAATGGATTAAATGTAGGTAGAAAATTAATCACACGCCATTCATTGAGTTTATTGACAGTTTGAGTTGTATGAAAAAATACAATACTATGGGCGAATAAATAGAATATAAGACTAATTGATGCTTTGGAACTAACTAGTGACATGTTGCTAAATATGGACTAGTAAGTAATCAGCTAGACTTTTTTTCCTTATGCCGTGTAGAATGAATTAAAATTCATTATGCACGTTTAGACATATAAAAATGATATGGCACCAAAAAAGAGAACTGAAAATTCTCACCAGGAGATTAAACAAATGCCGTCCCCGGGGAAGAAGAATCTATTCCAAACATACTCCATGAGCTTTTACACTAGCGAACTATGGACAAGGTACACACAAGGCGTCATGATCACACTCCGAGTAGGCACTGTGCGGCCTCCATTGGCGATGCAGCGCCTCACAGATGTTCGCAGAGGGTGGGTGCATGGGTTTGCTGCCTTAATGCGCCACAGAGTAGCCAGGTTGAGTAAGCGCAACCGAAGATCGGAAAACACTCTTGTCCAGGCCATCGCCCCTTAGATGGAGAAATTCCCTCAAGCCATCGTAGTACTAGTGCTAAATATATTTTATTTTATTTTCATGAAATTTATTTAGATGTACATTATACATTTATATAACAGACCGAGTATTGCACTCACCGTTCAACATTATTATTATTTCTACCCATGCTCTACAAAATCTTCTTCGAAGAGTGATAAAACCGAACCGTTTTCTCAAACTCACCTTGTTTGGACATATTATAATTCTTGCATCATTCACGTTCCGTTTTTATGATTCTTGCCATTTTTATATATTTGAAAAAAAAATCATAAGTCTTACCTACATACATAAAAAAATATACGTACAAAATATAATAATATCTAAAGTTAGTAATGGGAACCCACTAAAGCAAACCTGCGTGTGATTATTTTAACCAAAAATTAACTTGACATAAGATAATTTTTTAAATTTTTGATTTTAGAATATACTAGTTCTAAAGTGCCTTATACGTAGAGTTAAAGTAAGCTTAGTTAAAATACAAAATTATCTGAATTCATAAATCATAATGTGTAGAACTCATCGTTTAATGTAAAAAAAAGGATTCGAGGTTGTAATCAAAGACAATTTAATTTTAATCAAATACAACGCAGTCTTACGTTATTGGTTGCGTTCAAATTTCAAAACAGTTCAAAAAATATAGCAAGTTTTCAAACCGATTGGTTATTATTTACAGCATTGATCTGATGCTCCGATGATATCTATTGTGTGATTTCCCTTCTGCAATCACTATTGTTAGGCATGAAAACATGCCAGACGCGTACGTCTCTCGGCTTGTCGCATTCCCGCTCGTCAAAACTCGCTACTGTAGCGTGAATATACACGGTGTTTTAAGGGGCTGCTCTTCGCTATAAATTTTTTACCATAGATAGATAGTAAAAACAAAGGAGATGGGACATGAACCATAAAATCATTCACACATGCTACTGCAAATCGCATACCCGCACAGCGGCATTCAGTCGTTTTTGAGTATATAGGGCACACACATGCGAAAATTGCCGTTTATTTATATAGATTACTCGTCTATGACAATTGTATGATATTGTATGGCGAGCGATATGGTGAGATAGGCCACGCCCATACATATTTTCATATTACATCTTTCGTCTCTAACGATCTTAATTCTAAAAGTTGCACGATTGAGACATCGCTTTGTTTAAGCACCTTATACAAAATGCTATCTAATAACATTATGCGTCAACAAAAAAACCTGTATAGTGTTGATACAGAGAGTCTGCCCTCTTAAGCTTTCCTAGCACCGTAAGAAAGCTGCAAAGCAAACGAAAGGTCAACCGCGAAACCTCCTCATGCAAACCGTATATTTATCATTCAATTTGACGTGATCCAAAAATGATAAATGAATCACAGAAATAGAGCTGCCAAAACGATGGAGCTCCGACGGGCCAACAAAAAACTCCTTTAGTGTAATGATAGTCTTCGTAATTTGTCGGGTCAGGGGTCATGGGTTCTTCGTTCGATGGACTTCATTCTATTTGGACTATTACCCGCTGTATACAGCCGGCACTTAACCCTCTATAAATCAGTATCAACCAACGAAAGGTCCAATTTTCTTTGCGTAAGTGATTAGAATGTTTGATATATGGGCACACAGTATACACGACTACTAAATTAGTACGTTAAATGGAAAAGTTTTAAAAAAAGTTTTTTATCAATGTCCAGATTTAAATTTAATAATATTCAGAATCTAGACGCAATCTGTCCCTTTCCCCCAGTTTCTGTCATTTTTCTCTCACTTGAAAATAGTTATTTATAAATTTAAAATAGCTCCATTACAATAGTTAATAAATTTTTTTGCATCGTAACTATTTGTAATTTAATTTGTAAAAACAGAAAATCTGTGTGTATGATGACGTAAACATTCTCGGTTCTTGAATTTAACTAGTTTTGTGTCTTAATTTTATATGGCAGAGTTTTCCCAGTTGAAAGAAAACTTATGAAACCAATTTACCTTATACTTTTTGACCTCTAGGCGCCAGATTTTTTATTTCAAAATATTTCATCAATTTTCCTCAAATTAAGGAAAATAATAGCTTACCTCGAACAACACCCATAAAGGTTTTTCTCTTTGCTGGAAAAATAAAATTCATTTATATATCATTACAGTTTTATTTTAAAAATTTATAATGAAGATAAGTTAACTATTACAAAAATTTTCAGAAATTAAATTCTTATGATGTAATGACATTAATATTAATTACTTCGTTAACGAAACTCTCCCACTGTCAACAATAAACTTTTTGAAAAAAAGGTATGTCTTGATTGAATTCGACGCCATTTACTAGCATAATTGAGTTTCAAGAAAAATTTTATTTTGCTTAGCGAAATTCTGAGATCACTTTTCTTTCGTGTCATTTGATCGCGATCCATCATTTAGGAAACGCTGGTATAGAATATTGAAATATCTGACATGATATGAGATTTTTACGAACAAAAGTATTATCGTGAATTATTTTTGGGCTATTATACCATGTTTCGCTACCTACTTCTTCAGCCAACGTTTTCGACAACATTACATTTCTGCCCTGATGATGGACACTGTAACGCTGACCAAAACTTTGACTTAAAGGAGGTAGCCAACACGGCATAGTGCCCCAAAATTAAATCACAATAATTATTCATTGAAATGTGCTAATGGGGTGAGATGGAAATCTTATCAAGACGACGTATAATCTGTCTTTAAATGACAAATGATTTTTATTTCATTATAATTGCACCCTCATGCATATGTTTTGGATTTTCTATGCAGTATGCTTGTTAGATGCCACGTGTATTTAATACGACCACTTAATAAAAAACACTTTTAGTAAAATGTTTATTAAATTTAATGTTTTCTGTGTTAGTTTTACTAACGCGAGAGGGTCAATAAAACGAGGCGTTTAAATTGTGTTATTAAAAAAAGTAAATCAAGGAAAATATATCTACAGGTACTTAGCTAGTTGTTTTTAATGGCACGTAAACTGTATATTACACAAAACATTATAATATAGTCATTAAGAAATATTATCTTTAATGCCCGTTCATACTGACCTTCTTCTAATGTGCGATTGAGAAAGTAAAGTGTCTTCATTATAGATAAAAAATAGTATGATCTTTAATCGAAGGTTTTAATCGCGTGATGAAGAACTTCTAAATCCGTTTTTTTTTTAAATTTATTTGAATGATTATCGTTTTAAGGCGAGAAATGTGCATTTTTTTCGAATTTGCCAATTCGAAAACAGGGTTTTATATATACTGTTTTAGTCTCTTATTTTCTTATTTATTAGTCCATCTAACAATGATTTTATTTGTTTTAATTTTAAAATTATCAAAAATACTAATTTCGGGTGTATGTCTGTGATTATAATTCTGGTTGCTTCGAAATTAAATGTATTATATAAAAGGAAAAATAATTGTATGAAGAAGCGATAAAGTACATCATAAAGACCATACTAAAGGTTCCTATAAGGACGTCAACAACAGAAATTTTTAAACAATTTGACGTTCCAAGCATACAGAAAATCTATGCCAAAAACATTTTGGTACAACACCTCAAAAATAATTCTCAGGAAAACACCTCACATACTCATAAAACCAGAGCCAAACAAACAGAGATACTAACTATACCAAAGTGTAACTCTACCTTTGGACAAAGAAGCTCTGAATTTTTAGCAGTAAAGGTATATAACAAACTCCCACTTAGTATCAAACAAATCAAAATAAAAAACAACTGCATTAAGAACATTAAATCTTGGCTTAAGGAATTACCGGAAAAAGAACTTACTAGCATATTTAAAACATCGTCGTAGAAGTTTCTGGAAACCCTTACCCAAAACATGGAGTCATACCATAGAAGTCGCTGAATAACTTATCCAAAACCTAGTCCCCCTCAGCACAGGATCTCCTAGTGAGGAGGACTATGAATATAATCAACATCTATTTTTTAAATATATATTCTTATAAAAATGTAAAAAAAAATGTATAATATAGCTACTAAATAAAAAAAATAAAATAAAAAAAACATAACTCTAATATCATATGATTTACCAAAATTTTAAATTTTTAAATGTGTATTTCTTTTGTTTAAAGTTTTCAGGATTCATCTTAACAAGTAAAGTCAGATTTAATGATTTTTCAAGGTTCTGCGCTTAAGCTGACGTACAATTATCAAAACTAACATTATTATAATGCCCAATTTGATCACCCTAGGTTTTTTCCATAACAAATTGTAGATGACTGGTTAACTTCCAAAGAAAATCATTTTGATATAACTTACGTAATATTCAGTAAGCTTATATGTAATTCCAACATTATTTTATATGGCTACCACTCACTATCGATTCAATATATAATTGCAATCAATCAGACTTACTTTTTTAATCTCTGACCTTTTGGCACTAAGCAATTTGCCAAAAAACCTATTTCACCACAGAGGTGTCAAATTTTCGGAAAAGAAAAATTCAAGAAGAGGTCAGGGAGGTTGGAGGTTGTATTTAGATACCGGAAAATCAAATTTTAACCAAAGTAAATATGTATTCAGTCTTTTCATTGTGTGGTATTTTTAATACCAATTTGAGTCGTGAACCGGTGAGACATTGTTATACGTTATGGATCCATTCACCTGGTATTGTGGCGCATCTCTTCTTTAAAGATTCCGCCCAGGGAGTCAAAGGCTAGATAAAGATCTGTCAATCAGTTCTTTTAGTCGGCATTTCAAATCGCCTGCATTCAACAAACCTCATGTAATTGAGCTGGAATAATTTCACTAACCCGTGCGTTATCGATGGATGATATTATAAAGCGTATTATATCAAACATTTGGCATTTACATGATTTACATTATTCGAAATCTGTCTTTTTTTTATTTTTTATAGTGAATACCTCACAAGAATCCCAACTGCTCCCGTCTGGAGCCAGTGAGACTATGGCATCCCCAATTGGGGGATGTTGTGAGGCTGAAGGTAAGTGGGGAAGGGAAAGAGGAAGGTGGGGAAGTACCTGGCTATTCAGATCTAGTCACTAAACACGGCTAAAGCCATTTGGAGCAACGTTTCAATTCTGAATGGTGGTCTTACACCAGGGCGATACTGGTAGTATCTTCCACTCTGGAACGTGCCGCAAATATACTATATATTATTTTAATTAATTAATTGTGAAATAACACAAATTAATCAAATAAAATTTATTTGCGCACGCCAGGTTCGAACCCGCGACCTTCGGAATGGGAGTCCAATGCGTTACCACTGGACTATGCCGGCCGTCCTTATACCAAAGGACGAATCACATTTAGGAAAGTGAATTCTGATCAAAACCATGCACTGTAATACTGCCCAGCATAACATATGCTTTTCCTTTCCTAAACTCACTTATTAAAGAACATAAATATATATTATCAAAATAAATACCGGAAAGTCCAATTATGTCTAATTTTCCAATTATATCCTAAATCCTGTTTCCAAATTTCGCAAATTAACAATTAGTTAATGTTAATTAAGTGTTAATCTCAAGTGACCTACCAGGTAAGTATGGTACTGTATATTTTCTCCATTTATAGTAGATAGATAGATAGATCAGTGTAGAAATGGCCTTGAGGTGATTTTGCACAAAAAACGGCGCTATAAAAATCATCAAAATATTATTATTATTGTTATGATACTTGGATATCTTCGAATTTACCAACCCATTTCATCCGCTTTTTGTTTGACGTCGAAAAGCCGTTTTAATTAAATTAAATTGTTTTTGATAAGGATAAATTATTATATATGCGTAGTTTTGTGAACAGTAAACCTCTTATTTAAAGAATCAAAGCGAAAATTTTCTCTGAAATCATATCTTTTGTAAGTAGGTACTTAAATACCTACCTTCTTAATAATAAACCATATATTTTATGCAACACCTTTTTAATAATAATTTCAAATAAGGAATTGTAATTTTTTTTCATGATACTTCACTATATCGATGACAATTCTTTTTAAAACTGTATTAAAGCATGAGGATGACCATAACATTGAAGAAAATGCGGATAAAGAAGGCCAAATAAATACGAAAAATTTACATTTGTAAAAAGAATCTGTTCTGAAATACTAAAATGCCTATCTTAACTGAAACGGAAACGATCGAAGAATTTGATAGTAATTTAATGATAGACGAATTGCAAAATTATACAGTTAAAACAGGACTACAAACATTTTTTCAAATACTGGCGTATGCATCTACAGTTTCTTAAATGAGATTTAAATACATTTTGCGCAGAGGAATCTTAAAAATCTTTGAACATATTCATAAAAATCATTCATTCGAGTTTAAATTGATGTTAACAATGAAAATTTTCGTGGAAATAACTTTTTGTGTTTTGTGGTACCAAAAATATTTCATTAATTCCATATTTAAAATCATTGTTTCTTTTGTTAAATATTTTCAGAGATGTCACAAATTTTTAAGCGTACTAACATTACTTTGTCCGAAAGGGGAATTTCTGATGGTCTTTTGAAAGGCAATCGACCTAGGCAAATATATATTTTTAAATTCTTTTAGTTCTCAAATCCTTCAAATAATATCCCGTGATTTTCACGGGTCTGCGCTAGTTTCAAATAAAAAGCTAGTTTATAATAACTTTGCACGTGATGCGCACTGCACTCGTGTTTTGATGTTTTTTGTATTCCAAATGTGCAAAAAGATATTCTGATAAAATGAAATAAACTGATAAAATAATTATCAAAAAAGATTAGCCGACCCTCTGCATATTTCTTTAACATTTTTCATTACATTCACCAATCGTGATTTACATCAATTTCATCAACAGCAAACCAAATTCGTGTGTGATTTCCCGGCGACTGTAATGGAACGGGTTAAAGTAGGTAATACATACTTCAAGTTGTTTTATTGATAGACACGTGATATGTTTTTCACACGCCCCATTGATTGATAACAGATTACGATGGGTTTTGTTTTAATATTGATTAATGTCAAAGACCCCTTTTCTCGATTCACGACCTCGGTAACTGACGCATGACGGTTTCGGACAAAAAACCGTTCAATTTAATTTTAGATCATCACTATCGTCATCACCTATAGATATGGTACAACAAATACCAACAGTCCATCTTTATCGCACAATATTTACCAAAATTTTAATTTAGGATTCTATTTTTTGGAATGTTCACTACTGGCTTTCATCCGAGTTTTTTTAGTAACTTTTAATTTAATTTAAGATACTACATAGTAGTAACTTCCCAGATATTTGGAATAATTTTTTTTTCAAAACGTTTTATAAAATTTATATATTCTTTTCTTTTAAAGATTAAATAATATTACTATTAAATAAAAATAAGTTTATTAAGTTATGTTATATAGTTATAATAACACGAGACAGCTGTTTCGCCTTCCGAAAGCATTATCAAATTTTCCTTAGGAAGGTGACACATGAATTTATAATGGAGTTCTAAAAATTAAACTTGACAACAATAAATCGCGTATAAAAAAATGGATTTCAGAACTTTTTATGTACTTGATTAAACTCAAGATTTGGCTGCGTAGAAAGACCAAGAATTTTCAGACAGTGAAAAAAAATTGAAAAATATTATTTTTTTACTAATTCTATTTTGGTCACTTAGTGTGGATTTTTTAAAACCTCCAACACGAGGACAAGATTAAGGACCTTGCTGCTCCACAAAGTCGTCATGTTATTGTTAAGCTCTAAAAAATTCTGTATGAGACCTACGCTTGTTACAATTATTTCAAAATGTATTATAGAATGGACTAGGTTTGCGCACTTCATACAAACATAGGTGCAACGTCCGACCGAACAATTGCGGATGTGAGCTTTTATTGTAAATCCGAGAAAACTTCACCCGACGTCAGTACAATAGTGCTCGCAAATAAGTGTTCTCCGGCAGTGAATCCATTATTAGTTAAGTGATATATGACCTATAACTCAGCCAGAATCACACACGAACAATGTTGTTGGCCGGCACTACTTTATTGCGATTTCCTATTGCCAAGCTCCGACGGCAAAGGTAAAGATGAACGCACTGAAATAGCGTAAAGTTCGAATGAGCCACTTGCATTCCTTTTCAAAAGTATTATGTTAGTAGATTTTTATACGGTGAAAAATTTCATGCTAGAAAACAAATATCTGGACACGCGACAAAATGTAATATATTTTTTTATTGATATTTTAAAACTGACAGTGACTTTGACGATTTAAGGTAGCGCAAGTTTAATGAACAAAAAAATATTTCTTGGATCATGAATCGTATATAAAACATAGGTACCCATAAAACGATTTTGTTTACGTATTTTGACCGTTCGACAATTAGTTCTATTTTTAAAATGTGCCTTTTTGTTCCAGCACTATGCTCACAACAGTAGTCATTTTCATAGTCCCTGCGCATACGAGCAACTTTAGTTGCGGGAATCTGTCGGAACAGTAGCCTCGCAGAATTAAAATCCGTTACGGTATACGGAGGTGCGCCACGAAACACCGCGAAACGAAGGAGAATTTTTATAAATTTACGTGGATGATGTGAAAATGGCGTGATGATTAGTTATATAGTTGCCAACAACTCTCGCTGCAACTAAAGTTGCTCTAGTGCGTCCGATCTAAGTGTATAAAACATGCTTAGAATTTGAAGGCATTTAAAATGTAATTGTGATCGCAATAGGCGAATCAAGAGTGGACTGTAAAATATTAATTGTGAACTTGGAAGTTGACATAACTATGGTTGGAGATGGTGAACATGAAGTAAGGAAGAAATCCGATTTACCCCTTTGATGTTCTCCAGAGATGTTGATGGTTGGTTTAACTCACAGGAAATATGATTTATTTCACGCACAGGCTTCCATAACATCCAGGTTGGATACGAAACACACTGAGGGAACCGAATATGTTCGCTGCACAGGCCTTCTACCATGAGTTGATATTAATAACAGCACTGATAACAAACAGATGTTTATCAAACAGGCTCCATCAACTGCTTTGACAGTCACTTTTACTGTTGTAAAATGTCACACAAACACGTAGGCAAAGTCAGATAATGATATGTACTTGTAGGTAAAAATGGGATGAGAAAATGCAAGGACAATGGTAAAGGAAGATGAATAGTTGCGTCAACAGTAATATTTGTGGAAAAAATCTGCGGCTTTATTTTGAAATCAACGTGATGAATCAGTATTATTTATTAAAAAAAACATCGTACAAATGGCTCATTGAAAATGAATGACCCTAGGATAGAAACGATGCTTTTTATGTCTAAAGGCGTTAGTTTCGCCTTGCATATCGCACGTGCTTATTAAAAGAGAAGTGTATTTACTTTGTTTTGAACCTTACATAAATATGAACACATTAAGGTTTTCTTGAAAGGTAATGTCTATTATCTTATATGCGCGAAATGGTCTTTTTACAAAATTCGCACAGATTGTGGGAAGATTTAAAAAAAAAGTATGATTGAAAAACCGTCCAAATACAAATTTTATATTTTATATGTAGTAAATTTTACATAACTTGAACAAATTATTATATAATCCACTCCCGATGAGAGGCTAAATCCGGGAAGGACAATATCTAAGAATTCCGATAAAAGGAACACAAGAAAAAAAATTATTATTTTAAAAAATATGAGATGAACAAACATCATTCATAATACATTATTCAAATCTTTGCTACTAAACTTTGGCACTGTGAGTACATTTAATAGCAGAATTACACATCTTTCAAAACCAAATGCAAGAAACCAAATTTTATTCGCATTCGTTACCAGCTTTTTTTTTCTTTTTCAGCAGAGCACATTGCTTTAGATATTATGATGTAAAAAAAATAATATGCACTCCTCATTTATGGGTAACCGAATATAAAATATGTATTTACATTAGAAATAATAATGTATTTTATACCCCCCAAACGAACACGAAACAAATGCAAACACACTGCAGTTTCATTGGACCTCGTACTTTCAATCTTTTACCGAAAAATATTCAAGTGATTACTAAACTTCCTCAATATTTAAAAGAATTAAAATTATGGCTTTTCGATACAGCAGTTGAAACTTTTTTTATTTAATTTGTATCAATTTATGTTTCTCATAAAATTTTCACCATATATTACACTAAATACTTATAACTTCACTATACACTATTATAAACACTTTTTATACAAACCGCTTAGACAAAATGTAATCTTGTTTTTATTATAATTATTGTTTATTTCTAGGTACAATAAAATAATAATTTAAATATATTACCCACGCACAGGCTGCGCCTTAGTGGGTTCCCACTATTCGTTTTGATTTATATAATATTGTATGTAATTAATGTAAAAATTGGGAAAAATAAAGGAATTAAAAAAAAAAAAAAAAAATTAACTTAACTACGATTTACAAAATCTTGAATATTATACTGCAAACACGTTTTTTATTTTATTTTCTAAAATACTCTCTCATTGTCATTTCACGCGCTAGGGAGTTGTTCTGCCTCATTTCCATCAATATCCAAAATTTATCTGGTTCTTAACAGTTTCTTCTCGGCATTCCTACTTTTTCTCAAAGCACCGAGAAGCTTGATCTCTCGTTAAACAATTGCTGTAGCTTTAAGTTGGTACAAAGTTGCAGGCGGCTCGTCAGTACGTTAGTTAGGCTCGTTAAATTATTCTCTGCATAATAATAGCGTTTTATGGGTCTCGTTTGACGGATTACAAAAAAAACCTAGGTTTTTGATTGGGTTCAACGGGTAAATCAGCAACGACCTCCATGGTAGAGCGGTAAGTTTCTTTGTTTTCAGAGGTCACGAGTTTGAAATCTGGTAGGGGCAAAATAAATATATATTTTTTAATTTTATCATTATACATTTTACATAAAATCCAACATTTAAAAACAGAGTAGGTAGGTACCTACTTTTTCACAATAATGTTAAGGGACATACTATTTTTACAGCACGTTGGAAACGCGTTTATTTTCATTTGGTATTATTATTTTGTTTGCACAGGACTTATGATCATTGGACAAATTATTATGCCCTTTGACGACTTTTTGTTCGGTGAAAAAAAGTAAAACACTAACGGTCTTACTAATAAAAAATCAGTTCTCAACCGTCAAATGACGTTTTTTTACACATTGTACAAATTTTTATTACTTATGAAAAATGTCTCGCAACATTACATTTTACAGACTTACGCGCTTCTTTAACGCATGCGCTAGGCACGTCATTTATATGTCATGTGTAATTAGAATCATGTTTTTTAATATTAATGTCTATTCCAATGACAAATTCACAATTCAATTTAGTGTAATTCAATATATTTACTTTAATATGTGTTATTTTTTGTCAGTTTTAATCCTTTAATAATGTCATATTGTGAATGATATAGTTTCATCTTATCGAAAAAAGCGAGGTTATTTCCTACATATTATTTTTTTAATTGACTTTGACCGCGTGAAATTAATAAAACTTATATGAAAGTGAATGTAATAACATAAATGCCTTATGCATTTGTAGTTTAAAAAAATCAAAGTTTATGTTGATGACAAAATGGATCCAAAATATCTGATTTTTTCGTTATTCTCTGGGAATTATTACTACTGTCATTTTTTATTCTATGAACGAGATAAAAAGTAGAGTTTATTTTTTTTTGCAATTTTTTTAAATAAACGGATTGCGTTCTTTAAATTTTCAATTATCCGCAATTTTTTTATGTTTTGACTAAGGAAATGTTTTTATTTGAACTTCTTTTATGTTTGAAATAAAAAAAATATAGATTTTTTTAAACAATAAAGTATATTTCAAATACAAAAATCTAAAAGATAATTTTATCAAAGTTCTAAAATGGATATTGATTTACGACAACTTTAAAAGGAAGAAATATATAAAAAATTTGAAACATCTTTGTAAAAAATCCTAGATTCGAGAAAAATGATTATTATTTCTAGTTTGAACAACAGATAATCTACCCCCTTTGACTGGATATGCAATGAATATATCTTTCCATGAACCAGTAAGGTTTTAAATTGGTAAGGTTTTAACATATATGGTCTAATCAACCCCCTTTACAAGATATATTCATTGCATATCCATTCAAAGGGGGTTGATTATTTCTAGTTTACACACCAGATAATCAACCCCCTTTGAATAAATATGCAATGAATATATCTTGTATATCTTTCCTTGAACTAGCGAGGTTTTGAATTGGTAAGGTTTTAACATATATGGTCTAATCAACCCCCTTTACAAGATATATTCATTGCATATCCATTCAAAAGGGGTTGATTATTTCTAGTTTACACAACAGATAATTAACCCCCTTTGAATGGATATGCAATGAATATATCTTGTTAATCTTTCCATGCACTAGTAAGGTTTTAATTAGTAAGGTTTTCACATATTGAATAAAATTTTCACCACGTTTTTAAAATATGACCGTAAATCATTATAAATTAAATTTTCAGAAGGAAAAATAGCGGTGCCATAATTTGTTATTATACGCTGTATTTTTATCCGTTCAGATATATTTACAAGAAGAGCGTTATGCTGTGATTTTCATTTCATTACCGTAGGGCGGTATTAAATGTAATTTATTTATTTTGACATAGGTAATAGGTACACAGTACATTTTTAAGTAGAAATTATAAATTTGATGTATTGTATTACATAGTTATTGGACATTTTGAGAAGGTATATAAAATGTGTTATTTTTTTCTGAAAGGAGAAGGTTTTATAAAAAAGAATTATAATATTACAATCACTAACTGCAAATGGCGATACATAAAAGTTTATTAACCAAATAAGCGTAGTTTTATAAAGGGTAAAGAGCACAAAGGAGATGATAGTACAAGTAAAAGAGATATGTGACTTTTTACGAAATTTCAAAGTTTTAAGGTATTTTAATGGTTTGTATGGAGAATAATATTCTTCTGTTGATTTTTTTTTTGCATTAGAAAAAAACAACGGAATTTCGAAAAAATTAACTATATTTTTATTTCTACCATCATCTAGAATCACTTCCGGAAGCTGTGCCTTTTATCTCCAGACCTTCTATATAAATTTAAACTTATTTAAAGATAAACAAATAGTAAATTTGTTTGGTACCTACACTAGTCAAGAATCATGATAAATGTCTAAGTGGAGTAATTTTTCGTAGTGGATATATGTTGTGATCGTGCGAGTAATTTGTGAATTGTTTGCTACATTAGTGTTGTTATAATAAAATAAATGCTGTAGAAAAAATACTACACACAATAATTTTTAAATTTCAATTTTTTTGACAATCCAATAAGATTAGCCAAAAGGACTGTTAATCAATGCGTCCCATTGTTAATTATGCGACGCAATGAGGGGAGATTAAATTAAATCCAAAGAAAGATTAAATTGAAATTAAATAATAAAATAAAAACCCGTTGAAGAACACGTTTGAAATGGGAACAAAACACTGGGTACGAAACGCCGGGTACGAAAGCTTGTTATCAAGACGATAAATCTATAAACTAACGGGCTGATGGTCTCATTAAGCGTTACTTGTTTTCAACTGGTCAAAACATCATAATTTTACTTTTACCCGCTTTATTGAAATGTTGAACAAGCAGAAAAACAATCTTGGATTCCCAGTTTGTAGAATTAATTATACTCATCTATTTCAATGTTATATCTAACCGTAGATATTTTATTTTATTCAAATAGATTATAACACATTCAATGGGTTCTTGATAAGGTTCCGCTGCATAATTTAAAAGCCTGTTCGCGGCTTGATTTTGAATACATATTCAGAAAAATTAATTTACCGAATGACTGTAGATAATTGAGATGTTTAAAAATTACGACAGGTTTTTTATTTGTCTTAAAAATTGGTAGTTATCTAACTTCCCTGATAAACTTTATTGGTTTTATTTATAATAAAACTTAGTCTTAAGGGGTAATGTCACCTTGAGATTAAAATACATTTTTTGACTAGGTAAATCCAAATTAACCATTCAAACTATTTCCAATCTATTTCCGAAGTTATAGTATTCAGAAGTGAGCGCGGCAGAGTCACCCCGAAAGTCAAGTAGATGATTAATGCTTCCTTCTTCTCTGTAAAGCTTTAATTTGTGAATTCTTATGATTCTATGGTACAACTTTTATCCAAAATATCATCCCTACAATCGCTCTTTTCGTGTGGCTCTGGCTCATTCAATTGGAATACCTAAACTTCCCTCAGCTATTACTAATCTCCAGAATTTAAAAACAATATTACTTAACAAATCCTAATGTACATAAATCATAACTTCCTTTCAATGTTTTATAACAAGCCATATTCTCAAACTTCCGGTAATTGTTTGGTTTCGGTTGCCTCCTTATTGTACCCTTTTTAAATGTCTAATCAGAATATTCTCATTTCTGAGCACAAACTGCCTACTGTTTTATGTTGTGTTTTAGTTTTAATGTTCTCGTTTTATCCTGTCCTATAATAGTACTGATATTGTTATTCTTTATTTTGTCATTGCTTTGTATAAACTGTACATTTAGTGTTATATTGATAGATCTGTATTGGGTAAGGCGCACTAAAGGAATAGTTTTAAGAATATCACCACTAATACTAAATTACCGTGTTTAAGTTTGTTATAGTAAAGCGCACTTGAAGTGAAATGACACTAAACTGAGCAATATAAATGCTAAGTTATTATTATTATTATTACAAAGGATGAACGGTTTTTATGCTTCTATGTAACATATTATTAAATCCAACGTGCGTTTTATCAAAAATCAAAAAGCATATTTTTAATATATATGAGTATTATTCAAACCAACAGTTCATAATGAAAGACACAACAATCAAACAGCAAGTTTTAACTTTGAATAAAATAAAACAGAGTTGCCTAACGTCACATTCTATTCACCGAGTTTTACAAAAATCTACATCAATTTTTAATAAATTCCAGGCACTATTACAATTTAATGCCTAGCATTGACATCATTTATCGAGGGGTTATTTCCATATGGGATATATTTGAATGTAATTTAAGAGTACATATGTTGCAAGTTGTGAGATTCACACTTGGAAAACGTTTTTAGACAGTAAATAATTGATATAAAGAACCATCGCACCCCCTACTGCGTGCGGTTTACAGTTCACGTATTTCACAAAGCTCCATTCTCTTATAAAATTATTCCTTGTATATTTAATAATATAATGTTCCAACTGATGAACCAACTTATCCGTGATTAATGACACGAGTTAATTTATCTAATTTAAAACTTTTCACATTCAAACGCTTGCATTTGACATTTATCACGTCAATTAATTAGAATATTCAGCTATTAATTATCTATCGGTTTTTTTGGAACGTTGCTTTTGATTTAGAGCACGGTATTATATCAAATGAAACATGCAAATAAGTTGTGTTATACATATCTTTGTAAGGCAATTCAACCTTTAAACTACGATTCTATATTTCATCCTTGACTTTACTCGATTTATGTAGAATCTTCATGTTTAATTATTGTAATGAAGGTTAAGGATTAATTAACACGAACGTGATATATTTTACAAGTTCGTTAAGTTAGAAGTGATAAATAAATCAATAATTGATTGGAAAAATTATCTTTACACACCAATACAAGAAAATAAAATTTATTGTCATAATTATTAATTGGATAACTTGTATAGCGCCGTTTTTGTGAAAAATCACCGAAAGGGCGCTGTACAATTTATTACGAATTACTAGTCTCTATCTAATTTTATTATTTACAAACGGATTCAGAAAAATATATATTCTTTGCATCCAGACACAGAAAAATATACTTACCTGGCTGGTCGCTTCAGATAAACAAACTTTTACTCCACTTTTCTCATGGTCCGATGCTCTGTAGATAACCCGCTTGTGCAGCGTGGGTGTGAGTTGCAAGTTTAAAGTTTAGACTTACGGAATTCAATGCAAAACGGGTTAGGTTTTTTTTCCATTTATAAGTCAATCTTTGCTGGGTGTCTTCTAAGATAGTTTATTTTTCATTTTAATTATTATGGCGTCAGGAAAGTGTCTTTATTTTTTAACATATCTTATTATTTTAAAGAGGTCACGGTTTCCTGTACATCCCCATCCCCGGTCCCCGGTCCCTATCCCCGCTGTGTATTTAAGTGTAATAAAATTATAATTGAATTCAATATTACTTTTTGAAAAAAAAAAATTAGAAAAAGTTAATCAAAAATTATAATATTACATGTGCAGATACGAGTATATGAGGACTTATTTGAATAATTTCTTCTTTGAAGCCCCCGCATACCCAACTTCCACCGATTTATAACAAGTTATAAAAATGTATATTCTTAGTATAACTTATATAGTAGATAATAGACATTAAAATCGCTTGACAAACGGAGTCTAGAATCGTTCGATTATAAGCACAAAAATAGTTTTTATTTATTTTGTAAATAATTTTATAAAAAAGAAAAAAAAATAATAAAGTGAAACTGTCACAGATAATCTTTGCTATAATACTTTATTTTTTAAAAGTTGTTTACTTTATGCGTTCATATATTTCTATTGGAAAAATATTTTTTTATTTTTTATTGAATAATTTATATTTTTATTTGTATTATACTCAAGCAAAACGATAGGAAAACCTTCAATTTATCTAAAGTATATTTTTTGGTATTCATAATGTACACCAAATCGTTATAAAGATTAATCAAAAAAGTGATTTGGCATTAAGCTTCGCCTTAAGTTTTAAGTTCCAAATGTATAGATATATTTTTGAAAATAATATCCATACATTTGTTTCCCGAAACGTTAATTATATGAAATTCCCTCAATAGAAAAAAATCGCAAAGTAAGCTCCGATAGTTATTAAAATCTTTAACATTCGTATTATCATATCTCCCTTTTAAACTATCTTTGAACATTTACCACGGGGCCTTAAGTAGTTGTCATTTATATCTACACTTAGGTTTGATCACATAACAAAATTTATCTAACAGAGGTAAAATTATTAATTAATTAACCCCTAGTGTGCAAAAATCCACAGTGGCTTTCCTGGTAGCTTTTAAGGTATATTGAATCTTAAAAAATGCTAAAATGTATTTTATTCGTTTGGAAAGGAAGTAATGTATCTCACATAAGTTATATATAAATTAATCTTAAATATTACCTTTTAATATTATTCTAGCTTGCCAGTGCGCTACTTGCAAATATGTTATAACATATATGTTCAAAAGCGTGTCGCTAAATTACGTGTCAAGTCATGTTTCCGATTTTCAAAAGTCATTGTACCGTTTTATTTACAGGAAATCCACATTACTTAATTTTTTGTGAAACACGCTTATTTAGTTAAAAAATACAACAAAACTGAAGAATATTTTTTTTATAAAAGTATCTGGGAAACTTTGCAGTTATGTATTCTATGTGTTTAGATCTATAATTTTTGGTAAGGTGATATTATTTACTAAAACATCTTTTTGAAAGAAACAAGTCAGTTATTACGTTAATAATGTCAGTTGTCTAACGGCGGGCGATTGACATTATACCCCTGGCATTCCAAGGGTTAAGATGTATATTAATTTTTCAAAATAATAATACAATTTTGTTGATAAAGATAAACGAGTAACTTCATATTAAATATTAATCGTATAGAGTCCCTCCAAGGCACAGCCGTTCTAGAGAGGTTAAGACTTAGGGGTGCCCGACTGCCCAGCGCAGCGCCCAGCCTCCGAGGTGTTTCGTTGCATTGTTTATTAGTACACCATTAGCGTTGTAATCTTCGCCTTTAGATAAACGACGGTGTTACAGATACATAAATTATTTGAAAATAATTTCTCCACGTGAACCTCTCTTATTAACATTCAAACACGCCACACAACTGCCAAGACCCTTGGAAGGGAACGAATACAAAAGCATTTTTAACTGCACAGCTTTGTAAAATCATATCAATAGATTGGTTTTCTCTTTCGACTGCGGGGTCATAGCAACTTGACTTATGAAGATGACGCGTTTGCTCCGAGCGTAAGAGCATTATTTTATTTGTCACTGACTAATGTGAAATATGGCCAAGGCAAATTATTTGAAACAAAGAAACGTCCGAATGCCGCCATTCGTATATTATCTTATTAAGTGTAATTTTTTTCTCAGTTGTGAAATATGTGATATGGCTTCTTGAAAGATTTACGGCAATAATATGAAGGGAGATTAAAAATGCGATCTAGGATGTGCACACGAATCGAGCAGTTCAATTTTAATCATTATGTTTAGTAGGATGTCAGTTATTTAATTATTAACCTCTAAGCAACCTCGCAGGAAAAAAAATCTACGGATTCGACATGATTAATATGAATAGTTAAATACATTCTCAGTTTTAACGGTTATATACTATTGCCTTAACAGTTTTTCTGCTTTCATAATTCTTTTCATATTTCACTTAGGAAAGCGTAATCATGCCGATACATTATGCTTCTTTCTGCGCCTTTAGTGTCGTGTAAATACGAAAAAATTCTATAATATTGATTTACCAAATGAAATATTCAACAGCCCGCGGCGGGACCGAACTAAGAGGAGAATACCTTCTATTCGAGCCTTGTAGTCGAGATTGCGGGGGGGAGGTGGGTAAAATAAATAAATTCTAAAGTTAGGTAACGCAATTATCTAATTTGGCGATTATTCACTCTCGACTAGTTATGATTTGTGCCTTGAGTTTGCGCGGGCTTCTTTCATATCGAACGATGAAATATCGCTGAATTAATTTGGGCATAAAAAACTGGACCCCTAAATTTCACACGCTTTATAATTCGCTAAGTCGATCGCTCATAATTGACGAGCAAGTTTTATGGACTCCTGAGCTGTTTATTACTTATATTGGGGAATTCTTAAAGCGCTGAGGAATAATTATTGTTGTTTTCAATTGAATTATTACGCTGTCGAAACTCTTGAAACTGAGATAATTTAATTTGCTTGTTTCACACGAGCATCGTGAACGATAGAAAGCCTAATTTTATTACCGGTAATTGATTTGAATTAGAAAAATATGGAGTTAACGTATGGTTTCTGTGATATATGCATGTGAAAATTTAAGTCAGTTCAGATACATACCTCATACTTAAGGAAGGTGAATATTCAATAGAGGTATGTGTTTTTTTAATCGTGATACGCCACAAGAGTTCCAATTGCCACATTGGAACTTTAGGAAACATTTTTTAAGGTTTAATAAAATGTGGGTTTAAAGGAAGCGGGGATTGGGAAAGCAGGAGAGGATTGTCATCTTTGTTATTTTTCCTGTGGTGGAGGAGAATTGGTGAAGGTGATAATTGAATGCTGAGGTTACGCAGACGGTCAATGATAGTCATTGAATAAATATGTTCTATGGTAGATTAATTTAACGTTAACAGAATTAAGAAAGCCTAAGGTTTAATTTATGCAATACTTATATACATAGCTAAATTGACCGTGGCTACACCGAATGCGGTTTAGTTTGGAATACGTCTTCCGAGGACGATAAACTGGTCACTAAATATAGATCAGGTTATTTCAAGCAACGAATCCATTTTGAGTTGCTCCTGGGCCATATGGAGAGTATCCAACCCTCTTAGATGACGTTGATATGTGCTTTATTTGAATCTTCTGTGTGAATGTGAATTATGTTTGTCCAGACAGGAGAATCTTATTAGATTATAATAAACCGTTATTGTTTCATTTTTGCTAGAAGAAGGAAGGCGTCGCAAAGGGAAGGAACCACAACTTGTCGTTTCGTAAGCAATGTTTATGTCAAGCCGTTTAATAATACGCTACCGGAAAGTCAGAGTTCAGAATGTGCGTGGATATAAATAATTCATAAGGTTATAAATCTGTGCGGAGTGAGAAGTTACTTGTCCGTGCATTTGTAACATTGTAATTTGTAAACGCAGCGCAATGTTTTGACCAGTCAGATTAGGGTAATTTATTCATTTGGACATTAAGAGGTCAGTAAACGTTATATTAAAAGTGGTTAAATAAATAAGTGAATAAATCACTGGCTACCGAATTTCTGTTAAAATATATATAAAAAAATTACCTCACTGATTGGTGTGGCATAGTCTATTTTACCTCAGCAACCTCCCGTTGTGGGTTGTGTCCCCAATTAGGAAAGTATTATCGTTTTTGGCATGTTAATATTCGTATTAGGTTGTCACGAATACCTATTAGGTTTCGCGGTACGAGCGTGAAACACCATGTAAAATCATAAACATAAATTAATTGAATTTGCAAAATCGAATAATTCATCGTAATCCACTCAGAGGCAGCACGAAAGCTCGCAGTCTCACCCCGGCACGGAGTGTTACAAATCCTTCGCTCGTACATCACGTCGTATTGGGGGTTCTGATGTATGCGGCCCCCGGCGGGCCCCCGTCGCTTTCCATTTCCTTAATGGGCCCTAATGGTGCTGCGCCCCCGGCCTCTCCCCGCCCCAGTCAAGTACCTACTTCAGGACTGCCAGGTTGTAATGTTATATCAGCAAATGAAAAAAATATATTTGGAATGTCTAATCATTATTTTATTGATTTTTTATGTTTACTAAAAGATTACGATGAAATAAAATAAAAGATTGACACTCTTCTTATAAGTTCATTATTTATAATATAGACAAAAATTCTATGTAGTAGGTCACACTGTGCCGGAGTGGCGGTTAAACAACAAATATATTTACAAATGGACCGTAACTTTTTATCGAGTTTTAAACATCATTCGAGCGGATTAAAAACGGGGACAAGTGGAGATGTAGAGAATCTTAACTTACTTGCTGATGATTTCAGAATCACTTTTTAAATTCTAAGGTTTAGGTGCACATCTCGTCACACAATTAATGTTAATTTCCGCATTCCAACGACGCTGAATTTGGGGATGTAATTTACCCGATTCTAAATGACCAATATTCGGGAATAATAATCCGGTTGTAAGTAGCAATAATAATATTTGGACAACTTGTATAGCGCCGTTTTTTTTTGAAAATCACCTCAAGGACGCTGTAAATAATAATATTACGAATTTTAAAAACTTATCATCTCACTGTCGAGTAGATACTTAATTGTAGTAGGTAAGACTTTGAAGAAAATAGAGATGAAAGGGAGATGAAAATATTAGACGAGACCCTGGGATACGGACTAGACCCAAATTTCGTAATAAAAAATTTCAATAGAAAATAGTGATGAGCTGAAATACACTGAATTTAGATATAAGTTTCATTGTGTGTATAATGTAGAGATATGGTTATTCAAGCAATAAATAATTTTTTTTTGAAAAATGATTAAAACATTATCTAACACGTGCGAACACTTCAGCTCAGGTTCTCCCAGTGAAGTGTTAAAACAAAACATGCGAACACTTCAGCTCAGGTTCTCCCAGTGAGGTGTTCACAAAACATTACTACTTAACCATTTACTGATCATTTTACACTTTACTACCGAGATTTTTATCATATTCTTTTTTCACATAGCAATTTACTACTACTTACTCTATTACTATTTTGATTGCATTAACATGGTTTGATAATGTCCTTGAACGCAGAAAAAGCCATCACAATGGTAAAAAAAAACTAAAATACTCGCAGAAATTAATAATAACTAAATTTATTTACTTAAAAATTAATTTAAAAAAAAAAGATTCTGAAATAAATTGATTTGAAATCGTACGCAGCTTTTAGCACTGGCATTTAAGATAGACGGTAGTATCTAATTGTAAAAAGTAGATAAGTTAACTAGAGGACGTGATTATTATTATTTTTTTCATATTCACTATTAGTGTTTTTTAAACAGTTGAAAAAATATGTAGCAAGCAATATGGCGCCGTATCGTATCGTCATTAACAGATAAGTTATTAAATCTGTATTAAAGTATTTTTAATCGTAGGTTTACAAAAAACCATAAGCGTTAACAACAGCTTCATGGAAAAAAAATCAATTGAACCTTCACATTGTGCATCATAACGGTAGCATGTAACCCTGAACAAACGATTTATTTGACGTTTGTCCTTTAAATACCATAAAGTATCCGACTAAATAATTAATGAATGCTAATTGTGCATAAAGAATCCATATTGAGGGCCACAAAAGATGGTAAGTAATGTGTTAAATGAATAGCACTAAAGGTATTTATTATTGAATACTGTTTCCTTTTATGTGTATTTTTATGCAGTTATGAAGTAAGCCATAGAGAATTCAAACATTGAAGACAATATTAGTGATTTTTAAACGAAAATCTGAAACAGAAAAATCAGAAAAGGAAACGGTCACATCTGGGACACGAACCCAGGACCCTTGTCTTTCCGGGACAATGCTCTACCAACTGCGCTAATGGGACCCTATCCTCATCGGTCACTTTTAACTGTATCATACTTCGAATAAGAACTACCAACGTTGTCTTCATTTTTCCACCGCACATTTTTATTGGCAACTATCTTTATGTATGATCGCAAGATGTGACCGTTTCCTTTTCTGATTTTTCTGTTTCAGATTTGCGTTTAAAAATCACTAATATTGTCTTCAATGTTTAAATATTATAATTTGAGGTTTTACTCAATAAGTTATTCCGAAAAATAATAATTCATAGAGAATTCAGTTAAATGATGTGTGATTATAATATGAAATTAACTAAGTGGAAAACATAGTCAATGGTAGGTTTAAATAAAGGTGAAGAAGCTTGTCTTCGATCAACAGTAGATAAAAAGTAGACAATATAAATGATTTTTTTAATAATTACATGAACACATAAAAGATTGAATAGTAACATTGTTGTTTGAGACTAAAAAATGTGCAGAGTAACGTGGGGTAACCGCTGCTTATATTAAACCCTGTAGATATTTTATTCAAATTTTATGTTTGTGAATATGAATGTTCTCAAACAAATACGAAAACCTTATTCTGTGCATAAATCAAAAAGGTAACATGTATGTCGATTGCATACACTTGACTCATATGCGGGGTAAGTATATGCACATCGTAGTGTAAGTGTACGCACGCTGTTTTCAATCTGCAGGGTGCGAAATTATCCCATTCGTATGCTTCTTACATAGATATACAAAAATGTAAAAGTTAAACTGAAGATTAAATATGTATGTTTTTCAAATCATTTTTACGTTGAATGGAAATATACGCACCCACTTAACCGAGTACGCATACCTTCGCACACTTTCGCCATCACACAAAAAATAGGTGAATCTGAACGAGAATTCCCTCTTTTCACCCGTGAAACTAAAATTATTTTAGCAAAAATTGTCATGGACCACACCGTTATGACATAATTAGTTACACAATAGCACCCTTCTAAAACAGAAGGTAAACTTAAGAAAACCATGAAAAAAGTACTGTACATGTCAACCTGTATTTTTGACGTTGGTACTCGATCTATTTTAAGGCACCTAAAGCGCTACAGAATTGAGGGATGAGCGCTGGTTAAGCACGCACGGATTTATTGTAAACTCAGTTAATAGGTCAAATTCATTTACAAAAATCTCAGACATACATTATTAATACTTTTAAAATTTAATTTTTATAATATTTATTACTATAGCAAAATTATGACAGATTCATTTACGTTAATGACAAATCAAAAGCTACCTTGTAGAATCTAAATATCCTAAACTAATAAATATTAATGTGCAAAAATAAATTTAAGAGTAGGCTTTAAAAAAACCGGTTAATAATAATATTTAATTGACGATTAACAGTTTTTATAAATTTAAAAATTCAAAGTTATCTATTTATAAACCCATTGTATTCCGTATGTAATTTTTTAACTATTTATCTAAATAAAAAATGATTTGTTTCCAAAACATGGTGGCAAATTCAGAATAATAATTATTACTAGCAGTTAAAAACCCGCTCCGCGGGTTTTTTGCTGCTAGGCCCTGCGGGCGGCACTTGCTTGGGCTTCGCCCAGTTTAAGTGATAATAACAGCAGTTACATTTAATAGGTACATATAAGGTCATTCACAGAAAGAGGGTGAGTATATATAGTAAATAGATTATTACAATATAGCACCCCTGAGGTGATATCTCACAAAAGCGGCGCTATACAAATTGTCCAATAAATAAATAAATATAATGTTAATATTTTATTGCGTACATATGCATTGATATACAACGGAAATAGATAATATAATGTTATCTTATTAAACTTTATTTCAATAACAAATAACTTTGTTTACATCACTTTTTTTTATTACATACAACCACTACATGTTTCATGAACAAAGTTTACCTCATCAGGAGTAAGTATACATTGAAGTCAAAAATTAAATATAAATTACAATTGGAAAGAAGAAGTGGAAGGAGGGGGGAGAGGTTAGAGTGGGCGGGGTTTATCAGAATTAGGAATTACAATATCGTTAGACGGAAAAGACCAGTTGAGTGGCAAAATATTTAAAAGAGAGTTTATTAAAAAAAATCTTGTTTATTATATCCGCTTTTATATTAACATGTTTTCTAATTTCTAAAAATATAAATTATTTATTTGCGATGTTTTATATCCTGTGTGAAGTATTTTAAGACCCGAAAAAACAAATAACAAATAACCATAAAACAATATATTCATAAAACAAATAGCATTTTATAACGGTTATTCTAATAAATTGATAGTTGAAATACTAAATAAAAAAAATTAAACATGATCTCTACAAATGGTAAATTTACCCTGTTTCTAAAGATAGATATAAACAATGGCATAGAATTCTATTTGTGAATAACGATATTACCAAAATTATAAATAAAAACTTTCCTGGTACCTACTATTCAACCGGCGTTTTACACTACTAACAAAATGAAGAAATATATTCTTGATAATAAAGATATCGATAATCAAACAAAAAAATCGGGAGTTTATAAACTCAATTGGGATGATTGTAATTTCTTTTACAAATGTAGAACCAATAGAAACTTTGAAGTCAGAACTAAAAAATATCTCGAGCTCTAAATGGTAATAGTGAATCTGAGTTTGATCATCTTTTGAATAATGATCACACTTGATGAAAATTCAGGTCTTAAAATACTTCACACAGGATATAGCATTGCAAATAAATAATTTTGAAATTTTAGAAATAAGAAAACATGTCAATATAAAATCAGATATAATTAAAAGCAAAAAAAAATTATAAACCCTCTTTTAAATATTTTCCCACTCATCTGGTCTTTCCGGTCTAACGATATTGTAATTCCTAATTCTGCCCACTCTTACCGTCCTTTCTTACCTCTCCCCCTTACTTCCACTTCTTCTTTCCAATTGTAATTTATATTTAATTTTTGACTTCAATGTATACTTACTCCTGATGAGGTGAACTTCGTTCATGTAACATGTACAGGTTGTATGTAATTAAGGGCGGATTGCACCATAAATTAAATTTGGTTTAAATATCATTTTAAACACATTATTTGATTTAAGTCGACTTGGCGTCTTTCACCACAAAATTTAAGTCGTTAAATGCGTTTAAAGAACTGTCAAAGTTAAATACCCAAAAGGGGCTGTTTAACCGAGTTAAACGTGTTTAGCTCTACTCATAAAGCAGTAATGTAATTTTTTTAGTTTATCCCTTCGATTTCTGATTGTAGTTAAAATCTATCTCATTTTGATTTGTATTCACAATGAACATTTGGGATTTGTATTCTCACGATGATGAAGAAATTATAAAATTAAGGAAATTATAAATAAATTATACTTAATAAAAACATCAGCTAGGTGCTCGTAACTTGGAGTTATCACTCCTTATCGAGGAGTACTTTGCAAGGTTGTAAACTTCTAATCATACCTACAGCATTCTTATAATACTTTAAAACAATATAATATGTAAAAGAAATAAAAAACAAAATTACTCGGATAATTGTTTTATTTTTAATTCCAACAACAGAAGCTCTTTTTGTCTTATTTCATCATTATGTCTGTTTGCTTTAACTTTTTCTTCATAAAATAAATGAACACACTATTAAACCACACACAATCACAAAATACGTTGACACTTCAAGTAAAATGAAACATCGTAGCTGTTTATCGACTCGTTAATGGCGGTAACCACGCGCTAACTGTTTTACCGACGCGTTAATACGTTTAACTAAAATTGCCACCAAACTACGTGGCGCAGGACGCAACTAAACGCATTTAAGTTAAATGTATTTAGGGTCTTAAATTCGTTTAGTTAAATAAAATTTAAGATAAAATTTGGTGCAAGCCGCCCAAAGTGATGTAAACAAAGTTATTTATGTTTTAATAAAATAAATAATGCTATCACAAAGTGATAAGCTTCCAGAAGAAATCTTCAAATTAAACGCTTGTTAATGGTCCAGTAATCTTGCGTATTGTTAGATGCATATTTAAATATACGCGCCAGTCATTTGGTTTGTTCTTGTACCGCCAGAGGGGCAGAGTGGTCCAATTTTGCCTGCAGACCCCCTTTCGGGATTTAAGCGAAACAGTAATTTGAATTCGACCAATCAGAGGGCCTACATCGTCCAGACGCAAGGGTATTAATACTATCAGATTCAAACACCTAAGGTGCTGATAACTTCTGTATTAGAATTTCTAGAAGTGTTACCTGTATAAAAAAAGTTGCAAATTATTTTATAAGCCCCCAATTTGTTTAAAATATCACCCTTACATTTGTGATTTAAAATATAATTTTAATATTAGTTACTAAGATAAAAAGCTAGTTTGATAGATTTTTTTAATAAAATATAAATAATATTGATTAAAAAAAAATAGATCATGTAAATAGGAAGAGATTTCACAAAAAAAATTCAATAATTGCTTCTTTTGTAGGTTAGTTTAATTTCTTCTTTTTAGAGGTTCAAATAAGCATAAAATAATAAAAATGATAATAATTAAAATAATTGTAATTATGTAGCCTTAAGAATGAGTATAATACCTAATGATGTATTTAAAATATAAATAAATAATTTGTACATCTGTAAAAGTAATAAATAAAACGAAATAAATATTTTTTCAATAATTTTCGAGTTCACTTTGTGGCGTTCTTTTTAAATTGAATATCTTTATAATTTATTATATCCAAAAAAAGTTAACAAAAAGTAAGTATTTATTTAAATATTGAAGACAATATTAGTGATTTCTAAACGAAAATCTGAAAAAGAAAAATCAGAAAATGAAACGGTCACATCTGGGACTCGAACCCAGGACCCTTGTCTTTCCGTGACAGTGCTCTACCAACTGAGCTAATGGGACCCTATTCCCTTCGGTCACTTTTAATTGTATCATACTTCGAATAAGAACTACAAACATTGTCTTCATTTTTTCACCGCACATTTTTATTGGCAACTATCTTTATGTATGATCGCAAGAGAGGTTTTACTCAATAAAGTTATTCCGAAAAATAAATAAGTATTTATTATTTAAATGAAATATAAGTGACAGTATTATATTGTGATGCGATGTTTTCCAATCCAGTATCTTAAGTGTTCTTTAATGTAAATATTACTAAACGAAATCGAAAATTGTACAATTAAAAGATAACAAATTGATAATACGTTTGATGATCACGTGTTCTTTGGCATTTAATCGTTTTATAACCATCAACATGGTGAATAATATTACGTATCTATATATTATAGACTTAAAGAGGTATCTGATGACAAAATCTATTCTCGAAAACAGTTAGGTTAATTAAATACTTTTGGTTAATTTATTTCAAATTGGTAAAAAATATCACGCTGTTTTCAATAAGGTCGCATATCAGATTTTCGTGATTAAATTGCGAAATACCGCATTCATTAGATTTTAATCAACACATAGTTCAGTAACTGATCCACAGCCACTAAAAAAAGCGTTGAATATATTTTAGCTACGATACACAAATATTTTATTTAAGGGTGAGATTATTGATGTTAAATGTTTTTTTTAATATAGGCACATAAGTATATTTCAAAACTAATTAATAAACAATACGAAGACAGAAACTGACCCAGCAAACGGCAAACGCAATTGAGGTATCGGATTTAGTCTAAAAATTACATAAGTTATCATAAAAAATGCACGTTTTCAATTCACACCGTCAGATGTCACCACTCTGATGTTTTTATTATTATTTAGGAACAGTTTTTGATCATACGTGACCAGTTAATTTGCGTAGACAAGCCTCCACTAGGTGTGTCTCAAGCAAACAACGTTTACTAATTTATTTTTTCTTTATTCAGTATTTTTATTGGTTTTTACAGTTATTGGGTATGTTAAAACCACCAAGAAATAATATGGAAATATATTAAAACTCACATTATTTGAATTATGTACCTACCTTATAACAATTTTAGTAACCTATAAGTATTCTTTTCTTTTTAGAAGTATGTTGTGGGCGTGTCTGTGCTCCTGTAGTAATGTCAATAAGGAATTCCAGTCAGTCAAAAAATATATATATGATGATGTATGTGAACTTACATATAAGCCTGCCAAAAAATCGAAATCTAAGGGTGTACGAGTGACGTCATACGTACCTTGGATTTGTCGGTTAACAGTAAGGTCGATCCCACTCGGGTCGGTATGAAATCAACAAATCCCAATTTAAATATTTAGCAAGATTTCCAACATGACGTGAATTCTTTTGAAATAAATTGTATACCGGTAAGTAACCCGTGTATGAGTCAACGCAGCGCAACTGTGAACAGATTTGTCCGAATTATAATGCACTCGGCCGACTGACCCGTGAGGTAGCGTTGTAAAGAACCCGCCGACCAATATTTGTTAGTGCGTTAATGTCGCTTCGGGTTTCAATCGTTTTTTAATGACGATTTATTAATTACAATTATAATTAAATTTCGTCAGTAAAGTGCCCTAAATTCGGGAGGTGGTTCGACACGATGGTAGAAGTAAAAAAGATAAGTAAGTTTTTTTTAAATTGAATTTTTTTTTTCAAATACAAAAATATTTTACAATTCAACGTTTTTTACCTAAAAAATAACTTAAAATTTTTAATTTTTTGAAAAAGTTATTCATCTTTTTTACTTCTAAAATCATGTAGATCATCCCCAGACGTTGGCGCACTGTACATCCGGACATCCTGTATAATAAAACTTATACATTCAGAATTTGCGTTTGTTGATCTTCCAGCATCCATATTTTTTAAGTCATAAATTTATACTCAAGTTCCATATTTTCCCTTACTTAGGTGGAATTGGTGACAACCTTTCCAAAATTCGAAAATCTTTTTTGAACAAAAAGTAAATTTCATTGGAATATCTGTGAGCTAGATGTTGAAAAGTCCAATCAGTTTTCTAAAAACGGTATAGATAACAAAAGATTTTCTGAGCCCAGTGTACCTTACTATATTAAGTAATTAATATTTTGATCTTCTCATTGCCTGCGTCCAAATTAATCTGTCATGTCCAGATTTAACGACCGCACTTTCTACGTGACGGTTAATGTGTTTTGCGATGCAATATCCAATGTGTTTTATGATTTAGGGTTCAACTAATTATCGAGACAATGTTTACGATACTAGGAAAGATATCAGCAAGCAATAAACGACTCAATTCAAATGACTTTCAGTATCGGAAAAGCTCGAAGATAATTTCCATGCATCGCAAATTTGAAACAGCACGGTGATAAAATAACCATAGAACCTTTGTATTGCTCAAGGCACATGAAAGATGAACCGAAAGGGTTAAACGATGTAACACGGAATTATTATCTCTTATGTTGTGGGTACTTTAACCGTAGGTTTAATCTGATCATGAGCGTTAATCGGCGAGCTAATCAAGCATGACCAAATGATTTGTTTAAATTCTGATATATCAAATGATGACTATTCACTGTGACAAATGTAATGAACGCTGTGCGTGTTTTATGGAGAATTAGTCTTAATACCAGAGTAGCTCTTCTGCCAGTTTTACCAAATCTTAGATTTGGTGCGCAAACACGGCCCGAAGTATGTTGTTACAAAACTGACAGTCACTAACAGATGCTTGGAAAGAGCCATCCTGGTAAACGGAATTAGTAATACACGGATGGTTGATACTGCTATCACTATCACAGAACTCAATTGGGTGTATGCTGTTTATATTGCACAACGGACGACACAGAGCTAAAGTTGGTCGTAAGGATTTTTTTTAAAGTTTTATATTTCCAATTGGGTAGAAAAATGTTTAATGCAGATGGTCTTAGCTTTCCATTAGTATAATTCATAATATAGGAAAGCAGGTGATAAATAATTTTCTACCCATGGAATAGGGCTTTTCCGAGAATAATGTAAATTTGATTAAAGTTACAGCTATCCATTGTTATTTTATAAAATTTCTCTAAAATCACTTTGAATATCTATTTCGATTTATTAGGTGAGAGTAAAATTGCTTCACCGAACAATGTCAATCCAATTAGACGCAAGACAGATTTCCCAATTTCGCAGTGGCACAATCATCTTTGATCTGTTTGCTTGTTATTGGTGCGGAACATGTTATATAACCCATCATTTCGTTGATATAATAGATTGATGACTTCATTAAATCATGCTTAGGTACCCTATATTAAATTGTGATCAATGTGAAAACAAGATTATAAACTGATCAATATTTGTTATTTACTTGGATCACCAATCACCCTCACATATCAAAGGATGATTTGACTACCTGCCGTGGAGTCGCAAATCTTGTCTGCTAATCAATTTGTGGTTTTATTGTGGACTGTTATCAATATTTCGCACAACTACTGAAGTAGCTGTGTAACAGTTAACAGTTCGAATTGGAAAGGGATTATTGGTCTTTGGTATAGGTACGTCTTGTTGCAAATCGATATTATGGCATTGAGGGGCACTGCGGGTGATCATTGCGCAAAATAGACTCCAAATAAACGCACTCAGGAAACATGTTCACTGCACACGTTTTCTTGACAGATTGATAATCCATAATAAGTTGTTGCAATGCCTCTGATCTAGGTATATAGGTACTCCACTCTATCAGACAGGGACAGGTAATTGGGAGGAGGAATGCAGGAAAATATGTTAAAGAGATATGCTTATAGTAGTCTCAAGAGGTCCATTTATTGAACTTGATTAATTCTACTACTCAATGTTATGCAAGTAAAACGAGAAGTGTGTTGTGACCTTTTATCAATTTTAGCGTCACAAATTTTTGCTTGCAAAAAAATTCAGAGTTTTGTTTTTTCCCGGAAGAGTCATAATATATGTACAATTTTTTTGTTGTAGAAAATTACCAACACGTAACTTTTGATTCTGAAAGTCAGCGCAAATTGAAAAAAAGCAACGGCAATCCGTTGGTAAGCAGGTACCAGAATGTTTGGTAAATTTTGTTGATAAAAAATTATAATAATAATTGTTATTAATCACGGCGCACGTCACAAGTGCCGGGGAATTAGACGTCGAAGCGTGAAATAAAGGCGTGAAATAACACCGCGGCACCGGGAATAGTTCCGATCCTAATATCATAAATAGTGCCGCTGACAATCGATGATAAACGAGCCTCACCGTACTAGACTTGGGACCTCATAACTGTAGAGACTGTTGGTTTGGAATTAACATAAATACGCACCAAATATTATAATGTTTGTTAAATAAGTCTGCGTACGAATTCATTTGTATATTTTTTACTAACATGAAATATTTATTGATTTTTGGAATAACTTAGTGAGTAAAACCTTCAAATGTAATATAAAATTTTTTCTGTTTCCGATTTTCGTTTAAAAATCGCTAATATTATCTTCAATAATTAAATATAGTAATTATGCTTGGTGATGCTTTTCTACATCCGACGAACGATTACCTTTTGGTTCCAGCCATCATTTCCTACAGATTCTCTAAGTCAGATATATTTTCAATAATACGTTGTCTTGGTCTACATCAACAAATGGTAAACACCTTAATTCCTGTTTTTAATAATTTTTCTTTATGAAACATTCACGAATAGCGGAATTGGTATAGTTTAACTTCCTTTCTTAATTTTTATACACTGTAAATTTTTTTCTTGAAATAAAAAATTTAAAAAAAAGAATTATGCTTAGAACATGATTTTATGAGTCTAACTAGATTAAAATAGTTTTACAACGTAAAAGTAATAATAATCTATATAGTCTACGTATTGATCTGTCTGAAAATATCTCCCTACTTCAAAGTAACATATCTTAGACAAATGGCAATGAGTTTTAAAAGTGGGTTTGGAAATTTCATAAAACCTTCAAAAGCTTCTCTTCTGCATGGCAAGCACTTAATTTCTCGGCCAAGCAGGTGCACCTATTAGACCCATTGACACACATTGGGTCTTCTTAAGTTCTTCCATCACCGTCCAGTTAGAGCTGGGAGTATTAGCGCCTCTCCTAGGAACCAGCGCTGACTCGGGGCGGGTAATGACTCAATTTTGAGAGAACAATTAAACAAGCATTATTTCAAAATTGATCAATTAGCCCCGGTATTAGGAGGTGCGCGGCGCCGCGGGCCCCATTCGGAGGTACCGTGCAATACCGTGCCATACCGTGCCCCACCGCGCTATATTCCAGCTAAACAAATATATTAAAATATTTTCTTCTTCACGGTACGTTTGTACGTTTTATGAAAGATTACAACAATATTTTCCCACTAACAAAAAATTATAAAAATTAATTTGAAGTAATTTGGACTACCTACCTATTAAGGTTGTATTATGGAAATTCTTCTTCAACGTCGCAGTATTAGGTGCATATGATACGAATCCAAAATTCGAGAAACATATTTTCCGATGTTGTAGATATATTTAGTAAAAAAAATGTTGGATTTGATAGATTTTTTGTCAAAGTTTAATGACTGATTTTTTTATGAAATTATTTAACTCCGGATGTGCAATCTGGCAGGTAATAAAATCTGATAAAATTTAAAAAAAATCTATTGTGTTTGTCGTATTTAAAAGTCTATTTCACAGGGATAAATTAATAAAATTGACATCATATTGCACTCCTTTATACAAATTCTATGATAAGTTAACTACAAAGTAAAATGAAAAGTATTTATTGTACCTAATGATCACAAATATTTACTTCTTATTGTATGTACTTATATTTATTTATGTAAAAGCCCTACGGACGTTCAATACAGACATAAATAAACACATTGAAAAGTATTTGGTTATACATATGCAAAAAGAAGAATTAATAAAAAACTAAATATTTTAGCCTTATTATTTTTTAATAGTTAAATAATAATGTACTCAAGTGAGAGCCTTGTGGCACGCCATTGGAATCCTTGAGTTTAAAAAAAATAAATTATTTGCTTTCTACCAATCAAAAAACTTATCTACTAACCAATTTCAGTTGATAACTCACCCAGTGGTACGTAAATGGTTTAGGTGGTAGGTAAACTATAGAAGGTTTTGGGCTGAAAAAAAAACTGATAAATGAATTCTGCAGAAAGAAAAATTTTAGTAATACGGTCGGTAACAATTAACTTATTTCATCATTTTTTAAACGACGAAAATGATTATGATAACGCTTGACACTTTCGTTTTTCCAATAATCATTTCACTTTTTAATAAAGAGCATCAAAAACAAATTTGTTGTCTAAGTCTCCAATTAATTAAAAGAAATATTACTGTCATTTATATCTTTAAAATAATAAGAAATGTCTGTTTTATATTAGAACACATTCGATGAAATAAAATAAAGCTTATTAATAAAGTCATGGTCTTATTTTAAACAAGTTTCATCTAATTTTCAACAAATATTAGTATTTTCCATACAAATTACATTAAATTTCTTAAAAATTAACATATGCAGACGTTTATTTTTTTAACATATAAATTTGCGAAACCAGCTTAGTTTTTGAATAAGTAGATACAGACCAGTGGTGTTAGGTAAAATTTATTATCGTCTTATACAAACCATTTACATAAAACAATAATATGTAAATTTATAAATTAATCTAACTATACAAAGACACGGATATCTATTAGACTATTGGTTGAGATACCTTAAAACCTGATGAAATGAAATGACGATATTCTATTCTTTGTTGTAATATACTTAGTGATGTATAAATTCCCGGGAATTTATTTTTGGGGAATATTCCCAGGAATATTCCCGGGAATATTCCCCTGGACGGGAAATTTTGGGAATTTTGATTTAAACAACTTAATACCTCAAAAAGAATAATATTTATTAAATAAAAAATAAAATATACACACATATGGTACATAGAGAGCAGGATAGATCCATAAAAACTATTCCCATATATATAGGAATAGGATCCAAGAGAAAAATAACAAAAAAACACCGATCAAAATTATTTTAAAGTGAGTAGTATCTCTATATAATTGTATACTGTACAGTATTAGTAGCCTATATACACTCTATGCTAGTAAACGGTACATATAAAAAATCAATCGTAAAACTGTAAAAATGACACAACTTCACAGATCGGTACTGTTCATCTGATGATACCGATTGGACACTGACACTATCAACTTCGCTTCCACTTTCACCTTCATATTCTACTTCTTCTTCTTCTTCATCTTCATCTGACCCGGACGAAGTTGTTGCCAACTCAGAATTATCTACGTTTTCTTCTTCCTCAGCACAGTCAATTGGATGTTTGCGTTTGCGAGTACCAGATAAGTTTGAAACGTTATGATGCGAAGCAATCTGCTCATCCGTGGAAGAAAGGGTTTTCGTGGGAGCAACTTGAGAGCCTCTTTCAGAGGAAAGAAGTTTCCAATTGTGTGCCATAAATGTTATTTTCCCTGCTCCTTGAGTTGTTAGACGATTCCTCCGTGTTGTATGAATGGGACTAAACGTGCTAAAAGATCTCTCAGTGGCTGCTGAAGTAATGGGAGCAGTCAATATTCATATGGCAACCTGTGACAAATCAGAACATCCGCACATCCCCTTCCACCAGGTCACTGGCGTGATTTTATTGACACACTTCCATAGGAATTGCCTTGCTCCATGATTCACAAAAACATTTGCACTATCAACAGTCTCCATATGACTTGCTACTTGGTCAATGAATTCAAGTGCTTGAAGTTGCTGTGCGTGGCTTAGCAGATGTCCTTGGGAACCTGGATCTAGTAGGGCAGCAGCCAGATATATTGGAGCAATAGCAAATTCTTTGCGCTGCGCCGCCTTTTCCAGTATTTGCTTCTCTTCGGCATGTGACAGTAGAGACGTTGAAAGAGTTTTACTTAGACTGCTCTCAAAATCCTCAAAAGCATACAATGCTTTGTGTGTTAGTGGATCGTCTCCCTCTAGCTGTGTAATCCAGGAAACAATCGGTCGCAGAACATTGTCTAATGATGTCACTCTTTTCCAGTAAACATCATCGTCCAACAGGCTGTTCTTCATATCACGAAGTAAAGATGAGGCAGCTTCGTTTACTGCAAATGTTTGCAGGCTTACTTTACATGCTAACACTCAATAAGGCATCCAAGAGAAGTGTAGAAACCACTTTATTAAAAATAAAATAAATTCCCCGTTTTCGGGAATTTATTTCGGGTCGGGGAATATTCCCGGGAATATTCCTGTTCCCGGGAATATTCCCCGGGGAATATTCCCGGGTCTACATCACTAAATATACTATAAACCAACTGAAACGGCTTCTATTGCCTTGGTTAAGATATGCCAATGTGATAATTATTTTAATATGGACCACATATTTACCAAAATGCGAAAGATATGCAGATTTCATATTTATGGGTCTCCGTATCAAAGGCTTAGATCAGACGAGTTAATTGTAAAACAACATTTCCTCCTCGGTTTATCTTCAATCTTTGATTATTTTTTTTTGATTTTCCGCTGTTATTTCATGATTGCACTTCGTCGACTGATCACAGCGAAGTTCTGTTTTAACTCGACCGCCTGGTTTATGCATACATCGTTTGTTTTCGGCTGAAATTTAATTACTGTTCACTAGTGTATAAATACTAATCCATCATCAACGCACAACTTATAATCTATGTCTATATAATATAAATGAAAATTTTCGTTTGTTCAAATTCTCAAATCTCCGAAGGTTCTTCACCGATTACTTTGAAGTTTTGACACAAAATTGCATTCGGATACGCGTGTGTTTTTATGTAACTAACTAACTAACTAACCATCACGCCGTTTCCCCGCAGGGGTAGGCAGAGAGGACGGACCGCCAAACAACTCGGTCTTGGCACACACTCCTTGCCTCATTCACATTCATACATCGTCTCATACATACTCTTCTATTATTCTGACTCTTGACATGGCCCGACTCGAGTATCTGATTCACTTGATCGTGCCATGTCTTCCTCGGGCGTCCCCGACTTCTGCTACCATTCACATTTGCATCATATATCCTCCTTACACTCCTATCTTCGCTCATTCGCTCTACATGCCCAAACCATCTAAGCGTCCCTTTCTTAATCTTACTCATTACGCTTACATCAGCCTTGCACTCTTTGCGGATCTCCACATTCCTCACACGATCAAACATGGTTTTACCACACATACGCCTCAGGGATCTCATTTCAACAGCATTTAATCTACTTTCATCCTTTCTTTGCCAGTTCCATGCCTCACTTCCATACATCAAGGTAGGTACCAGCACTCCGTTGTGGACTGCTAACTTCGCTTCTTTGGACAATTTTTTGTTAGCGCCTACGGCGTTTAGTCCTCCATTAACGGAATTACCTGCATTTACCCTTCTTTCGATATCTCTGTCAGCCTTCCCATCTCTCGTAAACATACTTCCTAAATACACAAACTCATCCACCTGCTCCAAGTATTCCCCATTCACAATTATATTGCACACTGTTTTCGTACTCTCTCTTTCAAACACCATTACTTTAGACTTACTTACATTCATCATTAACTCATTCTTCATGCATACTTCGTTCATCCTAGACACGAGAGACTGTAGATCATCTATACTATTAGCAATCAGCACCGCATCATCAGCATACAACAGGCAACATACTTTCAAATTATTCAAATTCGCGCCCAATCCCACCTCTTTCAATTCTTGCATACAATTATCCATGTATAGATTGAATAACCACGGTGACATTACGCAGCCTTGTTTAACACCTTTTGTGATATCAAACCACCCCGTAAAACCACCGTTTACCCTAACACATGCAACGCTTCCCTCATACAGAGACGCAATTGCCTGAATCAGATTCGTATTCACTCCATACTTGGACAACACCTTCCATAACCTATATTATAATGTCACCTGTAAAACATGTCACAGGTAAAAACAGTTCTTTTTTGAAAGCAGTGCCACCTGTTGGACAAACGTGTTTTTTTTTAAACATCGCAATCTGTTGGACGTAAAAGCAACACGTGCTATTGTTTCTCTATCTAAACGGACAAACTGAGCCACAGTACACATGTACAGCTAGTATATAATATAGATGTTACTTATTTCTACTGTGCAAGGGCATTTGAGGGTATAGAGTCATTTTTACACAAATGTAACTTAGTTTAATTTTTAAAAAAAGTTCCTACAGCCTTGAAGGAGTAACCATTTGTTAATTATACCAGGGCGGGAAAGGTTGGGTTCCCTCAACTGCATACACTGTATTATTCAAGCAAGCTTTACTTGGAATAGATTGCGTGGTACTTTAACTGGATGGCTAACTTTTACTAGATAGATGAATGATATGAGTTTTAGAAAATTTACTGCATCAACTATATTATTCAAGCAAGCCTTAATTTTACTAGATGGCTAACTTTGACTGAGCTTTTCAATCCTACGGTATCTATTTGAATGCAGAAAGTTAAAAAAAAATTTTAATTGCGATATTGACGTTTTTTTAGAAAAATTGTAATATTGCAAAATATTAAAAATTTTATGATTAAGTAGGCAGGTATATAAGTAGGCACCTACTTTCAAACTACTGTTCACAGAACTACATAAATAATTTGAATGTGAGGTCTAACGTTCATAGAACTACTTACATAATTTAAACGTGAGGTCTACTGTTCACAGAACTACTTACATAATTTGGACGTGAGGTCTACTGTTCACAGAACTACTTGTATAATTTGGACGTGAGGTCTACTGTTTACAGAACTATTTACATAATTTAAAAAAAACAGGCATTTCTTCACCCTGTCGATTATGACATGGAAATCGGGATTGTCGCGAGAACTTAAAATAACACGCTTTTATTTATGGATTAACTATGAAGCTGAGAAAATGTCTGAATGTCAAATTTAGCGTCATGAAATTTGCAAAACTTTATATACTTCGAATTTTAAGATTAACTCTTTTTCAAACCATTTATTTCTATCAGGATCTATGGAGCTTTCGGATAACTAACATGCTATATTGTTACATTTTTAGTTAAAATTGTTTAAACTACCTCTGTTTTTTAGGAGTGCATAATGAATACGGTGATTAAAATTGTTTATAATAAATAAACAAAAAAGGTTATTATTTTGTTAAATATAAATATTTTATTTAAATATCCTGCTGACCAAACGTGTTTTACACTCAATTAATCAATGCAAAAAACAATTTGGTAGAAGATGAGCAAGAAGTGGACTTGAAAACAAAACGGAATTAAGCTCAATTCTAATGTACTTGTATGGTACACAGGCCCATTAAATTCTAACATATTCAGTTTTACTTATTTGAATCTTGTTTTGCAAACAAGAAGAACATTTACAAAGATTATAAATAGGAGATAAAAGAAAACATTTATTCGTCACATTCAAGAAGTTGTAGGATTTGGTTGGCTTGGAGGATATAATTTGTTACAAGTACTTTTTTGCATGACGATTAATAAAAAGTCATCTTAATATTTATGGTTCGATGCTTTGTATTCAACTTTAAGATGATAGACGAAAAGGTCAAACCAATATGAATTTTTTGCTTGAAAAGAGTGTAATATATATATGTAGAAGAATCATCCAATTTTACTTGGAGTAAGGTGGATTTCTCAGTACGATAGTGGCTCACATTTCACAAACGGGTTCCACCTCGCGGGCACATTAAATCACACTCCTAACGACTAGTTGGTCGCATTCAAAAGCCCGCACTCGATCAGATTGTTAGGTGTCATTCCAGTATTTTATTTAGAGTACTCATTAACGTAGGCTTTAATACGCGACAGTTTGTTAGCCGGAGGTATCCAACTGGGTTTAATATGTGTAAAATATGCCTAGGCTTGGTTCACGTCGCTTGAACCTGTCGTAATAATAATTCTGCTTTCCTTAAGAAAATGTCACACGATTATCTGTTGTTTGTGGGGTGAAGCGTGGGATAGCAAGGGTAAGACTTTATTACACCGAACTCTACTGAATGTATTCTAAAGCTTTCAAAATTTAAGCTTTGCCGATTTCATAAGCTCGTCCGCAATGACACTTAAAAGCTTGTTTGCAAACCAGAGGAGTGATAATCACACTTAATATTTTAAGTCACGTTATTAATTATCATGCGGTTTGAAAATGTTATATATTATTGTTTAACTTATAACATTGTTACATAAAATTAGGTAATAATAGGTAAAAGTGAGAACATCTTTTTTGAATTTCTACTCCAATGAAGAGTGCTAGCTCTTGAGCTTGGCGTAGGAGTTATTTTACAATTATTTCATGTTTATATCGGTAATTAACATAAATACAGTACAATAAATATAAACTTAAAAGAGGATTGTGACGTTATAATAGGACTAAATTGGTAAACAGACATTTCGACTGTCTGAAAAATATATAAGATATTTTGAATGCGTATATTGTAAAAAATATTTTGCTCAAGTAATTAGTGATATATTTTGACACTATTTATTAATACACGTGACGCGTTGATTAATTGAATTTAGGCACGGGACTTCTCGTAGTAGTCAGTGAAAAGGGCATATTTTTTTGATTTAGTAAACAATTAAAAATATTTTTCTAAGGATGTTTTACAAAATTTGAACAACTCATCAAATTTCGAAGCTGATTTTCAAGTTCTTTGACGGTTCTATTAAAGTTCTGTTATTATATTAAAAATCAACTTTGAAATTCGATGAATTATTCTGTGAATTACTAGGTGTTGATTACTTAGTGTTGATTTCTTGAACCAATCAAAAGTTTTGTAGATGATGTCAAATGATGCATTAAGTTTAGTTAAACTAAACAAGCCAAAAAGTATTTACATTTCGTCAAATTGTTTGTTCAGAAATTTAAAAAAATTACATTGTAAAAAAAACTCTCTGCACAGATTTTTACAATTTTTTTTTATAATATGAATACAGCACAAGTTTCTAAACTTCTTCTAACCGTAAGGAGCCAGTGATACTATGGCATCCCTAAATTGGGTATTTTACGAGGCTGAAGGTAATGACGAGGGGAACGAAATGGGAAAGAGGGAACACTGGCTCTTCAGATTTGGTCTCCAAACACGGCCAAAGCCATTTCAAGCAAAGTTTTAATTCTGAATTGTGGTCTTACACCAGGGCGATACTGAGAGTATCTTCCACCCTGGGCAGTGCTGTACGTATACTATATATTTTTTTCATTGAATAATTTTTGAAATAACACAAATGAATCAAATAAAACCGACCTTGCGACATGCGGTTTACTAGTCGAGAGCTTTACCCTCAACCACGGAGGCCGTCAAAATAGACATAATTATCTAAATGTAATTTTCGGCAAAGAGAATTTAAAAAATATCATTTATAATATATTTTTCATTTCAGTACTCACTCGATGGATGATCTAAAGGTTTTCAGCTCAATTAACCTTAAAAAACTATGTAAAACTATACCATAAATCTATAACCAAGTTATAGATTTGTTAAGCGCGATTCCCACAGTTCGTTTTCGTTTGCTACTTGACCCCGCTCACCGGTTCGTCAATTCAATCCTCAATGGACATTAACGTGACTAGCCGAACTGAACACATAGAAAAATAAAATGCTTTTCTGAGAAACTAATTGTTTTCATAAGACGATCAAACGTGAACCTAGAGAGCGAACATGAACATTAATTATTATATTAGGCTGCTTGGCTTCACAATATTGTAATGCTGATACTGTTGGGAATAGCAACTATGTATGACTCCTTTGAGTAGGTACTTGTCTTTTAAGCCTAACTGAAACAATATTATTAGGTAGCTTTTAGATCTTAACTCTTGACGGGCCAAACTTATGCCAAACAAAACGTCTAGATAACCAAGTGGGTCTTCCGACGACCCCATTCATTTTTCTGTCTTATGGGCTTTTAAACTACAGAAATCCCAATTAACATTAATGGTAACTTAATGTATTTGCGCAGGAATAGGTAAAATACTAAAATTATATCTCAAGTATTTAAGCTAATATAAGGAGGATAGTAATTTTGGGTACTACCTACTCCCCCACTTGGCTGCGGGATAAATGGTGACCGGATAAATCATCACAATGGTAATTCATCACATCTTAAAAAAGTTATATAAAGTCATGGAAAGGTTAGGTTAGGTAAGGTTAGGTTAAATTTTTTTTTTCATCGTTTCTAATGACTTTATATCACTTTTAAAAAGTGTGTTGAATTGTCACTGTGTTGAGTTATCATGGAACTCTTATAAATATGTAAAATATAAAACGAAAGTAAGTATTGGAACCTATTAAGGCACTGCCTGTTTGTGGGTTAAGAACTGTCTACACCAGAGGTCCTCAAAATTTCTTGTTCCGTAGACCACGTGCCTATTTTTTCTGTTTAGCGTAGAACCCCTGCTATACTAATATTATTTTTTTTTTAATTCATCAGCTTAAATGTGTTTTTAAAGCTGATACATTATAGGGTTTATTTTAAAGGGGAAAAATTAAAAATATATGTATGATGTTTTACATTTATTAAGTAAAATATCAAATACAAATCTTTACATTGTATTAAAAACACAAAAAAATCTTTTAATGAGATTGATTGATTTATCAAAATTTCAATGTTTCAATCAGCAAAAATTTCTTTACCATAATATTCCATATGTAACCACATAAAAGTGGCATTGAAATGATACATAATGTTGTAATGTTTAAAAGAAATATACCCTTTATATAACATAAATTTGATACCCCTGATTTATTATATGTAATCTCTTTTCATACTCCAAGCAGGTCGGTTACAAGACAGTACCTACCATATTATTGTAGCAATTCTATTTCAACGTCCCAATATCACACTCCTATGCGACGGATTCAACAGCTAGGAAACAAATACTACGATGTTGTTGATATATTTAGTACATCAATTTCAATATATAAGCATACTCTATTGAAGTTTTTTTCATCAAGTAGTGGAATATTTTAATAAAGGTATTTTATTTGACTAACACATAATAATTTTGTCAACTGAAACAGAAAAAAATATTTTGGATTATTTATGTTTTGTGCCTACATGCTGTGTAGAGCAAGTTCAGTGATATTTTGACTTTATATTTTGCAATTGTTTTAAATAGTCGTTTCCTGCACTATTTTCGTGTATAATTTCGTAAATATTTTATATATATATGAATGTAAAAGCCTTAATAGGCGTGAAATAAATAAATAAATACCAAAATTTAATGTAAAATTTAAAATTATTTTGTAAATTTTTAATGAATTTGTACACACGTAATATTGTAGTGAAAAGTGAAACATAAAAGTAAAATGATTCAATGATTTAAGAAATAAAATAACAAGCAAGTATATATAGGGAAGATGCAGTACTAAAAAAATCACGTGACTTTTCACGTGATTTTATTACGCTCTAATTTTTTCACGCTCTAATCTTTACTAAGTCACGGCATGTCCCTTAATTAACCTTTGTACATCTAACTTACAAAAATCAGCATTTGTTCCAAGACACATATTTAATCAATTCAAAGCACTTCTGTTTTGAAATGGGAATGGGAAAATGGGACGTTTTGCAATATGCAGGTGTTGTGTGCAGAGGCGGTGCACGGCCGACCGACCGCCTCAGTTCTCAGTTGCAGCTAGATGCTCGGATAGGACTCCCTCACTCACTTAGTACCGCGATGGGCGTGCTTATACATGGTGTATCGGCACGTACCCGACAAACTTTAACCAGCTATTCCTTAGCATATTTGGAGTAAAAGATCTTATGTGCACTTTGCTGTCCGGTAACGTTTTTTTTTAATAAAAAAATTATTATTCATATATTCACCACATGTCACCACTGTTTTATTCTTTGTCAAAGTTTGAAAACCCATCTGGCAATATTTTATTCGAATTCCGTTGAATAATGTACGTGTGTACCTATATTGGCGCGCTTTTACAATCACAACGAAATGGCACGGCACCATTCGTCTCATTTTTAACTATTATTATTTAGTGTGTGCGAAAGAGCGATGACGCTTTTCGACATACTTGCTTATAACAGCTGTTGAACACGAAAAGCAATGCCAATGACAGTAATGTAGTGTGGAAATGTTTATTTTTTTGTTTTTAATTGAAAAAAAAAATGCTACCGGACAGCAAAGTGCCCATAACAGTTTTTACTCCAAATGTGCTAAGGAATAGCTGGTTAAAGTTTGTCGGGTTAGTGCCGATACACCCTGTATAGGAAACACTTGATCGAGAACATTTCGGCGGTCGCGAGCAGGTAGATGCGGCGCACTTGTATTGATATTCTAAAACTTACTAGAAGTAGCTTGTCACTACAGACGTATTATATGATTAGTTGTCATCATATTTAAATTTTGTAACATCATTTTAATTCTAGTCAAAATATTGCTTATTCAAAATCATCCTTATCCCCCTATTTGTATAATCAGAAATACATTTACCTAATTAGAGCACCTGCATTGTGAACCCGTGAATATTCACAATTCTGATTCGGAAACAAAATAAGAAGAGAATTTTATGCTGGCTAAATTATACAATTTGATGGTCTCAGTGGTAGAGGGCTAAGGCCCTGACTAACAAGCAAGAGGTTCGAATCCCGGCACGCGCAAGTAAAATTTAATGGATTGATTGTGTTAGTTCACAAATTAATTATTACTTAAAAATAATATACGTATACGTTCGTTCCAGAGCGGAAGATACTCTCAGTATCGCCCTGGTGCAAGACCATCATTCACAATTGAAACGTTGCTTGAAATGGTTTTAGCCGTGTTTGGTGACCAGATCTGAACATCTCGGTACTTATAACCATCCTCTTCCCATCTCCTTCCCCTACTCAATACCACCCAACTCACAAAATACCCCAATTAAGGTTGCCATAGTCTCACTGGCTCCAGACGGTCGGGATCATTTGGTACTATTGTGCGGTATCACATAAAAATGCATTTCAGGAGTGTGCGATTCCCACTACGTCGTGTAATATTTTAAATTGAGCCGCTATCAATAACAACCCTTACGTAGATGGCGATAAGGTTTAAGTTCCCGCTTAACACCATCTGCCTGTTTTCATTTATGCAGGAAAAAAACATGGTTAAAAAGTGCCTTTATTTTATTTTGTGGATGCTTAGGCATAAATATTTCATTTTTTTCCGATCATTTTATAAATAACTTAATTTTCCACATTATACAATAAAATCATAACCGAAAATGAGTTCGTAAGTAGGAGATTTTGAACTTTAAAGCAGTTCTCATAGGCTTATACATTTTTTTTCTGGGCTTATTAAAAAACTTATATAAAAAATTTCAAAGGCCAAGATGTATTCTACTCGCAATATTTAATCAAAGCATCTGAAACATTTCTAGGCGACCAAATTTTAAACCAAAAACACATGATTTTGCATTACTACGTATGGCATCGCCTCAAATTTAAAGACAATTATGGAAAGAGTACCGTTATAAAATGCAATTTCTACAATCTGTTATTGCGATAATTTTCACAAAATTTATAACTTACCTAGCATAAAAAACCTAATATCTAAGACCATTAAACGCACGTGCAATATGCCTCGGTGCGAGCGTTACCCATATAAGTGTATCCCACACCCACGTAGGTCACTCGTGTTATTCGTTAATCATGTGGCGATAAACGGGTAAAAGAGTCAAGTGTATGAAACTATGGGATACGGTCCATGAGAGACGGTAGATGGTACAACCTCTTCTCGGACCTTCTGACATTTTATATGTCAGCGAGATGATAACATTTATCTCGTTGCAGCTGGCATTATAATGTTATGAAGATGAATAGTTAGATGTTTTATTTTTAGTGATCATCTGACACGGTGCCGGGTGAGACCTATAATGTGTGGATTAAATTTAAAACTTATGAACGGTATAGATTTTATCGAAGCATATTTAAACATACTCAAAACGAAAAATGTGAAAAAAATGTCGTGTCTGGGAATTGAATCCAGGACCTCTGCCTTGCCGGGACATTGTTTTGACCATTACTTTGATAAAAACCACAATAATATATTGGTTTTCTTAACGCATGTATTTTGTTTGATAAGTACATATTCATATTCGTCCAAACTTTTATTCAAACAATTTAAGGTCAGAAAATTAAGTGCATTATACTTCTACCATGCAACATTACAAATTTATAAAAACAAAATAAAATTGCACCCTTTAAAAATAACAGAAATCTTAGACAAACGTCAATACTTCCTACTCCTAAATGTAAAAAAACAATAGGACAGTTCAACCATGAATATCTCTGAGTTAAATTTTTTAACTCATTACCAGAAAAAATTAGAAACATGAATGCAAATATAAACGAATTCAAAAGCCACCTTAAAAAGTATTCCGAACAGTTGAACTGAATCGTACCAAATATAAACAAATATAACAACACCCCCATACACACAAGCCCTGCTTATTTATGGGGGTACATCGAATACTTATATTATGTAATTAATAACCTACTATATTGTGTAATTATATTATGTAATTGTTATATTATGTAATTCGTGTATCTTTTTTTTACTAATAAAAAAAACTAAAAAAAAAAAAAAAAAAAAAAATGTACTCGTATGTATGATTGTCAGATTCTACCCAAAATTAAATTCCAATCTAGGTAGTATGTTGGATAAATATCTGCATTTTGACTGTTTACAAGTTTTGGAATAATGAATATGAATATATATATATATACAGTGGAATAACTTATTGTCATATTTTTGATTTTCAGTTCAATTTGCCCGGAGTCTGTCGGATGTGAGGTTGAAGAAAAATAATGGGGGTGGTGATAGAGAACGGAAAACTGAATATGTAAAACTAGTCACTATTGTAAATTAGGGCTGTACCCAAAGTATCTTTGACTATAGATCAAAACTCAAAAAGTTATTTATTTCGAAAGTAACGATTTAAATTGAAAAATAAACCCTTTGGGTTTCGAACTCGATACTTCCAAATCCACAGCAAAGAGTCTTATCGCTGTTGATCGTTGTAAGGACCATTGCTTGACCATGGACCATGTTGTGAGGCTCAATGCAGTGGAGAGCGGAAAGAAATACTGAAGAGGTAGGTGAAGAGAAATCTTACTCATACGCGTTGGACCACCGACGAGACAAATTTGCCAGCAATGAGACTGGAGATGGGCGGATCGTGACGCCGAATTAGAGGATCATGTTGCAATTATTAAGAGTCCGGCTACATCTGCCGCATGTCAAACGCGGACACCGCCCGTCCGGGTGATTGATGAAATGTCCGCAGTCGATTTTAAAAATGATGTAAGGTTAGAAATATTTTTTACATGACGTCTATGAAGCTAAGAATATCAAAACCAATTTAAGAAAAACGCGTGTTAACAAGATTTAATATGACATTTTTTTAACTATGTAAATTTTTGATTTTAAGATTTTTTTATAAGTTCTATGAAGCGTATGTATATAAACGTATATAATATATATTTTTTTTAATAAAACGCAACTATTTTAATATTGCAACATCATTAATATCCAGAGATTTCAGGATTTTGAGATATCGTTTTAAATGGCATGAAATAAGTCAAACGATGAAATATATTGTTTGCTCCATATTTGTAATTAATAAAAGCTATGTCATGTACGTTTCCGAAATAAAGATTTGTTCCTAAGTGTCCATGTATTGTTAATTTAATTTTTTTTTTGGATTAAATGAATGAGCAAAACTTAAAATTGTAATATTTAATTGTTGAAGGCTAAAATTGTCTTCAGTGATTAGAAAACAAGTCTGCTTAAAATTATCTAAAGAATATAAAATTTCGATTTGTGTAGTTATAACATTGTTATAGCTATAAAATATTAAGTGCACATTAAATTAATGCGCCTTTTGGCGTGTTATAGCCATAGTCTTCTTATAAGCAAATGAGTTATAACTGAGTTTAAGTATAATTTTAATTAATATTATTATTATTATGAGGGCTGCAAAACCGGGAACTCGCCCTTCCGTGAGCATGTTGTTGGAAGCACTGCAATTTGTGGGAAGGCCAAACACCATTTTCAAACAGCGTATATGTATAATAACGAAAATGACGAGTTAACTAGTTAAATTAAAATAATGAAAACATAAATAGCAATAAAAGCATTATATTACAAACAACAAGACTTGCAGAAAAGTCAATAGATGTCGCACATTAAAATAAAAATAGGATATATTTATCCGAGACTCTGTCTAGATTGCATTTAGTTCAAGTTGAATCTAGTGATCATCTTTAAAGATAGCAGTTAATAAAAAAATGCGATGAGAAAATAAAGGTAATGTTGGTAGTTCTTATTCGAAGTATGATACAGTTAAATATAATCGAAAGATATAGGGTCCCATTAGCTCAGTTGGTAGAGCGGCGTCCCAGCAAGGCGAGGGCCTGAGTTCAAGTTCTAGATGTGACGTATCTTTTTCTGTTTTTTCTGTTTCAAATTTTCGTTTAAGAATCGTTAATATTCTCTTTAATAAATAATTAAACTCAAATCGTTTCTTAGACGTAGGTACTTGGGGTATTACAAAATTATAAGTATAATATTTAATATAATTATGTATTGAATCGCCAATTATTTACACTATCGATAAATTCATCCTCGTAATTATTAACCTCCGAACACCGTGTACTTGTTCCACAGTGAACCAATTTATACTGGACATTGACAAGGCTGACAGTTACCTCTGAGTAGTAGCAGTACCGTTATTTGTCCAGTTTAGGAGACGCTCGTGTCTCATCTTCCCACTGTTCATCATCAGCCGAGACTTCATGACACCCTGGCCCATATATCCGTGTTTGATACTGAAGGACCTTACGCTTTGTTGGACATTGAATGGGGTATCGACGAACCGAATGGTTCGGTTGTATTTATAGTGTTTTTTTGATTCTCTCTTGAATCATTCCAAGAATTATTGAAGCGAGGTCCGGTAAGGTGAAGTTTGATTGCCTAATTCAAGTGTGCAACATATTCCATTACTTGATTTTCTAGTTACTAATTAACAGTAAAAACTGCAAAATTAAGACCATTTTTTATTTTAATTATCGGCATTAAACAAAATTAACAATAAAATTTGCAAACATATTCTGAAATGCAATTTTTGCGGATACCAATAATTTTGATATTACCTACATTATGTGGGCACTTAGAAAAAGTTGCATTCATAAAATGACTTTAAAGTCAAGTTATAACCCGCTGTACGGGACGTGTTTGCCTGCACAAGAAAAGACTGTAAATAATAAGCACCGGCACACATCAGTCCTCAACCTGGGTAATGATTTAAGTAAAACACCGTGAGGTGTTCTATCCAAACCATCATAATAGAAAGACGATTTAAATCAAAATTCACATTTTAATTACAAGTATTGTATTGGTATACAGAACGTACAAAGGGGTGTAGCTTATAGGTACTTCCTATTTTTTACAGCCAGCCCAATTCACAAGAAATAGTTATATGTATTTCAATACAACTGGGATTTAAAACACAGATAGAAAACTGATACAACCGGAATCCTTTCAGCGATAATTTCAGATTGGGGCACATTGTGCATCACCGCGCCATACGATACAGTAAATGGCGTGGGCGACTGCTGCAGCAGTAGCCAGTTCAATTGGTAGCCAGCAAGAATCGGCCAGCTTCTAGGTTGTTAGCATCAATGGCTAATTTAGTCGGTAGCCAGGAAGAATTGGCCAGCCTCTAGGTGTTCAGCATCAATGGCTAATTCAGTTGGTAGCCAGGAAGAATTGGCCGGCTTCTAGGTTTTCAGCATCAATGGCCAATTTAGTTGGTAGCCAGGAAGAATTGGTCAGCCTCTAGGTTATCAGCATCAATGGCTAATTCAGTTGGTAGCCAGGAAGAATTGGTCAGCCTCTAGAATATCAGCATCAATGGCTAATTCAGTTGGTAGCCAGGAAGAATTGGCCGGCTTCTAGGTTTTCAGCATCAATGGCTAATTTAGTTGGTAGCCAGGAAGAATTGGTCAGCCTCTAGGTTATCAGCATCAATCGCTTATTCAGTTGGTAGCCAGGAAGAATTGGCCGGCTTCTAGGTTTTCAGCATCAATGGCCAATTCAGTTGGTAGCCAGGAAGAATTGGTCAGCCTCTAGGTTATCAGCATCAATGGCTAATTCAGTTGGTAGCCAGGAAGAATTGGTCAGCCTCTAGGTTATCAGCATCAATGGCTAATTCAGTTGGTAGCCAGGAAGAATTGGCCAGCCTCTAGGTTATCAGCATCAATGGTCAATTCAGTTGGTAGCCAGGAAGAATTGGCCGGCTTCTAGGTTTTCAGCATCAATGGCCAATTTAGTTGGTAGCCAGGAAGAATTGGCCGGCTTCTAGGTTGTCAGCATCAATGGAGCAGGGATTGGCCAGCCTCTAGGTTATCAGTATCAATGGCTTATTCAGTTGGTAGCCAGGAAGAATTGGCCGGCTTCTAGGTTTTCAGCATCAATGGCCAATTTAGTTGGTAGCCAGGAAGAATTGGCCGGCTTCTAGGTTGTCAGCATCAATGGAGCAGGGATTGGCCAGCCTCTAGGTGATCACCGGCAGTGGGCAGTTCAGTCGGTAGCCAGCAGGTATTCGTCAGCCTTTAGGTTGTCAGCATCTGTGGCTGGTTCAGTCGGTAGCAAGGAGGAATTCATCATAATCTAGGTTGTCGGCATCAATGCAGCAGGGATTGGCCAGCCTCTAGGTGATCACCGGCAGTGGGCAGTTCAGTCGTTTGATTATAAGAGCCGGCACACGGAGACGCCCCATTCTTGTAATGATGACTGATGCGTCTGACTCAGATGATAAAGTGCCGGCCGTAAACAGCGCGTTAGAAATAGTTGTAATCTTTAAAATGATTGTGCTGTGATGGAGGAACAGAAGCGACTACAGATTTCAGTTAACACTCAGGAATTTATAATTATAATTTAACAGATCGCGTTTTAACTGTTTAAGGTGCTCCGTCCACTCACGTTAATTTTTGAAATTTGACTGCCCAATATTGTAATGTTTTTTGGTATTTATAATAATTTCTCTCGCAAGCCCTCTTGTGACGTCAATATCTTTTCCACGACTTGTTTTCGTTTCAGACGCAGGTGTTTTTTGGTGAGAATAATAATTTCGCACAGCGACTGGTTTGTCAATATTTTGATTTTTCTCCTGCTCGATTTGCTTAGTAACCGATAATTGTGGTGCATTTTCAACTCGTAAACATTATTTCTCAGAAAAGGGGTCATCAAACTTTGCCAGGTGTTCGACCTTAGTCGCAATTGAGTCAAAGCAATAAATTTTGTTTTCACGTTCGATACACTCCTTCCCGTGCAGTTGTGGCTGCACCCAGCTATTTCGTCGAACATGTAAACCTCTACAGTGGTTTTTTCGTATTAACCAGCAGTGCGTAAGGTCGGACTGGCCTGTGTTACTGTTGTGGTAATGGGGGTGGGTCGGATGACGGCGAGTTTGACCACCAGTCATGTACTTTATTTGTTGTAGTTGGATGATTCCATTTTGTTGGGCTGCCATGCTGGGAGGGTACCCGCGCAGCCAGAGCATGTCTGTGGGCTGTTGACTGATTCGCTATTGGCGACGAAGTAACACGTCTTTCTTGTCTTTGTGATAAAAAGCTTCTAGAGCTAAGTGATTGGACGCCTTGCACCTCTTGTCACTTGTCACTTGTCTTGTCCCGTTATCACGTGGGTCCATTGATATATGCGTGAGTGGTCTGTTGTTTACAACAGATTCAGCTTCTGCTAGCGCCGTGAGTCAGGTTTCTTGCCTGAGAGCTCTCTGCTCGAGTAGTTTGTTAAGAGCTAATTTCTCTGAACCAACCTCTCTCATGCTCCTCCCGTGTAAGGTGGTATATCGTTACGGGCTGCTTTGTTCGCGTTTCATAGGTTCAGCCAATCTTCGGGCGTGTTTGTGAACATGTGGGTCCCTCAGTCTGAGCGATGGTTGCGAATTCCAATGATTTTATCGATAGGTGTGGGGTTCATCAGCAGCGGATGGACGTTCTACGACGCCTTTCTGGTAGTACCCGCTGTAGCTGATACGTATGAGGCCTTTCACTCCTTGCATCAGGGGATGTAGGCTATTGTGTACGCTGGGTATGCATTCGATGTGTACCCGCACTGCTATGAAGTTGAGAGTACGGCTAACATCCGAGGCAGGCCACGCTCCGGATGTTATGTGGGCTTGAGTTGCTGCGTATCCGGGACCGGCTTTTAAGGCCGAGACGGTCGCTGCAAACTCTCAGATTGACTGGCTAGTTATTGTCAAAGAGGGCCGATCTACAGTTGGTGTCCGCTCACGGGTTGTCGCATATCTAGGGGGGTCGGCTTTCGAGGTCGGGCCGGTCACTTCAAGTTCTTGGGCAGACTGGGTGACCGTCGTCAATCATGGTTTACCTCATATCCGGGACCAGCATTCGAGGCCGGGACGGTCGCTGCAAACTTGTCGGTGACTGCCTGGCCGCTGTTAATGGTGAGCTGAGCTCCAGATGGTTTCCACTCACGAGTTGTCGCATATCCGGGGGCCGGCTTTCGAGGTCGGGCCGGTCACTTCAGGCTCGTGGGCAGACTAGCTGGCCGTCGTCAATCATTTTGCTTCATATCCGGGACCAGCATTCGAGGCCGGGACGGTCATTGCAAACTCATCAGTGACTGGCTGGTCGCTTTCAAAGGGGGGCTGAGCTACAAAGGTTTCCACTCACGAGTTGTCGCATATCCGGAGGCCGGTTTTCGAGGTCGGGCCGGTCGCTTCAGGCTCGTGGGCAGACTGGCCAGCCGTCGTCAATCATTTGCCGCATATCCGGGACCAGCATTCGAGGCCAGGACGGTCGCTGCAAACTCATCGGTGACTGGCTGGTCGCTTTCAAAGGGAGGCTGAGCTACAAAAGTTTCCACTCACGAGTTGTCGCATATCCGGGGGCCGGCTTTCGAGGTCGGGCCGGTCGCTTCAGGCTCGTGGGCAGACTGGCCAGCCGTCGTCAATCATTTGCCGCATATCCGGGACCAGCATTCGAGGCCGGGACGGTCGCTGCAAACTCATCGGTGACTGGCTGGCCGTTTTCAAAGGGGGGCTGAGCTGCAAAAGTTTCCACTAACGAGTTTTTGCATATCCGGGGACTGGCTTTCGAGGTCGGGCCAGTCGCTTAAGGCTCGTAGGCAGACTGGCCGGCCGAGGTCAATCATGGTTTGCCGCATATCCGGGTCCAGCATTCGAGGTTGGGACGGTCGCTGCAAACTCATCGGTGACTGGCTGGCTGCTGTCAAAGGAGGGCTGAGCTCTAAATTGTGTCCGCTCACGAGTTGTCGCATATCCGGTAGCCAGTTTTCGAGGTCAGGCCGGTCGCTTCAAGCTTGTGGGCAGACTGGCTAGCCATAAAATGCGCGCTAAGGGTGCGCGTTATACCCCCGGCGGAGTATGAATGTTGGCTGGATGGCAGGCTGTTCAATTTTTTTTGTTGACAGGCGGCAGCTAATCGCACGGGGTGGCAAGGTCCCCCGTCGCTTGTAATAGCATATCAGGGTCTGGGTCAAGAGGTGTGGGCGCTGGCTTGGTTGCTTACTGGCGTGGTGACTGCGTTTTACCACCACAGCTGGCGAAGTTACTAGTTGCGCAAGCCTCAGGGCCACTAGCGCGCTCAGGGTATATGTTATATAGCCCAGCTGAGTATGCATCCGGGTCTGGATGGAAAGCTGTCCACTGTATTGGTTGACAGGCAGCGGCTCATTACACGGGGTGGCAAGGTACCCCGTCGCTTGTAATCACATATCAGGGTCCAGTTCAAGCGGTGTGGGCGTTGCTTAGTTGCACACTCGAGCGGGGACTGCGTAGGATACAGCCGGGATATCACTGGTTGTCACCGGCGATGTCACTGGTGATGTCGTTGGTTGCGCAGACCTTGGGCGCATTATACCTCGGATGAGTTGGTATACTGACTGGTTGCTGGGCCGTCCACTGTAGATTTTGACAGGCAGCGGCTTATCTCTCGGCTCTGCGGGGCCGGTGGGCGTGTGGGCGTTGCTCAGTTGCTCACCCAAGCCATGACTGCGTAGGACACCGCAGCCGGGATGTCACTGGTTGTGACCGGTGACGTCACCGGTATTGTCACTGGTTGCGCAGGCATTGGGCGCATTATACCTCGGCTAAGTTGGAGCAAGCTCAGAGAAACCAAAGGCAAGTGAGGCCCGGGGCAAAAGTTCAGGGACATCGGGGTCTCAGTGAGCATCAAGCTCAGGGCAGTCCGAGGCAAGTAGGCCCAGGTGGAGGCCAGCGACATCGGGGCTCCTCCCGTGGGCTTGGGGCAGAGGCACAGTGACATTGGGGCCACGGTGAGTAGCAAGCTTAGGGGAGCCTGAGGTAAGTGGGCCCGGGGCAGAGGCGCCGCAACATCGGGGCCAGGGTAGAAGCTCGATGCAAGTGGGCCCTGGGCGTAGGCTGGCCGCCCAATGGAGCCTGGCTGAGGAGACTCAGAGCTCGGGGAGATGGTGCCCATGGACTGCCCTGACATCAGTTGGTGTTGGAGCTGGCAGGTGCTCTGCGGGGTGCCAGCGTGTAACAGGGCGGGACCAGCGTCGTGGATGACTCGGAATCTCTCGGCCGCTGCACAGCAATGGCATCTCCAACGGGGCAGGACTGAAGGCGTGATGTGTGGATCCGGCTCGAAGGACCATTTGTACGGGACGTGTTTGCCTGCACAAGAAAAGACTGTAAATAATAAGCACCGGCACACATCAGTCCTCAACCTGGGTAATGATTTAAGTAAAACACCGTGAGGTGTTCTATCCAAACCATCATAATAGAAAGACGATTTAAATCAAAATTCACATTTTAATTACAAGTATTGTATTGGTATACAGAACGTACAAAGGGGTGTAGCTTATAGGTACTTCCTATTTTTTACAGCCAGCCCAATTCACAAGAAATAGTTATATGTATTTCAATACAACTGGGATTTAAAACACAGATAGAAAACTGATACAACCGGAATCCTTTCAGCGATAATTTCAGATTGGGGCACATTGTGCATCACCGCGCCATACGATACAGTAAATGGCGTGGGCGACTGCTGCAGCAGTAGCCAGTTCAATTGGTAGCCAGCAAGAATCGGCCAGCTTCTAGGTTGTCAGCATCAATGGCTAATTTAGTCGGTAGCCAGGAAGAATTGGCCAGCCTCTAGGTGTTCAGCATCAATGGCTAATTCAGTTGGTAGCCAGGAAGAATTGGCCGGCTTCTAGGTTTTCAGCATCAATGGCCAATTTAGTTGGTAGCCAGGAAGAATTGGTCAGCCTCTAGGTTATCAGCATCAATGGTTAATTCAGTTGGTAGCCAGGAAGAATTGGTCAGCCTCTAGAATATCAGCATCAATGGCTAATTCAGTTGGTAGCCAGGAAGAATTGGCCGGCTTCTAGGTTTTCAGCATCAATGGCTAATTTAGTTGGTAGCCAGGAAGAATTGGTCAGCCTCTAGGTTATCAGCATCAATCGCTTATTCAGTTGGTAGCCAGGAAGAATTGGCCGGCTTCTAGGTTTTCAGCATCAATGGCCAATTCAGTTGGTAGCCAGGAAGAATTGGTCAGCCTCTAGGTTATCAGCATCAATGGCTAATTCAGTTGGTAGCCAGGAAGAATTGGTCAGCCTCTAGGTTATCAGCATCAATGGCTAATTCAGTTGGTAGCCAGGAAGAATTGGCCAGCCTCTAGGTTATCAGCATCAATGGTCAATTCAGTTGGTAGCCAGGAAGAATTGGCCGGCTTCTAGGTTTTCAGCATCAATGGCCAATTTAGTTGGTAGCCAGGAAGAATTGGCCGGCTTCTAGGTTGTCAGCATCAATGGAGCAGGGATTGGCCAGCCTCTAGGTTATCAGTATCAATGGCTTATTCAGTTGGTAGCCAGGAAGAATTGGCCGGCTTCTAGGTTTTCAGCATCAATGGCCAATTTAGTTGGTAGCCAGGAAGAATTGGCCGGCTTCTAGGTTGTCAGCATCAATGGAGCAGGGATTGGCCAGCCTCTAGGTGATCACCGGCAGTGGGCAGTTCAGTCGGTAGCCAGCAGGTATTCGTCAGCCTTTAGGTTGTCAGCATCTGTGGCTGGTTCAGTCGGTAGCAAGGAGGAATTCATCATAATCTAGGTTGTCGGCATCAATGCAGCAGGGATTGGCCAGCCTCTAGGTGATCACCGGCAGTGGGCAGTTCAGTCGTTTGATTATAAGAGCCGGCACACGGAGACGCCCCATTCTTGTAATGATGACTGATGCGTCTGACTCAGATGATAAAGTGCCGGCCGTAAACAGCGCGTTAGAAATAGTTGTAATCTTTAAAATGATTGTGCTGTGATGGAGGAACAGAAGCGACTACAGATTTCAGTTAACACTCAGGAATTTATAATTATAATTTAACAGATCGCGTTTTAACTGTTTAAGGTGCTCCGTCCACTCACGTTAATTTTTGAAATTTGACTGCCCAATATTGTAATGTTTTTTGGTATTTATAATAATTTCTCTCGCAAGCCCTCTTGTGACGTCAATATCTTTTCCACGACTTGTTTTCGTTTCAGACGCAGGTGTTTTTTGGTGAGAATAATAATTTCGCACAGCGACTGGTTTGTCAATATTTTGATTTTTCTCCTGCTCGATTTGCTTAGTAACCGATAATTGTGGTGCATTTTCAACTCGTAAACATTATTTCTCAGAAAAGGGGTCATCAAACTTTGCCAGGTGTTCGACCTTAGTCGCAATTGAGTCAAAGCAATAAATTTTGTTTTCACGTTCGATACACCCGCCTTACAATTATGCCCAACCGTGTGCGGAAATAGCTCCCCTGCCTTTAGACAGGGGAGGCTTACAGACAAGGGGTACGGCCTACTAACAAGGCCGCTCTTGTGAGGTGTCACATAACAAAAAAAAACTTAGATTAATTTTTGGGGTGCTATGCCTTTTATTTCTTTAGCCAACGTTTCGGACAGCATTACAGTGTCTATCAAGAGGGCAAATGTTTTATTAAACAGTTTGCTGTCCGAAACGTTGGTTAAAGATGATTGTAGCGCAACAAGCCAAAATACCCCAAAAATACATCGCTGTAATAATTTAAGCGGTAAAAATTTTAAATAATTTCTCAGTTACTCTGATTTAAATTAGTTATTCAAAAATGTTTCATATCAACTGGGCTTTAATCTCACGTAAAATAAAAATTTCATCAGGTCTTAATTTTAACAAAATTAAATTACAATGTTTATGAAATTCGGTCAGCATCCAACTTAAATAAAAACATAGTGTAAAACAAATTGCTGTGTTATATTTCATTTTTTTAATGTTACGCCCCGTATTATGGCTTTTTCATTCCACGAAAATACATGCATTTTATTAGGAAGTTGTAACTGATACGTTCAAAATTATGAGATATTTTCCATAAATACTTTTAAAAAGCCAACACCACTTGTAGGCATATGCCTTATACAGAATATGAACAGACAGTTATTTGAAGATCCTATTCTATGTGTGAGCATCGAATTACGAGTATAGACACAAGAAAATCGGCTTTAACGTTATATTCCAAATGCTAAGAGCCGTGATGCAACGGCCAGTAATGGAAACGGATGATTAATGGTTAATTGTGATTGGATGGGTTCAAAAGCTAACAATTTATACCATCATGCCGTTTAATACACTAACAAATAGTAATGTTTCTGGTTAGGGCCTTCTCCATTTTAATAACAGAGAAATAAACACACAAGTCTCTATTAAGGCGATGCCATACGTAGTCATTCAAAATCATGTGTTTTTGGTTTGAAAATTTTGTCGCCTAGAAATGTATCAGATGTTTTAATTAAATATTGCGAGTATAATACATCTTGGCCTTTAAAATAATCGAGTATTTTTTAGATAAGTCTTTTTATAAGCCCAGAAAAAATAATGTAAAGTCCTATGAAAACTGCTTTAAAGTTCAAAATCTCCTACTTACGAACCCATTTTCGGTTATGATTTTATTGTATAGTGTGGAAAATTAAGTTATTTATAAAATGATCGAAAAAAAATTAAATATTTATGCCTGAACATCCACAAAATAAAATAAAAGGCACTTTTTGGCCATGTTTTTTTCTTGCATAAATCAAAACAGGCGGATGGTGTTAAGCGGGAATTTAAACCTTATCGCCATCTACGTAAGAGTTGTTAATGATAGCAGCTCAATTTAAAATATTACACGACGTAGTGCATCGCCTTAATTCATCATTCCTTGCATCAGAGTTATAACCTGTAGAGAGTACTGAAAGCATGGAAATGCCTTATCTGCTGCTGATTTTATTCTGTCTTCAGTTTCTTAAATCTAATGCCCACTTCCATTGGAAAACGCAAATATCCGATTCTCATCTTGAATACTCACGTTGCAAACATCTTGCGTACACATTGCTGCTGAAATCACGAAACCCGGGTCGCCACAAATCGTCGTTAAATTGTCGAAACATCAAAACTAGAATGCTATCATATATAACCTCATTCACAACCAAACAGTTGCTGAAGCTGTCATTTTTAAATCCTGTCATTATTTGTCGTTCTCAGCATTGATCTAAAGTATACGAATTGTTACAAAATGTCTGATACAAATGACACCATGTTTAAAGTTTTGACGAAGTGAGTTGGAACAACCTAGCCTTGTAGTTCGCGGGAGACTGGCGTCGTTGACGACTTTATCAAATGTCAGCAACGTTTGCCTCCTTCGCGCAGATGTATGGTGTTAGTCGCCAATATACACGAATCGTTGAATATTGGATAATTGCGTAACCATGTAGAAGAAAGGCCTAAGAATGCGGCATCGGCTTATATTCTACTAATTAATCTGCTCCGTAGACTCGTCGTTCAAACTTCACGTACAGCGACGTTTTTCTGAAAAATTACCTGAAGGGCGCTGTAAAATATATTTTCTTGAAAAGACCCTCCATTTTAAAAACCTAAATTTTGATCTCATTTCAACAAACGTTATAAATTCTTACAAATAAATCTTCTTTCAAGTTGTTGCTCCGTTAAAAAAATCATTTTTCTTTTAAGGCTACTATTCAATGATTCTTTAAGAGTATCCTTTGCACAAAATAATCTAAAAGTTATGTGAAGACACGCTGCACGTTTTTTCTTCAGTTATTGGATTATACTGTATATTATAGTAAACTACGAAAAACTTAATTGACATAAAGGTTGAATAAAAAGTCTTTACAAACTGTTCAATTTATTCGTAATGAAATTTAATGTGAACATGAACATGTTCCGCTTACATATACACAAACTTCGTCTTATATTAGGCGATGTATTTACATTGCTTCAAACTAGGAACTTTTTATACTACTCAGATTTGTATAAAGCAATGAGCACATTTTACTATGTAAAGCCACTCATTGTATTTTAATTTTCCGTCCTGTTCAAGTCTTCTAGGTACGCTAAAAGGCCAATTTATATTTTCAACAACGCAAATAAGTAATAAAACATTAACCTTCTCAATGCCGTGATTTGATTGACGACTTGTGTCGTAAAGTGTCTTTAGTACATTTCTGATGTGAGAATATATGTATGATCATTTTATTTGTTTCTCGAGGACAAGTGCAATAATAAATGATTACTTAATAGTAAGATAAAATTAAGTGAACAAGCATTACTAATTGACTGTGAAGATAGTTGTTACACAAATATATCTATGTCCAGTCTAATCATCAAATTATCCATCCGATTTTTTTTACCTATATGGTTTCCCACTGAAACATTGTAAGGGATGTTAGTTGCGTCCAACGTTAATATTTTTGAAACTCACTTGCCACAGATTATTATAATTGCACCTGCAATTATATTTCGCTTACTGGATCTCTTCTATATTTTGTGATAAATTATTGCTTCATTATCAGACGGATACGTTAATTGGAAACAAACTTGTATGTAGGTAGTCGTTGGAACCATTTCCGACCCCATTTTTAATACATCCATTTAGTTTTAAACTTTTGTTTTCGGTAATGATTGAATGCAAATCTTAGAAACGGAAATTAATCCACTTCCCGGTATCAGATCGAGCTAAAACCCAACAGATAGACTCGTTATCGATGACAATGCATTCTTCTATTCAGTGGCAAGCACGTACACACATGCTGACATATACGAAATATACGTATTTCAGCATCGGAATTTGGCGAGGTTAGTATTCTTGTTGATTCCAGTTCCCGGGTAAGAAGGTTCAATCCTCAGTCAAACCATTTTTTTTTTGGTTTTCAAGGCATTTCAAATCAGATGTACTATAATGAAAAATATGGTCTTTACGGGCTTGTAAATATATTTTTACTTCATGAAACATAAATACTACAAATAGTAAATTAAATACAGAATACAGTATTAAATTGTTTACGTACAGGTTGAGAACTTTGCTGTCTGTATCTTCATTAGTAAACGCAAACAGCAAATGAAAAAAAAATTGTGACTGATGCTTAGAATAACCATTGTTAATTTTTAATTTATTAAAAGAAAGACAAACATTCCCGGATTACGAATAACCCGACAATATTTGAAAATCTCCTACTACCACCACAGTAAGCTGAAAATGTTGCTTGTGTTGTGATGGAGGACTTAGTCAGCTGAGGAATTGAACACACTCCGCCTGGGTGGGACCCAAACATTTTTATGCAAAAAACGTAGACTTTTTTCATCTTCAAAAAAAATTAAGATAAATGTCTTATTTCATATGGTTTACAGATCGAAATATATAATAATTATTTATTCGCACGAACGATAAGAATTTTTAAAATGTGGGGGTGGCCATTTTGCTGTGCATTACTCGCTAAAGTATTGTAACCATTACAGCAGACAAAATTTTTTTGCAATTGGAATTGCTTTATTAGAATTTCTTCTTTGATTATCATGAAAAACCACCCCAAATTTTTGGCGGTATGAGTATGTAACACACTGTATAATGAACACATCACCAAAAGAAGTAAAAAAGTTGCTAGAACTTTCGAAATGTAAGCCTTAAAAAAGATACTTTCGGATTTCGAGGGTTAAGAATGTGAATGTAGAATGACAAGCGAGTCAAGAGGGTGATTTAGCCGTATCGGACAGATTGTCTTGTCATTATAGACCACTAGTTGCGAGAAACTAGAAACTGGAGGCTGCCGAGTGCCTTGAAACTATGAATAATAATAAATAAATAATAAAGGAATCTGGAGGGGAACCCCTTCACATACCCGTCCAGTCAAGAGTCTCGCTAGACTACTTCAGTCCACCTCTGACTTTTATTCCGCGTCCACATTCGAAACTCAAGTGTTTGATTCAATATTTCGTTAACATATTGTATACGCTACTGCTTCTCTCATATTATTTGAAGGATCTAGATGAACGCATTGAGAATAAATAAACAAAAGATACCACGGACAATCTTTAAGTTTCAATGATTGAATTCACGCTGATTTCTGTACCAGTGTCCACAATGGGTTCTAATAACACAAAACTTATAAACATACGTATATGGTTAGGTATTGTGCGCATAAAACTATAATATGAATTACTCTTCATTATTCGGTTTCATTATTCGCATTACAAAGCCTTTTACGGTAGCACACACCCTAATTCTGTTATATATGTCATATGTAAGGTCACAACTAGAATTTGCCTCAGCAATTTGGAATCCTCAATATCAAATGGATCGCATTGAAAATATTCAGAACAAATTTATGAAATACCTATCGTATCGTTTTAGTGACCATCGATTTGTCCCTGTCACTTTATATAAACGCAGAAAAATCTCTGATGCATTATTCTTACACAAAATCGTGAACTGCCTTGTTGATTCATTATATCTGTTAGAAAGGATTGCATTTCGTTGCCCCAAGCAAAACACCAGATCGAACGATTTATTTACAATACGACATTGTAAATCCAAATACGCGCAAAACTCTGTAATAGTACGTATCTGTGAAACTCACAATGCCTTAGGAGATGTACACATTTTCAACCATAACTTGATATCATATAAAATTCAGCTTAATAAATTAATTACTTAACATACTTTTATTTTATTCGTTTTTTTTGTTGTGAAAATTACATTATTATCACCCGTAGTGAATAGTATAGCTATGCGAAAATTTGTATTTTTTCAATTTGTTTTTAATTTTATGTATTTCTTTATTATGTTTATTTTTTGCCATTTAATATGTTGTGTAGGTAAAAAATACTAAATCAAAATTTAACTCAATGGAACATAATTGGTCTAGAACATTTTAATGTTTATTGTTATAATTTTTTACTGTACGAATGTTTGCTTCCTAAATAAAAAGAAATAAAAAAAAATACTCTATTACTACCTGAAGCCTCTGGCGTTTCCCGAGCAACACATAGTTTTTTTCAGAAAACGCTTTAAGAGAGGGGGTAAAGCATCGATTAGAAAAAGGCTTGAAAACTTACCCACCTCACAAAATGAGTGTTCAAGCATTTTGTGTCATTTAATTGTGTGTCGAATTATATTATTTAAACAATATTAATTGAGAGACCATCTTCTTATCAGGATTTAATTCTGGAACGTAATGTTTTTTTGCTATATTGAAACTCAATTATATATCGCGTTTGTTGTAGAAACTAATGAGAATAAGGTACCTGTACGCTTCACTTTGAACTGAGTTCTTAAAATTTTATTTTAATCAAACAACATTAATATTTTCCAACCGGACAGCGGAAATATAATTTCGTTGTATATACGTAACAAGTTAAATTGTGAACGCAACAATTCAAAAATTACGTACCAACATTTTTTTTTCAGTAAAAACATAAAATAATATATTTGCGGTTCTTACGTAATAGTTGGCGGTGTGATGGTGAGCTTAGTTTAGTCTGTCAGTTGATTTGGGTTAAATTCTCGGCCATGGTAATAAAATATTATATAAATTTAAAAAAATAGATTTTATATTTTCTTTAGCACTTTTTTTATGCAGGGATCTTTGATTCAGGGATTGAAGTTTACTTTGACGCTTAAAGTCCCGTAGTAAACGTTCGAAGATGATTTGAAAGGGAGATATGTAAATTCGATTGTTAGAGGGAGCGCGCTAATATTAAAAAACGATAATAATTAAGGCGATGCACTACGTCGTGTATATTTTAAATTGAGCCGCTATCAATAACAACCCTTACGTAGATGGCGATAAGGTTTAAATTCCCGCTTAACACCATCCGCCTGTTTTGATTTATGCAAGAAAAAAACATGGCCAAAAAGTGCCTTTTATTTTATTTTGTGGATGTTCAGGCATAAATATTTAATTTTTTTCCGATCATTTTATAAATAACTTAATTTGCCACATTATACAATAAAATCGTAACCGAAAATGGGTTCGTAAATAGGAGATTTTGAACTTTAAAGCAGTTTTCAAAAGCTTTATACATTATTTTTTTCTGGGCTTTTAAAAAGACTTATCTAAAAAATACTCGATTATTTCAAAGGCCAAGATGTATTCTACTCGCAGTATTTAATTGAAGTATCTGAAACATTTCTAGGCAACCAAATTTTCAAACCAAAAACCCATGATTTTGCATTACTACGTATGGCATCGCCTTAAGCGAAAATGGTGAAAGTATTTAATACAATACGACTCGTTTCAAATAGATCCAAAATCTCTCGGCAAGCACTTTAGTTGCATTTAAAGATACACTGTGAATTTATTCATGCCTATAACATATTAAGTACCAGAAAAAAACGTGCTTTTAATAATTTTCGGAGCTCACTTTGCGATTTTTTTATCGAGGGAATTTCATATAATCAGCGTTTTGGCATAACAAATGTATCGATATTATATTAAAAGATAACATATATTTTATTAAGTACTTAAAAACTTAGAGAGTTAAAGAGATACTAAATCGGTAGAAATTGTGTATGCGGAAGCTTATGTTAACTAACTGACTAACCTTCACGCCGTTTCTCCGCAGGGGTAGGAAGAGAAAACGGACCGCCAAACAACTCGGTCTTGACACACACTCCTTGCCTCATTCACATTCATACATCGTCTTGTACATACTCTTCTACTATTCTGAATCTTGTCATGAGCCGACTTAAGTATCTGATTCACTTGATCGTACCATGTCTTAACTTTGCATGCGGCGTGCGGGCGTCATCAAATTCTGCTACCATTCACATTTGTGTCATAAATTCTCGTTACACTCATTTCTTCGCTCACTCGTTCTACACGCCCAAACCATCTAAGCGTACCTTTCCTTATCTTACTCATTTATTACTTAATTTAATATCAATTGATACTGATATAAATAACAATAATATTAATCTACTGCATATAAATTGTAATAATAAATCTCTTATAGATATTTGGAAATCACACCCAAATAACAGTAGGTAAATTATAAAACACTTGTCAAAGTGAATATAAGTAACTACGCAGTAATAAATTGATCACATTTATATTAAAATGTTGCATTCAAGTACCTTTGAAGGTACTTGAATGTGAAGGTATTTTTTTTTAATAATTGTCGTAATATGTCACTGAAGTATTAATCATTATTTAATTAAAATTAAGTGTTTTATAGTGCCCTAACAAATGTAGTTATAAAGTATAAACTGCATACAGTTTATAGGTATATTAAATATTAATATGGTTAATATATTAACACTAAGACTCACATTAATATTAAGAACATTTTGTAAGTGTAAAACATGATGTAATTCACTCCATAATTGCAACGTTAAGGTTCAAAATCAAATTTAATCACATTTTTGTAAACATTTCTACCGGGCAACATTTTACTGCTTCGAGAATTATGAAATGCAAAATTATATCCGAATTATTATAGGTAAATGCTCAAAAATTTTAAATATTATTGTTATGATTTTTAAATGTCGTATCATTAGGAATGATCTAATTTTTTATTCTACCGTATTTGCTTATTTTATTAAAAGTGCATTTCATATGAACTTATTTAAAATTAATATTATTAGCGCAGAAAATATTATCGCAACTGGCAATCGCATAAATAATGTAGACTTTTGTAAAAAAATGTTTTTTATTATTTATTTACATAGGTTGTAATTTGAGGTTATATAAATTATGTAATATATGTAAATTTTTTATAAAGTTTGCAGTAAAAGAATCAAGAATTAAAAAAAATATTCTGTGATATTTCTTCAAATTTTTCCAGCTAATTGTTTCTAAACATATTTTTTTTAAATTCTTTTTTATTGTTTTTTTTTAATGTTTTGTACATTTATTAGAGCAAACGGTGATGTGATTAATAAAAATCAATGGTGATAGTACTATTTTTTTATTAATTTCGGCCACACGCAAGAGTTGTGCAAAGCAAATTGGCATAATATAAAATAAAATTTTGAAAAATATGAAAGAAAGGAAATAAGTCTAGGGTAATTACAAATAAAAAAGTATAGGAAAATTAAATGATATTAATGTTATAATTATTAAAGTATACTTTTTGGAAGGTTTTTCAGGAAGCCGTTTTTTGTATTCAAGAGCATTTTTGGAGGTTAATAGTTGGCATTAGGAGGGTGCATTGATACATCATTCTAGCATAAAACAATATACTATACATGAAAACGTTGTAGCACCCTTCGTGGCAGCGTCTTAACGCGTCCTAAACGTCAACCATTTGTGTTTTTTGGTATTTTCAAAGGAAATGAAGCAACATCCCTTTGAGATTATTTTTAAATTAATCAATCAACAATTTGAATAAACTTATCAACCATTTACTAGAAATTTATAATATGTGATTTGAGTGCAGTATGTTAAAAGTGAATATTCGGATATTTTGCTCAAAATATTCGACATCCGATCGGTAAATGCACCCCAGATGTTTTTGACGAAATTCTCGGTAACTCTGAAACGCCTAGCAAATGTTAGTAAGCTAAGCCCAGGGTAATTTATTATCCTGACTGTCGCCTTTTATTGCGGGCAGAATGCACTGCTTCAATAATCACCAGGATGGACCTTCTGAACGTCTGTATGAGGTGTGAGCACTTTATTAGCAGCATAAACATATCTCGACAGATGACAAACCACGTGCTGGCACTGTTGGTGGACGTGGTGGACTCTCTCGCTACAGCAACTGGTCCAGTTTCTTCACCACCTAAAATTCATGCTGCAGAGTCTAGATCTTCTATCTTCGTCGAACGTCACCGCGGTGCTGCCTAGGTCTGGTATCTGTGAGAGGATATTCTGCAGCAGACATATACCTGAACGGATGACGAACCTCGTGCTGGCACTATTGGTGGACGTGGTGGACTCTTTTGCTGCAGCAGCTGGTCCAGTTTCCTCACCACCACCATTCTTACTGCAGAGTCTCCATCTTCTATCTTCGTATCACCTATTCCTGTACTTCATTTTACTTAACTTAACTTCACTTTATTTTTGTAGTATTTATATTTTTTGTAATTCCTGCATCAACTGTAAAGCGCCCCTGAGATGACATCTCACAAAAGCGGCGCTATAAAGATTGTCCAATAAATAAATAAATGATGTAAACACTTCGATGGCACTTCAAAACCTCGGTAACCGAAACATTTGTCTGTGAGCGTTGTTGTACTTTTATAACGTTCCATTGGACTTGCGTAAAGTGGACCAATTTAATAAATAAATAATAAATACATCTGCTTTATTAATGCATTTGGAAGAATGTGTTACGTAAAGTATGATTTATTTACCTTTTTTATTACGTACTGTTGTGTAGCGGTTTGAATCGTAGGAAATAACAAAAATAATCGAAGCTACCACACGCTAGTTCTTGCGATCACCGCCAAAGAGTAGCACCCACCGGTCACACATTCTCGTCTTCAGTGTCCTCGCGGCAAATCTCGGAACCAACGGCCCACGCCGTCAGCTAACGCTCGCCAAAGCCCGTTTCCTCGCCCTCTCCAGAATCTGCCCTCAGCACGACAACACGTTGTTCAGAGTCTGGAGACTAACGACTAACGTCTGGATATTCACCCTTAAATTATTAAGACAATATAGCCGCCGAAAATTTCATCACCGATAGAAGAAAACTATGTAAGCTTGACCTTTCTACCCGCTATTCATGTGATTTTGTAAACTCAGTGCCAATTTCGTAACTTAAATTCAGAGAAAGAGAGAGAGATTACATAAGATAACTCCTTGTATGTTGCAACGTAGCTCTTTGCTATAATATAACGTTGAAACCTAACTTTTTGTCTTTACAGATCCTCTGTCTCGCTCTGAATGATGTGGCAGAAGATGATTGCTGACCCCACGCTTTGAGTAAGAATCAACATCATGCCTTTGTACAGCTAGTCCTATAATCAGGGACATAACCCTGATTTCAACTATGTCGATCGACTATTATTCGTAATTATTCGTATTTTATAGACTCAAGGAAATTTTAAACGCTGAAAAATTGAAAATGATCTACTTCTCCCTGGTGCAATCTGCAATCACTTATGGCATAATAGGATGGGGTGGTGCACCTGATACATTTATTAAGCCTCTACAAATAATTCAAAAGCACATAATTAAAGTCATATATAACAAAAATAAAACATTTTCGACCGACCTATTATACAAGGAATCTAAATTATTTAACATTCGTAAATTATTTATATTACAAACTATGAAATATCTATTTAAAAACAAAAACAATTTCAAAATAAATGAAAACAGAATGAGCAAAAGAACAAATAATATATTTTACACCCCCCAAACCAATACTAAATTAATGCAGACGCATAGCAGTTTCATTGGTCCTCGTACATTTAACCTTCTACCACTACAAACTCAAATGATAAATAAAAAGATAGAATATATTAAAGAGGTAAAATTATGGCTGATTGACGCAGATATTGAAACGCTTTTACTATAAATTTATTTATCCTTTCTACAACTCACTTGCTGAAACTTTATAAATTATTGTACATAATGTTTTTCTCTTTACTTTTTATAATAACTATAAACAAAAAAAAAACTTTTTCTACTAATGTATATTATACTTTAGGTACTTGAAATATAGTAATCGTTTTATATTACCCACACTCAGGCAGTCAGTGCCTTAGTGGGTTTTCATTTCTTTTGTAAACTATTTGGTATTATATATTATGTTATTTTATACTATCTATTAATATGTATAATATGTGTAAAGAAATGAAAATAAATAAAGTAAAAAAAAAAAAAAAAAAAAAAATCCTAAGTACATATACTGTATTATTGTACTGCCGCCCATCGTGTATTGCACGGACACGGGGGGCTGTATTATTGCACCGGCGCCCTTACACGGGGGCCTGTTTATTTCACTGGGACCCAACGCTAGATTACTATTTACATTGCAGTACATAGATATACCTTGAAATTATTAAAATTTTGGGTTGATACATAATTTTCTTTTATTTCCTAACGTTTATGTCTATCTAAAAATAATTCTCAACATTTTATAACGGTTTAATAGTAGAAGCGTAAAAAAGTCTAAATTCATAAATAAATTATCTCCAATCAAATGCTAATTGGCTTTTACATCACCAAAAAAATAAGAAGTTAGGTGGTACCTGTATTCCAAATTTTTATTAAGTACCTACCTGTTCTCGACATGACGTATTCAACGATTATTTTGATTTATAATTTATGCAGTGATCGTAACAGCTCACTTTTTCTACCAATCAGCGTATCTATACATCATTTGAATTAATACCGGAGGTCATATATCACGTTTTTCATACTTGCGTAGGCAGCAGTTGAAAAGATACAAGATACCGTATAAATATTTAATTATATCAAGCAGTCTCAACTGACCACTCAAAAATTAACGTCTTATTATTTAAAAAAAATATGTATACGAATGAGTTTCACGTACGTGGGCATATGTGCATTTCAGTAAATCGACAGAGTGGTGAATGCATATAAAACGTGATTAATAGAGGATTGGTTGTAAGAAAGTCTAATGCCATAATGTAATTTTAAAGAGTGAAGTAAATGATGATAAAAGCCGTGACAGAAGGTTTTTTATCATCTGGTACATCACTCAAATGACATTAAATAGTGAAGTGATAATTGATAAAAATCGTGACAGAAGGGAGAATATAGGAAAATAATTTGTTAAAAAAGTAAGTAATATTATAATTGAAGGATTGATAATTATTGCATGTTAGCTAAAAAGCGCAGATCCTGAAAAAATTACGAGATCTGAGTTTACTTGACAAGATTAACCCTGAGAAATTTAAACTAAAGAAATACACATTTCAAAGAATTAAAATAATTTTCTTTTGTATAGGTTGGTACTTTACGCCTGTATAAATTATTGAAATATCAGTTCCTGTTTTCAAAATGTCAAATAAAATAATTTTCTTCAATATTTTTCGCTCTATGGCATTCACATGGAAGAACGGACCCAGCACAGCATGACAAGAGGTATGGTACTGATAAATGAAATCTCTAGGTCTCTTGACATTAGCGTCGAAGGTTTCAAGAGTCATTTCAGCCAAGGACTCTTCTATATATTATTGTTAAATATTTAAAGTTATGTCATGTGTATTGTATAAGGATCGTATACATCTGTAACAAAAATTAAAATATATATATTACAGGTAGTTACTTTATCGCTTGTCAGAATTCGACACAAATCAAATTTAAAACATATCCATTGATCAGATTCACAACCACAAACACACAACCGAAATATGTACTTTTGATGGTAGTCAGAATAGAGGGTTCTGATATCAAGCCTGATGTATTCCGTCATCACCAGCAAAAAAACAACTAAGAGTTTGCAAAAGTCACATTATAATATCCGAGACCTTTCACCTACTGTAATAAAAAGTACATCAGAAGGTGAATTTTGCAAAATTACTAGTTGTTACTAGTACTTAAATACGATATATGACTGAAAAACAAATATTTCAAACACAATTCGGCTGGTTATCAAAGTGTTTTTAGGTATATATTTTTCATACTCACTTTCTAGTAATTAAAACCAACAAGCAATATGAATCAGTAGGTAACTACTATCTACCCTGCAGTGTCAACCATGTTTTTTCCTTGCATTACGTTATAGGTATGAGGACAGCGAAGATAAAAAATTACAGAAACATGACATCTGAAAATAATTTTTTCCAGAAACTATTGCGATCAAAAGTTAAGCTCGTAAAAACAGCGGATGGACAAATATAGAGTAATAAAAACCGCGGGGGTGAGTAAAAGTTCTTAAAATTAATGTAAAATGAACTTAATATCTAGACGACGAATATCGTGTTACACCAATCAAATCATCTACTCGTAATTAAAATGGAAGAGAAAATTAATTGGGCGATGTTTGAAATGTTTTGGCGATAAAATTTAATTCCAAAACAAATAAACGATTATAAGCCATGGGAACCGAACGATTTGAATTCGGAATGATTTGGAAAAGCAGTATTTGGTAACGAGCGTTTTGAAAAGTCGTAAAACAAGCAATGAATTCCAATATTGGAGAGGATTGAATCCACCATTGAACGGAATGCGATATGCGGTATTCACATTACCACTACCTACTCTTACTCTGAACGCTTACAAAGTTCAACGAATTCGTCCTTAATATTTTTGATTTATTTTGCTTTTTAATGAATAAATCTTCAAATAGTTTAAATCAAGGTGTAAATGGAGTAAGTTAGGTGCTGACTCTAGGAATCTTTCCAACTTCTTGCTGATTATATTACACTTCTTACTATTTTAACTTACATACAAAAGATAGGTACTTTAAATGTTGAAATTTTTACAAAAACATAAAAAATACATGATGTTTTGTAAGGGATAGAAAAACTTTAGGATAATAGTAGTCTTATGTCTGATAAATTCTGAGTTAGAAACATTTTATGTTGATTACGTGCACTTTATTTCAGAAAGATTTCAAGTGATTTTCTTTGACACGCCGAATAGTTTAGGTTCTTTCTGACTCAGCATTTTAAAAATATTGTAACAAGATACAAACATAACTATTTTCCATAATTTGTCATTGCCTGGATGTCGCATATAGAATATATATATATATATATATATATATATATATATATATATATATATATATATATATATATATATATATATATATATATATAGACAAATCAACGAAGGCATTCTAAACGTGCAGAAGTGAAGAATCTTCAATAAAATAGTTTCATTTAAAAGGATGATGATTTTGATGTGAAGTATAAATTGTTACCTTTCTAACTAACCCTAAACATATTATATCGCTCAGCCGTAAAATTGATGTATATTTTTCTTTGAACATAATATTCCCGAAACTTTGTAGTTACATCAAACACCGACCATACGGAATCAGGGAGATTTGAATAATTTATGCTCCAATTTAGAATCTCATATTTCGCAATTGACGCGGGAAGCTCTCTGATTGGGTGACCGGTCTGGCGACACGGACCAATGGCAGGCGTTCATTTTTCCACCAAACGATTTACCTTGCTCGTTTATCGGCTTAGTTAGAGCTACGCACATATTATGTCGCATGTCGCATACCAGTTAAAAATAATAAATTGTTATATATATATAGAGCATCAATGTAATTTTATGAGTAAGTGTACCCACGTTTACAAGGAGACCTGTTTTCAAATGAACTCATTTTTTAAATGCGGTAAGTATACATAAATGAAATCGTTCTGTAAATGCGGTAAGTATAAATGTACACATTTTGTAAATGCGGTAAGTATAAATGAAATCATGTTGTAAATGCGGTAAATATAAAATTTCAATTTTAATAAGTAGGTGGGTCCTCTTACCAATGATAAGTGTGATGTTATTGAAAACTGCTAGAAGAGTTTTTATTATTTATTTTAAGGTTGCGATTGTAATCTAAACTGAAACCTTCGTATGGGCCTAAGTAAAGTGAATGGAGGATTCGATAGGAAAATCTATAACCTTTAGTTCAGGTTTTCATATAAAAAACATAGGTGATATAGATACATTCAGTTGCCGGACCCGTGAAATATCAATACCTTTTTTTATTTCTTGAAAATTTATATCTAAAAAAATGTTATTGTAGGTGAACCTTAGCTTAGAAGGAAAAACCAAATACCTACAAAAGGTACGAAGTCCCATCACGAAAACAAAACGATTTGTAAATGAAAAATACATATCAGGAACCGAAGTATTATTATAAAACTCCAAAAGAATTCAACAAAATATCCATCGGTCCAATAATAGCTAAATGATTAATTGGCTTGGTAGTCTGAAAAATCGTCAAATAACGTCAATTCAAATTATATATACATATTTTTAGTACACTTATCATTTTACTAATAATAAATTATTTTATTTTTATTAAAATGTGTGCAAGTGCTATTATGTCTTGTCAGGTCGATATAAGTTCCTAGCTAGGCAGATGTTTTAAGGAACAAAAATTTCCAGTTATGCGTTGTATACAAATTATTCGGAATTTTAGCTTTGCTTCAAGCTATCTAATAAACATATTTTAAATTTTCATCAACCATTAATGAGTGGCAAGTGGTTATCAGTTTTTCAAATACTGATATTCGAAATTAGTTACTTTGGTTAGAAACATTAGAAAGATTAAAATATAATAACTTTTGTACATTTATAGTCCTTATTGAATTACCATCATCAGAAATATATTGAAACCATAAACTTATGGTTTTGCTCCAACCGTGTTTTCCATCAAAACAAAAATGAGAGATTTCTTTCAATCAAACTGAAAAATTCTATGTTTAGTAAGACATTTGTAAAAAAACAGTAATTAAGAAAAAAATACTTCAAATCAACACATAAAAAAGAAAGTTTTTTACTGTACATAATACATAGATTGTCAATTTTTAACCTAGATGCCAGCTGGTGATCTGGCAATTAACCAATTTCAAAACTTTTTGGTTTGGTTGTGAACTGAACCTTCCTCCCAGGGACTGGCTCTTAAACCACCGTGAATTTTTAAAATGTCTTTTAAAACTAAAAAACAATGATTTGACTGGGGATTGGTCGTTTATTCTCAGGAATTGGAATCAACCGCGCTAGCCACCTCACCAAATGCCGATCGGGTATGACATACATTTTATTTCGCATATTAACTGTTATAATTTCCGCGTGTATATGTGTAATTACCACCAAATGTTGAGAGAATAAATTGTCATCAACAACGAGTCTATTTGCTGAGTTTCAGCTGCATCGAATATCGACAAATAGGTTATTTTCCGCTTCCAAGATTTGTATCAATTTACTACCGAAACAAAAGTGAAATTCTAATACATGTTTATAAAAAAAATAAATAATCTTCCTGAAGTACGTTTTTGTGCAATCTGTCATTGCAATATTGTTAATTTGTAGGTACCTACCATTCTCTTCTTTCATTTCTATTGTTTCTTTATATGTTGTTTGTTGTGATGTTATTGGATAAAAGTTTGTAAACAAATGCAATAAACGAATATAAAAAAAAATGTTGGTCAGTACCTTGTTATTTATTTTTTTTTTTTTTTTATTGTTATTGGTAAGTACAAAGATCAATCCGGGTTCGAAAGGTATAAAGATAGACAGTGATGGGTAGGTACTGGGTACCTACTTAAATAATCACTATATTGCAAAGTGGATAGTAAAATAAACACTTTGTCAAGAGAGGATTAATGTCACCTGACACTGACAGAAAACATCAGAATCGAACCTACTTACATAAAAAAAACATCTGCGAGATAATGTTTAAAGGTTAAGCACTATGAACTTTTCAATAGGAATTTTATTTCTATCAAAGACATTATAATTTGAGTAAGATTAAACACAGCTATAAAAAAATATATTTGATTAATCCTATTTTTTCTTAAAGTTTTAAATTGGAGGTATGTATTTATCCTGGGTCTTAAAGAAGCTCATCTTATGCGAGAGGCTGCACCCGAAAGCTGGAAGGTTTTTTGTTCTTTTTTTTGTAAAGCTCCATACAAGAGGCCATGAGGAAAATAATTACTCTCATAGCCTATGTCATCTTTCGGAATACTCTGTGAAGGGTCTTTTTTAAAAGGAAGAGAACGAAGTTCTGGAAAGGACAAAGGTACTCGTATGAGGGTTAGCTAGGAATCTGGGGGTCCGTGTATCCAGAAGTGACGGATGCATAAATCCATTCCTCCAACTGCGGTGTAAGGCGATGTTCTGAGAATCCTGCTGAAGAGGTCAAAAGGTCTTCCTTAATCAGTCTCTTCCAATGCCGCCTGCCACGCAGTTGTTAGGCAGACGCATCTGTTGCCAAGATCCAGACAAATCTCACCCCATGAACCCGAGCAGCTCTGCTAAGTCACCTAACGTAGCGAACCACTCGGGGTGACCTATGGCAGAGGTTTTTAGAAAAAAAAAAGATTTATGGTTTCAAAGTATTGGCAGGAATATGACTTAAATCTTCATTTAAAAAAAATATAATATATATAATAGAACTAGTGAAAAATAATAATAATTGTTATTGAAAAATCACCATATCAGATTTTGTTCTCAATGATTAATCCTTAATTTTAATTTAAACAAATGATACACATTTCAAATACAGAACTGAAATAATTTTCTGGTAAAAAACATAATTTCGGCAAGTACTTTTGTAGTAATTTTGAAAATTAAAATTAACATAAATTTCTGCTAAGGCATCATATTATAAGGTAGGTACTGTCGGAATTCTACACAGAATCAGATCCAATTTTGAAAATGATCTTAATTAGAAAAATTTAAGTTCATTGAACAGAAGCTATAACCACAGATACACAACCAAAATTAGTATTTTTGATTTGTTCAAGATTTTTCTAAACGGGTCCCATATTTCCACGCGTTGAACTTTTTTCTAAGAAAGAAAATGACACGGAAATGATTTTTAAAGTAAACTCACATTTAGCTGTTTGAACAACTCGCGTATACATTGGTATTTAAGATATATCCGAGTACCTACATCTCCTACGAGATATGTCAAACATTGCCTAAAGGGGTAAAACCGAATCTTCGAGACGACGCTCTTGCACGGGATAACACTTCATTTGCCCAGCCTCAAAAACTTGTGTTTCTACTCTCACCAAAATTGGCAATGGATATAAATAAAAATTAATTTTTTTTATTTTTAGTTTAGTTTTGTATTTTTCTTTACGTATATTTTTATAGTAAGAAAAACAAATTTTTCACTCTTAAAAATATAAAGACTTGTTTACTTTCATTTTTAATTCCTTCAATAGAAATCAATTCCAATGTTTCACATCTGCCAGGCGTCCCGTGACGGCCATTTTTATGCGAAGTCCATCAAATTTCGATTCTCAAACCGACAAAATACATTGAAAGAGCATACATATTTTTAAAACCATGAATTTAATCTGCAACTCTACAATTGGAAAACTTTGTAAAGGCGTGAGATGTCGGTTACATATTATTTTCCCAAGGATGTCCGTAAACGTTTAATGCTGGTAGGTACTAGCCGGAAACCGATCCCATGACCCGGGAATACAAAGTGAACGCTTTGCCTCTATGGCATCGGTGTTGTCCGTACTCTGCATAGAATATGAATTGGCAATTAGTCAAGAGAAGAAATTCATTGCGGCTGACCCGAGGAGATGTGATACGATGGAGACTTATATCGTTTAACGTGGCCCTAGTATGAATATCAAACAAGAATTTTGATGTAAAGAAAAATGAAATGAAAAAAAAAACAGTTTTTGAACAAAGGCAAGTTATAACAAACGACTATGAGCTTTTTTAATAAAAAAATACCTGCCCATTAAAAAATATTTACGGGTACTAGCTAACTGGACGAAATAAATTAGGAATCAGTTATTACTATTGAACTATGCGTCACGGAAAACACTAGTCTGAGGCAGTCAACTCTTAGATTAGCATCATCATCAGTTGTAAACAGACTGATAGAACCTAATATAATAAGGTTGGTGATCACGCTTTGGGAGCATTTGGGCTGAAGGCTTGGAATCAACTATATCTAAGATCCTAAGATCCATAAAAAGTCCAACAGAATTCAGGTCTAAACTAAAAACGTACCTTTTTTAAGCTGTCATACCCTTAAATTAAATATACCATTCCGTAGAGAAAGTCCAATTATATAAAATATTCCAATTATATCCTAAATTCTGCATCTAAATTTTAATGTTAATTAAGTGTTAATCTTAAGTGACCTACCAGGTAAATATAGTACTGTTTATTATCTCCATATAGTTAGTAATAATAGTTAGAATAGATCATTGTAGAAATTAACTAACTAACTACCAGGGTTAGGCAGAGAGGACGGACCGCTAAACAACTCGGTCTTGGCACACACTTCTTGCCTCTATATTTTTATAGCACCCTTGAGGTGATTTTGCACAAAAATGGCGCTCTACATATTATCCAAATTTATGATTATTATTATTAAAAGGATTTATAGTGTGGTATCGCAGATAATACATGAAATTCTCTGAGTGATTCACACTCTCGTCACATTTGACCGATATTTACAAAATTTATTAATTTATATTGTCTTACGTACAGTTGACATAATATGTCCACTTATACAAAAAAATGTGAATAATTAGTATTTGTATGGGTTAGTAGTAGTGTTTTGTTAACACCTCACTAGAAGAACCTGTGCTGAGGTGTTCGCATGTTTTAGGTGAATTATTATGGCGTTATAAGAAAAACACAGCAGCATTCTTAAGATCCTCGAGGAGGATATTGTGGTTCTAAAAATGGCGGCAGTATTGTATACAAAGTAGGTAAGTAGCAGTTAAAGTTCCTACATCATAATATAAAGAGAAGCAGTGGAGTAACAATTTCGTTAAGAAGTGTACTTGACGATGTAGTTAAGATGAAAGAAGAATAAAACGAAATAAAAGTAGACGATAATAAATGCAAGTACCTATGTCGAAACATCCCCAAATATAATATATAACAATTATAAAACATAATATAGTGCGTAAGCTGATCAGTTGATTAAAAGAAATTTAACAAGAATCAGCATTTAAGTGCTTATTTACACAGGGCAGTTGAACCGCGCGGTTTGGGGCCGAGGGACCGCCGAGACTTTCGAGCCGCGCGGTTGCCGCGCGACTGAAGTGTATGAACAGCTATAAGAGCATTCAGCCGCCGTGCGGTTGTCGAGTGTTTTCAGCCTCCATTTTCAGCACTTTGTTCTATAGGTCGGTATGGGTGCGTTCAGATAAGGCGATAATCGCGCGATTCCAATATTGTCTTATTTACTTGAGCATCTTCATAATAATTCAAACGGAACCACGCGGTTACCGCCATGAAAACAACGATTCTAGTTTTATAGAGCGTTGCGGGCACTCTGGTTGCGGGCACTGCGGTACGGACGTCACAACGCCGCTCATAATCGGCACTCGATTTTATTTATAGATGAATGATAATCATAAACTAACAAGATCCGACAGCAATCGTTAACTAACCATTGCTGTCTGAATACCATGGCAAAATTTTTCGGATCAAAAAGCACAATTCACAACCATGAGGTTGAATGGAACCTAAATAAGCACCAACGGGGACCGTTCAAATGTCAGAACATCGAAATAGCGCTAATCGACGATTTGACGTTCATCAAATGTGACTATAATTTTAAAAAGTATAGCATCTTAAAAAAATGGTTCTGAGCTCCGTTAAAATGGGTTGTTTGTATTTCAGAAATTTTAATTGTGAAGATATATATTTTTGGGGTTAAAGTTTAGTCCACAGGGGTAGATGCAGATACGATGATCACTAAAGACATCCATCCTCCTTCTTAAATCCTTGGAATAACCTGTGCCTGGCGATCTTAATGACGTCACACATATAATATTATTGGGTCCGCTCTTAAAGTCTCATTTCTCATGCTTTATTTCAGGTAATATATCACCTGCATTAATTGACCCGGGCCAGGTTTTTCACGGCTTATAGAACTACAGAAGATGCAGCTGAAAGATTTCAGCGAATCCAAAAAGTCTAATTATTGAGAAATTATTACCTGTGGTAGGAGAGATACTAATAACTAAGTACAAGTTCTCCAAATTTCAATTTATGAGACACACTAAGAAGAAGAACAAAAAGTGAAAGATGATATTTGCAAGTTGCTTGCCTATTCCAATCCAGCCATATTCATTTGACGAAACGCGTGTTTCGATTGTGAACGGTCGTCAGTAAATAAAATTTAATTATTCTTTAATGCTATTTCATCAATTTCTTTTTGGCTCAGTTATACGCCACCTATTGGTAAACCAAAATATTATTTATATCACCCGATCGTGCAATGAATTGGTATGCCCGATACAATGAATTGTATCAGGCGGGGTCCCTTTATACACATTTTGGATGCTGTGCTTCCCTTGTTTTCTAGGCTTAAAATAATTATAATAATATTTTCTTCAATAATTGTAAAATCACTTTGTGGTATCATTTTGGTTTGAATAATAATAATTATTAATATTTATGTATTCAAAATTTGAAAAAGCTTTTGGCTTATTTTTTTCTAGACGTAAACAACACTAGATACTGCAAATTAATGACACCGTCCTAACCTCAGAGGTTTTACATACACAACAAAGATACGACGCGACGCACAGACCGGGTCGAAATACAAAATATAATATATTCTCAATGATCGAATATCGCGTAAACACACAGACACCAGCCACAGTGTGGAGTTCATTCCGTATCCACGAAACTAAAGGAGATCGATATCCGCGCATTCGACAATAGCATCCAAAGCACAAAAAACGACTTTAACGCTTGTTGGCATAATGCACAGCATAGTATACCCGAAGCGAGTGGGTTGTTTAAGTATGATTAGGAACAAACCGATTGAAACCTGGAATATCATTAGATGACCTATTTAATTAATTTAATTTTCGTTCTGTAATTGATGCTGTGGAGCAAAAAGTTTTTACATAAAGTTATTTTGTAAGTAATTGCATCTTGTTCGTGGGCTAGTCTACAGATTTGAATATCTAATATAATATTTAATAGTAGGCACACAGTTCAGTATCTTTTAAATGACACGTTACCAACCGCTATCGGTGTATACACCCTATAATCCAAATTAATGATGCAACTAAATTAGTAAAATTATTTTTAGTTCGGGATAATAATGTATACTATTTCACTGAATACATATTATTTTGCTTGTGTGCATGGTGTTTATATACCAGGTTGATATTTATTTTCTCGATGGATTACAAGGGCTCTCAACTGTTACCATGAAAAAAGCTTTATGTAAATATTTGATAAAGAGGACTTACAAGGATGTCTTAATATTCGTTTTCCACTAATCGAATCGCTACCATAAACTAATGAATTTATCATGCTCTAAGGAGCTAGCATCATTGATCTTCGGTGTATCGGTGCATGTGCGTGAAACTCGACGGACACGAGCAGAACACCCGTTCACAGTTGTGTTAGCTTCATAAGAACGGATCGTTTCTTTATTCTTCACTCATTTTTGTGAATGTCGGCTCGTATGTGAAACGAGCTACCGGTATCTGTTTTTACTTCTTCATATAATCTGGGCCTTTTCAAGAACCGCATTAATAAATTCCTTCCTACAGCTCTTATCTTAACCCGCCTCATAAAGCTACCTAACCGTTCAAATGGCGCTCGTGTTAGGTGTCATATAAACAATATTAAAAAAAACCACTGCTTTGTTAGCAATTTTCAACAATTGATCTGGGCCCAAATAATTCTTTGTGACTGTCTCATAATATACTTTTAAGATGTTCATGTTTTTGATTCAAGAAATATTCATAAGTAGCTCAATATGCACCAAAGCCCCTAAAAACAAACAACATAAGATCATTGGTCGTGAAAATCTGGAATCATAATATCTGTCTATGATATTTCCACAAAAGGTTCAACATTTAACTCGTTAAATATTATAAGGCCATCTCGCTAATGTCCCTTTCCAGCTTCACACACATTTGTCAGGCAGTTTATTGGATGACACCTCACAGCCGCAGGTTTTATGAAGGCAGCTTATTAGTGGAATGGATTCTTTGACTGCAGTGAGTCGGGGTTATCTGTGCACCACAGGGCCATAATAGCGGACAGTGGTCGGGCAAACAAATAATACAAATTAAAACTTATTCTTGAATTAATAAACAGTGGAAATATAACGTTCGATAATAATACTCAGAAGTGGCATTAGTGTGCACCCTGAATCAGGGATGGGAATAAAAATAATGGATATTTTACATTTTACAGGTGTTAAGGGACGTACTTGACTTACAGTGATTATTACTTACAGTTACTTATCAGTGTTTTCCGACATTATTTGGAATTAGAAATGTATATCACATTTTTAGATCTATTTTTCTTTTTCTTGACAGCTAGGGTAGATAAGAGGTGTTGGGTGGTTACACAGCTGAGTAACCACCTAGTCACAACATGCGTAAGAGTTAAATAAACAATGTTTTTGAAAAAAAAAAAAAATTTTGATATAGAATAAGTGTCACCGGACACCAAAGTTTCTCTTTCATTTTTTACTCGAAATAATGTCAGGAATCACTGTTTTAAGTAAGTCAAGAGACAACATCCTGTATATTACAACAATCAGCGGAAAACAAATTTTGATTGACTAACTAACTAACTAACAATCACGCCGTTTTACCGCAGGGGTTGGCAGAGAGGACGGACCGCCAAAAAACTCGGTCTTGGCACACACTCCTTGCCTCATTACATTCATACATCGTCTAATGTATGCTCTTCTACTATTCTGAATCTTGACATAGCCCGACTCAAGTATCTAATTCACTTGGTCGTGCCATGTCTTCCTAGGGCGTCCCCGACTTCTAAAATATTCATTATACTTTGTGAAGATCGGTTTGAATCTTTTTTGTCATATTCTGTTTGATTAATTGTTCAATTTGTTTGTTGGAAGTCTAATTCAATAGATTCTTAGAACCTATATAACATCACTATTATAACGGAGCTAAATATCAGTATAATATACATCGCTATATTCCACACATCCTGGGATAAGTCGTTGACAATAATTAAAAGTTTTCGATAAAGACGCATTATGAAATGCGACTACTTACTTGAAATACGTAATATTTGGTATTAAAAATTGGGATACTAATCTACGCTAAGCATCGATTATCTCAACTCTGGACAAGGCGGGTCTTACAAATTCGATCGAATAATTCTGCCTACCAATTGGTAATTTCATAAGCAAACTCCCCATTGATTCTGTTTGGTCAACTTGGATCTTTTGACTACAAATAATGTACTTTCTTTTTGAAAAATGTTTTCGTAAGCATATTTAGAAATCAATAATATTGGTTTCAGTGTCATTTTAACGTCCAAGCGCCATATCTAGACTTCGTTGGCAAACGGCGCTAAGTGATTCATTACTATTAAAAAAAAAACAATTTAAAACCCCATATTGTAAAATATTTAATGAGAAAAATAATATATTGTCTAACCCTAGAAAGTTGCGTGTTGAATTATAAAAGCAATAACCTTTTAACAAATACGCTGCATACTCATAAGTTCAACCCTAATTTATTTGAGTTTCGTGCGGGTTTCATATGGCGCTAAAGAGCTTCTCTCTCAACAGGGGAGGTCCTCACCATCATACATAACTTGTGCCGTCTGGACAGTGAGAACATGTCCCTTTTGTTTTGTACCACCTTTAATGCAGAGGTTTTATAAGGCATCATATCAAAGATGACGTTTATCCAGTTATTGGTGGCTTATTTACGAGCGTTATGAGTGTACCAACATCTTTAAGCCACGATATTCCAGAGATGAGATGAGTTGAGACTTGAGACAACAACTAAACCATATTATTTATGTATTTTATAAATTGGAAATCATAACAGCTTTGAGTTATGTATCTTGATGGTTTTCAGGTGAAATCAATATTAAAACGTGTAGCGTAGTAAGATGTAACGAAATCACGGTCCTAATCACATTCTGAGGTTATTGTTATTAAAACATGATAACTAACTATCGAGTAACTCAATACTGAACGGCGTTTTGAATATATCATACTGTTATAAAATGGCAATCAGAGTTTTTTACCTGTCCCATCTCTCAAATTTATCTGAAAACAGTTTTTTTTGTACATATAGGTATCGATTGCACTATTATATAATAAAACGACGGTATGTTTGGCATTCTAAAATTTGTAAAAATTGAACTATGTTTATGGAGTCAATTTTCCTCGAACTAAAAAATACTTTAAACAATATTAATCAGTCAACTGAGTGTTCAACCAATGTGCGTTTTTTTAGTAATGCCTTAATGATAGAACTAACATTGCCATATTGTACGTTATAGCCGATAATGTTACGAGGTGAATAATTGCAAATTTTATTTTAAATATTTATGGTCGATGTCAGAATAATGCGAATAAATTTGTCAAAACTATCAATTGGAAATATTAATTTCCAATTAATGGACAATCAATATCATTACGAAAATTATTTGGGATATAAACAAACACTTAATACAATAGAAGACCTGAAATAAAATAAATAATTCAATTTAATAACTTAAAGAAGCAATTACTTTTGCATCTAAAGCAATGATTTAATTATTTTTTTAACTATCTAAAGCAATGATTTAATTATTTTCTCAATTCAAAACACAATATAATGTAATTAAGGTAAATGTCATTAAAGTGATTCGTTACTATTTACGACATTTTACCAAAATCTAAAAAAAATTTAACAAAATTATTATTTTTTACAAAATGTCCTTGTGCAGTGTGCACCCCTTAAAAGTAAGTACGTCGTCATTTGAAATGATTACGAATATTGTAATTTAATATTTTATTAATATCTCCACAGGTGTGATCTCCAGGCTTAATCACCAAGGGCTTAAATAACGTTTACATAATATTTCTATCACAATTCAAAGCGAATCGATATTTAAAAATAAACACTAATTCTCATGGAGACGAATATTTCTATGATCATGGGAATCAGAAGGCCTCGAAGGGTTCATCGTTTATTTTAAGGAGCTTTCTTCAAATTATCGATACTCCTTAATTAATCTTACCAAGTAGTCGATGTCAAAATTGGTATGAAATATTAATCACCAACATAAATAGCATTGCTTAACTGTCTTGCATTTTTAATTTTGGACTGAAAAAGGGTTTGAACTGTGGGAATCATATTATTAACAAGGCATTTCGAAGTGGTAGGTGTAATTTTATTTTTTTATTTCGCAAGAATTAGATTTTATAACCAAAATTTCTCGCAAAAACGTGCAATTTAATAATCATTGCTATTTTCTACACCTTCCAGGAAAAGGAAGATTTGGTGAGATATTTGTAACTGTTTTTCCGTTTGTTTTACAGGGTTCTACGACTAAATAGAATTTGTCAATACAAAACAGAACACTATTAAACAGTTGCGAAAAATCATTAAAAAAACTAATGTTGCATAACCTATCCTTACCTAGTTAACATAGTATTATTTTTTTTAATCATCATTTTTAATGATTTAACGATCTCAGAACTCTTTTATTACTATTCTCTTTCAGTTATCGTTTTAAACTATATAGGTACTTAATATGATTTTTTTTGGTAATTACGGAGGTAGGTTCTATTGTACTAGAATAATTTATTATGCACTCAGATATTTTATTTTGGAAAATACGTCGACAAGGTGGATTGTTGACTGTTTTGTGTTGAATATGCAAAATTAGCAGAAACGCTAAAACAATGCAGGAGTAATTGCGGCCATAACTTTGATAGATTTAAAAAAATCACTTAGCGTGCACTTGTGACCCCGGTTTTATCATAACGGTGCTGGGTGATGGCGATGTTCCCATTGAAAATAATATTCCCTGGCTCTAATCGATAGAAGGGTCAGATTCACCCTTTAAGTCGGCCATAACTCATCTTTAGAACGCTCGTACCTCCGCCCTCCATCATCGTCCGGATAATGCGAAAAGCTCGTAGCGGAGATGTGGTGCAATAAGTCTAGTTGGTGAACCATCTCGCTATTAATCCACGGATGCTGGCAGTTGGCATTTGACCCAAAACGTGCGACACCTATGGGAATAAATACCAGTTACAAGTAAGGTATTGCCTACATAACGTATCTGCATTACTCCGTACACTGTTCTGTACGCCCGTAATCCCACCGACTCGACTGGAAGGGTATTAGGTATACTCGGTCGCATAGCCATACATTCAGTCTGTTCCTCTGGAGTGAACCTGGCATGAACTCGTTTGCAAGAGGTAATGGGATGGGTAAAGCATGGACGCAGCCGCATAGCTAAAATACGCTTAAATCACTTCTGATTTTGCAAGGCGCAAATACTTGGAGATGTCGAGATGTGATATTGTATATGATCATGCAATCATCATTTACAAAATAAGATAAAAAAATCAGTGGTTGAAGAAATTTTTAGTAAGTTACTGTAGTGAAAGACATTAAAAAATAAAATATGTAAATATAATTGTTTGTGTAGACAAGATTGTTTGAGATTAGAATAAAAAAAATCTAAATAATATAATATGAAGGGTAGGGATCCAAATTCAAAAATTCTAATTTCGGCTATGTATTCGTCCGTGTAGCTCTTGTTTAGTGAATGCAGAATTGCTTTGAATTTAAGGGTCATTTTAAAATTGGAACTGATTGTGTGAAGAATTCAGATGAGCGATAAAGTATCTACTCACAATATAATATTTTTACCAGAAAATTGGTTTCATTATATTTTTTTAAATTGGAACTGATTTCTCAAGAATTGAGACTATTTGGTATTATTTCAAGAGCTGGTTTTGTATAAAATGAACAACATTATCACAGGTTCTGTGTCATAAACCAAAAAAAAATAAGCAATGTAGCGTACGCAGAGATTTATAATACATTTAGCTTTGGGATGAAAGGGTTGGGTTTGTTGGAAGAAAATGCCACCTGGTAATAAACCCGCCTCTATTCTAATGTAATCAAGATGTTTTGTTTAACTGTATATAGTGTTAGTAAATAAGAGTATTTTTCCGTTTTATACCGTTATTCGTAATATGTTTCGTAAATCATTCGCCCATGCATAATTCATATTGATATTTCTATGTGTGAAAAATTAAAAACTGTTGTAAATTTAAAACATAAAACTCGATTTTATGAATTTCAATAACTCACTTAAATTGATCTTTAATATTTTCATGTTCTACTTGAAAAATTGTGACAAAAAGACCCAAGAGATTAAGGAATTCCATTCAATTTATATTTACCAGTATTTTTTTTGTAAATGTCAAATTCATAGTTGAAATAATTTTGAATGTTTGCATTCTTCAAAACCCAAAGTAAAACCATTCACACTCTGGTCGGTATGATAACAAAAATAGTTTTTAAACCCTAGTGTGCGAGTATACGCAGCGCTCATAGGGCGTGTAAGTTTCACGGTTGTATTAATTCTACTTGTAATTATATTATAAACTTATAATGAAGTTAAATTAAGAATAAGAGTAAAAATCACCGTTTGTTGATCTTATGAATATATGTCTGTTTAAGCCATAATATTTTTCACCTATGTTCCTTATTCATATCAATTTTTCAAAAAAAAAAATTGATTAGTATTTTTTTCGATAATGACCTCCTACCAAATGAAGAAATTCAATAAAATTCCCAATAGTTCCCGTCCCAAGATTTTCTGAGATGCTACCAGTGTAGGAATCTCCTTAGCCAGTCATAAGGCATACTTTAGTATTAGTAACAGCAATTTATTATCGAATAATATTTAATTTTGTCCATCATAAAATATGAATTTACGGTGATCATGGATGTAGGCCCGAACTATTCGTATGATAATCTGAGAGACCCAAACAATTTATTGTCATTATTGCTGCGACCGTTATTGGTACAACCTTTTGGGTATGGGCTTAAATTGGTTAATGGTCGACATCGTCGTTTCACAAGATTGTTATATTATTTCATACCCAATTAATTCTAGAGAACGTCGTAAATGGTGATGATCAAAGTTTATATGCCAGTATAACGTTGATTATTGATATGCTTCTGGAAAGTAGAGCCGCTAATATAACTAAAGAGTGGGAAACGTCATTTGACCTCAGAACAGGTAACGTAGTGGGCCTACTTAGAAAAACACTTTTTATTTTATTTATATTAACTCCACACAGGAGGCCCTGAAGAAAATAATTTCCGTCAGGGCCTATGTCATCTTTGGGGATGCTGTGTGGAGGGTCTTTTTGTGGTGAGGAAGGAGTGAATATGGGTCTTGAAGAGTCCCATGTTGTAGGAGGGAGGAAACACAGAGGCCGGCAGTTCGTTCCACAGCCGAGCTGTTGAACTTCAGAACGAATCGTAGAAGCGACCCGTTCTCATGTGACAAATGTTAACCGTGTACAAATGTTGGGCGCGCGTTTGGCGTGTATCCCGACTACGCACCGGTGCCGAAGGGATCAATGACGCTAGTTCCTCAGAGCATCTTCCATTGTAATACCGAAACTGTTTACACAAAATATTAAAAATGAATCAAATGATTTTTTACTCATCTTGTTATATCGTTGACTGAGCTTAGGTAAGTAATCTTTTAATTCGACTGTTTTGCATTTCACCTGTTTGTATATTTTATTTGTAAGTTCCTTTTCCGTTTCAATATGGCCATTTTAATAATTCAGTAAAGATATATATATATATATATATATATATAAAAGAGAAATCGTCGATTTTATTTGGAATTTCTTATTCGCATTTTTTTTCTCAACATTATGGTACCTACCTGCCTGCGGTATGTTTTAAAAATAATTATTTGTCATTGAGACATTAACTTTTCTTTGGAAACATTGCATAATTCCTTACCCACTTACAAATCTTATGATTTCATAGGTAATATTTGTTTTGATTAATTATATAAAAGAAAATTAGATACATGGTTTTCGACCGCGAGGTCTACTGTTCACAGTATTTTAGAAATGGAGCATTTGCATTTTACTATTGGCATCTTCGATTAAGTTCATTTGAAGATACTTGAAGCAGGATGACGAGTCTAAAATAAATATTTACTTAAGTACAACATAAGATTTAATGGAATTCGTATTATTTGTTTAATTTTATTAATATTTTTATCAACAATAAGTTCATTTCCAAAAATGAAAGGAAGTAATTACAACTCGGATATATAAAAGTTGTTTATGCTAATTTAGTTCAATACAAAAACTGCATTAGTACTAAGTAGTGACAAAATCATTTTCGTCAGTAAAAGCCCAATAAAATTGAATTTTAGGTGTTAACTGTGTTGAATATAATAATGACAACTGTGCTATAAAATATAATAATCGTTAGATTATTGACTTGCTCCAAGAATTCGGGTTGAATTGGTAGCTAATTGCGAAGCTAAACGGAATTTCACATGTTAATTTAGAGAATATGCTGAAAATACAATAAATGAGAGGTTAACATTTTATACCCCGCTAATGATGGGAGAATCTCTTCCTCCATAAATACATCCAGTCATAAGCATCAAACTTAACAGCTTTTTCAGTATAAGAGTTGTCAACGGAAACATTACCATTTTGGATAGAATCAGACACATTAATCATTGCATATGAGGCATTGAAATTCACAACACGAGAGGCGCATTCGTATTTTTTGTGCTTTGTGAATTAGTTTGCAAAGACGTCTTCGTTATAAGAAATTGTAACTCTGTATTTTTGTGGTATTCGTTTTATCCAACGCTGGGTTTACCATTCATGTATGGACATTTTCATAATTTAATATGCAGGTATATGCATACTTTAAAACATATATTTTACACCTTTCATTTTTTATTTCATTCGTACTTTCGTTAATGCTTTCATTTATAGTTTAATCCTTACTTATTCAAGTAACTTCATTTGTTTTTTCATTCATAGGTTCATTGGTACTTTCATTTGTAATTTCTTTTTCAAATTTTTTCAGTGGTACTTTCGAACACTAAGGACGGGTTGTGTCGGAGAATTTGAACAATTCATCAAATTTCAACGTTCATTTTCAGGTTCTGTGAAAGATTTTTTCAAGTTCTGTTTTTATTTCAGTTCTGTCAAGCAACTACCCTATAATGATATAATAACAGAATTTGAATAGGACTCTCACAGAACCCGTAAATGAACGTTGAAATTTGATGAATTGTTCAAATTCTCCGAAACAACCCGTCCTTAATAGTACTTTCATTTGTGCTTTCATTTGTTCTTTCAGTTGTGCTTTGCCTTGTACTTTCATTCGTTCTTTCATTTGTACTTTCATTTGTACTTTCATTAATACATTCATTCGTACTTTCATTCGTATTTTCATTCGTACTTTCATTTGTACATTCATACATACTTTGATTTGTGCTTTCCTTTGTAAATTCATTCTTGTTCATTCATTCATCTGAATATCTGAAAACTCTTTATTTCCAGATCCAAGTTGGGAAGACCTTCCAGTAAATTGTAATGCATTGGTCACAGGTGTTAAAATTGCCCGAACGATGTGGTGACTGAGAAGTGATTGACATAATTAATGTTTGGCTGTTCAATTTAATGGGATAGTTATGAGATACAGTTTCAAGCCATTTAATTGGACTCGAGCCATTTCACGGAATCGAGAAAAGTCGTGGCAATTATCAAAGTTTCTTTGAATTTTTGCCTTTTAAATGAGGATCATTATACAAATTATTTAATTATATTGGTATACCGAAAGGACATATTATTTCAGTATAATATAAATATAATTCATTGATTCCAACACCTTGAAATTGGACGTTTTTCACATAATTCGATATTCAGTTTATATTTTAAATGTTTTTTCCATGTGGTTAAAATAATTTGCATTAATTTGAAACAGATATCAAAAAATATTAATACCTTTCACACTTTTTTAATTTCACCGATTGTTGACAAATAACACATATTATGGATGAAAGCAAAAAAAAATATTTTCAGTCTATAGATATTATTTTGATTTCAGAACATTTCTTTGTTTTCACGAAAAAATAAATATTTTTTTACATTAATTAATTTTCTTTCTTCTTCTTTTTTCGAAAACATCATCACCAAATCTAACAGTTTATAATGCTTTGTAGAACAGTACTCTAATAAAAGGAATAAAAAATTCACAAGAATACAACCAAATTTTAAAAAGATTACTGGCCTGCATGGGTGTGGTTCTACAATAAATAATTTTAATATTACTACGTCTCAGGCCAATATTTTTATGCTAATAATATTCTCTCTTATGTAAATCTACCATTCACCGAAAAATAGTAAAAACTATAATCCCACCGGGAACCATCTTCAACAAGCCATAATCTACAAGTCCAAGAAAGCTATTCCTAACCTCTGACCCCAAACCATATAGTCGGCCTGATATTAGGAAACCGCATTGTCAACTTGAGATACGAACCCCGGCTCTCTGGTCCGCAGTCGACTAATTTATGCACCGTGCGCAGCGATGATGTCATGCGCTTGGATTAGTATAATATTGTTTCCCTGTGAGAATGGCTTCACCTCGCGGTAATTTGTTCATAAGTGCTATATAATAATAGATCAAAGATAATAATAAATGGGTAAAGAGGAAGATGCTGTCTGATTTTTTATATATAATTGGTATTCTTCAACTTTTTCTCCTCCTTCTAGATTAGTATTCTTCTACTTTTTCTAATGCTTTCTCCTATCGGAGTATGGCTGTTATAGGGGCGATTTTTGCCCTACAAGATATAACCTGAAACTATATACATCCAAATTGATAAACTTGCCGTAACATGAAATCTTCTAATCATTTCAGCTTACTGGAGGTAAACCACCTAACCACTTTTTTGGCAGCAGGTTGGTTTGAGAATGCTTTGAATAAACTACATTGAATTGTGCACATTGAAATAACCAAACACGGTGTAGAGTAAAGTTCGTTAAAGTAAGGCAAGGGTTTGCAGCGCAGTACATTGTGTGATTTTTCTAGGCAGGATCTGAATGTTCGTTATTAAACGAACCAAAATTTTTACATACACTAAAAAAATGAGTGAGATGGGTAAATTATAACACATTTGTAAAAGTGTTTAACTAAATAGTGCAAAAAAATTCAATTTTGGAAACTACCCTGAACTTTTGATAACCCAATTTGGTATTTGTAGTTGATTTTTTTGCGCAGCCTTCAATTTGCGCGCTATTGTAAAAGGGACTAGTAATTCGTAAGAAGAATTTATTATAGACGACTGAATGGTGAATTTACAAAGCGAGTTGCCTGTATATTGTCAGATTGATTAATTGACAAATCACAGAATGAGAGACGGTCACACCGCTTTCCGCGCTCCTCATAACTTGTTTTGTTCTCCTTTCCCTGATTGGCTGGTCTATCCATTTGAGTCTATATGCCCGGAACATAGTTTGAGAATTAGTACATGATCATCATTATAGTAAAATAATTGTTTAAAATGGTTAAACGCGTCTTTTCAATCAAATGGATTTTTAATTCATTGCCAGAAAAACACGAAAGAGATGTATCGACCACAATATTCAATCGGAGTGGTGGATACCCTCAATATTGCCCTTGCTAGAAAATCCCAATTCAAACCGAAAATTGTCTAAAATAGCTTTGGTCTTGTTTAGTGATGAGCCAGTTAAATTCCGACTTTCTTTTTTCTCTTCTTCCCTTCCCATTTTCTCCATGCTATCAATCTTTTTAATGTGAAAACGGTATTTATTTTTGGTTTTCTGATTCGAGAATTCAACAAGTGCATTCAATGTGGCTTTTATCTTATTATGATCTCTTCATATTTGTCTTATTTCACAATTTACTACAAATAAATAGTATATTTGTGGCACGTTCTACAGTAGAAGATTCTCTCAATATTGCATTTGTATTATATTTCTATTCAGAATTGAAACGTTGCTTGAAATGGCTTTGGCCGTGTTAAACGGTACTAACTCCAACAAGAGTCAAAATAGAAAAACTACAAAACGATAATGTGAGAAGTAAGTATGTGAATTGTGCAGAGATAAGATTGAATGTGAAGAAAATGGATGGTCTAAGCATAGACAAAACATGGAACCACATAAAAGTGTGTCTTTGTGAATCTGCTAGGGAGGTTTGTGGAATAAGTACGCAAGGTAGGAAGAAAGGTGATGCGTGGTGGGATGATGAGATTAAAGCACTGGTCTCAGAGAAGAAGAAAGCATGGTTATGTCTGATTGCGGCTGGCAGTGCTTCCAGCAAAGAGAAGTATCGAGCAAAAGAAGTATATAAGGAGTGTAAGAAAAAAGTAAGAGTTGGAGTGAAAGAACGAAAGAAACGCCTGGAAGAGAAAAAAGGAATGAAAATGACAAACCATTTCCAAGAAAACATTAAGTTGTTTTGGAAAGAAGTCAAAAGGTCCCGGAGTGGCCCAGAAAACGGAAGCATGAAAGTGATAAAATCAAAAGATGGAAAAATGTTGACGAATGAGGAAAAAATAAAAGAGAGATGGATGAATTATTTCGAGGAAGTCTTCGAAAGCGAAGTGAGTGACAGTGATTCCAGCGGCAAATCAGATATGAATGACGATGGAGTGAATGTTACCGAAATTAGCATGGATGAGATAGAAAGTTCGATTAAATGTATGAAGAATGGTAAGGCTGTCGGGTTTGACAATATTGCTGCTGAATTTTTTAAAGGAGGTAGCCGTATAATTCTCACATGGTTGTGCAATCTTTTTAACCAATGTTTAAAGGAAGGTTATACGCCTTTAGATTGGAGAAGGGCTGTGATCATGCCATTATACAAAGGTAAAGGGTCACGTATGGAATGTGGGAATCATAGGGCTATTAGCCTGCTAAGTTCAGTTGGCAAGCTGTATGGTAGAATTTTGATTGAAAGAGTAAGAAAGGAAACAAAAGATAAAATATGGGATGTGCAAGGTGCTTTTATGAGTGGAAGGGGGTGCATGGACCAGATCTTCTCATTGCGTATGCTCACTGAAAAGTTTCTGGCAAAAAACCAGAAACTTTTCTGTGCCTTTGTAGATTTACAAAAAGCATACGACCGAGTCGAGAGGAAAAAGCTATGGAAGGTGTTGTCCAAGTATGGAGTGAATACAAATCTGACTCAGGCAATTGCGTTTCTGTATGAGGGAAGCGTTGCATGTGTTAGGGTGAACGGTGATTTTACGGGGTGGTTTGATATCACAAAAGGTGTTAAACAAGGCTGCGTAATGTCACCGTGGTTATTCAATCTATTCATGGATAATTGTATGCAAAAATTGAAAGAGGTGGGATTGGGCGCGAATTTGAATAATTTGAAAGTATGTTGCCTGTTGTATGCTGATGATGCGGTGCTGATTGCTAATAGTATAGAAGATCTACAGTCTCTCGTGTCTAGAATGAACGAAGTATGCATGAATAATGAGTTAATGATGAATGTAAGTAAGTCTAAAGTAATGGTGTTTGAAAGAGAGAGTAAGAAAACAGTGTGCAATATAATTGTGAATGAGGAATACTTGGAGCAGGTGGATGAGTTTGTGTATTTAGGAAGTATGTTTACGAGAGATGGGAAGGCTGACAGAGATATTGAAAGAAGGGTAAATGCAGGTAATTCCGTTAATGGAGGACTGAACGCCGTTGGCGCTAACAAAAAAATGTCCAAAGAAGCGAAGTTAGCAGTCCACAACGGAGTGCTGGTACCTACCTTGATGTGTGGAAGTGAGGCATGGAACTGGCAAAGAAAGGATGAAAGTAGATTGAATGCTGTTGAAATGAGATCCCTGAGGCGTATGTGTGGTAAAACCATGTTTGATCGGGTGAGGAATGTGGAGATCCGCAAAGAGTGCAAGGCTGATGTAAGCGTAATGAGTAAGATTAAGAAAGGGACGCTTAGATGGTTTGGGCATGTAGAGCGAATGAGCGAAGATAGGAGTGTAAGGAGGATATATGATGCAAATGCGAATGGTAGCAGAAGTCGGGGACGCCCGAGGAAGACATGGCACGATCAAGTGAATCAGATACTCGAGTCGGGCCGTGTCAAAGTCAGAATAATAGAAGAGTATGTATGAGACGATGTATGAATGTGAATGAGGCAAGGAGTGTGTGCCAAGACCGAGTTGTTTGGCGGTCCGTCCTCTCTGCCTATCCCTGCGGGGAAACGGCGTGATGGTTAGTTAGTTAGTTAGTTAGTTAGTTTAGTTACCAGATCTGAATAGTCAGACAATTTTCCTTCTTATTCCCCATCTCCTTCCCCTCCACACTACTTTCAGCCTCACAACATAGCCAGTTGGGGATGCCATAGTCTCACTGGCACCAAACGGTTGGGAGCAGTTGGGACTCTTGTGTGGTTTCACGATATATTTATAAACAATGGTCATGTGATATGTAATTATTTGTAATTTTGTTTATTCAATGAGTGAACATGAAATAGTGGATATTATGTTAATTTTATAAGTTAATATTCCTATCTCAAACATTCCAGTTCCCGAACTTTTGAAGTGTTAAAAGTGTTTATTTGGTTTTAGTTCGAAGATGAAATTTCGGCAGCGTTAATCTCCTTATTCTCAATTTTTGTTATCATTAAACGCAACACAAGAAATCCATTGCCCGAGTTATAGGAACCGTAGGACACTAAATTTAAATATTTTGTGACATGCAGGGAAAGGAGATGATGAAGAGGCAAGTTGTCAAAGTCATGGGGTGGGGTTTTGGTGTTGAAAGGGGAGAAGCCGGATGAGCGAGACTTTATAGACCTCAACGCTTTGCGTCACAGTGGATGGAGAAAACTTACTCATTTGAAATATTGTTGATTATTAAAAATCTTGTCAAATTCTTCATATCTCTCTTAAAAACAGGACTAAAGGTCGATAACGAATCATTTGACAAATTACATAACAAACTATCAGTAAAGCACGAATATGTTTTGAGGAAGTTGGATCACGTGTTATTCAAAATAATAATGTTTTCGCATCTCGTCCATTATATTTATTCGGACAAGGTCAACGTTGCACACGTGTTCAGATATGTTCTGAATGATTAATATTTTATTACGAAATGGTCATGCAGTCATATTTTTAACAGTTTTTTTTTCTTTATCTTTTTTTTCTCCTTGTGTGAGGGATGGATTATTGTCACTTTTGGACACACTGACTCCCAGATTCCTACCTACCCCTCACACATTTTTTACTTACCAGAACTTTTTCTCCTCTAATTTGGATTCCTGGACATGTTGGCATCATGGGTAATGATATTGCGTATGCCTTGGCAAAACAAGGAGCATCCAACCCTGTATTTACTCTCGGACGTAAGATTCTCTATATATCTTACATCCGAAGCCACCTAGAGTATGCATCAACAGTGTGGAACCCTCATAGTTCTACATATAAATCAAACATAGAAAGAGTTCAGAAAAAGTTTTTGAAATATGTCTCTTATCGCATGCGAAATGATGAAAACAATGTGTCCATGAACCTTAAAACTCTTGATCAACGCCGAGATATCAGAGACCTAGTAATGCTATATAAGATAATTCACTATTTTATTGATAGCCCATACCTTTTACAAAATATTCATTTCAGATGTCCATTAAGAGTAACTCGATCTCCGGACACATTTTATATTCCTAAGAGCAATACTAATTATCTTGAAAATGTATTTATAAGAAGAAGCTGTAGCACCTTTAATAGATTATGCACAAATATCGATGTGTTAATACGAGCCTCGCAGGATTCATAGCATTCCTAAGAGAGTAGCGTTCGATCGTTGCGGGAAACTTAGTAGTGTTAATGTGTGTATTGTTTTTGTATGGGTTGAATCTGTAGTCTTTTAATTTTTTTTGGAGTTTTTCCTTTTCTACTAGTTAGTATTTATATTGTATTGTATTATTTATATTCATATGTTTTTCTAACTATATATAAATTGAATCTTCTGTGTAAACTTTACTGGTTTATGCAACTTGGTAAAAATGATTTGTATTAAAATATATTTGAATAACTGTTTCTTTCCCAAATAAAATAAAATAAAATAAAAATAAACCACAATCCCCTGTCTGACATTTTTTCCATCATCAAAGATCGATCCCGCAATGTTTGGGCAGAGTATTGGTACATTGCTAGTCAATTCAAGGGAGCCTGCTATGCCTCAATACAAAGGACTATCCCATCAAAACCGTGGTTTCAACAATTCCCCCATTTAAAAAAAAAAAATTCTTCATTTATTCTAATGGGGATTGGACATTATTCAGTTCCTTCCCACCTTTTTAAAATTCATGTCCTTGACTCCCCGGATTGTAAATTCTGTGGTCTAGAAGGGGGAACTTTAGATCACATATTTTTTGGTTGTCCCTATCTAAACAAATATCCTCTCTTCTATCAAGCCTCCATTCAAAATCTCATCGCTTCTAAGTCTGAACTCGACTCCAATTTTCATTATAATTTTGAAATTTTCATATTTAAATAAAATTAATTTTCACCTTTCATTTCTTAACAATTTTAAATGATGGCCAAGAACACCCTTGAAAGGTGAAAGCCATAAATAATGGGAAAAAAAACTTTCTCTCCTTCCTTCCCTTAAACTTATTTTTAAAGATGACATAGGTCCCTAGGGAAAATATTTTCCCATGGTGGAGTTAATGTAAAAAAAACGCAGCTAAAGACAACGGCTCGGAGGGCTTTGAAGCAGCGAATGGACGGTTATCTCGAGAGTATTTTCTCCTGGGGTAAAAATAATCTCGTCGCATTTAATGTTTCAAAGACCCAATTTGTCTGATTACGTCTAAAAGGGATCTAAATGATAATCTAGTCTCCTTCAAAGGAAGCAATCTTCGGAACAGGCCTTCCATTGATATGCTTGGTGTAACTATAAGTGACCAGCTCAGGTACGGGGGCTCCATCGAAGCCAGAGTAAAGCTGGCCTCTCAGAAGCTGGGCGTACTGTAAAGGGCCCGCAGATACTTTAATAGTACACAACTGCTGACCCTGTACAAATCGCAAGTGCGCCCCACTGTCGAATTTGGCAGCCATCTCTGGTCCGGAGCCCCTAAATACCTGAAAAAAACCCTTGACTCTGTGCAAAAACGGGCGGTCCGTTTGATAGATTCCCCAATCTTAACAAACGGACTGCAATCTTTAGAGCACAGGCGTCAGGTAGGTATGCTGTCCTTGTTCTATCGGTATTACAATGGAAGATGCTCTGAGGAACTAGCGTCATTGATCCCTTCGGCGCCGGTGCGTAGTCGGGATACACGCCAAACGCGCGTCCAACATTTGTACACGGTTGACATTTGCCACATGAGAACGGGTCGCTTCTACGATTCGTTCTTAAGTTCAACAGCTCGGCTGTGGAACGAACTGCCGGCCTCTGTGTTTCCTCCCTCCTACAACATGGGACTCTTCAAGACCCATGTTCACTCCTTCCTCTCCACAGAAAGACCCTCCACACAGCATCCCTAAAGATGACATAGGCCCTGAGGGAAATTATTTTCTTCAGGGCCTCCTGTGTGGAGTTAATATTAAAAAAAAATGTAGCTTACCACTGAAGAAGATAATACTAATAACGAAACATGAAATAGAACAAGGACTTACCGGGACAACGTCTTTAACCACTCTACCATTTTGACATAATTACTATATGTCATTTTTTCCGATCTCATATTTCAAATTCTGAATTTATTTACTTATACGCCGAAAAAAGCTTTGAGATTAAAGTGACACATTTGCAAAGTGATACATAGGAGAATATCTGTATTATATAAGAAATACTAACAGTATATAGATGTAATCCATTATAAAGTAAGTACAGAATAATATATATGTGAATACACAGATGTAAAATTGTGATTGCAAGTATAATTAGAATATATTAAAAAAATAATAAAAAAACTAAATAAGAACCAATATTAGTAAAACGTAAGAGTAACATAAAATAAAATTGAAATTAGAACAACATAAAATGGAATACAAACACTAAAACTACATTACCAACGCTACTCTAATTTTGCATGATTCAACAAAGTTCTGGTAAAGATTATGCTTAGTTCTCTAAATGGAGTCAATAAATATATCAATAGTACCCCCATACTTGTTGCCCAGATCATGGATCCTATTGGTCAGTGAGTGTGCCTGATAGTTGATTGTGTATGTATTGCAGAAGAATGTTATATTATGTCTTGTATTCCTAGTTGGCACATTGAATTTAATAGTGGCAACGATGGCAGGACTGTCAATTAAGTTGTTAATGACTCTGTGTAACACAACCAAATGAACAATATCATCTTACAACTAATTTTTCCCATATTTTTGGCAGCAATCTTTTTTAATGATTACAAAGTTCTGAATTGGTTTGTATATAGTGTCTCGGAAAAACATATCCGATTTTTATTTATATGGGATACCTAATGACTTTTTATTAACGTCCAAATGAATCAATATAGGTATATTTAAAAACTAAAATACGTAATTAATTTTAAATCAGTGACTATTGGTTTTAAAAAAACGATTTCCAACTTATTCGGGTTTTAGCTGGTGACTGATATCCTTAATAATTTATTAAGGACATTTCCATTGATCACCATTACTATTTTAATAAATCACCACACACAGAAATAAAACACACGCACACATAATCGATTAAACTTTCAATATTATAATTTAAATGTCAACACCTTCTTTTCTGATTTTGATACCTGGTATCGTTTTTTTTTAAATCATGCGAAAGCACGTACACACTTAAGCATTCCAACACCATCCCACATAAAAACACTAACGAGAAGAGGTGAGATATTTTAAATATAAAATAATAATTATTCATATATATATCTCCTAAAATATGCAGTTGTGACACAGAGGGTGATTATCAACTGTTATTTTTACAGTCAATAAAGAGGTAATAGAAATAAATAATATTAGGTCTGTATCATTTTTATAAAAACCGGCATGTATGCGTTAAAAATATCTAGAGGAAATACCTATTATTTTTGTAAATTTTTTTATTAAAATAATTTTTTGTCAATCAACAGATAGGTTTAATATTATATTTTAATTATGATAATAAAGTATGACAAATTTTATTTTATTTGGTTTTATGATGCATGATATGACAGTAAACTTATAAACTGAATATTAAACAACTTTAGTAAAACATGTAACAGTAACATAAAATAATATAGAAACTAGAACAATACTACATATAATGCAAATCACAAAACGTATATTATCAACGCTACTCTAATTTATAAGATTCAGCAAAGTGCTGGATAGATTACGCTTAGTTCTATAAATGAATCCAATAAATAATTCAATAATACCCCCCATACTTGATGCCTAGATCATGTATCTTATTGGTTAGTGAGTGTGTCTGATAATTGGTTGTGTATGTATTTGCAGAAGAATGTTTCATTTTATCTCTTATTCCTAGCCGACACGTGAAAATTAATAGTGGCGACGATGGCAGGACTGTCAATAGGTTGTTAACGACTTTGTGTAACACAACTAGGTCTGACATAAATCTCCCGTCAGACAGTGTTAATAGATGAAATTGATTTATAAAACTGACTTAATTAATGTATTCAATTAGAAATCATATGGATACATCCCCAGAAGAATACAATTCAGCGAAAAGCAATGATAATAATAACTATTTTTTTTTTTTAAAAGAAAGACAAACATTCCCAGGTTACGAATAACCCAACAATGTTTGAAAATCTCCTACTACCACCACAGAAAGCCGAAAATGTTGCTTGTGTTGTGATGGAGGACTTAGCCAGCCGAGGAATCGAACACGCGACGCTCGGGTGAGACCCAAGCGCTATGCCCACTCAATCACTGACCGGTTCTTTTTACTTTGATAAATGTATTTCCTTAGAGCAGATGAAATTAAAAATGTTTTGTCATATTGATATTTTACTATGCATACGTCTGTTTAAAATTAACCGTTTTCATGTTAATTATTTTCAGCCATGGACATCCAATTATTAGATGAGACAATCAGGGAAAGGGGAACAAACCAAGTTGCGCTAAATATACACATGAATCTACAGTAAACAGGGAACTCGCAATTTGATATCACCATTCAGTCCTCGAAAATAAAAACTGTTTACAAAATACTAGTCCTTTTTTACAATAGTGCGCAAAATTAAAAAAAAATGGTCACAATGATATTCAAATTTCATTTCTAGGGCAAATCTATTAATTAGAATGTCTATAATTTCAGCGGATTAAGGACATTTTTTACGCACGATTATTTAATTTCACGTTTCATAATTAAATCGTTTTCTATATATCTTGTTATTATTTTTATGCATAAAATAATCAGTAAAAATTACAAAAATGTATGATGAGCAGATAAACGGTGGTATAAGCATTTACAAAGAAAAATAGATTCATACAGTTCTTAATTCTTTTATAAATCATACATTTTTTAACAGCGATCATAGTCCAGTCAAGATGTACATCCGTGCTTGCAAAAGGTCCAGTCATTCTGAATTTTTTATATGTTGTTAGGACCTAAACCAGTATTAAAAAAAAAATTTTGCAACTTCGAAAGTGCTGTGCGAGCGGCGGTGGACCTAAAAAACCAGGAAATTTTCGGATTTTTTTCAGTTTTTGCTCAATATCTCAGTAAAGGAAGGGTCTGACCAGTATAATTGTCAAACATACTTTTAAAGAAGACTAAATTTGCTATAATTTGAGACCAAATCAAGCCATACACAGCCATCAATTTTCAAGATACAGTTCTTCAAAAATAGGCAATTTTTTCCAAAAAGTGAAATTTTTTCGAAATGGTGACTTATTTTGTAAAATAATTTCTAAAATACGCATCTCACGTCAAATATTGTTTGAAATAAAGTTGTTGTAAATTTAATAAGCTTTCATTTGAGACTAAATTGATATCTGTAGACTAAATGGTTCTCTCAAAAATGGCAGATAACCAAAAACAGTCATAAGTGGGTTTTGGGTGAAATGCAAATAAACTGTTCTCGCGTCTTTTTATGGTTTTATTGTGCTGTGAAGTAAATCCATTAATCATCGTGGGTTTATCCTAGGGTTATAATATAATTACGACTATTTCAAATTTCAAGTACCCATTAGTACCTATACCCATGGGTACCCATATGAATGGGCACGCATATTCACGAGCTGTTCGAGCCCACATTTTGGCAAACCTCACACTGGCCAGCATTGTTTTTTATGAGGTTGACATAACTCCTGAGGAGCGAGACGAGACTGAGAAATTGCTGCGAGACACTGAAAGGTCTCTCACTATATCAGCAGAAGAAATTGATACCTACCAAATACTAAAGGCAAAATTTAAAAGTGCCTTGGAGAAAATTAAAGCGAATGGTCCAACATCACAGTTGTGGGTCCAATACTTTCGTATGACCACTTTGATAAAACTATTCATCCAGGCAGAGCATGTTGGTGATTGGAACCTTCATTTGTACACTGTCCACAAGATGCTCCCTTTTTTCCACGCAGCTGGACATTTTTTGTATGCTAAGAGCGCGCACCTCTATCTTCAGGATATGATGGCTCTATAAGATCGGATGGATAAAAGTGAATACGACATGTTCACAAAAGAATCCTTCACCATTCGCCGGTCTGACAAGTTTTGGTCTGGGTTGTGGTCAGACCTAACAATTGAGCAGAAGCTGATGCGATCCATGAAAACCTACGGTGGGTTGACCCAAGGAAGAGGAATCTCCGAAAGTGTTCTGGCAAGGTGGACAACAGGAATGGTGTTTATGTTGAACATTTGTGATGAACTTAAAGTTTTTGCAGCTTATCATGTCATACTGGAGAGCAGCATGTAGACATGAGACCTTCTCGAATCATCCGAGATAATAGTGATGTGGAAAAACTAAAAAACTGGTTTGCTCTCCACCCTCCATTTCCCAAAACTGACAGTTTAATTTCTATCAGTAGTGGTTTACTGGCAGGTCCTGAAATTAATTGCCACACAGCCCAGAGAGTTGGAACGGAAGGAGTAATGAAAATTGTGGGGAAAATATACGACAAGGTAGTAATAAAACGGAAAAATAAAGTTACCACGCTGGCATCGATCACCTCAACCGTTAAACTGCCGGACAAAAACAGAAGAGTGGCTGTGGATCCGCTCACAATTTTTCAGCGAGTGTGTATTGCACAGAAATCTGAACAGGATTTACAGGATGACTTCAAGTATGAGTTGGCCCCGTTCCCGATGTCTCTGTTCAATGAACAAGGGATGCGCAAGGGCACAAAATCTACTATGTACTCTGCCTTCACTCCTCTTTCCAGCCACACGCCGATAGATGCCAGCACTCACGTCATTTTGGATGTTGGCTACCTCTTGCACAAGGTCGTGTGGCAGCGGAAAAGCACGGTTCGAGCACTTTTGGCGCGTTATACCACCTACGTCCGAAACCACTTTGGGAAGAACGTCTCCATCGTTTTTGACGGCTACCCCAAAGATGCTACCAAAAGAAAACACCAAAACAGCGGAACGACTCCGGCGCTACGCAACTCATTCCAGCTACGAATTGACTTTCGATGAATCCACAGTAATTCAAATTGCTCAAGAGCATGTATTGGGCAATGAAAACAATAAGAGACGCCTTATAACTCTTCTCTGTGACGCCTTTCAGAAGGAGGGAGTAGAAGTGGCTGTTGCCGAAGAAGATGCTGATCGAGAGATCGTCATGATGGCGTTGTCAAAAAGAGCAGATGCCGATCGGGTCGTCATAGTGGGAGAAGATGTCGACCTCCTTGTTATTCTCAATGGTTTAGGCGCTGAAGAGACAAACGTCTATCTTCAGAAGAGCACGAAGGGTGAAGCTGGTTGCTGTCACTACTCTACGACCTCCTACAACAACCAGGACTCCCGACAATTACCAGGAACGGTACTATTTACCCACGCGTTTGCCGGGTGCGATACCACCTCAGCACCGTTTGGCCAAGAAAAGACCAAAATCAGCACACTTCTGAGCAAGAGTGAACCACTTGCTGAGCAAGTGGAGGTCTTCCTTCGGCCAGACTCTACCCCACAAGCCGTGAGTGAAGCAGGCATCAAGTGCTTCGTGGCTCTATATGGGGGTGACATCGCGAGGGATACTTTGGATTTCCTGAGGTATAAGACGTTTGTCACTTCAACAAACATAAACCTCGCCCGTTTGCCACCGACGGAAGATGCTGCAGGCCACCATGCAGCAAGGTGCTACCTCCAAGTGCAGAAGTGGCGGGGAGTCAACTTGAATCCCACTGAATGGGGGTGGAAGCTGTCTTCTCAAGGACTCACCCCCATCCCCACCACGATGGATCCCGCACCTCCTGCCCTTGTGCGAAAAATTTCGTGTAAATGCAATAAAGGATGCTCTGGGAGCTGCTCGTGTAGAAAGGCTGGGCTCCACTGCTCAGTCCTCTGTCAGTCATGCGGTGGCAAATTTTGCATTAACGTCCCGGATGTGGAGCTGAAATGCTCGGACGATGAAGATGACCCGATTACAGACTGGGCGCCTCTTCCAGCTAAGATAAAAAGAAAGATATGATTTGGCAACCAAGACACAATACCTACATTATTTATATTAGTTTTATTTTTTGTGTACATGTAATTTATCCTTATAGTAGGTACCATGATGTTTGTACAAGCATTTTGGTATGTAGGTATATAAAACAATGTTTGAAGATGACGTAATTCCCGATAGATTTAATATCTTTTCTTTTTTTCATCAAAAATCTGTTAACTGTTTGATAAATAAAACCATAAAAAGACGTGAGAACAGTTTATTTGCATTTCACCCAAAATCCACTTATGACTGTTTTTGGTTATCTGCCATTTTTGAGAGAACCGTTAAGTCTACAGATATTAATCTAGATTCAAATGAAAGCTTATTAAATTTACAACAACTTTATTTCAAACAATATTTGACGTGAGATGCGTATTTTAGAAATTATTTTACAAAATAAGTCATCATTTCGAAAAAATTTCACTTTTTGGAAAAAATTGCCTATTTTTGAAGAACTGTATCTTGAAAATTGATGGCTGTGTATGGCTTGATTTGGTCTCAAATTATAGCAAATTTAGTCTTCTTTAAAAGTATGTTTGACAATTATACTGGTCAGACCCTTCCTTTACTGAGATATTGAGCAAAAACTGAAAAAAATCCGAAAATTTCCTGGTTTTTTAGGTCCACCGCCGCTCGCACAGCACTTTCGAAGTTGCAAAATTTTTTTTTTAATACTGGTTTAGGTCCTAACAACATATAAAAAATTCAGAATTACTGGACCTTTTGCAAGCACAACCCCCTTTTCATGTTTAACTTGACTGGACTATCAAGAAAGGGTTAAGTAATAGTTTTTGAAATCTTTCTGAGATTGTGTCATCGAGAGATTCTCTGTAGACTACTAGCCAGTTTGCCTCTGGATGACATTTGCATAAATAAGAGGCCTATCACTTCATGTCACTGATCACTGCTCACTATGTTGGTACTGCTGGCTTCTGGTCATCTGGTCAAGTCAAGAGTCAAGTCAAGAAATATACAGGATGTCCAAAAACGCACACACACTTGAATGAACACGTGAATATAAAACAGTATATATTTAGATGTATGAAAGATTAAAAGCACAAATTAAAGAAGACAGATGTAGAATTTTTCCCCCCAACAAATTGGTGCTCATTTTTATCCAAACATTCAATGGAATCGAAAATCATTTCATTGTGAATTTCTTTAATTATCTATCAATTTCCACCTTCAATTGATCGACTGTTGTCGGTTTTGATAGATAAACCTTATTTTCGATGAGACCCCACAAAAAATCCTGTGGCGTGAGGTCTGGAGAGTGCGGGGGCCATTCGATGGCACCTCTTTGCCCAATCCATCTGTTCAGCAGATTTTCATGGAGATCTCTCACATCACGATGATGTGGGAAGGTGCTGCAGATTCTGTAAATAATACGGTTGTAACGTAAAAAACAAACTGGAAAGAATGAGGTATTAAAACGTGTGTACATTTTTTGTGATACCCCGTATTATGGACGTATACGGCTTTTGAGTTGACCAAGATTCATTAAGGTTTAGACTGCACTGAGTAGACTTGGTAAATGATTTTCAACGTTGAAATTTTTCACTAATAATAATAATAACACCGCATTTACATAGCGCAGTTTAGTGTTATTTCAATTCAAGTGCGCTTTACTATACAAACTTATAAATAGTAAGTTAGTATTGGTAGTATTACCCAATAAAGATCTGATAATATAACACTAATTGTATAGTTTCTATAAAGCGATGAAACATAATATAAAACACGAGGCAATTCAGTTGTGCCTAGAAATGAGAATCTTCTGAGTGGAAATTTAAAAAAGATACAATAAAAAGGCAACCGAAACCAAACAATTACCGGAAGTTTTAGAATATGGCTGATTATCAAACATTGAAAAAAAGTTAAGGTTTATGAATTTAAAAAAAAAAAACTTTTCAAAGCACGTTTAAATTCAGCTAAATTCTGGAGATTACTAATAAAAAGGCCCGTTTACTAAAGATTACTGAGCCAATTTAATCAGTCAATCTTGGCTGAGCGACCATAAAGTTAAAAAAATATTTGTTTTAACTAAATTTTACTGAATGTTCTTATCAACCCCGTATTGTTTATTTTTCGCTTAAAGTAATGCTGGGTCTTCGAATTTTTAATTTCCGATAAACGCATTCGTAGGAGCTAAACACACATCCTAGAAGTAAGTTGAAAAATATTTATTAAAAGTTGTTAAGCATTTCGTATTTAATAAAATAGGAATTAAAAGTATTGCATTTCATTTTGAGTATAACTTTTGAACGTTATACTCATCAATATAATATTCATCACTGAAGAAGAAGATAATACTAATAAATAAAAAAAAGATAACGGTGTCATCTGGGAATCAAACCTAGGATCTATGTCTTATTGGGAAAACGCTTCAACCATCTCGACCACGAGTTGAAAGTAATATTGTGAATTATGAATTTGAAATATAATACCGTCAATAATGACTTAAAATATTTACTGTCCCGATGACCGAGTTGGTTTTTATTTGTGTATATTTAGGAATCATACAGTTTTTTTTTTAATATGTGAAGTGTAAAATATACCAGTTAATTTACATCTACAAACTTTTTTATGGTTATAAATAAAGTAGATATTTAAAGTTATAAGTTTAAAAAAATACGAAAAGAACCGACGAACAGTAAAAAAATTGTTTTGGTTTTAGTACATTGTAAAGTAAATTTGATTTACAAAATTTTATGGGTGTAACGGAAAATGTCAATATTTTTTAGGGAATAATAAGTTTTGAAGATTCGTTCGAGTAGAGTTTTGGGCGTATTGTCCCGGTAAGACAAAGATCATTAGCTCGATTAGCAGATGAGACCGTTATTTTTTAATTTTCTGTGTCATGTTCTGTTACATGTTTCGTTAAGTTTTTACAGTATCATCTCTTCTTCAGTGATATAATGCAAGTATTTAACTTAATTATACATGTAAATGGTGTACTTTGAAAACACTTTCCATCATTCTTGACCGTCCACTGTCATTTAGTGAGAGCCCCCTTTCATATCTATCAATATCTTAAAAAATCATAGATTTTTTACTATATTTGTACAATTATTATTGATAACCGTTCAGCTTTAAAATAGTTATTTGCGATAATAATGTCCTAATGTGCGTTTTGTTATTTGCACCGTTTTACCTTGCACAATTTACTACGTTTAATGTCTATATAGCCTTCCAAGTTAAAATGCCCATGCGTGCGGCGTGCGGCCACTCGCCTTGTCAAGTGCCTCCATGTCGGCTGCATACTGCACAGTACACAGTGGCGGAATCCGCCTCTAGAATCAGGAAGGCACAGTTGACCTCTGGGGCGCTTTCTAGAGCCTCCTAGCAACTCCTCCGAAGCCTTCGCAACGCGGTCACAATTAGATATCTGATACTCTCACAGTAGTAATGATGCTGTGTGTCGCATTGAAACGACAAGTGAATAAGCGTAATTGAATATTTTTAAACTTTTGTAGGAAAAGTTCATCAACACATAATATGATATTGACGTGATTAATATAAAGGTAGTTTTTTTAATGTGGTTTACTATGTACGAGTACGTAAAATGAATGAGATGATTTAATATTATTAAAGTACCTACCTACCATCCCGCTAACACAGTTATTCTAATTTTATAAATATTTTCCTTATTATTTGTAATTTTTTCTGCAGTTAGTCCACTTAAATCTTAGAAATTAAACAGTCCTGCGTTATGAACTTTTGAATTCCTGATTTTTATTTATTATATATTTCCCCCATTATTTGGAGTAAAAAATAAAAGAGAAATTTTGGTCTTCCGTGATATTTTTTGTTGATTTTCCATTTATGTTTTAAATGCACAGGGCCACAAAACCATTGTGTAATTTCTGTTCTCCCGTTCCAGTATTTGTGTTTTGAAGAAATTGCGAAGAAATATAAGTCAAAATCTGTACCTAAAGTAACTAAAATATATACGCAATGTATGCATTTCATTAACCATTGTTAAAACGTCATTTTTTAACGTAATTCATCGATTTCGTAACATTAACAATGCGATCGATAGCCATTTTCTCGCGGAAACTTGAATAAGATACATTAATAAAGGACCACTTAACAAAATGAAAAATAATAAAATTAATTCATTGAGGTAGTCAGATAAATTTATTCAGATAACACAGACTTTACGGATGTATTATACTTTTTTAAATTAATAAACTTGTTCTTAAGTGTCCGCATAATTTACAAAACCCTCGCACACGCCATGCGATTGCGCTGTTCTAAGAGGAAACATAATATATAGGTACCTACAATGATGTAAAAGGGGGTATTCCACCTATAGCAGTAACAGGATTAAAATAAATCTATACACAAGATTAAGATTTTTGCCCGTGCTGGTCGCATTACACGAGGAAAGCTTTTGATTGACTTGACATTACACAATATTAAAGTTTTTTTTGTGAATATCCTTGTTCGTAGGATGCATGTCTTTGCCGAATAAACTAAATTCGACTACTACGGCACGTTATGCTTGATGAAAAGGTTTTAACTATGTTTTTTGGTAACGTTACTAAAACTTATGTCTCTAAGGACGGGTTGTTTCGGAGAATTTGAACAATTCATCAAATTTCAACGTTCATTTCCGGGTTCTGTGAAAATCCTATTCAAGTTCTGTTATTATATCATTATGGGCTAGTTGTTTGACAAAACTGAAATTAAAACAGAACATTAAAAAATCTCTCACAGAGCTTGAAAATGAACGTTGAAATTTGATGAATTGTTCAAATTCTCCGAAACAACCCGTCCTTAGTGTGTAAGTTCACAGTTCAAAATCGTCTGTTGATGGATGATAAGATATTATGCACGGTTCGGAACACCTTATTAAATTGAAAGCGTACACTTTCAAGGATATTTAGTTTGTGTGCTAGTGATGTGAAATACCCTGATATAATTAGGTATTGCGCAAATTATGTTGATTTTTGAAAGCTTTTCAGAGTCCTCCTCCTTACCGATCTTTCTTCGGCTGTAGAAAAAAAACCTGAAAAGTAATACTAAATTGTCTGCATCATAGGTATTTGATGTCATTTTTAAGGTCATTTACGTGCAACTAAAACAAAGTCGGAGATAGAACCGATCCCTGTGGGACGCCAGCATTTTTAGAAAGCATGGAAAAGGTGAAACCGTAAGCAACCTTCTGAATCGTCCCCTTCCTTAAAAAGTCGGCATTCCTTGTAGAAGTCAAATGTTTCTTAATTATGAACTAAATTTTTAAAGAATTATAATGAAAACAGCTGCAGCTTATTTTCTCCCGTCTCACAACATCTCATTTCCAATCATCACAATAGCTTAGGCAAGCGCCATTCTTTTGATATTTTCACAAAAATCTCTCAGAATACCCCCTAACCTTAAAAGAAGCATTCCTGATGCTTGATCGAGATATTCGAGGAATTTTGAATTCAAGATTCCCTCGTCTAAAATATGAACCAACATTCAGTATCTGACGCGTTTGGTCGCGTGCGTCAAGGGGACATTAGTGAACATTTCTCTACCAATGGCCTCACTGTCGCTAACACAAATAATAATGTACGTAAATGCTTAGTTTTTACCCACACAAAAAGTCGTCACTCAGGGTCGAATTACCAAAATGTTCTCACGTATAAATTCAATGCTCAGACTACATAAATAATTAGTGTGCATTGAATGTAAATATTTTTGTGAGCAATGAACTTTTTTTTGAAGGATGTGAAAGGCATTGTTTAATTTGCGCTGATAACAATAATTGTTTTGCATAAACCAAATTCATTGTGACCATTACTCTTTTGAGATCTGATTACTGTCAATTCTCGTTTAGTTACCTTCTAACCTAATATAGCTCGATACAAAACTCACTAAACGTTGTTTATTTTCTGTTCCACAAACACGACAAAAATGATTTATTTACTGGCGACCACACGAATCCCACCAATCGAATCCAGTGGGCTATGGTTTCCATGTTTGAAAGGTTGGGATGTACCTAGCTGTTTAGATCTAGTCACTAAATCCCGTTACGTTCAATAAAATAATAAACGTTTGGATTCCGTAAATTGATATATTGCGTAATGAAAGTACCTTCTGCTTTGGAACGAAGCAAAAGTATTTAAGTAGCAAATTATATTTATTTCTATAGACGAAAATACGAACAAACTTTGAAAAAATTTCAATTTGACCTTCTTCAGATTTTTAAACAGTGATTTAAGGATATTTCAAGGAGGTCGCCAAAATTGAACTTTTTCGTATACATAATAGTTCGACACATTTTTAACTAAATAACTAAACTAACTAAGCATCACGATATTTCTCCGCAGGGGTAGGCAGAGAGGACGGACCGCCAAATAACTCGGTCTTGGCACACACTCCTTGCCTCATTCACATTCATACATCGTCTCATACATACTCTTATATTATTCTGACTCTTGATATTGACTGACTCGAGTATCTGATTCACTTGATGGTGCCATGTGTTCCTCGAGCGTCCCGGACTTCAACTACCATTATTCTCCCTACCCTCATTTCTTCGCTCATTCGCTCTACATACCCAAACTATTTAAGCGACCCTTTCTTAATCTTACTCATTACGCTTACCTTAGCCTTGCACTCTTTGCGTATCTCCACATTTCTCACACTATCTTACATGGTTTCATCACACATATGCTTCAGGGATATCATTTCTACAGCTACTTTCATCGTTTCTCTACCAGTTCCATGCTTCACTTCCATACACAAGGGTAGGTACCAGCACTCCACTGTGGACTGCTAGTACATTTTTAAGGTATTTATATATGTATGTTCTTACGCATCAAGAAAACTTACTGATATCAAATTATAAAATTTTTAATTTATTAAAAATATGGTCAAATTACTCGTTTTGAGGACGGGGGAAGACGTGTTCATACAAATATTGATATTGATTGTCGAATTCCATAATGATATTTATTAGGAAAAGAACACGTATTCTCCATATATTCTGAATGACTAATATTAATAACTTTTCGATACGACTACCATACCTAAGCAGTTTTCACTAATCATTAATCATATTTATCCCATCTGTTTAAAAAACTGAATTTTGTTATATTATATGAGAGCAGTATTTTGAATGAAAAAACGACACTATACAGAACCCATTATTTATTCTGTTTCCTAGAATTTCCGACCAGGACCTGCGCCTTGTGCCCTCGCCGGTATATCGCGCACTTTGTTTTAATATATTGCACCTTAAATCAAAACACCGTGTTTTACTTTCAGTGGCTACTTGCTGAAACAAATACATTGGAAGTTTGTTGACGATCTCGTATGATATTAACAAGACAACTGCGAGGAGACAAATCACGCCAGGCCTTGAATAAAAAGGGCATAGCCATAATGAACTTCAACATAATTTGTGTTTATGTTTGTTGAGGTTTTTTGTGTGGTGTTGGGTTGCTTTACCTGGCGTTTATGTGAAAAGGTCGGGTCTTTACTGGCTTCATAATTTAGTCTTTTTAATAGTCACAGTATGGGATGCTGCAGGGTCGCGTTCCATTGATCTCCCTTGCTGATAGTCATACAATTTATAATTACTCCGCTCGCTCCTCCTTATCTGCTACATATATCTGGCTCTTCACTATAATATATTTCAGGTCTAAATGTTCTTGTAAATATTTGGAAACAAACATTTTGACATTAGTCCCAGCGGGGACATTCTTATGTTCGGACGATTCCAGCGTTGTCACTATCGTGTTTCATTTTTTTGTTTAACGTCCAAATATTATATTAAAAAAGCTTATTTACGAGCCGGTTGTTAATAAGTCGGGGGGCATTAAAATACATGTTCTCGATATGACAATATCGGAGAATATCTGATATCAAGATTTCTTGTACTGACCACGTTAAAATAAATATTGAAACTGTGATTTTTATGCTGGATGCATCACTGGTTTGATTAAATTATGCATTATATTACTGTTATTTTATTTTTAATCTGAAACAGCATGGCTCTTTCTAAGAAATTTAACCCCAACGAACACAATTTAAAACATTTGAACAGTTGTGTTTAATACAATTATCTACGTGTTATAATATATTGCATAACGTAAAGTAATTGTAAAATTTTAATATAGTATATATATTTGATGCTTTTAGTTTTAAGAGCTAGCACTCAAAAATGGCCCTAAACATCATTTTGTAATCTGATAACTCAAGCAATACTAATCTGTGCTTAGAGAAATCTGTTACGGTAATGTATTTAAATTTTCCAGTGACCAAAATACTAAAACTGTATTGTTTTAATTTTTATGAAATACAAACTAGTTTGCAATTTGAAAACCAGAGGAGGCAATTTCGATCGTACTAAAATTCCAGTAGAATTTCATAAATAACTTTAATGCTTACAATCTTTAAACTTTTTCAGTTGAAGCCAAATCCTTTTTGCTTACCTACAGAAATTACATTGGCGTTCGCAGATTAAAAATCATGTAATTTTGGAGTTATTCTAAAAAAAAAACATCGGAAACAGAAGAATGTTATCCTTAAAACCAGTGGCGGCTCGTGACTTTTGGGTGTACTAGAGTGCTAATATTATAAAAAATGGCATTTCTGATGTTGTTATAGCTTAAAATGATTTTTTTTTTTTTTTTCGAAAATCGATTTTTTGTATGAAGATTTTCAGGAAATTTCAGTATAGCCGTGCGCCGCACGGAATTCCTGAAAATCTTCATACAAAAAATCAATTTTCGAAAAAAAAAAAAAAAATCGTTTTCAGCTACTACAACATCAATTAAGCCATTTTTTGTAATATTAGCACTCTAGTAACCCAAAAGTCACGAGCCGCCACTGCTTAAAACATTGCACGATAAAACTACTAATTTCTAATTTATTAGTGTATAAATGTCGTGGTTAGTTAACACACAGATAAGTAAAACTAGTAATGTTCTACGTGTATTCATATATGCATAATTTTATCTGAACAGTACTATGAAATCAACATAATATTATTTCCCAATGAATTAATTTCAACATAAAATTATCTATCAATTACATTAGACTGTATTTATTCAAGAGGTGCATTGTGAATGTGTATGTGGATGTTGTAGATGCGAGCAAATGGTCGAACGAGGGTTTTCTCGGGAAATTTGCTCAAGTGTCAACAGCATTTCTAGCCAAGTGTCACGTGGGTGATCTCTATGGACCACTTGCACGTTGTGGGCGATGGTTTGTACAGCTAGAACCACAATAAAATACCTAAAACATCACTCTCATCCCGCGGCATCTAAGTACAATAATAAACATCAGATATTATTGTAAATTATTTACTGACAGAACTGAAAACTATTGAAGTATTATCGTTAACTCTGAATACCTTAGGAAGGATTGATTTCATAACGGAATTGAAGGGGTATATAATAAACAATAATGTTAAACGTCCGACGTTGTGCAGATATTAGCGTTAATTGTTTGGAGATATGCGTGTTTCTTCTATCCGGCCAGGTTTTCAGGTGTCATAGATCATAAAAAACGATAGCTCGTTAATCAGTTTGCCATATCGTTATTTCATTTTGGAACAACTCTGCAAATTGGAATCTAAGCTACTATATTATATTATATTTGTGTTTTAGAAATAATTTAACTAAAGATTTTGTTTCTATAACACAATTAATTATAAAGCCAATTCGTAGATTATATTACATCCCCAGTAGTTCTGTGAAAATTAGACCTCGCGTCCAAACAAGTATGTTTATAATATCTCTTAAGTAATAAATTAAAACCTCAATTTCCTCAGAAAACAGATTTGTAAGGAGGTACTTAAATACTTCCCTACTTAATTATATACCATGAATATTTTTTGTAACATTTTTTTATTTTAAGTAAGGAATAATGAAATTTGTTCAAGAAAACTTCTCGATCTCAAAGACAATTCTTATTTAATCTTTATTCAGGCTGGTAGGTACGATAATATTGATCCTTTCGATTTGGCGGATCGTAAAGCTACAGAATACAGCCACCATCTAAAGCCGAAAACGGAACATGACAAACAAATTTACAGACAGACGGGCGTGTTAAAACATGACTTCGCTACGCTCAGCCAATCATTGTCAACGACATTTTTTTATTCCACGTCAAAAAAATATTATTTTGTTTATATAATTTTGAAAACTACAAAATAAATGAAGGTTTTTGTAGAATTAACGGTATATTCGACAAAAGATAATATTTATTGCAGTAAATATGTATTATTGATGTTTGAAATATGTTTAAACAAAACAATGAAGCAGTTCTACTAAGCTTTTTACTTTATTGAGATGTAACTACAGTCTGCTTTTTTAATAAGAACGTTAGGTGAATAATATTCACAATGCTTTTTTATTCATGATTTTTGTCGCTCAACGAAGATTTATGTTAACCGTTTCAGGTAATTCACATAATACAAACTTATTATTATTATGTTGTTTGACTTTATCGTTTTTTGTATTGAGGCATGTATATTGTATAGGGTTATCGTAGGTGGCTGGGGTCTCACCGGGATAAGCTAGTGATGCTACGCCGAGAAAATAAATCTCAAAAATCTATTTCAAAATCCCGGCGCACAGGTAAAACCGGCGCAACAGAGCACGAAGTACATTGAAGGTTACACCCGCCCTGTCCCACCCCGATATAGGTGACTTATGGTCACCCCTTCGGAGTTCTCGCATGAATCTAATTTTTGAATAAACGGCTCTACAAAGTATATAAATGAAGCTAGACCTTCAATGTCCCCGCATACGGTGTTAGGAAGCGGTATGCGAGCGCTTACAGGTATTAATCCAAGGACAACACAGAACAATGAGCATCAAACAATCAAGTAACAAGTGTCAGGCAAATAGTTGGTGGAGGGAACCCACACTCCAGTACCTGTAAGCACAAAAAAGAACAAAGTGAAATAATAGAGTGACGGGGGAGTTTCGCCGAGCCACGTCTGGCAGTCCTGTTGAGAGATTGGTGGTGGTTGGGGTGACTGGTGCAGGTCAGGACTTCCACACCCCTTAGCCGACCACCCGGTGGTGCCCTGAAGATAAGTATGGGAAAAAGAGGGATAAACCCTAAAGAACCTAGGGGAAAGAAGCGTCAGGAGGTCGGAGGCAGGGTGGAGGTTACCCCAATCCGCACAGTCACCCCTCTGACCACCAACGCTCCTCAGGGGTGGCGCAGGTGATTGGCGGAGTCCCCCGGTAAAAAAAAAAGGAAATAAAAGAAGCTCCAGCAAGGTATGCGGGGACGAGGCCCGTTGTCCAACCCCTATTGGGGAGAAGTAAACAATACAAGACAAACAACGGAGTTCAGTTCTAGCCTGTAAACTCGTTGCCGTTACTGAAAAAAGAAGAAAAAAAATACATATAAAAGAAGAGAAAAGAAAAGAGAAAAGGAAAACAATAAACAATCCAAAAGTGCCAAAAAAAACAAAGTTGAAAGTGTAAAAATAAAATCTGCATAGTCTGTAAAGAGGACAGCATGTGAAGTATAAGATAACAAAAAAGTAAAACATAAGAAAAGAAAACTGAAAATAAGAAGAAAAATAAGAGACAAGTTATTTAAAAGAAATGTAAGCGAAAGAAAAATCATCTGCAGCAGCTGGTACAGTAAAAGTACAAAAAGCACGAAGTACAAGAAGACTGAAAATTCACAAGGGCGGACGATTAAATCCGAAAGAAACAAAGAAAGACAAAGCTGTAGGAATAGCCTTAATAGATAGCTATGGACGGACAGTAACATTGGTTGTCAACACGGCCCCAGTTCGTTAGCAAACAGCATTGCTGCATTGTTTGGGACATTGGTTTTGACATCGGTGCTCGATAATGGAGACAGTCCCAATATATCGAGACGGATTACAACCCTAGTCATGTAGCGTTTTTCTCTCCTTGATCCAACGTTTGGAATATCCTTACATTGTTGAGCAGGAGCAAATATGTAGAATGTTGTATACATAGATGAGGAATTATGTTGGATAGTAGCCAGAGGGATAATGTACGTTTATTCTTTTAGTATTGATACAGTACCATAGTTCTAGAGTGGTAACATTTGAAAAGACCCCCGTAAAGTCGGAAACATTGAAGCTTATAGGGTGTACTTAAACGAATTCGTAATCTGCTCTTTCATAGATGGCACTACTTTAATTATTTTAGGAAAAACACTTTTTACGAGTTTTGCTTTAAAACATTGAAAGGCATACGAATACGATATTGGATTGAATCAGCGACAAAATATTGTATTTGTATGCCTTTCTCGAAAGGATTGAGTTTTTATACTGACATTGTACCAATACCAAGTGTCACAGTGAATACATACTTTTTTTGCTCCACAAAATTTAACAGTAAATATTTATAATCTAATGACCCTACGTAGTGATTTTTATTACGAAAACTCAACTAAAATCTAAACTTAAAAAGTGTAATAATAGTTGCAGCTGCCTAACTGGTAACTCTTTATTTATAACTTAATATCTCAAATCTCAACTGTCACCAGAGCGCATTAGACACACACAAACAAACGCCATACAGAAGGAAGTACTACTGACATACACATTCAGAGTATCGAAGTGTGCAAGTGAATTGCCCATCTAACTTGTCATAGACAACTCAAGTGCAGGGTTGTCACCGCTATATTATATAAAATAAAATTAAAATAATTTTATAAATTCCAACTTGCAAGATGAGTGCCACAGATGCTCTTTCTTATATCAATAAAGCGAAAGAAGAAATTAGTGCTCTATACAGTAACATAACGGATCCCGCTTTAAAACTAACTAAATATCAGATGTCCAAACTACTCAATAAACTGTCCAACCTCTCTGGCACTATGTTGGATGTAGGTGTAAAAGTTGGAATTCTCGAGGGACAGGTCAAGTCGTACGAGCACATGGTCTCTTCAAAATTGTTAGATTCAAACTCATCACAAGAATCCACAAACTCATCAACTGTATCAATGTGTGAAGCTGCCGATGAGCTCGAAGAGAGGAAAAAACGGTCAAAAAACATAATTATTTTTAACTTCCCTGAAAGCTCAGCCAGTTCCCATATAGAAAAAAATACTGATGATACAACGAGAATCTTAACCACACTAACACTCTTAATTCATCCATCACCCGAGCCAACATAACAACTTTTCGTCTGGGAATCACAAAACCTGACAAACCTCGACCTCTTAAAGTCATCCTTGACAGTTCCATCCAAGCCATAGACATACTGAAGAAAAAAAACAACATAACCGAATACCCCGGTATTAAAATTTATTCAGACCAAACCCCAGCTCAAAGAAACTATCTCACCAAGCTACGTTTAACACTAGACCAAAGAGCCAAAGACGGTGAGATTGGACTCACAATAAAATACAAAAATAATAAACCTGTTATTGTAAATAGTAACCCAAAAAAACTAAAACCTATCATGGCTTACTATCAGAATATCAGAGGCTGCCGCACAAAACTTAATGAGCTAAGATCATCGATTCCAATCCATCCCTTTCATATATATTTCCTGACTGAAACTTGGTTGGATCCGTCCTTTAACACAGGAGAACTAGGCTTCACTTCACACAACACCTACCGCTTAGATAGAAGTACCGCCACCAGCACCAAATCAAGAGGAGTAGGTGTATTAATATCAGTCACCAAATCTATAACTTAATCCAGGCTAAAATGCAAACACAAAAATATAGAACAAATTTTCCTACTACTCAAGACGAACCTAGGAAAAATCATTCTTGGATGTGTTTATATTCCTCCCGGATCAATTACACAAATTTACGTAAACCACATTGAAGATGTAGAGGCCCTCAAGCTCAAATATCCGGAAGCTAGAATGCTGCTAATCGGCGACTACAATACTCCCAATATAGACTGGATTACCCATAGTGATAACTCAACAACTCATTTTAATACATCTGCTAATGCTCGTGAAATTATAAATATGTCAAATTTCCTAGGTCTTAAACAAATTAATAACGTATACAATTCTAATCACCACTTACTAGATCTTGCATTTAGTAGCGATCCTTCAGTAAAATTATGTAAATCCATAGACCCCCTTCTTCCCGAAGATTCCCACCATCCTCCCTTAAACATCACCATTACTAACAACTTCCTAAACATTTACTCTAATAGTGTTCCTAAATATTCATACAATTTTGCAAGGGCAGATTATCCACTGATAACAAAATACTTAGAAAGTACAGACTGGTCCTTTTTAGACAAAAACACAAATGTTAACCAAAATCTTGAATCTTTTTACTCCATCATCAACACGGCTATTGAAAAATATGTTCCCTTAATTCAATTCAAACCATCAAAGTTCCCCAAATGGTTTAATAATGACTTAAAACATTTAATAATTAACAAAAAAATCTGGCACAAAAATTTCAAAGAGAGCAACTCTATCTCAGACTACAAAATATTTCATAAATATAGAACTGACTGTAAAAAGCTCTCCAAAAAATTATATCAAACATACATACTCAACACAGAAAAGTCTATTCCTTCAAATACCAAAAACTTTTTTACACATGTAAACTCACTAAGAAAAAACAAACCTAGCCTACCAACATACATGTATTTCGAAGGGAAAAGTAGTAGTGATACTAATGACATCGTTAATTTGTTTGCCGACTTCTTCAAAAATATTTACGATAATGATATCCCAAATGTTCAACTTCCACCCTTTCATCCAAAGGAATTGATCCACATTCCCGCTTTACATATATATGTTCCAGATGTTATACGCAAAATAAAAACACTCGACTTAAAGAAAAAAGCGGGTCCTGACAAAATTAGTCCTGCCTTTCTAATTAACTGTGCATCAATAATAGCCAATCCACTATGTCATATATTTAACCAATCATTAAATTCTGGCTGCTTCCCCGACCTATGGAAAAATTGCTATCTAACACCTGTATTTAAAAAAGGCGATATTCATGATGTCACTAATTACCGACCCATCTGCGTGCTCTCAACTATCCCCAAACTGTTTGAAAAACTTATCCTCGATAAAATCTCCATACATATTAACAACATCATTGTAACTAATCAACATGGATTTATGCCAGGCAGATCCACACTAACAAATCTCTCCTTATATGAAAATTTTATAGCATGTTCAATCGAAAACAAAACCCAAGTCGACTCAATATATACAGACTTTGTAAAAGCGTTTGACAAAGTTAACCACAAAATTCTTCTCTATAAACTTAGTCAAATCGGAATTGAGGGTAAACTATTGGAATGGATAAATAGCTACTTAACAAATAGAAATCTTCAAGTAAAAAATAATTCTAACCTCTCACACAAATTCATAGCTACTAGCGGTGTACCCCAAGGGTCACATTTAGGCCCAATACTGTTTCTCCTTTTCATAAACGATATTGTTACTGTATTTGATAAAAATGTTGAAGTGCTACTTTTTGCCGATGACCTTAAACTATTTTAAATTATAAAAACAATAAATGACTGTATTCACATTCAAATAAATTTAAATAAACTTCAAGATTGGTGCAAAACCAACAAACTTTATCTCAATATTAGTAAATGCCACATTATAAGATTTTTCAGAACAAAACAACCCCTTAACTATCAATACAAAATTAACAATGTTCCTCTGTAAGTGAAATTAACGATCTCGGCATTATTTTCGATTAAAAATTTAACTTTCTTTCACATGTAGAAACAGTCACCAACAAAGGATTAAAAATGCTCGGCTTCATTCTCCGAAATGGCAAAGACTTTAAAAATATTTCAACACTAAAAATCTTATATTCCTCACTTGTTCGAAGTCAAATCGAATATAACTCTCCTATTTGGTGTCCTTACTTTAAAATCCACTCCGATTCTATTGAAAAAAATCAGCATAAGTTCCTAAGATACATTAACTATAAACTCGGTCTACCTATAGAATCAATAAATTATAATCACTTGATGAAAGAATTAAACTTACTTAAACTCTCTGATAGAAGACTTATTTCCGATTTGACTTTTATTTTTAAAATTATCAATGGTATTATAGACAGCCCTGATATATTAAGCCTAATTACCTTCCATATACCCACTAGAACCACTCGATCCAAAATTCTTTTTAATTTCAATAACAATATCAGGACTGCGTCATTTAGAAATTCGCTTATACCTAGATTGCATGCAGTTGGCAATGCTTTCTCAGAAGTAGTAGATGTGTTCAACTGCACGGAATATAGCTATAAGAAGGCTATAATAACATACCTCTGTCGTAATTATCAGTGTTATTAGGCATAATACCATTCTATTCATAAGTTATCACAGAACCTAAACTATGCACTTACATCAGATATCAGACAGAAGAGTGTTATCTAATAATTTTATATACTTAATCAAAACTATAATTTTTCCCAAAATTGTTATGAGATGTCTTACTGACATCCCTGATTCAATAGAGCTAACTCTTAGTTCTCAGCAAATTCAACCAAATTCAATATTGAAGGTAACAATAACCTCAATACTAAACTACTGTACGGATTGAAAATAAAAATGCTAATGTACCTATGTATACCAGATGTTATTTTTGTTTAATTTTCAACATAATTTCTCAGTAATTATTCTGTTTAACATAATACTGTTTCGCTCCTGTGAACCACTGTAAACATAAATCATGTATATTGTAAAAGCCTTTTACGGCGTCTAAATAAATAAATAAATAAATAAAACTATTTATTCACCTTCGTATTGCATATATTTGGACGCAAACAAATAGTTCATCTAAATATTTTAAAGCATAACTTGAAAACAGTAGGTTTTCAAAAAATAATTTAATTAACGCCATCTATGGACATGTAGATGTGAAACTCTTAATGTTGATGTTTGCAAGCTACCCTTCAAGTTTGCTGAAATATTAGCTCCCTATATTGATTATCTTATACCATATCTGAATTTTCAGATGGATTCCAATCTTCCTGCTCTTCGGCCCATAATCATTATTATGGGCACTACAAACAACCCCTGCAGGGTCCTGACAGTCGCCATTTGAAGGAAAAACCTCCAGTTCTGCTGGTCTCCTGTGGTCTCCATCTGTTTTCTTTCCAAATCTTTGCTACCTTAGTTTAGGTCTTCCAACATGTACGTCCTTCTCTGCGTATCCTATTTTCTATCCATTCAATCATATTATGGGGTTCCAAAGCGTCCCTGAATTCTTGGTAACTGCAAAGCTTTGCTTAAGATTCCTGAAAAATCATCTACGTCATCTTTGTTTAAGTTTGGCGCTATGACACTTCCCACATACTAGGCAAAAGCATATTCTTGACTAAAATAACATTTTTTTCATCTGGTTGCCTCAAAGCGGCCTTCAATTCGTTTAATCTAAGCTTTTCTCGTGCAAAATTCCAAATGTATCTTTATATCAATAAAATACTTGCACTTTTATCAGAGATCATCGATTCTTTCGTATCGCAAAATCCATCTCCAGCCCTAGCGGCATTCGGCGTTATTACAATATTATTATGTCTCTCCACGGGTTTGCGTCTCCACTAGTTTCGATAAAATCTATGTAGAAGATCGTCCGACCTTTCAGCGGGCAAATTCGACAAAGGCATTTGGATGAGCCGATAAGCGAGTGGGTTTTGGCTATCTGGTTGCGATACGCACAAATAATCCAGATACTTTAATAAAATACCAAATCAGATGCACTTTCAAAGCTCTTTCCCCGATTCGCTGATAAAAGTCTAAGGACAAACGTACGGCTTAATTACAGATGTGTGCTTCCCAAATTTTGTTATTGAATGATTTTTAAATTAACCATATTTCGGATATGATTAAAAATATTCTTGCTCTTAATTATGCTGACAAGAAGATAAAAATGTTATGACTGTAGTGACACGGTCACCCAGAGAAAATGAGTTTTGCTAATTAATTAAAAATCTCTTCAAATTATTGGTAATCCGGTTAAAAAACGGGATTGCAGGCCTTTAACGAATGAATTAATAAGCTTCCTGGTAAACTTTCAATATATGTCAAATATATTATAACGATGTCAGAACGTGTTCGTTAAAGGCCTGCATTCCCAATTTTAACAGGATTACCAATTGTTTGAAGAGATTTCTTATAAATTAGCAATACTAATTTTTCTCCGTGCAGGTAGGTACACATCTTTCTTAAAATAGCTTCAAATTGTTGGCATTGGGTAAAAAAAACACTATGAAATTCTTTTACATATATTATTTATAAATATAAAAAATATGTTGCTCGCTAATAATGGCATTCCACTTTATCATAGTTGTATAATGTACCTGCATATTCGGCAGACAAAACGACTGTCTTTCGTGCACATAAAAGAGATTGCAGAAATTTAACTTTATTGTGTATCATTTAAATTTTCAATAAAATTTAGTAATAAATTGATTTTAACGTTATAAACTAGCTGATGACAGATATCGATAGCGCCCTGCAACGATATGTACTTTCAAATTGATCGCATCAGATTAGAAACAGCCAACGTTGAAGGTAAAACGTCATGTCTTCAACAACTTCTTGTGTTACTGCTTTACGGAGATATGCAATAACAATAAACTAGATAATGGTAGTTAAACTATTTATACTTACTAACATTTAATTGATGCAGTTTATAACGTTACACCTTGATGAAAGGAATGAAAAGTTTTTTGAAATGTCTTAAGATACCTAATACAGGGTTTTCCAATAAGAAGTGTTATTTTGATATTCAATAGTAAAAGATCAATAGTTTCATTGCTTGTGTGGCACGTAGCGCCGTCTTGTTGAAAGTAAACGTTGTTCAGATCAATATCATCCAATTCCAGCCATAAAAAATCATTAATAATCTCTCGATAGCGCAATCCATTCACCGTAACTGTTGCTCCAGCCTCATTTTCTAAAAAGTAAGGTCCAATGACTCCGCCGCACCATAAACTGCACCAAACAGTCACACGTTGAGGATAGAGAGGCTTTTCAACAATAACTCTTGGGTTTTCCGAGAATTTTTATTAATGGCGTAGTTTCTACTTGTCAAATGTGAAAAAATGACAGCTTCAAAAGTAGCATCTACCGAAATAGCGGGCTATTCAAAATAACACCTCTTATTGGAAAATGTATGTAATGCGACGATATTGCACATTCTTTTAATCTTCCTTCTTCCCACAGCATTGATTTAGATAAAATGTAATGCGACGACATTCGAACATCCTCTTAATCTTCATTCTTCCCACAGCATTAATTTAGATAATACGTAATGCGACTTACATTTAATTGTTGTAGTTTATAATGTTACACCTTGATGAAAGGGATGAAAAGTTTTTTGATATATCTTTATATAATATGTAATGCGACTACATTTGAACATACTCTAAGGACGGGTTGTTTCGGAGAATTTGAACAATTCATCAACGTTCATTTTCGGGTTCTGTGAAAGTCCTATTCAAGTTCTGTTATTATATCATTGTAGGCTAGTTGCTTGACAAAACTGAAATAAAAACAGAACTTGAAAAATCTTTCACAGAAATTGAAAATGAACGTTGAAATTTGATGAATTGTTAAATTCTCTGAAACAACCCGTCCTTAATCTTCATTCTTCACACAGCATTGATTAAGATAATATTTAATGCGACGACATTCGAACATCCTCTTAATTTTTAATTTTTAACAACGCATTTATTAAGATAATATCTAATGCCACGACATTCGAACATTCTCTTAATTTTCATTCTTCCCACTGCATTAATTTAGATAATATTTAATGCGACGATATTTGAACATTCTCTTTTTCATTCTTCCCAAATCCATTAATTTCACAAAAAATGAAACTTCCATAGACCTGGCTTCGGAAAGTTATTAATATAGCTAACTTGACATCAAAATGAAGGTTACAATCTAAATACAAAATTAACAAAATTGTTTTGTTCGCTCACTAAACTAAGTACGTTAAGGCCCCGTAGTAAGCGTTCAAAGATGGTTTGAAAGAGGGATTTGTAAATACGAATGTTAGAGAGAGCGTTTTAATATTAAAAAATAATAATAATTAAGCGAAAATGGTGAAAATATTTGATAAAACGCGACTCGTTTTAAATAGGACAAAAATCTGTCGACAAATTCTTTAGTTGCATTTAAATATAGACTGTGATTTTTTTCATGCCCATAACATATTTAATAACAGCACAAAACATTTTTTTAATAATTTTTGGATTATATTGCGTTTTTTTGCTACCGAGGGAATTTCATATAATTAATCTTTCGGCATAACAAATGTATAGATATTATCTTCAAAAATATATTTTTTTTGGTACTTTAAAACATAAAGAGTTAACGAGAAACTTGTTATAAATCGGTGGAAATTGGGTATGCGGGGGTTTTGAATGTATTTACATAGGTAGATACGTACAAGCGGCAAATCTAATAACTGCATTTCCACATATATTTGGATGCGTTTATTATATGTCTTAAATTAATTTATCACTTACTAGGGGTTTAAGTGGATACGTCACTACTTGAAGTGTACAAGAAATACGGTAAAGGTAAGTTCATTGAGTTGCAACTCCACAGCCATAAACGGTTCGTGCGAAACTCGTTAGGATTTTTCAAAATCCATCACTTGTACAATGGTTCAACAGATATTCTCAACAATCTGACAAATCGACTATAATTATAAGTTTTAAATAATATTTTGAATTTATAAAATTACTTTACTAGATGATAATAATATACGAAGATGTAGGTTGGCAAATAATATAAATAATTTGCTGTACCTGGAGGGACGATATCATATACATTCAAGTTGATTGAGAGGAGAAAAACAAGTGCGAAGAGCATAGGAGGCGGTTTTACCGTCTCATTTTCTGTGATTCGTCAAAAAATAATCTGACAGTATAGATGCAACTCGCATTGTAATATCACTTTTCAGTCATCGAAAATAAAATCTGCTTACGAATTACTGGTCCTTTCTACAATGGCGCGCAAATTGCTGGCTGCTTAAAAAACTTAACAACAACTACCAAATCGGGTAAAAAAAAGTTCGAGCTTGATTCCAAAATTTTACATTTTATTACACTATTTAGTTAGAAACTTTTACGAATGTGTTGTCATTTACTCATTGTTGGCGTTTTTTTCTTCATTTTCTAGATAGTTATTTGCTATGAAGTTGTGAATCATTTAAATTTACTGAATTTAAATCTAGTGTTATTTGCGGAGTCACCATTAGATTTTGCAAGTAATTAAATTTACCAAAATCTGTTGTCTGTGATGTGAAATATTTTCACCTTCAATGAACTAAAATTTGCTTTGAATTTAAGTGTCGTTTTCAAAATTAAAGCTGACTGTTCAGGATAGCAATAAACTCGTTGACTTCAAATCATAAAAATATTTTATCTTTATCTAACTAACATCCTTAACTCAATATTTGAAAAATGTATTTAACTTTTTGTAAATTTTTCACAGATGATTTTTGAATATGTGTGAAACGATTTTCAACCTGTTTTTTTAATATCTATTATGACACACCCGTCTAAAAAACTTTCCTTAACTTTGATTTTTCAAAATAGTATAATAGTTAGCACAAATTTATTTTTGAAATAGGTTGAACTTCCCTGGCCTAAAACCATTGGAGTATTTAAGGCGAAGTTTCAGACTCTCATCAACGGTCTTTTGTCCATCAAAAGGACATGGCTTTCCCATAAAACAAGTCTTCTAAAATTGGTCATAATCGTTTTGTCTTCTCAAATCGATCAACTATAATTTAAATTAGAATAAATAGATGCTGGAAAGGCTATGGATAATTTTCTTACCATCCTTGGTAATATTTATAGAGAGAATGGACCCAATCATGTTTATGAAAAGCACGTTTTGAGGATTTCCCTTTCCTCGGATTGTCAGAGGTTGTTATATACAAGGTGTCAGGAAACTCGTGGTACAAGCGGAAAACTAGTAAATAGATCCATTTTTTTTCGATCAATACAGTTGCATTTTTTTTTTTCAGCAAATAATTTTGGAGTTTGTTCTACGCTTCAACGCATTTTAAAATGCATTAAACAGCTTATGAAATACTATATAATTTATTTCACATTTGACCTTTAAAAAAATCCAACTTTGGACTCAATTTACTCGAAAACCAAAGGTTAAATTAAATTTTCTACACACACTTTCTGCCTACTTATGATATGAGTTTCCGGACAGCGTATTCTTTGATGAAATATTTTTTTAGAATTAACGTCGACGTCATCCTTGTTTTAATTTAAAATTTATATAATTCAGTGTTTTTTATTGACTGTAAAAAAATAATTTCCAAACATACATTTGGTTTTAAAATCCATATGTACATTGTTAGGTATGCCATTACATGGCTGGTTAACGATACTAATTTATATAGATACCTACTTGTACTTACATATTTTAGAAACTTTTAAGAAACAGCTGTGTTTTTTTTCTCCGTTGATGATATTTTTCTCTCACTGATCACACGTCTCGGTCCGAAATCGGTTGATTCCAACATAACTTTTTTTTGTAGGTAAAGGTAGGTACTCGAAAATAAGGTTATCGGATAGGTACCTTCAAATCATTAAGAGGAAGCTAAAAGCCAAAAATGTGTATATTCTTGGTATACCTAGTATTTTAGGTAATAGGTATTAAAATCGCTTGACAAACGGATTCTAGAAACGTTCGATTTCAAGTTTAACTGGTTTTTATTTATTTGGTAAATAATTTTATAAGAAAGCAAAAAAGTAAATCAAGTGAAACTGTCACAGATAATCTTAGCTATAATACTGTATTTTTTAAAGTTGGTTCCTTTACGTGTTGATACATTTCTATTGACTTTTTTTTTAGTTTCATTTATATTTTTTATTGAGTAATTTATTTTTTTATTTGTATTCTACTCAAGTGAAAAGATATGAAAACCTTCAATTTATCTAAAGCATATTTTTTGGTATTCACAATGTTAACCAATTCGTTTTAAAGATTAATCAACATAGTGATTTAGCACTAAGCTTCGCCTTAATGTATAATACTTACGACTAAATCTGAAAAAAAAAAACAATAAGAATTTTTGATGAATATGCATCGAAAAATAAAAGAGTAATTTTTTTTATAAAAAAGTGTATTTCTTCATATTTTTTCAAACTATCAATTATGCGATGAACGGGTGATCGTCCTAATATCGAGGGATTTTTACAAATTAAGTATAAAATATATATTTATTTACTTTAAGCATTATACTGGCCTCAAGTCCTTGGTCACGTTCTTCATTGAACTTCTCAATTATCTAATAAATCTTATCATAAAAGCACAATGTACTAATGTACGTTGATTGACTAAGTTTACTATGTAATTATATAAAAAGAACAGGAAACAAGTTCATAACAAATAATCAATTCGCTTACTTCTTCTTACAAGAACACAATTTATTTTGCTACTTAATCATATTTTTGTTTCATTATTTAATCCCATTTTATACGTTTGTTCGAAAATATTCAATAAATATTATTGCATACACATACACAAGTATTTACATTCTTTTCAATATTTTTTTATTGGTCTCTTGATAAATGTTTAATTGAAAAATCCTATGTTTAATAACACTATTTACAATATAACCTAAAATATCCTACATCATTACATCTATTTTAACAGTTTATTACACAACTAAGATAACAATTTTTTTTTGCAATATGTGATATTTTTATAAAAATCTAAATATCAAACTGGCCTCGAATTCACTTTATTCATTAGGGTAGGAAAATCTTTAAATATTTTAATAAAAAAAATAGCAATCAATCTTCGCAATAATCAATCTATACAAATTTAATATTGGATTCAATATTCTCAAAATATTACATACAAAGAGCAGTAAAGTGTAAGCATTTATAAAATTATTGAACAATAATCAATGATATCATTGTAAATACTAAACATAATAATTATAATAGATACAACAGAGTCAACAATTATCACATTTTAACATCATATTTTGCCGCATATAGACTACATTTTCTTCTCTTCGTGTACTTATATTTCTTATACGCCAATGCAGAAATATATTTTTTAAACATCCAAGTCAAATTAAATACTCTGTCACAATATGTAGGTACTGATGGTCATTTGGATAAAAAAATTAAACGCTAGTTTCCCAATTGCACAAAACGAATGAAAAATTATAAGTGGGAGAAGAGGTAGAGGAAGGCTTAAAAGAACCTGGTTAAATAGAGTTGTTCAGTAAACATAGCTGAAGCCATTTGAAGTAATAGTTTACTTCTGAATGCTGGTATCTAACAAGGGCAAACTGAGTATATCATTTCTAAAAACTTAATTAGTTATTAAAACAACTAAATAGAAAAACAAAAATTATTGTTTTCGTAATTTTTATGGATTAATCATGGTGTGCTGATTGAAATAAATTTTAAAATGCGCAAGTTAATTTATGGTGTGTCGATTAAAATGAATTTGAACATGCGCAAGTTAATTTCTACCAAGAATAAAGAGTTGGTTAATTATGAACTGTCGACCGATTTTAGTTCAGAGCATTTTTCCGGACAATATTGTTTTTGCGGGATTAAGGTTTGGTGTGAGATAAAGAGACTAATGAGGCCAAGGACTAAGGACCACCCAGCATCCTTGCATCGCCCACACCTCCTATCGTCGGATTCAAACACTACAAGGGGGAACATAATTAGCATTTCGTGTGAATTTTGATGTACTTGCCTTGCACCGTCCCTAATTTTATAACACACAAAAACCAACCCATACAAAAATCTACATAAGTCTAAACTCTTTTGAGAAATGTTTATAAAGTGGGAATTAAATGCAATTAATACATCTGTGATTGCCATTTGATATCTGACTATGTGACACCTGTGGGTGACTCTCATGGAAAGCTTTTAAAAGGTTACGTACCTTTTACTAATACTAACTAATTGTTTTTACGGTAGTTGAGGAGTTAAGTTCATGTGCCACGTTTTGTCCATAACTAATTTAGTACTTTTGAAAGACGAGTGCGATAACAAAACGACTTTCTAATAAATATGTTGGAATTCGAAAACAATGGATATACGCAAGGATGAGTATAAAGTCCACTTTAAATTTTATGGGAGATAATTGGGGTCTAGACCTAAGCGACCTCACAAGACTATGCGATCCGCAAAGACCAACTGCAAGGGTCAGAAGATGACTTTATTATGATTACATTTTATTAGATAACGTTAGAGGTACGCTTAGCATTTATTTTATAGCTGGAACACTTAAAATAACGTTTGATGTTGGATATCGGTGGTAAATTCACCCTGGTTACGAGATGTTTAAGAATCAACATAAAAATAACCTGACTAAATGTTGCTGAAATATTGCCGTAAGTTTTTGGATCATATCACTACATTGCGTATTTTGAATCCGTTTGATAAGGAATATAATTCAATAATAATTAGAGTTAGAGGTAATCGTGAATCAGTAATCAGTGGAAGTACTCGGTCCACATGGGGAATGAAGATATGAAGAACGATTACAGCGAGTTTCAGCCGACACTAAGCATGAATCTAAGACTCTTTGCACAATATGATTTATTAAGCAAAAAACTGAAGAGAATAAAACAACAGTCAAATGGGATGAGTTTGATGAGAAAGTATGGGAGTTTTTTTTTAATCTTTTCGGGTTTCCCGACGCGACGGGCGCTTTCAGTTTTAATATCGTCACTTATTTTAGAATCGCGTGATTAAACTAATATTTCTCTGTGACGCAGTTATTTCGTACAGAAATTCAAAAGATTTATTTTCTCGAAATTGAGGAACTCCTTAATTCTAACTTGAAGATACAGTTTTGATAAGTATACTTGGGATAAGGCAATTAAAGACAAGTATCTACATTTCATTTTTAATCTTTGTAAATGTACTGACATGACGGTCTCCGTACGGTGGTAATAGTTGAGCATTAGACGGGTCATACAAAATGGATTCATAGCAAAACACAGTGAAATACAATCGCATAGAATAGGCGATAAAGATACAAATTCAATTCAATGAAAATGTGATTGGTTGTAATGATAAACCAATGATAATGAACCAAATTTTAATAACGAACTAAACCAATACTTAACCAAAATTCAGAAGTGCCTTTTATTAAGTACAATATATAAATTGATTCAGCACTAAATTTAAACTCGTTCTAACGATTTCACCAACACACATGAGACTAGCACAGTGGCTTTTGAATATTTCAACGTAACAGTTAAATTATAAAGATTTTTTACTACCGTTTCATCTTCGCATCTAATTAGAGGCACAATAATCAGCTACGGTGTTTGGAAATCATACACAAAAACATCCTAAACTTCAATTGATGTGTGTTCATGCCAACTACTGCTCTTCTCCAATCACTGTTTACTGCACTACTTTTAGATTCTGTTCTGTATCTTTTACCATTCACATAGTCCCATAGAGGGGGATCATTTTTTAATTTAACCAACGAGATGAAGATTGTACGATAAACGATGAAGAATATTTTATTCCCGCAAAAACATGATGTCAGTATGGAGGTATCCTTTAACAGACGACTTTTTTGTGAAAATATAGCAAAATTCAAACCAAAAACATCGTTTGAAAAATCGTAAAAATTGATCTATATTTTAGACCAGCTTCAAGATGGGTTCGTTTTAAACATCAATCGGTTCGTTGAGTTAAGGTTGGCGCAATTATTCAGATTCTTTATGTAACACCCTCACCGTGCTCGAATTTCGACAGTCCTCATACGCCATAAGATATTTTGTATTTGTGTGAGTGTGTATGAGGCCTGAATATGTTGGATTGGAGCATGTCACTTGTTAAGGGGATCAGAGCGTCCAACCCATCACGGAGAGTGACCAACAAATTTCGGCTGACCAATTACCTCTCGGAATTCAATCTGTACTCTGCGCGAAGAATGGACCAGCGAACGCAGATGATACAAAGCCACAAATATAATGCTCCCAAAATTAACGCGAGATTCAACTACCGCTTTGAATATGGACCACTCCAATTTGAACTGTCCATGCAAAGCTGCCCAAAACAATTACCTCGTTAACTTGTGAATAATGGCGTTATCCGCTTATTATAGAGTGTAGGTGCTTCTTTTCGAGTTTGATAATGAGTATGCATTCAATTTTGTATTGATTATCTAAAGCAAAATTTCGTATGCATCGAACACGGTTCAAAACTTCCATTTCGTTGGCAATTTTAGTGGTGTAAGAAAGAGTTTATTGACTTTAATATTATTATTTTACTGGTGTAAGAAGTTGTCTATTCAAATTATTATTATTATTTTACTGGTATAAGGAGTTTAATCAATTTAACCCTTAAATGCATACTGTTGCAAAACGGCAACATACCGTTCAAACCACCTTTAACTCTTTGGTGTATACTTAATGCATGCCGTTTTAGAATTATCAAGTTCACGGTAATATATTTTATCGAGTGGCATCACCTTTTTTTTCTTTCGCGAATGTCAAATGTCACTTTTTCTTTAACAAAGTGAAGATTCTTGAAAATCGGTTGGAGGTTAGAATTACAGTTTGGTTTTGCTGTTATTATTTTGATTTTCTTAGGTAAGTAGATACAATAATAAAATACTTATATGTAATAACTCGTATTTTTCCGGTACACTTATTAGTTTTGAGAAATTTTTTTAGGTTTTTTATTTTTTTTTCATACGTAAATTGTTAATATTATTTTTTATTAAATACATGGTGTTGTAAATCTGCAACAATTTTTTTTTAATCAAATATCATTAAAAAATTACAAAAAAAATAAATTCTTTATATTTCCTTGCATATGCATGTAAATATCTACAAAATATATTTTTTTCCAGAAAAATTAATAAATCATGCATTTAAGGGTTAATATTTTTATTTTAGTAATGTAAGAAAGATCCTAGTCACTTATTTTAGTGGTGTAAGGAGTTTAGTCACTTTAATATTATTATTTTAGTGGTGTAAGAAGGAATCTAGTCACTTCAATATTATTATGCTGGACTGTATAATAGGCTGTATCTTTAAATTTGTATAATATATAAATATTTCTGAGAAAAATGCTTATTGCTTGTTATCGTATTAACGTGATGCGATACGTAGTTACGTATCAAGGAAAAATTTCACGTCAGCTTATTGATAGAGTAATGACATGACCTTTTTGGTACGAGAGGCGGTTAGCAGTAATTTATTGGGCTTTTGAGAAAGGCTCCTATAAATGCATGCTCCATTTTCAGGCTCAAAGCGGACGAACTTAAGCTAAGTTGAACAGTTAATCATTCTGCCAGCGCGTTTTATGCATGGTCAATTAAGGCACCCAAACTTCGCAAAGGAAATTCGCTCTTAACAAGCACGCCGCGTCGAGCCGAGTCAAGGGCTAGCGATCAAAAGGAGAAGTATTATTGCAGGAGAGTAGATATCATCGAAGATCTGATTAGCGAAAATTATATGTGGAATGAAAGAATGACATAAAACGCGACGGGCGTCCACCGTGGGATCAGAAATACGCGGATAATCTTTTCGGTAATCTAAATTGTACAAAACCGCGATCATGCGTTTGAGACAAAATGCCATGTCGTTGGCAGAGTCATTTAATCCGAGGGGGACAAGGAAATAAAACGTGAAATGTTTTAGCCATAATGGTTTCGGAGACATGTTATAGCCAAGGACAATATTCCAAATTGATTCAGACTACAAATATGCATACGGCTTATTAAAATGAATATAAAGCTCCACGTACGAAACATGTTTGTCTTAGTAAAAATGTGCAATGCGCATAAATGAACAAGTAATACCTAATTGAATATTTCTCAAGTTTCTTACTAAGCATTCGTAAACATGGCCGAATGCAGATGGGCAAGTTGTTTATTAAATTAATGTATTGCTTCTTAGTAATCTATGTTAATCTATTTTAATCGCAAAAAATAATGGAGTTCCGGTTTCTCACGTTATTATTGATTAGAGACAAATAGCTTACATAGTTTTTAATTGCGAATGTTATTCCTGTTGTAATTTGTGGCGACTAAAAACAGTAGGTGGAGTAAGCTGCGATATTTGATATCTGTTCCTTTTAATAAATAACCGTAACGTGGGATTTGAAAACGCCGAGTTACTATAGCCATCAAATTTTTATGATTTAAATTAAATATTGCCATAATTAATGACTTACACATTGCGGTGTGGTTTAGAGAAATGGCCAAAGCTTAAAAGCAAATGTGTATTAACGAGATGAAGATTGACTTGATTGAGCCATTCTCTCGGATTTAGAATACTCATCTCAAATACTTTCTTCTCGAGTGTTTATGAACAATTTGTTTCACAAGAGATGAGAGAAAATAATGAACGAAAACATGCAATAATGGTGTTTGTCTATAATCTTGTCCGTAATAATCGTAACTGTTATACTAATGGTCAGAATTCTTTTCAAAAAATACATGTGTGTAAAGGTAGCTCTTCGAATTCGAAACTGTTTAACTGTATGCTGTGGGAAGTACTGGGACTAGGTATCTGACATAGTGATGAACGTAATACGAATATCACTTACTAACAAATTTAAATGGTTGTACCTTTCAGAAATCGAAGTATTTAAAAAAAATGCCTTTTTCTTGTAAGTGGAAAGTTTCGATTGCTAAAACAGTGTAGGTAAAACCATCGACTTAAAAAAGGTTTTCTTTAAAATTGCAGACATTATTAACCCGATAATCTACTGTAAGTGCTAACTAGATATTTTGAGTCATTAATCAAATGTAATATTGCGAGAAACTAAATATTGCACATTTAATCCACTACTGTACACTATTGGCAAAGAGTGATGATTACCATAAAGCAAACGTTAATTATTTTTATATTAAAGTGTAATCAATTATAATTACTTTGTTTTCAAAACCAAATTATTTCACCGTTTTAAAATATTATAAATTCATCGAACATCTTTTATACGAACATCAACACAACTATGTTATTCTTGATCTAATATACATAAAAATATATCGTTAATCACTCTTCATTAAAAACGTGCACACTATTTAGACGAATATTCCAACATGGGTTGATAAACTAATTATTTAATTTAAGGTTATTAATTTCAATACAAACTAATAATATTTCGTTTTGTTTAAACAATTTGCAATGCGATTGTTATACGCCTATTGTGTTGGAATATGAACAATGTAATCGTTACGAGAATTCCGTACATTTTTCAAGTTCTTGCAAATGAGATATCGTGAAATTCCCAGGTAAAAGGAGATTGGCCTCATTACTTTAGTTATACATTATATTTGGACGTGTAAATAACACTTACAATCAGCCGGACCAGAAAAGCATTTATCATAAAGCTTGTAGTTAAAGTAGCAGCTTCGTTAGCTTACTCATTAGGCTTTATTGTCAAATTGTTATCCGGTGCTTTTTATGCATTTATCTCATCTTCAGAGGAAGGCTCTCAGGCATTAATGTCGGTTAGAAAACGGCTACCGTTATAAGTATGCTTATCCGGTCTAAATTCGTTGGACACAATTTGTAAGTTTGGATTAGGAAAAATATATGAATAATGCGAATAACGTGTTAAGACGGAAACCAGACCATCCTTATGTAAATAGATGGTCATCTCTGGACTAACGCTTTCATTATAGGCAAATTTGAAGAGTATTTTTGATGATATGGCACTTATAGCGGAAGAATGGAGAAATTAACGTCCGCACAGTATTCTATGAAGTGAAAATGGATGGGAGACAACGAAGATAAACCAGATCGAACGGCTAAGTGCATTAAAAAAACTTGAGTCGGGTCTTAACAAAAACCGGAAGGAAATTTGAAAAAAAAAGTAATTTTTAAAAATAAAAAATTTCTAATAAATTTATTAAATGATTTAATTGTTTCAAATATTTTGATAAGGACGTTTTAGAACTTTGTTAAAATGAAGGTGAGGTTAATACCTGAAAATATAATATTTCAAGAAAAAAAATATTGCTCGTTTGTTCTGTACAATTATTAGTGGTTTTAATCATCTTATTTCTGAGCGTTATCTAACGATATAGAACTTATAACAATGTGGGTCTATCATCGTCTACCGTCGCGTCGTGAATAACAATAATTATTATCATTGAACCGGGCACTTTATAGAATGCATCGTATAATTATTTGATTCGATTCCACAAAATAATTATCTAACGATAAAAAGCAAGATGATTTAAATGCAATACAATACGTTCAGTTCTCGATAATTTTCTAATAATTGAAGCAGATATAATCATCACACCACCGGATATAAAATGCATTCGTATAGTTATCCGTTTATTCATATTTTAGGGCCGCTCGGGAAAAAACTTTGTTTTTGAAATCTGTACAATTTGATGACGACTAACATATCTTTCATTCAGTTCTTATTATTTTTTTTTATTGTTTTATTTAATTTATTGATTGAGCAAGTCCTGTTTAAACTCAAGGGATTTTCATTTCGTTTGTCTGTAAATATGTTTACGTGTTCCGTGACTGTTCAATAATTTCTAGATGGTAGCCTTGTTGGATAGTCTGCTTTTACTCCGCCAGAGTTCACTTAAGCTGTTAAGGTGTCAAATCAGAATAATCAACATTAACAAGCAGGTATTATCCTGATACTATTAGAGATGTAATCACATCGCTCCTTAATTCAAATTGCAGGACTACGTTAGAAAAAAGCAGTAATAATAGTGAACTAGTTGTATGAGATGCAGTTGGTCCATGGAAGTAAATGTTGTGTCATCAATTATTGAGAGATGCATGAGGCTAATGCTCGGAGCTATTAGGCTTCGGGATGCAATGATTCTGTAGGCTATTTATCGCATTTATCGTACTGTTTCCATCCAGTTTAGGAGTGTAAGAGAACGGGCATTTTAAAACATCTCTAATGATATTAGTACATAATAACACGGCCAACAAAGCGCGGTACTCTTTGATTATAATGTTTGAATGCGTATTCAGGAAGGCTTAGCGGGTCACGCCGCTTCCTCTCAATCTATCTGATTTCGAAAAACATCTCTGATTTGATTGATTATTTAATCGGGTGATGAGAGAACTGAAAACATTACGCATGCGCTTTGGGAGAAGGCTACTTTAAGGCTACTTTAATGCTGCTTATGTTGCTGGAGATGTTTGCTAGGGAGATTCGACGAAGTCCATTTACTTCTGTAAGAGACCTAATCATCAGTGTCAAAAGACCTTTTCTTATATGTGAATATGCCAGATAAATTTGCAAATAGAATATTGCATTGTGAAGGTGTCCTCTTTTATAATTACTAATACTAATTTCGGTAGTGATTCTGTCTGTAACTCGAGTTAAAACTTGGATTTGATTTGTATTTAAGTGCAATTTAAAAAATTGGAACTGATTGTGGGCACAATTCGGACCAGCGATAAAGTAGGTACCAAAATTATTATATTTTTAAATTATTTCACGTGAAATGTGTTTAACTTATTTTTTTTAATTTTTTTATAGACGTAGTAATTTTTCAAGTTTGCTAATGATGTGAACAGGTGAATTTGAAAAGCAAATGAGAGTGTCTCTTGAGAATGTTTGTTTTTGAAGTTTTGAAAAAATGATCCTGTTTTATAATTAGGTACCATCCCTTATTTACTTTTTATATTGTAATAGTTCCACTTGCTTCAGACAGTTGGATTTATTATGCCGTATCGCATTTAAAAAAGATACATAACCACATAATTAAATTTTTATAGCAGATGAATTAATGTCGCAAGTTTAATGCCGACTTATGTAATATTATTAAAGTCAAATCAAAGTTTAAAATCCGCTTAAAAATCGATGCTAACGACTCATTAATTTTATTGGACATAAAAATGAACCCTTAAAGATCAAAGATAGTGACATTTTTTACAACCTGAAAATGTGATAAATTATTTTTTTTTAAATCAAAGAAAGTTTTGAAAAACAACAATAAAAAAATTATCCCAAAAAAAATTTTTTTTAGAAGATAGTTTGTAACACGTTTAGGCTCAATAAAAATTAATGATTTATAACATTTTACAAATCTGTAAAAGGCATTAAATTTTTTATGATTTCAGTTGAATTATCAAATGACGATCTGCCATTGGCACGCCTTAACAGGTAGGTTATAAGCCTTAATGATGTATACATATTTATATACCAACGTGTTAATTGCTATTGACATATGATATTCGGTCATTTAACATCCAACATATGTAAAACAGAATATTTAAGTTTTGTAGGTAGGTACTGAAATAGTTTTAAAAAACGTACTTAAGCAGTTTGAATAAATTAAAACAATTATTAATTTAAGTACCTACCTAACCCACGGCGAAGCAAATACCTACATTTGAATTTAGTTTGCTTAAATGTCTTAAAGCGTTGGTAAGCTGGTAATGAGAACTTGTGATTTTATCATAGATAATTTTTATGGTTTTTTACGATGTCGTTTAACCCTTTCAGACCGTGTGTTTATTTGAAAATATATAGATTTCAGATTTATTCCCTCGCTATCTAGAGCGAATAAAAATTGCCTTTTTTTCTTTCTCCAATTGGTGGTATAACTGGCTTTGACAAATATTTTTTAAATTTGATTTTCGCTATTAGTTCCATCGGTAGCCGTTTTTATATTTTGATATGCGATTTTTGAAACACGCCCTTGTGACGTGATGTTCTTTCAAATGATAAAAAAACACACATTCACACCAAATTTTTTAAAATAACTTCAGTAAGTTGTTTTCAAGAATCAAATATTTTTTTCCCCTGCCATTTTTAATTAAGATCTGAAAAGGTAAATTTTTTTTTATCTAGCCTTAGGTATGTTGCCATATAAGGTTTTACTGTACCTATAAACAGCCTTACTAAAAAACTTGATGTAAATATTCAGCGGCGGGTAATGCAAGAACAGTGAAAAACTTGACTTATTACCATGGCGTTTGTTTGGTTAAAACGGTCTTAAACCAGGCTCAAGGCCAGCTTTATCACACCAACGTTGAACGGGTGTGCAAGAATTTAATTAGTAAAACGGATGGTACATAATACAATGAAAACAATTATTTTGCTGTTAGGATTAATTTATAATACCCAGGTACAATACTCATGTTGACTTTGCAATCAGAAAAAAATAAATTAAGTGAAAAAAAGCCGTACGCAGGCCCTAGCGGTAATGGATTAATCCACTAGTTGATAAGTATCATTTTATTATCAATTGACTTAAGAAAGAGCAAGCAAAGTATATTGTATGTGTTCCATTAATGTGCAGTTTGCATATTTATATTTCAAGATACTAATTGTGCATCGTTTACGATTGCTAACGCAGCCATACCAGTTTAGATAATAGCATATGAATAAATCGGATATTTAATGGTACAAAGCATGTGTGCTACGGTACAGCTTACACAGCTTTATCGAACATGTCGTATGAGTCCCGTCTATTTCGTAAGAGTGTACAAAGATACTATGTACCAATATAATTTTGTAAGAAAATTACAATTTCCTTGTAGATAATTTTTTTAAATTAGCAATCCAGTATGATAAAAAGTGTTGATTTGAACAGAAAATAAAAATTAGGGATGAACGCAAATAATTACACAATTGTGTCGAGTATTTGTAAAAAGATTTTAATTTTTGTCTGTTGCAATAATTAGATTAAATTAAACAAATATCTGCATTGTTTTGATTCTTAAATGTCTTTACATTGTTGATAGCAAATTAATAAACGTGTTTTAGATGTCATAATCACTTCATTTTTAATTGTTTCATATAAAAAGAATTCGTAAAAAAAATCACAAACTCTGACCAATCATTAGCAAACATGTAAGGAATGATGGTCGATGACTTCATAAAATAAATTGTATATTATTTGGACGCATCTATGGTAAACTTTTAAATGAACATACAAAGCGTTGTTTTGGCTTTTTCTAACACTGCTGAAATCACACATTGCACCGTAAAATAAAAGGAAATATAAGCAATTTCATAGTTATTTCGCCGTAAATGGCCAAAAAAGACTCTACTTCTATCGATGTACTGTGCACTAAAAGGCACAAAAATGCCAGAAGGGTTCGGTTTACATAGAACCCTTCGTTCTATCCAGGAGTTTCAGGACAAAAGATTTAAAAAAATTGTGGTTTGAAAGAAGTAATCGATATTTTAATTTAGAGGTTTAAATATACACATCTTGGAAAATATTGCAGTCGAAAATAGCTAATATTACATAGTATTATTCACTAAAAGTTGATTGGCGGGTACTATTAAATAAAATCATTTCTTCAAAATTGATGTTCTTAGACATTGAAACTTGCAACATTGAATATGAAAAGGCTCTCTGGTTCTACAAAAAAAAACAAGCTTTGCATACAACCATGTTTGGGTTAGAAAACACACTGCACCACAATTATTGTATTCCTAATTCGTAATCCGTCTTTGAATTCATAATATTTTATAGTTTTCGATGATAATGTATTTTATATTTATGACAGCGTTAACATTTAAACAGAATAAAGTCATTTTTCCAAAACAACGGTGATGGGTGTTTTGCTGAAGCTCAGGGCCTCGATTCTCGACGAAGTCATTCCACTCGTTGTTTGAGTGGAATGACTTTAGACGTTTTGCGTATGGAAGTATTTTCCATCGACGAGACTCAAAAATAAGGACTTCGACCAATGTATATACTTTCGACGGCGATTGTGACCGGCCTGGATTGGAGAATCGATACCCAGGTGCATAAAATTACGATTGCTGATTTGTGTTCCAAATTATGGCACCAAAGTTTTTATTAGTGTTTTGGTTTAGTGTGAAATATATTTATGTGTTGACTAATGATTTTATGCGCATTATTGCAATGCGAAATCATGATCTTATTTTACTGCTGGTCTCGAATAATCGAATTCACATTTATAAATTTGCAATAAACGATAATCGTAACTGGCGCTTGACTCGGAATATTGTTCTGCCCTGCTATCCCATTAACCCGTAGATACTTTAACCCTTCAATTGCTGATGTAACTATAATTTAGATAGAAATCGAGATATAATCGATTGGTAAAACTGATCTAATTTTGGAAACGATGTTATAATGCACCACGTTAAATGATTGCAAAAAATCAATCCGTTTGAAGAAGGTGCCAACACCTTTAAGTTACGAAAATTGTGGTGTAATGTTTCATGGGACTAATATATTATTATGTATCAGTTGTGGTCCGTGACTTTTCAAATAACAAATAATGTTTAATCAATTAATAATGTCGTATTTTTAAATCTAACCATTCTATCTCACTGATAAGTCACGAACCGCCACTGTTATAAATATGTACTTTAAAAAAAAATCCGTTTGATGGTAGGAAGGTTTATGTAAGCGCATTTCCCTAGAAAATGAGTGTTATTGAATTGAAGTAACATTTTTAATTAAGGTTTTTGCTATGTTAGCTACTCAATGAAATACTTATAGTTGATTTGTTAGTTAAATTTGTAACCGCTGTTTTCAAAGGGTTAAGGCAGTTCAATTCAGTTCTCATGACTTTTGACCTCTGTTATTTGAAAATTATAATCATTTTGCGGGCGATTAGAGTCACTCCGCCAGGCAGAAGATTAGGTGACGTTTTGACAACGCGGTTGAGAATCGCCGAGGAGAAATTACATTACACAGACTAAACCTTATATTACGGTCGCTTGTTGGGAACATTGCCATCAATCACACTTTGTTAAGGCTTTGTACACAGTCATTTCTGCCAATTATTGTAAACCCTTTATTAGCTGTTCATTTTTAAACAGGAAGTTATTGAATGGACGAATCTAAAAGGAACATGTGCATTGAGGAGCTAACCCAAAAAAAACATTGTGAAACCAAGTAGGAAACATTCAATTGTTCACGATGAGATGCAATTTGACTAAACCTTTTAATCGGGTCCCATAACGAACGCAATCAACAATAAGATGCCAAAAATGCACAGTATCTATGCACTGTAAAAAATATGACAGCATCTCAAATCTGACAAATAAAACATTTTAAAAAAGAGTTGCAACAAAAGGCATCTGATATTAATCGTATGTGATATTAGCTGAGAAGAGCATTTTGTAATTTATAAGACCGAAGTTTTTGCACGGTTATTTTTTTAATTTTTCTGCATTGACGTGTAACTGCGATCTATGCTATTTGCAATGATTGTACAAGATAACTATCAATATTGACACTATACAAATAAGAGAATAGATGCTGAATGCTGACAGAGCGTAAGGTCAGACCTTACATGCATCGATCTACAAGGTGGATTAGAATGCAAGCAAAAGATGCTGACTAAATATCAGACACAACTTGTCACTCACTTCCCCCCCTGACCTTGCAGCTAGCGGGTTCAAGGAAAATATCAAAACTTTACCTGCATTGGCGTAGGCACAAGGATGTTTTTAAACTTGAAGGCAGGTAGTAACTATGAATTTATTGTATAAAATATATTATTTAAAAGTTCCTCGTTGCGCAAGATAACATGCTTGTACCTTTGAATGCCACATTAAGACATACAATATTTAGTCGATTCAATTTGAATCAAATGAATGTGAATACATTATAGTGAGTACAGTAAAATTTGAACGAATGCATAAACACATTTGATACCGATCTTACACAAATTATCATTTCCTTTACATTTAGAACACCAGTTGACGATACCTATTATTTAGTATGATTGTCTTTGAACTTTGAACATTGTACTCAGTTCGCGGTGTTAACCGTCAAACCTTGGTGGTAAGGTCCAGGGGAGCGGTCCGGTGGAGTTTTAATCTCTTCACGTCGTGTCTCGCTGAGAACAGTTCTCCCGCCCCCGTGTCATCGTGTGATCCCCCGTGTCCATCACTATCACCGTCTCCTTCTTCATCCTCGGGAGTAGCTCTTCTCTCATCGCTGGAGAAACTTCCAGACTTCATGGAGAGATCCATTGGGTTTTCTTGAATGGGTGACGATGAACTCTTCCGTGATACTGTGAGACCGCTGGCAAAATTTAACGAAGTTAACGTTAAAGGTATCGGTCTTGGTAAGTCATCAGTGGCTCTCGGGGAATCTAATTCTTCGGGGTCTAAGGATTCATTGTCTTCGTTATCGACTGGCGGGGATTTAACGCTACCACTTGAAGGGGACGATCTTTGGGACTTTAACACAGCGTCCAGATAAAATCTTTTCGTGAAGGACTCTACACTACTTTCGTTATTATTGTTATTCGTATAGCGGTTGTTATTGTTGGTGGCGGGTTTGAGTAAGCCTCTAGGAGGATAGAGAGCTGGGTGAAATCCCCCGGGAAACAACATGTGGGGAGGTGGCAAGAGAGAATGGGAAGGTGGGAAGCCAGGTAATGGGAGACCGTGGAAGGGGAGAGGCATGAACAGATCAGCAGCTGCGAGCGCTCTTCTACGGTTTTCATCATCGTTGTGGTGTGGGCTTTCTGGAGACATTCCTTTGTGGTATTCATCTAAGAGCAGATCTCTGGACTGGGCTCCTTGCTGCGGAGGGCCCTGGCCACCTCTCATCTGACTGGCTGCCTGTTGTTGCTCCTGGAGAAGGCAGTGTATCTTGAACCAATTAGACCGGCGGCCATAGCGGGAGCCGCTCTTGGACATGCCCACCAGCAGGCACTTGCGCAGGCGGCACGCTTTGCACGCGGTGCGGTTCTTCTTGTTGATGATGCACTCGCCGTTGTTCTTGCACTCCGAGATGGAGCTCAGGTTGTTGTAGGACCGGCCGAAGAAAGACTGAAACAAAATTAAATTCATTAAAATGTTGCTGTAATAATTCGTATCATTCATCCTTCTAGGCTCTCGAAATAATTAATAAAATCTGAGACGTGCAAAGTGCAGTTAGTCATTTTTTTCCTTGAAAATACGACCAAAGCGTTCAATCTTTTTGTCAATATTAAAAAGAGATTCGGTGTTTTTATTCTCATTTCGAAGTGTTTAGTTTTTAAAATACTACCTGGAAATCATTACTTAAAAAACTTATAATAATATTAATAAAATCGATATCGTAGAAAAGCAAAATGGGACGTATAAAATTTGACTTGCATACTGATTTATTTCATTTCGTATCAAACTGCATGTTATTAGCTGCGATGAGAATGTAAGTCACGATTTTAAAACGATCCCCAATGATTAATGTCGGGTTCAGTTTTTCGTTCGCCTAATAATGAAGTAATTTGTAGAGTAATTAAATCTCGAATCGTGTTATTCCATCAATTTTAAAAATACGTATTAAAATATTTTAAATTGATAGTTATTAATCAACGTCTTGACATGCATTAAAGCTTTTTACGTCCGCGCGTTTGATATATTTGGAAGTGTTCTTAAATAAGGTTTCGAGAGTAATCATTAAACCAAATACAGGTGATTAATGGTACGGGCAAATGCGAGCATTACTCTTAAAACAAATATCACGACTTGTAAATACTCAAATATATCTCACAGTGAGATTAAAACGTTTCACACTAATTATAATTACTAAAGTAATCAAGTACAATGTTCAAATAATAAAATTGAATAATTTCGAAGGTGACCCCTGCTTGAGATTTGTGGAGGAGGATTTTTTGCAATCAAGCTAGGGTCCGAGAGTCTTTTTAGACTATTATTGTTTTTTTAAGCGCCTTTAAGCAGATTTACTATGTGTTGATATGCAAATTCTTCAGGTAAAATGTTATAAGTGTTCATATTTACTTTTTATGCCCATTCTTTTTTTGTATAGAATTCCATCTGCCTAGAGTCAGTGCGAACTAAGGAATCTTTAATTGGGGAATGTTGCTATCTTAAATGAAGTAGGGGAAGGAAAAGAAGAGGAAAGAGGGAAGGTTGGATAATACCTACCTGGCTATAAAGATCTTAGAACAAACATAACTGGGGCCGCTTCAATTTTATTTCTGAATGGTTTTCTATCATCAAAGCGACACTGAAATTGTCTTTCACTTTGGAATGAAGTTCAAATAAAACTACTTACTAGGTAAATCATTTTGAAATGAACCGGATTTAAATTATTTACCCTGTCCGGGTTTCTGAACCCCCGACCTCAAGTCCGAAGTGAAAAACTTATTGCTCATTACTAAGTTGGATAATCTCTGGCGCCAGTTAAAATTTTACAGTGTTAAATATGGTAACTGCGGTTTACACGTCACGAACTGTTTAAAACTGGTGATATGATGAATACGCAAGCACGTCAGAATGGTGAAGATTTCCTCTTACATACCAGGAACGCAAAGGGGTTGAGAGGGGTGAGGGGAATGTTGCTAATGCGAACAAACAAATTACACTCCAGCGTAGATTACACACTCCACAATTAAAACAGGCGTTAACATGCCTCACTCTACTCAAATAGAACGTGTTTAGCAAACACACTATCCGCAAACACGGGCAATCTAAATAACTCAAAGCTCGCTTGGTTATCCCACTCTAGGGCAATTATCGCATCCACTTCAGACCACGCTTTCAATACTCTTCTGGCAGATTTCGCTGAAGAAAATACAGGCAAAATTAATCCTTGAATGATTTTTGTTGATTGAGTTAACGAGCGTGTTTTACCTGAACGTTTATTCTGATCACCTGTTTTCACCTTGTGAATATTTCGAAGCGCCTATAACTATACTTGTTAAGTTAAATATCACGCTTGGTAAAATTAAGAAAACATCTGTTTAAAAGGTGGGAAAAAAGGGACGTGCCGTGAATTTCATAATTTATTCGCAACGAAAGTACAATTTGCGGGTATATTCCCAATGATTTAAAAGTATTTGAGTTATTTTATGAAAGCGTGAAGGCACAGGCAAAGTAACTTCGATTTTAGACAATATTTGAGAGCGCTGCGATCGATTAAAGTGTTTTAAATGGCCTCACCGAGATAGAAAAACTCATAGGAAAACTATGTATGTATATTAAAAAAAGCTCAATTGTCCAAGTGCGTGTGTTTTATATTAATCAAGCGGTGCGGTGTTCAGGAATACGTTGTTGCTACGTTATGAAAGGAGATGATTCTAGATAATATTCCAAAACAATTTTATGATTTTGTAATTTTTATAATCTATTGCTTCGCAAAGAACACAAATTTTTACATTTCTCAAATGTATTAAAATACCCTCTTATTAGATAATAAATCAAAATAAAATTAAATAATCATCGCAGATAAAAATTATAAATAAAAAAAGAAAAACAATTCAGATATATGGTGCTGTTTTTTCCTTTGGACGTTGAAAAAACTGACAAACTTGAATGAGAAGAAAATTGAATGCTAAGAACAAATTTCAAAGACAAAGTGAGTACCTTGGTGTTACCATAGTACAGTATATTTCTTGATGATTTTGCCGCACTACATATTATTTTGCACTTAACCAAAATCTTATACCTACCAATTGACCATCAATCTTAATTTTGATAAAATCAATACATTACGGTTTCAAAGAATTTTTTTACTTCCCTATTTATTGCTCTTTTCTGGAATTTTAATAATTGGATCAACAAAAAAAACCCACTTTTAATCTCGATGTAAAACCAATATAAGAATAACGACTGTTTGGCTTTGACGAAGTTTTCCATGGTAATTAATATTATCTAATGTTGAAAATAAATTCTCAAATCCAGAACGAGAGTAGAGTTGTTTTTTAATAGAATCAGTAAATGTATGTAAAGTATATGACGAGTACATAAAAAAAAATTGGGGCTTACATTTTTTAATTAGCATTAAATAGCATTATTAATGGGTACAAGTAGTATTTTTATGTACCTAAGTGACGAAAATTGAAAAAGTTACGATAATCCACTGGATCATACCATATCTGAACTCCTATTTAAGAACTATAATGATGGTTTAAATGATATTATAAATAGATGACGCAGCGAAGCAATTATTTGTTTTGGTCTTGAACCCAGCAAAACAAGGGGTACGTTTGTAACTTTAAATGGTTCGATGTTACTAAATCTGAAATGGACAAAGAGCGAACAGATCTTTTGTGTCTTGATTTGAGATCTCTCAATGTTGAAATGACATAATTGAACTTTACATCCGTTTGGTAGGTAAATTAATTTACTTTAATTCTTATCGATACACAAATATTTAAATGAGTTTTTCAAACAATGCCGAGCGCAATTTTCCATTTCCCTCTGTTGCAACCCGGCGGGCAGGTTGCCCAAGCCGTAATAATCTCATTTCGCCAGAAACAATACGACAGTGGGTACATTGGCGCAGGAAATCGCCTTCATACTCTGAATCCGATCTTACATAAATAGTTTTTATGCCGTTTGACAATCCAATACGGGGCTCGATTCAATAATGGCATGTCTGGCGTACTTGATACTTCTTCTACTAGCGGTTGCAATTGCCGATGGGATGTCCAGGCGAAATGACATGAATTAAATATTGCACGGAGAGGCAGACCGCCATTACGGCGAGGGCATTATTTTCCTAACGAAACATTAAGTAGCTTGATGGCTGATAGCTACTGGCTTACACAATGTGTCGTCCTCGATTGAGACGATGCAGGTAGAATTGATGGACCCGCGATTCTCAACTATTCCTCCTATTGCAATAAATTAAACAATTTTAATTTTTCCTACATGTTTGACATTTTCAAAATTGTAAATGATATTTTTATTCATAATAAGTTTTATTTTATTTTAGTTATCTGTACATTCAAGTTCATAAATGACTAATTTATTATAACTTTCATAGATTCAATAAGATTTTTTCGTATTTAAGAATGCATTTAAATTATTTGTAATTCAGTTAAAAACGGGATTGCAGATTGCAGGCCCTTAAGGAATGAATTTATAGGGTTCCTTACAAACTTTTAGTAAAAGAGGAATATATTATCAAATTATTATTTACATAGTCTGAAAACTCCATCATCCGCAAAAAATAATCGAATTCCGATTATTGAACAGTATTGAATGTATTACCTAGACACGTACACAGCACATAAATTCTATATTAAAGCATTAATATCAAGATGATTGAAATCATTAACACCATTAATGTTTATTACAGCATATTATTTGAGCTAATCGTTGTTCTTAAGGTCAGAGAATTACTAATATTGTCTTCGTGTTCCGAAGGAATCTTATCAAAATCATTATGTATAATTGAACAATTGAGTGAAATGTGTTCATACAATATCATTAAAGAACAAATAAAAGTGCTTAGTTGTCATTATCCAATCAGCAAGTTCAAGTAGCCAGTACCAACAAACATCGTAGGCAGCAGGGAGCATTGATCAAAATTGTGTTATCATTTTAAACTACTCGGTAAATACGCGCTGCTGGGGGTAGATAAACTCACAAGGAAAACTTATACAGTTCACTTTGAATATTAGAGATGGCAGCACTTCCGTGAGTGTGCAAGTTTGTACCACAAACGTTAGTGCAAGAATCAAATAGATATTTTAAATTAAAAATAAAGTTTGAGAAACCAGTAAGTACAATAAGTACTTTAGCGCAACTAAATCGTCTGGTCCGAGTTGGAGCAAGTTGGCAGCAACGTTTCGATACGCGTGCCTTGCGCAACAGTATTTTGATGTCACAAACGATTATGAACTCGCATGTGTGACAATATACGTCACACTATTATAAACACATTTTTGAATGGGTTAACAGACGAATTTAACCATGACACTATTGAGATTTGATTGCGGATTTCCAAAATGTATCTTGATAGTCTTCATAATTATTTGTTTTTGCTGTTGGTATAACTGATAAAAATAAATTTATTTGGTATAAAAAATATTATATTCATGTAACCACTCGTATACGAGTTTCTGCTTTTCCGTGTGTTCTATATCTTTTATAATTTTTATCACGGTTCAGAATTTATTTCCCTTAATGAAAAGATTGAGGGAAAACGTGGAATTGGAAGACGACAGATGTCCTTGAAGTGATTTTCCACAAAAAAGGCGCTTTACAATTATTATTGACAAATCGAAGGTTCTTGACGAGTATTGAAGACACTGTTGTGAGGTGGTAGAAACTCTCAATATATCCATGGCGAAAAACCAATGTTCTGAAGAGCTATATACTTCCCAACCTTCACCTCCTTCTTCCACTCAGCCTCACTACATACCCAAATGCCATATACTTAATGGCCCTGGGCAGTTGGGCCTCTATGGTATTCACATAAAAAATTCAATTCCACGAGTGGAGAAGGCACGATTGACAACTTAGTCTGCCTCGCAAAAAATGTGTGAAAAAAACACGACAATATTTTCCAACCATATCAAAGGGATGTTCCTTATTTTAAATAAATTAGCGAACGAAAATTTTGAAATTCAAATCAATTTAGAACGAACAACGAAATCGTAAGTAAGTTTGTCAGTTTATTACCGGTAATCGGGAAAATCCATCGATTAATCGACAGTGAAACCATTTCGCTGCCAACTGGTGAAGAACGGTTACAGGTAGGTAACTGTTACCGTGACTATTGGAGCCAGTTGGAGTATATGTCACGTCAAATAAAAATAAAATTACCATCACTGGGTATGTTAATATCCCACTTCTTACGTATAGATATTTATGAGCCTGGCTGGCTGACCTATTCACCATATATGATTTAGTATCACGTCATGTGCATATTATTGTAAATCATAATGCGATCGCTTTTATGATAAATATGTAATTACAATTTCCACATTATTCTACCATATAAATAAAGTGAACGTGGATTGCAGAAGATGTCCTCTATAATTAGTTACAGAAGCGAACTAATAACAATTGAAAAAAACGTACTTGAATAAAATATGGTATTGAACGTTAAATTCTATGTCACAGTTTATTCTTGTTTTTGTTTAATCCTAGGATTGTAAATATTGTTTTTATTACAGCCAACTCTATTTAGAGAAGAAGTCAATACCTCGCCATACGTAGGTACTTAATATTTTTTTTTTTTTTTTTTTAAAGAAAGACAAACATTCCCGGGTTACGAATAACCCAACAATGTTTGAAAATCTCCTACTACCACCACAGAAAGCCGAAAATGTTGCTTGTGTTGTGATGGAGGACTTAGCCAGCCGAGGAATCGAACACGCGACGCTCGGGTGAGACCCAAGCGCTATGCCCACTCAACCACTGACCGGTCACTTAGATAAATTATTCAGAGATGATCTTTTTTAAATTGTATGTTTGTATTTACTCACCTTCGCAATTTAACTGACCTTTATGTTTCTATAAACCATTTGTATGAACCCAATAAAGTAAGCAGCCGAACGGATGTTAACCTGCATTAAGACAGTTCTTCTAGGAGCAGTTGAGACATAATTAAGAAATTAAACAATTTAGCTAATTACCTAAAATTCCGAAGGTTGTGCAGCCCTGAAAACCCAACTACTTAACAACATAACGGAATATTCCAAGGTCGTGAAAATTGCTTCAAAATTTTTATTTAAACAAGTTAGCGTGAATCACCATTGTTACGGAGGTTGCATAACGCATAATGGTCTGGTACATATCTTAAAAGCCTTATGAAACTTATTGTAAAGGCACTTTGATAATGGGGATATACGGTGTTCACGTTCCCATAAAGTTGTTTGTTCACAGTGGTTGCATTTAATGGTACCCATTTAATTTGAGATACCCGAGTTGCGATGGCGCCGGAAAGATACGGTGGCACATTTAATTCACTCTTATTTTCTGAAAACAGAACGTATATCATTTTCAGCGTTACATTGTTTTTTTGGCAGTCATTGTTATTGAAAATCTCATTGAAAAACATATCCTAGGAGAATACTGTCGTGTTGAATATGGCTAAGAAAACATTAACATTGAATAAATAATAATCTACTGATTGCATCTTTGTAAATGCGACGTAAGACTCTGATAACGGGGGTTTGCTCGACGCTCACATTTTAATTATTTATGATGAACGTATTACTAAAATCTCAAAAGTTTCTAAAGGGATCCCTATGGATTTAAATTATGTATATTTAAGATCCATAAAAACAGGACCTTAGCTTTCAAATATTTGATGTAAAACGGTTTGAAAATTCTATAAACCGTTTTTCAACTATAAAATTAGCGGTAAGCAACAAATTTTATTATTATAGACGACGAACTAGTAACTTCCCTCTAGATCCCTCTAGATACATATTATATTAATTAGAAATAATTCAAATAAATCCCACGATAAGATCGATTTCTAGGCTTGCTAGGGCAAAGTCGGCCGTAGGTCCGTTCATTAGGTCGGGCGGCGCGCCGAATATTATTTTTCACGACTTCATCACTTGTCGTTAAGATTCCCATTCTATTTTAGAGATTTGATAGGACGAATTCAACCGCAGGTTTGTCCAATACATCAGGGCCGCGCGTCGCAAGTTCTTGTGCACGGCTACTTCACTTACGTCGTTAAGATTCTGGCTTCATTTTAGGGCATTTTCTCGTCTGAATCATAGCATTAAACAAAAGAAAACATTTTCAGATTACCTATCTACTTTATAAGACAGAGTAAAGTCTATGTATATATTTATAGCTCAAAGACCGTAATCTAAATAATTCCGACTTGTGAACAATGTGCGAATCGTCTGTCCTTGAAATGGTAGCGGAAAATGCGATCATATCTCTTCGTGCTGCGTACGCAACAGAAATAAACAATCTAGAGCAGAAAATAGATAAGTGCTGAGTATAGACAAGCAGAGACTAAATGCAGGAAATAGGTTGTGAAACCGTCCTGCTTCAAGGAGCCTGAAATCGACAATGGAAATGGTTCAGAGCGCCTGTGAATCACAACGATCCATTCAGATCTATTTAATAATAACGAGATTTGTAATATTTAAATAAGTAACATTTAATGTTTTTTAAATACCCTGTTCGTTGGGACGACGTTAAAAATTTACGAATGCTACAAATTTTGACGCCCTCCATAGTTGAGGGGTGAACCTAATTGAGAAAAATTAAAAAAAAAACATGTCTAGTATTTCGATTCGAATCTTACGTGACGCCGAATGGTTTAACGTTTCTGTTAACAGGGTAAAACATGCCCCTTTGATAGCCATACTCCACTATTAGAGTGATTATTCTTATGTATGATTATTCCTATAAAAACCCACATAAGAATAATGACGTGTTAGTCATCTAGAATACATTTAAGAAAGTGGGTTCACGTGGGGGGGAAAAGATTTGTGGAATCAAACCTGAAATCTTAACCGATAAGGTTGATGTCATACGTATTTTCTTAATTCATCAAAAAAATGTTTACTTCAATTGTAAATATCTATATCTACGACTACTTATCCAAATTTGCCTCTCGTGTGTTAAGAAATAATTATTTCAATATTTTTCAGATTTCAATATTGAACTATTGCGATAATTAATCTTTCCGGGTCACTGGCTAGGGTTATTGCTAAATGTGAAACTTTTCACCTTAATTTAATTTATTCAAGGAATTATAATGAAATCATATACCTACCAAAATGGATAAGATGAAGTGATTACGCTAAATAATATTTAGCAAGATGTTCTCAAATTATTAAGACTTTCAAATTTTAATACCTCAATCATCGGTCTTAAAATCGGACTACCGAGACATTTAATCAAGAAAATTTTATTCCTACCTATTCCCGCAACCCTTCAGTACTTTCATCACTTTTGTACACTTTGCAATGTTTTCTGTGTATTTCAAATGTGCTATATACATATTACTTTTTAATTTTCCATAAAAAAATACTGTTTTAGAAACTGGTTACAATTATATTTCCGGTGTATATGCATTTAAAATAAACATTACTATTTCTAAATAATAAAATTTAAACATTAAACGTGAAAATGTTTTCAAAAACGCCAACCACATTTTTACTTATTTTTTTACTCCAATCATAGAAAAAATGAGAGAACTCGATATTTCGTAAAAAAACGGACCTTTTTTGGAGGAATTTGTAAAAAAACTGTACCCTCTTTTTATCTCGTTCATCAAATAAAAAAATAAGAAATAATTTTAAAGTTAAAACGATTGTTACGATAGCGGCGCGAATTATTAATGTAAGTATTTCCGCATAATAGAATATAAAAATACTTTTGTAAAATATGTACGCCCGAACATATATAACCCTCAAACGCTGGAGGGGTTGATTTTATAGTTTAGACGTCCATTTATTTTTTCGTAATAGTAGTTCCGGTAGTAGATAATAGAAAGTATTTTTATCACTTTTATGCATATCTCAAAGATCTATAGCTCATGATGTAGATGATTTTGCTTTAACGTTTTAATATTAACTTTTGCGTTCAACCTGAAATTTAATAAAAAAAACTGTTATATTTTTTGACGCAAGATTTCACTATTCTAGAGTTATTATTTTTTCGGTCGGTGGCTGAGTTGATATCGCGTTTGGATCCCACCCAGGCGTAGTGTGTTCAATTCCTCGGCTGGCTAAATCCTCCATCACAACACAAGCAACATTTTCCGCTTATTGTGGTGGTAGTAGGAGATTTTCAAATATTGTCAGGTTATTCGTAACCCGGTAATGTTTGACTTATTTAAAAAAAAAAAACACACGTTCGTCTCAGATATTCGAACGGATTTATAAATAGTTATTTTGGATGCGATTTTCCAAAGTTCATTAGAAAATTTCAAGAAAAATGATATCCGATAGTAATTTACATCATCAGAATGATTTCATTATATACCAAAATGTAATAACTAGCGATTTGAAAATGATGGGTTATAAATTTAAACAAATTAAAAATCAATTACTCATTTACAATACGCAAATTTTCAGTTCGATAATTTTCAAACGTAAAAAATTGGGATTGCGTTACGGTTATTTGCGTCGGAATTGCAACAGCTCAGATTATGCGGCCGTATAAAAGGAAACTTTTTGCAAGTGGAAAAACAAAACGACAGTGTAAATTCAGGAGATTTCCGACGCCAGTGCCCATTGTCTGCCCATTGAACAATACGATTAAGACCAAACAGCCACCAGACCTCGACGTCTCCCGTCCAACCGACCAAATACGCGGTCTATTAATTTCTTGAGCGAGTTGTGGCACTATTGCATCCTGCGAGCTCATTTCCATAGCATCAATAAAATTTTATAATTATTTCCTAATTTATTAAGACAAAAATTAGGACAAAAAATGGATTTAGCTTACTCATGCTAGCGATAATAAATTTATTAAATTGTTATTAAAAATATTTAGTGACTCACCGATGCGAAAATGCAGTAGGTGTTTTATAAAAAAATATATTTTATTGCTTCTGAAAATCTAGCTTTGCCTGCACTACGAAAAAATGTTTGTCGTTGTGTTTTAGATTGGTATTTTAAAAGATCGGTAAAGATTTTGTCTTATTTAGAAAATATGGCCAGAGAAAGGAAAGGAATTTATTTATTGTTTTTTTGTTTAATTCGTAGAACTCTATTTCATTTAATTTTTTTTATTTTCTTAATTATATTAATTTATTGCGACAATTATTTTATTAGTAAATCGGTAATAAATCATTTAAAATTGGGAGGGCGTAAAATAGAATCGTATAAATAAGTCGTCTAAACGTGGCTAAAACCATAGTTTGAAAATGGCCTTGAAAGCCGAAACAGCTGTAAAAATAACAAAAACCAAAAATTACTTGCTGAACTTAAAAATTATATTATTAAATTTTATTTTAAGTAAGGAACTTCTTAATAATTTTTTGAAGCAGATTATTAACAGTAAATAAAGTAGGTAATTTTGGCGTAGTGGCGTGTGTACATTTGCGTAGTACATTCGCTACTACGAGATGGAAACTACATCAAAGACGTAATGCTTGCAATGTTGCAATAAGAACGTATGAATCGGTGGGTGGAACCTTAAAGGGTTCTATAATCATTTGTGTGAAGAGAGAGACCATCTTCGAATGGACAATGGACATGTACAAATACATCTTATTTAAACAGTGTTCTTTGTAGGAGGAGGATAGAGTATTATTCTTATTTTTTAGTATTATATCGTGTGGCGTTTTCTTCGTCTTTAGCCATCGTTTCGAACAGAGTTGCAGTATCCATGATCAGGGCAGGGCAGTAAATCTCAAATCATATCTGAATGATAGAAGGATGTTTCATGCATCGTATTTTTATGAAAGAGCAGTATTATTGAGTGGGATATTTAGAGATTCATTCGACTTTCCGATGGTAATAATTTTATAGTAAGCCAAATACACATTTTTCTTAAATTTTCTAGTATTATAATATTAAAATCAATATTAAAGTAAAAGCGTATAAATAAAGTTTTATTAGAACCATAATGTATTTTCTCCACATTTTGTATTAAAAACTTCCGACAGATGAAGCAAAATAATAAACACGCTAATGGCAGATAATAACCAGAAGCTGACAACATACCGACAAGTAAATTAAAATTTAACTCCAGGTCGCTATTTAATAGAGTCACGAGATTAAATTTGCAATTTAAATGTCTTAAATTATTCAGTAATCATCAGCAAAAATCATTTTAGTTTCAATCACATTTAATTATTCAGCTAATAAAAAAACAGAAATGAATATTCAAAGATACGTATTACGGATGCAGCTAATGTACCAATCAATATAACGGATCTTGGTTTTGAGATGTAAGCGCTTAGCTCACCTTGATGACATATCTAAAATTTTGAAAATATACGCCAATTAATACAGTGGAAATATTTCTACACCTTTAGCAGATGCATGCAGATGCCACCAAAGGGAAACTCATATAAGAGGGTTGTTCAATTTATATCATCTTGTTTGTAGAAGTTAGCTCATGTTTTCATTACTTCCTGTGAAATTGTTCGAATTTCAAAATTCTCCAATGAAAATATACTTGATATAATTCGCCTAAGAGTCTAAATCTCTTATTTCCTGGGCACAGAAGATAAAAGTCTTGTATTATTTAGCGGTAACCGGGCAACTCAGGACAATGGTAATTCAACACAATTAAATACACATTTGAAAAGCGATGTTGAATCATGAAAAATGATGAGGAAATTAGGTTAAATAGGTAAGGTTAATAAACAGTTTTTTTTTCGTCACTTTTGATGACTTTATATCACTTTAAAAAAGAGTATTGATTGCCACTCTTCTGAGTTGACATATAACCAATTTAGCGACATAATTCTTCTATAATATCATAATAATAATAATAATAATAATTTTTATCCATTATTTTTTACTTAGGTTTATAAATATAAAACAAAAGTCAGTAATTGGAACCAACACATGCCTTGCCTGTTTGTGGGCAAAATAACCAAAAATAGCATATTATAAGAACAAAAATTAATAATTAAGATATTTTATACCAGTTAGTACTTATACTTAGAGTTAAACTTTAAGTCTATGTATAGGTGAAAGTAAACTACGGTAAAATAGTAAAAAATACATGAATTTATAAGAATATAATGACTTGTAGAATTCATGATTTAATGTTTTAAAATTACAACAACAATGTCCTGTGTAATGGAATTTGAGGTTATTTGTTAAACGCATAAAGTGCATTTGAAAATCAACTGTTTACTGCTGCAGTTACTTGTGTTTTTGTTACCGACCTATTGTAACGAAACGGTCCGCTTCCATTGCTCCATCTTGGAATAATTTCACTTTTGAACCCGCAACCATTACCAAAAGTATTTTATCACTAATGACCGACAGTTTAAAAGCAACGGACGTTACGGTGTTACTCTTCGCGGTCAACGGAGACAGTGTGACGCAACCTTTTTCTCAAAATACCCCTCGAAAATTCGTTACATTTGTTTTCATCGAAGAATCCTTTCTTTCAGCCCTGTAAGTCAACTAAATCTGATTGTTTCTATTTACGTAAATATCTAGTTTCTGACACATGGAAGGTAGTGGTGGAAATATTTAAAAAAAATTTACTATCTCCTTTTTATCTTAATTGTCATATTTGGCTGCTGTCGTTTAGACATAAGAATATGATTAACTTAATAATGATCTAGCAACGTTTAAAAACAAACCTGGCAAGATCTGCAGCTGTCTTTACTGTTAGTGTATTGGCATTGGTTTTTATATTATCTCGTGGATATCGTTAGAATTGTTGGTCATCTAAAGTAAAATTAATGCGAGTGGAAAGTGCGTTTATTGAAAACGTGAACCGCTGTAAAATGTGGGAGCAATAAACTTTACAAATATATTAGTTATTATGAAGCATATTGAAATGAGATTCTCGAACATTTGTAGCGAGTTCATTTAACTAAAATAACGAAATCATATTCATTTCAAATGTAATCAAAACACATTTCAAGGCTTTGGACCGATTCTTAGCACCACTGGATTCTAGCGAGATTGAGTCGTTAATTCGTTATTTGCGTGTAAACGCAAGAGGAAGACAGATTGCTTACTATTTATAGTCAATAAAGATCATCATTCGACTCTTGACATTCTGTTAGACGTTTCTTCATTTACACAAACTAGCAACTAGTACACAACGTTTTATTCCGCCGTACATCTCTTCAAATAATTATAACAAATATGTCAAGGATTCACGCGCATTAAAAAATATTCGACAAAATTTAGTGCATACTAAAATGATAATCACATGAGCAAATCAGGCTTAATTTGTAGAATGAAACTGAAAAAATGCATTGAGAAATCATCAAAGCAGCAAAGAGCAGAAAATTAAAATTTTAAATACATTTTTACTCTCTAATTTGAGAAAACTACAACATCGGCTCAAGCATTATACAGTTGCTTGCATAATTAATAGCCAGGGCGTCGATGGATTTTTATGTAAGAGAATGAACTGATCCGCCTTTTGAAAATTTTTACCTTGCATCCTTCACAGGTAAAAGCTCCGAAATGAAAACCCGCCGCTGGTTCTCCGCACACTTTACATTGTTGGTTCATCTGAAAAAATAAAATACACAATTTAGAACATTTTATAAATTGCTAGTTCATCTGAAAAAAAAACATAATTAATAGCATTTTAAAATAAAATAAAATCCGAAAACATTGAATGTTGCTAAAACAAATGATCTCCGTGTACTACATATTGTATTATATTCTATTTGTAAGTATTTGCTAATCTGTAAGCATAGCGTAACTATTCATAGATGTATGCCGATTCAAGCGGACATGCTTTTCATGAAGAAACAATTAACCTTAATCGAAGAAACAAACGTCTCCCTGCGAAGCATAAACAAGAGCATTATCTCGCAATTGTAGGATTAAGTCATAAATATCTCTGTTTGATAAAGAGGCATCCGATGAATAATCATGGGAACCTGAATGCACCGTGAATATGGACTCTGTTCCATTCGCCCGCTCATTAAAATTATTAAGCGCTCTAAGCGTACCCTTCAAACGTTAGATGCAATGTTGGTAAGCCTGTAATTGTGGGGATATGATGAATGCGGTCAGCCTCCCCTACTTAGCGAGCGGCCACGATGAATACATCATCATCTCTGATGGTTGACGTTGACTAATCTGGTTCACTTGCTGAATGGAGGCATCAATGGCTGTGTCTTGATTGTTTTGGCTTCCGAGATTCCGTCGCCCGTCGCCCGTGAATTACATGCAGCCCGAGCTAAATGACACAGCTGCCTTATAAACAGATCAGCACTGGACGTGACTTTAATATCGAGGAATGTATACAACTTCCAGCTTCCAGGCTGAATGCAACTTTATTCCCTGCCAGCTGACTGCCTTATGGAAACGCTGATCTGAGAAATTGCTTAATTTATTTATTTCATTTTCCTTAGAAGCCACGTTTTAATAAAATAATATATTCAGAAAATTTGCAACGCAAATACACCACCAAAGCCATACCTCACATTATGTTTATCCAAGAATAAAATTAAAATTGATTTAATAGAGAATACTGATTATTATTTATCAGCTTTAATATGATTGATTATTCTTGTTTTGTGGCAAAGCAACAGATACATTATTTGAATAAGACTTAGTTATATATATATACATGCTGATTATTAACACATTAACTATGGTATGTACCTACAATTTAAAAAATACACTATCCACAATAGTTATTAATACTTCTTTTCAATTTATTAATTGAATTTAAACTACTGTGTCAGAAAATTGATGTATTCAATAATTCCCACAGCGCAAAGATATTCTAAATTGATTTGGAAAAACAGCAACATCCGCTTGTAAGTTGACTTAGAAATTTGAATCCTTTTATAAATCTTAAAAAAGAAGATGTTGATAAATGTCATTGTAAAATATGTCGTTGTAATATATTTTTCAAGGCAACCACGAACTCTTGACTTGAAGATTTCGATGGTACAGCATAAATTATGCACGACAATTCTCCTCCCAATTATTTTGACAACCGTCCCACGCGGAGTGGGTTGGAGTGATTGCTGAAAGAGTCACCGACTTCTCTGTCATCTTCAGCATACTCTGAGACCAATAACATTAGCGGAGGCTACCAGAGAAGCCGAGAAGACGGAAGTCTCACACTTCTCAACTGTCACATAAATAAGATCAAGCTGATATATTGCTTTGATTAGAAACACTCACGCGAAGAAATAACACCTTTCTATTTTCGATAAAACACAGATTGTTTTCTTATTTTTTTTTTTCGAATATGGAGCGATCAAACCTACTTGACAATCAATCTGTTTTTTTTTTAAGTAACGTATTTCTCTATTTTGGAAAAGATCTCTTCTTTTTAATAAACCCACACAATTATACAATTCCCAGATAAGAAACGAATGGTTTATATATAATATCTAACACACTCACACTTCTACATATATACGCACCCACTATATATTTACTATCAGCAGTGGAAAATTTATATTTAGCGAAATTGATAATTTACCCCATGAAAAAGTACTAATATAAATTATTTTATGTTAATTGAAATAATGTTAACTGTTATATACATATTGTAAATTTCATAGAATTTCTGGATTCGTTTTCATGAAAATGCCTTGATTTTGCATTTGGATTAAAAAAAAGTACAAAAAAAAATAATATCGTAGGTAATAAAAAGAAAATCAATTTTAACAATCTAATAACTATTGATTTTTAGAGCCGTTTTGTAGTCAGGAAACAGATATGATAAATTAATAAGCACCGTCGTATTTAGTGTCAGTACAAATTGGCATGAATGGTAAACAGCTGAGCAGTTGTCAACAAGGTTTCTGAAGGAACTAAGGAATCAATGGTACAAAAAAAGTGAAGCAAAACTAATGATTGTTTCTGAATTAGAAAAAAATATTACATTCTCGATAAAATTTGGTTGAATTTCTTTTCTGAAATTCTTAACTACCTAGCAGATATTAATTACCAAATTTCGTCAAAGTTTCAATCCTTTTTTTAAGATTTTTTTCTTATTTAAAATCTTGTCTACCGTTTTGAGAATAAATGAAATTTCAAAGTTCTGTGGCTTATGATGTAATTGACATTCTAAACTATAAATGGTAGTGTTGACTCTCGACTGAGAAAACTGCATACATTTTACGACGCCAGAGCTCACCATTAGAGAGTTTTTATGGGACGCGTTATCAAATAAATACCTATCTGTTTTTAAAGATAAAATCTCGCCTGTCTAATAAAAAATACATAAAATTTACAGTAAGTACACAATAACTAACTGTCTATGAAGTTAACACAATGAAATTTGAACAATTCGTGGCACCTGCTTTGATAATGTACCGTAGTCTTAAAAACGCCTGTAGTTTCAATCTGTTAAGAGGTAAATTATACGCTTCATAATAAAATCAGGTAGTCAATATTCGACATTAAATTGGTCACGTAATTATAGGATATTACTCAGGTTGATGAGTAAATTTGATGAAGTTGAATGAAAAATAAAGGCTCTATTGACCGGCTCCGATTGATAGAGCCTTCAGGTCAATTGTAATTAAATAATCGAAGGTGTTGTGAAAAGAAAACTACTTGTCAAATCAACAAAGGTGATGATTTTCTCAAACCGTTGATCAGATTTCGACCGTATATTTTTTTATAGTTACGTTAGTAATTATTATTTCTAAACATTTATTTTTAGATTGCAGGTTACAGCTTTTTATGCCGGATCGATTTTGGATGTTGCTTAATTAATTTTTACTATGCTGCATGCTGATTTTAATAAATAAGATTATATTTCTGATTTAATACATAATAAAATAAACATGATAAATATTAGAGAAACTAGCTTAATTTGATTAAATTACTTTTTTGTATATTTGTGTTAATACCGCAAAAGAGTTCCATTTGTCAAGAGGTGGACTATGGTGTCCCCAATCCCCGAAATCCTTAAATTAAATTAATTGTGTTTTTTTTTAGAATTAGGCAATTCACCCAATAAAGAGTGTTGTGTGCCGTTAAATTTAAGAAAGATGGTTATGATTTTATGTAAATGTTTGTTGTATAAAGGTGTAAGAAATACTTCATTGTTTGAAATGATATTTACCTACCTAATAAAATCAAATCAATTGAATAGAGTTTTTACAGATGCAATGAAATACTTTATTGTTTGAAATGATATTTACCTACCTAATTAAATCAAATCAATTGAATAAAGTTTTTACAGATGCAATGAAATACTTCATTGTTTGAAATGATATTTACCTACCTAATTAAATCAAATCAATTGAATAGAGTTTTGACAGATTCAATGAAATACTTCATTGTTTGAAGTGATATTTACATACCTAATTAAATCAAATCAATTGAATACAATTTTTACTGGTCAATCGGATAAACAAGTTTTGGAAACAACATTTATGAATTATTCAGCTTATAAGGTTTGTTATGTCGTCATGATAACGTCCAATTTCCAATGCATAAAAAAAGCCGCCATTTTTCCTCCTTATTTTAAAAATCTCAAATTACACGTCTCCATTTTCTTTGTTCGCACGTGTCAACACTGAACGCGTTGAAATCAGATGATGAGATTCTGCTTAGAGTGGGAACACAGAACGCAGCAATGCAATAATGGAGATAAAATAATGCATTATACATTATACTTTATAGTATAGGTAACCGATGAATAAATGATGCAAGAAAAGAAAACGCCAATACTTGATTTGTTTTAATCTTGTATAATTTTTTTTTGTAAATAGATTTTTAATTTTGCGATTACTTCTTTTTTTAAGGAAAGACAAACATAATCGGGTTATGATGTTAGGAATAACCTGACAATATTAGAAAATATCCAAAAATATACTATCATCAAAATAAGCGAAAAAATGTTGCTTGCGTCGTGATGGATGACTTAGCCAACCGAGGAACTCAACTCACGACGCCGGGTGGAAACCAGTTGCGAAGCGAATTGTTCGAATGTGTATCATCTCTTCATCTCATCTCTCGACACACCTTCTTCCTTTTTATTAGTCTTTGTTATCATTCCTAACACCTACATCATTACTCATAATCTTCACAGACGAAATAAACAAGAGATTTTAAGAACATACCTACGTAATAGGTATATTAAACTTGTAGTAAAATGTGAATATCCAAATAAATAAATACAAACTTGTCCTTTTAGACAAACTTGTCGTAATTGACAAACTTCACCTAATAGACAAATTTGATGTTGTGAGCTAATAATTATTAAAACAATGTATTTTTTGTAATGTTTTCGCACTGCCGCCATTGAATCTGGTGATTTACGGAAACGCACCAATAAACCAGGTACTATTCCTCTTGTTGGGAACATAATAAGTTATGCACTTCGAGTACCCAGGGCCCAGTACCACCTCGCCCGCCTGTGTTATTAGCGATTGGTCGCGCGTGGTTATGAAATGTTATATTATTATTATTCCGTCCCCCGCTCTCTGGACCGAAGGCAGAATGTCAAATTACATCGAGAGTGATCTTTATTGATGATTATAATTTGCCGCCAACTGCCTGAGAACGGAATTCGGGGGGCTAAACGAAACTCTGCTCGTTTCTTGAGATGAATCAGAAGAAAAAAAGTGCCAAAAAAAATCACCCGTAAATAATTTTAGTGCTCGAAATAAAACAACTTTATTATGCTTTACAAAACAATTCCACTTTTACAACAAAACCTTAGAAAAATGTGTCATTTTTCGTCATATACCTGCATGAAAATAACATTCATTAAAATCCTTGTTTTGTTTGGCAATTGAAGCAATAGTATGATATTTTACCAAAGTGAATATTTTTATAGGTTGCGTGAATACCTCTGAAGAGTCGCAATTGTCCAAAGCCAGTGCAACTATGAAACTCCCTTTTAGGGTGTAGGGTATTTAGGGTGAAGATGAAACGAGTAAGGAAGGTAAGACGGGTATATAAAGGTTGGGAAGTACCTAGCTATTAAGTTCTAGTTACCAAACATGGATAAAACCATTCAACAATGTTTCGATTCTGAATGGTAAAAACTAATGCTCCAGGTTAAACTAACACTATATAACCTCTTTCAAGGCGATCATGCGCGTGATGTCCGCTAATGATTACATTAATGGGATAAGTTAAATGTTTTTTTAAAAAGATTATTACAAAATATCTTTCCAGGGAAGCTGTTAGTGACCTTTAACCTTAAGATACAGTATTCCTTGAACACGAGAAACTTAAGTGATCAAAAGCTAAAGTTGAAGAAATGCGTATTGGTAAATTTGGCATGTATTCAATGACCTTACCAAATTAATATAACAAAGCTCTTGGAACGACCAGATTAAAATCGTTGAAGAATCACATAAAACAGGGTGCGGTCACAAATTGATTATAATGTGTGGGAACAAAATTATCATTATTTTATTGAGCAAGAATTGACCAGGTCTATAGGTCAACCAAGTCAACAGCCAATAAGACATATCGGTTTGAATTGAATTCGGCAAATGCTGATGTAATAAATTCATAAATTAACCCAAATGTCCAAAAGAGGAACCAACCAGATTGGTCACCTCCAAAAAGTGTCCAAGAGGAACAAATGAATGGAGTTGAAAATAATATTATATCAAATTTTGAATTGGAGAAACCAGTAAGAGTGATGAGAATAAGTTAACCAACGCCCACGGATCATCGTCGCTGTGTACTGAACAGATGTAATGACATGGTATACTTAATCTCGGGTTTGCAGTAACCTGCGTTTACTCGCTTACTGTTGGACTATCTGTTCTTTCGTAAAATCTTTTTCAGAGATAAATAACTAGGCATTTTCTTGTAAATGGCATTCTGAGGCTTGTTTCCTTGTATTACTTGCGGTAATATCACATAGACCACGTACCCATCTGTAATCTTATGTAAGGTAGGTACTAGCGCAGATCCATGAAAAATTACCTAATGTCGTCGACGAAAAATAAAAAAAACAAAAATTATTGATAATTGAACCCCGGTCAACTTACTGTATGGAAGGCAACTATGATGATCATTACACCACTAATTATTGTAAGAACGGCATAATCTTTTTATACTTACTGAAAATAATAAGAATTCTCCATTTATTCATTTTAGGGCGGCTTGCACCATAAGTTAAATTTGATTTAAATATAATTTTAAACACATTATTTGATTTAAGTCGACTTGGCGTCTTGCACCACAAAATTTAATTCGTTAAATGCGTTTAAAGAACTGTCAAAGTTAAATACCCAAAAGCGGCTGTTTAACTGAGTTAAACGTGTTTAGCCCTACTCGTAAAGCAGTACTGTCAAAAATATTTAGGTTATCTCTTCGATTTCTGATTGTGTTTAAAATCTATCTCATTTTAATTTGTATTCACAATGAACATTTGGGATATGTATTCTGACGATCATGAAGAAATTATGTTATTGAAATTATAAATAACTTAAATAAATTATAATATAGTCAGAAAAGTAAACAAGAGAACAAATTTATTTGAAACACTCAGTGCCAAGAAGTTTCAAAGAATATTTCGTCTCAGTAAAGAAATGACATCAAAATGAGGTGCTCGTCACTTGGAGCTAACACTCCTTATCGAGGAGTACTTTGCAAGGTTGTAAACTTCTAATCATACCTACAGCATTCTTATAATACTTTAAAACAATATAATATGTAAAAGAAATAAAAAAAAAAACAAAATTACTCGGATAATTGTTTTATTTTTAATTCCAACAACAGAAGCTCTTTTTGTATTATTTCATCATTATGTCTATTTGCTTTAACTTTTTCTTCATAAAATAAATGAACACACTATTAAACCACACACACAATCACAAAATATTTTGACACTTCAAGTAAAATGAAACATCGTAGCTGTTTTATTTACGCGTAAATGGCGGTAAACACGCGGTAACTGTTTTACCGACGCGTTAAACGCGTTTAACTAAAATTGCCACCGAACTGCGTGGTGCAAGACGCAACTAAACGCATTTAAGTTAAATGTATTTAGGGTCTTAAATACGTTTAGTTAAATACAATTTAAGATAAAATTTGCGATAGTTGGTGCAAGTCGCCCTTAAAATGTAACGTTATCACAACTGAAATTATGTTGTTCAATTGCAATGAATTTATTTTATTTTTATTCCTATGAAGCGTTTTATACTTTGACAAAAAATATGTATTCATAATCTGTTACAACCGACAGTAAAGTTGTTAACTGTAATCGTAAACTGTTACTTCGTAGCTTACAGCACATTGATGGGCTAGTTTAAAGTCCATAATTTATTTGAATCACAAGGTGCAATTCAGCGTTTTATTATTTTTTTATGTAATAAGCAGGTAGAATAATGAATCATGATTTAATTATTCCGCAATAATTGAATGATGAGAGCTTCGTGTCCTTTAATAAAATCAAAATCGTATCCGGCACACCCTGATAAGCTTAAAAAACCTCACTGAAGTTCGCGTATAAAAACATATTGTAGATATGATTTATTGATGAGTTTAATCTGAATGCATCATATATTATTATGATTAACCTGTTTTTCGCTTTAAACGTATAAGACAATTACGAGATGGCCAATAAACTCGGTATAAGGAGGCGTCTCGAAGCACGTTCATTAAATGAAAATAATATTCAAGGTATATGTGAAAAAAATCCCGTGTCTCGTGCGAACGGAACTAGTGAGGAATATGCCAACGTGGGTGTACCGTGCAAATCAATAATTAAGCCAAGAGATGAGCGTTAACCGATAACGTTCAACAGAAGATTTTGCCGCGAAGATGTGATTATTCAATCAATGGGAACAAGAGATGTACGAGCATGAGAAATACTGCAGTTGTGGTTCATATATAGTATGGTAGCCTCACATTCGAGCTGTGTGGGTCGATTTTGGATTTTTTTCTTGGCAATTAAAATTAATGGTTAGCTTAGTGCAAGCTTAACGTTATATATAATTATAAATGAACTAATGTTGCCCGAAGACGTGTTAAATATCAGATATCGACATTATCAAGTTCTTGGGAAAGTTTGCCGGGCGCCGAACTTTTTATTAATATTTATTATATACATACGTTATATTATGTATTAACGCCGTGTTGAGAATGGTAATTGGTTATATTGTTTCGTAGTTTGTATTCGGTAGATCACGAACGAAACAGGTTCACAACTACAAAAAAATATGTATTATCGTTATTCTAGGATGATTTCTGACAATTTGACAGATTGAAAACCGAATGAAGACAATATTTTATTGCAGTTTTGGTCATAAATTGCAGCTGTATAGAATAAAAGGTTGTTTATATCAACGGAAGATTTAACGATTGTGTAAAATCAACGGATCGAATCGTAGATTCTATCATTTTTTCAGTTAAAACTGCATACCTTGTTCATGTCAGCATTCTATGTGGGGCTTAATGACAAAAGTGCCTACGTGAAATTTGTAAATAGCGTAGGAATGAAGATTGTTTCTCGATTTCTTGGCGTACAAAAAGCTGAAACAACATTTTGACTTCTATAATAGTTTGATCACTATTTCATCAATCTTGAGCCCGTGACATAGGTATTCAAAGCATTCGAATAAGTGACTTATTCCTTCTGGTAACTAAATAAAATTATCAAAAACTGACATTTTGCACTTCTGGCATTATCTCCCAGACATAAATAAAAATAGATGTAAATATAGTCTCATGTAATTTATGGCTGCTACCAGATTACCGCTGTGAATTAAACTGTGCTTACTAGGTTTTTGACTGAGATGATCTAATAATGCAGATCTGTGTCAAAATGCTCGATATTTGCGTAAAAAAGGCATTATTCCTAAAAATTTTGGTTATTTTTTGGTGTTTGTAATGGTTTTTCCCATTATTAATTTGACTCCAGGTTTTACTATCACGGCATTAGTAAGGTGATAAAAATCCGACGCCGACAAAAAGAAACTCCATAACTTAGGTTTAAAGGAATTTGATAACTTTTCGTAAATATTATATAGTAGTTATATTATATAGTAGTCAAATTGACCAGACACTTAAATACTTACGAAATTATTTCTTGAACAGATCATCATCTTCTCTAACCAATCTGGGTCCAGTAGTCAAAAGGTCTAATATAATTTTGTCACCTCAGTTTTATTTTAAATCTGTATAAATCAATTTGTTCATTGAATTTAATAGATCTCTCAGAAGGAGTTGACAAAATAAAATTATTATTATTTGATGAAGCATTAAAAACTGCATACATATTAAAATCTATGGACAGATCAGCTCGTATGAACATTTTTGAGACTAGAAGGATTCCGAATTGTCGATTTGACGTTGCACACAAATCAAATTAGCTGAAATACCCCTAGCGCAATGACGAATCAAAAATTCTGAATCATGAATAGATTTCGGATATCAATAATTTGTAAAGTCGGTTGGGGCTTGCAATGATATAGGTTTATTACGAAGCATGATTCTGTAGGTTTACTTGCAACTATTGAATCACTAAGGATTCTTTGAAAATATTGATAATAATAGTACAATCATAAAGCAGATGCCGCTTCGCCATTCACTGAATATTTTAGTATTGATTTCCAGCGTAAAAATCGGTCCCATTTTATATTCTTTGTGGATGCATTATCACGCCTTTTTATTCGCAATTTCATTGATAGTTTTATTGACTGGAATGACACATATTTTTTTTATCAATGAGATCATAAACCCAAAAAGGTTATCCTAAGCAAGGATCGCAATGTATACATTTCATTTGATTCTAAAAATTATTTTTTTAACTTGAATATATCAAAACAAATTTCTGCTGTGTTGGTCGATAACGTGCTGTTTGAAAGATTTATAATAAAAATGTTTCAGAAAACGTGATGTGCACTTCTTTTTTTATGAAACATATATCACATACTACGGCAGACCGGCAATAAATCACCGAATAATATAAATGTGATTTGTGAAGCTGAAAATATTTATAAAATATGGTAAAATATTTTTACTAAAAAAAGTCTGTTAAAAAGAAACATTAACATTTCAACATAACAATTAGCCCACACTACATAAAAATATTGTTTACAAAAATACTGCTACTCTATCGATTTAAATTTTTTTTCATTAATAATTTATTAATTTAAATAAAATAATTTTGCTACTTACATTATCGCTTGTCTGAATTACAAACAGTACGAATTTTTAGAATAAAATATTATGGAACTTTAATTTTTTTATGCAGGAATACGAATGTTCAGGAATATTTCACAATCACTTTACGCATGCACCGACGCACCGACAACTGAAATTATTATGTATGTTTTATAACATGCATGTTTGTAGGCGCATACATAGTGAATATATAGGCAATTATTGTGTAAAGCATTGGAATAATAATAATTATAACGATTTATGTAACACAGGTATGTTTGCGTCCGAGTAATTGTAGTGGAAATTACGATAAGGTAAGTAAGTACAAGAGTCTGTAACAAATGGACCTCATTGTACGTTGTTGCGTCTAGTTACACGCGTATTGTAGTGTTCCATAACATTTGATCCCCAAGCGAAGGCATCTCTGATAATTTATAATGGTAACACAACAGAATGTGATTGACTTACCTGTGTGGTTTGGTTCTTGGGTTGTTGGGTTAACGCGGAGCGATGATTCGACACTTTTCTAATACCAGGGTAAGCAATGTGGTCATAACCAAATGAACCGTGAAATCTCGATGTTATACTTAGTGGAGTTAAAGCGAGAAATGTAAAGGACGCAGACAAACATATGGAAGAAAAATAATAAGCTTTTTCTCGGATGTATTCAGATTTTGTTTCGATAGCTACAGGGTTTTCCATAGAACTGAATATTTTACTACAAGCTTATTAGGAGGACAAATTTACCAAGTTTAATAAGTATTTTATACATTTTTCCTTATACGTATATATAATATGACTCATTAATTATACAAAAAAACAAAAGGTGAAGAAAAATTGTTTCCATCAAAGAAGGCATTTCTAGTGTTTTTATCTATTTAACTTGAAATGTTAGTAAAATACATTTTCAGGTTCCTCGGTAATTTCACATATGGGATTAAGCATCTGGGACTTTCATTAAATGGTTTTTGGATAGTTTTTTGATGACTCTAATAAATGATGTACCCGGGAGTCTTCAAAGAATAAAAATTCAAAGTAAATATCTGTTATGTATAGGCTAGGTATATTAATTGCGTTATAAATTGGCGTCCGCTATATATTTGAACCATTAACGAATGATACCGTATCCCTAACATAATCTTCTTTTGTTCTAAACTTCTTTCATCGCCGTGGAGGACCAAGAACACTGCGTGTTGTAATCAGCATTAATGCTTCATCGTTTAACTTTTTGTCTGCAATTAGCCGACAATGTTAATAGTACGAATTATATTATAAATCAAACGTAAATGATACAAGATTGAATAATTGTTGAGTACAAGTGGATTAATTAACGTTGACGTGATAATCTACTACGAAAATAATTTATGGAATTCATGAATTTGAAGTTCATATCTTAATCGTTAAACTTTGTTGGAATGGTCAATCAACAAAATATTTCGTTAAACTTTGTTGGAATGGTCAATCAACAAAATATTTCATTAAACTTTGTTGGAATGGTCAATCAACAAAATATTTCATTAAACTTTGTTGGAATGGTCAATCAACAAGATATTTCTTTAAACTTTGTTAGAATGGTCAATCAACAATATATTTCTTTAAACTTTATTGGAATGTTCAATCAACAAAATATTTTGTTAAGCTTGGTTGGAATGGTCAATTAACAAGATATTTCTTTAAACTTTGTTGGAATGGTCAATCAACAAGATATTTCGTTCGATTCGTCCAAAACGTTTCGGTTTTAGAGAACCAGTTAATGTTTTTTCACTCACATATAAAATAAAATTTACAGGTATTTAATTTTAATGCAACTTTTTTTTTAGTGGCAGGTTTTGTGACATTTATGGCAGTTATGCATTTTCGCATCTACATCCTTTTATAAGTATGCATCATGTGGATATGATTTGAAATTTTCACGGCCAAAAGTATTAAAGTGATATCTTTTTAGGGTCAGGTCCGTCGTAATGCTGTCCGAAACGATAGCTAAATAAGGAAGTAGTACAACACGAAAAAATACCCCAAAAATAAGTCACCATAATGTATCATCTGGCTTACATTATTTTATGATGAAGGTAGGTATGTATTATTTATGTTGTTTTTTATGATTTACCCGCCTTAGTAAGTTTACGAATTAAGTAATCATGTAATTTCGTATAAAAATGTGTATATTACTGTTGGTTTTCAAAAAGTAAAATAAAAAAATATTAAGTAACAGTAAAAATATTTTAAAAAATTCTAAAACTCATATAATTTGGATGTAGGTTATTTACAAGCGAAACGAAGAAAATTTAAATGGCCTTAATAATAAAGCATTTCACTATTTCTACAATAGTTTCGTATTAAATTTTTTATGATCGAAAATATGATCTGCATAAAAAAAATCATGAAATGGATTTTGCATCTTCTTATGAATACTTTAAAAAAATCTAATAAAAACATTAATTTATTAAGACCTCGTAGTTTGGATTCTGTGTGTTGACGGACAGCATAAAAATATTAATTCATGAAAAAAAAAGCGGAATGGGTTTTGAGAAGTTGAGGCAAAATATCAGTAAAAATATTATGTCTAATGAGTAGTTTCACACGATTCAACGGCCCGTAAAATATGCGAGACGCGAAAACATATTTTGTGAGGAAAGTAGGCAATAAATAATAAATTTCATCGATTAATTTTATTGATTATTTAGTATTTCATCGAGCAAAAAGCATTCAGCCGAAGTGGGGATCGGATGCAGGTAAGTTTTAGAGATAATAAGTGGTGTTAGTTAGTTAGTTTTCTAGCTGTAAACGTAAGTGAGTACCATATAAAAAAAATAAGATGCCTGAATCAGGATAGATATTATTTATTTTTTTATTTAAAAAAAATAATATTTATCATTGATTCTAATATCTTTGATATACCTTCTTTGAAGATCTAGACACCGAAGTATCGTACACTCTCTTACTGTGAATTTTGGTTTTTTGATAATGGCATTTTTTATCTGAAATTTATAGGTCAACTGAAATATTTTCTGCTCCCTATTCCTATTTTAAAGAGATTTCGTTACAAGTTTCGAAACTTGGACAAGACCGAATTAAATTTAATAAAAATGAAAATTGATTCTCCCGATACGTAGGTAAATAATAACAAGCAAAAAATCATATTGACTTTCCTAATTTCAAATACTATGTGTGTGCTGGTAGAAAAAAGCGATGTCAATTGACGCCATATAATATGTCGTAAAATCATTAATCAATTCGAATTTCGAATGTTGTGAAAGTCAAATAAACGGACCCAAAGTGACAATCAGCGCCCTCGGGTCAGTGGAGGCACACTGCAGCAGACGTTTAACCTATTTATGTCATATTTGTGCCCCGCCGTCACGGACGCCCTGTCACATTTATTTTTTGTCACACCGGATCATGGGAACATGGCGCGAGATGACTTGGCACATTAATGACTTGGCACATTTTTGAACAGGGTCCGTTTCATTGTATTCTACCCATGAAGATAATTTTTTTTTTTTAATTTGAAATTTGTGATAAAATTTCAGTAGTCGCTAGGCTTTAAGCAAAAAAAAAAGTGGGCTACATGTATCTGATTTGCCTATATTTATTTATTACATTCGTTGTTATTTTGCGCAGAAAGAGTGTAGGATAAAGATGGCTCAGATCATATCCAACTAATTCTACTTTTGTCTACGGGTGAGTCCCAGAAGTTAAGCACAAATCAAGTACCAAAGGCCATACACAGGCTGTTAAAACTAGAATTTTAAGCATTTTAAAGTTTATTTGTTTGGACAAAAGAATAGACGCCGGCGATAGATAGCTTTTACGCGAAATTAAGTACCGTACCTTAGTAATTTTTTTTTTTTTTTTTTTTTTTTTTTTTAAATTTTACTTAAGTACATAAAACAGGCATGGTGCCCAAGAATTTACAAACATGGATGTTTAAAAACATAATATTAACAAAATGATAATAACAAAAATAGTAACAAAATGAATAAGCTAAATATGCAGAAGTAATATTTCTGAATCACTACACTTGTATACAATACCTATGTGGAAACCTGTAAATGGTTTAATTATTGTAACTCAATTATTATTATGCTTTTACTAATGTAAACTTTTGGTATCCCAAATAAAAAAATTAAAAAATACATTATGCATAATTTGAATTATATTAACTACCTACCGAATATGATTTTTTTATGGTAGACAACTGATATTAAATACTGTTAATTTATTAAAAATCTGGTCAAATTATTCGTATTCGTAGGCATGTTAAAAACAGGACTGCAGGCCTTTAACGAATGAATGAGTTTGTAACAAAATATCAGTCGAAAACGAATGTTTCATTAGGACGCGGACCACGTGTTCATACAAATATTGATATTGATATCGACATATCGAAAGACCATTATTTTATTAGGAAAGTGGCATACTATCACTTTTTTAACAGGATATTTTTTCTCTGTGTGTGCTTGAGTAACCCAGTAAAATAATATCGTCATTAATTATTTGCCGTAATTATGGATTCCATAATTATTTCATAAATTATAATTTTTTCATGGAGTGTTAATTTAATGATAGGCAAGTAAAATCTTACCTGTCAGGGCTGAAACTTCTTCTCCGATAGTCGCTTTTTTTCTGAACTGACTTCGTATGATATTTTTTATGCATAGCAGAAAAAAGTACTTTGTAATAACTAGAAGACTAGACTAGAGACTAGACTAGAAGTAATAACTCCCGATGCCTGAGGATCTTGCAATGATTTTCTTAATATGCTTATTAATATCTGCTTACGTTCTTAAATGAAATTTGAATTTCGGCAAAATATGGAAACTTTAAGACGGTATTTATTGTACTTATGAATATTACTGTATTATGATCATATATTTGTGAAGCTATCCATAGGTAGGTATCGAGATATTGATACAGCAGAGATCACGACACAAACGTCACTTAAATAGCATTACTATTGTCAAGTCCAAAAGCCTTACCAATATGGAAGTGACAACGATATCGCGGCGGTACCGAATTATGATTCTGGACCACGAACCCCGATCGCCGCGATAAGACGCTAACAAACAATCCATTGCGCGACTCTCCGCAATCTCATTATGGATAATTTGATGCAGATGCCATGGGAAGTGGTGGTTTGTTACCAAATTGGTCTTGGTACCGTTTGGTAGAACATTGTCAAATATCAAAGGCTTGGTGATACACAAACTCTTTGATGGTGGTCGATCGACTACTCCCTGATTTGATGAACCTTAGTTTATTGTTTCACTCAGCTTGGTTATACTTTAAAAAAAACCAGGTCGATACCGAAAGTGTCCACCACTCAAACAAACACAAATAAACACTTCCTTGAGTTCGAATTAATTTTAATAATGTGGTCTAATTAACCACCCGCAAGGACAAGCATATATAATGCACGGAAAATAAGTTTATTTTGCAACATATTCCAAGATTATTTTACATTTATATACCGTCTTATGCATGGAACAAAGAAGAAAACTTAAAGTGCTTTCTATACAAATTTGAATGGAAGCAATTGTGCCACTGACTTTCTACTTTTCGGCTCCAGACCATTTAGCACGCGGTCTATCTCTTGCCTAAAATTGTATATCGCCACAGACATAGGAATTAATAGACGAGAAGATAAAGGCGAGGGGTAAAATCAACTGTTGAAGAACGAAGGGAGTGAAGATGACTGTGATTCGTCAATAAATCAATCTGACAGTAAATAGGCATCTCGCATTATAATATCACCATTTACTTCTTAAAAGTAAAATCTGCTTTGAATGAATAGACATTTTTACATGGGAGCGCAAATTACTCGCCACGTTATGAAAAAATTTGCGAAGTCCAAATTCGGCAAAGTAAGGCAGCTTCTATATTCAGAGTCGTAGTTAGTTTCAGAGTATTTAGTTAAGACACTTTTATAAATGTTCATAATTTACTTCCCAGCAACCAACCAGCTTTGTGTTTCGCGTCCAGACGTTTCTCGATGTGATAGTAACAACTGATTCATATTATACGATGTGAATATGCTTAAAATAAAATAAAATAATGCTTATATATGGAATGTAATACGACAATTGGGTTTATTCTCTTTTTTCGCATCTATTTTTACCAGTTTTCATAGTACAAGTAAACATTTTGCCGTGTTATTTCGTAAAATGAACCGATGATGCCTCGACCATAGTTCGCACAAGAATGATGACGTCACGTTTTCAAATATCACTTGAGGCCGTACGCGAGCCCAGCCGGCTCAATGGAACCGGTATGGGGAGTGGGGATAATACGCTTTTAATCACTTAGGGCAGGTCTACCTAATATTCATATGTCTATGTATATCGCCATCACACTGTCATGATCAAGGTGAAACATAGTTTGGTATGGAAATATAGGCCCACAATGGGCTAAAATTTGGATCACGAAACAAGCACACAAGTCGTTTCTTGTGATATTCTTCATTCTATGGTCTTATAAGAAATCTTCCAGTTGGTAAACTTCTGGAGTATTTTATGTAATTAATCGTACTTATCATGTTTTCTTGGGATGTCCCCGACTGAAATTTCACTCACCGTATAATCACCTGACATTCATTTCTCCGTCCATCCACATATTATGTCTACACCACCTCAGCGTCACTGTCAACATAACTATCATTTTTTTATTCTAGAATAAATAGATCACGTGACGACATAACGATGAGATCTAAGATTAATAAGTAAATAATTTATCATTGTCTCGCATTGATCAGGCACTGATACTACGTCACACTGCACTTGCATGAATACTCTAATCCTAACAACGAACTATCATGTAAATTCGCAGTTTATGTAACACCTTGTAATAGTGACAGTGTTGGAATCGAAAACGAAAACAATACATATTCGATCATATTCTTAAAAGTCGCTACACCTGGTTTAGTAATGTACTCCGCACCTGATCGTGTGAAAAGCTAAAGATTATCGGATTAAGCCGACGTTCGTGAATAAGGTCGATAACGCTTTTGGCCCAGTTACGTGTTTGGCGCGAAAATCGTGCGATGCAATTTGAATTAAGAACATGATTCGAATCGTTTTGTTCTGAATTGAAATGAGACGCTGCAATTGGGTGACATTCAAATCGGCTGCCGATAAGTTTAATATTCAGGGTTGGTTCGTGCTAACGATTTGTAATTATTATTGTTGCCTCTCATCGGCCGGTTAAAGTTTACGTAATACCTAGCGACCGTGAATTGAGGCTCGTGGGAAGTGATCTAAATGTTTTTTCAACTCACGAATTGTTACAATAAACAAACCTACGGGGTTAAGCCAATACGGCGAAGATTTATAAATCGTAATTGCTAATGTTGCTCGATCAAATGTAACACTGACCTTCAGTTAATGAATGCAAACAACATCATCCTGTTCTGAAAGTGTTAGCATGTTAAATGTTGTATCTGCCTATTTTTAATAATGTTGTTAACGTTTTTTCTTGTACTCGAATTTTTATTCACTATGACCCTTATCTATATAATAACATCTTCTCTCAATCACAACCGAGCTATGTATATCAACACAATTACTTAACTTGTTTCGCACAACATTAAAAGTAATGACTGTTCGAACAATGATTTTATTTAAGCAAAACATAAACATAAAGCCAAGCCTTTTGTTGCCGTTGGACAAAATGCAAATAAGATATCCTTTCCGTAACTTAATAAATAAGTCAATAATTATAAAGTTTTAAGACCAAAAAGCAAAAGACCGTGCCATAAAAAAGAACACGATCATATTGTAGCACATTAATTGAATTTATATTAGCATAGCTTAAGTATTTTGAGTCTTCATTTCTTGTTAGCATTCGCAGATGAAAATAAAAGAAAACGAGCATAACACATGACATCATACCCGTTTTATCCACCAGCATTGTGATATTAATAAACATTGAGAAAATTATGTTTATGAATATACAAAGATGAACACATTTTATTTGTACGAATGAGATGAACTGATAATGGAGCCAGCCTTTGCATCCATTTGTAAATAAATAATAGATACCATTAGAGTTGTGATGTTGGTTTATCATTTAATTGAACAACATGTTTTCAACAATGCACTTAAATTAAATTATTATACTCGTTCCGAGAGTTGCAAAGAGCATTCGCGAGAACGTTGAGGGGAATTTAATAAGCCCAACCTTAAGTTGACAAACAGTGGTTGCTTCTGACGTTTTGTGGTAGCGAGATGAGATAAAAAAATATACATATTTTCAATTCTTAGAAGTAACAAAGTAGCCATAGACGTGTAGATTTTAAAACACTAAGAACGTGGCTTTTTTCATCTTAAATACTCTTCTATAAAAAATAATTCTGTTTTTGTCACAACATTATAAATATTTTTTTTTACTTTTTGCAGAATTACGTGATAAAAAGACAACAGCCGACACTGTTTATAAAATAAATCATGTTTTATAATGTCGATTTGAAGAAAGGAGACAGAAGACAGCAACTGATTTTTTTAAGCGTTGCAACGCTGTGTGCAACGATGCAATTTTTTGCAAAGGTTACAATGAATTTATTTCATTGATTTTCGACTTTCCCATCTACAATTCAATATAAAATAGCACTGATTGATTGATCATCGTAACTTATTGAATACGTAAATGTCTACCGGCTTACTGTATCCGCATTACGAAGTTACTAAAATGATTTTCAGAAATTAATAAAACATGAATACCTACCTGAAAGTTCATATAATCTAAGGGTTGTTTCACCCCCAGATTCTGAACAGTAAAGCTTAATTATCAAAAAATTTAATCATTAAATAGGATCGATGATATTCTAATATGTGTAATTAAAATTAACACGTACAGGGAAAATACTAAAAAGCTGTTGGTGTCGTATTATTTATCAAGATGAGTGTCAAACGTATTACTGCTGATAATCTGTGACCAGTAAAGAGCAGCACATTACAAAGTGCAGTATCTATGACTCTGAGAAGAGGAGAGTGCAATATCAGTTTGTGTTTTGTATCTGCAGAGGATGAAGAAGCAAATGCACCTTGTTTTCAAAACAGACCTACCTAATGATTTTGTAAGCCACGTAAGCCAAGATGGCCCAACATTAATTTTTGCATTATTGTTTGTTTATTTTCTCTACTTCTTATACATAATATAATAGCAATATTAATTAAGCACGAAATACACATGTACAAATTTGAATCAGATACACCTGCACCCGAGGACAATCATTTTTTAAAATATTTATAGCTGAAGGTTTTGGTGACACTTACAGTAGACTCAAAGCGATTCGAAAAACAGATCGACAAGAATACAGGACCGACGAGAACTAAAATCACCTTTCAAACCCAGAATCATAAAAAAAATCTATTAGATTAGCTAAAAAAGTTACTTTTTTCCATGGGCTGTTACACTGGTTGGCTCGTATTTATGCGTTACCCACGTGATGAAATTATAAGGACTGCTAGAATTACATACATATGGATGAAATAATATTTAGAGAGGATTGCACCTACTGGAATTACACACGCTAAAAAACTAAAAAAAAAATAAATACATATATTTTTTTAAATTTGTTAAGCACCCACATAAATCCACAAAAATTTGAACCAATTAAGAAAAAAATGGTGTAATTAATTAAAATAATGTGCAATTCCGTACGTGTGCAATTCATGGAGTGTGATATTGATACGCGAAATTCACGGCCGTGTAATTACGTCTTGACATTGTATTTATGTAGGTTCATCAATAAAGACACTTGCTACATAGTCTCTAAAGAATCTTATATCCATGACTATGAATTACTATGAGCGACGCATTGCAAAGTGCAATATCTATGAGTCTGAATACTGGAATCAATTTACAATCCTGCCCAGTGCGCCTCATTACCGTTTTCATATTTATCCAAAAGATCATCTTTCAGTTTATCTCCCCTGACATCTCGCTACTCTCACGCTCGACTATCTCTGCATCATGTTACATCCATAACGACCAGTTCTGGACCAAAAAGATGCATTTCATTAATCGATTTAATAAATCAAAGCAAATTTTCTACTCATTCTAATAAAATTAAATGTTTACGTAAAGACAGTCTCTCTCATGATATAAGAGAAGGCTTATGTATGACTGAGACGTTGTTAACAAGGCGATTTATAAAGAGGGTTGTTCGGGATAAAAATGCATTATTATTATTTTTTAACCATACATAAAGTATAATGTTGAAAAATTGAAATTTAGTGAAATTATTCGTTAAAAAATGTTAATTTGGTGTGCAGTATAATAAACCATGGATGACTAATTGTTTTTTTTTCAGATATACCTAATTATCAGGTGCCAAACAAATTCAACTCCGTAAATTTATATACCTAAAATTTTATTTAAGATTTAAAGATAAGCTGTAATAATAGATACCTATTATATGTATAAACTTTTTTTATATTTCTATGAAAATTATGAAAGCTTTACAAAAAACGTAAATTAAAAGGTCGTCTTTAAAAATGCTACGTGGAGGGGATTTTGATTAATTTATGTCGATTATTTATTTTTCTTACAGCCATAAAATACAATAACTTTTATAAACCCACTAGTGTGTCTACTCGATATGTTATGAAAGTCTGGAGTTAGTATAAATCTAAGGACGGGTTTAAATTCCGTGAAATAACCCATAAGTAGAAACGTTATGTGACTGGGATTTATTATTATGATTTCATTTTTATGCATTCGGCATTCAAAACTATTTTATATTTTATTATATTTATATGGTAGTTAAGCGAAACATTTTTTATAAATAATTATTATTAACAAACAAATAATTTTATTGCTAAAGTTGATTATGAATAAAAAGTTTTCTCATTTTCCTAGAAAGCATTATTCTTTATAGTTTATTAAAAATCACCGGTACGCCTTTCAAATTGTAGTGGCTGATTTGCATTACAAAAAGAGAAAATATACATATTTGTTGAATCCGAACCACCCGTGAACCGCGCTAAGGGTTTGTTCTGCCTCTGCCAACAGAACAGCGGGACACAACATATTCTCAGCCATTTTAATTAAAATACATCCACTTCCCGCTGAAATTATTAAAGGCGCGTAGACACTTTTCGTCTGCTCATGACAATCTGGCTAGAACTTAATTGGAAGCAGAAACGTCTGAAATACCCACTTGTTATACAGTATTATTTTACTAGTGAGTGCTAAAAGCTCAAGCTCATACGCGAAGTCTCTCGTATTGCAGGCATTAAATTTACACTGCTTTATTTTACTTAAAAACATATCCAATAAAGGCAATACAAAAGGTATTTTACTATAATATCTACATGCCCGAACTTGAACAATATTTTTATTACATTTAAGCCTGTGACAGACTACGCTATGTTTTTGTGGCCTGGCCTATTTCAGCATATCGCTGGTGATACATTCCCATTAGTAGCATATGGCGAGCGATAGAGAAGCCGTGATGCACATAGCGTAATATGTCGCCTACTTTACACATAAATTTTTCAAAGCTGCACAGCTCATGATTTCTAATAAATAAGATTGTTTTTTAAGAATCTTTATTTCTGTTATTTCTATTTACCTACAATACAATAACTTAACTTAAGTTGATTTAAACCATTTTTCATTTGAAATGTTAAAAAAATTCCATGTAGGTGGTACCTACCCACTCACTTACCATAATAATTTACCCCACAATGCGTATTTTTTTAATTAAATTTTTATTTAATGATATTTAGAAGGTAAGTTTATACAATAACATAATAATAAAGTATTTCAGATAAAATGTTTATATTAAATAAAATAACAGTGAAATGTAATTGAATAAACCGATATACTTTCTTTTATATCATTATTATGAGTGTGATGGTTGGGGAGAGTTCATATTAAGATATCTAGAATAATATTACCAGAATTCAAAAAAATCTCAATTTCACTAACAGACCAAATAAATTATAATAAATAAATAAAAAAAGTCGTTAAAAATGCATTGAGGTTCATAATAATTGAAAAATAATGTCCTATAATCTCGCGTATTTCCGCATATAAAAGATCCCTGTTTTCGGCGTTCGGCCAACATAAAGAAATATATACCTTATAAATGTTTGAATAATTTATAACCAAATGAGACCGAATCTCAAATTTTAGTACATTTAAATAGCTCTCGTGCAAATAATTTGATGTTTTCCGATAACATATTGAATTTATTAATCGATGAGATCTGTATTCATTTTTTACGAATGACAAGATAAAATTCGTCTAAGAAACCAATGAATAATTTGACGTTTTGTGGAAATTGGGTATAAACGGCTGAGCTTTGAAGAACTGTTAGAAACAATTAGCATTTTTATTGGATATTTGGTTCATCATTAGCTTTATGTCTCCAAATAATGATCGTGTCTCGAACTATAAATTATTTGTTTTATTCAGTTCCTGGTAGGTGCCTTGCCTATTTTCCTATATATTAACAAAAACGCTTCTACATAGTTTCTAAATAAGTAATTATTTCATTCTGCATTTATTTGGTTCATGAAATTTTATAGGAATGTCAAATGGGAATCAATTTATTTTGCACATCTTAATTTTAATAATGTAAAACAAATCATTTAAATATACGATAGTACTACCAATAATAATACTATTGTCAACGAAAACTTAGGACTTCAAGTACAAAAAATATATACAGGGTGTATCGGCACGTACCCGACAAACTCAGCTATTCCTTAGCACATTTGGAGTAAAAAATGTTATGGGCACTTTGCTGTCTGGTAACATTTTTTTTTAATAAAAAAATTACTATTCGTATTTTCACCACATGTCACACTGTTTTATCCTTTGCCAAAGTTTGAAAACCCACCTGGCAATATTTTATTCGAGTTTCGTTGAAAAATATACGTACGTACCTACATTAGCGCGCTTTTACAATCACAACGAAATGGCATGGCACCATTAGTCTCATTTTTAGCTATTATTATTTAGTGTGTATGAAAGAGCGAACACGCTTTTTGACACACTTGCTAATAACAGCTGTTGAACACGAGAAACAATGCCAATGACAGTGACGGAGTGTGGATTTTTAAATCATTTTTTGTTTTAAATTGAAAAAAAATGTTACCGGACAGCAAAGTGCCCATAACATTTTTTACTCCAAATGTACTAAGGAAAAGCTGGTTAAAGTTTGTCGGATACGTGCCGATACACCCTGTATATATGTATTGTCTAAGTGAAATTTAACATAGTTGAAGTTCTTTCTGCTTACTAAATTATTTATTGTGTTTTTTTAAATAAATTGTAAATTTCACAAGTGTCGTTGTAGTCTTAGGACAAGTTGTTTCAGAGAGTTTGAACTATTCTTCAAATATCAAAGTTAATATTCAAGTTCTGTGAAAGATTTTTTCCGCTCTGACAAGCAACTAGCATATAATGATATAATAACAGAACTTGCATAAGACTTTCACAGAACCCGAAAATGAACGTTGAAATATAATTAATTTTTCAAATTCTGTGAATCTACCCATCCTTAGTATTTATGTAGTGAATGTAGTATGTTAAAAGAAGTTAAATTAGGAAGGTAGGTACCTATAACTCAAAAATATTAGCATTTAAAATATGTCGGGAATACACGTATCTATAATGAAATATAAATGTTTTATAAATATAGAATTATGTTTCCTAATTATTTAAAACAATACACCTTATTTAAAGTCGCTTTTAGAAAGATCCTGATCGTTCTTTTGCTGAGCTTTTAGTTTGTGGGTTTGCGACTACCTACCGTTCGACGTCCGTAAACTTATGAGCTGTATTTTGAGAATCATAAAATCAAAGCTGTTTCCCAGATTGTCATCGGATACAAATGGGCAAATTAATAAGCACGCGCGTCTCTCCGTGTTTCCAAACAAATTGGCATGATAAAATAAAAATACGACGGCTCACAATTAAAACTCCATAAATAACCGGCTTCATAATAATAATTTGTGGACTTTTTGCAGTCCGATCGCATCTCGGTGACGCGTAGCACTTTAATATGCAAGTTATTGCACCAAGTCGGCGATATTTCGTCCGATTATTAGCCCATTTGCACGGAGGACATTTTAACACTTGCAGTATTGATTATCATCCTTCGCCGAATAAAGCCTTTATGGCAAAGGTACAGGTGTTGGAAATAGGATATTTATTTGAGCAAATGTGAGCACTGGCCGTTACAGCTGCAATGTTGATTCAATCCAAATCATTAAGGTTCATTCTAAAATATCAATATTGATAAGCAATGTTTAACACCAGTGGGGTGCAATGAGTATATCAAGGCTGAAAAGAAAACCCAAAAATGAATTTTAAAAACGCGACAAATTTTTGAACAAAATTTATTTTTTTGCTAATCAACTTGTACGTTCATTTTTTCAGTTGACCACAATAAAGATGCATTCAACGAACAATTGATATGCGAACTTGAAAACCTACATATTCGTAGAGCAATGTATGCCACTGGTCAATCAATATAAACAATCACTTATTGAGTAATATAAAACTGTGGTACAATTATTAATCATGATTCGATTTCTCTTTTTGGCACGAGGAGACAGAATTACTAGATATAGACTCAGATATTTTTTGAACTGTGAAATTTATTGAAAAAAATATGTCACCATGTTGTAAAAGGTGACAAAAATTTGATTGGAAACTGAAAAGAGTATGCTTGCCTCAGATATTTCAGATTGAAAAACCATTTAAATTTTATGATATCAAAGCTCAGCTTTTGCGAGTTTTTAGTGATTCTTTGAAAGTAGATCTTCTGCTTTACTCATAGTTGAAATTATTAATATTTTACAATCATTTTCCATGATTTCAAAAATATTAGATAATGTGAAATCTTGAACGATTGTGCTAATCATCTCTGCTTCAGTCCGATTTTGCACTCGAAGCGTATCGGACGCGCAATCTCGATGAAGACTAAAGAAACCAAAAGGTTATTTGTATTATTGGCCTAGTGGCCCCTGACCTGCGGCGCGCCTGCTCGCTGCAAATTAGAGTTCAAATCCCGACACTCGCAGCAGTACGTGAAGATATGAAATGTGTGCAGATATTCAAATTGTGCGCAGTTATTTGTATAAGAAGTAAGGAATTATACAGATATTGTAATAATTGAACACTGCCATTACGGTATCTCACGGTTGAAGCAATAAATAATTGGTACTACCTACTAGCTTTATTCCAAATTGGTTTTTAATATCATAAATTTAAGGGGGAAATGAGGAGATACTATTATATAATGATCATTTTTAAAGATTTTTAGATCTTTCCAATAAAAAAATTAATTAAAATAACTCCTGTCACATTTTAAATAAACAAAAATTGCGAATAGTGTGTGAAAAATACTGTAACGCTGTCAAAGAGCATAAGTTTTTGAGGACTGAAAATTTTGAAAACATCAGTATTTTAAACAAACTTATTTCGGTTGTCGGTGCATGGGTGCATGATTAGTATTAATCATATCAGACAAGCGATAAAGTAGGTACCAAAATTATTCTTTACTTAAAATATGTATTTTTTGTTTACGTGTTAGACAAATATTTTTTTAATGAAGTTCGTAATTTTTCAAGCCTACAAATATTAGAAAGGTAATTTCTTCTTTTGAAAGGTATTAACCCCAGGGCATTTTTTTTAAAATAAATGCTTTCAATTTTATATATCCTACAATCACGGGATATCGCTATTTTTAAATAACACCACAACAATTATATACGATTATCATTCTAAATCGGATTTTCCAAAGCAGAAATAAGACATTTTCATTAACCAAAATGGAGGGTTGTAATTTTTCTACATTTTTATTTGAATTACCCTTCATATTATCACCCTTCAAAAATATATTGATTGGAGCACATTTTCCCATTTGTCATGTTCACATTGTTGTAAAAGTGAATTATCTATATTTTTGTAATCAGTGTCATTAAATGTAGTATGAAATTTAGGTACCTGCACACATACTAAACAAACTGAAGAATATTCCATTCTGAGTAGGTCCTTAACATTAATCAGAGTAATTTTAACGAAGCGCCACTCAATAGTGTGCATAGTGCCATGTAATATCTGCCCATTTCGCAAAATCATATTATAATATCATGCATTTTCTCTGGTGTCAAATGCTTACATTCCATTTCTGAAATAGCTCGTGTCGTCCCGTCCCTATTTCGAATTATACCTGTTCGAATTATTAACTTCTTCCGATCAAACTGAGAAATTGTACGTAGTTTATACCTACGCCATCTTTGAGCTGTATATTATTTAGTAGACATTGGAACGTAGCGTTATTTACAACGTTAATGTTATAATTAATCATAAATTACCATATGCTCGTGTAACGTGGTAAGGAAGTACATAATAAGTATAAAAGTGTACATATATTTTATATTAGTTAATATGATTTACGTAATGTTTTATGATTTGACTTCACACGTTATTTGTTTAAAAATTAAAATCATTCTCAATTAAGACCACGACTACCTGATTATATTATCTAAATACTAAAAGTTTATTAAATTACGCCACATCTAAGTAAACTTCAGATTAGCGCTACTCGCCAAGTAGCGTATTTTAACTGTATCACCAACACTCAGTAACACTACGCGTCAAATGTCTCTACTGCATCGATCAACTAACATTTTTTTCTTTACTGCCTTTATGTTAATACTGCGATTTAAGTTACTTGACGAGTAGTCAACTAGTTTACGCAGAGAAAGTGGATTATCCCCTAAATAACATTGGCTATATTAGTAAAATTAAAAGCCTATAGTTCTTTTTTTATTTCTAAAGTAAGAACCCACCGTACGTTTCTAAATATATGTATGGAGTTTTTATTGCAATTTACGATAATTTTCTGAATCATAAACTTTATGAAGATACAATTTGTTAAGTTAAACAGAACATAAACAAGTAAACGTATTCTTTTGAGTCTACTTTCTTTATATTTAAGGTCAGGTCAGGTGAGGGTCATCTGACCTCATGCACCCATTTCAGTACCTAACCAGCTACCCATTAATATTTTATACATACCAACACCTTTTAGCGATGAAATTTCTTCACATCATTAAATTTTTATTTAAGTAGGTACCCGACTTAACCTTTTTTGCAATTCAGAATTCCACGTTTCCAATTTTATGGGAATTCCGGCAGTTATGATTTCTGTGAGAGAAATTCGAGTGATAATGACAAGCGTTATCCACCTGCACAGGTTAAATGGCTTACTGCACGGTGTCAAAAGGTCGAACTATTTGAATGACGTAAAGTTCTAAAGACAGGCTAAAATTTTATACCTTGTGAAGATAATATATAGACAAGCATATAAAGAATAACGGAAGAAGTACTTGAGGGCGAGTGTCGTGATCCAAATATTTGCCTAATCGAGGCTTTAATTTTCAAAACAAAACTGTGTTTACGAAAATCAAATGTGATTGAGATCTACGATGTCAGGCGAGTGTAAGCGAAACGGCGTGCTGGACTATTAGACAAAATGAAACATTTATTTTCATGTAAATTTACATGGAAGGCATTTTTATTGATTTTCTTTATTCCATGATTTTAAACATGATGGTAACGCCTCCTAACCTCAAATGGTTTTTAAAATTTGTAACAGTGCTTTTAATAGGTATCAAAGTGCGTCGATACGTTGAAAAATATATATTCATGAATAATAATAGAGTTTTTGTTTCTTAAAAATTGTGGCAGTGAACCAAAACAAACAAACAAAAAAGCCAAACGTAAGAGAAGCCGACCGCTTTAAGGTAGTTTGGTAAATTGTCTTAAGAGAAGGCTTTTTAAATTCATTATCAGTAGGAACTCATAACTTTTAATAATAATTACAGATATTAAATCAATACATGAAAGACAAGAATAGTTTTCCTCGCCACGATGTGAAAAATAGAGAAGCATAAAAACTAAGAAAACCACCGTAAAATCTGTTCAGAGTAATGGCTTTCTAAGAACGTTCTTTGGCAGATGTACCACAGCTGTAATTCATTCTCCTTATGTGAAATGAGACATGTACGCTAGTTATCTCCCGGGTGCGAGGTGCATTCACAACATTGTAGGCTAACCTATAGCCGTCCCAACGAAGGAAAGACGTTACTCATCTTCAATGACACACATATAAGTGATGTTTTCACAGACAAGCTGGAAAATAGCGATTTTAAGGTTCTCTATTGTTAACCATCTCGACGGGTAATAAACGCGGAATAATTCTAAACAATGTGTTAGAAATAATACAATGTTGAAGTATTCCTACGAGTATCCGCGGTTTATGTTTTCGTTTCTGTGAATGCAAGAACTTTATACCTTTTCGAGTAATTGGCATAAACGCAAATGCATTTTGCGCATCGTTGTTTTTATGGACATGACTTCAGGGACATCTACGTGTCATAGATAATCATACACTCTACTTTATATATCTGCTGAATTCTTCCTCATAAAAACAACACAGCTAAGAGAATCCTTGAAAAAATGAATGCATGAATCTATATTAATTAAGAAGCATTTTTTTTGTGAATTTAATAATGATAAATGCATTCATATCCCTTAAAAAATGATGCGCGACTTGTGAGTCACAGTTCTTTTGCCACTATTGCATCGATTATTATTATAATTCTGAACAAAAGCATCGTGATTTTGGATAAATGTGTTACTGAATTTCCGTAATGCACTGCAGTTGCATTGCAATAACCGATGATAAAAAACAAAATTAAAGATGGTTAATTCGGTTCTCGTTGTGCGAATGAATAGCGATTTCCTTGTATGTGACCGTTCATTAACTCATGCTGCCTACACTTCCCATAATTATGACGTCAAGGATCGTGATAATTGTGGCATTGCGCCTCCTAAACTTATCATGATCGTCTCTCAGCTATATTAAACCGTGTCGATAGTATTGAAGAATCTGTGGAATACTAGGTGGATAGGTCAATAATTATTATTGCACTAAGAACAACAGATTGAATAGGATTGATTTCAAACGAAGTGAAGTTTACCTTTCGGAACTGCGTAATATCTTGCTAAACGTAGGTATATTATATTAATATATGGATGATTTGTATGGCGCCGTTTTGGTGATAAATCACTTCAAGGGCGCTGTAAAAATATATCATACATTTCTACAATGCCCTATCTTATTACAAACTACAGACTAGACAAACTCTTATCAATTTATGACTAACAACACCGGTTCGTCGATCACTAATACAAAATTATATGTACAAGACATTTAACCAATGTACGGAACGCTGCGTTAGAATGTAAATACATTATTATTTATTTATATTGTGTACATGCAGATAATATATGAGACCATACTTACCTGGGAAGTCACTTGACATTAACGCTTTATTTATTCTTCATTATAGAATTTTAGAGACAGTTTGCACGCAAAGAACATAATTGAGAACACATGTAATTGGAAATACCATCATTAATTCTGGTATTTATTTTAGTAACACATTTACGTTCTTTAATGAGCGTGTTTAGGAAAAGAAAACCAAATACGTATTATGTTGGGCCGTACAAAAGTCCATGGATATGGTTAGAATTTATCTTCCTAAATGTGATTCGTCTATGGCTTCACTAAATCTAAATCAATCTAAATCCACTAAGGCAAGTGCGATTAAAATATATTTCAGGCAATACAAGAATGCTACTGTCAGGTAGTATTATCTCAAAATACCGTGGTATAATTTTTTCCAGTTTTGTTTAGAATCAATTCATGAAAAAATACACAATTTTTTTACACCAGTCATTTATTTATGTGGGTTCTTTGGCATACGGAAATATCAAAAGACAACAAAGTATCCGTGATACAACAGAACACAAATAATGGCTATAGTTTTCAGCGGGAGTCCAAAAACCAAACAGAACAGCAAGTGTATTTTTTCAACAGTGGGCAGATAAAAAAAAGTGATTTTAGCATTTGAATTGAATTAAAGAATATTAAAACTAGGTATATTTTTGCAGACAATTACTCTACATTGTATATTTTGTTTTCAATGGAGGATAATCGTGAATACTCTTATTTCCTATGTAGTTTCGATGTAAAGCACGCAGCGCAGTCAGATCATGTAACCGAAGCGCGGTTGAAGGTTAATAAAATCCACCTTATTCTGTGAACAGCCTGCTCCATAAATTAACAAAGGTTATCAGTGATCACAGCCTCTTCACTATGTTAGATTGATTAACTGTGCTTCCGCGGTCAATTCGATGAGGAGCAGGTTTACCTTCATAATTCGTCCTTCTGATTTAACAAACCACTTACAACTAAATTGGTAACGATGACCGCACGTTCCGTTTGATCGTGATGCATGAAGTCCTATGACGCATTTGTGAGGGTCAGATCCTATGTATATCAAAGTAAATCGTATTATGTACAGATTACGTGTTTATTTATTCGTGTACGACTCGTCGAAGTTTCTTTTTAAAGCATGTGTTACATTTTTTGGTGGATTGAAATACAACACAAAAAATAGAATTATGATTCAATGATTGTACACCGCCAAGGTTCAGATATTATAACATTTTTTTTGATTCTGATTACAAACACGTGTATTTTTTTTCCGAAGTTGAATATATTATTGTGATATCTCTTCGTAGCATAAAGTATCAGCAATTACAGAACAGTATTGTACAAAGTGCAAGTAAGTAGGAACAAATAAACTGATATCGATTCGTGTAGATAATTAGTACTTAGCGAAACATCATTTTATATTGTATTAATCCATCTTAGATTAGTTGTACCTTTGAAACATCAACATCTAACTACAAGTAGACCACTTGTAATTGAAATGTCAATTTCTCAAGACTTATGCACATAGTTTGGATGCAAACAAATGGCTTCTTGTGAAACGTTGATAAATCATTTTCCATACATCTGCAATTGCCTCATATTTCATGCAATTCACTCTCGCAACGGGAATATTTTTATCCCCGGAGATCGGTGGATCAGGGAGACAGCTCTTCTATTTCAATAAATGAACCAACAGGAGTACATTTTCTTATAAATTAATAATTTCATTACGACATATGCTGTGCTACGTAATAAAATGACTACTTAAAGTAAAATAGCTTCATACTAATCTAACATCATAATAAATTTTACTAGTAGTTACTACTTCCCAAACAGTCTTAGCAAAGCAAACCATATGGCGTAAGATTTTCAGACATTTTAATTGATATTTCTAAGCTCCATAGCACATGATGAAAATAGTTTTCATTCAGAAATGTTGTGCGGAATGTTTATGTAACAAATTTTCCAATGCCAGAGCTCACTGTTCGAGAATTTTTGCAGCGTTTAAAATGTAAAAATATTCGAAAAATAATTATCAATTTTTTTTACGTCCGATGTACGTAAAAAAATTATGGTAAAACTTTTATGAATCTGTGAATCTTTTTTTACAGTTAATATTTATATCATATTCAGTTACGTTACGCATTCTAAGACCCCTTATGGAGATTTAATCATAAAGGTCATATTAAACCTGTGACCTTTACAAAATTTAGCCAGTTAAGGAATTAAGGCTTTAAATGATAATTAATTCATAGCACGCGCTTAGACATTTAAAACAGGTGAGAAAGTAAAACGCTTTATTGGATTCAAATAATCTCTTTTGATATTATTTATTAACGGAGAGGTGTGTGGATTTATTGACCGCGTCATCTCTGTAGATTCAATCGATTAAACAGATTTAGTTACGGCGTAAATCACAAAGTTATAATGTAACGTATTATTTTATGAGAAATTATTTAATCTTGGCATATCATTAAACTAAAACATAACTAGTTTTACTAATTGTTTGTCAATGGGGTGAGTGAGAAAAGTTGCAGCGAGATTTTTGTACAAGCTTACATGCAAAATATATTATCATTTTTTTTTAAATTTTATAAATTCCCAGATGAAAGCTTCGCAAAAGTATTAAAATCATTTGTAAAATCTTCCGACATAAAACATCAAAAAGTTTTATTTTATGTCCGTTTAGTAGCCAAGTGTGCAACTACTTTGGATTCACACCCATTCACACTAATAATAATAAAATTAGGTGGTTATTCAATTCATTGGGATTAACTTACTGAAGCTTATAAACCTCATCGTGATATTTATTAACTAAAAAATATGCCAAGGAAATAAGGAAATAATTAAAATTAATGTACAAAATTTAAAAAAAATTGAGGTGGGAGACGCCAGTCCCTGTAAGACTACTAGGGGATTTATTTATTTATTTATACTGGGTTTCACAGATGATCACACTTACGTGAGAACAATCCACTTATAAAAACTCAGTTATTGTACAAATACAAAAATAGAAAAGATTAATAATAAATACTAATTAATAAACAAGGGATCTGGTTGAGTTGCGACCGTTAGATATCTTTATATTTTCTACGTTTTTTTGAAGTGAAGTCAGGATCGACACGAAAATGCGGGTACCCCCACCACCGCTCACCGTTCACTGTCCCTCTCTCACCATATGCGCTTGTTGAGGTGGGGGAGCCGCTCACGAACGTTCTCTCTCTTCTCTTCTTTCCTCTCTCTCAGACACCAGCGAACTGCGCCACGCCAAGCATCAGCTGCTTGGTTAGTATACTGCGTCGTGAGTGTAATACGAGTGAAATACGTAATTGATTGTGGTTCATACGGTTTGGTACAGAATTTCAGTGTTAAAAATGAGTAGTGACGAGATAGAGGTGATGAACACATCAGTGGCACAAGAGGAAATATCCTATCAAATCCATGCTTCGTCGTTGAATTATTTAACCTCTAATTTTCAAACTAACCTAAGAGAGAAAATAGAGATGATGAAATGAAAATAGAGAGAGAGGAATACTAGAAGTTTCACTTCTGTCTTGCGTAGGCTTGACACACCCACTTTTTTTTTTTAAAAACGCAAACATTCCCGGATTACGAATAATCTGACAATTATTGAAAATATCCTACTACCACCACAGTAGGTGAAAAATGTTCCTTGTGTTGTGATAGAGGACTTAGCCAGCCGAGGAATTGAATACACTATGCCTTGGTGGGACCCAAACGCGATGCCAACTCAACCACTGAACGGTCTTTCTTTTATATTTTTATTGAGTTGGTGAAGTTATCTGTTTCAAAGAATAGTGTTTTTTGTAATCCGGAATGTATGCCTCTATTTACAATACTAATTTTTAATTTTGATTTTATTTACTGTTTAAAATCTTACATTTCGTTGCACTCTACTATTTATAAACGAAAATTATTATGCATCTTTCACATTCTTCTTTTGCCCTCCTCTAACGGAAGTTGGTTATCGAAACAACGTCTGGAAAATGCACTCGCGCGAGTTACGTAGATTAAATATTGGAAATATTTTGTATATATTGGAAATATTATTAAAATTAAAAAATTAGATTTCTACTACAATTTTAATAACAACTATCTCTTTGAACATAATATGTATTCTAGATATTCCACGGGCCTTTAATAAGGTGGTGTTTTTTCAGCACTGCCGTAATAAATAACGAGCAAAATATTCCCATGGAAGTGTTCCAACTAACACAATGTATTTTCAATAAAAAGGTTGAATTTATGTTTGAGTACACCGGAAATCGAACCTGTGACCTCACGACCAAATGGCAGGCGCTCTACCTATAAACCATTCAGTTCACTAGCGTTCCAAATACACCTACAATCTTTTAGTTACCAATTTAATGAGACAGGTGGTTTCTATTTTTGGATTATATAAACTGTCTTCCGTTGATTCACGTATCTAATTCAAACTCTTCACTTAACTAGGTAGGTACCGATTAGCAGCATACTTATTTATTGCTATGCTTACGAAGGTTACTCGAATTACCTCTCTCCTTTAATGTACAATCTAATTATCCTAACATATAAGCAAATCATGTGCGATATGGCAAATATTATGTAAACCATGGGCATTCAGATAAAAGAGGAGCTAATTGGAGAAAAGGGAACAAATCAACTTGCAAGGAGTTCCCGCGTTCGGTGATTCGTCCATAAATGAATCTGACATTATACAGGCAACTCGCATTTTAATATCACCATTCGGTTATCGAAAATAAATCTACTTACGAATTACTAGCCCTTTTGACAATGGTACTATTTAGTTTCACCACAGTTTTACTTGAAGAAATGTTTTTTAATTTTTTTTTTATTTGACACCTCAAAAGAGCGCCCCTGTCTGTACAGTGTAAAGGCGATGGAGTTATGTCACCACCGCGTTGGGCAGCATTGTGAGTCGGGAAAATGTGTTATAATTTACCCACCTCACTCAATTTTAGCGTTACTATACCAGGCGATTCCTTTAAGAACGAACATTCAGATCCTGTGCAGAAAAGTCCCACAATGGACAGGAAATTCCTTTAAGAACGAACATTCATATCCCGTGCAGAAAAGTCCCACAATGGACAGGGCTGCGATCCTTTGCCTTACTTTTCTGCCAATGGTCTGGATATTTCTTCATCTCTTCGGTGGTCAATGTACGACCGATGTCATAGCTTATTCAAAAATTCTTGAACTCTCCTGGTGCCAAAAATCTGGTCACGTGGTTTGCCTCCAACTTGTCGAAATGATACCCAGATTTCATGTTATGGCAAGTCTTTTAATTTGGATGTCTGTGACTTGAACATCAAAAAATCGCCAATTATATGAAACTCTACTTATTGATGATGAGCGAAAAATTTATTGATAATTGAAGAAATCAAACGATCTAGATATTATTACGCGCTATATGTCCCTGTGAACAATTTACCTGTCTACAAAATTGTACTTTCGTGTTTTGTAACATCGTAACCCAAGTCGTGGATTCATAATTCGTGAATCATGCATACTTATACCAAAATGTAAAGCAAATGTTAATTTTTAACGATTAATTATAGAGTTTTTATGCAGAAGGTTGGTCAATTATCGTTAAATAAGAAGAACGATATATTTATATATTACAGACACGAACATAATATATTATTTATCATTTTTGTAAATGAGAAAAAATCTAATAAAGTTGTTGTAATCACAAAAAGAAATAGAAAATTTTGAAAAACTGCAAAAAAAACTTTTGCTAGCATTATAAGAGGTTTTGTGTGATCTTTTTTTACTTCTTAATCTTCACACTAATAGGATGGTAAATGTTCGTGTGTGTTAGACGAAGTTTATTTTCAGTTATTGAAAAAATAGAGCTTATATTTGGAGTTGAAGCAACGCATAGTCATTAAGTTTAATATGCATTGATGAAGCTCGCCCTGACTCACACGAGGGTATCTCACATTAAGTTAATTCATATCTCACGAATTTGAAGAGCACTACACTTTTAATTGGCCAATCGACGCCCCTCAAACGCAGTACCAGACAATTTATTATAATCCTCGTGCCTTTTAGCCATACAAAATATCCATTCCTATCATTGTTGGCATCAACACTTTCAGCACCTCACTTTTGTTTCCACATATTGAGCTTATTATGCTTACCCTAGAGAATTATTTGCAATTTTTTTGGTTCATAATTAAAAAAACTAATTTGAATTTAATGATTTTTTGGCCTTTAGCAGTTCTTTTTAAATAGTAAGTTTAAAAAAAACTAGCAGTAATGCATTGTTTTATTTAAAAAAAATGTTTAACGTTTATGGATACCAAACCAAGCGAGACTGCGTAAACAGGATCTGTCACTATATTCGCAGTAATTATTGCGGGAACAAGGATTTACTTATTTACTAAATAGAAGAAGAACATAATGTGTAAAAAAAAATCCAAATGAGGTCTTGTTTAAGCAATACAATTTTGGAATACCAAGAAAATATGTTTATATTTACGTATAAAAAATGTAACTAACATCAGATAAAGATAAGGTACACCGTAAATGATTATGGGTAGGCATATAATAATTGAAGTATATTTCAAGTCTAAATGAGAATTGTATAACAAGATTGCAATTTAGCAGAAAAAAGACACCAAATTTTATAAAAAAATATCCTCAAAAGAGATAAGCATAATACAGGTCTATTTGTTTTACAAAATCAATAAATATCAATTTCGTACTTCATGTTCCGGAGGAAGAACACTGGTACTGGAAGGGTTTTAAATCAACCTACAGTTTGAGCGAAAACAAATACATTTTAACTGGTCCTATAAATAAACATTTATCTTTTATTTGGTTTCATTATTATTATTATTTTTTTTTTCACTGTACATGACAGGTCTACATACAAACACAACACACACATCTTAGTAGGTAAAAACCATGTGTTTCGTACTCTGATTTATTTCATTTCCTTTTCTCTCAATTCTATATAACATTTAATTAATTCGTAAAACATTAAATCCTACACAGAAATATATTTACAACGTCAATAAATTACACGGTATATTTAGAAAATTAAGATGTAAGTCAGATTGAACTACAGTAAATCAGGTGACATGAAGTGTTGCTGAAATCCAATACTAGGACAAACCATTAATTTATAGAATGCATCAGATAAGGCTAAGTTAGTGTTAAAAAAAATTACAAGTTTATTGAACATGACTGAGATTTATGTTTTTTCGGTATTATCGTTGGAATCGCCTCACTCACCGGACGAATAGACGATCACTTCGAATTCTATAAATTAGATACGTATGTATACATCGCAGAGAACACTGATCAAAGATCACAATTAGAAAGTTTAAATGCAGTGAAAGAATTTTTTGAATAAATTCAATATAAAAGGCAAGTTTGCTATTTGAAATTTTGTTAAAACACTTGTAATGTAGCACTAAACGGTTCCATGATAACTCAACACAGTGACAATTCAACACACTTTTAAAAAGTGTTATAAAGTCATTAGAAACGATGAATTTTTTTTTAATCTAACCTAACCTAACCTGCATAACCCAGTTAATCAAGTTTTTGTTTCATCCCTTTCCATTACTTAATATAACTTTTTAAAGATGTGATGAAGTATCATTGTGATGATTTATCTGGTTACCTTCACATTCATACATCGTCTCATACATACTATTCTATTGTTCTGGCTCTTGACAAGGCCCGACTCAATTATCTGATTCCTCGGTTGTACCCGACTTCTGCTACCATTCACATTTGCATCGTATTTTCTCCTTTCACTCCTTTCTCCGCTCATTTGCTCTACATGCCCAAACCATCCAAGCGTACCTTTCTTGATCTTACTCATTATGCTTAAATCAGCCTTGCACTCTTTGCGGATCTCCACATTACGATTACGATGCAGAGATAATGGGTTAAATATTCTTCGGGCGTCCCCGACTTCTTCTACGATTCAAATAACTGTATACACACTCCTGGCTCTAATTAGAACAAATATATTTTCAGCGATATAGGTCGACTACTTTTCGAGTTGTTCGAGCGCAAACATAAGCTCGTGGAATTTTCATGCATTAAAATAAGTAATATTTTTTTGTCTGTATCATTTTGTCAGGTTGTATAATTCAACTGTTATGATTATGGTTTTAGATCAACGGCAATCATTGGCGACTTGGTGGGTACTTGCTGTTATAATTTAGTATTGCATCTCGATTTAAAAACCGTTATCACTCACTCGCTTGTTAACGGCGCGTTTAACGGACTAAGCACCAAAGTTAAAAAAACCAGATAAATAATATTGTTAATGCTTAAAAGCTGTTATTCATGTGTGAATATTTCCCTGCGTTATTAATGTGAACTGAGAAATGCGTTTTGAGTTACCCGAAAGAGAACGTTTTAAAAATCGATATCATTACATTGAATAATGAGGCACGTCTGTAATTTTTCTTATGGGAACATTGGCCAGCTCATCAAAATATTAATCTTCGTGCTTCGTCTTTTTAGGGCAAAGTGCTCGCCCACCGCTCACTAGAAGGACGCCTAAATGTTACAATTAATAAAACAACCAATTTATCATCTTCCTAACGTGGCGCCACCGTCACAGGTACTTAAATCTCTCAATTAACTTCAAAACCTAATATTACATCATTTTAAATTTACCTAATCCATGTGATTAAGTTTTACATAGTCATTAGCATCATGTTTTGGATGCTGAACGTTTATTTTGTCTACCGAATTTGTTATATTAGGCGAATGATTTTGAAACAAAATAATAATATCGCAGGTTATTTTTTTAATGATGCTTTGATTTCAGAATTTTTTTAAACAAATTCAATTCAAAAATATGATTGCATGTAGGCGCTTCGGAAGCGTTCACCGCTATTTTTAGATCATCGAAGTTTGCTTTTTTAAGTTTTGTGTTTGTACAATCTTGATAACGAAATAATTTTCAGACTTCTTCCTATGTATGCAGATACAATAAATAAATAAATGACACTTCATAAACATAATGTTCAATCACCTAACATGGAGTGATTGATATATTGGTATATTAACAATACAAATAGCAAAAAAAAACTAAGTGAACTTGTAAAGAGAACTCAAATAAATCTGTTATTTTGTTAGGGCAAACAGTATCCCACTCATCTCAGGTAAGAACCGACCTTGCTTAGATGTCAAATGACGTCATTCAAGAAAAAGAGTTTTTTTCTGATTTATGATAGGAAAATAAACAAATATAATATCACAGCGAACTTGGTTTATTGCGGAGGACAATTAATGTCACATGTGATACGAGGTATACGAACAATACATAATCAAATGCGAAGTTTATTAGATCAAGTCGCCTGACTTTGTAAGAGAGTGACTTTAATAGCGAGCTATTTATTGACATGCGGAGTAATTAAAAATCTGGCATGTCAAAGACGAGAAAATATGATTCTAAGATAACATCACCAGTAAGTTTATTTATTATGATTGTTAACTTTTTTAGATCTGCTAGATATAATTATTCTTACACGTGACATGTGTTTTGCCATAAGAAGAAAATATGAAGTAAAACAAAATTTACTTAGGCTAACTTTTTTACTTCAGTGAAAAGTTTTTTGATGTAGAGTTATAAACGAACCATTTAAATTGAAATTTATAAGATAGTAGGAAATGTTTGTTTGTAAAGTCATTTGATAATATGGTGAAAATAATGGATAAAATAATTGTGTCGTAAGTTTTCGACTTCAAGTAAATTGTGAAAAATTGCATTGTTTACTATATTATTTACCCTATCTAAGGAAAGTTGTATTCAAGACTGTTACAGTATTCGTATGTTACTAATTTCGAAGTTTTTATTTTGATAAATTTTAAAAAATTCACTCAATCGAGATAGGTAGCAAAGACAATTACCATGCTGCAAAGTGTTTTAATTTTGAAATAGTTCCAAATACCCGTTTAGAGTAATGCCAATCGGTTCTCTTTGTAACTCTAACCTTGGTACAGGTAAAATGCACCGACCTCCAATGAAGAACACAATAGAATCTTTAGAGTATATCGCAAACAAATTGTTGCACAAGCTGCTTATTTCTAGTGCATTCATTTCTTAAATTGATGGCTGAGCTTGAACAATCCTACAATGCGGCGAGTGGCCCCAACAATTCCATACAAATATTATGAACTACTGTCTGTTTATGAGTTTATGTGATTAGTGCCGAGGGTCGCCATTATTTGAGAAGATGAATTAAAGCGATTGTGATTATGTTTTTTTTTAATATTTCAAGGTGTAAATTTAGGTTTTAAAAAATTATTTTGATAATGATGACGTGGAATGATCGACGGAATCAATTGAAAAAAATATGAGAGTATAAAAGGTGTCAGGAAACTAGTTGTAGGTACAAATGGGAAACTGGTAAATCTACATAGAATTGGCAGTCGATTTTGTAGTATAATTATATTTTGTAGTAAATTGAGGTCGAAGTTTATTATTTTTTGAGAATTTCAAAAAACAGTCGCTTAGGGTTACTATCACCTGTTTATTATATTTTAAAATGCTTTGCAGCGTAGACCGGACTTCAACAGTTTTTAAACCCTTTAGCGGTTTTCCCCTTTAAAAAAAATTAAATAGCTCAGTTGATTTTTTTGTAAATTTTGCGTTCTCTACGTTCTATATGTGATGTAGATTCATCAGTTTACCGCTTTGTACACGTTGGCACGCATGGTGTCTGGAAATTAGTGGTATTCTGTATATTTAATTATTATATATATTATACGTATATAAATAATAATTTTATTTCACCCACGTTATTTGATTGATATTGAAGAATTGATTGATATTAGAATGAAAACCGGTCTCTATTCATTTTTTTTTTAAATTTACTCAATATCCATTCAAAATGATACCTACCTACTTCAATTATTTTGAGAAGGCTTAGTGAGGTTCCAAACACATGTATGTTCACGAAATTTCCTAAATGAAGAAACATCCGTACTTATGTTTAAAAGTGTTCTTTATTTTATCAAACGAAAACATTTTAAGGTACTTCAGGTAACGCTCTTGTGATTCGTGACCTTAAGTCAAAGTAACGTAATGTAATTTATTTGATTAGCCACTTAATCACAACATGTTTGCATACTAAATACTTGTCGATATGTAGACTGAGCTTTCGGTGAAATAAACCGTGACAATTTTCGTGCAGGCCAAATTGAAAATTTAACGAGTTTTTTTTTCGATGATGTATCGACCACGCCTGATCGAAGACGTTTATTTTCAACTTGCAACAAATCTTCTCATTTATTACAAACAAAATTAAGAAACATGAAAAATTATTTTGCTTAAATAATATGACGCGCATAATATATAATCACATGGATTTACTTAATCTCCAAATACATAAGTATTTTTAAGTAGTGACCGAAAGTATCTACAGATTCGTTTCGTTTTCTTTCTAATTGAAATTTGCATTCAAATATATTTTTATACAACATTACTATAAATATTTGTTTTTTTTTTTATTTTTATTGTTCATCTCAGTTAACAACTTGGTTAATGGTAGAATACATCTAACTTCAGTTTAACAAGAGTCGCGTGGGGTAACCGTACGCGGTAAGAAAGTATACGCGACGATGTTTGCGATAAATTCATGCATGATTATACACGCACTTATTCCTCAATTCCGCTTAGGGTCGCCTTGAATCAAAAGTTTTGCTGAAATCCAATCGTGTGTACAGTGAGTCCCAATTAAAAAAAATAATACGTACGTTTCTTTCTTACCATGGTTTCCTTATTTTTTTCACCTCTGTAACCGATGGGTGCTATTGTGTAACTAATTGTGTCAGAACGGTATGATCCACGACAATTTTTAGTAAAACAGTATTAGTTTCTCGGGTGTTCGTATGTTTTTTTAATTTTTTTTGTGATGAGGTAAGTGTGCGCAGGTAAACATACACATGTGGGTGCGTACACTTATAATTTCACAATATATTTTTTTTAAACATATTTATATCTCATCTCATGTTAAATATTCCGCGAGTAAGAAAGCAGAGTGCGAACACTTACTATATTTACTTGTATATGTTTCAGGTGTTTTCAATCGACATTAATGTAAACTTATCTTATAAACCGAGTGAGCTTTTTTGTGAGATACCATAATCAACCACATTACTACACAAAAAAAGAATACAATATCTAAAGCTTGTTAAAATTATAATATTCTAATGTAAACATTGCGTACTGCGGTTACCTCACGGAGGAGATTTTTCTGGAAGAGAATCTCTGTGTTCACTGTTTTTAATATGCTAAGCCTAAACATGTCGTATCTATGCATGATTTTAATTTAAGTGGGTACATTTACTTACATCTGCCTTTATCTGTTTTTCAACCGAAATTGATCAATCATTTCTTAGTTACTATAATTTCGATGTTTTTTTTCCATCTGAAGATTTCTTTTGCTGTACAAACATTTTTGAGAATCATCTCAAGATAGGAGAAAAAATGAGTGACGCCTGAACATTTTTGACACATTGAAATGATAAAATCATATTTAAGTATAAGTTAGCAGTCGTGATTTATAACAAATTAAAAGCATACAGACCCAAATATGTCGACAATTGCATGTTTTTTATAGAAAGAGATAGTAAGAGATTGAAGAAACATTAAGATACGGCGAAACACAGTTCTCAGAGAGGTGTTGAACAAACCGGCAAAAATCATTTCGTGTACAATTTACTCCATTTTATATAAATCACGTCGGTGATGGGCCGAAATTATCCAAAATTAGACACATTATTTTGGAAGCTACAAGAAATATGCTTTTCTCTCTTTTTTGCACGTGAACCACGGTATTAAAGTGGGATGTCTGGTGATTTGTGAAGGTTACTTTAAAAGAGATCGCCTCCGTGGGAAAATGATCATTACGCTAAGTATGGCCAAGGGCGACGATTGAAATGTTTCATTACTTTACTAGTGTCTTAGAAGTTTTCATATAAACATAATAATCATTATAAATTTGGGTTACTTAACAAGAAATGAACAAAAAATAACAAATTAATATATTGTGAAAATAGATGATTGGGTTAATCTTAGCATTATGAAAAAACTGCAATTTGAGCTATCTCACTCGTTTGAAATCGTCAATCCTTATTTTTATTTCTAAAAATATTATATAATATAATGGCCGTAAGATTTATCAGTTAAGAAAATGACCTATTTACCAATAATTTACCTTTGAACGCCGAAACAGTTGGAAAGTGTGGTTTAACACACCAACCGCAAAACTATAAATAAAGTGAATTGACCGATATACATATTATGCTCTATCGTAAATATCATTTTATAATTGCGAAAACAGCTTACTTTAATTAAATTACCTGAATGCCAAGTTAATAATCATAATTTCTTATATTTTATCTTATGATCGAATGTGACGAATCGCAGGAAAATGGAATTAACAAATTATTCTTAAAAAAAATAAAAATAATGGATACATGAATCATATAGGTAGGGTATTGAAAATAGTATTTAATTCATCCATTTAATATCTGCTGAAACTTGAAACATCACAACAACACTTTTTGATGGTACATAATAAATGAAATTATATCTATCATGCCGTGATGTATGTTTCTTCACGGAACACGGTCAATTTGGTACAAATGAGATCAAAGTTTACTTAATAATAAGCCTTAAACGTATCGCGTGATGACAGAATTATCTCGGACACGGCGGAGGCTGCATTAGAGGAAAACCACTAAATCTCGTAATTGTAAACTAAACATTCGACAACATCGGGTGGTCCCCAAGACGGATGCATTTTTTGCATGTACACAATTTACAGTGGTTTTAAAATGTTTCCAAAATAGCAAAAACTATTCCAAAATAAGCGAAATTTCATAAAAGGTTTTCTCATTGAGGAAAAATATCTCAAAAGAAACAATATTTCATACATGTTTTTTTATGTAATTCATCAAGAAGTTGAGGACCACGTAGAGAAAACTTCTTACGCTGTTCTGACAATGGGTGCTTTATATCACTGAGATGAGTGTGACTGATTAATAAATCACATTTCCGATGTGTCTAATCGAAGATGACCAAGTTGAAAGTAGATGAGAATTACTCTTTCAGGTATTTTTTTCACCGCTAAACAAAACTATGTGTTCGCCGTATTTCCTTTGCTTCATAAAAATTAAATTGCCATCAGACAGCTGTACGCTTTTCGTGAAAAAAACTGACAAAAATTATGTTTTTGTATGAATGTGCACTTACTGGCAGTTTCTCACATCCAATCATTAAAATAGTAAATACTAAAAGTGACTTCTTTTATTACTAATATTGAATTATTTATGTGCACCTTTGAAGACATTTCGCTTCAAGTTCGTTTACCTATTAACGTCGTAATCTTGTTTAGGATGAAGGTAGTTGTTTAAAGCTAAAAGTTTGTAATGCGTGTTTAAAATCTGTGCTTAGTAAGCTTGGCACGCTCTGATAATGGAGAATTTGCCGCGGTGAGATTTGATCTCGATTTTTCCGAATATTAACCAAGCATCCTACCCAATCCAGCCTTAACAAGTACTCATAGTTCGCAGGTTGAATTGATTGCTAAATTTCGGAATTTTGGATTAGATACGAAAAGTTTATTTCATATCACACAGTTTATTGCATTATCCGCAGTGATTAGCGAATATAAGAAACGCCTAGAATATTTCAAATTGTTTCCAATTAAAATGATCGTCGCGCGTCGTGATAAAGGTTTTTTTTTTAAAGAAAGACAAACATTTCCGGGTTAATAATAACCTGACAATATTTGAAAATTTCCTACTACCACAACAGTAAGCTGAAAATGTTGCTTGTATTGTGATGATGGACTTAGCCAGACGAGGAATTGAACACACTACGCCTGGGTGGGACCCAAACGCGATGTCAACTCGGCCACCGACCGGTCAGGTGACACAACATTTATTTTCAAAATTGTAAAAAATCACGTAGGATATTTCTTCTTGGCCACAATCAAAACGATACAATTAATATCAACGACCGAATCTTTCCACATTGCTTTCCAAATAACCAATTTTATATTCTTTTAACGTGCGAATATGTCGACTATATTATAATATCCACTGTGTTGGCAAGATTCTAAACATAGTTAGCGATAGTCACCAGAACTCTCGAATCTCTTGTTTTCGCTTGACCCTGAACTTTATATTTTTTCGTTGTTGTTATTTTGCACCCCAAATAATCATTTTTTATTTTTACTTATTGTTGTACACCGTTATAAGGCCGTCGGCTCTGAGCCAAATGGGGCGGACGCTTGGTTATAGTAAAAACTTCAAGGGGGCTGTAGTATTAGGTGTTTTATCAACGCCTGTCTCTTTGCGCCTGCACAGAACCGGCCCTATCTGATGTTTGTATTAATATTAAAAAATAGAGCCCTTTTGAGAGTCCTGAAGGAGTAACCATCTGTTACTCATATTATAGGACGGTTAAGCGGTGGATAACCTCCAGTGACGTTTGTATTATAAATTTAATTAAATAATTTTTCCACAACTCGAAAATAATAACAACCTTTGTTAAGATTCATGACACAATTGTTACCTACCGCGAATTAAAGGCAAATGAATCAAAACAGCGCAACGTCAAAAAAATGTAAAACGAAATGAACTGCCTAACAATAATCAGTATAATAATAGCTCAACAAAGGTATACATTTATTCGGTGGACGCTCACTTCAGTTCTCAGTCAAGGACGCTGATGATGACGCTAATTCTCCATGGCAAATCTTCCAGCATGCCTTCTGTCACACGATCAGTCTTGTATAATTTGCGTGATTATTACGTTTTATTGTAGAATATTAACGTATTTTCATGACGAACGAGTTATTGGATTGAAACAAAACAATTTACCAGTACTAGCGTACCTGTGAGGAAAAGCAGTTTTTTTAGTGAATCAATACATAAAATATCGTCTATATTTATAGACGTGAATCTTCAATCCTCAAAGTACGTAGTATTGCGATCACTTTTTTTTGCAGGACATTTATATATTTTTAAAATCCTAAAAATATGGTCTCTGGGAAATTAAATTTTCACGAACACAAATGTTAATGGACTATATTGAACTTATTTAAATAGCGTTAGTAGGTAACTACTTCCAAAAAAAACGAAACTCTTTTGTTTACTTAAATATTTTTCGATATGGCAACCATTTACGTATCGAGTTTCGCGTAAGGAGGTTGCGGTTTAGAATCATTGCTGTATCATAGCATTTGTGATATTGATTGTTTAGTTAGTTGGCCCTTAAAAATGGCCTTTCAGCTAAGCAACATTGATTAATGAACAATTTTCACGAAATAAGGTAGGAACATATCTATTTGAACATCATAAATGATTTGATTAACCTTAAGGTTAATTAAGATAAAAATCAGCACATTTTCAACATTGCATTGTGTGCGAGTATTTATTCGTTAAAAATAATGTTATCATAACTTTATAAAATAACCTTTTGTGTCGCTTGTATCTCACGTTTATTTGACAATGGAAATATTTGAGCACAAGCTTCATACATTATTGTATGCTCAGTTCGTCCATCGCAAAGTCAACAATCATGATTTGAAAACATGAAAAAGTTGACCAAGAGTTAGAAATATTATCTGCAATTTTGTACGAGGTCGAACCATGTCGCCAAACGTTTGCTTTACAACTTGGTTTACAGGAAAAACTGGTGATGAGTATTTTTTTAAGAAAGGAAATATGAAAACTGATATAACACACTACAACATTGCGGAAGAATTTAATTAATTAATTTTATCACTTTGAAAATGAATGACCGACCACCTATGAAAATGAATGAACACCTTCAAAAAAATCATTTCTTCAATGTTCTAAATTCATCACTATTCTGAATGTAGGTTCAGTAAATTAAAAGTTCCTTAGGAAGGCCTTCGTTCGATCAATACTGTTATTGATAGGTAGTAGGTATCTATTTTTTACTATCTTAACTTATTTAACTGAATATCTTACTATCTGCAAATCTTTGTAATCTTGGTATCAGAAAATCTTAGTATCAGCCAATCTTTGTACCAGCTTATCAAGCAATCATTTTCTGGATAACAAAGTTAGATAAAAACCTAAAAAGATTCAACAATCTAATTCAAGGTGTTTGATTCAATTGCCTTCAAAGCGAGAAAATCTCTGCAGAGTAAACTACAAATCTCTTTTCCGAATTTTGATCCTTTTTGGTGACTTTGAAACTTCGTTTGCCAGCACAGTTCCATTTTTGACAATGTCTTTTCGTTTTATCCAACATTCAGAACATAACTGTTCCCCTTTATAGTTTAGTATTGCGAGAGTGCATAAATTCACACCGTTGTGTATTTACGTATGACGCAAACGCCAGACTGGACTAAGCACTTGGTCACTTTTGTAGTACGACCGTCAAGTTTACATAGCATCTGTCATCTTTCAGATGACCCGAATAGTATTAGGTGTTAGCTCTTAGAGCATTCTGCTTTATGAAGAGGGATAAAAAATGATTGTGTAAACTATGTTAATGCAAGTGTACGCTTTGACGATATACATATATGTGTGTAATTAATTCTATGTTTTGGTTGTGGTTTCGTGGAAACTAGAAAGTATGAGGGTCTATAGTTCAAATCGTGTTTGAAGCAGAATTAAAAATGCATCAACTGTTTTTGCCAAAAAAGAACAATTAAAAATCGTCACCGAAAAACTAAGATAAAATGAAAATATTCATTACACAAAGCTTCCGGAATGGCACAGAAGACTGCAACTGTGTAAATGCTTTATATTAAGTAAGAGTTATGTCAGATTGTGTCATGATTGTTTAGTGACGCTTCAAATATAATACATTTTTACACACACTACCTATATTTTAACATGTACTACCTATATTTTAACATGTAATACCTATATATCAACAAATTTTAGAGATATTTTAACATGTACCACCTATATTTTCATCTATATTAAAACTTAATTTTTCGGGCACTTAGATATTTTACTTCAATATCGAATCCGTAACCTTATGAACCAGGTATAAGGTATTTTCACCCCCTGTGAGTCTACGAATGAAAAATACATATTTTTCAATGAGGAAATTTCTGAAAAAAAAACTCAAAAATTACGGAGGAAGGATAAAAATAAAGTCGGTGTTAAGTTTTATGTTCGATCGTCGATTTCTGCTTAAGTACTATTTATTTTAATTAATAAAATCGAGTTTGTCATAAAATCCATTTTTAATCCGTGCACGCGCCTTTATATCTATGGCACACCATCATGTTTTTCCGAGCATCAAAGTCTACATTTTTTCCTTTAATCTTTTTATAACTAAAACGAAGATAAAAAAAACTTATAATCATATTTCCAGGCTTCTTTTTCAAGCAGATTATTCATCGATTGCCGGTGAGATTTTTTTGCCCATTAAATTTTTCATTTTTTACTCTACACGAGGCTTTTTTTATAAAATTGACATTATCTGGTATAACATAAATACATTAAATTTGAAGTTATTCTGAGTTTGTTCGATGGGTATGTTTTGTCAATGGTTTGAACAGATACCTGTGTATTTCTCTCTCGACTTTCTATCTAACGTATGATTTGTTTACATTAGTGCCTGTACCTTTAACATCACATGTCATTAAAGCTCACACATATTCATTGTTCACGAAATGAGAGGTTAATTAACGTATTGTTTGAGTGATGTGCTCGTAGGTATTTGATTTTGTTCAGAGGCATTCAAAGTAGGTACCTTCTACTGTAAAGTACAGATAATTTCGAATAGTAAAACGAATTAGGTACAGGTAACAGGTAAATAATTTTAAAGAAACCACTGTTTGTGGAGTGGATGGATCCAAAATAATTTGTTTTTTATAGTAATTTTATTTTTTAAGGAAGCTGAGGAATGAAATAATTAAAACATAAAATGAACTTTGTCGAATTGAATCGCCAGTCTAAATTGAATTGCTAAGCGTCGCTATGCACTCTATATCTTGGGGAATTTTTGGCGTAAGAAGGAACTGCGGGTAGGTCTTTCAAACAAGTTCAAACATTTTAAGTGTCTTTTTAAAAATGATTACCTGCGTGTAACATACGGTTTTTTAAAATGCTTTGTTTTAAAACCAAAAAGGCACAATCAACATACTACTTAAAGCATTCAAGTTGTGGAAAATGAGGATATTCAATGGTCGACTTTGAATTCATTCACATTTAAGGTTTTATTTTTGTTCGCCAAACCTGTACTGTATTTGTTTAACTAGACATGTTAATTATATTGATCATGAGGATGTCGGATTTTTACTTTAGACGTATGAAAAAGGACTGGAGGATGACTTTTGGCAGAAGATCACCAGAAAAAACGTTGAAAATTGATGATTGACAAGTAAAGGGATAAATATTTATTTTTCGGAATAACTTTATTGAGTAAAACCTCAAATTGTAATATTTAAATATTGAAGACAATATTAGTGATTTTTAAACGAAAATCTGAAACAGAAAAATCAGAAAAGGAAACGGTCACATCTGGGACTCGAACCCAGGACCCTTGTCTTTCCGGGACAATGCTCTACCAAATGAAGACAATGTTGGTATTTCTTATTCGAAGTATGATACAGTTAAAAGTGACCGAGGGGAATAGGGTCCCATTAGCGCAGTTGGTAGAGCATTGTCCCGGAAAGACAAGGGTCCTGGGTTCGAGTCCCAGATGTGACCGTTTCCTTTTCTGATTTTTCTGTTTCAGATTTTCGTTTAAAAATCACTAATATTGTCTTCAATATTTAAAGGGATAAACCTGATAACGCCCATAAAAATACTAACCATAACACATTTTTGCACTTCGTAAAAATTGAACCCTAAACCTCGTATTACGAAGACTTTCACCAATATAAACTACCCGAACACATAATTTGTGAATATAATTTTGTTATAAAGCGAAATACTAAAATGTAGGAATAATGTAAGAAATGAAATTTTGTTTGTTTAATTTTAAGCTTTACAACCTCTGAAATGCGTTATTGTGATATTCAGAAACAATTTACTGACCACATAACAATGGAGATAATCAAGTTACATTTTACATTGTGTCGACGGATCCTTTCGAAGACTGTGGGAATCGTAATTCGTCAGTCCATTTAAAATCGTTATTTACTCTGATTCATGATCTGACATCAATAATATTTTTATGATACTTCAATTAAATCATTAGTTCGCATAATATATGTCATTAAAAACAGTTTACAGTATCTGTAATATAAAAATATTATTTTTTCAATTACTTACTAGTGCAGACTCGTGGAAAATCACGGGATATTATAATTGTACGAAAGTATTTATAAAAATATTTTCCCCAGGATCAGGATCTGTTACACATAAAAAAACAAATATTCAATAAAGAATAATCAAATAATTTTTGTATCTACCTATACTTATCAGTTCGAATTTTGAAAACGAAAAGTTCATTGAATTAGAATAATTTTACGCAGGAATACAATTACAAATCACACACCCATGTACTGACAGCCGAATTAAGTATGATTATTAAAGTACTTTTGATGAAAATTTGGAATTTTGAAGGAATAGTAGATGAAAATCAACGGCAGTTTCCTTCTGAATGATTTGTGTAGGCGAGAATCTTAGAATTCCGTGATAACAAATAAACTTCACAATAACACTATCTCATCAACACTGCCACCTTAACGTGAACAGGTATTTGAACGCAGGAAAAACCGATGGCAGATTGTCTGCGATATAAAACTTTTATTGTCCATTCCATAGTAAACAAAAAATATCCGTACGAACTTATACGGGGAAAATTTACTGAAATAAAATGGATTGAAAGATTTTCCAACAAACTTTCCTTAAAACACGAATGTGTTATCCCGACGTCAGAAGGCGCGTTCAAAAAAAATCTAATCCCTTTTTAACAGGATTTTAATACATCAGGAATGCTTATTGAGTGTTCATTTTATTAATTACAGAATAATCTAAAACACATTTGTTAGGTACTTTTTTATAATCTTTCTGCTATCACCATTCTGTCACAAACATGTACATTTAAAGAGTGCTTAAACGCCCGTGCCTAATGTGATAAATATCATAACAATATTTAGAGTTGATTTGTCGGAACCATCGGCTATTATCGCGTTAGCCACCCGGCCTGATACACATTCCTCACCTGATAGTTCACACGGGCTATTTGATGTCTATGAGCATCGGGACCCACGCCTCGACTAACCTAACCAATCTTGACACCTTTGTCAAATAAAGTAAGACCACCGAAAGACAAAGAATTTTTAAAATATTATTTCTGATTTTATCATGTTATATTGGAATTTGAAAATCTAAAACAACCTAACATTAGACCACTATAAGTAATTTGCGATCACTGAAGAACGGAGAAAATACTTTTGAACACCACTAATTTAATTTATTTCAAGCAATCTGTATGTAGGTAGTAAGTACCACACGTATGTAGATCAAAAGTCCAGTTATATTCAATTTTTCAATTAAGTCCTAAACCCTGTATCTAAATTTCGCCAATAAAAAATTAGATAATGTTAATTAAGTGTTAATCTCAAGTGACCTACCAGGTAAGTATTGTACTGTATATTTTCTCCATAAATAGTTAAGTAATAACACTGTAGAAATGTATTATAAGTTTGTACAGCGCCCTTGAGGTGTTTTTGCACAAAAACGGCGCTATAAAAGTCATCCAGGTATTATTATTATTATAACTATACACAATACGAGATCTAGAATAGATGATTTCTGACCACTGGGCGATAATTTAAATTTATTGATAAAATTTGCACGCATCGTCTATCCTTGAAGATATAAAAGCTAGAACTTTAGATGGGAGGTTGCGAGACTGATTCCTGTTCAGCTTCAAAAAATGAATCGTTTCGTTTAATATACATTGTACAATTATACATTGGCGTCATCTGAACTGCGTCAGTTCAGAATCTTACAAAAATGTATACAAACAGGACATAGAAAAATTAAATGCTTCTATTTTAGATTTCATAGGTAGGAAAAAAACCATTCATAAAAATCTCTAATCTTCTTTTATGGACGTGACCTTTTTGGTGCAGTGCAAACATCTGCCCTCAGAACTAAACACCATCTAGCTCAGTCGTAATTCGTGCATCGGAGGCGTTTTCTCAACAGAAGTTTGTGCGCGTAATTGCTCTACGAAACTGGACCAATTCTCAGTAGACACTCGAGGAAGGCAGTTGATTATCTGAATTGACCACAATTTAGTACAATAATATTTAGTGCAGTCATTGATGACGTAATAAGGATATTGATCTGAATGTAACTGTGGAAATTACTAACTAAATTTTTTTATTGAATGTTATGCTTAATCGATCGATTTTTTTTTCCATAGATTTCTTTCTCACGGTTTTTATCATGGCATAGGTTATTACTCAAGGACGTTAGTGATATAATATTGAGAAGGTTGTAGTCAGTGCATTTGTTTTTTTTATTATTCAAAGAAGTATTTGTAAATTACGGAGTAAACGAGCAATATTTTTTATCCGAAAAATAGATACTTTCAGATCACAGAATTACATTGCTCCGCAAGTATATTTTACTTGTGCAAAATCGAACCCCTAACTTTCAAATGCATGAACCACCAATACGTTTCCAAAAGCCGCAAAATATTTTGTAACTAATAAAGAAATATCACTGATGTGATATGTTTTATACCTACTTAGACGTAACGTATTGAATGCTGTTGAAATGAGATCCCTGAGGCGTATGTGTGGTAAAACCATGTATGATCGTGTGAGGAATGTGGATATCCGCAAAGAGTGCAAGGCTGATGTAAGCGTAATGAGTAAGATCAAGAAAGGGACGCTTAGATGGTTTGGGCATGTAGAGCGAATGAGCGAAGAAAGGAGTGTAAGGAGAATATACGATGCAAAAGTGAATGGTAGCAGAAGTCGGGGACGCCCGAGGAAGACATGGCACGACCAAGTGAATCAGATACTTGAGTCGGGCCATGTCAAGAGTCAGAACAATAGAAGAGTATGTATGAGACGATGTATGAATGTGAATGAGGCAAGGAGTGTGTGCCAAGACCGAGTTGTTTGGCGGTCCGTCCTCTCTGCCTACCCCTGCGGGGAAACGGCGTGATGGTTAGTTAGTTAGTTAGTTAGTTATCAATAAACAAACGAACCACAAAAAGAACAATAAAAACATTAAGTATCCCGATATTGCTGGTACCCTTACTTCAAAACGTTTGTATCCCACGTGTTTTATTCTCAGATTTGGCACGGTGACCAACTCATCATTTCCTAACTGCGTAAATATTTCATCCAAATTAACATCTGTTAACACCGTCCCATGGCTTTGACCACTCTACATAGGTAATAATATATCGGCACCATGTGAAAAGATTGGTGTGAAGACAGTCTTCTAACCTGCCTAATAGTATAGTACGCGACACGTAATTTGGTTCGGGTTATTCTTTAATGAAGCCGACGGAATCCAGAGCCGTCTCTCGAATATCAATTTGATTTCCTTGAATTTTAAGAATTTAGATTTTTAAAAATTTGAGATCCATGTTCTTTATCGTTTTGTGGCACACAGTTTTAAATAAGGTCATTAATATTATCCACCCCCTGAATGACTCTTGTTTGACAAAAAATAATTTACTAATTTCACAACTCCATCTGTCGTGGAAAGTGGTAATTTTAGTAAAAAAACAACGTGTTCCCTTTTCAATTTGTTTATTTTCAGCTGGATTTCTTGCTAGCCTGCCACGATTTTCTCGCTTCGTCAATATACCATTCTGAAGATGCCCGTGTTAGGGAAATGCTAGTCCAGTCAAAATTGATCAAAACGTATATTTAGCCTTGCTATTCAACTATTGGTTATGATAGTTTTTGATTTGACTACAATTTGGTTTATTTTACTGCCTATCATGAACGATTTTTTAAACATATTTGGGGAAGACGTTATGAATAATCCTACCAAGCCGTTATATTATCAATTTAATTAATAACAATGTATTTCTCCAACCCATTCGTTCCTGGATGGATTTATTGAAGGCGCTCATGTATTTCGATTCTTGGCATTGTCGTTTTTTATAGTGGCTGAACTGACTCCTATCTGGGATCGGTGTTGAACGGGTCAGAGGTCATCACGAGGAAACCTTGGGGCGTGGCATTTTAGAAGGATGGGGGTCAAAATTGTGAGCAGTGGCAGAGAAAAGGCTAAGGGAGTGAAACATCTGATATTACTTCCAATTGGAACAAAGAGAGAGAGAAACTCATGTCAGAAAATACGTTCTTCTCTAGGAAATGAACGCCTTTTGGAAGCAAGCATTAATTAATTTAGCTGAAGCAGATAAATACATTCATTATAAAACTTGTAAAAAACTTAAATTGAAAGAAAAGTGTTATACGGAATTGAAATATGTTTGAAACCTTCATGGTAAAAACGAAGACGTTTTAATATTGTATCAATACATTACGGATTTTTTATTCAACTTTGTCATTATTTTCATACCGCTTTACAATATCAATAGCTTTCAGGAAGTAAATCCAAACCTCCCTCTATATCGTTGCTTTGGTTTCCTATGTGCAGAGTTTATTTCTATGTCCCTTGTTTAGTCATGGTTGCGTTTCGTAGATCGGAAGTTACTTAGTACCATTGTGAATTACTACAATTAAATATGGAAACATTTGTATACTGACTGAAAAGTTCTAGTCCTTAGTTTTAAACCTATCTTCTATCTATCTTACAGGGGACGTTTTTTAGATCAATGGTCAATCTCAGAAAACTTCTAAAAACATCCTAATGCAGAAGTTAAAGACATCATATATGGATGCTGATTTTAGTAGTACTTACCTTTAAACCTAAACGAGAACGTGAATAACACTTGACAACGTTGCGAGATAAGTAACCACAAAAATCTAGCAATGACACCTTTCTTTAGGTTAAATTTGTATTTATGTAACGAAGTTCTCGTGTGAGTTAACATCACACAAATAGTCAAATTGTCACATTCGTTTTCACTTGAAAGTGTGATATTTCAGACGGAGATTGTGATTAAAAATGAATACACATCTGCGTGTCATAATTATATTACGTAATCAAGGGATTATGATCCCCGTATGTTGGTTTTTAAAATTACAAAGTTTTTTTAGAAAAGTACCCATGGCCTTACTATAATGACTATTCATGTAATTCGGAATCATAATACATAATATCTAAACATTAAAATTTTCCAGTACCTTTTACACCCGGTTAACATAAATGAGATCTTGGTGGTTTGTTTTCCTAAAAAATATACTTTAATTTTCAACTTTTAGAATGAATTTTCGATTTCGAGAATTCGCGTTCCTGATTCATTGGTTTTTTCATAATCATTTTAATGTGCTAATGAAACCTTTTAATCAAAAACCATATTTTAATTTTTATGTTTCATTACGGCGTACAATAAATAACTTCACGGGATATATTAAACAACAGTGCCTCTTGCCGCCCATTAATAAGCATGTAATTTTGCATACCTACAATTAAAATGCATGGTATTATTATTACCAATCTGAGATCGATTCCCTAACGAAATTTAATAATACTATAAAATAAATATTCCACATGAACATGACTCCAATTTAACGCGTTATATTGCAATTCGTTCGAACAATAATAACCATTTAATATTGTTTCGCTTTGATTATTTTTCAGTTGCAACGGAAATGCAACAACAAATCTTCTGATTTATTTATTATTCAATAAATAAAATAATTAAAAAAATCCTAAATGTCAATATTTTTTTATTTGTTTACAAATTAAAACAAAGAAAAAATGTTAAGTTATGTTGAAACCGTAAATTAAAAGATTTTTTTCCAGAATATTCATAAAAAATAACCATTTCGGCAATTTGCAATTCAAAAATAAATTTGAAATTAACATAAATTTACTTAATACTTCCCCACCTTCCTATTTCTCACATTATTCTCTTCCTCACTACCCTAAGGCAAATTATATTCCGTAATATATCAGATAGACAAAAGGATGATGAGGTGAGTAAGCAGAATACGCTATTTGAAGAAAAACAAACAAATTTTAGTGTTAATTTTTCTAAAGCTTTAATCAATCATCTAATCTTTTCTGTAGATTTTTCTAATGTTTGCCTCCGTCCCTGCATGAGCTATACAACAAAACTCTGCGTGTGGTATCAAGTGTGATTTTATAATTATTGGGTACTCGCTTGAACACTTTGAACGTATAATTTGTGTCTTCCAGTAGAAATTCTATTGTTTGATATTTCGATCAATTTTAATTAAACGAAAAAAATAATTTCATTAACGGTTGTAATAAACGTAAAAATATTTTAAAAAACTAAGACGGATACACGAGTACTTGGAATGCGTAGCTAATTTCAAACCAAACATAGTAGGGATACATATTATTTATAAATACAAAATGGACATAAAATAAATTTTTCATCTGTGGCAATGTCAATACCAAATGCTATTGGTATTTTTTCTTAACGCTTCATTAAATGTTGTTTGGCAAACTATTTTGAAGGCAATTTCAAATCTAGTTTTAAGGAAATATTTACTTTTGTAAACCGTCCATGAGATGATACTAATAAAAACAGCGCTTTAAAAGTTGGTCAAGTATAATTATTACTAAGTACCTACTTACCCATATCTAGATCCAGTTAGAATAAAACCAACATAGGTGATGCAAGAACCCATTAGAGCTTTTTGAAATCTGAAACTCAAGTGGACTTTCGAGTGAAAAACCATCAGGTTCGTCGTACTCGCGCGTTCATTTTTGACCTCAAATCTGTAAATAAGTCAACAAGACAGTTCCCACATACAAAAAACACGCTCACTAAATAACACGAAACAGCATTTTGAAATTCCGAATAAGTCTTTTCCGCGACCACAACTAGATGGGTGGGTCGAATGTCAACAGAATAAACAAAACACTTCAGAATTCGACCAAGTATCGGCGTTTTCTATATAGGCATACCGCTGATAGATGCATTCTAAAGTCTCCCTCATTCCCAAAAACTTTACATTTATTAGAAAGAGATGGTATAACGGAGTTCTCAACGGCAGGACTATACATGATGAGAGTTGAGCTTGAAATTTTGGAAATGCTGTTTGAACTGTGTTACCACGATTTCAGTAGTCATTAATCACGAGTGATAGTCGATTAAGTCAATATGACTTATTTAAAAGTCGTTTGATGTTCTGCCGGTATTTAAGTATTTGGATTTCAAATTATTAATCGTGTACAAACAAAAATAATATGCGTAGGTAGTGCCCATAAGTACAAGACTGATAAACCTACTGATCACTACTAAATATTTATAGTTCTTAAAATTTTCATAAATTTGAAGTATTTTGTTGATCGGTGGGTTTCTAGACAACCTTATGGATAACCAATATCAATGGAATTTTAAATATTCTTACTGGTAGAAAAATTGTTAAAAACTCACCATTTTCTAGAACATCATTCACCATGGAAATTGTTCTACTTGAATTATGGAATTATGACTACTATTGAATATTGCTAATTTATTAAGACTCTCTTCAAATTATTCGTAATCTGATTAAAAACGAGATTGCATGCCCTTAACAAATTAATTGATAGGTTTCCTAATAAACTTTTAAAGAAAGCGGTTGTATTATCAGTATTATCACGATGGCGGAAAACGTGTTCTTAAAAATCCTAATATTTCCGCATTTGGTCATTTGTATATTATTAATGCAAATGTAGGTGTATGAACGCACACATACATGAATTTATTAAAAGTTTATCAGGAAAGTGTTAGAAGTCTCGTTTTTAACCGGATTACACGTAATTTGAAGATATTTAAAAAACTATCACAATTCATTTTTCTCCGTGTAGCACTATAAATATTCATAAAATAAATTAATATTTGCCCACTATTATTTATCTTTTACGATTTTATGTCCGGGTTAAGTAAAGTTAATTTAATAATAATTTTAATAGATTTTAGTTAATTTTAATTTTAATTACTTAAGTTAGTTTAAACTTAAACGTAAGCACCATGGTAGGCTCATAAGTGACATAAAATAAATTTACCGACCTTAAAGTTAGAACCACGATAAATTCTTTGCTAGATTAACATTTTCACTTCTAACATAGCTCGTTTTATTACTTACTTGTTGAAATATAATTTCAGAATAATGCATAGTAAACATAATCATTTAAACTGAACCTAATAATTATTACTTTAAAATAACACAACAATGTGACCTCTGATGCCTACCAATAAATTACAAATTCCATTACAAACTAACGCTTAAGGCGAAGCACTACGTCGTGTAATATTTTAAATTGAGCCGTTATCAATAACAACCCTTACGTAGATGGCGATAAGGTTTAAATTCCCGCTTAACACCATCCGCCTGTTTTTATTTATGCAAGAAAAAAACATTGCCAACAATTGCCTTTTTTTTATTTCAGGCATAAATATTTTTTTTTCGATCATTTTATAAATAACTTAATTTGCCACATTATACAATAAAATTATAACCGAAAATAGGTTTGTAAGTAGGAGATTTTGAACTTTAAAGCAGTTTTCATAGGCCTTTACATTATTTTTTTCTGGGCTTATAAAAAGACTTATCTAAAAAATACTCGATTTTTTCAAAGGTCAAGATGTATTCTACTTGCAGTATTTAATTAAAGCATCTGAAACATTTCTAGGCGAACAAATTTTCAAACCAAAAACACATGATTTTGCATTACTATGTATGGCATCGCCTTAAACAATATCCTCGTAATTTTAGGCACAGATTGAAGAATTTATTAACGAAGTTGAAAATTTCTACGAATGTTACATCATAATCATAAAATAATTGTAGCATTTTTCAGTATTTCAACTGCGCAAGCTGATTTTAAATTAATTTAAATGGCCTGTAATTTTTAGCGGAATCGTTGATTGAACAAATGAGCTCGAACAAGCTTCCTATTTCAGAAAGCAGGTTTGAAGGCATTACCTATATTATTATCTTTATCCGTAAAAAAGCGCCACCGAATTATCTCGATGTCAAATATTTATAAAACACTCGGACCGGAGGCAAAAGTGCTCTCAGAAAAACCCGGTTTTTGCTTTGTCGTACTTAGATGTACGTCCTTAATGATACGTTAAAAGTAGGTATAACCAACATATCTCATATTTTTGTTTTTTCGTTTCACATTATTTACTTTAATTTTAAGCACAATCTATCCGTTAATCTATTTATCTATATTAGTAAAAATGTTTTTTTTTGTATTAGGCAATTCACCCTAAAGAGAGTGCTTTGTGAGTAAAAATGTAAATGTTCGTTTGTTCAAAATCTCCGAAAGTTTGACACAACCTTCCATTCAAATACGCGTGTATTTTTAAATACCTATTTTAAATAGATGTCACCTGTGATAGGTAAAAACATGCTTTCTTTGAAAAGAAGCGCCATCTGTTGGACAAACATGTTTTTTTAATAGCGCCATCTGTTGGACGTAAAAGCAACACGGGCTCTTGTTTCTCTATCTGCATAGATAGACGAAGCCACAGTAACGCGTAGCGGGGTACAGCCAGTAAATAATAATAATGTAACCTGAAGTTTGCAACTATATTCCAACCTCAAATAAATATTGAATTTTGCCTATAACCTTTAAAAATAAATTTTTACTAATAACTAAATGTAATAATTACATACAAAATAAAAATAAAAAAAATTGCATTTGACTATCTGAAATTCCCAGCGTTGTCCGGAATCAAGGCAGAGTTTTTCAGAATTGAATAAAGACAGTTTTTTAACCTTTTTACTTTACTATTTTTTGTTGTTTTGTCAAGTGCGCAAAATTTCACCATGGGTTTCGGAATCAAAACTGTAGATTTGTATGAAAATCAAATCTTTCCGCCCTTTCGTCATTATTTTTTAAAAATTAGTCAGATATATTTCCTCATACGAAAATGTGATTAACAGCATTTAATTGTAGTACCTACTATCAAAATTTTCTCTATTAAAAAACAGAAAAAAAATAGCCAGGGTCTGTGTAATAGTTTTTTTTTGTATCAATAAATCACAAAAAATAATATAATGCGCATGAAATGTTATATTAAGCAATGAGGTGTTTCAATATTTTTTGCGATTTTGCAGATTAAAAGTAAGCAGTAGCAGATTTTTTTCCAATGCTTTTCTTTATGTGATGAAATACGTTTTTTCCTACCGCATAATATAAAATATTAATCAGAAATGAATAAAAAAACTTAATATTTATTTGTTTGTGCTATAACAACAGAAAAGCCAGCACACATACTTATCGAAGTATAATGCTAGAGCCATGGGAAAAATTCTCATTAGAATCCCACGCAAATGGTGAATTGGAGCTATTGTTAATTTTCAATTTAAAATGCATAACCTTAACTTAGATGCCAAAATAATGGTTGGATACTTGCTTATTTCAATGGTTATTGTTATTGCGCAAACACGGCATGATATAATAAGAACTAGGTAACATACTACGCGAGGACAAATCATGTATAAAATGGAACATTAATTACGAGAGTGCAATTATTATCCATTATATTATCTACGAATAAGGATACCCGGTGATAAGTGGTTTTGGAAAAGCTTAAGAAATATGCGTTTAGTGCTTTAAATTGTAGATAGATGGTTAATATGAGAAGCGCGTAGCACAAAGCTATTTATTATTCTATAAAGTATATCAACAATAAAAAAATAAGCAATTTATCTCACAAGGGTAGTGCTGATGTCAAGTGTTAAGATAAACAGCTTTCAAATTTAAAATATTATAAACAGTGAAATTGTATAAACCTTATTGTAAAATTAAAAAGAAATTTATGTTCCAAAATAAATGTCACACCGCAATAACTCAAGCTACACATTATATATTTGGTACAGCTACTTTGGAAATGAAAGATTATGTTTAAATACATAGGGACGTTTCATCGTCTGTTAAATCTGCAGGAAAATGGCGTGATAATTAAATAGAAACGGAACTATTAGATACCTATTAATTACGAGTTCTTATTAGAAAATTATGCCAATTTTCAACTATTTTACTTTCATCTATCGCTCTAGTTCGATTTTCTAAACCTTGATATATCTTGGATTCATGTCGCTTCTATGCTAGTATTATTTTTAAGAAGCAATTTTGAATCTTTAAAAACTCCTTGATTTATACGACCACATAAATATGATGCTGTCATAAACATTACGTTCGATTAAACCTTCCAACAAGAAAATGCATTCACCATAAATATAATTAAATACTGCGTATGGTTGAAGCAAGGCTCAAATCCCTTTCTTCCTAGTCCTGGCGTATAACAGTGCGTTAAGATAAAGCCTGCATTTATCTTAATGTAATGCATGTGAAATCATAGCGAATTATCCGAATGGGCAGAATGCCCGTTTTATTGAACCTACTTGTACCCATAATATTACTGTGTTTAGATAATGTAATTCCTTAGTTCGGTGCATAAATGCGCGGTCAAGAGCGAAACCCACGCCCGAGGTACCGCAGGAACTATAGGTCAATGATGTGGGATGATACTGGTTCTTCGTTCTTCCCTTGGGATTTGTGACACCTTCATCACGCCTTTTATTCGAATAAGTCAGTAGGTTTATATTTACCTGTAATGAATGAAGGGAAATATTAAAATAGGAACATCCATGACATGGTAAATTATTGTTATACGACAGACTTTTTTACGAATTATAAGCTTTAACATGGGCATCAGCAATATTGAAGATGATGAGCTTTGAAGATTAGAATATTGATTATATATTCCTATACGATCCAAATAAATGTAGGATGATCATATTTCTTGAGAAATTTCGATTTAATTCCTTCACATAATCAGTAGGTAATACAGTTTAATATTTTCATCTTTGCTGAAAATTTGTGGTGCCTTATCAATATAATGATTTGAAAACAATTAAAAACTTTTATCCACTTTTTTTATATATGACCGTTACTGGTTTGAGATTATCGCAGCCATCTTCAGACTAGTAATTTAATTAACTAATTTTTTAATTTAGCGGTATTAGGGGTGATAAACAATAATTTCATTTAGGTTACATTAACAATTTTTTTTTAATAGATCAGTAATATGTAACTTACCTCTCTCCAGAGTAAAATATTGCGTCTCCTTTCTTATAACGTTAGACAATGATTTAGATTGGGATGTTCTTACGCTTTTCGTGAGTACCTACTGCAGAAATAAATATATTATGTTTTTAAATTAATGAAGATCATGCATTTATTATTTTGAAAGAAGTACTTTTACAAGTCGTGTACATAATAAGCTGAAGAGTTTCATAATATTATCGATTTATTAATGAATTAATTACATCTACTAAAATGATGAAAAATTTGATAATAATGTATAATCCTGCCTAAAACTAAAAAAGAGTCTCGCAATGCCTCGCTTATGTTATCCAGTAAATGTTAATTTATTAATCTAGAAAAACAGATAAAATTGTATTTCAATCTCTTAGAAATAATTTGATTAATATTTAAACACCGATTACGGACTTACTTTGAAACTAGACACATCATTAGATGATATTCAAAGAGCTTTATACATTCACAATGGCCCCGATTTCAATATAAACAAAAGTCATATTCATGTGCTTCATTTCACCGAATTAGTATCAGTTTTATTCCGAGGCGTATACTCAGTCTAATTTGAAACTAATTGGAGTTAATGCGATGTTGAAAGCTCGGGATAAGGCAGATCTCTCGTGTTGTACGGGAGATGTGCATATCGAAAGGCAATTTGCATAACTTTTTACGTGTATTACGATGGGAATCGTCTGCGCTAAAAGGTCAAACGCAGGCCCTAGGAATTCAAAGACCTGAGTACTTCGTTTGTTGGAAAAACGATGCAATAAAATAGGGATAGTATGTAAAAATGTTGGTGTTTATTTCATTTAAAAATTCTTTTGATCCGGTATCGATCAAAGAATGTATTTATTTTAGCAACTAACTAACTTTTAGATAAATCATATTATATAAACCTATTTTGAAACAATGCCAACATTTTACTTAATTTGTGAAGGTCAAATTATTAGTCGTTATTAATTTTAATATGACTTAATTATTATTATTTGATAATTTTTACAAGTGTTATAATGACATGTGCTATTTAATGTTCCAAAGAGCTGACTTATTTTTAATAAAAACTATAAATGTTTACGTGATTAGAAAACATGTTCCTGATTATTCCATGCTTTGATTATTAATGTAAAACAATAACAATATGTGCGTCATTATGATTTATGATACCACTACTAGATAATACCTACCCTGTGGATATACTTTTATATATAACTACATATTATGTGCAATGTGACTGAGCCATGTAAAAGTCAAATAAGGCACCTATAAATAATAATAATAATAGACTTAATAATAAGGTACCGAAATTCACAGTAATCGTTAAAAATCGTCAAATATTAGCGCAGTGTTGTTAGTGTAGTAAAAAAAATGTTTTTTGAAGGTTTGACAATTTATTAGGTGAGTATTTTTCATACCTTAATATTTTACTAACCTGTAAGGGGATTTTATTTGTATATCGAGATAAGAATACTCACCCATACGTGTAAGTTATAACATATAATTTATAGCAAATGTTACTTCCGTATAACAAATATAATTATAGCAAATGTTACGATGCACTGCAACATTAACTCGTGTTGGAGCTAAGATTTAGAAATATTTCACTATTTTTGATTAACAAAAAACTTTTTCGAAAATCGTATTGTACTACTTGTGGTCCAGGGGATGCAAATTTAAGATAGCAGAAAACTACCTAAATCTAACAATTATTGTAAAAATTATAAGTTTTTGAAGTGAAACTTCTTTACCCGCGTCATGCAATTTCGAGTACCGGAGTAAAACCAACTCATGACCGAAACGAAAATGCGGGACCGATTAAAGTTCATTTGATCTAGTCAAAGTTTTGAAGTAAAATATAAATGCTTCTTAGCTCATCTCGACAACTGGCGTTGGTGGTGTAATGGTCAGCGTAGTTGCTTTCCAAGCAGTTGATCCGAGTTCGATTCTCGGCCATCGCACATTATTTTTTTGTTTTTAACGCCTTTTTTTTTTTCAATGGTTGACCATAATATCAATCCACTAAGTAATATTTTAGGCCTGTAGCATACTTGAAAAGTTAAAGAATGATATAAAATTTTTTATGATGTTAACGATAAAAAAATAAAAAAAAACATAAAATTACCATAAAAAATGGGCCAACGGCACGCGGTGTTCCCAAGCGGTCACCCATCCAAGTACTGACCGCGCCCAATGTTGCTTAACTTCGGTGATCGGACGAGAACCGGTGTGTTCAACATGGTATGGTCGTTGGCAAACGCTAAACAATATTAATTTCTATTCTACCTGCCAATAAATATATGAAAATTAGTATAAAAAAGCCCTAATAATACTGAAAACATTAGCAAGGTGTGTGCGACGTTGATAAAAATAATCATTACATACGCGCTTGAAAAAGATCGTAATTACATCCATAACTTTGCAGGAATTTTTTTTTTCAATGGTTGACCATAATATCAATCCACTAAGTAATATTTTAGGCCTGTAGCATACTTGAAAAGTTAAAGAATTTTATGATATTATTAATGATAGTAATGATAAAAAAATAAAAAAAAACATGAAATTACCATAAAAAATGGGCCAACGGCACGCGGTGTTCCCAAGCGGTCACCCATCCAAGTACTGACCGCGCCCAATGTTGCTTAACTTCGGTGATCGGACGAGAACCGGTGTGTTCAACATGGTATGGTCGTTGGCAAACGCTAAACAATATTAATTTCTATTCTACCTGCCAATAAATATATGAAAATTAGTATAAAAAAGCCCTAATAATACTGAAAACATTAGCAAGGTGTGTGCGACGTTGATAAAAATAATCATTACATACGCGCTTGAAAAAGATCGTAATTACATCCATAACTTTGCAGGAATTTTTTTTTTCAATGGTTGACCATAATATCAATCCACTAAGTAATATTTTAGGCCTGTAGCATACTTGAAAAGTTAAAGAATTTTATGATATTATTAATGATAGTAACGATAAAAAAATAAAAAAAAACATGAAATTACCATAAAAAATGGGCCAACGGCACGCGGTGTTCCCAAGCGGTCACCCATCCAAGTACTGACCGCGCCCAATGTTGCTTAACTTCGGTGATCGGACGAGAACCGGTGTGTTCAACATGGTATGGTCGTTGGCAAACGCTAAACAATATTAATTTCTACTCTACCTGCCAATAAATATATGAAAATTAGTATAAAAAAGCCCTAATAATACTGAAAACATTAGCAAGGTGTATGCGACGTTGATAAAAATAATCATTACATACGCGCTTGAAAAAGATCGTAATTACATCCATAACTTTGCAGGAATTTTTTGAAGTGAAACTTCTTTACGCGCGTCATGCAATTTCGAGGACCGGAGTAAAACCGACTCATGACCGTGACGAAAAAACGGGATCATTTCGCTATAGGAGCCTAGCTAATATTATATACCTAGTTTAACTCACTCTCCTAACTCATCTTCGCTGTCTACAGGCAGAGCGCACGACTGTGGTCGTGAAGAACCGAGGTTCGATCCCCGCTTTAACTATTTTTTTTTTTCTTTTTTTATAACTTTTAATTTTTTTTATCACATGCTACTTATAAATATGTCAATAGACAGAAAAAAAGAGAGAATGAAATGAAAAGAGAGAGAGAGAAGAATACTAGAAGTTTCACTTCTGTCTTGCGTAGGCTTGACACACCCATTTTTTCTTTATTAGTAATATTATATAGTTTTAAACCGTTTAAAGCACCGTTGGTAATTGTTATAATTATTGTATCTAGGCTAGTTAGTGTCTCGGTTTTATGTGATTATAACACTATCAGTTACTTAAAGCCTGGTTAATGCAAATTGGATATTGTCAGGTGAGGCTATTTCATTTACAATTATCAGATAACCACGGAATTAACCGTTTATATGGCCGTCGATTAATGTAAATGGCGTCGATGTGAACTTTAAAATAAAGTCACATTTTTTTAATAATAGAAAGGAATAATTTCATGGTATGGCGTTTCATAAAGAGACAAACATTTGCACAGAAACAAAAATTCACACGTTCTCTGAACGTGCGAGAATTACCACGTATATTTTCGTTATAAAGTGTCAAAAACGTGAAGAATTTATAGATTAGTATCAATATCTATGTAGAAATAGCTATCGAAGAACTTATAGTTGTTGATATTATTGTGATTTCGGTAGTACCTACATGATTTTTTGTGAGTTCAATATTTTGCAAAAACACGGTTTGTGCAAAACAAGCATTAGTGAAGATTGTGACGAATCATATCAAATTATATGTAGATAGATAGGTGCAAAAACATGATAAAATAATTTCCAAAATGTGTCTATGATTTTCTCAATCCTCTTTCCGTACTTTGCAAATTAAAACAAATTGAAAGTTATCATCGGTATTTTACATTTTTGGTTCGTGTTATTAAATAATTTTCTATCATCAAATTCTATAAATCAATTCAATGCATTTCTCTACGATACCTACTATTAGTAATAATTATAGTATATTAGTGATAGTTTTTTTTTTAATTATTTAAATCTTAAAAACACGTTGCAGTTTTTTTAAATTTTAAAATACATTTATATTTCAAAACTTTTTTAAATGTCAAAGGAATTTTTATCTGTAAATTCAAATTTCATTAATAATAATAATTATGTAAAGCGCGGTTTTTGTGAAAAATCACCCCAAGAGCGCCTTATAAAATTGTAAGTAGTATAGGTAATAAATTTTTCAGTTGCTTAGTAACTAAGAAACGTTTAATTTTATAACACCATTAAATCGGATTATGTTTCATAAAATGTCTTTTTTCATGATTATAACTAGGTATGATTCCTATATCAATTTATTTTTTTTACTAAGCACTTTCCTCAATAACTGTATATTATTATTCATGATTTTAAATGATTTCGTTTGTTAACCTAGGTAAAAAAACCCTTCTTAGAAAATAACTGCCTTTTTTCCTAACTATGCATATGGAATGTTCCTGGAACGGAAGGATTCTATATCTGTTTTAACAAATTTCTATTTCCTTTCTACCTGCAAGTAATTAGTTAGCACCTTTGTCAAATACTCAACTAACCCTTATTTAAGCGGGTTAATAAAGCAGTAATGTCTTCGCACCCTGAATAATGAAAAGGATTTAATGGACGGGGTAATCGCTCTGAGGTAAATCCGTTGTTACTTTTGCGGTCATGGTTTTGTTGTCTCCAAGCTTCACTCGATAAGGTGTACCTACGTATATTATTAATTTTGTAGAATGAACAAAAGGGTCATGTAGTAAACTTGCTTTGAATTTTACCTTTACATTCATAGAGATGATATTATGAGTCCATGTTACTAGTTTACTTCTTGTAAAACATAAGGTATCATCGTTGTTTAGAATAATAAGTTTTTTAGCAGTAGTAGTAGGTCTTGAATAGGATTGCCTATTCTTGTAAGCGGTTGAACGATGGATTTAAGCAATTTTCATTTAAAGCTGAAATGATTAGAGACATGTCTGCCTTGCATGAACTCAACTTCTACCAATGCTTGTCCTGGCAATGTTAGAGAAGTTTCATATTTTTATGAATGGTGGTTAATTTTTATTCGGACCAGTTATTATAAACTTCATATTACCTGTGTATTTGTGTAAAAGTGCATTAGTCAATAATACTAAACATTGGAAGGAGTTTAAATGTTGTACCATACTAAAGGTTTGTCGTACGTAACATGCGCAATTTTTAAGCATTGAAATACCTATTAATAAAATGAATCACGTAGTTACAAAAGTAACGTTTTTAGAACAGATATCTCAAAATATATGTATGAAAGGAGGTAAGTGATAGTAAGTTAATTTCTTGTGAAGTTGTAAAAACTAAAACAACTTTGTAGGAGGTATTCTTAGTAGGAAGTATCGACGTTTTGCTTTACAACCGTATGTTCTAAATGCACGCCAATTTTTTGCAAGTAGAAAATAACTGTAACCCCTAAAGTAAAAGCAATAATTTTTTATTATATATAATGATACAATATCTATAATTTATCTTATAATTCATTATAATTACAAAATACGCCGAAGAAATGAATTTCCTCAAAACGATATACGTTAGGATTGTTCTTACCTTGACTGTGCGTTGATGTTTCTTCGACTGGAGAAATATTTTCCCGCGTAAGTTTCAGCTTACCCGACAGGACTTATGGGATTGCACTTTTCATGTCCACACTTTTCAGGAAACTTTTAAAGTTGATAATTGTCACTTGTTAGTCACCTTTTAATTCACTATTTCATGAAATAAATGTCAATTATTCGTCTCACTTTGGAACTTTATTACTGTCATAATTTATTTGCGTCAACACTTTTTACTGTTTGTAAATGTAAAAAATATTCTGATAGTTTATTTATTATCCTGTTGTACAACACTTTTTGCTATAAAATAATAAACTTTTGTCAATCGAGCACTTTTATTGGTTTTAAACAAAAAAAATCACAAATTTGCAAATATTCTTCGAAAATTCTAAGGCGCTTCAAAAGGCCTTATAAAAAATTTATTTGTCACGTCTTATTATCCTTTTAGAAAACACGCGCGAAAATAATATTTGAATAAGAACAACAACCCGTTAGCGCGAATAAAGGCGATATAAATCAACGTCCGATAACGGTTATCGTTTTATAAACAAGTCGAAAGTAAAGCTGAGCGCCGGTTGTCGTTGTACCGCCGCGACGGATGACCTCTGAACTGCCCGCGAAGCCTCTACCACTGTCCCACTATAGTACGCCACGACAGTCCGATGCTCCTAGTCATAAGGCCCGGACCGGAATGGGGCAACTATGCCTAGCAAGCACTCCGGAGGTGGCACTTGACAGTGTGCCTTATGGTAGGAGCGCCAAACCAAATAACTGCTAGCACAAATAACGTTAAATCTAATAATAAGCGAAAATGGACTTAGCAACTGCCTGAGTTATGATTTCTAATCGTTGGAACGGTTGAAACCTTTCTGCAAGGTGTTCATAAACTAATCTGAATACAACCAGCCCCCGGCTCGGGCATTACCGAAACCTTAGGAGGCGGGGCCACTAGCACAGCCTACACGCACCTATCTCGCTCTATCGCTGGGGACATTTCTGCTCTCTCGTTCTAATAATCCAGGTAACAATGATCGGTAAATCACATACCGTACGGAGTGAAGAGGTGATTCTCCTCCTCGCTCGCTCTCGCGGTCTGACGGTAAGCACGTGCGACCGGTTCGCGCTGATTGATTTGAAATATCTATGTTTTCCGTAACATTTGGGACGAGCGCGCGCCCGCTTGGGGTCATACATTTTTTGCCCATTTATTAGTGTTTTATTGCTAATGGAACGTCTAATTTGAATATTGTTCGCTACATATATTTTTCCGCCTTTAAAAAGTGGCAAAAGCAGGTGGTTCGCGACGTTCAAGGAAATGAATTCTAAAAGCGCGGTGATGTATGTAATGGCTGTGAATTTTAATTTTGACTTTTGTTCAGAATTATGGAGATTATGCTAATTTGGGAGTGAGCTTCGAGATAAGAAGATGGATATTTGCTATAATTGTAAGAAACACCTGACTTATTGAACAACAAAAAGTAATTCTTTTAATTTATTTAAAACAGCTCGTAATAAAGTTGTCATTTGGACCGGACATTGAATCTTGCTTCATCGGATAACACAGCAGTCTTTACGCCATTTAATGAATGAAATTTTATAATTCACCTAATACATTATTATCATTTTTCCGTGTGACATTTTGTCCCACCTAGGCACACATAGTTCTTTCCATCAATGACATTATCGATTTATTGAAGCAGAAAGTTGAGAGGCAAACCGCTTATATTTCAATGAAGAGGTCAGACAAAAGACTCCCGTTTGAAGAAAAAATATGCACGTTTGATCGTTACTTCAAGTTTTAATTTGTCTATCTTTTTCCATAGTGTTACAGTCTACGTGTTTGACTTTGACTCAAGAGGTTGTGAGTTCACCACAGAAGTATATTGACACGTCTTTTTTTACATTAATTTATATTGGTGCTGCCAATCTTCGCATTGTATTGATAATTGCGAAGCGCAATGGACGACGTTAGAAAAATAACTTTACAACTTTCGTAAGGAACATTGATTTGTAATTAAATATTAACTGCACCTCTTTCACGTTTCTGGTTAGGTACTTATTTATGATTTCGACACAATACATTCTACGGGCGATTTCTAATTAATAAAATCTTTTTACTGTGACACACATTTGGCACTATAATAACTTAGAGGTGGTGATATTTAAAAGGCTTGTCGAGCCTTGGAATTTCTTATATTATGTGTACAGTATTTAAATTATTAATTTAACACACCATCACGGGCAATAATCGTAAATAATCGAAAGAAGAGACATTATTCACAATCTAGATCCATTCTTTGTAGATTTTCAGTATGTTGGCTTAAATTTTTGCTGTAGCTAAAGATGTTCCATCCAACTTTTAGTAAATAAACAACATTTTAATGATAATTCCTATTATTCCGAATAATTTTATTGAGACTGGAACATATTCGTAGCATCGCTCTGGAATCGGTTTAAAATAGTATTTGGGCTCCCATGCTATTGCAGTGCTTCCACAATACTTTCCGAAGGCTAGTTCTGCATCTTCACCTTTTTATCTCTCTCTATCTCGCTCCCTGATGATACCGGGTTATGGTCTCAAGAAAAACTTGGATGGATAAGTTTAGTGTAATCTCACTATTTTAAGCTTTGTTTTGTATAAAAAGATCTATTAATCGGAAATGGAAGCAATTCAACTTATATGTTTTATTTGTTCTTATCAATCTATTGTATGTACCTACAAGAAAAAAACTACACTGGAGTGCATTTTTATTGAATCACTAGCGCAGACCCTCGAAAAATCACGTGATATTATTATTGTAGGATTTGTAAAAAACAAATTTTGCCTCAGGATCATTAAATTTCAAAAAACATTGTCAATTTAATATACCTACGACCAGAAACTTTACTTTTAGATGAACACCGTTAGTAAACATGAAAAATTACGAGATTTGTCATAAATTTAAACAAAAGAAAAAAACATTTCAAATATACAATAATTTTGTGATTGATTTGAATGAAATAATTTTGATACTTACTTTATCGCTTGTCTGAATTGTTTCAACAATCAGTTCCAGTTTTGAAATGATAGTTTATTTCTAATCAAATCCAAGTTATAGAGCTCATTGAACTGGAAGTACATAAAAGATGACAACCGAAGTTAGTATTTTTAATTATTACGTTAATATTAAATAGCCAGTGTACCTGCTTCCCAAACTATCTCCCCTTATTTCCTTCAGCCGCAAAGTATTAACAAATTAGGATCACTAAGGGCAGTAATACTCTTGCATGGCGTCACATAGAATGTATATTTCATTTTCCAACATTTTGACCTACTTCATATTATAGCATCTCGTAAGCCGAAGATACACATCCTAGTATCTCGCTCAAAAGTATCCCAGTAGCGGCCTTCGGTGTGCGAGTATCGTGTACCATGTAGCTTCAGATGCTCGCATGCTAGTAGTAGCTCGTATGCCATTCAATCGCACGGCTTTTGATTTTTCGTGTGTCAATGGCACGGGGTATGAAGAAGGGTGATTGATGGGGGAGGCACAGTTAGTCAGAACGCGCGCTCCCAGTAGCTAACAGAGTGAACAAGTGCGACCTGCGTGGGCTGTTTTGTTGCATTTTTGCAAGTTGATATCTTTGCGACCGGAATGGCTCGGTTGAGCGAAGAAAAGTCTCGGAATTTTATAAAATAAATTAAGCACTCTTGCAGTTACCAGTGCTTTTGGAATACAGGTTCGCCGCTTTACAAAAATAAAATTGCAGTTCGTTTATCATTTCTTCCGGGACTTTCATCTCAGCCAGCTAGCGCGCAAAACTAGGGATGTGAGTACCTAGCATACCTGTTTCCAGCGTGCTTATACTAATATACAAGCATGCGAGTAGTTGCATTGATATACAAGCATGAAGGACTCGCCTAAAGCATGCTTTTTTACTGACATGTGGCGACACGCGGTCTTAAGTTAGGTGTTAGAAAGCACGAATATGCAACAATCGGGCATATTACAAACTTCAAATATCATAATGGGAACCTACATTTGCCAGTATCTAAAGTATGTACAAACCAATAAAAACTAGTTTTTTAATGGAGGTCTTTTTAATAAAATTTTGATTTTTTTAATGTTTAGGTAAATATATGTTTGATTGTAAAAGAGACAGAAATGGGTTAGAACGAGTATGTATTGTGTCACTTTTTTGTTATGTGAATACCGCACAAGGGTCCCAACTACTCCCGACCATTTGGAGCCAGTTATAGTATGGCGTCCCCAATTTGGTTATCTTGAGGCTGAAAGGAAAGGAACGAGATAGGGAAGAGGAAGGAGATCTGTTCATCAAACATGGTCAAAGCCATTTCAAGCAACGTTTCAATTCTGAATGGCGGTCTTACACCAGGGCGATACTGATAGTATCTTTCACTCTCGAATGTAACGCAAGAGTACTATATTTTATTTTAGAGTTGTTAAATAACACCAATTAATCAGTAAAATTTACTTGCGCTCACCGGGATTTGAACCTTTGACCTTCAGCTTGCCAGTCGAGAGTCTTACCCCTCGACCACGGAGGCAGTCAGTGACTATATTAGTTTCCATTCCTATCTACATGGAAGACATTTCTAGCTTGTAATTTATTTAAAAAATATCTAGGTGATACTGGTTAGTAGGTAGGTACCTACTTACGTAGTAATTTATTATTATTTTCTTTAAATGTATATTTTGGCGTTTAAAAATCTTTTTTTCTCTTCATTTATTGCTTTTGGAATACACGTATTAAAATGAAATTAGTACTAAAAACGATTCTGTATAAACTGATCGTTTCAAAATGTGTGGTGGGAATGATAGCGTTTTTTTTTTAAAATTAATCCCAAGGAGATGTGCCTGCCTACATTTCTACATTCAATGAATTTTCAGATGTGAGTCACTAAAATAAAAAAAAACTAAAAAAAGGATATTTTAAAAATATTATTTTTCTTTGAAAGCATTCATTTTCAAAACATAATTGAAAAATTTGCCCTTTTTTGCGTTGGAATTTTTACTCTAAAACTGGATTCCTACAACATATCTTTAAAAAATACCATCCGTGCAAAAAAACCTGACCTACACAGATTTTAAAGAACACTGACCATTATTAGGTAGGGCGTATTTTAGGTTCACTTTATGGAACATACTATTTATGTTTATGCAATAGGGAGTATATCCCGGCCCTTTGAGGATACCGCCTGGTAGTAAAATTTGTACCGTTACTAACTTCAGATTACGCAAAATAACTGTGCCAAAATTAGGGGCCTTAAATGGAGCAACAGTTATACTGACGACCTTCAACTAGTTTTGTCGAACGGGAAAAAAAGGTTTTATAACTTTTTATGACTGCTGGCGGTAGCAGGCCTAACGGGCGCTTCCTAGAATTAAAATTCATGGTGATCATAAGTGCACGAATGCTGCAAAATAAAACAAATGCGTACAAACGATCTTAGCGATTAATAATAATAACAAAATTCACAAATTAGGTACACATTTTTTTATATTTTGAATATAGGTACACATCAGATGTTAAGGAAACAAAAAAAAATATACTCATATCACAAACACAGTATTTTTTGGTACCTCATGAACTAATTTGACATTTAACTGTCGTAAGTAGGTAAATAGGTACGATAATAAGTAGGTAGGATCTCTTGGAAGTTACACCCTGAGCAGTTGTTTTCTAACATTGCTTTAGAATTATTACCATTTTTAATTCTTTACAGAATTATATATATTTTTTAAATCGTGTTAGTCCACAGCTAGCAGTCTACAGCGGAGTGCTGCTACCTACCCTGATGTATGGCAGTGAGGCATAGAACAGACAAAAGAAGGATGAAAGTAGAATTAATGCTATCTGAACTTGACCGATGAGGCGAATGTGTGGTAAAACCATGTATGATCATGTGAAATATGTGGAGATTGGAAATGTAAGGCTGCTGTAGGCGTAATGAGTAATCCTAAGTTTACGTATGCGAGCCGAACTGCCGAACTGAACCTCAAATTATGGGAAAGGAACAAAGTAACTGCAAATGGCGCTAAAAGCCAATTGCAGTGTCTTCGTTCCTTTCCCGTAATTCGTGGCTCGGTTCGCGTTTCTGTTCAGTGCCATAAGAGTGCGAAAGCGATAAGTACAAAGAGTACAAATAATGTCAGGAAAGTAAGTCAAATACGTTCCTCAACACCCTGCATATTTTTTTTTTTTTTTTTATTGTACAACAGAACTTTAATTCCAGTTACAGTATAATTTTACATACAGTACAATTTTACATCATATCAGCATTTGGGTAAGTGACTCTTCAATAATTGTTTTAGGTCATTTAGAGAACAGTCATTTACATCCAAATTCTTTGCTAGTTCGTTCAACAGCACCACTCCCCTCGTCATGCTATGCTTTGTCAGGACGTCGGTTTTGCCTTTTGGTACTCTGAATAAATAAGCCTCAAATGAAATTTGAAAACGTGACGTCATCATTCTTGTGCGAACTATGGTCGAGGCATCATCGGTTCATTTTACGAAATAACACGGCAAAATGTTGACTTGTACTATGAAAACTTGTAAAAATAGATGTGAAAAAGAGAATAAACCCAATTGTCGTATTACATTCCATATATAAGCATTATTTTACTTTATTTTAAGCATATTCACATCGTATAATATGAATCAGTTGTTACTATCACATCGAAAAACGTCTGGACGCGAAACACAAAGCTGGTTGGTTGCTGGGAAGTAAATTATGAACATTTATAAAAGTGTCTTAACTAAATACTCTGAAACTAACTACGACTCTGCAAACAGAAGAAATTTACTTTGCCGAATTTGGACTTCGCAAATTAGTTCATAACGTGGCGAGTAATTTGCGCTCCCATGTAAAAATGTCTATTCATTTAAAAGCAGATTTTACTTTTAAGAACTAAATGGTGATATTATAATGCGAGATGCCTATTTACTGTCAGATTGATTTATTGACGAATCACAGTCAGCTTAACCCCCTTCGTTCTTCAACAGTTGATTTTACCCCTCGCCATTATCTTCTCGTCTATTAATTCCTACTAGCAGTTAAAAACCCGCTCCGCGGGTTTTTTTCTGCTAGGCCCTGCGGGCGGCACTTGATTGGGCTTCGCCCAGTTTAAGTGATACTAACAACAGTTACATTTAATAGGTAGATATTAGGTCATTCACAGAGAGAGGGTGAGTATATATTGTTAAAACACGGAACAGGAAGGCGTTTAGGCATAATAATAATGACAGTTGTTCGGGTAAAACTTTACCTTTCCCGAATAATTGCCTAAATGGCTAAAGGTAAATTAATATAGGTAAATATTCGGAATCGCTGGACACGGAAAATAGGAAATATTTTTAAATAATACCTTCTGATTTACCTTAATTACTATAAAAGGAATCGAACAGCATTTGGGAAAATTTTAATTTTAGCTTTTTAATTTTTAATTACGTAAAATGAAAATTCGCTTTCGCTGTATGGGATGACAGCCTGAATAATTTCTGTTGATAACATTTTCTTTTGTAGGTATTCCTGAAATGAGCGGCTAGAGACAATTGAAAAACGTAAATTAAAAAAATATAATGTAATACAATATTCCGGCAAAATAGTGCCTACTTAGCACAAATGATTTATTTGACTATTATTTTATTTAACCTCACCTATAATAACCTAACCTAACCTATAATAATCCAGCCTAACCTATAATAATCCAACCTAACCTAAAATAATCCAACCTAACCTATAATAATCTAACCTGACCTAAGCTTACCTCACCTATAATAATCCAACCTAACCTAACCTATATCCTAACCTAACCTATAATAATCCAATCTAGCCTAACCTAACCTAACCTAACCAAACCAATCCTAACCTAACCTATCCTAACCTAACCTAACCTATACAAATCCAACCTAACCTATAATAACCCAACCTAACCTAACCCATAATAACCCAAACTAACGTTACCTAACCTAACATAACCTGACTTATCCTAACCCATAATAATCCAACTTAATCTAACCTTACCTATAAACTAACTTGATAAATAATATAATAATAACATAGAATTTATATAGCGCAGTTTTGTGTTGTTTCACTTCAAGTGCGCTTAACTATAATAAACTTAAAAATAAAATTTCCTATTGTGTTCCTTTAAAAAAAAATTAATTACATAAAATGAAATAAAGAATAAACGGTTTACACAAAAAGAACTATACTAATCCAACCTAATCTAACCTAATCTAGCATAACCCAACCTAACCTATCCTAACCTATAATAACCTTTTTTTAAATATTTCCTTACTTGTAAAAGAAACCAAAATACCAAAATAATATTTGCATAGAGTAAATTATGGTAAAAATTCTAGACACTCATATCAGGAATACCAAAAAAAGAAAATGTCATCAATAGAAATTATTCCGGCTGTCATCCAATACAACGAAAGCAAATTTTAATTTTACGTGATTAAAAATTAAAATGCTAAAATTCCCGAATGCATTCAGATTCCTTCTATATTAATTAAGGTAAATCCAAAGGTTTTACTTAAAAATATTTCGTATTATCCTTGTCCAGCGTTTCCGAATAATACCTTAATATATATTATATAAATATTTATACCTGGCAAAATGATTGTTTTATTATACATATAAGTACATGTCAGATAAGAGATTTGTTGGCTAATTTTACAATCAACGAAGCGTTTCTATCTTCCGATTGTCTTTCATGTTATTTTATTGGGTTGGCAGTGCCTATACTTTCGCGTATATCATATCGGTGTTCTGTCAAAATAATGCGAAATTATTATTTACGTAAATAATATTAAATATCAATATTTTTCAAAATCGTACATGCAAAGAGTTGTTGTTTATTGTCATTAAGTTGAATCAAATGTTTGTTTTAGAAACGATGACATTGCAAAGTTTAAATAAACTTCCAGAAGAAATCTTTTTATTTTGCATATTTAAATATTCGCGCCAGCCCCTTGGTTCGTTCTTTCACCGCCAGAGGAGCGCTCTGTCGGCTATCTTTGACGCGGTGGCCATGCGTATATATCGGCCATGTTGAATGAACGCGTGCTTTTTCGTCAAACGTCAAACGTAATCACGTAATTGTGGATAATTTTCACTGTAATGTAATTAATCCAATGGATCATGAACTATCTAAAACATATTTTCTTCGATATTATCCAAAAATTGTATGAGCAGAAACGATATATTTGAATAAATATCGTATTACATGTGGCGATTCTATTTCAGTATGAAATCGTGTCTTAATCTTTAAAGTCTTATTTAAACACAATTTGAATTTGACCAATCACAGGGCCTACATCGTCCAGACGCTGGGACAATAATACTATTAGATGTCTGTGACTACAACCCCTTCCAGTCAAAGATCTGCTGCTATAGTAAAATGAGTTAAATTTTAAGTTGTAAACTATCTATATTATAATGGTACTCATATGAATAATGTAAGATGATTAATAACATACCTACAACCATGTAAAGAACATCGATTTCCTGTTTAATTTATCATTGAACCCTCCACATTTAGTTTCAAAGTCAAATGCTTTTCCCACCAACCTTCCCGGCTTCAGTCCGTCAAACTGCCAAAATAACCGAAAAAAAAAATTTGCACGTTTTGAAGCACAATCAATAATTATTTATTTATTGACTAAATGTCAAAGGTCAATAATCTATCATAGTCTCCTGGAATGCTGTAATTTGGCAGCTTGTCAGCGGGTTCCAATTATTAGAATCCTAATGACTTGTGTGAATTTAATAATATTATGTGTGATTATTATTAGATTTTTAATGACTCGTGCGAATTTAGCATTAAAATGCTTGACGGTGATCAATTTAAAAATAAATATATGTATATACAAATAACCTCTGATGACCTATCCACCTTCAGGCGGTAAATTATTTTGTAGAAAATAAAAGAATGAACCAATGTAATTATAAATAACTAATAAGTTATTTTAAAATGGTAATATCCTCACCTACTTCACCCGGTCAGAATTAAAATTTTATGGGTTTTCATTGTAATTAAAACAAATTATTTATTTGATTTTTTTTAATCTCTATCAGGATTGTAGAAGAAAGAAGTAGAGTTTTAAAATCAGTAAATATTATTTTATAAGGACTCAGATTTATCGTCACTATGATTCTGCTTACTATTTTTAAAACTACCTTCATTTGTGAATTAGCCCTTCATTTCGTGATTCAATATTCTCAAAATGTGACTTGGTAGGGGGTAAAAAGTGAATATGTAATCATCGCTTATGTTTTATTTATTCTTGATAAAATTCACTTTTTCATTTCACTTCTGGAGGCTACTGCTCGAAATTTAAATCAGATTCTCCTTACTCCATCGATTTCACGAGTTTTCATGAAGTAAGAAAGTGGGAAGGAACAGAAAAAAATCATGTTTCTCCTGATGTTCAGCTTGAACTTTTTCATGCGTTCTAAATTGAAATATTGTAAAAATACAATGGATATTCGTAATTTACACAGTTAGAAGCTATACAATGACAACACTTGTAAAATTAAGACGCATTTGCTGGGCAATGCGGAGATAATATAATATGCTGATTATATATGAGTATTGCTGGATTTGCTGACTGTATAATGGGTAATGCAAATATTAGCAGATTGGAATACAATAAATTTACAAGGCACTACGAGGGTTGTAGCCCCTAAAATGGTAATGTTAGCAGTGCTAGGTAGAAGTTTAATATTTGCACAAGCTTGAATTTTTCCACAGGAAAAGAGGTTGTTTTTACGACCCTTCTTGCATTTACCAGCACAGTTGTGGAATGCCTAGCCAGCCTTTGCGTTTTCTCCATCCTTTAATATATATATTTTTTAATTTTTATTTTTTTATTTATTTTACGCCCAGAGGGCTTTTACATGGTTGGTAGTATACATAATTTTAATTTGACAGATACTTTAAAAGTTACAAAAAAAAAATATTACATTTGATAAAAGCTATGCAACAAGTTATACAAACACAAGAAACAAAAACAGAAAATTACAGCTATTTGTAGGTTTACATGATGTGTTTAGGAGTATTGATGAAATAAATGTTTTAAATGATCCACAAAACTTGCCAAGTTGGTATTGAATATGTCAACATCACCCAAGTAATGATTTCCCATGGTGTGAAGTCGTTGTATCGAAGAGTGGGCAATGTAGTTACGCTTATGTGTGCTGCTGTAGAATATTGTATTTTGTCGTGTTGTGACTGTGGGTGTATGTATGTTTATAAGTTGCAGGAGTTCACAACAGTCGAATTTAGAGTTAAGTATTTTGAATAAGAACGTTAAATCGTTTATTTTACGTCTATCTTCTAATGTATGTATTTTTAGAGTATTTAATAAGAAATTGTATTTTAAGTCTTCGACAGGGATATTTAATTTAAAATTTATAAAACGTAGAAATTTTTTTTGTATTCGCTCAATGTTGTTAATGTGAATTTTGTAAGATGGAGACCAAACTACTGAGTTATATTCAATTAGACTTCTTACTAGAGATACGTATAATAGTTTAATGGCTTGTAAAGAATTAAAGTTTTTAGTTGTTCTTAATACGAAGCCTAGTGTTTTCATACCTTTGTTCACAATTTGATAGACATGATTGGTGAAACTTAGTTTTTCGTCCAAAATAATTCCAAGATCTCTCATTTCCGTGACTCTTTCTAAAGCTATGTTATTGATGGAATATTCGAATAAAACAGGATTTTTGTTTCTGAAGAAAGTCAAGGTTTTGCACTTTAGTACATTTAAAAATAAATTATTTTGAACGCACCAATCTCTAAACTTACTAATATTTGACTGTAGTATATGGCAATGATTTATATCAGTTATTTTCTTGTATAGTTTGATGTCATCTGCAAAGAGCAATACCTTTACATCGTTGAAGCAATTGGTTATATCATTGATGAAAATGAGGAACAAAACCGGGCCAAGATGATCTTGCGGTAGGCCACTGGTAGCCCGGAAAGCTTTCGACATCCAAGATTTTATTTTAACGAACAGTTTACGATTTGACAAATAGCTACTAAACCATTTTAGCATGTTATCCCTTATTCCTAGAGCAATTAGTTTTGGGATTAGTAGTTTATGGGATACTTTGTCGAATGCCTTAGAAAAGTCTGTATATATACAGTCGACTTGTTTATTTTCTGCAAATGATTGTATAATGAAGTTTTGAAATACCGTTAAGTTAGTTGCGGTGGATCCTCCTTTGATAAAACCGTGCTGTTTTTGATTAATTAATTTTATTAATTTGGGATAGATTTCATCAAGACCAATGATTCAAAAAGCTCTGGCAGTACTGACTGTATACAAATGGGGCGATAATTAGCTATGTCAGTATCGTCTGCTTTTTTGTAGATCGGTGTAATGAAGCTAGATTTCCAGCGGTCTGGAAAATGTCCAAGGGACAAGGGACGGTTAAATAGTAATGTGAGTGGTTTAGATAATGTATTAGAGCATTTTTTGAGGAATATTGGTGGAATGTTGTCTGGGCCAGCGATCTTTTCAGGAATATCTTAACCCATTTCTTAAAAATATCCACCACATGATTTCCGCAAAGATAACACAGACCCTGGGGGAAAATTTTTGCTATATGCAATAGAATTCGTCCTTCAACAGGATTAATACTATAGATCTTATCGAATTACTTTATATTCCTTTCTACCCGCAACGTGATACGTGGCTCCGCATCTGCAGAGCGAAATGCTTGTTTTTGAGTAGTGGCTTGGACATCGATGTTCGCCGGACGGTAGCTGGTAGCTGGTAGCTGTGGGTCGTGAAGGCACGATTGGGCGAGTGAATAAATTGAGGATGGTGTCGCGTGTCGTCGCTTGGCCCTCGAGGTTAAACGTATTTCTAGCATTTAGCCCCGTGTTGCAAATGCGCCCGAGCTAATGCTGTGATAACTTGTCATACCGCAAGAAAGTCGGGTGTTGTTTATCACAAGACGCTTTGGAGATACCTACCTACCTAGGTACTCACCACATGAGAGTACCTCGATTTATTGAAGCAATGGTAAGGGAACTACTCTCCACGATCTCAATCACATAACATTTAACTAAGAAATTATTGTAATGATTGCATTGTCATATATTAGGTAAGTACCCATGCATAACTGAAAATAAACTATTCTTAAGGATTTAACTAAAATGTTACAAACCGTTCTCAGGTCAACCGCTCCAATACTCCAGAAAAAATCTTTGAGAGATATAAAGAAGTAAATTATCATAGCACAGTTTTGTGACAATTCACCTCAAGTACGAAGATACTAGTTAAATAAAGATAGAAACCTAAATTTATCTACTTGAATAAATAACATTTAAAAACTTATAACTTCAGTTTAACAGTCTCAATGTGGCTTAACCACAGTTTTATAATAGCCTTGAATGCCGAAACTTGAGAGGCGGGTATGGTTACCACCGCCCCGGGAACCATTTGTCCCCAAGTTGTTCACTACATTTGTTGACTTAGCAGGGTGCCCGTGTTCATGGGGTTACCAGGGTTTGTTCAGGTCTTGGTCGCGGATACGACTGCCCATCAACTGTGTGTTGGGACGAATCGGGAGAGGTCGGATGAGGGAAACCTGTGAACTCTCCAATCGACTCATCCTACCTATCGCCTTGAACCGCAAAAAACTCACTGATATGAAATATTATTATTTTATTAAAAATCTGGTCAAATTAATCGTTTTACTGTTAAAAACTGGACTAGAAGCCTATAACAAATGATTTAACAAAATTTAAAAAAAAAAATAGTAAAAGTAAAGCACGAATTTGTTATGTGTTATGAAGACACGTGTTCTTCGAAATAATAATATTTTCGCATTTGGTCCATTATATTTATTCGGACAAGGTCACCTTTCGTTGAACACGTATATAGTAACATTATTATCATGTAGTCACATTTTGAAGATTATGTTCCATATTCACATTTTTAACAGTATCAGTCATATTTCCGCTACCCTTGGACACACTGACCCCCCAGGTTCCCCGCCCCCTCATACCCTTTCATTTCCCTATCTTCTTTCCTTAAAAAGAGCCTCAAAACAGCATCCTCAAAGATAACATAGTACCTGACGGAAATTATTTTGCCTCAGGACCTCTTGCTGTCTATATTGAAAGTAATCAATCACTCTTAAAAATAATTCTTTAAATTTAAAAAAAGATGTGAGGGGAGAAATTGCATTATAATAGAATAAGGAAAGTAGGGACGCCTGATGATGTGCCTTGTATGCATCGGGTCAAACAAATGTCCTACAAAATAGTAGCCCAAGGTTGAACAATATCAGAAGTTAGGTATAATATGATGTATTGGTAATTAACTATTGCTACTAACGGTGGTTAGGTAGACTAGCTTTGTTATATCATGTCCGTATTATTCCGAGATTAGTAAATCAAATTACCGCATTAGCGCTTAATTAGACAGAGGCATTATTTATAGATTATGAACTATTCTGGCCCCCAGCGAAAGTCATTGATATTCGGCAATAACAAATAGAAGACGAATATTCAAGTACATTCGTCAGCTTTCGAATTCAAAATAATTATAAAATTTTACTAACGGTGCGCCCTGTAATATATTGGTAAATTTTGTGTTATATAAAGAGTATGGGAGTAGAATAGACAGAAGAAACATGGTAAATCATGTTATTGAATACTGATATCTATGATATTTGATTAGCTAAGGTATTTTAAAAGTGACATTCACATTCGTCGTCAGTCGTCAGTATGTCAGTTATGGAAACCATATTTCTAACGAATATAAAACCAACTCTGGAATTCCACAGGGATCAAACCTATGACCTCTTCTCTTTATTTTATTCATTAACGACATTGGCAAGACCACTCAAAATATCTAAGTCCGGTTCATTCCATTCTTCTGCAGGGTAAATACTCTGAACTGAATAAATTAGCCTTTAAAATAGTGTTGAGAATCTCATGAAAGAAGTATTTCAAATGTCCCATACAAACTTGCAGAACGTATTTGTCCCACCTCGTTTGTATTACTAAAAATGAAGTGGTTGGGTGGTTGGTTTATTGGCACTACATTTCGTGTATGCAAAATTTTTGTACCAGAGCCGTGAGGTGAGACATTAATAATACATCTTGAATGAGAGCCTCCAACACTTCAGATCAAATATATTACTCTCGTCGTACTGGATCCTAAAACAATATAAAATCATAGCGGCGTAGCTATACCTAACATATGGGAGGGGGTTGACTAGAGATAGCAGGGGGTGGTGGTAAAAGTGTAGGTGGAATTTTTCTTTATTATGTGAATACCGCGCAAGAGTCCCAACTGCTCCTATTGTAGAAGGAAGGTGGTTGAGTTCGAAGAGGTGCGGGGTGAGTGGGGTGGTAATTATTATTATTATTATATAAACACAGCGCAAGAGTCCCAACTGATTCAACGGCATGGAGCCAGTTGTGAGACGCTGCACTATTCACACAACAATGTATGACGTTTATCATATTTAGTTTATGCAAGAATAAACATACCATCCAATCCCGTATTCAACCTTATTTCTAAAAGAATGCTCAATTTCAACACATTGCCGAAAAATATTTTTGGGCAAACATCTTTTAAGTTTTTCTCTGGAACTATACTTAATCCACCTATGTTGAAATATATTAACTTAAATGCACTTACAAGTTTACTCGTGGGAGATACCATGAACTTTTTTTATGCTCCGAAAGGGAGGGCTTCTGCCCAACGGAAAGCGATAATCAACAAAGCGACTCAACTGCTTAACAATTCTGCACTGACCGTCGACATTATCAACGTCACTTACAGAGAGCCACAAAACTTCTTTTAATGTGAAACTACACAAGATTCCCAACTGTTTGGAGCCAGTGAGGCTATGACAGAGGTGACATGTCAAGGAATAGTAAAGCTGCCCCCATGACCTTTTAGTAATAAGTAATATTTTCCGTAATATATTAGTGCATAACAGCTTTAGGGAGAACATGAATAAATAAATAAATAACTTTAATAAATTAAAAAGTATACTCTCAGCTCTTTCTGGAATGGTAGATACTGCCAGTAGCATCCTTGTAAAAGGTCATCATTCGCAATCAACATTTTGCAAGAAATGATTTTATATGTATTTTGGTTTCTTTTTTAGTTTGAATGCCGCACAACAGTCCCAACTGTCTGGAGCCAGTGATACCATGATATACCCAAATGAAGTATATTATGAGGCTGAAGGTAGTCTGGAAGGGAGGGATATGGAGACCTGGATATTCAGATCTGGTCAAAAAACACTAAAAAAGCCATTCCAAGCTACATTTAAATTTTAAATGGTGGTCTTACACAATGAAGATAGAGTATATTCCACCCTGGAACGTGCCACAAATATACTACTTTTATATATTATTTTAATTGAATACGTTGGGAAATTAAACAAATTTTTCATATGAAATTTACTTGCGCACGCCGGGTTTTGGAGCTCCGACCTCCAGATTGCTAGTTGAGAGTCATATCCCTCGACCGATTAGTATCTCTGAATAACCCACGCTTCCGCTTTACGCGAATGGCGTAAAAATGTTGTTCGGTTACACACGGAAAAAAAATCGAACTATCGACTATGCGTAAAGGTCCCCAATGTGTTTTTTTCTTGACTTGATTGTGCTTTGACTTAATAATAACAGTTAGAATAATTGTAAGAGTGGTTTTTACCATTGATTATGACCGATTCGGTTGCAGGTGTCCAAGGAATGCCATCCGTGAAATGAAAGCGGCGAGCGTTAGAGATTAATATCTAATTAGCCGATGATCGAGACAGATTATTGCTTCAAATGGCGGAATGTTACCCCACATTCTATACATTAATTAGTCTTGGCGCCAGGGTAATAGCCTGTGCTAACTTAATTAAACAAATTATTGTTGACATAATTACAAATATTGTGGAAAACTTCGACGTGCTTCAGAAAGGCACCGACAAACCAAGGCAACATAGAAGTAGGTATAATACGGTTACATCATTTTTTGATCGGACCATGTTTATTGACAAGTTTATTAAATACTAAAAGTTTTTAATGTAAATTATACTTCAATAGTGAGCAATCTCTGAAGATGGATGAATGGATTAGGAGTTGGACAAAGGTTGCCGACTTTACAGTCTTAATCTTCGCACTCCAAATAGATTATTCTAGGCACGAACACGTTGGAATTCGCTTTGGATCAGATGATGTCCTTGGCTGGGAAAAAGAAACAGAGTTCACTGGCGAATGAGATTGGCTACAAAGATTCAGAAAAACTCTAGAAATTTGCGGGAGACCTTTGTCCATATTGTCTACCTTCTGGACAGTGCACACTTGATTTCGAAAAGCTTGTATAATAGAGATAAGAATTTATTTATTAAAAATTTGGGGGAAGGTTTATTTATATCTATATAATGTAATATATGCGTTTACGGCATATTTACCATATTTGAGAACAAAAATTTTCATTTGGGATGATTGTTGATCGATAAAAGTGCATATCTCAAATTATAAATATCCATAAGAACTAAATAACAAATCTACGTTTTGGATCTATCCCACATAATAAAACAACGTTGTCATTTCATCCAGACTAATAATTTTTTTTGGATAAAAGCTGTAGTTTTTCTAGTAGAACGTACTTCTGCACAAATATCCGACTCTTGAGACCCGAACAGTTGATCCCAGGACAGTCTATTCCTTGGATACTTGATCCCTCGGACTAAGACTTAATCTCTCTAAGGATTTTTTCCGGTATACTTCCTCCCTGTTAACGTATGCGGAGAAAATACACTGTAGTATAACAAAAGTCGATATACACACACATATCTGCAGGCGTCTTAGGTGAAAATCCTTCAGAGAAATATTTTTGCTAACAATAATGTCTTGTCCCGTGTAAGATTATGCAGAGAAGATATACCTATAGCTGAATTAAAAATATATGAAATATTGATATGTGCGTTGGCTTAGTTGGGTCTGTATTGATATATTTACAGAACTAGAATAAAACCTTCACAGAACTTGAAAATCAACATTGGAATTTTAAGAATTGTTTATATTTTTTAAAACAACCCGTCCTCTGTGTCTCTGAAAGGACCTCATTGTCTCAGATAGGATGAAAAGCCGAAAAATCAAAAATTTACAAGTGTTAAAAATTTAGAAACTTACAACTAAAAAGTTTGTAATGGAACAAAAATTGGAAACTCTAATATATGTAACTATCCCGAACCAACTGAATATATAAATATAACATATTTTTCTACTCGCCAGTATAACTGCTCTGCATACCGTTTAGAAGACACTTAGATATTATGTTATACGTAGGTAGGTATATCTTATTTTCCGTAAGCCGACTGAACATATTATAAGTATTTTGTATTTTGTTATACTTCTTCGGGGACACGGCATTATTGTTGGCAAACATATTTTGTACAGTGGATTCCCACTTAAAATACATAAGAATATCGACTTTTGTTGCACGGCTGTAATTCCAGGGAGGATGAACAACAGAAATAATCCATTGAAGGATCAAGTTTCCGAAAGAGCAACTGGCAAAGGGATCAACTGTTCGGGGATCAACTGTCCGGAGGGATCAATGTCGGGGGATCAAAACGTCATGGAAACCAAATGTCTGCATTTTGTAAAAACTGTTAGCGTGTACAGTTTTACAGTTGTAGGTGTAATGTACATCAGTATGTATGACGTTCGTATTTGGTTCTATCGACAAACTATACAAAACATAGATACCCACACACACACGTTACCAACAAAGCAGCATACGTACATGCATCGACATGAAATTAATAATTTTAATCATGTTGTTTCCGATTGTTGTAATAATAATAATAATTATGATTCTCGAGTTGAGAAACAAACTGTGTGCGGTATCTACCTAGAAATGTGTGGCACGCGCATACTCACGACACATCGCGTGCTAATGGCATGACATATTCAATTCACTTTGAACTCTCCGGCCCAACTATATCCATGAAATATTCAACAAGCCCCAATCAATTTAAACAGTTTCCAACAATTGAATGAAACTGCCAGCACAGGCAGTTTGCTACTGTTCTCCGACACGATACTTAATAACGACGCCTATAAATTTATAATTTATGCATTTAATAGTGTTATCATGCAAATGTATGCACGTTTCGAGGTGTTAATAACCTTATCGGAAAATAACACTTTTATGAATGAATAGGGGAGTTATTTTGATGTTATTGTATTATGTTGTAAGATTATTGAAAAATAGTGTTAAAAAAAGACAAAATATGGGATGTCCAAGGTGAATATATGTGGAAGACAAAGCATGGATCAGATTTTTTTTCTCTGCATTATGCTTATGCTCACTGAAAAGTTTCCGGACGAAAATAAAAATTCGTCAAACTATTTTTGTTTCTTTGAAACCATAGTTAGGGATGTTTACTTTTATGAATAAATTTTTATTAAGTAGATTTTTATTAAATTACCTTGACCTTTAAAAACTTTTGAAAGTTATATCCATAAATGAAATATATCATTGAAAAATAAGATAATACTAATAAATCTAAATAAAACATGAAACAGAACAAGACACAGAAAAATTAAAACCTTAACGGGACGACTAGAGATTCTGTGTTCGATTCCCAGTTGAAACCGTTACCTGTTTATTTTTATGTGTGTTGTTCTGTTTCATGTTTCGTTAAGATTTATAAGTATTATCTTCTTCTTCAATGATAAAGTCTTTTGACTTTTTATAGGTCAATTGTCAAAACCTATTATTTATCAGTCAACTCTCAAGAATATACAAAATTAGGAACAAGAGAATCTTGGTCTAATATCGATTAAGATAAAAAGTATTGCACTTTTCTACAGCAACCAAAACTCGATTTCACATTTTTTTTAAATTCGTAAATCTCCAAAAGTATTGAAATTTTCGAAGTCTGTCTAGCTGGAACATATGGCATTTCATATGTCTGTAAATTTGTTTGTTACGTTCTGGTTCCGGTTCAGGATGATTGCCGTTTTAATGGCTAAATAAAGATTGTTTTATAAAATGGGATAAATAATATATTATTACGTATATTAATATAATATATAAAAAAGCTTAAATTTCAGTAGTCAAAAGAATTTTCTTTTTAGTCTTAAGTGTGTAAGCCAGTTTTAAATATTTTTTGGGCTTTTGATGCATTTCTGAAGGTAAAAAAATGGCTATCCGAAAAAATTACAGCTACATAACAATAACCACATTCAATATACTATAATTTATGATTTTACGATATATGTTTCAGAACCTAAAAAAATAAGTATTTTACTTGGTTGCGTTCAAAAACAGTTTTGAAGGTTTTTCTCAATTACCGAAGCAAAATCTCCCGGCAGACCGGAATAGACTTGATCGTATTTTAGATAAAATGTCCTACTTATGAGTTGATTCAATTGTTTTCTGAACGGTATCTGATCATCTTTGTTCTTGTATAAATTTAACATTGTTAAAATGATTCCACACCTTTGAAGTAAGTGTGTATTGAAATGATAATTGAGCAAGGTTTCACGGAAGCCTTGGTCAAAAGAAAATATTACATAATTTAAAAATATACATATTGCTTGGTTTATGGTAGTTCTTAATAAAATAATTATTCAGCAATAATTGTCTCGAGTTCCAAATCTTAATATATATATATATATCACGTGTCACTGTGTTCTTACACGCTAATCCCCGAAACCGCTCAACAGATTTAAATGATATTTTGAGAATGTGTATGGTTGGTTCCAGCTTGAAACATAAGATATTTTGGACTCCAAAGGTGGATAGGAAAACATTTTTAAATACAATTTTTCAACGTTTTTTTTTCAGCTTTATCATAAAAAAATACACGTATCCACAAATATTAACTTCTCTGAACTCCCCCCACCCCTCAATCTTTGCGATTTTAATTTGTCGTATTTCATTTTTATCTATACATATTGCCAAAAGAAGGATTGACAAAATTTTCGCCAAATCGCACTACATAAAATTAAAATTCATTAATGTAATTTAAAACGAAAATATTATTTATAATTGAGATTATTTACCTCATTTAATTTTTATCCAGTTTCAATTAAGAATTTGCATTATATTTGATAAACTTGAATATGAGATTAATAAAAAATTAAATACAAAATGTATATCGAAAATGTTTTCTATGGCAAGCTGTCACATTGTGAAAGACATATACTTCAAAGTAGTTTTAATTTATTTTCTCATTTTTACTTATTTTATATGGCACTGAACAATAATCACAATTTTCTGAAATGATCGATATAAATGAAACGTCAAAATAATATATACGATGGATGTGACTTGCACATGTATTCTGTGTATGTCAAATGCATCAGATATCTAACAACATCGACAACAGATAAAAGGCGGTCTAAATAAAATTAGGTCTTTATAAAATGCGGTATACATAGAAGGCAGTCTGCGACGGCAGGACAACGTCTGCCCGAACCTACTAGTTCATTAATAAATATGCCTACTAATTTTGGTTGTGGAGATATTTTAATGAATTCTAGAACGGATTTCTTTCGAATGTGAGTGTCATTTAAAAAACTGCAACAACTTGTTTGAATATATTCAGCTAAGCGATAAAGTACCTACCTATCTATATAATATGTGAAAAGAAAATTATTTTATTTGTCATTTTCAAAAACGGAACCGATTTGTTGATAATTCAGTAATTAATAAAAGCAAAATTTAAAACACTTTTCATCATGATTGCATGATGTTTTTTTTTCATAATAAGGAACATGAGTGAAAAATAAAATGGCCTAGTGGCACTTAAACCGCTACCACACTTGCTACAAACAATTTCAAAAGAATTTAAGATTCTTAGAAATTTGGCAAAATATTAAAATTGGTTTATTAATTGGTTTTTCTTTCCGACCGAGTACATGTAGGTATGACGTCACGTGTATCCCGTCAGATTTAGATAGTTTTGGCGGGCTTTGAAAAATGCAAATTTTGAAAATTATTTTAAGCATTAAATCGACCTTTATAAAACAAATACTGTTATTTAAGTGAGAAGTTGAGTAAAATTAAATTCCAATAGACTTCCAATTAGATGCATTATTACCGCCATACATCAGTGTATCATAATTAACATGTTGTAGTATATATATATATATTTTAGTCCATTAGCATCGCTCTTTGTTAATAAATAATTAATAAAAAATGTTCATGTAACTTTATAATAACGTACCACAGTATTTAAAAATGCATGATGCACGTACCTTCTGGTAAAATTAATGAACTAACGAGAAATATTTTCATTGTCTTGAGTTCGAAAAATCTTGCAAGCTGCAGTAAAAACATCCACAAAAGTTAAAGAACAATGTGTTTAAATTATTGATAATAATTGCTCATTGTGAAAATCACCCTATTCACAAGATGTCGTATTGTAATGCTACATGAATGGGCAATATACCTACTACCTACCTTCTGGTTTAAATCAACCGGCGATCAGAGGTTAGGAATAAAATTATATGCATAGAAAACGCGTGAGTTTAAAAAACGGAAAACTGGCACACATACAAAAATAAAAACAAGAGTTTAATAATAATAATTGTTCAGTTTCTGTTGTCGGCGTCGGTACTAACGAGAAAAGTGAGGCAGCGGTACCGGGTAGTCCGTGAGAATCGGTCCGCGGCCTTGCCAAGCTTCCACCCATTGTATATAGTACGGTCGGATTGACATTACAATGTGCAGCGTAACATTAGCGACTTTTCTTGCACAACCGTTGCACGGCGCGCTGTAGGTTGTGCTCTCGTTTTCTGTGCCACTTGAACTATATTTCTTCTGAAGAGCGTGAGGCACGCGCCGGTGGCTCCCTTATGTAACTGTTGTGAGAGTGCATTTTGTGTGCATGACGTCACTGTGCAGATTCTGCTCTCGTTTCAATGTCATTAAACAAGTGCGATGTACGCGCTTACGAAACAAGAATAGTTTGAGTGCATTCAGTCAGAGATCTAGGAGGTTTTGATTCCGTCCGTGCGTGTGACGTCACAGTGCAGAGCCTGATTTAGTTTCTGGGCCCTTTAATAATGGCTTCCTTACGTAACTCTTATGAGAGTGAATTTGGCGCGTGCATGGCGTCACTCTGATGCTTTAATAGTACATAACTGTCTTCCATAAAATGTCTTCCATATCACCAGCAGAGAGGCTGAAGAGCGCAAAAGATCTTGTAAAAGTTTGTAGCAAAACTTTAATTTCTAACATTTTGTCAAAGGAGCAAAAGACCTCCCTTTCTGAGGCAATGACAGAAATGTTGAAACACATTGAGGCATTGGTCCTAGAATACAAGCCACCAACATCTAAAGATGATGAGGGACTCGAAAAATTATTCCGATCATTATCTAAAATTGAAAAAACGTTGAAGATCTTAAATTAAATATGGTATCTAAGTCGTATGCTGAAATTACGAGAAATAATATAATTCATGAAGAACCAACAAAATGCAAGAAACACGAACCGATCGTCATTATAAAGCCGAAAGATAAAGATCAAAAAAATACGGTTACAAAGGATGAAATAAAACAAAACATTGATCCTGTTAATTTTGGTGTCACCGGAATTAGAAACTTTAAACAAGGGGCAGTAATAGTAGAGTGTAACGATGTTGCTGCAACAAAAAAGATGGAAGAACAAATAATATCAAAAATGGGAAAAAATTATGATGTGAATACACCAAAACCTAAGAATCCCAAACTTAAAATTATTGGTTTATCGGATAAATACACTCCGGAAGAAATTGTATCCAAAATTAAGATGCAAAATGATTACCTTGAAACACTTGATAGTAAAATTGATATTAAATTTATAAAAGAAATTAAAACCAAACGAGGAGACATTAACTACACCATTTTCATGGAAGTTGATGGTAAAACATACAATAGAATGTTACAAGAAGGAAAAGTAAATATTGGTTGGGATAGATGTCGGGTGTTCGACAACATCTCACTTCTAAAATGTTACAAGTGCAAAGGCTACATGCACAAGGCACAAGACTGCAGAAGTGAAAAAGCATGCACTCGATGTTCCGGAACACATGACAACGACAACGAATGCTGTCAAAGAGACATCCAATGCATTAACTGAAAAAAATTAATGATCGATTAAAATTACAACTGCCAACTGACCATTTTGCTTGGAGTGATGAATGTTCAGTGCACGTGAGAAAAGTTGAAGCGGAAAAAAAGAAAAATGATTTTTTATGTCACTAAAGACCTGCTCTAAGGTAAACAGTAACATAAAAATATTTTCGAACAACAAATTAGAAACCGAAGAGATCTTGTACTTTAATATACAAAGCTTGCCTGCACACCATGAAGAGTTACAAATTTTACTCGAAGAACGAAAACCTCAAATGATCATGCTCAGTGAAACGCATGTCACAGAAGAAATAGAAGAAGTTGAAATAAAATTTACGAACTATAAGGTAATAAGATGTAATTCGAATAGTCGGCATACAGGCGGAGTAATAATGTTACTGAAAGATAATATAAATTTTGAAACAATTTCTAACGAAAATCACAAAAAATGTACCTGGATCTTATCAATAAAAATTAAGAAAGGATTTAGACCAGGAGTATACTGCGTAATTTATCACTCCCCAAATGCCAGTAAAAGTGACTTTATAAATTATTTTGAAAACTGGTGTTCAAATTTTTTAAAAGAAACTGATCTCAATATAATTATTGGAGACTTTAATATAAACATGAAATGCGAAACAGATTTTTATACAAAGAAAATGAAAAGCATCATCAACATTACAGGAATGAAACAGTTGGTCAAAGAATACACTAGGATAACACAATCAACCTGTACACTCATAGATCTTGTTTTATCAAATGATTATGAACTAAATGTAAAAATATTAGATACACCTAAAATAACAGATCATAGCATCATTAATATAGTGATGGCAAAAAATAAAAACATCAAAAATATCGAAAAAGTTATTAAAAGAAGAAACCTGAAAATATACGATAAGAGTAAAATGATTCAAGAATTATTGATTCAAGATTGGAAAGATGTAAATAACTTAGATTTTCACAAAAAAAGGTGAAACTATAATAACCAATATGACTGATGCAATAAATAAAATAATGCCTGAACAACGTATAGTAATTAAAACCAATAATCAATAGTATTCCAAAAAACTAAGACAAATGCAATATGAACGAGATACTTCTTATAAAATAGCAAAAATTACAAAGGATAACGAACATTGGAATAGATTTAAAACAATTCGAAACAAGTACTCAAAACTTATAAAGGATACAAAAATGAACATTTCATCAACAAAATTCAACGGGAAAGGGGAGATCCAACGAAAATGTGGAAAACACTCAAGTCAATGATGAAAAATAAATGTGAAGATGTGGAAAAAGATATCATATTCCCATCCGAATTGGATGGCGAAAACAACATGGCTGATAAGTTTAATAAATATTTTGTGACAAGTATAGAAGAAATTAACAAAAATATCCCAATCCTAGAAGAAGAAGAAATTTTCAATTTTGAAGAAAAAACTTGCGAATTAAAGTTTAAGAAAATAGACGGCCAGAAACTCCAAAGAATACTGTCCAAAATCAAATCAAAGCCCAGCAAAGATGGGATCACTATTCAAATATTAGAACATGCATTACCTGTAATAGGAGAAGAGTTTCTTAGTTTAATAAACGAATCGTTAGAAACAGGGAAGTTTCCTGAATCACGGAAAACGTCTATGGTGATACCGATTCCAAAGATTTCGAACACAAAAAAATGTGAAGACTTTCGACCTGTAAATATGTTACCAAAATATGAGCAAGTGATGGAATACATAATTAAATCTCAACTTGAAGAATACTTGGAAAATAATAGCATCCTTTGTGACGAACAATCTGGATTTAGGAACAATAATTCATGTGAAACAGCGTTAAATTTAGTAATTGATGATTGGAAGGAAGATATAGATAAAGAATTGCATATTGTTGCGGTGTTTTTAGATTTTCAGAGAGCTTTTGAAACAATAGATAGAAAAAGAGTTATTAAAAAAATATGGAATAAAAGGGAAAGAACTGGAATGGTTTAAAAACTACTTAAGCAACAGACAACAAACAACAAAGATAAAAAACAATATATCAAATCCTATTGAAAATAAGCTGGGTGTACCGCAAGGATCTGTATTGGGTCCGATATTGTGTATACTCTACATAAATGATATGGTAAAAATATTAAAACATTGCAAAATAAGACTGTTTGCAGACGACGCACTAATTTATATTGCAGAAGATAATTATGAGAAAGCAATCAAAAAGATAAATAGTGACTTAGAAACATTGTCAAAATGGCTCAAACTAAATAAATTAAAACTAAATGTAAATAAGACAAAATACATGCATATAGGCAGAACAAATACACATGAGGAACCAAATGTTTCTATAAATGGAGAAATCATAAAAAAAGTGGAAGAAATTAAATATCTAGGTGTTATTATAGACTCAAAATTGAACTTCTCAAAAAATGCAGACTATACAATTAAAAAAATTGCAAAAAAAATATCATTTCTTGGTAGAATCAGAAACAAAGTAAATAAAGAAACATGCCAGATAATATACAATACAATTATATCACCACACTTTAATTACTGTTCAAGTATTCTTTTTCTCTTCAATAAAGAGAAAAAGAAAAAAATGCAAATACTTCAAAATAAAGCAATGCGAATAATACTTAAGCGCAACATATACACACGGATAAGAGACATGTTAAAGGAGCTGAATATTTTGACGGCGAAGCAAACTGTGTATTTGAATGTACTTATTTTTATACATAAAATTAACTTAGGGATGATGTCTAAGGAACTGAAAAGAAAAATAAATTACAATAACGAGATACACGGACACGGGACGAGAAATTCTAAGCAAATTAGATTGCCAACAAGAAAAAAAACAAGCACCCAAGAATCTATATATATAATAAATATATCTTATCTATCTCAATTATTAATGTTTCTTTCTTTGTGACTTTATTGAAATATTTAAAGAAAGATTATGTTTGCCAAACAATGTACATGTTTATATGTTTATAAAACTATTAGCACACACGAAGATGTGAGCTGACTTAAGATTAATAAATAAAAAATAACTGCTGATTCGGTACAATTTGCAAGTGCGCCCCTCTATTGAATTTGGCAGCCAACCCTCGTCTGTATCCCCAAAATACTTAAAACCCCTTAACTCCGTGCAGAAACGGGCACCCTGTTTGATATATTCCTTTTTTATTTTTATTTTAAAATAATCTTAAAAATCCGATTTTAATCTCGAGGGCACATGTGGAAATGTTGTCTTTCTACACGGAGAAAACATACTGATATGAAATATTGTCAATTTATTAAAAATCAGAAAATTATTAATTTTCCTGTTAAAAACGGGACTAGGGACCTATAACAAATAAAATGACAAATTTCATAAAAAAAACTATCAGTAAAGCACAAAGATATTAGAAGAACGAGATGTGCTATGAGCAGTTCATACTGTGTGGAATTGTTATGCCCAGTGTCGCCGGTTTTGTTCACCAATACTACTGCACACCTTCGCTTACGCCAAGTTATCCGCACTAATACAGAGAACAGATTTCTGTGCGTACACGTCCCGATAGTATTCAAAGTACCCTAATTAGGTAGTACTCTGCCTACGGTCCGGCGGCCAACATAGCATATCTCGTTCTTCTAATATCTTTGGTAAAGCACGAATATATATGAGGATGTCTGAAGATGTGTACTTCAAAATAATAATATTTTCGCATTTCGTCCATAATACCGGTCAATTGCTTAAAACACGTGTTTAGATATACCCTTAATGACAAATATTTTATTTTATACTAAGAATCCTGATAAAAAATCCGTACTCATTTTTCTCAGAGTACTTGTATTAAAATATAGGAGCTCTGAAGAACTAGCGTCATTGATCCCTTCGGCGCCGGTGCATGGTCGGGAAACACACCAAACACGTGCCCAACATTCGTAGGTACATGGTTGATATTTTTGTCTCGTGGGGACGGGTTATTTTTAACACTCGAAAGTCAAACGATTTGCTGCCTTATGTCTTACCTCAAAAAAGCTTTCCACACAACAACTCCAAAGATGACATAGGCCTTAAAATAAATTCTTTTCCCGAGGGCATGTGTGGATTTAAAAACAAAAATAGTGTCTAGTCTTGTTTCAATGACCTTATTAGATTACATAGTGCGTTGATGCGCCGACAAGTAGCCGGTAATATTTGTCACGTAAATGTTGTGCTTACAATAATTTCGACGAGAGTAGAGTGCATTTTGTGGTGCGAGTGGCTCCATATTCCAAAACCCTTTTGTGTTATCATTTGAATGTCAAATAATTATAAGCCATAATTATTTGTTATCCTTTATGCCATGCATAAAACTTTGTCTTATAAACATTAGTTTATCATTAATAAAAAATAATAATTTGAATGTCAAATGAAAAGTGATTAGTACGCACCGATGGATTCATTGTGTAACTTTTCTTGGAGTATATTTAGTACGTGCAGGACGCCAGGAGTCATCTTAAAAGATTGAAAGCGTGTTTGTGTCTTGCATTTTTTCCAGCTTTTCAGGTTCGGCGAGATCTTACATTACCCAATTATCTAAATAGGTTCAAGAGTACGAATTCATGAGACGCGTACTTATGTTCCTCATTTCGCAAAGCCTCGACGCTTTTATCAAGGGACTATAGCAAGAGTACATAGTGCGTGCACGTGGCCACTTTGAGAAGAGTACTGTCTCGTTATAAATACCTAATCGTTATCAGTGTTACTTGAACTACATTATTTGATCTGAAGTATTACAAGAGCGTGAAGCACGCTGTGTTTTTATGCAACTCAGGTAATTACGATAACAGTAGCAACAAGAATAGAATTTAAGTGTTCACTTGACATTACTGACCGCACGAAGTTTAGAGATGGTATTATTTTCCTGATAAAATCTGTCAGCTGATAATTGAACGATAAGGATAATTTGGATGATATTATTTGAAAATATTTTGAATTTAAATGCATGTTGTTTAATTGCATTATTTAAGTTATATCAGTTTGTTTAAGTTATCTCAATTATTCATTTGGGAGGCCGGTAGGTAAAGGTACAGTCGCCTCGGAACCATTGATTGGACAGTCAAAATTTCTGTCATAGGTCTCCTCAATAGGATCGCCAAGTTTGGTGATTTAGCAGGAGTTCCCGGGTTAAGATTTGTCAAGGTCGTGGCGGTGGATGCATCTGCCTACGAGCCATAAATATGCCCAGTTGCCCTAAGAAAAATTATTTTCCTGAGGTCCTCCTGTGTGGAGTTATTGTAAAAAATACTACTGTTGTTAGATTTGAGTTTTAATTGTTGTTATTAAAGGAAAAAACTACCTCACTTATAATAATTTAATATTTTTCATTTTCCAAACACCAACATTTTTATTTTACGTTTTTCAGAATTAACTAAAAAATAATAAAAAGTCTCACATTTTAATCTAAATAAACTGAAAAACCTCACATATTTGCATATGTGGGGATAGGCAATATACCATAGAAAAAAAGAACACAAGAACTGAGGACGTGTTTCGTAAGGCACTTCTAGTGTTATTCTTTATTCAATGCTATGGAATTGGACAAACATATTCGATGTGCCTATGTGTTATGTTTACGTATTAAGTCGGTTCTTATTACGATAACCTTAGCTAGTTAACCATAGCATAACCTTTACATACGGTGATTGTTCCTCTTCATCTCTTCCAGAGAACTGGTCTGCAAATCACCCCTAAAGATTGCCCCCATCAGATTCTTGCAAATGTGCAGTATCTCAAACGTGCAACTAAAAGTTCATCACGGGGCAATTTGCTGATCCGCGCTATGAACGCCCGGCCCGACAGCCTGCATTGTAATGACGTTACAAAAAGCCAAAGTACACAAAGATAAAATAATTTTATTATGCAAAATAAACAATGCATAGTTAGAACGGAACGGGAACATAATTATGCGAGATTAGGCGCAAGCTCAAATTGCCTGTAATATTGAATATACTTGGGTCACGAACTTTTGTATTGTGTGTTGTAGCATATTGTGCCGTACGTTCTAGCGCAGTTTCCCTTTTTACCGATTCGGCCCATTGTTATCACGCAATACGTGAAAACGAGGTCCTTAAGCACGTGTGAAGAAATGCTTTTTGTTCGCCGCGATTCAATGGAAAATCCGCCGGGCACAATATTTTTAATGGCGACCTGATTAGTTTTTCGAATAAAGTATTTTTCTTGTCGCATTGTATTTACAATAATAAAATGATTGTGCGTTCGCGAAGATAATTCATGTCTGTGGGTGTACATTTTACTTACATGTACACACGTTAAATCACATTAATTAGCTGACACGTTGGTCACAAAAAAAGTTTACGCAATTCGGATGATTCAAAATACTCGCTGTTGAGAATGCGTCGTTTGTTAACTTGAAATTCAAGATATTTATCTTTTGACATGCGTGGTCAAATTGCTTTGAAAAAAAAATAATGATTGCGTTTTGTGGACAGTTAACTATTACATAAAAATTGTTTTAAATTTATCGGCATAATGTTGGGATAATAATACAAAGCAGAGTAGAAGGGAAACTAGATATGTAATATAATTTGTATACCCTGGTGTAATGTGTTGGCGATTATTTTGATCTTAAAAATAGCTTCAGAAAAGACAAAAAAAACTTCTTAACAACTTGTGGTGATATGTAAGTAATATACATTTAAAAAAAACATGAAAAAGGTTAACGGATTTTTCAGACTCTACGTTACGATTTTATTCACGTGAACGGTAACACCATTGGTCTTTCGTATGTAAAATTATACGCGGTGCATTTTATTGTACCAAAGTATGCATTATTATATGAAGTAATTTGGCACCGTTAGTTGATAGAGATATAAAATTAGTAATAACTTTATTACAATTGCGCCTCAAGTCTATCAATCCGCCTCATCTCGGTTTGCTTTCATCATTGAAGATAGGCGTATCTACATAACGACTACAACAATCAGGCTTACTCAAATCATCAAAACAGGGGGCTTTATAAATACAAGCAGAAGAAAAAAGGTAATAATTAGATTTTTTATTAACTACTTCCATTTTATGGAGAAAAACAAATAGAGCTGTAGTGCCCCGATACAAGCCTTTAAGCCGAGAGGCATTTATTTATCCGGCACCTGAATTGAAACACCGTCTCTTAAAAGACTACAATACTCGTACGAGCTCGTCTTATAAAATTACTAAAGTCAACACAGTTTTAATAGATTTATGTGTTAATTTTGATGATGTCTTCCCCCAAGTGCTTCTTCTTAATAATTTAAGTTACAAAAACTACTCCCAATGAAGTAACTAGCAGTTCTGTGAATATTAGAACTCGCGTAATGCTGATTAATCCGATTTGACAGTGCGTAACGCTCGTGTGCACTCTGGTGACGTAAAAAGGTACTATCCAACACGGCTATCATCTTGACGGGATTGACCGAACATGGAACACACAAACACATTTACAGACAGATAAAATGCAAAGCGCTCTATATAAAGAGGTAATTATTGAGAACTTATGTGTCGCTGTGCGAGTATACCTTCCACATATATATGAAATTCAATATTGTTTTCCTGTAAAGGGTTTGTAATCTATTCAAGACTACGGTTTACTACATTTTAGTACGTGTGTAGCTTCTCACAAGTCTTGACAGTTTTTCTTAGATTTTTTTGAAATGTTGAATTAACTTAACAATAAACAACATTCAGCTATCATAATACGGTCGTGTGCTTAAATTGGTGGTCGCTAGATCTGATTAATATGCATACGAAAAATAGAAATGAATAATAAAAATCATGGACAAAATAACCGGAAATTTTCACAAAAATCGCGAAAACGAGATTTGTTTAGTTTTTAATTCGATTTACTGGGATAAATTTTGAAGGTCATACCTATCAATAATATATTTAATTATTGGAGAAGATAATACTGATAAAAGTTTAAAAGAGTCCCAGAAAATATTATTATGTTGGTGGGTATATAACCTTTAAACGTTATTCCAATAAATTGAATATTCATTGTAGACTTGTAGAAAAGTTAATAGATGTCAAAAAGAATAAAAATCGGATAGATAAATAATATCCCAGATACTACCTAGTTTACAAACAAATTTTTTTAAATTAAAAAAAAAATATATTTTCTTTTTATTTAACGGCAATTGTTTTTTTAAGTGGTGTAGTTTGTTTTCAGTCCTCCTCACTAGTTATTCCTGTTCCGAGGCGGACTGCAGGTTGTTGTATGTGTGTTGATCATGATTTCCTCTTTTTCTAATTTGTTGGTTCCCACAAAAAATAAAATAAATAAAGAAAAAGTATTTAGGTTTATTGTCTGTAGTTTGCGTTGGGGTTACTTAATAAATGTAATGATTTCCTCATCTTCATGTTTAGTTAGCCATAATTTGATGTCTTTTTTAAACTTTTCTATATCCATGGTGTTTTTAATTTCAATAGGGCATTTTATATTTTTAGCGTCGAAATAGTGGTTTTTCTGGCCGAAAGATGTATTTAATTTTGGAATGTTTGGTAGATTCGAGGATTTCGTCCTTGTAGTGTAGGTGTGTTGTTCAGCAATGTACTCATATTTTTCTTTAAAATTGAGTAGTGCATTTTTTGAGTACAGTTTTATAATGCTGAACACGTTAATTAAATTTAATTAAATTTCTTTTGATGGAGTTTTTATGGGTAATTTGAGGATTATTTTTACTATTACTTTTTGTGTTTTAACGAGCTGCGAAGGTTTGAGGTAGATCCCCATCCAATAATTCAATATTCCAGACTTGATTAGCAAAGAGCATAGTAGACTTTATATAGATCATTTTTATTTTTTATATTGCGTACGTTTCTAAAGTAGTACACGAGCATAGTAAGTTTCTTTGTAATGCTATTTATATGAGTGTCCCATCGAAGATTTTCATCGATTTCAACGCCGTGATATTTTATGTTTCTGGAGTGTGTTATGGTGGGGCAGTGACATGATTGCGTTAAGTTTTTTCCTTGACAATCATGTATTTTGAGAGCATAATCCTCAGTTGGTTGTCCTCTGGCCGTTATAAAAAATGTTCAGAATTTCGTTTTGTTGAAATTTAGTGTTAGTGAGTTTTGTTTAAGCGTGTAGAACTTTGCAATCATACAAAAATAGCAGCCAAAAGTGAAAAGGAAAATGGGACTATTAGATAAAAATAGCGAAAAATAATCAGGTCTCAATGGCTGAGTGGTTAAAAGCAATGTTCCAGTATTACAGAGATCCTGGGTTTGATTCCTAGTTGCGTCCGTTATCTTTTTGTGTTTTGTGTCATTCATTAGCACTTTTTTAATCAAAAAACAAAAATGGTTTTATAATTTGATTGGTATGCTTTATCTCAAAATCATCGCCATCGAGAGATTATTAGGGGTGCTGATTCACACCATATCCGGCTGACCCCAGCACTGGCTGAAGGAAGAAGGCACCACGGGTTCGATGAGAGCTTCTCCTCCCCTCGCCTTTGGCCGCGCCGAAACATAACCTCCGACCCCGGCATAGGCTGCGCGGTCCGGGCTACGGTTGTACGGTCGGCCAGCTCTACACTCTCCACTCTCCATGGCGCGCAATATGGAACGAATCTGTAATTAACGGTTGCATGGCCGAGGCAGTACGTGCGCCGTTCTCAAATCGCCCCGCACGTCAAAGCTGGGAACCACCTCGCAACAAATTTACAACAATACGGTTTACTCATTGATTTTTTTAAACTAATAGTTCTGTTAACTGCCTACCTCGCGTCCAAAAAAGTACGTTTCAATTTTCCTCTTAAATCATTAGACTTGTAAGTAGGCACATACCTGAATACTTAATTACAATGCATACATTTTATGTAACATTTAAAAAAAAAATTGCTAAAATTGTAGAATTTATAGCCTTTTGCGTAATAAGCGTGCAGCAGAATTCGACAAGTTTATCAAAATAACAAACAAGGAATTGTAAAATTTGTCCAAATAAACGTCACTATCTCAGTGACAATTATTATTTGAAACCTTCATCAAGCAGTCCAAATAAACACGACGTTTTCAAATTTGTCAAAATAATCTTTACTAAACTCTTGAAATAAAAACTGTAGGTCCATACAAATTTATAGACAAATAAAATGCAAAACGGTCGAATAAAAACTTTTTTTTTTGGTAATTAGAAATATTGCTGTTTACTGTAGGTGAGATGTTCAATGGGCTTTTTACCGTGGCGAGTGTGCCCGAACGAAATCTCTTCATTATCCTATCGCGCAGTTATCGCTTGGATTAATATTTTTTTATGATTTATTTAATCAGTTGTTTTGTTACATTTGTATTTTACAGTGTATTACAAAACTGATTAGTACTCAATTTGATTGTAAGAATCTCTCATTTTTACAATTTTTCAATAAACAAAGGCATTATCATTCATTTTTTTTGTTTTCTAACAAATAAATTTAAATAATTCATTGATACGATGCATTATACTAAAAATTGATCGTGTAGTCGCTGCATTAACCCATTGACAAGACCCCATTAAACCATTACCCTCTTTGCGATGATTGCTTACGGCGTATTTTTCGAGGGGGGTGCAAAAGATTCGTTCTTTTCAGAAATTTGCAAATCAGTTGACAGGCAAAATTATCAACAAAAAAACGTATTAACATTACTGAATAAAGTATGGTTTGCAGTTAGAGGTGGTAGTCGTGTTGGATACTACCTTTTTATACCGTCAGATTTCGCATGGGCGTGAATCTTACTGAAGAGCCGTCAAATCGGATAATCAATATTATGATACCTTACTGCATGAAGAATCTTTGAAAAGAAATTGTCATTAAGATATTGATATTTCTCTAGACATATTTTATAAGTTCTTATTTGAATTTCATAAAATATGAGTGGTTTACAAATTAAGTATTTATGTAACTACTTACAAATCTCATGATTTCAGAGGAAATAATGAAATAAAAAAAATAGAAACATTTTTGGACGCGAGATCTACTGTTCACAGAGTAACTAGTATAATCTCTTAGTTAATTGTATGATAGACGACCCATCACTTCGATAAAGCATAAGGTGTAAGCTATCGCATCTTGTAACAATATACCATCTCAATGTGCCTCTTCTAGGTAGTCTAAATAACCCAAAACTATATTGTTCCCACCTTGGGAATAAGCTTTCAGACTATTTGATCCATTTTTCCCCCACCATACATGGAATTGATTCCTTTTTGCTAATTCAACCTTTAGAAGTTGTGTTGGATAAGTAGGGATGGGGCCTCCATGTCCGCTATTCATTTCCAAAGCATTCAAATTTGACTTTGGAGTATGCACCAGTCGTGAGAATGCACTTTGCGCTTTGAAAAATAGCGTCAGCGCCACATTACGTTTGATGTATGAGATCATGCGACTTTTTGTACTCACCGGCGTGGTATGCAGATGGTATATGATCATCGTTTCGATGTCGAGATTTATGGGATTGTGGGAATTGTAAGTATTATTATCTGTAAAACTTGCCAAATAAGAAATGATTTGTTTTTTTCGTATCTATTATGAAGAAAATGTTACTTATTGTTTGGAAATTTACAAAATTCCAAATTAATATTAATTCATTATGCCTGCTAAACTGTTACACACCTGTCTGAGCTTTTGTTTCATGAAATGTGCACAGCTTGTCTTTCGTATGGAAAGTATTTTAGCTCTTAATTAGTCAACATCACGAGCAATTCAATATTAACGTAAAGAAATATTTAAAATTAGGCAATATTCCAAATAAAATGTCTTATTTTTAAATTGTTCATTACAAAAAAAAGATTCTGCTAAAATCGTAAAAAATCCGCTGAATATGACCTTCAACCTAATCTGATTGAGAGCTGAACTTTTTTATATTATAAGAAAAGAGATATAATTTATGTTGTACGATGACAAGTTTTTAGTAATTTTCTGAACAAGTTAAACTAGATAGTAGTTCTGGGAACACTAAGCAGTAGGCCTCGCGTCCAATGTTTTTAATTTTCTTTATTTAATAATTCAAACCAAAATCTCATCTGAAATCATAAGATTTGTAACTGGGTACTTAAATACGCATTAGCTTGATTATAAACTTCATATTTTAGGTATTTAAAAAAAATTAAAGTAAGAAATTACACAATTTGTCCAAAGAAACTTCTCTACCTCAATGACAATTATTTTTTAATCTTTCTTTAGGCAGGTACGAATCAACCATAATATTGTAAAAACATGAATAAAAAAGAAAAGATAAATAAAACAATTTCAGATTTGAAAATATGATCTTTACCGATTTATGAAAACGGCCACCATCTTGAAACGGAAATGGAACGTACAAAGAAATTTACACGAAGACGAAATGCAGCGGTCAACATATTACAGGTCGATGTTTCACCGAATATTTTATTTTGCGTAATAAAATAATTAAATAATATTTTTTTTGCATAATTAAAAGGCCAATTACCGGTTTTTATTAGAGGATGCATTGTTTTAGGTAAATTGATGATTTAGGAAATTCAAAAATATTTTTTAACTGCTCTAATTATGTAAGTACCGTACAATTCTAATTTATTTCAATCTTAAATGTTGATACAAATAATTATTGGGCATTGAAAAAGCAATTAATCGCTGTAATTTTCCTTATAATTAATAAAAAGCCGCACACCTACCACAAAGTTCGAAAGCTCCAGAAAAAAGGCGGATACTAACAAATTTATTTTATATACCCCGTGTCGCCTTAATTAAGATAGAGTGTATTGGCAACAGTAACACCCATAATAATACAAAAATCACAGTAATTATCCATCGTAATTATAACTCTTAGTACAGCCGAAAAGAGCGTGGATCGTGAATGTTAAAATTCAATAGATTACCTAAGCTTGATTTAACTAATTAAAGTATCGTACACTATTAAAAAAAATCAGAACACTATGTTCAAATATAAGGGGCACTTTCAACAACACTGCAAAAAATATCATGAGTTATGGTATAGCACATTTTTAAAAAGTGGTTTTGTTTTGCTTACCTTTTTATCGAGTTAATTTCAATGTAGTTGCATTAAAAGCACGTATTAGGAAGAACATGCACGATGAATCACAAAACCGTATCATATTTGGGATCGATATATAAATTAAATTAATATAAATATTTTTTATCGTTGAAATCCCAACACAAATTTCTCACTTCGGACCAAGAACGTGCTCTATTAGTTGTTATTGCCTGAGATTCTAATCAAAACCACGATACTATTTGGAGGCGTTACCGATATTCAGCTTTTATGGTCGGTCAGATTAATTAAGCCATTTCTTCTTTCCTTGTACTGCATGGGAGATCATCGGGAAGTTTAGCTGTTAATTCCGAGCTTTTAAGTCTTATATATCTTATTTATAAACCGAATTACTTTGCTGATAAAGCTAATGTGTATCAATACGTTGAAAGTTCAAGTACTTGCATTGTGTCGGCCTTTGAAACTCATCTGTGCGCTTTACGTAGCTCACGTACGTAAACCTAGGTGGTCTTAGCCACCAACGAATTTTAACATGCAACTACCTTTATAAGCAGGTAACATTAGAAAATAACCAACATTTTTCAGTAACATGGCTTAGTTGTATATTAATAATATTATTGACTCAGGGAAGTCATGTTTGTTACGTTTCGGTTCCGGTTCAAGATGGTAGTCGTATTGAATACTACCTTTTTATCCCACAAGAGTTTTGCCGTTGAGATGGTGAGATTTATTTAGACAAATATTGTATATTTCTTTATTTGTATGAACGTATTACAAAAATCTGATTTTAGAGGGATTCCTCGGGAAGTTACTAATTCATCGTCTAGAAAAAATAAAATCTGGTGCTTACCGCTAATTTTATAGTTGAAAAAACGTTTTATAAAATTTTCAATTTTACATAAAATATTTTAATGGCGGGGTCCAGATTTTGATAATCTTAAATAGAAATAAGATTGTAGGTTTTAGTAATACGTTGATCAGAAATAATTAAAATCTGAGCGTCGAGCAAACCCCCTTTGCTAGAGTCATATGTCGCCTTGTTCAGTGATTTTAGAGGTGTCGTAAGGAATATTAAATTATATGCTGCGTACTTAATTTCTTTATATTATTTTATTTCCTAATAGTCAATTATAATTATCATAATCAGTTGTATGTACTATTATTATTCGCAAGATATCGTTGCAAGGTGTGCTGGCAGTGTTTTGTGTGTGTTGATTCGGATCGATGTAATATGGTGTATGTTTGATAATTTACGGCGAGAAGGGATTGTGCAATATTAATTGCTAGACTCGAGCAGAGCTCACGGAGACACCTGGGTCAAGGGGCGCGGGCCTAAGCATTGCCACGTTTTTCAATGAAGGCTTCGTCACAATCAAACCCAGACGGGAAACCATTCACTTGTGAAAATTTTTGGCATAACAAAATATGGCACAATAAACGATAAAATAAAAAAAATAAAGATTTTTAAAAATTTATTACCTACTCAGGCTTTTTGTGTTTATTTCACAAATTCCAGGTAGACTTTTTCTAGTTTAATTTTGTTTTTGATTTTTTTTCTTTTGTTCTATTTTTTCTTGTTTTCTAGATTTCTTTTAGAGAACTGAATTACATACTTTTGTTTTAATAGGTAGATACTTTATATTGTATTGGTTTAAACAAAGTTTATCATTTAAAACAAACAGTAATTTTATATTCACCACGTTCAAAAAGGATCGCCATGTTTCAAAACCAATGGTTTCTTCATTAGAATAACGTATAATAAGTATAATGTACAAAGTTATTTTTATTATTTTAATTAAAACGGCTCCACAAAGTCATTTTGCAATTATTGAGTTAAACTATACTAAAGTAAACTATGTAAATTATGTTAATTTAATTCTATATGTAAAACACGTGATAATAATTATACCTAATAATAAATAAATATAAAAGTGAACTTTTTTGTTTTTTTTTATGCAGTAATACAATTTTTTTATGCAGGAATTATATTTATTTTTTACGCCACATCTCGGATCTATAAAAATAAGTTTATTTCTGAATAAAATTGTGAAAACAGTTATAATTTATGAACATATTTTTTAAAAACATTACTTTTGTAGATCAAATTTTTAAAAATGGAAAATATCCTGTATCAAATACCCTATAATATTAATAATACCTGCGACTTCTGAAATTTTCCATACATTATGATGGCAGGATGCTTTACTTGCGCCTCATGGCGGCTGATTTGCTCTTAAATATTTTAATGGATTTTTATGAATAAATTTAATAAATTATATATTATCCATACGACATTACGGTTTTTTTTGCTCATACACAAAAAAAATTAAAACAGCTATTCCGTCATTGATGGTTCGGAAAAGTAATAAAATACTTTTCAAGTGTACCTAGTAATGTTTTATATTTGAATATTATAAATATCAAAATATTTAGTAATAAATTCAGAACAAAAAAAATACCTACGTATTGAAAAACCCGGCCCAGGCATGCTTACCGTATGCGAATGTGTACTTGCTTTTAATTCTGAGTTCAATTCCTTGACCCGTGGACGCCCGTCGTCGCTCTATTCCCGGTTTGTTAAAACCGTACAACTTTGTTCTCCGAGATGATCATGATAAAATGTTTATCTAGATTAACGTCACAGTAACTTCATGCTGTTTTTAAATGCGGATGGCGGATTCTCGGCCGTGTGAAGCGCATGAACGCAAATGGGTGGGTGACTTGCAGACGTGACGCGAAATGGCACGAGATGTGGCACAAGATGTGGGGGTAAACGATCAAATTTCTCGAATTTGACGGAAGACTATTTATTGAGAAGAACCTGAATATTTTAGGCTTGCTCTTGTATTCGTTCTTATCATGAAATATTTTAGGAATAGTGCCAATCAACTAACCAAGTATTAATTTTTAATTCATACTCAGACGTCCGACATCTCAACTTGGACGTATGTACCTACACCAAACATCTTATTTTTCTTATGGTACGAGGCGGCATACTGGTACTAATAGTCGTACGATCATTCTCATCTGGGAGCCGTATCGGGGAAGCCGTAGCGGGTGAGCCGTACCGGTGAGAACAGTATTCTTATTGCTCATACGCTCTAGTTCACGGCTCTCGTTCAATTGCGCCGTCATTCAATTTTCCCACTCTTAAAAATTAGTTATGACCCATCGCTACTATTGTCAATATAAAATGATTATTTAAAAAGTTGATAAGTACTAGTATCGCAACAGGGGTTCAATCGAACATGATACTTAGTGCACTTTTATTTACGTTATAACATCGTTTCTACATTAATATTTTACAATGTTTTTTATATCATTGAACAATAAAAAAACGACATAACAAATTTTAACCAAATAAAAAAATACATTGCAGTATAATATAAGAAGTAGGTTAAACATGGAATGGGTATCAATACTAACAATAAGAGAAAGTGATGTTATTCAAATGTATTGCTTGTTATACTGCATATTTTAAACATAACTTGAACATAACAAAAACGTGAAAAAAATGATAGAACATTTAGAATATTCAAATTCTATGATCACTTATAATTTTTATCACTTTCTCACTAGTAAAAATAAGTCCTTTTTCTCAGTGGCGTTTAGCAAGAAGATCGCTATTGGATAATTAGAATTCCAATTGTGCAAGTGTAAATACTCTTTATATCGCTCTTGTGAAAGACCACCATTCAGATTTGAAACTTTGTTTAAAATAGCTCTGGTGACCAGATCTGAAAAGCAACGTACTCTCCACTTTTCCCGACTTATCTCCTTCCCCTCTCCACTACCTTTAGCCTCACAACTTAAACCAATTGTGGATGCCATATGATGCCATCTCATTGGCTCCAGACAGATTGGACTCTTGTGCGGAATACACATAAAAAATGAAGTCATGTTGATGATGACCACCGTTGTTGAATGTATCAGGCGGAATAAAGAAAAAAAAATCAAATGTATTTTATTTTATCTCCGTATCCCCCCGGAATCATCGAGCTTATTATTAAGGCGATGCACTACGTATTTTTTATTAATGCAAAATCATGTGTTTTTGGTTTGAAAATTTGGTCGCTTAGAAATGTTTCAGATGCTTTAAATAAATACCGCGAGTATAATATAGTTTAGCCTTTGAAATAACCGAGTAATTTTTACACACATCTTTTTATAAGCCCAGAAAAAAAAATTATAAGGCCTATGAAAACTGCTTTAAAGTTCAAAATTTCCTACTTACGAACCCATTTTCGGTTATTGTTTTATTGTATTTTTTATTTTATTTTTATTATTTATACCCGCTAAACTGCCAAAGCAGTTTGTAACCAGGTCAGTTTAACAATAGTAATATATTACTAAAGCATTAAATAATGTGGCAAATTAAGTTATTTATAAAATGATCGAAAAAATTTAAATATTTATGCCTGAGCATTCACAAAATAAAATAAAAGGCAATTTTTGGCAATGTTTTTTTCTTGCCTAAATCAAAACATCTGGATGGTGTTAAGCGGGAATTTAAGCCTTATCGCCATCTATGTAAAGAGTGTTGTTGATGGCGGCTCGATTCAAAATATTACACGACGTAGTGAATCGCTTTAACTAGATCTTTAATACACGTACTAAAGTAGATACTTCATGTCCACCCTCTTTTACTTCTTACATCATTTCCTGGTTCCACATCACAACATTTTCCAATTAATGCTGCCATAGTCCAACTGTTGTTAGGTACTAGAAAAAAATTTGTGATAAAGAAGTGTCAATAGAAAAATTTGCATTTCATGGATCGCGGCGAAAAATTCTCAAAGGATTCATAAAAAATTTGCGTCATTAATTCTGAAAGGATCGACATTGCCCTTCCGATATAAAATAGCTATGCTTGCATATTTCTTCATCAATAAAACTTAATGCACGGGATATACGTGTTTTCACACATAAAAGCACGCAACAAGATGCGTCCCGGAGATAGTGATGCGATTACCTGGCGCCACTACCGATGGAATATGTTAAGGAAATATCGACATCAGCTAAGTGTTATCTGTTGATTACACTTAAAGTGGACTTAATGAGCTAGCAAACATAGACAATAAATATCCTTTAAGGCAGAATTAAGAATTACCTACGCCCATTTATATCGATTTACCAGTTCAAGATACGCACAAATCCGAAAAATGACTTTCAAAGTTATAAGTACAAGGTACAGCAAAACAGATGTTTCCATATCAACAACACGTTCGGAGTGATAACTATCACACTATTGAGAGTTTTCTATTGAAGTACATGCCTACCTACGCACATTAAAGTGTGATAGCCTTATAATATTATTTTTTGGAAAGCTGCTGTGTAATCAATTTTTTACAGTTGAAAAGATTATTTTTATCGTAGAATAGGTGATCAACTGCCAAGATGGTAGATGGAGTACCCACGACCAAACCAAACCAGCCTCTCCCGATCTGGCACACCACGCAGTTGGTGGGCAGGCGCATCCTGAACACACCTTACCGGATGATAACGACAAGAGAGTAAACTCAATAAGTGAAGCTTATTTTAGTGATATTTGAGCAAGAAATCGAAAGGAATTTATCTTTTCGTTAGTATTTAGAAACTAAACAAACTTTGTGAAAAGTCAACAAATGCGTTACAAATATATTTTTTAATTATACAGGAAAGACTGAATGTACCTAACCAACCCAATTTCGTTTTCATATTTTCGTACAAAAGAGTGCATCTATATTGGAACCTCCAATGCAAACACATAAATAAAGATATTTATTTATTAAATACAATATTAGCGATTCTCAAGCGAAAATTTGAACAGAAAAATCATAAAAAATAAGGTCGCATCTAGGATTTGCACCCATGTGACCGTATTTTTTTCAGATTTTTTTTAAAATTATTACAATTTGAGGTTTTACTCATTAAATTATTCCAAAAAATAAATTCAAATATTTTATTGAATATTTTCTTCTATTTCTATCTTTTAAAAGCTATTTAAAAAATCAACAGGTGGAAATTTTTTAATACTTAATTAATAATTTAAAAAAAGCCAAAGGTGTTTTTAGTTGTAATAGTATAAAGGTGTCTATGGAATTACCCATTTCACAATTTATTATAATATACCTACCCACCCGTAGAGGAATCATAGGTCAGATATAATAAAGGTCAGGTAATTACAACCAGTCTTGTGGTCAATTATGATTACGTGATTCTAGTTTACACGTCAGTAAGACACATAACTAACTGTCTGTGGAATGGTTCATTTATTCACGTCTACAGACTCATTGAGATTTCTCAGTATCTACAAAGTACGTGCTTGAGTTTTGACCAGTAGATAAATTAGATTGGTTGAGTGTAAAAGCTCTATTTTTACAGTGAACTTACAACCCCACCAAAATACGGAAAACATTAGCAAAATATTTGTCAGAAGTGGTGGCATATAATAAATAAAATATATTATGGATGTGTTTTGTCACTGAACCTTGCGTCCATTATGTTTGATCGATATTTCATTCGTAGATGCAGGGAAAACCATTACATAATAATTATTTGCATTGTGTGAGTCTATTTAAATGGGATTTGTTTTCAGAATTATATGACTCGCTGGAAATAATTTATGATTTGTTTGTAATGATTATTTTACTATCATATTATATTGCTTTATAACAACCAACGTCACATCATAATCTGCTAATCAGAGCTGGATATATGAAAGGGGACGTACTTTTTCTAACCCTCTCAGACCATGTGAAATCCCTGTATTAGATAATACATACATAGATTTGAGGTTTTTTTCCTCACAAACAAAACTTTTCTGTTTTATATTTTCCAATTTCGAGTATATATATATATGTATTGTGGCTTTGCACTCTATTTTTTATTACATTTAAGCTACTAGTTTATACGATAGCTATTTTTACATTTTGAAAGATAATTTTTGTGTTTAATCTCAATCGAATTTTTTCGGACGGTTTGTTTCACGGAATTTGAAAAATTCACCAAATTTCAAAGATTATTTTAAAATTCTGTAAAGGTTCTCTTATTATATAATTACTAACCAGTTGCTTCACAAAACTGAAATCATATCTGAATTTGAATAGAACCTTCACTGAACTTGAAAATCAACTTCATAAATCGAACTTCGAAAAACGTCCAAAACTTCGAAATTTGACGAATTGTTCAAATTCAGTGAAACAACCCGCCCTTGATACCAACGCCATAAATAAACCATTTTCAATAAAGTACATTCAATACTTACAAGTATACTAGTAATGATTGAAAATATATTATTTTATATCCTTTTTGTACCTACATTCCGTACAGTTAAATAGATCCGCCAAAACTATTACTAACTTCATGTAATCTAGATTCAAGTGAGTGCTTGAAATGCTGATCCATGGCATTGTTACATTTAAAAATGATTTTGAACGAGTAGCTCTCGTACGTATATGAAATTCAATGAGGTTAAGTAAATCAGGTCTGTCTATACTGTCATTTACAATTTTGACCATAAATACTTTTAAGTCGTATATAATCTTTTGATCTTGAGAGTTTTAATATATTTAATTATCTCGCCATGTTTATGCTATCAATAATTAATTGATTTGTCAAATGACAAAAAAAAGAAAATATTTTTAGTGAGAAAGGGACAACAATCTATATCAAATTATTATAAGCATTAATTACTCGTTTGTTAGTTTTAAAGGAAATTTTAAAATGTTTGATTATTTTGTATGTAGCAATATTTTCTACGCTACTGAAAAAAAAACATTGAAAATTTTCAAATCACTCTACCAATTATCAAATATGTTCTACTATTGCTAGTTTTATTTGTAGTCTGATAGGGCCAAAGATTAAATGGTTCCGAAAAACTAAACCCTCATCTCTATCTATCTTTTTTTCATTTTTAAAAAAATATTTTTTAATGTTTTTTTATGCGAAAAATTTGGATGCTTTATTTTTTTATGTGATGATTTTTTTTTATCTTATAATAAGAGTTGATTTATATTTATCTTTACTTATGTACCTATGTAACAATCCTCAGACACGATCATAAAATATAATTATTGTAAAAGCCAAATTTTCAAATAATACAGGATAAAAAAAGATGCAATAAAAAAACCAAAAATGTTGTTATTCAGAAGTGATATACTATAAAATAATTGAAATATACTCATTACAGATAGGTATCGTGAAAGATATTAAATTGAATTTAAAGAGTTATTAAAAATAAATAACAAAAAATATAACCACGAATAAAATTTCAACATTAAAAGATATTCAAATAAGTTTCATTCTGTGTTTCAATTTATTTAGATATTATGATCCGTATAAAATGTGAACATATACATTTTTTACTGTTAATCTCTACAAAATACACGGTGAAAAACGGTTCGTTACTTGTCTATGAATTCTTTATGGTATTTAAAAATTATTTTCACTCTATTATGTTTATTTCATATTCAGTGACTCTATTATTACAAAGTACAACTGCGATTTTACAAGCTCTATAAATATGAAGACCTTGCCTCAAAACCTAAGGAAATAAAATTAACAACCCGCGTAAAATTCACTGATAAATTTGTTCCGAAAGAATTTGTGCAAAATTTGTCTACGGTTGATAAGTTTGCTTCAATTGTGTTAGCAGCAGTAGCAACTTCACGGGCAATTAGCCTTGTACCCGTTAACAAGCGCAGGAAAGACAATCATATGGTACTGCTAAAGTGTATTGTTGCAATTAACAGTCGGTTCAAATAAAAAGAAAAATACACCTTGTGAAATATGTCTATTAATAATTGAATATCCGTGAATTATGCTGTTTTACGCGCTCTTGATCAAACTGGTTCATCGTTTGTTTATGCATGTATGTACAACGTACGTTATTATTATTTATTACGTACGTAAGACACTTGAATTTTGCACAACAAATTGTGGCGTTGATGGTTAGATGGTCATTAAACATATCGCTGTATGAAAAACCACATTGCACTAATTACATTTTTATAGAACACGAGGATTTTTTGTTTTCAATTCTAGGAAGAGAGTGTACTCCATAAATTCTAGTTCAATGAGTCACAAGTCCACGGAATCAATGAAACTATGGTAATCTCAACTCTTGGGAATATTGTAAGGCTCTTGTTAGTGTGGGAGTAGAATTGAGAAATTGGGAAATACTTCTATTATAAGCTATTCTCTTCTGAGCACTGAATATATAATAATCCATTTTAGGCAAAGTTTTGTTTCTGAAAGGTGGTCGCTAATCAGAGCGATAAAGATTTTGGTAAAGTTGCAGATGTACCTATATAAATTATAAGTATTTTTTGTTTGTCCTCTCCAGGTTTTGAACCTGCCACCTCTAAGGAGTATCAGAATGTGCCCGAAACACTTTAACCAGTGCAGCGATTCCCGATTAAATTTAAAGTAAAAAAATAGGTGTCATTTTGCTGCACGATGACATTTTTTTCTATTAAAATAAAACTTTTTTTAGCGCATCACGGATACGGACTCCCTTTCGTTCCAGCAGCACCGTACAGACTTTACGGAGCGCGTATCACGTGATACGTTGCAACGTGTGATAGTAAAAATATTTTGTTCTGAATCTAAAAAAATGACATCTACATTTATTTAACTACAAATATGAGAAGATAATTGAACTTAAATAATTTTTGTGAAACTGTAAAATGTACATATTTTTAGTATATTTTTTGTTGCTATTGCAAGTATCTGAACAAATGATGTCTAGTCTACGCCTTTTATAAAAAAAAACCCAAGCTTCCAATTACAGATCAAATAAAAAAATCATAACGGTGGAACATAAGTCAAATGTATTATATTCACTAATGTATTTCTTTGTTTAGCATCCCTTATAAAATTGTGTTAGATTTAATCCATGTGTCCAATTGGATTACCACGTACGACCGAAGTGAATTGAATCACATTGCCCCCGAGCCGTTACAGTTCCTTTGTGAATTTTTGATTCCGGCGAATTCGTTACCCGCCGCCTAAAATTGAAACATCAAATAATTGTAAAGAAGTTAAAGACAACCGTGTCACGTGATTTGATAAACAAATAGATGGAATTATATGAATGGTTAAAACGTAACGACTTTATTGCAAACATTTTTTATCAATGAGCGATTATTTAGGCGTTCCAGCTTTAATGCGATTTTAGGTAGCACAAAAAATATCCTTTCTAAAGCAGTGCGGTCCTGAACGTAAGATATTCTAATTTATTAAATGATAAATATTAATAGCCTAATAAAGTGATTATTTTGGGAAACTATAATCTTTGAAGGAATCAGATGATGTACAGATTGCTCATTTGATCACTTTGAGAGACTAACATCGTGGAGGAGCGAGAGGATATGGAGGTTGATAGTGTTTGACCATTCGAAGCTGGTTATTTAAGATAACTTTCTTTTAGATTAGCTCTACGCAGGAAGTCCTGAGGAAAATAATTTCCCTCGGGGCCAATGCCATCTTTGGGGATGCTATATGGAGGGTCCTTTTAAGGAAAGCAAGGAGAAAAGGAAAAGCAAGTTCTGAGAAGGAAAGAAGTACACGGAGAAAAATCATCCTGTTAAAAAAGTGACAGCATGTCAACTTCCTGTTAAAATGTAATTAGAATATATCGAGAATACGTGTTCTTTTCCTAATACATATTCTGACGGAAGTGTCAGAATTTGAATATACTGATATTAGTATGATTACGTGTTCCGCCGTCCTCATAAAACATTTGCTTTATAAATTCAATTGTTTTGTGCCCGCAGTCCCATTTTTATCAGGAAAACAAATAATTTAACGAGTTTTTTAATAAATGAACAGTAAGTTTTCTCCGTGTATGAGGGGCGATAGGAATCTGGGGTTCAGTGTTTCTAGTAAAGACGGACGTAAGAATCCGTCACTCCTACCGAAGTGCAAGGCAATGGGTCGAGAGAGTCCTGTTGGAGAGGTCAAAAGGTCTACCTCGACAGTCTCTTCCGATCCGGCCGCATGCAGTAGATGGGCAGACGTATCTGTCGCGACCTAGACTAACCTCACACTATGAACACGGGCATCCCTGCTAAATCACCAAACCACTCGAGGTGACCTATGGCGGAGGTTTTGGTTATCCAGTAAATGGTTCCCGGGGCGGCGGTAGTCATACCCGCCTCCCAACTAAAATAACTAAAACCGTTAATCGCAAAGTTCCGAATTTTAAAGGACCCAGCTCTCTTATTAGAGCACTATTGAGAGAAGATTGCGCCCTGGAAAAGGCTGTACTACATTGCATAAGTTATATTTTATAATAATTCATTTTCTATTTCAAAAAATAGGCAAAATTTTCAATTGGCCGGTTTTCGGCCCCGCAATATTTGAACATCGAAATTTCGGACGTTGAATAGCACGGAGGTCGTAATTATTTTATCTTTGTTCAGGGAAATTCTCTCCGCCTATATATTGTTTGGTACTTTTGACTGGGCTCAATGTTTACCAACCAGTGGCATGGAGTCCAAAAAGCTAAAAAGTGGTAAACATTAGAAAAAAAATGTTAAGTGTGATGAATTTCTGATCCCAACGTATTTTTGTACCTTCATTTATTCAGTTGGTCACAACAATCAGCGGATGAATTATTGTGTATTTTCTTATTTGTATACACAATAATTATTCATACAGGAACTAACATACACAGCCTTACTGATAATAAAGCGATATACAGGGTTTTCCAATAAGAGGTGTTATTTTGATATTCGATCGTAAAAGATCAATGATTTCGTTGCTTGTGTGGCACGTAGCGCCGTCTTGTTGAAATAGGATAGAAAGGCTTTTCAACAATAACTCTTGGGTTTTCCGAGCCCCAGATGCAACAATTTTGCTTGTTGACGAAGCCACCGAGGTGGAAATAGGGCTCATCACTCAATATCGGAACTATGTATCCGACAAAACTTAAGCAATAGACAGCTTACTCTAAGGTCAGCAGATCTAGATGTTAGTAATCGTCTAATCGAACTTTCTAGGCCAAATCGAGCTGTTTACTATGATCGTTATTTAAGTGTAACGGGCCCTCTCATCTGGAATAGACTTCCCTCAGCTCTTACTAATCTCCAGGCTTTAAAAACAAAATTATTTGAAAAATCTTACCATTTATAAATTTTAACTTCTTTTCAATATTTTATAATAAGCCATATTCTAAAACTTCCGGTAATTGTTTGGTTTCGGTTGTCTCCTAATTGTACTTTTTTGTGAAAAGTGTACCTAAGTGTCTGCTCAGAAAATTCTCATTTCTGAGCACAAACTGCCTCCTGTTTTATATTAAGTTTTAGTTTTAATATTCGTGTTTTGTCCTGTCCTGCTGTTATTGTTATTCATCACTTTGTATAAACAGTGTATTTAGTGTTATAATATTAGATATGTATTGGGTAAGTGTAACGTATTGATGTTTACAGGTTATAGAATACTGGGCCCTTAATCTCCAGTATTCTATCGTGGATAGGGATCTGGTAATATCTCTATTAAAAGTCGTAGATTCTGATATACGGAGGTTGTTTTAATCGTAATATAATACACTGACAATACAAGTAACAACTAGCCTAAAGGCCGTCTAGCGAGAGAATGACTTCGCGCCAGCCGACGATGTCATACAAGGCCTGTAGTAGCGTTCGGTTATCTTCGGTAGAACCCGAAGCTACCCGAGCGCAAACACCAAACACTACAGTAAGGCACACAGTAAGAATAATTTTAAGAACCACTAATACTGAATTACCATTTTTTTAAAATTGTTTTACTAGTAGTTAAGCGCACTTGAAGTGAAATGACACTAATCTGCGGTATATAAATGCCATGTTATTATTATTATTAGATGATTTTGCATTTGATTCACTCAAGTGAATTTTAATAATTTCAATGCGTTGTTGAAGCATGTATCGTTCCATTTTTATTAATGGCGTAGTTTCTACTTGTCAAATGTCAAAAAATGACAGCTTCAAAAGTAACATCTTCCGAAATAGCGGGCTATTCAAAATAACACCTCTTATTGTATAGTAGGTAGGTATGCAACATATTATCAAAACTTTTATAACAATTCAAAAGTCAACAAATAATGTTCTTTCAAATAACATTGTAGAACTCAGTTTGAACATGTTTGTTTTTCCAAAACTATAATTTTAACCTTTTGCCATCCTTAGTTGTACGAGTAGGTCCACATTCACACAATGTAAAGTCATCGTGACCAAATGCTAGGCGGTAATAACTTACATGCACTATAAATACTAAATGCCTTCCTTACAATAATAATTGTGAGATATTATTTTACTCAATTCACTTGAGTGAGTCACTCCCAAGGCCACGGGAACTGTTGCGTGACGCCCACGCTAAACGAACAATGTTATGAAACGTTGTTCTTGCTGTGAGCGAAAACTGTCTCAGCGAAATCACTTATGTTTTGTGCCTGTTAGTTGTTGTGATATGTATGAGAAATTTGACGTAATGGTTCATGGTTTTGGTAATAGATACATAGTATTATGATTTTGCAACGTTTTGCGACCCTATAATAAATCTACCATGATTGCAGACATTAATTTATATACGGAGAAAAATGACCACTTCGAATTTATTAAAAATCTCTTCAAATTATTGGTAATATGGTTTAAAACGGAATTGCATTTCCTCATAAACTTTTAGTAAATTCTTAATATATCGGAATCGTTTTTTTGTTATTTGTTTTTGGGGTTTGTGGATGTGTTAACAACACATCTGCCCTGATGATGGACACTGCAATGCTGAAACGTTGGCTAAAGAAGGAGTTAGCGCAACACGGCATAACACCCCAAAAACAAATAGCAAAAATACTTTTGGCCGTGAAAATCTTAAATCATATTTATCGGAATCGTGTTCATGCACCTGCATTTGCCTTGATAATATATTATGACGAAACGCGAAAATATTAGGATTTTTATGAACACGTCTTGCGACATCATGATGATTCATTCGTATGTTACCAAAAGTTTAACAGGGAACCTATTAATTGTTTTGTTAAGGTCCTGCAATCCTGTTTTTAACCGGATAACGAATAATTTTAAGAGTTTCACAGTAAATAAGCAATACTCATTTTTCTCCGTGTGTATTTTATGGAACGCAAATACTCGTTATTGATTTAATAAGAGTAATAATAGTCTCTGTACAAAAAATAATAGAAATAATTTACAACATTTAACGCTCGAAATCTGTTTGAATGCCTCACTTTACACTCTTGATTTTTGAAATTTTCTGTCAGAACTTCCTTTGCATAGTGAGCTATAACGATGTTATCTTCGTAAGGGTTTCACTTACTCTTCTTGTATTTTCAAGTAAACCAAATTTTTTTAGCAAATTTATTATTTTATTTGTATTTTATTGAAACGAAGGGTCAATTTTCTTGGTAAATGTATAAAATTGGTTTGGTATTGTGTGTTCGGATAGTCTCGCAGCATAATATAATGGTGATCATACTGATCATAGACGTGAATCTCATTACTTCAATTAAGTTTTGTTTTTTAACCTACCATCTTTGATACCTATTAATGGACAGCTTAATCCGATAGATAAAAATTAATTAATTGATAAAAAAATGATTGTGATTATTTTTTGCGTTATTTTTGCGTTGCGTTCCCCCCTTTTTAGCCAAAGTTTTAGACAGCGTTACAGTATTCATTATCAAAGCAGATTGTGGTGAAGTGAATGTCCTTGTGGGTAAAATTTTATATTTCCCTTTTTTTTGATTTGGTAGTACCTTCAATAATTTTTAAACTTCTACTAAACATTGTATATTTAGTTTCGATAACAGTTTAAGAACATAAAAAACACACTGCTTATGATTTCATGGGAACTAGTTGTGCACACATGAACAAAAAGAAATTAAATGGAAAAATATGTGATAACAATACGTGCTGATTACTGTCCAAATAATTTATTAATTTCTTTATGCAAAGGACGTACCTAAACACCTATCGTTAATGAAAAATTAAATAAAAAATATTGTCATATAAGATTTTAATTTTATGATATTTGAATAACAAATAAATAACCAAGTGACTTCAAATACTCGTATATAAATATTTATATACTCGTGTATATTGCCAGCACCTAACAAAGAAGTAACGCACGTGGTTGTCAAAATTATTTTGCCCTTGAGGTGATTTTGCACAAAAATCAATTAAAAAAATACAAATCATCCAAATATTATTATTAATATTATTAAACGTGTTTCATTGAACTATCAAATTAAAAAAAAATAGTAAATTGTCTAATTTGTTGGATAAAAATAACATACACGGTAAATTCTCGAAGGCACTACTATCTCTCATAACGAAAGTACCAAACATTTAGTAGATTTTAGCGATATTTCAAGTTTTTACTCGTAAATGATAATTTTGATGATTTTCTTTACAACCATGCGGATAACAAAGGATGGGTTGTTTCATGTAAAGTCATATGAAAGTTCTGTTTTTATTTCAGTTCTGTGAAGTAATTGGCCCATAGCAAAATAAAAAACAGAACAAAAATAGATCTTTCAAAGAACTAGAAAATTAACTTTGAAATTCGAAAAATTGTTTAAATTCCGTGAAACAACTGTCCCTAAGCGGTGACAATTTTCCTCAACCATAATCGAAACATTGATAGAATAAATTACCAAGGAAATGTGAATAAATCGAAAAATAAAATGCAATTCGTCATAACTCCTGACTAACGTAAGAAAAAAGGTAAAAAAACAACAGTTCTTGCCGACTGAATTCAGTATTATGAGTTGATTTTTTTTTCGTTGGCGATCTGCAGTCTAGCTCGGGATTGATGACAAGTTCGACAATATCCGTAAAGCCTTTATCAATGTGTCTGTGCTAGGGGGCCTTGTAATTAAAGTACTTATCTATTTACATACCAACATGCTTCTGTTTGCCCGCAGCCGCAAGACAAATGAATGAATCAAGTAGATAAAAAATAACTTGCATTTCTATAAATCACCGCGGTCATTATGCAGTCATAGTCCGGCGGTCATGCCGCAGGATGCAGGTCTAAGATCACACGATGATACGGTACAATGGAATCGGCCAAGGATGAGTATGGCGTTAAAACGAGAACCACAAGAGTGGCAAAGTGGCATGTGGCAAATTTGATGATCATTTCCATGATGACTTTTATTAAGTGTTTGGAAACGGTTACATCAAACAGATGTAATCAAGTTGTGTAGAACTGTAAGACTTGGTGAAGTTAACTATGGTTTTGGTATACAACTTCACACGATAAAAGAGGTTTACAAGAACCTTACGTAAGATGAATAACTTAACCTAACCAACACAACAGTTGTCACTAGAGTCTTCATTTGGGGAATAGTGAGGCTGGAGGGAATGGAGAAGTTAAAGAGATTGGGAGAGAAGAAGGTTGGGAAGTAACTAGATATTCAGATCAGCTATCAAACCCTTAACCCTTCTACTGCCATTTCTACGAATTCTACGATAGTGTAACTACAGAATAACATGAATAGTATTTATTGTACCGAATATTTTTTATTATATGTACTTATATATTATATTTATTATGTTTGTATTCTGTACTATTGGACTTGGATTGTCTGAAAAAGCCCAACGGGCGTTCAATAAAAAAATAAATAAAATAATTTCAAGCAAAATTTTGATTCTGAACTGTGGTTTTCATCAGGGCGATAATGAAAGCATATTTTTTAAAAATTCTTGGAATGTTAAGAATTAGAAAATATTTTTGAAGAATCTTTTTTTGATGTCTTGTTTAACTTTGTAAATCTCTGCCTCGCTGAAGCTTTGACGTAAAACTGAATAGAATCGGACAAATTACAAGTGTGCTTTTGTATAATTGTTTATAAAAAAATGCTAAAATGAACACTGTTAAATTTTTACAGTCGTCGAATCATTTCGCAATCGGAATGTTTATTTTTAAAAATTTAACAAATTGCTTACAGGAACATATTAGATTTGTATGTGGAGTGCACAAGATCACATAAAAAATTGATTATAATTGCATGAAAAGCACTTCAATTGGAATCTTTACATAAGTAGATCTGTACCTATCACCTTGACCTACCGGAGTTTCGAACATTACTGAAATATTATTGTAAAAAAATATTATTTATTTTGAAAAACTCAATTAAATCATTAGTCATGAAAACACCTCTAACAAAGTAGGTACCCCTAGATATACGAAGACAAGGTGTTCTCAAACAAAGATAACACTAATATCCTGTTTTCAATCAAACAATTGAATTGGAATCGTATCAATTCTCATTTGGCTGGAGGCTGCTAATGGCTCGAGCACAGCGTTGTGTGAAGGACGTTCCCAATGCGGAATGGTTAGATGTTTGTTCTTGATATCTCGTCATGTGTAAAATTGCACACAGAATGCACAAAATTGCAGCGCTGCATCCCGTCATAGTCTTCTTGTGGGACGTTGACAGCAAAAGTGCTTCCTCTCGGATTAAAATTATAGTCACCATTGTTATATTTTTCTACGTTTTTTTTATTGTTTGAAGGTACTGTGATATATTTACTACTTCATTACTTTACAATGCACAATAAATATTTAGGTTTAGATATAAAATACATAAGTCTATATTTAAGAAGTTAACTAAGTTTCACTTGTTATGCATAATTTTCGCACTTATTATAATATAGAGTTACATTCGGTTTACACGTTTGCACACGGACACGCCTACAGCACTCTTCTACTGGCAGGTATATCTATTCAGTGTTTAAAATAGATATTATTAACTGCAATAATTCAATTACTTGTATGCCTCTTATTCACTTGTAAATATGTATATATGCTAAGGGTTATAGGGTATTTTGCGACGTTTTCTAGTACCACAAAGTCCATTTCCAGATATCTGATACTCTTCCTCCACGGTGTTTTTTCATCTTCTTTTAACTTGTTAAAAGAAAAGTGAAGGAAAAAGAAAAACAAAAAAGGAAATTAAAAAAAGAAAAAAAAACGAAAAAAGAAAAAAACAGAAACAGAAACAGAAAAATAAAAGAAAAGAAACGGTACAAGAAAAAGTAAAGAAAAAGAAAAAGACAAATAAAAGAAAAAGAAAAATATAATTAATGAGCATAAGAGTAAGTAAAAAAAAAACGAAACAAAAAGAAATGACACAGGATAAAAGAAAAAGAAAACTTAAAAGAAATAGCAGTAAATACAAATTATATGTTTTTTACTCTCCAAATAACTGCATTGGTCCCATGGACAGGCCTACTAGGTCCTTACGTAAGCTTCAATCCATTTATTTACCATCGTTTTTCTTTTGTTCTGGACCGTCTCATATCCGTTGAAAATTGAACTAGTAAAAATTACACATGACAATAAAAAAATATACAAGTATTATAAGAAGCACGAAATTAGTGACAATCATATTATTAATCATAAGAGTTATGACAGATATAAATTCCAAACAAAATATTTGAGCCGAACATTACAATAAGTCACCTATTTCATTGCTGTTAATGTCAATTTACAAACAGAAGTATACCGCCGGGTAAACCGTTCGATTAACTTCAATATCACGCCTAAAGCTGCGGTATCGACTTAGAAGATATTCCGACAAAGCTACTGTATTGTACTTGTTCCGATATTCTAACTTGCGGCAATCGCCGAAATGCCCGTTTTCCACTTTGATGCACCGTGATCGAGCGTTTCACCTTTAAAACGTGTTTGAACGGTATTATAAATTATGATGATCCGGTATTAAAATATGTAAGCTTGTGAAATACGTAGTATTTATTTCTTATTTTCATTTGGATTTTTGTTTTATGAAACACGATTAATACAAGACTAATGAAATATTTTTGATTGGCTAATAAATATTTTAAAATATATTTTTGAGTTTTTTTCCTTCCTTCTCATCCTAGTCCTTTCCGCTCCTACTTTCTGTAATCTCAGAGTGAAAGATATACTCTCAGTATCACCCTGGTGATAGAATGTTTCATGATACAGGTACTTCCCAACCTTCATATTTCCCCTCCCGTTCCCACTCCTTCACTTCCCCGCTCCCACCATTCCCCAAAGGGAATGCCATAGTGCCATTGACTACAAAACATTTTAAACTTTTGTACGATAAACATATAAAAATGTAGTCCATCAAAAATTAAATAAAATATACTCAACCTGGAAAGAAAAAAAACATTCTTAAGGCGATGCCCATACATGGTAATGCAAAATCATGTGTTTTTGGTTTGAAAATTTGGTCGCCTAGAAATGTTTAAGATGCTTTAATTAAATACTGCAATTAGAATACATCTTGACCTTTGAAATAATCGAGTATTTTTTAAATAAATCTTTTTATAAGCCCAGAAAAAAATTATGTAAAGGCCTATGAAAACTGCTTTAAAGTTCAAAATCTCCCACTTACGAACCTATTTTCGATTATAATTTGATTGTATAATGTGGCAAATTAAGTTATTTATAAAATGATCGAAAAAAAAAATTTATGCCTGAACATCCACAAAATAAAATAAAAGTCACTTTTTGGCAATGTTTTTTTCTTGCATAAATCAAAACAGGCAGAGGGTGTTGAGCGGGAATTTAAACCTTATCGCCATCTACGTAAGGGTTGTTATTGATATTGGCTTAATTTAAAATATTACACGACGTAGTGCATCGCCTTAAGATAATATTTCAGTATATGGGTAGGTACCATAGAGTTTCACATTGATAGACCAGCCATTCAGGGAAAAGAGAACAAACCAAGTGTGCAGAGAACGGGAGGTAGCGTTACAGTCTCGCTTTCTGTGATTTGTTAATAAATCTTTCAGTATACAGGCAACGTGTTTTTTAATACTACTTTTCGGTCCTCAATTTTTTTTAAAGTGTGAAACTGCATAACAGTTCCAACTGCTCGCAACAGTCTGGAGCATACCCCAATTGGGGCATGTTGTGAGGCCGACGGTAGTTAGGAGGGGAAAAAGATTGGGCAGGAAATGGGTAAGAGGAAGGTGGGGAAGTGCCAGGCTATTCGATCTGGTTACCAAACATGCCAAAACCATTTCAAGCAACGTTTTAATTCTGAATGGTGGTCTTACACCAGGGAAATACTAAATATACTACAAATATTTTTTTTAAAATAAATTGTTGAAATTACACAAAATAATCAAAATTAACTGAGCACGCCGGGATTTGAACCCGCGATCTTTAGCTTGCTATAGTGGAGAGCTTTACCCCTCGACCACGGAGTTCGTCATCTGCTTACAAATTAATAGTCCTTTTTTCAATGGAGCGCAAATTGCTGGCTGCGTAAAAAAACTACGAATCCCAAATCATGTAGGTAAACAAAAGGCTTGTTTAAAAAATTAAATATTTGTTTATACTTTTTAGTCAGACAATTTTACAAATGTGCTATAATTTGCACATTAACTATTTTTTTTAATTTCGCTATACCAGGCGGTTTGTTTAAAAACGATCTTGCTTAGAAAAGTCCCACAATGTACTAAGTGTACGAATGATGTTATAGTTTACTCAAAGAATTCTCGAACCCTACTGGTGCCAAAAAATATGGTCACGTGTTTTGCCTCCAACTTCATGTTAGGGTAAGTCTACGGTAGGTACTAGGTACTAGGCTGTTATCCTTCCTAACAAGAAATAGGAATTATAACAGCCTAGTACCTAGTACTAACTTGATGAAACGATCCGAGATTTCATGTTAGGGTAAGTCTACGGTAGGTACTAGGTACTAGGCTGTTATCTTTCCTATTTCTCAAATCCTTTGCGATTTTATTTATTCAACGTGACGCAACCATTACAACATAATGTTTGTTCTTCTGTTTTGCTTCTCGTGGCATTAAATCGCATTGTTACTCATACCACAAGGTATTCAATACCACTGCCATTACCCACTTGTTTATTAATTTGTTTTGTGTAACAATTTGTTTGTATACGACCCTTCCAATCCCAAATGCAAATTAGTTATATTTTTTATCAGTCTAGACATGAAACTAATGGGGAACCTGTTTCAATGATTTACAAATAAGTATTATTGTATAACGCCATTACTCAATCTAATGATTATTAAAGCACGAAACAAAGATGAAATGTTTCAATTGAACACAGTGAAGCCTTAAAGGACATTTCCGCATTTGCTGATAAATCCTTGGGCCGGTACATTGTGTTCCGAAATTGGTGCGTAGATGTGTAATTTATAAATGTGTTTTTTTTTAATTACATTACAACTCATTAAGATATGAAATAATAATACATTAAATATCGTGTCTAATCACTTTTCTATGTGGATTTTAAGTTTCACAAACCCAAATTTGTGCCCTCTTGATGCAAAAAGACCTAAAGGACAACACGAAATCCACAAAAGTATTTAGAGGAATAATAGCATAAGACAATGAGATCTGCAAAACAGTTGAAACTAAAATGCTAAAAAAAGTGAAAATAAATATTCGCTCTCTGCCAAAACCAGGGCAAGATATTATTTATTGGATTAAATTAGGCGGTGAGTTTCGAAAGATTTTCTAGCTTTCCGTAAGTTTAACTAAAATTCCTGAAATACCTGGTCTAGACTATGCCACCCAGCTGTTTGTACAGGAGAGTAATAATGTTTTTTTTTCTTACTTCACCCAAATACTAAAAAAATAAAAATATATCTGCATATTTTTTGCTGGCCACCTTGTACATAATCTCTCTCCCTTTATAAAGGCCAAATGTCCCTCGCGTCAAACGGAAAAATTACATAACGTCAGATGTAAGAATGAAAAAGTCATTCGGATATCATATCAGTCAAGTACAAGCCCCGCTGGGTCTTCTGTCACATTAATGCAGGTATTGCAAATGTTTCGCAATATTTACCTTTCAACTCACAATACAGAATTGCTGGAAACCCAACCCACTCAAAACGCTAGAAGAACACACAACTTCCACACCAAAACTAACCGTTAAACAGTATTCATTAAGGTACGTTTTCGCTTGTTTTTATTAAAGTATTTTCGCGCTTATTGTTTGGAGGTTTTGAAATATATTTCAACCCTTTGATCATCAAAGAAGCAAACTGTATTTTCCAGTTTAATCTTTTCTTTATTGCTTCATGTCAAGGTAAGTAACCATTTAGCAGCGGGGATTACAGTTAAAAGCTTAGAAATAAATGGTAGGTGATCACTGAAACAATTTTATATAAACCTTATCATTGATTTTAATTCGTTTTTGCCTGGTTAGAGAAGACACTAATCTTTCCTGTTTTGAAGTTACATGATTGAAATACAGTGAAAGAGTTCGATTATATAAGTAGTTACTAACAATGCCGTTTAGAACAAGGTACCCACCCTGTATTATGGAATTTATCGGTCAACGCAAAAATGATCACGGAGCTATGGAGCTTTGAACAATCCACAAAACTGTGAAGAAATTAGACTTTAATTCACACGTTCCAAGCCAATTGGTATTTTAAAAGAACCAGTCACATGTAGCATTATTTATCTGTATGCTATGAACCCCTAATTAAGGATTTTTTTTAAATACCAACAAACTGAATTAGGAATATTTCTGATTGAGATAGATATCAAATTGAACCAAATAACCCTAATTTGGCATAACTTATTGTATTTTCATAACAGGATTAAGGTTTTTGTCGACATTGCTACTGAGGGACGACTGTCAAGGGATTGTAAAACCTTTTGTAGAGCCTTTATTCGGCTGGTCCCTTATCCAAGGTGTGATATTACGCGTTAGGTACTTACTTAACGGTTGTGAGGGATTACCCGAGACCCTCTGACAGCTCAATGCCCGCGTTTTGTTTGCTTTTTTATCGGTATTTTAAAAGGGTAGAATTATTTCGACCCAATCGGAAATACTTTTAAATGCTAATGTTTGACGTTATTCATAAATGAATGAGGAATCATGATATTAATTATTATGAATTAGGAAACATATAAAATACCATTACTTTACTGCTGTCTTATTTTGAGGTCATGGTCTTGGCAATTTTTGGGAGACTTTTTTTTCCAACATCTCAATATTACTAACTACTCTGGTAGTTTTGAATATGGTATTGAATATTTTGAATATGTTAATAATCTCAGATCTGTAATGATAGAACTGATTTCCTCATTTTTTAACAACATTATAATTCTTACAATATGAAACTTTTGATGGGTAGGTACTTATATAATTAGTAGAAAGAAATGATGTACTCAAAGATAATAGAACTTATATTATTCTATTATCTTTGGCTGTACTCATTGTAAAAATTACTAAAAAAAAACATTCTTCCATTTTCGGAGCGAAACATGCTGCAAGTAAATTCCAGATTTAAATAAATTTCGAAGGTTAGACTAAAAAATGACTATGGTTCTTTTTATTTGACCTACATAATATTGATTTTTCATTTTGTTTATATATTTAAAAAAAAATCGAAGCTCGTGTAGCAGCATTATAAAAATTATTGTTAAAAAATTATCATGCATTTTATGACCGCACCTGTAATAAATTATTACAGAATCGTAGAGAACAAAACCCATGTCATCTAAAATTCCAAATACCCTGAGCGTATTTAATCTGTATAAAAAATAAATCGGGTCCATATTTCTGGGACTTTGTAAATAACTTATTCGAATGTGTTCATATTTTACTCGATCCGGCTGCTCTTTCGGGGACCAAAGGACATTCGTAAAGTTCATGTCGTGTCGCTTTAAATAATGGTCCTTGAATAGTCGACATTTGTCATCGACTGCTCGCAAAGGACCCGAATATAAGAAATATGTATGAAAAATGTATATTCTCGATTTAGGAAATGGGGCATTCATCATGACTAGCGTAGTTTATTGTTTGTTTTCACGAATGTCAGCGAGCCCCTTAATACAAAAATTATATCTGATCCCGGTGATTTATACGTTGTAATTTTTAATGTCTGAAACGTCGACGCTTGGGTTTTTTATTCCATTTAAAATTGTCGTTAGGGCAACAACAGATGTCACCTCATTAATTTCCTTGTTCAATTTATTGTGTTATAAAAATCAGCGTTAGTTAAAAGTTTGATTTACTGAATTTACTGTTCTTTTGTTTTTCATGTTTGTTTCCATTTCCCGAAAGATTTTTTTAACTGTTGCATCTCTAAGAGGCTCTAGTTAACTAAGTGGAAAGGAATACCATACATTTCAAATTCCTTTCCTGAAAACACTAATATAATTGATACTTGCTTTAAATTGACACGCGCCAGTAAACCAAACCGGTATACTACGGAAATACCTACAGCCATATTGTTTTTATTCACGATACTACCAGTCAGGAATTATCAGGCCATCATCTCTAGTAAGGTTACGGCTTACAAGGCGTGGAAAAAGGCAGATAGTCAGCAGTTCTTCAATTACATCCCAGGCACTCGGCAATACGTTAGATGACATCAATATGCCTCCTCCTGAAAATATTTCCAATATATTAGCGGCTGTTACTGTTAGTATCAAATGTAAACAGAATTATTATTAACTCTTTGGGAACTAGAATTCTGCGAACAGAATCCATTGAATTTGTAATGTTTATTGACAAGCCCAACATTTAATGAATGTAGTTGTTCTTATGTGCCTGATTATTTTTTTTCTTACAAACTTAACTATGTAAACTTAAATAGTGTTAGTTTAAATTTCTTTCTGTTCTTTTTCGATGCAAATGTAGGTATTAAAGCTTGGGGTTGGGATTAGAGGTTAAGTGTACAACTTCAGAGCAAAATAAGGTTAGTTTTTTCAACAAACTAGAATAAATTACCTATATCTTGGCTTTGAAATCTACCTGACTGCCATTAGTGCAGTTCCACAATTTTTTTCCAGGCTGTACGTATATATATATTTTTTATACGTATATAAATGAAGAACTATGTACTTACCAATCGTCTTTTTCTTCTACATTCTGTAATTAGGGGTTCCGGGTACCACATTTCAACTGGCTCGGAGCAGTGGATGTGTTTTCACATGTCTTACAAAAAGGTTAGAAAATGGGATATATATGGCGATGTACTTCAGTGGGCACTAAGATAGGGCAACATTTAACGCAAAATGGTTCGATTTCCGCAATCGTAGATATGACGTAGCAAACATTTTATCATTAATTTTCAATTCAAAGAAGTTATAGATTATTTTTTGTAGGTTCAAGAAAAATATGTATTTTTCCTCAACCAGCAGAGACCATAACAATAATTTGTATTGACAAATAATTGACGTGTTAATCAAAGTCAATTTTCTCGTCCTCAAAAGGCTTTTCGGCCAGGTCACCAATGTGTAAGCGGGCAACAAATAACTTGTTGAACCGATCCGAGGAGGCAGCGAACTTCGCCATTATAAATTGTAGGTTCTAAACATTTCCTGTCGACTCGTGTAAATATTCCCCGGTATCAAAGCGGCCGCCGCCTTAACAATATGTTGCCTTAATAAAGACGTGATGCATTGAAAAGTCTGGCCTAATACAGCCGTACGGAGGTTTACATTTCGTATTATTGCATAATTCAAATAGTATTAGATTCAAGACGGATACTGGGTACCCAATAAGTAAGCCCGTTCCCAGGTCGAGGGGATAACGGAGGCTGCGAACTGCGGAACTTGAAGCCTCTTCGCTGGGTTATAATTATTATTGTTGTCAAGCAAATTAAAATATTTCCTGCTATTCAGTTTCTTGTTAGACTGGCTAAACTCGCTTTGGGAGTGTCACTAGTACGAGCGCATTACTTGAAATGTGCATATCTCATGGTTAATAATAAATTAATAGCACCTATCATGCCCTCCAGGTGTAATACGTGCACTAATAAAACATACTGATATGCAATACTGTTAATTTATTAAAAATGTTGTAAAATTATTTTTTTTCCCGTTAAAAATGACTCTGCGAACGTATAACGACTGAATTAAAAGAATTCGTAACAAAGTAATTGTTTTTATGCGGACGCAGAACACGTGTTCATACAAATACTGACATACTTGTATTGTACCTTGCCGTCATGTTCTTGATATATTCTGAATTTTAACAGGATCGTTTTTCTCCGTGTGAAATTGTTCAAATACATACAAGTTTTTCTCTTTGCTTACATTTAGTAGGTACACATAACTATGTAACATATACACATAAGCACGTAATTCAATAATTTTTCTATATTGTAACTAAATTTATAGAATATCAGTAGGTTCGTTTTTATGTTACTTCTTCTAGATGGCTTGAAAAACCAGAATGCTAGATAGTTTATAAGAACGATGAAGCTTTTGAATTACGAATTTACTAGCTCAGACCCGTGAAAAATCACGGGATATTAAATTTCTGATCTTGAAAAGGAGAAATTAAAATAATTTTCTGAAAAATTACATTGTACGTAAGTACCTACTTTATCGCTTGACTGAATAGTTATTTTTACACAAGAAGTTCCATTTAAAAAAAATGACACTTAAATTCAAAGCAAATATTTCATATTTCTTCCACCGACCACAGAAATTAGTGTTTGATGATTTACAGGCGCATCTACAAAATACTCTCGGTAGATAGATAGTAGTAACTACTGTAGAGTTTCTTCATAAATAATCAAAACGTGGGAAATCGTACACTGTTTGCTAAGATACCGAACTGAAATAACAAATACGAAGGTAAGAGAGTTCCTTGCTATTAAGGTTTAGTTTCTTAATATAGCTAGACCTATTTGCCAGTTCCTTACGTACTGAGAGAATCTCTCCCTTTTGAAACAAATTGAAATTTATGCAGCTTAAAAATAACTTCATGTCTTTTAAAAACTTTATTCTGCGGAATTAACCTTTTTTATTCTACTTCAGACGTTTTTAAGATGCGACCGATATATAGCGCAGTGTAGTGTCATTTCATTTCGAGTGGACTTAACAATAGCAAACTAAAACAGTAATTTAGTATAAGTGGTCATGTTCTTAAAATGATTCCTACAGTGTGCCTTACCCAATACAGATCTAATAATATAACACTAAATATACAGTTTATACAAAGCGATGACAAAACAAAGAGTAACGATAACAGCAGGACAAAACAAGAACATTAAAACTAAAACATAATATAAAACAGGAGGCAGTTTGTGTTCAGAAATGAGAATCTTCTAATCAGACATTTAAAAAAGGTACAGTAGCAGGTACAGCAGGACAGGACAAAACAAGAACATTAAAACCTAAACATATTATAAAACAGGAGGCAGTTTATGCTCAGAAATGAGAATTTTCTGAGTAGACATTTAAAAAAGGTACAATGAGGAGGTAACCGAAACCAAACAATTATTAGTTTGAGAATATGGCTTATTATAAAAAAAAATACAGTGTGTGGCAAGCCTACGCACGACGGAAGTGAAACTTTTAGTATTCTTCTCTCTCTCTTTTCATTTCATTCTCTCTTTTTTTCTGTCTATTGACATATTTATAAGTAAAAAAACAAATCGTTGATAAAAAAAATTAAAAGTCATAAAAATATGGGATTCGAACCCGGGTCCTGCATAACGAGTGTCGAACGCTCTGCCTCTAGACCGCGAGGAGAGATATTTTGCGCGACGCGGCGTTATCGGCCTCGATTAGTAATTTTAATGATTCAAAATAAAAATAATTAATTAAAATACCGAGCGACTCTACCGGCACGATTTGTAAGCTATATTTCGACCAAAATATCATATAGGTACCGTAAAGTAAATTAAATTTAAATTAACAAATTTATTTAATTTTTTACTACATTATTACAAATCGTTGATAAAAAAAAATTAAAAGTTATAAAAATATGGGATTCGAACCCGGGTCCTGCATAACGAGTGTCGAACGCTCTGCCTCTAGACCGCGAGGAGAGATATTTTGCGCGACGCGGCGTTATCGGCCTCGATTAGTAATTTTAATGATTCAAAATAAAAATAATTAATTAAAATACCGAGCGACTCTACCGGCACGATTTGTAAGCTATATTTCGACCAAAATATCATATAGGTACCGTAAAGTAAATTAAATTTAAATTAACAAATTTATTTAATTTTTTACTACATTATTACAAATCGTTGATAAAAAAAAATTAAAAGTTATAAAAATATGGGATTCGAACCCGGGTCCTGCATAACGAGTGTCGAACGCTCTGCCTCTAGACCGCAGTTATTACGTATTCGATCAAAATATCATATAGTCAAAATATCTAAAAGTCGCAGCACGAGAGCATTTTATCACTTTAAAAAAATATATTATTAAAAAAATCACAAAAAGAAAAAAAAAATAGTTACAGCGGGGATCGAACCTCGGTTCTTCACGACGACAATCGGGCGCTTTGCCTCTAGACCGCGAAGCTGAGTTTGGAGAGCGACCGAAAGTAGGTATATAATATTGGCTAGGCTCCTATAGCGAAATGATCACGGTTTTTGATGACGGTCATGAGTTGGTTTTACTCCGGTCCTCGAAATTGCATGACGCGCGTAAAGAAGTTTCACTTCAAAAATTGACAAGAAGTTAATATTTATGAATTTTAAGATTTTTTTATATAATTTTGTTTTTAAAGCCCGTTTCTATTCAGCCAAATTCTGGAGATTAGTAAGAGTTGAGAGCTGTACTTTGTCAGATATAAATAAATAGGTGATATCACCATATCGATTTCTTTTTAAGGTGCAACGCTTAAAACCGTCCACCAATAGTTAAATTAAAAAAGCAAATACATAGTTTTTTTTTTAAATTGCGTAAATAGGCAAAGGGGATTCACCTAAGACAAATCGATTGATTGAGACTTTCTCTCCAGAAGTTTGCTCGTAGAAAAAGTGGTTTTAGCCGCGAAAATAATCAATATGAGATAATTTCTGAGCAAAGTACCAACAAAGGCATCTAATAGCATACAACTATTAATTACAAAAAAACCAGTCGCTAATATAATATGCTTTGTAAGTAGGTACAATGTTACTGTAACCACTTCACAAAGTCTATGGAATTTATTCTTTGATTGAGACCAGTAAGTTGTCAAGTATGTAAGCAAAACGGAATGTTGCTCAGTATGCATTGTCCAATTGTCTTTGTATTTTCCACTTTTTAACGAACATTCTTTACAAAAAACGGTTTACTAATTATCTTTGAAGTTTTAATCATTTAAAAAATATATATTCATATTTTGATTTTGAATTTAAATCTTGAAAATCATGCAGACTTTAATTAGATATCTGGTTAATTTGCTGTCTGAGGAAAATTGTGAAAGACGCAAGAATTTAACATATATAAATTTCTCACAATTTAACAAGTTCAGCTTTTTTAATATGAATTGTTTTCCGTTTAGTTGAACTGTGCAATGTAATGTCACAATTGGTACACTGATACGTGTTATATTCTTTACTTGTCTGTATAAAAATGTCTTCGATAAAGAATTGAAAATAAAATAGGTAAACGTGCAAATCCGGGTATTAACGCTAGTTATTTATATATCAAAAGTCCTCCAATCTGGCACGGCAGTTCAGGCCCGCTTCCTCGTAGTCGACTGTTGAATGCGACAAATGTCCCAGCGACAAATAATTCACTGATAAATACGGCTGCACCATGTTTGTCGAGATGCGGGACAGGTTGAGGGGTGCAGGCAAGAGGGGATCTTATTTATTCACCCCCGCCATGTTTATGTGCTCTTGCTCTCTGGTACGCAGTACTTACGACTCAACCGCGAGAACTGGAGACTAAGATCGCTTTGAATCCGCAACATTAAAATTATTTCATAATCCTAAAGAATAGTTGGCTATAAGTTATCAATGAATGCGATGGCTTCCATTATCTCTGTGTTATGTAAGGAAAGCTGGGAACAATTGAAGAGGTGAAGCGGTTAATTTCATTACCTTTGCTTCTCGGAGCGGTTTATTTGCTTTGCGAAATGATTGACCTTTAGGTAATTACAATAATTAATGCTGTTTCAGTTCAGTTGCTTGCACTGAAAGGGCGGATATATAGTTTTAAATGCATTCTATGTGCAATTGAGATGTGGAGAAGAATAGGCAATCAAAATTGGAGACAATGTTTCATAAAATTGTTTTAAATTCCAATAAACCATCGTTTACTTGAAGATTGAAGCAATTAAAATTTGACGATTCGGTCACCATGTGAACGGTGAATGCAAATATATGTTTTATGAATTCATTAAAATCTCAAATTTAAAGAAAATTGTTTCTTGCTTCTGTACTTTTTATCGTAGAACACTACAGGAAATATGTGTAACAGTTTTCTTAGAATTCTGTCCATATGGTGTGCTGTTGTGAAAGGTTAACCATTGTAAATTAACAACTGTTCGCCTTAGTTAAATGATTTATGATGATTTCCTCAACTGATTAAACCACATAACGCAAAAAGGTGCAGAAAGGAATTCGGGGATAAAAGAAATGATTTTCAAACAAAACACGTCGGAGGATACAACCCAAATAAATCTGCCGTTGACAAAAATCGTAAAGGTAGTCGCAGCCGATAAAACATCTGTAACTTGGTTTTTAAATGTATGGCGTTCAAAATCGACTTTGAGAAAGAAAAAAAGGTCAGCTTCGACGTGCGGTGATATAAACACGACAAAGCTATACAAATTTTCGGTTATCTGATATAAATTTGTCGTGACGTTTAAAGTCTTTTACGGGGGCATTTGGGGTATTTAAGAAAGGAAGGCATTAAAAGGCGTTTAAACGATTTAAAGCGTCGCAGGCGTTTTATTTGTTTTTGAGAGTTTTATTTGTTTTGTGTCCGTTCCGGCCTTTAGATCTATCGGAGGTAAGAGAAGCCACTGTGAAGATATGGGAGTGTGTAGAGATAGAGGTATTGGAAGTCTGGTGGCAGAGCCTTGTCGCAAGAAGGCTCTGTTGTTTTATGTAAATCGGAATCAATGTGAAATTTATCTTCCCTCGGTTTATAGATAAGCCTTTTAAATACTGCATCCGCGACATCGTGGAGTTGTCAAATATATCCAGCATTCGTTTAAATGAATTTATTTTTTATAGACATATAATGATTATTCGAAGATGTTTTGCAAAATACAAGCCTGTATTTTTTTAAACGCCATCAATGATTTGAAAAAATATTACTAGGAAATTTCAGATTTTATCAACCTACAAAGAAAGGAAGTGCGGTGTGCACTGGAACGCATGACCCATAAAAGTAAAATAAATAATATTGTTAGTTGGCTTTCTATAAATTGACGCATAAATTTCCACATTTTTTTTCATAAAATTATTTTGTTTAATGTACTTTTTACAGCCTTTATCAACTAGTATCTGTGTCTCTTTTTTACCTTTTGTACATGTTTTTCATAATTAACTTAAATTTATATTTAACCTTACACTTTATACCGTTAATCATCTCTTATAATTAACTTCATATTTAACCATTTAATACATTTTAAACCGTATATAATACTTTAAACTTTATGGTGTATACTTTATACCTATTACTTTTAACTTTATATTTATGTTATTTGCAAATATTGTGCCGTTTGTATTTAAATAAATAAATCTGTATCAAAACAACTAATATAAAATCTTAAGATGTTCCAAAAATGCCTTAATTTAAAGTCATAACCCCGTCAGATATTCACCCCTAAAATTAAATCAAACCGTCAAATAAAAATTATCATTAAACAAAAACCTAAATGGGCTTACTAACCTACTTACATTATAAAAGAATCTTTTAATTTATTAAGATCCCTTCTTCACTCTTTTGTTCGCCTTTCACACGGACGAATTCGGTAGTTAACTTTTTGGTTTGTGGCCGTGTATTGTCACCACAAAAAGTTATAGTCCACATAAACACTAGCAAACCCCTGGTGCCCGAGCTGAGCCCGCATGAGGTAGGCGAGAACCCCGCAGAGCCAAATGCCCAGGGATTTAGAGAAGGGGTGCGTAACCTTTCCGGTTCTTTTGATACTTTTTAGAGTTTTAAAGAACAGAGCACTATAGATCCGATTGTCATAGCCAGTAGCACACCATCCTCATTTTAGGAACGCGATAAAACTGTTTGTGGCAGAGCAGGGAAACAGATCTGTTCAGATCTGGTCATTAAAAATATCTAAAGCAATATTTTTATAGAGCGGAGACGGTTTACATATAGTTCTCGTGAGCACTTAAGCCGTAGGCCCATTGTGCTCTATATAACCCATTTTACTTCATTCCTTTAACAGCCACCTCGTCCCTTTTATAAAGTTCACCATGGTTGTTATTGGATATGTGGCTATGTCTTCTGGTTTCACAATGTGTATTCCCAGGTCTCATTTCTCCTCTCCAATTCCCCTTGGTTCCCTAAAGGCCCCACGATGGAAGAGGACTTCGCCCCTCCTCTCCACTCCTCCTTGGTTCCCTAAAAGCCCCGGGATGGAAGAGGGTTTCGTCTCTCCTCTCCACCCCTCCTTGGTTCCCTATAGGCCCCGTGATGGAGGAGTCTACTCCTCCTTGGTTCCCCGAAGGCCCCTTGGCAGAAGAGTCCACTCCCCCTCGGTTCCATGAAGGCCCCACGGTGAAAAGGGAGTTTTCAAATGGTCCAATATTTATACAATTTTAAAATTATTTATTATTGTTTTATTATGTGACACCTCACAAGAGCGCCTCCGTCTGTACAATATGAAGAAAGGGGAACTATGTCACCACCCAGTTGGGAAGATTTGCGAGGCGGGTTAAGGAAAGAGCTGTAGGAAGGGCTTTATTTATGCGGGTCTTGAAGATGCCCTTATAACAAAAATAAGTAAAAACAGGTGCTGGTAGCTTGTTCCACTTACGAGTCGATTTTCACAAAAACGAGTCGAAGAAACGACACGTTCTCATGAAGTCAATATCAATATTATTTGATTGTAAATGGTGGTCTCTTGCCAGGACGTGTAATATGACTAACTAACGACGCATCCAAAGTTACATAACTCTCCCAGGAAGTTCTCTAATCTAATTTCATTGAGTCATCAAGTCTTTTAAATTCGTTTCATCGTTATATTAAGCATCTGAAACTTCAGTTCAATGAACTCTGGAACCTTTGATTTGAAATTAAGTTTTCGCTTGAAGAATTCAATAAAGTACCAACCTATAGTATAATATTTTTAGCAGAAAATGATTTTAATTGCCATTTTCAAAAATTGAACTGATTTGTCGGAAATTCAGACTATCCAATTTACATGAGACATGATTAGTCCAATTGACCTACAAGATGACCGTTAACTACAGAATCAGGTCCTCGTGCACTGCTACTCGTGTGATAATAGCTGAACATGTTTCGATGAGATATTAGCACGCAATTTTCTTTTTCTCGGGTCTGCGCTACTATATCAGTACTACTGTACAAAACACAAGTCGGAAATAAGATTCAAGATCCTATTTTGAGTTTGTACTTTACAGAGTATTTTTCAGAGTTATGGTTTTGTATCCCTTGAGCAAAAGGTTGTCATGTTCCGGAGCACTCCAACTTCTTATTTATTTGTAACACAGTTAAGGGTTTAGTTCGAATGCAACAGGTTGACAAATGCTGCAAGGCTCCAGGCTGACCCATTAAAGCCCACAGGTCGATTATTCTAATGGTGACCCATTGGGAATAGGGTGAGGAAAATAAACAAAGGCATGTATTGCTTATCAAGTCACCGGGGGATGATACCAAGTCCCATAAACTGCAAGATGCTTGCTTACAATTATTCACAACTGCAACGCTTAAAATAGAAATGGGTACAGGATAGGGCTGTGCATTGCTCGATTAAAACAGACAGATTTCTTACGATACATTATTTTAAGCGATAAACATTATTATTATCGAAAGCTAGTTTGCTTTTATAAATGTTATGATTTTTAGTTTTTTTGTAATTATTATTATTTATAGATAATGAAATGCTTTCGAAAATTTTGACTTTAATAAAATATTGTCTAAAAAATCAATCCGTAAAAAAAATGTTTTTTTTTACTATATTACATCTATTTTAAAAATTTGGTTTGACTTTGAGAATTGAACCTTCTCACTCAGGAACTGGAGTAGACAACTCTACGGACTTCTTTTCAAATACCTATCGAGTAGGACCTACATTTATTTTGTATATTAACTGCTGTTAAATCACCCGATTTGAGAGAAATGCGTATATGTCAGCGTGTGTGTTCGTAGTTGATAGAATGCATTGTCATCGACAACGAGTCAAGTTAATTTCCCCTTCCAAAATTTGCACTATTCATTAATTCAAAACAAGAGTGAAATTCGAATAGTTGCATTTAAAAATAGCAACTCGTTATTTTATTCAATAATAATAATACATGGTGGTTAATGCATTCGAAAAAATCATATTTACAACATACAACACATGAAAATAATATGAAGGAAGGAAAAAGCAAATAATTTCAATTTAATGCAATCATAAAATAGACTTTTCTGAGTTTTTATCCTTAGAACTTATACAAAAATTAATTATGCAGATTTTTTTAAAGCATATTTATTATCTACTCGTATTTTTCACATACTTTAAAAAAATGCGTGGTTAAATGCAGAAAATCATACCTTCTTTACGGTATATAAAAAATATTGTTTTTTTTTGTATCTTTCTACTAATAAATTTCTGATTTTAAAAATGCATTCATTAGGTATGTCAACGTAGCCAAAAACGAATTTGATAAGCTAAAATCTGTAGCAAGCAGAACGATCTACTCTAAATTCAGTTTCATTAAAAGCTCACATAAATTTGTTTTATTTTTAATTTATGTTAATTTCGCTACCCCTAAAACATCAATTTGATGTTTTTGCCTATAATCTACCAGGACCACAGAACTTTGCAAGGGTAAGATGGTGATAAGCGTCGCTCTCTTAAACAGACCGCCGCGAGGAGCTTCGCAGCGGTTAGCCCGTCCGTTTTCGTTCCGTACATTATCTGACAAAAAATAAAATAATGAATAAATAAAGGCTAAGGTCCCACGGGCTCCCCGCGGCGCGTGTTGTCCCGCAAGCCTCTAAGTATCTTGTTAACGATCTCCGTACGGTCCTGCCGGGGAGACTGGGTATACTGGGACAAGTAGATCGATAGAAGAAATATTTACAAATAACAAAAATTTTATACGCACCTAAATAGAAGTACAATTTAAATGGAATTGAAATGAATTTTTTTCGAAAATGACTGCGCCTTTTCTTACGTTATGCAAGAGGCCATGAGGAAAATAAATTTCCGTCACCACCTATATCATCTTTGGGGATGGAGAAGAAGTTCTGGGAAGGAAAAAGGCAAGAGGGGTGGGTAGGAATATAAGGGTCAGTGTGTGGTCAATCTCCCACTGCGATGGAACGGAGAGTCTGGCTGGAGGGCTCAAAAGGACTTCCTCAATCAGACTACCTCAATTCGGCCCACCACGCAGAATGTGCTCAAACGCATCCAACTCCATAACCTAGACAAATGTCACCTTATGAACTCACAGATCTAAATCACCAAACGTAACGAAGTACTTGGGGTGACCTATGGCAGAGGTGTTGGTTATCCAACAAATGATTCCCGGGGTGGAGGTACCCATGCTCGCCCCGAAAATTGAATAACCTAACAGAACAACAATGATTACAAATTTTAACTGAAAAGCAGTGTACCTACCTTTTACGCAACAACTTTTTTTGAAGAAACTAAAAACAGCTTTTTATGCCTATCGTTTCTAAATCAATACGATTATTTTCTGCAGGTTACTTAGCAAATAAATTTATTAAAAAATAAATAACTTACATACTAGTAATATGTTGTAGATAGAATACTTCGTGAATAAGATAACTCATTAACAATAAGCAGTCACTTGTTACCCGCCTTGATTTTCACAAAATTGAAACCATAAAAATCAGCCAAATATTAAATTATCTAATTTAGTAATTTTTTTATTTTTCAAATTTTTTAACATTAATTGGTGCAAAGAAATGGTTTTATTAGTAGGTATCTATTTACGTTCATACCACTATTGCGAAATATGTGTGTTAATCTGTTAACAAAATGGTAACAATGTAAATAAGCTTATGTAAGGTGAATATTAAAAACATTGAATTTTATTCTCTCTGCACGAAGTTTTGTCATTCGACTACCACAATATTATAATATCCATATTACTTTAATTTCCAAGATTGACAGCGCGATAATTATAATTGTTTCTGTGAATTCTTCTCAAAACGTCTACAGTGTTCACAATCGTGTGACCGCCCATTGAAAATTCCCATTAGATTTGACGTAAATGACTTCAAGTAAGCATTATAAACAATGCGACTACAGGTGGGTCAAATCATAACGAGAATGGGGGAACCGCAGGGATCAATCCTGGGCCCTGTGGTAACAACACAGAAGCGATAAATAATATACCAATAAGATGTACCAATCCTTTTGTTTGTCCCTGTGTTGTTTTATGAAGGTCAGAAGTTTTTTTTTGTCAGCATTACATTAAAGTATATTTTTATCTGTGATGGTAAATTTGTTTTGAAACCATGTGTATAGTATACACCGCAATACTTATTCTTAATTTAATGACCATATTAAATAGGAATATTTTCTAAAATAATAATGATTGGTGATAAAAATTTAGTAAAATTTAAAAAAAAAAATTTAAAATTTAAAAATTTATTTAATAAAAATTTCACATAGGAATGTTTACATACTCATGTGTGGAATAGAATGAACGTATTATACATATCTCTAGCGTTCATTACTAAACAATTAGGTACTTTTATATTATTTATTGAAAATAATATGAAGAGTTCACAATGAAAATATCCCTTTATGTATTTTAAGAATGAATAAATTTTAAAAAAAATCTACAGTTTCTACACACGGAAAACATATATGATCTCGTGAGCCGTTGCCTACAAATTATAAAAATAATATGGCAAGATAAAAAATACACCGAGGTATTCTTAAATTATTTTTAACCACAACAAAAGATGTTTTCGATTTCCATATCGCATCTTTCTACTTGTGAATGAATATGTAATAAAATATGAGACGAAAAAGGCAAAAACGCCAATGTTAATTTGACTAACTAAAGCTTTTCACACCTCGTGGTTATTAAATTAATATTTTATTACACCGGATATGGAGTGTGGAAACACAACTATTTTGAGGCTTCTGTTTTACCGACACTGGAAAAACGTAACGAAATGCTTCCGCTGGAAGCAGTGCCTATGTCTTCTTATTTATTATTTTTCCAATTAAAACAGAGAAGAATAAAGGTACAAGAAGTTAGGTATACAGGCATACATACGTATGTTCCACTATTATTTTATTTAAATACAACCCGATCTGCAAAAATCCAACTTGCAGAGATCTCAAACTATATTATTTTAAATTAGTATCATGGTGGAGAACTTAATTTACTAGTGATCTAGTAATCAGATTGATTGTGACTAACACCTTATTACATACATACTCAATTGCAAAGATTGTTCTCCTTTTTTGCCATAAAGGAATACATTATAAAAATGCAGTTTTTCCACATTCCTTATTGGTTAAACTGTTGTAAAAATAGTTGCGTTTTTAAAGTCAAGTCACTTTCATAGGTCAGTTGAAAATAACGGTTTGTTTGTTTCAGTGAATAAAAAGTTGAGAATTTTCTAAAATATTTCTTTCAGAATAATAGTATAACAAAAGTTTTTCTATCCAGTAGGGTTACTTACAATGTTTCGCAAAGAGAAAAAATTCAATATTTTTTTTAAAAAGTCTATTATTTTTGGATGTTGAACCTTTTGGATTTGTGCTTTCTTTTATTTAATGACAGTGGTTGATTTTTTTACTAAACAACTTGCTAGCCATTGTTGACTGTATATGTAGAATGATTTGTGCATATTCTCCAGACATCGGCCACGAACGATATGAAGTGTGAACACCAGAAATATCAATGTAAGACCTTTATGATAACCAACCTCTTATAGGAGAAGGCACCAAAAGTTTAAAAAATGTCTTTCACACATGTAAAATCGTGTTAACCCCAAACTCTTATCATGTTCTTCCAGGAATCCCGAATGACAGTGGGTAACAATGTAAATGTCTATGTGTTTGTTTATAAAACGTGTGTGTCTTAAGTGGACACAAACAGATGATCCAGAAAGTCCGGCGATCAATAAAACGCGGCTGTGACCCGGATCGGCGCCGAATCTTATGTCATGCCTAGAAAAACCTCAAGACGATTCACACATCGGATGAAATATAGTGAAAAACGATTAACTAATAAAATAAATCGTGTACACGGTAAATTATTGTCGCTGGGTGTCACATAAAAATCGAATAGATAAAAATTGTGGGCACAAACAAATAGAAACAATAAATGGCGGGTTAAAGGTGATACCCGCGGACCGGTATTCGATATTCCGATGCTGTCCCGACTTCGAGTGAGATCCGGTTGAAGCATGGAACCAAAACATTCATTTTTTATTTTATTCTTTTATACCGGTCGGTGGCCGAGTCGACATCGCGCTTGGGTCCACTCGGGCGTAGTGTATTCAATTCCTCGGCTGGCTAAGTCCTCCATCACAACACAAGCAACATTTTCGGCTTACTGTGGTGGCAGTAGGAGATTTTCAAATATTGTCAGGTTATTCGTAACCCGGGAATCTTTGTCTTTCTTTTAAAAATAGTAATAGTAGTAAAATAGTAATATGCACAAGGGACTTTTATATTGGGTACAAGAAATGTTTACGTACAAGTGTTAGTAATAAGCAATGTTTGCATACAATAATTATTACTAACATTACAATTGGATAAAACAATATCGACTATTTATCTAACGAAGGGGATAATATAGAATAATGAACGTCCAACCCGTACTAAAAGCGCAAAGAATTGTTGTTCATTAATAATAAAATTGGTTTTTAAATTTGTTAGTTAAGCTATTATGATTTATTATGTAAATAAATCAACTGCATATCAATGAAATTTTGTAAAATACTAGTGCGTCTATTATTTTTTTGAATTCCAACCATTATGAAAAAAATATATTAAAAAGAGGTGTATTGTCCAAAAACGATCAATTTTAATTATCAATAGGTTCGTCAATTTACGTCATTTATGCCTTTGACAATTGATAATTGATCGTTTATCGAGGGAAATGAAGCGATTGAGACTTCCATTGACGGGATGAATATGTTTGTAATTGGTCTATTTAAGGCAAAAACAATTTGCTGCTGCTTGCAACTTGCGGTTTTTAAATTTAGTATTTCATATTTTTTTGGATAAAAACACAAACCGTAAAGATTTAGTTCTGGAAAACCAAAAAAACATCAATGCTGGCACTAGAAACTATATGTAGGACTCATTAAAAATTATAGTGAAATTAATTATATTTAATAATGGAGATAACAAGCCTAAGTAAAACTATGACGGTAACATTTTGCATTCAATGAAACTACTGTAATTTTATTATTTATGGCGAAAAATTAAGAAAAGAGTTTTAGAGATTCCAAATAATTTTCAATGTTTTTAATGTGATTTATCATGTCTTTGCATGTTTTTCAATAATTTTAATGTTTTTAACGTGATTTATCATGTTTTTGTATGTTTTCCAATAATTTTTTAATGTTTTATGGCGATTTACAAAGACTGAAAATCGAATTGTTATTCCAGATTCAAATCTTCGACTGAAACGCACGGAGAAAAATGTGTGCCTTGGCTAAGAGACTTACCTATATATTTAATGCCAGGCAATAAATGAGAGTCAAAAAGGATATCAAACACGACTATGTAGGTGTCCGGATTACAGATTATCATGTGCCAGCGATAGATGTCATATTATGTATATTATCTACCAAACGCCGTACGGTTCAAGACTAGTCAAAGCTTTTTGTGACCTGTGTCGTTATATCGAAGATGATTTAAATTAATGTGCAACACATAAATAAAAGATTTTATCTTGACTTTGTGGCACCAATAACTTATACGTCTGGGTATTTTCGCTGTTTGTTACTTGTCGAATCTACGTATCACCTGTTTGCTGCATAGGTAGGTATTGTAGATTATTAAAAAAAATACTTGTTCTTTGTAAATATAGTTTGGCAGCAAAACGGCTGCCATAACATGGACATAAAAGTGCAAACGGATATTATTGGAGATTTTTGATGTATTTTTTTTTATTCTCAGAAATTCTCACAAATCGTGACCTAACATAATATTAAATTATTTAACAATGATCATTTTCATCTTGCATATTATCCAAAAGAAAGTAGGTGAAAATACAATAAAGTAATTTTAAGTGCAACTATTTAAATCGATGTCAAATCCAAGCTTAATCTGTCAAATCTGAATTTCATATTTGAATATATGTTCCCTTAATGATCACTTTTAATTCTCAATTTATTTAATAAATAAATTGATTGTTATGCCATTTTACACTGCATAAACACATTGTTATAGACATCAACATTTTTATGTTCGTATTTTGAGTGATGTTATGACGAGGACGTATATTTGAGACATATTTTTGGGAGGCGAGTTTGGATACCGCCGCCCCAGGAACCATTTAATAATAATAATAATAATATTTGGCTAATTTATATAGCGCCGTTTTCGTGAGAAATCACCTCAAGGGCGCTGTACAAATTTATTTCTTAAATAGTTAATACTAGAACTACTGACTTATCTCTAAGACTTATATCTAGTGACATACGACTAAGGCCTATAACTACTGTCTTAATGTTATATATACGAGTATTAACATATTTAGCAACTTACAACTAAAATTAATATTAACAATCTAATCTTACTAACGCCAGAAGAATTTATTGAATAACCAACACCTTTGCCGTAGGTCACCCAAAAGTGGTGATTTAGAAGCAGTGCCCGCGTTCATCGGGTGAGGTGTGTTCAGGATGCGCTTGCCCAGCAACTGTGTGGTATGCCAGATCGGGAGAGGCTGGTTTAGGGCAACCCATTGGCCTCTCGACCCATCGCCTTGCGCCACAGCGGGAGGGATATTTTTATACGCCCGTCACTCCTGGACACACTGATCCTTAGATTCCCACCCTCCCCTACCAATCCTACCCCTTCCCAGAACTTTTCTCCTTCCTTTCCTTAAAAAAGACCCCTACACATCATCCCCAAATAGGAAATTATTATAAAAATTAATGTAAAAAAATGTATTTATATAACACAAATCAAGCAATATATTATATGTTATATTGCTTAAAAATAATGACATATTAATATTACATTAATTTAAAAAATATATCTACACCGGGTATATAAAACAAACAAATACGATAGAAAATAGGAAATAGAAAAAATATTTATTATTTTTTTTATATTATTCGTTCACATGGGCCTTAACTAACATGTGATATGTACATAATAATTAAGTGGAACGGTAATCATGGAGTAAAATTATATAGAAATCAAGTAGAAAAATAATATTATGCTAATCTTAATTATTATAATTATTGAGGTATGTTATTACAACCTCTTATAAATATATTCCGTGCAGTTGAACACACCTAAATAAATATATGTTTATAGTCCAACATTATCACTATGAAAGGTGTAAATATTTCCTACATTATGAAAAAATAACATCTAGATTTTCATCTCCGTAACAAAATACATAATAATATACAATATAAAATACACAATATACAATATATTTCAATAAGTTCAAGCTCATGCATCACGTTTGTCTTGCACCCATGTGGGTATAAATTCACAAAAACAATTTGTACCGCAGCTTAAGGCGATGCCATACGTAGTAATGCAAAATCATGTGTTTTTGGTTTGAAAATTTGGTCGCCTAGATATGTTTCAGATGCTTTAATTAAATACTGCGAGTAGAATACATCTTGGCCTTTGAATTAATCGAGTATTTTTTAGATAAGTCTTTTTATAAGCCCAGAAAAAAATAATGGATAAGTCCTATGAAATAGTACTGTACTCTACTACTGTAATAGCTATCCATTCAAATTTCATGAATTCCAATACAATTCACCTGGATTTCTAATTGTTAGTATATTACAGACAAAGATAGCGAAAACATTGAACAGTAAATAATGTTTTTCAAATCAAATCCTTAGATCCCGTGATTTTTAACTGGTAACAACTAACATCTAGTAATCATAAATAAAAGATATCTGCTTGAACTTAAACAAGCAATTGAAATCAACATGGGGATTAAACAATTATTTATTCAGACAAATTTAGCGTCAACACTTGTACATTATGGGCTATAAATATTCAGGCCAATAAAAGCAATCGTAGCCTGGTGAACAAGGCATGAAACCCTATATTGGTAGTAGCAGGGACTTGTCACACGATTGTGGTAGCGACTTGGAATAAATGGGTTCTAAATTATTTATCTAATTTAATACATAATTTAATACGAATAGTAAAAGTATCCTTTAGTAACCGCTGAAAACTATTAATTATGTTTTAAAAACCACACAAAATAGGAATAAAAAAAAATAGCTAGGTCACAATTTTTATTAGTAAGTAAGTACCTACCCGTGTTAAGTAGGAAGTTACCTACAATTAGCTTATATTTCTTAAATAAATGTTAATATCGTATGTTATTAGGTAGGTACTCAACCTTGCTGAGAAGTATACTGGAAATATTATTTGTAACCACTTTGTGACTAATATTCCCATTCCTTGACTATTCAGATATCTTTACACTGTACACGAGGCCGAATGATCGATTTATGATTAAGTTGGTGTCAGGTGCTTGTAGTATTCCAAAATATATATTTTAATCGGGAGATATTTTCAATTTGTATGAATATTTCAGGCGAGCAATTAATGCTTATAATAATTTGTTTTCCTTTGTGCTAAGCATAAAAACCTTGTATTAGAAACATTAGTTTATCATTAAAAAATAACAAAATATATTTTAAAAATATTTCCTAATAAATTTTTTCTGTTTTTGAATTGGTAAATATGACATATAATTGTGATATAATTTCCTTCGAGATAACCTTAAAACGGAGAGTATAAATGTATTTAAAAAAAACTTTTTTTATCTTAAGTTATCAGAACAAAATTAGAAAACTACTTGTATGTACTTATTTAAGTTAAGAAAGTGAAATTTACATTTCTTTTAACTTAATAAATAAACCATAAATGACGAAACTTGTAAAAATGTTTATAGAAATAATTTATCGTTTTTATATTAATTATAAGATGTGTTTTCGAAGTAGTAAGAAAATGTCGTTGAATTTTTTAAAATTCTAGCTAAAGAAAATATTTGAATATATATATTCTTAAACAAAAATAGTATTTAATTAAAACATATATTATAAACACCCTTGAGGTGGTTTCTCACGAAAACGGTGCTATATAAATTAGCCAAATATTATTATTATTATCTCATGTTAAAACTAGCATGTTAAACATAATTGTGGTTTGAAGCACATACTTGAGGCTTCAATATCCATTTCGAAAACTATCTGATTTTAAAATAGGGATAATAGGATGAGCGTAGTTAGCCCGTCAATGAATCGGGCGCAGCTAAGCAATATTGGCCTCACGAAAAATAACTCAAATTTGAGCGTATATGCAGACTATTATGCGCTCAAATTCGAAAAATAACTCGAATTTGAGCGCATATGCAGACTATTAAGTTACGTTCACAAATTCTTGCAATTCATTTTAAAGTGGTTTATAGAGAACGTTTCAAAGTTAGGTACTTATAATTAGTTTGAAGACAATTCTTTTAGATATTTTGTTTGATAATTTTCTTTGGCTGACCTCGTCGTATGCACCGTAAGAAAAAAAACATTTTTTTGATAGGGAGTTACCTACGTAAAATCATTTATTTTAGTATTTGGACTTATTATTTACCTCTAATTTAATTTATTTATGTTTTTTCTAACATATGAACTGAGCGACCGAAACTAGATTTTTAGCCAAAACCGAGGCCGAATTGCAGCTTCTGTTCTAATTTCAGCCTGAAACCGAAACTTCTTTAAAAACGCTCTGTTACCCGAACATAGTCGTTTTTATTGTTAAACTTGCAAGAATTCGTTAAAACTAATAAAATAAAATGCACATTGAAATAAGAGACACCAGTATAACAGGTACTTCAACTTTAAAGGAATTACAGTAGTACAAAAGATTTTATAACTAATAAGTATAGTAAACAAATCAGTCTTGTCTTAATTAGTTTCTATATAAGACAAAAGCGATATTAAAATAAATTATTATTTAACGATATGTGTACTTACAAAAAAGGTTATATTTTTAAATTACAAAATCTTTGTTGAACGTTGACTTTTAAGTCAGCTTTTACATAACAATAGTTTTTAAGATATTCTAGAGACAATTACACACGCACCCGATTAAAACTCAACGTCATCCGACACATCACGAACGCAGATTTTGATAGAACATAAGTTTCGGCTAATGTTTGGCCAAAACCGAAACGGCGGCCGAACCGAATTTGAAATCGGAACCGAAAATTCAGTCGGTCACTAAAAAATATTTACAAGCAAAAATCATGTTGGAACTTGCAACAACATCATTCCAAGTCAAGATAAACCAAAGCCTTAAACAAGCTTCAAGCTCTTCCTCAGTGAGGATGTCATATAGGTAGGTTTTTATTTATTGTTATTAAGTTTAATTTGTAGAACTCCATTTTATTTTTTTATTTTTTATATATACAATAATATTATTATTGGGTTTATAAAAACAGTTTATTTTTAAACAAGTTCTGCTGTGTAATTATTATTACGCGTGACAGCTGTTTCGCCCTCTGAAGGCATTATCAAACTGTTTGACAGTTTGATAATGCCTTCAGAGGGCGAAACAGCTGTCACGCGTAATAATAATTACACAGCAGAACTTGTTTAAAAATAGGTAGGTTTTCCTTATTCCCAGAGGCGGTGGTTACCCAACAGTAATTACATTAAATCGTGTGTGAATACGTCTGGTCGTAGCGCCCACGCTCGCGTCCTGCCCGCTCGTCAGTCTCGCTCTCGTAGAAGGGTGCACCTACTACCACTGAACAGTTTGACCGATAGAAGTGAGATGGGGGCGAGTCCGTGTGCCCAAAGTATGCCCAAAAAAGACGTTTTGGGTGAAATCGGTAAAAATAAATCATGAAAACTTCTGTCACTAAACAGGATGTTAAGGGACATACCCGACTTACTTTAACCAGTGATTCCTGAGATATGATTTGAGAATAAAAGTATAAAATTGATAATATTTTTGTGCAAGCGTCACGTGGATGGAAGCATCCATTTGCAGTACAAGATTTCTATTTTTAACTTTTGGAAAATTAGGTAGAGAAAAAAGTGTCTATGTTATTAAAGATGATTTTTAAAGTTATTTATAGATTAAATTTGTAAACGTGTTAGTAATTTTATTCAGTGGAATCTTTCCTGTTAAAATTCTGTGCTGCGCCAGAAGATCTATTCTGCTATGTGTTATCTTGAATACGTTTTGTACTAGTATTTGAGTTGACGACTTCAATGTTCTATTAAATCACCCTTCTAGGGATGTTTCGTTCATATAGGTTTGTTAGGCGAAGGAGTTGAGGTAGCGTAGCGCTTCTCGTGGGAGTAAGTGTTATCCGACCTAATAAGAGTACGCGACAACTGGAGATGAATGCGTCACTTGTCGAGTTATGTCCTGTGAACTGACAACCAGAATTTATTCTAACTTTTATTAACTTAAGGTAGCGGTGAAGTGTACTTGGTGAGTTTTCGTTATATGAGCGTTTGCGAACTTGGATTTTTGGAGGGTCATTTGGAATGAATATCACATCAAGTGGATTATAGTTTCTGTAAGAATTTTGTTTTTAGTAGCCCGTTAAATTTTTCAATATTTTTATTTATTTCAAAGAAAAATTACATTGGATGATCATTTTGAATGTTATTTAAACCGTCATGCTAGGGATGCACCTGTGCTATGGCGGGTGAAGTTTACAGATTGAAGAAATTAATAATATTCATAATAGTTAGTAAATTAAATTAAAAAATTCCGATTCAGTTTATATTTTATGTGATAAATAATTAATTAAACATTGACAAGTGCTGTTTTTTTATATGAATTAAGTCAATTGAGGAATGTGAGAGATGTGTGGAGGGAGATTAGGGGGTTAAAATGTAGAATGTATGGGTGCTGTAGTTGAAATGTATTTTAGATGTTAATATCCATAGAGTTATTTGTGTTTTGAAAGTATGGAGTGGAGCTTCTTTTTTTAGAAAATCAGGGACAAGGTTGAAGATTTTGGGAGCTAGGTAGATGAATTGTCTTTGCATTGATGTCGTATGAGGTACATTGTGGTGCCGTTTGGTTATATTTCTGGTGGTATGATTGTGTTGTAAGAGTGTTTTTTTTATTGTATTTGTACAAGAAATGTGTTAAAGCATAAATTTTAAATGGAGTTGACGTATATTTAAGATAGTACTCAATGAAAAATCAAGGAATATATTGTCGGTCGCTTATTGATAACACGTATTACCATTTTTTGAGCTTTTTGCAAAGGATCAATAATAGTTTGAGCACAGCCACCCCAAATGATGATACCGTATGCTAATATGGATATGCGGAGAGCAATGTATACTGATTAAAGTGTTGTAAGGATATTTCTGAGAGTTCGAAACATATAAGATGGAAATAGCTTTAGCCGTGTTTGGTGACCAGATCTGAATAGCCAGGTACTTTTCCACCTTCCTCTTCTCTATCTCCTCTCACAACATACCCCAATTGGGGATGCCATAGGATCACTGACTCCAGACGGTTGGGAGCAGTTGGGACTGTTGTACGGTGTTCACACAAAAAAACGTGTGGTTTGTTTTTATTTCACGTAAATACCGCACACGATTCCCAGCTGCTCCCAACCGTCCAGAGCCAGTTATACTATCGCATCCTCCATTGGGGTAAGTTGAGGCTGAAAGTAGTGGGGAGAAGAAGGAGATGGAGGAGACGAAGGTGGGAAGTGTCTGACAATTGAGATCTACGTTTACAAACAATATACGTTTTGAGCTACATTCAAATTTTGTATGGTGGTCTTTCACCTGGGATATACTGAGAATATCTCGCAATTTGCAAAGTACCGCAAATCTACTGTATATTATTTAACATGATTTGATTGTAAAACAACAAAAAATAATTAAATATATTTTCTTTACGTACGCCTGGATTTGAACTCGCGATCTCCGAATTCATAACCGTTAGCCTTACCCCTCGATTAGAGAAGCCTTCATTAGATATCATACACACCATTCCGCTTTAAAGTTTATATAATACATAGAATAAAAAAAAATTCCAAAAATTGCGTTTTGATTTTCAGAGAGGTTACTTATCCCTTTCTCTAAAATCTTAATGGAAATTTGAGGTTTTAAATCTACGTGTGAGGCAGCCTCCACTGCGTAATAAGAGATTGCAATAATTGATGTTGAATTATTCTTGAACATTTGTCTTGCATGATTAATAATACAGTGTTTAATGTGACAATGATTACTGAGATGGTCGAAGAGCTTGCGAAATAGAGAGTTTTTAGATAAAACGTATTCATTTGATATTAATCGAAAACTATGCCAATACAGATCTTATGACATAACTAACATTTACCAAATAGTATTCTCTGATCAGAGATTCAAGGAAATGATTTCCATAAAAATGATAAAAACTCTAAACTTATTTTCAAATTAAATGAAAAATGTTGTAGATCTTTTATTCAGATTGTCTTCCAAAATAACAATAGTGTACAAAATAGCTTTATCTAGAAAAAAATACCGATGCAAAATACAAAACTAAATAAATTACAAACATATCAAATTTCAGTCTTTTAAGGCCGCAGTAAAATTTATTTACATAAATCTCAACAACGTTGTAAGATTGAAAACATGTTTTCTGACAAATTATATTTCTGAGTTGTTTTATCGTTTTGGCATGTGCCATCATTAATACAATTCTTTTATTTTATCGTCGTAATATTTCATAAAAAAAGATTTTCGTAATATACCTAACTACCTAAATACCATAACCACTTTTAGAAATTTTCGCTTTTTTTGCACAATTTGCTCAATGACGTGACACGATAAAAAAATAAAACAATGTTTAACCCCTCAGGCCTCTGGCATATTGATCTTTATATTCCTTAAAGACGCTGTCAGAAGGTTTGAGAATCAGTGTGTATTTCCGTTTTGCAATAAAATCCAAATCAACGGAATATTTCTAAATGTGTCCGAAAACCAAATACTGTTTTGATGTGATGAAATACGAATTCAAATTTTATTATTAGAAAAAAAAAAAAAAAATAACAATAAAAAGAATACACATTTTGTTAGACAAATATATTATAAACATTACTATAAGTTTAATAATTTTTTTCTTAAATTGTAGTAGGAACCTTTGATTTCATAGATTTGTACATTTGAATTTTTCTGTGGTTAACGTCTTGACTCAAATATGAAGAGCAGTCTTTTTCCTTTCGAACACCGTAGACTTCTCACCATGGCATTGGGACAACGATTTCTTAGAGATCGTATGAAATGTTAAAGCGAATAAATTGCCTCTACGGCTAATAGCTGTTTGTTTCCAAAACCGAACAAATTATCCTTAGGGGTTAGTGTGTAATAACATGTAGACAATGTATTTGCAGTTAGTATCCGGTTTCTCCCATGCTCAACATTCTTTTATCTTTTTGAACCTTTGAAAAACATTGTGCAAAAAGTTACGAAAATATGAGTAATTTGTTGGCAATTGGCCTCTCCAGCGAGAGTCTCTCGAACCATCGCCTTGCACCGGATTGACGAATGGATCCATATGACTATCACTTTTGGACACCTCTGGTATGAGGAATGGGTTCCTACCTACACAGCATCCCCAAATAAAACGTAGGCCCTAAGGGAAATTATTTTCCTCATTGCATATGTCTTATTACTTCAAACGTTACTACTTGTTGTTACTACGATAAATGTTTAGGTAGAACGAGATGTGTTTAGGAAGAACGAGAAATATTAAGTTAGGACGAGAAATGTTTGGGTAGAACGTGAAATTATAGTGATTTGTTTTTAGGGTATTATGCCGTGTTGCGCTACCTCCTTCATAAAATCTCAAATCAAAAAGAACGTGAAATGTTTAGGTAGAACGAGAAATGTTTAGGTAGAATGAGAAATGTTTAGGTGGAACGAGACATGTTAAGGTAGAATGCACACCAATTAAATATTTTCATTTACCTACTTCATCTAATTATTTTTTTAATTATTAGTAGAATGGTTTTAAAAACTTCATAATTGATATTTTATTTATTTTTTGGAATGACTTTATTGAGTAAAACATCAAATTGTAATATTTAAATATTGAAGACAATATTAGTGATTTCTAAACGAAAATCTGAAACAGAAAAATCAGAAAAGGAAACGGTCACATCTGGGACTCCATACATAAAGATAGTTGCCAATAAAAATGTGCGGTGAAAAAATGAAGACAATGTTAGTGGTTCTTATTCGAAGTATGATACAGTTAAAAATGACCGAGGGGAATAGGGTCCCATTAGCTCAGTTGGTAGAGCACTGTCACGGAAAGACAAGGGTCCTGGGTTCGAGTCCCAGATGTGACCGTTTCCTTTTCTGATTTTTCTGTTTCAGATTTTCGTTTAGAAATCACTAATATTGTCTTCAATATTGATATTTTATTCTTGTGGTAAGATGTGGAATGACAGTTAGTATTTTTTCCTAGAATTTGATTCTTATATTCATCTTTTCCTACAAAAAACCACTCCACACAGCACCCCAAAAGATGACATATACCTCAAGAAAAGATTTTTCTCTGTATGGAGTTAATTCAAGAAAAGCGTCCATTATTTTTCTTCGTCCGTTCTAAGATCTAATTGATATTAGATCCTGTATTTGTATAATCCATGTTTGCTTTATAGTTATCGTACCACTTCAAGAAGCACTGGCCAACACAGATGTATTCAGAAGTTCGAGAAAGCAAAATTCAAATATATTTCGAGTCGCACTTGATCTATCAAAATATTTATTCTGCGTAACAACGCGAGCGTAAACAGGTTGCTTAACGTGACGTCAATTTTTTGAACAGTTTTCAAGTCACCGGTCAATATGTTTGTATAATAAACACAAGAGATCGACATAGAAGAGCAAGCAGTTATTGAGTTTGAAAAAATATGGCATCGACGACTTCCGACGGTTAAAGACAACAAGTCTAAATACAGCTCGTCTTTATCTTTATATTTTAACTCAAGGTTTATTAACCACTCGAATGACCGCGTCAATAACTGGAATATGAGTGTAGTGATTGGCATTCAAGTTGAAAACTTCTAGTCCTCATTTGAAAAAAATCTTACCTCTGAGTTTTAATACCGAGACATATAAACTGATAAAAGTGCAATAAAGCCAATAAATTTACCTTTATTTTACCAGTAATTCTATATTTTTTACAATTTACAAAAACTATATAAGTGCGCGACTTCAAAACTGGCATATTATGGTGTGTGATCACGTGAGACGTTTTGCCAACTCGGCATAATATGCCAAAAATCACTCAAGTGGATAAAAAAGGATATATATTTAAAATTATTATCCCCGTCTTTAAAGGCAACTATCTCGAATAATTGATATTTAAGAAGCCATACAAAAAACTTTGCGAAACCAATAAGGCTTTCGATTTATTTTATTAAAACGGCATTATAAACATCATCCGATAGCATATATTATTTATAATATCTCATTTAATTTCTAATGGCAATCTGGAGAGTCATTGGGGAGCAAGTCTTTAATGTTTTGTTCAGAGTTTTTTTCATTTACACTTACTAGACAATAGTCACTTTTAGTTACTAAGTTCCACGCAGATTTTTTTTCGTACTTAAATCAATAAAGATGAAGGTTGATGTTTGCTCCATTAGCTCATATCTACAGCACTCAAAAATTTCCCAATTACTGGGGAGTCTTACCATAATATAATTTATTTTTGTTTCGGTTAGTTTATAATTTCCTAATATTTTAAATAAGTGCCTCAAAGATTGTGTTTAATTTATCTATGTATTTATAATGTGCACTAATCTGGCAGGTGCTTACCCGAATGCACAAAAAATTGCTTAGTCAATTTTGATACAATAATTCAAAAATAGAACTACATATCTGTCAGCGTGCATTCGGTGTTCTATTGTTTCTTACTGTTGTTGTTTGGAAAATTTGGCATCTACAATCACCATAATATAAAAAAAATGATTAATGTGCCACGTGATAAGAAAATAATCTGCTGCTTATATTGCAATTTGCAAGGGCCAGATGAAGCCTTAGTATTGCAGGAATGGATCTACATTAGGTTAGTGCACGTTTTTTATTATACGTTTACGTAATTCTTAAAATAACCCTCAAGGTTAGAACGCCGCGTAATAATTTATCATTTATTTTGTTATATTTTCGAGGGTATTAAACAGTGGCGGCTCGTGACTTTTGGCTGTTCTAGAGTGCTAATATTACAAAATATGGCATTTTTGATGATGTAACTGAAATATTTTTTGATTTTTTATTTTTGGTAAATATTCGGAAATTTGATTTTTTTTCTTAAAGATTTTCAGGGAATTTCAGCTTAGCCGTGCGCCGCACGGATTTTCAGAAAATTTTCCTACGAAAAATCGAATGTTCGAAAAAAAGGTAAAAATCTTTTTCAGCCACAACAACATCAATAATGCCATTTTTTTGTAATATTAGCACTTTAGAATACCCAAAAGTCACGAGCTGACACTGGTATTGAGCCCGCCTTTATTGGGGCTAATTACACGCTCCAACACCATGCAAAACTTATGTGGTCATCAATAAAAAAATGAATTTTGATTGAATGTTTTCCTTTGTTAGTTTCTTTTGATGAAACTCTTACCATTTTCTTCGTGGTATTCAGGAACAAAGCTGCAGTGTTCTTATGCCTACTTCTTTATATAGGTGTTTATTACCTCCTGCTCCTGCACGTATTATTAGTAAGTGAATATATTTACGATAACAATGTTGTGTTTGCAATAAACAATGGAGAATTTCAGCAGCCATCATTCATATGTGTGCGTGAATCGTTTATTGTCGTCCTCATTTCTCCACGTGGGGTATTTCAAAATGGCCTTTCACTGAGTATATTGAACTATCCAATTGATAATTAATGTAAAATTTTTAAGACATGTATGTACAAATGAAGTCGACGCACGTTGACAAGATTTTTATCAACACTGTTTTGAAATCCTGTACGTAAATGTGGGAGATTATGGGAAAATAAATTTGATTAGTTGGTTGAAGTGTTTATATCATCAATATCAATATAAACATGAATCATCCCACCCCCGAGGATCTAATAAAATTGACTGTAAAAAAAAATATTCAGAAAACGTTACAACAAAAATGGAATATATTTCACCTATTTGGTCCCCTTCTTACAAAATTCACTCTAAAAATATAGAAAGAGTTCAGCTCAAATTTCCAAGGTACGTAAATTTTAAGCTCAAATTCCAATTGAATGCATTAATTATGTCAGTTTGGCGAAACAATTGCATCTAATAACTCTGTTTGACAGGAGAATTATGTCAGACCTGGTTGTGTTACACAGAGTCATTAACAACTTAATCGATAGTCCTACCATCGTTGCCAGTATTAAATTTTATGTGTCGACTAGAAACACAAGACCAAATATAACATTCTTTGCAATACGTACACAATCAACTATCAAACACACTCACTATCCAATACTATTGATACATTTATTGTTTCCATTTATAGAATTAAGCGCAATTTATTCCAGTACTTTGTTGAATGCTACAAGTCATAATAGCTTTGGTAATTGGCATTGAACCAGGTAGAATCAATAAAATTACTCAATATCCTGATAAATCTATCAATAAACCTGGAGCTCAGAGGATGATCATTCATTTCAAAGATGACAAGTCCCAATCTGAATTTCTTAACGCACGCAAAAAAATTAAGCAATTGAAGGACTGTAAAGTATTCATTGGTGAAGTTTTATCATCTTATTCAAAAAACCTTCTTTGGAAAACGAAACAAAAAGCTAAAGAAGCTAAGTTTCAATTTGTATGGTTTCGTAACAATAAAATTTGTGTGAAAAAGAACCCGGAACAATCCTCAAGAGTTCTAATCATTAAACACGCGGATGACTTGAATCAATTGTCTTAATCATCACTCAGAGACTGTCATTTTTATCTAAAAAAATAAATTGAATGGATGATATTTACAACATAATTGATTTGGCTGACAATAATGAACCTAACATAACATTAGAAGATTCACATTCTTGCAAAAATTTTTTGAGGGATTCAAAATTTTCTTTATTGTGCATGAATATTAGAAGTTTAAGCAAAAATTTTGATGAAACTGTTACTATGCTTGATTGCATTAATCATCGTCTAGAAGTACTAGTCTTCACAGAAGCTTGGCTGGGCAGTTTGATAAATATGCCTATCATTCCTGAGTATGTAGTCTACAAAACAAAGATGAACAATTTGCAAAATGATGGAGTAGCTATCTATATAAAGCAAAACATTCAGGTAACTGTTGAAGAAATTTCTCTCCCCAACGCCAACTGCTTAAAAATGCAATTTTCCAATACAATATGTTTAATAGCTATATATCGGTCTCCATATCAGACTAATATAGATAACTTTCTCGATTCATTGGATGAATTGCTTGACTCTGTATCATTGCAATATAAAGAGATTATATTATGTGGGGACTTAAATATTGATACTCTAGATTTGAAGAACATAAAAACACAAAAATATCTATCACTTCTAGCATTTCATGGTATTAAGCCCATAATAAACTCACCAACAAGAGTAACTCCTAACAAATCAAGTTGCATTGATCATATTATGGCGAAATCAAAATTAAAACCACAGGGAGCAGCTTTTACTACTGGCATAACGGACCATTTTGCAATTTTGATGAAGTTTATGAGATTAACTCTTAAAAATATTTCAAATAGTAATGGAAAACCGAAACTTATTGTTGACAACAACCTTTTGAAGACCAAATTAAAGGAGGAATCCTGGGATACAGTACTATCAACGAAAGACGTCAATCTGGCAACAGATAATTTCATTAAATGTTTGAAAACTCATGTGCAAAGTTGTACGTCAGTACAAATTGAGAAACATTACAGAAAATATCTAAAACCATGGATAAATATTGGAATAATCAAATGCCTCAGAACACGTGATAAATTGCACAATAAATGTAGAAGAGAAATCTATAACAAAGAACTGTTGGAATACTATAAAAGATATCGGAATTGGTGTACAAAGATAATACGAACAACAAAACAAGCATACTACAGAAGAAAATTGGATGAAGTCAATGGTAACATTAAAAAACAGTGGAAGATTATAAAGGAGGCTATCAACCTACAAAAGGAACAAACTACCATAAAAAAATTGAAAATTAATAATATTATTACTTCAATGGAAGAGAGTCGAAATACAATTACTAATCATATAAATAACTTCTTCAGTGACATTGGTCCAAGCTTCGCTAATAATCTGTGCAGTGCTAATAAAACTAGTGAGATGTGTCTTGTGAATGATTTTAAATCTGAACATCACGTTACAGGGGACAATTTTTATTTTAAACCAACTAGCATTTCTGAAGTCACTAATGTGATAAATGATTTAAAAATGTCTTTCTCGTGCGGTATTGATTCTTTAAGTGTTATGGTGTATAAAATGCATGTATCCGAATTAGCTGGTCCCGTATCTCACCTTGTAAATATTAGCTTCGAGAGTGGGTTGTTCCCTTCTCATTGTAAGAAAGCTAAAGTAATTCCCCTTTTTAAAGGTGGAGATCGTCTAGATGTCAATAATTACAGACCTATATCCTTACTCAATACTCTTTCAAAAGTAATAGAGAGATTGGCTAAGTCGAGATTGGTATCATTCTTAGAAACATATAATATACTCTCTAGCAATCAGTTTGGTTTCAGAGAGAATATAGGAACAAGTGATGCAGTGTTGAGGGTATTGTCCAAAGTCATTAGTGCGTTAGACTATGGAAACAAAGCTTTGGCTGTGTTCTTAGATCTATCAAAGGCATTTGATACGGTGTCCCATGGATTACTCCTCAAAAAATTATCTTCTCTTGGCATTCATAGTACAGCACTAGGCTGGTTCACATCCTATCTAAGTGATAGAACGCAACAAGTAGAGATAAATAATCATTTAAGCAATAGCAAACCAATCTCTTTTGGGGTTCCGCAAGGTAGTGTGCTTGGGCCAATATTGTTTTTAATCTACATTAATGATTTGTGTAATTTAGATATTCCAGGTAACATTGTTAGTTTTGCAGACGATACTGCTTTAATATTTGAGGGTAAAACCTGGAGAGATGCTTTTAACAAATGTGACTTAGGATTAAGAGCAGTAAAGAGTTGGCTGAATAATAACATCTTAACTTTGAATACAATAAAAACTAAATATGTGACATTTAGTATATCATCAAAAAGTCAGCCTTCTGGCACTCATAATCTAATTATACATAATTGTCTGCTAAATTGTAATTGCCAACCCTTGGAAAGTGTAGATTGTATCATGTATCTAGGTGTAAAGATTGATAAATTTTTAAGATGGAATGACCATATCGATATGTTAACAAAAAATATCAGGAGACTTACATTTATTTTTAAAGAACTGCGACACATATTGGACAAAGAGAAATTAAAAACTGTCTATTTTGCCTTAGTCCAATCTCGACTTTTTTATAACATAGTATGCTGGGGATCATGTCTAAAGTCCAATGTTGAACCACTAAATATTACTCAAAAATTGATCCTTAAAGTAATGTACAAAAAAAATTCTGTTATCCATCCAACCTACTTTATAAGGAATGTAATATTATGTGTATAAAACAGCTATATATCACTCAAATACTTTGTCGATTTTTTATCAATATTAAATTTGCTGAAAGAACACAACAAATGCGGACAACTAGAATTAGCTCTACATTGAACTTTGTGGCTGTGCATACTAAAACTTCTTTTGGTCAAAGGCACCAATTATGTTTAATATTCTTCCAAATCATATTAAGTCTACCAATTCCTTAGTTAAATTTAAAAAATTAATTAAGATTTTTGTATTGACAGACAATTGTCTTAATATTTTTTCATCCTTGTCCTTTCTTAAATAATAAGATTTTATATAAGTCCCATTTACTAAAAACTGAATGTCACCCTATCTGTCTTTATTATCTACTTTGCTTCTTCTTTTGAATAATGATTAGTTATGGTTCAAATATTGTTACAATATACTGTCAAATTACCCATCTGGTAACACATCTAATACTTATTTTTTTCTTTAATTTTGAAATATTTTGTTTTTGTATGTAAAATTAATTTATGTTTGTGATTACTCATATGTTTGCTTCACTATAATGTTAATTGTAAACCTCGATACAGGCTCAGTCCTAGTGAGGTTGATTTTTATGCGAAAAAAAAAGTGTTTTATGGATAGTGAGATGCAATAAATAAATAAATAAATAAATGTAGTTTTAGTCTCATTTATTTGTCTTATATGTAGTATTGTTATTGTTCTAGTTTTAATATTATTTTATTTTAATGTTACATATTTTACTAACATTGTTTCATATTTAGTTTATCAGTTTACAGTTATATCATGATTTAATTTTTTTGTTATAGTTTTCGATAGCTCGCTAGGTATATTCTGTTCTTAAAATCCATGTATGAATCACTGAAGTAAGAATCGTGGCTCCCTTATCAGGCACAAGAGCTCCTCTTTTCTGATAAGGTATACATGAGCAATTATGTACCTAAATATTATATTTTGCAAAAAAATGTATGTATTAATGTAACTATGATCTATATTAAAATAATAAAAAATAAAAAAATAAAATAAAATGTAAAAGCCCAGCTAGGCACAAAACCAAATCAAATAATAATATGAAAAAATTCTATACCAATTCATTTTTCTCCTTTTTAAATAAGTAGATAAACGAACATAGGTATAAAATCAGGTATTTATAATAGTATAAACGAATTTCTCTAACATGTTTTTTCATATTGATATAAATGTAGGTGATAGTATTTTTTTTTCGTCTTTTTAAGACAATGTTAAAAGTTCGCATTATTGCCAACTGATAAGCACTAAGAAAAAAAATCGCTTTACGACAGTTTAAAATGAGATGCATTTAAAAATTGTAAATTGCAATGTATCAATCACTGTTAAATAATTAATGATAAATATATGTCAGAACATATATTTATTTAAATACGACATTTGCTGAGTCCTCTAAATGTTTGGACTCTAACAAACATGTAAGAATGGTATTGGTTTACTTTACAGAAAAATACAAATCCGTATTTCTTGACTATATTTGCTTAAGCTCGGATTTTAAATGTTTACAACCTGTACACGATGCGATTATTTTATAGTGAATCATGTTTGGATGGTGACTGTTCGGTTTTCGTTTACTTCGCCTCGTGGTGTATTGACATTTTTTTAGAGTTGAGAATTAAAAAAAAATAAATTAATGTTATATTTTATATATAAAGCAATTTCAAGGTTGATCGTAATTTAAAATCAATATCACACATCCATGGCACAACTAGCAGCGCCAACAGAAAAAAATAGGATAATTTAAAAAACCCGCTGCTAGTAAAAATTTGGTTTTTCTGATGGATACGAATGTTTAACTAATTAATTTAAATAATTTAAACAATTATTTAAGAAAAACATGTGCAAAAAAGCTCAAAAATGCACTGACTGAATCTGTCATAAACCTGCAATAAAACGGATGTAAATTTTGGCATATTTTATGAACACATTATGCATATTTATATGCCCTATAGAAACAGTCCAAGAAATGCGATGTTGACTTGTTTTGAAATAAAAATTCTGGCAAATCGGGCATTATATTAGTATTATTAGTAACACAAAACAGTATTTCATCATTCAATTCATTCAAATGTGATGGCGATACATGACGTCCGGCAAGTGTAAGAGAGATAAAGTGCTTGCTGAATTGCCTGGAACCAAAATGTACTAAATAAATGGCGTCATTAGTTTCCAACCTAATCTATGTGGAGAGTTTATTAAGTCTGTATTATGTAAAAAAGTTTTTCGTGAACCTTATGGCTTTCAGATTTGGAATTAATCTGACCTATTACAACAATCTTGTTCGTTTATCAGTTATTCGATGCCAACAGTTTACTTCAAGGACATCTCATCTTTGTTTAACATCTGATTTCCTTTAAGATTAATAAAACTTTTCCTGTAAGCTTTAAGGGCTTATATATCAGCTTTTAAAATGAGTAATATATTTTCGGCGTTAACTTTAAGCCCCCTCCCGCCAACAGACGAGACAATCGTCTACCTCCGCGATGTACCCCAGATCGGACAAGGGACAAATTTAACCAGTAGTCCCTGATTAAGTATGCACGCATTCAGAGAGCGTCCCCGCATGATCGGCGAGTATTGCACCCAAAATGCATTGTATGCAAATGTGCACTCGCTCTGCCGACTGCGGCTACGTAGGTGCATATGGCCGCGGGACGAGGGGTGCTGCAGCGTTGCACTTTTACTCTCACCCCGATAGCGATCTGATGAATATTTTACTTTCGATGCCCTTTTCGTATGTCTCAATATGTTCGGCCTATAATAGGTTCTGGTGTCAACACTTAATTATTTTAACAAATTGGTAGGTGTAAGTAATGAAATGGTTGTGAATAATTTCAAAATAAATAAAACGAATGGACTTAAATTATTGATTGATTGAGAAACGAAAATTACAATTTTTGTTGAATTGCCGTAGTTGTCATTTGAATAGTGGCGTATAGTGGATGAATGCTTTTACTATTTATTTTTATAAAAAATGTATGCACAAGTAAGTGGGATAAAAGTATGAAACGTTCCAGGAAGTTAGGAAATGTTCAAGTGAGTTACGGAAAATGAATGAAATCGAATGAATTAAGGATTATTTGAAATAGATTAACGACAAATAAAACAATCAAAATCGATATTTCCCCCTTCCACAATTCCACGTTCATTTCTCTTCAACAAGTCATTTCTTTGAGATAGTCATGGAATATCTAAACAACGAAAACCAATTGCTTAAGACAAATAATTAAGCAGTTAGGATATCAATGCAAAACTGAAAATCACTAAGAGATTTAAAAACTTTTAGGTAAATCAAGTAATCACAAGAAATCGATAAATGCCATAACCTTTTATATATCATTAACCATGAGAAGGTTGCATTTATTTTATGGCCTGTTTTATTTCAAATCTTGTGAAATGTTTTACGAAGAAATCATAAATGTAGTTTGTACAATCGGGTACGAACATTTTATGTGACATTAAGAGTATGCTGACGTTCTTAAAATAGGCACACCGCATTAATCTTGAACATTTTATCTAAGATTTACGTTGATATTCGCAAATATGTAGTTTCAATTTATGAACATAATAAAGTATGAAGAAACACATGTCAAGGCGGGTTTAGATGAGTCTTCCTTCAGAAGAGATATGGGACGGAAATATAATGTTTAAAGTATGGGAAGTCGTAAAAAGGTTATAGCAGTCTGCGTGATCTGTTTGAACCAGCGGATTCTGCAGGAGATAGGCAAACTATTTTGAGGCAGAGAACAAAGTTGTGCATGGTGAAAAAATACATCTGAAGAAATTAAAATCATAAAATAGTTCTTCAAATAAAAGTTCAATGGATTTGTAAAGCTACATGGCGATTCCTCCCGTTTGTCTCATTATCTTTGAACAATTACTCTTCAGCTGATGCTTTCCCTTGCAATACGTTGGGTTTCAATTACGTAGTTATCTGCAGCATGTTTTATAGTGACAAATAATTATAAGCAGTAATTACTCGCCTGAAATTTCCATCCAAATTGAAAATATCTCCCGAGTAAAAATAAATGCCGCTGACGGGAATTGAACCCGCACCTTCTGATGTCCGGTCAGGTGCTCTGGACTACTGAAATACGTCGGCTTATTCCCAACCCGCCAAATAATTCAATATGTACAAATACTTCTATCGACAATAACTGTTTATTACATTTAGATCGTTTCATCATTCACTCGATCTTTTATCTTTACAGTTTTTAGTGTTTAATGCACCAGCTGTTGTCAAGGAAAGTCTTGGATAATTGAATTATTTTTGCCACAAAGTTCTCAATATTTGCAATAATTCTCTTCTTAATATCGATCTCCCACCCTCCAATATCACTTAGACTGGAGTTTGTGTAGAAAAACGTATGTGCTGTCTCGAAATCGTTCAAATCTGGTGTAAGTGTGAATACATATAAATTTAAATACTTAATCACATTATTATTATGTGGGTACCGACAAATTATTAATTTATTCTAAAATTCAATTTAAGACCGGAATATCGCAGTTCAAATCACTCCACTAGTATCAAAAACCACCAAAATAAATGATAAATTGTCTACATACGAATTTTCACATTTTCATTATTTGTTTAACATTCTTTCACGAGATTCCGGGCAAAAAATAAATCATATGTCATTTCGAAAAACATTCCTCTTTAAGAATGTTTTCAGCGTGTGCCACCCATCGCAAGGCATTTCTATTTTTGCGTTTCAACCTCACGGCATGCTGTAAATTTAAAGTGCCCATAAAACAAAATTTAACTTAACATACCGCCCACCACCAACTCATAACAATAATTTCACCCAGAAGCCTGAATAACCGCAAAGTCCCTACGTAAATATTTAATTAAACTAGAAACCATTTGGATGTGGAGATATTCACTAACCTTTGTTCTCCAGATCCTACGAATTACAAAAATTTTACAATAATTTGTTAAAATAGTTCTTTTTTTGTGTTGCCTTATTAATTTTTCGTTTTATAAAATCAACACTTTTTTATGTGTTTACCAATTTGACAATGAAACAGATTCTTATCCACTTTGCAATTGAAGTCGAAGATATTGTGAATTGTGATGCATAATCTTTAAAATAAGCGAACGTGTATTTAAAACGTATGTATTACATATTATTTCATTATTTGTTTTGACGGTTTAGCGAAAAAGCAAACATTGAGTCAGTTAATAGTGTATTCAGTGCAAAAAGTATCTATTACTCTCCAGATTGGTTAAACTTCAAACGGAAGGGAAAAAATACATTTTTTAAGTATATTTTTGAGACGCGAATCGTAGAAGCTTTTTTATTTCAACTAATTCGTATGCACATTGTGTTTGTATTGCACAAAAGATTGTATTACGTCCTCCACACAAGGAGTTCACGTGTGTCGTGGATGATATTTTACGAAGGTGAGATGATTAATTTTATAGCAAGATTTAAATAATATAAAGGTATAAACAATTTTTGATTAAAAGTATTACAGCAATTCAAACAAATTCCAATTCGAATGAAACGAATGTTATAAAATAATATGAAAAAAATATTGGCAGAATTGCAACCAGTTTCATAATACATTACTTTGTATTGTGCAATTAATTATTGAGACAGATGTTTTAAATGATGTAGGAAGTAAATTGTGAAGCTTAACGGCATGAAATCTGTGGTGTTTTTGTCAAAATTATGCGTTTGTTTTAGATATTTCTACTTGTGCATGTCTTGTTCTAGGATTGCGAGTGTTTTGTCGGAAGTTAAATGTGTTTGTATAATTGTAGAGGAAAATTAGTAAACGTTTTACAAGTAATTCACCGCAATTGTATTACGTTTGTAGGTATTAATAATTGTAGTGGTTGATGTATGAAAAGTGCTCGTTTGAGACAAAAATGCAGCTCATTAAAAAATAATTTTATCATTCACTTAAATTTATTTTTGGCATTAACATTTACGAGGAAAAACTTAGTTTGTCACAATTTTATTTTGCACTGAGATCCCCAGATGCCCTCACAGTTCACTGTTATACTAAAACAGCATTTGAAAACACGTGCTGCATTAAACTTAACACGTTTCAGAACCTTGCAGTTAACTTTAACGTTAGTTTTCATTGCAAAAATATATTAAACCTTCGTTTTAATAATACGCACCTGAAAAACCACCACTGCAACACACATCATACTATTATATAACATAGGCTTTTTAAAATATCTCAACTTATCTTTTCCGCTATAAATTTTTTCATTATCACGTTAAATATTGGTTGAACACAATTTTTCCTAAGGCTACGTTGTCATTAACACGTAGCCCATCGACCATTACACTTATTGTGGAATAAAACCACTTAAATAGTAATGCTAAGTTGCTAAAAGAGAATGTTTATGATAATCTAACATATGTGATATTTAAAAATTGTTGTAATGATCAGGTTAGTAGATTGTCATCTAGTGAAGAAACTTTGAATGTTTTTTACTTATAAAAAGTTACTTATTTTCTCAAAACTTTATATTTCAAAAATCTTATACTTTTATTTTATATTTCAAAAAACTTTATATTTTAAAAATACACGTCGTCAACGGAAATTGAACCCGCAGACTTCTGATTGCCGGCCGGTCAGGTTATCCTTTGTGGTATGCATAAAAACACATTATTTTATCATTAAAAATAATTAAAAGACATTTCACAAGGTAACATGTTATTTTAATAAATTAAATGGTTGAGTCTCAAAATCAGACAAAAGATCAAAACCAACAAAGAACGCCCGTAACACTTCTAGTGATACCGACTACATAAATTAAGTACAATTATTGTTTCTGCATTACATCAGCCGAATTCGTAATTTACACAATGTCGCATTTCCATCAAAAACGCCGCCGAAAAGCGATTAAGCCTAGTGATTTTGCAACGGTATTGGCGGAATTCAATTTACATATCCATATTAATGCCGGAGTGCTTTGTCGAGACCCAAGTGCGCATTTAGCATTGATCCTCGTTGTTTGATCATTCATTAATTTGGTACACTTGCTCTCGATATCAGTTCGGCTGGCGGGAGCTTTTGTGTGCGTGAAATGTAAAGGCGGTCGGTGGAGAATAAAAATTGAGTGTGGGATTTAATTAGCAAGTATGAGTGGATAATGTGAAGCGGAGGCTTTTGAGAAGTTGTCTTTTATTTGAGGTCCATTCACGAGGATGTTGAGTGCTACCTCCCACAGCGAGATCGCAGCCAGTCAGACTGGGATTTTATTACACTTAGGAGGAAGTGGATGAGATGAATACTAAATATGTGTCAGGTGTCAAGGGAGCCATGAGGGGCTTTGTTTAACCACTACGTACCGTGGCAAACGTTCGGAAATATTATCACTTCAGTTGTTGGTAGTTTTGATGTGTTTTAAATTGCTGGTGTTATTTCAATTGACGTAAAGTTGAATAAAATGGAAGGATATTTAAATTAATAGCATTGTTAAACGAGTAATAAGTTTTGGGGCTTACGATCAGCCAATGTCAATAATTTTTAGAAATAATAATTATTTATTTGTTTTTTTTAATAATTATGTCTCTTTGTGGTTTGATATGTTAATGAAATAAAACAATATCTTTGTTTATAACAACGAAATTTGTTTAATTTTATGTTATATGATGCTTGTGTTAAGCGAAACTGATCGGTCTTAATAAATGAAACAGATTTCGTAGTTACAAACAAAGTTATTGTTTCATTTCACTTATAATTTATTGTTCATCGATTTCAAAATTCCGAAAAAGCTTAGCAGCTTGTTTGTTCTTGAAGTGGGAGCATAAGTTTTAGGCTGGTTTCATGGAGATAAATAAATATAGCTTATTTACTGAGAATCTCTTTAAATTTATTTATTTAATAATTTATTTACACCCTCTTTAGGGACTTTTTATATGTACATGTGTTCATGAAAATCCGAATATTTTCACATTTCGTCCTGATATATCATCAAGGATGATAATATCTATATCAGAATGGTTCCGATGCCGAAACACGTACACATTCCTTGTGTTCCGACATCGTGGTAATTTTTTCGTTTCTTACCATTTTTTTTCTAGGAAACCTGTTGATTCATTCGTAAGGCCAGCAATTCCGTATTTAATCGGATTATAAATAACTTATCAACAAATAAGCAATACTCATTTTTCTGCGTGTATAAAATAAGAAAATATATAATTATCTGGTTTAACCTGAATTTTGACAAGACTTGCTGCTGCTTTCAACCAAGATAAATAAAAGCTAAGATTCTACCATTACCATTAAACTAAAAACTAACCATAGCAATAAACTTATTGAGGAACCTACATAATTTTAAGGAATGTCTTTTAGTAGAGAAGCCATTAATTATAAAGCAATTTTCTATATCGGGAAGTGCAGTAATATTTTGAAATCATCCACAACACAAATAATGCAATGTCCTTAATTGGGGTCTGTACGTGGGCTTGAGATCTAACACAATATAAAAGGTCTGGGTGGATTGGAGCATCAACAATAAACCAGAGATCCTATTTTGTAACAGTTGGCGTTTTTGATTTTCCGTTGGGCGTATATGATCCATTGTTCGATGGCTGCCAATTCTGACTCAACATGTCAAATTTTATTATTGATATCTCTTTTAAATTAATTGATGATCAATAATATTTTCTTAATGGTAAGAAATTTTAGAACATTGCTCTGTAGTAAAATGTTTTTTTTTTTAATGAGTACAAAGCTTTTTGTTTGTCTGTTCCGCGATTTTGGCAGGTTACACAACCACACAATATATATCGGATGTATTCTTATTAATTCTTATTAGGTGATACACAAACACGCGCCCACAGTTGACATTTATCACATGAGAACGGGTCGCTTCTACGACTCGCTCTTAAGTTCAACAAATCACTTAAGGAGCAATTTTCCGGCCTCTGTGTTTCCTCCCCCCTACAGCAAAAGTCTCTTTAAGACACATGTTTGAATCCCCAGATTTAACATAGGACCTAATGATACTTATTTTTCTCAGTGCCTCTCGTGTTAATGTAAAAAAAGAACACAAACTTTTAAAAAGTATAATTAATTAGAAGAGCAGTATGAACAAGCAGATAATATGAAATTTCTTTTTTCTTGTCAGTAAGAATTGGAGCTCCAGGTGGGATTCCGGAATGAAGGCATTTTTCTTTATGCAAGGAGAAAAACGAAAATTAAAAATCTCTTCAAATTATTGGTAATTCGGTTAAAAACGGGATTGCTGACCAATTTCTGATTAACTTTAAGTATATTCCTAATAATATATCGAAATACGTGTTCATGCACGTACATTTGCCTTGATAGTATATAATGATAACATGCAAAAATATTAGGATTTTAAGAGTAATATTTTTCTTCAATTTTGGATTGCACCACAAATGAGCGACTTGTAATGAATCTATGAAGGGAAGTCTAAATAATTAGATTGTCATTGATTATTGATATCAATTAAACATACTTTTTCACAGGATCATTTGCTCTCACAGCTTATCCGATTCTTCATATAGCAGAGCTTATCTAAAAAACATATAAAAAAATATATATTTCATTCAAATCTGTAAAAAGAGATTGATAAAGCACGCCTTTCACATCACCCAAACATATACGTAATAAATATTGAGGTGTTGCGATTCACAGATATGATTTTATTGCAATTTAAATCCGTTTATTAATAGTTCTACCCATATAAAGAATTATTACAATATGTTATGAGATGATTGAATCAGCTGCACCAAAAGTGCATCGGTTTCTAGTCCTTCCCACACTTCTAAGGCAAAAGGGTGCTCGCGGATCTCTGTAGCATCCTACACACATTGCTGATTTCATGAGAACGGAACCGATTAAACAGTCTAACATATTTCTAATGAGTGAAGACACATCTTAAATCAACTCCAGCATTCAAGTAGATTTAACAACGTCATTGACTTAATAGACTATGGGACATTCATTAACTGGTTGCACAAAGCTATTTGAGCACGATGTAACATTTTAGCGGTTCACGGTAACAAAGGAGATTATTTTTTTATTTTATGATAATACTAAACCTCCATCTGCATGTGTTGATAAAATTACATGTTTTTTGCATCACATGAAGCAAAGAAGCATGAAAGAGATGTAAAACGATATATTAACAAAAAAAAACAAATGCGGACTAGAATAATGAAAGTTTTATGATATTAGGTAGGTACCTACTATGTGGAAAGAAAAAGAAAGAAAATTAATTTTAATCTCCGATGAAATTTATTTTAGATTTTCTTTTTTTTCAAAAATTTCCCCTTCCAATACTCACTGATTTTTTAATGTTTTTAGTAGAAAGAAAAACCGTAGACCAAAATTTTATCAACTTTTTACTCCATTGGAATCAAAAGTAAGTCAGGTACGTCCCTTAATACCCTGTATAGTTAAAAATAAAATCTTAAAAAATTAATCCGACGGAAACAAGATATATGACGGCGGCATATTCAATACTTGACTTATAAAAGCGTATAGTAAAAATGCGATTATGAGGATCGGATTATTTTAGTATGATAACGTTATATTACAATTTTATCTTTACTATACAACAAAACTCAAAGATTCCAATGCCTGAATCCATTGAGACTACATATAGTCCCTTAATTTATAACATACTACGGGGTCAACAACGGAAAGAGAATGGAAGATAATTATTCTAACCTTAAAACACAAAAAAATTACTTTAATTTAAAAAGTTTCAATCACACATTTTTTAAAATTTTTTGTTTGAAAAAATTCAGGCACCTATTGTGAATCTGAATTAAGCATTTACTTGTGTTTGCAGGTCTACACATGCTTACTCATTTACATTTTATTCATCTCATCAATTTCGCTTATTTCATTATATTCCTGAACCCATACATTGTTGATTATATACGTGATTATCGAAATATTTATACCATCGGATTGAGTGAGCCGATCGAAAGGTTGTCGGGTTGACGGTGCTGCCTGCTGCCAGTCTAACTAGCACAGATCTGCTGTTGTTATCCTGCGGATACTTAGACGGTACTTAGGTAACGCGAGGAAGTACTGATTTAAAATCGGCAAGTTTAATTAAAGTACAGCCTCGCAGGCGGCGTGAGTCACTTGGGATTGACGGTAATAAAGCTTAGCCCACACTAGCGGCCCGTGGACCAAAGTGAAGCGGAAGTGGATACACAATAGATTAGAAATCATTTTATTTTCCTTCCTTAAAGAGTTATCTGCAAGACAAGCAGTGCAACCTTATTGCAGCGTTCATGCTCCTAAACTGGATGAAATAAGGAGGTGGCTTACATTATGAGGTTGTTAGTGGGTTATCATGAAGATGTTAGTTAGTTAGGAATTAGACGTCGTATTTATTAGGAGACCTTTCATTGGGGTAAAAGCCATATATACAGAAGGAATAATATTAATATAATAGTGCAATATAGGTTGTCCGGTCATTTTCGTTTTACCGAGAAGGTATCAAAGCAATGTGCTTGTAGGTGACAGGGAAAGCTCGGGAATATTAGAAATGGTCCTCGCTGTGAAGGACAACTACAGTAGTGAGATGGTCGATAACTCGATGACAGTAATAACAGTCGGGAGATTCACTTTTTTCAGAACAAGTTATTATTAATAACATGACAAAAGGTATCCACTGATATAACTTTTTAAAATCTGTACCTACTTTAATCGTATCGGTGTTAATATTTCTCCATTTTAAATACATTTATTTGAATTCCAATTTTCTTTTCGTGAATTAAAGATTGCAAATCTTGAGAGTGGAGATAAACTTTTGGTGGCAATCACGGGGACACACGTAGACATACACACATTTCTTTAAAATTAGATGACTTGACAGCACTCAATATACGAAATGAATATCTGTCCCACCCAATCGGGATTCGGCTTAGTTTTTAGCGTTGGCTTATGACATTTTTCACTTCAGTCAATCGGAAAGAAGGTTCTATTCTCTGTCACATAAAAAAACTATTTTTATTGGACCAAGTTTTCTTTAACATCATTGTAATATATCACTGAAGAAGAAGATTTGTTGGCATTATTTTCTTCTTCAATAAATTTTTTTTTCTACAATTTTGTTTTTTTTTGTGGGGAAGAAGGTTCAATCCTCAATTAAAATATAAAAAAAATTGTATATTTTAAATACATCTATACTTTGTTCAGTTTTTTTTAAAGGAAATGTACTTATCTTTTACAAGTAAACTTGATAATAACTACATTAAATCGATTGCGGACCACCCTCACCCCTTGCAATATAGTGACGAAATACTATAATGATGGACTATTTTAGTTTGGACCCAGAAACCTTTTTTCTATAGTTTTTAAAATAGTTTTGAACTAACTTAACACTGATTATCAGCAACTTTAGCCTCAAATGCCTAAATTGAGATGCTTCAATTCTTCCTGCTTTGGGTAGTTTTTTATTACAGAAAAAGAAAATTACATTTTCACTTATTTAACAAGAAATAACTAAAATCAATACATTTTTAATTACATTTTATTCATGAAAAACATAACATAATAATATTATTCACTTTCAGTATTTTGCTGACTGAGCATAAAAATGATTATTGTAGTTTTTTGGGTAGTTGGAATCGTGAGCGGTTAGAACATAGTATATATTATACTTTTTATTTTATAAAAATTAAAATTGAGGTGACTTTCTCATATACGACTACCATAATACTAGGCTCATGCTTGTATTAAGATGGTCGTACATGATTTATGTAAGAATAAAAATAATAAAATATGACGGAAAAAAAAATTTATGGTAATTTTTTGTTTTTAAATGCATATATTATAGAAACCATATTAGAAATATAAATAATGATCAAACTTTATAAACTATAGAGTCAAAACTTTTTTTTTTGATCAGAGAGTTTAAAATTAAACAAATCAATGAATCTATTCAAATTATTTCAAGGAAAAAATTGCGTACAAGGGCATATCCTCTATTAGTAGCTATACATGGAAGATCTTCATTAGGTAACGTTATTTAAACAAGCAGTCAATAAAAGGATGATACTCAAAGCACATTCAAAGAACTTCGTTTTTACAATATTTTTCTTCGTATATAAATTATTTTAATATTATTCATTTATATAGAATCTAGTAGTAGAGACTGATGACTTCTTCATGCTAAATGTATAACTTTTCTGCCGATACCATATTTTGAATCATAAAGGTGATCAAATAAATTAATAATTTTTGGTATATTTAATAATATAACATATTTGGTAACACATTTCCCCTGAACACATTTTTTTCTCGATAGAAAAAACCTCGCGAAGAAAGCTTAAAAAAAATAAAAAACACATCTGCTTCTATTATTTAACATGCTATTGCTACGGAAAACAATAGAAAAAAAAATGTTTTTTCTTTTAATGGTATTTATTTTACATTATACTTTTATTATTACTTATTACTTTTACATAGAAGTGATACATGAAGCAGTGTCACAGGAAAATATGTATTATACAGGAGATATTGACAGTAAATAGATGTAATCCATTTTAAAGAAGGTACAAAATACACACTTGTAAAATTGTGATTACAAAATATTGTGAAAATATGTGAAAATAGTGAAAATATTTAAAAAATATGAAGCAATAAAACGTAAGAGTAACATAAAGTAAAAAAGAAATTACAACAACACTACATATAAGACAAATCATTAAAACTAATTTACCAACGCTACTCTAATTTGTAGGATTCAACAAAGTGTTGGTGTAGATTATGCTTAATTCTATATATGGAGTTAATAAATAAATCAATAGCACCCTCATACTTGTTGCCCAGATCATGCATCCTATTGGTCAGTGAGTGTGTCTGATAGTTGGTCGAGTATGTATTACAGAAGAATGTTATATTTTGTCTTGTATTCCTAGTCGGCACATGTAGTTTAATAGTGGCATTAAGAATTTAATTAACATTTATTTAATTTAAGACATTTGGCAAGATATTTTTGCTCTATTATAAATAAGTCATGCTATATTTTATTCTATCGGTCGGTGGCTGAGTTGAAATTGCATTTGAGTCCCACCCAGGAGTATTGTGTTCGATTTCTCGGCTGGCTAAGTCCTCCATCACAACAGAAGCAACATTTTTCGCTTGCTGTGGTAGTAGTAGAAGATCTTCAAATATTGTCTGGTTATTCGTAACCCGGAAATGTTTATATTTCTTTTAAAGTAATTAATATAATATATTGCCTTATCTCCCTTTTAAACCATCTTCTTCTCGAACGCTTACTACGGAACCTTAAATTAAATCACAGACTTGTAGCTCAACGTAAGTAACCAGATACCACACTTGATCATAACCAGTACGACTTATTAAATTAATTAACGCAAAGTACCGCGACATTATTTTTCATAGAAACGTAGTCAATCTACGTACCAAGAGTGATATAAAATTATAAATCACATGATACACAATCTCCCACGGGCCGCAATTTCCGACCTTTGTGCGGAGGTAAATTCATCAGATAAATTTCAGTTTCCGTAATGAATGCAATAAGATGCACATGAATCATGGGCAGGTACCGAGATGCAAAATAGTGCAGCAAGGCGTCAGGGACTTGTGCAATATAATCCGACTTATTTACGATATCAAGGAAAACATCTTTGTAAGATATAACTCATCCGAAGAAGGCAGAGTTGAGACCTTGAAAACAAATCATAAGAGTAAATGATGCGAATTTTTGGAATTGATTAAAAATGTTATGTAATTCTCTGCGGGAGGCTCATAATACGTTAGTAGTTAAATTAGAACAAATGTACTTTATAAAAGATTATAATAAAATTGGGATTAATTCTGACTACACTGTTTTTTAAATTTTTGTTTAAAATCGGAAAATACTCCCAACTGCTACCAACCGTTTGGAGTCAGTGAGGTCATGGTACCCCCTATAGGGGTATTTTGTGAGGCTGAAGGTAGTAGAGGGGGGAATGAGATGGGAAGAGTATGGTGTGGAAGTATCTAGCTATTCAGATCTGGTGACCAAACAACCAACGCCATTTGAAGCAATGTTTCAGTTCTGAATGGTGGTCTTACACCAGGACGATACTGATAGTATCTTCCATTGGAAGGTGCCGCAAATACACTTTGTATTATTTTAAATGAGTAAATTGTAAAAAAACACAAATAGATTAAATAAAATTTACATGCGCCGCCGGGATTTGAACCCGCCATCTCAGGCTTATTAGTCGAAAGCGTTACCCCTCGGCATAGGAAGTCGTTGAATTGTTCCATTTTAAAATAATAATAGTATTTAGATAATTGTTTCAGGGCTGTAATTGTTAAAAATTACCCCAAGGGAACCAGGTATACTAAATACATTTAAAATTTTTAATAAGACTTATTATTTTAATTAGATTTATTATTTTAGTGGGATTAACTATTTTAGTAAGATTTATTATTTTAATAAGATTTATTATTTTAATTAGATTTATTATTTTAATAAGAATTATTATTTTAATAAGATTTATTATTTTAATAAGATTTATTATTTGATAAGATTTATTATTTCAATAAGATCTCATCAATCAAAAAATATGCATAAATCACGTATGTTTTAATCTTTCGTAATAATTTGGCGTTCTCTCTTATTTTTGACAGACAAATCGAAATTTATAAGCTACATAGCTCGTGATGAAAAAAACGTTGCAACCTCCATTTTATTTCTTTGACCTAGAAAATTCGCTATATAAAATTTTGTGCAAATTTCGGCCTAAAACTCATCATTTGAGGGCTGCATTTTGGCTGCTACAGAAATCACAAATAGATTGTATGTTTAATTCGTTCAGAAATTAATAATATTAATCGTACTTAATTGCAATTTGACTTTGATTTAAACCTTTGACTGACCTACATATTGATTGACTGGTATGGTAATTTAGACACATAGAGTAAATCACAAATAATTCCAGCAATCAACTTAATCCAGATACAAGCCAAGGAATAGAACATTAAATCCAAAGTAACGCTGAATACGCTAAGGACAAATTTACATAGGACATAAATAATACGAGTAAGGGCGTCCCACCGCACCGCTTGGTACTCGTACACTTAAGTATATGAAATCAGTTTGATTTTGCAATCTTCCTGCATATTATTACTGCGATTAAATATGACAACCTACTCTGACAAAGACTAATGACCATGTACACTATTTGAACTTTCGATGAATAATTGAATAACGTGAAACAATGTACACAAATTTATGCATTTAATGAGGTATGACCACTGAATATGAAGTTTCTCGAAGTGAGAAAATGCAAATTCTTCGCTAGGTTTGACCCGCTATGTACTTATTTGATTAAATGCACTTCTCAAAGAGATAATTCATCATATTTATATAAGGAAGACGCTAGTACAAATAGTTACAGTAAGATCATATTACCAAAAGGTGTAATATTAATATTGTGAAATAATATTAAAACGCCGGATTAAAGGGTATTTATTTTATTTATAAAACAGGCTTGCATACAATTATAGCGGTAGTAGTAGGTATCTAATGATCTACATATGTGACTCTAACGGCCGTTATTCCCATCATACTTTTCGAGCGATAAATGCTCAGGCAGCCAAGTGTTTTGTTCAACGCTCGATCGTCTGTTTCCAAACATCTTTACCCTTGATTATCAATTTATTTTTAACATATTAACAAATATGTGTAATATGTTAAAAATAAATTGTTAGCTTGTTTTTAATGCCACCGTGTGATGAAAAGTTGAAGTTGATAAAACAAATAAAACAGAAAATATCATCTTATCCTCTCAAAAAACTTTTTATCTTGCCTTTATATATATATATATATATATATATATATATATATATATATATTAAGTTAAGAAATATATATATATATATATATATATATATATATATATATATATATATATATATATATTTCTTAACTTCTTAACTTATCCCCTCACAAAACTTTTTATCTTGCCTTTAAAAACTGGTACCTTTCCGAAACAATGGAAAACAAGTTTTCTGTCACTAAATTTAAAAAAGGTAACAAATAAGACATTGTTAACTATAGACCAATATGTATACAGTCGTCAATCCCTAAATTATTTGAATCCGTTCTTCTCTCAAAACTCTCATCCGAGCTAAATAAAGTGATTTCACATGGTTTCATGACAAAAAGATCTACTCTTACAAATTTATTGATATTTGTTTTTTTTTTTTAATATTTGAATTTTTTACAATAAATATACAGTGTTTACAAGTGATACTATTTTAATTTATACTACACTTCCATTAAAAAATTTGCTTGTGGATGGAAGAAGAGTGTATATTTGCGAAAAAAAGAATATAACAAGGTTACAAGTAAAAAGAATTACAAAATTAAAATCCATACAAATTATTGTATTTGAAAGGAAGAAAAATATATATTATGGAGGATAAGTAAAGTATAGTAGGATAATTTGTGAGATTTTCAAGTAAAATTAGGAGAATCAGTTTTTTTGCTAATATATATCAGAAATATCTTTTTAATAACATGAACAAGCGTTTTCAAACAGACCTAGTGTATACTGACTATAGTAAAGCCTTCGACAAAGTCTCACATAAAATTCTTTTACATAAACTAAGAATCCTTGGAATAGCGGGGAATATTTTGGAATGGTTTGAGAGTTATCTTCACCAAAGAAAAATATCAGTCAAACTCAACTTACACATCCAATTTGGAATTTTCACAGGTGTTCCACAGGGGTCATTTTTAGGTCCAGTATTGTTTTCCTTGTTTATCAACGACATAACTACCGTTTTTGATGGAGTTATGGTACTTCTATGTGTAGAAGATCTTAAAATTTACAAAACTATTACTAATCTCCATGACTGTTACGTTTTACAATTAAATCTTACGAGGCTACAAGAGTGTTGCACCCGTAATAAACTGTTTCTTAACATCTAAAAATGTCAAACAATAACTTTTGCAAGAATCAAAATCCTATATTGCATCAATATAGCACTATCAACATTTTCCTAAAAAGAGCAGAGCAAATTAAGGACCTTGGTATTATTTTTGACAGTAAATTATCTTTTATTCTTCATATAAATGAAATAACTAACCATGGCCATGAAATTCTTAGGGTTAATTTTGAGATCGGTGAAAGATTTTAAATGAATTAATTTCTTTAAATTGCTATTCACTGGTATGGTGAGTAGTAATCTAGAGTATAAATCAACAATCACAAATCTCATTAATTTTAAATTAGGAATTCCAACCGAAGATTTTAATAATACTTTTTTAATGAACTTGCTAAACTTAACCGACTTATCATCAAGGCGCACAGTGACTGATATGGTATGTCTATTCAAAATTTCGAATGGCAACCTGGACGTCATTGATTTTACAAGCGTTATTTTGTTGCGAGTACCTACACGGGACACTCAACTGAACGCCTTGTATAAGGTTCCAAAATCTGCTAACAATTATTTCGTAAACTCGCTTATTCAAAGACTACACAGATTAGGTAATAAGTATGGTTCAATCTATGTTTACCGCTGCCAATCAGTGTCAAAATTGAAAATGGAATGTTTACATTGATATAAATGTTTTTCTATTAGACCTTTTGTCGATTCTTATCATAATTTAGCGTAATAGAGATTGTTAATTAAAGTTACATACGAGTAGTTTATAGGCTGATGTGAACAACAATTTCATACTTTTTTTTCAATTGATTTGGAGGATATTGGCAGATCATCTATTTTTATTTCACTAACTTAAATTCCATGTTACCTACGTTTCGTAAACTCTTATGTTTCATGTTGCCTATATTTTGTTAACCTATGCATTGTTAAATCTTAGATTTTATGTAATCTGTATAGTCTTATATATTTTTTAAACTCTATATTTTTATTGTATTTATAAAAAAATGCATTGTATGTAAAAGCCCTATGAGCGTTTAAATGAAATAAATATATAAAAAAATCCGTTTCCTTTTCTGATTTTTCTGTTTCAGATTTTCGTTTAAAAATCACTAATATTGTCTTCAATATTTAAATATTACAATTTGAGGTTTTACTCAATAAAGTTATTCCGAAAAATAAATAAAGAAATAAATATAGTATTTTGAATGTGCAATGTGAATAGTCGCCATAATAAAATTCAAAAATAATTTAAAAAAATTGTAGAATCTTGAGTCCGATGGATGTTGTGAAGTTTATTTTTTATTAACCTTGCTGTGAATTTGGTTGTTTATTTTATTAATTTGTTTTTTCTCACTAGATTCATTTTTAGGTTTCAACTGAAGTGCGTACAATTTAAGTAAATTATAAATAATTTTCGTTGCTTAAAAGATTTATTCTCATATTTATCTTGAGTAGAACACTGATACTGTATTGATTCATACGGAAAAATACATTTTGCTAAGTGGAGTTGTTAATCAGAAAATTGATTTTTCCTCAGAGCCTATGCATATATGATCATCCTGATAAATGTTCTCATCAAAAATTATGGTTTGTTTTTCAGTCAATTGCCGGTTAAACATCAGGTAATTTCAAATTAAAACTTAATGAGAAGCTTGAATAGAACAATCTCAATAATATGACGGAAGAAGAGGATTCTTTAAGAAGAAGAAAATTTAAAATTGCGGAAAAAATAACGGATAGACACATCGAGGTCAAGTGAAATGATTTATATATCAAAGTACAGTCATTGCTTTCAACCTTCAATCATCATATGAGAGAAACCTAAAAGAGCAGTGGGTGACTTGTGATGGATGTTGCCTTAGTCAAATTTCAAAACTCAAAGGATTTAAATGAGATAATTAAACAATATTAGTACAATCCTTACTACACAGAAAACCGTGTGGCTATAAATATATCTGAAGGTAATTATACTATAATTTATAATGCATGTGTATACGTATGGGTAATTACTTGATTGTCGTGTGTTCTGTACAAATGTTACACCACAGCAACAGAATACGTAATTGAATGCAGAGGCGATACATGTCGCTCTCGTTCATCTGCAGATCGACTCCGGATGCTGTAGTTCCCACATCTCTTGAGTAGGTTCAGAAAGTCCTGCCGACTGAAGATTGAATGACTCACCACTAAGATAGCACAATAATTGAAGATTTGTTTTTAACTCTGGATACTAAAATTGTTGTCGTATTCAAAGTTCCCGCAACTCATATCTGTACTGTAAATTATTTCGTTTCTCACTCGGGCATTTTGGGACTGCGGAACTTATTATGCTAGGAGTTATCATTTATTAGGTAACGTGAAACTAGCATTGCTCGGGGATACAAACGGTTTAGAATAACGTTTTGAGAATATGAATTTTCGTAAACTGGGTCGAGTTTTATGGTGGAAATAATATTAAAAGGTTTATTTTTTTGGATATTGCGTCTTTTTTGGGCGTCCCTGACTTCTTGTACCATTCAACTCCCCGTTATTTAATTTCATAATACTCCCGCTCGCCCAAAAGATCTAAACATCCCTTTCTTAATGATATCCATTTCGCTTACATCAGCCTTATACGTACGCCTCACTTCAAATACTGCTTTAAGGGGTGGAAAAGAAGGATGGGGTGGTTTTTCGAAATGTCATGTAGACAGTGATATTAAACTTGTTTTGAAGGTTTTGTCGATGTGCAAAATATGATTATCACATATATAAGAGAAGTTGTTATTTTGAATTAAATACACATATTTGAATTTGTATATATTTTTTTTTGGGAGTCAAGTTTCATTAAACTTCAGAAAATGAAACTGTGGCTGTATTATCTGTTAATGTCATTTTTATTTTAATAATTGGTGACTTCTGATTTTTCTTTTGGGTGTTCTCCCTATTTTTTATTGCAGAATATTTCCAATAAAACAATGATTGTGGGTTTTATTTTCAATAATTGTAATAATAAAGCATTAATTCCCGCGTAGTTAAGTGGGGTGTAAACAATACACAATCCACCATAGTAAGGAAATGCAATATACTTGCTTAATAGAATTTTTTTATTTTATTGTATAAGTATAGCTAAGTGAACTAAAAAAAAATATTCTAAAAAGTTAGAAAAATTTACTGCAAACAATGAAGAATTCGGCATTTGTTGCTTTCATATCATGCAGTCGCCACTATCGTGAAACCACTGCCAATCCCTGTAAAAATATTTTTTAATGTTTTTGTATTATTATCATCACCATTAGAAACGATTGTCATTTCACTTCAGGATGAAGATCTCCCGTTGCTGCTTTCATAATGCGTCTCCATCGATCTTGTTTATTTTTCCAACCACAAGTTTATTGATCCTTAAGTATTTTTGAAGTATTTATATTACCTATTTTAATGAATCTCAATAAAAACTTGAAATATATTGCCCACCACTTTCCCACAGCGTTCTATGCACAGGGTTAATAGAAAATACCAAATAGAAAAAAAAAGAAAAAGGAAAAATTGGATGTTAAGTGGCTATAGAAGATGGTTCAAGATAATTCGGTATTCGTTAATACGTAATTAACCAGTTATAATATTAAAAAAAATAACAAAAAGAGTGCATGCAAATCCAGTAAATAGGAGTAAGTTTAGAAAAGGATCACCGTGGGCGCCAGCAGCAATACACCTGAAACAAGAATGAAGTTATTTGTGAAAATTGTGAAATAGTAAATTGATGTATATATCTAAGACACCATCTAGATTGTGTTTAGTTTTGGTAGAATCCTACAATATACAGATAGCAATTACCAAAAATATGTGTTAAAAATTGAATCTGAAACAGTTAAATATGACTGCAGGGGATAGGGTCGAATTAGACCAGTGGTAGAGTAAGGCACTGGCAAGGCAAGGTCCTGGGTTCAATTCTTAGATGCGACAGAATCTTTTACTATTTTTTTTGTTTCTAATTTTTCATTAATTTGTCTTCATTGATTAAATAAAGTATTTGTTAATCGGTTATTAATCCTTCGTAAGCATTTTCATCGTGCTCAATCCACACAGCTAATGACTGACCATCGCTAAGCATTTGCCAAGTCTGGTGGTTACAAAAACTATATATTTTGCAGCGTAAAGAAATAAAAATAATTTGTAAGAGGTACCACTCTAATATTTTGTTATCAGCACTAAAGTTACCTACTTATTATGTCATCTCTCTCTGGCAGAATAAACCTATTATATTCGTCTGCTATGACTCATTTGACTCATTAAGTCTACTCGTGAAGGTTTGTTGCAATACAGCCTGCATCTAAGTGCACTTAACCGCGATCAACAGCATACTGCAGTTGGTGTTTCCTTCCTAAATCAAAGGCATACTCACCTTTTAAGGATGGGTGCTGGGAAATACATTTACATAAATTATTCGACTGTAAAGCAAGTCAAATGTGATTTCAATTTAGAGTCACTTCATTTGCTGATGTTGCCAGCGTTATTTATTTGTTCGAGCCAGATGAGTCTGTGTACAATAGATATTTATCTCGGCACTAATGGCCAAGTGTAGGAGCACGCCTGAAAAACAATAAATTTGTTAGTAATAAGCAATTTTTATGGGTATTGTACGTAAAATAAACAAGGAGTGAGTAGGAACACCAGGAAAACTGGAAAACTTCTTGGATCTTAATAAAGAGATTGCAGGTTGACAAAACATAAAAAAATATTTAAAGCACGACAGAAAACACTGCGCTTGGTGTAAATTTCAAGCGTTGTAAATGCCTCGATCACACGAAGTGATTTCAACGCAAGGCGATCCAATACCAAGTAATGCAAAATCAGATGTTTTTGGTTTGAAAATTTGATTGCTTAGAAATACTACAGATGCTTTAATTAAATACTGCAAGTAGAACACATCTTGGGCTTGTCAGCAATCGATAATTTTTTTGATAAGACCTTTTATAAGCCTAGAAAAAAATAAAGTATCAGGCCTAAAAAAAACTGTCTAGTGCAAAATATCCCATTTACAAACCCATTTTCGGATATTTTTTTATTGTATAATGTGGGAAATTCATTTTTTTATTTGATAATCGAAGGAAATTTTCATATATGTACCAGAACTTCACAAAATAAAACAAAATATGCATTTTCGCGTTGTTCATTTTTACACAAATATTGATCGAATTTCGGGGAGGTAACCATTGAATTTGCCATTGTGAAATAAACTCTATGCCGTCTACGTAAGGCTTACACGCTTTTGTATTTAGTTACCGCCCGGCGCTGACGGGGTAAAGACGTTCTTTACCTTAGTGCTGCTCTGTTCTGTGAAATTTTTTCAACTAAAATCAGTTAACGTGTAATCGTTTTTTTTTAATTCCTAGTTTTATACAATGGGGAGAAAAGGTAATAAAAAAAACTGGGTACGCTCAGTGGCCTAAAACAAAATACAAAAATATGCTTGAATATTTGGGTTAGTTCAAATTTTTTTTTTCATAATTAGGTACCTAAAAACAATAACGCAAGAAATATTTGTTTATTTTATGTTATTATGTTTAGAAATCAAACAGATAGGTATATATAATGAATAATAACAAATATACATTGCAAAATGAACGCACAATAAAATAAATTACAATCATTATTTAAATATACAAAAAAAATATTATAAATCGGTCATCATCGATTATAATTATCGAACACGATTAGACTATTAGGTAAGATATACTCATGGAGTAGGAATTAATTTTTAATTTTTCGATGTATGCAATGTCTTTTGTAATAATATACTGTATCTAAATTTTTTTTACAGGCCTCTACGCAATCTTTCATTAAAAAAGATTAAAAAATACTGCTGTTTCAATAATTCCTAATTATGATTAGGTATTGTAATTTATTTAATTTAGTCGATTTATATGATAATACTATTTAAAAAACAACCATGCAATGATTTCTTATTACTTCTTTCTGCCAAAAATATGTAAATAACGCACCTGAACAAAACAACGAGTAAAGAGTGTAGAGTGTAAAACCAATTTCAAATTTCGCGCGCTTTTGCGTACCGAAGCGACGCACAGTGGTAAAATTTAACGAAATTTGGGACGTATTTAGTCTTAAAAGGTTCCAAGGGTTAAGTTTATTACTAGGATTGTTATAAAGTGGTCAATTATTGTCAGTTCACGCATTACAGATTGCTTGTGTTTTATGTTTTATTCTAAATGGTCAATGCAGGTTTTGGAATTGTTCATTTTTCGAGTGAGTTCATTTATCAGGCTTAAAAAAAGACCATGAGAGTCCTTAGATACTTTTTTAGGGATCACAATTATCCAGAATAATGATATAAATCTCCAATAAGACAAACTTTTGATCGATAGATTGATACCATAGTTGATTCCTTTCCAAATAAAATTTTGAGACAATTGGCATTTATTATTGTGATTTACTTCACCTCGGCTTTTATTTCATTTTTATGTTTATGATTTGTCTTTGCGTACATTTGGTTTATTTTAAATTAAATTTGAGTAAGCATTTCATCCAACAAATTTCCAGGCTTGGAGATTTTTAGTTTATTCCATACGTAGTAATGCAAAATCATGTGTTTTTGGTTTGAAAATTTGGTCGCCTAGAAATGTTTCAGATGCTTTAATTAAATACTGCGAGTAGAATACATCTTGACCTTTGAAATTATCGAGTATTTTTTAGATCAATCTTTTTATAAGCCCAGAAAAAATAATGTATGTGGCCTATGAAAACTGCTTTAAAGATCAAAATCTCCTACTTACGAACTAATTTTTGTACATGATTTTATTGTATAATGTGGCAAATGAAGTTATTTATAAAATGATTAAAAAAATTAAATATTTATGCCCAAATATCGACAAAATAAAAAAGGCACTTTTTGGCCATGTTTTTTTCTTGCATAAATCAAAACAGGCGGATGGTGTTAAGCGGGAATTTAAACCTTATCGCCATCTACGTAAGGGTTGTTATTGATAGCGGCTCAATTTAAAATATTACACGACGTAGTGCATCTCCTTAAAACACGGCTTCGCTACATTCCCTCCATTATTTACTGTTTACAAAATGTTTGCATTAATGAACACTTCTCCTCCAACCAAAGCGAATGATTCTAATTCTGTATTGTAAAACATTACTGTGATGTTATTGGAATGTTATTCCTATTATGTTGGTATAGATAACCTACCTTTTATACTAGGACCCACCTAAAAAATTACTTAATAAAAAATTATTTAAAAATTGTTACATAATTTTATTACACAAACTGTACAAATTTTAAGTACATTTCTTTCTTCAAGACCCGCATTAATAAAACCCTTCCTTGAACCTCTTCCTTTATCCGCCCCGCAACCCTGCCCAACCAGTGGCGATATAAATATATATATATATATATATATATATATATATATATATATATCTGTACAGACAGAGGCGCTTTTGTGAGATGTCACATAAAAAAACGAAGAGTTTAAAAAACAGTTTTTTGTGCCTCCTGTAAAATTTGATAAATGGAAGAGTTATGCATTATGCCGATATTATATTATACTGGATTATTGACAAATTTTACCAGTGTGCGTTTATGGGCGTAATTGGATAAATATAAGTCTGGGGTTCGGCTTTCTTTTACTGGTTCTCAAGTTTTTTATAACTCATCCCAATAGGCCGCGCCCCTTCCGAATTCGAAGGACATCTGGAATATGAGATCGTCTTAATAGCGTTGAAATCGCATCGTGTGACAAAGAGCTGTTAAAAATTTGCGCGATTTGATTAGTATATGTTCAATAGTGGTCAAGTGACCTAGTTGCGGGTGATCTTTCTTCAGGCAGGTACGTATCATAATATTTGTTATTCCGATTTGACAGCCTGTTGAAGGATCCATGCTCATGCGAAATCTGGCTAGATAAGAATGCAGTATCCAACACGGCCACCATCTTGAACTGGAAAGGGAATTTACAAACAAATTTACAGACAGACGAAATACCAAGCGGTAGAGTTAAAACAGGACTGATCTCAGCCAATAATATAAATGTATTAAATAAAACGTCGGGTACAAAAATTCAACAGGTAAAGTTTTTTTTACTGTGATTCGCCTATTTTAATTATTAAATAAGTATTTAAAAATATTTTATTCTTTTGGTTTAACTGAGGACTGAACCTTCCTCCCCAGGGACTGGCTCTTAACTGTTGTAAACTTTTAAAATGTATTTTAGAACTTAAAAAACAAAAAACATATTTTTCTGTTTGACTGAGGATTAAGCCATCCTTCCCGGGGATCGAAGTTACCCAAGCTAACAACTGAGCCAAATTCCGATTGGGTAGGACCTATATTTATTTCGTATTTTAACTGCTTTAATGTGATCGAATTTCAGAGAAATGCGTTTAAGCGTCATTGCCACCAAAAATTGATAGACTCATCTGCCGAGTTTCAGTCTTATTGGATATAGCACGAAAAAAATGAGTATCTATTGCTTATTTAATAATAATAATATTTGGATGATTTTTATAGCGCCGGTTTTGTGCAAATCACGTCAAGGGCGCTGTACAAGTATATAATACATTTCTAATATGATCTATGTTATAACTAACTATATATGGAGATAATATACATTATTAAATACATATATTATGTAATTAATAACTGTACTATATTCAATATTGTGTAATGTAAATCGTGTATCTTTTTTTTACTAATAAATAAAAAAAAATAAAAAATAAAAAAAATTACTGGAGATAATATACAGTACTGCAGTTACTAAGAGTCTCATCAATTTATTGGTAATCCGGTTAAAAACGGGATTGCAGGCCGTTTAATAAACTTTTTCAACAAGTGTTCATGCACCTGCGTTTGTATTGATAATACATAATGACGAAATGTTAGGATTTTTATGAACACGTGTTCCGAAATCGAGAAAATATATTTTTGCTTTACTAAAAATTTATCAGAAAACCTAACATTTCATCCGTTAAAAGCCTACAATCCTGTTAATTACATTACATACAGATTACATTACATTACGGATTACAAATTATTTGAAGAGATTCTTAATAAATTAGCAATATTACTTATCAGTTATTTTTCTCCATGCGGGAAGTGGGTTAATTTCCACTCCCGAGATTTTTGTTCATTCATTCGAAAACAAATGAGAAATTCAAATAGACGTAGGTATTTAAAAAGAAAAAAAGCTGCAACTGGGATTTGCAAGGGAGTGGACGATGGAAAATCAAAGGCTTTACCGGGAAAACTTTGTTTGTAGGGGCAGTGTTTGCACCTCGAGTACTCACTGCCACTTTTTGAGACAATAATATTGCTGGGTGTTGACAGTCATATATCGCAGTAATTAGACAGTCATGGTTTCGTATTATTATATCATCTATCAGTAACAACATAAACTGATTTGCAAATCGTAATAAGCAGGTCACAGCATGAACTCTCACCATTGTTGTCCTGTCATTAATGATTACATATTATAACTGGAACAAATTATAGCTAAGCCTTGGAACACGTGTTTTCACACAACAAATAACGCATGCTGTTAGCGGACGTATCTATTTCGTAGTGCTTACTGATGTTGGTAGCGGGGGCGTATCTTAACCGTAATTCCATGTTTATTCTAACGTCTAGAGACGACGGATGTTTTATTTCGACGCAATAGAATAATAAAGGCTTTTATTAAATTTTGATCATAAGCCAATACATTAATGTCGCACACCTACATAATTTACTTGAAAGACTTTGAGAAGAGATTTTGAATTATAATTTCTTTGATGAGCTTTAGCTGAACCAAAAGCTTGGGACCTAATTGAAAATTTAAAAAAACATTTGGTAAAATGGTAATGTTTTAGTTCACATAATATTGACAACCCGTTATTTTAAATTTCCAACATGCCCATCCATGCAAAAAAAAACACATAACTTAAAAATATAAATACTTTTCGATATTGTTTTCCAAAAAACTTTGCAACGCTTATGATTTTTTTTATAAATTCTTTGCTCCAGTGCGTATTGGTACTGGAAACGTATAAACAATCATTATTATATCTATTTAAATAATCAATTTTGAAAGCAAGGATAATAGAATTTGAACTATCACCTTTGAGTTGAAGAATTTTGTGAAAAGTTTCAGTAATTTTATTTTTTCGACGAATACATTAATTTAATATATCTTCCACATTTAGTGCACCCTTGGACACCTTATATACTTGTCCCTACTATGACGTAGAATTATCTCCCACATTTAGTGGATAGTTATGTGAAATAATATAAAAAAGTCAATGGTCCATGTCATTTGTTTGTATTATATTAATTAAAATAAAATATCACATTGTCATAGGAACTGATTATGGAATATTCATTAACATTTCACTATAATTTTTAAATAAATTTAATCAATTCATCAAATTGATTATTGTGCGAAATTTATTGTTATATCGATTTAAATACGTAACATGGTAATAAATTTAGTTAATAGGCATCTAAATCAAGTTAATTAATATTTCAATTAAATCAATATATCTGAATTTCATTAATATTTTGCTATTAAACCAATTGTTGACAATTTGCGTGTTTACTGGTTGCAGTGAAGTTTGCAGTGAAAAAGGCACACAAACTCCAACGGCTCGGAGGGCTTTGAAGCAGAGAATGGACGGTTATCTCGAGAGTATTTCCTCCTGGGGTAAAAATAATCTCGTCGAATTTAATGTTTCAAAGACCCAATCCCGTATGATTACGTCTAAAAGGGATCCAAATGATAATCTAGTCTCCTTCAACGGAAGCAATATTCCGAACAGGCCTTCCATTGATATGCTTGGTGTAAATATAAGTGACCAGCTCAGGTACGGGAGCTCCATCGAAGCCAGAGTAAAGTTGGCCTCTCAGAAGCTGGGCGTACTGTACAGGGCTCGCAGATACTTTAATAGTACACAACTGCTACAACTGCTGACCCTGTACAAATCGCAAGTGCGCCCTACTGTCGAATTTGGCAGCCATCTCTGGTCCGGAGCCCCTAAATACCTTAAAAAAACCCTTGACTCTGTGCAAAAACGGGCGGTCCGTTTGATAGATTCCCCAATCTTAACAAACGGACTGCAATCTTTAGAGCACAGGCGTCAGGTAGGTATGCTGTCCTTGCTCTATCGGTATTACAATGGAAGATGCTCTGAGGAACTAGCGTCATTGATCCCTTCGGCACCGGTGCGTAGTCGGGATACACGCCAAACGCGCGCCCAACATTTGTACACGGTTGACATTTGTCACATGAGAACGGGTCGCTTCTACGATTCGTTCTTAAGTTCAACAGCTCGGCTGTGGAACGAACTGCCGGCCTCTGTGTTTCCTCCCTCCTACAACATGGGACTCTTCAAGACCCATGTTCACTCCTTCCTCTCCACAAAAAGACCCTCCACACAGCATCCCCAAAGATGACATAGGCCCTGAGGGAAATTATTTTCTTCAGGGCCTCCTGTGTGGAGTTAATATAAAAAATAAAAATAAAAACTCGATTTATTGGTCTCCTTCAGAAGAAAAAATATTTTTTATAGGACCACGTCGCACAGCATAGTGCCGTACCTTCACCGAGAATAATATGTTAAGTGCACACGGAGTTAGTCATACTATTTTTTGCTCTTGTTCTCGGCTTTTTATTCTCACCAGCGATAATAACCACGTGGGCGTTGGGTTTTTGTTAAATAATAATTATAATAAGATGTTGCATTGTTTCCTTTGACAGTCACTTTAGTAAAACATTTCGCCTGGCTTAATAATTCTCGGATGCCGGAAGGAGGTTTTTTTTACATGTGTTTTTACACATTACATAGGTGATTTAATTCACCTGGAACGCGATGATTCACCGTGTCGAATAATGTCAGAATTGAAACTAAGGTTATTGTTGAAAAGTCGATCCTGAATCATTGTTTCTGTCTTTTATTTATTGGTTTATTAGTATTGATGTAGGTAGTTATTTATAGATTTTTAGATGATATTTTACCCATTTATTATAATCTATATGATAAAACTGACTAGTGTAATATAGTACCTACATATCTATCAACTTTTCCAAAGGAAAATAAATAAATCGTTTAAGGTTATGCACTACGTAGTAATGCACAATCGTGTGTTTTTGGTTTGTCAATTTGGTCGCCTAGAAATGTTTCAGATGCTTTAATTAAATACTGCGAGTAAAATACATCTTGGTGTTTAAAATAATGGAGTCTTTTTTAGATAAGTCTTTTTATAAGCCCAGAAAAAAATAATGTAAAAGGCATATGAAAACTGCTTTAAAGTTCAAAATCTCCTACTTACGAACCATTTTTTATTTAACCCATGATTTTATTGTATAATGTGGTAATTAAGTTATTTATAAAATGATAGGAAAAAAATTAAATCTTTATGCCTGAACATCCACAAAATAAAATAAAAGGCACTTTTTGGCTATATTTTTTTCATGCATAAATCAAAACAGGTGGATGGTGTTAAGCGGGAATTGAAACCTTATCGCCATCTACGTAAGGTGTGTTATTGATAGCGGCTCGACTTAAAATATTAAACGGCGTAGTGCATCGCCTTAATTGTGATATTGCATCGTATTTTCGGTAGTTTTTATTTAGAAAGAAAATAAATCGTGAGGAATTTCTATGTATATAAATAAAAATGTAAATGTTCGGTTGTTCAAAATCTAAAATCTCCGAAATATCTTCACCGATATTGCGTTTTTTCTTGTTAATGCCAGGAATTTTTATAGAGTAGTTTGAATGGTACAAGAAGTCGGGGACGCCCGAGGAATACTTAACGCAATATCTCTGCACCGGAATGAGATTCGGAGACGAGTCAAAGTCGATGTAATGTAGTTTTTTAACAGAAGCATTGTGGTATATATCTAGTAGTGAATGGTGGAAGAAGTCTGTTACTCCCGAGAAAGACATTAGCATTAGCTTTGCGGGGTACGCTGGTATCAAATGAAAATTTTAACGCTAATAAAAATCGCCGACAATGGTTAACATTCTGTTTTCCCTCACTTTGTAAAAGGAGTCTGGGGGTAATGTATACTATCTTCAGGAGTTATAAAGGTAATTTATTCGAAATATCATTGATTTTTTTATCATTTTTCTGCACAATTTTTTTATTCTTCCAAATAATTCAAACGTTTTTCACCTGAAAATTGTGAATGTTGGGATTTCGTAAAAATTTTTTTTTACTTGTGTCTACTATCACGTAGAATTATCTCCCACATTTATTGCACTTTAATCTTGGACACCTTGTATACTTGTGCCTATTATCACGTAGAATTATCTCCCACATTTATTGCACTTTAATCTAGGACACCTTGTATACTTGTGCCTATTATCACGTAGAATTATCTCCCACATTTATTGCATTTTAACCTTGGACACCTTGTATACTTGTGCCTACTCTCACGTAGAATTTTCTCCCACATTTATTGCATTTTAACCTTGGACACCTTGTATACTTGTGCCTACTATCACGTAAAATTTTCTCCCACATTTATTGCATTTTAACCTTGGACACCTTATATACTTGTGCTTACTTAAACGTAGAATTATCTCCCACATTTAGTGCACTTTATCCTCGGACACCTTGTATACTTGTGCTTACTATCACGTGGAATTATCTCCCACATTAAGTGCACTTTACCCTTGGACACCTCGTATACTTGTGCTTACTATCACGTAGAATTATCTCCCACATGTACACTTTACACTCGAACACTTTGTATAAATAAAATAGTTAACCCCTCCGACTTTTCGCGAACTTGAAGCTAAAATGTCTTTATCGAAATGTCAATTTCACGAAAACGTTGTGTTATTACCGCCTCACAATCAAAGCTCTATAAATGAAACATTACTGAACGGAGCCGAATAGTAAAAACTGTTTTAGAAAGGTTACAAAATAGGCTTTCAAATTGTTGTATCATAAATAAATATTAACATTTGTAAATATTTAAATTTAGAATGGAAACATGAAAAAATTGTAAAAATGACTCACCTGTAATGTTTTATGTAAAAACGATACTAAAATCACGGATAATGTAAAAAAAAAACCACTTATTTCATCGTACAAATGTACAATAAACAATTCTGTCACTTCACTTTTTGACCATTTCATACAAAATATATTTTTAAAAAAATAATTAAACTTGCGAGGCGGGTCGGCACGTCAAACGGCTTTCTTGGCGTCGTTTTACGATTTGGCGGGTAAAATTTGCTTCCACTGAGTAGGTCTTTTTACGGGTTTCTATGGATAACTTTGAATAGAGATGTGAAGCTTCATTCAATACGAATATTCTACTTTTTGTTTTAGGGATGTCACTAGAAGAATAACGGAGTTATGACGATTTTTGTGGAAACACACGCGTTGACGTGTAAACACGCTTATTGTACTTGACTGCTATCGTTATTTTATCGTGTATATCTGCTTACGTTGCTGACCGGTTAATAAATTGTGTTTATGGTATTGTATTGTAGTGTTGAATTTAATATAGGTGGATGGAAATTCGAACGAAAGATGTCTGTCTTTGATGATATTATAAAAGATTATTTGGGCTATAACGAGGCCGTACTGTTGGACCGCACGAAGGATTATTTATTATTATTATTTTTTTTTATTCTTTTAAAAAGAAAGACAAACATTCCCGGGTTACAAATAACCTGACAATATGTGAAAATCTCCTACTACCACTACAGTAAGCTGAAAATGTTGCTTGAGTTTTGATGGAGGACTTAGCCAACCGAGGAATTGAACACACTACGCCTGAGTGGGATCCAAGCTCGATGTCAACTCGGCCACCGACCGGTCAATTATATCTCTTTTTATTTAAATAGGTGTTTCAAATATATTTTGTTTATATGTATTTTGATATGGAGAGTTGTATATTGCACCTACTACATCTACAACACTATTACAGATTATATATATTTCCGTACGTAATATATATAATCTGCCATGGGATACACATGTCAAAGATATATACTCACAGACACAAATACTTCCTTTTACAGTCCTGCCAAAGTATAACATCACAACTGCCATTCTACAAATAATTCAACACTCCTCACACACCAACACTAAACCAGTATTTAATTATGACATACACCAGCACAAAACACGATCACAAAATCAAATACATTTATCGTCATCTACTTACACGACCAAATTTGGAATTAAATCCTTACAATACATTGCACATAAACAATATAACGCATTACCTAGTAATTTAAAACTTCCGGCAACGAACAAAAAAACATTTACAAAAGCTCTTAAAAGAGATTTCCTTAGCAGTTTCATTAATGACTAACACAATCTTTCTCTGGTACTACATAATAACATCTGCGTTTATTTATTTTAAAGTATTTATTTTAATGTATTTTATTTATTTGCCTTGTCTTTTCTAATGCTGTCTTTCCCGAAATGAGTTTTATAAACTCATTGGTAATAATACATTATTACTTTGTTATCATTTTTTAATGTATTATCTTGTAATAAAATAATAAAAAAATTAAAAAAAACATATTGCTTCTGTTTAGCAATTGCGTGACGCAACGGTTAGAGAGTTCATTACTATTTCTCTCCTCCGTCAGACATTAAACCTTAATCCACGCCCCAGTGCGATTTTATAGTTAATCCATTTATGCAAAAGCATTAACGCAGTTTTATTGGTTTTGATTATAAAGTCTGGTTAGATTTAAAGTAGATCAGCTGATGTGGGTAGACGCTGCGGTCCAGTAAAGATTTATGGTTTGTTCTCGTTCCTTTTATGGGATCGTTATGATTCCTATTGTGCGCAGAGATATAGCTATTTTTTTCGACGAAATCATACTTATAAATCACATTCACGTCTCAACAGCTCTTCGTATCAAGATCTTACATTAGTCATTGGAAACTAATAATTAAACTATATCCATTCATTTCCATGAGTGGGTTTATCTGGTCTTAGATATTTTAAGTAATGTTTATTGCAAATTGCGTTATTTATTATCCAACGCCATATTGTTCCGTCGATTTATTTTCATATCGTTATGCTGAAATCAGCTTCACGCACTTTTTGAAATATTATGTTTGAGCGGATAGAAACGATGATAACAATGATACTCGTTCGTTAACGTTAAGAAATACTACATACATACATACTAGTATAATAAAATGAAATGCAATCAAACAAACATGGACGGAATTTAAAAATACATTTTGTAAAATACGCTTTTTAAGATGTTTTTATGCCGAAAAGGCTTTGCTGTAACCAAAAATTCATTTTATTTATAAATACACTTTTTGAATCAGTCTGGGGTTTTGCTATTGTAAAAATGTATCGTGAGTAGATTAAGTTCAAAAACTTGTCATTATTTGATTAGTTCATCTTTTTGCAGCCTGCAAAGATAAATAAAATTATTCCGTAAACCTGTACGTAGTATCATTAGGCACGGAAGCAAAAAGTATTGCTTTACATTTGTTTGTCTTACATCAAACTTAAATCAATAATAGTCTAGAGGTTAAGAAATTCAGAGAAAATATAGTCACGCAGGTATAAATGTGACAGGTAAGGAGGTAGCCTAGTAGTCAAAAGCTCATTCCTTCCCAGGCGTCATGGGTTCAATCCTCTGCCATATAATTCTCGACAATTTCCGCTTATAATGGTTAATGTAGGAGTAATTAATATATTGTCAGGTTATTTTAAACATATACAATTGACAATTACTCCGAGCTTAAGAAAGTTTTTGCCTATTGTATTTTTATTTAATATCTCTCTTTGCCTACAGGGTGATGATAGATGTACCTTACTTACTTGAACCAGTGATTCCTGAGCTTATTTGGAGTAAAAATGTAAATGTCAGCTTGGTCTCCTGTAATTTTTAATATATTTTTTTATTTAAACAGAAGTCTTGGATGTAGTTTTGAGTGGCCAGTGACAAGAATTTTTATTTTTTTTTTACATTTGAAAAGAAAAATTATTTTCTTCACTAGTTATTTTTATAATTTTTCTATGTTTCTTTGTCATTCTAATTTTTCGTTTACTTTGTATCCCGATGAAGCGACCATTCTTTTCGACAGACGTTAAATTTTAATTATTAAAATAATAGTTCACAAAGTTATTTATTATCATTTCTAATACGTGCCCAAATTTACGTCATTTGAAGTCAAACATAATAATGAACATGAAAAATACAAATTTGGGTTCATACAATAATAACAATAATAATTGGATTACTTGTGTAGCGCTATTTTTGTGAAAAATCACCTCAAGGGTACTGTACAATTTATTACGAATTCCGAGTCTCTAGTCTCTACCTATTTTATTTTATTTTTAAAGAGATTTAGAAAAACATGAATAATATTTACAAACAGATACAGAAAAACATACTTATCTGGCTGGTCACTTCCGATAAACACACTTTTATTACAAAAATTTTACGACTTTGCAAGCAGAGGACATTATAGTAAAAACACTGGATATTGATTATATATTTGCTATTTACCCTTATTAATAATGATATTACCCTTATTATTAATTAGAAAATTAGTGGCAAGAGTAGAGTTGATATATTTTTTAAAAGACAGGATAATTTAGAACTCTTTAGGACTTAAGAATTTTAATGAAATGACCTTAGAAAGATTACAAAAAAATATCATTTTTTACACATTTAGCTATTTACAATGTCACGGACTGTGAAGGTTGAAGGTTTCTGTCTTTATGGATATGACTGTTTAAAAAGGTGAATTTTGATTTGAGCTCTGAACTCTGTCGAATCTATAATCATATCTATATTAAGACATAGTTAACCTTAAAATAATTGCCTTTTAGTATTGCATTTCTGTCACATCGAATCCATTACAATATGGTGATCAGCCATTTCATCATTATTGTCTTAAAGGCAGTGTAAAGCAATCGATTCGGTACGCAAATCCCATGGAAACAATGCGTATTGACAATCGCATTGTTTTGATTGCGGTCGAGGGAGAGAATTCAACATTCCTATTGGGGAACGAAAGTTGGCTTGATTATTATTTATTTAAAAGTCACCTCGGAATCAAAACCAAGCCAACGAGACATATTGATTGTTTTTATTAGGGTTATCATCAGGGTATCGATATACAAAATAAAACACATTTTTAGCTACAAAAATCATATTTCGGTAGAGAATATTTTTTGTAATCTTTTCAGAAATAATCCAATAATTTATTTAATTGATTTGATTGATTAGTATGATAAGGTTGGTGTGTTTAATTTCATTATTTTTAATATTTTCAATGTTGTTTCAGTTTTTTTCAAACAACACACATTTAGCCCGGCACAACTGACAAACGGCTAAACGAGTTCAGATAGAAAGGAGTGCAAGTCTTTTTTTATGCTATTCACGCCGACTCGATATATCTAGTAATTTATTGTGATATTATATGTTATCCTTGCGTTTCAGATCAGAGCAAATCCACAACGAATTATTTATTCTCTATTCTTAAAGGTACTCATTTTTTTTTGTGAAAAAATTTCAACCTACATAACTTAAAATTCAACCCTAGATAGTTATAGAAGACACAAGACTGAAGTGTCATCATCAAAGAACGCTTATCGAAGCCAATACCTACCCACCATACAAACAATATAAACATACCGCACTGACTCAATTTTACAGGTCAATCGTTTATTCACTTTGTACCAGGTGAATAAATTGCTTTCATATGCAGCGACACAATGAATTAATGACTTTTGCAGTAATGAAACTCACTAACCAATCTTGCCCCGGTTACGCCCTTGTATTGTCTGCTATTTTTCAAATTGCATTCCGTGATGATGTGATGGAATCTATAATTGACAAACTGATAGGTTTGAATTCATTAAAATCGACATCAAATGTGTTAATTAAATATTCATAGCAAAGACGTAGCCAAAAACAACGTTTGTCGGATGTACGAAACGGAATAAAGTAACTGTTATTTTTCCAAATAAACTCTGTTGTGCTAACAAAGTAAAAGTTCTTTCAACCGATCACGTTTCTATTGGATTTCTAACGCTACCAGATGTAGCGTTTTCAGCATGGTATGAAAATAATTCAAATTAGAATTCTTTAATTACTAAAATGTATCTCAAATTAATTTTAAATAAAAATGTGGGAAAGGAATAAATAAGGGTTGGGGAAGACAAATAAAATAAATTTAGGTGGATGAAACTTTCACAATAAAACAGCGGGAATAGAATACATATTTGAACATTGAGATATTACTTCGAATATCATAAGGTAGCTAGTTTTCCAGAGGCATGTTCTTAAAAGGTATGTTTGGTTCATGTTGGTGGTTGGGTGTGAACTTTTAGGGTTTTCTTATCAGTTAGGTGTAAAGAGAACAATATTAATGCCCCAAACTTTTAATTTATTTCGGACTGTTGGAAACGTTTTTTATAACTAAGATGAAACTAAACCACAAACAACAGTTTCTCGTACTCCAATAAATGCATCCTTCTTGGGTATTATAAAGAAACGTCCTTCGTCTTGTATTGTGGCCGAACCGATTGTCATCGGTAAACAAGGCCGCCTGAAATTATTAGGCCACATCCTGCTCGCGGTATCGGTGACCGTATCGATACTCAGATATCGCCTCCCGTCGCCAAATGTGAGGACAAAACAAACAATAATAATCACAATAATCGCCCAGACAATGCACTGATGCATCGGCCATTGTCATCGATTCGGATTAATTCGGCTTAACCTTTTCCTTGCGGTGTTACTTTTCAAAATTCTGCGAGCTCCGGTGCTGTACACTCGATACATTGTGTACATTGACATTTGTTATTTTTAATACACATAGCTTACACTTGTTGTTTACAGAAAACATTATTTTAATAGTAGATCTACTATTAAAAGTATTAATATTTCAGTATGTTCACTTAAGTGAACATACGTATAATATGTATAATATGAAAACGAGGAAAAAACATCAGCCACGGATTAAACACATTGCTGCTGGCACAGTGCGATCTACAGACGCGGCACAGCAAATTTAGAAAAAAACTAGTTGTGTTAAATAAATATTCATAAGTATTACATATCGTAATTTTTAAACCAATACATAAATGCATTACGGAGGAATTATATAAAGATGAACTTTGTGTTTAAGACCCCGTATTCCGAATTTCTACAGACATATAACACACTTATCAAATACTTATATTGTTTGTTGATTTTTGATGGTTTTATATTTTCTATTATATACCTAATTTAAACATATTTAAAAAAATTACTATGTATATATTAATATGTAATTTCTGTAATTTTTAAGCTTTGAATAAAAAATAATGATATTGTTTTGATAGTGAATATGCAAATGTAATTGCTGCAGACAAATTAGTCTAGGGACATTTATATTTGTAAATAAATTTATTTTATACTATACAATAATGTACTTTAAATGTCCTGTTTGTGTCTCAAATAAAAAAAATAAAAAAAAACACTTTTAAGTTTTTCAGCTCTTAAAAAATATACCAATCGTGTAAATAAAATATTTGAAAACTAGTCTTGAACAGTATTTCCCTAGTGAGACAGGCACAATAAAAATATGTGTGAACCTTACTTATGTAGATGTTGTAATAAACAAATAAATAATATGTTTTTCAAAAAAATCTCTATTCAGATGATGACCTGAAAAAATAATTCGATGATTTTATCTATTTTTTTGAACCCTTATAACGGAGCCCTATTATATTTAGCAATATGAATTAAAATAATTAACAGCTTTTCAACATTGTTGACAGCACCAGAAAGGAAAGGTTAATTCGAGAAACTCCGGACGCGATATGGGAAAACAAGGTCTCGCTGTGGATTACCAAAACGGGCGACAGATTCTTCGATTGCAATATTAATATTATTTAAATTGGTCGATTGCAATGAAGATGTCAAAGATGAGATGTGAAAATTAACTGCAGGAACAAGGAAGTGAATAGTGGGTACATAATATTAATTTATCTAATTCGTTATTCAGATTGCATCCTAAATAATGAGTCTAATCACCGAACAATAATTAATCATCGCTTATTATGACTGCATTCACGTCAGATTTGGCAACACTCAAAATTGATTCAAGGTGAGATCATGGAACACATATTTGTATTAATATGCCTTAGAACTGTTTAATGTCTGAACATAATACGTAATAATATAATATTTAATGGATGAACGAAACCTAGTTTCTATATTCTTTTTAAAATTGTTTTGATCGTGATGAACATTTTAAAATAGGGAAAAAACAATAATATGGCGATTTGGAATTAATAAATCTGTAACATAATATTAACATTACGATACATTAGGTATGTATATTTTAATAATATATTGTTATCCATATTTCACTATATATGTATAGCTTAGATGGTTTGGGCATGTAGAGCGAATGAGTGAAGAAAGGAGTGTAAGGAGAATATACGATGCAAATCTGAATAGTAGCAGAAGTCGGGGACGCCCGAGGAAGACATGGCACGCCCAAGTAAATCAGATACTTGAGTCAGGCCATGTCAAGAGTCAGAATAATAGAGTATGTATGACGATGAATGAATGTGAATGAAGCAAGGAGTGTGTGCCAAGACCGAGTTGTTTGGCGGTCCGCCCTCTCCGCCTACCCCTGCGGGTAACGGCGTGACGGTTAGTTAGTTATTTAGTTTTTCATATTTCACTCCTGCTTTATTCGGTTAATTTTTTATTTGCGTTTTATTACAATAACTCCGCAAAAGTTAGCACGGCTTGAGGAAAAGAGTTTCCCTCGGGGATTTTGTGACGATGGTTTTTTTGAGGGAAGGAATGAGAGAGGAAACACAGAAGCCGGAAAATTGTTTGTTCTGAGCTCAAGAACAAGTCCCTTTCTCATGTGATAAATAATTTCAATTGTGTAATTGTGTTAGGCGCCTGTTTGGCGTGTTTCCCGACTACGCACCGGAGCCGAAGGGATCAATGACGCATTTAGTTCTTCGGGGCATCTTCCGTTGAAATGCCAGTAGAACAGGCTTGATTTAATTTTTTTTCAATGGTTTATATGATTTTTTATAATTTAACCCGTTAGTAGCCGAATGGTCCACAAAAACAAAGTTTTCCGTTTAAAATAATTAAAATTCTTTAAAATACTGTGGGTTTATTTATAACTCGGGAAAGTTTTTTATAATAATAATAAAAGTTTTTTGGGGCAGGTAACTTATTATATTTAAAATAATGAAAAAAATTTGTTAGGTTAAAATATGTTTTGAATGCACCACTGGCTGATGATTTGTATTAAATCCAGTTACACTTTTTATGTATCACGTCGGTTGCGAGTTCAATATATCCGTTTTTATTACGGCCAACTTAAGATAATTTTAATACATTTATTGAGCAATGAGCAAACCTACACACATTCCGTATGGGAGGAGTAGTTACCATTTATTTCCGACTCACGAATCGGAGGTATATCAAATAGTTCATCGTTTTTATATCATTTGTAATAAATTTGTGAACAGGGTAATTGCATTATTCATTGCTTCTAAAAAAGTGCCAATAAATTTTGGCATTCTTTATGGGAACGTTAAATTGTTATTCACGTCAGGTTAATGGGTGTAATTTTTTTATAATCTGTGAGCATAATATATGCGGAACGGATGGATGGAGCTACGTAAATGTTTGATGAACATTTTAAAAGCTAACAAATATGTCAGATTTTGCAGCTAGTCAAAAGTACGAGTTATAATGAGTTTTTGTTGATTCTTATGAAATACCCCCTAAGAGGCATCTCTAGTATAAGCAATTTGGGAGGCGGGTAGAGTGCCGCTGCCCCGGGAACCATTTATTGGATAACCGACACCTATTTTATAGGTCACTCCAAGTGGTTTAATAAGTTTGGTGATTTAGCAGGGGTGCCCAGATTCATCGGGAGAGGTTTCTCTAGGTCTCGGCAACAGATTCATTAGCCTACTTACTACGTGGTGACCATTTGACCTCTCCAACAGGACTCTCCCGCAGTGAGGGATGGATTCACAAGTCCGTCACTTCTAGACCGCCCCTCGTACGTTTTTTCCTTCTCAGAACTTCCTTCCTTTCTTTTCCTTAAAAATACCTTGCACACAACATCCACAAAGATGACATGATGAAATCTGTTTTCCTTTGGAGCTCTCGTGTGGAGCTAATTTAAAAAAAAACAAGGAGGTTTCAGGAGTGTTGGGAGACATAATCTAAGGTATCTGGAGGGGATGAAGGAGAAAACCTTAGATATAATAAACAGGAGGGAGATAACACAATACCAGTAATAGTAAAAACTGAAGAATGTCAAGGGCTTTCATAGGGGACTACTCTCAGTATCGTCATGTTGAAAGACCTCCACGAGTCTAGTCAACATAAGTTAGCACATAACTTTGTGTACACCACTACGCAATTAAAATAAAGGACAAGTTTCTAAACTAATGATTTCTTCGTCAGGATAAACGTATATTTTAAAGTATGTAAAAATATAAAGGTGTTAATAGTCTCCTTCCCTCAAACCCAATAAGTTAAGTTAAATATATTATTACTAATTACCATTAAAAGCGTTTTGAGTACAATCACCGTGGAAATACCTTCACGATCCCGCAATAAATATTTGGGCATCTGATTATGCAGCCGGCAAATATGTCCATGACTCACTACTCCCTGGGCGTTGTAGACAGATAGCAGCATAGGAACTAGGAATATGCGGTATGTACAATTTTACTATCGCACGGTACTTCACCGAGACGCCCACGAAAAACGGTCGGATGAATTGGAATTTCTATGTTTTTTCTCGTGGTATATGATGAATGCTAGACTTTAATTTATAACGCAGCTCGGCACTAAAGCGGTTTTAAATTATGAATGAAAATGGTATATACTTAGAGTTAGGTAGGTAGGTACTCGCAGAATCGCTCTAGGGAGAGATTCATTCGGAATGAAAAAGTTGCTGAGTCATTGGTCAGGAATGACCCAGTATTTGCAAAAATAATTATTACGTCATAGATATTTGTTTGGGGATAATTTCCCTTAGTCCAATTTTTCATTAATTATTTACTCATAATTGGAGCTAAAAATGAATACATAACTTCGGGGGGTGATTCTGCATGATTTTAGAAGTAGAAAAGAAAGTTAACTATTTTCGAAATGACAGCGTTTTAAGGTAGTTTTTAGGTAAAAAAGTTGAATTGTTTATATAGAAAATAAATATTCTTCAGAGGAGGTCTGTCAGACCCTACCGGCACGCAGAGGGTGAATCAAAATTATTGTTACAGTACATGCGTACCGAATCTATCCATATACCACTTAATTTTAGATTATTTTCATTTTCGGGTTTTAAAAATAAAAACTTAAATTTACATTGGTGGTCAACAAATTATTTGAAAGCAGACATTATGTCAAGAAGCGTTTGACACTAAAAGCTCATATTTTTTTAGCTTTGACGTTTGTTTTTGGCAAAGTTTATTTAGTTATAATTTGTAAGACGCACCGGGCCATCATTGAGATATGGGCCAGTCTAATAGCAAATAGCTGTTTGGAATCTACTCTACTCTCTCTAATATGAACGTACATAAACAAGCCGTTACAAATAATAATGAATGATCGATTGGTTTGGCGTTGACGTGTTCCGACAATTTGTCATCAATTGAACGAATGTGTTTTTAAATACTCAACGTTTTCCCGGCAGGGGGCAATGCTTTGACAGGGGTCGACCTCATTCATCATCTCGGATATCGGCGATTCCACGCAAATGTCGCACGTTCTTACTCAAGGTGGTTTGAATAATATACGTACGTATTTTTCCTTTATACTATTATAAACCATAGAGATGGTGTTTTTTATTTTATTTTTATGTTGATGAATAATTTTTATAAAACGATTTCAAAATGCCATTTTAGAATTGCCGCCAAAAAGACATGTTCGTTTTTAGTCGTGAGTTCGACGGCGCTGACGTCACGCCGGGCAACTTTGATGACGGCCGCGTTTCCTGGCATTGGCGTTTTCTACGTCATAGTGACGTTGTAGCCAATTGGAACCGTCGTATGAAAACATTAAAATGGCGAATTTTTGGTACAATAATTATAAACAGAAAACCAAACTTTGAATCTTCCACACATTTTTAACAGTACTCATAGTTTGTAAAAGTACCCCATTGGGATGAAAAATTAGATGATTGTTATTAACACAATAAATTATCACGAGCAACGGGTGATGAAAAAGAACCATTGGACCAGTTATTCACACTTCTCATAGAGCTCTCTTCCCACTCTATCATGCCGTCTCTTTCGCAGTAGACGCCAAACAGACACAAAACCAAATTTTATTCAAATCAGTTATAATGGCATTTTATTCAGATCAGTTATAAATACTTGATCATATAAAAAGTGAACATTGTTTCTTTAATAAATTTTAGGCGCTTTCGTATATTTTTTCGTATATCTCAATAAAATATTAATCTATTGACGAAGAAAAGCCTTGACCGTTTGAATTGATGTGATGATTTGAATAGTCGCAAAGTCTGCTGACCCCAACACCCCAAAAATTAATCACGATATCTGTATTTTGTAATTTGCATTCCAGTAATTTCTCGAATAAATGCATTATTTTGTTTTGAAGAAGTACCTAAATCCTTATGCAAAATTTTGCACGGTTTAATCAATTTTAATATTTGTGTCCTATGTTTCTTCTGTGTATATATCATAAAAATTACAAAACTTTCAAATCACAAATCAAACAACTTTTAGATAAACCCAACGGTAATCACAAGTTTTAATTTCATTGGATACATTTTTCAAATAATTGTTTATATGAACTCATTTGTAATTTTTATTTATTAAATTTTCGTAAATTCACGTTATGAATTTAGGAAAATTGATTAATGATTAATAAAAAAGTAAAAAAAATATATAGACAAAATTTAATATAAAAAAAGTGGGTGTGTCAAGCCTACGCAAGACAGAAGTGAAACTTCTAGTATTCCTCTCTCTCTATTTTCATTTCATCATCTCTATTTTCTCTCTTAGGTTAGTTTGAAAATTAGAGGTTAAATAATTCAACGACGAAGCATGGATTTGCTTTTTCTAATATTTTCTTATAGATGAATGACGTTCGATTAATGTATAGTTCCAAAAATTTTCAATTTATTCACAAGTATACAATATTACATAAATAACAATATTACAATTAAAAATTACAAAGAAATTACAATGACAATTTACCAATCATGTGCCATTTTCATTGTCAATTTCATGAATATCATTTCCTAATGTCGTGATAATTGGGTTATGGTAACTAAAGTGCGATATATAAATTCGCAGTACACGTAGAATTTGGAACGATTTTCCGTTTTTTTGATGGAACTGGAGCAGGTGTTATAGCTTCAGCTACCGCAGATTGCCGAAGTTTTTGACGGTCTCTGTATGCTTTACAACGTTCTGCTGCCGTTTTAGCTTGAGGTTTGGGAGGCTTTAATTCTTTTTTCCGCTGTCTGTACCGCCTGTTGGCCATTGCTTTGATTGTAACGACATTCCTACATCATATTTCACTGTTAATATAATCTCGCCAATATATTAAACAATCCTATTCCAACAATACTACTATATTGTGAAATATTTATCAACTCTTATAGGTTATATTTACCTTATGTTAATGTCATCACTGTGTGAATCAGACTCTCCTCTTCTTTGGTGATTCTCAGGGGATATTTCCTCTTGTGCCACTGATGTGTTCATCACCTCTATCTCGTCACTACTCATTTTTAACACTGAAATTCTGTACCAAACCGTATGAACCACAATCAATTACGTATTTCACTCGTATTACACTCACGACGCAGTATACTAACCAAGCAGCTGATGCTTGGCGTGGCGCAGTTCGCTGGTGTCTGAGAGAGAGGAAAGAAGAGAAGAGAGAGAACGTTCGTGAGCGGCTCCCCCACCTCAACAAGCGCATATGGTGAGAGAGGGACAGTGAACGGTGAGCGGTGGTGGGGGTACCCGCATTTTCGTGTCGATCCTGACTCGGTTTTACTCCGTCCCCGAATAATTAATCCATTACGCGCCTAAAGAAGTTTCACTTCAAAAAAAAATACATATCCTCTAAAGTTCTTTTATGAACATCCAAATATGCGTTTATTGTTGTTGCATTTTATAAAGTACCTACCCATTTCATACAAGATTGCCAGCTCGGTCTTTGAACAATTTACAACCAGTACTGTACCTACCTTCTATTATTTCGTACTTAATAAGTACATTTTTATTTTTATATCTTATTTTTTCTAAGTTTAATAACTATTATATTATTTAAGTTATATTTTTTAGTTTGTAATTAAATTTCTTATTTTCTTAATTATATAGTGTTATCAAATTTATCATCTAGTTTTATAGCTATTTGTTTATTTTTAGCTACATCAACTAGTGAAATTTTACAAACTATACACCATAATGACTCACAACACTCCCCAACTCAAACACGAGAAATAATTTCTCAATTGAGTTGGGCAATTTTTGTAAAAAATTTCTAATTTTTTCGCAATCAGCCTCGAAATATCTACATTTGTAAATTATTGTAATGTGTTTGTATATTCAATAAAAAAAAAAAAAAAAATGAAAATACTTTGCTAAGAGTGTTTTTAGCAACAAAATTAATCCTGAATACATCAGGTATTAGGGAAGGACCAATATAGTTTATAGGTTTCTGCTTGAATAAATTATCCCTAAACGTTTACACAATACAATTTGCTTAATGTATTTTTATTAATAATCATTCAAGTCTGTCTCGATAGCATTCGCATAGAGTATCTCAAATTATTGCTCCAATAACAAAATGATCATTTTATACTATCACGTTATCAATGTGGATTCCATCAATGTGATGAAATCATAACAAGGGCAGACCCGCATTGTATAAAATAAGGTCCTCTTTTGTTGCAAGTATAACTCCCTTTTGACTATAATCTTATTTTTTATATCAATCAATCATTTGATTCACACGGCCCTGTTTGAAATTCTCCGCGCTTTCAACGTGTTCCTTGACACAGGATAAAACTGGATGAAAAAATAATGTTTTATAATATCGCAGATAAAATGATTTTATATTGGATCAATCGTCTTTAGAGCTAGGGTTTTTGACGTTGATGAGATCTATCACAAATCACGAAGCATGATTTGTAGAAATGTATTTAAAGAATCCATGTGATAAAAGGACCAATGGAGAATTTTGAAGTGAAACTTCTTTAGGCGCGTAATGAATTTTCTGGGACGGAGTAAAACCGAGTCAGGATCGACACGAAAATGCGGGTACCCCCACCACCGCTCACCGTTCACTGTCCCTCTCTCACCATATGCGCTTGTTGAGGTGGGGGAGCCGCTCACGAACGTTCTCTCCCGACACGGGACAACAATCGATGCAGTTTTTGCACGATTCATTAAGGATTTAAGTGCTCATGTATATATCTCGCACTTTAGTTACCATAACCCAATTATCACGACATTAGGAAATGATATTCATGAAATTGACAATGAAAATGGCACATGATTGGTAAATTGTCATTGTAATTTCTTTGTAATTTTTAATTGTAATATTGTTATTTATGTAATATTGTATACTTGTGAATAAATTGAAAATTTTTGGAACTATACATTAATCGAACGTCATTCATCTATAAGAAAATATTAGAAAAAGCAAATCCATGCTTCGTCGTTGAATTATTTAACCTCTAATTTTCAAACTAACCTAAGAGAGAAAATAGAGATGATGAAATGAAAATAGAGAGAGAGGAATACTAGAAGTTTCACTTCTGTCTTGCGTAGGCTTGACACACCCACTTTTTTTAACCTTGACGAGGAGTATCATTTTTTGATCACCTAACAATAATAAAAAGTACGTGTGTTTTTGGTATTACTATTAAAATATGTTAATAACTTCCAAATAATGTGTTCTAAAACATTTTATGGGAATATTATATACCAACCTACCAATGGCGTACTTTATGTCAAACCAACGGATTTATTTTTAATTTTAATTTTTCTGTTTTCCACGAACTTTGTGTGCAAAAATCGATATCTCTCTGAATGTAATAAATTGCATCACATTTTTCTCTGCTGCATTTTAAAAACTACACATTATTCCATCAAATTACTTTTTTTAAATTTGAGTGAAGTTCAAAGTTTCGAAAAAAAAATCTAAGCTTTATGAATAGGTTGGTTTTTTGTATTGATAATCATTCTTACAACAAAATCATTTTGTAATTAGCTAGATCAATTAGTGTTGTAATTTTGCATGATTTTCTGATATCGTAAAAAAAGTCAATGTACGCCACTGGCAGGAAGATTGTGTTTATCGGCGGCAGATGTCTTTATGATTCAAATACCTTAAGAATAACAATATAAATTACGTCGGATACTAAAAACGAATAAATAATAATACCGTGTGTGCGCATCATTTGAAACGAAACTGAACAATGTCTAGACGACAATCATTGTATTATTTCGATGACAGAATATTATATGAAGTAAACTTGTATGATAACTTTGTCACGTATTTCGCTTCAAAAATCCCATTGTTTTAATTTCAATGCTCATCTATAACAAGGGACCAGACATCCTTTCTGTCATCCTTTGCGTCCGACGTGTAAAGGACCCATAAAGTTAAGAAGGACAATGAAATTATCAATATTATTATTTTTATTTGTTTATCAAAGTCAAACGTGTATTTGTTAGGTCCAACCAACTTAACAACAATAAAAAATATAAAATATGTTCCTACCTTCACCCCCTCACATTACTTTATCTATTTAGGCATATTGTTGCTTTTTTCATTGTAGAACTAGTTAGCTTGGAACTTAAAAAATGAACGAAAATGTCATTTTCATTTCTGATACAAATAGTTCGTGTACCCATAGATAAACAAATAAATTAAAACCTTAACAAAAATCATACAAATGCTTTATACAAACGGACTTATCTGCCGATTATTAAACTTATTTGATATATATAATAAAATTTTCACACTAAAGGGGGTAAAATCACGAGAAATTCTTAAAGGCGCTATTTGCGTACTAATGTCTCATCGCAACGTATATCTTATTTTGAAAATGGCAATTAAATTAATTTTAAAGTTCTGTGAAAGTTCCATACACCCTCTGTTAATATTTGAGTTCCATGAAGCAACATGATGTTTTAATAACAGAAATTGATTAGTAATTTCACTGAACTTGAAAATTAACTTTGAAAATTAATTCTGTGAAAAAACTGGCCTTCACAATTTTTAAACTGATGACACAATTCAAAGTAAAAGTTCTAAATTTTTGTTATTTGTTTTTGGGGTGTTTCCGTGTTGCGCTAACTCCTTCTTTAGCCAATGTTTCGGACAACGTTACAGTGTCCATCACCAGGGCAGATGTGTGATCTGCCCTGATGATCGACATGACACATCTGCCCTGATGATGAACACTGTAACATTGTCCGAAACGTTGGCTAAAGAAAGAGTTAGCGCAACACGGGATAACAACCCAAAAACAAATAACAAAAATACTTTTGGCCGTGAAAATCTTAAATCATATTTATATAGTTCTAAACTTCATTGAACCAAAGTTACAGACATAGGCACAACCAAAATTAGTATTTTTGATGTTAAATAATAAGTTACAATGCCACATGTCTTCATTATCACGTTAAACATCGATCTGCATATAATATAATAACACGCTGAACCCACAAACTTACATTACACCCATGAAACTACGTCAGCCAAAACAAACACGCTCCGATGAAAGAATGCATTTAAATTTTATTGCCCAAATGCAGTCACATACTCCATCCCACATCAATGGCTGTCGATAAATAAACACGTAATATTCACGTGTACAATGGATCCTTACCGAGTCCAGTGCACCATACATACACATTCGTAAACAAATAACACACGGAGACTGAGAGTTAGGAAGTCTATAAGTATTAGGCCGGATGGAATGCGCGCGAACGGAATATTGAGTAATGTCCAACGGACTCTCGGGTTCTACCATACTCGGGGTGGTCTAACAATTATTAAAGTGCAGCGCCTTGGTAATAAAGGAAATCACTCTAAACAATAGTTTAATGACTCTAAAATTGTGGAAACATATTCAGCGTCCATGTTGCTCATAATGCACACATTTATTTACAGCTATGGTTTCCAATCTTTCCCTACCAACGCATCGGCTAAGGTAAAGTACAAAGAGAAAACTTACTGATATGAAGTATTTTAAATTTATTAAAAATCTGGTCAAACCATTCGTTTACCTGTTTAAACGGGATAAGATGCCTATAAGGAATGAATTTAAAAAAATCATAATAAAATAACAGTACATCACGAATATGTTATGAGGAAGTCGGAAAAAGTGTGTTAAAATAATAATAATTTGGCATCTCGTCCATTATGTTTATTCGGACAAGACTACCTGCGTTGAACACGTGCTCGGATATATTATAATGACTAATATTTTACTAGGAAATTATCACGCAGTCACATTTACAACAGTATAGTAATAAAAAATCCGTACTCAATTATCTCCCTTTAAAATTTTTAATTTATATATGTATTTTGCATGTAAATCGTGAAACGGTTATACATGCACCAATGTATTACATAGATGAATGCAAAATAACAAAAAGGTGTAAATAAGAAACGGTAAAAAAAGTACAAAAACAAGTCGTAGCAAAGACAATTAGTAGAAGTAAGAAAATTTAATACAATCCACCAAACTATTGTGAAATTAGTGGCCTGCCATTTCAATCAGTTCTCGTCATTTTCATTTGCATCATTTTTGCCTCCCACTATGTACAAATATTTATTTTAGGTTCCATACAATTTTATGATATGTAAGTACGGTTTTATAATATGTAAGTTGATCTATTATGTTTATTGTAACCCACAAATTTTATTGTGAAATTCTAAGGTTTTCTCGCCATTTCGCATCGTTTTTGCCTTCCACTATACGGATGAATATATTTTTTATTTTATGATTTATGCAATTTAATATAAGTAATCATTGATTTATCATGTTGATTATTACCCACAATTTTATTCTGAAAAGGCCTGCAATTTTTTCTCGCCATTTTGCATCTTTTTTTCCTCCTACTACATGTATAAATATATTTCTTTTAGATTTTATACAATTTAATTAAGGTAATCATTGATTTATTATTTATTATATCCCACCAACTTACTATGAAATGGCCTACCGTTCTCAGTTTTATTCGCCATTTTGAGAAATGTTTGCCTCTTGCTAAACAGATGTATTTATTTTAGGTTATATTCAATTTTATAATAATTTCGATTCTGCCGCCCACCATCAATGCACAATATTTATACCCATCATAATAGGTAAATTAAATCATTACACGAGAGATGTATTTAATTGGCTTTGAGTAATTAGTACAAGTTTAGCTTATGCTTCGTTAAGAACCTATTAAAGATTTTAATGTGATTGTTAAAATAATGCGGATATTTAGTGTCATTATTTAGGCTAACGCAATTAGCAGAAGAGAATTTATTGCTTTAGATAAATAAAGTGAAATTACCTATTTAACAGAACATTGACTTAAAGCTGTTTCCGTTCGTGTAGATATATCATCCAGCACCAATATACGTCATATTGTACGAACACATAAAACCCTCTGATGTATCGTTGCGATGTACTGAACAGATAATATCTAGAAGTGTGGTTTACACCGACTTTGAAAAAATTTTCAATCAAAATTGAACTAAGCTTAAGAAAAAAACTTTAAAATATTTTTTTTTTGTAACTAAATGAGCAAAAGCTCAAATTGTTGTATTTAATCATTGATAACAATATTAGCGACTCTCGAACAAAAATTTGGAACCGAAAAATCAGAAAAAGATTCAGTTACATCTAGGAATTTAACCCAGGGCCTTGCCAGGGCTCTGCTCTTTGATTAGAAGCAAAATACCGGTTAAAGCAGTCCAAAAATTCGGGAAGAATCTTTCAATAATACATATAGAGAGCATCCAGTAAAAAAGTGCGTTAAGAAAATTAAGTTAATGTTAATGGTTCTTAGTCGAAGTATGATGCAGTTTAATAAAATATTACCGAAGAGGATAGGGTCGTATTAGCTCAGGGGTAGAGTATAGCCCCGGTGATGTTACCGAAGTTTCATCTGATTTTTCTGTTTCAAATTTTCGTTTGAGATTCGCTAATATTGTCTTCAGTGATTCTTTTTTAAATTTTTAATTAGGAATTGCAACTATCTATTTTATTGTTTTAAGTTAGTGTCATGAACCGAAACGTTTTTGGTTTTTTCATGTAATTTTGGTTTTATATTTATCAAAAGCCATTACATTGAATATTTATAATATTACTAAAAAACGCATAAAGAAAACAACAGCTTTAAAACGTTTAAAAAAAAAAAAAATTATGTTGCATGATATTTGTTCATAATTAAATTTATTAGTAACTTTGATGTAATATTATTTTTCTTATTCATTCATACATAATATTGAAAACTAAAATACTTGCAGAACTAAATAATAAAAATATTAAATTTAAAATAAAATTAAATGGAGTTAGACGAATTAAGCACAAAACCAATGAATATATTATTCACTATATGGCGACAATATTTTAGAACGCAGAAAATATTGGATTATTTTCAAAAAATATTTTGCTTCTCAAAAGTTTGATTGCTGACCGATCGACTTCATGAAACGATGCGCAATGCACATGTTAACTAATTACTTCAGATTTACTTTTTCACGAATAAGGAGAGGTTTTCTCTTATATGGTTCATTGCAAATCGTAACCTGAATAATAACACGAATAACAGTGTTGATTACAGATAATCATGGGGCTGTTCTGGCATCATTAAATGAAAACATATGCAGCTTTTCAACAGTTAAGCATCGGAAACTTGCTCGTATGTTGTTACAAACACATCATAATATCCCATAATCCATAATCCCACCTTATGTCTCTATACCTAATATTCTTATGACCCGTTGCAGACCGATTATAAAACCATACTCATATTACAGAGTCCTCGAAAAATGCTTCATCTGCGTAAATACATACTCGTACTTGTAGTGAATTTATATTAAGGTCTTTAAATTTTTAAATTTATACTTGTAGTGTAATTTTTTTAAGGTCATTAAATATACTACCACCAACCAGCGACTGCGAAATAACAATTTGGGAGGCGAGTATTGGATAACCAACAACCCTCCCATTCCCATAGCTCACCAAGTGGTTGGCTACGTTTGGTGACTTAGCAGCGGTGTCCAGCCGAGGCCCATGGGGCGACGTTTGTCTAGGTCTTGCGGCGGACGTATCTGCTCACTTACTATTTGAGGAAGACTTTTTGACCTCTGCAGCCGGACTCTCTCGACCCATCGCATTGCACTGCTGAGGGGATGAATTTATACGTCCGTCACTGCTGGACACTTTGACCTCCAGATTCCTAGTCACACCTCATATATTTTTCCTTCCCAGAACATCCTCTCCTTCCTTTCCATAAAAGGCACTACACACAGCTACCCCAAAGACGAGATAGGCTCTGAGAATTTTTTTTCTCAGAGCCTCTTGTGTGGATCTAATAAAAAAACAAATATTCATTGCACCTTATCCTTAGTCTCAAAATTAAAAAAAACTTTATTGACCTCGGACCCATATTATCATCTTGTCTTACCTGGACTGACGTCTCTACCAATTTAGCTATTGAAGCCTCAATAAATTCATAGATAAAAAAATGATCATTAATTGAGGATAATGTTAAAAACAATTCTTCAATTAAAATATTATGAGGTCGACCTAATGAACGAATTTAAGAACGAATGTCCCAATGGCTCAATTGGTATTCGCATTTGTGACCGTTAGGTACCTTTTTATTGTAGAGTTGTCGATATTTTGGTCATAAATTATTTCGAAAATATCAAACATGATATTTTCTCTTCTATAAGTGTTCCCGTTTAATGTAACGCTGCGTATACATTTGTGAGCCGAAACTCGAGCTGAGCCTCGAATTATCGGAAAGGAATGCGCCATTTGCCTTTGCTTTGTTCCTTTCCCATATTTCGAGGCTCGGCTCGCGTTTCGGTTCGCCAATGCATTCGCGCCATAACGCGTTAAGTTATTCACGTTCAAAGAACTTTTATTTTTCAAAATTGAAACCAAACGTACGAGGGGGTACCCAAAAGAAACCGAACTGATGTTGTGGGCAATTATTTATTGAAGTTTTTTTACATCAGCTCCACGCAAGAGCCCCTGAGAAAAAAAAATCCTCAGGGCCTATGTCATCTTTTTTATGGAAAAGAAAAAGATGAAATAATTTTTTTCGAAAATAAATAAACGGCGAAGTAGCCCTCTATTAATACAACAAGGTTGTTGGCATCAGGAGGGTTGATACGATGCCCCGCAGCTCCGAGCATTATCCCGCGATGAGGCGCGTTTCTCGGCTTTTTGTCTCGGAAACAGATTTTCTCGAGTGTGCGGAGTACAGCGGAGTGCGGACTGCGGATTGTGGATTGCGGACTGCGGACAACAATGCGCCATTAGAATGGTTTGCACTATAAAAATTAAGTGAGATCGTTGTTTCGCCTTTTCGCTTCGTTCCCGCCTACGAATAACCGGTGCAAATGAAAGCAAATTCTGAATTATTATTTATTTATTTATGAACGCCCTTTTTCGGGGCTTTTACATGAGAATATTAAGAAATATACATTATTTATTGTACATAACTGAATTGCTTCATTAACAACATTTTATATTTGTTTAAACATAAATTGAAGATGTCCACTGACTTGATATAATTGTTTCACTCCATTAGTATTCTGGGCAACGAAGAATACATATAGTAGTTAGTCCCAGAATTTCTGCACTGAAATAAATCCTGACTTCTATGTAATATTACGTTGTGGAATAGGGAAGCTTACCAATTCTAGCAATACCGGACTATCAACTAAATCATTTAGAATTTTATATAGAAATACCAAGTCGGCGAAAATTCTTCTTTCTGACAATTTGAGCATATTCATTATTCATATAATAACAGAGTGTTGTAGTTTAGCATAATTGCTGGAATATGCTCGTATGAATTATGCTTGTAATATTAATTTTTTTGTCGAATATCATTATAATGGATAGTATTTGGGGTGAGCAACGATTTTGCATATGAATTAATTTTTGTATCCGGTGTCTCTTTAAAAAACATTGCTTCACTTATGTTTATTTTAATATTACATATGAGTTCTACCCAGAGGGTTTGGTGTCACTTAGCAATCCAGATTATACTAGTCCCAGTGAAAGATCGTACGTGATGTCATCGTGCTAGTATTTCCTGCCTTTTTCGTTTTCAAATAAGATGTGCGAGAATGAGGATAAAGAAGTCGTTGACATCCGTACGAGCTCTTGCTAGGACTAGTTTAGTTAATGTTTTAAGGTGGAAGTGGACATACGTGAGGAAGTAGAATTGCCAGGGTGATAAATTAAGAATTATAATATTATACATTAATATTGTGATTTATTTATGGGTTATTATTCCGTGTTTTGGCTTCCTCAATTAGCCAACGTTTCGGACAGCATTACTGTGTCCGTCAGTTTGTGTACAACTGCCCTGATGATGAAAACTGTAACTCAGTCCGAAACATTGGCTATAGATGGAGGAAGCACAACACGGCGTGATAAATAAAAAATAATCACGATATATTATTGTAATAAATACAAATGCAAGTATTAGTAGGCATTAGAAAAGTCTAAGTAACCACAGAAGTTTTACGTTGTAAAGTCCAGAATTTGACTGTTTATTAAATGATTTTGAGCAGATCAATCAATTTTTAAAAAGTCTTCGGCGTTACACAATTGAATTAATTTAAATTTTCCTGATTTCTTGCATGACGAGTTCTTGCATATGTATACAGGGTATCCGGGATAAATTGCACAAATTTGAATATGAAAAAAAAGTTTCTTTTTTACTTCTGCCATCATGTAGAATCACCTCCCGAAGTTTGTGAACTTTACCCGGACATCCTGTATATTAGTAAAGGGAAAATGTGTTCATCGCAATATCAAATTATTAAAGGGAGGGTCACACGTATTACAAAGGCAAGTTCACACATATAATAAAGACGGGCTCACACACACAATGGAGTACGGTCGGCGCATAGCGCTTGATTCGTTGGTCCATATCTGAACTTGGATCGCTGTTATCTTAGCAATCATCGATCGAGATACTATTATACCCGCTCTAATCTTGTATATCCGTTCTCCACATTAGTCTCCATAAATTATTAAGATAATAAAACATTTTTAAGATGGTTTAAGCATAGATTGCATGTAGTTAATTTTGTTTGGACTGTAAACTTTTCACGATGATGGTATACAATAAATTAACACTGTGAATCTTTTTATGTTCCATGTTCCGTGTTCCGACTAGGAACACAAGACAAAATGTAACATTCTTCTTCAATACATACACAACCAACCATCAGACACACTTACTAACCAATACGATGCGTGATCTTGACAACAAGTTTGGGGGTAAAATAGAAACTAATGCTCATTAACGTGAAGCATAAAGTCAAATCAACGTTTTAGATTAATCTTTGCTGCGAATTGGCTTACATTATAAAATCCAAAAATGTTCTTTCCATATTTTTCAGTATTAAGAGGAAAGATAGAATGAAGGATACTCTTAGTATCGCTTTGGTGAAAGACCACTATTCAGAATTGGAAAGTTGCTTGAAATGGCTTTAGCCATATTTGGTGGCAAGATTTTAATAGCCAGGTACTTTCCCACCTTTCTCTTCCCATCATCTTACCCTCCTCACTATCTCCAGTTTCCCCAAATTAGGGATATCATAGTCTCATTGTTTTCTGACGGTTTGGAGTAGTTGGAACTCTTGAACGGTATTCTTTTTAATAGGATGGAGCTTTTTTAAAGAAAAACCGAAAATATATTATTGATATTTAAATAATTCGGAAAATTTTGTTAAAATTTCTATGTTAAATTGTTGTAGGCGCTTTATGTAAGTACTCGCAGCGTTGGTGAAACGTGCCGCCCAGTTGAGTTTTGCGTTAAAATATTTTGTAACGTAAGTGTAATACAATAAAATCCTTTGTGTCTCACCAGATCTGAACTTAAAATATTACCACTCTTATTAAGCGAACAAAATCCAAAAATTCCTGCTTGGGTACACCCACCAACATCGATTATATTGTGAATTTTACTACCGAAAATTTAAGGAGTAAGAATTTTGATACGAAGTGCAGCATTGACAAAAAATTATCTAACCTTAACCGCGTTGATATCGAAATTACGCGTTCAAGCTAAATTATAAATTTGCCCACAGAGAAAACTTGCTGATTTAAAATGTTGCTTATTATTATTATTATTATATTAAGTTTACATAAATGTATTTTTTTAAATGATGTAATTGTAAAGCTGCACATTTTGATACAGGAATGCCCCATTGAGATGTGCAGCATGTTTTTTTTTAAATTTAAAAACTGTTTTTTTGAATAAATAAATAAAAATAAAAAATATTTTTCGTATTTCTGTTAAAATCGAGACTGCAGGCCTTTAAACAATGAATTGACAGATTTACATATTATCAGTAAAACTCGATGTTATCAGACTGTCGGAACACGTGTTCATAAAAATTGTAATATTTTCGCATTTCGTCATTAAATAATTACAGGATAAGGGCAGCTGCATGAACACATGTTCCGATGTATTATGAAACAAACTAATAGTTTGTTAGGAAATGGAATGATATCACGTTGTCAACAGGACTGTAATAAATAGTTTGTTAGGAAATGGAATGATATCACGTTGTCAACAGGACTGTAATAAATAGTTTGTTAGGAAATGGAATGATATCACGTTGTCAACAGGACTGTAATAAATAGTTTGTTAGGAAATGGAATGATATCACGTTGTCAACAGGACTGTAATAAATAGTTTGTTAGGAAATGGAATGATATCACGCTGTCAACAGGACTGTAATAAATAAGCCAAACTTATTTTTCTTCGTGCATGCTAAAAAAGCTTTGATGTCATACTTATCTAAAAAAGCTTTGATGTCATACGGTATCTATTGTAGAAGGAAACATGATTTTTTTTAACCATGGTAAATTAAAGTGAATTATATCATCACTAAGATATAAGAGAATATGGTTGGTTTTTACCGGATTGTCATTTATCCAGTTCCTACCTTTTACCAAACCATCTTTAGCTGAAAACTATTTAAAGTATACAACATACTGAAAAAAAAATTACAAGTTCGAGAGTTTTTGTTTGGGACCAAGAAGAAGATGGAAGGCTGCTACGGAAGTTTGTTGTTGGTGTATATAATTTCATTTTCTAGTACTCATTCGTACGTTTTTTGATAATTATCTCGAGGTATCGCATTATTAACAAACGAAAAAAATTTCTTTGTTCAAACCCACTTTATTTGATTTAAACATGTCAACTGGTTTCGGTTGATTTCAACCTTCATCAGGACAATAAACGTATAAACTTTTTTTTCCATTTTTATCTAAAATTTCATGTCGCGTGTTTGCCTTATTTGATAGTTAAATTAATTATGTTTTGTGTTTTTTCGCAGAAATGGTAAGTAATTGATTATTCCTTTTTCTTTCCATAATTATTTCCGATACTATACAATTTACTATCACTTATTTAATGTCAATTTTCAAATACATCTGAATCTCTATACATCTGTATATTTGCATGCTGTTTCAGATGCAATACTAATCAAGACGAAAAATTCCCTAACCCGCCTCTGAAGCCTTTGATCGGCGAGAGAAAGAGTTCGGTCAGGGCGCAGAGGTCGAAATGTGCCAATTCATTGAAATATTCTGGGTGAGCCGCGGCGGCGCGTTGGGCCCAACGCTTAATTCTATGTGTATCGGTTATCGGGTTCAGGTTTAGTGTTCCGATCGGACATAATGTGTGCTATTCATGGCACTAAACGGCACCGAATCTCATTTCTGATTCCCACGTACATTTTTTTTATTTCGTTTGAATGGTTCAGTGTTATAGTGGTGATGTTAATTGTTCGTACGATTCTGTTAAACCTTTACCTATTAAATAATTGATGTTTTCCATCAAATATTTAATAAAGATAGCTGATATTTGTTGTATGCGTTAAATGTTATTAATTAAATTAAAGAAATGAATTTACTTTAAAAATAAATATCTGTTTTACTTTACGTCTCCAACAGAGAGGAGTAGTGAAGCAGCATGACTATCGCCAGCAAATTTTTTTTAAAAATATTTATTCACAGTTAAATTAATGAACTTATATTAATAATATGTCATTATATATGAATGTAGTATATACGTGCATGATATTGTTTAGGTAGCGTCAAGTAATATTTACATGTAGGTAGGTACTGTCAATGTTTTACATTTATAGTGTTTAAGAATATTCTATATCAGATAATTTATTTAAATCAATAATAACATTACACATATGTGTTCACGTATTTTTGATACAATGTTGTTTCGAATTCATTATATTTTAATGTTAAATAATATTATTAAAAAATATTAAAACGAAAAAATACATTAAAATATTAAAATTAATTTTATTGTTTTTTATGTTTGATTTGGTATTAGTTTGAAAAATTCTCTATCTTTTATTTTTATCCGGATCCAATCATTAAATTTCGCAATAATAAATATGTATAAAATAGCGATTATAGAGTTTAATTGCATAGAAGGTACCTATTTAAATTGTCTGTCCGTGGGTGGTAAATTTTAATGGAATATTAAGCCCCCGCATACTCAATTTCTACTGATTATAACAAGTTTTTCGTTAACTCTTTAAATTTTTAAGTTCCGAAAAAAAAGTTATTTTTTAAGATAATATTTACAAATTTTTATGCCAAAACGTTAATTATATGATATTCACTCGATAGAAAAAAATCGAAAAGTAAGCTTCAAAAATTATTAAAAAATCTTTTTCTTCTGTTATTACGTTACAGGCATGAAAAAGTTCACAGTTTATATTTAAATGCAACTAAAGCATTCGTCAAGAGATTTTCGCTCCATTTAGAAATAGTATTTAAAAAAATATATTTTCACCATTTTGCTTATTATTATTATCGTTTTTTTTAATATTAGCGCACTCCCTCTAACATTCGAATTTTCATATCACCCCTTCAAACCATCCTTGATCGCTTACTACGGGCCTTAAATTGGCAAGTAAAAGTTTTAAATTGATATCAATAAACATTTGTCTCAGAATGGTGATATTGAGATTATCTTCATTTAATAGGCTAATTTATATTAACATTAAGGGTAGATTTTTCATCCCTTCAGAAAAAATATTTTACCTAGTTTAATAGTATATTAAAGTATAAGTGGATAAACAGGTCTTTAAAACACGCGCGATTTTTCGAGCACGACGGCGTTGCCGAGTGCTCGAAATAAAGCAAGTGTTTTAAAGACCAGTTATCCACTAATACTTTACGCTATATTTTTTTATTGGTACACTTTGAAAACATAAATATTGATATTATTATTAAAAATTTGGAAATAAGAACTATTAATGAATTCGTGATGTGACATCACAATATCTTGTTGTCATGGAAATGAAAAACACAAACATTAATTTGCAATCTGTCACATAAGATTAATAGTTAACATCACAGTTTTTACTAGTTATTGTGTGTTGTAAAATGAGTTCCAACATTCATAATTTAAATACCAAAGCAGCATTTAGACTTCACATTTTGTTGATTTGTTGATGTTGCCATGGTAACTTTAAAAAACGCGCGTTCCATAAAGTGTGATTTAAACACGCTAGAGCGTACTTTAAATGAGTAAAAAAGGGCACCAATAGAAAAAAAAATATATATGTACTTTTTAATTTGCTTGAATTTTTTTCGATTTTCCTATACTTACAACCTAAATATCTCAGGAACCTATATAATTTTATAATATTTAGTTTTTTTTGCTCTATCCACTATCATTCTGATCCTTTCATATATAAATGAAGGTAAGACATGTGCACGATATTACACTCAGCGGATTGATAAACTTACATAGATTGATACTGTTTTGGGTTTTATCACATGCGTGTTTTATAAAACGTACCTACTAAATATTTATTTTGGTACCATAAGAAACTTTATTGAACAAAAAAAAATAATTTTGCCATGTGTCTGTTTTTAATGTTGCAAAAAGATTTAGAAAGATATGCTCAGAAAACATAAGGAATAAGAATATAGCAAATACGAAAATAATTAAATATGAAGAAGAAAAATAATACAATCAAGTGAAATAATAAAATTAATACCAAGCTCACATGATTAAGCAGCAAGTAAATACATACCTACCTAACCTACCTTGGGCCGGCCCTATACGGGCGCAATTGGAGCAGTTGGAGCCAAGGCGCTGATAATACCTAACTTCTAACAGTAACCCGAACCCTGTTAACCATAAAATCAAACGTATTAATTTCTTTAATACGTATACATCTGTGATGATGTGTGAAATGTACATAATATTCCTACAAAAAAACGTTCAATGAACTTACATTTTCAAAATTTGAAATTTCAAAATTAAATTTCACAAGTGGGATCCAAGTAATAAAGTAGGTACCAAAATTATTAAATGTTTTAATTTTTTTAAAATTTTTAATTTTTGACAGAATGTCAACAATTTGTAAAACGGATGAGAGAGAAAAGGGAGGACTCTAAAATAAAATGTAGAATAATCTGGATAACTGGATACACATGGTTAAATAAAAATCTAGCCATTTCAAGAGAGAAATCACTAGAAACTGTCAATTTTTTCAAAGATGTTCTACGATATTCGGAGGGTGTACCTTATATAATAAGAATTTTAATGATATTGACACATTTTCGTGTACTTTAGGAACATTTAAAAAATATACTTTAGCTATTATTAAATAATTATAATATTTTATAAACATTTGTTCAGTTTATTTGTAGGTATATACATATACTATTAGTGATGATATAATGGTATAGTGATGATAAATATGATGTAAATATTTTCAGCCCACGGGTACTGAGTTTGTTGTTATAATTTTATGTTAAAGTGAAAACCCGTCATTAGATTTTATTTCTATTGTTTATAAGTGTATTATTTAAAGATGTAAAAAATCTGTTGGTTTTCCTAAATAAATCAAATATCTTCCAATCTGGGCCACTCCACCCATCAAACATACCTAACCCAAAAATAACGCCAACATTTGACAGAAATATTCTAGTTTTCTTTATCAATACGTCACACATCATTCAATAACGTCTTCCCTTACGAAACAATCCGCCCATCATTATCCTATGTCTTTCAAGAATCCAGCACAGTATTATTCTCAAAAAGAAGAGCAGCCTGGCTGTCCAGGTGGTGTTTGGTCCACGGCTAGTGACGAGGGCCTCTTCACAACAGTCCATTGTCCAGGGTTGGAATCCACGGCGGGAGGTGTCATCGCAGCCATCACCATTATTGTACAATTATAACAAAAGGTGGCGGGGAACAAAGGGCCGCCTTTTGGATTGAAGGAATGGCCGACTGTGTTTGAAGAGACGCCAATAAGTTATGTTTAATAAACCACAGCGAATTACTTTCTCTTGGTGTCACTATTCTGTTACAGGGACATGTTATGATTTTATGCCGCTGAAAAAGGTAATAATAAGAAAATGAGATAGTTGGTGGCAATTATTTTTAATTTCTTGCGGTGAAATCGCGTTAATATTATGTGGTGTTTGATATAGTGGTAGTGTAAGGTTAAGCCAAGCGAAACCGTTTGTTATATAAATTAGTGGTGAACAATTATTAATTCATGTTTGTTTCATCAGAAATTGCATGTACATTTTTTCGTCATTCGTACCCTCATTTCTGCAAACCTAATTCATGGATGACATAGAACATAAAATATATCAATAGTGTACATTATATGTTCACGTCGGTAAATATGAATCAGACGATTGTGTTTATTTAAACAAATTTATGTATTATCTAGTGAGATATCTAGTCAAATTGGTCATTAATTATTAATGAAGATTTTAGGTTTTTCTACTAATTTATTACCGGAAAACTAAACACAACATTTTTAAACCAAATTCAATTTTTAAAGACACTCCTGAAAGCATTTTCGATCAGTACCCAAACTAGTAAGCTAGTCCTAGCGAGAGCTCGTACTTTCGTCGTCGACGATCGCTCTCTTCCTTTTCACATACCTCGGATGAAAACAAAGACGACAGAATATACTAGAACGATGACGTTACATACGACCTCTCGCTGGCACTAGTATAAGTAGGTATATGAACAGTGGACTTCGCGTCAGAAAAAGCACGTTTGTAATTTTTTCTTTTTAATAAATCGTAAAAGATTTATAACTAGGTACCTAGGTACCTATCTAATTAATTATAAACCATACATTTTATGTAACTTATCAAAATTTCAAATAATGAAATATAATTTTTTTCTAAAGAAACATCACAATCTCAATGACAATTCGTTTTTCAAATTTTCTTTAGGCATGTAGGTACCATACTATTGATAAAATGAAAATTAGATTCTTTACTGAACTACTAAAACGGCCACCATCTTGAACCGGAAACGGAACATACAAACAAATTTAGAGACATACGAAATACAAAACGGTCGAGTTATAAGATGAAACACAATCTCAACGACAATTCTTTTCTCAAATTTTCTTCGGGCAGGTAAGTACCACAATATTGATAAAATTAAAGTCATCATCTTTACTCGACCATTAAAACGGCCACCATCTTTAAACGGAAACGGAACATACAAACAAATTTAGAGAAATACAAAGCGGTCGAGTTATAAGATGAATTCGCAATGCTTAGTAAAAAAAGACTAAAGTAAATAATAAGTAGGCACTATTCAGATGACGGTGGTGGGTATGTAGCATGTCCCCCTGTCCGGCGATAAGTCATTGCAGCGGGCATTGGGTGTAGTATTAGACGGCGCTGGTCCCGCGCTACAGCTACAGCGTGATGCTGCAGATATAGATCAGATGTGGGGATGGCGGGCTCGTCTCCCGACCCCCACGATTCACCTCGCATGCATAGCATTTTATTTTCATCTCCGCTCATTCTCTCCGGAACAAAACAATGGCTGTATTCACGCCCCCGCGAAGTCCGAACCTAAGTCCATGAGACGTGTGTTAGTGAGGTTAGCCGAGTGCGAGATTTCAAATGGAATATACAGGAACGCCGTTCCGGTTCCAAATTCAAAATCAAATAAAAAAAACTGTATTTTACAAAAGAAACCTAAAGTATATGTAAAAGGAGCAAAAGAATAAAAAAGGAAACTAGAAATCCTTTTCATACGAATTCAAGTGGAAACAAATATCCAATTCCATTTAGCCCAATAGTCGAGCGCTTCATCTCAATTATAATCGTCTGACATCGTAGATCTTTTAAATTTCATAAACTTGGTGTTATATATTGAAAATATAAGTCTCAATCAGGCATAACAGCCAAATTTTAGTGACGATATCCGTCGAAATAAATTTCTGTATCAATTTGGAATGCGCGCGAATCCTATAGGTGCGTTATGAATGTACGCACCTAAGAAACCTTGCGTCATATTTCATAGGTTCATACAAAATATAATAATGGCGCCAGAGCGGTAAACCCGCAAACTTTGGTAATCCACTAGATGCCCCAGTGCCATAACGCCTACGATATTTGTTATCATCGAATTTAAGTATTTTTTATATAATATATAGTACTATGCAAGAATCCGCAAGAACAAAATGGGATTTTTTCATACATTTGTGGAAATTTATACTTCTCTTTTATATCCAATTGAATTTCCAATGAGACAGGCCAAAAACCGCCACAGATCTCAACCCATTGGATTGCACTTCAGTGGGAGGGATCTATTCATACATCCACCGCTCCTGAACATACTGACCCAAGATTACTTTCCACTCCTGAACTTCCTCTTCTTCCCTTTCATAAAAGCGTCCTCCACACAGCATTCATTATGACATAGGCCCTGAGGGAAACTATTTCCTCAGGGCCTCCTTTGTGGAGTTAAGATAAAAAAAGGAACGACATTTCACCTGGTGGTTATGCGAAGTATATCATTGAGATTAGCCGAGTGCTCGGACTAAACAGGAGCGACGTGCTGATGATCAAAGAGTGTATCGGTGATGTTATCCTAGCGCTCGGATTTAAATCGTAAAAACTGTCGACGTAAAAAAATCTAACCTGCATTCAAAACAAAATTAAAGTGTCTATAAGTGAGGATATTTGAGTGCTCGAATTCAAATAAAATAAAAACACAGGAACTCCGTTCCGGTTTATGTACACGTAAAGTTTAAAAAAAAAATCTCACCCACTAACAAAATAGACGTATTTCCATTATAAAATAGCGAATTTTTAGCTATTTAGACAGTGCGAAGAGGCATTAGGTATATAGAAAGGAGCTACATATCATTTTCTATAGAAACCGTGCATTCCGGTTATTGAAATTGTTGTCCAAGTCTGAGAACTGACCTATCTGCAACTATATATTTTATATATGTGTATTGTAATCCTAAATGTATTAGATACCTATCTACCAACTTAACTAATATTATGTTTATATATCCCAATAGCATAAAATATTCATTATCTAACTTAAGAAATAAACCCGTATGGTTTATTCATTCGGAATCATTTTACTTCCCACCAACTAATATACAAAAGATTTTTGATGAAAAAATCAACCAATAGAAAACATTTTTTTCTTTTACTACAACACATCTATTTTTATTAATAGACGTACATAAATAAAAGGTAAATATATATTTTTTTCGATTGAGGATTGAACCTTCCTCCCCAAGGCTAGTTCTTAACTGCTTTTGCTTTAAAAATGTTTTTTAATATTTGAAACAAAATGGTTTGACTGAAGATTGTACTATTCTCCCCATGGACTGACTAAGATGAGTAAACATCGCTTTCACTTAAGCCAAATCATAATTGGTTGGTACCGAGATTTATTTCTTACTTGGTAAAATTTTATAACGTCATCCAAATTCAGAAAATAACGTGGGTATTGTCATCGACAACGAGTCTATCTGCCGAGTTTCAGCTCGATTGGACGCCGAGAAGTGGGTTAATTTCCACTTCGAAGATTTAATTTCATTAATTTATTAATTTAATCATTCATTTATTAATTTAATCATTCGAACAAAAAAAAATGTAATTCAAATACTCTCATTTAAAAAAAAACGGCTCTTTTTTCTAACTAATGATACCAAAAACAGGGTAGCCAATATTGTTGAATTGTTGACATTAGTCGCATGATAGTTCTCATTTACTAGAAAAGGACATTATAGGTGTGATGGTACTACCTTATATAAATATTCAAAATGGGCATGCATGTATGGTACCTACCCAGTGCCGATATAGATATGAAAATGAATAATACCCATTGGAAATAATAAGGGCTTCACGGTGAAGCCTACGCTAGTCTCAGCTGTGGATGGTTGAGTTGAGCCAATTATTAGTTCTCTGTGCCCACACTGCCTATACGTTTCAATTAACATTTAAGATTTTGTTGCAAGTAAACGGGTATGCTTGATTCGAGAAGGATTATTTTTTAATTTGATAGTACGCATAATGACTCGCGAATAAATACATACTTGGTGACATATAGAACCCATCGTGTTAGCCTTTCCACTACTAAGCTTTCTAACACAAGCACATCGATAAGGGTTTTATCGATAATGTTGGTAGGTAATTTCTCATAATTCCCGAGGGCGACTGATTATAGTTCAACAAATTGCTAAAACTTAATGGACGTGAACTTGGTGATCTGTAGTCACACTCGGAAACGATGAAAAGTTACCGACATTGTCAATAAAACCTTTATCGTTTTTTTTGTGCTTTGGGGTCACATATTGTATATTACTGTAGAAGAAGAAAATAATAACAAAACTAAACGAAACATAAAACAGAACAAGAAATAGAAATAAAAACATAATTATCTTAACTGGGAATGCCTTACTGGGACAACGTCTTCTCCACTTTTTATTAGTTTAAATTTCAGTAGTTTATATTAGTCTTTTAGGGTAGCCATAGATTCTTCCCAATATTGTTTAATCAAAAGTATGAAGGTGATAAAATTTTCAATGCAAACACCGGTAATAAAGCGGACTAGCTCACGACTTAAAATTTATATGAATGTGGTAGACTAGACGCAATATCACGTCTTTATATGCAAAGCTACCTTACCATGTACGAAGGAACACTGTTTGACCTCTCTCTAAATAAAAAGAGCTTCCATGCACTGTTCATCACTCCAGCGACCAACACACATTTTCCTTTAATCTTCGAATCTTCAAAACGATCGTAAAGTAAACAGGCGTTTTTCGAAAAATTCAGTCTAATGCTTGATTGAGGTTTTGGTGAGGTGTTATTTAAGGGTGCGCTTTTTGCAAGGTGTCAGCGGCTCAGGAGTAGCAGGGTGTCGATGAGCAAACCTGTAAGTTCGTTTTGTACACAGCTTCTGTTTACCAGGACAAAATGGCCGTAGCGATGAGGCAAATTCCACACTGAAGATCGGTGTTTTATGCGGCAGGGCTGGATCGGAATTGCAGTTATTGCCAAATATAGTAGATCAATGCGTAATGTACAAGAAAAAATCACCAAAAAAAATTTAATTGTGATGTAGGGGTGTCTACTACGCCTGAAGTACCAAAACTAACTTCAACATCTGGTAAAATTGATAAAACATTTTCCAATTTCGAAAACTTTTAGAGCAAATTAAAGTGGTGTATCTTCTCCAAACTTGAACGTTTTAATAATAAGCCTAAGAAGTAATATTTATATATTATGACATTTTTCACAAAGTTGCTATGTAAATTATCAATTTTTTACTATTAAGATTTTCCCAAAAATACAAATAAGTAGGATTTTTTCAGTATATCAACTAGCAAATTTGTACTTTTCTTTTTAAATGATTAAAAATTATTATGAACAATAATCATTAGCCTGATACACCTAAATAAATTTAAAAAAATCTAATACGCAATAAAGTTGGATAAAATACTAGTATTTATTGAATTATTTGTCAGTTTAAAATAAACCGACACAATATAGTGGTTTAATGTACCCGACCGGCAATTCGAAGGCTACGAGTTCAATTCCCGCTGGCGGCATTTATTTTTTTCTCTGAAGATTTTTTAAATTTATAAATTAGTTATTCTTTGTGCTTTGCATAAAAACCTAGTTTTGTAAACATAAGTTTATCTTTTAAAAAATCATATCCATTTGAATTTCTTTTATGTTTTCTTGGTTAAATGAGTGCATCAACAAAGTGGAATATTGGAAATAGAAATTAACCCACTTCCCGATATCCGATCGAGCTGAAACACGGCTGATGTACTCGTTGTCCATGACAATACATTCTATCAACTAGGTCACTCATGCACACTCATGTACACTCAAGCACACACACGCATTTTTTAGAAATTATTATCAGCAGTTAATATGCGAAATAAATAAATTTCGGTAATATCCGATTAGAATTTAGCTTGGGTGTTAGCGTTATTTGCTCAAGTCCCAGGAAGAATGGTTCAATATTCAGTCAAACCATTTTTTTTAAGTTAAAAAAAAACTTGAAAGTTCACAGCAGTCACTGGGAGGAAGATTCGATTCTCAGTCAAACCAAAAAATAAATAGATGTACTTAAATATATTTTTTAATAAAAATATGTAGGTGTATTATTATAATCTGTGATTTAATGGATATTATATCTAGTCAATTATTTAAGTGGATCAGCATTTTCAAAACATTCGTAATCAATGCCTAATATGTGTTGGAATGTGGATTCATTCAGACAATCAGCGTAAGTGCAGCTCGGCTTATTTACGATCCTATTTAGCACCGCTACTGAAGTACGCCTTTATTGACTGTGCCAAGCATTCGTTGCGACTTAAAACAATAACGCTTTACTTAGCGAGGTAGTTAAAAGTGATAACCTTAGGTTAGTTTGAGAAATTAACTCATGTTGCACTGAGTGCATTCAAAGAGCATTAAAGATAAATATATGACGAAGTCATCTGGAGTTTGCATCAGTTATTTGGTCTCCATTTTACAAAATCCACAAACAAAATCGAAGCAATTTAAAACAAATTCCTAAAATATATTTGTTACAAGTCATCTGTAAGATTTAATAATTATGCAGAGGCAGCGTCATACTTTAAAATTGGTTCAGTGAGTGTACAGAAGCCATCATAGGTAAGCACTATTTCTGTATAAAGTAGTTAATAACAATAATATTCAATGCCCAGAGTTGCTAAATAAGATTCAATTCAATATACCTGCGCGTTCAACACGTTCTTCTGTCCTGTTCAGTGTGGATCAATGCAAAACGAACTTTACGCAGAATTCTTGCCTGAACAGACTATGCAATAATTACAATATCGTATTATCCAAGGTGGATATTTTCAGTTGCGAACTTACCAAAATACAAGAGGTTCATAAAATAATATTTCTCTGATGGTTTGCGAATAATGTTATATCTCTTGTGTCTATATTTCTATTATGGTTTGATTTATATCTACAACCTCTCTCCATGGCTATAAGTGTTTTGTTTTATATAATCTTTTGTTTTGTGTAAATTTTCGAATTCAAATTCCTTTCTTACAAATTTAATTTACTTATTTCTTATTATGCTTTCTCAGTAGAGGTAAAGCCACAATGAGGAAATCCATAATTGGTTTTATTTTGGCTATATAATACTTATTTACAAACTAAAATAAATGTAAACCGTCGATTTCCCGAAAATTAATAAATAAATAACCTCGAAAAAAACTTAGAACAATTGAATATACTAATTTCGGTGCATTAAAGCATGCGTGAAGTGATGTGAAATATTCCTGCGTAGTGCGTAAAATTACTCAAATACAATGAACTTTTAATTTTCGATGTCGTAATTTTAAACTACTCGAGGAAGTCTTTATTATTCTTCAATACTCTTGTACTGGTTGGTCATTCATTATTTCTGGATTTCCCAGTTCAAACTATTATATTAGTCCATTAGAACAAGTGGGTATAATCCAACCAGGATTAAGTCCGGCTTTTCAGCCCTAGCGGTTAAAGTCAGACCATAGTATAATAATATTAATCACCTTGCAATATTGAACCGTAGTTATTTGACTCGGTAAAACTTGTGAATCTCTCATTTATGAGCGCGCACTATAAAACAGATTCAAACATTTTGAATTTTATTCATTTATTGGTTAATCTGTTTTCCAACAAACACGTATTCGAAATACTCATTTACAATCAGAAATGCATTTCTTTGGTCACTAGCTGATTTGAAAATAAATATACCATAATATGATTAATTATCATAATTATTAAATTTACTCATGAAGTGTGTAATTGAAAACCCGCTGGGCACAAAACGTTTTTCATTCGACCGCGCAGTATTATTCTAACACCTTTTTCGACACGCGCTACAAAGGCTTATGTTTTATTTTGTAGGTTTGTTTTTGGTAAGGACCATCCATACACATCCGCGTGTGTTATTTTTCATGTAATTTGTAATTGGTCAATATTTGAATCTTGTGGTATTTTTGGAGCTATGATGTGTGCCGTTTTTGATCTGTTTTTATTGAATTTAGTTAGTCCTTACTAAGGAGCTGTTAACAGTCGATCATCAAACAATCAACGTCTCTTTTCCTATATCTCATAGAATGTATATACATAACAGAAAGAGGTGTTATAACGGTGATCTCAGAGGCAAGAAAATAGCTGCCTGAAGCGTGTTGCCAAGAAGCCTTTGGAGATTATTTTGGTGATTTCCCATATTTGAGTTATGGCAATGTAGGGGTATGTATTGTGCTTACCACTGCATTGCCAGAATTACACCTTCCATTAATGTAATGAAAATTACACATGGATAGAATTACACATTCTTAAACTACGTCTCCTGGAATTACACGCGTCAAAGTAATCTAACCTAACTTTTTTTAAATTTTCCACCTAACAACAAGTAAGTGATAAAATTCGATTGAATCAGGGTAGAAAGACAAACCAACCGTTAAACCGTGATTTATTCACGAAATATTTTGGAATTTTATATAATTTATTGTAGTTGTTTTTTCAGAACACTCTTAAATACTATATAATACCTATTAACAGGTTCACTGTCAGCCTTGTATAGTCATGGCTTGGCAAACTCCGACATTAAACATAGAAAGCTCTGTCAAACATTTACAACAAACTATAATTTTAAAATTAGAGAAGGTAATCAACAACCGCGTTCGCACAATAAGTACTGGGCACCCGGAGATAACTTACGGGTGTAAAATATTATCAATTAAATAAAAATCTTGTCAAATTATTAGTTTTCCTGTCAAAAACTGGATAGCTAATACTGTCGCATTCCGTCATGATATTTATTAGGAAAAGAACACGTGTTCTGTATATATTCTGAATGACTAATATTTTATCAGGAAATTGGCATGCTATCAATTATTCAGCAGGATATTTTTTCTCCGTGCATTGAAAGTTATTATTGATGGCAGTGAAAGTGTTAACAAATATTTTTGTGACCTGTATAATTTCTGTAACAGTAATTCTATCCATGTGTAATTTCTTCAAACTGAATGGAAATGCTATTGCAGTAGGTATCTGCAAATTAGAAGACCACACCACATGGGTATCACTACGTCCAGGATTCCATTCCCAGACATGAGTACGATGATTAATATACCTATGAGTAATATTATTCAACCAAAATTTAATGTTACGTATTTCATCTTCTTTCGTTGGCGCGAATCGGTGATGGGATGCAACAATAATTTAACTAAGAAAAATATAACGATATTAATGCTTGTCTTTTCATTTTGGTGTCAGTTTCGTCTTGTGATTGGAGCCTTAATGAAAAATAAATTCGAAACGCCGACCGCAATATGGCGTCGTTAAATATTCGCGCGGGAAGACGTCAAAATTTTCGCCCGATATTAATGTCCGGCGATTTGTCAGCGAAGGAGAAGTGAGCAATTTGTTGTTTGGAGATCGCCTTAATGTGGTTTCAGATGAACTGGTACCAGGGGGGAACGAAGACGATCATGGAGGTAAATTAACCTTCCACACGGTGAACTTTGACAAACTTTTCTTTGCGTTGGTAAAATCTTGATTGCTTAATTGAGAGCACGTCAAGCAAACAAAACATCCGTTAGCTCGATACAACATTATGGTCGGGTTATATTGTTCTTATAATCACCGCATAGGTGAAAGATGTAGGTACATTTTAAAATTATTATATGAAATTTTTCTCCTCGTTGGGACACCTCGGCGTCGTTTGAATCTTGAAACGTCTAATGTAACAATTTTGAAACATGTACAAAATACGTATATATTTTTTTTACTTCACGCTGGTCGATTTGATTGTTTGAACCAGATGTTATTTTTATGTGTATATTTGGTGCAATTTTTGTAATGATATTTTTCGAGATGTAAAGTTTTGCATCTTCGGAATCGTAGTAAAAATTTAATTATTTACATGAATTGCAAAATAATTAACTAATTCATGTGCAAAAAATAACCACAAATCTTAGCCCTTTTTGAAAAGTATACCGTATTAAATAAGACAATATTAATCCTGTGCAATTATTTTTAAATGTCTTGACTCTTTTTAATGTTTAACAAAATATTATTATTTTTCCAAAATTGTTTTTTTTTCTGTTTTGAATGAAGTTGTGATTAATATATCAAATTTAATTTTTGTTTTCAGATAAACCTGAGTTGGTACCTACCATAGCTTTTTTGGCCATTTTTTGATAGTCAATTAAAAAATCGCCGTCGAAGAACAACTATTTTTTTTAAAGATCGTTGAACTCAAGCTCAATTGACAGAACATTGTGAAAACGTCGGTAAGGTACTGAATACTCTTTATTAACAACCTTTCAATCTTGTGGGCATTAAAGGAATGGAAATTTATAGTCAACATCTTTCGTGAATAGTATTGAGGACGTCGTCATTATTGAAATAGAAAATTGTCGTTATTACACGTCGTGATGAAATTCGTGATGACGTGAAGCAAGCAACATATCGGTCCTTATCGCGTCGGATGTCCCGCGGAGGAAATGCAGAATTACGGGACGGATATTTACCTCTGCGTTTCCATGTCAGCCTGGTACTGGACAAAACTGTGCCTCGACAAAGATGGAGTAAAACCTGTGATTTGTGATGGATGCAGAAATGATGGCTTATTGCATGCATATTGTGCCGATCGGATGACGACAAATGATGCGCTTAAGCAATAATACGATGAAATTAGACGCATATTAGGTTTTGAAACTCCATTGAGTTTTTGCGTAATTCGGAACAACTTTAATCATAATGACATGTGTTTGTAAGTAAAAGGTAATGTGGTATTGAGTTAGTGGTAATTCGACGTTCCTAATACTGTTGGTACTTTGAAAACGACTGACCAAAGGTGCAGGTAATGTGCATGCCTTATTTTTTAACTGACTGCACCTGGATGTGGCACATCGAACTATGTTAGTTAGACTCAAAGTGTCTTATCGAAGTAATGGATTTGAAGTCTTTAAGTTTGTAAAAATTGCAAAGAATGCAGGATAAATAAAGAGTAATAATCTATTATTTGATAGGCTCAAAGAATATACAGTAAAACTTGTAAATTAAACAAATCTTATTGTACGATTTTGGTGGTACAGCCGCGAACCGTCGATGTAAAGTATTATAGAGTACCCCGAAGATAAAACATTTTTTGCCTCAGAATAAATTATAGGTATTTACATATAAAGCTCTTAATAGAAGCGGCCTAATAAAATCAAGGCATTGGCTAGACACAAACCTCCCCACACTTAATATCGACAAAAAACAATACATGACATTTTCTATACGCAAACATAATGCTACCAATAACTGTCCAAAACCAATCATCCACTCGTGTTCACTCAATTTAAAGACTCATTAAATCTCACTTAATATCGATTGCACAGGTTCCACCCTAAAATCTTAGAAATAAGTTTAATATTTGGAAATAATCATAGATGACCAACTACGCTGGGAGGCTCACACAGTAAAAAAACTACGTAAGCTTTACCATATATTCTGCTCTCTTAGGTCCAACTTAGACTTACAAACTCTAAGAAGCGTCTATTTCGCTCTTTTACAATACGTAGCAACATATGATATTGTGATATGGGGTGACTGTGCTGAATCTATTATCAATTCAGTTATTACAGTGCAAAAACTATTTTTGAGAATTATATTTAAATGCCAACCCCTCAAACGAACTATTTACAAAAATTAGGGTCTTAGATATTTGCCAGATATTTACTAAGGCAAGCTTGTTCTAGATACGGAAAAATAACCTGCTGGTGTCTCAACAGCACTAAGCACACATCCGCTTTTCATCAAACCTGGGATGCGTGCTTCCTAAAACTAAAACCACATTCGCTCAGTGACAATTCTGGTTCATCGTTCCTAAAATATACAATGCTTTAAACACCGATATAAAGTCAATTAATTCTATATCCCTTTTTACTATCCGAGTTCAACATTGGCTATTTGAAATGGGGTGAGCCTTCTTTAAAGAATTCATGTGTTCCTAACACTATTTAAAAAATAAGTTTTAACTCTATCATAAATTTTTTTATGTTGCTAAATTCAAATGTGACAATGTGACCGTCAATAGGTACATTTCTAGAAAAGTACGTAGGTACCAAAATTTACTGGTTTAAAAAAAATAATGATGTAAAATAATTTTGCATGCATTTTAATCTTACTTTTCAGTTTTCTTTAAAATATCGTTTTTATGGATCTGTTTTATCTTTATTTTTATTTCTAATATGGTTTCTATAAAAATAAAACACAAGGCCAATTAAATTTTTTTTTTACCATAAAAATTTTCTTTGCCCTTGTGTTTTATTATTGTCATTATTGACATAAATCATGTACGAATACCATAATACGGGCATGAGCCTAGTATGGTAGTTGAGAAAAACACAAAAATTTAAATTTTTTAAATTGATAAAAAAAATTAAAATGTCCGTAGCAAATATGCGGAGAATAGGTTGAAAAATCGAGCAATAAAGTAGGTAGGTACCCAATAATGTGAAGCTTGTTGTCACTAAACAAATTTTATTGTGGTGTATTTTTAACAAACCGTATCAATATATTAGTACCTTCTATCTCTGAATTACAAATTACGAATTATAATTGTATTATTGATCACATTTGACACATTTATTTGAGGTAGGTATCGTAAAGTGCCTACTTACAATGTGGTTTCATTACCCCAACAAAATAGTCACACGGTTATATCATTCTAGTACAAACTAACTTAGACGAGATAATAGAACAGATTCATGGTTCAAGCTATGGTTCATTCCTTGTGCCTTCGAATGTTAAACAGTTCAACATAAATCATGGCTGATGCATAATTTATTGACTTGGAATTGTAACAAATTGTGATCAATTTGTATGTAACAAGATGAAATCATTTCACTTGAACCAACATCTCGTCTCTCACAGCATCCCGATATGGACCGGCGATCGGGATGATGGATTGATGTTTCAATCGAATTAGCATTGGGCTTGTTCGATGGCAGACTTGGATGTCAAAGTCGTATAGAGAGCCTCCAGATTAGCATATCTTAAAGATCAATTAATTATTAAATTAGACTTGAGAATGAATAAAATATACCTCGTTCTTCTCTAGATGAGGGTTGGAAGGTTATGGTTTTTCCCGAATTTGTTTTTTTAAATTTATTTTATATTTTAGGAAATAGAATTTTAATAATACGATTAAAAATCTATTTCTTTGCAGGTGATACATTTAATATGCGTAGTAGATATAACCATAACCGCGCGACCAAACCATATCGTGTGTGGGGAAATTTAGGTGACTTAGCTCGGCTCGGCAGCCTCCATTTGGTATTTGGCGAATCCAAAATCCACCGAGTGGAAACGAGCCAAAAGGCTGTGGGTCGGCTCGGCCGTATGTGGCAAATCCACCATCCAATGGCCTGAGGGAAGACTCCTCGCACGGCGTCTTCAAGGGGACGTCATTTTGTTTTGGATGTTAAAAAATATATATACATATTTTATTTACATGTATTATTTCATAATAGTTAATAATTAACATAAACCTTTGTTTTTAATTATACTTCCTTTGTTAAATATTTGTTATTAAAATACTCTATTTACCTCTATTATTTTCAAAACATATTTAATATAAACCTATGTTGAATATTTCTGAAAAAATAACTTATTTTATGTACACGTATTCGATTTTAGTTCACAGATTCGAATCGTTTATTCAATGGTGATACAGATAGTGATGCAATTTCTAAAATATTCAGCGGAAAGTCTTTTCACTGAAGTTCTCTAACCTCCAGAAATACAACAACTAGCATATATTCCTATACATATTTGACCACCAATCGACATTCATTTTATGTACATTTTATTACATCTCTGGACATAGATCAAACTGGCTCTGCTTCTGCTTCTTCAAATTGTTCGGGGCTAAATGGCTCTCCCGTGTGTGTCCAGTTTAACGTTGATTCAAACTAAAAACATTTGAGGACAATTAAAAAAACAGTTTTTACTACAAATCACGTTTTATGCCCATGTTAATGAAAGTGGATGAATGTTGCAATTTTAATTTGATTCTATCTTAATGTCAAATATACTAATGTTTATTGGAAAAAAGAAATATAAATGAGTTTAGTTAATTCCAGCAAAGTAGCATATCGTAGATAATATAAGATAATAACATTAATGTTATTCTATTTTGTTTTAAGTATCATTTTTTCAACCTATTGGTCAGTTTTTTTTATCAACCATTAATAACTAACCGCGCGTGACTTATTTGAATGAAATAAAAAAAAATATAGACCAATGACAAGATAAGAAATGTATACCGGTCGACAGAATTACTTTAGAACTACATAACTATTAACACCTAATAATTATTTTGTAACTTTATCTGGGTGAAACGGTAACTACACGATGTCAAGTGTCACAAGAAGCCAGCTCAATAAATAACCCCAAAACGACCCACAAATCTGATATACGCATTCGTGATGTATGGTGCGAGGCTGACCCCATGGACATATTCGATCGGGGAAAGATAAATGACCGGAGCAAGTGAACAAATGATTCATTCACGCCACGGACTTGAGTTAGGTCTGCGAGATGGTCTGTGGGACCACTTGAACCCCAAGCCCAGGGGCGGACTGCCAAGGTGGGCTGCGGCTGCACTGGAAAACAGAAATATTACTAAAAAATTGAACTAACTGTAAACCTCTCTCCTTTGGAAGTCCGTCGGGAAAGAAATGACCTCATTTGCTTCTTCAAAATTATAAATGGTATTATTGATTCACCTACTCTACTGCAACTCATCCCCTTCAATATCCCCTCGCACAGACTCAAAAATAATGAATTGCTCTTCCTCAACCATCATTCGAGAAATTATGGAAATTATTCACTATTGTCCAGAATGTGTAGACTAGTCGACTCAAGTCAAAACCTTAACTTTTTTGGGATAAGTCTGAATGATTTTTGCCAGTCGCTAAACAAGTGATGGAATATTATAAGTGTCCTGTGGTCCTGACCCACGGCGTAGTCTTGACTTGATGCGACTTGTCACTTTATTTTCTTATATTATATCTGCCATATGTCTTTACTTTCATGTACTTTTGTCAACTCCTGTATTTTTAATTTTACTGTATTCGTGTTATTATTTTGTAATTTGGACGATGTCCGTTAATAAATAAATAAATAAATATTACGAAGAGCTTAAATTCCGCATTCCAAAATTTTACCGACATCGTTCCCCAGAACGCTTTAAGTTAAAAAATGTTATTTTTTAGGATAATCTCTCTTCAGATGCCGAGTTAAAAAGGTTATTACATGAAATTCCGCGTAAAGAAAAAGTATGCTCCAAAATTTTTAAAAACACATCTTTGTCTGTTATATGTATGAAAAAGTGTTTGTAAGTGTGTTTGTAAATGCTACTTAAATCAGGTGCTTGAGAGATTATTGCAAAATTTTTTGTAAGTGGTGTTTTATTAAATATTTTAACAACAGTCGCTTACGCCTATTCATTAAAAGTAATCGTTTTTAAATACTAGCGCGCTCTCCCTATCATTTATATTTGCACATCTATCTCTCTTTGAAACCATCGTCAGTATTCTTCTTCTTTTTGAACGGTTGAAACGGAGCCTTAATTGCATTCCTTCCAAAATGATGTGTAATATTATATTCATATAAGAAATAAGGCGAGAATATAACATTTTAAATGGCTACAAAAATGGTAGTCGTGTAAGTAAGTACCTATCTATGATACTCAAAACCAAAATGTCTTTTTGATTTAGAGAATAGCACTTACGCATTTCTAATGGCTGACATTGAAAATCATATTCATGGACACTATAATTATTGTAAGTTTACGTAAATAACACTCAAAACAAGGACAATTTCTGCAGAATTATTAAGAAATAATATTATACGCATCAGTTCTAATTTTTAAAATAACGACCAAAATACTTTTCGGCTAAAATTTTATACCATATGTAGATACTTAATCGCCTGTCTGAATACGTCACAATATCAGTTCCAATTTTGAAAATTATAGTTAAATTCTAAATAAATACGCGATCATTGAACCAGATTTAAAATCACTCACAGACAGACCCACAACCAAAACTGGGTTATTTGAAGTGAATCACAAAGTTTAAAATACACGTGGAGTTGAAAAATAAAATAAAATAATATTTTTTATTTTTATTTTTGTTTTTTAAAGAAAGACAAACATTCCCGGGTTACGAATAACCTGACAATATTTGAAAATATCCTGCTACCACCACAGTAAGCTGAAAATGTTGCTTGTGTTGTGATGGAGGACTTAGCCAGCCGAGGAATTGAACACACTACGCCTGAGTGGGACCCAAGCGCGATGTCAACTCGGCCACCGACCGGTCATATATTATAACATCAAGGGAAGTAAGACTAAATAAAAACCAAATAGATACGATACGTGAAACAGTTAATGTTTGTTTTAATTACTCTTATATCTGGTACCAGGTATGGATCGCTACCAAGGTGATACTGGATAAAATATTTTTCCATAACTATTTTTCGGGTACATCTCTTACATCCACGTATTCTGTCTGTATCAACCATCATGTTACTTCTTGATGATCTTCTTTTTGCTTGAAAATATCGTAGCTGGAAAAAAAGTTTTGATTTTACCAATGATTTACTTATATTGTCATCGGCAGCAAATCTGCGTAAATAACACTGATCCTTTCTCGGTTTATGCATATTTTATTTATCCTTAGTCCGCTCCTCTGCAAAGCCATTATAAACCATGGTCTGATTGTAATTTATGATCCACATTTTATTCAATCAAAATCGAGTCAATGAGCAAGTGAAAAAAACCGTAACCTTTTTCAGTCTAGAAAATACGTCGAAATTCGAAGATGATGAATTATACCATTTTCAGACCTAAGTATACCACATTGTAAGCAAAACTTGATTTGTTATTGATGGTTTTTTCTATTGTTATTTTTTTTTGGTTGTGTAGATAGTAGAAAGGTAGGTAGGTACCACCAACCGCAATATGTTCGAACTGAATTTTTGTCAAAATATTTTAGCTGCTATATTAATTTCGTTACCAGTAATATCTATAATATTCATGTAATTTTTGTTTTCTTATCACGGTTTTTATTTAAAATTTTATATATTAGCATATTTATGCAGTTGCAATACCTTCTCCTTCACAGTTCTCAACATTGTACATAACTAAATGTGTATAAAATGTAAGCGACAAAGAATTTGTAAGCTTTTCAGGTAATTTCATAAAACTTCTCCAGTCCTAAAGAGTCCTAAATTTTTCAGTCTTAAAAGAAATATCAACTCTACTTCCTTCGCAGTTCACGACATTGAAATAACTAAATGTGTAAAAAATTAAGCAACTAAAAATTTGTAATGCAGTTTAACCATCCTAGGAAAATACAGTTAATGCATAGACATCCAAATTGATAGACTTGCTCTAACGTAAAATCTTGATATGATTTTGACGAGATGGAAACAACCCACGTGACCATATTATGGCACCAAGAGGATTCGAGAATACTTTGAATAAACTACGACAGTCGTAAATTAACCGCCGAATTCACTATAATAACCAGACCCTGCGTAGAAAAGTAAAGTTGTCTAAAGCAAGGCACCTGTTTGCAGCGCAGTACGCAGTGGAACTTTTCTACGCAGGATCTTTGTTATAATGTTTAATTTTTTAACAAACCTAACAATGAGCAAGGTGGGTAAATTGAAACACGTTTGTAAAAGTGTCTAACTGAATAGCGTAATAAAATATTTAATTTTGGAAACAAGCCTGAAATTTTTTTACCCGATTTGGTATTTGTAGTTTTTTACGCAGCCAGCAATTTGCTCTAGTAATTCGTAAGCAGATTTAATTTTCTAATATCAATATTATAGTTTTTAATACTATAATAGTGATATTGCAATGCGAGTAGCATGTATACTATTGGACACAAGTATTGAGAAATCACCTAAAAGAAGACGGTCGCGTCGCCTTCCGCATTCCTCGCACTTGGTTTGTTCCGCTTTCCTTGATTGGCTGGTCTATCAATTTTAATGTTTATGTGTGAATGCTACACTATGTTCAGATAAGATGGAGATCATACATCATAATATTTTAAATAATTCTAAACACAAGTTTTTGTTGATAATATTACAGGAAATCTTCGGGTCTAGACTCTTTGAATGTTTTAGAAGAGTTTTGTAGGTTAATCGAGAGGCTAGGTATGTTTTAATTTTAAACTGAATACGTTAGATATATTTAAAATACCAAAATAAATACAACATTGAATAAACTAAATTTTGTACTTTTATGTATATATGCGAGCTATTATTATTATTATTTAACAATAACATATTATTTAACATTCGTTCCGAACAACATACCATATTTTTTGTATCAGATGTTTGGACACTGTTTCTCATATACACAGAACGGGAGCGTGACAATGACAAATAATGACATCCTTAGGAAATGGGTAAAAAAGGGTTTAAGAAGTGTGGGATAAGTGAGAACTATAACTGAACCAACCCTTTGGTCTACTGTACACAGGCGTACGAATTGGATGCAAACTGAAATTTGAATTTAATTTAATCTTTAGTCATTAAATATAAATCAAATACTGAAGACAATATTAGTGATTTTTTCAAACGAAAATCTGAAACAGAAAAATCAGAAAAGGAAACGGTCACATCTGGGACTCGAACCCAGGACCCTTGTCTCCCAGTCCCAGAGTCCCAGAGTCCCAGATGTGACCGTTTCCTTTTCTGATTTTTCTGTTTCAGATTTTCGTTTGAAAAAATCACTAATATTGTCTTCAGTATTTAAATATTATAATTTGAGGTTTTACTCAATAAGTTATTCCGAAAAATAATAAATATAAATCAATTTAAATATGTACATTATGATACAAAGCTTATAATAGGCAAGTGTCTAATTAATATTGACAGCTTTGTAGATAAAGTAAATAAAAAAAATGATGTGGTATTATCACTTTTATTGCTTATACTTTAGAACCGTAAAAATTGGTAATAATCATAATAATAATAAATTTATATAATGCACTTGCATAATGTGGATTGACTAGATGATCATTTGTGGAAAAGTGTGTGGAAGGGTTTAGTTTTTCCTGTGGGGTAGATTTAACCCGGACATAAGGTCGGAAAATTAAATAATCAAATTGTTCTCTCAATGAATTGAGGAGAAATTATCTAAAAAAAATGTTATAGGTTGGTAAGCATTACATTAAAAAAAACGTCGATTTTCGCTTAACCATATCGTTTTAGTGGCAGATAAAAGTACAATATCATTATGTTATATATAATTTATTTTGGCTGTATATATAAATTTGATGTAGAATATTTTACATACGGAAAATAAAATAAAATAATTAACAAAAAAATTGTTGATGTGGTAGATACCTACCGACTTGTTAATACATATAAATATCTTATAAATATATACAAATATTTCACGACTTTCAATTCTTACATTTTACAATTGAAATATAAATTTTAATTTGTGCGAAGGAAACAAAAAATATTTATTTTTTTTAAATTCCATTCATTGGTTTTCTTTCTCTTCGGTTGGGTATTCGCATTCCAAACTGACAGTAAAATGCCCTTCCGCAGAACAAAGGCACTAGTTTCAATATCTATTATGACTTCTGACTTAAATCCTTTATTTTCTTAACGAGTTGCGGTCTGCGCATAATGCCAGCCGTTCCCCGTACCCTTCACAATGCCATCGCTGTTGTTCTAAGAAAATAAATAATACTCCAGTTACGTTTTTAGACGTCGTAAATTAAGGAATCAGTCTGACAGGTCGGCCCTGACGTCTTAATCCGTCGGGACAAAGGGACCCCATCAGCGCTAACGGGAATTTGCGTATCGGTCGCAGAAGGGTTATAATAGGATATTAGGCCCAAGTATGGAATGGTAGCTTCGTACTTACTACCATTGCCGTTATGATTTTGGTATTATTTAAGACTCTCATTTTTTTCATTATTTATTTAATATCTACTATATAAATATACCACACACAATTATTGTATGTCACAGTAGGTTTACAAGACAGAAATAGAAATAATTTAAGCGAAATAACATTTAACTGTAGCATTTGATCGTATAATGACGACAGAAAGAATTTAATTAATACAATCTCTAGAAGGTTATAACACTTCAACGGGATCTGAGTATCTCAGCTTTTCCCACCTTTGACTTCCTAGTTGGGTATTTTATATATTTATGTACGTTTTTATAATTTTTAATTTGTAGAATATCATTTTAATGTTACGAGCGCGCTCTACACTCTCGGCGCGAACGGCCGCGAAGGCCGCGAAACGCGAGTGTGGATCTTGTTCACGCCTTCGCAATCTTCCCCGATTTTTGTCGGTTTTTTGGCCCGCGACAAAGGGTTTGCGGTTTTAAGTCGCGAACAAGACTGAAGCTTTGCGAGTGTGGACGGACACAATTCACGCGCGGATCGCGGCGTATATTCACGGCGTGAATTCACGGTGCGACTTCGCGCGCGAGTGTAGAGCCAGCTTTATACAAGGTGTCCGTGATAAAGAGCGTGGTTAACGGAATAGTTGGTACGCGTAATAATAATTACACAGCAGAACTTTTTAAATAATGTTTTTCATAAATTGAATAATAATATTATTGAGATTAAAAGAATTTGGCATTCTCAGACTATAAAAATATTGTCATTTGTTATTTCGGCTACTGGCATTATACCTAGCTCTTTCATTCAAAATTTAGGCGTATTATATCAGTCAAAGAATTTATGCATAAAAATGCACAAAATCAATCATTTTAAATACACGTAGGAATTACGAAAGATTTTTTAAATATTTATATAGAGGGATCAGTAGGATTTATAGGTACAGTTAGGAGTTATACAGAGCCGAACCCTCTGATATGAAAATATCTGGTGTCGGTGAATTATTTTCTCATTTGATCGCTGGTGAGTTGACGTGTTGTTCTTGTATTGTTTTGTATTTATTATGCTTATATAAGGCACTTGCATAATGTGGATTGACTAGATGATCATTTGTGGAAAAGTGTGTGGATTAAGTACTTTTTTTTTTTTTTTTTTTTTTTAATATTTACTCCACACAGGAGGCCCTGAAGAAAATAATTTCCCTCAGGGCCTATGTCATCTTTGGGGATGCTGTGTGGAGGGTCTTTTTGTGGAGACGAAGGAGTGAACATGGGTCTTGAAGAGTCCCATGTTGTAGGAGGGAGGAAACACAGAGGCCGGCAGTTCGTTCCACAGCCGAGCTGTTGAACTTAAGAACGAATCGTAGAAGAGAACCCGTTCTCATGTGACAAGTGTCAACTGTGTACAAATGTTGGGCGCGCGTTTGGCGTGTATCCCGACTACACACCGGTGCCGAAGGGATCAATGACGCTAGTTCCTCAGAGCATCTTCCATTGTAATACCGATAGAACAAGGACAGCATACCTACCTAACGCCTGTGCTCTAAAGATTGCAGTCCGTTTGTTAAGATTGGGGAATCTATCAAACGGACCGCCCGTTTCTGCACAGAGTCAAGGGTTTTTTTCAGGTATTTTGGGGCTCCAGACCAGAGATGGCTGCCAAATTCGACAGTAGGGCGCACTTGCGATTTGTACAGGGTGAGCAGTTGTGTACTATTAAAGTATCTGCGGGCCCTGTACAGTACGCCCAGATTCTGAGAGGCCAACTTTACTCTGGCTTCGATGGAGCCCCCGTACCTGAGCTGGTCACTTATAGTTACACCAAGCATATCAATGGAAGGCCTGTTCGGAAGATTGCTTCCGTTGAAGGAGACTAGATTATCATTTGGATTCCTTTTAGACGTAATCAGACAGGATTGGGTCTTTGAAACATTAAATTCGACGAGATAAGAAATACGTACATGTTATCCAGGGGAAAAGTGAACTACTTCGGGAGGTAATTCTACGCATATTTTTTATAATCAAAATTATTTTTATAATTCTTACCTCTTCAAAGCATTCCCTCATTCGGGTGTCATAAGGTGGAATTCACATACACCCAACACTTTACAACAGCGTCACACTCAGTTTACGTTAAGATATCTATTATATTAATTAGATAAAATAGATATTATATCTAATTAATATATTAATTATATTAATTAGATATAATATAGATTTAAGAACAAAAAAGATAATATTTCCAAAATTCTATAACATAAAAGAATAAAACATATACACGCAACACAAAAAAATATATAAAACACGCAACACGCACAAACACATAAATCATTATAAATGCCGATTTTCATTCTCTTTTAATATTTTTATTTTAGTGTGAAAATTAAATTTTAATTTCTAATCTTTATTTTTAGTTTAAATTTATCTTTATTTTAATGTTGTTTTTTGTTTAAATGTATAAATTCGTATATTTTAAAATGGGGGCCTCAGCACGGGTAAATAACCCAGTGAGGCCAACATTACTGAATTAAGATATGAAATACTGTAAAATAATGTATCAATAAAAAAAATAAATAAAAAAATATGTTACTCTGTGCGTCTAATCTCACTGAGGGTCTCAATTTAGGTATCTACTTAATAATCTATTCTCGCAAAAAATATTACCATATTTAGTCACTGGCATAGTCAAATCATTTCGCCTGTCAAGCAATTTGCGACCAATTTGTAAAATACTACCCCTAAGAAACGATCTTACTCCTCCACTAGTTATGATCAAAATTTCCTGCTCTAGCGACCACACACGTGTTGAATTTCGAACAGTTTGTTTTCTTCACCCGTTTGACTTCTTGATTTACCGTTTCCTCGCCTCTCAACAGAGGATCAATCATAACTCATCACCGGATCGTGTGCGAGCAACATCCTGTTGTTTTAGTTTTTTTAAATCCATATTGATGGAACAAGGTAACAATGGCGAATAAGGGGTGGGAGAAATATGACATCGATTTCAAAATTAATAAATATTTGTATCTAAAGATTTAGTAAAAAAAATATGCCATTCATGTAGCATTGATTATAGTTTTTTTCTTAATATAATACAAGATTATCTCTGACCGAAGAAATTTGGATTGTGGTATCCTCAATCCATAACTAAGCGAGATTTTTTTTATAAATATTTATTAAGGGATAAGATAGGTATGTTACATAAACATTGCACGAAATTTTTTTAATTTAAAATTCAAATTTTATTTTAAAATTCAAATTCAATTAAAAAATCCCTCAATCATCATACCCACAACGAAACTATATATATCTTCTTATTGCATTAAATTAATTATTTATGGAATTATCTAAAAAAAAGTTTTGGTACATGGAGAAAGCTTAATGATATGAAATACTGTTAATTTATCAAAAATATCTGGTTAAATTATTTATTTTCCTGTTAAAAGTGGGACTGCAGGCCAATAACAAATGACTTGGAAGAGCTCCTAAAAAAGTATTAGTCAAAAACATTTTTTTATGAGAACGTCGACAAAGAACATATTGACATGATTATAATGCAGAATTACGTCATATATTCTGAAAGACTAATATTTTATCAGGAAGTTTGAATGCTGTCACTTTTTTAACAGGATCGTTTTTCTCCGTGTAGTTACCCTGATTTTTGCTCTTCTGTATTTTGAGTGATTTTTAAAAAGTTCAAATTAACATTTGGATGGGCAGGTAAATTTGTCAATTGAAATATAAAATTTTAATGTCAGTAATGCAATAATCTTGCAAAATTATTTTATTTGTTTTTAAAATATAATTCCATACGCGCTTACCTGCCTCTTCCAAGATAATATCCGGTCAAAATAATCCCTTATTATTTTTATGACGGATTGCTTTACATTTTTTGCTAATAAACCTACCCCAATTTGCAACGGATCTTTGGGGCCAATTATTATTGTGTGATTGCAGGGCTGGCAGAAATAAGGTTTATTTTTATTGAGATAATTCTGCACCATTCGTCATCTTCAAACAAGACCGACATTTTGACATCGTGGGAGGGCGAAATCTGGTCCATTTGTCGATGCTGTAAAAACACTTAATTTTATGATATTATTGCTGCAATGTTTATATTATGCAAATAACTGTTCGGTGCAGAAATATTTTGTGTTTTTTAAGACAACAGTTTTTGCTAACATGTTGTCTGCATTTATTTTTTCACAATAATTTTAAGTAGGTACATTTATGTTTTCATATGTTGTGGGATAAATGCGTTGAACGCATGGTCATTATGCACGTTTACGCAGATTTTTCTGTTAAAGTTTTCATTTACCTACAAGCATAAGTATTTTTATTTTGTGGTCATTAGTACGTAACTCAGTATATAATTTTTATTTCAAAGCTCAAAATCGCTTTATGTTTTGCTATACTCACCAAAAGGCCTACACATGCTAGAATCTGATTATCTCCATAGCGATAGATCACTTTTCAACACCGAAAGCTGCTTGAAGTGGGAAAAGTTATACCAGATTTCTATAAAGAGCTGCATCCTTCCAAGCCTTCATCTTCTCCATTTCCTTCCTAAAGAGCTAGAAGATTCTATCAAATAGGATTACCGCAATCCAATTTGCTCATTCTGTTTGTGGGACATAAACAAAATTTGCGAAAGATTATTTATCATTTCCTTGTAGGTAAGTAGGTACTTTCTGATAAACCTTTTACATTATTTCGGGCATAAAGGTTCGAAGCTATGAACTAGTTGTTATAATACATATTTTTATCTTGTAAATAGCCCTTCTGGGCTGAAGGAGAGAGGCTCCTCCGATTACCTCTCACCAACTTGAGTGGCAAACAACCAACGTGGGAAATGCCCACCTCATACAGGACCCCACCGAGAGATAGCCTGCGTTCTCATTGCTTTGCAAAACCTAGTCCGCCATTTATAGGTTAAGGTGCTCCCATAGCCGCTGTGCCCACATGATGCACAGATGGGGGCCTTAAGAGTCGGCGATGTGTGAATGTGGTGCGGTACAGACCACCGAAAATGTGGTCAACAAATACCCGCTCCATTCATTCCCCGGCGGGATTAATAAGGTTCACATGGCGACGCGTGAGGCCCTAAAATGGCTCGCAGACCTAGATGCCCCCCTCTGACCCCCCCACCCTACGAAAGAAGAAGAAGATCTTGTAAATCTGTTCAAGCTAAGTTTTAGCTACGCAGGCTCTTTTTTCTATTCCAACAATGCATTCCCGTTATTGCGGTAATCTGCATCGATTGAATTTATGCAGGACGCAGAGAAACTTTGGGATAAATAACTACTCCGGTGACGGAGGGCATGGAGCAGAAACAATTTATTGTTGAAATCATGCCACTGAAAACAAAGTAAATAATATTGGGAACAGAAAACAAATACCCTCTTTCTGTCTGCAGAAATCATCCAATCGTGTTTCTCTATACTCCGTTCGCTTGAAAATGTACGCCGAAAATTTTTTCAAACAAAAAATGCCTTGTCAAAAAATATAGCTATCTCCAGAATCTAATAAGATTTAAATTTTTCTTAGTACCTATATATGCAAATGGAAGAATTTATGATGTTAATTAGATGTTGGTTAGGCAAAAACTATTTTTATTACACAGCTAATTCATATGTCATTTCGTTTTTTTTTTTTTTTTAATATTGCATTATTTGTCGGGTGATTACCAGTGACGTGCAGTCCATTAGGCTGAAAAACTCCGCCTTCCCTGAGAAAAACGAACAATTAAATATTTATTTTTTTAAATAACAATGTGTTTTTCCATAAATTGACGAATCTTTTGTATATCTAATAATAACTTACTGTTATTCATTTCAAATTTACACTATTTAGTAAACATATAAAATGGCCATTTTTAAAAATACTTATTCAAAGTACAAAAATTCATCTCCGACCTTAAAAAAAATACACCCAGACCTTACCTTTGGACAAAGATTAATTTCACGTCACTGGCAGATACCTACATACTTTTATCTTAAGAATTACATATCCATCAATGCTTAATTGATTTATTTATTCATTCATTTTCGGGAATTCGACAGTTTACATTTAATCAGTTTGTACATAAGTATTATTTAGTAAAATAAAACCAATTATGGATTTCTTCCTTGTGACCGTAACTGAGACAGCATAATATGGAATAAGTTATTTAAATTTTTGAGAGGAATATGATTTAAAAAAATTATACAAAACAAATGATTATATAAAACGAAAAATTTAAGAAAACAATACATTTATAGCCATGGAGAGAGGTTGTAGATACAAAAATGATGTTCTCGTTTTGTACGTAATATTCTTATTTTCAACTTGCAAAGTCATTGAGCTCGTTTCCCGATATTTGATTTTGTTGAAAATGTGTTACATTTATATTGACGACAGTAAAATTAGTTTTTCGATATCTGCCAATATGATGAAATTATGAACTTTCAATGTGAACTTCGGTACAGTTCACAATTATTAGTTTAAGTATTCATAATTCTGTCCATTATTTGTCAATATTCATAATAATGTCCAAAGAAGCGAAGTTAGCAGTCCACAATGGAGTGCTGGTACCTACTCTGATGTATGGAAGTGAGGCATGGAACTAGTAGAGAAAGGATGAAAGTAGATTGAATGCTGTTGAAATGAGATCCCTAAGGCGTATGTGTGGTAAAACCATCTATGATCGTGTGAGGAATGTGGAAATCCGCAAAGCGTAGTGAGTAAGATTAAGAAAGGGACGCTTAGATAGTTTGGGCATGTAGAGCGAATGAGTGAAGAAAGGAGTGTAAGGATAATATAAATGTGAATGGTAGCAGAAGTTGGGGATGCCCGAAGAAGACATGGCACGATCAAGTGAATCAGACACTCGAGTCGGGCCATGTCAAGAGTCAGAATAATAGAAGAGTATGTATGAGACGATGTATGAATGTGAATGAGGCAAGAAGTGTGTGCTAAGACCGAGTTGTTTGGCGGTTCGTCCTCTCTGCCTACCCTTGTTGGGAAACGGCGTGATGGTTTGTCAGTTAGTTAGTTAGTGTTGCACAAATTTTCGACCGGTTGTAAATATCATCATTTTGCCGGGTTATATCTTCGGTGTTTCTTCTTTCCGAAAATTCAAAAGGTTGTGTCATCAGCATAATACATTAATTAGTAAAAATCATGCAATTGTAAGAGATCACACCACTAATTGTCAACAAATAATGGAAGACGCCTTATTGTAAGTCCCACGAAAATCGGAGAATATATTTAAAAAGAGAATAAATTTAAAAAAAAAAAGAAAATCAGAACCGACTGAAAATAATTTGAATGTTTTGTTATAACAGAAATCAAAGACTAAAACGCACCCAACAGAAACGAGCGGAGTAGCAGCGACAATCAACAAGGCAGCCACTGACACTGCCAGGTAGGTACTATGTACCTGCTTGTTCAATTCACTCGCCGTTTAGACCTACCTGATATTTTTGCGGTTGCCTCCCGCACCACCGCGCACCGCTGCCACCGCGCCGTGGCAATACTACAATTTAGATTGCGTTCCTGCGAAACAGTAGCAGCAGTATGTTATTTAGTCGTCATTAACTTCGTGACTATAGTAATATGTTTCCTGATTAGCGGCCCGTCCCTATTATACTTAGATTTTTTAATGGATTCAATCAGATTTTGATGGGTTCGGTTTGATGGCGGTGCGAGCTGGATCCATCTGCGGCGGCCTTGATTCGAATAAATAATGAGAGGAGTATTCGGGAAATTTGGCGATTATTATTTATCTACAGCAACTCAACAGCAACCATACTTAATCCCTTTAGTTTCACACAATAATTTAGATTTAATGCAAGAAAATTAGCGTAAATTGATTTTGGGTACTTAGGCATTGTATCATATGTTAATTGTGAAGTATTCAAATTGATAATTCATAAATACCATGCAATAAAAGCTCGCTCCATCTGGAAAAAATAACTTTTTTTTTTCTTAATAATTTAACAACATTACATTTTGAGTTTTTTTTTATGTACGTATAATGCGAAGCTAGCAGTCCACAATGGAGTGCTGGTACCTACCCTGATATACGGAAGCGAGGCATGGACTGGCAGAAAAAAGGATGAAAGTAGACAGAATGCTGTAGATATGAGATCCCTGAGGTGTATGTGTGGTAAAACCATGTATAATCGTGTAAGAAATGTGGAGATCCGCAAAGAGGGCAAAGCTGATGTAACCGTAATGAGTAAGATCAAGAAAGGGACGCTTAGATGGTTTAGGCATGTAGAGCGAATGAGCGAGTATAAGGAGAATGTGTGAATGGTAGCAGAAGTCGGGGACGCCCAAGGAAGTCATGGCACGACCAAGTTAATCAGATACTTTAGTCGGGCCACTTCAAGAGTCAGATATTAGAAGAGTATGTATAAATGTGAATGCGAAATTTTTTAAACGGTAGACGTATTTGATTATTACTCTTTAAATTACCTACTAAAATTTTATACCTATTTACCAAAATGTTAATTATAGTATGTACAAAAATCTTGTACATACTATAAATCTGTGGTTCAATAAATAAAAAAAAAGTACAATGTAAAACATGAAATATGTACTGAACATTTGCGAGGGTGAACAAAAAGATAGTAGTCAAGATCATCGGCCATTTTTATCCGAAAATGTGTTAGTGCTGCCATCTTGTAGTTAATTCTTGTACTATCGACTGGCTTGCTTCTAAAATTATTTGTATGTACCCTAACAGAAAATACTTGATTCTAACTAAACATTTTCAGAAGAGATTTTCAAAGAATTATTACGTTTAAAATATATGTTTATGCCGTCCATCATACGGACAATTTTTCAATTTCAGTGAAGGCTACCCGGGCGTATTTTTTATTTTGATTATTTTTGTTACATAGTTTTCTTTACCCGCCACACTAGGTACATTCTGTTCTAAGGCGGATAATTTTATTTCCATTTCGAAATATGGTACATTAGCAATTCACAAATAACTTTGAGGTAAATTAAAATAACAAAATCATCTTTTACAGCCAGTTTTTCCTTGAACCATTTTCATAAGTATTTGTTTGAGACTTGTATCTTTATTTGGTAAAGTGTTAGGTTCAAAACAGTGTAGTATTTTCCTTCTTATTACAAAATAAAACATTTTTGAGATGTGTAAGAATTTATTTTGTTTTTCTAATAAAGTTGTTTAACTTTAAAAAATAAAATTATTTGAATGACCCACACGAAAGATGCATTCTTAAGCTGACTAACTTGTGCGGAATAATATGTAAAGAAGGATCGTGCAATGAATTCTATCTGTTGTAAATCAAGGTAATCATTGAACATATTAACAATGCGCAGTGTTCACAATTCAGGTGTAAAAATGTACATCGTCTGAAGTTCTAAAGAGCAAATTACTGCCTATATTACCTCCGCTACATTGTTCTTTATTGCTGATGACGAAATCATTGTAAAATGGACGGAAACCGAGATTATTTAACGGTAGTAATCGATAAACGAAATATCTCTAAGGCTTCTTGGGTTTACATACCTACAGCAAAGCATAATTGATGCAAAACATTCCGTATTTTTTACATGTGTTTTCATCGTCACACTGTCGAAAACTATTAAGAAATTTAAAAAAAATTGGTTTAATTGATATAATGTTTTAGTGTTACAAAAAAATGCCCTCTCTTATCAGATAATGGCAATCACAACCCGGTGGACTGCAGCCCAGAATAAATCTGCGAAATTGTTTCTACAAGCTACGCAGGTCATGAAATTGTTCGTGTTATGTTTAGTTACATATCTTCCAACAGTTATCCTCTTCTCCTACACCTCCCACATTCTTGGTTTAGTTACATATCTTCCAACAGTTACATATCTGGTTACTTATTGGTTTGAGATAATCCTAGTAGAACAGTAAAACTGTTGGAAGATATGTAACTAAATTGTTCGTGTCATGTTTAGTTACATATATTCCAACAGTTATCCTCTTCTCGTACACCTCCCGCATTCCATGTTTAGTTACATATCTGATTACTTATTGGTTTTAGATAATCCTAGTAGAACAGTAAAACTGTTGAAAGATATGTAACTAAATTGTTCGTGTCATGTTTAGTTACATATCTTCCAACTGTTACCCTCTTCTCCCGCATTCCCTTCTACTTAAAAATATTTCTCAGTTAAGGGTGGTTTATTTCCACTTTACTCGCTTTGGTAACTGGGAAATGGCACTTTTGTGTAATATAAAAACAATAACCAGTAAAAGTGCTGAATCCTAAAAATTTCACACACTTTTCCAACTCCAACGGTAGTAAGATTCTCTAGATTTGAGTGGTTTCATATATATAGTAACGCCTGGTGAATTGAATTGGTGAACTCATTCTACTAGGATTATTTCAAACCAGTAAGTAACCAGATACTTACATATATTATTTTCCTAAATCTACTACATCATTTTTGCTCAATCCTTTACCTTAATTTCCTATTTGTAAATATATTCATCTAAAAATTGTTTTAATGTTTAGAAGATTGTAAAATATCATTCTTAAATACTGATCTCGTGTACGATGATGTGACCGCCACTTTAATAGAAAATGGTTTAAAATAATAATCGAAGGAGGAAATCCTTCAATAATTCTTGAAAGCCTTACTTCTCTTTAATTTTCCGTGGTTATGTTACATTTCGACTTAGAATCTTTCATCATTAGGATCAACGAATCAATGCAGGAATCTTGGATCGATAATCATTGTAATGTACCATTAATGTGTAGCGTCTTCCCTGACATGCATTTAAACCATGATCATTATTGCAATTAAATAAATTTAATTGTGTATTTGATTTTCTCTTGCGAATACCTTGATTAGTCATGCTGGATGTCGTGGTTTTGGATGAAATCAACAAGATTACTTTGCATCGTGTTTTTTTTTAATTGTCACTAGAGTTTTTGATTATTTGGAAATATTTGAATCTTTCTATGACAGGGTATATTAACCCAGCCGGCCCTAAGCCAAAAGGGCACATGATGTAAGGAAAAAATTGGCGCCCCTTATTAAAAGCAGTTTCAACACCTAAAGTTTTGAAAAACCATTTTGATCCCTATCCAGATGTCTGTTCAGGTGCCCAGAGTGATAACTATAATTAACAAAATTTGTATTTTTACACAGCACGGTTTTTATGAACATTATCTCGAGGCCGATGTGTTACGCATTAGGTATTATCGGCATATTGGTGCCTTGGCAATTCGGCGCCCGGAGATGACTGCTCCAACTACGCCCGCGTAGGCCCGGCCCTGCACTAACCATAATTGGAACACGATCGTTTTATTCTGGCAAAAGGGAGCCCTGTCAAAATAGTAACAGTAGACTGGAACTTTTTTAAAAAAATATTAAAATCAAATTCAACAGTATAATTATTAAGTTCTGCAAGTATTTTTTGGTTTTTGTTATTGTTACAGCTGTTTCGGCTTTCAAGGCCATTTTACATACTGTTTTCAAACGGCTTTGAAAGCCGAAAAGCTGTAACAATAACAAAAATAAACAAATACGTACAGAACTAAAATGTTTTATTTTATTTGGTTTTAATTAAATTTAAAAAAAAATGTATTTCAAGAGACTAAGATCGCAAATTCTGGATGTATAAAGTTGCTAATAAATAATATGATTGCAAAATAGATGTCTGCTAAACAAATTCTCAGGCAAAAATATTTGCCTTATTTTTCCGAAAGAATCATTTTGGAATATGTTTAGTATTTTTAAGGCCATTTATCAGCATCGTTCTCCTACCGATGCATTTGGAAATTTGATTGGAAGATTTATCATTGAATTACAGAACACATCTTTATGGCTAATTGCACGACCTTATGCAGTATCAAAAGAAATCCATTGCATGATTTCAAATGAAAGGTCCAATCAATGCTTAGTTAATTACATTCACAGCATTGATTCTATGTATACAAGATGGGGCATTACCAGAGCTAAAATGACCCTCACCAAGTACGTACATACGTAACAATTTTCTGTTGCGTATTTCAACTTCAAATAGTGAATAATATTTAATAGAAATTTGTATGAATAATTCCACCCATTCGAATTATTTACAACTTTCTGCTTTTCAACTTTTTTCAATTTTTCTTCCAAGAACTTTGATTTCAATAAATTTTATTTAGGTATATGGAATCTTTTCTTAGGTTGGAAATTTCTTTGAAGAATATAAGTGACCATCCTGCCAAATTTTCCCATTCATTCTTTATTAATGATTCGCATTTAATTAATTTGATTCAACAATTTATATACGCACTTCCAGCTTGTTACTCCATTGTGTCCGAGGTTAGTCGGATTCCTTTATTTTTATTTGAGAGTAGCATATACTTCGTTTTGAATTCCATTCTATTAGAAGGCATTTTCAGAAAAATGCTGTGGATTCGCACTTCAAAATCTGCGATCTTTTTCAATAAGCATACTACTGTCATACATTTATTACAATACATTTCGATCGAGTATAAGAAGATAGTTTAAGTGTGCAGTCACACAATAATGTATAAGTAGATAGTTTCAGTATGCAGTCACACAATAAAGTAAAACAAGATAGTTTAAGTGTGCAGTCACACAATAATGTTTTTTATTTATTTTTATTTGGTACAATTTTTTTATTTTTTATTATTGATACATTTTTTTTACAATATTTTATATTTCAATTTAGTAATGTTGGCCTCACTGGGTTGTTTACCCGTGCTGAGACACAATATTTTTTACATTTCAAAGTTTTCCAGTAATGTTGGCCTCACTGGGTGGCTTGCCCGTGCTGAGGCCTTCATTTTATAATATGAAAATATAATCCAAATACAATCTACAATATAAGATAAAATAATACATTTAATATATATAATCTTGTGTGTTTGTGAGTGATGTGTGTTTATATTAGTTTTGTGTGTTACGTGTAGGTTTTATTTTTATTTTATGCTATGACATTTTGGTAATATTGTCTTTTTTGTTCTTCAATCCATTTTGTAATTTTGTGTGTGAATATATTTTTAATTTCCTCAATTTTAATTTAAATTTTTACACTGTTGAAAGCTTTTATAGCATGTTATTGGTAGTGTCTTTGTTCAAAGCTTGAATTTACTGTCGGAGTTTTTATGTTTTCTTTGTAAACTTGTCTAACTGGTCTGTTAGTGTTATTTTGTGTATGTTGAATTTTTTTTGTCAAAAATGTAGTTAAGTAGTGTTTTAACGTATAATTGGCGTATATCTAGTACGTCACAGCCGTTGAATATTTGGTCTGTATCAGTCAGTCTATTTTTTTTTAGTATTACCTTTAAGATCGTTTTCTGTGCGGTTTATATGTAATTGATAGCCGATTTTGTTGCTCTTTTATATAAGAAGATAGTTTATGTGTGCAGTTATACAATAATGTATAAGAAGATAGTTTAAGTTTGAAGTCACACAGTAATATGTGAAAGCTTATCCGACCTTTCTGCTCTTACTGAAATAGTTTGTTTTCTTATTTACAGTGGAATTGAGCTGCTTCGAAATATTAGTTTCGACACGTATTATCCAATCTAGTATAATTTATTTCTAGAATTCACTCTCCCAGCTAGATAGTTACTTTTATAATCTCATTTACTTCGAAATCACTTCATTCCCATTAAACGTAATGATACACAAAAGAGATCGGTATTAATGTAAGATTCAATCGATCAATCACTATTATAATATCGTCTTCGGCGTTATTAGAATGTGTATGAGATTCTGTCTTCTGTTTTATTCCTTTTGAATGTGCACACAAACCAGCGGTGAATCTAATATGATTCACTTTTGATTGCACTGTAATGAAATAGCTTCTGCTAATTATCCTATGTACTTTTCCAGTGGACTGCGAGTGCTTAGTAACGTAGAATATTTCCAAATAATCTATTTCTATACTATAATTTGAAAATGCGTTTTTGTCTGTTCCACTAAACTTTGTCAACGAATACTAAACACTTATTTAAAAAAATATTTATATGGTTCATTCTTAAAAGAGTTTTGCAGTTTTTATGACGGCTTTTTAATTTTAAGAAGAACATTTACTTGGTCTAGTCACCGACTCAAATATTACTTTAGATTATTATTTTTAAAGTATCCTTATCCTACAAAGTTTGCTCTTCCTGACAATCGAATTGTAGCATCTTAGGAATGTGGCAGTAATTGATTTTCTCGAAGTTAATAAATAACATTTTTACATATAATAATGTGGCAAAAATGTGTAATGTAAATTATCAAATGAATGAAGTATTTAAGTCTTAGTGCTGGAGATGCAAAATAATAATTATATTTCGTCGTCAAGTTCACCGTAAAATATGCGATGTAAGAGAACAGGCGACGCCGGGTACGAAAGCTAGTTTAAAATACAATATTGTTAATTGTTTTATAATGAAATCAATTATACTTAATTGTATTTTTACGAATCGATTTCTGACTTTTAATTTTCTGCTTGGTAATTCCATCACTGATGATACTAATATTATATTATAATTTGTGCTTATTTAATTTTAATTAGATTTATTTGCTTTATGGATGTGATTATTTTAGTTTTAACACTTTCTCTGCCTGGGCTTTTGTTACCAAGACTCTTTTAAACTTTACGGACACATTATCCAATAAAAAAAAATAAAAAGAGAGGATTTTAGGATTTATTACGTTTGTTTTGTCGTTTACCGATTGTTTTCACTTATTTTATAATTAATTCTGGCTTTCACCTTTAAAAGGCGTTCTAGGTCATCATTTTAAATTATGGAGAGAGGGAATGTAAATTTAAATATCAGTTTTGTTTAAAATTTTAGAACTAAATGTAAGATTAGAATTGAATTCAGACGTAGAAGAGATGAGATGTTGAATGGAGGGGAAGCAATTTTAGATAAAATTTGATAGAAGTGAGGAAGTTTGTTTAGAGAAGAACAACCAAAATTGTGCTTATTTGATCAAAATTAGATTTGTTTGCATTATGGATGTCATAATTTTAGTTTTAAAACTTTCACTGCCTGGAACTTTTGTGACCGTCACAATTACATGTGATCGGTCCACCCATGGGAGTGATTTTAACTGTACAAAACTATTTTAAAAACATAACAAATAATGAATTCCAACCTTTCAATAACGGTGTACAACAATATGTGAATCTTTAACAAAAAACAGAAATAAGTGTAGTCAAGTTACAACAAGAAGTTCGAGGATTTTCTTAAAGTTGAGAGGGCTTTCGCCATATACGAGGCATATCCAGAAAGTAAGTGTACTGAGGCTCTCACGACCGAATGAATTATATTTTCGATATGTCTCCGCAACGAGACCTGTTCAAGGTCAGTACGTTGAGAAATGTCAACGAGACAACACGTTTTATGAAAAATGTCAATCCAATCTCCCGCCAAATGCGAAATACGCGGCTCATCCGTTATCTCGTTTGGAAGGAAAAACCTCCGTTTGAGGTTTAAAATGAGGTTAAAACTGCATATGGTGATAAATCTATGAATTGTACGAGTGTGTACAAGTGGTATCGCGAGTTTAAAAACGGTTCTCACCTCTTCACCCTCCACCAAAAAGTTCAAAACCACAATTTCAGCCAAGAAAATCGTGGCATCCGTGTTTTGGGACTGTCAAGGCATAATTTTGACTGAATATCTGCCTCAAGTGGAGACCATTAACTTTGCAAGATACTGTGAGACCCTAAAAAAATTGCGGAAGGTGATTCATAACAAGAGGAGAGGCATGCTGACAAAGGGAGTCAGCCTGCTGCACGACAATGCCAGACCACACACGGCCAACGCCATGAAGGAACTGCTTGCTTCGTTTAAATGGGATATCCTGAACCACCCCGCGCATTCCCTTAACCTAGCACCTTCAGATTATTATCTCTTTACCTCCCTGAAGCTGTACATGGGTGGAAAAAGGTTTTTAACCGACGAAGAGGTAAAGGGGGAGGTGGAAAAGTGGACGAAGGTGTTGGCGGGAAACTACTTCGAGGAAGGCATCAAAAAGTTGATCCCCCGCTTCACCACCTGCATTGAGAGGAATGGCGACTATGTCGAAAAATAGCTTACATAATATGTAAGCTATTTTACCGTAGTACATATTATGTACTATGGTAACCATGTAATTTTTTTGTTTCAATAAAAAGATTTGTAACCTACAAAAATTCAGTACACTTACTTTCTGGATACGCCTCGTATGTATGAAATCTTGCCACTACAGTGGATCTCATAATTATAGTCAACATGTTCATGCAAGAGGTTGCCAGAAGGTTGAGTTGTTTCTTTGGAAAGGAATATGGAAAGTTTCGGAGTTTCGTAGACGGTGATTGACATTGTTTTTGATTGTGACTAAAAGTGAATATTCAGTATGGTTATTTATAATTTGATTCGTGGTAGTGTTAAAATAATATAATATATTGCGTTTTTGATTTAAATGATCAAATACTAATTTTTTTACAAAATGATCAGCCCTTTGAAATAAAATCACTATAACTTCAAATTCAATGCGTAAAATAACACTTTATTAAAAAGCAGTTATGTACAAGATGAAGCCTCAGCTTTTGATGAGATCCAATCATCGTGTCACGCCACAGAATCTAGCAGCGTCATCTCTCTGCGACCAGAGGCTCTGAGAACGGAGGCTTCCAACAATGAGGAAGTAGCCAGATAACCGAGGAGCCACTCACAAATAAATCAGTTTGAGAGGTAATTTGCTAAAACCACAGTGGCTCATCCGTCGCGAAATAATTGCCCGTCGGGGTTTCTATACGCAGATTATAACTGTCGACTGCTTTGCCTATTACGAGTAAGATCTGCAGCGTAGGTACTGATTTAAAGAAATTGGCATGTAGACACAAACAATGAGCATCAATATTGATTCATTAGTGAAGGTGGAAAGACAGATGATGCGGTTGCTAGTCGAAGGAATACCACACGTTTTTAGCTAACCAGAAACATTATTTATCTATCTAACCATCACACAGTGTCGTGCAAGGATAGCCAGAGAAGATAGACAACCACACAAATCTGGCACATTATTAACAAGAAACATTATTTGGTCAATAATATAATGATACTACCTCAAGACTATCCCCGTGAGAGAAAGGTAAACTTCGCATTTAAAATAAGAGTTCGTTTTCTGGAAATCCCGCATGCGCAAATAGAAAATATTTGACTTTTATTATAATTATTTACTAGGTACATTTGCAACTAGTTCCAGGGAGTAAGTTGATCTCAACATTACTCTGGTGGGTGATGACAATTGAAGAAATTTAAAGTTGCTTGACATGGTTAAACCCATGGACAGACCAAATCATTTTTTATTTATTTTGCCTAAATCTTTAATTATGTTGGTACCTATATTTTTTTCTTTACATTGACTCCTCACAGTCATCTTTAGGGATGATGTGTGAAGATTATGAGAAGGATAGAGATATGATGGGTGGGTAGGAATCTGGAGGTCAGTGTATTCAAGAGCGATCGTATGAATTCATCTCTCCCACTGCGGTGCAAGGCAATGGGTCGAAATAGTACGGCTGGAGAGGTGAAAGGGTCTCCCAATCCGGTAACACCTGGACAAACCTCACCCCATGAACCAAGACACCCCTTATAAGTCACCAAATGCAGCGATTCACTCGGGGGACCTATGGCATAGGTATTGGTTATCCAATGAATGGTTCCTGGTGTGGCGTTAGATAGCCTGCCTCGCCTCACAAATGATAATATAAATAAAGGTATCATTTTGAAGTAGTACAGATATAAATGATATCTACCCGGAAGGTTTTGCATAAAAGTACTTTATGCATGGTGTACAGTGAACTCACAAGGAGGTGCTAAAACCAATCATTACATTACATAAGTGCTGTTAAGAAAATTCAAGCTGGCTGAAAAAAACATTTGTGACAAAGCTATTTATACCCACTATCCGAGAATTTGAAGGGAAACATATTACAAAGTTCCAGCTGGTGCTGTTGATTATCAGTATTAAAATTACAACTTATTATCTTGATTATCAGTAAGCTGGTGCATTCCTTAGGTTAACCCCTGGGGTATTCTGAGATTATGTCGTCAAGTTATTTTAAATAATCTGACAGATCATGATTTTTTGAAATTTTTTATTTTCTAATAGATATACCGTTTTTGAACGTATTTGTTTTTGAAAATAGATGTACGACTCTTTTAGACTTTATTACGAAAGGACTGATTCATTATCCTATTTAAAAATAATATACCCGGTTGACATTCTTTGTCCAATAGATTCGCTGTTTTTGAAAACAGATGCAAGACTTTTTTAGACTTTATTACGAACGGACGGATATATTATCCTATTTAACAATAATATTTTGATTTAAGAAATAGATGATTAGTTTGTTTTGTCGCTTACCGATTGTTTTCTCATTTTTTTCAATTGTTTTTGGCTTTCACCCTTTAAGGGTATTTTAGGTCATCATTTCACATTATGAATTTAGATAGAACGACTTTCATCAGTCCGCCTCAGTCTGTGCAGTAAAGTACACCAAAATAATCTCCTGCTCTCAATTTACCGTGTACAAAATGGCACAAAAATGCCCAATGGGTTTTAAGGTAAAATCCTATTAAAGTCTTAAATACTTAAATAGGTTTCATTACGCACGGATCATGGACAATATTCATTTAATCGATAAATTGGTCTCTATGCTATTGGTCTCTGATCTAGAAACCAGCGAAATGCATTGTTGATAGTCTTAGCATTGTAAAACCTTAATTAGTTATCTATTTAATAGTCTATACATCTCGGAATGTTACAGTTTACTCGTACACGAAAAGTATAACCGTACTAGGCGCCATTACCTTTTATGGATACCACACGTCAGAACCGATGTTTTGGCACTGCAATGATGGCACGAATGGTGCTGATGAGGATTTTTTGGAATAAATTAATGTTTTAAACTGTTATCTCTATAAAGGAACAGACTATTAATTCTGTGCAGATGTTATAAATAAAGTGTTCTATGCAGGTGTAGAAAGACGAAATATTTTTTTATTATTAAATAATATGATATTTTAAAACTATTTGATTTGAACACAGGAGGCCTTGAAGAGAAAAAATATCTCTAAGGGCTTATGTAATTTTTGGTGATGTTGTGTGGAGAGACTTTAAGAAAAGGAAAAAGAGGAAGTTCTAGGAAAGAAAAAGAGGTTGGTAGAAATCTGGAGGTAAGGTAAATCTGGCGGTACAAGGCTATGGGTTAAGCGAGTTCTGCTGGAGAGGTCAAAGGGTCTCCCTCAACCATTCTCAAGTATATACCTACCTACCTAGTATCTTATTTTATAGATTATTGCAAGGGTTCCCAAAAGATCGATTGCGATCGACTGGTCGATCATGGAGCAAATTTTGGTCGATTCCATAATTATAGTATCAAATTAAAAAATAATAATTGATTAATATTTTAAATTACCTATGCATGAAAAAAATATGTCCTGGTCGGAGGATTCGTGCCTATCTGTGAATAAACCGGTTTATTGGTCAATGTTTTAAATAAATAAATATCTTGTATAAATCTTCAAAACCTCTAGAAGTTTTGAAAATCCTTGTCTTACTGCATTAAATAATTAGTAGGACTTTGACTGAATTATGTAATAATTTATTAAAGAAAGACGATCTTCCCGGGTTATGAACAAACTGAAAACGTTCACAAATACGTAATTTAATTGTGTGTCTGTATGTATCTTTGAATCTTCAATGAACTCTAAAACTCGGATTTGCTTTGAATTTAAGTGTTAAATTCAAAATTGGAATTGATTGTTTTACAGTTATAAATCTCGTTGTTATAAAGAATCTACCTACTTATAATATAATATTTTTTTAAGTTTGTAAATATCTATATCTTTAGTACTAAAAATACCTACCTATAATCATACTAATATTGTGTTTGACCGGTCGGTGGCCGAGTTGAAATCGTGTTTGGGTCGCACACAGGCGTAGTGTGTTCAATTCCTCGGTTGGCTAAGTCCTCCATCACAACACAAGCAACATTTTCAGCTGGTAGTAGGAGATTTTCAAATATTGTCAGGTTATTCGTAACCCAGGAATGTTTGTCTTTCTTTTAAAAAATAAATAAATAATAAATAAAAAAAATAATGTCATATTTCATATACCCAAAAGATAGTTTAATAATAATTTCTTTTGTTTAAATTTATTAGAGTTAATATATACTTGAAAAGTCAGATTCAGTGATTTTGTAATAGAATACTAATGTAGCACATGATTAATCTCGCGATGCTTTGGTGAAAGCCCTACGCTTTGGATGATTCAATCACTAACAGATAAAATACTTAATAATAATAAGAAATAATATTTTCTTTTAATCGAAATCTTTTACTACAAGAAAAATTGCTCTTTCGAATTTTGTATATAGGTTTAAATTCAATGTTTTAGTAACGCAATTTTTTTTTTTATCAAAAACAGATTTCGATACCTAATATAAAAATCCAATTTTATTAGGTGTCGCCTTACTATACACAAATTACACCTCCTCGGGACCGGAGTTACGATTCAGCATTCCGCTTGTAGCGGTCTGGTTCGGACAAATCGCGCTGGCAATACCAATCGGCCGCACTGAAACCGAAAGGGCGAGCGGGCGGCATACAACAATACAGGTGGAGAATATTAATTCAAAGACAATGGTACTCGCACTAGTCAGCGTTTTATACATTTTCCTTTGTGCACATTTTTTTTTTCAAGATTTATTCGTAATATTAATGTTTATCGTGTTATTAATGCTCATTTAGAAAATTTTTGTAAAAATCACAGGAAATCAATTTTTTATTTTTTGTTATTGTTTTTGTTTGTGGTGGCGTGTAATTGAATATGACTACCCCAAATAATCAATCACATAGGGCAAAAACGTAATTTCATATATTTTTTATTTAATTGGTTTTACTACCAGCTGGGCTTTTACTTGGAATGTAATAAACCTAGTGAACTATCGAAAATTATTACGTTAAGTATTTAAAGCATGAGATAACATTAAACTGACAAACTTAATATGAAACAATATTAGTAAAACATGAAATAGTAACATAAAATAAAAAAAAAATAGAATAATACTGTATATAAGACAAATCACTAAAACTACATTACTAACGCGACTACAGTTTGTAGGATTTAACAAAGTGCTGGTATAGATTACGCTAAATTCTACAAATGGTGTCAGTAAATATATCAATAGAACCCCCAAACATGTTACCTAGATCACGCATCCTATGGTTAGTGAATGTATGATAGTTTGTTGTGTATGTATTGCAGAAGAATGTTACATTTTGTCTTGTATTCCGAGTTGGTACATGGAATTTAATAGTGGGGGCGATGGCATGGCTGTCAATTAAGTTGTTAATGACTCTGTGTAATACAACCAGGTCTGAAATTATTCTCCTGTCGGACAGTGTTATTACATACAATTGATTCATCAAACAGATAAAATTAATGTATTCAGTAAGAATTTTGAACTTGTTTTTTTGATGCGTTTGGTGACTCAGCAGGGTGCCCAGTCAAGGTCCATGGGGTGATGTTGGTCCAGGTCTTGGCGGCCGACGCATCTGCCCGCAATTTCGTTTTTAACCGCAATACTAAAAAAATATCTGAAAATCAGAAAACGTAATTTATATTATAATAACAAACTTTAAAATGACAATGGCGATCATCGCACATATTTATAAAACAGGAAATAAAGGCCATCCCCGATTACAAACAAAGATTAAATATTTGAACGCATTCATTTTGCAAACGCACCATTGAAAGATTTCGTCGATAGCATTCTATGAAAATATAACATGCTAAAAATAGTGAACGAAAATATTAGTATGGATGGTTCGCAAATAGAATAATAATTCTATGATGCCCAATTTACATGGGCCAGTCAATGTCTATGCAACAGTGTGCTACCTATCAAATATTGGAAGTTTGTCACACGTTTCTAAACTTATCAAGTAACTATATTAAAAAAATAAGTACTGATAAAGATTGGTTTTGTACATTTTTCCATTCCATTTTGCAAATAGTATTTTGATCGCCCATATAAATTTTCCCCAAGTTGTGCTTTATTTTAAAGTCTAAGTAAGTGTACAGGGTGACCAAATCTGATTCATATCTAAGTCATCAGTTTATCATTCTTTTTAATAATAAATTCATGTTAACCAGACAAGCTTTTATGCATAGTACAAAGGATAACATATTATTTTTTAGCGATAATTATTAGTCTGAAACACCTTTATAAATTAATAAAATCTATAATATTTGTTGAATGAAATATACCAGTACATATTGAATAATAATATAAAAATAATATCCTTCTTATATTATATTACATATGATTTTTTTTTATGAGCTCAACTGCTCCCAACCGTCTGGAGCCAGTGAGACTATTGCATCCCCAATTGGGATATGTTGTGAGGCTGAAGGTAGTGGAGAGGGGAAAGACATGGATAAGAGAAACGAGGAGGCTTACCTCGCTATTCAGATATGGTCACAAAATATGGCTGGAGCCATTTCAGGCAACGTTTCAATTCTTAATGGTGGTCTTACACCAGGGCGATACTGAGAGTATCTTCCACTCTGCTATGCTATTGATTTTGCGTAAAATCTATTTTTACCAAATATAATGTCCACTTAAGCAACTACGTTTATTTTCTATTGAAAAAAAGTGATGTAGTAAAATGTAGAATTTTTTTTCCATTCAACTTTCTTAGCTTAGTTGTGGAGTGAAAAGTATATCTATCGGATATGAGATATTTTTTGGGGTTAAGAATTTCTCATAAGTTTGAAGAAAAGATTTACTGAATTCTAGGACTTGAACCCAGGACACTCGCCGCGCCCCGGCAAGGCGAGGGTTCTGGGTTCAAGTTCTTCAAGTCTGCGATTTCGGCGGAAGTACGTCTAGAATCTCACCTTGCAAAGCTTTCGAAATAAATGCAAAATCTATGTTGGTCTGGGCTTGCACGAAGAAATATGCATTTTGCTGATTTACTAAGAATATTTTCAAATTATTGGTTATCCGGTTCAAAACGGGATTGCAGGCCGTTTCCCGAAAAAATTTCAGTAAATTCCTAATAGGTATATCGAAACACGCGTTTCATGCATGCACCTGCGTTTGATTGATAATACATAACTTTGTTTTAATACCACTTTATTGTATATATTTATAACCAACCGGTTTCAGTTCAACCCGAACCTTCATCAGGGTTAATAAAAACATATTAAATTAATTACAGAGGTGTATGGGTACTTATAGTTAAGCTGGAAGAGGGAGAGAGAACATCAACTTTGGTGGGGGTGGAAGACTTAGGTAGGAGAGAGGGGGTAAACATAGGTGCAGGAAATGGAAATATATTTAAAATGGGGCTGTTTGTTAAATCTAATTGTTTATTTAATAAATTGATTTTATTGACTTTAAGGGATTATTTTCAATTTAAGATCAATTTATTAAATAAACAATTAGATTTAACAAACAGCCCCATTTTAAATATATTTCCATTTCCTGCACCTATGTTTACCCCCTCTCTCCTACCTAAGTCTTCCACCCCCACCAAAGTTGATGTTCTCTCTCCCTCTTCCAGCTTAACTATAAGTACCCATACACCTCTGTAATTAATTTAATATGTTTTTATTAACCCTGATGAAGGTTCGGGTTGAACTGAAACCGGTTGGTTATAAATATATACAATAAAGTGGTATTAAAACAAAGTTATTTATTTTAATTATTATAATTATGGATACCCACAAAGTGTTTGCTACAAGTGAAAAATTAATAAATTAAACTTTTAAAAATGTATAGTATTTAGCGCCCATTGCGCCCAAGCTTTGGATGTCACCCGAATAAAGGAGTGACATCGCGCAATCGCATATCAATCGACCAATGAGGTAGTTCATTTCAGATTAGGCGCGCGCTCGTCATCTAACGCCGAGACTATGGTTATTCTCAACAGAGCTTTAGCGCATAAAGAGAACTTTAAAGTACAACACCTTAATTTAATGAGCTTAAACCACCTAATCGCATATGCCACTTGGGACCATACTGAGAAGCAATATATGAGAACGGGATGGATTATTAAAAAAAATATATACATTTGTTTTTGTAATTTGTTATTTTTAAGGTTAAGGACCATTTTCCTGTTATCCTAAAGAACTTGTATTGCAGTTAACGTAAAAATTGTTAATGATATTCAAGTTAAGAAAATTCCCTATTCTTAAGTTGAAGCGGAATATCCCTCAGACTGCTACAAGAAAACGTCTCTACTCCTCAATGCTGTCTGCCATTAGTTTTTTCTACACCACGATGCTGTTTTTGCCTTCCTAACGTCTAGTCACCGATGTTTAGATTTGATCCGAGATTTGAACACGTGATTTCCGGCTTGCCAGTCGTGAGCCTTATCCCTCGACTACGGGGGCCGTCAAAGTGTTTCAAAGAAAACAACAAGGTAGATGTTTCTTATTCATATTATTTCACCGATGTTAATAAAGTAAGATAAATAATATTTAATCAACACGTGGTAAACTTGCAAAAGCTCGCTCGTATCAGTTAGGAATAAGTTCCGTCACCCGACGGCGTAGCTTCTACATCAAGTAGGTACTCGCCTAGTATGAAGCCACTCGTCACGGGCGAGTAACGCCGATCGCCGTGAATAGAATTACTTATCGCCTTATTACTGGATCATGTGGTGAATAAACAAATCGGGGTCGTTGTGACAGACGACTTATCCGTAGTACGAAATGAACTATTTTGTGTTGATTGGCCGCAACACAAAGGTTATGGAGCTATAAATATCTGCACTGAGTAACGCAGGTGTACTAAGGATGTAGTTAGGTACGTAAATTATACATATCATTAGAATTTATTCAAATAATGAAACAGGGGCCTAACATTATCAACAGTGTGCGTGTATATTGGTAGTTTTAATGTAGGTACTTATTTAATTAGAGTAATATTTGAAGGTGGTTGACATTGGTAGAGCGATTTTTTTTATTTATTCAGAAAGAACCAGGATTCACTTGAATAGGTACATTTAAAGCGGTTGTGAAAAATTGGAAGCAGTCAAAGACATTCTAATTGATAGACCAGCTAATCGGGGGAAGAGGAACAAACCAAGTTTTGCGGAGTGTAGAAGTCGCACTTTCTGTGAATTGTCAATACATGAATCTGACAGTATACAGGCAACTCGCATTTTTTATCAAATTAAAACAAATTTCTGGCTGCATATAAAACTCCTCTACAAATTGCTCCACTCCACCACGATAAACAAAAGTTCATTGTTTCTAAAATTCAATATAATATACACCATTATTAGTTAGACACCTTTACAAATAATTTATCAACGTCTCTCATTTTTAGCTTCACTACCCCAGGCGGTTCGTTAAAAAATGAACATTCAAATCCTATTATTTGAAGTCGCACAACTGCGATACAAACTTTACTTTTCGAACTTAATCGAACTTTACTTCTCTTTGCAGGGTCTTCTTATTTCATTTTTCGCTCTTCGGTGATCAATGTACGACTAATGTCATACTCAAAACATTGTGAATACTCCTGTTGACAAAAATATGGTAACGTGATTTGCTTCCAGTTTGTCCTAGATTTGATGTTAGGGCAAGTGTCAATTTGAATGGCTGTGGAAGCAGTAAAGATTTGTTTCGCTGTCTTTTGAGGTTTGAAATTTACACAAATATCCCTTTAATTCAAATTTACATCTTTTGGTTGGTCATAAGCAAGTATTATAATGGTAAGTGTTTCTGGAACTATCCTCAAGTTTTCCTAATTGGGGTGTCATGTGCGGAGAGAAATCAATTGATGCCCTCACGATAAATTAACAGGCCTTATTAATAAAACGTCGATTTAAGAATGTTTTATCGATTTGCCTTGATAATATGACCCAAGCATTTTTGTTGTAATACAAAAATATTCAGATTTTCATAAACACGTGTTCCAAAATCATGAAAATATAGATATATACAATTTACTTAAAGTTTATCAGGAAACCTATTAATTCATTCATAAGGCCTGCAATCCCCTTTTTGTACCGAACTTTCCAATAATTTGAAGAGATTCTTAGTAATTATAAACAATCACTTTTCCCCGTGTAGGCGGCTCCACTCGCCCTGAAAATGCGGAACTTGCAATCTGGTTAAAAATGGGATTGTAGGGATTTAACGAATACGTTAGCAGGTTTCCTGATAAAAAAAATTAAAACACGTGTTCATAAAAATCCTAACATTTTCGCATTTCGTCATTATATATTATTAGGACAAATGCAGGTGGATAACTAACTAGAAATTTATCAGGAAACGGCCTGCAATCCCGTTTTGAACAGGATATCCAATAATTTGAAAAAAATCTTAATAAATTAGTAATACTCATTTTTCTCCGTGTAGTAGAACTATTCGTTTTCAATTTAAGCGGCACGTTCGAATCGAAGGCTACACCAATCCAGATTTAAATAACAATGTGAGATGTCAATCATTCGGTCATTTACAGGCTGGAAATCAGTTCGATATTGAATTACACGCATTGTGTTATTTGGCCTTGCGGTTTTTAAATAACGTAATGTCTTTTTAGAACTCGAAGTGCTAACGCGAATTTAAATTCATAATTAAAGGAAATTATTTAACAATGATGTTAACCGAACGTGTTAACTATGTCATTATTCTGAATAGTTCTTCCTACTAATATGAAAAAAAAAACTGTTAATGTCTAAATTGCGTGTTATATTATTTTTGAATGCCTCCTAAGCTTAACGATACCTGTACGATTTCGAGAGGAAAGTTTGTAATTAAATTCCAATAGACAATGATATATAGACAGGATAGTCATGGATGCTATATTGCAAACTGATAACTCGGTAGTTTCCGGTCGTTCGGCGTTAGAGCGTTGGAGGTTAAATTGGAATTATTGGAGACTATAAAGTGCAGGCAATTCTTTCGCTTCGTGTCACATCTAAATATAATTATTTACTGGGGATAGTTTAAATCTTGACAAATTAGTTTAATTTTTGAAAATGCCAAATAAAATAATTTTCTGCTAAAAATATTATATTGGAGAGAGGTACTATATCGCTTGTATGAATTCTCTCAACACCTTTGAAAATGGAACTTAAATGTAATGCAAAAGACCTAGAGCTCATTGAACGAGGTTTTAATAATAATTATTATTTTGGACTGATATTGTTGCAAAGTGGTTTCAAACCTTGCTTGATTAATTATTGTTCATACTTTTAATTTTTCCATCAAAAACCAAAATAGGTCTTTAAACCGAATCCTTAAGGCAATGCCATACATAGTAATGCAAAATCATGTGTCTTTGGTTTGAAAATTTGGTCGCCTAGAAATGTTTCAGATGCTTTAATTAAATACTGCGAGTAGAAAACATATTGGCCTTTGAAATAATCGAGTATTTTTTAGATAAGTCTTTTTATAAGCCCAGAAAAAAATTATGTATAAAGCCTATGAAAACTGCTTTAAAGTTCAAAATCTCCTACTAACGAACCTTTTTTCGGTTATGATTTTGTTGTATAATGTGGCAAATTAAGTTATTTATAAAATGATCGAGAAAAAAAAAAATTTATGCCTGAACATCCACAAAATAAAATAAAAGGCAATTTTTGGCAATGTTTTTTTCTTGCATAAATCAAAACAGGCGGATGGTGTTAAGTGGGAATTTAAACCTTATCGCCATCTACGTAAGGGTTGTTATTGATATCGGCTCAATTTAAAATATTACACGACGTAGTGCATCGCCTTAAGCTAGTTTTTCAATGAAAAGTAGATGTAGTAGACTTTTATTTGAATAAATCAGCATGCCTTTATCGCTCAATTGTATTGCCTTTTTATTAGCTTTATTTCCTGCTCTAGGTAAATCTATCATGTACCTTTTCTCTGTGAGATTGTTTATCTGTTGCCTACAAAAAAACACTGCTTCGAATACAATTATTTGTTGAATTTGTAAAAGTCAAGCTCAGATAATAGTTTAAAATCATTACAACACCTCTAAGTTACTTCAAGGTTATAAGAAATTGTATTCTGTTTTATGGATTCACACTTGCAAAATTATTGCGTTGGTGAAATTTAATTTATCTTTTATCTGATCAGTGCTTTTTGAGTGGCGTATCCTGAAATTAATAGATATCGTTCGGCAATTTGCCTCTTTGACTACTAATATCTAAAGCTAAGCTAAAATCATATTCTTTATTTCTAGTGAGGAGCGTTGAAAAAGTTGTAAAATAACTGAAGAAATTTATAGAGGTAAAAAAATAAAATATTTGCGTTAAAAGCAATAACAATAATATTAAAAACTGTTTTATTATATTCTCCTTTTGTATCAAATAGATAGTCTCACTACGATCTGAGGATAGTTACTTATACATTTAAAACCTACCTCAATTCAAGTAAGCAGGATTACGCCGTAGAAATGTTAAATGTATTATCTAATGCGAGTTCGATTATTGTTTCATACAATAACACACATTACATTACACTTACGCTTTGGGGTTTTTGGTGATATTTGATGATTTTTAATAAACTCGATAGCGTACCTAGATATTTAAATTATATTGCAATATAATTTAAATATGCAATGTTTTACTTGGATTTCTGAAGGGAACGACCGAATAATAACATAGACCGCTCTTTAAAAACGATATTGATATTACAAAATTTAAAGAACTCACAATCAGAGTGGCCTTTGAAATTAAGAAAAATCTTTCATAGTATGTAGGAAACAAGCGAACGTTATTTCTTTTATTTGAACGTAATTTTTATCGACTTTTTTATCACGAAAGTATCCCTTTCGATGAACGACACTCCTGTGATAAGTGTTTACAAATAGTAATAAAAAAATATGTAGAGAATTTCACGTCTTACTTAATGCATCAAATTTTCATAGGAATGTAAAGAAAACTAAACACTTTGTCGGGTTAACAAACGTAGCATTGTATTGCATATCTGAGCAACAATGTAATTCTCGATGTTAGATGCATCTTAGAAGTTGGAGGTATGCCAAATGCAATAATTCTTGTGTCTGAAATGGCCAAGTCTGTTCCTTCATGCAATAACGCTGTGCGGGCTGAATGTAAAATACTGGGTTTTCTATATTATCGATCACTTAATACATCGAAAGGGAGTGCGAGTGAGGTCATTGCAGAAGATTTAGCCCTAACAAAAATAACTTTTTTTTTATTTCTAAAGATATTTAAAAAAAAAAGTATCACATTTTTTCCCCCAAAATACGAAAAGTATTTGCACGCTAAAGAAATAAACCGATATAAGTGTCTTATTAGAGCTTACTTTAGATGAAAATTGATCATCTTAAAAATCGAAGTTTTCGTAAAAATGTAATAATTTTTTTACATCGACTCCACACAGGAGCCCGCGAGAAAAATAATTTCTCTCATGACCTATGTAACCTTTAGGGATTCTGTTTGGAATGACTTTTTGAGGAAATAAAGGAGAGGAGGTTCTGAGAAGGAAAGAGGTATGAGGGGTGCACAGGAATCTCTGGGGTCATTGTGTCCAGGAATAACAGACGAAAGACTTCTTTTCTGGCCACTGCGGTGCAGGGCGATGGATCGATAGAATCCTGTTGGAGAGGTTGAAGGTTCTCCCTCAACTTGTGTATCTAGTCTATGCGTCTACCATGCAGAAGGTGGTAGAAGACTTATACAAACCTCACCCCATGTTAGTTTGCGTTTGGTTTTGAAATAAGAATATTCATAGAACCCGGGCTACCCTGCTAAGAACCACTTTTGGTGACATATAGCAGAGGTGTTGGTTATCCAAAAAAATGATTCTCGAGTAGCGGTATCCACACCCGCTTCCCAAATTGTAATTCATTGACTACATGGGTCTTGTGTGCAGTGAATACAGTTTTTTAATTGGTAAATAGATTACTTTTGTAAGGATCAACAGCTTCGTCGTTGCATCTTATTAGCTCTTTTGCGCAGAATTAGACTGTATTCAAGTGTTCCCATAAAACAGAAGTTCGTTATAAATCTTTCTTGTGTTTTTAAATTGTTTTCTTATGGTAACCACTTCCATGTAAAAACCCTATATGTGATCTGGTATTAATCCGCATTACAAAAAAAAACAACTAAGTTAACTGGATCGGGAAAATCGGACAAAAAATCACAGCTATTAGAAAACTTCGGTGCGTAACTTCTACAATAATTATTGATATACTGTTAGAGTGTTTCTGCTACCACCCCTTAACCAGTTAAAATGCCAAAATTCATTGAAAGAGAAAAACATGAATATTGGTAAATTAGTACCTACTGTTTTAAGATCTATTCGCTTCCGCACCCAGTCTGACACATCAGTCACATAGCCATGAATAGTCAAACAGCGACTTACCAGTCGCGCCTCGTTCTAGGCTCACGGCTGTCACTTTGACAGCTGGAATGAAATCAGTCCGGAGTCCGGACCGACTCGGGCGATGGCTCATTGGCAGTCCGCGCGCGTGCGCAGGATGCCGCGCGTCCCGGGTGCAGGAAGCCCGCGCGACGGTACCGCGCCGACGCAGTTGGGATTCAAGACGCACCGCGGCCGAGTGATACGTCTTTATGACACTGTACACTCGCAGCGAGCTTTGTGCCGGTCAGGGGCGGATGATAAGCTTTTGAGATGGGTAAGAAACTTTTAAAAGGGGAGAATGTGGAAGAAAAAGGTCCCGCCCCTTATATGTAGGTACACCATATTCAGTTCAATTTAGCACTTAGAAAACTAATGTACCCACCTACAATATAATTTTAGACAGGTTTAAATATTTGATTAAGTCAAAAATATTATAAATTATTTAAGATATACTAACTTCGGTGCATCGATGCGTATTCTTTCGTTATCCGTAAAATTATTCGCATTTAATGAACTTTAATGTTTTTTCACAATTTACTCTCTAAAAATTATAAATATTTATTTTTTAAAGGCTGTGAGACAAATCTGTTATAAATACTTTCAGTTTTATAAATCCCACTATCATAATATCTCGTGATTTTTCACCGGTCTGCGCTTGTAATATTCCAAGATTGAACATTTTATTATGATTCAAGATCCTTAGGGCGCAATAGATTTTTGGTGTATAAAGTCGCGTTATATTCCCTTATCCTTAAAATCTTAACACAACATTTCATCTTGCACTTTGTACATCAATTGCCCTGATGGTGATCAATGCAAGGGTGCCTGCAACGTTGGCTCAAGGAGGAAGTAGCATAACTTCCCAAAAATCAAGCCGATAAATCAATTTCTTTATCAACATCGATCATCGATGGAGAGCTCGATATATTACTGTTTTAAATAAGTAAATGAATAATACACATATATTTATTTGGTAAATGTATTAATAATACACAAGTTTTCATATTTACTTGGTAAATTAATGATACATGTATGTTTGTGGTTAATCTATGATACTTTTACATATTTAAGTGGTAAATATGCAATACATATTCATATATGGATGATTATAATTTTTTTTATTCATATTTACGTGGTTAATGTATAATACGTATATATATATGTATGTGGAAAATGTACTCCATAATACACAGGTTTACATATTTAGATGGTAAACGTATGATACATATATTTTGGTGGTAAATCTATAATATATTGACATATTTAGGTAGTAAATGTGTAATACATATTCATATGGAAAATGAAAAATATTTACGTGGTAAATGTACAATACGTAGGTATATATATTTAGGTGGTAAATATACAAAACATAATAAATAAATTGTAAAATGTAAAAATAAAATAATAAATAAATTGGCGGTAGGCAAGCAGTATTTTCGTTACTTGATTGAAGAGACCGCCCCTGTCACCTACCACATCTTTATATACAACACAATTTTAGTTTTATATGTACATACTACATTTTTCAATACAATTCACTACCATTGCGTATGAGAACTCATTGCTGGACGATCAATCTAGCGACGTTTCCTCCCAGATGACGACGTGCAATGGGCCGAAAGGCGGCGGGAATAATGAATGATGTTCTAAATTTAAATGTGTATTAAGTAGGTGTACAATATCAGAATGTGAGCAATATCCTGTTATTGAGTTTTGTCCAAGAGAGGTGTGGTGATATTTTTTTTCAACCTGAAATATATTTTTTTTTATTTCACGGAGATAAATGAGTATGACTTTTTTTATCACTTTACTGTTAAAAATAAGACTACATGACCTTTTCCTGATAAAATATTATTCATTCAGAATATATCTGAACACGTGCTTGAAGCAGATAAAAATTATTATTATGTTTAAGAAGTGTTTTTAAACATAATAATAATTTCTGTTGTTCGTTCCGACTTTCTCATAAAATATTCGTTCTGTACTGTTATTTTGTTATGAAATATGACCATTCATTCGTTATAGGCATCCAGTCCCATTTTTAACGGAAAATAAAAATTTGACCACATTGTTAATTAATTAACAATACTTCACATCAGTAAGTTTTCTCCGTGTTGTATTCGAGAAGAACTATAAACTTTTTTAGGGACAAGATTATTCCAAAGAATATATTTTTCCTCCTGGATGATCCTCCAGGCAAGGGAGAAAGTATTGTGGAATGCGATAGGAACTTTCATATTGTAACTTACATAATCATAGCATAACCTAACCCCTAACCATATCTAACATAACCTTAACCTAACCTAACCTAACCCAACCATAAGCGTAAGAGCCGTTCAAAGTAAGGATATAGGACAGAAATTGGATGGTGTACCAATGATTCTCATTTCTGATTTTGTCAGATTAACTTCAGTGAAACCATGGTGTTTTAAAGGGTTTCCTTTGGAGCTGATATAAGGTCTAAATCCTCCTTATTCGACCATGGTCTTGACGATCCTTTGTGACGTGATAAGCCATTTTATTCTGCCGTGTTCAAAACTATCAGAATTTAACATATATTTAACGTATCATAAAAATACTTTGAAAGTTTCATCGTTTCTTGAGCATGTTGAATTTTCATTTTAAAATTTTAAATTTTTTTATTTTAAAACAGTCATTTCATGACTATTGCGAACTTCTGCAACTCATAAACTTACGAATACCTACAATAACAACACGAACAAATACACTATTCCACTGCAACACACATAAGCGCAATTATATTGAGAACTCCCCAATACAACGGTTTCACACTATGGGAAACCAATACGTAGGTGATGTCGATATATTTAATATTAACTTTGCGAATTTTGTGGATTACGTAAAAGACTTATTTCAACACTATTATGGAAGTTATAACGTCTCCACTCTATCTAACTGGCGAACATACCTTGATCTCATGACTCTGTATAAAATCTGTAACAACGTTATTGACTGTCCCGACTTACTGAAATTAATAAACTTCAAAGTACCACCCAGAGTAACAAGGCTTAACGACTTATTCAACATTAGCAGGACGCGTACAAATGCTGGTATCAGGGATCCAATCAGAAGAATGTGCGAATCACTTAATCAGAATCAAAACCTCAAGGACTCTGACGTATTTTTTGATACACGCACTACTTTTAGTAGAAAAATGAAGACTGTTTTCCTACAAAGTTCAAAGTAAACAACTTAGACATACTTCGTTTAAATATATATTTTTTTTTTAAATTTATGTTTATCTATTTATATATATATTTTTTTTGTTTTACCCTCTAAATTTTTTCAAAAATAATTTATATATTCTTATAAGGATATTGCGCATTTCTTTCATATCTCTATTTGTAAAATAATATTCTAATGTATATATTTTTCCCCTATTTATAAGTCAAAATATTTGTAAATGTTTTTGACTGCTGTTTAAGTCAATTCGTGAGAAATAGTTTGGATGCAGGTGAATTCTCTAGTTGATGTTTTGTATATTCTTGTAAATTGATATCTGTATCTGTTTTTTCTCCTAAATAAAAAAAGAAGTTATATTTTTGTAAACCAATCAAATCGCTGTATTTTTTATTTATGTTCTTGTTATTTTTAATTTTATTTCTTGCATATATTATTTTTTAATGTAATTTTATTTTTATTATTTCTTTCTTATGTTTCAAAACTGTCATTAAAATTGTACCACCTACATGTAAAAGCCCTCTGGGCGTTAAATAAATAAATAAAAATGATGTATTGCCATCACGTATGTGACGATTTCCTTGACAAGACGAACCATGTTTGTATTGCATGCGTTTTCGTGCATCAGTTATTCAATGCGTGCATTATTTCATCTCTCAACTGGGATTCGTCAAGAGTAAAAAAAATAGATATTTGGTTACGCCGGAAACGAATTCAGATATAGGCAATCTTCATCCTTAGTCACGTCCTTTATCTTTTCTCAATGGCCAACTGCACAAGTGTTGAGCATGGCCGGAATAATTAATGAATACGTTAATTTTTAATTTTGTAGCAAAAAATAGGACCTATTTAAAATCTGGATGCGTTCGGATTGATATCTTTTAAAACATGTATCTATTTAATATTTTGACACTTCCTTTAAAAAAATCGCTACATGAAAGAGGTTATCAAACTCTGATTTGCAATGAACATTAATCGACTTGTGAATAACTATAATACATATCCTTGAAATATAAATTATTTTTAAGCAAGCTTTAACTGGCCAACTAAAGGATAAAAATAGGTTTTATTATTTTGGTCAGGGTTGCCTACTTCAAATATAGCTGTAGGTACGTTATAATGATACAATTTTAATTATAGTTATGTAATTTATTTAACAAAAAAATTTTTTTATTGGATTTTTAATTAGAATCTTTAAGTTGAAACTTCATAGTTAACATTACATCCCATAAATCATTCATGTGTTGACGCCGTTGACTAGTTAAATCTATCAGATAATCAAGAATTTAAAAAAATGCTAAGTTTGGTGCTTGCCAGTTCGTTGATCTGGTATTTTTTCCTGGTACGAGAGGCGTGGTCACAGTAGTCACTCCTGGATGCAAACACCAATTGGCTACGTACTACGTATATAAACTGATCATCGTTTGTCTATGCTAAAAAGGGGAAAATATTAAGCTAGCATTAAGTACATGTTTGATGGTTGAAACAAATGAGACAGGCCATAAAACACCATTAGTATAAAACAAAAGTGTCGCAAACTTCGTTCCCCATACTAATCGGAAATCTAATAAAAATTGTATGATTTCGATTGATCTCCCTATGTTTCCCTTGTGGTGAGGATTGGATTCGTTCATCTTTTGGAAAATAAGAAAAGAAGTCATGACTTATCCCCCACATCTAAGCATAGAAGTAAGTAGGAAGAAAGGTGTTTAAAATTTTCTTGAATAATTTACTCATGCTTACACAGAGACATGAATAAAATTGGGTTTATGATGAATTTTCACGCGTATTTTAAAATATGGAAGTATTATTATACATTTTTAATTTTTCTTTGCCTATAGTTAAAGTTTAAATTTAAAGGACTTTTAAAGCCATAAAATCTAACGCAGCTAACTTCAGTTTGAAAAAGCCGTGTTCTGTCATTCATTATCGATTTTATAAAAAAAGGCGTTCCACACCTTCTATGCCTTAAATTATTTTATTTTTATTTTTATTTATTTTATTTTTTAAATTATTTAAAAAAAACTTTTTTTGTAAAATGCCACAGCTTCTTATAAAAAATAAACACCGTTTTTCTCAAAAATTTCACAAAAAATACCGCTATTTTCACCAAAAAATAATGCGAAATTTTAAGATCCCCCAAATATCGTGTTTTATGGATACCCTGCCACAAAGTCCAAACAACTCCCTATAAAAGTTTGATGATAAGTCTAGATGACTCACAACCTTCACGAAATGGGGCGAGACCGATCATTATCAAAAGCAAACACAAACCAACATTCATTTGTAATTACCGTTTTAATAAGAGGCCTTTCCCACGCAACTAGAGAACGAAAGGTGATTCGGTGGGGTAACAACTAACAACCGAGAATTAAAAAACACTCGAAAACGTGAACAAATAGTTCATCGAGCAACGTGTAATTTGCTTGACACTAAATCGTTCACCAAACATGATGAATGGTCGAATGATGATGTATTAAGATATCAGGCGGAAGGATTGCCCAATTTGTGGTGAGGACTTAACTGTGTCTTGAATGCCTGTTGGAAATGATTAATAGAGACTTTTATAACATATTATTGATGAAAAAAACATCCACGATAAAAAATGCAACGTTCTATCCGTATTGTATACTGGATATGATGAAGGCTTGATTGTACTTGCACATATTTTATTATAATAGAATATTCGTGTATATAACACTGGTTTTTTTTACCGATGCTTGCAAGATGGTTTTGTAATGTGTAGTAATCTATCTTTCATCTATAGTTATAAATACTTATATATTTATATTTTCTACATACGAATTCATTAGAGTTTCAGCACTATCTTCTTTCACATGACTGTATTTTTGAACAATGTTCAAATATGAAAAACTCTATGAGGTTTCGGTTAATTTTTTTAAATAGTTATATAGATTTTTTAAAGCTCCATGATTCACGATTTGAATAACATACGTACCGTTCGTCAATGCAGCTTTTTCAACCGATCTATCCGTAACAGCTCCTCTGTTACCTCTCTCGTACCTACCTTTAACTCGAAGTTTCTTTAAGATTCAGGTTGATCCTTTTCTCTCTCTAAAAACACCCTGCACTCAGTATCCCTATACAGTAAGTAAATTTTAAAAAAAACTGAAGGAAAGAGCAAGGGCTAACACAATATGATTTTTTAAATTTGCGAGATACAGATAAAAAATTAACGATTTTGCATTAGGCTTAATGTGCGAACTCAAAAAGAGAGTGTAAGTTAAAAAATATATTTTCTGAAGGTTTGTATTTTTTGTAATTTTTTGCAAGCTTTGGGCTCTATGCGCGAATTGAAAATGCAACGAAGGAATATTTTCAATATTTTTTCCGAATTTAAATACACAGCTTTTGAACTATATTGGAATTAGTCACTAAAAACAGTGTTTTATAAATCTATTCAATTTCAATTTAATTTCAATCTATTTCATATTTGGTGAAAGTTACATACTTCGATCTCTTGCGTGGTAATAATATAAAACTGGCAAATAAACGTAGGAGTTTGCGTGAAATATAACAAACAAAAAGTAAAAGTAATTACTCGGGATGGTATTTGAATAATTGAGGCTTGCAACACGCTTTTGTTTGTGCAAAGGTTACTGCATTTGTGTAATTTAAACAATGCATCGTTGCAGATGATTCCTATCAATTTCGTCACCATGAATTATTATGTTCTAGTATGAAGAGATTGGGTATTTCATAAATAAACTACTTTACAGCAGCACGTATAAAATCAGTTTCTCATCAGAAAATGTTCGAAAGCATACGGAATAAGTTTTGTTCTAATATATTAATGTAAAATATATTTACTACAACAATAACCTGTGGAAAAGAGTTAATAACTTAAATAATTGTTTTATAATTCAATTTTTCACATAGAACCCGTACAACACAAAATGTTTTATTTGTTGAACCAAATATATTTTTGTTGAACTGAATAATTTTTTATTAAAATAAATATGTCTTTATTGAAAAATATATTTGTGTTGAACTAAATATATTTTTTATTGAACAGATTTGTTTTTATTAAACTAAATATAACTAACTAACTAACTAACTAACCATCACGCCGTTTCCCCGCAGGGGTAGGCAGAGAGGACGGACCGCCAAACAACTCGGTCTTGGCACACACTCCTTGCCTCATTCACATTCATACATCGTCTCATACATACTCTTCTATTGTTCTGACTCTTGACATGGCCGGACTCAAGTATCTGATTCACTTGGTCGTGCCATGTCTTCCTCGGGCGTCCCCGACTTCTGCTACCATTCACATTTGCATCGTATATTCTCCTTACACTCCTTTCTTCGCTCATTCGCTCTACATGCCCAAACCATCTAAGCGTCCCTTTCTTGATCTTACTCATTACGCTTACATCAGCCTTGCACTCTTTGCGGATATCCACATTCCTCACACGATCATACATAGTTTTACCACACATACGCCTCAGGGATCTCATTTCAACAGCATTCAATCTACTTTCATCCTTTCTTTGCCAGTTCCATGCCTCACTTCCATACATCAGGGTAGGTACCAGCACTCCATTGTGGAATATATTTTAGTTGATAAAAATATTTTGTTGAACTAAATATATGTTGTTATTGGTAAACATATTTTATTAAACAGTATATTTACTGACCTAACATATTTAAACTAAATATATGTATTAATTTTATTTCAGCAATTTGTACATTTAAGGTTACAAATTACTAATTAATTGTTAAATGCATGTATGCTATATTTTCTCCTGCTTGATGTGCCTCCTACACAACATCTCAAACCTTCCAATTGGTACAGACTTTAAGTTTTTCGGCAGCGCATTATAGTACTTCATCCCTTTAGATAGTATACTATTCGGAGTATTCGCTTTGTCCTTTTTTATTAGCCTGAATTCATTGCACGTCCTTATTTTATGTTTGTGTGTGTCCTCGTTGTATACAATTTTATTGAGAAATATTTGTGTAACAGGTTGTTTACTATTTTATGTACATCATTCAAGTTGTTTAAAATTCAAAATTGCAACGTTCAAAATTGTTCAAGGTCAGCATCTGTTTCACCGTTAGTCAATTTAGTTCCTTTAACATATACATATTTCAGTGAATTTTAGCCATGATTTGATATATTTTGTAAGAAAGTTCTGATACAACATTACATATGTAGATCTTTAAAACGTATTATAAACCTATATATATATATATATAGGTTTATGATACGGCACTTTGTACATCTTAGCGTCTGCAAATAACCGGAACTATTGGATCATTTCGACTTACTTGATCATTGAGCACTTACTTGATCATCGACAAATTGAGATTTAAATGCCATTTTAATCGTCTCGGCGAGACGAGATCAGTGGCATTTTCAACTCAATTTGATGTGACAAGTGCGATTTTCGTGAGCATTAGATATGCTCCTATATGCGATTTTATCTCAGATATTCAACCTGACTTTGTTAATTATTTCTATCGTATGTTAAACTAACTTCATTGATCTCAAAAAGCGACGTTGCCATCGTTATTTGTGTCAAACGCAGGTGTACAAATAATTTTCTAAAGTAATTAAATGTTTTAACAATTGTATGCAAAAATAGCCTCTAAAGTAATATTATTTAGAGCTTATTATCGTACGACATTGCGTATTGGTCTAAACAATATTCGAAAGGAACTATAAGGCTCAAGAATTGTATGCAAAATTAACCTCTAAAGTTATATTATTTAGAGCCCATTATCGAATGATGTTGTTTGCTAGCACAAGGCTGGTTTGTTTGTATTGGTCCATTTGAAGCTAGCTTCAGGTTAGTTTTCTGAAACACTTAATGACTTGTAACTGGCTAACAGATAATATTAAATATTACCGTTATTCAATGTTCGTATATCACGAATCAGTTGACAGGTTGATTTGTTTTTGCGTTTTATTAGCTTTATTACGAAGGAGATTTAATAAAATCTTTCAGCTTTGCGAAATGGATTTTAAATACGGTAAGCTATTACATATTTCTAAATAGGTAATAACCTAAATTGTAAAATATAGAATTAATATAATAAATATAATATTAACAATTTTAATCTATGCTTATCAAATGAGTACAGAATAATTACCGTATTTTATTATATAGGTCATGATTTTTTTCTTTCTTTTTTGAGAACCCAAGCAGTAAAATTATTTTGAATAATAGATATATATTATGTATTAACAAAATTCAAAAAAGCTAACCTAACAACTTGTGGTAAAAATGTCAAATCAAACTAAAGCCATATTCCTATACTAAAATATGCATTTAAAAGCATGTTTTGTTTTCAAACAGTTGTTTCTTAAAATAATTAAGTTAAAACGAAGTTTTACACGTCGGATAATCACCCATTAATTTGTTCATATTCAAATTAAACAAATTCCTTTGTGGAAATAAAATTTGCAAAAACAGAAAACTGCAGGTACATATATGTATGTTTCAATGTGTTTGTTCTTGATATTTTATAGATGTTCCAAGAACCAGTGATTTACGTACATCAATAAACAGTACTGACGACATGATCTCGTCTTCACCCTTTTCGCTAATTTCCAAAGGACAAAGTTTAATCATCAGCAATATGCAGAGCATACTGGGCGAAGAAATTAACCATGAAACTTCCTCAGATTCAGGTAATATTCACTGATAATAATCTGAAATATTACAGAGCTACCTTAGCTTATAGTAAATTGTTATAGGTAATATCAGAAATGCTGCTAATTAAATATTCCGTTGCAAATGCTTAATTAGTCTGTTGTTTTGTCATTATATTAGGTTAGGTTTCATATTTGTGCACATGACTTACTTACTACATTGAGATATTATTATTGGATAAATATATAATATATTATGCTTTATTTTAGAAACCAAAACTGAAGTAATGTTAGAAAGGAGTCCGCCGACGTCCGAAGATGATGATTCACTATACAAACCGAACAACGTTACTTCTTCGATAGAATCAGGTATCTACAGATAACATGTTTAATACTCTTGAAACAATCAATACGTAACATATAATTTGATTATTATATGGTCAGAGGTGCGGCCCAGAAAGCCGAAGGTCCGGTGCGAGTCCCAGATGTGACCGTATCTTTTCTGTTTCAGATTTTAGATTGAGTGATGCTAATATTGTCTTCATTTAATTAAATAATTTAATTTAATTATAATTATTTTAAAAGCAATAATTATTCGCCTGAAACACTCATCCACATTGAAAAATCTCCTGATAAAAGATACTTTATTTATTTATTTATTTATTTAAACGCCCATAGGGCTTTTACAGATAATAATGTACATCTTTATTTATTTATATATTTTTTTAATTATACAGATCTTATATCTTATATGATAAATATATGTTATACAAAATAATATAAGAAAATATCCGAGTTAACAAAATATAGGTACAAATAATTGAGATTTACATAACGCCAACGGGACTCGAACCCGTGTCCCCTCGATTTCCGGTCGACAGCTCTGACCACTGAGCTATGGCGGCTTATCGCTTATCCGCGAAATAATTCAATATATACTAGTGTTTCATTCAACAATGACTGCTTTCTTATAATTTGAGGTTTTACTAATTAAGTTTAAAGAAAGCTAAATAATGTATTGTTACTTTTTAGATATGAAAATTTCCAACGCCGATGATGAGCAACATCATTTAGAGAAGCAGGAGGCAATCGAAGTGTCATCGACTACAACTCGAAGCACTATTTCTACTAGTAAATGAGCACGAGTGCATGACCGTAAAAACTCATGTCCATATTGTACTAAACTGGTAACGAACATACCTTCAATTTCAACCTTTGATTTAGCGTTTGACCCTGTGCATTTTGATGTTTTTATTAAAGCCGTACAAATAAATAGTGGTTACGATGAAATTACAGGTTCTGTAAAAAATCCTAGCATGTCTCAACGACTTTGTACAATCTTTTATAGCCGTACAAAGTCGTTGAGACATGCTAGGAATTTTTACAGAACCTGTAATTTCATCGTAACCACTATTTATTTGTACGGCTTTAATAAAAACATCAAAATGCACAGGGTCAAACGCTAAATCAAAGGTTGAAATTGAAGGTTTCTGTTCTTTAATAACTATATACACCTTGGCTAAATCCCTCATCTTCGATGTTATATGTGTATTCAAATGGTGTTCCGTGTGATTACTTAATAATAAAGACCCATATGAACATATTAATGGGTCAGACATTGCTATTTTTGCAATATTTTCATTTTTAAATACATGAAATATTTGAGTTTCTTAGAGATTCTGAAATTTCAGAATTGTCTGGGCATAATAATATAGAAGATGATTTTAGTACTCTAACACGATCATGTGGATTTTTCTCAGGTAACGTACTTTTTGTACATTTTAAAGATAATTACCTCTGTTTCTAAAGGATGAGTTGAATTTGCATTTTCTGGCTGTTCTGAAGGATGAGTTGAATTTGCATTTATTGTAGTGTCTGTAAAAGTTGGTTTTCTAAATATTTCAAAAGTATGTTTATTATTATTCTTTCCAATTGTTAGATCTAAAAAAAATATTTTACCTTTGATCTCATGTTCGACTGTGAAGCAGATTTTATTATTAACAGTGTTGGCCCAATTAATAAAGATATCTAATTGACGGTTGGTGCCTTTCCAACATATTAAGATATCGTCTACATATCTGACATAGTATATTATATATTTAGCTAAGGGAGACTTTAGAATAATATTTTCAATATGATCCATAAATATCTCCGCTAGAAGTGGGCTTAAAGGGGATCCCATGGGAAGTCCGTCCAATTGCTCAAAATATGTATCATTAAAAAGAAAATAATTTGTTTGTATGCAAATTTTATGAGCTGGAATAACTCTTTTCTTATTATTGGGTTGACATTAGATTGTTCTAGGATATTTTCAATTATTTTAAGGCATTCTTTAATGGGGATGTTGTTAAATAAGGATTTTACTAAATAAGGAAAATTAATTAGTTGAAAATGAATGCAATTTTTTTTTAAGTGTGATTTATTTCTCTATTTTGTTAAACTCTGATAATGTCAGTTTGGTATGACGTTTTCCATATTATTTTAAACTGAAATTATGTAAAAATCATTAATTAATTATTTTTTAAGTATGTTTTATTTCAATCGATTTTGCTATTATATATTTTGTTAAACTCTGATAATGGCAGTTTTGTATAACGTATTGTATATTTTTTAAACTGCAATTATGTAAAAATCATTACTTAATTAGTTTTAAAGTTTGTTTTAGTTCTGTTGAATTTCCTAATGAAAGTTTTTAAAAATGTCTGAAAATAAATAAATTAAAATGTGAATTTTTTCAAATTTGTTTTTATTTTACCAAACAATGAATTTGTGCAAAATTTTATTAAAACACAAGACTTGTGCAATATGTGGCTATGGTAGATTATACTACAGCTACTGCCGGGTACATTCCAGAGTGGAAGACGTGACTGGTAACCCCATGGGGAATGGCGACCATTCAGGAAAGTATCTTCTAATCTATTTACAATTTGGTACTGCCACCCCGGGAACCATTTATTGGATAACTACACCTCTGCCATAGGTCACCCCAAGTGGTTTGGTGACTGTGCCCGGGTTCATGGGGTGAGGTTTGCTCGGGTCTTGGCGGTGGATGTGTCCTCCAGCTACGTGGAAGGCCGGAGAGACAGGTTGAGGGAAACCTTTCAGGCAGAACTCTTTGGGAACATCGTCTTGCACCGCAGTGGGAGGGATGGATTCATACGTCCGTCACTCCTGGACCCACAGACCCCACCCACCCACCCCTTATCCTTCCTCTCCTTCCCTTCCTTTAAAATACCCTCCACACAGCATCTTCAAAGATGACATAGGCCTGAGGGAAAATATTTTCCTCAGGGCTTCCTGTGTGGAGCTATTGTTAAACAAACAAAAAAATGGCTCAGTAACATAACTAGTTCGAAGGTCGCGGGTTCGAACCCGGCGTGCGCAAATAAATTTTATTTGATTAATTTGTGTTATTTCACAATTAATTAATTAAAATAATATATAGTATATTTGCGGCACGTTCCAGAGTGGAAGATACTACCAGTATCGCCCTGGTGTAAGACCACCATTCAGAATTGAAACGTTGCTCCAAATGGGTTTAGCCGTGTTTAGTGACTAGATCTGAATAGCCAGGTACTTCCCCACCTTCCTCTTTCCCTTCCCCACTTACCCTCAGCCACACAACATCCCCCAATTGGGGATGCCATATTCTCACTGGCTCTAGACGGGAGCAGTTGGGACTCTTGTGAGGTATTCACTATAAAACAATTCACTATAAAACAGTTCTGAATATTTCAATTAATTGAGGTTAATGAGGGCGTACTGTACAGGGCCCGCAAATACTTGAATAGTACACAACTGCTAACCCTGTACAAATCACAAGGGCGCCCCACGGTTGGATTTGGCAGCCACCTCTGGTGTGAAGCCCGAAAATACCTGAAAAAACCCTCGACTCTGTGCAGAAACGGGCGGTCTGTTTGATAGATTCTCCCATCTTAACAAACGGATTGCAATTTTTAGAGCATATGCTTGTTCTACCGGTATTTCTATGGAAGATGCTCCGAGGAACTAGCATCATTAATCCCTTCAGCACCGGAGCATAGTCGGGAAACACGCCAAATGCATGCCCAACATATGTACACGGTTAACATTAGTCGCATGAGAACGGGTCGTTTCTACGACTCGTTTCGGTGTTCAACGGCTCGGCTCTGGATCAAATTTCCGGCCTCTGTGTTTCCTCCCTCATATGACATGGGTCTCTTCAAGACACATGTTCACTCCTTCCTCTCCTCAAAAAGACCCTCCACACAGCATCTTCAAAGATGACATAGGCCCTGAGGGAAATTATTATCCTCAGGGCCTCTTGTGTGGAGTAAATGTAAAAAAAAAATCAAAGATTTATTCCACTAAAAAATAATAATAATATCTTTATTTAGGAAAGTTTACACATTACAACTATACATACATATTATGGTGTACATTGATTTGTAACTTTTATATTTAAGGTTATAAAATTAACAAAAATGAAGAACTATTAATACAAAATATGTATTAATAGTTATTATTATACACCAGCACAAATATTGTGTACAAAAATCGTTTTCTGAAAATCATATAATAGGTATTTTATAATAAAAGGAAAGAAAACAACTCAAATAAATCAGATTTTATAAAATATACTTCCAATAATACTGTAAACACAATACTAATATTATTGAACTTTGGTATTTTAATTGTAAATCAATCTACATTTTCAAATAATAAATTAATGCTATTAAAAAGATAGAATATCTTATAAAAGCCTGTTCTACAAAACTAATTTTAAAATAATTAATTCAACTGTAAACGTAATATAAATAAGTTTTGATTGTATAACTTTACTTTTAAATAAACCCGCAATTTTAAATATTCGCGCCAAACGTTCCAATGCATTACGTATTTTCGAATATTCAACCAACAAATAAATCTGTTCAAGTCCGTCCAAACAGAAGCTCGACAGAAGGACAAAAGATTTGGCAACATTGCATATCAATTAAGTGCTTTCATAAAAAAGATCAACATGCGTTCATGATTTAATGATGAAAATTTTGTGAGCATATGCATAAAATAGCTGTATATATAATAGCTGACCACATTTTAAATTTATTTCACAAAAAAACATGTTGCCACGTAATTTATAGCGTTATATATCACATGTGAAAGGATGATCAAGAAAGGTGGTTTACTCAAAGATGTTCCAATAAGTGTTGTCCGATATAAATATATATATATATATAAGAAATATATATTCTATAACAAAATATGATGGACCTCACATAAATATACCTACTTAGAAATAAGACTTACCTACTCATGTACCTACACATAATCATACAATGTTATAGACATAGACTTAAGATATTTTGATTCGGTGGATCCTGCAGACAAGCTGGCATGTGACAGCTTTGTTGGTCTACCTATTTTGTTAAAAAAAAATAAAAATAAAAAAATAAATATGTATGTAAATATTTACGATTTAAAAAAAAACTTAAGAAATTGCGTGGCTAGCTTTTATACACCCACCGTTTCTGTGATTGTTGGAATATCATTTGAGTGATCTAGCAATTACGTTTTCTCCGCAAATCCATATATCACTGAAGGTATGGGATCTCAGTTTCACTTTCTCGACCTGCGACCTCTGCCTGAACTGTGGTCCACTTGATCGATCTACCAGAAGAAGGCGAAGGGGAAATAGAAGAATAAGTGCGGCATCAATAACACCTCTCGGCGGGAGTTTTCGCACGAAGAGATGCGATTGAAAAAAAAACGAGTAAAGCTAACAATCGATTAACCGTTCTAACAGATCCGACACCTCCAATTAGCTAGCGGGAGACTGGGTGAGGAGGGGGGAGGAATGGTCAACCTTTACTTTTGGGGAAATAATAATTCTTTTCTGTATTCCTTCTGTGCCTAACCTAATGCTAGTGAGGAACTATCATGACTGTGAGACAAGCAATCTGAACAATAATGTCGTTAGAATGTTTTTTGTTGTTTCTCAGCCAGGGTATCGATTCTCCAATCCAGACCGCTCGCAATCGCCGTCGAAAGTAAACACATTGGTCGAAGTTATAGTATTTTTGAGTCTCTCAAAAGTACAAACTTACATACGCCACACGTCAACAGTCATTACATTCGAGAAACGAGTGGGTCGAACCACTAGTTGTTCGAGTGGATTGACTTCGTCAAGAATCGAGGCCCAGGGCCGTTGCGGGACCTGCTAAATACGAGTGATACAAGTGTATTCCAATGCGCGGTACTCTCTCTCAGATTTTTTTTAGATCTTTTGGGATGCTGTGTGGAGGGTTTGGTTCAAGGAAAGGAAAGAAGGGGAGGAAATGAAGGAAAGGTATGAGGGTTGCGTAGGAATCTAGGAATCAGTGTTTTCCCTATATATCCCTCCCGGTGAGGTGCAAGGCGATGGGTCAAGAGATCATTGGAGAGGTCAAAGGGTCTCCCCAAACCTAGCCAACCACTTAAGGTGACTTATGGCAAAGGTGAGGTTATCCAGTAAATGGTTCCCGGGGCGGCGGTACCCAGACCCGCCTTCCAAATTGAAGATGCTGCTATTTTTATTTTTAAACAATTTTCGTAAAACCTAGGGATACTTACATTCATCGGTCCAAAGAGAAAGCCAACTTTGACTGAATATTTGATAACATTTTTTTCCTTCAGGTTTGGCTTTAGATGTATATAAATATTATGTACAATCAAAGTATTTAACTCTTTTTATAGATTAAATAAAAAAAAATTAAAAAAATTGTTCCCACACGTTATGTAGGATGTCATGATAACAGCTAATGTAAATTTCATTTTACTGGTATCAAACCCAATCGTTTCATTGTTGACTATCTTTTGAAATAAGACGTCAAGGTCAACAATAGTGTTTATCTCTGAATGAAAGGAATTAAACCTTATGTCATTTGAGAATCAATCCCAAAACGATCTTGAATTGTCGACTTCGCAAACTGGTATCATTTAAGGCAGCTTTTGAGGGCTCGCCAGCAACGGTGTGTGACTACTGCAGCTGTCGAGTAAAATCAGTCAGACGGTAAGGAATAAGGTTGTATGTTGGTAAGGTGGTAGGGTGGGGAGGTAAGTTGATAGAAAGGCGAAGAGAAGATCGCCCAGGCTGCTGACCGCCAGCGCCATCAATCACCGCGGGGTAGCGAAATGAAACTCAACAAACTAAATTGCCGTTACTAGTTTAGATACTTACTTGCCAACTTTTAAAAAGCTATCACCTGAAAAAAAAGGATTGTTTTGCGTTTGGTTTATCTATTCGTGAAACTACATAGTTGCTGCAAGTTGCTGTTTTCTTTCTACGATATATACAAAATTATATTCCGAGAAAATGACCCACTGGACAACATCAGTGGAAATACAAGTTTCTGTTGTCGTTTAACGATATAGACACAATTATTGTCCGAGAAAATAAACCTTTTGACAAAATCAGTGGAAATTCGAATTCCTGTTTTTTTCAACGATATAGACACAATTATTGTCCGAGAAAATAACCGATTGGACAACATCAGTGGAAATTCTAGTTCTTGTTTTCTTTCAACGATATAAACACGATTATTGACAGAGAAAATAACCCATATATAATTTGTCTACTGAACTCACAAATACTCGTATACACCTTCACATTCTAAATATTTCATACAATTTGTTTTTACACGTTTCTCTTTTATATATTGTTATTTATACTCAATTTGTCATTCGGCACCTCCTTAACACAGAAAACTTACTGAAATAAAATATTGCTATTTTTTTTTAAATCTGGCCAAAGTATTCGTATTCCTATTAAAAACGGGACAGCTGGCCTTTAAAGAATGAATTGACAGATTTCCTAACAAACTGTCAGAAATTCACGAATGTCTTACGAGGATATCGGAACACGTTTCATTAAAAAAAACAAATATTTATATTACTATTTAAATCGTATCAGCTGCATGAAATGGCTTGCCATTACGTTTTCATAATAGGATTTTAATAAATCAGCCATACTCATTTTTCTCCGTGATGAAGGTTCGAACTTACTCCTTTTTAGTTTCAAGATTAATGATTATTAATCTAGAAACTAAAAAGGAGTAAGTATTTTAATTTCTTTGCTACCTACTGAAATATTCCCTCGTTACCTATCTAACCCATAAAGTAGATCGTATTTTTATAAGGATAAAAAACAAAAGTCCATTATATCATAAAAGCTTTTAGATCACTCTTGTGTACACAAAATTATTTTCACAGCATATCTATTTTATTTCTCAATAAGTCGAAAAAAAAACTTTTGCGCGGTGTTGAAAATAAATAGAAATAAAAAATCCATACAAATATTTTTTTCTTACTACGTGGATAAAAAAATGCTACATACCTAGATACCTCTTTGCAAAAGTATTGCAAAAAATTTCATATTATAACATCAAACATGTTTCTTATTAAAGATATTATTGCCATTAAATACAGCATTAATACGGCTGATATTTTTACAGCGTTTTACACGATAGATGATTTATAACCTAGGCATTATAATTAATTTAAATATTCGTATAAATAAAAGTACATAAATAGTTTGTCTCACACTATCGTTAATCGCATATTAATCTTGTATCATATCGTTATGGCGCTGACTGGAATGATAAACCTCTATAACCACTGGAACGATTTCGGTCGAAAAATCGACCACTTTTATTTTTCTGCGATTGATATCGGTCCAAAAATGGACCGATTTTTCTACCATTCGTAAAATATTTATTGTAATTATTTAAAACGTTTCCATGGCCAGCTACTTGTTTTATCGAATAGCTGATAATATATTCTCTTTGTCTATGAACTTATCCGTTGTCTTTGAAGTGTTATTTAACGAGTTTTCGCGGTTGTTTTATGGCGTCCTGTCAAAAAACGAAATATTAAATTTTAACATTCACGAAATTTTAGTCTCTTCCTAAAATGCCGTAAGTAATTAATTTATTGGGTTTTTAACGCATAATTATATATCTGTGTAATCATGATTGACTTATCTATCTTTGAAATGCGTTTTTAATTCATTTGTTTCAAATATATTGTTTTGGTGAAAGTTTTTGTGTAAAAATTCGTCGACTGAAGATGTCATCTGTTTTTGATTTAAAATAATTACATAAATACTGCACTCGCGCATTTGAAATATAGATATTCCATCAGAGTGATTCAAAACAAAGAGATATATATAAGTTTTATTTGAATTGGTTCATTATTAATACAGATATTTGCGAACCAATTATTTCAAGTCATATGTCAAAAAATCGACTCTTTTTAGATGTAAAATGGTGTAAAGCCTTCGCCACACAATAAAAATTTAGTTATTTAGTTGTATAATTAATTAATTTGTTTACTTTTACCAAATTTGTGCAGAAACAGCTGTCGTCCAGGGAAAGGGAGCACTCCACGACCCAATAATTATTTTCAAATTTTATATTAGTGCAATATTTAACAAAATTTAAACATTTAAGTACTTACATTAAGTGTTTTCAATTTAAAATATATAGAGTGGTGCTGACTGCAAGAGGAGGCAGAGGAAGAAGGAGAGGTGGGGTACGAGCTGGTGCCGGACTACCTGCACGTGGACGTCAACGCAGAGCTGCAATTGCAGCCTCGTCTGGAGTGTTAGTATTTTTTAATGTTTTTTTATGAAAGTACTTTGCTGTGGCCGTTGAACTCATCATATATTTGTATTTATTTAAACAGCGACCCTGCTTTGCTACTGGTGCGAGAGGATCGCGTCAAGGCCCTAAAGGCTGTTAGGGCCCTGCCTGCTTCCTTCCGGCTAGAGCTGGAAAGCCGAAAATTCAAGAAGCAGGCGGCGCGCATTTTGCTCCCTACCGCACCTCCAAGAAAAACTAAACAAAAGTAAGCAATCGTATTTAGATGCTTGATACAATATTATTGTTTTTTCCTGACAGCGTTCCACTCTTACAGTGAGAGTTGGTAAGATCAGCGCTCTGTGCATTTGGAACATTCAGTGCATATTTTACAGAGTTCTAATTTTATTGTTTATTTACATACTGTACTTACTGGTTCACACGTGAATGAGAACAATTTATATGATTTATGTAAATGTTTTCAGAATTCCATCTCCGGAGAGAACAACGTGTCCCTTTTCACAAGGGACGCCTTCACCGTTGCCACGACCCGTACCACCACCGTGGATGTCCACTCCCGCACAGACTCAATCAACGGCTCCCAATGCACCAATTATGCCTATCCGTGCAGCATCTCCCGAGCCGTTATCTGGGACATCGCGGAGTGGGAAACTCTTCTCTCCGGAGGCCGGGTACCACAGCGGGCTGTGGGTGGACGTACCATTCTACGAAGAATTGTCGGCGTTTGGGAACGGTGAGTTTATTTTTTGAAATGTCATACCAGGGGCTCAATATAAAATCAATTATCTATATTTTATATTGATATCCCTAGCACTGTTTCACTGTTATCAAAAACATACAAAATGTATTGTTGTTATGACGTGGATGCATCATTACACATCTTTTTTCTGTAACGGGTATTGCAGAGTGAGAAATAAGAAATGCCGAACTTCTTTGCGAGGATTACATTTGATTCACCGGCTTCTAAACGGTGTAATACAGCATTTTTTTCTTAAATTGAAAAAACACTTTCGCTTCACGGGACTCATTGTGTCGAGCTTTTACGTAGTTGGTCACTTTAAACGGATACGTTTACCTACTAAAAGCTATGAAACCTTACTAGAGTTTACATTATCGTCACTTAAAACAGTAGACCGTTAAATGCAAAGTCATTATATCCAAATTCTACTGTAAATTTGTGTTTTCTTTTATTTCAGAGTCAGACATGGGCAGAAACAGTAACGTGGACGAGGCAGCTGTACTAGAAGAGTCTGTACTTGGAAACCGTGAGTTATAAAACTAACTTACTTACCTTCACGCCATTTCGGTAGGCAGAGAGGATGAACCACCATGCAACTCGATCTTGGCACACACACTCTTTTCTTCATTCCATACCTACCTGACTGCTATTCTGACTCCTGACATTGCCCACCTCAAGTATTTGATTAACTTTTTATTTATTTTTTTATATGAATACCTCACAAGAGCCTCAGCTGGAGCCAGTGAGACTATGGCATCCCCAATTGGGGGATGTTGTGAGGCTGAAGGTAAGTGGGGAAGGGAAAGAGGAAGATGGGGAAGTACCTGGCTATTCAGATCTAGTCACTAAACACGGCTAAAGCCATTTGGAGCAACGTTTCAATTCTGAATGGTGGTCTTACACCAGGGCGATACTGGTAGTATCTTCCACTCTGGAACGTGCCGCAAATATACTATATATTATTTTAATTATTATTTTAATTAATTAATTGTGAAATAACACAAATCAATCAAATAAAATTTATTTGCGCACGCCGGGTTCGAACCCGCGACCTTCGGAATGGCAGTCCAATGCGTTACCACTGGACTATGCCGGCCGTCAAAAGCCATTTCAAGCAACGTTTCAATTCTGAATGGGGTCTTACACCAGGGCGATACTATGGGTATCTTCCACTCTGGAACGTGCCGCAAATATAATATATATTATTTTAAATGAATTTTGTGTGAAAATAACACTAATTATTCAAATATAATTTATTTGATTTGATCCCGCGACCATCGTATTGCGAGTCATAAGCCGTACCAGAGGCAGTGGGTTATCGTAATATAGACACATTAAATTAATTTGGGTTTTCTGTTGTTTCAGAAATGGACAGATCGAGCGATGAGGATGACGAAGCGAGTGACGTCGACCACGAAGAGAGCGATGAGGATACCTTCTGCATGCCACCAATACCTTATCATAATATTATCAACGTTTCACCTAACTCCGCTATGGCCATAGACTTTAGTAGACAAGACCAGGTAGATAGTGAGGCAATGCGTTTGATTCTGCCGCCTGAAGGTTACTCTTTCGATTGGTCTAATGATATCTTACGTTTTACTGGGATAAGGGAGACTTTCACAGGCACGCCGGGACCAACTTTCAATACCGACGAAATGGGCAAACCTGTGGATGCCTTTCTTAAAATCTTTGATGCAGATTTCGTTGAACTGATCGCGAGAGAGACCAACAGGTATGCAGATCAATGGATTGCGAAAAAACAATTTAAGCGTCATGCGCGTACCAATAAATGGGCTCCCACGAATAAAGAGGAAATGTATGTATTCTTGGCAATTTTATTGTATCAAGGTATTAGTCTTTTCCAGATCTAGTCACTAAACATAACTAAGCCAATTCAAGCAATGTTCAATTCTGAATGGTGGTCCCTCACCAGAGCGATACTCAGAATCTCACTCTATATCGAGGCACAATGATATTATTATGTATTGATTTTCTTAAATTATGAATAAACCAATAAACTGAATACATTTTTATTATGACAAAGTGTGTAAACAATGTTTAAATCAAAATACTGCTCTTTCATTGTAACCATACAACTGTAATATTGATTTAAAAGGATATTAAGGCTTAATAAATAAATCAATTATTGGTTCCATCAATTATTTTCCCCTCATCCATTGTTTTTCGATACCTTTGCGTTTAGATATAAAATTATCACTATGATTTTATTTGCCATTCTACGGTCATACAAAGGTTTGATATATATATACAAATTTATCATCATTTTACATATTCCGATATACCCTATGTAGATTGACCTTAAGGTAGCTGTCAGTAGTGATTTTTCGTCAAATATTGGTGAATTTCATCAACTTTCAAAGTATCCCCCTGAAATATTGGCAATGTTTATATCTATGATGTATATCTCATTTTAAGCCTTATTTCCTCGTTTTGCACGTTATATAAAAACATGGTTACAAATTTCCAGTTCTAATTTACAATTATTTAAAAAGTAGCACCATGATTTTGACATCGTGAAATAGGCTCTCTGTATAATTCATCAAATGAATAAAATAAAGCCAACACGGCGACTATGCTTATTAATAATTGTAGACAGTTAATGTATCTTCCTAACGTAATACCAGTTTTTGTGGTAAATTTATTATATAGTATAATACAGTGATTTCAATTTTGACACGTCACGCACTCAAATTTTAAAAAATTATTTTCTAACCAAACTTTTGAAGAGAGCATAACGTACAAAAAATTATTTTCCCATTATATTCTTGCATCTGTGGTTATCAAACAGGCCATAGAGAACATAAAAACGTAGAAAATATTCTATAAAGATATTTAAAACTGCCACTGGCGGCAATTTCAAATCACAAAAACGCTAATTTCGCGCATTCATAAAGTTTAAGATTTTTTAATAATTTATCTATCAATTCTAAAAATATAGAATAATTATAAAAATATAGGTGAATTCATTGGCTGTATAGCACTACACTCAGTTTTATGTCTCCGTATTAAAATTCGGAGGTTTGATTTTTTTAATGTTGGCGGAAAATATTCAAATTCGTCGCCAAAAAACCGCGAGCAATCGGAGAAAAAAGTTTTTTGACGCGCGATCGTTCGAGTGGATAATATAAACACTAATTAAAACTTTTCACCTCTGCATTACTAATTTAGCTGCAGGCTCTATATTAATCCGGACGCCAATAGCTAGATTTTATACAATCGTGACATAGGCTTGCTTCAGTAAGGAACTTATTGGATATTGGACGTCTGACAGATGTGAAACAATAAAATTGATTTTTATTTTTATTGAAGTGAACATGCAAGTCAGCAAGTCTTTTTATTTTTGATAGTGTAACGTGTTCTATTAAACTGAACTTTAAATAAAATCCACATAAAAACGATAATATAAAGCTCATTCAATTGGGTTTGAAAATCACGGGAAATGTGGAATGATGGAAACAGCCTACCTTGAATTCCCATGAATCCCGATAGTAGGACTATCGACGAACTTGCACTGTTCACAGAGTGAAATTTCCTCCAAAACGAGATAATCTTTAATATGATTTTCATATTTGCAAACAGAGCACAAAGCACGTCGAGGACACGACGATTACACTTTCTTGCTACACGACACGAATACGAATGTTGTACTTGCGACAATTTATAATGCAACAAATCATCTTCTTATTTCCAAGTGTGGATAAGGCTGTTAAGGAAGTAAATGGATAGTAGGTATGATAGTATATGATGGGAAAAATAGTAGGTATTATCCAAAACTGTTTCAATACTAAACAGATAGTAAATTAAAATACTTTTTTATTTTTTAAATATGCATAAAACATATTTATATGAATACGTTTTTTAAAGAAAGACTAATATTCCCGGATTACGAATAACCTGACAATATTTGAAAATCTCCTATTCCCACCACAGTAAGTGGAAAATATTTCTTGTGTTGTGATGGAGGAAGAGCGTTGTTCCATTTCTATGCAAGAGCGTCGTTCCGTTTTGACACGCTTGTTATGCAAGAGGCGGTTGCACCCCCCTTAGGCACACCAAAATATGTTTTATATAAAAAAAATTAAAATATTCATAAAAATACACTCTAATAAGGCTATTTTAGCAAACCAATATTTCACATATATTTTTAAAGACTCCCAGACTACAGGCTAGATTTTTTTAAATATTGAATCTATATCATGCATTTATATTTTCTTTAAGTTGCTAAAAATGGATCTGTTGGAAATTTGGCTATAGCTTATGTATAATTAAAATTAAACACAATATAATAAAATTTTGTTCATCGAGAGTAAGTATTGTTGATTCTGTTTATAAAAAAATATAATTTGTGTACATTTTAGGGAATATACTCAGATTTTTTACCCTTATCGTGAACCCAATTAATCCTCAAGCTAAAGGGGAACTCATTAAGCCGAATATGAAAAGGAAATGTTCTGTTGGTTCTGTTGAATTGCACAGTTATTCTAAAGCTGAAAATTTCGAGAATGCCTCAATTCTCACACACAGGGTCCGTGTGCTCCTAAACGTAAGGATGGAATTATTCTAGCATATACCATGAACTTTTGAACATAAATATTTTCCCGATATACGTTAATTATAAAGTACAAGAAAATGCTCTATTCGTTGCTATAGAATAAATAAAAACGTGGGTGCGTTTTGTTATCCAAAAGTCTGATCATTATTTGCTTAAATTCAAAATATAGAGCTGTGTTTCAACATCGTTAAGAAATTCAAATCGAATGGCGATATACTATGTCAGGCGTTAAGGGAAAAAGAGAGAGCGTGCTTAATGGGCTCGAACTAAAAGGTTCTAATTTAATGACGACATTGGTTTCCTACATAATGGAAAATATTTGTAAATCAGAGGTATTTGCCAAATTCGTTGAAACGGGTGATTTATAGGCTTGGATATTTCCTAGTTTTCTCTCCCGATGAATTTCTGGTGAATTGTTTCTACTAATGGCCGATAAAATAACAAAGAAAAATCCTCTTTTGTTTGCTACATTTAAAATATGTTCGATTTATCTATTTATTAGGATAGATACTTTCAATATCGCCCTGTGGAAGACCACTTTTATATACATTTAGCATCGCCTTGGTGAAAAACCAAAATTTAGTATTGAAACGTTGCTTGAAATGGCATTATCGGTATTTGGTGACCAAATCTCTATAATTAGGTGTTTTCCCACCTTCCTTTTTCCTATATCCATCCCCTCACCGCTACCATCATTCCCATATCATACCCTAATTTGGGAGGCAATAGTCTCACTGGGGGCAAGGCTCCAGATAGTTTGGTTAGGTTAGGTACATTGGAAAGGTTAAAATATTAATGATATCTCTAATACATTGTTAACTTTGTCACAAAAATAATTTTTACCGTTGAATAATCTATATTTTTAAATATATTTCTCTTTTGAAACGCCCCCTTATTAATTTGGTTGTACTAAAGACAAAAGGTTATGATATTTAAAACATGCTCTAATTTTTTATTTACCATTCGTGATTCGTGAATGGTGTTTTCAATTAAATTATTCGGTATCAGATGACCGAATTAATATCAATCCCAGAGAGCTAGGCCGAAGTCCTTCGCGCTGAGGCGTGTACCCCGACACGGAAAAATAAACATCGTGATGTGGAACAAACAATACGCAAAGAGATATTATCTGAAGCGATATAACAGGGCGAATGCTGTGTTTGTATAGCGCAAGGTGACCACACTTTAAGAAGAATACAAACAGGCATAAAATAATTGTTGGTTTTCATTACCTTTAAATCAATTATTCAATTTTTAGAACTCATAAATGCAGAGCATCCCGTTAGAGCCACAGTGAGTTAATTTATAGGTAACCATTTTTTGTGTGAATACACACTGCTCTATCAAAGCTGTTATAAGGCTAAAGTTCTGGGAAAGAGAAGGAGATCGAATAAAGAAAGGTTGGAATGTTTACATGCTTTTCGGATTTGGTCATCAAAGATGCATTAAGTACCTAATTTTAAGCAAATTTCTGTTTTGTTTCTATTCCATATAGACGTTTTTAACGAAGGCGATACTGATAGTATCTGCCTCTTAGGAACGTGCTGCAAAAGTAGTGCTTTATCTTAATCCAATTAGTATGGTATTTTACAGAATTACAGGTACTTGCATTTTAATTAAATGCTAGTAAAGATTAAAAGAAATGGCCGCTAGAAGTGCTATTATTTATGGCACATCTTGTCGTAAACTCCATTTTAGAATCACGTATTATGTCCGTCGTACCTTATAGTTTATTAAATATGAAGATATTATATTTATGATTTAAATCCGCCCTCATAATTCCCAGGAATACGATTGGATACTCTCTACTTAATATGCTTAGTTTTGTTTGAATCGATCGTAATGAAAATAGCATCCTTTACTTATTCGAGTCAGGAACCTATTCCTTCGATAAAAGCCTCCAGGCGACTCTATCGTGCACCGCTACAGTGTCCTCGGTCTATTGCTGCTCGAATGTCTCTTCTCATGGATTTTTTTATTTCTACCAGGTTTTTCTAGGGCGAGCAACAAGTTTATTTTTATTTTTTTTTTTTACAGTGAATACCTCACAAGAATCCCAACTGCTCCCGTCTGGAGCCAGTGAGACTATGGCATCCCCAATTGGGGGATGTTGTGAGGCTGAAGGTAAGTGGGGAAGGGAAAGAGGAAGGTGGGGAAGTACCTGGCTATTCAGATCTAGTCACTAAACACGGCTAAAGCCATTTGGAGCAACGTTTCAATTCTGAATGGTGGTCTTACACCAGGGCGATACTGGTAGTATCTTCCACTCTGGAACGTGCCGCAAATATACTATATATTATTTTAATTAATTAATTGTGAAAAAACACAAATTAATCAAATAAAATTTATTTGCGCACGCCGGGTTCGAACCCGCGACCTTCGTAATGGGAGTCCAATGCGTTACCACTGGACTATGCCGGCCGTCAAGTTATTATCGAAAATAAAACAATAATTCAAGTAATCTAACAATACGTCAGAAATTCATTTTGTGCGTTTTGTGTGGTTGCAGAAACCCCCGATTAGCCATTGCACCATGAAAATATCACAGATAGATAAGATGTAAATTTTTGGTCATGATCTATGGTGCTACGAAATAAATGAAACACGCTAGACGCTATACTATTTTTCCATACTTTTCAAGATTTCACCACAAATGGTTTTGAAAAATGGTGTAATAACTCGGCGGGAGAAGGTTGTAATTACCAGCTATAAATAAATTTAAAATATGTTTTTTTTATTTTATAATAATTTGTCCATGGTCACAAAAAAATGGCAACCTATATCTCCCGGCTTTCTATGTTGGGTTTGTACGTCGCTACGTGGCGTCCCGTCCGTATCGGCGGTCCATCTCGCGAGGTTTATTGAATTAAACACGAGTTCTCATAGCGGGTCTACGGAAAAAAAGCCTTCAAATATAATAAATTAATTTCGAGGTTATCGGCCGATCTGGGGCCGTCTAAGTATGACTGGCTACACAGGTTGGGAAGGGCTGGTCAGGGCAGGTCGATTGCAGGGCAGAATTGGGGATTCTGTCTTAATAAAAATTACTATTCTGTATTTACCTAGCCGAGATACATATGATTTAAATTTAGATCAACATTGCTTTGCAGCTTTAACCCTTAAATGCACGATTTTTACATTTGAACAATAAAAGTATATTTTATTATTTACGTTTATGTTCAGATGACAGGAAACTTCAACAATTTTCTTTTTTCATAAAAAGTCATATATTTCAGGAAAATATAATTTAGAAATAAACTAAAGACAAACTCTAAAATATATTTTTTAACACTCACAGAAATTTAAAAAATATATATTTTGAAGTGTTTAAATGGCGTTGTATGTGACATCGGGATAATCAAGGGAAAATGTTTTAAACAACTAACAAAAAATATTTAAATGTGCAGTACACGATTCAAAATACATTTTTATAATCTAAGGGTTTTTTTCCACAACAATCTGCAATTAGTGATATTTTTAATCAAATAAATTACTACACGAAATTTTAACGGTAGGTATATTTAAGGATTGTGCATGCTTATTCAAAATAAAATACTTAGATTCTGCTTAGTAATAATAATAATAATCAATAAATAAACAAAATAATATGAAATAGCTTTACGGTGTTCATCTGTGCATTTAAAAAAAAAATCTTTTTCCAAATACTGGATGAACAGTAATATGATCCGATAAATAAACGAATCGATACTTAGAAAAAACATATCAAAATCATAATATAGATATATATGTATGCAACTCTCGCATTAAATATCTCTCGTATGAAATTTGTTTGTTTTAATAGTTGTTCTACATTTTTGTTGAAGGCATAAAACAATTTTTTTTGAAATATTGCATTTTTTATAAATAAATAATATTCTATTCTGTTAGGTACCTGGGAAAGTTTTACTAGCTCCATAAAATTTAAAGCGTAATAGGTCGTTCTTATGGCGAAGTACCTACATGTAAAATATCCAAGGGGTTCATTCATAAGTGCTTGATTCGTAGTAAAGTATTGAATGATAAAAATAAACATAACTCGTTCTTTACTTGCTCCAACTGAATTGAACCAATCACAATACGCATCTTAAACATTTAATGAATGGAAAATTAAAACTAAAAAATATATTTTTTATTTCCCCAATCCCCCTCTGTATCAAGTATTGGCGTTATGTAAATCCAATTACAGTTTATCAGATGCACAACATTAAGTCATGTGTAAACACTAAGCTAACCATATTGATTCTCTATCGGTTACATTTACAGCGTCAATACAATTAGTTTTTTATGTTGATATTTGCTCTCACTATCTTTTTGTGGAGCAAGCTTGCAAGAACAAGCCTTTATTACTTGGTTAAATATATACCGGCATGAGATAATAAAACTTCGTAGATATATTTGAACCATATACTTTTTTGCATATCAAATCAACAATGACACATATTTTTCATTAATTCTTCAATAAAATCATATCATAAAGAAGATAAGTTTCTCTTCTATAAGTTCGACTCTTTTTTACTTAAATTTCAAACATAAAATTTTGTATAGCTTATAACTTATAACTGCTAAAGTGGGTATATTATAAAAGACTATGGTAATATTTTGCCAAATGCAGCCAGTAAATTATTAAAACATTTTCTTTGTTTTTTCTATCTATTTATTGAGGAAAAATCACAGATCCGGATATTATTGAATTCAAAATATGGATAACATTAAAAGGAATTTTTCTAAAAGTAACATTTTTTTAAATTTATATTGTCTTTCGCGAAGTCCTTCAAGATAAACCTCAAAAGCTTCTATTCTCAGTGTATGTAAAGCAAAAACACGGTTGGTAAATCGATGGTATTTTCATTGTTGTATTTTAAATGTATGTGCGTAATTTTTTCAGCACCTTCCGAATGTCAAATCAGTCAGTAAATTGTGACTAATATTGTAAAGGCATACAATATTTATCATGTAAATACAGTTTATTACTTAAAAGTTACAGTTTTAACACGCCTATAACAAACATAGTTAAATAATGTAACTAACCCTATATAAATTTGAAAAAAAACACGTAGTGAAAGTGAACGTGACAAAAGAATGCTTTGAAGATAAAATTCTACAAAAAACATTTATTGTTAAATTATGAGATCTTCTATGAAGCAAGGCGTAAATAATGTAAAATTTAACGTAACTTTAATTAAAACATTAATTTTACTAAAAGTACTAATGATGAAGTGTTCATAATTCATTATTTCCGTGAACGGCCTTTATGCTAAAATTTCAAACGTCATGTTTAATGGGTTATAAAATTTGTGTGAATTATGATAATTCCATTTTATGTATTTATCTAGAAAACATACATAGTTGAAGTAACACATTTACGTGATTTTAGCATGGTGACTATTATCGTACAGTTTTCTTCACATTTCAAGTGATATTACATTTATTGTTTTGTTTTGGTCATTTCATGAGTACATCTAAAATATATCGTGGTAATACCTACATACTTTGATAATACTATTACCTACCCGTCTTACTAAGATAAAAATATGTCAATTTGAAGTCCTTACCCCTTTTTTAAAATTTAAATTTAAATTCAATTATAACTTATTTGGAATAGATACTTATATTAGCTACTCACTTAAAGTTTGTTAAACCATTATATACGAGGGTGGTCTGAAAAGCTTCCGACCTCAACGCAAAGATGGCGGTACTCGTCAATAAAAGCTAGTGAATGTAGTTGTCCATCTTTTGACAGTTACTCACCAAAGTTAAATGATAGGATAATGTTGATGCGTGAATAAGTTAGGAATAAGGTAAAGTAAAATTAAATCTGCGCGTAAACATTTAGAAATTATTGTAAGAACGCAGTGGAAGGGCGTATCCTTAAGTACAGTGGTAAAACTGACTGAATTAATAATAAATGTTTACTTTTCTTATTTTTCCATAAAATTTCCATACAAACCGACTGAAACGCTGAAGAGAAATACATATGGAAATTTGGGCGTATGTGTTCTGATTTTTTCACTCGGGCAGAAAATCAATTTCAGTGGGTCCGTCCATATTATGACCGCACAACGCACTGAGCCACTCTAAAATAGCAAAAGGGCAAAATAAAGTGCACCGGCCTTTCCATCAAAATCCAAGAATTTTTTATTGTTATACTAGCCAACAAAAATTCCGTCGTGTGAATGGAACCAATGTTTTATCTGGAACCACTAACTAGCAGTCTTATATGGTCTCAATAATTAAAATTGTAGATGCTTACAAATATTACTGAAATAACAATAAATCATAATTTTTTTAATAAATATTTTCACACTTATACACCATGTGAAATTATTACCTATTTACTCCCATAAGTAAAGGATTTTTATCCTTTTTTGATGACACGATACTAAAAACGTTCTTAATCTTCCTAAAACATCCAGCTGCAATCAAATAGCATCCCGTCCGAGAGAGGCGATCCACAAATAAGCGATAACTGTGGCATATAATTACGAGTGAGCCAATGTTTATTTAGTACCCACTAATACAGGCCCGTCCCGCCCTCTCCCCGCCCATAGAATAAACTCAGTCATAATAAATGCATTTGGTCTGGGGGCAGACCACGCCGAACCATATTGATTATCCAAACATATTACAAGGCTTATAATTAATTAGAAAATCGCCATACTATCGATCAAAAGCAGACAAAGAGTAAAAAAAATACGTTCATTGAGTTTACGCGTTTTATGGAAGTATGTTTTGAATTTATTATTTTTATTACGAAGCATCAAATAATGCTTAATCTATTTATTAACAACTAGCTCCTCCTATCCTAGATCCTAGTATCCTCTTTTTTTGAAAGTCGTGTGTGCAAAATATCATCAAGAAGTATCAAATTCTGCTTAATGGCGACATAAGACTTTAATAAGGGGGGTTTGCTCGACGCTCACATTTGAATTATTTCTGATAAACGCATTACTACAATTTTAAATGTTTCTAGAGAGATCCCTACGGATGTAAGTTATTTATATTTAAAATTAATAAAAACAGGACCTTGCAATTAAAATATTATATGCCAAACGGTTTGAACATTTTATAAAATGTTTTTCAACTACATAATTAGCGGAAGCACCAGATTTTATTATTGTAGACGATGAATTAGTAACTTTCCGAGGGATCTCTCTTGAAACATTTGAGATTTTAGTGATACGTTCATCAGAAATAATTAAAATAAACCTCACAGAAATATCGATTTTCTTCGCTTGCTAGGGAAAAGTCGACCGTAGGTCCGTCCATTTCGCCGGGCCGTGCGCCGAATATTGTTTTTACGCAACTTCATCACTTATGTCGTTATGATTCTCATTTTATTATTTGAAATTTGATAGGGAAAATTCAACTGCCGGTGTGTCAATACACCAGGGCCACGCGTCTCATATTTTTGTACACGAATGCTTCACGAACGTCGTTATGATTCTGACTTTATTTTAGGGTATTGGCTCATCTTAAAGGGTGGTAAATGAGGGTGGTTTTTAGACATCGCAAGTAGACAGTGAGCTTCCTCCTGTTTTGATGGTCAAGTGCGAAAAAGTGATGAACACTAATCTTTTTTTATTTCATTTTATTAACGCCTAGAAGGCTTTTACATATACATGTTATGGGTTTTGTTGTTCAGTAGCATTATAAAATATTTTAATTACATAGCATAATAAATTGAGTATGAACTTACATAACAATGTGTAGGGTTATTGTTATGGTGTTATTATTTTATAAACATAAGCAAGCAAAGTTTATTGTACAAAGTACGTCGGTTGAATATTTTACAGAACATAGGTTAAACTAATACATAAACTTGAGAAAAATATAACAGATATAGGTAGGTAGTTAAGTAGATACAATTCAAGTATATAGTTACGGTGTTATTGGAACTTGGACAATGAGTTCGATAAGTTTATATAAATATAGTGTAGTTACAAGAGTACAATAATGTAAGTAGGTAATACACACAAGACAAGTAAGTTTGTTATTATTAATATAAAGATAAACACTACAGTTTGTTGTAAACCATCATTGTAATCATCAATCTTTATTTTGCCCGATTGGGAATTTTACAAAACAAAGCTTAGTTAATGAAACAATAAAATATGCGTTTGAAAAAAAATTATGAATCTGTTACAAACATTCTAGTATACTGTATTTTAGTTTGTATACTGATTGGTGATGATAAACATCAATTGAGCTATACTTATTACCGAGTATGTGAAGTCTTTGAATAGGTGAGTTTTGAAAATAATTGTTAGCAGATATGGGAACATTATATAGAGCGGTCTGTCGAGTGTCGCGCGTAGGTACACGGAGCGATATAAGACTCGTCAAATCAATGGCGTCCAGTCTGCCATTCGAAATCTTGAAAAGAGATACTAAGTCGCACACTGTGCGTCTCAATGATAAATCGGTTAAATTTAGTAAGTTCATGAGGAAAGTATAATTAAGATATTCGTTTGGAATTCCTAATTTATAATTAATAAATCGCAGAAATTTATGTTGCACTCTTTCAATTTTTAATTGGTGAATCTTATAAAATGGAGACCAGATTGTTGAGTTATACTCTAGATTACTTCTAACTAAACCAGTGAATAGCAGTTTGAAGGAATTTATTAATTTAAAATCTTTCGTTGTCCTTAATATAAAACCCAAACATTTCATGGCCTTGTTGGTTATTTCGTTTATATGAGGAACAAATGTTAGTTGCCTGTCAAAAATAATACCAAGATCCTTAATATTCTCAACTCTTTTTAGGAAAATGTTGTTGATGCTATATTGATGCGTAATGGGATTTTTGATTCGGGAAAAAGTTATCGTTTGACATTTATCAATATTGAGAAATAGTTCATTGTGGGTGCACCACTCTTGTAGCCTCACAAGATTAAATTGTAGTACGTAACAGTCATGAATATTTGTAATGGTTTTATAAATTTTGAGATCATCTGCAAATAAGAGAATCATGACTCCATCAAAAACCGTAGTTATATCATTGATAAACAATAAAAATAGTACTGGTCCTAAATGAGACCCCTGTGGGACGCCGGTAAAGACTTCGAACTGGTGTGAATAGTGTGAGTTGAGTTTAACACATATTTTTCTTTTATGCAGATAACTCTCAAACCATCTCAAAATATTCCCTGTTATACCAAGGGCACTAAGTTTATGTATGAGAATTTTATGTGAGATTTTGTCGAATGCCTTACTAAAGTCAGTATACACTACGTCTGTTTGAAGACGCTTTTGCATTGTATTAAATAGGTATTCCTGATAGATCATCAAGTTTGTAAAAGTAGATCTTTTTGCCATGAAACCATGTTGACGATGTGAAATAACTTTGTTAATCTCAGGCGAGAGTTTAGAAAGCAGAGCAGATTCAAATAGTTTAGGGATTGACGATTGGATACATATAGGTCTATAGTTAGAGATATCTGATCTATTTCCTTTCTTAAAGATTGGAAATAGAAAACTGGTTTTCCATTTTTGTGGAAAGGTACCAATTTTTAGAGACAAGTTAAAAAGTTTAGTTAGAGGTAATGTTAAAACTGATAAGCATTTTGATAAGAAAATTGGAGGAATGTTATCGGGACCAGCCGATTTATTAATATCAAGGGATTTTAATTTAGTTCTAATATCGCTTTCTTTGAATATACATTGGCTAAAATCGATCTTGTTGTCATTGTTAGCTGTAGTTGTATCGAATAATGGAGAGTTGTTTGCAGTATCATAGACTTTGCTGAAAAATTCAGCAAACAGATTGACGACTTCTTGGGGGGTATCGGCCATTTTATTATCTAAATACATGTTTGACGGAATACTAGAGTCATTATTATTGAGCATGTTCGCAAATTTATAAATATTCTGAGGATTAGCTGCTGCCAATTCTTCGCAGTTTTCGATACACCTTTTGTAACATAACTTGGACATATTTTTAGTTGTCTTTCTTAGTTCACAAAATTTTACATAATCTTTAGGATCACGTGACGATTTATAAACTTTATGAGCAATTTTTTTGTCTCTAATTATTTTAATAAGGTCGTTGCTAAACCATTTTGGGTAGTTGTGCACAGTGATTTTAGTGACGGGTACAAACAATTCAATTGCATTATTTAAAATTAAGTAAAATTTGTCTACCATTACATTTAGGTTTTCTTCAAAGTCAAGAAAGTTCCAGTCAGTAGACAATAGAAGATTTGTGATTTGCTTAAAATCAGCTTTGAAAAAGTTTAATTTTGTTGATGGAGATGGATTTTTTTCTATTTTTGAACTGTAACATTCGATCGTTAAAGGAGGGTGATACTTGTCGATTGGGAGAATATCTTCAGCTGATGCGGATACTTTTACAGAAGAAGAATTGGAAAACACTAGATCGAGAAGACGAGCGTTAACATTGTAGACATAGTTTAACTGCCGGAGACTTAAAAAATTTGACATCTCGATTATATCATGGGAACCATGATTGATGTTGTCCGTGCATGAAGTTTTATTGTTTTCTGTGTCCCACGTTACATTAGGTAGATTGTAGTCTCCTGTTAATATTAAAGTGGCATCTGGAAATTTTCTTCGTATTGTTTCAGCTTCGAGGTAGTGGTCTTTGTATAATTGAGCATCAGAAGAAGGGGGTATATATAAGCAGCCAACAATAATTTTTTCCTTATTGGTAGACACCATGATGAATAGTTGTTCCAGATGAGTGTAGATGCATTTGAGTTTTCTTGAGTTGAATTTCTTATTTACGGATATTAACACACCACCTCCTCTAGTTTTATTGCTATTGCTTCTATCTTGTCTGTACACTGTGTGTTCAAAGAAACCCAATTCCGTAGTATCAATGTTTTTGTTCAGCCATGTCTCAGTGAAAACGTAAGAATCGTAATCCAGAGTAGGTAAGGTTGATTTCAGGTCCTGTAATTTTGTTCTTAGTCCACGTACGTTTTGATAAAATATTTTTATTTTAGAATTTAGTTTTTTGGGTTCGATTTGACTATCGACGGATTATTATTTATGTATTTTATCGTGATATCCGTTTCACCAGAAGATTTTCTATTTTCCAATTCTTTTCTTAGGTCACTCAATTGTTTCCGCTGCATAAATGACTGATCTTGGTAAATACGTATATTATTTTTTAATGCGTGTTTCTTGCTTAATAGTATTTTCGGCCATTTAGCTTCCGGAAACTCGATTTTAATTCCTCTTGGTTTATCGGCACGCCTTTGACCCAATCTGTAGATTTTCAAGTCAAGATTTAATGTTGACATATCTAAATCTGAAATTATTTTTTTCACTGACACTATGTCGCTATTTATTGATTCTGTCTGAGATAACGATGTATTCTCCGGAATATTATGAATAATCAAATTTTTATCTCTGTAACTTTGTTCTTTGATTTCGGCGAGGATATCACAGACACTCTGAGTTTGTGAAACTGAGGGGGTGCACACATTAGGGGTTGCAGTTTTAAGAGCTGTTAATTCACCCTCAAGATTCGCCATTTTAACAGCCATTTGGCCAATTGTTCCAAATATGTCATTGGTTCTAGGAATAATTTTAGCGATATGTTCTTTCGTGAATTTATTATTGGGATCCATAATCATGTTGGTCAGTAAGTTCACTGCGTCCTTTGCGAGACAAATATATGCCTGAGCATCCATATTAAGAATGGTTTTTGGAAAGAAAAAGTTGTAATTATTTACTTGCAGATGTGGCTAATGGGACAGCCTAGATATCTCAGCGCACTCGGAACCAATATGTTAGTAGGTACTATACTGGCCAATACACTACTCACTGCGGCTTCGGTATAGGTAGATACCCACAAAGTTAACAATAAAAATACTAAATTGTTTGACACTTGGCGTATTCAAATATTAGTTTTGGATTATTATGAGTTGGAAAAGTGTGAATTAAATAATGCACAATGCAAGCTCTTACACTTCGCCACTTCGAGGTACCAAAATTTTACAGTGAATTTCGGTAAAACTCTTTAAATTTAAATATCTTTGTAATGACAATTTTTTGCGTCTGAACAGCAATAATAAAACTATGAATATATATCTTATATAATATGTACCTACATACTATCATATAGATAGGGTAGGTACTGAGATAAACTTAGTTTAGAATACCTCATATGTGTCCCAACTGTTCCCAATATTTCAAGGCTGGTAGGAATTATGGCAACCCTAACAATTAGGGTGGATTATGACCAGATCTGAATATTCAGGAACTTCCCCACATTATTCTACTCCCACCCTCACTACCTCCAGCCCCACAACATGCCCCAATCGGGGATACCATATTCATACTTGCTCCAATCGGTTAGGAGCAGTTGGGACTCTTGTGCGGTATTCACACATAAAATAAATTAAAAACCTCCCATCTGCAATGATGTTGAAATGGCTTTCGCCATATAAGGCATCCTGTTCCGAATACGCAGGAATTTTCCATCCCTTCTCTTTACGTTTAACGTTTAGTGACTTAGCAGGCGTGCCCAGGTTCACGGGGTAAGGTTTTTTGTTTGTTTTTTTGTTTTGGCGGTGGATGCATTTGACAACCTACTGCGTGGTGGGCTGGATCGGCGACTGTTTGAGGGAGACCTTTGGACCTCTCCACCCATGCGATCTTAACGCATCGTAATGGGAGGGATCGATTCTTAAATCCGTCACTCCTGGCTCCCAGATTCCTACCCATCCTTCGTAACCTTTTCCTTCCCAGAAATTCCTCTCCTTCCTTTCCCTAAAAAGACCCCCTTCACAGCAACCCCAAAGATGACGCAGGCCCTGTTGGAATTTGTTTTTCCCCAGGGCCTTCTGTATAGAGCTATTTCTCACCTTCTCAAGCGTCATAAAACAACATTTCAAAAAGTAGGGTTGTCGTAGTCATACTGGCTCCAAGGAGATGGGACTCTTGTATGGCATCGTATTAAAAAGTATGCTTTTTTGTAAATTTATTCGATTTGATGCCCGATGAAAAATTATTGTCACCTTGCTTCCCCTTGTGAATTCAGACATACATTTCCCCTTTATGTCATTTGATTTGTGTTTCAATAAAAATAAATAAATACCCTTGGTGAATATAGGTTGTGGGAACATATACATTATTTCGATCGAAGAAATTCCAAAGTGAACATAATATGTTTTACTTCATCGGTAATTGAACCCTTGATGACAATTCTAATAGATCTTGCCAGTTACCAGACCACCCAAGTCAAGATATATAATGAAGTGGAATATAATTAATATTCGTAACATTTTCTTGGTGCATACATTGAATTCTGATTTGAGGCCAAATTGAACGATCATCGGAATGCTGAAAACAAATGCGTAAATATTCGATACCAAACCATGTATCACTTGTAGTAAATAAATATGACGTTATTCGAAATAATGTGTTTAAATTATGACCATGAGTATATCATGAAAACAATATTTTGTAAATCATAAAAAATTGGCATTTATGTGGTTATTTTTTGCGACAACCGTTATTACAATTGTAACGGACCTGCGCACCTATTATGAATTATGATTTGTACAATAATAATATATTGACTTATCTAAGATTTGTATTTATATTTAAAGGACAGTCACACAGTAAATTATGTTTATTATTGAATGTGAACTCATTCACACTAGCTCCATGAAGTTTTTTTATAAAATAGTGTTCAGAACAACGTGGAGTTCGCAACAAAATTATTATTATTATTTAATTTAAGAATATCGAAATAAATCACTTATATTTATCAAACTATTAGGTCATAATATTTGTGGAAATAAATTGTAATAAAGACGACCAACGTGGCGGAGTGGAAAGTTTCTCAACTTCTTTTTATTATTTTTTTTAATGTAAATATCGCCCAAGAGTCTCAAAAGTTCTGGATTGTCTGGAGATGAAGAAGACAATGATACAAAATATATAAAAATATTACTGCCGATGGGGTCAATACCCCATCTCCACGGTCATTTGAGATCGATCATCGTTGATTTGATTTGCTGCTAATCGTGTTGTTACTCATACGTTAACATTTGTGCACTACAGCCTAGCAGCGAAAAACGCTCTCTCTGCTTCCACACTAGTTGGTGGGACTGTCATCAAGAAGGTATGTGCTGACTGAAGGTATCTCCCTCCGATACCTCCGTTTTCAAAAAAGGACATCTCTTCCTACAAAATCGATTCCCATGTCTTGAAGTTTCCGAGCTTTAGATAAGACCCTATCATCTCTTTCTAATAAGTGCCACTCTCCTTCATTGACAATGATTAAACTATGGCATGCCGGATCGGGTATGTTGTAAGGGTGAAGTTATGAGGAGAGGAAAAAAATGGAGTGGAAGAAGGTTGGAAAGTACCTGGGTATTCTGATCTGGTCACTTAACACGGCCAAAGCTATTTCAAGCAACGCTTCAATTTATTTCACCAGGGTGATACTGAGAGTATCTTCCATTCAGCATGATTTAAAAATGCTTTGGGAGACGATTTAAAATGATTTTGGGCATACTTTGTGCATTTACTTAATCATAATTACAGTTTCCATTATCAGGGCAGATGTGACACACATCTGACATTATAACGTTGTCCGAAACGTTGGCTAAAGAAGGAGTTAGCGCAACACGGCATAACACTCCAAAAACAAAAAAAACAAAAATACTTTTGGCCGTGAAAATAATCATATTTGAACTGCAATTTACTTCATTGGAATGTTACTTTCCTAACCATGGGATTCAACAGTATTTTTGGATTGTCCTTGAGCGTAAATGGTCCCAACAAAATGTTGTTTACACGCCGGGTAAGCATTGAAAAAAAAAACTTGTGAAACAAGCAATGGGCCAATAAAAGTTTGAGTTGTTTTAATTTGTTATTTTAATAAATATGACTGAATTTCAAAGTAATTACAGCCGTCCATTATTATTTTCTTCATCCTAATTTAATAGCCTTTTCGTGACCGTGATTTTTTTCCTCACAATTCACAGAACACAATGTATCATCTCTGGAAATTCGATCACATTTCTCATAGACGCGGATTCGTTGATTTATGAAATTGCCAAGTAGTTTTAATTGATACGCCTACCCTTTTTATTATTCCCGGAAAGCTTGGGGCCTGCTTGTGGTTTGATATAATAATAGTAGTGATTCGATCAACAATGAGTGATTTCATTCAACTTTTCAACTTACGGATCTGCCTGCTGACCGGTCTAGATTCTCATACCAGTCATTATTTAAAAGTTACAAATAAGACCTAACCACAAATTAAAAATAATCAATCATGTTTTGTTTAAAATTTGTATTTTTCAAACAATTGATTTCCTTATCAAAAATCTAATAAATATAAAACGTGAAGGACATGAAATTACACAGTATTTTATTCTTAATAATAAAGTACGGATTATAAAACCTGATTCCATTTTCATTTCTTTCCGACAGGAGCGGTTTCAGACAATTTAAAGTAATTGTTACATATGCAATAGAAAAGATAAGAGTTTATTAAATATGTAGGCGCCAGTGGATATAAATATTTGAATTGAATTCTGTGAGCTATGCCACAAATTTCGTCGTATAAAACTTATCATTTCGTCACACCATGAAATCATTTATAGAATGTGTTTGAGTGTTCAAAACTGGAGTTTATTTGTAAATCAAATTTTCCTAACATTATCCATATTATTATTGTTTATGTGCCTAATTTATCAAACAACATAATTATAGTGTCACATTAAAAATTATGATTTTTCATCCCATGACATCGTCAAGGTATAGGTAACAAACAAATAACCACAAAGCAGGTGTGTCCGTCAGTAAGCACCAACACATACATTTTAGATTCTCAACCAACTTTAAAAGGCGTTTCCCTTTTTTTATGAATGTTTACAGAATGAGAAATACGACGCATTGAATCGAATTGTAAACAGAATTATTTTTCGTTCAATTAATTTTCAAGTTTGATTAATAATGTCTTATTGTCCATCGCAGACAAACGACATATTGTCTAGCCTCTCGAGAGTGGGTTTGTTTGAACTGGACAAAAGAAAAGTTTTTTATTTGTACGCTAGAGTGCCAGTGCAGAAGATTGTTATGTTACATGTATGTGAACAAGTCAAATTACCTTGTTCTGAAAACTTTATTAGATACAATATCTATATGTTTCTAGAAAAATTTTCCCTTAATCAGGATGAGTCTCATATAGAAGTTGTAAATATGTTGTCTAACATTACGTCGTCTTAGTGCTTAATTGTCCAAACGACCCATTAGCAATTTTTACAGGACAAAAGGTTTTCTCTCGTTATTTCAATAATACATTATCCTAGGTGTTTAAGATGAAGCTATTTTCGTAAAGATAAAAGTTACCTCAGCTTAAGTAATTCTTAATGCGGTGAATAATTATAGTTTTTCGTGATTTATTTTTAGTTTTAAAATGGAGATTGAACAGATTTCCAATTGGTCGTCACACGGACTATTAGGCACTCGGGTGGCGATTAGTGGTTAATATTTTTAATATTTTTAATTTTTTTAATATTTTTACGATTATTTTTTATTATTTAAGGGTGATTGAGAGCGGCCAACTCCAATTAGCAGAAGGATTGACAAAGGAATGGAATGGATAATTACTTGTTCGTTACAAAGGTGAAAATGCTTGAGTAATTTATATGGTTAGTTCTTTTTTTAGTAGGGTTTGTAAATATCTGGTGGGGTTTGTCCTTATTGACCCCATATTACGGATCGTAGTGACGGAGGAGAATCTAAAACACGCAAGTCGATGATAGAAATATAAAGTGATTTGTGAATGACAACGAAGCAAGGAGTTAATGCCTAGATAGAGTTGTTTGCCGTTTCAATACCTGATAGAAAATGGTGCGATGGTTACTTGTAGTGGAATAATTGCAGTTGAGATTTATCGTTTTACATGATTTATTTATTGATTGTGATAATTGTTGATCCGGGATGGGGAAGAGTATATCAAACTCATGTGGTTGGTGAATGACTTCTGGGATCGTTGATTCTGAAGTGGAATATACATGATATATGCGGGTACATAGAAGGATTGCATTTCCCCACACGAGAACTGGAGGTTTCTACAACTCATTTTTGTTTTCAAGAGCTCGGCCGTGGAATGATTTGCCAATCTCTGTGTTTCTCCAAGATGCAGATTTACGTCTTACGTTCTCAAAGATTTTTTGACACTTTACACAGCATAACCAAATATCACGTAGGATTTGAAGTAAATCATTGTTAGAATCAAATCATCGCCAGAGACGATACGTAGGTACTTAATATGTTTCAGAATTAACATTAACAAGTATACCAGAAGATTTTTGTAACATTATTTTGTTGACACTTATAACAATATAAAGCGGCAGTGCAGGCGCGGTATAACCCCATCAGAAATGCCTGGGAACTCTGCCAACGACGCGCGACGTGTGGGCAGTGCGAGATTTACCATGCGGACCACCCCATCATCTTTTAATTCTGTTTATTGGTTGTCCGTTGGGCATTCCAGCCCTATATCCGGTCCAACACATGAAATAATGGTAAGTTTCATTGTGGTCCTTCGATTATGATTTGGTAACACGTCGTAACACGCACTCGTATCTAATACCTGACTAGGATATACTCAAGATTTATTTCACATATTTTCGTTTTGTTAATCTTTTTCAATGTATGACCGGAGAAACATTCATAAATTGGTAGAGACACCCATTCATAACTTTAATTTTTAAGAAATGTACCATTAATTATTGAAAAAATTGCTTTTATAGCTTTAATTTTGCATTATCATAGCATTTAAAGCTAAATAGTATAACGTCAAGGAATGAAAGTCGGCAAGATGGGAAAAACAATTAAATTAGCAAAATCACTTTAAACATGTTTATTGTATTATTGATTGAAACTCAACATGGCACATGCTTCTACAGTAGAGTATGTCATGTTTGTTAAACGATCTGTCAATAAAAGATTATAGCGACTAAAAAATCTTTTTTATTATCGCTAAAAACACCATTTATCGCTTTAATTTGCGAAAATATCGTTAATGCTATGTATGGGTGTCTCTAGAAATTGGGTAGGTAATTCGATGGAATCGGCCTACAGTAGACGGGTCTCTGAGTAGCTCATTTCTCCCGCATAATTTCTATTAAAGAACTACTTACTTTATCACTACGAAATCTTAAAAATTAAAATACAAAAAATATATATTATAAAATTAGTGAATAGATGAAAACTAAATTCATAAACTGATTTAACACCAATAGACACTGAAGCGGATATATTGGGGCAATGAACGCTATTTGAAAAGCAAAAAATGTAAAAGCGTTACTTTGTTGACAAGTACAAAGTAGCTTTTACACGAAACATAGAAGTTCTATCGCAACATCACGGCGGGTATGGCAGATTAACATCTATGTGTGATGTATCAATCAAGACAATTAGTTGTAATGCCTATAAAACAGGTCATGGATACGAGATTCTCAATGTGGATTTAGTATTTATGTAGATTCTTTGTAGAGTTTAAAAAATTTGTACACTAAAACAAGTTTCAAAAGAGAAAATTTTATTTTAAATATTTTAAGTCAAAGTGCTTTTAAGTGCTTAGTATAAGTCGTTAGAATTAATGCTATATACCTACGGTTTTTGTCGATTGCTTATTTTGTTTTGTTTTCAAGAAAGCAATATTATATTTTATTAAATTTTACAAAAGATAGGCAATCATTATCGGGTTACAAACTGACGACACAAAATGTATTTCTCTTACTTCAAATATTTTAAGCGCTAAATGTTGCTCGTGCAATGATTATGGTGGATTAGCTATTTAGCAAAAGATTGAACCCGAGACGCCTGGATGAGAACTTGTCTATTTAGACCACTCAATTGGGAACTGGACTAAATGAATACAAAGATTTACGTAAAAAATCATAAATGTAGATATTCTTAATCAATATTGAATATAGGTCAGACACGTGAAAATAATTCAGGCAGATGCCTAGTATATTGCTTGTCTGAACTATCAGTTCCAATTATGAAAATGAAGCTCAAATTCAAAGCAAAAGTTCTGTAGTTTGTTTTTGGTATTTTAAATTAGTATTTTAAAATACTTCATTTGAATACAAATGTAGGTAGTATACTAATTAACTGTAAGAAAATTTCCCAAAGAACATAAATAGTATTATTTTGTCACTAGTTTCAATACATGAACAATAATGTTTATATGCTAGCTGGATAACCCGGAGTTGCCCGGGCTTTACTTTGTGGTTTTTCGGAATTGCAAGTATACTCTAACCTTCCTCTTGTTATGAAGATTAACTGTGCAAATAACAACCCTAGACACATTTTTAATAAATATTATGTAGAGTTCAACTCGTGCCGAAATTCCTTCGTAATAAAAGAATGATTGAAAAGCTTCATTACTTTGCATTATACCAAAAGAAAACGGTCAAAAGAGGAACAAAATAGTTTACATACTGTCTCTTGTTATTGTCTATGTTATTGGTGTGAAATATTGAGAAATACCTTCTGGAATAAATTCTTATTATTGACTGAGCGTAGCAAAGTCCTGTTTTAACTCGACCGCTTTGCATTTCATCTCTATGTAAATTTGTTTGTACGTTCCGTTCCCGTTTCAAGATGATGGCCGTTTTGATGGTTTAGTAAATATTATTTTTTTAAATATAAAAAAGTCATGTTTTTTGGATTTCCTTAATCGATTAATTTTCAATATTATGGTAGGTACCTACCTGCCTGAAGAAAATTTGAAAAGAAGAATTTTCATTGAAATTGTGAAGTTTCTTTGGACAGAATATATAATTCTTTTTTGAAATAAAAAAAAAAATATATCACACAAAATATATGGTGTATAACAAAGTAAATAGGTATTCAGGTACCAGTATACAAATCTAAAGATTTCAGACGAAATTTTGGTTTTAATGTATTAAATAAGAGAAAATTAGAAACATACTTTTGGACGCAAGTACTGTTCACAGAACATGTAGTTATTATTAATTCATGGTATTATTACCTGTTTACAAATAACTAGTCAACGCAAGGCAAGTAAAGGCGCAAGCCTCCGACCAGGTTTGCTCAGAGGTTTAGGTTTGAGCTACATACTAGATGCATATTATTATATTATTATCTGCGGTTTCTCAGATGCGGACACAATACCGAGATTTCGTACTGCAAAAATCTCAGCGCATCCCTAACGCGGAAATGGCCAGCTTCGGCAATACCTCGGCCTTAATATGCACGGCCTTTCAATGGGCCTCTAACTATAATAAGGCATTCTTCGGTAACTAATATTCCCACCTAACTAGATTTGGTACCTGCGAGAGCACAGGCTCTTGGAGGCATTGAGATGCAGTCGGGAAGCTTTTTCGCTCGAAGGTCTACTTGCTATAGAATTTCTATATTTAATTTCTCAAGCTGATTTGTTTATTTGCACAAAAACACATTTGCCTAAAGATAGACGCTCTTAGGACGGGTTGTTTCGGAGTGTTTGAACAATTCATCAAATTTCAACGTTCATTTTCTAGTTCTGTGAAAGATTTTTTCAAGTTCTGTTTTTATTTCAGTTTTGTCAAGCAACTAGCCTACAATGATATAATAACAGAACTTGAATAGGACTTTCACAGAACCCGAAAATGAACGTTGAAATTTGATGAATTGTTCAAATTCTCCGAAACAACCCGTCCTTAGTAAAAAACGTGGTGAAAATTTTATTCAATTGATAAACGACCGTGTATGTAAAAAATTTACTAATTGAAACGCAAAATAGAACCTGACTTAAAATAGTTTGTGGAAAGAATCGCGATATATATAGTCACAGGGGGTTGTTCATCTGTTGTATAAACTTGAAAATATAATAATTTCTCAATGAATTTCAGACTTTTTCCAAGCTATTTAAATGTTTTATATGTTCCTTCATTTTGAAGATGTCATAATAATTGATGCACAAATATGGCCGAAAGAGATAGGGTCCCATTAGCTAAGTTGGTAGAGAAGTGCCCCGGTAAGGCAAGGATCCTGGGTTTGAGTCTTAGATGTGACCGTATCTTTTTCAAATTTTTCTGTTTCAAATTTTAGTTTCGGAATCGCTAATATTATTTTCAATAATTAAAAATACTTTTTAATGGTTTCTAAGCTTTTTAGTTGGTGTGAAAGAAGAGAATTTATATCTCCGAATTACTCCTTCATCTAATAAATAATATAATAATAATCAGTTCGTTATAAAACATATTTGCGTTTTCGGGAATATATGAAATTATCATTACAATGGAACAAATTCCGCAGGAGTAAAATAAATAGAACTAAGTCTATTGTTTTCCCAAAACTATGTATTTCCGAGCGATATCTCGCGCATGCTTGCACTTTTTCCACACTCGATCCGCAAAGCATTGCTTGGCTACAGTACGGTTCTCCGTAGTAAGAGATTGCAATTAAATTATCACAATATTTATAACCACGGCTCAACCAGTACCGTACACTGACACCAACAGGGCATCTTACAAAGCGTGTACTGTCTGACCTCATTCTAGGGAATTTCATAGATTCTACGGCAGCGGTCACATTCTAGGGAATTTCATATATATCCTACGGCAGCTGTCGCATTCTAGGGAATTTCATAGATCTTACAGCAGCAGTCATATTCGAGGGAAATTTTTATGTGGATAAGTGGTGTGAAAAATTATATATTTATTAATTTGATTGTCTACAGTTTACCACGTGAAAATCAATACACAAATTGTTAGTTAATATCATACAGGATGTGAGTTTGATCGCCCTTCTGAGGAATGTTTTGAGACAGAAGGAGTTGAGGTGGGTGCAGAGATGTGGAAACAAAAATTTCGGAAATAAAGTATGAGGAATGTAGATACATATAACCACAAAAATTAATATCAAATAATGTTTCCATTCTCGTGATATCTTACTGTTTACAAAGTAGCATTTTAAAGACTTTAACCTTTTAGACTTTGAAATTTTGCAATATACGTCATATGTAAGAAGTGTCAGAATGCAGGTTGCCCGGGTAATATGTTCACATTACATTCAATTTCAGATATATTCGCAGTTTTTTAACGTATTTCAGAATAAAATACTGTTTATGAAAGCATATGAAAGACTTTTTCTGATTTTAGTATAACTTGCAAAGTGCATGCAATTTAAATGATTAAAATTTTGAACGGACATAAAAACAAATTTCTCAAACTTGCTTAGTGATGGTTTCTATCGTGTGAACATTACTAATTTACAAACCTTTACAAATAATTGCCAAATTTCGTTTCAAAGAATTATGTTTAGTTTTTCGGGAGCGTTTGTGATAATTTTTTTATTCAAACTGATATTCGATAAGCGCGATATTATCTCTTTCTAACACTGTTTAAATCATATTTCTCACTGTAATACGAAATGAGATAGCATAACTTTTACTAGACCAGCTGGGATAAATATGTCCAAAAAATACGGTTGTTTCTTGTCTGAGAAGAATATCTCTCAAAATTTCTCGAAGTATTATAGATGGTACTTATTTTATATTTATAATATCCCTTCAAATTGTTTTACATTGTGCTGAATAGGGATAAAGTAAAATAATCATTTAATAAAAAAAAATTATCGGAATGGAAATACATACACTTACATTTCTAATAGACGCCCACTTTATACCACCTTGCGTAAAATCATGCAGTGGCCGTCTGACCCTGCGCGCGCATTCAAATTCTGGTAGCTGATTGCCATGTACACGTACACCTGTCGGAAGTGACAAATAAATATATTAATCTGCAGTTTCTAGCCTTTAAATATAAATAAATTGGTCGAATTCCTTGTCTATTAGAGGCTTGCGTGTCTAATGGACCCTGCGCCGTCTCACGCATTGGCCGTATGACCCCTGCGCGCGCATTCGCACTGCCGTGCATGCGCGCGCACCTTATCTCCCGCCATCTCTGTGGCGGCTGACGCAAATGACCTGACGTGTTGAGGGGACGCGCAGCACTAATGAATTAACTGCCGAACACTCGAACAGGTGACTTGTGATACTCAGATACATTGGCGAACCTGTTGAGGCACACTATTATTGGGCAGACACATCTGAATAAAGTACTGCCACGGAAGGAAGATATACGTTATTTTATTCTAACATCATTCAAAAAATATAATGAAATTACGAAATAGCGTAATATATCGCTCGTTTGCTGTAGTGTAGACCCAATTCAAAATTATATTTTTTATTAGGAAACGAGTCTGAACAATTTAAATTATATTTAACATTGACACCAAGCCCGACGTCCCACGGGTCTGTAAGTAATCGACATAAACCAAATTATGTAAGACCCTGCACAAAAAAGTTTGTTCAGATAGGGTGCAGAAACCTTACTAAAACGAACTTAATATTCTGCGCATGGACACGGTCTAGGCAGCATTCGGTTTTTGCCTACTAAGTAATCGACATAACCGAATGCTGAAAGCAATGCTTACCGACCCGTGGGACGACAGGTTTTCTGCTATCTCGAGGCAACTATTAGTAGTTCATTTAGGTATGTTATTTTACCAGTAAAAAGTTAAAGTGGAAATGGTTAATTTTGACCAAATAAGTCTGTTGAGCAAATTTTTATATTCTCTTCCCTTTCAGAACCCCTTTCCTTCATTTCCTGAAAAAACCTCTACACGGCATCCCCAAAGAGGGCATGGGCCTTTAGGGAAATTACTATCCTTAGGGCCTCCTGTGGAGCTATTGTAACAAAAACATGTTGCGAGTGTTCCGTATTTAATACAATACAATTAATAAAATTATATTAATACAATTTTCGTTAAATCAAATCTTATAAAACGATTATATATGGAAATTAATAATATTTTCTTTAATAACTGCAAAATCAGTTTTTGTGGCGTCTTTTAAAATAAATAACTTTGTCAACACATCTATCAAATCTATTAAAATATTATAATAAATGTACATTATAATATAATATGTTAATATATTATACGTTTATCCTGACGAAGAAACAATTGGTTTTGAAACACATCGATCATTTTTGACTAAATAATCACAACAAATCAATCGAGAAGATAGAAAATAGGCACAACTCAGACAGCTAAATTCTTAGTTAGAAAAATATTGTACGGGACGGCACTGTAGTCGCCGGCCGCACAGACGATATAGCGAGAGTGGCCGGCTGGCCGCTTCGACGCATTGGAAGGGAAGGTCGGGAAAAAGTAGGGAGAATGTTGAAAAAATGGGGAAAAATATGGGGAAAAGGAAAAATGGGGGAAAATGTGGTAAAAAATGGGGGAAAATATAGGGAAAGTGAGAAATGGGGAAAATGTGGGAGAAAGGTATAAGGCAGGGGGGAGGAAGGTAGGGGGGAACCTGCGCCCTGACTAGGGACGCTTCGACTATTGTGAAAGTTTCTTCTTGATGAACACCAGGGAGCCGGGAGAAAGAAGAAGGCCAGGTTGAAGTGAAGGTCCAGGGCAGAAGAGGCTTGAAGAAGGCAGTCAGGGCAGTCCAGGAGAGATGTTGATCGTTCGATGGTTGCTGGCTCTCTGCCGAATTGCGCAAGTTTTCTGCCTTTTAAAGGACCAACGGGCTTAGCTCTCCCTTTGTTAGCGAGAAATTCCGAGAATTTATTTTGGGTTCCCGGAATTTTCGCAGGGAAGAGCGCCGCTGTTACGCAACTCGGTTGGGGACGATTTTGACTAGGTCCCTGACTGTTTCTTCAATCCACTTTGCCCGGGTCATTTTTATTTAAATACATTTTGTGAGTTTGCACATATTAAAGAGAGAAAATATATTTAAAAGGCAGCTTTGCACAATATTCAATTTGTGCAAATTTACATATTAAAGAGAGAAAATAGCTTTGCACAATATTCAATTTTGTGCAAACGGCAAGTTTTGTAAAGGAAACTGCGTCTGCACAATTTCAAATTTCATGCAAATTTAAATATTAAAGGGAGTTGGTATCTAAAAGGGAAGATTTGCACAATATTCAATTTTGTGCAAACGGCAAGTTTTGTAAAGGAAACTGCGTCTGCACAATTTCAAGTTTCATGCAAATCTTCCATGTTTTGTACAAATTTATTATGATAGGTATTTTAATTTATAAGAGGGTGTTGGGGGGTCAAGCCTTTGTTTTTTGTCTATAATGATGACTACTTGACCCCGTGATTTTATTTATTAGTCAATTTTGTAGATAAGATTACAGATTTTTTATACAGATGCAGATAAGATTACAGATTTTATACAAGTTTTTGAGATGATTTTGTTGCATAAATTCGAATATGCGCAGAGGTGAGTTTGTAAAGGAACTGCCTCTGCGTAAATTCAGATTTATGCAAATTAATTTAAGTCGGTGGAGGTACGTCCGGTACAAATATTATAATAATATTTAATAATATGACATAGGCCCTGAGGGAAATTATGTTCTTCAGGGCCTCCTGTGTGGAGTTAATATAAAACATCTTTGAAATGAATGTAGTTATTCGTAAAGTTTACGTTTAAAAAATCTAGATGACTTCATGGGTAAGCGAGTACCTACGATCATAACTAACTTGTTGTATTTCAACAGCTTTATTCACACTCGAAATATACTCGGTGGAATTATGTATCAAAAACTAATTTCACGATATTATTATGCACTTAATGTCGGGGAGATAAAACTATTTTACTGCGAGGATTCGTCGGAGTTCATTGATGCTATTATAATTTTAATGTAGGCTGTATGTAGGTACCTATCCCTTTAACGTCAATTCATCCAGACCGAATCAACTACAGAGCCTTAGAGTAGGCAAACTACTTTAATGGTGATTCGCTACCTCAGAAGAAACCATAAAGCCTGTCTATTGAAGTATTAGACCGATGGATTTCATTAATTCATACGAATAATACAGACTCACAGCCCGGAGTCAGTAATTTAATAATAATCTTTTCTATGTAACGTTTTGCGGATGGCAAGGTTCAGATTTGTGAGATTGATTTGCAAGAAAGTATGATTCCATATAAATTACACGAATGATCCGTAGTACCAAAGAATGCCTTTTTAACATGAAACATAGAATACTTACATATTATGTTTATGTTTATGTACTTTTGTTTCTTTCCTATGGGTTTTTACTTTTAATACGTCTGTATAAAAGTAAATATCAACAGGATAAGTATGTCGGGTAGTAGCATAATTTTATGTCCGGGTTAAATCTTCCCCACAGGAAAAACTAAACCCTTCCACACACTTTTCCACAAATGATCATCTAGTGAATCCACAGTATGTGAGTGCATTATATAAGCATAATAAAAACAAAACAATACAAGAACAACACGTCAAATCACCAGAGATCAAATGGGAAAATAATTCACCGACTTCAGATATTTTCATATCAGAGGGTTCGGCTCGGTAGAAAATCTAATTGGACCTAAAAATCCTGCTGATCCCTCAATATTAATATTTAAAAAATCTTAAATTATTATTGTTTTACTATTTAATATTACATAATATAATAAAACGTGTAAAATATCACGTGTAATAAATACTACATTGATCAATGAATTTAAATACTAAGACGTAAAACAGTAAATAAAACAATTGAAACATATTAAAGGAACTATTTTTCTACTATGCGTACATTAACATTACCAACCAGTAAAAATTACAACGTATCAGTAAAAATACAACAAACCAATGATACTCAAAATCCACAAAACTTGAACATGAAAATTCATAACTTCCTCACTTAAATGGGCATTGTAATAATTGTCCCTCATTGGAGAACATTGATCATTTAACTTTTCTAGGTGTAAAAATTGATCAATATTTAAAATGGACCGAGTACACTAACTATTTAAATAATAAAATTTTATAAAATAAAGTTATTTTTTCCAAATCACCATCAGTGTCCTCGTTAAAAATACTCTAATCCATATGACTGACATGGATCTTTGCTAATCACTGTTAGAGTTAGAATGCGGTGTTATCGGATGAAGCTATACAAATGAAAATCTTCTAAAACCACTCATTCAAACCCAAAAACCCATATTTTTTTCTGAAAGTTCCTGTCGGAACTAGCACCGACGATATCTTCAATAATATAAACTTCATGTCAATTAAGACAACAACTGTATTCTAAAACATTGCTCCTTTACATTCAAAAATATAAAACATAATAAAAAATAAATAAAAAAACACTAGATCTCAGGGTCAAAAACATTTCCAACAAACAACTACAAAAATACAATATTTGGGGAAAAAAGCTTTCCATGCTATAGTACTAAACTCAAAAACAAAATCGCACTCTCATTCAAAACTAACAATATTAAAACATTTGAATCTCAAATTTAAAAAAAATGGATACAAAATATAGGGAGAACAGAAATAGAAAATATGTTAAAACCAAATACAGACTGTAACTAAAACCACTCAACTGCATTAAAAAAACTCAATGAAATATATTTAAAATTATTTAATAAACATTAGGCTGTTGAAATGTGGCTTCACCGGAGAATACTCAAAGTCCCATAGACCGACATGATCACCAACACAGAAATTCTCAGGCGGGCTAGAGCAGAGAGAGAACTGCTTAGATTAATAAAAATCAGGAAAATTTCATATCTGGGTCATGTACTTCGAGGGGAGAAGTATCACTTGCTCCAGTTAATATTGAAAGGCAAGATAGAGGGTCGCAGAGGGCCTGGTAGGAGACAAATGTCTTGGATGCGATATATACGAGAGTGGACCGGCATTAGAAGTGTGGAGGAGCTATTCCGGGCAGCGCAAGACAAAGAGATATTTTCTAGAGTGATCGCCAACGTCGGGGGGACCTGATACGGCACATAAAGAAGAAGAAAACTACATGACATAATTACTTCATATTATCCATACTATCTACAAAGTTTTAATAATATGTAAATGAAATTTTAACACGGGAGATCCCAGAGAGGATATCAAAATCTCTTTTTTTTACGAAAAATGAAGATAATAAAAGATTTACTATTATGATTATTATTTTACAAATATTTTTTCTGCTTTCCATTTTTTTTAATTCAGTATACCTACATATTACGAACAGTTTTGTTTTGCCGAAACCTTTTCCTTCTCAGAACGCCCACAGATAACTTTTACCCAAACCCTTTACTTCTCAGAACGCCTACAGATAACTTTTACCCAAAGATTTTCCTTAAAAAACGACTACAGATAACTTTTACACAAACTTTTACCTAAAAAACGCTAACAGATAACTTTTAACCAAACTTTTTCCTTTACGAAACACCTACAGATAACTTTTAACCAAGCTTTTTCCTTTACGAAACACCTACAGATAACTTTTTTACGAAAAAGATATATTTTTTTTTTCTAGACAATTAAGATTGCTGTCGGACACAAAAATATTTTTTTTATAAAAAACTTAAATGATGCCTTAACATTACTCCGCAAAACGCGATTTATCGGAATCGTGGTACCCATTTAACCACTTAGATGCAGATCGTCCAGCCGAGGCTTTTTTATCTGTACATTTTCAATAAATTTTATACAATGTTACGAAGGCCACATCAAATCATAAAACTTAGAATTCAACAAAGAAGTCGCGGCACTTCATAAATAAGTGAATACTTAAAAAAATCATGTATGCAATAAGCCAAAGAAAGGCAGAATATTAAGTTTTTTGTGTATCTAAAAAACCGGTAGGATCGCTTTAACAGTGGTAGGTATATCATTTATTAATTAAAATATTTTCACTTTTTAAAGATGACGCCATCTTTTATTTATAATATATTCTAAACATCTGTTACTACTCGACTATACGTTGAGGTAGGTTAATCATATCTTTTCTTAGAAACCGACTTTTATCAAAGTCAATAATCGTTATTGAAGCATACAATAAGAAACGTGCGTCAACAGATGCTTCAACTTATTCAAAGATTAGTTCATTCAATTGGAATGTGGATGTTATAGTATAACTTATATTATATTATTAAAAAAAACTAATATCTAGTTTCTATATATTATTTATGTAGTTTCAATGTTTCAAGGAATCTTTATAATAGCTGTGCACGTGATATTAATTTGTTTATCACGTTTCCGATAAATATAATAACATTATATATGAAATATTACTTTAATGGATAACAAAATAAAATACTCCCTTTTTTCTTCGAGTAAGGTTAGAAAATTTAATTATTATTATTAATTGAAAATCCACTTAGCTGTATTTTAAAGGAATAATACTTTAAAAACAATAAATTAACAATATAACACATTTAAATAAAGTAATAACAGCCACATCATTATTAAACAATAGATTTAAAAATTCCTCCACAAAATATGAAATCTATTGTCCCAATTATTTTATCAGTAAATCGGTTTAACCGGTAATAAATCATTTTAAATTGGGAGGGGGTAAAATAAAATCGTTAAAATAAGTCGTCTAAACGTGGTTAAAACCACAGTTTGAAAATGGCCTTGAATGCCGAAACAGCTGTAACAATAACAAAAACCAAAAAGTTATTGCAGAACTAAATAATTAAATTATTGAATTTGATTTTAATTTTATTTTAAAAAAATAAATGCAGTTCCACGAATTCAACACAAAACCAATAAATAAAAATTAAAAAAAACGGTTTAAAAAATCATTAATTTTTTCTCAAACTCTTACTAAATTGGTGACGTTAAACTATTGCCAATCCAGTTTTTCCATTAATTTACTCTCTATAATTCAATTAACCTGACTTTCACGGTACATATGGTAAGGTAGGTACCTAATATATATAATGTTATTATTTTTTTAATCTTTAGGTTTAATATAAGCTTATGAGGTGTGAGGATTAAGAGACATTCTCTGAATTCCAATACTTGACAGAATGGATGTCTGCTTTTTTTTTCTTGTTTATGTATTTCAGATCTCGGGGAGGTTTTTTTTTTTTTTTTTTTTTTTTTTATATTTACTCCACACAGGAGGCCCTGAAGAAAATAATTTCCCTCAGGGCCTATGTCATCTTTGGGGATGCTGTGTGGAGGGTCTTTTTGTGGAGAGGAAGGAGTGAACATGGGTCTTGAAGAGTCCCATGTTGTAGGAGGGAGGAAACACAGAGGCCGGCAGTTCGTTCCACAGCCGAGCTGTTGAACTTAAGAACGAATCGTAGAAGCGACCCGTTCTCATGTGACAAGTGTCAACTGTGTACAAATGTTGGGCGCGCGTTTGGCGTGTATCCCGACTACGCACCGGTGCCGAAGGGATCAATGACGCTAGTTCTTCAGAGCATCTTCCATTGTAATACCGATAGAACAAGGACAGCATACCTACCTGACGCCTGTGCTCTAAAGATTGCAGTCCGTTTGTTAAGATTGGGGAATCTATCAAACGGACCGCCCGTTTCTGCACAGAGTCAAGGGTTTTTTTCAGGTATTTTGGGGCTCCAGACCAGAGATGGCTGCCAAATTCGACAGTAGGGCGCACTTGCGATTTGTACAGGGTGAGCAGTTGTGTACTATTAAAGTATCTGCGGGCCCTGTACAGTACGCCCAGCTTCTGAGAGGCCAACTTTACTCTAGCTTCGATGGAGCCCCCGTACCTGAGCTGGTCACTTATAGTTACACCAAGCATATCAATAGAAGGCCTGTTCGGAAGATTGCTTCCGTTGAAGGAGACTAGATTATCATTTGGATCCCTTTTAGACGTAATCAGACAGGATTGGGTCTTTGAAACATTAAATTTGACGAGATTATTTTTACCCCAGGAGGAAATACTCTCGAGATAACCGTCCATTCTCTGCTTCAAAGCCCTCCGAGCCGTTGGAGTTTGTGTGCCCTTTGGGGGCTTGTCAAACAAAAAGCTATCATGAACTGTACTGTCATCCGCGTAACAATGAATCGGTGCACATGTCAAAAGGTCATTGATGTGCAACAAAAACAAAGTTGGAGACAGAACCGATCCCTGTGGGACGCCAGCATTTATGGAGTGCGAGGAAGAGGTGAAACCGTCAGCAACCACCTGAATCGACCTATCCCTTAAAAAGTCAGCAATCCACGTACACAGGGATGCGGGAAGTCCGTAAGAATGCAATTTGTTGACAAGTCCTCGGTGCCAGACCCGGTCAAAGGCCTTGGATATGTCTAGTGCGACCGTTTGGGTCTCACCGTGACGTTCCAGGCACCGCCCCCAAACATGCGTCACATACGCGAGAAGATCACCGCACGAGCGGTTCCGCCGGAATCCGTATTGACGGTCGTTGATAATTTTGTTCTTCTCGAGGTATGTGAGCAGTTTGTCGTTGATCACACGTTCCATCACTTTGGACAGAACTGATGTGATCGCTATGGGGCGGTAGTTGGCCGGGTTGGAGCGGTCACCTTTCTTGGGAATAGGGTGAATTACCGCTTTTTTCCAACCAGAGGGCACAGTGCCACACTTCAGGGACATTTTGAAGAGCTTTGTCAAAACTAGAACTATTTCCGCAGCACACCTCTGCAATACCAGGGCAGGTATTCCATCAGGTCCACTAGCTTTATTAACATCGAGCCCCCGTATGACGTGGAGTACATCCCGATGCCGGATCCTCAGCTTTTTCATATAGAAGCCGCAGTGAGGAACCGACGGCGGAACAGCACCCCCGTCGTCGAGGGTCGAGTTTTCCGCAAACATTTTCCCTAAAAGGTTTGCCTTTTCGGTGGCGGTGTTTGCTAGTGAGCCGTCAGGTCTGGTAAGAGGTGGCAAACTGGGTTTGCAAAAATTTCGACCTATTGAGCCCGCAAGCGACCAGAATGCTCTGCTGCCATGCGGGCAGGCAGCCAGCTTTTTGCTGATCTGCAGGTCGTGTTCGAATTTTGACCTATTGATGATTCTCTTGCATTCCTTTGCCGATTTGTTGTATGCTGATCTGCTTTCGGGCGTTCGAGATGTGTTGTAGGCTCGGTAAGCCGCGTTTTTTCGTCGAACTGCTTCGGAGCATTGTCGACTGAACCACGGCTTTGAGCCCACACCAGTTTCTTTAGTAGTCGATTGTATGAAGCCATCCATCGCCGAATTGATGACTTCACCAATCTCCTGGGCACATCTTGAAGGGTCCGAAGTCCGAAAACAAACAGCTGACCACAGAAAAGCATTGAAATGGGCCCGCATACCGAACCAATCTGCTGACCTATAGTGCCACACTTTTCTCCTCAGCCTCTCATTGGTTGGTCTGAGGCTAACGGGGATTGATGTCGTCACTAGGCAGTGGTCAGATGATCCCAGAGGCGCTGTGACGTCAATCTTATAACCGTGTGGCACAGTAGTTAAGAATAGGTCTAACAGATTGGAGCGGTGAGTCTGGACATCAGGAACCCTTGTAGGCTCCTGAACCAATTGCTCTAATCCGTAGCAAATGGCAAAGGATTCCGCCTGTCGGCCAGCCGAGTCCGTTGGGCCTGAGAACTTCAACCATGGTTCGTTATGAACGTTGAAGTCCCCCAGAACAACAAACTCGGCCGAAGGGTAGCGGGGCAAAAGATCATCAATAGTATCGCTCAAATGTTTGAAGAGCTCGGAAGTGTCTGATTCGCTATGGTTCGGTGAGCGGTATAGACATGCGTAGAATCTTGCCGTACTGGCAAGATTGACGCGCACCCACATTACGTCGAATCTGGAGTTTTACAGACTCAATAGTCGCACACAGTTGACGTCAGCTCGACTATAGAGGCAGATTCAAAATGTTCAAGATGTTCAAAATTGGTTATTTATAAAGGGAAGGAACTTTTTCAAGGAATGCCTGCCATCATTAAATTAAGCTCATTTTCTTTATTAGTCATTTTTGTTTTTCATTCAATTCTGTAAAGAAAAAAAAGTTTAATAATTAATTAATTAATCTTTATTTTCATTATTTCAACAAGTTCATTTTCATAATTTCTACTTTATTTTCATTATTTTAACAAGTAAAGTAACCTATTTATTTGCTGATTGTGTTCATTTTATCTCATTAATATCAACAGTTTAAAATACGGTTGATGTACACTTGAGCAATCTACTGAACTGGGAACCAGTAAAAGTGTCACCTATTATACACATACATTGCATGTAAGAAAAAAAATACTTAGATTAACAAGTTATCAAATATTACATTTATATAATTATATAAACCTATGTATATAAATTTCGACTACCATAATACGGGCGTGTGTCTAGTGTGTTAGTCGAAAAGCATGTAAAAACTGTACACATTAATATTTCATGAATAAAGGAAAAAAAAAAAAAAAAAAAAAAAAAAAAAAAAAAAAAAAAAAAAAAAAAAAAAAACTCCTCCTTTCAGTCGGAATTTGCTTGCGAGGGTAAAGCCCGGGCAGCCCAGATAGGAGGAGTCTGGCGGCTCGGCTATCTGAGTTTCGGATAGGAAAAGAAGGTTGGGACGTTGGGACAAAAGATGGTGATGGACGGAATTTAAATTTGTGTGCAGGCCGCGAATGTTGGCAAAATTTATCAACAGTTTTGGCCCGCACTGGGGACGCCTGCTACTCGCCGCTGTAAAGATGTTAAGTTTGTTTTTATGTATATTCAAGATTTTAATTTTTTTTTTTTTTTTTTTTTTTGTTTTTAAGGGTATGAATTGAAAGGAAGGTCTGGAATGGAAAGGTATGAGGGGTGGGTAGGAATATGGGGTTCAGGCTGTCCAGGAGTGATGAGCGTTTGGTTCCAGCCCACCCACTGCGGTGCTAGGCGATAGGCTGGGAGAGTCCGGCTGGAGAGGGCATCCAATGCGCCCCAAACGCTGCTGCTGGGTCCCCTCCGGTCACGAACCGGCACAACAGCAGTGGCGGGGTTTTTTCACTCGCTGATGGGGCAGCCCACCCTTAGTCGTGAGCCTGAGGGTCGGGCCCCTGTACTATCGAGCGGCCCGGACAGCGGTAACCGGTTGTAAAGGGTCTCCCTCAACCAGCATCTCCCAACCGGCCCGCCACGCAGAAGGTGGGCCGACGCACCCGCCACCAAGACCTGGGCAAACCTTAACCCATGAACCCGGGCACCCCTGCTAAGTCACCAAACGTAGCGAACCACTTGGGGTGACCTGTGGCAGAGGTGTTGGTCATCCAATAAATGGTTCCCAGGGCGGCGGTACCCATTCCCGCCTACCAAATTGAGAAATTGCAGTTGAAAATTGAAATTTCAGGTTGGTGCAATCTCACAAGTTCCATGAAAACATAATATATAAAAGTGAAAGTGAAAATATTTTAAAATAATACATGACAAAAAAAAAATAAATACAAAAAAATAATAAAACAGCATAAAAGAAAATGATAACTTTTAGACATCTGTTACATTAGGAATTGACTAAATTTCTTGTAAACGGGACCCTGCCAGTGCTCCAGTGCTCAAGTCCAGTGCTGCCACCACAAGAGCGTTTTTCGCTCGTGGCTAGTAAATTGTGCAACGCCCCCTTCTTCGAACGTTTATATTGATTTTTTATCGAACCACCATCGAAATAAAGAAACTTCGAAAATGTAAATATTTTGAAGGTTCATCTGATGTTAGCCAATCATTTAATATTAGATTAAAAAAAAACTGAAAATAAAGTAAAGAACTTTAAGAAGAGACAAGAGTGCTCTGAGACTGAGACTGATATTGAGACTGTTAGAAATGGAACGTTTAGGTGTATATGAATGTATTTAATTGTGAATAGAAATATCGAGCATTTGAAAGCATCTTATCCCAATTGTAATATAAGACCAGTGTGGTAGACGAGTGGTACGATGCAAAGCGAAGCTATCCGGTGTAGTGTTTGCAGTATGGCACAGAAGCGCGGAGACAGAGTCGGCTAAGTGCGCTCCACACCCAAAGCGACTGGCACTCATATTCACTACTTCAGTCCATTTATTTGTGTTGGATAAACACAGCAAATAGAATAATAGCAATGGCGGTACGCAGCCTATAAATAATTTCAATTTTCTAAAGCGATTTCTTAATTTTAAGTGTTTAATAGACGTGTGTGTAAAAGCAAACATAAATAATAAATACTGCGGCGTCAAAAGCTTTTAAGGTCAGTTTGCTTTGGGTTCAGTTTGCGCGATGCACCGGGAGCACAGAAGCCAGAAGAGGTACAAATAAGTAGGATTCTACGTACTGATGTTTGTTAGGTGTATTAGCTTTGCCAATAACAGGCAACAGACAACCGGGAAGTAGCGTTCACCCGTCAACGGTAGACGCAAATAAAAGGTTGTTTTTGCTACCCGTGCTACTTGATCATTAGTATATTGTCTTTTAACAACTTTGTATTCTACACAACTGTTTGTGCCTACGTAATAACACACCGAAGAAGATAATATAACACCTTGGAAATATTATTATTATTGTTATTCGAGATTGGCAGGTTCATTTATTATTAAGATTTATTACTATTTCAACAGTTTTATTGCTTCGAACATGAAGAGATTATTTTAGGTAAGAACTACGCACAGTTATAAAGTAATAATACGAATATAACGATGATATTATACATTTCCTAACAAGGAGTGTGATCATTTGAACAAACTAATATATCATATAAATATTCAGGCAGTAACAGTTTGAAGATGGCTATAATAAGCTGAAACCGGTAACCGTCAAAAAATTAAATTGTTTCAACATATCTATTATCATAATGTAATTCCACCAGGAATTTTTGTAGCGGGTGCTATTCTGCTTTATTCACATAAAAAATGTATAAACAACCTTATTGAAATGGTCAAAAACGTTTAGTAATGCTAATAATTATATACAATTAAAAATAAGAAAATTTGCAGATCTCTCCAATAGGTAGATAGATAGGTATGTGACATGTAACACCCATCACAGACCAGTAAAATAAAATAAAGAGAGACATATAAACAGCTAGTGTAAAGTTTTAATAGCGAAATTTATAATAATATGTATTATTACAAATAGTAGGTACCTAGATACTTTTTATAAAAAAACAAAAAATGGTTGTATAAAAGTTGGTACCTGTTCAAAGATCTCATTGAGCAACGAATAACAATAATTTCTTAAGCATTCTCTTTATAGATGCCGGTCATCATTTGAGTCCGGTATTGAGATCTGAGGTCTGAGTGGGGCCCGCTTTATTACCTGTAATTCTATTATTTCAAAGTCGTTACACATTGTGTAGAATATTCACACCAGAGGTCAGGTCAGAGGACGCACCTCGATATATCGGCACGGAACAAAAACACGGAACCGAATCATACACGTTACTCAATCAATATTATTATTCGTGCATCATATTCGTACTAGGGCATAGTGGGGAGAGTTGGCGCGGGGTAAATCGCAAAAGCAAAAAGTGTCATCTACAAGTGCATGCTGTAATTTATTTAAAACAAAAAATTGATTTATCTTAGGCCTATAGCGTATTGACCGTAATATTTCTTAGAATTGGTGTATATTTCCGCTTGGCAATATAAATCAAATATATTTTATAGTTCTGAACACGTTAAAAAATAAAAAAATACGCTTTAAAATTTCATTATTAGAAATAAAAAAATAATTTAAAAAATTTGAAATAAAAAAAGTAAAAGGTTTAAAAATGGGTCACCTTAGGTTTTTTCGTCTAACTACTGAACTAAAATTACTGATAATAAAAAAATGAAATACATGGCACGACCAAGTGAATCAGATACTTGAGTTGGGCCATGTCAAGAGTCAGAATAATAGAAGATTATATATGAGACGATGTATGAATGTGAATGAGGCAAGGAGTGTGTTCAAGACCGAGTTGTTTGGCGGTCCTTCCTCTCTGCCTACCCCTGCGGGGAAACGGCGTGATGGTTAGTTAGTTGGTTAGTCAGTTAAAAAAACACATGTTTTAGTAGATAAATGTACCTACTATGAATATTACTGCCACCTCACTTTTTCGTCAATTTATAATTTTAAAAAATTCACAATTTTTTTTCTTCTCAAATTGTAGTCAAAACCTTGAGTTTCATAAAGGAATATATTTTAAATATTTTGTGGTTAACTTCTGGATTTGAATGTAAACCGTTTAGATCACATTTCTTATCATGTTAGTAAGGGAGAAACAGCGATTTCTATGAGACGATAACTATGAAATATTGGCAAAAGCGTACAAATTGATGAAAGGGTATAAACAGTTTGTTCCTAAAACCAAACAAATTAGCTCTAGGGATTAACAGCCTTTAAGCATAACCATTAACCATGCCATTTTCACAGCACTATATAAATAAAGGTAGGGTCTGAAACTATTTTACCTTCAAACATAGCGAAAAAATATGTTTTGCGTAACAAAATCACTAAATTATATATGTATTTCCATTTAATTAATTTTAAAATATTTAATAGAGATGCTCCCAATCTACCCCATTCCACATTAAGACTTGTATAGCCCCCACCACTAATCACTGGTAACTAGGAATTACGAAGTAGTAGAGTTCGCCAAACCAAAGAAAATTAATCTATTTTATTCATTAATTCAATCAGACAGACAGTTGTAGATCCAAAATTATTGACATCTCGATTTGCGCATCAATTATTTCTGCAGTTGTCTAGAACTTTTTCTCTTCTTTGTGCTTCTAAATTATCTTCTATTTTTACTAATCCAATTTTTCGAGCCCCCCGCTGCCTCCTGTAATTGCGATCGTTAATGTTCATTCATCGATACATATATTAATTAATTCACACATCGCATCACAAAAAGGGTTAAATAATTTTAATTGAGATCAGTAATTTCACTATTATAACCATTTGATCGGATCTTCAATAATTCATCATCAGGTTTCAATAGAAACGGGACCATGGTTTCTTTTTTTCTGTTCTAACCCATCATTTTACTTGCGTGCATTGCCGGTGTGTGTAGGTTACATACAAAAATTACAGATCCATAACAAACGCTTATTAAAAAAATTCAAATTAACAACATTTTTTTTATTTATTTTATAAATATTGATTAACTTCCACCGATTGGAAGCCCCTTAGGATGTAAGTTTACCAAAAAACATATTAAAGAAAACACAACTGGGAAACGAAAAATTTCCATTTTGAGTATTTAAAAACCTACTATTCTCTAAAATAACATCCTAATAAGTGTGTCTGTCATTATAAAGGGTGTTGTAGGTGAGTAACTAATCCCACACAAATCGCAAATAACTAAAATAATCCACTAAAACAGCAAACCCTCATTTGATATTATTTTAATTTAATGGTTCATCTCGAGGTTATGTGAATCAAGATCATGCATACTTAATACTGACTCCGAGAGGTGCCTTTGTGGTGTATACTGTGTATGAATGCATAACGCAACCCGCTATTACCGTAGAAAGGTTGACCGCCGCACAGAGCAACCCATAATTCCACAAAATGATATGATACTTAGACGTAAAATGAAATGTACGTGTTCACGACGTTCCGTTGTCATTTCCCATGACCACGGGGCGGCAGCGGACGTTCCCACGGGTCCCGACCATCACGGGGTGTTTTGGGAGCACAGGTGACTATTGACAAAATCGGGGTCTTCCCCACCCTGCAGATTAGCCGCACTGCTATTTCTGCACGCCAGCCATTATTACAGATCATCTTCTTCAGTGGCGTGCTGGGGACTTTTCAAAGTACCTCTGGCGCTCTGACTCTGGCGCGTAAGAGCAATCTGAGACAAATTATTATGAAAGTTTTTTAATACTTTGGAAATACAATGTAAGTAGCTGCAGTAAATTGGACAACAAATTTATTTTATTATCTCTGAAAGATAGGTGAAACACAGTATGGTTTAATAATGTTTATTATATTTGACTTTAACCCACGATCTCTAAGTTCAAAGCTGATTACTGAACACCAACATCATATACATACCCTTATAAATTATAAATTGATAACAAACCATTTTAGTTGATATCAAGTTTTTAGATTACACCGCTTTTTTAACACGGCGAAAACATGTCCTCAAATTTATAAATAGAATATTCAAACACACATGATAAGATATCCATACATACATGTATATATAAATGTGACTTTGAAGTCTTTAGTTTTTTAGGTTAAAAACCTCCTTTATAGTGAAAAATAAAACGTATGCAGCAAAATATTTAAAGAATAACTATCGCTTTAAGGTGTTTTGACATTAACCTATCCGATGGAATCAACGTCATAGCCGTGGGTTTTATATAATATTTTATTTCATTCATATGTAAATCTTTAGGGAGCTAACTTCACGTTAAATGCAGGGATAATAATGCAAAATAAAATGTGCAGATAATAATAGTACTACTGACTCCTGGTATATTATAAAGTGGATTAACTTCGTGATGTAGCTCTACACGATATTACAAGTAAAATAGAAATACCATTTTTCATACGATTGAAGGACGTTTTCGGTAAAAAATAAAAATCCAACTTTTTCGAAATTCCAACGTTTAATTTTTCAGGTAAAAAAGGTGAATATCTAGACTAAAAAATCAATGGAACATCATATACATACAACACACCTCTCGAAGTTAGTGCACTTTACCCCCGGACACCCGGTGTTGTTGTTTTGTCATTTGGTGTTGGACATCTTCAACACCAAATTTAATTTTATGAATTATCTCTGTAATAGTATATTAAGCAAATAATAAAAAAATAATTCTCCATGTCAATGTGAAAATTTTGCGTAATTTAAAGTTGATAATTATTTTTCATAATATTTTTCTAAAATTTTAACAGCAACGGGTCCTTTCTTAGACTGCCAGTGCGGGCATCCAGCAGTCAGCACGCCACTGACCCTGTCTTCTGCCACGAACTAACGGCACTGCGGTTAATGATGACATTCAGCGTGGTACAGAACTCGTCCTCTCGTCTCACGCATGACACCTCGCGCTGCAATGGGAGACGAGCGATGGTAGCTCGCCTACGGATAAGAGGCAGTCGCGCTCGTAGACGGCTCTCATTCAACTTATTTCATTATATTATTATTTTGCGAAGGCTGTATTGTATTTCGTTTGAAGTATTCATTGTTTTATTACGGTTGTTTGACACTATTATGCGGATTGATTTTGACTTGTAAAAATTATGTTGGTACCACCTACCTGTACAAATCTAGTTTGTTGGTGTATTCCTAACAAAAAAACTGCACACTTTTCTTTAAGTATGTATACAAATAATAAACATAATATATATGTCATTAATGATCGTATGAAGTTAGTTATTGCTAGTTGCAAATTTATGTTAACCAACCCAGATTTAAATGGGAACAAGATTTTCGGCAAACAAAATATTCTAAAAAAAAAACAAATTTTATTGATTATAAACTAAATTAACAGTTTTTAAACGAAAAATGATAAACAGAGAAGACGGGAAATCTACTGAATCTTTTTGTTTGATAGTCTTTTGTATTCTTGTTTATTGAGAATCTATTTTCTTCAACGATTAAATATTACAATTTGAGATTTTACTCGTTTAGTTATTCAATAGTAAAAATATTAATTGACTTTTAGTTGACACCAAGTAGGGAAACTATGAGTTAGACTTTGGGCATTGGGTTACTTTTGTAAACCTGTGTTATTTACCAGTACTTACCGTAAAATAAATAAAACAAGCTTTTAACATTCAAATAAACCAAATTCGTAGCAGGTTTTAGTCTAAGATAAACATATTTGTGAATGCCTACCATTTGTGATTATACTCTACTTCACTTGAGTTTCGAATCATCCAAAAAATACTTAAATCAGAAAATATTTCGTTTCAAGGCTCAATATTATTTCATCCTGTATTCTAACATAAGGCTTTTTTTAACAATATTGTCATCAATGAATCATAAAAATAAGTATTGCATGTTAAACAATCCAAGTTTTTTGTTATATGATATCGTTTATAACTCAAAAAAAACATTTATGTATCGCAGCGATGCATTATTTGAAGAGTTGCGGATTTTGGAGGTTAGATTAAGAGGAAATAAATTTTAAACACTCATCAATAACGTCATATTTACCAATCTATTGAACACTATCACGACACCCGACACTTACGGAGAAATCCAATTGTATCACTCACAACCAAAACATCCCTTGCTCAAAGACACTTGTCATTCTTAGGGTCAAAATTAGACAACTTCATATCGGATGCTTGGAAAAGGAAAAAACAGGTGTCATTTGTTAACTTACCATATCTTGGCTACATCAATTCGAAAGAAAGGAGAAAGAATTTTTACTTTTCAAAAAATAAATTCAAATACAAACATAAAACAAAAACAAAACAGTTACCCTTATGTTTTAATCCTTTATTAAATAAATTTACCTATTATTTTCATAAGTATGCCGAAGAAACGGCAGTTAATAATTTATTAATTATTTGTTATATTCTTTCTCTTCTCTCCCATTTTTTTGTTATTTTATTATCAAAACATGTAGGTATGTGGCACCATATAACCAAAACTAAAAAAAGGACTTCTTTCAAATATTCAAATATTCTTTCTCTTACGATATCTGTATGTAAACATTTTTTTATTTTTGATCTCTTGTTCTACCAAATATGTTTACGCGTTTAATATGCAATGCAACCAACTGTTGCCAATCTACATGTTTTAAACATTTATTATTAAAAATCTCTTATTTTATTATTTTTTTAAAGTTTGGTAATCAAACATCAACTCTTTAGGTATAAATCGATTTTTTTATTCTTTTTCTCCGTTTCTTTTCTTCTCTTTTTTTACCTTTAGTTGTACAAAATATGTATTTTGGTTAATTGAAATTTTGCCTATCTTTTTTATTTTTATTTTTTTTATTAAAAGTATACAATACAGAATATAGTATATTATATAAAGCATTGTACTCCCAGGAGTTAATAAACTCATTGCGGGAATTATACGCATTACATGAAACATATAGCTGTATGTATTAAATTGACATATATGATGGGAATATTTTATAATATTAATATTTTAATATCTTAAAACGGGATTTTCTCCTGGTTGGACCCACAAAAAAATATTAAAATTCTTATAATAACCTGTACTAAATAAAATAGACTTCACTAAAAAAATATATGTTTAATTTGAAATTATCAAACTAATTTTAATTTGAATGGAGTTCCACAAATTGCGTTACTAAACCAAAGCTGAAAATCAAAGAATAATAATATCATATGGCATCATTTTTACTAAGCAGGCGAGTACCTACCTAAATTCGTGTAGTTTATTTGAAACCGCCTCTGACATTGAGGAAGAAGTGATTGTATTTATTCATGCACTGATATTGCATAAACCAGTGAACGTTTAAAAATTATGAGATAGAATTTTCATTTCCTCGCATAAAATTATTTACAGTATAATTGTTATTATTGTTTAAGTACTTGTTTATATTATTATTATTGTATTACTGTAATAACTCTGTACTGTCTATATCTATGCCTACTTATCTATGTTATAAATTATCTTTATATTGGAACCCGTTCATGTCACTCTTACTTGTAATGGTGCGGTCTCATCTGATCTATTCTTGTATCTATTTCATAGAATCTATGGAATAGATCAGAAATAATAGTCTTTTCTATGGAATTGAAACCCAAAGTTGAATCAACTTCAACATTTGTTCTATATTGATTATAGAAAATCATAGAATAGATCAGATGAGATTCCCGAGTAAAACGATTGTCGACAGGAGTGGAAAATGATTAATATTGCATTATTATAATCGTGTTATACTCCTTCACCACAATACAACAAAAATTAGCTACAGTATGAAAAAACACGGATTTGAAAAATACCGGTCGAGGGGTAAGGCTCACGACTACCAAACTGGAGTTCAAATCCGGTGTGCGCAGGTAAATTTCACTAGATTAATTTGTGTCATTTCTCTATTTAGAAATTAGAAATAATATATAGTTTATTTGCGACATGTTCCAAAGTGGAAGATACTCTAAGTATCACCCTGATATAAGACCACCAATCAGAATTGAAAAATTGCTTGAAATGACTTTGGCCGTATTTGGTGACCAGACCTGAATAGCCTGGCACTTCCATACCTTCCTCTGCCCATCTCCTTCCTTTCCCCACTACTTTCAGCCTCACAACATACCCCAATAGGGTATGCCATAGTCTCACATAGTTTCCATATGTTTGGGACTCTTGTGTGGTTTGGGACTCTTGTGTGGTTTCACAAACAAAATACTAACCTGGAATGATTTGAGATTTTCACGTCCAAAAGTATTAGTCCTTGTTGTGCTACCTTCTCCTTTATTCAACGCTTCGGACAAGATTACAGTGAAATAAAGAAGGAGGTAGCGCAACACGGCATAATATCCCATAAATGAATCACTATAAATACCAAACTGTCTCAAAAAAACGGTAATACAAAAAGATGCACATTTTTGAAAAAGAAAATTTACTGACGTCAATTTCTTCACACTTTGTACCTACCTATTGTCATATAAAGATAACGATTAGATATAATATAAATGTTTATTAAGATTTATGATACGTAAACATTTAATTTTATTATCTGTGGAAATGAATATTTCGATTCGAAACATTATTACACCAGCAATTAAAAGTAGAAAAAAAGCAGCCTTGGGTTACGAAGAATTAATATGTGTAATAAAATGCCTTCAATTACTCGTATAAAAAGTGAATTTCTTAAACTGTAGATTAATGTTTGTGTTGGATGTCTATTATATCTAAGAAGTATTCGTAGGAGTTTCATTTTTTCTCACCTTTGACTTACGTCTGACTTCTGACATGCGAATATTTATACGTTTATTTATTGTTAGTCTGAAACGTGAAATCAATACCGCCTTTATCGCTTTAGCTCATCAACTTTACACACATATTTTCCCACTGACCCAGTTTGGAATGGTTTGTTTGATGATAAAAAATATCTTTTGATACTTACGCGAAGGTTAATTTTATTGTGAAAATTCAATTCTTCCGATGGCAGGATCGAAGGAGGACCTTGCATCATTAGTAATTTTTAATCATAGTGCTACAAATAGAGGGGCTACTCAGTGTTAATATCTCGTATAAATTTGTTCCACTATTAGAAGAGATAACCGTTGCGCTTAGACCGGTTTCGGTAGTTTTAGTTAGATCGTTGGGAGAATTGGAGGTCAGTTGGAGGTAAAAAACGTTGATCCTATTTATTTCGCATCATGTCTCTAAATAAAATAAATCAATGTTATTAATATGATTTTCGCAGTCATGTGTAAAAAACTCTTCTTTATCCGATTACTTTAAACAGATTATTGTTGCAATTTCAGTTATATGTGTGTACCTACGTAATTGTATAAATGTTATGGCTGGTGTGTAGCCGAATGGTCCAAAGAGTTGGGTTCAATCCTCTGCTAGTAAGATCTATCATTGCACAAGCAATATTTTATATTTACGATTTAATATTTTATATTTTAAATGAAAGTAGGGAGAATTCAAATGTTCAATCATGGGAATGATTATCCTTCGTTTAGGCTGTACCTTATTTGAATTTGTTGTGTCACCATACTTAAAAATTTAATTTTTATTTTATTTTTTAACTGGATTACCAATAATTTAAAAAGATTTTTGGTAAATCAGCAATATCGTTTTCCTCCGTGCGTTAGTAATTGTGAAAAAAACTACAATATACCAACTAGAACTACTCGATCAAAAATGAATTGAATTACAAAAACAACTGAGTTATTTAGATACTCACTTGTAGGTACCTAAATTACATGCAGTTGGTCATAATTGGGCAAAAATTGTAGATGTATTTTGTTCTGTGTTTTTTTTGCAAATTTTTTTGTCATTATCTTTAAATTTTTCTTTATTGTATTAATTTTTGAGTGTTTACTTTGATACAAAAAGCTTCTAATTTTTTTAAAGAAAAGCCCACTAGGGCGTGTAATAAATAAAAATTATACTGGATTGAAACTGTAACAGTCAACATAATTAAATAATAGATTGATTATTTCTTCCAAAAAGAAAATTTTAACAGTTTGAAAATAATCCATACGATGTCCATACGATGTCCATACGATTTCCATACGATGTCCATACGATGTCCATACGTATAGGTGATTCAATCTAATATTGTATTTGTATGCCTTTCTTGAAAGAATTTTTCAAATGGACATAATATTTATATATATTCACATTGCATATGCACGAACGGAAAGATTAATTTGTCTTAATATTTTAAAGCATAACTTGCGAAAAGTGCATTGTCATAAAACTTATAAATTAATGTCATCTATGAACGCGTAGATTATAACGAATGTTATGTTTACCATTAATGGCAATTTAACATTTGTTGTGTGGTACGATATTAATTTTTAGAAGGTTTAGTAATAGAAGTTCTGTATAATTGACAGTTTCTCTCACTAGGGTAGTAGTCCAGTCAAGTTAAACATGAAAAGGGGGTTGTGCTTGCAAAAGGTCCAGTCATTCTGAATTTTTTATATGTTGTTAGGACCTAAACCAGTATTAAAAAAAAAATTTTGCAACTTCGAAAGTGCTGTGCGAGCGGCAGTGGACCTAAAAAACCAGGAAATTTTCGGATTTTTTTCAGTTTTTGCTCAATATCTCAGTAAAGGAAGGGTCTTACCGGTGTAGTTGGTAAAAATACTTTTAAAGTAGACTAAATTTTCTATAATTTGAGACCAAAACAAGCTATATAAAGCCATTGGTTTTCAAGATACAGTTCTTCAAAAATAGGCAATTTTTTCCAAAAAGTGAAATTTTTTCGTAATGTACTCTTATTTTGTAAAATAATTTCTAAAATACGCATCTCACGTCAAATATTGTATGATATAAAGTTGTTGTAAATTTAATAAGCTTTTATTTGAGACTAGAATGATATCTGTAGACTTAACGGTTCTCTCAAAAATGGCAGATAACCAAAAACAGTCATAAGTAGGTTTTGGGTGAAATGCAAAAAAACTGTTCTCGCGTCTTTTTATGGTTTTATTTATCAAACAGTTAACAGATTTTTGATGAAAAAAAGAAAAGATATTACATCTATCGGGAATTACGTCATCTTCAAACATTGTTTTATATACCTACATACCAAAATGCTTGTAAAAACATCATGGTACCTACTATAAGGACAAATTACATGTACACAAAAAATAAAACTAATATATATCATGTAGGTATTGTGTCTTGGTTGTCAAATCATGTCTTTCTTTTTATCTTAGCTGGGAGAGGCGCCCAGTCTGTAGTCGGGTCATCTTCATCGTCCGAGCATTTCAGCTCCACATCCGGGACGTTAATGCAAAATTTGCCACCGCATGACTGACAGAGGACTGAGCAGTGGAGCCCAGCCTTTCTACACGAGCAGCTCCCAGAGCATCCTTTATTGCATTTACACGAAATTTTTCGCAAAAGGGCAGGAGGTGCGGGATCCATCGTGGTGGGGATGGGGGTGAGTCCTTGCGAAGACAGCTTTCACCCCCATTCAGTGGGATTCAAGTTGACTCCCCGCCACTTCTGCACTTGGAGGTAGCACCTTGCTGCATGGTGGCCTGCAGCATCTTCCGTCGGTGGCAAACGGGCGAGGTTTATGTTTGTTGAAGTGACAAACGTCTTATACCTCAGGAAATCCAAAGTATCCCTCGCGATGTCACCCCCATATAGAGCCACGAAGCACTTGATGCCTGATTCACTCACGGTTTGTGGGGTAGAGTCTGGCCGAAGGAAGACCTCCACTTGCTCAGCAAGTGGTTCAATCTTCCTCAGAAGTGTGCTGATTTTGGTCTTTCCTTGGCCAAACGGTGCTGAGGTGGTATCGCACCCGGCAAACACGTGGGTAAATAGTACCGTTCCTGGTAATTGTCGGGAGTCCTGGTTATTGTAGGAGGTCGTACAGTAGTGACAGCAACCAACTTCACCCTTCGTGCTCTTCTGAAGATAGACGTTTGTCTCTTCAGCGCCTAAACCATTGAGAAGAACGAGCAGGTCGACATCTTCTCCCACTATGACGACCCGATCGGCATCTGCTCTTTTTGATAACGCCATCATGACGATCTCTCGATCAGCATCTTCTTCGGCAACAGCCACTTCTACTCCCTCCTTCTGAAAGGCGTCACAGAGAAGAGTTATAAGGCGTCTCTTATTGTTTTCATTCCCCAAATATGCTCTTGAGCAATTTGAATTACTGTGGATTCATCGAAAGTCAATTCGTCTTGGTGTTTTTTTTTGGTAGCATCTTCGGGGTAGCCGTCAAAAACGATGGAGACGTTCTTCCCAAAGTGGTTTCGGACGTAGGTGATATAACGCGCCAAAAGTACTCGAACCGTGCTTTTCCTCTGCCACACGACCTTGTGCAAGAGGTAGACAACATCCAAAATGACTTGAGTGCTGGCATCTATCGGCGTGTGGCTGGAAAGAGGAGTGAAGGCAGAGTAAAGAGTAGATTTTGTGCCCTTGCGCATCCTTTGTTCATTGAACAGAGACATCGGGAACGGGGCCAACTCATACTTGAAGTCATCCTGTAAATACTGTTCAGATTTCTTTGCAATACACACTCGCTGAAAAATTGTGATCGGATCCACAGCCACTCTTCTGTTTTTGTCCGGCAGTTTAACGGTTGAGGTGATTGATGCCAGTGTGGTAACTTTATTTTTCCGTTTTATTACTACCTTGTCGTACATTTTCCCCACAATTTTCATTACTCCTTCCGTTCCAACTCTCTGGGCTGTGTGGCAATTAATTTCAGGACCTGCCAGTAAACCACCACTGATAGAAATTAAACTGTCAGTTTTGGGAAATGGAGGGTGGAGAGCAAACCAGTTTTTTAGTTTTTCCACATCACTATTATCTCGGATGATTCGAGAAGGTCTCATGTCTACATGCTGCTCTCCAGTATGACATGATAAGCTGCAAAAACTTTCCAGTTCTTCACAAATGTTCAACATAAACACCATTCCTGTTGTTCACCTTGCCAGAACACTTTCGGAGATTCCTCTTCTTTGGGTCAACCCACCGTAGGTTTTCATGGATCGCATCAGCTTCTGCTCAATTGTTAGGTCTGACCACAACCCAGACCAAAACTTGTCAGACCGGCAAATGGTGAAGGATCCTTTTGTGAACATGTCGTATTCGCTTTTATCCATCCGATCTTGTAGAGCCATCATATCCTGCAGGTAGAGGTGCGCGCTCTCAGCATACAAAAAATGTCCAGCTGCGTGGAAAAAAGGGAGCATCTTGTGGACAGTGTACAAATGAAGGTTCCAATCACCAGCACGCTCTGCCTGGATGAATAGTTTTATCAAAGTGTTCAAACGAAAGTATTGCACAACTGTGATGTTGGACCATTCGCTTTAATTTTCTCCAAGGCACTTTTAAATTTTGCCTTTAGTATTTGGTAGGTATCAATTTCTTCTGCTGATATAGTGAGAGACCTTTCAGTGTCTCGCAGCAATTTTTGAGTCTCGTCTCGCTCCTCAGAAGTTACGTCAACCTCATAAAAAACAATGCTGGCCAGTGTGAGGTTTTCCAAAATGTGGGCTCGAACAGCTCGTGAATATGCGTGCCCATTCATATGGGTATAGGTACTAATGGGTACTTGAAATTTGAAATATTCGTAATTATATTATAACCCTAGGATAAACCCACGATGATTAATGGATTTACTTCACAGCACAATAAAACCATAAAAAGACGCGAGAACAGTTTTTTTGCATTTCACCCAAAACCTACTTATGACTGTTTTTGGTTATCTGCCATTTTTGAGAGAACCGTTAAGTCTACAGATATCATTCTAGTCTCAAATAAAAGCTTATTAAATTTACAACAACTTTATATCATACAATATTTGACTTGAGATGCGTATTTTAGAAATTATTTTACAAAATAAGAGACCATTTCGAAAAAATTTCACTTTTTGGAAAAAATTGCCTATTTTTGAAGAACTGTATCTTGAAAACCAATGGCTTTATATAGCTTGTTTTGGTCTCAAATTATAGAAAATTTAGTCTACTTTAAAAGTATTTTTACCAACTATACCGGTAAGACCCTTCCTTTACTGAGATATTGAGCAAAAACTGAAAAAAATCCGAAAATTTCCTGGTTTTTTAGGTCCACTGCCGCTCGCACAGCACTTTCGAAGTTGCAAAATTTTTTTTTTAATACTGATTTAGGTCCTAACAACATATAAAAAATTCAGAATGACTGGACCTTTTGCAAGCACGGATGTACATCTTGACTGGACTATAGGGATTCCTGTTCGTAAGAGGACTGTAGGTTGTTGTATTTGCGTTATCATTAGATACGTTGTCTTCATAACTTTCAATTTTCTCATTTTCATGTTAACTTAGCCCTATTTCACGAAGTCTTTTAAAATTGTTTATCTCTATAGTATTTTTGTAATAATTTTGGATTCATGATTTTTATAATTTCCTCATCTTCATATTTTTAGTACTTCAATATCTTCATAGGTATTAATTACCTCGAAGCTAAATGTGAAATCACTATTTTTAATTAATCTTTACTAATATGAATATTGATAATAATTTAGGTATCACAAATCGGTTAACATTATAAAAACTTTTTTTAAATTAAATTGAATTCTTTCTATCGTTTTCTTTGGGTACAATTCAAATTAAATTGTTAATGACTTTGGAAAAAGAATATTTATTACTGCTAAAATTATGATTTTTTCACTATAAATTTATGAACCCGTACATGAAAAACAACTTTTGAAAAGTGCAATTTTATGTGAAATAATATCTGCGATAGTTTCCCTTGATTTTCTTTTTTCTTTCTTGTAAAAATATTCACAAAAAAAAAATAAAAACCACTTTTACGCTAAAAGCGACTGTTTCTAGACTCGCGATTTTTACGCCTACTACCTATATTCCTGGTTACATAAGCTACACCTACAATATACACATTTTTGGCTTGTTTACGTATAAACCTCTTAAGAGTATTAAATACAAAACATTATTGTTGAAGACAATATTAGTGAATCCTAAACGAAAATTAAAAATCAGAAAAAGATACGGTCACATCTAGGACTTGAACTCAGGACTTGCCTTTTCTGGGAACCGCTCTACAAACTGAGCAATACTTAACATTATTGAATAAAATATTAGTGATTCTTACACAAGACCCTTGCCTTGCCGGGGCACCGCTCTACCAACTGAGCTAATGGAACTCTTGTATCTTTTTCAGATTTTTTTTTGTTTCAAATTTTCGTTTAGGAAACGTTAATATTTTCTTTAATGATTAAATATTACAATTTGAGGTTTTATTCCTTACGTTATTAAAAAAAATCATTTAACCTATTCAGTTATGCAATTATTTATTCTTGAGAAGTTGCCAAGAAGTGCAAGTTTTCACCAATATAAATGATTGGTGTTCCATTCTTCTTCTATATCCCATTCTTCTTAACCCAATTCTCACACATTTGCTTCTCTGGGGACATTCTTAATTTCGTGCTTTACCTTCAAAGTTAGTAAGGAAGCTTCCCATTAAAATGTTCATTTCCGAGAATATGTATAGCAAGTCTCGTCTGACCCATCGCACAGTGGTAAAAGAGCGTGTAGCAGGACTGCGCCCTGGGCATACGGAGCCCGGTTCAATTCCCACGCGGTATGCGCTACCGACACGCTAAACCATAGACATCTATCGACAAGTGTGATAAGCGTGATGTTCCCCCAAGAGAAATAATCCAGTGTGCATTTTCAAACTGTATCTAATTGTGAGAACGCATGAACTGAAGATGGTGCGAATTCTTCTCCCCATCTTGAAAGATCTTGGCACAGGTTGAAATGTTTAGTTTAAGGCGAAGCTTAATGTCAAATCACTATTTTGATTAATCTCTATAACGAATTGGTGTACATTATGAATACCAAAAAATATGCTTTATATAAATTGAAATTTTTCTTATCGTTTTGCTTAAGTAGAATACAAATAAAAAATATAAATGTTAAATACAAAAAAATATATATTTAAATAGAAATGTATGAACGCGTAAAGGAAACAACTTTTAAAAAATACAGTATTATAACTAAGATTATCTGTGACAGTTTCAGTTGATTAACTTTTTTGCTTTTCTTATAAAATTATTAACAAAATAAATAAAAACCAGTTTTGCGCTTAAAATCGAACGTTTCTAGACTCCGTTTGTCAAGCGATTTTAATGTCTATTACCTACAATATAAGGTTTACCAAGAATATACACATTTTTGGCTTGTAGCTTCCTCTTAATCGGTATGCAGTGTGTTCTTTCGTATGCAAAGGCTTAATATTTGAAATATTTCAGTATAAACTGTGAATTTACAAATACATTATATGTACAAGCCAAAAATAAGTCTATTCTTAGGGGTCTTGTATATTATCACCATCTATTGGTTGAACCAAAATTCCGCTTGCCAAGCAATTTTTGTGCCTATTATCTATAATATTTTATAAATAATAGGCACAAAAATCGCTTGGCAAGCGGAATTTCGGATTGATCGGTTTAAGCGCTTGGTGAATAATTTTATAATGAAAAAAGTTAATAAAGGGTTTAGTTTTTTTCTTAAAAGCACTCATAATTTTCTAAACTATTTAATGGCATATTTTTGTACTTTTTCATATTTTTATGTAATACGCTTATATTATTACGTAAATAACAAACGTATTTTTAAAAATTATTTGATGGTTGAGCATAATATTTTTAAATCAAATAAACACATCACAATTCATGTAATACAATTTAATATATCCCAAAGAAAAAGCTCGGATTAAGCAAAACCGGTCGATTTACAAAGTAATAAAATTTCGTGGTTAAAAAATGTTTTTTTTATTCAAAAAAATGTATTTTAATTTAACTCGTGCTCAACTGCGGGAAAACCTTCAATTTATACGGAGAATTTCTTGGCATTCATAATGTAAACCGATTAGTATAGATTATTTATTATAATTAATTTCACTACACTGTATTATTATGTTTTTGGAGATCTTTAATTGAAAAATTAGCATTGGAGACGTATATGGTATATCCTATGTTTGAATGTACTATTAAAACTAGACTAATCAAGCTGATTGCACTAATGAAACTAGACTAAACAGGCTAATGGTACTAATGAAAGTAAACTAATTAGTCTAATCGTACTAATCAAAAAAGAGTAATCAGGCTTATCGTACTAATGAAACTAGTCTTATCAAGCTAATCGTATTAATGAAACTAGACTAATCAGGCTAATCGTACTAATGAAACTTGACTTATCAGGCTAATCGTACTAATGAAATAATACTAATAATAAGGCTAATCGTACTAATGAAACTAGACTTATCATGCTAATCGTGCTCATGGATTTTCTACTAAATTTATAAGATATTATTTAATTTAATTAAATCGATTTAATTCTGACCAGCATAATGGTAATTTAAAAAATCGTATCCCCTGCGGCAAGATTTAATTTTTGATTTAGTTTGATTTAGATTTAGATTTTTGATTTAGTTTTTCATGAATGAGTGGAACTTATTGAGGAATATGAATGTAGACTAAATGCTGTAAAAATACGTACCCGAGGTGTAAGTACGGTGAAACCACGTACGCTCGAATTTCGGTGTAAGCATCATGAACAACATTACGAAATGTACACGTACTTGGTTTGGGGTCGTAGTAACGGAGATGAGCGGAGAAAAGATACAACGGAAAACATTTGATGGATCAATTCTATTAAATGTTTTAAATTAATTAACTATTTGTTTCAATTTTTGTTACTTTATAATGACTGATAAATTTTCAAATTTGAAACTAAATAACTTTTCTATGACATCAAAATTTAACGTCACATTTATTGCACATGTTTAAAATATCTAAATATATTTGTTAAAGAAAATTTTATGGATTGCATGTGTCTTTTTAAGTAAGGTTATAACAACGATACGCCAATCCCCAAAAAATGTAAAAAATGCGAGTTTGAATATTCTAGTAGTTATATTATTATATATCGATACACACTGATGTATTTTACGATATGAATGACATGAAACTATTGTTATAGTTGAGGAATAATTTTTAAAACGTATAAACATTGTTCTCTGTCCTAAAATATATATAAAGAAAGCTTCAAAATGAAACCATTTAAAATGTCACCTCCGATTCAAAAGTCATAATATAATTACGATACTACAGGTTCTTCGGACCCCAAACAGTAGACCCAATAAACGACGAAAATGTTATAAATTGATGGTAAAGATTTGGTTATATCTGAACGTGGGCACTCATCAGGACTGGCACACAAATAATTGCTTGTGTAACAAACACATTAATAATTTGTCTTGTTTTGAAACAAGCTTCAGAAAGATAGCAACAAGGACATGGCATATTGACCCAGAAATCGGGGTATTCCTGTCAGCGTACTTTCTTATTTCAATGCAATACATTTGACGAGACAAATGAGTTTCCTACAATGAGTCCAGTTGCAAAAACTCACCCACAGATAAGAGTCATACCCCGATGATTGACGAGAGATAAATATCTCTGATTCAGCACAAAACACTTTAATCTCCCTAATCTGAAAGAGATAAGTGAGTTTGTTGCTCAAAGCGAAGCGGATTTTTTCCGATTTATCAAAACCTATATAAGTCATAACAAAAACGTAAAAATTTGGAATTGCTGGACACACTCAACACGAATATTTTTTAAATAATTATTCGATTCAACCAAATCACTATAAAAGATAGATATTTACGTCAAGGGAGACGGAATATACTGCATTAGTTCTCTTTTTTTTTCAAAGTACAAAATTTCATCTTTTCACCATGTTTCGACCACTTGTTATTGGTAAGTTAAGCTTTCATTATTTAAATGACCCAAACAAAGAACTCATATCCTATTTTATACATATTTTTAGTTTAATCCGACATAAATTATAAATCATCGCTTTACGTGTGAAACCAAAAACCCTTTTTTTTAATTGCGTTATCTCTTGCCATAATGTGTCAAATTTATAAAACCCAAAAATATGGGATAAGCGGTGAAATTTAGGTGGATTCTTTGGCTTTAAACAAAAGTAAGCAGTTTTATATGTTTCCATATTAATATTTGGTAAAATTGCATTAATTAAATTATATGGAAATATGATACCAATCGCTGGAGTAGGTAGAGTGGATGAACGAAAATATGAGTTATACGAATTCAATTGGTAAAAAAGACCGGGACCTCCGAGGAAGACATGACATGAAATTAAGACGAGTCAGAATAATAAAAGAGTATGTATGAAAAGATAATATAAATGAGAGTTCTGTGGCAGTCTATCCTCTCTCCCCTCCGGAGAAACAGCATAATTGTTACTTAGTTAGTTGGTTTCTCAACTTCAACATTGTATATAAAATGCTTAACGTCTTTATTGTTGAATTATTTCACGTTCTCTTTGATTTTACAAGGCTAATCCGTGAGTAGGTACTGTTGTAATTATTAATCTAAGCTTTTATCTTCTGCGTTGGTACCCACCTTCAGCATGTTGTGTGTGTTGGTGGTTTGCATAGCATTTGCCCACCTACGTTCGTATATTGCCTGACCTGCTGATTGATCCCGGAAACATAAGATTTATGGAAAAATGTCGGAATCTAATTGTGTTTATATAGATCCAAACCAGGGTTGCGAAATTCACAAAAACTATTTTATTTATCAGAGTTTTAATCTATATTGTTAAAGGCACTGCTATGTGAGGATTTAGGCCGTTACTAGGCTGAGTTACCAGATTTTTTTTGTTTTGTTGTTAAGAAAAAAAAATGACAAAAAAATAATACAAAAATTGTAACGAGTGACCAAAATTTCTTTTACGATTTTCAATTCAAATGAAGTCAGGAATCGCAGATTAAAGTAAGTCTAATTCGTCACTTAACACCCTGTAGAAATAAAATTGATTAATTGAATTTCACCATGTTTCCGGGGTAGGCATGCTCTTTTTTTTGTTTGTTTGTGTTTAAGAATGTTCATTTTCAATGTTCGAAATTACAGATGAAAATTTTCGTAAAATTATAAATAAAAAACTAATTACGAAACACAATTCTAATTTAATTAATCATTTACATATGAGTTAACGATTCCTTTTTTTGATTGTATTAACAAATATTAAAAAAATTGAAAATTGACGAACATTATACGAGTCAGCGCTACAAGAGATTGGTAAACACTCTTGTCCAGGCCGTCGCCCAGTGGCAGGGCGCGCCCCTACACAATAGATGGAAAATTTCCCTCAAGCCATCGTAGTACAAGAGCTAAATATGTTTTATTCTATTTTCAACTGAATAACATGTAATTTATTTAGATATACGCTTTATGTGGTAGACAAAGTATTGCACTAACCGCTCTAATCAGCTGAAATAAACAAACATTATAATTTTTACTATACAGGAGCAGATATCAGTGCTCAGTACACACATATTAAACATATCAGTACAATAAATGCTTATCGTGTAACAAACATATACAGAAACACATCAGTTATATTCATAACATTAATTGTCTAGTAACCACTACTACAGTCACGTAAACTATCAACCCAAAAAAGATCTTACTATCTTATCATAAAATGAAACAAAATTGAAACATATAAATTTAGGTACCCCAGTAATGCTTGAACCAACTAAATGAATACTGATATTCAATTTTTGATAAATATATGTAATATATATTTATTTTAAATTGCACTCATTCGCAGCCCTGACAAAGAATCCTCAAAACCAGTACAATAATAAAATATTCTGAGATTTTTTATCATCAGCTGTTGTGAGAGTGAGAGGTCAATACATTTCACGCTGCGTCTGCTTTGGGAAGATCTCCTGACACGCCTACCCAATCCACAATATCGCACAGCAGGTGAGCACAGCCTCTGTCTCGCTCTCGGGAAGATGAGCGCGGTAGATGTAAATTAATAGGTGTAATGGTCCGCGGCCTTTTTCCTTGGGATTCTTCGAATGTTTTGTTGAGAAGCTTCGCGCAGCTGTTCATAGATGGCAGTGGAAACAAGTGATGAAATGTCACAGATCGAAGAAGTGATAAGATTTAATGTACTTGAAGTAATGTGTGGTTTTATAAATGTCGAGTAACATTAAATTGAAGGTGTGTATTTATTTATTTTTCAAATTATAATATCAATACAATAAAAAATGAGTACTGCTTTTTTATCAAGATGCTGTTAAAAATATGACTGCATGATCATTTCCCAATCAAATATTAGTTATTCATAATATATCTAAACACGTTTTCACGCAGGTGCGAATAAATATAATAGACGAGATGCATAACTATTATTTTTAAGAACACGTTTTCCGACTTCCTCATAACATAGATAATCGTGCTTTACTGATAGTTTGTTTTCAATTTTGTCAAATCATCCATTATAGGCTTGCAGTCCCATTTTTAACAGAAAAACGAATTATTTGACCAGATATTTTATAAATTAACGATATTTTATATCAGTAAGTTTTCTCCGTGTGCATTAAATTTAATGAGGTTAAGTAAATCAGGGCTGTCTATTAAGTGTCTATACTACCATTTAAAATTTTGACCATAAATATTTAGTCGGATATAATTCTTAGATCTGAGAGTTTTAATCAATTTAACTCTTTCATCAAATTAGTAGATATAGTTAACGCTTTCAATGGGATAACCGAATTAAACATTTGTCTTAGGAATTAATTTTGAATAAATTTTTCCTAAAATAAATTTATTATCCTTTAAAGGTATTTCCAGTCGGTCCGACTTTTTATAAATTCTCATTTATTACGCAAGCTTACAATATAAGGTATTTTTAAGTGTAGAAAAACGTACGCATTATAAATAATTTCCCAATGGTCTTTATATATATACTATACATTCTTCCTGTTTGTTTCTATATATGCCATAAAGTAACTATTAATTATAAAAACTGATTTATTTTTCTTATTAGAGGTTAAACTTGCAATGTTAATTATGGTGACTTTGAAGAATTTTTTAGTATGCAAATACTTCACTATACATGGAGCCCAGAAACTCGTAGTAAGTACCTGACAGCGGGAAACTGGTGAATCTAGATAGGTAAATCACATTTGGAGTCAATTTTGTGGTTTTCATTTATTATTTTTATTTGAGCTTTCATTTTCGAGTAAATCAATTCTAAACTTGGACATTTTTAGGATAAATTTTCAGTAAATGTTGGCTGTTCAATGTCTTGATGGAAAAGCTTGTTTTAACCCTTTAGTTGCCGAAAGAAAAATCGTAAAAAAAAAGGTTTTCGGGTTGTCTATGTGATGTAGTTTCAATAGTTTCCCATAAATACAACGTGTTTCCAGAAACCGTGTATGCCTAATACAAAATACCCACATTTACAGTACCTACGTTCCTTAAAAAAACAAAATTTATTAAAATTTTCATTTAATCAAGCTATACTATTCCCAACGAGATGTCGTACGTTTCGTCATCGTTCTAGTATCTTCTGTCTTATTCGTTTTCAAACAAGACGAGTCAGAAGGACTAGTTTATGAATTCAAATTGTACAAATCGATCGACACGCTCAAATGGCGCTATAAAAATAATCTAAATATTATTATTATCTATTATTTATATAAATAAATGTGTAAATGTTCGTTTTTTCAAAATCTTAAATCTCAGAAAGTTTTTCTTCGGTTGCTTTGAAATTTTGTCACAATGTTGCCACAGTTCGATTACACGTGTGTTTGTTAATATACCTAAGTTATATAGATATCACCTGTGACTGTGCTTTTTTTAATGCGCCATCTGTTGGACGTAAAAGCAACATGCGCCATTATTTCTCTATCTGCACAAACAGACCAAGCCACAGCAACTCGTAACAGGGTAGAGCTAGTTGCAAATAAAATTAATAATACAATAATGCGTTTTCGTGAAAAAATTTTTACCCCTTTTGCCTCACCCACTAACACTTAAAAATCGACTGCAAGTTCTAGATCACAGTAGTGGTTTTACAATCAGTATACATACCTAATACAACTTTATTATATAGGTTACAAGGTCGTATAAAGGTTAGCATGTTTCCTAACCACAAAACATAATATACAAAAAGACTTATAATTTCATCAGTACCTGCATCAATTTTTTACATGTTATTATTATTTCAGTATGGCCAGTTCTACCTCGAGGCGTGGTCGAGTTCGCGTCCGGTAGCGATTCCCTATTAGGCGGGCGCCAACATTAATTTGGTTCGAGATAAAGGCAATCTCGGGGGATCGGTGATCGCATTGTTTGTGAGGCGGCAACCCTTTATGTGAGGAATAAAGGATAGAGCAAGACAAAAGTCAAGGCCAAATTTTAAAAAAAATGTTTGCCTAGATAAATAATAGTACCTACCTACATTGATATAATTTTTTTTATTAGACTCTATCAACAAGGAGAGAAATGTATTTTTAACCTCACGATAAATTAACAGGGCTTATCAACATAAAATCAATAAGAATATTTCATCAATTTGACTTGACGATAAAAAAAAAAATTACTTAAAATTTATAAGGAAACATGTTAATTCATTCGTATGGCGGGCACTCCCGTTTTTAACGGGAATTAACAATCATCAAAAATTAGCAATAATCATTTTTGTGGCAATACGCGAAAAATCGTGTAAAATGTATGTTTTCGATGTGTTTCAAATAAAACAATTTTTTTTTGTTGGAAATCCTTAAATTGTGCAAAATATTAGATTGTCGTACGTGAGTACCTACTGCACAAGAGTTCCAATTGCTCCCAAACGTCTGGAGCCTGTGATAGTCTGGCATCATAGGGGTATGTTGTGAGGCTTAAGGTTGTGGGGAGGGGAAGAAGATATGGAATAGAAAGTTGTGGAAGTACCTTGCTATTTAGATCTTATCTAAACACGTCTAAGTACATTTTAAGCAACTTTTTGATTCTGATTGCTGGTGCGATACTGAAAGCATCATACAGTTTAGTGCAATACTGAAAGTATCTGCCCCTCTATATCGTGCCACACATTAGCTTAAATGAATTTATTCTTCGACCTCCAAATTCGTAACTGAGAATCGTAACAACTCGGATAGGTAGGTACTTCGAAGAATCTTCATAAGTTGTTTGTGTTTTTTTAAACATACCGTCAACACAGAAAAAAAAATCGTAAGGTATTCTTAAAAAAAAAAACTAAACTTTACTCAAAAATTAAAAGAAGATCATGAAATTGCCATTTTTCTAGATCAATTAAAAACTTTCAGTTGGATAAGTCATAAACACACACACGAAACCTTGAAGAAAATTATTTTCCTCAGGGCCTGTGTAGTCTTTTGGGATGCTGTGTGGAGGGTATTTTTTTAAAAAATAAATTTGTAGAAGAAGTTTTGGGAAAGTAAGGGGTATGAGGGATAGGTATAAATCTAGGGATCCGTGCGTCCAGGAGTTACGGAGATATGAATATATCGCTCCCACTGTGGTCTCCCCAAACCAAGCACTTCCAATATGGCACGCCACGCAGCTGGTGGGCAGGCGCATCTTGAAAATACCTCACCCGATGAACCTGGGTACTCCTGCTAAATCACCAAACGGTCGCGGAGGTACTCGAATCCACCTCCCGAAATAACTGATTATCAAGATCTGAACAGTTAAAACCAATTTTGACAACATCAAAAATATTTCTAGACGCAAACACCAGCTTCTATAGAAGAGGAACATTATTTCAGAAATGTTGAAATTCAACACCTTGACGTAAATATTTAATCTACTTTGGGGACATTATTTAATTGTAAGATATCCTTTGTTCACTATTTCCTTTACTGAATCTAAAAAACTAGAAAACTCAATCCCAAGTGAACTGCAATGTTAAGGCAATACAACGTTTTTATTTTTGTATAGGTATTCTAACAAAAAAATGTCCAAAGAAGCAAAGCTAGCAGTTCACAATAGAGTGCTGGTACCTACCCTGATGTATGGCAGTAAGGCACGGAACTAGCAGAGGAAGGATAAAAGCATATTGAATGCTGTAGAAATGAAATCCCTGAGGCCTATGTATGTTAAAACTATGTGAGTAATGTGGAAAACCGAAATTCTTGCAGAGAATGCATGAATGATGTAAGCGCGCAATGACTAAAATTAAGAAAGGGACGCTTAGATGGTTTGCGCATGTAGAGCAAATGAACGAAGAAAGGAGTGTAAGGAAAACATATTAAGCAAATCTTGAGGAAGTTGGGGACGTCCGAGGAAGACATGGCACGATCAAGTAGATTAGATTCTTGAGTCGGGCAATGTCAATAGTCAGAATAATAGAAGAGTATGTATTAGACGATGTATGAATGTGAATGAGGCAAGGAGTGTGCGCCATTAACGAGTTGTTTCCTGTCTATCCCTACGTTGAAACGGAGTGATGGTTAGTTAGTTATAAGGATAAGTCGCTATCCGCGTCTGTCTGTTTGTGAGCTTAGTTCTTTGCGCTTTTATTAATAAAGGCTTATTATATTTGTAGAAAGCAGAGAAAAGTTGAGCAACGTCGGTTAGATGTCAGCTAGTAATAAATAAATTACTCTACTTTATGCTGAATAAATTACAAACGCTAATGAGGGATGGTTTTTAAATTAATCGTATGAAGCGTATCTGTTTGATACTTAAGCGTGATTCTCGTTTTATTCCTACTGGGAGAAGAGTCTATGAGTTAGTTTAACAATCAATAAAATTTGATTCTAGTAAAGCGTTTACCGTTACTCGCCTCAGGATTATGATTCACCTTTTACCATAATAGGGTTTAAGATTTAGATACACGGAGCAATTAACATTGATGCCTTATTTCCTGATTAAAGTCAATTTCAGCTATTTAACCATTGAACATTACTTTCGTATCGCTCTTACACAAAATAAATACAGTGGCGGAACGGAGATAATAAAAGTACTCACTTTACTTTTGTTGTTTGAAACAATATCTTACGAATTATGTTGCGCAGTGCACGTCTTTTGCTCGGGTGTATAAAGTTCTAAATTCAAATCAATTTCGATTTAATTTTTGAATTACGATTCGAATTCTATTTTACTGTTTGCACGTGGTCTTATTAATGAAATAAAATTTACTATCGCCTTGTGGTGTGGGGAAAACTGTGGGCTGACTATGTTAATAATACGAGGAACATAAATATAAATATGGGGAACCTTAGCGGCAAGATAATCGAAAGAGATCAAATCTTATATACCTTGTGAATTCCATTCCCGTTCTGTGTTTTCAAGTAGCACCAGTACAAACTTTAGCCTTATAATGATTGCTAATAATTTAAACCGTATGTATGTATGTTTTTAATGCAATCATTTCCGCTGGCATCCAGAAAATTTACTGCCACCAATTCACGGCAGAATGTTCAAGGCAGAAAGTTCACGGCAAAAAGTTTTCGTAAGCTTTGCGTTAAAAATTCGGTTCCATTTTTTACAATCGATGATCATTCCAATTTTCGATTTTTAGCAAGTACCGCTTCATCTGAATTTGCACAAATTATCCAAATAACCAAATCTAAGAACTTACATATTAACATATTTTGTATGTTTTTCCCTACTAATAATTTTGGCATAATTAAAAATACGTATGGAATACGGAAATTTAACCAAAAATATTAGTACCACTCTTTTCGAGAAACAAAATTAAAAACCTATATTTTTCAGGTCTCAAGCTATTTTTGTCATAATTATCATACGTCACCGCACGTCAATGGTGTTTAATAAAATTGGCAAGACGTATTTGAAATGCACGCACATAATTTGACTATTAACATTGAACGTATTGAAGGCCTTAATGGTGATTTTAAACTTAAATTATTCCAGTTAATAGTTGTGTTAATGTTCAAACCTTCATTCAATACGACTTCTAAATGAATAGTCATTATAGATCTCAATATATTTTATCATTTCTGCGGCAAAATTGACAATTACATTTTTAGTTTAAGAGATGGATATTATTTCAAATGTTTTTATTCAGTGTAGGCAGTAAAAATTTCTTTATTTTATTTAATTTTTTAAATCTTAATAATTAAATTAATATTTTCGAAGGAAGCAAATACTTTGGGGTGTGACATATTGAATGAAAAAAACATACACTTAGTAAGACACCACTTTATTTTTGAATTAATAACAATAGCCAACCGGGTTTCGCTTGTCCCAAGCTTCATCAGGACTAAATATCAAATAGTTGATATTTAGTCCTGATGAAGCTTGGGACAAGCGAAACCCGGTTGGCTATTGTTATTAATTCAAAAATAAAGTGGTGTCTTACTAAGTGTATGTTTTTTTCATTCAATTAAATTAATCATTTTGGAAAGCTCTTGGTATTTTATTAATTGTTTAAAGTTTCGTTATACTTTATAAAAACTATGTTTAAAAATTTAAATATATTAATGGCGATTAACTCGATTGAGAACATGCATATTTCGTAGTATCCTAAAAATAACAATTAAATAATGGCGTAAATATGAAACGTGTTTCAATAGGAAACATTTTTATTGACAAATATTTCTTTCATATCTACATTAACCCATAAACATCTTACAAACACAGATGTAATGCCTAATGAAGCGGCTGAATGCATGGAATCTTTGATTCTAGATTCAATTGATTTGTAATATATGTGTGTCCTATGTCTCCAGTACAACATGCGTGGGCTGGTAAACGCATTAAGAATATATTTTATAACATGTTAAGTAGGTAATATTTTCAATCATATTTCTTCTATTCGTATTATAATGGCCACAATGGCAATATCCAAAGCGGTAGAGAAGATTTTGTAATCTAATGTGGCTTTTTTTTTTTTTTTTTTTTTTTTTTTTTTTATTTTTTATATATACAATAATATTATTATTGGGTTTATAAAAACAGTTTATTTTTAAACAAGTTCTGCTGTGTAATTATTATTACGCGTGACAGCTGTTTCGCCCTCTGAAGGCATTATCAAACTGTGGGTAGCCCACTTACAGACGATAAATTTATATTATTTCTAGGTAGGTATTTTAATTTCATTTACTGATTTCTTAATTGATTTCTAAGTAAAATATCAAAAATTATTAATGGTTATTACCCCAGCAAAGTTTCCCCAATTAGTGTAATGTTTAAATTTGACTGAATGTCTTTATGTTAGTTATTCCCAAACGATGACTCATAGGGTTATTTTAATAGCATAATTAAGTACTTCATAGTGCACTCATATTTGCATTAGGTTTGAAGATATCTAGTAGGGGTGAACGAATTATATTTGTTTGTTCATTAATTAGAATAGCTTTTGGATTATTAGAGTTTTTGTTTTTGTTAATTTCTAACTGCTCTAAAAGAGAGAAATCCAAAAGCTATTCTAATTAATGAACAAACAAATATAATTCGTTCACCCCTACTAGATATCTTCAAACCTAATGCAAATATGAGTGCACTATGAAGTACTTAATTATGCTATTAAAATAACCCTATGAGTCATCGTTTGGGAATAACTAACATAAAGACATTCAGTCAAATTTAAACATTACACTAATTGGGGAAACTTTGCTGGGGTAATAACCATTAATAATTTTTGATATTTTACTTAGAAATCAATTAAGAAATCAGTAAATGAAATTAAAATACCTACCTAGAAATAATATAAATTTATCGTCTGTAAGTGGGCTACCCACAGTTTGATAATGCCTTCAGAGGGCGAAACAGCTGTCACGCGTAATAATAATTACACAGCAGAACTTGTTTAAAAATAAACTGTTTTTATAAACCCAATAATAATATTATTGTATATATAAAAAATAAAAAAATAAAATGGAGTTCTACAAATTAAACTTAATAACAATAAATATCTAATGTGGCTCTTCAATGGGAAATTTATTGACCCGATGAATCTTGTTTACGAGTACGAGGATTAATAACTTGGAATTTATAGTTTAATTTTTCGTTTCTTTAATGGTTTCTCAGTTTCTCCGATGGTTTTTTAAGTGACATATTTTTCAAAGGATTACCATGTGGAATAAATAAATTTATTTCACGTCATTAAGTCTGATATATGTATCGGATAAGCGTTAAAAAAACACCATTCGACATGTATTTTTATGCCTTTTCTCTATCAAAATGAACAATTTGTATATTTAAGAACTTATCGTTTAGAGTTCACAATATTATTTGATGGGTATCTTTTGAATACGTGGACTAAGTAATATTTTGTTATCTGAACTAATCTTTATTTATGATTTGAGTTCACTTAATGTGTAATGTCTTTTAAAAGATCTCTGGTGCAAAACAATCTTCTTTGATACGGTTTGAAAGAGGAAAATAATATTTTGTTATATACCCTGTAAACCTAGTGAAAAAATTGACTGTTCTTCTCGTAGAAATGAGTATACAATCTAAAAATATTGTAGGCGCTTATATACAGGTGTATCGGCACGTACCCGACAAACTTTAACCAGCTATTCCTTAGCACATTTGGAGTAAAAAATGTTATGGGCACATTGCTGTCCGGTAACATTTTTTTTAATAAAAATTTTACTATTCATATTTTCACCACATGTCACCAGTGTTTTATCCTTTGTCAAAGTTTGAAAACCCGTCTGGCAATATTTTGTTCGAGTTTCGTTGAATAATGTTCGTACGTACCTACGTTGGCACAGCACCATTCGTCTCATTTTTAACTATTATTATTTAGTGTGTACGAAGGAGCGAGGACACTTTTTGACGCACTTGCTAATTAATAACAGCTGTTGAATGCGAGAAACAAGGCAAATGACAGTGACGGATTTTTTATTTATTTTTTGTTTTTAAGGGAAAAAAAATGTTACCGGACAGCAAAGCGCCCATAACATTTTTACTCCAAATGTGCTGAGGAATAGCTGGTTAAAGTTTGTCGGGTACTTGCCGATACACCCTGTATACATACGAATATATACCATTTCTGTCATATGTTGTGTACAACTCTGGGGATTCACATAAAAACCACAATTTAAGACCCTTATTATTTTAAATTAAATAAAAATATATACAGTGATTTTCCTGTTATACGCTATATTTAGGGAAAAACTTTCGCAAAAAAAATACACGGTTATTCTGTGTCATATTTTTCACATAACATGGATACCAAGGCTTACTTACATTCATCATAAAATCACTAAGCATAAGATTTGATGGGAAGCGAAGTATTGGGAATTGGAAGATTCCGGCGTGTAGTTAGGTTCTCGGAGACCGCATTTCCTCGATGATATGACAAGGGTGAAGGAGAACATCGCGAGGAAATTAAATACACCAGATAGTATATTATTAGATACTTATATCACTGAGGCCAGTTCAGAAGATTATCCATAGTATGTTTACTTCCTATATATTCAACCTGCCGCATACGGTGAAGTAAAACATAATCGTAGCATTCTCCACTAAAGTATGAGTCCAGCCAGCGTGTCGATATCCTTGTTTTATTGTCTCCAGAACATAGCCAGAGGTAGAGCCATTCAGCAATGGACAGTGTAAACAGATATTTTAATTAGGCAGCCGCCGGAGACACATCGCGCGATAGCGGCTTTAAATTGGTTTTATCATTAGATCTCCGCACAGGAATTCTCACGGAATTACGGGTAACTAGTAAGTATTTCTGTTGAATTATACTACCTACATTGGTTCAGGGTCGATACTGCCAATAAACTCACTGATGCAGTAGTTAAAATCTTGGGTATGCTGGAAGCTGTGCGTTTATATTGGCATTGTTACAGTCGATAATGTGGTGATTTGGGGGTGTTTTTTGTGTCCACCTATTTTCACGTAAAATATCTGTTGCGTCACATTAAACAATAAAAACAGTTGCAAACATTTTTGTTCGTAACACGAGCAAAAGGTTGCAAAGAATATACAATTATTGTAATTAAATGAAAAATACAACCATTTTCTTATTTAATCGTTAATTTTAAGTGAATTCTTTATTGTTTTATTACCACAATTGAAAAAAACTCACTGTAACCAAACAAAACATTGCGAACAAACCTGCATACTACGTGTTAAGTTAGACATGATGTCGGAGAAGGCTTTTTGGTGTTTGTTTTGGGATATAAAATAAATTACCTCTTGCATAAAGAAACCTTTTTTTTATGTAAAAATACAAAATCCTTCGGATTCTACACAGATTTTTTATACATAAGGATTAAAACGATGTCTCGTACACGATAGTATATTCGTATTATAGAGTCACGTGGGGTAACCGTATGCGGTGGTAAATTGTACGCGGCGATGTTTGCAACAAATTGGTGCATGATTCACCTGAATTATTTCCCAATTCTGTAGTGCTTTAGGTCGCTTTGAATCAGTGGCGGCCGGTGGTCAAAATATGTGGGGGTTCACCGGATTACAACATTAAGTCATAAAATAAATTGAATAAAGGTACATACGTATTTATAAAGAAGTTCTATTCTCTGCTGAGAGAGAATAGTGCGTTCAGTCTGTCCTGGCTCAACGTGTTTAAAAAAGATTTTATTCTTTTTAACGTTGAGAAACATCTTTAGCTTTCAACTGAGGTCATTCCAAAGGTCACGAATGGTGCACAAAAGTTTTAGTAATTTCACAGTCTCGGGAAAGTCTTCTAATAAACAAGTACTATAAAAAGTTGTAAAATTGATAAAGCGCCGTTAGCTTTTGAAAAATCGTCGCGGGCGTAAATTGCACAGAGTTCACCTTTTACTGAACTTAATTTAGGAAGTCATACGTTTTAAGCGTCACATTGAAATCATGTTCTGGGAAATTTGACCTTTATCGATTTTCATTAAATATTTCATTACGGTGCTTAACTTAGGCACGGTAGCCTGAATCCAATTGCATTCTGATGTCAATTTTTCCTAAAACCTTTAAGCTCAAAACTTTTTGTAAATGTAAATGACAAGAATTATGTTTTTTGATTTTTTCAGAAAGTTGAGTGACATAAGTAACACCGCTGATTGTCCAAACTGAATCAATATCGTAAATTAAACACGTAAAACAAAATAAACTATTCAATTGATCACATCCACAGAGCTACGAAACTTTGTTTTACATTGTTTTGTTAAATGATCGAGTAAACTTCTTCGATCCAGATTTGCACTCTTGTTTTATTATCAGTTCAGGTTTTAGGTGGACCAGCAGTTTTTATTTTCACTTTGTTTTCAAATCTCGACCTATTGTTCTTAATATATTCCACATTCAAACTCATTCTTAATTTATACGTTGAACAAACACAAAAGCAATCATAAATTAGTATAACCTGCAATTGATACCTTTGCCTTATTAATAATTGATATACAAGATCGATATAACCTGCAATTAAACTTCAAAACTTTCGCAGAGTAAGAAAAGTTTCAAATTCGACAGACAATGCCCGGCGACGGCGAGTACTGACTAAACTGATAATAAGTAATCTGACCATCACTCATCTCTTAATGACATGTTTTATCCTGTATGCTTGTATCGAAGAAGAGAAACATTCGCTGAAAAATAGCAGATGGTAAATTGAAACCACGATATCGACAATAATATCAAACATACGCGTTTTAGTTTAACTTTCTACTGAATAAACCGTTCCTTCTGATGTGGTGGTAAAACCCCGAACGCCGTCCTTGATATGGTATTATTTGCAAAGAATAGTATGAACTGGTATGTACCCACGCTTTCGACTGTTCCACAGAATATGCGACAAAGCAGTTAAATTTTGGATCGCAATCGAAAACGAACTGCTACGAACATAGGCACAAGTCAAAGTCGGTCTGCAAGTTAAGCGCGCTTAATAAGTAGGTACCTCTTGTATGAGATATTATAACCGAACTGAGTTTCGTATTGTGATTAGCCATGTCGGAAATCTTGTTGGTTGTTCGGCGCTCGGGAGCACATATTAGCTGGCCGCCACTGCTTTGAATACGTCTGTGTGTGTACAGTGAGCCCTACGTATACAAATAAACAAGTAAATTACTCTTTCGCCATGATTTTCTTATTTGAGAGTGTGGTTCGTGACAATTTTTAACAAAACAGAGTTAGTTTTGTGGGTAAAAATAGGTTTCTACAGATAACCAATCATCTATTTTATTTAAATTAAAATTATTTTTATGGTATAGGTTAAGAGTTCGGGTATAAGCGTACGCAATTTAATGGGTGCGTACAGTTAACTTCGCACATAAAAATATTTAAAAAATTTTGAAATATTATCCGGTTAGGAAGCATCCAGAATCCAGATAGGTCATTTTGCAAATAATAAAACTTTTTGATTTATGAACCGTTTGATTTTTTTTGTTTTTGTGTGTCATTATCATTAAGAAACAAAATAAGGAATACAATAACTTAAGATTTTTAAAACAAAAATCCTAATGTAAAAATTGTGTACGGTTACCCCAAGTGACTCTAAAGGAAATAATGAAATTTCCACGAAACCATTTCATGTGGCTAAAATGAAATACATATTGCCAATGTAAGGCAGACGGTCCGCGATTACTAAATTTATTTGTAGCTTTTTCCTCAACTTTCCTATTTGTTGAAGCTTTAAAAACCGAAGAAAATTTATGGGTTTTAAAGTAGGTATTATTAAAAGAACAATTTGTTTTATTTTGAAAATATTCCACGTTTTTTAAAACGGTCTACATGATTGCAATTTTTTTCCTTTGTAAAAGACCACCATTCAGATTCACTTACGTGAAATAGAATTTTGGCACATTTTTCTATCTGATTTGAATAGCTTTACACTTTTTAATCTCTTTTATTTTCAATTTCCTTCCCGACTCACTCCTTTCAGACTCACAACAAACGTACCCCACACAGTCAGAAATGTTATATTCCTCAGTGGTTTCATATCTCGTTTCATTCTCGCGCGATGATCGCATAAAAAAACGACTTCTTCGACTCGATTCTTCGTGATGTTACGTAAAACATTTGACCATAGTTTTAATTTGTAACAAATTGCATTCCGCTTGCAGTTAATAAAACCGAATCGTGACCGCAATACAATTCCGCACTAACAATAAATATGGCATACGGATAATGTCGTTGTTAATTTTTAATGCATCCACGACACCCATAATAATCAGAAGTGTAACTGGATGGAACTATTAACCTCTGGTTTGCCCTGCCAGGCCCGGGCAATTTCCATACAATGGATATTATGAACTGTATATCACTCAGGAGTGACTTGATAGTTTTGCCTACCGGTTGCTCCGTGAGATTTTTACTGAGGAGGCCGAACCCGCACGCTGCTCTTGTTCAGATCATACTAAGTACTATTATGAGCTTGGATTGATTGAATTGAAGGCACTGTGGACTATGGGTACAGCGCAAGTGTCGATGTCACCGAGAGACCTATGTAAGAGTAATGGCTTCCTCAATAGCCTTACTGCAGGAGAATTCTTGAGCGTATAACAACTAAAACTATTGAAGGATTTTTGTTGTTATTTTTTGCAAATGAATTTTTTGTAACAGTCTGTGAAAGAATAGTTTATTTATACCACACGTTCATTGTAGATTTTAAATTTTAATAAAGTATTAAACTGCCCTTAAGAAGCTACGAATGTAGTGAATCCTGATTTGAATTAGATGTACAAAAATAAAGGTGGTGTTTACTACGTTATTTTTGTATTATTTTAAATTATTACTATCCCCAATTCAGGGAATATTTTTAGGGTTTTGAAAACGTTCAGGAATAGGAAGTAATAGGCAAATTAGAATTAGTTTCTAAACTATTGGTCGCGCCGGTTTTGATACCTATGTACATAGAAATCAATTGGTTTAGGATAACTGTAATTGATTTGTTGTCAAATATGCATTCTCATTTCCATCTAATTGTCTTATCCCGAAACCCCTAATACCATAAATAAATCACTGTGTTTCAACGTTCGTTGAACCCTGCACAATTTGAATATCAGCAAATTGATCAATCTCGTGGATAATGAACGCGCTGCTAGGGCCGGCCCTGAGCCAATCGGCGCCTGGCGCTAGTAAAAACCTCAAGGGTACTGTGTTGAGTGTAAGGTAGGTATATCAGCGTTTTGGCTACTTGAGTCGACGCTCGAAACGAACTGCTCCAATTGCGCCTATACAGGGCCAGCCTTATCCCCTGCCGATCTTCTGTGATGTATTATTATGTGTGTTTTTGTTATTTGTTTTTGAGGTGTTATGCCGTGTTTCGCTAACTCCTTCTTTGGCCAACGTTTCGGACAGCATTGCAGTGTCCATCATCTGTCCATATAAATAACACATCTGCCCTGATGATGGACACTACAATGCTGCCCGAAACGTTGGCTAAAGAAGGAGTTAGCGAAACACGGCATAACAACCCAAAAACAAATAACAAAAATAATTTTGGCCGCGAAAATCTTAAATCATATTTATTATTATTTGAACCATAAATAGTTATGTTTTGTAAATAGCTTTTCCAATTGAACTTCTTTCACCAAAGTGACACTGTGAGTATCTACAGCTCAAGGATATTGAAAACAAGGATATACGACTCTATCTTTTATTATAGTCGAGCCGCGACTGGATGAAACCCATATTTTACAAATTATGTAGAAATTGTGCCAGTTGATAAGATATTTCGTCTGAAGGAACCAAAAAAAATCTTACTGCATCCCACTATCATCCCACTTCAGAAGTACCTACGGAAGCTCCGTTTATGTTCCAGGTACGTAAATAATTACATATTAATCTCGGCGGTACATAAAATACGCCTTCTTAAAGATACAATCACCAGGTTATAAGGTACTGATTATTTCTTTCACGAAAAGGCAAAAATGACAGACACCGTTTTTGGCAATTAATCACAGAATAAATTATAATATCCCCTTACCAGTGGGAGTGACCATAATAACTTGTGCATATTTAAGGCGCAATAACATATGCACTTCATTGTTTGTGTCCCGATGTTGGGCAATGGCAGTAGTTTAACTAAATTAACGTAATAATGGGTTGAACTCGCTTTGTTTTCATACATTACCCGAGTGCGCATTGGCTTCAGCAACAGAGGAGGATTGAAAGGATTTTGACATTAAAAAAAATCCTTTTTGGATGTTTGAAGAATATTTCTTCATATTTTTCAACCTATCGAAAGGACGGAATACCTAGAATGCTTATGAAATAATTTTGCTGATTCTTCAATTAATAACTAAACTATTTTTTCACAGTTTTAATTTTTAGCCCCTAAAAAGGGCAAAAAAGATTAAAAAAAAGTTTGGACATGCCGATTGAATTGTTGTCAAAATGTGTGCCTCGAATATTATTTGTTATTACTTTGTAAATTGCACAAGCAATATTTTTTTGTATTAATATTGGTATAACTGGGGAATGTTTTTTATAATTAAATAAATAAAAAAATGACCGAAATAATAAAGTTGGAGTATTTCTGAAAAGACGCCAGGATGTATGAATGTGAATGAAGCAGGATAATGTTCCGTTAGATAATTGTATGGTGCTCCGTCTACTTTTATAGAAAAAGTCCTGATTATTTACTTAGCAAGGGATTGGTAAAAGACTTCAGAAAGTCGAACCAAAAGCCTTATAGACAACGTGCTGTCCCACCCGTAGATACAGGGATATAATGTTTTTTGGGAGATAAAATGAAATTAAATTGGAGTGGTTTTGTCAAAGAGACTAAAGTTCTACAATATAGTGATACATTTTTTGAACCATCGAACAATCCAATAAATGAAAGTAAAACGCCTTTATTAATTATGTTAATCCACACATTTAATTTCCTTCAATATATGAGAAAAATGTCCTACCGCCAACAATGTAATTTGTTACATATGCCATCTTCTTGACTTGCTGAAATCTTAATTATTTCCGATTTTTATGATTTCCACATAATATTTAGGTATAATATATGTAAGAACAACTTCAGGGAAGCATTTTCTTGGGTGGTTTGACATTATGAATGAAATTAATAAAAACATGTTTTAAAACCACCCCATTGCTAAATTAACTAAATAAACAGTTTTTTTTAATTTGTTGGAATAACTCTTTTTTATAACTGTTCAAGTTTGTACCTTTCAGAATTATTTTAATTAATCATGGAAGTAGAAAATAATACAAATACATCCAAACGAAACATTACATCGGAAAAATGGCATTGATTAATTATGCGATTGAAATAGTTCGATAAAATTGACTTCAAAATATCAAGTCACAATGGCCGAGTGGTAAGAAGCATTGTCATTTTTAGACAGAAATCCTGAGTTCGAATCCCAGCTGCGACCATAACCTTTTTTTATGTGTCCTGTTTTGTTTTATCCGGGCCGCGGGTGCTTGAGCTCGTTGTGGCCAGTCCGCTCACCAACAAGCAGGTAAACTGCCCTCAATACCCGGCTTAAATATTTTCCTGTTTTAATCATACTCACACTTGAAAATATTGTTTTTTTTTCTTTATTATTTCATTTTAGATGCCAAATCATCACGCAAACACATCTATGATGTGTCCTTATTTTGAATTACTATTATTAATGTAAGTATGCATACATTATTTAGTACTAACAATAATCATGCAGAGACATTGGAGGGTCTAGAATCGTTTTGAAATGAATGCAGCTTATTTTTATTTAAAAATTAGAGTCCTGACGTGAACGGTTAAGGGGTTAAATAATCAATTTCCTCATACAGCCAATGTTTTGTTTTATGATTCATTTGTATTATATTATTTCACAATGATTAAATAGTGTTGTTACATATTGTTCCGTTTCAACTAGAGTTTCCTTTCATTGCGTTCATTTAACGTTTTGTATTCACGGTGACTTAAGTAAGGAAGGTTTGTCACCTAATTAAAATATTGAATGCGTTTGAAACTGATGTAATTATTCGTCTGCCCTCATATTGCGCTCCGTATTTCGCCGAAGGATCACGTTTGAGTGTGAGCTGTGTGGGCACACCCACAGCTCGAATCCTACGAAGCACAGTATCACCACTGAGCGAGATAAATGTAATGACATGTGTCGGCTTAGCGAGGAGACAGGACTATAATTCATTTTTTAGCATAAGCAGAGACGCATTGGAACGTCGCGAAAAAACGGTCACACAAATCTTACGTTATCTGGTTAGTGCCTAATGATAAGTTTTAACCGTATGACGGTTTTGTATTTCATCTGTTTTTTAAATTTTTTGTATGTTCCGTTTCCCTTACAAATGTTTTAATGGTTCAGTAAAAATTATTTTTTAATATTATGGTATCCATTATCCACAATTATCATACATATCCTTGCAATTTTTTCAAGTCTCAAATGAAATATAATGTAGTAATTAATTATGATATATGAATTAAATAATTATGTAGGTACTTACGTACTTCAGTACGATTTTTGAGGAAACATTGGTTTTGATTTATTAAATAGAGTACATTAGAAACGTACTATTAGGGACGCGAGGTCTACTGATCACGAACTACCTACAAGTTTAATATTGATTTTAATACATTTTGGTGACTTAACGAATGAGGTTAAAGTAGAATCTAAACAATCTAAACATTAATAAATCATTTTCAAAAATCTTTTTCTTATTCTTTCCGTAAGAACAAACTGTAATTGTAAAATATTATATACTTTTTATATTCTTTTAATTTCTGTATTTTTTTTAAATTGTAAAAATTTATGTTTCTTTCAACCTCTTTAAAAATTTAATATATTCTTATAATAAACTTTATATAAAACCAACGACCACAACAAGAGCATGTGACTAGCATGGTGGTAAAATTTTTTTAATTACTGTAATAAACAATGCACTGAATAAAGAAATATTAAAAACACTCTTGATGTGAGTTTTACAAAAATGCACCATACAAATTATTAATTATAATTATTGTAATAAGAATCAGCCGTCATTTTTTGTAAACGTAATAATCAAACGAGCCGGTAGGTCTATGGCACCCAGTATTCGAGAATGTTGTATTGTAGTTGAGGGGACGTATCGCTTCCCCATTTTGTTATAAATAACATATGGTTACTCCTTCAAAGCTCACTACAACGACTCTAATTTTTTTTTTGCAAATAAACAAAAATACATTTATGCAAAAACTACTTTAGACCCTAAGTTTTTATGCACAGCAAGAATTGGTAACATGTATAAGTGGATGATGGATTAGTATTTATGCACTAGTGAACAGTGATGAAATTTCAGCAGAAAAGAAACCATAAATTTGAACAAAAGCACAATAATAGTTAGATTAATATTATTGTACAAAAAAAAAATCATCTTCAATATTTGATAAATTTATAAGGAAACAAAATGATGACGAGGATCTTACCACCCCTTTAAGGGGGAGGTATAACTATTTTGCTGAAGATATAGGATAGGTTAAGAGTACTATCTACCTTCTTAGTCGTCATATTATATACCTTATTTTGATTACTAAAAACAGTCTAAGCGCTACCGAAAGAATCTTCAACTCATCACAACCACGAAATGATCTGTTTTTTATTTTTGCTAGGTTCGGTTATTAATATTTTGGTCCATAGCCATGGAACTAATAACAGCTCTTTAGCGCAAAATCGTCCTAACCGAGGTTTTAATTGATTTCTATCTCTTCATCATTGAACCATTGAATGTGCATATACAATAACACCATTAGATAAATTATGAATTTATTTGCATCAACATTGTAATTTCTACTGCGCTCTTGCCATTGCATTGATGTCTTTTCCTGAAATTCAACCTATCAGTTCAACACTATCATAATAAAGTCATTTGTCGTTTGGTTGAACAAAATTTCGTGAAAACAGTACTTCTCGTGAATGCACGAATTCTTTATATTTTCTGGTGAATGTAAATTGGGCTGTTATAAATGAAATCTTTCATCATCGCAGTGGGTAACTCCGTAACATTTTACGCAATACAAAAAGAATATCTTCAAAAATTAAAATGGTTTTTATAAATGGACTTATCGTGGTATCAACGCAATCCGCATTGATCCGAATTGAAATTCAGTTAAAAAAAAAAAAACTTTTTTCTTAACTGAATTTCAATTTTTCATTTTATTTTTCGGAATAACTTTATTGAGTAAAACTTCAAATTGTAATATTTAATTTTTGTGTGAAAAAATGAAGACAATGTTGGTAGTTCTTATTCGAAGTATTGTTTCATAGTGTATGATACAGTTAAAAGTGACCGAGGGGGATAGGGTCACATTAGCTCAGTGGTAGAGCCATGACCCGGAAAGACAAGGGTCCTGGCATCGTGTCCTAGATGTGACCGTATCCTTTTCTGATTTTTCTGTCTCAGATTTTTGTTCAGAAATCGCTAATATTGTCTTCAATAATTGAATTTCAATTGTTAACACTATAATTTCTCTTACTTTCTGATGGTCGAAAACCTCCGAACAGAATATATATTGTTTATAAATTGTTTTTAATAAATTATGTTAAAAAAACTTTATTTTCTTGGTTTGACTGAGGATTAAAACTTCCTCCCCGGGTATTGCCTCTTAACTGCTGTGAACTTTTCAAATGTTTTGTAATTTTTTTTTCTTTTTGACTGAGGATTGAACCTTCCTTCCCTATGACTGGGGTCAACAACGTTAACACCTAAGCCAAATTCTAATTGGATAGTACCGAAATTTATTTCGTATATTAACTGCTGTAAATTTTTATTTTTTAAATATAATTTCATCCAATTTCTGTGTGTACACGAGTGCCACCATTGATTAAATGCAATATAATCAACAACGTGTATATCTGTCGAGTTTCAGCTCGATCGAATTACTTGCTAACCTCAAGTGGCGCTTGACTGAAGAAAATTTGCCGGCAAAAAACATTTTAGAGATGACCAATACCTCAATATGATGCTGACCATAAATGATAACCAAACCATTGCTGTGAAATGATAAAATAAATTAAATATTTTTATTATTTTATAACTTGAAGATGCTCGTACTAAGCGAAGCCGGTCAGTTATAGATAAATAAATAAGTAAACATTCGTGGTTATAAAAAAATTATCTAAATGACATGACATATATATTAGTAGGTACCTACCTCCTTTTGACATATTCCACCATTTATATTGACCTCATTCTTCCAATTTAAAATTGCCTCAGTTCCATATGTTTTAGTCTTTAAGACTTTTGTGGGTTTACGCAAAAATCAATAAAATTGTAAAATATTTAAGTTTTCCGATGTATTTAATAACCGATATGGCTTAATCTATAAGCTTTCTGTGTACCTATATATAAATATACATTATATATATTTCACGAGAGAGCGATAAAATTCATCGCCATATTTACAAATTTGTCAGGACCTCTCGTTGCGTAGAGCACCAATTCACAGAACGAAAAAACAATGAACTTGCCGATATGAATTGCCAGCGCTACCACCGCAATATGTATGAGTATAATATATACGGGCATAAGTACAAGCAGCCGTGGGCAGATCAGTAATATGACTTGCAAAGCAGCCTTCGTATTATTCATGATCGGTAGCGCCATTGTTCGGCGACGACACACGAAATGTCGCTCAGTTTCTGGCTGACGAACAATAACATGGCGACAGTTTCAGAGGCAGGTCTACTGAATCGATTATTTTTTTTTTTGCATATTACATACATTTTTTTGACTTAAAACATACATTTTTTCTGACTTATAATACATTATTTTAACTTTTAACATACATTTTTTTATTTGTGTCTATTTTTAAATTCATTTTATAGAACATAACAGCAAAGGCATTCCAACGGAAATTATAATTAGAAATTAGATCCTTTTAATAATATTTTTTTTTATTTATAAAACACAACATTTTTAATCAATTAATTTAATTAATTTTATTATCTAACCGAGATTCTAGTACCCTAAAATTTCTTACAGATAGTATAGTTACACAATTTCCCAGTAGAATACAAAAAGTTTTAAAATAATGAACAAATAAATAAAAAAAATTACACTAAACATAAAAAAAACACTAATCAATTATGTTGGTAGTAAACAAAAAAATATTTATTTAATTTTTAGGACGACTTTTGTCTTACGTGGATTTGATTGCTATAACGCTTCAATAAAATACAAGAAATATTGTGCAGGCAATTAAGGCTTTAATAATAATCATAACATAATATTTAAATAGCGCAGTTTTGTGTTATTTCACTTCAAGTGCGCTTCACTAAAACAAACTTTGAATAAAAAATCATTATCATAATCATAATTCAGCATTCAATGATCATGTTCTTAAGATTAATGCGCCTTACCTAAAAAAGATCAAATAATATAACACAGAATTGTACAATATATACATATAAGGACAATAATAACCAACATGACATACAAATGTACTGCACACACAAAGCGATGAGAAGAGAAAAAACAATAGTGTTATAGCATACGACAAAACAAAAATATTAAAAATAAAACATAATATAAAAAAATAAGGAAGTTTATGCTCAGAAGGGAACGTTTTGAGCAGATATTTAATTTTAAAAGGTACAATAAGGAGAAAACCGAAATCAAAAAATTACCGGAAAAAATATTTAATTAACACAATTAAGGCAATTCTTTTCCAGCAATTGAAAACCATTCCTCTTAAAAAATGGTTTTCGTAAAGTTTCAACAAAATTAATAATGTTGACGTTCCGCCACTGAAGATATCATTACTCCACTGAGAGTACGTAGGTACAGACGACTCATTTGTTCATAGAATTCTGGCTCGATTGTCTTCCACGAGAGTGCCAAGTATGTAGGTATAAGGAAAACAGCGTAATTATTGTCACTCAGCTTTCTCCGAAAGACCACATTATAAATATGTTTCGGGTATATTTTACGATCACATTTATGAGCATATTTTGAATACGTTTTTAGAATTTTATAATATTGTACACTTTTCGCAACTATTCTAGATAATGACTTTTATCGCCTACTGAAAAATTAGTTAGTTTATTTTGCTCAATCAAACTGTAAAATAACTACTCACGACTTTTATGTAGTGGTTTGAAAAAAAGCGATGGGAACTGCCGTAAAATTTTTGCTCGTATACGACCCCAAATTACGTCTTAGAAATAATAAACGTAACACAGGTAATCTTTAAATCTCCCACCAATTGGAAAAATTTCCCTCAATTCACTGTTTCCCCACTTTCATATGTAAAATAGGCAGGTATTTTGCCTTCGCTTTTATTTAAAACATTTATATAAAAGTGTAACAAATTCAATTATTCACGAAAAACTTACCAAGAATGCACTGACAATGGCAATGGCGTTACAAATTTACATTTTTTTTACGTTTTAGGGTTGCTAATTTACAAATCAATTACACGCGGTAAGAAATTAGTCGTTGTCACAGCATTATTTTATTATAAAACCTTCGCAGTGACAAGCATGGAGAAAACAATATTTGGGCTTGGCTTGCCGACGCATTCCGTACCGTATTAATTTAACTTCTTACACATTAATAATATATGATAATGAATCTAGCATAATCCCATAGTAGTAAATGTGTTTGAGTTTAGATATCTGTTGTAAAATTTGTATGTAGACTGCTTAACGTAACGAATTTATTCAATCTGTACGAAGACATTCGTATAAAACCTACATATCTCAGTGATAATACTCGTAATATAACAAAGCATTTTTCAGATGGGACTTTTTTCCTATGCAAAAAATTAGTCATGGCCTAAAATATTCGTCACCTCTGATCCATATACATATTTTCAAATTCGGTTAGTCATCCGTGGAGTATCTTTTTGTATTTTTTTAAGATTTATAAGATAAAAAAGTGAATAAAACCATGTCCTGGAGCTTTAATTTTTTTTAATTGTTTGACGTCGGTAGAAGTCTAGTCTAAAATACATTTGTTATACTAATGCTGTGGTAGAAGGCTCTGCACTTCATAGCTGCTCGTTAAATTTCTATAGATATCGTGGTTTCCAGTGTTGTATTGTGTTTTTTTAATAGTTTTTTTTAACCGTGTATGGATTTGGTGAAGGAAGGACGTGTGCTAGAACTGAGATATGTTGAGTTTTGTTTTCTATCTACTTTTGTTAAGAAATACCACATTTCTTAATTAATTGAACCGTTTTAAACGAACTGGCAGTGGAAGGATGAAAGTAGACTAAATGCTGTATAAATGAGATCCCTGAGGCGTATGTGCAATCCTGTGAGAAATGTAGAGATCCGCAACGAATGCAAGGATGATGCAAGCGTAATGAGTAAGATTAGGAAAGGGAGGCTTAGATGATTTAGGCATAGAGCAAATGAGCAAAGAAAGGGGTATAGGGAGAATATATTACGCAAATGTGAATAGTAGCAGAAGTCGGGGACGCTCGAGGGAGACGTGGAACGATCAAGTGAATCAAATACTTTAGTCGGGCCATGTCAAGAGTCAAAATAATATAAAAGTATGAATGTGACTTTTTTTCCTCTTCTACTCATCTCACTAGTATGAATGAATGTAAACGAGGCGAGGAGTGTGTGCGTTCGTCCTCTCTGTCCACCTCTGCGAGGAAAAGGCGTGATGGTTAGTTAGTTAGTTATTTTTACTGCCGTTTTATATAAGTTTTTGATTATGCATGAGATCACGATAAATGTTTAAAATATATCAATATTTTAGAAAAAGATTATTGAATTGATTTTTCAACCTAAAAAAATCAAATATATAGATTCAGTAATGTATTGCCTCCAGTATCGAGTTAACATTTAAGTGTTTTTTTTATTTATTTTAGAGAGAAACCGTTTTTTCATTGTAGTAGGTACCTACTGGAATGAAAAAAAAATTGAAAGGGAAAACAAATATTTTTTCCAACCTTTGCTAGTTCAGGTGAGTTATTGAGTTGAATGAGTTTGTAGTAGGTACCTACTCTGAATATAGAAATAAATGCACTTACAGAGTGCAAACATACTAAATAAGGCCAACAAGAATGTATCGAGGCTCAAGAAAGCAAACTAAAACCAATTGGAGAAAAACACAAAATCCTGTTCCATACATCAGCCGACTTAGACTCCTTTGACCACAGTAAGATGGTTACCTAGAACATTCACGCCAAATAAAAAAGCCTGAACATCACACACGCAGGTAATAGCGCATTGTTAGTTACCCCGAGAGACTAAAACCTTTTTGCGGCACTGCCCGGTGCACCGAACAGATGAATGAGCCACTTTTTACAGATTTATTTGCCTGCGGCGCTGATTCTTGCAAAGAGACATACTAAATTAGAATGCACAGCAACGCACGCGCAAGCCATCGATATTTAAATTGGCTGGCGTTATTCAACGCTTAGGAAATAAATAGACCGCGGGACGTTTGCAGTAATTTTCGATGGCAAATCGGGAAAAATGCCAGTTTTATTCCAGAGGTAAAATATAACTTCGGTTTTTGTTATTTGTTTTTGGGGTGTTATGCCGTGTTGCGCTAACTTCTTCTTTAGCCAACGTTTCGGACAGCATTGCAGTGTCCATCATCAGGGCAGATGTGTTATTTGAGGTTGTGTAAAAATCTGAGCTTATGTATGAGGTTGTGATACCGTGTTGCCAGCTCCAACCCTCTGAGCTAACATTAAAGAATTATTTTTTTATTTTTTATTTATTGAAAGTGGTTTTTTTCGTTTAGCTCTGGTGTAGCCGTCAATTACCGGATACCAAGAACTATTGAGCTTAGCTCCATCGTCTCTATTAATGTTTACGGGATTTTTATGTATTTCAATGGCCTCCGTAATCAGCCGTGCTCTATAAGTTTTGGGTCTCCCCAGGATTTCAGGAACAAATCCAAAGTAATGCCCGGTGTCAATCAAATGCTCGGCAATTGCCGATTTGTCAGGGTGGCCGAGTTTACAGGCTCTGAAGTGTTCTGAAATCCTTTTGGAGATAGTCCGCTCTGTCTGGCCTACATAGACCTTGTCACATCCGGAACAGCTGAGTTTATATACTCCATCTGTTTCCAGAGGAAACTTAGTCTTTGCAGACCTCAGTAAGTCCTGTATCTTTGTTGTTGTTCCGAAGACAGTCTTGATATTTTCTTTTCTCAATAGCCTGGCAATTCTGTCTGTCACATTGTGCACATAAGGCAGGAAGGCACAGCCTTTCGACTCTTGTTCAATTCTGTCTTCGTTTGGTGCAGATTTGGCTCTTATGATTTGCCTTGTCTGACTTGCTGGGTAGCCGTTACGCTCCAGTGAATCGGTCAGCTTCGTAAGTTCCGCTCCGATTTTATGTTCTTTACATATTCTGGTCGCTCGGGTCACCAATGTATGGATAAGTCCTCTCTTCTGCGCTGGGTGGTGGTGCGAATCAGCGTGTAAGTACCGATTCGTATGGGTTGGTTTCCTATATACAGTATGCCCTAGGCTACCATCGCTTTTTCGCATCACCTCCACATCTAGAAAAGGCAGGATTTTATCTTCGTTTTCCAGTTCCATTGTGAATTTAATTTTGCTGTGGAGAGAATTAAGATGGTCCAGGAATTCGTTTAGTTTCTCTGTTCCATGAGGCCAAATGGCGAAGACATCGTCGACGTAGCGCCACCATACTTTAGGGACAGCCGAAGCTGTGTCGAGTGCCACTTCTTCAAACTTCTCCATAAAAAAGTTGGCTAGTACTGGCGATAACGGACTGCCCATCGCAACTCCCTCCAATTGCTCAAATAGTTCACCCTGAAACGCAAAGTATCCCGTTTTGAGGCAGTGTTCAAAAAGTTTGCAAATGTCTTCCTCATATATCTCCCTGAGCATTGTCATAGAGTCTTCTAGAGGCACATTTGTGAAAAGTGACACGACGTCAAAGCTGACCAGAATATCTCCTTCCTCAGTCTTAACTTTATTGAGCTTACTGATCAGATCTGTTGAATCCTTAATCCACGATTCGGTTTTTCCAGTTTGCATCTGCAGTAATCTCGAGAGGTATTGGGAAAGTTTGTATGTAGGAGCACCAATAGCGCTGACAATCGGTCTCATTGGGATTTCCTTTTTATGTATCTTTGGGAGACCGTACAGGGCAGGAGTTCTAGAGGCTTTTACAAAAAGCTTAGACCAATCCTCTTTCCTGATGCTAGAAGCTTTCACTAGTTCCCTTGTCTTTATGTCAATCTTGTTGGTGGGGTTGTTTTTAATCTTCTTATAGGTGCCTGAATCGCACAAGAGGTCTTCCATCTTCTTTGTGTAGTCTGCCGTATTAATCACAACAGTGGCATTTCCTTTATCGGCTGGCAGAACCAAGATTTCCTCATTGGCGCGTAATTCTTTTAGGGCCGCAAACTCTCCTTTCGTGATATTGGGGCGGGGTATTTCAGCCCTTTTCAAAATATGGCAAGTCTCTTGCCGGATGTCCTCTGCTTGCACCTCTGACATTTCGTGTACTTTCATCATTGTATGTAGTGCAGTCTCTACACCACATACGATGGATTCCACAGGTATCTTTTTGGGGGCCACTGCAAAATTCATCCCCTTTGCCAGCACAGAAGTTGCGTCTGGGCTCAACGCAAGGGTCGAAATGTTGATGACAACTTTATTTTGATCGAGTTGTTTTCGATCAACTTTTTTGTCTCGGTTGAGCCTTTCAAACTTTTGTTTCTGTCTCGCATCTGTTGACTGCTTAGATCTTACTGCTTGTTGGTAAGTCATGTTGTCAACTTTTCTCCAGTCTTCTTCGGTAAGGGTTGCACTTAGGTGCAGATGTAGAGCGAAAAGGTCCCGAGATACTCCATCCAGCTCGCCTCGCGCATTGTGGATCCTCTCCCTTAATAGTGCAGCCTCCGCTCTTTGGAATACTCTATCTGCTTTCCGGGATGTGATGTGTCTTTTTATTTGGATGTGTACTGGTACAATTGATTCTTCTTTACACCTCTTGAGAAAAGCAAGGCTGCCCAATAAATCGTTCCTTCTCTTTCTCAGATTCTCCAATCGTCGTACCAGTGTGTGAACTTCCTCCCCATAGAGGTTCGTCAAATATGATTTGAGATTTTCACGGCCAAAAGTATTTTTGTTATTTGTTTTTGGGGTGTTATGCCGTGTTGCGCTAACTCCTTCTTTAGCCAACGTTTCGAAACGTTGGCTAAAGAAGGAGTTAGCGCAACACGGCATAACACCCCAAAAACAAATAACAAAAATACTTTTGGCCGTGAAAATCTCAAATCATATTTATTACTTCGGTATTCATTTACCGGTATATAATGCAAAATTATTTTTTAGAGTGAAGCTATAGTTTGTAAGAAATTTTTATTTATGACAAATCTTTCTCGATCCTCAATTCTTAAGTGAAATGTTTGCAAATGTGGTTTTTTAAATTTATATCAAAAACCTAAAAATAATTTAAATTTCACCTAAAAACACAATAGTCTTGTACAATTAATACAATACACAAATAACGAGTGAAGATAAGACTTGATGAAATTGAAGGCTCAGAGATTGTTGGGACTCTCGTGTGGTTTTAAAAACAAAATACTTATCTGGCATTTTGAGATTTTTACGTCTAAAAGTGTATCGAACATGAAAAATGATTTTATTGCATTTAATATCGATTGCGGCTAAAGTTGCTTACCTGCAAGTTTGATTAGGCTGACGAATTCCTGCTGGCTACCGACTGAACCAGCCACAGATGCTGACAACTTAAAGGTTGGCCAATTCCTGCTGCTTGCCACCGCTGTTGATCACCTAAAAGTTGGCCAATTCCTGCTGCTGATCCTTGCTGCTGCCGATTGCTGGTCATTGATGCTGACAATCTGTAGGCTGACCAATTCCTCCTGGCTACCGACTGAACTAGCCACAGATGCTGACAATCTAAAGGCTGACAAATTTTTGCTTTCTACCAACTGAATTAGCCACTGATGCTGATCACCTAGAGGCTGGCCAATCCCTGCTTCTGCCGATTGCTGGTCATTAATGCTGACAACCTAGAGGCTGACCAATTCCTCCTGGCTACAGACTGAATTAGCCACTGATGCTGACAACCTAGAGGCTGGCCAATCCCTCCTGGCTACCAACTGAATTAACCACTGATGCTGATAACCTAGAATCTTTTCAATTCCTCCTGGCTACCGAATGAATTAGCCACTGATGCTGACAACCTAGAGGCTGGCCAATTTTTCCTGGCCACCGACTGAATTAGCCACTGACGCTGACAACCTAAAGGCTGGCCAATTCCTGCTGCTTGCCACCACTGTTGATCACCTAAAAGTTGGCCAATTCCTGCTGGCTACCAATTGAACTGGCCAATGCTGCAGCAGTTGCCTGCGCCATTTGCTATATCGTAAGGCGCGATGATTCACAATGTGCTCCAATCTGAAATTATTACTGAAAGAATTCCGACTCTCTCAGTTTCTATCTGTGTATTGTATTTACCCAGTTGTATTGAAATACATATAACTATTTCTTGTGAATTGGATTGGCTGTAAGATATAGGAAGTGCCTACAAGCTACACCCCTTTGTACGTTCCGTATACCAGTACAATACATCTAATTAAAATGTGAAGTTTGATTTGAATCTTTTTTCTTTTATGATGATTTGGATAGAACACCTCACGGTGTTTTACTTTAATCATTACCCAGGTTGAGGACTGATGTGTGCCGGTGCTTATTATTTACAGTCTTTTCTTGTACAGGCAAACACGTCCCGTACAAAAAGTATTAGATATAGTATTTTTTTTTTTTTTTTTTTTTTTTTTTTTTTAATGTATATTTTATTTAGTTATAAGAGTTTACATCTTACACCTAATATATTATTTTCTATGACTACTACAATATTATTTACTTCTTACATACTAAAATTTAGATTTAACAACATTGAGACATAATCCACGAAAAACTGCAAGACTTTTAGCTTCCTTAACAATTACCGGGAGTTCATTGAACATTTTAAAACCTTTATAATAAATATTGTTTTGTGTTTCTGATAAGTGTGTTTTAGGAAGCCTAAAATCGTTGCAGTTTCTCGTAGGATATAAATGAACTGCACTATTAATTTTAACATTCTTTGACATATAGTCAGGTAACATTTTATTTTTTAGCTTATAAATAAACACTAAGGTATTATAAACTAATCGTTGCCACACACTTAAAATATTGAGTTGACGTTGCATGGTTTTTATTCTGGTGTACCTGCTACAACACAGTATTGACCTCATGCCTCTGTTCTGGATTACTTCCATTCTCTTAATTTGGGTTTTGTTACTTAGAAATATTACACTTGTACAATAATTTAGATGGGATGCTACAGTGGTATTGTAGACCAATATCCTTGTTTTAATGTCCAATTTTCCTTTTATCCTACTTAAGAAATTAACCTTTTTCGCCATTTTTTTATTTAAAATTTCAAAGTTAGTGTTAAATTTTAACTTGTTATCTATTATGATTCCCAGGTATTTAATTTCTTTTACTTCTTCCATATTTTGATTGTCTATATTTAGGACAGTATTTACGTTTAGTTTTTTCCCTAATACCATAAATTTACTTTTAGTTACATTTAATTTCAATTTATTTATGTTTAACCACTTAGATAATTCATTAAGTTCATTTTGTATTTTTGACAACGCATCTTCAATATTATTTGCTATAATATATAAAAGTGTGTCATCTGCAAAAAGTTTGATGGAACAGTACTTTAAGCACTTCACTATATCATTAATGTATAAAATAAATAGGAGCGGTCCCAAAACAGATCCTTGAGGAACTCCAATGTTGATTTCTTGTTCTTCAGAGATAGTATCTCCAATTTTGGTTTTTTGTTTTCTATTTTTTAAGTAATCAATAAACCACTGCAATTCATTAGCACGGATTCCTATGTCCTTCAATTTCATTATTAGTCTTTCTCTGTCTATCGTTTCAAAAGCACGTCTAAAATCCAAGAACACTGCTATTGTGATTTTCTTCTGATCCATAGCTGTTTTCCATTCATTTATCACATAATTTATTGCTGTTTCACAGGAATATTTATTTCTAAACCCAGATTGTTCTTTTACTAGGATGTTATTTTTTTCTATAAATTTACTCATCTGTTCTTTCACAATGCATTCTAGTAATTGTTCATATTTAGGCAATCCATTTATTGGTCTGAAGTCTTCGAAATTTTTAGCATTTATTATTTTGGGCACTGGTGTTATTATGGAGGTTTTCCATGACTGCGGAAAAATTCCCTTAGTCAGAGATTCATTTATTAGTGCAACTAATCTGTCTCCTATAGCTGGCAGTGCATCTTTGATTATGCTTATAGTAATTCCATCCGGCGATGATTTTGGTTTCATTGTTTTAATGATTTTCATTAAATACTCATTGTCAATTTTATTAAACCTGAAAATATTTTTATTCTCTCTTTTTTCCGATGATTGAGAAGAGGTATCTGCGACTAATGGAATACTCTTATTTATGTTTTCGACACTAAGTACAAAATTTGTGTTAAATTTTTGGGCTATTTTAAGTGTATCATCTTCAACTCCATCTGGAAACCGAACTTCTTTAATGTTTTCCCTCTGTTTGCCGCTTATAATTTCTTTAAGTGTAGTCCACATTTTTCTTGAGTCACTTTGAGAGGTAATTATTTTTTGCCTGATATACGAATTTTTGGTATGTTTTATTTCTGTACTGTACATGTTTCTAAGTTTCTTATAAGTTTCCCACCTTTCTTCAGTGAATTGTATTTTACAGGCTTTATAGGCTGTATCCCTTTGTTTTTGTAGAATATGTAAGGATTTCGTATACCATTTATTTGTATCTTTTAATATAATATTAGTTAAAGGCATTAGCTCATTTACTACTGTTTTCAGATGTCCTACTAGTTCATCGGCTTTTCCGTCTAAATTTCCTTGGGTATCGCAGATCCATTTTTTGTTTTGTAATGCTGTACACAATGTATCCTTATTATAGTTATTTTTTTTTCTATACGTTATATTTCGTATTCCCTGTGGCTTCGGACTTGTGGTCGTTTCAAATATTGTTAATATATTTTCGTGGTCAGATATTTTTGGAGTATCCATAACATTAACATTCAAGTAAAAATGATTTGTTATGACTAAATCAATAATGCTTTCTGATGTATTTGAGATTCTAGTTGGTTTGGTCACAAGTTGTTTCATTCCTAGATAATTCACTAAACTCTGAAGTCTATTACTGTAGGTATTCTTGACTTTCATGTCAATGTTAAAGTCACCGGTTACATAAAACATATCTTGATTTTTCATGTTTTTACTACACCAACTTTCGAAAAAATCTAAAAATTTTGAATGGCTTTGGTTTGGTGAGTGGTATAATACAGCGTATGTTCCTTTAATAAAGTTTTTTCTTATTTGTACTGCCAGTATCCATGTATTTTTTTCATCAAACACTTCATTTGATATTATTTTAAAAGATATACCATTTTTAATAATCATTAGAACTCCTCCCGTATGCCGACTAAATGAATTGCATCTTACAGTTGAATACCCAATAAATGATACTTCAGAATCGTAAATATCACTGGTTATACATGTTTCACTTAACATTAAAATTTCTGGTTTCATTTCTTGTAATAAAACTTCAATTTCATTTACGTGGGCCAAAAGACTTGAAATATTTAAATAGTATACGTTTGTCTTTTTTTTTATCCTAAAAAATCAATTTTTCTCTTCTCCGATTCTATGTTTCTTTTGTAAATAGGACACTCTTTGCTCCATGCATGGTGATTATCATTCAAATTTAATGAAAGTTTTTCATTTGTCAGTTTGCAATTTACACATTTGATTTTTTCACTATTTTCCTGACAGTCTGACGTATCATGTTCATTTGAGCATCTTCCGCATGATTTTTTATTTTTACAAACGCCTGCTTTATGTCTGTATCCGTTGCAATTGAAACATCTCAAAACTGAGAGATGATCGAAGACAGCACATCTATTTGATTTTGTGGGGTATTATTCCGTGTTGCGCTTTCTCGCTGTGTCCTAGTATTGGATACTATAATGCTCTCTAAAACGTCCACTAAAGAAAAAAGAGGTTTGGCTACACGACGTAATACCTCAAAAATAAAAAAAATAAAACTATGAAATATCGGGGTACATCTTATATTTTATTACATATAATTATTATTACGTTACACAAATTTTATTGTAAAAGATGTCACAATCCTCTTATGAATAAACAAGAGAAAAAATAGTAATTGTCTTTTCCGTTTACATTTAGGAAATATGATTCTAAGGACGGGTTGTTTCGGAGAATCTGAACAATTCATCAAATTTCAACGTTCATTTTCAAGTTCTGTGAAAGATTTTTTCAAGTTTTGTTTTTATTTCAGTTTTGTCAAGCAACTAGCCTACAATGATATAAAAACAGAACTTAAATAAGTCTTTCACAGAACGCGGAAATGAACGTTGAAATTTGATGAATTGTTCAAATTCTCCGAAACAACCCGTCCTTAGTATTTAAATTAAACTTAATAACAATAAAAAAAAATAAAAAAAATATTCTCAGTATTTTTATATCAACCAAAAAGTTTATAAAATTCTTTATGTTGTGTGGTAAGGAAAAATGAAAATAAGAATATTATGTCATATTTTGTCCTTCATCTCGAGTTTTGTGAAATGGTTATATTCTAATGTCGAGTATTAAAGTGTTGAACTGTCACTCGATGGTTTATGGTGTAGGTACAACGTGTATACGTAGGACCTATAACGAAAAGTTCAAAGCTTGCAGCTCCGTATCTTAAGCCAGGCCTCACAAATAATGTATTGTTTAAAAGTAATATTAAAATAATTTTGGTAATTCTCAGCTAATTATTAATTTTTATAAATAAATTCATCTAATTTACTTAATTATATAAGATTAAAAAACAAATAATCTTGAAGCCAAAAAAATACACAAAATGTACAAAAAAGTTTGTAAAACACTAAATAAAGTAAAAAGTTACAACAAAAGCACAAAATATAAAGCATTCCTCTAGGCACTCTTTAACCTTACCGAAAGGGATATATCTCGCTATCAGTGACAGGTTTCAGAATAAGATTTCTCTAAGACTTCGCTGAAAGGGACGACTGTATTGCTACCGTTCAAGGCCGTGTGTTCGCTTATATAGGCCGTCCATGGTACATCATTTGGTAGGTAGCTTAGAGCTGGCCTCTCATTAGTTGGTTATTAATTTTAGTAAACAGTAGGAGTTCTGCGTTCGTAGATAGGGATGCCGTATTTGGTGTGAGCGAGAAGGTATCACCTTCAGAGTTCTTAATTTATTGATTTGAAAAATAATTTATCAAAATATTTATTTCGGTAGGGACTTAATCTATTAGTAAATTCAAGAACTTTTGCATTCAATTTTAGTGACAATTTTATTTTTTACATCCAGCCAGTCCAATTTTACCTCCGATACTTTGGACGCTCTATCGTCAAACGACCGGAAACTATCGAATCCGGCCCCTTACATGAAAATTCCAAATTTTTCAATTAGCCCAATCTCTGATGAAATTATCAAAATAAGACAACATAATAATATATTTGTAATTTAATAAGAGTTTAACATGAAACCTGTTAGTTCATTCTGGAATCCCATGTTTTACTTGAATTACCAATAATTTGAGATTTTGAATAGATTATCAATAGTCATTTTTCTGCTGTCATAGTTTTTTCTCCTTTTGATATATCATATTTATGTAAAAAAGCTATCGGTTCATAGAGCTATCGTACGCGTGGTTTGCCAACTCTGGCCTAGACTCCGCGAGTATAGACTATTAAGGATGGTATTTAACTGTGCATCCCATTGTTCCAAACGATAACACGTACACGTCTCTCGGAACCTATCTACCTCCATCGATTTAGGGAGCATCGGCATTAAACCTCTGTGTGAATTCATGGCCGCATTGAATTTGCCCCGAGACGATAAAAATCTGCAGGAAACGGTGTACAGAATGTTCTATTTTATTGAGACGGACTTTCGCATTAAAACCAGCTACTTGGCTGTATACTTATGAATTTTATATTAACTGTGGTGGGCGGTGTCGATTTGAATTCCAAAACAAGAGGAATACCACTGTCTATACGAGATTACAAAAAAATACCCCATCCTCTTTTCCCACCCTTTTAACCATTTTTGATGGAACACGTCTGTCGACACCCTGAAAATATATTCACAGTTTATCAGGAAACCTATTAAATCATTCATAAAAGGCCTGCAATCTCATTTTTAACCGCACTACAAATAATTTGAAGAGATTATTAATAAATTAGCAATACTAATTTTTCACCGTGTGACGTTCAAAATAAGCGGAAAATTAGCACCTGAATTTCATTTAAAAAAAATAGTAAAGCCTGGGCAATACCTGGGACTTCAACTAGTGTAATATAAATAAACTCAATCCATTTATTGCACTCTCGTATAAAGAAATATCAACAATCTTTTATTGTCCGTAAATGCAAAGCAACACCATCGATACCAAAGACAAAATATTAATAATGTTTTAGTGATTGAATAAAATTTGATATCATGAAATGCATTCTCAGTAAACAAGAATAATAATTGATGAAATAAATGATAAACCTATCAAAGTACGCCAATCGCAATAACACATTTCAGCTGTATGTTGTATGAATTTCACAGGTTTTACGTCGATGAATAATCCTAGAGACCACCCGGTTACAGCACGTTTTACTTATCCAGGTAGTGGTCAAGCGATCGTTCACGGGCAGTATTCCATACTGTTCGCAAGACGTTGTATCCGATATTTTATTGATCGTCTATTACATCATAATGCACACGAGGTAAACGCCACAGAGCTCAACCTGTTTCCAATAATTCTCGTTGCATTAACAACACACCCCGTAAACACGATTAATTATGACTCTTTGTTAAAATGTTGGGTTGCGATGATTATTCAAAGAAGAAAAACATAAATGAACAATGTATTGGATAGTTTCCATGTCGGTAAAGCTAGTACTATCACACAAGCGAAACGTGTGGATTCGGAAGAGGTTAGACATTTTTTCTTTATATTTTGTTATTTTTAAATACAATGTTATTAAAAAATGATTAGATAGGTTGGTAATTAAAGTTAATTAAGATCTTACCTCATAAAAGCTTTCGACGGACACACATTTGTTAAATTTGTGCAATTTCTTCCAGAAAATTCAAATCTGCTGCTTCATGTTTTGAAATTTTTATTTCTTCAGCTAAGTACGTTAATGTAGTTCCATGAAAACTCAAAACAGTGACAATTCAACACACTTTTAAAAAGTGATATAAAGTCATTAGAAACGATGAAAAAAAATTTAAACCTAACCTAACCTAACCTAATCTACTTAACCCAGTTAATAAAGTTTTTGTTTCATCACTTTCGATGACTTTATATAACTTTTTAAGGATGTGATGAATTATCATCGTGATGATTTATTCAGTCACCATTAATGTATACGTATACGTGCCGTGTTAGAGCGTTGCTCCCGAAAATTTTTTTTAGCAATCTGTTTGTGAAAGAAATATTAAATAAAAAAGTTTTCCAGAAACATAAGAATCTAAGTTTTAGAGATTTTTATAGTAGGTTACGAGGGTCGCTAAAATACAATGATATCTAGATTTTTTTAGTATCATTAATTTATTTCGTGTAACCTCATTAATAAAAATGAAAGTGATTTTCAAATCTCCATTTACAGGATCACGAAAACTTAATGCAACAAAAAGGTTTCCAAGAGAATCGATCTACCAAATTCGGCCAGACCACAAAAATAAATCTGGGTCGATGGTGTCTCTAAAAGGATTGCGGAATTATGCCGACATTATTTCGTGTTGGAGATGTTCCGCTAGTAAGCACTGAGTATTCACTACTACATAATATGGTGCTACTGTTTACAAAGCCGCTGTTTACTTGTAAGTGCTAACATTGGGGCAGATGAGGAATAATCATCGATGATCCGAGCCACTGATCAAATCCATTATTTATTTGGGAATATTTTAATGCAACAATGCACGTAAAATGTACCTATGTAGGTATTAATAAGATTCTTACAAAAAAAAAGGCTATACCCATATCGGAATGATGCACACTTTTTAGTTTGAAGACTTGATTCAATATCTCATGGTATGATCTTATAATAAAGATTAATAAATTCGTTTCTGAAAATGTTCTAAAATAATCTAGTCTCATTAATAACGGATAGCAAAAGATACGATTAAACTATCTAGAAACAAAGCTGCTGAAAGACGGTAGTCAAAGTCAAAAGGGAACGAAAAAAAGCTCTTCTTTTTAGAAAGCGTTCGGCATCGAACTTCTACTCCTTTGTACACATTTTTGCACATGTGGTAGCTTGAACGTAGTCTCATATCAAAGTACGCGCATGAAGTTTTTTTGTAATTTTATTGGGTAGAAATCCTTTTTGGCGACCCTCAAAAAGCCTTAAAAACTGATAGAGGAGAAACTGGACGGTGGCTACCGAAATAATATTAGATTATTAGCCTGACTTCGGATTCTCCTCGTTTGAAATAATGGGACTCCAGATGCAATACATTTTGTTCCATTTTCTGTGGCCACAATTACACAACTTCTGTTAACTAGGCGGTGTTCTGATTTTAAGGAAGTCAAAGAGGATATTGTTAGATAAATAGGTTCAACATTGTTATTTGTTAAAATTGGTTTCTAATGCTAGCCCCCGGGGAACCGAATGAAAGTCAATTTGTAAATTATGGGAAAAAAATATTGTTATTATATTCACAATTCTTGAAGGTAATTTATTGTTGGTCTTAAGGCAATGCCATACGTAGTAATGCAAAATCATGTGTTTTTGATTTGAAAACCAGAAATGTTTTAGATGCTTTAATGAAATACTGCGAGTAGAATACATCTTGGCCTTTGAAATAGTGTAGAGTATTTTTTAGATAAGTATTTTTATAAGCCTAGAAAAAAAAATGTATACGGCCTGTGAAAACTGCTTTAAAGTTTAAAATCTCCTACTTACGAACCCATTTTCGGTTATGATTTTATTGTATAATGTGGCAAATTAAGTTATTCATAAAATGATCGAAAAAAAAAAATTTATGCCTGAACATCCACAAAATAAAATAAAAGGCACTTTTTGGCCATGTTTTTTTTTTTTAATAAATCAAAACAGGCGGATGGTGTTAAGCGGGAATTTAAACCTTATCGCCATCTACGTAAGGGTTGTTATTGATAGCTGCTCAATTTAAATATTACACGACGTAGTGCATCGCCTTAATCTGTGTTTTTAATTTATTTTTTTTGTTCTTAATCATTATTTTCTATTGGCTTATTAAATCCGTATTTGGTGGTTTATTTTAAATAACAAACCTAGAAATGAATGTATACTTTAATTCAATTATGTATATGAATTGGTTAAAACGTAAGTTGCCTTTTTTGTGGTGACTACAGAGGACTTCTTGTTTGAATCAACGAATCTACAGCACTACCTACTGGTTTGGATTATTTTTGAAAGAAAAGGAGTTAAGACCGGAGTGAAGGTAAGTTGGGAAAATTAAAATTATTTGGTATTTTGACACTTTGCCTTAACAATCACAATATTTTTAAAAAAATTAGGAAAACTTTACAAGTTTGATAATGAGCGTTATTTACTTAAATTTCAATTTTCATATCGTACCTATCAATTTAAATTAATAATAATGCCTGCGGCAGGCGCCCACTTGGCGGACACCGGGCAGACACCGGGCGATCACCGGGCGGACACCGGCAGACACCGGGTGGACACCGGGTGGATACCGGGCGGACACCGGGCTGGCGGGCGGCGTGGATATTGATGTTATACAAATCTGCAGTTTTTTCCGAGTTTGATGAAATTTTGCACACATAACCTTCAGAATAAGGAAAAGGACTCTGTCTACATCTGGTTTTGAAAAACTCTGCGTATAGCTCTGTTAACGCCGGGACTTCGGCTAGTATCAAATAATGGTAAGTACAATGAAGAAACACAGATCAAATAAATCAACCCATTTCAGGATCTAGTTAAATGTTTTCTGTACAGATTCCAATAAAGCACCATTCGAAGATGCCTCTAAAAGGCTCAGTATTGAGTAGGTAGTCACTATCCAGAAATCCACTGTATCCAGAATGAGTATAAATGTATAGAGCCTTCCCGGTATCGGTACTTGCGAAGCCTCCACATATTCTGTTGGCTGGTTTTAGTTCCATCCGCTGATTTTAGTCAGAGCGTGACTCTCAAATTTGTTTTATGTTAATCAGCGATTTGTACTTTGTAAATAAAACCGTAAGCCCTTTCTAGATGAACAAGGCAGAGCTGATAGGGCGCCGGATGAACTTAAGGGACAACTACACAATCACTTTGGATTAAATATTAACACTCGTTGATTGGTATTTTAGAACCAGGCTTTAATTCTTCTTGATTTTATAACAACGCAAGCGAGCAAACAGTTTTATGAAATCATCAAATGTTATCATTATGGGTAATTAAATTTGCTAGATTTTACTGTCAAAATTTTTAAGTTCTAATATACCATTCTAAGCTTGCAATATCAATTCAATTATGAGCTATGGAGCTTTCAAATATAAACACATTCAACTGTCCAAAATTTTATGAGGAGACGCCTTGTTTGTTTAGTATATTAATCAGATAAATATTTCAAAAAAGTGTTGATGTAAATATAATTCATTACAGTTATTATATTTCTCTGTCTGTAGTACACCGATAACTAAATATTACTTATCGATGCAACATGAGCGTCTGATCTATGACTGAATATGGTTCCTTAGTTTACCCCTCGGAGTACAATGAAACTACACTGGGTCGTTTATTCTGGAAACAAATACAAACACTCCCCAATGGGTTTACTTTTATATACATACCAACCATTAAGCTGTTCAGCACATCTGCTTTGCTTTTTTTTTATTGATTTTCTAAAATATTTAAAACTCAAAAATTGTTTTACCTGATGAATATGAAAAATAATCAAGAACTCTTCCAAACTTCGTTATTTTATAAATCATCACATAAATTAAAAAAAAAATCAATACAAAAAGGTACCAACTATATATTTGCGAAATTTGTCTTACTTCACATAAAACAACTTTATGCCGATGCACTATTAAACCACATAGCAACTCCACACCAAAGAAATGCAAAAAATTAACAATCTGAACCAGATGTGTGCATTCCTACAGATTGCCCTGTCAAAATGACGCACATGTCATATTCAAATGTTGACTGCGTTCTACACAAAAAAGTGCATGCGTGTATGCGTATACACGCATTCAAGAGAAGACTCGTTCGTGTTAGTGTCGAAAAAAGCCGTGCCTTCCAGTGCCATCTGTTGGTACTTTATTAATTAGTAACTACTCGTACATGAAAAAACGAAAATAAATTTGCTTGATTTCTTTCAAGTAATTGTACGGTCGAATAAACTGTGAAGTTTTTTTTTATATATTATCCAGTAATTTGGCTTGTAATATCCAAATACACGAAACGTCTATTTGGATATTTGATGTTATAGGTCAGGTGTGGCGAACCTTTTTGGGCCTGCGTGCCAAAAATCCTCAAATATTATTTCTAGATTGTGTGGCGTGCCCAAGCTGTAAAAAAAATTAACGAAATAGATAAAATAAAAAAAGTTTTTTTAAAATTTTATTCATAAGCTTAAAAATTACAATAGAGTTTCATAAAAATAAAGTCATAATCAATAAATGTACATATTAGTTATTTATCAATGTGGTTTTTGCTGTTGTACATTCGATGACAAATTCTTAATATCTGGATCATATTTCGTCACTTTTAGTAACACACACGACCAACCGGATTCATCAGTCATTCTCGTTCTTGAATCACATTTTATGAAATTCATTTCTGAAAATAATGACTCACAAGCATATGTAGAAGAGAAAATTGATAATATTGCTCTCGCTAGTTTTTTTAAATCGCTAAAGATTTCTGGAATGGCTTTCCAAGTTCTCACTATTTCTTCTTCGGCATTTTTATTATTTATGTTCGTTAATCGATCGCTTTCAATTATTTCCAAATCATTTCTCAAATCAACAATTTTTTGTTTCCATAGCGAACTCGATTGGAATTCGATAAATTGCATTTCAAAATCTTCTATATTTAGCCACTCGAAAAATTAACAAAAAAAATCTCCAAATTGAGGTCATCTGCTGATAGTGTATCTGGATATAAAATAAATTTTGATATCTTTTCAAATCTCCTGAATTGTTTGAATCTTGAAGAAAACGTTATTATCGATTGAATAACTACAGAAAATTCTTGTGTTAATTTGATTTGATCTGGCTTTTCTTCTGCAAAAAGTTTTTTGTATTTGGGAAATATTCGAAGGTGTTAGATACAACGTCACGATCACAATTTTGTAATTTAGCTTGAAATGCTTTGATTAAATCAAACATAACAATAATTGTGTTGTTAACGCCTTGCAATTTAATATTTAATTCATTTAAATGTAAGCACAAATCAGTAAAAAAAACATTAATTTTGAAAGCCATTCGAGGTCTAGTAACTCATTATATTTTTCAATGAGATTCTCATTTTTTAAAAAAAGCCTAACTTCTTCCAAACACTCAACGAATCTTTGAAGAACTTTTCCACGACTTAACCATCGCACATTGTTGTACATAAGTAAGACCTTATATACTGACTTTACCTCATTTAACAATTCTAAAAATTTTCGTTTGTTTAATCCGCGTGCAGATATCAAATTGATCAATTTTGTTACAAGAATCATAACATCTTCCAGTGACTTAAACAACAAACAACCCAATTCTGGTTTGAAAAAAATCAACAGAATGACTGTTACATTTGAAAAGAAAAGAAGAATATGAACGACTGTTCAGAAATTTTTGAAACAACTGGTCAAATCAAAAAAAAATATTTTTTAAACTAAAAATTAAAAAAAAAAAAATTGAACTTGGAAATCGTTAGTGTGCCATCCAAATGATCAAACGTGCCACCTCGGGCACGCGTGCCCTAGGTTCGCCACACCTGTTATAGGTTATCAAAAACAACGTCGGCTAAAATCACCAGCTTATTCATTCTCAGCGAAAGCTTCCAATGCTTGTGGTGAGGTTTAATTTTAAATATAATTCGCTGTTTTTTCTACTGCCTAACGAATACTAATTTTGGATAAGCGACACGGTACTACATAGGATTAAAATTGTGTAGTATTGTTCCTGTCACATTTAAAACACAAAATAAACAGTCTAGCTTTCAAAAACAATATGCTATACGCATCATGACTTGGCCTATTTCAGCAAATCGCTCGCCATTCAATCCTAATTGGAATGTATGGCGAGCGATATGCTGAAATGCCATGAGAATATTGCGCGCTTATAGCGTGGTCTGTCACTGGCTTTATCGATAGTCGTACGAATATGGCCCATCAAAAAGAGCTAGTTCAATTGTGCGGATCACTTAGAAACGACTCATCGCTGTAACATAAGCAACATACTAATTCTACTCTTTGTATATTATAAAATAGTATGTATTATTGTTACAATTATACCACAGTCTCAGGATATAACTCAGTTATAAATAGATTGCACACACAAGGGAACTTTTAACTTGTGAAGTATAAAGCTGCACTAATCACACATTTTAACGCCATTTATTTTAATGAGGTCACTACACAACAGGTTTATGTTATTGCTTCTTACGTTACTATTATTTTATTTGTTATGTTTTAAATTAATTCTTTTATTTTTCACTCTACAAAATTTAATACTGTACTATGCATATGTAAAAAAAACTGATGTATAAAAATTGCACTTGATAAAAGTAAAACGAACTCTAAGCAGAATTCTTGCCTGAACAGACTATTCAATAATTACAATACCGTTTTATCTAAGGTTGATATTTTCAGTTGCGAACTTACCAAATACAAGAGGTCCATAAAAGAATATTTCTCTGATTGTTTGTGAATAATGTTTATGTCTCTATTGTTTATATCTCTATTATGAATTGATTTATATCTACAACCTCTCTCCATGGCTATAAATGTATTGTTTTGTAAATTTTTCGTTTTATTTTATTTTTTTGTTTTGTATAAATTTTTTAATTCATATTCCTTTCTCACACATTTAAATTATGCTGTCTCATTTAAAGTCACAAGGAGGAAATCCATAATTTGTTTTATTTTAATAAATAACACTTATGTACAAACTGATTAAATGTAAACTGTCGATTTCCCAAAAAAAGGATAAATAAATAAACTAGTGCCGTAAATTTTAAATAAATAATAATGTAGATTGAAATCTAATACCCAGCAAATAAATAATTTGAAAAACTTTTTCAAAGTAAAAATTTAAACCAATTATTTGATTTCCCTAAAATACGCACAATAAATTCATATCGGACAATTTCCTTAAAGATACAATTGTATCAGCAGTCTGAAAATATGATTATTGCTTACCTTTACCTAACAAAGAAACACATATTATTTGAAACAAAAATTGGCTTAAGACAAAAACTAAATCCTTCAATCGAAAACGTTGGAAACAATTTAATAATGACGCGTCCTCTCCTAAATATGCGAGCTTGTAGGTGGTACCTGCATAAAAATAAACCTATTACATTTTAACAACGGTGGTGAGCTCTTGCTAAGGTCACATGTGCTGCATGATCTCTAATTTATTTTTATTATCAATAAACCAATATTATCCGTAATAGTATGGTATTATTAGCTATCTGAAATTACAGTGTATAGTAATCTGGCTTACTTAGGGCGGGACTTGAGTCTATTTATTGGCTTCACGTCGCTCGGATAATTCCTCGTGATATTTGACGGCGGATCTAGTTTACGAATATAAGAGTACATCATGGGAAATTATATTACCGTGTGCTTAGCGAAAAAGGTTAGTAGTACGCAATCAAGCTAAATTTGTGTTGTAATGTGGTGTAATCTTCTTTAATTCATGTCTGTGTGCGGCTTTTTGTGACTTATTTTAAAAATAAAGTAGGTAAGTATATTTTTTAATTGATACTGAAAATTAGTAAGTCAAATCTACGATACATATTATTGATACGTCTAATTAAATTAAGATTGTAAATTGATTTTTTTGTAGTTTTAAGGAAGAGTTTATAGTCAAATAATGTTTGTTTTGATGTGTCAAAAGGCTCCAAAAGTCAAAAAGCTTTATAATAAATACTAGCTGACGTGTACCCGGTGTTGCTCGAATTTTTTCTACTTTCTATAAATATAATATGCATTTTTTATATATATATAAAACTTCCAAAAGATATTCTCTAAATGATGAAACCCTATCAAAACCCGTTGCATTGTTTAGAAGAACTAACCGCACAAACAGACAGACGTTATTTTTTACTATTTAGAGATAATAGGAATGGTATAATCACTCGTCACTTAGCTTCAATAAACATGTAGATACAATTTCAAAAAGTGCATCACAAGTATTAGGATTAACGCTAAAAATCACAAATTGTTTTAAAAGTACAGAAATACGCATCAACAATTTGGTCACCCAATTATGAGACTCATAATTATAGGATTGAATCTATACAAAGGAAACTAACCCGTGTAATTGCTTATCGTGAAGGTTTATCTGGTCAATTTGGAACATATAATGACCGAATTATGCACTATAAACTACACTCACTAACGGTCAAATGTATACTTTCTGACGTACTGCTTCTACACAAAATTATACATGCATCAGTTGATACACCAAACATTTTATCCCAAATTAACATCAATATACATTATACAATCAAGAAAATCAACAAGGAGGATGAAAGACATTTTCTAAATTATAGCCTACCACACAAATACAAGATATTTTTCCTCTGTACCGCGAACATTAAGAAATTATAACATTATACATCGCTCAAATAATAAAATGGACATTTTTAATGACCAATTTAAACACTAAAAAACCGTATTACGCTGATATTGTGATGAAGCCCTTTATTTAAAGAGAAGTAACATTGTACCTACCTAATCAGTGTCTCACCAGTAGGCACAGGTGTGACAATAACAAATCGTTTATGAACATATTTGTATTTACCTTTTACTCATTCTTATTTGTCATTTACTTCTGCATATTTAGCTTATTCATTTTGTTATTATCATTTTGTTATTATTATGTGTTTAAAAATCCATGTGTGTAAATTTTGGGCACCATGCCTGTTTTAGATTCTGAGATGTTCATAATATATGGCATTGCATGAATTGAACTTATAAGGATTTAAGAATATTGTTAAAATCACGAAAACACCGGTACTAAGAATACGAAAATGGTAACAGATAATACAGACCTATCGAGGAGTAGGAATACTTAAAATTCTTAATTCACTTTTGGAACCAAATTTACCAATAAAACAAATTGTCGAAATTCACCCAAACTTATAATGGTTCTACAAAATAACGGAAACACTAAATCGAAAAACTAAATTGAAAAAATCTTTCAAGAAAAATACACGCCGCCGACGGGAATTGAACCCGCAGGCTTCTGACTGCCGGTCATGTGTTCTACCAATTGCGCTACGCATGTTTATTCAAAACCCACCAAATTTATCATTTTTTTTTTTTTAATTTTCCAAAATTTTCATTTAAATATTATTAGTATTTATTTCAATTTATATAGGTGTTTCAGCTAAAAATTATTTCTTAATAATATTTATCCTTTGTGCTAATCATAAAAAACCTTATAATAGCAATATATCATGCAATAGATCTAAGACCCGCAATTTTCTCTGCAATATTTTTTTTCAGCTTCCTAATAATTTTCTTACATGTACATGATATTTATTCTGAAAATAAACTGTTCCAGCTGGCGACTGAAGACTTCCTCAGTTAACATAAATAATTGATGATTCTCTCAGTGCACCGGAGATAATAATAATGATTGGATTATGGTTCGATAGCCGGGGCACCCGCGGAGTGGATTATCCAAAGGCTTTGTCCCATAATTACCGTCGCGGGAACTTAACAGGTATTAAGGATCCTGCTTCACGGTTTAACTATAATAAAGTGCGTTCAACGCGCAGTTGTGTTTAAAACCGCATATTTTTCCATAACAAATGAGGCGAAATTTTAATTTATCGGATGCAGAACGCTTTTTGTGGCGTGTGTTTAAATGCATTTAATTTATTGGACATTAAATTTTATAATATTTGAACCAAAGTGGAACATCATTTGTGCATTTTATTTTACAACTAGCCCATACTCGTGAAAATCACAGGATATTATAATTAAATGATTTGTGATTGCAAGTACATATACTACAAATTAATGCTACTCTTCCTTGTACGGAGAAAAATATGGTCGGATGATTTATTGAAATGCTATTATAAGTGTGACTGCATGCCCATTTCTTAATGAAATATTAGTCATTCAGAATATATCTGAACACGTGTTCATGCAGATAGCTTTATCCTAATAAATATAATGGATGAAATGTGAAAACATTTATTTAATTTTTAAGAACACGTGTTCGATTTCCCCATAACATATTCGTGCTTTACTGATAGTTTATTATGAAACCTGTTAATTATCAATTCCAATTTTTTTATATTAAAAGTTCGTTGAATTTTAATAATTTTACACACTACGCGGGAATGCACATCACTTAACTCATGCACCCATGTACCGACATCCGAAATAAGTATGTTTGATATTTATGCACGTGTTAGGTTTCTATGCCAATTTTCAGGATTCGATTAAACTATGGAGGTATTTATAAGTGTTGCCAAGTTAGCATATTATATGCTAAATTTGGCATAATTACTCCATGTTTAGCATAACTATTATGCTTTTAGAATCTAGCATATTTATTTGGCTTATTTTTACAGAAACATGAAAATAATAAAAACCATTTTTTTGACTAACAAAAATGATATCGATTGAAAAACTGGTGTCTCAATGAAGAAACATAGTTCACATTAAATGGGAATCTTTGACTTCCACTGTAGAGTTTTGGAATGAAGTCATGCAATATAAAGATGCAGCTAATAATAACCCCTTCGTTGATTTATGTCAGTTTGCAATGTCTATTTTAACATTGCCGCATTCAAATGCGGACATTGAACGTGTATTTAGTCAAATGAGTCTGGTCAAAACAAAACTCCGAAATCGTTTGGCGGTGAGAACCCTGAATGCCATTTTGTACGTGAGATTTGGCCTAAAGAGAGCAAGAAAGTGCTGTTATTCTTATACTGTTCCTGACGAAGTACTACGCTGCATTGGGACCAAAAAAAGTTACGACTCCGTCTCTCAGCCTTCCACATCATCTGCTGTTAATGAAGAAGATGAAGATTTTGATATTTTATTTCACTGATTTTATTTCTAAGTTAAATTTATGTTGGCTTTTTTTGGTATTTTTAAAGTAATTTAGCATTTTTCTGGCATATTTTTCCCATCACTCTATTTCTCAAAAAATACTAAGTTAAATTTATGTTGGCTTTTTTTTGGCTTTTTTTAAAGGAATTTAGCATATTTCTGGCATATTTTTCCCATCACTCTAGCATATTTTGAAGTAGTTGAGTTGGCAACACTGGTATTTATTATAGCGGCGCTTTCATCATTTCCACAAAGTAAATATTATACCTATTAATATTTATATTATTAAGAGAAAACAGTTGACAATATGATGGTTTAAACATGTGCAATTTATTTAACTGAGAAACCAATTACATTATATATAATTTCAACTTAATATTATTACTTTTAATGTTGTTTGGTTTATAAGTTAAACGCAATATCATAAGTCATGCATTAAGTCTGATTTTTTTTACAGTTTTTTTTTCATTAAAAAGATTGTACAAACGCGTATGGTGAATTTATTATTATGGATTTTTTTAAACGATATCTCATTTCTGCGTTTACAAATGTTCAATAAAAGAGCTTTGGAAGCGACCTAAATTAGCATTTTATAAACCAGAGCAATTTTTGATGTAATAAGTTTTATACTGTTTTAATCCCAATCACTGTAATGTTCTTTTTCATAGTGTCTTTTTCCGATAAGAATATCTCGATAACGGCGTACCAAAAAATGCGGCATCGTATTATGATTATTGGTCAAAACATGCATCATAATTCAATCTAGAGTTCTCGAGGTTCATAACGTCAACGCTCTTTTATCTATAGTTTTCTAGAGTCAAACAAATTACCTTTTTCATACATAGGTATACCATAAATCTGACAAACTCCATTGAATTTTCAAGCATACCTTCATACTTTCACTGCTGATAAATTGTCTGGTGTAAAATTGGCCTGCGTTTCCCACTAACTATTATTTTGCTTAACTGCCCATTATCAATTTACCACTCATGTTGCGATAATTCGGTTTTAATCGCTGATATATTTCATTGCCTAGCACCATTACATTTATGGGACAAGTCGATTACAGGTGTGAAATACAATATGATTTTAAAGCCGCCAAGGAAAAGGTAGATTGTAATATTAAATAATGTTTTAATTAAAGACTGATGCTAATGGGTCTATATAATTTATTGTTATAATTAGTCCAGCGTTGCGTTTGACTTGGAAAATCCACTCAAGTTCGCTTAATTAAACACACGACTGAGATGTTTATTTTGTAACATTTTCGTATCTAAGATGCAATGGTGGTATTTTATTAAAAAATATAAAGCTTTATTCTATTTTTTATATGGACTGGAATTTGTTGTGGGAGATACGGTTATCTTAACATTCATTTTAAAACCACGCTAAGCTAGGGTTTAAAGTGTCGGGGTCGGAATAAAACATTTTGATCACGTCTATTTTTCTAATATTGGTAATTAATATTTAGCCATATTTATGTGTTTTGACTAAATATTAGCAATTGAAACATGCCATTAAAATATACTAATCTTGGTAACAAAAACTTTATTTAGATATTTTGATTTTGTTGCTAGCAACGACGAAATTCATTTTACAAATAAAAAGTTTAATCCATATTTCATTAAAATAGATCTTGTTAGAAATATGGATGTAACGTTTTATTTTAAAACTTATTTCGTCCTTGCATCAAATAGAAAAACGAAATGTTTTTTATCAAGAATCGAGTATTTAACTGCAGAGTAACAATCGTTAATATTTGGGCAAAAATAATACAAATTCCTGTCCAAATATTCCTGTATTAAGGCGTTTCCGTAAGGGTCGCATTATATTATTAAAAAAAAAATGTTAACTTTTTTAACAACGTGTATTTAAGGATAAGTTTTTCCAACACAAATTAACTGCTTTTTAAAAAGGATTCAATTTTCCAATTGTTAGGTCTACCGTTTATTATGAAACATTAAAAAAAATATATGATTTTTTTAAGTTTTCCAAAACCTACGTGTTTCAATTCCAGATTAGGTATACTTCCAATGTTTGAAATCTACTACCCACACAATCAACAAAGCGTTGCAATATCATTGAATAAATTGTACTATACCACTGTAATTAAATGAATTCAATGCGATATATGAATTTCTTACTGAGCGACAAAAGAAAAAAAATAACTTTTGGCGGTACACAATATCGCTGACAAAGTCATTGTATCCAAAAAGAGTGTTAATAATTTGTCATTGTCACCCGTATTCAGGGTCGGATCTGCAATAATTTGCACCCATTAAAAAAAATAATTTAAACTTTTGATATCAAGATATAAATAATAACAGCAAAAATATATTCATAACTTATAAGTTATGAATATATTTTTAAGTCCGCAAAATTCATTCAATTACCTACTCAATATGGTATCCGGGCAACTCAGGACAATGGCAAATAAAGTTATGAAAAGTAAAGAAAAAAAACTGTTAAATAGGTAAGGTTTATAAGCCAGTTTCTTTTGCTACTGAATGTCTTGAGTTACAATCGAACCCCTACATATTTATATCAACAATATAGAATAATTGACACTTATATTATTTTTTAACTAGCTGTACCCCGCCACGTATTGCTGTAGCTCAATTGGTCTGTGCATATTGAGAAACAATAGCGCGTGTTGCTTTTATGTCCAATAGATGGAGCAGTTTTTCAAAACAGCATGTTTCTCCCGCAGATGGCGCTGATTTTCAAAAAATCATGTTTTTACCTTTGGCATTTATGATATAGTTATAATATAAGTCATAAAAACACACGCGTATAGGAATTCGCAATGTTGCGTCAAAATTCCAAAGTAATAGGTGAGGAATTTTGAATAAACGAACATTAAGAACGGGTTGTTTCGGAAAATTTTAACAATGCTTTAAATTTCAAAATTAATTTTTAAGTTCTGTGAAAGATTATTTCAAGTTCTGTTATTATTTCAGTATTTTCAAGTAGCTAGTCTATAATGATATAATAACAGAACTTGAATAAGACTTTCACAAAACCCAAAAATGAACGTTTAAATTTGATGAATTGTTCAAATTCTCCGAAATAACACGTCATTACACTTTTATTTAAATAGATAATAAATGCCTACGCTACTAACTAAAAATTACTTTTGGATTCACGTAAGCAGAGTCAAAAGATTTTACCTATCATTTCATTTCATTTGAAGAAAAAGTACTGCAATCAAATAAATTTACATTAAATTGTGAATTTGACCAGTCTTTTTATTTTTGTTTGATAAGCGGGTTTTCTTAAGTCATTGAATTTTTTCTTCACCTTTGACGGTCAAAAACCGTGATTTTCCAATATTTTCCTTAAATGCATTTACATTTAATACCGATTAACTGTTTCAGTTCAAACCATTCTGTTTTAGCTTTCAATCAAATTACTCTTTGATCGTCAGACTGAAGCTTGTATTTTGTATTCATCCAAAGTTATTCTTGTTGTGTAAAAATTATAAGGCGTTTTACAAAAAATGCACCTTGATTAAAAATTCCATCCGCACCCACTCCGGATTCGGTCCTGCCCAGATTGATGCATTAATTAAGTCAAAACAAGTTGATATCAATAAAGGCAAAACAATTGTTGCCCAATTAGTCAAGGCCACAATAAGATATTTGTCTGCATTGTCATGTAGCCATAACAATTAATTCATCTCACACTTCTCATATTAATATTGATGACTGTACTAGCTGTAAGAATCTACCAAAAAACTTACTCATTATAAAATTGATGCAAACATTCCTATTTTTTTAGTGTTGCGAATTTATTCTAGTACAAAATGAATCACAAGGTGCTCGCGAACGATATATTTGCATAAAATATTTGCTATAGGTAAGTAGGTAGTTTTTTTCAGGAATCTAATAAAAGTTATTGTCTGAAAAATGTGTAGGAAGGTTGACTGACGCGTCAAACCTTGAAATAGATTTCAATAACGATTTTCGGAAACACATTAATGAAAGGATGATGCGCTTGCTCGTAAATCATATTTTTTTTTCCTAGAAAACAATCGCTCTGTGGTTCAAAATTAAATATTAATTAAAACATAATTGCATGCTATAACCATGATATAGGTATTTGTCGTCTATTAAATTGCGGTTAATACGCTGCTATTTTAGTATGTTAGGTAACACCTTATTTCCTTTTTACCGAAATGATTGTCTTATGTATCTAATGTACAATCTATGTACAAATGAACTATATTTTCTGTTGATTTTTTTTTCTGAAAGGTTCAATGAATTTCACATCATTTTTTTCATTCGATTTTTTAAGATATTACAGAATGTTTTTTAGGATTAGATTACTAAATCTAAAAAACAGTTATTTGCGTAATATATTTCTCCTTTATATTTCTACTATGTGTTAGTATTTCAAGTTTTTTGTAACATACTATTGATATATAACACCTTTTATTATGGTTTTATTTATTGTTATCAAGTTATTAGAGAGTTAGTAGAACCATCTTACAATTTTTTTAATTAAATTGTGCTGTGTAAAATAAAATTTTTGTTTTTTTAATTGAAAAATAATATTTATAAATATTTAAAAAAAAACTTATATAATGATGGTCTTCATTGGAATCGAAACCAAAATCTTTATTTCAGAGTTAAAACGTTTTGATTTTTTTATTATTTTGGGAACGATTAGAAACAAACAATGATGAAGATAGAAAGCACGATGATAAACCAATGTTAAATCTTTTCATTGCTAAGGTAAACGAATTAAGTCAAAAGGCATGAGAAAGGGAAAAGTTGAATTATATATATGTAATATGGGCATGTGCCTAGCTTGGTGGTTTTAACATCCCAATAATTGTAATAACCAAAAAAGACTAAATAATGAAAAATTTAAAAAAATTGTCAAAATTTTGAAATAATAATTATTATTACCACTAAAGCAATTTTAAAATGATTCACAATATTTGATTCTGCTCAGCTCTGTAAATAATTTTGCGATAAAATCGTGTATTGACAAAGTGAAAAGCGTCAAGCTATTCCTCATTGGAGCTATCATTATTTGACAATTGTATTGTCACTATCACCTCCATAATTTGCATTTCCCGATAAGACGCAAGCCCTGCCACCAGCTCAGCAGGCTCGAGGCTATACGTTGGCTGGTTGCATTGAAAACGTTAGGCACGTGATGCTATTTTTACGTGGCAACGAAATACCTCGGCGCAACATATCCGAAGAGGATTATTGCAAAGGTCAGGTGAATGCTATGAATTACTTCGGATGCTGTGGCGGGCACCTTCATAGGGCAGATGAGCTGGTCAGGCCTGCGCAACCCGCACATTGTGCTGTAATACTATTTAAATGAATTTTTCTTTTGTAACATTATTTATAAAAAAAGTACTTACCGTCTTAAATTCGTTAATAAATCAAAAGTTCTTCACACTTCAATACAATTTGCCTAAACACGACATCGACAGTTTTTCAGAATCACGTCATATCAATGATATAAACTAGCTTCACTTCTGAATATTACAACTTGTCACAATTAATCATAACTTTTCACAACTTGTCACATCTACAAACACGTTCACATATATACACACAATTATAATCTACACATGTCAATATACATACGATAAATAACTCATTACAAAGAAACATCATAGTTACCCACTGTGAAACATTAATATCTGTAAATCATTGTAATCAATGTAGGTACTATTTTGTTTCTAAATCTATTATCTTTAATTTTTTTTTTAAAAGCGTTTAATAGAATAATTTAAAGAATTTTGCAAATTATGCAAATTATCTTATATATTTTATCCACTATAAAAAATACCCGCTTTTCAGTATTTTTCAATTAACATGCCATGATTAGGCCCTGTATAATAAATGAACATCGAATACCGAATATCTGATGCAGTTCAAACAAAATAACTCAAAAGGCATCAAAACCAACTCTTTTTTAAGAAAATATTTTATTTTTTATTTTTCGGAATAACTTTATTTAGTAAAACCTCAAATTGTAATATTTAAATATTGAAGACAATATTAGTGATTTCTAAACGAAAATCTGAAACAGAAAAATCAGAAAAGGAAACGGTCACATCTGGGACTCGAACCCAGGACCCTTGTCTTTCCGTCACAGTGCTCTACCAACTGAGCTAATGGGACCCTATTCCCCTCGGTCACTTTTAACTGTATCATACTTTGAATAAGAACTACTAACATTGTCTTCATTTTTTTTTCTTTTTTTTTCCCCGCACATTTTTATTGGCATCTTTATGTATGATCGCAAGATTCAACCCGAACTAAATGCAATCCAGACAGCGTCTTTTTAGATAAACCTATCTTATTTTTTTATTTTTAATGTGCGACATCTGTTGACTTTTCTGCAAGTCTAGAATGAATATTTATTTTTCGGAATAACTTTATTGCGTAAAACCTCAGTTGGTAGAGCACTGTCACGGAAAGACAAGGGTCCTGGGATCGGGTCCCAGATGTGACCGTTTCCTTTTCTGATTTTTCTGTTTTCATTTAGAAATCACTAATATTGTCTTCAATATTTAAATATTTTTTTATTTGACAGAAATATTAATAATTTTTATGAATTCTTCCATTCTAATAAGTAACATAAAATATTACTTTTCGCCTACTTAATTAGATTTCGATTAATCACCGAAGAGAATAAACTGTTCAACTAGATATGACGTGCACCAATCTCGACATATCAACATACCAATCCTTAATCAGTACAAATCTGATAAATCAGGAACATTAACAATGATGTCATATTAAATATTATTTAGTATGCACGCCTACAAATGAACGACATAATATTGAGATACAATAGATTATCAGGAACGCCGTTCTTGTTATGCGAAGGTAACAAAGAGGCGTGTAATTTCAAAGTAGATGAGGCTACACTGCACAGCCTTTAGGTATACCGCTTACCTTAATCTGGAAGGTAGGAACTGCTAAAACTATCACTCACAAGTCAGTACGATGAGAAGAGGAGGATGTTGGGGGCGGCCTTGGAGATTAATTATTATTCACAATACACATCACAACTAATGTAGTAACCCAAGGAAGGCGCGAATTTAATACTCTTAACTAAGTAACTACAAAATTTGTGACTAATATCTTAAAATATAGTTTTTAGTTACTAAAGATAAATCAATCTCGGGATGGGGGGGGGGGGCGACGTGAATTTTATTGTTATCAAAATTTTAGTTTTATTCCGAGTACGATGAAATTTTGCACACTTGATCGTCAAAACAAGAGGCAGGTAACTGTTTACCTGAAATTTTGAAAAAAACAATTCTCATCCTCTTTTCTCACCCCTTAAAGCAGAATTTAAGTAATTTTTGATGAAATTTTACATACTTAACGTTCAAAATAAAGAGATAATTACTGTCTACATCTGATTTCGCAAAAACTCTGCGTAAAGCCCGGATAATGCCCGGGACTTCACCTAATAATACTATAATTTTACGGCTGCAAATACTTCCCACTGTAAAATTTTTGGTTTTTTGTATGTAGGCCCAGAGTAAGTACTTGGTTTTACTAAAAACCCAAGAATACATAATTCGTGATTTGGTACAGAGCAGGAAGCCTCTTTGCCTTTTATCTTGAAGCAAAAAACACACATATTTTCATGTTGATAGCTTGTAAGTAAACTTTAGTGTTTTTAGCTCACGTAACTTTCATCATGTGTTATAAAGCTAGAATGCTTTAATTCTCGAAAATTGACACAGTAGTCATATAATGCGTTTATTTTTTACAATAAGAATACCGACTAATGAAAGATATTCAAACTCAGGTGAAGAAGGAAGAAGAGTTTGTTCTTTTTAACAATAACACTATGACACTGTTTTATTAAAATGTTGTAAAATAGCTACTTTATTGGTTAAATTTTAAATTACTGTTTTTCTGATGCGTTGGCGATTTTATGCACGGAGAAAATTTACTGTTATGTTTACCGAATATTGCCAATTTATTAAGAATATCTTCAAAATATTCCTTGAAAATGGGTTTGCAGACCTTTATAGAATGTATTGACAAGTTTCCTAATAAACTATCAGTAAAACACCAATGTGTAGAGTATGTGTTTTTAAAAATTCAAATATTTTCGCATATCGTCACTGTGTACCTCCTATCATCGTGTCCGGTATATTATGAAAGTACTTAAAATTTATAAGAAAACGGCGTACTTTACCGTTTTTAACAGGATTTTAATAAATCAGTAATACTTATTATTCTCCGTGTATTAATTGAAAATATCGTTAAAAGATTCAAAATCTCATCGTTCACTGCCACACGGAGTTTTGTAATAGAATATAAGTAATTGATTAATATTCGATTGTTAACATCTGATCCAGATAGATAAAATGGGTGTGTCTCTTCTCGCCATTCCAATATCAAACATCTCGACATTGAAAATAAGGCGTTCAATTAACAAGTGAAGCATGGCAAACTACTAAAAAGGTGTCTTTATTCTCCAACAACATAAAAACAAAGCAATAAGCTACATAGCTCTTTCGATTAGCGGGTGAAAAATATATGGTCGAATTTCAATACAATGTGAAAATTTTGAATTTTGATCTTGATTTCGTAAAAAGTGAGAAAAGTGAACTTACAATCAGTAAAAAGGGTTTCAACATATTTTATGAGGAGGGGAGAAAAACGATTTTGATGCAACCCTTTTGCTGAGAGGTAAATTTTCCCATGCACCTCAGTATGGGAGGCGTGGGCGGGCGTTTCATATCACGAAGCAAAATATCGCACAATAGACGACCTTGTATCGGCAAACAACATAAGCCGATAGTAAAATGGACCCTATTGTGTTTCGATTACGGCCGATATGGCGGTCGATCGTTATCGATGCGATTGTCAAAGTGCGATACACTTTAATACCATCTCTATGTATGTGAACTGTGGAGTCGGGTGAAACTCCGGTGACCTTTCGTAGAATGGGTTGACCCTTGCCCGAGTAATCTACGTATTGTGCAAGGCAAAATTAAACCATTCCAAACGTTGGTTAACCGCATTAATGATACCACAGAGAATCGGGTTATTTGTAATTAATGTGAATACCTCTCATATAAAACTCAATATAATTTAATATGTTTTATGCTATAGCCTTGTGATTTAAATACCTGTGATCAAACAATGCTTTGTGCAAATATATTTGCACATGGCTGATTTGAACTTTTCTCTTGGTGAATTTGACGTTGATAATTTGTGGAAATAAAGAAAAAAACAACTTAATATTGATATTTTTTATTAAAAAGTGCTGTGCCACATATTTTTTTTCTATTAATGATATATTTTTTTAAATTGTTTTGAATGTTTGAAAGACCAAAAAATGTTTAAAAATCGAGTATGCACCATTAAACTAACATTATTGTCTAACTTAAAACTATAGTGAACTTTAATAAGTATTAAAGTTACACAATTTTTGTTTTTTTTTCATGGAATGTTATATAATGTTTTATTATCTTTTTTAATAATAGCAAAATTTCGGTGCAGCGTCATTTTAATCAGCAGTAAATAAAATTTTATTGATCAAATAAAATAATTTTCCCACTAATAGTTTATTAGGAAACGGCATGCCATACCGTTTTGAAGAGGATTTTAATAAATCAGCAATACTCATTTTTCTCCACGCGCGTGTTCCGACATCGTGATAATATATATTCGTATTTTACTAAAAGTTTATCACAAAACCAGTTAATTCATTCGTTAAGGCCTGCAATTCCATTTTTATATTATCAATAATATTTAATAAATTAGCAATACTCAATGTTTTCTGTGTGATAATCTTAAAGTGGTTGCACATAATTACAATGATTATACATAATAACAATAATATCTGAATCAAGCAAACAAAAGACTCAACAAATATAATGAAAAGCTTTCAGAGTGTCTGCTCCGAGTGTTTAAAAGATTTATTTGCTGGTAATTATTCATATTTTTTAACAAATAAATATAGGCTTGGTTTTGTGGGTGAAAACATCGCAATACTCCCGAACCTATTAACGACTCCGAAATGTTGAGACATATAATTTTAAATAACCCACGCTCTGTCCTTGCACCGAACTAATATCATCATCCTTTTAAAACGCAATTGTTATCCATTCAATGTCATCATAAAGTGGGCTAAATCACCGCTTGCACACGTAATGTGTTTATCCCAAACCATTATGATTATCTGCGCTTTTAAAATGCAAATTAATGGATCATACTAAGAACAAGAGAGGACCAAATGAACGACAAGCGTTGCGAAATATTTTCCTAATACAGAGACGAGACTTGAAGACATTCATCATTGTTCATTCAATTCCTCTTGCCAGTTTGATCTGATAATCGTGAATTTATTAAAATCAGTCTCACAAGGCCTTGCTCGTCAAAATCGGTTAGCTCTTTGGAAATCTGACAGGCATTTAGATACGTGGATAAGCTTTGTTTTCCTTCCTACGATATTTTATGGTGTGTGATGAGAAATGTTGGAACATTAATGCAATTTGTCAATTTCATACAGAGGGACCCACAGCAGAGCCAATATGCCACAGTCGGCAGTGTTGGCAGTATTTTCCTACCTGCCCAGTTACCCACACAACAGAATTGTTAAATATTGATGAAGAGCCTCTCATGGTCAACTGGGTTTATTTCAATACTTAGGTACTTGCGTGTTATCATTCGTTTCATGTTAAAATATTTATTTGAAACATTACATTAATTTATGTACATTCATAACGAGCAAATCAAACTAGATGAAGTATAGTGGAAGTTAGTTTATGGAGGGAGGTACTTCAAACAAATTAACTTAAGTTGATAAAACGGTAATAAGTTTCAATGGTTTGATCGTTTTTGTAGACAATATGTGAACAATAGAGGTATCAAAGTCATATCAAAAGTGAATACAAATCTAAATGACATGAAATACTTAGCGTAAAATTTCCATTTTCGTAATGCATGTGGGGAAGTAAAATTTAATTCATAATATGCGAAAAGAAACAATTATTTTAGATTTTAGATTATGGTCGTAGAGGCCATCAACTTTTCTTTTAATAAGAAATGGAACTCAATTTGAGAAATGTTCTTAGGCTGAAAGAAGTGTGGAAAGTAGGGAAATGGCTATGAGGAAAAAGTCTTTCGCGAAATGTGGTTCAAATGACAGCCTCTGTGGTAAGGAATGCTATCAACTACGAATCCGGAGATTTGCGGAATAATTCCAGACGTGTACAAGTAAATGTAATTTAATTAATTTGTGTTGTTTCACAATTAATTCAATTTCAAATAATATATTGTATTTTTACGGCACGTCCTAAAGTGTTAGATACTTTCAATATCGCCCTGCAGAAAGACCACTATTCAGATTCGAAAAGGTAGTATACATAGCTTTAGCTCTGTTTAGTTACCATATTTGAATATCCAAGTACTTCATCACCTTCTTCTCCATGCTCTCTTTCCTCTCCAAACTTCTTTTAGCCTCACAACGTTGACAATTGGGAATGCAATAGTCGCACTGGCTCCAGACGGTTGGGAACAGTTGCCATATTCATATAAAAAAATTAAAAAACATAATATATATGAATACTATTTTATTATTTGATAAATACTGCATTATTTTATTACCTTTTGATCAAGAGTCAAATAGATTACCCGCCAACCGAATATTTTCTTTAGCATTAGGAAGTCAACAAATAAAAAAAAAGTATTGCGAATAGTTATGTGTCGTATTTAAAAAGGAATGTAGGCGGAAGTTGTTACCACATGCACACAACTTTGTACATTAAATTCCTGCATTTAAGACATTTCCTTATCAATTTCCAGCAAGTAATCGTCCCAGTCTCCAGCAACGGGTAACCGTCTTGATCTAGATCTAGACGGTTCAGCAGGTACTTAGAAGGGTATCATCATTACAATTACACGAGATGACCACAGCCTCGGTAATGGTCGGTGACCTCTCGGGAAACACTCCGCTTCTTCATGCTGCCAATTCTGTAATTGATGATGATTTTAACATGATTGCCCCCATACTCTCATTGAAGTTGATGATTTTAAAATGATTGCACTCAGGGCCTAATTAAACTCGCATAACCGCAGGAAGATGTTCGCTTACCTTAGAGTGGTCTTTGCCGCAACAAGGAATGTACTCTAATGCGCGAATTATCAAACTATAATAGTAATCATTGTGGTAAAGTAGACAGACTAGATACGTAATTAAAACTGAATGCTTCGTACGAGATATAATATAAGTTCCTTGCTTTTTGAAGTGAAACTTCTTTACGCGCGTTATGCAATTTCGAGGACAGGAGTAAAACCAACTCATGACCGTCATCAAAAACCGTGATCATTTCGCTATAGGAGCCTAACCAATATTATATATCTACTTTCGGTCGCTCTCCAAACTCAGCTTCACGGTCTAGAGGCAAAGGACCCGGGTTCGAATCCCATATTTTTATAAATTTTAATTTTATTTGTCACATGCTACTTATAAATATGTCAATAGACAGAAAAAAAGAGAGAATGAAATGAAAAGAGAGAGAGAGAAGAATACTAAAAGTTTCACTTCCGACGTGCGTAGGCTTGCCACACACTGTATTTTTTGCTAAGAAAAATTATCACTTATGTTAACTTTAACTAAGAGCTTTCTAAAAATAATTAAATAGTGGCACTTATTGACATTTCAAAGATACATCTTCACTGAATTGTCCAAATTAACAAATTCCCACAAAGGCGTTGCAGATTCAAACCTCTGCTAGCTAACTCCTCTATCATTGCAACAGCAATATTTTTCACTTGACCATATACTATGAGTGATGATTAATTAATAAATTAATTATTATTGAGACCGTATCCTCTTTTTCATGTCTTGATCTGTTTCGTTAAGGTTTATTAGTATTATTTTCCTCTTCAACGATAAAACAATTACTTGCATATACTTGTTTGTCTATTTTTATATTTTTTTTAATTTTCATCCTAACGAAAAAACCATTTGGTTTTGAAAGATGTCGATTATTTTGACTACATTTGTGTAATCAAAGATATTTATTTTATTTTATTAAAATGAAGCCTCAAAGTGAATTTGCCCATGTTAATAAATTATGTTTATTTTTTTTATTTGTAAAACAGTTCAGTGATCAAATTTTATATTACAAAAAACTTTATTGGTTTCCATAAACCAGTGAAGTTTACGCACATAAGATACATATGTTTTATATAACAAAACATAAATGATAATGCAAAGACAAAAATGGAATTGATAGAAAAATTAAAAAAAAAACACAGATTAAAAGTATAACGATAGAGAAGAAAAATTTTAACTACGGAAAAATAATACTTGGCGTATTGCCATATATTTAACTAATTAAATGAATTTTTTGAAGATCTAAAAGAAAAAACTCACATGGCAAGTCTTAAAAATGTTTCGTTGGCGTAAAACTCGCTCATCTGGAATATTTATTTTAATTTTAAAAGTTAAAATACATTATTATAAAGCTTGTGTTTTGATGATTGAATAAATAACAAATGGCAAGCTAGATTGATCATCCGATATCGTATTTTTCAAACTAAATATGAAACACCTCGGGCTCTTTTCTAACACAATGGTCATATGAAACCCACTAGTAAATGCGTTTATTTGATAGCATCTATCTTGACTCATGACAGTTCTATTTTTTAGCCTCGCCTTATACTCGCTGGATCTCTTACAGAAACGTATTCGAGATAGCCTTCTTCTAATCGGTGACAAGAAGAAGAAAAAACAAATGATTCTTTCTCAGAAATTGAAATCGATACATTGTCGTGACAAATTTAAGATAAAGTACAGATGACAGACTGTTACATCAACAGAATTACTTAGCTTTCAAACATGTTTCTTCTAATTTGCACCTACTAAGGTACGAGTAGCACATTGTGTCATGACTTTGTACGGAAATATTTTTTTTTTTTAAAAAGAAAGACAAACATTCCCGGGTTACGAATAACCCAACAATGTTTGAAAATCTCCTACTACCATCACAGAAAGCCGAAAATGTTGCTTGTGTTGTGGCGGAGGACTTAGCCAGCCGAGGAATCGAACACGCGACGCTCGGGTGAGACCCAAGCGCTATGCCCACTCAACCACTGACCGGTCGATAAATATTTTTATTCAATCTTACATTAGATCACTGAGAAAATGAGTACTGCTAATTTATTTGAGATCTCTTCAAATTATTGACGATCCGGTTAAAAACGGGATTGCAGTCCATTTCCTGATAAAATTCAATAAATTCTCATTAGATCAGAACAGATTTTCAAGCACCGGCATTTGTCTTGATAATATACAATGACGAAAAGCGCAAATATCAGGAAATTTATCGAGATAATACATTCATATTTTACTAAAAGTTTATTAGGAAAGTTAGTTATTAGAAAACCCATCAATTTATTCGTTAAAGGCCTGGAATCCCATTTTTAATCAGATTACGAATAATTTGAAGAGTTTCTTAATAAATAAACAATATGCAATATTAGTAATTTTTCTCCTTGTTAGTACCTATTAGTAATTTTGCTATAATGTCATGTCTTCTTGCATATTTTAAAACATCGTGAGAGTAATATGCTTTAAATATAACTGTGGAAAGAACCTACTAAGTACAATCACGTCGCTGATAATTTAGGCTTAGAAACAAAATCTGCATATATAGTCTAGACACATCTTTAGATCGTTTTATGTAATCTTCCATCCATTTTGCAAATCTCATCAATTTGGTAACATTATCCCGCAGACGTCGGGCAGTGGTATTTGATTTGAGTAAGGGAATTAGATTCAAAGCAATAATTATGAAGAACATCAAACCAAATTATTTATTTTACTAAAGGAGAATAGGTATCTACCCACATAATATATTCCTTAGTTTTAGTTCCTTTTGGGAATCAAACTCTTGGCTCAACATTGTTATTAATAGTGGCAGAAGAATCAATAAGAGTTTCAATGTTCGAAAGATCACTTCGAAGCATTTTACCCTTTGATATCGAGAACAAGAGCGTGTTCAACGCGTGTAGTCATTAATCTATTACCCAAACCTATCTTGCGACTATTGGGAGACAAATGAGGTGACACCTGGGGGCTTTATTCACTATTATTTCTTATTCACACTTTGAACCCTCCGTGGTCCATTGTTATCTCGTATATCCGGATGTTGCTTCTCCATCATGTTCTGAGATGAATGCTAAAGCCACCAAAAATTTGGTGGAAGAAGTATGGAGGATTTGGTAAATTAATTTTAATACGGAAAAGCGAATTAGTTCTATTAATTGTGTGCAAGTTTTCAAAATATCTATAATTTGGGAGGCGGGTAAGGGTACCGCTGCCTCGGTTTTAAAACCATTCATTGGAAAACCAACACCTCCGCCATAGGTCACCACAAGTGATTCGCTACGTTTCGCGACTTAGCAGAAGTTCCCGTGTTCATGGGGTGAGTTATGTCCAGATCTTGGAGGCGGGTGCGTCTGCCCACCAGCTGCGTGGCTGGATAGAGAGAGGCTGGTTCAGGTAAACCCCTTTGAACTCGCTAGCCGGACTCTCTGGTGCCAACAACTTGTACCGCAGTGGGAGAGATGAATTCGTACGTAACTCCTGGGCTCACTGACTCCCAGATTCCAACCAACCACTCATACCCGGTTTTCTATTTTCGTTTTTTTCCCTCGCAGAATCACCACAGGAATTTGTTTTTCCCAGTCTGTGTTGAATTAATTTATTTTCATTTTTTACAAATCAGCGATTTTTTTACAATTATTAACATAGATGATCTAATACAGGTCCTTCTGGAAGTCCTAGTAGAACAAGATGCTACACTTCATGAATTTTATGATTTTTTCTTTTCTGTTTGAGTTCGTAGTTTGTAACACGAAGAATGTCTCGATGACAGCTAACTTCTGATTAAATAGGGCGTCACAAGTAGAAAACTATTGTTAAATTTATGCAACAGAACAAATAAAGTTGCTAAATAAATTTCATTGAACAATACTTTACGAAGAATTCATAGGGAGTTGGAAGTATGTCACTAAAATGTGTCGAGGTTGCATTAAAATATGTTTTTCACAGTGTATAAAGCCGGAAAAGATCTTCTGAATTCTGGAATCTATTTTTGATAAGTTATATTTTTTCTTATTATTATTGCTGCATCCGTACAGTTTTAGTATCCTAGTTCAAAAGCTTCTAAAGCCTATATTTGTCGGAAGGTTTATTGATAGGCTCCAAAGGATGTAGGCGTTGTTTTATTTTGTCGCATGTTTTTGTTCAACGATATCAATCTGCCGAGATTTCGAAGCGTGAAATTTTGTTTTTGATAAGTATTGGGAGGTGTCGATTTGTCTTGTTTCCTGGCGATAGCGCGGCACGTGTTGTTTTTTAGTATTACCTACAAAGGAAGTATTTATAAACATCTCCTTATAATTTGATACAAGAGGTATACTTATAAAAACGACGGTTTTGTAAATACATCATTTTATGCTAATTTTATGCGGGCAGCGGAATACTTAAGATTTTTAAGCGCCATAATTTCGTTGTTTATCAGCTTTTTAGTTCTTTTTAATATGAAAAAGAGACGTAATAAATATGTTTAAAAGATTTAAGCAAAAGATTATCTACATAACTTTGTACGTGAGAATGTGAGTGAACTCTTTCAAACGCAAGATATTTAATGAATTTTTTATTGTTTTTGTAGTTTACTTCTATAGAATATAGAAGATTATAAAAATCTCAACAAAATAGTTGTACGGTAGACATCACAGTAGAAAATAGGTAGAAAAGTTAATGCGGTAACGATCGATAGCTCAAAAAAATAATAATTTTATTAAATTTGATTAAGACGAGTAAACAATTTGAAAAGGATTATAAACCCACACGATAAACGAATGTAAAAAATATTCATTTTACCTTTGGTAGATGTTAAAAAGCTTACCAGTTGATTCATTTAATTTATATATGTTTTAATAAATATAAATCTGCTCTTTAATACAAAGAGTATCATACATCACCAACAAATATATTTATTTATTTAGTGGCAAAAATTTAAGCCAATCAGTGTGAGATACAAGTATGATATTACATACTTCAAATAATTTCAAGTTAAAATCTAACATTCCAACCCACAAAAAGAGTAAAGCAAAAATGGTCGATTTCCTTCCTAGGTATAATACATTTATTTAGAACGTTTTTGAATATTAAATAAATGGTACATGCCTACTTGCTAATAAATTTAGGTATAATAAATTTTATCGAACGTTTTTGAATATTAAAAAATGTAACCAGACTACTTGCTTATAAAGTTAGGTATAATAAATAGAATAAATAGTAGAATAAATACTGTGAACTTATAGATATATTTGGTTTTGACAATTTTGTGAGCTTTAAAAGGCAACTTATTTCGATTCTATCGGCTAATAATTAACTTTTATAGCTTTAATAATTTTATTACATCTTCTCCCATTCGAAACCTTTCAAGTAAATTATATCCATATTTGTTTGTTTTTTATTTGCTCTACTATACACTTATAATTGTATGCATATACCTACTAACTACTTTTTATACATAACACTATGTTCCATCTCAGATCTTATTATTTCTTATTCATGTCGATATTGCTAAATTCTATTAGTTTTTGCTTTTTACAGGTGCAACTCTTATTTTGTTATTTTTTTTTTTTTTTAAATCTCTGTTATAATGTTCTTTACCTCACGAGTAAGTTACACTCTAATTTATATTGGTTTATCGATTTGTTAAACACACAATTAATACTGGGTTTAAACACACCCACTTACTTACTTTTTATGTTGAACTTTCTTTTACTTACTATTTCATGCTTGGGTATATTTTATTTTATATTGAATCCATCTTATTAGTGTTTTGCTAATTTGCACAAAATTTTATTATATGTGTTGCTTTCTTACAATTAACTCCATTTATCTTCTTATGTTCAATTATTGTAATCAATGTAAATGTATATTTTCATGTAAAAGCCCATTAGGGCGTAAATAAAAAAAATAATAAAATAATAATAATAATAATAATAATAATACATTTATTTAAAAGGTTTTTGAATATTAAAAAATGGTACTTGCCTACTTCGTTATAAAGTAAGGTATGAAACATTTATTTAAAACTGGTTAGAAACCAATGTTTACTGGGCCATAATATATTCACAATTACATAGATATATTGCCGCATGTCCTCAATGATCGTTTTATTTAGACGTGTTTACATTAATTTGTGTTAATTCTATATAATTATTTTAACCCGCCATCACTCGCGCGGGGTGCTGTCATCACCCCACGCATTTTTTAAAGTAAAAATGAATAATAATTTATCTAGTTACGAGTCCGCGCGTTTCAGTACCTTCAAGTAACCTTTAAACCCGTCGACACGCAGAGAGAGGGGCAGTGTGGCGCGAGCGCTTGCAACGTAAGGACGTGTCAAAGTTTGCGTGGGGTGGTCACGACACCCCGCGAGTACTCGTGTTATACTTTTGCGGAGGGTAATTTGTCAACAAGGTTACGATAAATAAGAAAATTTTATTTGATTTTGTTAATTAACCCTTATATTTATGATTTTCAATGATAAAGTTTATGTTAAAAACTAAGAAGTTGTTTTTTTGCTTCTTTGAGGAAAGATCTCAATATTATGACTAAAAAGGCTGATTATTATAATATTTTGTAGAACAGTAATAAAGTTGATTTATAAAATTTACACTTTTTATTTACATACGTTATATAACACTAAATAATAAAATGCTGGTATAATTCTATTAACTGATACTATATGTATAAAAATGTACTTTGAGTATGTGGGGTGGCCACAACACCCCGCGAGTGCTCACGAGGCTAAAATCCGTGCGAGTGATCGAGGGTTAAAAAGTATGGTATCAGCTCTTGAACAGCTTCTATCTATAATGTATTAAAAAATTATGCAAAAAATAAAAAAGACATCTTGTTTAGATATCACGATTTGCAGAAGGACAAGAAGACGATCATAACTATTTTTAACGTATGATTTAATTCTTAATCCGCATTTCCACATGTAGGTAATTAATTATCTATCAGTATTGAAGCCTCGCAATAAACAATGAATACATCGATGCTTTAAACCGGCGTTCACACGAAAACGAGTTCCATCGATAAAATTACCAAAGAGAAACGCAATTATTATCTCCCTACGCGATGCATTATGACTGCATACACACGTTATCAAATGGATGCACACAATGCTTACTAAGCAGGAACTGCAATCTAAGTTATAGTGCAACGGGATGAGATCACACCCCTAAACATGTTGAGTTTCTCGTTTTCCAGCTTTCCCCTTTCTCAGTTTTGGAATTATTGAATTCTTAGGTTTAGAAAAGAAAACGTTTCTTTCATGCAAAGTTTTCGTCGTGTAGAAGAGACAATATTTTAGTATTGTGTAATGCTGCGAAACATGTTGATGAACCACTATGTTTCTTTGTTAAGACTTTTATATATATAAGGCGTTGATGATGTTTTTTTCCATTTTTTCGTCTGCTAAAGGTTTAAAACAACTTTTAGAGTCGGATTCTTCACGCGGATTCGTCGCAAAAAACTTCTAATGTGATGTAGATTCACCAGTTTCGCGCTTGTACTAAGATTTTCCGGACACGATGTATACAAGATTAACCAGTCAATATAATCATATACCAGTACATGTACAAATTAAGTAAATTTTTAACTGTAGTAGTTTGGAAGTAGGTGTTGAAATCATTTTCCTTAACTGCACAAGTGAAAAATATTGAACCTGTCTATTTAAATGAGTATTTAACAGTTAAATCAAATTGTCAAAGCAACAAATCCGTTCATGGTAAGACATTTGATGCTGAATGTTATATCATTCTTCACGACAGAGCTTACTTTTTGTAAGTTTTTTAATGAGACGTAATTACATAATATTTTCAACATTAATATTTCGATGGTAGGTACATAGTCAATTGGTCAGTACCTATACTGTGTTCTTAATTCTAAAAGTAAAAAAAAAGAAAAATGTAAATTGCCTTTTAGTCTAAAAAGTCAAGTAGGCACCACCGCACAACTCGTCTTTTCCACGTCCGTTTAAAGTCGGAGAGGATACGTAGAAACTAGAAACACATCCACAGCCCATTATCTGGTGTCTGCTTCCCGGAGTACAGCGGGCAACGGAGGTGAGGTAATATTTTACGCCATATTCCGACCTTTGGCCCGGCATAGAGGCGACCTTGCGCACTCGCGATATTGAGTTTATAAATGCCCGCGATTCGCCAGCCGAGGTGTTGGCGTCGGATTGCGTTAGATAAAATAAAGACGCAGGTGGGAAAGGAATATTATTTCTGAAGTTTTTCCTTCACTAAGTTTTAAGATAGCTACCATATAAGTAACTTAAGCTTGCTAATGAAAATTTACATTTAAAGTAATCTATTTTCAAAACTCTCAACGTCTTTCAAGAGGCCAAATGCATAAGGACAGTGATTCTAATCCTTATTTACTGTTATGAAGATTAATTTGTAGAACTCTATTTTAATTTTAATTTATATATATATATATATATATATATATATATTCAATAATATTGTTATTGGGTTTAAAAAAACAGTTTATTTTTAAACAAATTCTGCTGTGTAGTTATGATTACGCGTGACAGCTGTTTCGCCCTCTGAAGGCATTATCAAACTTTGGGTAGCCCACTTACAGACGATACATTTGTATTATATTATTATTATTACCAGTTAGACAAGCGCACAAAGAAAAAATAAAAACTCCGACAGTAAATTCAAGCTTTGGACAAAGACACTACCAATACCATGCTATAAAAGCTTTCAACAGTGTAAAAATTGAATTTAAAATTGAGGATAATAAAAATAAATTCAAACACAAAATTACAAAATGGATTAAAGAACAAAAAAGACAATATTACCAAAATGTCATAGCATAAAATAAAAATAAAACCTACACGTAACACACAAAACCAATATAAACACACATCACTCACAAACACACAAGATTATATATTAAATGTATTATTTTATTTTATATTGTAGATTGTATTTAGATTATATTTTCATATCATAAAATTAAGGCCTCAGCACGGGCAAGCCATCCAGTGAGGCCAACATTACTGGAAAACTTTGAAATGTAAAAAAATATTGTACCAAATAAAAAAATAAAATATATATTTCTAGATAGGCATTTTAATTTCAATTACTGATTTCCTAATTGATTTCTGAGTAAAATGTTAGAAATTATTAATGGTTATTACCCCAGTAAAGTTTTCCCAATTCCTGTAATGTTTATATTTAACTGAAGGTCTTTATTTGGGAATAACTAACATACAGACAAAAAACTTTACTGGGGTAATAACCATTAATAATTACTAACGTTTTACTTATAAATCAATTAGGAAATCAGTAATTGAAATTAAAATACCTATTGAGAAATAATATAAATGAATCGTCTGTAAGTGGTCTACCCACAGTTTGATAATGCCTTCAGAGGGCGAAACAGCTGTCACGCGTAGTAATAATTACACAGCAGAACTTGTTTAGAAATAAACTGTTTTTATAAACCCAATAACAATATTATTGAATACATATAAAAAAAACATTCTAATCCTTTTTAATGTTAAATATTTATATATTTATATTAAAAATATTTAATTGCAGTTATGACTTCCGTTTCTTAGGGGTTGAGTCATGTGGGGTAACCGTGCGCAATTTTTACATTAGGACTTTTGTATTATTAAGCTTAAGATACTTTATTGCAATTTTTCGTTTATAAATGATTGATTATTAAGGTGACTAAAACAAAAACCAAATTCCTCCCATGGTTCATAAGTCAAAATTTATATTTAAAGTTCACATGCATGTCGATTGCGTATACTTAACCCACAGAAATTAAATCGAACTCTCACATAACTTAGCAAATTAATTTGAAATTTGATGAGTTGTTAAAATACGGTAAAACAACCCGTCCTTAATGTTTCTTTCTGCTTCATTCTGCTTTCAACCTGCTATTAAAATGATCTATCGGCACGTTTTCTTACTCGCGGAATATTTCACGATGAGTATCAAACATGAGATGTAATTTGTGTATGTTCAAAATCAGTTGTATTTATAGGGATAAGTGTACGCACCAACCCTATACTGCCCCCGCACACTTACCCCATTAACAAAAAATATATTTAACTTAAAAGGGATGAATGGTTATTATGTGCACATACGCATTGTACATACGACTGGAAGGAAGGCGGTCTGAAGCACTACAAAATTGAGGAATAGACGCTGATGAATCATGCACGACTTTGTTGCAAACATCGCCACATACACTTTCCCACCACGTGATTCTGAGAGATTTGATACACCTTCGATTCCCAATGATTTTGGGGAAAATTTTATATTGCAAAAAATTGTAAATTCACGATTTTAACTAATTGAATGTAAACTGTTGGTCTCCCAAATAGATACAAAAATTAATTAGACTTTCGTTATTGGTGTTGTGAATACTGATTATCATATACACACAAACTTGAGTAATAAGCTTTATGTGTGTTTCGTCCAAATTCGACAAATACGACAGGGAAACGTAATATTTAATGAAGACGCACTAGGAGGCCTTCATCTAGCAAAGGATAGTTTGGCTGATATAATAGTGCATTTGATATCGAATGAATCATATTTTAATACCTTAAAAAACTCTTCTCCTTTGTATGAATTTCTCTATTCATAGATTTATATCTATTTATACTTTGCACTTTCTTTAATTTTTATTTTTTTAAGTGAATAACGAACAGGAGTCCTATGTAACTGCTTTCAACATTCCCATTTGGATGATATGTTGTCAAGCGTAAGTGTAAGGAAGTGGGGACGGGAAAAATATGGGGTAGTGGAAGTTGGGGGAGTACTTGGCGATTGAGATCTAGTCACCAAACACGGCTAAAGCCATTTAATGCAACGTTTCAGTTCAGAAAGGTGGTTTTACATCAGGGCGATACCGAGTATATTCTACTCTGGAACGTACTGAAGCATAATAATGTTATTTTAAATTAGTAAATTGTTAAATAACACAAATTCATCAAATACAATTTACTTGCGCATGCCTGAATATGAGCCCCCGACTTTTGAAATGCTATTTGAGAGCCTTACCACTCGACATAGACGCCGTTAGTTTCTAGTTTTCATTGAAATTCAAATCTTACCAATATCTCGCCATAGCTTTTCGTCAATATCTCTGTTTTTTAGCATACAGCAACAACTAATTTATGACAGACAATGTTACTATCTGATATCACGAACAGGTGCACTGAATAAACAAATACATAATTTGAAAAATATATAAAAAGGAAAATATATTGTCTCAAAAGGTAAAAAAAATAAATACATATTTTTGTTCATATTCCTCATTGGTGGTATTTAAATATATTGGATCAAAATATATTAGTATATATTGAATCAAAATTCTTCCTTTTCTCATAGAGCCACCTCAGCCGTTGGTGTATCTCATTCGTTTTTGATAATCGCGTGGCAGAGCATGCAACTGTAGCTTTATCTAAGTCTGACTGCATAATAATTACTTATCAGGATATCTTACATTATTACACCGGGGGACGGCGATATCGTCCTCAACCAATAAGGATGCAAAGGCAGAGGTGGACTTTGCCAGTCTGCCAACATTATTATGTTCTTGTTATTGTCCCATTAGGTCAAAATAATTACTGTCAACGGCAAAAAAAAGTAATGCTTATCAGATTTATGATGAGCATTGCTCATCGGTTTTATAAATTCAAAAGAGCACACAAGAATTTTCTGTCTAGCCAATGTGTTATTTAAACGATGTTTATAAGGTTTTATGAATATTCTTCAATATACGACAATGATTTATTCACTTACGCGTTACAAGTAACAACTTCTATTGCGACTAAATTCTATGCCAGTGGTGTTCTGGGTTTGAAAGAAGGCTAGTGAGTAGGCACTACTGTATATAAACTTTTGTGTGTTGATGTCTCACTCTAACGCTGCAGAAGTCAAATTGACCACTTTATACTACTCAGTGGAAATTTGACTATTCCATTTTCAGAATATTACGTGTTGTATTGAGAAAAATCATATGCTGGTTAGAAAAAAAATATCTGAGTGGTGCTGAGAGTAACACAATATCAATCACAACAAAAAACATTTTCAAGAATAATTGCTTATATTTTTAATGATTATGTCTTTGCGAGACGATATTATAGTACAAGTGTATAGTTTAGTGTTTATTGCATTTTTCAATTTACAAATTAACCGAGAAAACACGACAAGCTGAAAAATCGTAGATAATTTATTCCAAAACCATTAGAAAAGCTGCATGCATCAAATAAAAAGTATATTCTAAAGCCATATATAGCGCAAACGATTCTTAACTTATTCTTCCCACAGTTACTTTGAACATAAGTTTTAAAATTGCTTAATAAATTCAAGCGATTTTGAATGGAGGACGCCGATGTCCCATCTACAGTTTTAAAAAACCACCGGGCTTTGAACCGGCGAACTTTGGACAAAGGGCCGAAGTGCTTACCGCTTTGCAAGACATGTATTTTATCTTATTACGTTAACGGATAGCGACTAGTATATTTGAAAATAAAGATTTTTTTTTTGTTATTTGGAAAAGATGCAAAAGGATTTTTTAAACCGGGCCTAAAAACAAATTGCTGGGCGGTCCGCTACTGTGCACCGGGTGTGAAATATCAAATGTCCTGGCCACAAGTGTGAATACATTTATCTAAATCAGAAGGTTTTATCAACACGATTTGTCTTCGAAATGATTTATCGCACTGAAGACGTTGAAAATGAATGCTACGCCACTCACCCGATTGTGTTTGCCGACTGACATTTAGGAAAACACTTCTATGGAGAGGAGTCAAGATGAAACAGAACACAGGTGAGATACGCTAATTCCTATGTGACTCTTAACATTTACATTTAAAAACACTCAAGCCATGATGACGTATTTTTGTAATTATAATACTTTATATTTTAAATCTAGTGGATGTGTTAATTGATTTTGTTCGATATGAGGTTGTTTAATTATCGAAGTATTAATATTTACGTTATTTTTTATGATTCTTAATATTTATATTGTTGTATATTATAGAAAGAAAAAAAAATCATTGGTGTCAATTATAAAATGATTTAGATTAAATAATATTTCATAGTTGGTACCAATGGTGTTATATTTTTCTTAGTAATGTCTTATTTGTAGAGTTTTACAGGGTTTTCCAATAAGAGGTGTTATTTTAACTAGACCGCTATTTGGGTAGATGTTATTTTTGAAGCTGTCATTTTTTTTAATATTTGACAAGTAAAAACTACGCCATTAATAAAAATGGAACGATACACTCTTCAACAACGCATTGAAATTATTAAAATTCACTTGAGTGAATCAAATGCAAATCATCTTGAGTTATGAGGCCGATTTCCACCTCGGTGGCTTCGTCAACAAGCAAAATTGTCGCACCTGGGGCTCGGAAAACCCAAGAGTTATTGTTGAAAAGCCTCTCTATTCTCAACGTGTGACTGTTTGGTGCAGTTTATGGTCCGGCGGAGTCATTGGACCTTACTTTTTCGAAAATGAGGCTGGACCAACAGTTACGGTGAATGGATTGCACTATTGAGAGATGATTAATGATTTTTTATGGCCGGAATTGGATGGTATTGATTTAGAAAATGTTTACTTTCAACAAGACGGCGCTATGTGCCACACAAGCAACGAAACCATTGATCTTTTACGATTGAATATCAAAATAACACCTCTTATTGGAAAATCTATTATTTAGTAATCACAGGGTGATGTGCATAGTGCATATGTGAGTATGTTTGTGCGTGTGAGAAATGATGATCTGTGAAGGAATATACGATTGAACAGTTTATAAATATCATTGATATGATGCTCCTTTTAAATGTCAGCATTGAATCTTAAAACATGTCGATGTTGAGAAAGGCAAATATTATTGAAGGTTTGAAGAGCATGGTTAATTGGCGAACAAGCTCGTGCATTTTTTTTAACTAAAGCGCATGGAACAGTACCGTATGGCATGTAACTCTTAAAAATAATTTTAAATCAAATAAGGATAGAATTTCAGTAGACACTAGAACGCAGTAGCGCCTCTGAGTATAGCTCTATATCATACAAGTGTATAAAAGCATCAAAGACAAATGAATGACCGATATTGTAGGTAACCTTCATAGTTGGATATTTTAAATGTAACAATTTCATAAATTTGTTTTGAATATGTTCCATGCTGTCTATGTTCTATGCTGTATATGTTCTATTAACTGCAAGTTTAGAAGAATGTAATGTGTTTATTATAATATTATTGAAATGATTTATACATTTCTGAAAATCATCAGTTCAATGAATTTTTAGGACATTTCTTGAGATATTCTAACATCCCATTAAGCTGCAGGCGTTTCTTCAATTTGAATTTCGCACAAGGGTCCCAAATCATTTAATAAAGAAATACACAAGAATCGCCTTGTGGGCGTGTTTCGATATCCAGATATAAAAATAATAATTTAAACATTTGTTTGACAAAATGTAGCTGGTTTTTAGTAGTGGCTTTATTTTCCTAATCGAGGTGGTTTGCCACGTTTGGTGATTTAGCAGGGGTTTCCGGGTTCTTCGGGTGAAGTGTGTTCTGCATGCACCTGCCTACCAGCTGCGTGGCGTGCCTGATCGGAAAAGGCTAGTTTAGGGAGACCCCTTAACCTCTCCAACTGGTCTCTCACTCCTGGACACACTGATCCCTAGATTCCTATTCTCCACACAGCACCCCAAAAGATTGTCGTAGGTCCTGAGGAAAATTATTTTCCTTAGGGCCTCCTGTGTAGGGTTAATTTAAAAAATAAGAGCGCTGGGCTATTGGGCTAAATGGGACACTTATTTTTCGAGTTTTCTTTTTTATTCTACTGCCCAATTTTCGAAGCCAATGTGATTAATCGTCTTAAGTGACATCCCTAATGGGGTATGTTGTGAGGCTGGAGGGAGTGGGGAAAAGGGGAATATGGGGAAAAGGAAGGTTGGAGAAAGTAACTGGCTAATTAGACGAGGACAAATCTCCCACTCTGGAATGTGCGAATTCATAATAAACATTTTTTTAATATTAATTTTACGTGACATGACAAATTATTTACGCACGCTGTTAGATCCCGCGACCACTGTATTCGTAGACGAGGATATTAAACGCCCGACAAAGAAGGTTGGTTTATACTAGTGGATGATGATTACAACGAAGTTCAAACGTACAAAGGGTCAATTCTAAATAGATTACTGCTGAGAGTAAAAAACGTTTTGCTTCCTGAAACAAAACACGACGCAAAATGAATAGACTCGTACAGGTTAAGTGATTTCCGACTTAATGCGGGTTAACCCATTATTACGAGCGAGCAAAAAGTGGATGTCCATCAGACAATGCACCATTTCCAGTGAAAAACAAAAACAACTTATGTGAAATATCGTAAGTAACGCTTGATGGCACAAAAAGCTAGTGAATTACACAAAATACGAAAAGGAATAACAAAAAATGTTCCAATTGTCCACGAAATTATTGCGTGTCGCTGTCAATTTATACAACTGGAAGGTATGGGCAGTTTCCGTTCTCATGTGCTCTAATATAATTTTAATTTGTTGAACCTGTGAGATACAAAAACGAATGAGAGTAATGTGGCTCTCCAACGGGTCGATCTTATTTATTTTGTTTCTTTTATGAGACTGTTTTTTGTTTCTTTTAAAATCCGTTAATTCCTGCAGTTCTTTCGTATTTTTATGCACGCAAGAAGCTTTAGAATTATTTATAAGTACGCAGATCCGTAAAAAATGGCATCAAATGATTTAAAAAAATTGCGGCTCGATCAACTGTTTGGAAGGCAACTGTATTGACAATTAAAACACCAACGAATTTAAGACGCATAAATTCGTTATATTTACTGAAAATAATAATAATATTTTTTTACGAATAGCAAGAAGATTCCTACTGTTCCAGAACAATATTTTATTAAAATATATTCCGTAGCGTGTTGGATAGTAGGTACTAAAAATTCAGTGCAATTTGTTTTTAATTTTTGATGGTGTTTTCATTTTATAGTGTTTTTATTTCTACAGAAGGTTTAACGGCTTTAGGTAGGATCCTAACGCTAAAAGGGCATTCCCAATTTGTCGATTTGGATTGGACACATTTCAAGGAATTAGAGTGTTATAAATGATATAATGTATAGCACGTTTTTAATGCAGGGGTAAGGTTATTTCATTTTTATGACTATTTGAAATATTTCTCACACACGTTTTCGCATATAAAATCATCAAATGGTTCAATTTGATAGTGGAATTCCCACATACAACTCGAGGGCACTTATGTGAATAAATGCGGGCATAACAAATATGTTCTTCTCGGAAAGCGGATGACACTATATTAAACTAATGGTCAACCCACAGAGCCTCTCAGACTCTTTATCTGACCTTCTTTTGATTAACGATCTTAACTCTGAAGACCAAATATTTCCGAAGAATCCATTCGGATCTTTTTGGTGACGACAATTCATTTTTATTATTGTGGACCAAGCCATTAGAATGCTATGACAATCTGTTCCACTGGACCTTATATTGTTGATCACCGGTACAAGGGCATTCTTTGTGGCAAGTTTTTAAACATCTTTTTTTGATCTGGATTTTTAAACCATTATTGACTATTGCGAAGTGAATAATTTCAACACAATGCTGACTAACTGACCATCACGCTGTTTTACCACTGGTGGGCATAGGAAATGGATCACCACGCAACATATTCTTGGCAAACACTCATTGCTTTATTCACATTCATATATCGTCTCATACATATTATTCTGACTCTTGACATGACTCATTTACATGTCATATCTTTCTCGGGTGTCACAGAATTCTTCTATCCTTTAATTGTGTGTCATATATATTCTTCTTGCACTTTTTTCCAGGCCATAATATAAACATTGATTTCTCTTACAATACACATTATAATTAAGGCAATAAACAACGTCGCGTAATGTTTGGAAAAGAGCCGCTAACAATAAAACTCTTTATGTAGATGGCGATAAGGTTTAAATTCCCGCTAAACACCTGTTTTAATGACTGAATATACAAGAAAAAAAACATCGCCAAATAGTGTGTTCGTAAAAGGATTTGTAAGTAGGATATTTTAAATTTTACAGCAGTTTTTATAAAAACATTTGATTATTTCAAAGGCCGAGATGTGTTTTACTCGCAGTACTTAATCGTTAATATTTCTAGAATAAAAGATATTAATTTTTTTTAGACCACTTTAATTTTAATTGTACTCTATCGGTTTTCCCTTCCTTCGTCAGGAGAATATTAAAAATAATAATATTTAATAATAATAATAATGTTTTAATGTTCTCCTGACGAAGGAAGGGTGCTTCCGAAACCGGTAGAGTACAATTAAAATTAAAGTGGTCGAAAACAAATTTATATCTTTTATTGTTAATTATGACGAGCCACAAAGTAAATGCTTATTACAAATATTAAATATTTCTAATCCATAAAATTTTCCAACAAACACATGATTACTTTTAGTCTTCGTCTTAGTAAAAAAAATATTAGCAAGAGACAAACTGACAACACTACATTGAAAAACACCCGTCGAAATGATGACATCAAATATGGCAACTAATTTAATTTGTTTTAAATATTACTGGTGGTGCTACCAGATTTCGACCAGTTTCCCAGTTTCAGGATCCACAATGAAGTCTGTTAATATCCTCATTTTAGTCTAATTTCTGTATCCATACAGCAGACTGAATAATACATAACAGGTAAAACATATTATTTCTTATTGCAGAAAACCTTTTTCAGAACAACGAATGATGACATTTCTGGATTTAAATAAAGCTCAGCAGAAAAAAATCCTTTATTACAATAGTCGAGGTAATTGCAAAGTTCTAGGAGGATTATAATATAAATCAAATATGAGCCTAAATAATATAGTAGGTAGGTACCTACCATGAAAGTACATTCATGCTTGATGTCTTTTATCCACTGGAACGATTTCGGTCGAAAAATCGACCACTTTTATTTTTCTGCGATTGATATCGGTCCAAAAATGGACCGATTTTTCTACCATTCGTAAAATATTTATTGTAATTATTTAAAACGTTTCCATGGCCAGCTACTTGTTTTATCGAATAGCTGATAATATATTCTCTTTGTCTATGAACTTATCCGTTGTCTTTGAAGTGTTATTTAACGAGTTTTCGCGGTTTTTTTATGGCGTCCTGTCAAAAACAAAATTATAAATTTTCAACATTCACGAAATTTTGGACTCTTCCTAAAATGCCGTAAGTAATTAATTTATTGGGTTTTTAACGCATAATTATATATCTGTGTAATCATGATTGACTTATCTATCTTTGAAATGCGTTTTTAATTCGTTTGTTTGTATTATATTGTTTTGGTTGAAGTTTTTGTGTAAGATTACGTCAACTGAAGACGTCATCTGTTTTTGATTTACAATAATGTCTTAAATACTGCACTCGCGCATTTGAAATATAGATATTCCATCACAGTGATTCAAAACAAAGAGATATATATAAGTTTTATTTGAATTGGTTCATTATTAATACAGATATTTGCTAACCAATTATTTTAAGTCATATGTCAAAAAGTTGACTCTTTTTCACATGTAAAATGGTGTAAAGCCTTCGTCACACAATAAAAATTTAGTAATTTAGTTGTATAATTAATTAATTTGTTTACTTTTACCAAATTTGTGCAGAAACAGCTGTCGTCCAGGGAAAGGGATCACTCCACAACCCAATAATTATTTTCAAATTTTATATTAGTGCAATATTTAACAAAATTTAAACATTTAAGTACTTACATTAAGTGTTTTCAATTTAAAATTTATAGAGCGGTGCTGACTGCAAGAGGAGGCAGAGGAAAAGGGAGACGTGGGGTACGAGCTGGTGCCGGACTACCTGCACGTGGACGTCAACGCAGAGCTGCAATTGCAGCCTCGTCTGGAGTGTTAGTATTTTTTAATGTTTTTTTATGAAAGTACTTTGCTGTGGCCGTTGAACTCATCATATATTTGTATTTATTTAAACAGCGACCCTGCTTTGCTACTGGTGCGAGAGGATCGCGTCAAGGCCCTAAAGGCTGTTAGGGCCCTGCCTGCTTCCTTCCGGCTAGAGCTGGAAAGCCGAAAATTCAAGAAGCAGGCGGCGCGCATTTTGCTCCCTACCGCACCTCCAAGAAAAACTAAACAAAAGTAAGTAATCGTATTTAGATGCTTGGTACAATATTATTGTTTTTTCCTGACAGCGTTCCACTCTTACAGTGAGAGTTGGTAAGTTCAGCGCTCTGTGCATTTGGCACATTCAGTGCATATTTTACAGAGTTCTTATTTTATTGTTTATTTACATACTGTACTTACTGTTTCACACGTGAATGAGAACAATTTTCTATGATTTATGTAAATGTTTTCAGAATTCCATCTCCGGAGAGAACAACGTGTCCCTTTTCACAAGGGACGCCTTCACCGTTGCCACGACCCGTACCACCACCGTGGATGTCCACTCCCGCACAGACCCAATCAACGGCTCCCAATGCACCAATTATGCCTATCCGTGCAGCATCTCCCGAGCCGTTACCTGGGACATCGCGGAGTGGGGAACTCTTCTCTCCGGAAGCCGGCTATCACAGCGAGCTGTGGGTGGACGTACCATTCTACGAAGAATTGTCGGCGTTTGGGAACGGTGAGTTTATTTTTTGAAATGTCATACCAGGGGCTCAATATAAAATCAATTATCTATATTTTATATTGATATCCCTAGCACAGTTTCACTGTTGGTATATTGGCAGGAAATAAGCATAGTACTTAAAAATTCCACATAACAAACATACAAAATGTATTGTTGTTATGTCGTGGATGCATCATTACACATCTTTTTTCTGTAACGGGTATTGCAGAGTGAGAAATAAGACATGCCGAACTTCTTTGCGAGGATTACATTTGATTCACCGGCTTCTAAACGGTGTAATACAGCATTTTTTTCTTAAATTGAAAAAACACTTTCGCTTCACGGGACTCATTGTGTTGCGAGGCTGTATTGGTAGGTGGGTTTTGTAACCGGACAAATTATCATTAAAATAGGTCGCTTTACGTAGTTGGTCACTTTAAACGGATACGTTTTCCTACTAAAAGCTATGAAACCTTACTAGAGTTTACATTATCGTCACTTAAAACAGTAGACCGTTAAATGCAAAGTCATTATATCCAAATTCTACTGTAAATTTGTGTTTTCTTTTATTTCAGAGTCAGACATGGGCAGAAAAAGTAACGTGGACGAGGCAGCTGTACTAGAAGAGTCTGTACTTGGAAACCGTGAGTTATAAAACTAACTAACTTACCTTCACGCCATTTCGGTAGGCAGAGAGGATGAACCACCATGCAACTCGATCTTGGCACACACACTCTTTTCTTCATTCCATACCTACCTGACTGTGCTATTCTGACTCCTGACATTGCCCGCCTCAAGTATTTGATTAACTTTTTATATTTTTTTTTATACGAATACCTCACAAGAGCCTCAGCTGGAGCCAGTGAGACTATGGCATCCCCAATTGGGGGATGTTGTGAGGCTGAAGGTAAGTGGGGAAGGGAAAGAGGAAGATGGGGAAGTACCTGGCTATTCAGATCTAGTCACTAAACACGGCTAAAGCCATTTGGAGCAACGTTTCAATTCTGAATGGTGGTCTTACACCAGGGCGATACTGGTAGTATCTTCCACTCTGGAACGTGCCGCAAATATACTATATATTATTTTAATTATTATTTTAATTAATTAATTGTGAAATAACACAAATCAATCAAATAAAATTTATTTGCGCACGCCGGGTTCGAACCGGCGACCTTCGGAATGGCAGTCCAATGCGTTACCACTGGACTATGCCGGCCGTCAAAAGCCATTTCAAGCAACGTTTCAATTCTGAATGGGGTCTTACACCAGGGCGATACTATGGGTATCTTCCACTCTGGAACGTGCCGCAAATATAATATATATTATTTTAAATGAATTTTGTGTGAAAATAACACTAATTATTCAAATATAATTTATTTGATTTGATCCCGCGACCATCGTATTGCGAGTCATAAGCCGTACCAGAGGCAGTGGGTTATCGTAATATAGACACATTAAATTAATTTGGGTTTTCTGTTGTTTCAGAAATGGACAGATCGAGCGACGAGGATGACGAAGCGAGTGACGTCGACCACGAAGAGAGCGATGAGGATACCTTCTGCATGCCGCCAATACCTTATCATAATATTATCAACGTTTCACCTAACTCCGCTATGGCCATAGACTTTAGTAGACAAGACCAGGTAGATAGTGAGGCAATGCGTTTGATTCTGCCGCCTGAAGGTTACTCTTTCGATTGGTCTAATGATATCTTACGTTTTACTGGGATAAGGGAGACTTTCACAGGCACGCCGGGACCAACTTTCAATACCGACGAAATGGGCAAACCTGTGGATGCCTTTCTTAAAATCTTTGATGCAGATTTCGTTGAACTGATCGCGAGAGAGACCAACAGGTATGCAGATCAATGGATTGCGAAAAAACAATTTAAGCGTCATGCGCGTACCAATAAATGGGCTCCCACGAATAAAGAGGAAATGTATGTATTCTTGGCAATTTTAATGTATCAAGGTATTAGTCTTTTCCAGATCTAGTCACTAAACATAACTAAGCCAATTCAAGCAATGTTCAATTCTGAATGGTGGTCCCTCACCAGAGCGATACTCAGAATCTCACTCTATAGCGAGGCACAATGATATTATTATGTATTGATTTTCTTAAATTATGAATAAACCAATAAACTGAATACATTTTTATCATGACAAAGTGTGTAAACAATGTTTAAATCAAAATACTGCTCTTTCATTGTAACCATACAACTGTAATATTGATTTAAAAGGATATTAGGGCTTAATAAATAAATCAATTATTGGTTCCATCAATTATTTTCCCCTCATCCATTTTTTTTCGATACCTTTGCGTTTAGATATAAAATTATCACTATGATTTTATTTGCCATTCTACGGTCATACAAAGGTTTGATATATATATACAAATTTATCATCATTTTACATATTCCGATATACCCTATGTAGATTGACCTTAAGGTAGCTGTCAGTAGTGATTTTTCGTCAAATATTGGTGAATTTCATCAACTTTCAAAGTATCCCCCTGAAATATTGGCAATGTTTATATCTATGATGTATATCTCATTTTAAGCCTTATTTCCTCGTTTTGCACGTTATATAAAAACATGGTTACAAATCTCCAGTTCTAATTTACAATTATTTAAAAAGTAGCACCATGATTTTGACATCGTGAAATAGGCTCTCTGTATAATTCATCAAATGAATAAAATAAAGCCAACACGGCGACTATGCTTATTAATAATTGTAGACAGTTAATGTATCTTCCTAACGTAATACCAGTTTTTGTGGTAAATTTATTATATAGTATAATACAGTGATTTCAATTTTGACACGTCACGCACTCAAATTTTAAAAAATTATTTTCTAACCAAACTTTTGAAGAGAGCATAACGTACAAAAAATTATTTTCCCATTATATTCTTGCATCTGTGGTTATCAAACAGGCCATAGAGAACATAAAAACGTAGAAAATATTCTATAAAGATATTTAAAACTGCCACTGGCGGCAATTTCAAATCACAAAAACGCTAATTTCGCGCATTCATAAAGTTTAAGATTTTTTAATAATTTATCTATCAATTCTAAAAATATAGAATAATTATAAAAATATAGGTGAATTCATTGGCTGTATAGCACTACAATCAGTTTTATGTCTCCGTATTAAAATTCGGAGGTTTGATTTTTTTAATGTTGGCGGAAAATATTCAAATTCGTCGCCAAAAAACCGCGAGCAATCGGAGAAAAAAGTTTTTTGACGCGCGATCGTTCGAGTGGTTAAAGAGATTAATTAAACTCTCTACGAGTAGATATAAATAGGTAAGCACTATTCAAAGATACTCTAATATTTTTAAACAACATTTGTATGTTGAATCATCAAAAGTGGAATATAATACGTACATTAATATTCACTATCACTTTATTTGAAAACATGAATGAACTAACGTGAATAATATTCATATCTTGTAAATAAAGACTTCGATCTTGGCCACTTGAGTTAAATAAAGCTCCGAGTGCTTCAGGTGGAAGTTACCTACCCAGGTAACTACCTACGTCAATAATGTAAAGATTTTATTCGAGATCGAGATTAAAAATCTAATGTCACAGATAAATTATTTGGTAAGCTAACACCATAGAGATCTATCTTTCTTGGTGACATCACCGGGCATTCCGCATAGATACCTACGAAGTTATATAAATATTTATTATTATTTAATAAAAGGATTAAAGGAGAACCAATTATCGTAGCTGGTTTGTAAGCCTGTATTCATAATATTCATATATTTATTGTAAACGTCCTGATGAGCTTTTACATAATGAACTGCATGGTACAGTGACAACGAAAGTTTTTTTTAATGTTTAGATAAGAAAAAGGAAAAAAACGAACATAATACATGGTAGATAAATAGTTGCATTTTAACGCGTATAATATATAAGAAAAGAGAGAAAAGAGTAAGAAAAAATGGAAACCAGTTTTAAAATGCAGACGGTATGAAAATGATAATATATCAACATCATACATCATACATCATACATCATACATCATACATCATACATCATACATCATACATCATACATCATACATCATACATCATACATCATACATCATACATCATACATCATACATCATACATCATACATCATACATCATACATCATACATCATACATCATACATCATACATCATACATCATACATCATACATCATACATCATACATCATACATCATACATCATACATCATACATCATACATCATACATCATACATCATACATCATACATCATACATCATACATCATACATCATACATCATAAATCATACATCATACATCATCCATCATCCATCATACATCATCCATCATACATCATCCATCATCCATCATCCATCATACATCATACATCATACATCATACATCATACATCATACATCATACATCATACTGGAACTCATTAGGTAGGTATCGAAGGTAAGTATATCCTGGAATATGTTGACAAAATATTAAATATATTTGTTTACATTATTAAATGTAAGTATATTAGTTCATAAGTGCCTACAATGCAAAAAAACAAACCTGTAAGACATGTTTTATGAATACCTACCAACTACGTAAAATCCTTTTATAGTTTTAGTCACATTACATTTGAACTACATTTAAATAAAATTATCGATAGTAAAAACACTACTTCCAATACTTATAATAAATAATCAAAACTAATAACAAAATAATAATACTACCTGGGTAGGTACCTATGATTACAGTTATTGTGATTTTTTTGTTGAAAACAGTAATGTTGTGGGGTAAAAAAAAAAACAATAAGGTTTTTCGTTGGTAAATTTGGTACTCATCGGTTTCGCTTATTCTTTTGCTTGGTGTAAGTCTAAGGATAGGTTGTTTCATAGACTTTAGAATATTAGAAGAATTCATCAAATTTCAACGTTCATTTTCGGGTTCTGTGAAAGTTCTATTCAAGTTCTGTTATTTTATCATTTTAGGCCAGTTACTTGACAGAACTGAAATAATAACACAAATTGAAAATAAAATTTTAAATTTGAAGAATTATTCTAATTCTTTGGAACAACCCGTCAGCTCAGGCACGGAGCTCCAACGGAGCAAGAGTAAAGTTAGCTTCAGATACTGGGCGTTGCGTATAGGGCCCGCAGTAAATTTAATAGTTCACAACCCTGTGCAAATCGCAAGTGCACCCCACTGTTGAATATGGCAGCCACCTCTAGTCTGGAGCCCCAACCTAAAAAAAACCTTGACTCTTTGCAGAAATGGGTGGTCCGTTTGATATATTATCATATCAAACGGATCGCAATCTTTAGAGCACAGGCGTCAGGTAGGTATGCTGTCCTTATTCTACCGGTATTACAATGGAAGATGCTCCAAGGAACTACCATCATTGATCCGTTCGGCACCGGTGCATGGTAGTGAAACACGCCAACATATGTACACGGTTGAAATTTGTCACATGAGAACGGGTCACGAATTCAACACCTAGGTTGTGTAACGATTTGCCAACCTCTGAGTTTCCTCCCTACTGCAAGACGGATCTCTTCAATACCCATGTTCACTCATTCCTCACCTCAAAAAGACCCACCATACAGCATCCTAAAAGAGTACATAGCCCTGAGGGAAATCATTTTTGTCTGTATGGAGTCAAAGATTAAAAATAAACGAATGTATTGAAGTGAAAAATATAAAAGTTTCATTTACCTTGCATCAGGACACCCTGTTTCGTAAAACGCTATAAATAAGACGTTATCTTAATTTAACAAATCAATGTTCATAAGCATCCATAAATAACTATGCAAATCAGACCAAATCTTTATTCAGATTTATACGATTAAGCGCATTAAAACGAGACATTAGCTTTATTTTGGATGCTTTGAGTCCTTGGATCGGTGACAATGGACTACATTATGGCAATAACCACTAACCAGAAGTTTTTTCATGTTTACCGACTAACAATACAATTTCGTTATTTTTCAAACATCAACGACTCACGTAGGTTTGTAGTTCATTCACATTCTCCCTAACGTTAAAATTTATAAATTAATTACTTCCGCTTTTAAGTTTGATTATAGAAATAACAGACTTACACGGATTAAATTGCTGGGAAGAGTCCCCCATCGCTTCGATACAGTATATTTTTTGACGCCAATACCTATCGGAATAAATATGCTGACCTGATTTTTTAATTATATGCATGGTGCTAACAAGGGGATGCAATGAAATTCTTAAAGTTTTACAAAGCTAAACAAATTAAATTAGCAGCTCAAGAAGGTACTTTGGAGGATTGGTTATCATTGCCAGTTTATATGGATTGGGGGCTAAATGATTCTGCGGTTCTCCAAATCCGCAGAATCCGAGGTTGCATGATTATTTTAAGTGTGAAATAACGAGAATTTGGATAATTCTAGTTTAATTTTTTTATTTTTACAAAACTCACTAATAATAATTTTACGAACAAATAAATCGCGTACGCTAGACGAGGTTTAGGGTCAACCCGACGGCAAGACTTCTGGAGACAGAATGATATTACCTATTTACCGCGCGAGGCATCGCGCGCAGGTTTACAATGATATCAGTCTCAAAAGAATGTGGGTAAAAATAATATTGTTGTTATTTACGGGAGATGCAAACTCCCTATAATTTACCCCACAGTACATTGAAAGGATATTATTATTTAACAAAATTCACGTTTTAATTTGTTTGTCCATTTTAAATGGTGTCTTTCTTGTAACAGTATATAGCGTCGTCCAGACAATCCACACAATTTCATTTAAACGTAGAAACAAGTGTGTAAAATCAATTGTAACTATAATTATTTATTCGGGCCTTTCATGTTCAAGTATTTTTGTTAACTTACTTTATAGTTGAGAACGGCCCTCGTGCGTTGGGTGGAGTCCAAAGATTATACCCTGCTAAATTTATGTCAATATTTTATGGTTATCAAATTTTAGAAGTAAGAAAGATGAATATATTTTTTTTAAATTCCAATTTTTTTTTATGTAGTATTTGAGAAAAAAGTTTAAATGTTTGTAGGGGAAAATAAATACTCTTCTATGGAAAAATTAACATTAAAATTTCTAAAATAGTTAATTATCTATTTTACTTTTATCATAGTGTAGAATCACCTCGACGGCCGGCATAGTCCAGTGGTAACGCATTGGACTGCCATTCCGAAGGTCGCGGGTTCGAACCCGGCGTGCGCAAATAAATTTTATTTGATTAATTTGTGTTATTTCACAATTAATTAATTAAAATAATACACAGTATATTTGCGGCACGTTCCAGAGTGGAAGATACTACCAGTATCGCCCTGGTGTAAGACCACCATTCAGAATTGAAACGTTGCTCCAAATGGCTTTAGCCGTGTTTAGTGACTAGATCTGAATAGCCAGGTACTTCCCCACCTTCCTCTTTCCCTTCCCCACTTACCTTCAGCCTCACAACATCCCCCAATTGGGGATGCCATAGTCTCACTGGCTCCAGACGGGAGCAGTTGGGACTCTTGTGAGGTATTCACTATAAAAAAAAAAAAACCTCCCAAAGTTAGCTCACTTTATCCCCGGACACCCTGAATATTGCATCGGAGCAGATACCATCTCTCCTATAAGTAGGTAATTGTGGGTCGATAGTGAAAAACTATTTTTTTTACCTTTTTACTACCGTAATATAATAACATGCCACCAATGTTCTTCTTCGTGAGCCTTCTAGCATCCAGCCCTTGACATAAAACCTCCTTTAATGACTGAGTACATATTATTAAAACAATTAAAAAATTCACTCACCTATAAAACTCAATAAAATAAATCAGTTATTACGATTCGCTTTCGTTTCGGCCTCCATCTGGAACCATGACGCAATGTCCAAGCCCCCATAAAATAATCGACACCTCTAAAACCATGAGTTGCGTGATCATCGTAATGATAAACCGTTCTATGCTCCGAGGTGCAAATGGGTGGTCCGTGTATGTTTTATCTTCATTGATTTTTAAGTGACCTCTTATGATAAGAGGTACAGCCTAAAAGTGCTCCATTATTTTCAAATCCAACCATAATGGATACGATGCGCGACGCTGAATAGCCCTCGAAGCTTTTTATACCATCCGTAGTAGCTTTGGTGGATTTTATACCATCCGATGTAGGCTTTGGTCGCTTTAATGCCAAGCGAAGGAGCTTTTGGTTCTCTTTATGGGCCTCGATACTTGTAAGCTCGTGTAACTTCGCTGACTATACGGATGATAAAAATGTTTGCGATATGAAGTGGTTTTATTGAGTATTGAAGCACGCTGGTTTGAGAGTATTTTAATGTTTTTCTTTATTATATTTTAACGAGTGAATATATTTTGCCGAGGAATAATGTTTTATGCTTATAAATACGAAAGTGTTTAAATGGAATTACCTGTAGATTTGTAGGTGTGCATTGAACATAACTGCATAAGTACACTTTATTAAAATTTACTGACCGATATAAAATAAGAGAAAATTGTTTTTTCAAATTTAAGAAATAAGTGAGGACATATATGGAGAGTAATATTGAACTTGTGTAGAATGTACTTTTTTCAAAATTTACTTACCTTTTTAAAAAAAATTGCTTTAATATTTTTTAGTTCATTAACCTAACAGCTCGTTTCGAATAAAGCTATACAATGTATTTACACATTAATTTATTTTATACCTGCATTGTATAAGATAATAAGGGACGTACCTACTTAAAAAAATATATGAAATATAGTTATCCGGTGATTTTATGGTGTCTTTTTAAAAAATTAATTTAAAAAAATCAAACAAATAAATATCATCCACATATTGTTGTGTTTAAAGAATTACAGCTGAAAATATTATATTTACGAGTATAAATTCTATTATCAGGTAGCCTTCAATAAGTAATCCGAGATTATCACATGATGCTCGTATATATCTATATATCACATAATAGATAATCAGAGATTATCATATCTATTAGACCAAGTACAAGATTGACTAGTTAGCAGTTGGGATGCAAGAGAGGTCAAACTACCTACTATAATACTATTTATAGTGTGTTCTATTTGACTCACTCTGTTCTTGCTAGAGTCAACTGTTCATCACTGGTTATTAAACTATTAAAACGCTCAACCTCTCATCCGTCTCTAACTGTCCAATACCTACTGTTATTTTGTATTTTTTGTTGAAAAAATATCATTCAAAATGTCACCGGAAACCAATTTTTTTTTCACCCGAAATAATGTCAGGAATCACTAGATAAAGTAAGCCAAGTCCGTCCCTTGACACTCTGTAAAGTCAGATATTACACGTCTCCAAAGCTCAAATCGTTAAACTTAAATTTCGAGAGTTTTTGCTGCTCCTTGAAAGATTGTTTTCTAATTCATCATCGTTATAAGTTTAGTTGGAAAATAAAACTAGAAACTTAATGTAGGATGAAATATTTATCAAATATTTCAATTCTTAATTTGACAGTCCAAGATTCATCGTCTCCACAAATTTAGTTGTTGAATAATTTAATTATAGCGCAACCGTATTAATCAAATTTTAGCTTTGAAGATTGCGATGAAAAAATCTGGACCCCGAAGGAAATTAACAATTTATAGACTCTATGCAAATCACCAGTATTAAAGAGGTCTGAATGTGAAATGGATTTTTTGTTACCATAATTCATTGTCGCCTTTGGTAAGAGTTCAGAAATTTATTTTCTCTGCACAGTTATAATTTGTGTTGCAAACCATTTTATAAAATTATGATGACATCGAGCACATTGTACACCATTTTTCCAAGAATCCGAAATACCTGTGAATGTAAGTTGTTGAAAATACATTAAAAAAAATGTTATCAAGAGAGTTCTAAAAACATGTTTTTCTTCATATCTTCCCAAGTACTTATTAGGTATCAGAACTTTATAGTTTTTTTAAATATTTTTTCATTCTTTTTGTCTCATGAATCCCATGAATTTTGACAGAATTTTTCTACATATTTAATTTGAATGAATATTATCGCTTCCATACATGCATGACAGGAATGTGTGATGGTGAATCATTTGAGAATATAACATATATTTAGGATAGAACAACGATGAATAGGTACCGAAACTGGGGATACCATAGTTCCACCGGCTCGTGGCAACTGGGACCCTTGCACGGTATTCACTTAAAATTTTAAGAAGTTAAGTTAAGAGGAAGCTACAAGCCAAAAAAGTGCATATTCTTGGTATACCTTATTTTGTAAGTAATAGGCATTAAAATTGATTGACTAACGGAGTCTTAAAAGGTTCGATTTCAAGCACAAAACTGGTTTTTATTTATTTTGTAAATAATTTTATAAGAAAGCAAAAAAGTTAATCAGGTGAAATTGTCACAGATAATCTTAGCTATAATACCGTATTTTTAGTAAGCGTAAGTTGTTTCCTTAACGCGTTCATTCATTTGTTATAGATTAATCAAAATAATTAAAGTAAATTATGCTTTACACATTTAGAATATCTGTCGGTTTTCGCGAAATGTCTATCTTAACAATTTGTGTTTTTGTTGGCTGCTTGATCATTTGAAAATGATTTGATAGATTATTGCGCGCGCATCTCACGCACAGGTCCGATGGTGGCGCCACCTCGGACAATCGCGATGCGGCAATTGGCACAAGTTAGCGGCAGAACTTGATTAGATTCCAAGCAGATAGCACGTACGAAGTCCGTGCGTGAGCGCGTCCACGATATCGGGAAATGGTCATCGGCTTTATAAAATGTACCGGGCATAAAATTAATACATCTCTACCTATTATACAATCTTACAATATATCTTATTTTTAAGCCAAAACTGCAAAAATGACATTTTAATATAAAAACTGTGATAAAAAATACAGTGTGTGGCAAGCCTACCTACGACGGAAGTGAAACTTTTAGTATTCTTCTCTCTCTCTTTTTATTTCATATTATTATTATTCAGAATGCTGTACATTATAGTTTTAAAAAGCATACATTTATTTATAGGCGTGTTGTTAACAAATGAACGTTTAACTAGATTCCTAATATTCACATATTTATAAGTAGCATGTGATAAAAAAAATTAAAAGTTATAAAAATATGGGATTCAAACCCGGGTCCCGCATAACGAGTGTCGAACGCTCTGCCTCTAGACCGCGAGGAGAGGTATCACGCGCGACGAGAACCGCATATACAACGTGTACTCCTCAATTGACTTGTCCCGCGCTTATTTTTATAACGGAGTTTGTATATGATATTATATTACGATACAAAATTCGCTTCCTTCAATCGATCGTCTCAAACAGAATTAGAAGGTTCGATGGCAAAAATTCTAAAAATAAATTACTCAATAAAAAAATATAAATGTGCATTTTTGACAACAATCATGTAGATATCTTCTTATATGTATGCCTGACAAAGTCGCAGCACGAGAGCATTTTATCACTTTTCCTCGCATTAAAAAAATCACAAAAAGAAAAAAAAATAGTTAAAGCGGGGATCGAACCTCGGTTCTTCACGACGAGAGTCGGGCGCTCTGCCTCTAGACCGCGAAGCTGAGTTTGGAGAGTGACCTAAACTAGGTATATAATATTAGCTAGGCTCCTATAGCAAAATGATCACGGTTTTTCGTGACGGTCATGAGTCGGTTTTACTCCGGTCCTCGAAAATGCATAACGCGCGTAAAGAAGTTACACTTCAAAAATATTAAATTTTACCACTTTTTGGGGATTAGTGCAATACACAGATGTGTTTAATAATGAACCCGAAGTACGAAATAAAATCCTACTTTTCCCAAAATTATGGTTTTTACACTTAAGATTTATGCTTAACCTAATCTAGAAACAACGATATGATCACTTTTGTTACCCGACACAAACGTTGATTGTTTTTTGATCAACATTGATGTTCTCAAGTATTTCTGCTTTGTCGGATCGAGAATATCATCGGAACCCCATAAAACATTTACCGTTGATAATTTGGTGACCATTATAACTGATAATTTATGTTCTGAAAGAAGCTAGGAATTTTCAAACTCTATATATTTTTTAACTTATTTCGAAATGGCACAGTTTGATAATATCTACAGATAAAAGCAATATCATAATTGGGTAGGTATTTGTAATTTAATTTCCTCTTGTTTGGTTCTGAAAGGCATAGTTTTATTGATTTCGTGCAGAAGAACACACTTCACCACTAAAAACTAGAATATCTTGTTGGGTTCCTTAAAAAAAAAAGTAGAATTTATAAAATTTCACATTTTCAGGAATACAACGGGGGTCAATGTTGGGTCTCCTACTATTCTTGATATTGATTGATGACGTTCAAGAATGCTTCGAAAGTACTAATTGATGGTTTTTTTGATAAAACTGCTCAGTATGGTATTATTTAACATTAAAGATTGTATTATATTACAGTCTGATTTGGACACAATATCTTAAGGAGTCGATGAGATTAAACTTTTATTTCACGTTAAAAAAAATGTTATTATTACACATACGCGTTCAGAAAAACCCAATCAATTTCCATTGTAAGATAAATAATCAAATAGTTACTTTAGTGCAATCCATAAGGTACCTCGGGGTCTCGTATTGTAATAAGATTAATAAAAAGTAAATGCAATACAAATTTAAAACCAAAATTATACACAATGAATCGTTTAATAGTTTAAGCTATCCAAATTTGCCAAAATCGAGCTGTTATAAATTTGATTTTTGTGAAATTCATAATCTGTTGAAATATTTCTAAAATAATTTGTGATACCCCGCTTTTTGCATCAGAAATTTCTTTTCACGAAAATAACAAGGAATGATAAATAAACTTATCATTTCGGATAATAAATATTGGTAAATATTTGCTTTGGGGCCACAAAAATGATAAATTAGCTGCTTAAGCTATAAAACCACTTACATTATTGTCTTCTCCAAGTATCAACGTATTTAAAATATCAAATTTAGCTCTATCTTCAAATCATACAATAATATTAACTGGAATGTGTGTAATTATCCCACCTACATACTTTCTATGATAAATAATCATATGAGAATCTTCTAAAAATTAAGTAATGTGATTGAAAAAAAAAACAGATCCAATCACTTGAAAGTTCTTCAATAATTAAATTAACAAGATAATTATGGACCAGAAGATAAAATGAATCGCCTTTAATCAAATACCATAATCAAGCGACTGCGTCTGATTAAAACAACTGTAATTGATAATCCGAGAAAGGAATCTAAGATAAATAAATAATCTTAATAATATGAGAGTGGACCGGAATGTAATTAATATTAACAAGGGACTTAAAGAGGGTAATGAACGGAGTGCTATTGGTGAGGTTATGAATGAAAATACTCGAAATAACGGAACATTGCTATGGAAAAGTACTGGAGTAGCACTACTCTCGTGTCATTTTTTACAGAGTTAAGTGAAATTTGAATGATAATGATGTCATATGACTTTAATTTTCATTATAAAATTGAACTTTTTTTTATTTTTGAGAGGTCTTCCAAGAAAATTCGTAAAAACTTTTTAATGTGTAGCATTTTATTTACAATGTTTCATTATGATTTTAGACGGTCAGTAAATATCGCAGCTCCATACTAAAAATTATAATTTCGGTTGGGTCTGAATGTTCTCCATAACTCAGATTTGTTTTGAATAATTGTAATTTTCAAAATAGGAACTATTGGTTTTAATAAATTTAGACAAACTATAAAAATCATTTCAATTGTCTTTTGTAAAAATGGAATTATAAAAGGAATCCCGTGATGTTTCATTGGCCTGCGCTGTTATTATTTTATAAAAACATATTTATATAGTTTTTTGTTGTTTGTTCTAGCCTAGGTATATACATATAAGATTTTTGGAATAAAAGTACGATTAGGGTTATTTCAATAATCCAATGTTTTGTCCATGTCATGTTTCACATACATACTCTTATTAACGATTACAGCGATACGACCACCATTACTCACGGTATAAAATAATGATTTATTCAGTTGTTCAGATGAAAAAAATAACTAAAGAAACGTGTCACATGATGCCTACCAAAAAAAAATATTTTTTCATTGATTATTTTTATAAATACGTCATAAAAATAAATCGACCTTAACCATTGTGCCACCTTCACGAAAAATATTTTTAATTATTGAAAAGCGATTTCTCAGTGGGAAGGACACCGGACAAACCAAACAAGCGGGGTCATAAATCTCGCACGCGTGACCCCAGCCGGGGTCCGAGGTCCGAGGTCCGGGGTCCGGCTGGGGCGCGCCGGGGTCCGTGGTAATAATTACTGCGGCCGGGGGCGGGCCGGCCCTCCCGGCGGGTACACCCCTGCGAGGGGCGGCGTGAGAAGCACGGCTGTGGTTGACTGTACCGGAACAAGGGTTGGTAATATCAAGTCAATGTTACAGTGTTAGTAGGTACTAGACTCCATGTCAAAACCCCTAACTGACTGGTGGGATTAAAGCACTACAATATTAGGAAAAGTTGTTTTTCTACTTGATATGGAGAATGTGGTTAGGATACCAAATCAGCACGATGATTCAATGTAGGGAGGTTACTTATTTATTTAAATTAGGTTCATAGTTTTTTTGATGAATTGAATCATAAGACTCCGCATTCTGAATTTGTACCGACATAATATAACATACTTCCTCTGAATACAAAATTAAGCCATTAGAAATTATAAAAAAACACATCGGGTTCTGTCTTTTCAACATATTTTAGGTATGAAAAAAGTTATTTTTTAAATCTAAATTAATTCAGATGTCAAGAGATTTTTGTAAATAAGTCGTATTTTATTAAATATTTTCAGTACAGTGACTGTATGAAAATATTTAATAAAATACGACTTATTTACAAAAATCTCTTGACATCTGAATTATTTTAGATTTAAAAAATAACTTTTTTCACATATATATATATATATATTTTTTTTTTAAATTAGCACTCTCCCCCTACCATAGGTATTTGCATATCTCCCTTTCAAACCATCGTCTTCTTTGTAAACTCTTACAACCATGAACCTATAAGGCATTCTTACAATATCACTCCAATGCTTGATCCAGGGATATTTAGGTTCATGCTCATAACGGAGCCTTAAACCGACCCCAGTACTGGAGAATATTATTTGGTGATAGAAAATATGGAAGGGAAGGAGATAAGATGTAGGAAACTTTACCAAAGGTGCGCTGCTATTCAGCTCTAGTTAATTACTAAATAGCAACGCCTTTCACTTTCCACTCCTCGGTTTACACCTTGTGTGAGGTAAACTGCAGACACACCTAAACTAGACTCATAAATATTTTTCTTCTCAAACTCTTTATCATTTAAATTCTTGTCGACACACGATGCAAAATCTTTTTGTCATCATTGAATAATACAAAAATACATTTTCTTATGTTTATAGAAATGTTCATCTAAAGTTACTTAAAACCTGTTCTAACGTAAACAAAACTATTATTTGACCTAAAGTTACTTGATATTTACCTTGGCGTACATTACCCAGAAGAAAAATTGAGAATAAGAACTGAAAATTGATTTTAAATATTTTAATTTTGCAACTACAGTTGTTTGTTATTTTTTAATGTTTATCGATTCACCACGGAGGTTTTATTGTTCTTACAATTATTATAGATAACATATGCAACATTAAAGACACGTAAAGGGTTTTTCATTATATATTTACATTGTATGATGGCGTAGCGAATAGCGTTTAGTATTCATCTAGGACATAGGTCAGAGATTACTGCCAATGATATTGCTCCACCTGTCGTCCTTCGCTGCTCTCTGTTCACTATTCTTTGCGGCCAATCTCGTGCGATTCTGCTCGCTGATTAATTATTTTATATGGCTCTTTAAAAGCTTTTTACAATTATTTTAGAGTTTATGATTATAGGTTAAGTTTATTTAAATTCAACGGTTCTTATAAATGATCCACAAACACTAATTGTACGTCATAGTAATTACAAGCAAAGCTTAAATAAAAACAATATACAAATTGAAACAAAACACCCGAATCGAAGTGGTTAGATATTATTAAGATGTTCTCGATCAATTATTTTTTAGTATTGAAGAGTTTAGAAATAAAAAGCATATGCTAAGTTAGAACCTAATGTTGACTGGGCACGTATACTTTAGGTACCCAATTCTGGCTTATTTAAAAAGTTAAAAAAATAATATTTCAAAATTTTTTAAATAAATAATTACAATAAAAATACACACATTTTCAGGTTTACTAGGTAGGTAATAGATACTCCGTATATGATGTCTCGCCTTGTGAAAACTTACAGATATAAAATATTGATAAATAAGAATCTTCTTCAAATTATTCGGAAAAAACGGGACTGGAGGCCATTAACAAATGATTTGATAGTTTTCCTTTTAAACTTTTAGTAAAATAGGAATTATCGTGATTTTGGAACACATGTTCATGAAAGCATAATATTTTCGCATTTCGTCATTATATATTAACAAATGCAAGTGCATGAAAACGTGTTCCGAAATATAAGAAATGTACTAAATGTTTTAAAGGAAATGGCCTCTAATCCCGTTTTTAATCGGATTACGAGTAATCATACCAGCAGAAAAAAATAACATTTTTAGTATCATGGTATTCTGAAAAAATTAGTGGGCATCTAACACTGTCTGCTTCTTCGCATATGACCAATAATCATTGCCGCTTTTAGCTGTTTTTTGTTGCCTCAAACATTATATCTAAACAAATTCATGGTATCCCATGGTAGATCAAATATAAGCACTTTTTTCTTCACGATTCTAACAATGAAGATTCTTCTTGTACTAAATACAATACTACGAATAGTTGGCTGTCTGATTAGTTCTTAACAGAATAAACCACCATCACTCGCTTTTCTTTTGCATTTTTGCGATCTTTTGTAATTTTTCATAACCATGTATGCTATACACCTTACTAGGTCGATTAGGTGACCTATTATATGGTACGATACTTGGGCAATCATATTCTAAAGCTAATATTATTCTTACAAAAGTATATATAAACAAATACCTGACGACTTTGTGATACAATCTTTCCATTCAACATCATAATACGCAAGTAAGAAAAGCCGCTAAAAGCGTCTATTTTCAACCTGTGATAAAACTTTGCGAGATAAATGATGCAACGTAATTACTGTGCAGTTGTGGATATTTCCTCATTCTAACTGACTTGCCTATGTTTACTCTTGGTTGCTATAATAAGTGAGCATTAGCAGCTGTGGTGCGAAGATGCAAATATCGCTTATCCAGCCAAAGGTTAGGTTAGGTTAGGTTCGAGCCGAGGTGCAGACGTCTATCAAGCTGCTATGGAATTATACAATATTATACGTGTCACTAAGGTTTATTTGCGAAATGGAAAATGAATCACATCATTATAGTGCATTATGGGAAATTTTAAGTAGGCAAGAACATTGCAGGCAATATTTGAGGAAAATTTACGATCTTGTAATATTATCATGTAATACTAGCGCAGATCCGTGAAAAATCATGGGATATTATAAGGATTTTTGAAACTGAAAGTGTTTTATAAATTGTCTTTCAAAAGACGATCATAAATTTACTCAATGAATGAACAACGTTAGTTAAAAATTAAAACAAAAGATATACATGTATGTACAGATATGCAGAATAACAGAAGAGTGCGTATGAGACGATTTATGGTTGTGAATGAGGCGAGGAGTGTGTACCAAGACCGAGTTTGACGGTCTGTCCTCTGCCTACCCCTTTTTATTTTATTTTTTAAATTATTGATGACGAGTAGTGCTTTTAAGTAGTGCTTTTATCTGACGTTATTTAGAGTGTAAAAAAATAAGACACCTAATTGAGTACTTTCTGACTAAAAATACAGCGCCCTTGAGGTGATTTTTACAAAGACGGCTTTATTCAAATACATTGTATTATTATATTATTGCAATACCTTACCTCCACACCATTTCCCTGAAGAGGGAAACAGGGATGACGGACAATTGGACAGCCTCACAATTCTGTCTTGGCACACCCTTCTTGCTCTATTTAAATTTATGCATCGTTTCATAATATATCATTTATTCCGGCACCCGACCAATACGAGTACATAATGCACTCGGTCTTGGCATTATTTTCGTGCAAAAAATGTGTAAGTCAGTGGTCAAGGCTCACAACGCTGTGGGGGAACAACAAGGCGTTGATAGATTGAGGGGACACGGAACACACAAGCAAATCTACAGACAGACGAAATGTAAAGTGATCAATACTATCATAAAGGTTTTTTTTACGAAAAGTAGGAGACTTTAAACATGAACAGTATTTAACCTAACAATGGAGGATGCGATTGATACGGTTTTAGCATCACAGTTTATAGAATTCAGATGAAAATTCAATCATTTATTATTGATGTCAACCTAAAACATTCCAAACGGTAACTTTATAAACATTTGTACACAGTTGACACTTGTCACATGAGAACGGGTCGCTTCTATGATTCGTTCTTAAGTTCAACAGCTCGGCTGTGGAACGAACTGCCGGCCTCTGTGTTTCCTCCCTCCTACAACATGGGACTCTTCAAGACCCATGTTCACTCCTTCCTCTCCACAAAAAGACCCTCCACACAGTATCCCCAAAGATGACATAGGCCCTGAGGGAAATTATTTTCTTCAGGGCCTCCTGTGTGGAGTAAATATAAAAAAAAAAAAAAAAAAAAAAAAACAGCTTTGTTTATTGTTAAGATTGATCCTCTTGATCCACTGCAAACAGTATCGTCTTACATGACGCTTGATCGCAAGACAGTTGACCCCCAGGACAGTTCATCTCCCGGACAGTTGATCCCTCTGCCAGTTGATCTGAATTATTATTTCTGCTGTACGTCCTTATTTTGGGTGCAAATGCGCTACACAAATATTTTTGCTAACAATAATGCCATGTTCCTGAAGGAGTATGCAGTGAGGACATTCCGCTGAGTAACAAAATACGACATATTTATGTATATGCAAGTAAGCTTTTAGAAAATACGTAAAATATAATATACACTTATAATTAAGTGTCCCCGAAGGGGGTTTGCAAAGAAGATATATTGCCGTATAACAAAATGCAACATTCATACACGTGCAGTCGGCTTTGGGTCACTTACCTACCCACACAGCATAAATAATACTTTAAATAATAAAATAAATAATTAATAATAATTGGGAATCAAGTGTCCGAGGGATCAACTATCAGAGAGATTATCTGTCCGGGGGATCAACTATCAGAGAGATTATCTGTCCGGGGGATCAACTATCAGAGAGATTATCTGTCCGGGGGATCAACTATCAGAGAGATTATCTGTCCGGGGGATCAACTATCAGAGAGATTATCTGTCCGGGGGATCAACTATCAGAGAGATTATCTGTCCGGGGGATCAACTATCAGAGAGATTATCTGTCCGGGGGATAAACTATCAGAGATATTATCTGTCCGGGGGATCAACTATCAGAGAGATTATCTGTCCGGGGGATCAACTATCAGAGAGATTAACTGTCCGGGGGATCAAATTTCCGGGGGGTTAAACTGTTCTGGAAAATAATTGTCGACGTGCAAAGATTTTTATATCATAAAAAAATATTTTTCTTCTTAAAAACAATCAAATCTGATCCCCAATGAATTAGTTCTATGGCCACCCAGCGCCATATCTCCGGTATTAGCGGTAGAATCAATATTGGTTAGCAGTGTAATTATATACAGCGGTTTGTAATGAACCGAAGTGGATATTTTTTTATTATTTCTTTCACGAAGTCCATTCATTTTGCGATCACCTTTGCCATACACGAGTACACACTCGGTTCGTATTATAATCGGCGCCAATCTGCTTTCCAATCATCACGGGAATGAACTCGATTAGTTAGAATTTTATTTGTTATAATATTTCTTGAGATCTAGATGTAATGTGAATAAGTTGTTTTTGCAAGAATTTATCGTGGTAACTGTTTTATTACGATTAGTTAAGAGTTCTGTGAACAGTAGTCTTGGTGTCCAAAAAGGTATGTTTCTAATTTTATCTTAAAATAAATAATAAAATTTTTGGAAAGCAGTTTCGTTTATGATCAAGTTCTGCTGTGTAATTATGAATAAACGTGACAGCTGTTTTGCTTTCGGAAGCCGAAACTGCTGTGGCGTGAAATAATATTTGTGTAATATTATTACACGCTATGTAGCAGAACTTTTTTATTGATAAAATGTAATTTTTTAAATATGTGAAGCTTAGAAGTAATATTTAAAAGTATGACGAATTTAGAGCAGATCAGTTAATTAAACTATTTTTCACTGACCAGAGAACAGTTTACAAGAAATAAATATTAACTTTATCACACAAAAAATGCATCATAGGTACACGAACATTATGGGTCGGTGCACGGGTTTTTTCTCAACATTACAAAAATCATTATACGATTCGTTCGCTATAATAAATAATGACATCCACGAATGTAGGTTTCTGTATTTGTAGTTTTGAGATTTGATAACCGACAGTCGTAAAGTATCTTTATCGAAATACTTGTAAAAATCCATAAGGCCACACACGTTGTTAATTGTTCTAAGACCTAAGAAACCAGCATAACAGAGAATAGGATATTGACAGCTGCGGAGAGTATAAATTAAAACAAAATACAATCCAAGCGAGAGGAAAGGATTAGATGTCTGCTAGTTCCAATTAAATTTGAAATATCTGTATCAGAATATTAGGATTAAAACAACCATAGGCGTTCGATGCTATATTCTGGACAGTCTTCTGGTAGGAACTAATATTGTTGAATTAATTTGGAGATTTAGAGAACTTTGTTATGGTTTTGATGTTACAGCATTTTATATTCACTTTTATGAATTCGTTTATTGGTATTTTAGTTTTGTTTTCTTGAAAGAAGCGGTATTTCGGAACTGGAAATTAACCCACTTCCAGAGATCCGATCGAGCTAAAACTTAGCAGCTAGACTCTTTGTCGATGACAATGCATTATTTCAAATTAGTGGCAATCACGTACATGCACGCGGACGTATACGCATTTCTCTGAAATCGGATGACATTACAGCAGTTATTATACGAGGTTAGTAGAGTTTTTGACATCAGTTCTTGCGTTGGAAATTTCAATTATCAGTCAAAGTATTTTTTTTTTTAAATATTTTAAAACAGAAATATCGAAAACTTCGATTGATTATTAGATTTTTTAATACGTTTTATGATACTGTGGACCTCGCTTTACCCATGATGAGGTCATTGTCATACAGTTTTATAAAACATGGTAAATAAAATAATAGAGGCAGTGATAAAAATTACGCAATGTATCATGAGACACGGTTGTGCATCTTGTGTATTATTTAGGAGTGTGTTTTGTAGGATAGTTGTAAAACTATTCGTTGTAGATATTACGTTATTAATATTTTTTTATTAAGTAACGGCATTCGTAATTTTCATTCTTTTGCTTTGCCTTAAAAATAATTAGCACTATAAAATTAAGTTAAAAATATTGTTTTTTTTTACATATACACTATACAGGGTGTTTTAAGGAATGTTGTGAGTCCTGATATTATTTGCAGTAAAAAAATAATGAAATTTGGGTGTCCGGTGACATATTTGAAGCTATGTTTTTTTTTTTTTTTAACATGTAAAATCTGTGGGAATTTGATAGGTGGGTTCGACGTGAAGGATTGAGCGCTCACTCGAATGAGTGCCCATGTGGAATAAAAAAATAATTTTTAATTTGAAGAAAAACGACAAAAAGTCACCAGAGACCCAAATTTCATTTACATTTTTTATTCCAAATAATACATATGCGAGCCGAACTTCCGAGCTTAACCTCAACTTATGGGAAACGAACGAAGCAAATGACGATCTCCGTGGTCGAGGGGTAAAGCAAGGGGTAATAGTAAGCCGAAGATCGCGGGTTCAAATCCCGGCGTGCGCAAGCGAATTTCTGTTTTTTTTCACAATTTAATCATTTTAAGAATAAAATATATATTTGCGGCACATTCCAGAGTGGAAGATACTCTCTATTAGACAACCATTCAGAATTAAAACATTGCTTGAAATAGCTTGCAGTGTTTGGTGACCAGATATGAATAATACTTCTCCAATACTCTCTTCCCTATCTCTTTCCCTTTCCACTACCTTCAATCTCACAACATACCCCAATTTTAGATGCCATGGTCTTACTGGCACCAGATGGTCGGGATCAGTTGGGACTCTTGTGCGGTATCACATAAATTAAAAAAAAACTCAAATGGCGCGAAACGCTGCTAGCAGTTGCCTCGTTCCTTTCCCGTAATTCGTGGCTCGGCTTGCGTTTCGATTCGCAAATATATCCCAACCTTAAAATACTGTATATGAAACTCTTTTTAATAAGTAGGTAGGTACTTTATTATAAGAATGACTAAAACCTGCATGGAACATAGATTACATATAATAATGCACGCTAAATATGAAAAAGAACACGAGAAAGGTAGTGATTGTAGAGCTTAAAGGATTAAATTTTGCGCGATGGTGTCCAGCCTCCGTTAGGAGAAGAATGTTGACTTCACCTACATTGATTTTGCTGTCAACTTAAGAAAAACCTTTTTTTTTTACGACAAAAATTATTTGAAACAATATGTTAAAAACATCTAACCCAAAGATATATCGTTTTAATGTTAAGCTGGGGGAATCTTCTAAGCAAAATACGGTGTGTGATTTGCAATAAACATTTCACAATATGTTCGTGTTACGTTAGAGATTAGCTCGTTCATCATTCTCATAATATGAACTATCAATACTAGATTGCAAGTAGAATCAATCAAATTCAAATACCAAACAAACATAATACATCATTTCCGTAATTAGTCTGGTGGTACGAGTAATTGGAGATATTGTCTACTTCACAGCATCCAGTAGGTAGGTGCAGATCAGATCTGAACAAGATTATGATAAATGGATTGAAAAAACGCCTTGCTTCACATTTCCCATGAATGTTTACATAGATTTCTTATGATAAATAATTGATGTAGATAAATAAACTCCACGGAGGTATGTAGAAAGTAGGTGGTATAGATTTTTTTATTGTTTTCTATTTTGCCGTTGGTTGAACTTTTTCGAAGGTAAATATTTGTAAAAAAGATGTTTCGCCTGCCAAAAACTTTATTTAAATTCTGACCTGTAAAATCTGTAATCGATTATGAAACTTGGTTTGCTCCATGAGCATATTCTCACCTTGGGACGGGTACGAATAATTATTAATATTTTTTTACTAGAGTTAAGGAGCATCTTAGGCTGCGTATAAACATTAGAAAAACCGCGAACCAAACTAAGACTTACGGAAAAGGAATGAAACAATTGCAAATAGCGCGAAAGGCTGCGTACGGTTGGTTCGTTCCTTTTCCATAATTCGTGTTTTTTTCTACTGTTCATTCGCAGCATAACGTGCCAGTAGTAATAATAATAATTTGGAATTTGCCATCCACATTTAACAAAGATCATTTTTTTGATAAATTAAGGGTTAATTTTTTTACGTAAAAATACATTGGAATTATAATTAGGCAAACTTTAAATTTGTTACTTAATAGTCAATTGAATATTATATAACCAGACATTTACTGATTTTATTTTGACAATTTTACCTATATTCATAATAAATTTTGCTATGCAGGCTTCTCACTTGTTTCATGTACTAGTTTTAATATATACTAGTTTTTATTCAATAATATTTTTATTTGTTTTAATGTTATTAAAAAAATATTTTATACAATTATTTAAATATCGCTTTATAAATATCGGCCAAATATTATTATTATTATTATCTTACATAAATATACAATAAATAATATTAAATTTCCAGTGTCACAAATTTGTGACTTTTGTGACACATTAATGATATAACTAATGAGGCTTTACAGATGCTTGGTCCTTTGCAAAACTTTACTGATTTTAAGTCCTTAGATTGTATGATAACGTTCTATATTTCATTAGTTTGAAGTCAAATGGAATATAATTCACCTCTTTGGTCCCTTTTGTATAAAGTTCATTAAATCTAAAAATACAGAACGAATTCAGCACAAATTTCTTAGGTACATAAATTTAGAGCTCACAATTGTATGTCAGTTTGACGAATAAATTGAGTCTAATAACACTGTCTGACATGAGAATTATGTCAGATCTCGTTGTGTTACACAAAGTTATTAACAACTTGACCGACTAGGAACACAACACAGAGTGTAACATTCTTCTATAATACATGCACAACCAACTATGAGACACACTCACTAACCAATAGGATGCAGGATCTAGGCAACAAGTTTGGGGGTACTATTGATATATTTAATCACACCATTTATAGCATTAAGCGTAATCTATACCAGCACTAGTTTTCAATATCTGATAGTAGCGTTGGCAATTTAGTTTTAGTGATATGTTTTATGTGTATAATTGTTCTAGTTTATACTTTATTTTATTTTGCTGTCATGTTTTATTAATATTTTTTCATACAGGGTTATCATATTTTTATTATTTTTAATTATATTCTCACTTTATGGGTAATCAAAATTTTATTTATGTGTATTCATTGACCTATTTTGTACCTAATTTATAATGGATTACATCTACATTTTGTTATTATTTCTTATAAAATACAAATATTCTCCTTTGTATACTGAATCATGTAACACTTTTATGTAACACCTTTTTAAGCGTATAAATAAATGAAAATATTATTCTATTATTTTTTTCAATACTGTGTATCCAGATGAAGAAATCATTGGTTTTGAAACATGTCGATAATTTTCATAATAAAATTGTATTTAAAATTTGTCGTTTTTTGTTAATCAAGTTGATAAACAAAGTAAACTTGCAATGATTATTTTCTTTTGAAGAGACTTCTTTTAAATGTATTATTTTAATTAACTTAGATTATTACATACACATTTAATTATATGAAGTTCAAGTAAGGTTGAAATAATTTTTTGCGTAGAAGTTCGAACAATTATTACTATTTTTTTACTAATTTCAGGGTAGGTTCATTATTTGCAAGGTCTCATTATTCATGAGCATGATCCTTCTCCAGTTTCGTGTTTAAGCTTGAAAGCATGAAAAATTAGTCAGACAATTTGGTCTATTTTTGGAAGTATGGCACGCCAAACACTAATTTAATTTCCACCGCGTTGCTCTTATGAAACAAACTTGTTTTAGAATGTAATAATTATATCCGTCTCTAAAAGTATGTGTTTAAAACGATCTAAAACACGAAAGCCTGTCTAGAATCGATATATCAGGCAGACGCATAATAACATTAAACATGATGTGTTTGACCTTATAACAGTAGATGTTAAAAATAGCGTTTCACGCTTATTTATATTTTTTACATTGATTTGGTTTCTTACTACAAGTTTATATGGGTTCGTAATCAATACTGCTGCGTAACAACAAGCTTTTTCCCATTTAGTAACATTTAAGAAAACTATGCTTAATTAAGGATTGGTTGTTTCAGAGAATTTAAACAATTCTTCAAATTTAAAAATAATTTTTAAGTTCTTTGAATGTTCTGTCAAGTAACTGGCCTATAACGGCATAGTACCAAAACTTGAATAGGACTTTCACAGAACCCAAAAATGATCGTTGAAATTTGATAAATTGTTCAAATTCCATGAAACAACCCATCATTAATCATTGAAAATGGTAACCGAGATCGCACTAAAGCCATGTTTCAGTGTAATAAATAAACAGAAAACTGTTTATTTATGATAAAATTATATCAAAGGATAGTTGAATAAACTGGAAATCGAACTATTTGGTTAGTGTTATAGTTTAAAAGCAGTTCCAAACAATTTGCAATGTATGTTTTACTTTCTCTGCTATTCCAATAAGAGAAAATACGTTTTCGTACTTTGGAGGTGAACTTCACTGGTAAAATTTCCCGTTATTTGATTTCAGATAGATAAAATATTTCTTCGAGAGTTGAAAATTTACTGTGTGGCATCATTTTAATATATTTGTTGAGTATCACTTGAAATCTGTCTCTAGATTTAAAAAAAATACACAGTAAAATCATTGGCTTCATTATAATTCCAATAAAATAATTGTTGCTCAGCAGTCGTCATTGACAACAGTTTTATATCTTTTTAAAAATAGTCACTTGTCACGATGTGATACCAATATTAAAAATGTTTTAAGTGCTTCAGAATGGCAGAAAATACTTCATTACAATGAAAATGCCGTGCATTTTTTGAACAAAACAATATTATTATATCCAAGACTACAAAGCTCTAAATGCATAGACAAAAAAAATCTGAACATTCCCACATCTTTTCGATTTTTTGTTTAAATGCTAATTTAATACCTACTCAATAAATTAATAATTTACCTTAGGGCATTTGAATATCACATCATAGTATTTAAATGTACCTACATCCACATTAATACTTCCTAGTAGTACCCCACAGAGATAAGTCATACGAGACGAGTATATCCACACATGCTAGAGTTAGATAATCAAAGCACTAAGTTCTAGCACCGTTCGTATTCCGCTTTCAGATTGGTCTGTTATCGAGTCCGAGCGCCCGGCTAGCGTTCATTAGCCCGTGTCACCGTAAATTCAGATTGTACGAACCAGTGATGTACTTTTGACCCGCGATTCTTTTGTAAAGTGAAACACCTAGAGTGGTATATGATTTAATGAACTTTCACCGCGTCACAGGTGTATGCTCGGTGGGAAGAGCCAACCTTTGAATCCGAAAACTTTCTAAGCTTTGCTATGATAAAAAGTATTAAATTTGAAAAATAGGCTTTGAAGTGCAGTTGAAAACTCTTTCCAAGATTTCGCTATGACGCGACGGAAAATATAGTAGGTATGGAGACCCAAGTAAAAGAGATCTGTTATTATTTATTACAATAACATTGTATGGCACGTCCTTAAGGCGAAGCTCAATGCCAAATAACTATTTTGATTAATCTTTATAACGAATTGGTGTACATTATGAATACCAAAAAATATTCTTTAGATAAATTGAAGATTTTCCTACCGTTTCGCTTGAGTAGAATACAAATAAATAACTCAATTAAAATATAAATGTAAAGTACTAAAAAAAAGTATTTTCTCAATAGAAGTGTATGAACGCATAAAGGAAACAACTTTAAAAAATACAGCATTTTATCTAAGATTAGCTGTGACAGTTTCATTTGATTAACTTTTTTTCTTTCTTATAAAATTATTTACAGTAAATAAAACCAGTTTTCTGCTTGAAATCGGACGTTTCTAGACTCAGTTTGTCAAACGATTTTAATGCCTATTACGTACAATATAAAGTATACCAAGAATATACACATTTTTGGCTTGTAGCTTCTTCTTAAAGTATTTTTAAGTTTAATTAAGTAGAAATGAATTGCTTTGGAAAAATAGTGTGATTACGACGTTAGGGAAAGAGCAAATTCCATGTTTCATCATTTCTAAAATTGTCGGTACCTATATGAAAATGGTACTAGAAACTAATTACCTGGCTTTGTTATGTTAAACGTTGCTACTTTAGTGAATCTTAGCAACAATACGCATTAATCCCTTTCAATATAGTCAAAAGTTTTATAAATAATGTTCTTTTTTTCACGATTTATTGGAAGGTAGACATATATTTTTGCGCGCCTGCTATCATTCCATATGCACTACATTCAAGTTGCAAAAAAATTCAGTACGTGCCGGTACCAGCAAGAGGAAAAAAAACTAGCTTAATAAATTGTATTTACCATACTTTTCAAAATAGCCTTCTTTCACACACTAGATAGATTCGAAAGTCCATGTTATGTTATCCACGGCCATAATGTTTTTTTTAATTGCCGGCAACCCGGGCGTTTATTGCAATGACATGATCAAAATTACAAACATGAAAGTAACCCGCCTCACTAGAAGATTTCTGTTCCGAGGCGGGTACATATACGTGCTTACACATAAATTTATACAAATATATGTCTCAATATATACATGGAGCATTCCATATATAGTAACGTACATATATAGTCACATAAAAACGGGAATTTCGTAGGAACTTTAAATTTACATAAATGGTAGCGTCTAAATCTCATAATAATAACATATTAAAAAATAGTTTAAACAACAGTATTAGGTATTGATAAACTAGGCATGCGTAAAACATAAGCAGTTTTAATAAGAAAGATTAAATCACTATAAATGTAAATAACACATGTATGTAAATACGGAATGAAAATTAGACTAAGAAGGGATTGCTAGTAACTTGCTGATGCATGCCCTTTTTTGTGTAGTAACCATGGGTTGAAATGTTTAAGTAAACTGTTTGGGTGTTTATGAGTGTTGCAGTAAGTGGTTTCTTTTAGGAAGCTGTTGAAGGTGAAAGGTGCTAGGAAGGATTTATGCTTTTTGGCAAAGGTTGAATTAATTAGCATATTTATGATATATAACTTCATTATAAAGCTTTTATCTAAGGATTTTCATTCAGGGAGAAATCTTAAAGTTCACAAACTACAGCTGATATAAATATACGAGAAAGAAGAGTGAATCGGTCTACCCACCTTGAATATCCGTTGTTCTCTCGCGTGGATCGTGAGCGTTAGAAAGGGACGCAGCGCGATTGTTGATGTTGTCTTACATGAATGAGATGATCCTGGTACCGTATGAGTTACAATTCGTGTATGGATGCGCGCTGTATTAAGTATGTGTTTCATATCAACACCGGGTGATGCTAAATGAACGTACGTTTTTATGCAAATTCAAGCGCAAAAAGGTTTTTCTTTATTTATTTATTTATTACTGCATCTTTTGATTGCAAATGTTATCAGTTGCTTCACGGTGAAAAATGAGTATTGCTGACTTGTTTAAATCCTATTATAAACGAGATAGCAAGCCGTTTTCTAATAAATTTTTAATACATTCATAACACACCTGGGTTTGTCCTAATAATGTAGAAGGTCGAAATGTGAAAATATTAGAATTTTTATGAATACATGTTCTGACATCGCCATAACACATTCGTATTTTATAGATAGTTTATTAGGAAACCTGTCAATTCATTCGTTCAATAAGTCCCGATTTTTACCGGAAAACGAACAATTTTAAGAGATTTTTAATAAAATTTCAATATTTTATATCAAGTAAGTTTTCTCCATGATATATCCAACAAGTTAATCTCGACATCGAGTAATTGTGATTTTAAGAGTTTTAGTTTTCCATTTGCACCTCATAAAAAAAACGAAAAAGGTGTTACAGAAGATGTATAAAATTATCAACGTAATGTCATTTCACCATTTGTGGCATGTTAAACGTACCCTCGTTGAGGTATGGATATAGACAGACCCATCAAAAAATCGACTTAAGTATTTTTGTGCTATTTTTATCCATATGTTTAATTTTAAATCTGATTGTTTGGTCATGACATGAGAATATACTTGATTCTTTACCCAAATATCATATATCCAGTTTCTAACTTGTTGGGAAACGATTTGAAATTTGGAAGAAATTCAAGAAAATGGTGCAACTTTTAATGCGGTTGTTTTTGACTACAGAAGAAAGATTCGGACTCCCTTTTGAGAAAGTTGTTGGAGTTGTTCGTGCATATAAACTTCCTTTTTAAGCAAAAAAATATTCCTGCATATCATTTTTCGTATTCGTTCTTTTGGATAACTTAGAGGTATCACGCTGAAACTATATAATATGTTATGATTGTGGTGTATGATCTTTCGCAGAAATACAGAAGGTCATCCCGCTTTCCTTCCAAATCTTGTTTTTTCTTACACGTAGGTAACTAACTAACTAACCATCACACCGTTTCACCGCAGGGGTAGGCAGAGAGGACGGACCACCAAACAATTCGGTCTTGGCACACACTCCTTGCCTCATTCACATTCATACCTCGTCTCATACATACTCTTCTATTGTTCTGACTCTTGACATGGCCCGACTCAAGTATCCGATTCACTTGGTCGTGCCATATCTTCCTCGGGCGTCCCCAACTTCTGCTACCATTCACATTTGAATCGTATATTTTCCTTACACTCCTTTCTTTGCTCATTCACTCTACATACACAAACCATCTAAGCGTCCCTTTCTTGATCTTACTCATTGCGCTTACATAAGCCTTGCACTCTTTGCGGATCTCCACATTCCTCACACGATCATACATGGTTTTACTTTTTTTGGGATCTCATTTCAACAGCATTCAATCTACTTTCATCCTTTCTTTGCCAGTTCCATGCCTCACTTCCATACATCAGGGTAGGTACCAGCACTCTTTTGTGGGCTGCTAACTTCGCTTCTTTGGAAATTTTTTCGTTAGCGCCAACTGCGTTCAGTCCTCCATTAATGAAGTTATCTGCATTTTCTCTTCTTTCAATATCTCTGTCAGCCTTCCCATCTTTCGTAAACATGCTTCCTAAATACACAAACTCATCCACCTGCTCGTGTACTATCACACAATACCTGCAAACATCATTTCGTTTCGCCTTATGTATTTACAGTCTACTTTTAAGTTCATCTGATGGTGCATAATTGGTATGCAGTTTCAAATGCATAATATATCCCATATGGTTATAGAGAAGAATTAAGTTAAAAAATATAAATATTGCGTTCGCATAAGACCGAGTGAGTGCGCGTTTTAGCCCTTTTTTATACACAATTATACTAATAACTCACATAAACCTTTTCCAATTATACTAACTATTACTTTGAATTGTGGAGAAATCTTAGATAAAAGATTCGACAAAATTAATTTCAATCAACTAAACGTTTACCGGACGGTGCTGAGTTGACAATGCTTTTGGGTCCCCCCAGGCGTAGTGTGTTCAATTCCTCGGCTGCCTAAGTCCTCCATCACAATGCAATCAAAATTTTCCGCTTTCTGTGGTGGTTGTAGGAGATTTTTAAATATTGTCAGGTTATTCGTAACCCGGAATGCTAATTTCTTTAAAAAAAAATCTAGTAATAATTATTTTTGAAAAAAACTGGATAATTCTTCACCCACCACCGGAGTTGACGAGTTAAATAAATACACTTCCAATAAGAGTTTAGATTAGTGTACCTAATATTTTATCGTTATATGTATGAAAAATACTTTTTTTATATATCAGTAGCAATGCGTGCACAAAAAAATATTTTTATTTTGTTGTGTGTATTGTACCTACACATTTTTTACACTTACCTTAGATTACACTCATTTTATATTTTACTGTTATTTTGTATATTTACACTCATCCAAATTTGATGATCCATGTTCTCTCTACACGGACTACACCATCAATCTCAGTTTTCTTATTTTCTCAAGGTTCACCCTCTGAACTTGTTAGAAAAGTACATTTAGTATATTGCGTATAATTTCGACGAACTCACATATTGACTACCGTGTAGGAAGAGACAAGATGCTGGTGGTAGTATATTGATAAGCGGGACAAGAATAAAATGGCCGCGGCTGGTATGTGACCCCTGACCCCAGACCCACGACTATCGGGTGCTACTTGCGTTCTCTACATTAAGCCACGCAGAGTAAAATTATTTTGAAATTTCGCTCCGAATCGAATAAGGAACTTCATTGACAATTATGTTCCAAGCTATTTTAAATAAATATGTACGTATACATATAGGTCTATACCTTAATAGTAATTAGTAAAATAACAGATCGATTAAAAAAAATAAAATTATCAAAACGCACCTGGCGTAATTTTTTCCTGTTCACAATCCCGTTGCAGAGCATTATTGAAAGCTTGAAAAATATTGACTTAATTTATTTGAAAATAGTATGAAGTTTTTAAATTTAGTTAATTTTGGAATGAGCTCTTTAGAAAAATCTGTATTTAACTGCAATGTTTTAGGGCGTGTATGCTGCCTATTCAGATTGTAAACTATCTGATTTGAAACAAATTTCGTTCGTAGTGGCGAGGAAAATTCAAAGCAAAACAATAAATTATGTACTCATATCATGTATGTATAACTGTACGTATATCAGACTGGGAAAGGATCAGGAGGATCAACTGTTATCAGCGTTCGGACCCTGATTATTTTGTTCTGCGTTTCGGTGAAAGAATTGTGTTCACTTCAATTAATACGAATTGGATTACAAGACGTTTCAAAAAGAACATTATAATTTGGATAAAAAGTAATGATTGAGCCTTTACCAGTGCCCTCACCCAAATTCGAAACTATTGATGCAACAAAAATATTGAGTGTTTGTATTATAATATAAGTGTAGGTATATTCATATGACTGTCTCAACACAGGCTAGCATTGCGTGAGACGGGTTATGAAAATCTTCAACTTTATCTAATTGTTCCCTCGGGCATCCCCGACTTCTTCTAACATTCAAAATAGCGTAATATATTATCAATACACTCTTTTTTTTAGGTGAAATTTAATTCATTTACATTTCATCATATGCCTCCATCATTTACTCCAAATGCCCAAGCCATCTAAACTTAATTTTCTGAATCTTGCTCATTATTACGCTTACATGCTTTGCATTCTTTGCGAATTTCCGCATTTCTCGCACGTACATGTCGTATATACATGGTTTTACTACACATACGCCTCAGAGTTCTCATTTCTGCAGCAATCAGTCTACTTTCATCCTTCATCTACCAGTACCATGCCTCACATCCATACGTCAGGGTAGGTACCAGTAGTCCATAGCGGAGTTTCCTGCATTTAACCTTGGTTCAATATCTCTATCAACTTTTCTATTGCTCGAAAACCTACTTCCAGATACACAAATTCACCCACAGACGAAATAGCTTAGTAACGTCTGAAACCATCAGTCTAAGAAAACAAAAACATAAAAATCAGTTTTATCCATTTCAAAATTCATTCAGTAAACGTAATAACAAAACAACAAACGAAAAAAAACATGACGTAATCGCAACAACAAGTCCCTGTGGAGAACGGAGTTTTGCACCTGTGAGCTAGGAGATATACGGCCCTGTAGTCGCTAGCGCATCTCTTTCGTCCCCCCTTGGATGAAATATATCAAGCGGCCCACGCAGCGTCCATCCGCAGTCATTTGCATAATCTCTGCTTAAATATCGTGTCATCAGGACCGGCCCGTACACGAATCTATGAAACAGCGAAACAGGCATTTTAATGGAAGATGCTCCGAGGAATTAGCGTCATTGATTTCTGTGTTTCCTCCCTTCTGCAACACTGGTTTCTTGAAAAACCGTGTTTCCTTCTTGTGATTCTCAAAATGACCGTCGAGACAGCACCCCCAAAGATGACAAAAGCCCAAAGAGAAATCATTTTCCTAGGGACCTCCTGTGTAGAGTTAATGTAAAAAACGAGATATTTTTCTTCATGAAGAAAGCAGAATTTCGAATTTATTAACTTATTTTAGTATTTTTATTATGAATACCCAGTCCGAGCCTGCGACCCATCCAAAGTGGACCTACACTTGCCGGTTTTATGACAAAATTTGTTAAGCAAATTTGACTGGGCGCGCGGGGCCTTTGATTGGTCCCCTCGCGGCTCGGATCACGTCAATTTTTGGTTTATTTCTCATTCGTAAAGCATCATGTTGGCTTTTTATGCGTAATTAAAAGCAGCGGACAGTTTTCGGGGAGACCGGTGGCAGGAGTTTTCAAAATTCAATGTTTACTGAATATTTTATCGGAATTTATCGATTTTATTGACCATCCCGTTGAAATTATATTATTATGCAATTTTTTAATAGCTATTTCATTCATTAATGTATTACGCTTTATAAGGTGAATTTTAATTACTCGGTAAAATGTTGTATGCCTTTAACAATCACGTTTAATTCAACTTTTGAACAGGAAAGTTGTTTGAATGGGAGCATATTCATTTAACAAATAATGGAGAAAAACACTGGAACTGAATGAATCATATAAACTCATCGTGAGAGTGAATTTTTTTGAATTCGATTTTTTTGATTTGTTAAGATCATTACATGAAATTAGAAAATATGGGTCCGAATACTAACTTTTGCATTTTAGTACCAACCTTTACAAAATAAATAATTGAAAATAATATTTTCAGTGGTATGTCTTTGTGACTGTGTAACTCGGGTTCAATAAACTAGAATTGGGATTTGTTTCGGTTTTCGAAATTTGATTTGTTTGACTGTGGGAACGATTAAGAAAACGATACAAAATAGGTAACTATAATTATTGAAGTGAAACTACTTACGCGCGTTATGCATTTTCGAGGACCGGAGTAAAACCGACTCATGACCGTCACGAAAAACCGTGATCATTTCGCTATAGGAGCCTAGCTAATATTATATACCTAGTTTAGGTCACTCTCCAAACACAGCTTCGCGGTCTAGAGGCAGAGCGCCCGACTCTCGTCGTGAAGAACCGAGGTTAGATCCCCGCTTTAACTAATTTTTTTTTTCTTTTGGTGATTTTTTTAATACGAGGAAAAGTGATAAAATGCTCTCGTGCTGCGACTTTGTCAGGCATACATATAAGAAGATATCTACATGATTGTTATGCACATTTATATATTTTTATTGAGTAATTTATTTTTAGAATTTTTGCGATCGAACCTTCTAATTCTGTTTGAAACGATCGATTGAAGGAAGCGAATTTTGTATCGTAATATAATATCATATACAAACTCCGTTATAAAAATAAGCGCGGGACAAGTCAATTGAGGAGTACACGTTGTATACGCGGTTCTCGTCGCGCGAGATACCTCTCCTCGCGGTCTAGAGGCAGAGCCAAAGATATTAGAAGAACGAGATATGCTATGTTGGCCGCCGGACCGTAGCCGGAGTACTACCTAATTAGGGTACTTTGAACGGTATCGGGACGTGTACGCACAGAAATCTGTTCTATGTATTAGTGCGGATACCTTAGCGCAAGCGAAGGTGTGCAGTAGTATTGGTGAACTAAACCGGCGACACTCGGCAAAATAATTCCACTCAGTACGAACTGCGCATAGCACATCTCGTTCTTCTAATATCTTTGGGCAGAGCGTTCGACACTCGTTATGCAGGACCCGGGTTTGAATCTCATATTTTTATAACTTTATTTTTTTTTTTTATCACATGCTACTTATAAATATGTCAATATAAGGAATCTAGTTAAACGTTCATTTGTTAACAACACGCCTATAAATAAATTTATGCTTTTTAAAACTATAATGTACAGCATTCTGAATAATAATAATATGAAATGAAATGAGAGAGAGAAGAATACTAAAAGTTTCACTTCCGTCGTGCGTAGGCTTGCCACACACGGTTTTTTTTTTCATTGTAATTGTGTTTTTCTTTTGTTGCAATTTTCGACAGATGTCGTAATTTTTCAAGTTTAGGAAATAACGGTGTTCATTCCAATGGTAAATTTCTGATTATATTTTGAAAGGCTATGATCTTGTGGCATTTTTTTTATAAATGCTTTCAACTTCCAATATCGCGCGATTTTTCGCGGGTCTGCGCTAGTAAGTAATAATTGTATATTCATGGAACGTTGCATGTTTCCTTGTGTTTTATTATTTTTTTAGACTTTAGAAAATATAATACAATTTTTCAATTTTATAAAAACAGTTTATTTTAGAACAAGTTCTGCTGTGTATCTATATAAATACAATTTTTTTATGTTCGTTTGTTCAAAATCTTAAATCTCAGAAAGTTATTCACCGATTGCTTTGAAACTTTGACACATCGTTGCATTCAAATACGCGTGTGTTTTTATGTACATATATTATAAAGATGTCACCTGTGACAGGTGTAAAAACATGTTTTTTCAAAACAGGGCCATCTGTTGGACGTAAAAGCAAAACGCGTTAATTTTTCTATATCTGCAACGGAAGTTATTAAATGTAATTAATTATATCAAGTTTTCCTGTGAATTGTTTGTTGAGGTAAGTATTGAAATAAGATTTCACTAAAATTTAAAAAAATATTTCAGAAATCCGTCGCCCTCATTTGTGTAGTTACGAGTAAGGGATGTTTTTAATTATTTATTTACCAAGCGTCGATACTAAATTCACACATAACATAATTTTTTAAGTTTAACTACATATCTATCGTGATGTAATATAACAATAAATCATGAACCAAGATTATCATCGTTTTCCAATTGAACAATTTCTAATGAGAAAATATGCATGAAAATGGTTATTGGTCACCTTTCATCGTATTTTTTAGGTTACTTTAGCTTCAACCTAATACTAGTTTGGTAAACACATCATCAAAATATTCATGTATTTCGCGTAATTTTTCAAGTTCGCGTAGTCTACGACATGTATTGTTGATGACATCACTTGTGTGATATTTCGAAGCCTGATCAAATAGATTACCGACTACACAAGGAACTCCATTGCTTAATTTTTTTAAAACAGAAGGATCCGCAAATATTTAAGAAATAACGTTGAAAATATTTATTATATTTTATTAGATAATGTGCGGCGCCGGTGTACATTATTGATACAAGCACGACGGTTGCTTCTTAAAAAGTCGTGTTAGAATTAACATATCCATACCAACGTTTGTTTAAAGCATTAAAATGGCTATAAAATAAATACATGATTCCATATTAATATTCCGAGAATGCCAACGCAGTCATGATAACAAGTTAAAATAATCCAGTGTTTGATGCATTTTTTCAAAATAATGCAATGTGTGAAATGAACCATTGACCCATGCGTAAATATTGATATGTGGTTGGTTTATTACTTACACGTGTTTTTATTTAAATCATTTTAGTATTTAGTCATTTTGTGATGCAAAAATAGAGGTGAAAATTGCATGGTTGGTATGTACTTTGCTAGATAATTGATTACAAATAGTAAGACTTTTATTTTTTGGAATAACTTTATTGAGTAAAACCTCAAATTGTAATATTTAATTATTGAAGACAATATTTGCTATTTCTAAACAAAAATCAGAAAAGGATACGGTCACATCTAGGACTCGAACCCAGAACCCTTGCCTTGCCGGGCAAATAAAAAATGTGCGGTGAAAAAATGAAAATGTGACCGAAGGTGATAGGGTCCCATTAGCTCAGTGGTAGAGCAGTGCCTCGGCAAGGCAAGGGTCCTCAATTCAAGTCCTAGATGTGACCGTATCCTTTTCTGATTTTTCTATTTCAGATTTTCGTTTAGAAATCGCTAATATTGTCTTCAATAATTTAATAATAGGACACTAGTTTTCTATTTAAACCCTCATTTTATGCGATTTATATGGGTTAAAAATTGGTTCAAATAATCCACATAAGATATATATACATATACCTATTCTAATTGAAAGTAAAATAACAAAAAAGTCTACTGGCCTTATTTATGTAGGTTTACTATGTTTTTAGTAGCAGTTACGTAAACTTTCGTGGATTTATACAAGGAAAAAAAACTTTTCGCTTACGTTCTAGTATTTACGGTTTAGCATGTCCGGGCGAGCATGACTTCTCGAGCATTTTTGTATGCATGTCTGCAGAACGGACAGATCTATACATACGTACAGAAATGCTCCTGTGCATGCATTTCCGTACGTGAGTATTAAGCTTAATAAAACTTTTTCTTGGGACATTTCCTAATACCTACAGGTTTATTATTTTTTTCTATATGACACTGAAGGTAAATTCTAACTGATCGAAGACAGTGCAACTTGGAAAATCCACTTTAGAGTTTTATAAAGCAACGAGATAAGATATTGAGAGGGAAACATTGATATTTTAAAAGCAATTCCAATGAGCATAAACTTCTCAATGGTCTTGTCACACAAGGCAGTTGTACCGAACGAGATCCTAGGAGAATCCTTTATTCTAAGATAATTTGTTCCCATAGCATATTATAAACACATTGTTTCATCAACACGAGAATTGAGCTAAACACACATTTTACTGCTTAAGCATATCTGAATAAGAGGGTTCTTAACGATTTATTGGGTGGCCTCGCTCAAGGACCTGCCGTTTAATTTATTGAAGCCGTTCATTTATTTTATTGGTCCCGGGTTCGCCCCCCATAGGACTCTACCGCTTTTGTTCCACATTTTGTGCCACACGAGCGCAAAAAGGACACAAAAGACCTATGATAAAATATATATCTGGACCATAAAGAGAAAAGGCGGATTTTTTTGCCATTTTTTCCCAGAAAAGCACCTTGGTGGCGATTCAGGGATTCTATGCTTTATTTCAAATGGTAAAAATGTTGCACAATAAATGGTAAGGATTCCAAATTTTGAATTTGTCTTATTTGTAAACGGTATAAATATTACGCACGCTTAAGGTCGGAGTAGTGAAACGCTTGATTTACTTGTAACCACAGCGCGCCGTAAACCGGCATTTCTTCTAGTTTTAACCGAAGTAATGCCGGTTATAATAAATACATATTTTGAACTGTAAGATTTAAAAAAGTGAGGAAGAAAACGTTTAATTCCAAAGATAATTTGCTTACACGAAAAATAGAATTATTCTGATTAAATTTTAGGAAAATTAACTATTACACTCCATGTATATCCAACGTTTCGGATAAAGGGTGGTGTCAATCGCTTCTACTCCATAAATAAAGAACATCACTTTATATTCACATGCACTGTTGATGTAGACTGTAAGGATGTCTGAAACGTTGGATCAAAAAGGAGGGGGAAGAGACAATATGGTGTATTACCCTAATTACTCTAATAATTCAACAACATTATAGGTGCTGTTTATTGGCCTTGAAGATTTTAAGTCGTTCCAAGATGTTTTCAGGATTTTGGCTCCTACCGTTTTAATACGCAGTAATTTTACACAGTTCACTACCCCAAAAATCAAACGTAAACGAGATGCTTTTCTTATTCAATGATACTTCCCAACCTTTCATAATTTTCATCTCCTTTCCTGTCCCACTCTTTCAGCCTCAAAACATACCACAGTTTGGGGACTCTTGGGCGATACTCCCAAGAAATGTCAGTTTTGTGATATGCTCGTAATTACATATTAGTTTGTTGTACTAAACACAGATGGCAGTAGGAATAATTCACAGCTATCGATAAGAGAACTATAGGGTCCGTGGGTAAAGTGCGCTATGTGGAATCATTTCCTGAAGTAAGTGCACTTTACACCACCGTGACCACGGACACCGTGTATATATAGATTCTCAAGGTCCAGGAGAAAACTATTCCTGCCATCGACAGCCTCCTGGCTATCTATACAGCTTTCATTATAAATTACATCTAATAACACGACAACAGCGTTATGTATATCTTCAATGTTTCGGGAGATACAACTCCGATTTAATGTTCATAAATAGAATCTCATATTCTTTTTTTCTGTGCCATATTTTTGTACCGGTTTTCACCAATTGCACTGCTAACATTTTGTATTATTTTATTGTTGCTTACTTGTTTTCTGTTGTGTTCGTACAAACAGGTCTTCAACTCGTCTTGGAAGGAGTTTATAAATAATTGGTTCATTTAGATTAATCAGGGATTTATTAATACTCCGTGTGTTGATGGTGACTCGATAGTCGACCTAACCAGAAACTGGCTAATTGGAATCTGAAAAAGTAAGTTTATCTGGGAGCCTTCCTACTGGCCCTGGCAACTACTGGCCACTGGCTCCATCTTGTGGACTTCCACGCAAGCTCTATGCACTGCCATCTGTGCGTGCATCTATGAAGCTCTTACTTTCCAACACTTTCTTTTAATTATTATTTTTTGGTATTGTGCTATGCATAAAAAATCTTGTCTAAAAAACATTAGTTTACCAAAAAATAATAATTAATATTTGACAAGTTCAAGTATTTCACCTAAAAATGTAGACAATTTGTCTCGACGCCATCTAGTGAGAGAGTTAGCACTTACAATGCCTTTCTCATATAAAATAAAGTTGGTTGTTTTCAAGTGAAAAAATGTAACAAGCAGTAATTGTTGAATGAAACACTAGTATATATTGAATAATTTCGCGGGTAAAAGATAAGCCGCCATAGCTCAGTGGTCAGAGCTTTCGACCGGAAATCGAAAGGACACGGGTTCGAGTCCCGTTGGCGTCATGTATCTTTTATCAGGAGATTTTTCAATGTGGATGAGTGTTTCAGGCGAACAATTATTGCTTGTAAAATAATTGTTACTTTCTTTTACTTCGTCTACTGGATTTTAATAACTCTTGTGTTCTCTTTTAACTAATATATTTATTTATTAATTTAAAAGCCCTGATGGGCTTCTACATGATACATAATAAATATGATTTACTGCATAATACAGTGCCAACATAAGGTTTTTACTGTACTGTAAATGCATACAGTACGCAATTGCATATGAAATTATACTCGTACTCTATGCCTTCATAGAGACAAGATTAAGGACGGGTTGTTTTTGAAACCAACAAAATTATTAACACCAAATGTATCAATAAATTCACAGTTGGTTTGCGCGGTGATGAATTATTTTAATTGGTAAATAAATAGAGTAGTTAGTATTGAGGTTATTGTTACATTTAAAAGTGTCTTTGTTACGAGTTTGTCTGGTAGAAAGATTCATACAACTTATTACTAATGGAATTGCTTAAGTAGGTATATCTTATCTATCGAAATGTTGCAATAAAAAAATCAAAATAAATGGACGCATCCATAGCGAAAGCAGCGAATGCATATAATATTGCGGGTAGGTTTTGGTCATTATATTTCTCCATGAATTGCCTCCTTGATATTTCTGGTAAAGAACGCGGGCGGTTGTAAATTTACAAAGTTGCGTTTTATTTTATATTGTCAAAGGTTTATGAACAGTCGAAACAAGGTCACGTTGCTACAAAGGAATGCTTTATTTATGTGAGTTGTGTCTGTGTGGTATGTTATTTTGATACATTTTCCCTTAACAATAGAATATAACCATATTTCATCGGTCAACAGGCGAGAATGCGAAGGGCAAAATGTATTGGAATTTCGGATCTAGACTAGAAGATATTCTTTCTTAAATCTGGACTATAAATTTGAATGCATTTTTTGATTATAATCATTGGAACGACAATTCATTGTTAAATTTTCATAGTTTTATTTATAAAATTATAAGAACAGATCATAATTTGTAATCCTATTTAATTTAATTGACGGTCTCCGTGGTCGAGGAGAAAGGCTTTCGGCTAGCCGAAGGTCGCAGATTCAAATCCCGGCTTTAATTAATTTGTATTATTTCACAATTTATTAATTAAAAATAATTTATATTATACTTGCGGAACTTTCCAGAGTGGAAGATGCTCACAGCATTGCCCTGGTATAAGAACACCATTCAGAAGTGAAAGTTGCTTGAAATGGCTTTAGCCTTGTTTGGTGACCAGATCTGAATAGCCAGGTACTCCGCTACCTTCCTCTTCCCCATCTCTTTTCTCTCTCTGCTATATTCAGCCTCACAACCTACCCCAATTGGGTGTGCCATAGTTACACTGGCTGTTGGAAGCAGTCGAGACTCTTCTGCGGTATTCACATTTTTTTTTAAGTGAGTTTTTTACATTATTTAAAATGTATTTAATTTAACCGCTTTGCAACTTAAGTGATTTTATAAATCTATAAATAAACTTTCTTTTTATCATTGTTATAAGGATAGCAAATACCTAGTTAAGGCAACTGTAATACTTACATTTATCGATTCCCTTGAGTATAATTCAAATATAAAAATATTTACTCAATATAAAATATAAATGTAAACTACTAAAAAATGTTAAATTATTCAATAGAAATTAATGAACGCATAAATGAAACAACTTAAAAAATATATATTCTTGCTATGATTATCTGTGACAGTTTCCTTTGATTACATTTTTTGCGTTCTTATAAAATTATTTAAAAAATAAATAAAAACCACTTTTACGCTTGAAATCGAGCGTTTCTTGGCTCCGTTTGTCAAGCGATTTTAATGCCTATCCCTTAAATTTGTCACAAACTAAGGCATATCAGGAAAATACATATTTTTGGATTTTAGCTTCCTCTTAATTTTAATTCCTCATGAAGTTTAGCTAAAGAAAACCAAGTCGGCTGTCTATGTTTTACTTTTAATAAAGTGGTATATTACAAAGTGTGTTTATCATTTAATATATAATGTCACACCCTTTTGAACTTCCTTCAAAAAATAGTTTTATAATCAAAATTAAAAATAGTTTTGACCGGTCGGTGGCCGAGTTGACATCGCGCTTGGGTCCCACTCAGGCGTAGTGTGTTCAATTCCTCGGCTGGCTAAGTCCTCCATCACAACACAAGCAACATTTTCAGTTTACTGTGGTGGTAGTAGGAGATTTTCAAATATTGTCAGGTTATTTGTAACCCGGAAATGTTTTTTTTTTATTTTTTTTTTTTATGTGACACCTCACAAGAGTGTCCCTGCCTGTGCAGTGTACAGACAGGGGAACTATGTCACCACCCGGTTGGGCGGCGTTGTGAGGCGGAATAAGATAGGGGCTGTAGGAAGGGATTTGTTAATGCGGGCCTTGAAGAGGCTCGGATTATAGGAGGGAGGAAAAACAGATGCCGGTAGCTCGTTCCACATACGAGCCGACTTACACAAAAACGAGTCGTAAAAACGGCCCGTTCTCATGAAGCCAACGTCAACCGTGAACGGGTGTTCAGTTCGTGTCCGTCGAGTTTCGCGCACGTGCACCGGTGCATCAGGAATCAATGCTGCTAGCTCCTTGGAGCAGGCTCCATTGAAATACCTATAGAACAGACACAGCATGCCTACATTGCGTCTATGCATTAGAGAAGGCAATCGGTCTGTTAACAACGGATTGTCAATCAGACGGATCGCTCTCCTTTCCACAGATTCAAGCAGGTTTATCAAGTATTTTGGGGCACCAGCCCAAAGGTGGCTCCCAAATTCAATAGTTGGGCGGACTTGAGACTTGTACAGGGTCAGCAGCTGGTCACTGTTGAAGAATCTCCTAGCCCTGTACAAGACGCCCAACTTTTTGGAGGCCTGATTTACTCGGGCTTCTATGGATCCCCGATACTTCAGCTGGTCTGATATAGTAACTCCAAGCATTTCAATGGAGTCTTTATTGGGGAGAGTGCTCCCATCAAATTTCACCAGACAGTCATTGAAGAAAAAAAAAACACACACAAGCAACACTTTCAGCTTACTGTGGTGGTAGTAGGAGATTTTCAAATATTGTCAGGTTATTCGTAACCCGGGAATGTTTGTCTTTCTTTAAAAAAAAAATCAAACAAATTATATTCTTCTGCTTTTTCTCATGGTGGATGATAGTTGGTGGAGGTCAAAGTGGAATGCTGATGTTGTTGGGCTAGGCGGCTGTCGATATGCCTTCAAGAAACTGATGAGTTGGACATTTTCCACGATTTGTTCTGCTGTATAAATATGTCCACATTCACAAAGTACAGAATCCTTTAGGCTCAACTAAATAAAAACCACTAATTAATATTAAAAACAAAGGTACGTACCTATATAAATCATTGTTTTATAGTTTGGTAAATTTATTATAATACTATGGCTTACATGAATAAAATAAAAAAAAGTTGTATAGCAAAAGACTGTCTAAAATCTTAACGATGGATTTGTAATTCCTAGATAGAAATCAACTAACTACCGTTTTTTTCAGAGAGATATGCTGTAAAAGTGGTTATGTGAAAAAGATTTTTTTACTAATATTTTATTTGTCTCTGATTTCTTCTGTATATTTTGTAAACATTTTTTTTAAATCTATAAATATATTATATTCATTGACTAAAATAACAATGTAACATGCATCTTTTCTGAATGTAAAAAATTATGTTGTCAAAGAACCCCTTGATAAATTGCTAGAAATTCTACTAGATGAACGGGACTTTATTTGTAATAATGTAACATTTAAGTTATATTGTAAGAGTTTAATAATGTTACACTGTAATAATGTAACATTTATGTAGCATAAATTACATCGGAAAATCCTCTTATGGAGGTTTTTGATGCATCAATTTTTTGTATTGGGGTATTTAACTGACCGATAGTGACTTCTATTAGAGAATTTACGGAGTTGAACATCTTTTTTATGTGAAGCCACACAAGAGTTCTAACTGCCTCCAACCGTCTGGAGCCAGTGAGACTATGGCGTCTCCAATTGGGGTATGTTGTAAGGCTGAATATAATGGAGAGGAAAAGAGATGGAAAGAGGAATGTGGGTAAGAATCTGGCTATTCAGTTCTGGACATTTCAAGTAACGTTTCAATTCTGAATGGTGGTCTTAAAAAAAGGCGATACTGAGAGTATCTTCCACTCTGGAACGAGCGACAAAAATACTATATATATTATTTTAAATGAATAGATTCTGAAAAAACACAAATTAATCGAATAAAATTTATTTGCGCACTCCAGGATTTGAATCCGTGACCTCTAGCTTGCCAGTCAAGAGCCTTATCCCTCGGCTATGGAGGCCGTCAAATACATTGGAATTTATACATTCGTTGGAAGTTTAGGACTAAGACCTAAGTGAAGCTATATCCAAACCTTCTACCTATCTCCCTTATTTGCCTACTTTATTCAGCTTGACAATATTCCCCGAATTGGAAGATCCATAGTCCTATTTCTTTCCGGCAGTACAGTGACTTTTTTGCGGTATCATAAATTTTTATACTAACTGTTAAAAATGTACGAGCTATTAGATAAGTTCACAACCAGTTATTTTAAAGGCTCCTGCCTAGCACCTAGCGGTCATAAGTAAAACTAGGGCCTATAGATAAAACAGGTGTTTTAATTACCAATTGGCTTCTTTGACAGTATTTGTTTTTGATAATTAACTTGTCAGTGTGTGTTATTTGATTAGGTTATAAAAAGCCTCTACATTGGAATTCTTTACTCAATGAACAAGAAAGTACCTTTTTGTATCATCAAATTAAAAATAATTTCATTAATTTATATGAAAAAAGCACTGTGTCATTTTTTGAAAAACCAACCAAAAGACCACATGCGATCAAAAAATGGATAACTACAGATATTTTAGAGTTAATAAAAAAAAGGGATTTATTGTTTCGAAGATGGAAAAATTCTCCTTGTAATAAAACTTATGAAAATGAATACAGGTACATGCGAAATAATGTCAACAAATTAATTACTAAAAGAAAAAATTGTTATTTTAAAGATAAATTCAAACGTAGTTTCAATAATACTAAGCAAACATGGGATGAAATAAATAAATTGTTGGGAAGAAAAACTAAAAGTAATTGTGATGAAGTCATCTCACGATATGTGTTAAAGGAACAGACGGTGGAAAATGTAACAAACCAATATGTAAATTATTTCTCAGATAGTATAAGCCAAATGTTACACAGATGTGATTTTAAGGCATCCAATGTTAATCAAATAGAATTACCTCACAGTATGTATTTACCAAAGGCAACTCTCACTGAGATAAAAAATATTGTTAAGAAAATGAAAAATTCAAAATCCTTGGGAATGGACAACATAAGAATGTACGACATAAAAAGACATATAGATATTTTAGGACCTATTATAACGCACTTAGTTAATAGACTTATTATAGAAGCTGAATTGCCAAATGATCTTAAATGTGCTATTATTAGACCTATATACAAAGGAGGAAAGCACTCAGAAATAGGAAACTATCGACCTATCAGTATAATGCCTGCACTTGAAAAAATTTTTGAAAAATATATTTCCTTAAAATTAAATAAATACCTAGAAAAATTTGACATTATAGACCAAAAACAATATGGCTTTCAAAAGAAAAAAAGCACAGAGCATTTATTACAGGATTTTTCAAATTATATTAATAATGAATTAAACCATAAAAGACATGTTTTAGTACTATTTATAGATAACTCCAAAGCGTTTGATACAATTGACCCACAAAAATTATTAAAAATCTTAGAAGCAATTGGAATTAGAGGTAACCTACTTAATTTGTTTAAAAATTATTTATCTAATAGACATATATGTGTAAAAATATTAGAAAAAATGAGTGAGAGAAAAAAAATCTGTGCTGGAGTCCCGCAGGGGTCGATTTTGGGTCCAACCCTTTATATTATATTTGTATCAATAATGAAAAAATTATTTAAATATGTAAGACACTTTGTATATGCTGACGACACTGCTCTTGTCATATCTGATGAACAATTATCCATTGCGATTAAATATATGCAACATGACTTTACGTCCCTGATAAAATGGTCACATGACGCAGGTCTAATCATTAATACCAAGAAAACTAAATTGATGCACATACGGTCTCCACATGCTTCATTTCAGATCATGCCTAAAATAATTTCACATAACTTTATATGTATTCATCAAAACATTCTACAGCCATGTATGTGTGAAAGTATTGAACTGGTAAATGAATACGTTTATTTGGGGGTGACTGTTGATTGTCATTTCAAGTGGGATTCACAAATAAACAAAACTTGCAAGCGGCTGAGAGCGATAGTGGGTAGGATATACAAACTAAAATGTTTCGTTCCGGTGAATATTTTAAAAATTATTTACCTATCACTCGCAGAATCAACTTTACGGTATGGTTTAACTACTTGGGGTCACTCTTGTAAAACTAATTTAAACCACCTGCAATCAGTACAAAATTCTATGGTGAAGTTATTAGCTCAAAAACATATTTTTTCACAGAGACGAAACATTTCATTGTTGTATCGAAATTTAACAATATTACCGGTGCAGGCCTTATTATGGTACAAAATATTGATCCAACATATATCTGAGTCTGATTATAAAAGGAAAGTGCAACATGAATATAATACAAGGTTTACAAAGAATGACGGAATGCTTGTTCCAAAATATAATAATAAATACGGACGGCGAACCCTAGAATTTAACGTGCCAAAAATGCTTAACATGTTACCCATTAATATAAAAAATTGCGATTCCACAAATAGATTGAGATATATGCTGAAACAATGGTTACTAAATAGAGATAGTTTATATTAATTTAGTTGTGTTAATTGTATGGTTATAGTAATAATATTATGTGTGTATGTATGTAATTGATCATTAACATCCTGTTGACAAACTGCTTTATTGAAGTTTAACGGGATTGTAACTTGAAAACCAATAAAAAAAAAAAAAAAAAAAAAAAAAAAAAGTGGATTTCTCACTTCTTCTCTCCAAAAAATAGTAACAGTCAGTCATTATGGTCAACTGACCATTATTAAAAGTGTTTTACCCGGGTCGGGAATATTTTTAACTCGTAACATTAAATAAAGTACAAATGCAGTTTTGTGCAACAAAAACTATGCGTCTGTTATTTTGAAGACTTCATCAAGCCCCAACAAATCTCAACACTTACCTTAATATAATCGTATTCTTACTAATTTTATCTTATTTACCATTCTTGGTTAGTGTGTTATATAATATGCAAGTGCTTAATAAGGTTACTGGCACGACTTCAATATCGCCAAACATTAAGAACAAAAGTTGAACCTGCTTTGCACCCGAAGAAAGTCTCAACAGACCACAGAACTTATTCATACTAATTTCATTTTATCTGCTTACCATTCTTGGTTAGTGCGTGAGTATGCAAGTGCTTAATAAGGTTCCTTTCAAGGTTTCAACATTGCCGAACATTCATAATAAAAGCTGAACCTGCTTTCCACCCGAAGAAAGTCTCAACAGATCACAGAACTTACTCCTACTAATTTTATCTTATCTGTTTACCATTCTTGGTAAGTGCATGCTATATAATATGCAAGTGCTTAATAAGCTTTCTTCCAAAATTTCAATATCGCCAAATATTCAAAACAAAACTGAACCTGTTTTCCACCTAAAGAAAGTCTCAACAGACCACAACTTATTCCTACTAATTTAATCTTATCTGCTTACCATTCTTGGTTAATGTGTTGGTTTGCAAGTACTTAATAAGGTTCCTTCCAAGACTTCAATGTCACTAAACATTCAGAACAAAAGATGAACCTGCTTTCCACCCGAAGAAAGTCTCAACAGACCGCAGAACTTAATCTGCATATAATAACAATTATGACGCTGTGCAAAGTATCTCTTGGCCTAACAGCCTACAGTAATAATTGCACAGTTAAATAGTTCACGTTCAGGTTGCGGTCGCGAGAACAATCGGATCCCAAAGGCATTTCCTTCTGCTGTGGTTTGCTCATTTTCGCGCCTAGAAACGTAGATGAGTAACGAGAGAGTTAATCACTGAACAAGTGCAGTTCATCTTGCCGGCTCATGCTTTCCTGACACTGTTTTTCGTTTGAAGCGCTTTCAACGAGATCTTCAAATACGTAATTCATTATTTCGTTACACTCTTCCTTCTAGAATACAAAGCGTGAGAGTGTACTTTTGTATTGCCTGGGTAGATTATTATTTCGTATTCCCTGGTATTACGAGGTTACTATTATGATGAACTGCTAATTTTAACAGCAAAATGGAAACAAAAAAAGTGTTGTTTTCAAAATCTACCGATATAGCCTAATTTAAACAGAAATAACAACAACTATTTAAATAATTAAAATAAAATCCTATTTTTGCTGCATAAGTAGCTTTTTTCTACATATTTAACTCCACCCTATTGATGAAAACTCAAAAACTGCCCAAAACCTTGCCCCTTGAAGTAAGTGGAAGCGCAACTCAGCTTAATTCTCAACATTTAAAACTTTCTTTTTTTATTTCAAGAACAACCTTTTCCTTCACTTATTTTGAAGGTAAAACCTTTCAATGTAAAATATCATCGAAAAAGAAGATAATGCTAATAAACAGAAAAATTAAAAAGTTAACGGTCCGTACTAGGAATCGAACCCAGGATCACTTGTCTTAGTGGGAGAGAAAATGTAGCTGCCATTAGTTATAAAACCATATTATTAATTTTGAATTTGAAACATGATATCGACAAATATGACATTTAATAAATAGGTCCCAATTGCGTGACACCTGTCCAAGCTAGACGAAAGATCCTGGGTTCGGTTCCAAGTTGTGACCGTTATCTTTTTATTTATTGGTTTCCTGTTCTGTTTCATGTGTTTTAGAATCATATTATTCTTCAATGATTTCTTTTAAATCTTTCAACTTAGTTAGCTTTCTGTAGATTCGTTTCATATACCTTCGGTTTATCATTTTAAAGGAGTATCATTATAATATTAACTTTCCCAGTTTCGATAAGATTAATGTCTTCTTCTTTAATAATTGTAAAAACTTGTGACATCATTTTCAATGAAATACGCTTATTTGGATTTACAGTGTGTTATTCTAAATAAATAGTTCTATCTGGTGTTGTGTTCGGGGCAACGAAATGTACCTATTCTAACAGATATGACAAATCGACAAGACAATTCACTATTTTGTATAAGAATAACGCATCAGAGATGTTTTGCGTTTATTGAAAGCGGAAGAGTCAAGCCGATGATCATTAAAGAGATACGATATGTGTACCTACATTTTTTTTTTATTATTTTAATATTGATCATATGGGTTATATTAATACATACATATTTTGCAAAATATAATATTTAGGTTCATAATTGGTCATGTATACCTTATCAGAAAAGAGGAGCTCTTGTGCCTGATAAGGGAGCCACGATTCTTACATAGATTCTATGTTATAATATTGTGTTATGTGTAAACTATATATGATAATATATGTAGATATATATATATATTTTTACTATAAGTTTTATATACATTTTAAAATACTTATTGTCGTATTTGTTGAGTTTAAAATTGATTTTTTTTCATAGTTTCATTATGGAAAAAGTCTTTATCTATCTAATTTAGATCATCGAACTGAAAATAATTGCTTTAAATTATTTTCATGCATAAAAGCTATACAAATTTCATCGAATGTTCAACTTGCTTTACACAAACTAAAACATTCTGCTTTAAAGTTAATATAAAAATAAAAGACGGCAATCTAAATCTTAACAATGATTCAACATAATTCGTTTCATACGTTTGTAGGTACTGCAGAGAATAGAGACTTATGATTGTGAAATAAATAATATTTATAGGACCGTCCACCCAAATTATAAATAATAAATCACATACTAAAATAAATCTGTATCTCGACGATTGTTTGACAAAAAGTGAGTTACGTTGGTCGGAATATCAAGATTATACTGAATTCATAAAACTCCTCCTCTCTTTTTTATTTGAAAACGTTTTCACAAAAGGCAACCGGGTAATAAAAGCGGACGTAAAATTTGTAAGTGAGAAATAAATCACCACGAGGATGTTTTAAACTTAGGTACTTACAGCGTTTAATATCAAATAATATTACGTCCCGTGCGCCGAGAGAAACCCATATTACATAGCATTACCTTCCGCAGAATATTTTTGAAAAAAATAAATTAAATAAAGTTTTTTTTAATTTTTTTTTTCATAAGAAGCAATTACTTTGTGGTTAGACATTATATTTTTAAAAATAAAACAAACACTTTGTTTTTAACCACGAATATTTATTACGTTACACATCGCCCGGTTTCGCTTCAACCAAGCTTCATCAGGATATAATAATAACTTATTTTAAATAAAGTTTGTTAATCCGGATATTTGCTCAATTTGAAAGTCGAATTTTGTGAAAACATATTTGCAAAAATGAAATTTTTTTGGCGTGATATATTTTTCACTTTGTCGATCCATAATAGAATATTGAATCATTGTTTGGGGAGGTGCAACAAATTCAGCAATCGCTAATATGAAAATCGCACAGAAACACATCTTAAAGGTAATACTTAAAAAACAAAAAATGACACACATATTCACCATGTTTGACGTATTCAATATACGCCAATTATACACAAAAGCACTAGTATCATTTACAGACAAAAAACAAAAAACAATTAATAAACTCCGACAGTAAAGACAAGCTTTGGACAAAGAAATAAAAAGCATTCAACCATCTTTCACTCGATACAAAAAGTGGGGGGAAATAGAAACATTTCAAATACAAAATCAAAATATGGATTATAGAACAAAAAAGGCAATATTATTCTGTACCTAATTTTTTCCCATATTTTTGGCAACTACCTTTTGTGAATGATCAATTAATTAATTTTGAAGTAAAATATGAGATCGACAAATATAACGTTTAATAAGTAGTTTCAATTAGGTTAGACAGCGATTCGATTCGTAGTTATGACCATTATCTATTTATTTTCTGTGTCTTGTTTTATCATGATTCATTTTGATTTCTTAATATTATCTTCTTCTTCAATGAAACAAAAAAATATGGTTTCAAAATTTTTTACCGGTAAAAGGACAGTAATAAAAACATCAAAGCCAACAATTTTTTTCTGTCTGGAGCGAGTGGGTCTATGGTATCCTCAATTTTGGTGTATTGTGAGGCTTAAGGGAGTAGGGAGGGTAATTAGATGAGGAAGAGTAAGATGGGGAATTACCTGGCTATTCAGATCTGGTCAACAAAAACAAAATAAGCAATGTTTTGATTAGAATATTTTTTATTTTTTATTTATTTATTATTTTATAAATGTTTAGATGTTACATTTTTAGACATTGTTTTAACTACCATACTAGGCTAATGCCCGTGTTGTGGTAGTTATACATGAAATAATAATATCAATGACATAAAATAACTAAAAAATACTATTTAATAGAAACATAAGTATGTAAGTATGAATCATACATGAAGTAATAATAATTAATTTACCTTTAGGCTGTTTCTGAAGATTCACCATACAACTTTGTCATATTACATATGCATTGAAATCATGTATTTCATACAATTATATTTCATATACATTGTAATAATATTTCAAACATTTATTTTTCATATACATTGAAATCACATTTCTTACAATTGTATTTCATGTAGCTATATTCAAATCATATTTCATAGAATTATATTTCATTTACATTGAAATCGTTTGACTTACAATTATATTTCATATACATTGAAATAATATCTCTTTCATTTTATATTATTCCCATTACGCCCTTTTATGAGTTTATCCTGAAACGTATTTCATCCAAAGAAGAAATATAGAGTACTTATACATATTTTTGTATGATTCGGAGCATTTTGTAAATACAATGTTGTATAGATCCAACTCGCAGTGCCTGGAACAACGCACGCCTGAGATAAAAGCCGATGTTTCAATATTTATTAAGGGAGCAATTTTTAAGAGCAGTTTAAAGATTATCACCGATATTCCGGTATTTATCACGGTCGATTGAGGCTTGGGAGGGGAGGGGAAGGCTGAGATCTATACGAGATAAGCGCGGGCAGCACGGTAGCCGTGGCGGCTGCGAACGGATGGCGTGGAGGGTTGAGCGTGGAGCTCAGTGCGGGCGTGCGATTTATCCGGAGTGCCGACAGAGCTTTAGAACATTTTTTTTTAAATTTTCAAAAAAATAGTACAATAGATACTAGCGCAGAATCGTTAAAAATCACGGGATATTATAATTATTGTTGGAATTGTAAACCTCGTTACCTTTCAAAAACAAATATTATGTATTGTAACTTTTCTTCATGATATATATATAGTTTGTTGAGAAATTAGATATATTCAATGAATATTGAAATATTATTACTAATGGAGGTTAATGTAGCAAGTGTAAATGAAATTTAGAGTGTTTAAATAATGTCCCCTGAATGTGAAGTCGTATATTCTCATTGATGATCATATATAGATGAGACATTAAGTCAAAAAACAGGTTCCGCTTTTTGACCTCCAACTGACCTCCAACTCTTCCAACGCTCTAACTAAAACTACCGAATCGGGTCTATGCGCACCGTTTATCGCGTTCTAATAGTGGAACAAGTTTCGACGAGATATTAGTACTCAGTGGCGCCTCTAATTGTAGCTCTATGTATCTTCTCCAAGCTTAAACTTTCAAGTAAAAGTGTGTTTATCCGAGTTGACCTGCCAGGATAATCGAAAACCCAACAAATATATATTGAAAAAAGAATTATTAATTTAGTTATATATAATTTTTGCAAATTTCGGAAATTTAAAGTTCATTTTTTTATTTTTTTATTTAATATATATAAAGTGGGTACAGGATATAATATGAGTACATAAAAAATATATTTACATTACAAAATATATTTATGTTCTCAATCTCACCAATGAAGAAACTGGTTCTTGTGCTTGGTGAGAGAGTTACACTGATTATAAAAAAATAGAATCATTATGCTATAAGTAAGTATAGGTATATATGATAGGAACAATATATAAAGAGACAAAATCTAAATACAGTGGAGATGAGTATAGACTGATAATAAATATCAATGAAGGGAAAAACAGGCAATTATTTAGTTAATTATTTCTGAAAGAGTAACTTCAGTTTTAGTTTAAGTATGTTAATATCCTTTAATTGAATTAGAATTTAATAGTTTTATGCACTACGCAGACATCCAATTTTATATCGTGAAATTTTTCAGTCGTCGAAAAAAATAATAAATTATAAATAGTATTTGATTCATTCAATCCATCCAACTGCTTGCTTATCCTGCTACCCGCCGTGCATTAACCCAATATCAATATCAAACATTTATCATACCTAAATGGTTTTTTCGCAGTTGTGTAAAATTAAAAACACGCTTATTAACAGTACAGTGGTAATATTAAACCACTGATATTAAAAACAATAATATCGGTTGTGAGTCGGAAACTCTGATTCAATAAACTATAGAATGAACTCAAATTTGATTTCAAAAATTGATTTAAATGTCATTTTAAAACTGAAATTGTTTGTTCGAACAAATTCAAGCGATAAAGTACCTACCCATAAAAGATATAATATTTTAAACTAAAATATTTTATTTGCCTTTTTCAAAAGTGAAATTATAATATTAGCTATTATATTACTAGCTATTTATAATTTAAATATTACAAAAATTAAGAATTACATTTCACATATTTTAACAAATTTTTCCCATTATTTCCCATGTCATTCGCGTATTTTCTGCTTAGACTTATAACGCCCTGAAGAAAGCACGTTTTTATCCAAGTTGTGTTAGTTTAAAAATAAAGTACTGAAAATATTATATCTATATTTATTTTCTTACTACATTTTAAGTACCTACCTAACAATTTTATAGGATAATAAATTTTTAATAGAATTATTTGTTCACCAAACTACGAACCGCCACTTGAAAAGTTGATTGTACGCAAGATAAAGATGGTTTTGTTAAGATATCAATAGAAAAGTCAACTAGATTATTATCTTATTTACAATGTAAACGCATTGAAACCAACAACTCCTCTTTATTACATTGTTCTATTCGAGACTTGTGGGTTCAATTCCTGATTGAATTGTTCTAGGGCACATAAATCAACATAGAAATGGCTCAAATTGTTCAGCTGTGAACAGATGTCCACTATTGTGGATTATGTTTTTGTATTGACTGCTTATCACTTATCACACATCTGGTATAATTGTATTGATATTTGTTAGATAAATCAATATAAATTTGTGCAACCACATTTTGGGAGTGGAATGAAAAGAATGTGTAAATTTTTGAATTCAATGAAAACATAACATGTTACTTGAGCTGCCCTGGAATACTGACCGTTAATTTTTTTATCTAGAAGACCTAAAAATAAATTTAACACTGTAATACTTCATATATATTCAATGATGTTAACATTCACATGCTATTGCTGTTAAATCATATTTGTAAGTCCACGATATTTAAAAGTCAATATCTCAAAAGCCAGACTATGTACATTCTTCTTCTTTCGTATGGTGGGGGGTCAGAGGGGGACATCTAGATCTGCGAGCCATTTTAGGGCCTCAGGCGTCGCCATGTGGACCTCATCAATCCCGCCGGGGAATGAATGGAGCGGGCATTCGTTGACCACATGTTCGGTAGTCTGCACCGCACCACATTCACACATCGCCGACTCTTTAAGGCCCCATCTGTGCATCATGTGGGCACAGCGGCTATGGGAGCACCTTAACGTATTGATGGCGGACCAGGTTTTGCGAGGCAGTGAGAACCCAGGCTGTCTCTCGGTGGGGTCCTGTATGAGATGGGCATTTCCCACGTTGGCCGTTTGCCACTCAAGTTTCCACCTATCTTCTGGGGTGAGAGGTAGTCGGAGGAGCCCCTCTCTTTCCGCCCAGAAGGGCTTTCGGGACTTCAAGCGGCATGCCGGGTGGGAGACGACATCTTCGTGTAGAGGTATTGCGCTTTTTTGCAGCGCCTTCTTGTATTCCCTCAGTGTTGCAATTTCTCGCCTGATGTTTGGCGGGGTTATGTTTGCAAGTACGGGGAGCCAAGGGAGAGGAGTAGATTTTAAAGTCCCGCTGATGGTTCGCATTGTGGCATTAAGCTGAACGTCTACCATGGAAGTGTGGGCGCTTCTAGCCCATACTGGAGCACAGTATTCAGCCGTTGAGAAAACCAGGGCAATGGATGCTGTTCTGAGCGTGTTGGCGTCGCATCCCCAGCTAGTTCCAGCTAGCTTATTAACTAAGTCAAGCCTTGTCCTGGTTTTTTTACCCACTGTTTTCATGTGTTACCGGTAGTTCAAGCTCCTGTCCAAAGTAACTCCGAGATAGCGGGGGTGGGGGTCATGGTAAATATTTTTTCCATCAAACTGAACACAGAGTTTGGCATCCGCTTGTGAATTGCTAAGATGAAAAGCTGTCGCAACTGTTTTCGACCCATTTGGCTTTAGTCGCCAATTGAGGAAATATTCTTCCAAAGCCTTTAGGTCAGAATTGAGGATATCTTCTGCTGCTTTAAGGGTTTTGGCTTGAGCTGTGACGGCGATGTCATCTGCGTAAGCAAATTTTCTGCCTTCAGTGTGAGGGAGGTCTCGAGTGTAGATGTTAAATAGCGATGGGGCCAGCACTGAGCCCTGGGCAAGGCCATTATTGAGGGGTATTTTTTTGCTTTTTCGCCCTCCTAGAAAAACCCTGAAGGTACGGCCAGTTAGCAGTTGCTCAATGAGTCGTACTGTGTTGCCATCCTCTATGGTGTCGTACAGTTTAACAAGGAGGATGTACATTTGAGAAATGACTTTACGCGCTGAAAATAAAAAATTGCAATGACTTATTTATTTTATACAGAAAACAATTCTGCAAATTTCATGATGACAAACTTCACTATTCGAAAATTTTTATTGCTTCATACACCCAAATATTCGATTTTATAGTTAACTGTATCCAGCTTTGCTTCGGGTGATGGATGGTTTGTGTTGAGGGAAAGTTAATGTAATTGTTTATTTTATTCATTAAATGTAAATCTATGTTAAGGCGATGCACTAAGTCGTGTAATATTTTGAATCCAGCGGCTATCAATAACACACCTTACGTAGATGGCGATAAGGCTTAAATTCACACCATCCATCTGTTTTGATTTATGCAAGAAAAAAACATGGCCAAAAAGTGCCTTTTATTTTATTTTGTGGATGTTCAGGCACAAATATTTAAATGTTTTTCAATCATTTTATAAATAATTTAATTCGTCACATTATACAATAAAACCATAACCGAAAATCGGTTTGTAAGTAGGAGATTTTGAACTTTAAAGCAGTTTTCGTAGGCCAATACATTATTTTTTCTGAGCTTATAAAAAGACTTATCTAAAAACTACTCGATTATTTCAAAGGCCAGAATGTATTCTACTCGCAGTATTTAATAAAAGCATTTAAAAAATTTCTAGGCGACAAAATTTTCAAACCAAAACACATGATTTTGCATTACTACGTATTGCATCGCCTTAATGGTAAATACATTTTTTTTTTTTTTACCCTATTTATTTTCATTTCTTTACACATATTATACATATTAATAGATAGTATAAAATAACATAATATTTAATACCAAATAGTTTACAAAAGAAATGAAAACCCACTAAGGCACTGACTGCCTGAGTGTGGGTAATATAAAACGATTACTATATTTCAAGTACCTAAATTATAATATACATTAGTAGAAAAAGTTTTTTTTTTGTTTATAGTTATTATAAAAAGTAAAGAGAAAACATTATGTACAATAGTTTATAAAGTTTCAGCAAGTGAGTTGTAGAAAGGATAAATAAATTTATAGTAAAAGCGTTTCAATATCTGCGTCAATCAGCCATAGTTTTACCTCTTTAATATATTCTATCTTTTTATTTATCATTTGAGTTTGTAGTGGTAGAAGGTTAAATGTACGAGGACCAATGAAACTGCTATGCGTCTACATTAATTTAGTATTGGTTTGGGGGGTGTAAAATATATTATTTGTTCTTTTGCTCATTCTGTTTTCATTTATTTTGAAATTGTTTTTGTTTTTAAATAGATATTTCATAGTTTGTAATATAAATAATTTACGAATGTTAAATAATTTAGATTCCTTGTATAATAGGTCGGTCGAAAATGTTTTATTTTTGTTATATATGACTTTAATTATGTGCTTTTGAATTATTTGTAGAGGCTTAATAAATGTATCAGGTGCACCACCCCATCCTATTATGCCATAAGTGATTGCAGATTGCACCAGGGAGAAGTAGATCATTTTCAATTTTTCAGCGTTTAAAATTTCCTTGAGTCTATAAAATATGTAGGTTAGATATCTTAGTTTAGAAGTGGTTTGATTAATATGAGATTTCCAATTAAGATTAATATCTATTGATACTCCTAAATATTTTATATTTTTGACATTAGCGAGTTTGTTGCACAGGAAGCACATTTCTTGATTGCAAGTTGTATTATGGATTCTAATTTTAAGGTTGTCTTTTGGTTTGTTTTTGATGTTTTTATAAAAAGGTAAGTAAAATGTTTTGCTGTAGTTTAAGACAAGTTTGTTGTATTTTAACCATTTTGAAACAAGTGAAATACATACAGTTGCATTCGAAAAAGTTTCTGTCCAATTATTATCATCCACTATTATTGCCGTGTCATCGGCGTAAGAAACAATTTTACCAGGGATTACAAAATTACATAAATCATTAATATAAATTAAGAATAAAATCGGGCCAAGAACAGTTCCCTGCGGAACTCCGTTTTTTATCTGTGTTTCTGAACTATAATTATTCCCAATTTTTGTTTTTTGTGTTCTGTCTTTAAGATAGTTTGATAGTAATTTTAGTGTGTGTTTTTTGAAGCCCAGTTGAGTTATTTTTTTAATGAGTAAATTATGATTAACGGTGTTGAAAGCTTTTCTTAAATCTAGGAATATGGCAAGACATTTCTTTTTTTTATCGATAGATGTATAAATATTTTTTGTCAATTCATATATGGCATCCTCAGTGCTTAGATCTTTACGAAAGCCGTATTGGTTTTTCGATAGAATTTTATATTTTTCTAAGTGTTCAATGACTCTAAATTTGATGCATTTTTCGAATATTTTTGATAGGTTTGAAACAAGGGATATTGGTCTGTAATTGTCTAATTTATGCGTATCCCCAGATTTATGAATAGGTATTATAGTGGAGATTTTAAACTGTTCTGGAAAATGACCATCTTTGAGGCATATATTAAAGATATGTTGTAATGGCGTTAATACATGTTGTTTTTTTTTTTAATGTATCACATGATAGGCCATCATTTTCCTTAGAGTTGGATGGTTTTAGGTTATCAATATATTTTTCAATTTCATTAAATGTAATAGGAGAAAAATATTCTATTGAGTTAATTGAATCGTTATTAGAGTCTAATTGAGGAGATGTCTCCATATAATCATGATTAACATTAATGCCGGAAGATTGAAGTACCTCGTCTACTATATTTGTAAAGAAGTTATTAAAACATTCTGCAATGGTCGATTTGTTAGTTATTATTTCATTATTTATTTTAACCTCATTTACAATATTTGAAGACATATTTTTTTTGTTGGCAATTTCATTTATAATATTCCAAGTTTTTTTAGTATTATTTTTAGCATTTTCAATTTGTTCACAATAGTATTTCTTTTTGCAGTTTTGTATCAGTCTATTTAGTAAGTTTCGGTACATTAGATATTTTGTTTTCAGATAAGGCATTGTTCTGAGATTATTATTTTGGCAATCCATTTGATATTTTATCATTTCTCTATATTATTTTTATAAGCAATAATTGTTCGCCTGAAACACTCATCCACATTGAAAAAATCTCCTGATAAAAAATACATGACGCCAACGGGACTCGAACCCATGTCCATTCGATTTCCGGTCGAAAGCTCTGACCACTGAGCTATGGAGGCTTATCTCTTACCCGCGAAATTATTCAATATATGCTAGTGTTTCATTCAACAATTACTGCTTGTTACATTTTTTTCACCTGAGAACAACCAACTTTATTTTATATGAGAAAGGCATTGTAAGTGCTAACTCTCTCACTAGATGGCGTTGAGACAAATTGTCTACATTTTTAGGTGAAATACTTGAACTTGTCAAATATTAATTATTATTTTTTTGATAAATTAATGTTTTTAAGACAAGATTTTATTTATGGATAGCACAAAGGATAACAATTATTTTTATAAGCAATAATTGTTCGCCTGAAACACTCATCCACATTGAAAAAATCTCCTGATAAAAAATACATGACGCCAACGGGACTCGAACCCGTGTCCATTCGATTTCCGGTCGAAAGCTCTGACCACTGAGCTATGGAGGCTTATCTCTTACCCGCGAAATTATTCAATATATGCTAGTGTTTCATTCAACAATTACTGCTTGTTACATTTTTTTCACCTGAGAACAACCAACTTTATTTTATATGAGAAAGGCATTGTAAGTGCTAACTCTCTCACTAGATGGCGTTGAGACAAATTGTCTACATTTTTAGGTGAAATACTTGAACTTGTCAAATATTAATTATTATTTTTTTGATAAATTAATGTTTTTAAGACAAGATTTTATTTATGCATAGCACAAAGGATAACAATTATTTTTATAAGCAATAATTGTTCGCCTGAAACACTCATCCACATTGAAAAAATCTCCTGATAAAAAATACATGACGCCAACGGGACTCGAACCCGTGTCCATTCGATTTCCGGTCGAAAGCTCTGACCACTGAGCTATGGAGGCTTATCTCTTACCCGCGAAATTATTCAATATATGCTAGTGTTTCATTCAACAATTACTGCTTGTTACATTTTTTTCACCTGAGAACAACCAACTTTATTTTATATGAGAAAGGCATTGTAAGTGCTAACTCTCTCACTAGATGGCGTTGAGACAAATTGTCTACATTTTTAGGTGAAATACTTGAACTTGTCAAATATTAATTATTATTTTTTTGATAAATTAATGTTTTTAAGACAAGATTTTATTTATGGATAGCACAAAGGATAACAATTATTTTTATAAGCAATAATTGTTCGCCTGAAACACTCATCCACATTGAAAAAATCTCCTGATAAAAAATACATGACGCCAACGGGACTCGAACCCGTGTCCATTCGATTTCCGGTCGAAAGCTCTGACCACTGAGCTATGGAGGCTTATCTCTTACCCGCGAAATTATTCAATATATGCTAGTGTTTCATTCAACAATTACTGCTTGTTACATTTTTTTCACCTGAGAACAACCAACTTTATTTTATATGAGAAAGGCATTGTAAGTGCTAACTCTCTCACTAGATGGCGTTGAGACAAATTGTCTACATTTTTAGGTGAAATACTTGAACTTGTCAAATATTAATTATTATTTTTTTTGATAAATTAATGTTTTTAAGACAAGATTTTATTTATGCATAGCACAAAGGATAACAATTATTTTTATAAGCAATAATTGTTCGCCTGAAACACTCATCCACATTAAAAAAATCTCCTGATAAAAAATACATGACGCCAACGAGACTCGAACCCGTGTCCATTCGATTTCCGGTCGAAAGCTCTGACCACTGAGCTATGGAGGCTTATCTCTTACCCGCGAAATTATTCAATATATGCTAGTGTTTCATTCAACAATTACTGCTTGTTACATTTTTTTCACCTGAGAACAACCAACTTTATTTTATATGAGAAAGGCATTGTAAGTGCTAACTCTCTCACTAGATGGCGTTGAGACAAATTGTCTACATTTTTAGGTGAAATACTTGAACTTGTCAAATATTAATTATTATTTTTTTGATAAATTAATGTTTTTAAGACAAGATTTTATTTATGCATAGCACAAAGGATAACAATTATTTTTATAAGCAATAATTGTTCGCCTGAAACACTCATCCACATTGAAAAAATCTCCTGATAAAAAATACATGACGCCAACGGGACTCGAACCCGTGTCCATTCGATTTCCGGTCGAAAGCTCTGACCACTGAGCTATGGAGGCTTATCTCTTACCCGCGAAATTATTCAATATATGCTAGTGTTTCATTCAACAATTACTGCTTGTTACATTTTTTTCACCTGAGAACAACCAACTTTATTTTATATGAGAAAGGCATTGTAAGTGCTAACTCTCTCACTAGATGGCGTTGAGACAAATTGTCTACATTTTTAGGTGAAATACTTGAACTTGTCAAATATTAATTATTATTTTTTTTTGATAAATTAATGTTTTTAAGACAAGATTTTATTTATGCATAGCACATAGGATAACAATTATTTTTATAAGCAATAATTGTTATCCTTTGTGCTATGCATAAATAAAATCTTGTCTTAAAAACATTAATTTATCAAAAAAATAATAATTAATATTTGACAAGTTCAAGTATTTCACCTAAAAATGTAGACAATTTGTCTCAACGCCATCTAGTGAGAGAGTTAGCACTTACAATGCCTTTCTCATATAAAATAAAGTTGGTTGTTCTCAGGTGAAAAAAATGTAACAAGCAGTAATTGTTGAATGAAACACTAGCATATATTGAATAATTTCGCGGGTAAAAGATAAGCCTCCATAGCTCAGTGGTCAGAGCTTTCGACCGGAAATCGAATGGACACGGGTTCGAGTCCCGTTGGCGTCATGTATTTTTTATCAGGAGATTTTTTCAATGTGGATGAGTGTTTCAGGCGAACAATTATTGCTTATAAAAATAATTGTTATCCTTTGTGCTATGCATAAATAAAATCTTGTCTTAAAAACATTAATTTATCAAAAAAATAATAATTAATATTTGACAAGTTCAAGTATTTCACCTAAAAATGTAGACAATTTGTCTCAACGCCATCTAGTGAGAGAGTTAGCACTTACAATGCCTTTCTCATATAAAATAAAGTTGGTTGTTCTCAGGTGAAAAAAATGTAACAAGCAGTAATTGTTGAATGAAACACTAGCATATATTGAATAATTTCGCGGGTAAGAGATAAGCCTCCATAGCTCAGTGGTCAGAGCTTTCGACCGGAAATCGAATGGACACGGGTTCGAGTCCCGTTGGCGTCATGTATTTTTTATCAGGAGATTTTTTTAATGTGGATGAGTGTTTCAGGCGAACAATTATTGCTTATAAAAATAATTGTTATCCTTTGTGCTATGCATAAATAAAATCTTGTCTTAAAAACATTAATTTATCAAAAAAAATAATAATTAATATTTGACAAGTTCAAGTATTTCACCTAAAAATGTAGACAATTTGTCTCAACGCCATCTAGTGAGAGAGTTAGCACTTACAATGCCTTTCTCATATAAAATAAAGTTGGTTGTTCTCAGGTGAAAAAAATGTAACAAGCAGTAATTGTTGAATGAAACACTAGCATATATTGAATAATTTCGCGGGTAAGAGATAAGCCTCCATAGCTCAGTGGTCAGAGCTTTCGACCGAAAATCGAATGGACACGGGTTCGAGTCCCGTTGGCGTCATGTATTTTTTATCAGGAGATTTTTTCAATGTGGATGAGTGTTTCAGGCGAACAATTATTGCTTATAAAAATAATTGTTATCCTTTGTGCTATGCATAAATAAAATCTTGTCTTAAAAACATTAATTTATCAAAAAAATAATAATTAATATTTGACAAGTTCAATTATTTCACCTAAAAATGTAGACAATTTGTCTCAACGCCATCTAGTGAGAGAGTTAGCACTTACAATGCCTTTCTCATATAAAATAAAGTTGGTTGTTCTCAGGTGAAAAAAATGTAACAAGCAGTAATTGTTGAATGAAACACTAGCATATATTGAATAATTTCGCGGGTAAGAGATAAGCCTCCATAGCTCAGTGGTCAGAGCTTTCGACCGGAAATCGAATGGACACGGGTTCGAGTCCCGTTGGCGTCATGTATTTTTTATCAGGAGATTTTTTCAATGTGGATGAGTGTTTCAGGCGAACAATTATTGCTTATAAAAATAATTGTTATCCTTTGTGCTATGCATATATAAAATCTTGTCTTAAAAACATTTATTTATCAAAAAAATAATAATTAATATTTGACAAGTTCAAGTATTTCACCTAAAAATGTAGACAATTTGTCTCAACGCCATCTAGTGAGAGAGTTAGCACTTACAATGCCTTTCTCATATAAAATAAAGTTGGTTGTTCTCAGGTGAAAAAAATGTAACAAGCAGTAATTGTTGAATGAAACACTAGCATATATTGAATAATTTCGCGGGTAAGAGATAAGCCTCCATTGCTCAGTGGTCAGAGCTTTCGACCGGAAATCGAATGGACACGGGTTCGAGTCCCGTTGGCGTCATGTATTTTTTATCAGGAGATTTTTTCAATGTGGATGAGTGTTTCAGGCGAACAATTATTGCTTATAAAAATAATTGTTATCCTTTGTGCTATGCACAAATAAAATCTTGTCTTAAAAACATTAATTTATCAAAAAAATAATAATTTCTCTATATAATTTATCCCTTTGTTTAATTGATATAATTAATCCAACTGTAATCCAAGGTTTAATTTTTTTATATTTTCTGTTAGTGACAACTATTTTACTTTCACTTTTTAGAATATACTCTCTAAGAGTATTATAGAAATTCTCTAATGCTAAATGTGGATTTTCTATTGATATTACATTTTCCCAGTTTTCTGACTGAAGTAAAGAGTTTAGAGTTTTATAATCAATGTCTACTTTTTCTAGAGTTACAGAATTTTTGGTTTAGAGGTGTATTTTTGAAATGGTGTCCATAAAAGGTCGGGTAATGATCTGTGATATTAGTTTCAAGAATTGAAGAGATAATATTGGTCGCCTTGTGCGACTTGACAAATATGTGGTCTAAACATGCAGAGTTACTTAAGGTTACTCTAGTTGGTGAGCTAATATATGACGTATATTCAGAGCTTGATAAACAATCTAGATACTCATTTTGACAATTTACATTTATATTGTTATCATTAATATTTATATTAATGTCACCTGTCAAAATGGAAAAAGTAAAATTGTTTCTGTCAAGATTTCTAACAAAAGATTTTAGTTATTTTACAAATAAAAAATCATTTAATGATGGGGATCTGTATATGGCTAATACGTGATATTTATAGTTGTTTTGAAAAAAGGTTAATTTTATTGCATTGGCTGACTTAAATTCAATAAATTCAGTGGCAACATTTTTCAGAGTATTATGAAAGAAGACAGTGACTCCATCATGACCAGTATGCTTACAGGCAGAGGAAATTGTGGTATATTCTGATAAGTTATATGGAATAACATCTTTCATTTGTGTTTCAGTCAAAACAATTACGCTTGGAAAAAAATCTAGGTTATTAATAAGGATACAGAGCTCATCGAAGTGTTTCCTTAAACTTCTAATATTCATATTTAAAATAGAGAAATTAACATTTTTAAAAAGTAGATTTAGTTCATTTGGGTTTGTACATTTATAATTTTCATGTATATGGTTTTCTTCAGCCATGTTAAAGGTTGATTGGTGTTTGCTATGTGGTGTTATTATTATTTATTCATATGCATTACATGAACGTAATGTCCTCCTTTTTTACCGAAGGGTGAAGAGTTTTTTTTTTACCGCAAGTGGTGAAAGTAGCACTACTGCACTCTGGCAGTAGAACGGCGAACCATGTGTTAGAGAAATACTCCTTTTTGAGAAATACGACATTTTCGTGTAAATTACCCTTACACATTTTAAAGATATATTATATTTTGGTAAGGACGTCTCAAACAAAAATAGTCGTTCCTAGAAATAAAGTATTCAAGTTTTAAGGATTTAAAAAAATCATTTTTTTAATTCCTATATTATATTAAACATTATTAAATCCTCCAGTTAAAACATTTCAACAGCATCAAGGAGAATAGTTGAGCATGTCGACCTCTCGGGTTAACAGCCCAGGTACGTACATCCTCATATCTACTGGGTGGGTACCCATCCAAATAAATTTATTACACCAGCCATTGTGTATAGCGAATGTTTGGCAAGCCACCTTTTCTGTATATTATTGTGACAGAAACTCGACATTGAAAAGATTTTTGATTAGGCAAATAGGAAATTTCCGGTATTCCCGAAAAACAAGGCAAGCAGATTTTTTTCAGCAGGCTTAGTATTGCCTTAATTGGTAAAAATGGAGAAATTTGGAAGACTAATAGTATTTTAAAATTAAGCCAAGATTCCGAAATTCAATTCAATTATTTAAATGCATTAGTTTTTCGTTTTTAAATGTTTCACAGGCAACAAAGTTAAACAAATGTGGGAAAACTTAATAATCATCAACACAAAAATATTTACTTTACGAGAAAAAAAATTCAATAAGACTTCCCTTTCAGAAGAAATCAAAATCTCAAAACTTATTACCTCACGCAAAGCCTTGAAGATCTTCTCAAAAATTCCGACCAGTATAAAAAAGAGGAAATCGGGCTAAAATATTTTTTTAGAGAGAAGCATAATTTTTAAATTTTGTGTTTGGTACAGTTTTCATAACTGTAATTTTAAATACTGTACGGATTCTTACTTAATTTCTGTATATTATATAATTTATATATTAGCACATTCATGTATATGTAACCACTGCACCTAACGTATACTATCTCAAGCTAAATAAATTAAATCAATTGTTTTATTCAACAATGTTGCAAAATGTATCTTTCTCCAGCAAGTTCTAAGTCTCTATAACTAATAAAATTTATATTTAAAAAGAAAAGACAACTTAGGTTTACTTTAGTCTCGATATTTTTTGCTATTACGAAATAAAGGGGAGAATCGAAACTTTATAATTCTTACATCTTATTCTTCTGTTAAATATTTTAATTTTGTTCTGTAAGTGTTGCTTACGACGTTATTCGATATAAGCGTCTAATAATTTTGTATAGGGTAGCTAATACGGCAGTGTTTGGTGTTTCGGTAACCATCCGTGTCAAATGTTGGTACAACCCACCAATATTTTGGCTGGCGACTATTGTATTGACGAAGGTATTGTGCATTCTGAATGCGCAATAAGTATGCGCGCACGATTGCATCTCCTAGATAAATGTGTCCTACAACATTGTAAGTTATTATTTTTTGTTTGCACCATAGACATTATGAATGGTCATTATTACATAACAAAAGTATATAAATTTGTAGACACGTTTTTCTATAAACGGCTATTTATGTCGTCTGTGAATCCATACAAGAAAGTTTAATATTATTGCTCAGGAAGGATTTCATCGAGTCCTTTATCAGAATTTTAAAGGAGGTGACGTCTTAATAAGAGCACATAGATATATAACGTAGATTGACAACATGTTTATGTATCTACTACACTCAAATAATACACAACTTCTGCACCTTTTTATATTAATTAGCAAGAACCCTTGCAAATCGAAAGTGCACTCTACTGTTTCCGCTAAAAGGCGGAACGTGGGAATTTTGTCCAGTCTACCAATATTTCAATGGAAGATGCTCCAATGAACGTGTTTCGATCGAAGTCGTGTTTGGTCGGGAAATACGCCAAACGCGCGCCCAACATTTATTTCTACGCTGTCGACATTTGGCATATGAGAACTCGTCATTTCCATGACTTGAGTTCAACAGCTCGGCTGTAGAATGATCTGTGTTTCCTCCTTCCTATAAAATATGACCATATCTCATCTACGAGAAGAGACCTGCTTCTGCTCAAAAAGAGCCTCCACACCATCATCAAAGATTACGAAGACCTTGAGGTAAATTATTTTCCTGACAGTCTAGTCTTGTGTGGAGGTAATAAATAAAAAATACTTAAGAAAACAACTTGTATGTACTAATTTAAGCTAAGAAAGTGAAATGTAAAATTTATTTTAACTTACTAAATAAATAAGAAAAATAAAAATAGAGAAAACTTTTTCTTTTCATTAACTAATCGCTTTTATAGTTGTTATTACTCATTACTCCTAAATATTTGCAATTTGATAGATCCACTTTGTCGAACAATAAACAAATTAAGTACTTACTTTTGATGCTACTCAAAAAAGTTATATGTTTTTTAGTGTAAATGAAACACATTTAAAAATAAACGCTGAATAATAATAGAATTATAAAAAACTTTTCAAAACATAACGTAATAAATTGGCTAGTTAAAATGTTCAATGTAACTCTAAAAAGTTTATAATAATGTGAAAGGTACTCAACGGTTACCTGGAAAAGAAAAAAGTTTTCGTATAATCTTAAATAGGTATTTGTGAAGTACACAATCAGCATTTTTTTTTAAAGTGATTAATACATAGATATATTGTTGGTATATTTGGTATAGATATAAACTTAGGTAGGAAAGGTATTGACTTTGTAAGAAATAACAAAACTCAAGTTTTATTTGAATTGAAAGAATTATGAGACTCGGCATAATGATTTCAAACCCAACTATTTATTCCATAATCTTATCTCCGCACAAAATTATAATTTTTATAAATAATACCATGTTATTATTGAACATAATATAAAATAGATACACTTAATAGACTATGGCTAGGTACTATGTAGGTATGTTTAAGTGACCGTCCTGAGAAATAGGCCAGGCGCACGTATTGTCTTAGACATTTGATATATTATATTTTAATAATCAAAGGAATAGCCATTTTAATAACAGTCACCTTTGAACGCTCTGGGATCAAGAGTCATCGCCGATAAATAACGGATAGGCACTGCAGGCAGTATTATCACATGTTTTGAAAGATGGCCTGAGAGCACTTCTCAAACTGTTAGCTGTTTAATTGATCTAAATTGTTATTATTATTTTTACTGCCTCCCTGTAAATGAAAATGAATTACTGTAGGTAAATTTAAGACAGTGAACTAGGAACCTTTTGATGTTAATTTTTAACTGTGCGGTGGGTGTAGTAAAATTGCAAGAAAACTAATCTTTTCCGTTGCTTTCGTTGCATCGTCCATTCAGTTGGGGCATGGATTGGTGACGAATTTTGTAAGCGTCTCTTTGTTAATTATTGAAGTTAATAATTTCTGTAACCTTTCGAACCTACCAGATTATCTCTAATAAGAAGTCTTCTTTCTAATAACCATCATCTTAAAACAAAAATAGGTAACCTTTTTTAAAAATTTCTAACCTAAAAAGTTCAAAGTTTTGAACAAGTGAATTTATGTAAGAAATAATTGAATAAAAAAACACTCTTTAAAAATGTGGTAATGATTTCAATTCAGTGTTTTTTAAAAGCTAGAGATATCTAAATCAAAAATATTCATACATTTTAAATATCTCGACAAACATTCAGTTTGCCAAATGAAACTGTTAAAATTAGATGCATTTTTTGGTGTTACCAGATTTTTAAAAATATGTATGAGTTGCTTTAACAGCTTGCAGCTACCTACCTCCGCAATAAATGAATAATTCCAAAGCGACACAAACAACATGCTCGTACTTTTACAATTTTCATAATAATAGACATTTTTTACCTGTACATGTTATGGTATACTTATTCTGTAATTCCCTAAAGTGAGAGAACATAATATTATTTGACAAAAGTTTGGAGGTTGTTGCCACCTCGCGAGTACATAAAATATACCACACATTCAGAGACTCAAGTATTAACATCATTGTTACGATATTTGAGAAGATATTTGGTATATTTGAGACATACCAGCTATTTAGTCACAGCAAATACGATACCGCTCCGTACCGCGGGCGCACAAAGCGCTTCGAGAGAAAACATAATGAAATTCGGCAGATTTATCGTTAGGCTATCTGTCTTCGCTCTGCGTCGCTTCAAATATTATTGAAAATTTATTTCCCTTTTAACGGTGCGAGCGTTGCTTGGATATTGGACCCTTTTCACTTAAATATCATTATGTTTATGGTCGAGTTAATATATTATAGCCGATGATCTTGCCTTACGCTTTGCAATGAATTTATGTTTCGGGAAGTTGAGTAATGAGGGCGCGTCCAGGGACTTAGCCTAAACTGTTGATATTAGAGGTGTAATAGAGAAGTTTTAATGTTTTTTTTTAATGTATTAGTATATTTTTATGATAATTTATTTACCCTTTACAGTTATAGCACGAAATTACAAAGCGTACTAATTTTAATTTTATGCGTAATTTAATCGAAATATTACTACTTTGAGTGAAATCCTCTAAAATATTCTTATTTGTTTACAGAATATTCGAAAGATCCATTCGCAATCTCAGGGTAAGCATATGACACAAATACACTATGAAAAACGGTGACAATTTCTTCAAAACAGCCATCACGTTTAAAAATAATCTTCTACGACTGGAGATGTAAAAACTTTTTTTTTAAATTTTTTTTCGTGCAACGGTTCATGTTTCTTAATGTATGCATATAAATTGTAGCATTAAATGATGATTTTTTGAAAAATTTCATTAATTCCAAGGTAGGTGCCAATATGTATTTCCATAAGCATAGAACATTTTGTAAAGTTAAAATTATTACAAATCGTCAAGATCTCTAAGAACCTTTATTCATTTCACTAGATAAAACCAACACAAAAAGCTTACAAATTTTGATTCCAAAATTGTCACATCTATCTGTAAGATATTTATTCACATACGAATATGCAAGTTTTCAGAAAAAATACATTGTTGGAATACCACAACTGTCATAGAAAAAAGATCCCCTTCTCGACTCCTAACCATCTCCACACAAAGGCTTTTGTTTGAAAAATAACTTCACAGCCCTTCAATGTTTGCAAACAAAACCTTCGTTATAATAGACTTCGCTCCATTGAGTGTCTAAACAGATTATCGACGGTAAGAAAAAAAGGCAAACTGACTTTTGGGTGCCTTACTGAGCAAAACGTGGAAAGGAAATTAGATAGGAGAGCAGGAAGAATTTTGTAAATTAATTTTTTGTTATTGTGTTAAGTTTGTTTTAAAAATAATAAAGTAAATAAAAGGTGTATTTTGGCAAGCATGATGCAGCATTTTCGATGTTACAACAATTAATGATTCCATATTAAATTTGACTTAGGTACTGATTTATTAAAAATATTTTTTTGTAAGCGTTAAATAAAGTTGATTTCTCTTTCCTCATCAAACAAAATCTCTCGAATTATGAAAACTGATATCGTGCATTTTGCACAGTTTTATCAGCCTGTGATAACAAAACTAATTAATATCATCATCACTGAATAGTGGGGTGTATCGATTTTTAACTTTTTTTTTGTTTTCAAATTCCAAGTTGAAAAAAAGTTGCTACTAGGTACCACAACTTACCACAAAAAGTTTTGGATTTTTAAAAAAATGTTTAGGTCTCCCGCACAAGGCCTAAACATTTAATTTTTTTCAAAAAATATCAAATTTTTTCAAAATTAAAAAAAATAAAATTGAACTTTTGCGTTTATTCCAAGTTGCAGCCTCCGTGCTGAGGCCTTCATTTTATAATATGAAAATAAAGTGAAAAAAATAATAAATAAATAATTTATTTTACACATAAAGTGAAGCATTTAAAATGGTACGTCTAAAAGGTTTAAGGTTATTGATACTAATATAACATAATCATGGTATTTCTCAGGACACTGAAGTAAATTTTAAAATGGTCCTTAATCATTTGTAATGCACTTGAACGTCCTTATCTTGATTTCATTCATTGTGATTATTGGATTTGCATATTTTAAAAACGAGATTGTTTTTTTCCTGGCACACCTACATTTTTTTATCTCACCCATTTGTCTGAGTGCCAGAATAATTTGTATTATTCAATGATATGATATCATCCTTATTTTTTAATTTTAACTCTTTTATAATATTATAACAACAAAAACATTTTTTATGTCAGTGACGTGCCGCAGGAACCCAGAATAAAACATAAAGACGTGGAAATTTATTGATAATATATTTGTAATCAAATTTTTTGAAAGAATCTAGTTCAAGATTATTAGTTGTTATTTAAAGCAATTGAAGGAATAAAACATATTGCGCGAGTCAGCTCTTTAACATCATCATTGTCAGCTATTATAAGGGTAAGAAATCAAAAAACAGAAATCAGAGCGATACCTAAAATGCACCACTTCAGAAATTCTCATTCACAAACAAGACAAAAGAGCAGGAAACCCATTTCATAATTATATAATGTACCAACTCAATGACACATTTTTTTATCCGTGGACTCTGGTACTAAGTTGAATCTTTTCTTCGTGGACTCTGGTGGTAAGTTGAATGTTTTCTTTGTGGACTCTGTTACTAAGATGAATCTTTTCGACGTACCACGTAATATGTGAAAACCTTAGTAACTTCAATTATTATTTTGAAACCCCAATTACCTACTTTGTGAACCTATGACATTGTTTTAGTCCTGTTTCAACTCGACTGTTTGGCATCTTGTCTATCTGCAACTTTACGTTTAAGTTTCAAGATATTGGCCATTTCTTCTCAAATAACTTGTCAAATATGATTAATTCGTATTATGGTAACTACCTGCCTGAAGACAGATTGAAAAAATAATTATCATTTACAAATTGTATAACTCAGTATTTGAATTTTTTTTCCATAAACAATATAATATATATATTTCATTGTTTATAATTATGCAGAACGTAAGTAGGTATTTCAGTACCCAATTACAAATCTTATAAACTTTATAGAAACTTATGATTTAGTTTTATTAAATAGAATAACATTAGAAATATACTTTTTTGTTCGCGAGGTACTGTTCGCCGTTTTTTTTTTTAATTTTATTTCTTTAAATACCCCACACAGGAAGCCTTAAGTAATTGCCCTTAAGGCCTCTTTGGGGATGCTGTTTGGAGAGTTTTTTTTAAAGAAAGGAAGGAAAATAAGTTCCGAGAAGGAAAAATGTTTGAAGGGTTGGTAGGAAACTAGGGATCGGTGTGTACAGGAGTGATGGACGAGTGAATATATTCTTCCTGGTTGAGGTAATTATGATGGAGACGGAGAGGCTAAAGGGTCTCCCTAAACCAGGATCTCCCGATCGGGCACGCCACGCAGATAGTGGGAAGACGCATGATGAACACACCTCACCCGATGAACCCGGGCACACCTGTTAAATCACCAAACGTAGCGAAACACTTGGACTGACCTATGGCAGAGTTGTTGCTTATCTAATAAATGGTTCCCGGGTCGGCGGTATCCAAACCTAACTCCCAAATTGTAATAAAAATAAGTAAAAATTCACTAAAAAGATATTCGGGCTTTTGTTCGTGTTGTACCAAACATAGTGCAGTTAAATCATTACGCCAAAAAGTAGCAGCTATCGGTTATTGATTTAATGAAGTAACAATCTTTTGGTTTTTTTTAAAATAATTATACAATGTTAAATAAAAGTTACAACGCAATTGCATTATTCCGATCTCAGGAAGATTTTTCAGTGAAAAATTTTTCATTTTAAGCGATGTCATCTTTGATTTGTTTTATGTTAAAATGAAATCCAATCTGATTCTTTAAATATTTACGACCCAAACAATTCGTTCTTACAAGGCCCGGTGCAGTTACAGATCTCCGGCTTTATAAGTCGAGCGAAAAATGGATGAGCTGTGGGGTTGAATTTCAGAATTATTGCAATCAACGGCGACAAATCATGTTTATTAATTGTTTATTTACAATTGAAACGGTTATTAAAGAATGCAACGTAAATTAAAACGACATTTATGGTGAATTTTAATTATTATTCGTAACGGTTAATATATGTGGAAATCATTTTAAAATGCCATAAAAAAATGAGTAATCACATGTTTTTTTAATAACAAAATCAGGGGCGCGTATAAATAATATACAAGAAGTCCATATTTAATTTTATCATCAGGTAATATTATGGCAATTAGTATATAGTGTGTATAATATTTTTTATCTTTCATAATAAATATTATGAATAATTACAAGTGTGTGGAAAAAAAGCTGTGAAAAAAATTAAAAACTGAAAAAAATGTTCGAAGAATCAAAAAATATCTTTTATTAAAAGCTCTCGATGAAAAGTGTAACCTCTGCCATCTCCCGGCTCAAGGCTGAAACTCTTGCAGAGAGTTTTTAGTGCGTATCTTCCTGGTTTGATTTTAACATCCCGTTGTTATTTTTTTATGCAATGTGATTTATTATTCATGTTCATATTATTATTATTATGAATAATTTTTTATTAAATTAATTTGGAAAAGGGAAACTCAATAAATACCAAAATATTATTTATTTCCATTTAAAATAAACGATGTTTTTCTATTTTTGGAAACTGTGATCGCATCGGAAGTCATATACATTTATTGAAAATCGATAAATGTAAAAAAAAAAATAATTCGGAAAAAATTAAAACGTTCTTACAATAACAAAAAAAATATATTTATAAATATATTATATGTTAAAAAAGGTTCATAAAAAGTTTTAAAAATATGGGCGAATATTAATTACTGTGAACAAATATGTCATGTAATCTAAGTATGTAATCTAAATATGTAATCTAAGATTTTTTTCAGATACATATCACATCTAAGTATACATAAAAACCTTAAAGAAACATTATTGTTATAAAATGTATGAACGCTTACTAAATCTTATTTTTTTTTAAAATATTACAAGTAGTCTAACAAAAATAAGAAAACGAAAATAAATTATTCATTTAAAATGCATTCTTTCACCTTTTGGTGGCAATCACGCATACACCTACAGACAAATACACATTTCACTGTAATTGAATGACATTACAGCAGTTATAATACGAAACAAATGTGATTCCTACCCAATAGAGAATTGAAACAGTTGTTAACGAGGTTGACTCCAGTCCACGGTGGGAGAAGGTTCAATATTCGGTTAAAAAAAAGTTAGAATAGACATTTAAAAAGTTCACAGCATTTACAAGCCAGTCTCTAGGAAGGAAGGTTTAATCCTAAGTCAAATAATAAAAAAAAATATACATATTTTTAAATACATCTTTTAATAAAAATAGTTGTATGATTGTAAAAAACTCTTTGTTTTTTAAGGTTGATTTATTAAATAAAATATTATTATTATCTTTTCAATGATAAGGCTTTTAAATAGTACTCAGTGATGATTTTAAATATAATAAAAATTATTAAAAAATAATTTGCATAACCAATTAAGGTTATTTCTGTAACTGAATTTTGAACTTACCGCACTTCAGATGTGTTTGCTGCATCACGCCAAACTTAAAGTATTTAAAAGTATTAATTCTTAGTCGTGGAGAAGAAAAGAAATATTGACTCAGAATGATTTGAGATTTTTCGAGACACAGCCAACATTATTGTGGTGATTTATTTTTGGGGTATTACGCCTTATTGCGCTACCTTCTTCTTTATCCAACGTTTTGAACAGCATTACAGTGTCCATCATCACTCATCTGCCCTGATTATGAACACTGTAATGCTTTCCGAAACGTTGGCTCAAGAAGGAAGTAGCACCACACGTCATAAAACCCCAAAAATGAATCACTATAAATATTGACTTCTTCAAGTAGGTGTAAGGATGATCCTGCAGTTGGCAAACCAGAATCTTATACGATTATTGGTTAATGGAATTTTAACTAATGCGAATGATTTTCATTAAATATAATATATTACCTACAGTTGCAAGGTTTAATTGTGATCAATTAACTTAAAAACGAGATATTTTTTTTAATCACCCTTATGATAATTTTTATTAGCTGAATGAACATTGCCATTGATAAGAATAATAATCGTTAAAATCTTGTGCCGCACAGTTAAAATAATTCAAGTTGCGTTCTTGTCCGCGCATTGATGTATTTTCATATCGCAGAAGTTCGCATAAGTCGCCTGCATGTTGTGAGAAAATCTCTCGCGCCGGGTCACCAGCCACCAGTAGTAGTTGGTCGTATTTAGTATCTGGTATGACACGCTGCTTTCACAATAATCAGCACGCACACAGTCACCATACTACACTGCCCTCCAACGACCATAATACAGTATTATATCGAACATGTAGATGATTTAGAGTCACAGGGCGTATCGTTTTAATTCCCCTACCATTGATTCGAATCCCCCCTTCAGTTAGGAGGGGCTTAGCGTTAGACGTATCAGAGAATGCGAGTAACGGATTCACATCTCGCGACTATGATTCAATACGCACAGAGGACGACCCACTGAGAGTTTTACCGGATTCATCTCGCGAGGAGACGAGTTCTGTCTCGTTCTCTCGCCGTTGCGAAACTCTAACGGTGTCGATGATTATTTATTGTTATTTTATGGAGTTTGGGGCACTCTGCAGAGGGGTCATGCTAAAAGGTTCGACGAATTTAAATATTTAAGTGACAGAAATACGTAATGCGGTAACTTATAAAGATATATTATTGTAAGATATTTCATTGTCATTACTTCAAATAAATTATTAATTAAGACATTTAAAAAACGATTCATTACGTAAAGATGTTTAATTTTGGCCTTCATTTTTTTTTTAAATTTACGTGAAAATAATTTTAGTTGTATTTGTAGGAAACAAATGACATAATCAAGTTATTTTAATATTTGTCTATTTCACTGTTTTCTCAAAGCGTGTTGCGTACTTAAGAATATTCATTTGCCCGCTTACCTTGCACTCCACGATAATGTACGCAATTAGATATATAAGGTATATTGCACACTTGTAGTAACTTAGTAACAAAAAAGTTTCCTGGAAGGGCTAGGCAGAGAGGATAGATCATCACACAAAATTGCTTTAGTACAAGCTCCATGCTTCATTCACATTCATACATACTTGTTTTTGACATTCTGTGTCTTCCTTTTGTAGTAAAAAGTAAACTATTTTTTTTTTTTGAAAATTTGTTTAAATTAAATATGTGCAGTTCATGGTTTTATTAGAATATATTATCAATTATTAATCAAATACCCAATACATACCGATCTATCTACAATTCAATTTTGTAGGGCAGAATGGGGCGTAAAGGGTGATTGCCCACTGACCCAGTTACGGTCTTCGCGGGCGAAGATGCTCCTCGCGCCGCAGCCGGCCCGCGAATGCCGCCGTATCAGCCCGTTCTCACGTGTCAGCCTCCGGGTCGCGCGAGCGGGACGCGGCTAGCGCATCTTCGTACGGCCCGTGCGGGACAGGTGCGCGAGCCGCCCGCCGCGTGGTGAGCGACAACAGTCACACCGCGACCGCGGAACCGAACGTCACGCGGGATACATCGCGTCCTGCGTCGCGATTCAGCGTAGCACCGTAGCGCTACGACACAAATAATACTAAACCAACAATAAGTACTCAAATAAACCACTTTTTAAATGGTTAATTAACTCAATCAAGACTTGCTACTTGACTCATTATGCAAACATCATCAATTTTATGAACCTTTATAAACAATTTTTTGACAAGTGATGTTTATCAACAAACCATGTTTGCATGCCTTCTATACGTACTTCTATATCCGGTGTTAAAAACGTGATTGATATAATAATTTTAAAAAAAACAGTTTTGTTTTTAAATAAAATAGTGTTTATTGACAAGAGCAATGTGCATCAGTTATTTTTCAAAAAAAATTAAAAAATTAATTTAAAAGTTTGTCATTCTTGACAGCAGCAGATAAGTGAAAGCTCTTTGGGAAAAACTCATTGAAGATTCATCCGACAGAATACTACGTTTAACATTTAGTGCCCTCTGCATGTTATGCCATGAAGGATGCAAAAAGACATATAAAAATTCTGTTGGACTGTGTTCTGTTTTGGTTTAACGGTCGAGAGAATATGTAAAATCAGCCATAAAACTTTAAACCATCCCGTACAAAGCCATATTATGGATGCAATCTAGAGAAACGTGTTACACATTTAATCGTTTTATTTCAATGGACATGCAATTAACATTTACGACCAATATATAACAATCGTAAAACATTTTCTTTTTCAACATCCTTGTGTGACATTATTTTTAAGTTTCGGTGATTGTAGATCGAACATTATTTTAACCTAACCATACTGATCAAAAACAAAACAAAATCCTAGAAACTACATAAGAATAATTATTACTTAAAGTATTATGTCACCACGGTTCTCTTATTCACTCTGATTTAAAAAAAAACAAAGGGTTTTGTAAAAATTTAAAGACTGTTAAAATAATTTTAAATCTATTTTTATGAACAACACTGTTTTATAGTTCCTTGGATGCGGCAATATTAGTGCAAAAACTTAAGGTAAGAACATTATACGATAATCATTTTTAAAGATGTTAAATAATAAATGTTGAATGTTCTTGATTCGCTTTTCTATGTATTCAATATATATAAATTATTCTATAATGTCTTACCCAATCCACTATGAGTCATATTATTATTGTTGTTTTACCAAACAGGTACTGTTTAAATACACCATACGCATCAATCAATGTTAGTAGTGATTCTATGGTAGCTCGCCGTACAACACGTATCTATGTATTGTATGGCGTTCAATGTACCTAACTACATGTCGTCAATTTCAACACTCATACTTATCTATTTACTGCATTGTAAAATTATGAGTTATATCATATACGCTAAGCGTTTGAAATATCTATCTATAATTTTGCTATAATATACAATAATATTCTTCTACCAAGGCGATAAAAGGTGCACAGAATATTATACAGTAAACTGTGCAGCGGAACCATTATTTAATCCAGATGTAAATGTTACATACCAATTGTGACATATTTACTATCCAAAGCATAGGCAAAAATAATAAATAATATGTATATATTTCTCGTCCTCACAGAGAGCAATTAATGAAAAATAGATAAAAATATTAAAAAATGCATGTTAATAGCAAACGGTATTTTTTTAAATAAGCATAAAGCGTATTATTTTATTAAATTGCGTAGGTATCAAACCTCCCAAGTGATAATGGGTGGTGTGTACTGTGCATTCAAAAGCAGATTTCTATAGTTTTATTTTAAAGCGTCGGATTGTATTAATGCTGTTCATTAGAACGGAATCAAATAATTTATATATCTTACCCCTCAAGGCTCTGCTAGACGAGAAAATTTTCACCGTTGAAATAAAAATACGGCCGTAGATAAAGACGTGAAAAGGGTGCTACCGTATCTTATATCAAGATATTGTTAAATTCCGACGGCTCAACTTAAATGCTTTCCGCCGATAGTTATATAACATCTTAATTAATTGACATGTTCTGATAACCCTAAATAAAAAATAATACATTAAATTATTGATATCGCATCAAATACGTAAAACAATTCAAGCAGCATTAGTCACAAGTAAAATATCATAATTGGTACATACCTGTAATATACCTACTGACAATAAATCGAAAAATTGGTCTTCATTTTTTGTTTCTGTCACCATGCACTCTATTGACAGCTTTAAAATAAATTATTCTGATTACATTTTTCAAAACTTGTCTTTAAAATCAACAGACAATGTGTTTTTCTTAATCAGGATATCGGGTTCACGTATATGCTATAATCCTAGCATATTGTTTCACACGCTTAATTCCTAATACCACAACAATAGCTTTTTGGTCACAAGATTGCATAACATTATGTCAACATTGATCCCAAAAAAGCATTGTTTCAAAGCTCCTTAGGAATATGTTCAAGACGCTGATTACCGAAATACTCGATGAGAAGTGATCTCATAACCATGAGAATGTGATATACATTATACAATGACAAATAATAATAAAAAAACATGTTGTCACAACAGAGAGCATTAAAATGTTTTTTGATCTATAATACATGTTTTATTGATTGCGTTATGGCTGTTTCTCCTTCTAAAAGCTTTGCAACAGTTATTTCGTAAAAATATAAATACTATATGTATACACTTAAATCTTTTGGACTGTAAAAACACATTTGGGTACGACCTAAGCAAAGACTTGGTTATTTCTATCCAGATTGTTTTACATAAGCTTCACACCTAAATAAAAAATTCCCTCAGGGCCTATGTTATCTTTGGGGATTCTGTGTTGAGGGGTCTTTTTAGCGAAATGAATGAGATAAAGTTTTAGGAAGGAAAAGGTACGAGGGTGTATGGGGATCCGAGAGTGACGGACGTATAAATCCATCCTTCCCACTGCGGTGCAAGTAGATGGGTTTTAAGAGAGTCCATCTGAAGAGGTCAAAAGGTCTCTCTCGTCCAGTATCTCCCGATGCCTTGAAGAAGGTGGGCAAACACATTCGTCACCAAGACCTAGACAAACTTCACCCAATGAACACGGGCACCCCTGCTAAGTATCCAACCACTTGGTGTGACCTAAGGCAGGGGTGTTGATTATCTAATAAATGGTTCCCGGGCGGCATTACTCAAACCCGCCTTTGAAATTGAATAGTAGGATCCAGTCAATTCTTGTATATATAATTTATCTACATGTAGGTACTTGTACACAGAGTAGGTGTACGATAATTGCAAAATAGCAATTTATTTTCAATTCTACAATTATCTAAATTGTAACTTTTGTTGCTTTTCTTCGTTGTTCCACAGATCATAACTACAGTTAAATGCAAATTAAAAATAAATAATCTCGAAGATTACCCAAGGCAGTGGTAAAATATACATATTTATTTTAATATTACTTACGTGTACCCGGCCTTGCTCGGAGACTTTTCTCTACTTTCTGCAAATAAAATATGCATGTTTAATATAAATAAACCTTTCGGAAGAAATTTTGTAAATGATGGAGAAAACTCTATCAAAATCCGTTGCGTAATTTAGAGGAAATAAACACACAAACAGACAGACACGGATAGCGACTTTATTTTACACTATTTAGAGATACTTATTACCGTAGGTCTTTTACGAACGTAATATGAAAATATGTTCATGTCGAAAATTCACAAAAATTATACGAAAATCTCTAGATAGTATAAAAGAACGTCGCTAGCCGCGTCTGTCTGTTTGTGTGCTTAGTTTTTATAAACTACGCAACGGATTTTGTTAGGGCTTTCACTTTCATTTGGAGAATTTTGTCATAAAAGAGAAAAGTCATATAAAAGTGGTATATGTCTATCTCCTAAGAATAACCCCCCGTAACGCCGAGTACAGGGTACGGATCAGCTAAAAACATATAATAATTACATACCTAAATATCAGCGCAATAAATACTTAAATTTTACAAACATAATACAGAAACATAAGTTATATTCATAACATATTATTTTTGGTTTAGTGTAGGACTGAGAGGTTTTTAATATTAAATCAAGTAGGTCTGAAAATGTATTGGCAGTTCGGTGAAATCACCCTAGTGGTGAGTGATATTGATTTTGTTTTCTTAGACTTCACATCGAGTGGGCACTGTTTTTTTTGGCAAAAAATTTAAAAAAAAATTAAAGATTCGTTTTTAAATCCAAGCTTTTGAATCATCTGTATGAACAATAATGCAATCACAACACTAATAAACTGCATCAAAATCTTCATTATCTTTATCGGCTCTTTTAGGATAAGCCTCCATTCAGATCCTTATCTTCAATGTAGTCTCTACACCATTTAGATATTTACGATACTTCTTCGCCTCGCACGCTTGTTTATTTTTTTAGTAAAAAATAACCAAATATTGTTAGGAATATCCTGACAATATTAAAAACCACAAGCTATCATCATTTTACATGTGGAAAAAATTTACAAAAAATATTGATGGACTCACGACGCGTGGATGGGAAGCCGAAGCTTTTATCAACTCAGCTACTAACCGATAGTTTGATTTAATATTCAGAATCCTTTTGGATGTTTGACTTACTATGATATCTTCCATAGTTGGCATCATTAGAGTCATTCCAGTTTAAATGTTTTTATTGACAGATTTTCAAACAGTATGGCTCGTGCTAGACATCATTATCTTATTTCCTCAGTATTACTAAGTTTTATTCCGGTAAGCTAGATTAACATATCAATTCATTTAATTAAGAACTTTAATAAATTCACCGCTTAGCCGCCGCTAAATCTAATTAAAATTCTATCCATAAGGAACAGTATGAAATCCCAGCCTTGTCAATTTGAAACAAAACCTCCTACGGTCTTATTGTACCTCTGTATGATCTTTTAGAAATTTATTCATAAATCTTGATAGAGTTATAACACCAGCAACTAGCACTTTGGCCTCTCTCGGTTAAACTCATGAATAATATAAGGCGGGTTCGCTCTCGACTCTAGACTCGCATTATGCCGTTTGTGAGTATAGCAAGCCAAACATCCAGTTATCCGATCCCGGATTAACCGCATTGTTGCGGTGAATCGGACACTTTGTATTTTGGTATTATACTAATATATCACCAAATAAAACCACATAAAAAACTTCGTATCATCAATAAGATTGAAACCACTGCAAAATATAAATTAAGATTTTTTTATCTTAATTTTTATTTATTCAATTTTATGTAACACTTAAATTTTATGTGACACCTCCCAAGAGGGAACAAGGTCGCCATCATGTTAGGCAACGTTGTGCGGCGGGTAAAAGTAGGGGCAGTAGGAAGGGATTTATTAATGCGGTTTTGAAGGAGGACAAACGATGGCCGGTTACTCGTTTCACATTCAAGCCGACTTACACAACAACAAGTCGAAAAAACGACCCGTTCTCATGGAGGGAAATCAATTGTGAATAGGTTTTCCGCTCGTATCCGTTGAGTTTCACGCACGTGTACCGGTACACCGGAGATCATGCTGCTAACTCTTTAGTTTTAGCTCAGCTTTGGATGCTACTAAATTATTAGTACTATAAAATATTATTGTTTAGTTTCTTAAAATATTATTTTTTACAAAAATCTTTTAATATTCACGATGTATTTGATGATTGGCACTCTTTCTGTAAATACTCAACAAAGTACCTAATTAAATATTAGTACTAGGCTCTTTTTTGATGGCACAATTTTATCAAATATCACACCAAAGACATTTATGACTTCTTCTCCTTATAACTGTTTTTTATTATTTACCCGACTGATTATTTTCAGTCACATTCAACATTAACAAAATGCATACCAATATCATTAAAGTAAGAATATCAGACACATTTTTATGGTAGGTATAACCTAGCTATAAAAATGTAAGAAATATAAAATATTTGTAATTATTCACTAAACCAGTATTTTAATTATTGAAGAAGAACTGCTTTTTCATGAGCCATATTTTCTGCGCTGAAAGATTTATTATTTATTGTAAACGTAGCTATTTATTAATAAACTTTACTTGCATTAGCATTATTTTTCCTAATGAGTGTTAAAATTGACGTTTCAGATTTATTGGGTTAAATTTTTCTTCTCGTTCAAGATCAAACGAAAATCGGAATATTGATTAATGATAGTAATTATGATAATAATAATTAAAGATTTTTATTTTTTAGTTTAGCAGTATTATAAATAGGCAATTAATTATAAATATTACGTATTTTAAAAAATATTATGGAAAAAATGCAAGAAAACATTCGTTAAAAATGTTGCGATACACGATTCGTTAAAATTGCACAATTTCCAGTGATTTAACAATTTTTTTATTAACTTCCAAGATGTTCGCTTAATACGTTGGTACTTGTGCGTTATCCATCCTAACAAATTCAGTTAAGACATTGACATAGATTTTCAATAATTTTTAATCAATGAAATAGTTGACGAAGAAAATCTTAACCATAAACCAGATATATGATGGCGCAGCTAAATTCAAAATTGCGCTCCAAAATTCTCCATTTTCTTCTACGAGTTTGGGTTAACGCAATTATATAAAGTTTCACCGTGGTAAGACCCTCACAGAAGGTCACGGATTCAAATATCACGTACGCAAATATAAAAAAATATATTTTTATTTCACAATTTACTAATTTTAAATATTATATACGTTCCAGAAGATACTTTTCGTATTACCCTGGTGTAAGACAACCACTAATATTTGAAACGTTGCTTAAAATAGCTTTGGCCGTGTTTGATGACCGGATCTGAATACTCAGATACTTCCCCTACTCTTCTTTCCCATCTCCTTCCCCTCTCCACTACCTTCAGCATCACAAAAAATCCCCAATTGAAGACGCTATAGTCTCACTGGTTCCAGACAGTTAGAAGTAGTTAGAACTCTTTTGCGGTTTCATATTAAAAAAGTCAAGATATCAATGGCAATACGTAAAATTGTAAGGTTTATATATCTCGTCTTTCATATGATTTACCTACAATTATTTTAATATTTACGTACCTACAAATATTACACTCTTCATTATTTGATGCAAAAAAAGCCTCATGCACAAATTAAGTTCTTCACTAATTTAATTACTGCCCAAGTGTAAAAACTAAGTTTTCAAACTTGGGTGTTGGGTAAAAAATACTAAAATTGCAAATATAGCAACGTTTGATGTTATAACATAATTAGTTTAAATATCACTGTCGCGAAGTTGAGAGTTTGGACTGTTGAGTATCCAGTGTACAGTTTGTAAATTAGATGGTCTGCGGTGTAGAGTAGGTACAGTGAGTGCAGTGAGCAGCTGACTGTATGCCGTGAAGAAGATATGGCTCGTTGGAAGATTTTGTGAAGTTCTGACAGGCGCACCGGCATGAAAAATTAACTCTCACTTCCCCGTGATTGACGCTCCAGGGTCGCTGGTCGGATCCTCGCGTCGAACGAATGCAAACGTAGTGCCGCAGGGTCGCGTTTCAAAAACGAAGTCAACTGAAAGTATATTATTAAATAGGTGTTCTTCGTTATACACATTAGAAGAGTAGAAAAAAGTATTTTGTTTGCTAATAAGAGTAATTAACAATATTATTTTTGGTTCTGACTCTGTGATGAACTCTAGAATTTATGCTTTGAATTTAAATTTTGTCTTGAAATTTTTTAAACCTATAATATCATATCTTAAACAGAAAATTAATTAATTGCCATTTATTAAATTGGAATTGATTTTAGGAAAATTCGGACAATCCCAATTGATGTATTATCATCTTGGTCCCTTTTATTTAATATTTTTATAAATGATGTCAACAAAACTATCTATAACTCTCAGCTGTATCTATATGCGGATGACAAAAAGATTGTCAAAATAATTAAGTCTGAGAGGGATTGTATGGAGCTCCAGAATGATCTGAACTCTCTGGTTAATGTATATTGTCTAGAAAATCGTCTTCTTCTGAATGCAGATAAATGTAGCGTCATCTCTTTTTCTGGAAAGAAAAACACAATATTATATCCATACTTAATTAAGAACAATATTTTAAACAAGGTAAATGTAATAAGAGATCTTGGAGTTCTATTAGACAGTAAGCTTATGTTTCAATCTCACGTCGAGCATATCACGTCGAAGGCTTTGAAATTGTTGGGATTTATACTTAGAGTAAGTTCAGTTTTCAAAAATCCACAAACTTTTAAGATTCTTTACATATCTTACGTCAGAAGCTACCTGGAGTACGCTTCAACAGTGTGGAACCCTCATTTTTCTACTTATACAGCACATCTAGAAAGAGTTCAGAAAAAGTTTATCAAATATGTCTATTATCGCGTGCGAAATGATGAATACTATGTCCCTATAAACCTTAAATCTCTTGAACAACGCCGTGATATCAGAGACCTATTGATGCTCTATAAGATACTTCATAACCATATTGATAGCCCATACTTACTACAAAATATTCATTTTAAATGTCCAAAAAGAGTTATTCGATCTCTGGATACGTTTTATATTCCTAAAAGCAATATAAATTACCTTGAAAATGTATTTATAAGAAGCTGTAGCACATTTAATAGATTATGCCCAAACATCGATGTGTTTAACACGAACCTAGCTAAATTCACAGCATCCGTTAAAAAGTGATACTGCATCTTATTTAACCAAAAAACTTAATATTTCATTGATTTTTTGAAAATATTTCAATTGATTAATACTTTTTTGATAATTGATGTACTTTATCAGAATTGTTTGTATTAGGTATGTTGTTATGTATTTTTCTGTTATGGTTTGTTTTGTCGTCATTTTATTGGTCAATGACATAACTACTCTGATCAATGTCATATATGCATGTATAAAGACTGTTTATAACGCTAATAAATAAAATAAAATAAAAGAGACACAATTTTTTTTACCTCTAATTAGTCCGATTCGAATTCGTTGACCGAAACGATCAAAAACTACTGAATCCGGTCCCTGCCCACAGCTTCTCGCGTGATAACAGTGAAACACGTTCCGAAGATAAATTAGTTCGTAATAGCGCCTCTATGAATATCCCGTGATTTTCCACGAGCTAGTAAGTATTTCTGCGCTAGTAAGTTTTAAAAATAATATGAAAATGTTATGTGGTAAAAGGTCGAAAGCTCACACGTCGATTATTTTTGGATTTTTAATTAATGTGTCAAAGAGTAATTACTATATTGCCTGTTTTCTCGAGTTATTTATTTAAAGCGCTATTTAATAATATTGATAAGTAACTAACTAGATAGGTCCTATAAATGTGATTTAATGCTAAGTATACATCCACGAGCCGAACTGCCGAACTGAATCTCAACTTATGGGAAAGAAACGAAGCAATTACAAATGGGGCGAAACGCCTTAGTACGGTTCGCTGTTTGGTTCGCAAATGTAAAGGTACACTAACATGTTAAGCCTCTAAAGTATCTACCAATAATTTAACCCGATATACTGATAATGTTCCAGCAATAATGCTCAATTTTTGATTATCTAGGTATTATCTTATTTAAACTAATCACCCCAGATATAGATGTTATTCAAAAGTTAATAGTAGTATGTACTTAGTTAGTTCATAAACTTAATTCAAACATCCCTAAATTAAATTAACCAATAAGTTAATTAATTAATTAATTAATTAATCATCCTTTAAAACTTCACACAAAAATATTATTACCGTTAAGTGCTAAATAATTTTTCAAACGGTGCTATAAAAAAAATATTTTTCCAATTGATAAACACCATTTAAAAACTAACCATGAACCATAGATACATTCACTGATTCATCGTCGGTTCATATTGTTGTCCATAAAAGTTATATTCATCCATATCGATGCAACCAGCTTCAGTTGCAGCATCTGATAGATGCATCCAATGGGTAGTTTGCTCTCAGTCGTCCCAATCAAACGCCATTATTCAAAATATAAATTGCTATTGGCTTTTAATGATTTATGATACGCGTTAACATTATGCTAATCTGTGAACATTGAAAGTGAATAATTTGCACGTATCAAACTGTCGGTAATATGAATTAGATTGTAAGAATGCAGATAGAATAAATAGTTAATCATCGTCTAAACGCAAGGACTAATAAAGAAATAGTCATTAAATATATTTACCTGTCAATGTCTCCCTTGACAGAGGTGAAGCGATAATTTATTTATTAATGTTTTTACATTCAATATGGAAGGTGTTAGGGAAAATGTTTCTAAATTTAATTTAATTGTTATAATTTAAAAAAAATTCCGTTTTACATGCCATCCATACCATTTAACATACGAATGTGCTGGCTATAAAAAATAATATTTACAAAAAGCATTACTTGTCTTTCAAAGAATAATGTTTACGATTATCATTAGTACCTTAGTACCAACATGTATGAATTACAACATGATAAGCAAAAGTATTAAAAAAAACACATTAATATTTGCAACGTTACAAAAACATATCGCTTTGTAATAATGTCTTCTAATTTTAGAAAAAAAATTATAGAAGTAAGCTGGCTTAATATTTACTTGCTACCGCTTTAAAAAATCTGGTGGCAATAAATGTTTTGTTGAAGTGAAATTTATACAAAAACACATTACCTTAATTCATCTTATGGTCTTAAAATTACATTTTACAAAGATTTTAGCGTTTTCGTAAATAATACGTATGGAATTCTGCTCAAGAAACATTTATTTTTTAAAAATTGTCACTATAAATCATATATAAACGTATGAACCAAACTTCACGCATTGCAAGTTTTCTACAATAAATATCTACAATATAAAATCTCCCCACTCAATTGCGCATAAGGAATAGGCGGAGCTATATTCCCCCCTCAAATAATGCCCCTTCCCACCCCCTTTCCGAGATCAGATCAAGTGTCGCCAGTCATCTCTCGGCGGTACTTGCTGCCTTTATGTGATTACGTTTATGTTGATGCAGAAGGCAAAGCCTCCAATGATCTGGTTTGAATGTTGTGAGTGGTCTTGTTTTTATTACGCAGGCTTGATTGCGGTAGCGTTTTTTAAGGTACTTATCGTCTGTATCGTTTCCGAGCAATTGAAGACATAATATATTTCATTTTAGTTTTATGGGTCTGTACGTACCTTTCAAAATCAATACTAACGTTGTGGAAGTAATTTATTATATGATTTTCGTATTTAGATACCTAATCACTTAACCAAAAAAACTGTCTGAAATAAAATGACAGTGTGTTGGTGTATGGGTAGTAATGTAATGGTTTTAAAATAAACCTAAGCCGTTGAAAATGACAGTGTGTAGGTGTATGGGTAGTAATGTAATGGTTTTAAAATAAACCTAAGCCGTTGAAAATGACAGTGTGTAGGTGTATGGGTAGTAATGTAATGGTTTTAAAATAAACCTAAGCCGTTGAAAATGACAGTGTGTAGGTGTATGGGTAGTAATGTAATGGTTTTGAAATAAACCTAAGCCTTTGAGTACACGAACTGTCAATATGTATATAAATGAACAACGATTACTTTAATATGTGTAAATTTCTATCAATAAATCTTAATTGTATTTCTAGAAATGGATAAATTTCTTAAAACTATACTTATGTTAGCAGAAAACGTAAACGCATATTTTATACTACTGACGTAAAAACATATCTGATATTCTGACAATCAATAATTTATTTTACCTACCAATGTAACCAAGAATTCAACTAATTTATTTACGCAAAACAAACCTTTTTTAACACTTAATGTGGAATACGTACATGTTACATCAAAACTTCATAATGTGAAAAAATATTGTAGATATTCCATGTGGAATAAATCGCACACACTCCAAAGACTAACGCTTATAGACGTATGTCGAGCATTGTTATCAAAACACTGTTAACAATTCCCGGTGTCGGGTCCCTATCGAGCCATCACACCACAGATGCCTCCACGATCAGATAAAACTACAATCAAATCCATGCCAACTGCATTCAATTACATGCAACCCCAACCGTACATGTTTGAGCCGCAACATAATGCAATCAAAACGTTTATTTGGCTTATCTTCACTGCATCTCCCGACCCGCAGAGTCCTCACAGATGCGCCGTGTCTTCTGTAAACAGTAGAACAGTTGCACCCAGAGGCGCACCGAGTGGCGCATATAGAAGGATTTTACACACACAAGGCGGTGAGATTTAATAATTATACTAATAAATAAAAGATACATACTTGGTTCAATATTATAGCTCCATTTTAGTGGTGTAAGATCATCTCAAAGGCGCTTTAAAAAGCTAGGATGTGACTTGAAGGCATCGTTCAAATTACAGTATTAATACTTGCCCATTATACAAAATTAGTAAACACGAAGTTTTGTGAATAAAGATTCACTTGCGAGACAGAAGATGAGCATTTGAAAGAATTTTTTAAATCATTAATTATTAAGACGCCAGATATCTATATGATATTGTAAAAATAGAATTTCCTGATATTGCTGAGTTACATGAAAAACTTAACCCCCTCGTCTTGAAAACTGTATCAATTTCACCTGACTGATTTGTTTGTTTTATACAACTGTGCTTGAAAACGATGACTTTATCATATGGAGCCAAAAACAGTGGCTTTGAATTATATTCTTCTTCTTAAATATTGTAAAGGGTAGTGATTCTTCATTCTAAAAATGTGTCCAGAATATCATAGCTTCAATGTTCGGTCTTTCATGCAGTAGCAGTTTTGTTTATCGACTATAATATAAAAAAAAAAACATTTTAATAATTCCAGTTTACTTTCGTTTACCTTCAATAGAAAGCACGGGGGTAAACAGTTACTAATAATGTTTTTTTGTTCTTTTTTCGTTAGAAAACAGAAATCTATTCGATTAATAATGTACTTACTTATTTATTTACTACTTATTTCAAAAGAAATCATCGGCATTTATTTTATGGAAGGTTGTTTAATTAATGAGCTTTATAACAGATATTCCTTTAAAAGACATTTAACAGAATTTTCTACAATGAGAGCCATTTAAAAATAAAACGTATTTAGTATTTTCTTTTTACCTATTCACCGGCAAGGAGTGAATGGGTAAAAAAAAACACGATGATTGACCACGCGATGTTACAAATAATAGCCATTTAGAAACTCAACACCTTTTTGTTATTAAATTACTATTAACCCACGTAATCTTTTTATGAATTGACTATTTAAGGCAGATTTAGAGACAGGAGCAAGTTGTCTCTAGACATTGGAATAAAAACGTGATAAATTACTGATTTAAAATAATCGATCTATTTTTTACTTTGCCACAATTGCCAAAAATTCATAATTTTCTTTCAGAATGATTATGAATAACTGAAGTATTTTTATAAACCACAATAAATAAAAGTAAAGATTTCACGAAAATTAGTAAGAACAGTGAACTAGACCAGATATGATCCCTTGTGCCATAAAATTACTGGCATTTATCTGATATGATGTACAGTAATAATAATTGAATCAAATACATAGGTAGATTATTTATCGTAACAATAACATGGCAGGGTAGATACACAGCAACCACCCTGTCCATTCATTACGCCATCACATTTAGTTTGTTATCTCATATCTGATCAATTGGTTCCGCGCATCGTTCCGTGCCGTGGCAGATACTTCGAGGACAATCCTCTTTAATTGCGGCACAAGGCATGACAACATCAATATTATTCCTGAAAGCTCATTGTGTTAACATCATTTTGTTCAACAGCAAAATGTGAGGTGCACAACAGCGAATCTAACTATGTTTGCAAAAAGCAGCATGGATTACCATCAAGAATATCGAAATTTTATACGATAATATCAGTGAATAGATTCAAGTACATTGTGCATTAATATCGTAAAACTAGCACACACCCATGAACATTCATTGGATGTTGTGATTATAGGATTTATGAATATGAAATTATAAATAAAATATTTTCCGCATTGTTTAACAAAAACAAATACTGTCAATTTTCTTTGTAATAGAAATATCAATCATTCAAATTGGAAATCAGAAAATTTACCTTTCGAATAAATACAAAAAAATAAAAGTGAAAAAACAAAAATTACGATCTGTCAAAAATTTACACACCTTTAAAAAAGATATTTTCCAAATAATAAAATATCCTAACACTGAATAAGTTCTAAAGATTCCCGCTGTTACGTACAGTCTAAACTCTAAAATATGCAAAAAGAAAAGTTAGCACATTATTATTATTATCAGATTAACAGAGATTCACAAGATACGATTTAAGATTTTAATACCACAAGTATTACCGTGATTTATTTTAGGTTATTATTCCGTCGAGATTCAGAAGTACTACTATTTGATAATGTAACGTAAATAAAATAGCGACCAATGTATCAGAATTAAATTCTTCTTCATCTAGGTAGGTCGTAACTTTTAATATCTTGAACTTCCGTCGATCGCTATGGGTTATCTGTTGAGTGTTAAGTTTCTTTAACAAATACCATGGCGTTGAATCGAAGCTCTGAAAAAATAAAGTAAACTAAAATATTACCTCGGCGCGCTCCTAACTCAGCTCCCGTGGTTTCGGAAACTCTATTTTAAAAGCAAATAACGAATTGTTATAGGAATTCGGCCATCACTCGAGATTAAGGAATGCAAATTGTTCCATGAATGTGGGTTTTCAATCGAATATGTGAATACTGTGAACCAGTCGGGTATCAAAGTTTGAACGAATTGGGTACTAAATTTTAATTTAGTGATTGCTTCAATGTTTTGAACAATTATGGTAGTATTATTTTTTCAAACGTTGCTTTTGAATGTTTCTGTATTAATAGCCTGGTACAAAATTACATTTATCTATATTATTTTTACGAAGTAACATCTTGTCCTTGTACACACAGTTTATTTTAATTACAAAAATACTAATTTCAGTTGTGGATCTGTCTACAACTACTGTTTAATGAACTTTGAAAATTTTGTTTCGAAATTAAGTTTAATTTTTTAAATTGGGACTGATTACAGGAATAACTCAGAAAAGCGATTGAGTAGGTACAATTTTTTAAAATAATAATACATTATATTGATATGTGAATTGTTCTGTTCAAGTTTTTGATAGATATGTCGTAATTTTCAAGTTTGCTAACGGTGTAAATTTTTAATTATCAAAAGCAATGATCCTGAAGCATATTTTATTTTTATGAATACTTTATTATAATATTCAGTGAATTTTTAGGTCTGCACTAGCACTACACGTATTAAAAATCCCATAATTCGGAATGTTAAAAATAATTGAATTCAACCAATTTCTAGGTATAAATGATAATTTATTGGAATTAATATTTTTGATATTAACAATTATTTTAAAAAACTAAGAAATTCAAAACCTAACAGTGGGAAGTGTGGACAACTTAGTTCTGCGATGACCCCTTAATATTTGCGGGAAGGTAGTATAATAATAAATATAGTATTAATGTTATAGTATAAATAGATACCTTTATATAACAATAAAAATCAGTGGAGTAAGTCATGGAGTGCAAAGAGAAATCGTATCTCAATATGGACGAAGTGATGTATCGTTCCGGCTATTTTTTTAAATGGCATTGAAAATTAAATTAAATTACAGGATTCTACGAGTTTCCCCATCAGCGGGCAATTAATTATAATGAAGATGGTACAAGATAGTGAAATTCAAATTCCGAATACAAATAAGGGGCTAGACAAAGAATACAGTACGAGACTGGTGTATTTTCTCTTGTAAAAGTTCACTTGAGGCGCATTCAAGTTCCGTAGGTTATCAACTCAACGCGCGACGAGTTAGAAAGCGCGCAACTTGATGAGCTTCGGCCGCTGGCGGAAGATTGCCGCTTGCCGCTTGCTGGTGATACTCGAACTGGATACTGGAGCTTCTGTGAGAAAATATATCACACTGTCAGTTTTTGTGGTGGCTTTTGTACCATCATTAATAAATATTTGCAGTATATTTAGGGGTTACATTTCGAAGTGGAACATTGAAAAAACGGAACATTATAGAAAAATCTACCTACCTAAACTAACAAGTTTAACATTAAGGATGTTTTTCGTTTGATTTTTACTGGCGGATTATCATTGCGAAAAATGTGCACTAAAAACATACCAAATTATATTATATAGTATAGTATATTACAAGTGATAAATTCAACATTCCATAGTCAACTACATTATTTTTTCCCGAGTTCGAATCCACATAACCTTTATTTCTAGTATTTTTCAAATAACTGCAATTTGTTAGTTACGTATTTCATGTTTTTTACTATAGTTAGGTATTTCAAATCATAAATTGGTTCGCATTGTTTGTTTATACTGGTAATAAAATAGCTTTTAATTGCAGTGGTTTATTATTTAAAAAAATACATGTAACTGCAAATAGCTTCACAGGGTTTTTGTATCAGATTAACAACAAAATAATCATATTTAAAATTATCGCATTTTATGGCGATGTCTAGATATTTTGTTGAATATATTATCATATTATTAACTATGTGCAGTTACGTAATGATGCATAACCATTTGCATACAGGCGAATTAAATAGTACACGATAATTATCTCAAAACCATTAATAATATTGAATGTAAGCCATGGATTATGAAAATAGCAGGAATAAAGCAGTCTGCCCTGAAGTTGAAGACCTAGCATAATATCATAGATCATGGTTAATAAAATCAACTGATCATCTCTGTTCTGTCCATGTTTTTTTATTCATGTCATCTCATAAATAACATTATCTTCCATTTGATTTGCGCCTTGCCCTTTAAATGTGCATCCTATTTTTTACTGCAGGAAGGCTCTGCCATTTTTTGCAATGAAAAAATAAACAATGCATATCAAAGGTGTAGTGTTATGTTTTGTTTGTTTTTATTATAATTTTTTCTATATCGATTAATATGAATCACAATAATCACATAATGGGAGTGGAGTTATTTAGAATACCATGTTTACTTTTTTGTATGAATACTACACCAAAATCCCAACTGCTCCTAAATTTCTGTTGCCAGTGGGAGACTATGGTATCCCTATGGATTATATTTTAAGGCAGAAGGGAAGAAGATGGATGAGAGAACATGTTGAGCAACGTTTCCATCTTTCCGTCTTTCCTTCTCTTTATTATCTAACTTTTCATTTATTTTTTTAATTATTTGGTCATCGTCAGAGTGCACGAAAAAAATTACTATTGCTAATATAGAATCTCTTCAAATTATTATTATACAATGGGATTATAGGCCTTACGAATGAATTAACAGGTTTTCCGATAAACTTTTAGTAAATTACGAATATATTTTAATGATGTTGGAACACGTGATTATTAAAATCTGAATATTGTTACATTTCGTCACATGGAGATCTGCAAAGAGTGCCAGGCTGATTTAAGCGTAATGAGTAAGATTAAGAAAGAAACGCTTAGATGGTTTGAGCATGTAGAGCAAATGAACGAAGAAAGAAATGTAAGGAAAAATGTATGACACAAATGCGAAAAGTAGCAGAAGTCGGGGACGGCGACAAAGACATTGCACGATCAAGTGAATCAGATATTTGATTCGGCCAATGCGAGAGTTAGAATAATAGAAAAGTACATATGAGACGATGTATGAATGTGAATTATGGCGGTCCGTCCTTTTTGCCTACCCCTGCGAGGAAACGGCGTGATGGTTAGTTAATTGGTTTGCCTAAAATTTTAAAGAGAAAGAACTTAAACGTGGCTTTGGAAACCAAATTTCAACTAAATTATTAATTTTGAACGAAAGAGTCTAAAATCACACCTGTTTTAGAATACTGTTAGCTAGTATTTCTAATACATATCAATGTATGTTTTGTGATGTTTTACCTAAAATATGACGCCAAAAGTCAGCGATTATACGTCATTGCATCTGGCATTGTAATTGTGAATTTTTATTCAAGATAACAATGATTCCTGAATGTGGAATATATATTTATTCAATTTTTTTTAACTCTTTGACCAAATCACACAGGTCAATACTTCATAACCAAACTCCTACCAAATACAGCCATTATTAAAATAAATTCTCAATGCCCACAATTAATCGAAACAAATTTTCAACACAATGGGTAACAAAAACTTGCGGTTGTTAAGAGAATTAATTTATTCATAATTAACTAGAGGAACTTTCTCGGAATACAAAAAAATAGAGTTTGAAAATAGACCAATTTTCATTACAACGTTACGGTAAACGTAGTAAAACTAGGTCTTGTTTATACACCTATTAGGCTTGATACATACACGTTAAAGTTCATCTTCTTTATTCAAGTGTATGTGCCGTGTATGTATGTATTTGCCTCAGTGACACAATTATTCGCCTCACTAGAATCACTTGATTAGAGCCGATTCACACAGGGACGATAATCAATGCCACTTTCTCACCGAATCCAAATGAATTTCACATCTAAACTAAGCGATGGCATTTAACCCGCTACGCTCCATGTTCTAGAATGCTAGTGAAGGTGATAACATTTGCTATTTTGTCTAATAAATGGTTTGCTATCAACATTATAGTAATATATATTTATTTATAGTATAAACGGCCTTTTATAGTATAAACGGCCTTTTATAGTATAAACGGCCTTTTATAGTATAAACGGCCTTTTATAGTATTAACGGCCTTTTATAGTGTAAACAGCCTTTTATAGTATGCACGGTCTTTTATAGTATAAACGGCCTTTAATTTGTTAATTTAATATTTTTTATAATTCTAACGGAAACAATTTTTAATCTAGTGTAATCGTTCGAACGATTCGTGACAATTACTCTAACCGTATCTAAGCTGTTTTATTATGTGCAAACAATTTAAGGAAAGTGAAAATTTCATATGGGTACTTAATTTTTTGTCCCTAGGGTTTCTCACTATCTTATTAAATAAAACTCTGATTTCAACAAAATACTTGGACTTTTAATGTGATATATTAACAATGGGTCTTATATCTAATTAGCAGGCGGTTGGAACAATATGTATCCCGATCTGGAGGTTCCAACATTATTTGTTATGCACTCGGTCTCTACATTACTCGATAGCTAACGCCATCTATGGGTAACCTTATACTACTGCAAGTACTAGTGGCATCTATGGGTGAACTCTTACATGAATAACTAGCATATTACACCAACTATAATTCTAGAGCTTTCGATGAAAACCTTTATTTACTTTTCTTTCCTCATGTTCTTTTATGAGTAGGTAGTTGTTCATAATGTATATTATGTATTTGATTTCAAAGCAATGCTGTGATAGTAATCTAAGACGCTTATAAATATTAAATAACTAACAAGACGCTTTTAAATTTGAGCGATATGCATTTCAATATTTTTTATAAAATGTTCTCCTTAAGGCGATGCACTACGTCGTGTAATATTTTGAATCGAGCCGCTATCAATAACACACCTTACGTAAATGGCGATAAGGCTTAAATTCCCGCTTCACACCTTCCACCTGTTTTGATTTATGCAAGAAAAAAGCCTGGCCAAAAAGTGCCTTATATTTTATTTTGTGGATGTTCAGGCACAAATATTTTAATGTTTTTCAATCATCTTATAAATAACTTAATTTGCCACTTTATACAATAAAACCATAACTGAAAATGGGTTTGTAAGTATGAGATTTTGAACTTTAAAGCAGTTTTCATAGACCTATACATTATTTTTTTCTGGGCTTATAAAAAGACCTATCTAAAAAATACTCGATTATTTCAAAAGCGAAGATGTATTCTACTCGCAGTATTTAATTAAAGCATCTGAAACATTTCTAGGCGACCAAATTTTCAAACCAAAAACACATGATTTTAAATTACTACGTAGTGCATTGCATTAAAACATTTCACACTGTTTTACCAGAATTTTTTGTCACTTGAATCTTAAAAATAGATATTATGCACTTTAATAGAATTAATAGTTTTCGTTTGGGTCATTAAAGTGTTAAATAATCTTCTCTTCACCTAGAGGTCAGCAAGAACGGCAAACGGACTCATTCCTCGTGATAAATAGAGAGCAAATAGAGGCTGCCACGGACCAAATGGCGAGAATCTCCTCTGTCACGATCCTTGCTCGGGCCTGTAATGAAAATGTGATTAGAGCATTGTCATTAGTAACGAGAATCGCGAGACGGTTGTTTAGTCTCAATCTTCTTAATGTTAAACCTTTTAAGAAAACATTATTTACAATCGAAATAATCATTGTACTTATTTCCTTTTAAATTATTTCTTGTCTTTTGAGTATCTGCCCAACAATCTTTTTTTAACTTTAAATTGTTGATAAATTTTTTGTTATTTAACTTTTATTACATTTGTTGATTTTTGCATACGATCAGATTGACTTTGAAATTTGTATGTATATAAATTATTAAAACATCAATAATATTACTAGATTAATATATATTATTTAAATAAACTCGAAAAAGAGTTTTTTTCAATTTTATATCTATTTTTATCAATAGATTTATTTAAAATCCACATTTCATTTGTTTTGTGGATTAAACCTCTCTCCCCCTAGCAACTGAGCCAAATCCCAATTGAGTAGGACCGACAATTATTTTGTATATTAACTGCTGTATGCAGAGAAAGGATGAAAGTAGACTGAATGCTGTAGAAATGATATCTGAGACGTATGTGTGATAAAACCATGTATGATCGTGTGAAAAATGTGCAAGGCTGATGTAAGCGTAATGAGTAAGATCAAGAAAGGGACGCTTAGATGGTTTGGTCATGTAGAGTGAATGAGCGAAGAAAGGATTGAAAGGAGAATATACGATGCAAATATGAATGGTAGCAGAAGTCGGGGACGCCCGAGGAAGACATGGCACGACCAAGTGAATCAGATACTTGAATGTTGGCCATGTCAAGAGTCAGAATAATAGAAGAATATGTATGAGACGATGTATGAATGCGAATGAGGCAAGGAGTGTGTGCAAGATCGAGTTGTTTGGCGGTCCGTCTTCTCTGCCTACCCCTGCGGGAAAACGGCGCGATGGTTAGTTACTTACATAGTTAACTGCTATAAAGTCATCCATTTTCAAATAAATTGCCACCATTTGATATAACGCATTGTCATCAACCTCGAGTCTATCTGTTAATTTCCACTTTCAAGAATCGATTTCATTCGTAGATTCATTCAAAAAGATAAAATCGAAAATAAAATAGATGTATTTAAAAAGGTCTACTAGTATTTGAAAAAAATATGTCTATAGAAAATAACCTTATTCAAAATTTTAAAAAAAATGATACCAGATCGACAAATAATTATAAAGATTATTAATATTGAGTGAATTTGACTTGTTCCTATATTCATGCTATTATTATTTATTAGCGTTAAATTATATCAAAAGGCCTCCGTGGACAAGGGGTAAGAATCTCAACCAACTAGCCGAAGGTCGAGTTAAATTTTGTTGAAATTATTCGTGTTATTTCATACTTAACTCATTTAAGAAAATATGTATAGCATATTTGCGGCACGTTCCAGAGTGAAAGATACTATGAGTATCGCCTTGGTTTAAGACCAACGTTTAGAGTTGAAACGTTGCTTGAAATGGTTGTGGCCGTGCTTGGTGACCAGATACGAATTAACATGTATTTCTCCACGTTCCTCTTTCCCAACTCCGTCCCCTTCCCACTACCTTCAGTCTTGTAAAAAACCCCAATGGGGACGCCATAGTCATCCAGAGGTTGGGAGCAATTGAGACTCGATTTAAGATTGTTTTTTCGAAGTAACAGTACATTGGGCATGTTAGTAGCTACTTAGCTAACATCAGAAAAGTTTGTTGTCTTAATGGAATTTTAATTATCTGTCAAAGTTTTTTTAAATTTTGAAAACATTTTAAAATTCTTAACTTTTTGTTAAAAGAGTTTATTCAGTTACTTACACAAACACAAACGCCTTATTTCATGCACATTCATATAGCATCTCATACACATTATTCTTTTATTCTTGGTGTGATTATTTTTATTTATTATTGTAATTTTGTTTTTATAAATACGTATATAAAACACTACAGAATCCACATATTTCCTCAATTACAATGAATATATTGAAAAAATCGTTACTCATGCAAACTAAAAATATTTTATAACCCCAGTTGAAACATGTCATTGAAAAATAAAACACTGATTATATCCATTACCACGGGAGTTCGTGTTGCAGCGTTCATCTTCCCGACTGATGTAGGGCAGATAGCGAGAGGACTGGTCGCCTTGTGAGAAGTAGTGAATCGACTGTAAAGCTTTTGTTTACGCCATCGTGATAAGAGGCGAGTTATGACAAATTCAGTGCTAGTTGAATGCTGGGTACAGGTGCATGGAACGGGTGAGCAAATGGCTGAGGAATTCGAACGATGACTTGATCAAGGATGCGACATTGGAAAAATTGTTATTTCGAACTATGTATGTTAAAATTAATGATTTCATACATTGATGTTTCGTGGACTTTTCATTATTGAAATTTCAGTTTATCATTAGGCATGCAAGTATCTTGTAAATAATAGCATTATGAATAAAACTATCTTTTTCTAGTTTAAAAATTTATCCTTGAGGTGACCATTTTCGAAAAAGTAACAACTGCGTTCTAGCAAACTTCTTTGATAACGGATAAATAAATAAATATTTTAACTTACGATTATGTCGTTTAGTAAAGGGAGTTATACATAGTGTCTAAGAACCTCTCCAACAAATTTTAATCAGTATTTTGGAGCAAAAATGTACATGGCATTTTGGTCTGTAGTGTCCCCTTTTTTCACTCAAAAACATTCAATCTCGGTAGGTATTGTACAGTGTGGTTTTTGGGTTGAGTGTCCATTGTCGACTTGTGAAAGATTTTTAATTTTGAATTTAAAAAAAATCAATAAATAAACTTAAAAACCAAATTGACATTTTGTTTTTGTGCTCCAAAGCTTAAAAAGAAACGCCAAGCTTAAAAATCACGTACTAAAGTTTATACAACTTGACACACTCTATACATATATTGGAAATAGACCATTATACAGGACATTGGTTGTTTGAATTTCATATTATTTGCTTGCGTATTATTTGTGGCATCCCTGTCACATGAGAACATTTGTTTATGAAAATATCGATGATGATGATATTTCCGGATAGCTTTTACAAGTCGAGAACGTTACCGGATCAAACTCAGACTCTCGAATAGACTGTTTTATTGTTTAGCGTGACTGATTATCTGAGAACTGTTTGGATTTATTATGATTATTGTTAAATCCGCATTGGATGCGAAGATTATAAGGCCTAAGAGGATGTGCTCTCAATGAATGCGTTTTAAATATCTCAAAGATGGCGACATTTCAGTTAAAATTATACTTACCACTTAACCAATACTTTGTCGAACTCAAATAAAATAATTTGAATAAAATCACAAAAACAAAGTATTATTCATCTAAAATGTATATGCCCTATTACGAACCTTTATATTTTTTTAAACTTTTTAAACAATTTTTTGAAAGTAAATTTTAGGCCAACCTTTCAATGGTTTTTGTAAAAACTGGAGGAAGTCGCTTTGGTAGTCGAATTATTCTTTATTTTTATTTTGTATTGCTAAAGTTGTGCCTTTTTTTAACGTAAATTCAAATTGTCCAAAATTTTTATTTAATTTTTTTTTTTTTCAAAGAAAATTTACATTGGATGATACATTTTGAATGTTATTTCAACAGCCATGCTAGGGATGCCCCTGTTTGAAGATTTGAAGAGTGAAGATTTTAATAATAAGCATAATAGTAAATTATACAATTCCGATTCAGTTTATTTTTCATGTGATGAATAATCATTTAATAAATAATTAATCATTGCTGAGTATTATTTTTTATATGAAATAAGTAATTCGAAGAAGTTCGTTCAAAACTTTGTTTTAAAATTTTATAAAATAGATAAATTTTAATCTGCCGATCGTTTAATATAAAAAAAGCCTAGATGAACAACGACTGCAGTAAAATACAATATCAACATGGGCGTTTTACACCTAGTTATATGGGCAATAATGCGTCAGCACCTATATCAAGTGTTTGTATATACGATATATATAAATAAAATCTAACAATAATGTCAGATGCTTGAAATATTAAAATGTTTTTCTCAATCGACAGACACGAAACTAACAGTCTTCTGTAGTTTTTTCATCTTCACTTGATGAACATTTTATGGCAGCGCCTAACGCCCTTGAATTACTGGAGATCAAGGATTCTGTTGGAAGTGAAAAGAAATAATGAATCACATCGTTAAATCATAACTTAATCAATTATTAATATCGTAACAATACTTTTGACAGCTGTCATTACTTCATATAGGTACATACATTCGTTGAAACATATTTTAGTATTCTTTTCATTGCCTTTACTTTTAGTCTTCCGATAGGTATTAATTTGTAAATTCGTGATTGCAATCAAAACTAAATATGATTTATTGGGTGCTATCAAAACACCAAGGCTAAAAATAATCACGAAAATGAAACGATTTTAAACTGTGTGGGAATAAAATTTTCAATGATCTACCTACATGCAGCTTTTTAACGGCAAATTCACTTTGAGATATGCAAAACGTTCCCTATTTAAATTATTGAATTTTTTAAATTCTAATGAAATATTATGCATTGGTGGTCTGGCGTATGACTTGCAATCCTCTTCAGAATTGTGGCATGTAAACCAAATTATATTATAATGGTTGCAGTGCAAAATGTGCAATAAAAGGCAGTAAATCATTCCAAGAGTCTCGACATAACAACGGTAGGGACCTTTTAATTGTGTTTTTGTGCTTTTGTGAAGGTACGATAGAACTGATATTATATGTTATAATATCAGATCATAAACACGTCGAGGATTCAGGTTCAATAACATGAGAATATTATTGTAATTTTTTTGAAAACCTGTAATTAAGCTCTATGTATTACGGAATCTGTAGTAATAAACGTGTATATTCCACAATGTAGCGTTGTTAGTGTTACAACAGGCCTTCGAAGAAAATATTATAAATACCTTTACCAAGATTCACCCCTTTATTAAAAGTACAAAATGTTGTACTATTCATGTTTATTTTAATGTTGTACTTTTAATGTGGTAATATAAAGCGTATGCTCTCTTCAAATTAGTGTTTGATTTAACCATTAGAGTGATTTTTTGCATATTATGCCGAGTTTGTAAAACGTCTTGAGTGATCGCACACCATATTATGCCATTTTTACTAACAAAATTCGCGCTTTTACGATTTATTACTATTTTTTTTTTATTCCTTAAAGTTTTTTACTGGAACAAAAATCAACACTTTAGTACTTCAAATGAAAATAAAAGATCAAAACACGTATATATCATCAATGATCAAATTTTATTTCTTTACAAAAAAACAAAAAAAGGCCGCAACATTGTTTTGCCAACCTTTTGTTCACACCCTTCAGTTAACCTAGTATTAAATAATATTAATTCTCAAAAACACACATCCTCTTTAGCGTCATATTTATTTATACGACGACTTACTCAATTGTAGCAACTACTTCGCATTATAAAACTGTAGTGGAGTGTGTGCAGTATATCAAAACATTCTCATTATGATGTCACGACCAAGCAAAGGTCTCCTTTAGCGTTCTCCGGGTTAAATGGAGTGCCTCTACAATGGTTGATCCCCTTCAAATTGACTTACGTAAATACAGATATGTTATGTAATACAATTTCACAAAAAATACTTTGTTTTAGCAAAAATATGGCTTCTTTTAAATACATAATTTATAAATATATACTTACCTCTTCTCCCAACACACAATATTGCCACTCAAGATACTTTCAGGATAGGCCTTTTTCTTTCAGTGTGGTGCAGAGACAAACAAAATTCTGGAAACGAAACGTTTTTAGAATAATATTTAATACAATACGTCAATTATTTGATTAGGTTAGTGACCATATACGATTTATGTAGAATCCAGGTCCTTCAAAATCTTTACTTTTTCTCCGCTTCCTCCAGCGTCCCAACATCTCAAATTTTTTTTTTTTTTTTTTTTTTTTTAAGATTTTCACGGCCAAAAGTATTTTTGTTATTTGTTTTTGGGGTATTATGCCGTGTTGCGCTAACTCCTTTTTTAGCCAACGTTTCGGACAGCATTGCAGTGTCCATCATCAGGGCAGATGTCTTATTTTAAAATTTATGTCTTATTTTAAAATCTTATTGTAAAATAAGACATCTGCCCTGATGATGGACACTGCAATGCTGTCCGAAACGTTGGCTAAAGAAGGAGTTAGCGCAACACGGCATAATACCCCAAAAACAAATAACAAAAAAAAAATCTCAAATTTCGGTCATTCAAGGTCAATAGAAAATGTCATCCCACGTAGATGTTATTTTTTTAAACTTTATTTTATTAATTATATGATTTTTTTAGTTGAACTTAATTCCCCCACCAAACACAAAAACCTTGTTTATTTATGATGAGGAAATGGTGCTTTAATTGTAAACATGTAATGATTATCGTATAATTATTATTTTTTTGGTTAGGTACGATTACAATGTTTTTTTGCAGAGTTAATGCGTCCAGGTGCTTTGTTGGTAAGTATTTGATTTCACATAATATTATTATAAGATACAAAAACAACTAGAACCACTCTTAATATTATTTAATCAACTTAGAATTATTTAAAAAAACTGGTGATAATTACGACATAGGTTTTCTAGTGATTTTTTTAGTAGTTATTTTTTCAAAAATTAATTTATTAAACCCCCGTAATGTTTTGACAAACACAATTCCAACTAAAAATTTAAATAAACATAATGCAGACATCAAACATGTCTTAGGGTAAATATAAGAGGAGGTAGCCTTTCAAAAATAATAGTAGAAACTTGAAATTAAAGATATACGTAAAAAAGTATCTGATAATTTTTGCTTTGATTGAAAATAATGGTGTTTTCAATATGTCCAAAAGGTCTATATACTGTGTTATAGGTATTGGCGAAGTGGTGGAGATGCGATATAGATGAGTTCTAGGTATTGACAGTTTGGTGAAGACGCGATAGAGTTGAGTTATAGGTATTGACAGTTTGGTGAAGACGCGATAGAGTTGAGTTATAGGTATTGACAGTTTGGTGAAGACGCGATAGAGTTGAGTTATAGGTATTGACAGTTTGGTGAAGACGCGATAGAGTTGAGTTATAGGTATTGACAGTTTGGTGAAGACGCGATAGAGTTGAGTTATAGGTATTGGCAGTTTGGTTGAGACGCGATAAAAATGAGTAGTTAGAACTGTGAATGAATTGATGAATCACAATCAACATATTAAAAATATTTTTTTGAATTTCAGATGTCACCAACACTGGTTTTGTTGAACAAGTTAAAGAAATGAGCTTCAATATTAAAAAAATAATAATATTCATTAAAACGCGTCGATCTCATGTTAGTAAGTAGGATTCAAAAAAGGCCCTTCTGAAATAATTCGGAAATAATAATATAAATTAAATTTCAAATTCTGAAGCAGTTCCCGTGACTAACGTCGAAAAAAAGGAAAAAAATATGCAGTAATAGTCCTTCATTATGTCCTTTTGGTGCTACCCTCTCGAAGTATTCGTCACATCTCATAAATTACGCGCGGCGGTTTGTTGCGAGTTGTCCTGAGTCCTTATTGTAGGCGAAAATATTTACCTGTGTATTTCAATTATGACAAAGCCTATTCAGAGCGAGGGTAAACACATAGATATTGAACGATCATTGATTTACGACGTACATTATTTTGTATTTTGAAACCGACGAAATACGTTGATTCCTTAATTAAAATAACAAACAAAAAAACAAATTGTATAAAAGATAACTAGTTTTAATGCAAGTAGTAAATACGATGGCTCATTAAATGTCATTAGACCACATTTTGTTTAAGAAAAACATGTAAATTGATTAAGGTTCCTCAATGCCATAAATTTATCTGACAAAATAATTAGGATGGTCTCACTGAAAGTGCAAAAATAATCAATAATATCTCTGATAATTGATTGCTGTCGAACGGTTTGTACGATCAATATTTACATAAATTTCCAATATCGAAACACATTTGCGGCCATAAGGGCCACGATGTTATGAAAAATTGGTCGTAAAATATTAAAAAAAAAAATTAATCAACTCCTGCATAATTTGTTATGCTTTCCCTTAAGTGTTAATTTAAAACTGCTCTCTGAGGGTCTTACAAAGCTCAAGCATGGTTCAATTAGTTTTAACGGTTGTAGTTATAACGGCATTGTGTTACAAGGTAACGTTTAAGTATCAAAACCATCATGTTAAACGTTTATTTTATGAAAAGCTTCAAACTTTGCTACATAGAATTTTGTACGTTTCAACTTATTGTGATTTCGTTCAAGGTCTCGTCCCCGTTAGATGATTTCGCTAGCTTAACAAGCCAATCACACGTTATTCTTTATACGCTGTTTTAAGAACGGTATTGTCTAGTTTCACTCGATTACTCATCCACTCTGCACCTGTCGCGAACCGAGAGCCAACACCGGGGCAACAAGTGATTAGATAGCCGTCAGTCTTGAGTATTGCCTGTCTTGAAATTAGACATCCATTTAGTTTGTCCGTGGTCTTGAGAAAATCAAATTGACCACGGTTCAACTACAATAGACACATCGGTTTGTAATTTTTGTTGGTGAGTATGTGGAACACATTTTGATTATGATTGGCAGTAGAGGTATTTAGTTCTTACATACTAGCTAGCTATATGTATCGAAATAATATTAGTTGAGTTACTTTTTTTGCTGCACAAACCTAGTAGTACCAAATTAATGCTAAGTTTAGCTTTAGGTGTGCAGTTTAAATTTAATTTTTCCGAAGTAAGCGTTTCCATCTTATAATTTTGTAGTTCATAACTACTTGCAACATAGCAAAAATCTTTTGTATAAACATGGTTTTTGCGATAAGTAGTTGTTATAACGATACTAATTCCGATGTACCTATTAGTTTTTACAATTCACGTATAAATTTATCGATGTAGTTAGTAATAGTTACCCGAAAGTTGTACTTATTATTTGCGTAAAATAACTACTTGTATCAAAACTAGAGTAACTTTTACTGTATCTACCTGTGACTTTTGCTGTTATTTACAACAAATTATCACACAATTCAATCTATGAATGGCTGAGATGACATTACTTGCTTAAATATTATCTTTTAAAAATAGCTTGTCAATCAACAGAGGTATATCTAGATAACTACCTGAAACGGATTACGGTGGATCCAATTAGCGAAATATTGTAGACCAAATATATAAAACTTGCTTCGTTAATAATTTAGTTTGAGAAGTGGAAGGTCATTTGAAAAACTCTGCAGTCTCTATGCAACAACTAATTGGGTTGAATCTATCTCCAGCATAAGTCTAATTAAGATTCTTCAGTCGTTTGTACCTATTATTTAAAAATTGGTTGAATAATAAAGCTATATTTTTTTGCCATATGTGTTGATTTTTACTTGTCCTGAAATACACAATACCCAAATTAATGACCTCATTTTAAATAAGAAAAATACGTACTTGAAAATACCGAGAACCTTTTAGAAGTAGAAAAATAATTATCATTGATTCACAGAATTCTTTAAGGTAGATATAAAATTTAAAAAACACACTTACTCACACCATTAAAAATGGTTGAGTTATTTATATAACTTCAACAATTATTGCGTATTTAGATAAATTATGCATGTACCTACAGTGAGTTTTAAAAATTCCTTTTAAAGGATGGTAATATTTCATTTTAATGAGCTCGGTGTAAGAGATAGGAGCAAACTATTATTTCACTTCGATCTAGGGTGAAGTTATGTAGCGTTATTCGAAATAGATCGTTTTGTTTAGTATCCGGATTTGAATAATCAGGCATATTTCGCTGTTTGTTTTGACCTTCTTCTAGTTCTCTCAATTGAGTACTACACAGGTCATGGTTATGGCACTTTTAAGCAATGACACCCAAAAAAGATAACTCGCTTTGATTTATATAAAACTATCAATCATGAATTTAATGTATGAGAGCTTAATAATAATAGTACAATATAATATCAATATATTAAATACAGATCTGTATCACATAACTACCTACCTGCGAGAGCGTTCCCCACAACTTGAATTATTTCTGAAACGTGACAAATTGCAGTCGATTTATTGCATAAAGGTCCTTTATGTCTTTGCTCCCGTTCATGAAAAGATCGAAAATTCGATAATAGATAAGTAATTGAAAAAAGCAGACACTCCATAAAGTCTCGGTCGCTTCAGCAGCCAGTCGAGATCAAAAGGCAAATAATGGCAGGGCCCATTGTACGCGTACAAATACGTAGAAATACATAATGCATTCAAGACTCCGGCTAAAAAAGATGACGGCAATTGAAAGTGAAAAGACATTAGGAAAAAGATAAATTGTAGCAATGCGCGTTTCAAAACACATTTCAAAGCGCGCACACATCACCAGTGTCTGTTTGTGAGAAGATGACAGAAATAAATCGGTTCGGTAGACGCGTTGATGTCACAGAATGAGTTTAAATTGAAATGAAAGCATTAAATAAAATAGTGTGGTTGCAATGCACAGTACAAAAGAGTAAGGGTCCAAGTACGAAAACTTTGTTCTACAACTTTATTGTTAAAAAATAACATGTTGTAAAGATTCGTATCTTAACCGTTTCTATGATGAATTCAAATAAAAAACATTTGCTTTCGCACTGTTTCACGCTGATGATGCGGAATTACAGGGAAAAATGCTATATATTATTTTTAATCTAGTCTTAAAATAAAAATCGAAAAACATCATAGTAAAATTCAATTAACAAAGATTTATTTTCCTTCCGTACGGATGCTTTGCTAAAAAAAATATTTTTAAAAATATTTTAAATGTTTTCAATATATATCTAAAATTTTCAGGCCTAACTTTAGTACTGAAGCCAACGCAATCGGTTTTCGAATTCGAATTAACATTTTCTCTAGAAAACTTTAAAATTTAATGTTCCTAAAGAATATATAGGTATGTTGTTTTACATGTAAATGCACATACATATAAATGATTTTAAATATTAATTTTAAATCAGTTTACTTAAATAATATTCAAAATTTCCTTCATGTTACTGAATAACGTTTTTTTTAGATTGTCAACAATTTAAGAAAATTGACTCTTCCGCTTATGTTTCTAGGGACATTTCTCATTTGTAGAGAAAAACGGTAATTATATGAAATTCCGTCGACAGTAAAAATACGCAATGGATGCTTCGAAAACTAATAAAACACATTTTGTTCTGTTATTTAATATGTTATAGGTAAGAAAAAAAAATAACACCTTTTAATGCAACTTAGGCATTTTTCGAAAGCTTTTTGTTCTATTTTAAACTAGTCGTGTTTTATTAAATATTTTCACATTTAAAATCTCCGTTTCAAAACAACTTCTTCTTTTTAGGCCTTAAGTATAATTTTTTTGCTTGACGGAATTAATCTACACCCTTTCAATATAAAAATTGATTAACAGAAAGATTATCGTGAACCTTTTAAATATTTGCGATATTAACATACGTGAATTACGGTGTATAATTTTACGCAATAAATACATTTTTTTAATAATACAGGTACCTAAATATATTTTTTCTTTTGTAAAGAAAGTGAAATCAACGCAAGTTAGCAATCATGTTACTTAAACATCGACCTTATTTAACACCGAGCGTTACGAATTTGACTAAATTAATAATTAATTTGATCAAATTTAAAGTATTATTCTATTTTTTTATGTAACCAAAGAAGGACAACCATTCAAGGATTGGATGGCAAAGATTATGAAACAGTTTTTTGATTAGATTTCAATACAGCCCAGTTAATTATTTATTTGTACGGTATTCAATTCATTGAACTAATTTATTATTTTTCATGATCCTACCGTAATCTCAGTAGCATGACGTATATTATACATTCACATATGAACTTATCACGAATTTAATATGCAATTATCTTAGTTTAATTAATTCATACATGTAGCATCACGCCATATTATACAAGACTTCATTTTATACTATTCATAACAGTAAGTTGTTGATGAATGGTTCTAATCCAATGGACCGAAATATAATTTCAAAGATTGTGTTTAATTAAAAAATAAAACAGTTTAGTCAAAGGTAATCTTATTTCGTTATTGATCGAGGTCGCAGTTTTGTATGAAACAAAAAGAAAAAAAATCATTTTCATATTTGGATATCGTCTATACAAATGTTTTTTTGCTGTATGAGCGATGTCGATTCGTGAAATGCAAGGTTATATGAATTCAATACTATTAATTAATGATCAAAAGAAGAACAAATCCACATGCTTCAATTTAAATGTATTTTGAAGCGTGCATTACAACTGGCAGGTTCCTACCTTAACATTTTTTTGTTACGTTCATTTGATTAATTTAACATAAGTACACAACATCTGACGTGCTTTAGGTCTTCCGTGTGTTGTGCTAAATAGAATAATTTGCGTTAGCAGTATTATATATTATTTTACAATAGTATTAATTAGGCTAACTTGTGATTTATATATGGACTCTAGATTATAAAATGAAACCAAAAAAAATCACCTAGTATCTACCTTTTAATGCCAGGGTAGGTAAAAACATAGCTTAACGACAGTAGATACTTAATTTTTAAAAGTATGTAAGAATACTATGGTTATGGGCTGTTGTAACTTTTTAAATGAATTTGAACGAAGCAAAAAGTGTGTGCCAAGACCAAGTGGTTTAGCGGTCCATCCTCTCTGCATATTCCTACTGCGGCTTGATGGTAAGTTAGTTAGTTGTAAAACTATGATTTGTACTCGAAACTTTTGAAGGTAACTTGTGTTGCCAAACTCGATACGTCCGATTGCTAGTCATTCTTCCAAACCACGAGAAAATACACAATATCTATTGATTTTAGTAATTCAAAGAATATTATTCTTTGTTATAAATACATTAAATAGTGCTATGGGCGACATTATGGGGAAGGCTTAATTCAATAATATATATGTTGATAAATGCAGTACCTGTATTATTTGGCTTGGGTTTGTACTTTATACATACTTGTGACTTTTGTAGGGATGATTTACCATGGTAACCTTAAGAAACCAAAATATTGTCACTATAATTATTTTAGTTCCTGCTTATTGTAGCTACTATACAAAATGACATACAGGCACACTGCCCTTATGATAATTATTATTGTCACTATAATTAATTTAGATCCTGCTTATTGTAGCTACTATACAAAATGACATACAGGCACACTGCCCTTATGATAATTCATAAATGGTTTACAAAAAAGTACTGTAAACCATTTTGAACCAGAACCGGAACGTAATAAACAAATTAACTTGAAGATGAAATGCCAAATGCTAAAATGCAGTCAAAAATACCAAGCAAATATAAAATTGAAAAAAAATTCAAACACCTTCAAAGTATAAGAATAAACACAAAATGACCATCGTTATCCTCTTCCTCGGAGATAACTAATGATGGCTGGAAGAGAACGGTCGTACTGATCGACCTTGGAACTCGAGTTCGTGGTCCGATTTCGCAAGATTGTAAGAATGTAACATCACAAATCATTAACCATAATGTTTTCGTGTAAACCTTTTTATAATCACGATGATGCATTTCATAACAAAACTACAACATTGTGTAGGAAACGTGTTGAAGGCAGAATTTGCGCAGGTTGTGATGGCGGGTCGGATAACGTGATAAAACTAATAGACGGAATACAAGAAGAACAACTTAAATAAGACATTGTTAATAATGATGCTACGTAATGTTTCCATAGATTTTTACATCATTTTATAGTTTCTGTACAATCTGCTAATAATTATTCCGTTTATGTTTCAACGAGGCGTAATAAGAATACCACCCTTCTTTATATGGAAGCCAACAATAATAATTTGCCAAATAACTTAACAATTACTCGCTCAATCACAACATATACCATATACCCACTAGGAAAAAAATAAATTCTTAAACATTTTTCACGATTCCTTGCTTACGTCCAAATTAATTTATTAATTTTTTTAGCGTGATATATTTTTTTTAAATACACACTTAATTTTTAAGTCCTTTCTCTCTCCACATCCTTTTTTCCTTTTTTTATTATTAATCGTAAATTCAAAAAAACATATATTAAAATTAAAACATTGTCTTTTTCAGTAGAATCTTTGAGCATTTGCGTGATATGAGTGGACTGTGGGCCGGTACTCTAAACTAGTTTGGATCTTTCGATAGTATCGGTGTGAACAAATACATTCAAAGTGTACTCTTTAAAATGATGTGCCTGTTCTTAGGTACCTAGTAATCCATAAAAAACTTTTAAATTTGTAATGTTTTTATTCTGAATTATTAAGAGATGTCTTCTGGAACCAAATTTGTGTATTCAAAATACGGCATCTCTAACTCACAATATTGCAACGATGTGGTATGAAATCCAAGTAAAAAAATATAAACTAAAATTTTCACCTTTTGTATCGGATTAATCTTCGCAATAACATATTGTTTATAGGTCGTCGATAGTTTTTGGCATGGAAGCAACATTACAAAAATTACAAATACATTTTATGTAATAATGTGTAATTGTTTCCAAACTATTTAAAAATAATATAACTATTACAAGTGTTTTATAAATGCTACACAATACGAGCAGGCGGTTAATTCCAGATTATCGGACGTAGGCTCCCACCGAGTCACCTTCATCCGTTTTAATAGACGTTCGTGGTTTTAATACAGATTAAACACGCGATAAACATACTTACTACTGTACGAAGGTATACCTACCTACCTACTTTTTTTGGCGCCGAGATTAGAACCCTCTTTGTACGAAAACCCGCACGCCGCGCAGGCATTGTGCGCACGGTTCCTGCGCGCAAGATTAATGACATAATTCTTCCTTATTATCGCAACAAACGGTTAAAGACGAGCCTTTGTAAGGCCAACAATGAACAAGTGACCCGTATAAGCGAGAGCATCTTAGGGACGTTACTATTTGGATGTAAATACTTGCAGCAAGGAAATGTGAACCTTTTAAAGCATTATTTTAAAAAATCCCTCTAAAACGCATTTAACATAAGTCTCTCATCTCACTAGGGTAGTTCCGCGTCGAAGTGAGAAATTTGATTTATTTTATTTTCATTAATCAGGTAATAATTCCACATATGAGTTTAAATGATTAGATTATATTTAAATTATTATGTTGAGAAGGTGATTGTTTGAAAGTGAGGACCTGACTCATCAAATGCAGTGATTAACATTAAGGTATAGTTTTCTTTCACTGCTTTCTCACAAAAAATAACTAGGTCGGAGTAGATGGAAAAAATGTATAAAAATTAGGTTATTAGGTTGGGTTATTTTAATAATTTGTGCGCATTTAGCATAACAAAATCGAAGATGGCGGCAAAAGATGTTTTGAGAATTTGCACTTTGATTGAAATTTGGTGTTTCTTTTATTATATCCACCGAAACAAATATTTATTATTTGTAGTTATCAATATGAAATGAAGTGTTGTTTAAACAATTTGCTCATATTAGGAAGTCAGCAGGATAAGGAAACGATACCAAAATTATTTACAGCAATTTTAAGAGCAAATATTTTTTTTAAATGTATATACCTCTTAATGAATATTTTTTGATGGTGTGTCATTATGTAGTGAAACCTTCTTGAAATACAAATATTAAAAATTTTCCATGCTTCACATTGTGTGCGTTTAAAACTACCTAATTTCGAATCCTGAGTAACAAATTAACAATAGATTTCTAGTTAAATAATATAACAATGAGTATTTATGGTTACATTAAAAATATGTGCTCTAAAAGGGACCTATTCGTATCAAATCTATTGGAACTTTTTTTGTAATTTAATAAGAGACAATTTAATATTAATTCTCAATAATTGTAAAAAGGTTGTGCTTCCTGGCCATCTGGTTTTTATTCAGCCCAGATGAGTAATGATACAGGTTTGATACGGGCGACAAAAAGGGAGCATGTCCTAATACTGACTTTATATTTCCGCATCCATCTGTAAAAAACGATTGAGTGTCCCACCCTTAGAAAAGGGGAGCAACTAACCCCAGACATTATTTGTCAATGTTTACCCCAATACTTGACGATTCCTGTGTACTTCAATCTCTATACATCTCAAAGGGTTGTTACAATTTTACTACACTTTTTGCAAACCGTATTGTGTTCAAGTTCTAGTTTATAATTTAGCGATATATCACTCAGAACTTTGAGTACATGAAAAATATTAATATGCAAATACCCATTATTTATTCAAGAATAATAGTCAGTGAAGCGTTCGAAATGGATGATTTTATTAAACTGGTGCTGAAATAACTGGTTTTTAAGTCCTCTCGAGTTCTTCACCACTTTTTACATTGATGCGTTAATATTTCATTACCCCGAAAGAAAAAGAAGTAGTCATTATTTAAACAGTGTTTATGTTCATTTCTCAATGCACAGTTTTATCGCGTTGCCAGTCTATTTATAGCGAAAGCTAAATTATATCCGTATTTGACTGTGGTTTATCCATTACTACTTGCTCCTACTCACCTACGACTGCATTAGCTATTTCGTAATACTGCATCATTTCGATATTCGAAATATTTGATGACATCGACTAGTAGATCATTTATTCGAATAGATTACTGTCTCTTTTCTATATGATGTAATATGTAACATACCAAATGAATTTTTAAAATAATGATATTTCTTAATCGAGACACAGAAGGCCTATTTTATTTGTATTAATCCTGTTTTGTTTTTTAATTCGATTTAGTTCATTTAAATCACTCCGCTTACTTGATTAATTCAATCAAATTACTGTCAATTCTTTTCGATCATAATTTAATTTAAATCATGACCAATAAAATTTAAGTCCACTCATACTTACGTAAAAAGTCAAATAAGTATGTATATAAAATGAACTGCCTGGGGCAACTGAGGAAACTTGGGTCAATAATAATAGTCAATACGGTGAACCAACAGATTGATTGGCACTTACCTACTTTCAACCAAAACCTGAAAATAAATGCATATATTTTAGCTATTGTAATATATTATATCATTTATCTATACTATCATATATTTCAATCAATACTAATCGTATGTATCGCATGTACTTGTATCTCTAACTTTTTATATCCATCTAGAGTTTCGGTTAATTGTATATTTTCTGATGTCACTGTTTATAATTTAATGTACCTATGTGGTATATTTTATACCGTTGATATTAAAATAAATAATTTGTAACCGGATATTTATTTATTTAAAAAATTGATACGATTATAAAAGTAAAAATATTTATACTTTAAGAAACTGACAGACTGCTAACAGAAAAAATAATCAAAATTCACACAATTTAACTTTCAATCTATCATCTCGACATGGTTGTATAAAAAATGGCAAAACTCACACGACGCATGATTTTGCAAGTTGTCTCAGACTTCAAAATATGGCCAATCCGTTTAGTCAATATTTCTCCCCGGAGGTGACAGTGATCATATCCCAAACGGTGTGACAGTTACTAATGATGTTTCCTTTGTAAAGTCTAAATAATTCTTTATATTAAATTCAAAGCATCGCCAACGAGTCTAAGAATTATTTTTCCATTCAATATCTTCTTCTGTATTTCGCATCATTTAGAGCAAATTTTTTTCTGTTCCTAAATGTAATTGTATTTATTTTCGGTTATTGTGAGTTTGGTAATATTATTCTTCCCTGCTTATGTAGTTTCAAGGGTAGTCATTTGATATGGTTAATGGTACTCTAGTTATAATGGTTTGGAATAATGTTTTTAAAGTCAAAATATTTGCAGATGTTATATTCACATAATGCATGGAGTAAACGATATTTATGGTACTTATAATATACAATTACACGTGTACTTAATTTTAGTACATACTACTGTTATATAGAAAAATTATTTTGTGATACCTACTAATAGTTATATGAAAAGCGTTGTAACGGTCATAATCTTTTTTATGTGTTCATCAAAAATCGGTGGCTTAATACATCGTACAGTCTCAAACTGTTTTACTCCTACTTCACTATATATTTTTTGGGTGCAATCTTTAGTGAAAGCGATGTACAGCTTTGTATAGCACTCAGAATCGGCCCGCTAAGAATAATACTATTTATGTAGATGGCGATAAGGTTTAAATTCCCGCTTAATGCCATCCGCCTGTTTTGATTTATGCAAGAAAAAAATTACGAAGAGAATATTTTAATGTTTTACGATAATTTTCCAAACAACTACTGAAAGGAAATTTTGAAATTTGAAACTGTTTTTTATAGGTCCAATACTTTTTTTTTCCTAGCATCAAAACAATGCTCAATTTCAAGGTCAAAATATGTTCTACTCGCAGTATTTAATTAAATATTTCTAAGCGAAAAAATTATGAAACCAAAAACACATGATTTTTCATTATTTTGCATTGACTTAAACTGAGCTCTTTTTAACATGCAAAACTGTACCCTTGATGACCTACGAAGCTATGAAATATCTGTTTAACTACAAAAAAAGTAAACAATACTAATATACTAAAAAAAATCGTGATTTCGAAGAAAGTAACAGGATACTGGATGACAGAAAAGTTTTGATTGTTTTATAAAATAAGTTGTTTAAACATTGCAAAGCTATACATCCATTGCCTCTTTTAAGGTAGAGATATTGAAAATGCTTTACGTTTGTGCAAGCCTGAGTTTTTAGTATTTGCCACTGGGCACACGTGCAAGTTGATAAATTCACGCCAAAGATTAAAAAAAACACAGTAAAAAGACCATCAAAGTAACGCCTCAAGGTACCGTTGAATTTTTCGTGAATTCCAAATTTATCACGCGGCCCGTTCACGAATTCTTCCCTCCCCCTCCCCTCTCCTTGCTCGAGCTTTCGTTCCTGGATCGAAAAATAATATAATTTTTCACGGGGCCGATAAGGCATTTAACTGCGCCCTTGCAGAATAAGCTCAACTGTCTGCCACCAGCTTAATCTGATAAAATATGAAAAAGCACCTATTTGCGAAACAAAAAGGAAAGGGCAACAGTGCGAAAGCTCGCGGCTCTTTTGTTCACAACAGCCAATGATCATTAATCATCTGCATGGGAAGAGGAGTCAGGAGGCAGTATCAATCCGCGGATGAAGGCTGCTGTGTTATTATTTTCTTTACCCATATTTGTTCTTCCTCGACTTCCGTTTCTTTATCATCGCATCTAACCCGTATTCATTGGGCTGTGCGTGCCTGGAGCTTTCATCAATTTGTACTACGCTCACAAAAAGATGCTAATGGTTTTAGTATTAAAAGATAAACTTTTTTTATTTTTTACTGTTTGAACGAAATGCCACATACGAAAAGTGATATTATGACTAGTTGGTTGTTAATGATAGTCCTTTTCAATAAGCATATCAAAGTTTTGAATAAACTCGATCATTTTGAATTTTTTTCTGTAAATTTGTTTATAGTTTCTGTTTCACAAAGTTTGCCGTTTTAATGGTTTAATTAGTTAATTAAAGATTTTTAAAGAAAAATAAACAAAAAAAACATTTTTTATCTTAAGAAACATTATTTATTTAGCACTAACAAAGCCTTTCCTGCAAAAATAAAGTTGGTTGTTTTCAGGTGGAAAACAAAATAAGCAGTAATTGTTGATTGAGGTACTTGTACATATTGAATCATTTGGCGGGTAGGAAATAAGCCGACATAGCTCAGTGGTTTCAGAGCACCTGACCGGACATCAGAAGGCACGGGTTCAATTTCCGTTGGCGGGATTTATTTTTACTTGGGAGATATTTTCAATTTGTATTGATATATCATGCGACTAATTATTGCTTATAATTATTTGTTTCACTTTCATGGTTACGCTTTCTATATCTATCACTTTAATCACAGAAATAAAAAAAATACTACAAACATTTTTTTATCTGTGGGTAAGTAAAGTGTACAAATACAGCTTGTTCTTTAAATCTTGATTGAGATGAATGATTAAATATTTAGTACTAAGCATAAAATCCGTTGAACTGCCCCAATAAAAACTCGCAAATGGTGAACGCTGCGATGTAAAATTCATTCAAACTTTTAATATCTCGAATTTTCTCGTATATTTTTTTAACTAGCATATTAATTATCAATTAATTTCCCTCATTAAGTCCAAATCTTCTATATCCAATCAATTTGACAAATAATACCCTTTTATAATGCATCTTCCGCAGTTTTCATAAACTTAATAACAAAAATCGTTTTCGTAAACAGTGTTGAAACACGGGGAAAGCCGGGTAGTAACTACTGGTAAGACGTAAATGAAATGTTTCAAAATTTTTAAATCCGATATTTTCCTCTTCGTATTCAAATAATAATAATGGAAGAATGTGTTTATACACTCTAGCTCGTGCAGTATAAAAGATTGACCTCATCAACGAACAAATCTAAAAAATAAGATCAATAAACATTCAGGATGCTTTTTGCCCGCAAGGGTAGGCGGAAAATATAATTGACCCACAAAACTGCTTGAAGAAAGGGTACCTCAACACAATACGTACAATAATGCTCGAAAAATATTGCCGACTCGCAAATACATGACGCTACGGAATGTTAACACCATCTTGTAAATTTGGACGAGAAACTTACCATAAATAAATAAATAAAAATGCATTTAACCCATACAATTTACGACATTGCACTAAACAATAAATTGCCAAAAACGTGCTATTAAAATAAAGACATAATATTTTGAAGATACATGACTTCCATACCTATCAATTTATGTTATTATACACGTAGGTACTTGGGTGCATACATTTATAAAATAATTTTTCAGTAAAATATTGCTTGTTACCTTTTGTATTACGCTTTTAGGTTATGCCCACAAAAGCTACTACATTTCATGACTGATAAAAGTTGAAGCTTATTGTTGCATTTAAATTTATAAAATATTTTTTATTAAGGTTTTTACGATTTTTTTAGCGCGTAATATCAAAACGCGAGTCAAAGAACACCTAAGATGCTTAAACAGTAATGGATTCTCCGAATTTGCAAATCACCTCATAGCAACCAACCATACGTTCGACAAAAATACTGGCGTCAGCCTATTACATAAAAACGGAATAGGTCTTAGGTTGGATAACTTAGAAGCGTTAGAGTTAAGGAAAGCCATAAACGTCAATAGCAAAGTCATCAACAACCAAATAAACCTAAATAAAAGCCCTATACTCAGATTGTTCCCTATTGACAAAGAACACTCGCCTCCCAATCTCCCACTTATCCCTACCTCTTCCACTGTAGCTCAGACTGTCCACCTACCGTGATATCTACACATGTTAATTTAATATTTAGATTTTTAGTATTATACTGCCCTGATGAGGCTACGGTTGTAGCGAAACCCGGTCTAGGCATTAAGTATTTACCCATAAGTGATGTTTACAAAGTTACTGTTTAATTTTAAATTTTAAATAATAGTTAAATAAAATTGTTATTTGTAATATTTCAAATACTTTTATAAATTATCACATTTATGCACACACCATTTTTTTATTTATTAACACAACACAATAATTACTTTTGAAATATGTCGATTATTTTTATAAAATATTGGTGTATACAAAGTTTTTTTCATCTAAATTAAAATGACACCACAAAGTGAATTTGCAATTATTGAAGAAGTTGTTAATATTTGATTATTAAATCATTTTTTTCTTCTCTAGAAGAGAGTATTATTGCTCCGATTAATTTTATCCCAAAATTCTTTAAATGTGCAATTACATTTTGTTAGTATAAAACAATGTGCAATTTTAATTTATTATTTTTTCTCTGTAAAAAGTGATAAGACAGTGAAGAAGGCGAATCATGTCTAGACATATTTGTTCTTAAAATTGGAAGTTGTCCCCTCAGGTTATAACTTGAAATAAATTGTTTAATATTTACTGTTTACTTTGGACGCCCTCCTATATGATGCCTTTTAAATTGAATATAAAGTTTTTAAAATAACATGTGTAAGCCTAGAGGGAGGTACATTATTTTATAATAAATTCCGATGCATAAAAACTTAGTTTAAGAGTACGTAATAATTTTTTTTGTAATTTTTACGGACAAACTTTTGCAAAAAATATTTTAGGTTAAAGAAAGAGCAAACAACTGTGGTTAAATATTCGAGAAGCGGAATAATATTTACAACTGTCTGAAATCTGCAAAAATTTAGTTAGATTGAGAATAAGCTTCAAAATCGTTAGAGGTTGTTTTGCTACCATTTTCTTTAACACATTTTTTTAAATATCAGTTAAAAACCATTATTTTTAGTTTACTTCTTAGCATACATTGGCATCATTAGTATTTGAAATTCCTTTATTTGATATGTGCACATAAATAAATTATTTTAAATAAGGTCTTTGAAAATATGAATTTAGTTCACTCTTAAATCTGTACAGCTTTTACTCCAAGCTCTGCTCGACGGAACTTTTAGAGCAAGCGCATCTGAAAGCGTGATCCCCTTAAATTGTAATGTAATAAATATTATGTGTTGTTCGAACGAATACAACTTGAACTAAATTTTTTTTTAACCGCATAGGCCTCTTTAATTTGGCAATCGTGAAATAAAGCACCCCGGGCAGCAGAAGAGAAAAGCGCTCTGTAATTAATTTCAGTACTGCGGAGAGAGAGTTAATTTGAAAGGTCCATATACCGAGAACAGGGATGATACTCCATGCCAAAGCAAACAGATCGTAATTAATATCTGAATTATAATTCGCATTTAAAAAAACAAACGTTATGTTTGTCTTATATTATATCTTGCAAAGTCTGGGTTCGGTCACTACGTTGTAATTTATAACGACTTAGCATGTGAAATTAATAACGTATTTTTATTTATTCGATATCCGAACATAAAGTTACACAAAGGAACTGCATTACCTTTACACTTTCGTGATGCATTATCTGCCCATCTCATTTCAATAACTGTGTTGTTTAATGCCAATTTCTCTTATTTACAAACCTGTTGCACAAAAGAAATATTGTTTTCTTATAAATTCAATCTTATGATTTAATAACTTCGCACCTGGTTTGATTTATATGTATTCCGTTTATTTTCTCTGATCGTAGCGATCTGTTTTTATGGTAACATTAATGAAAAATATACTTACCAACGTAATATTACTTATTAATGTTGGAATATAGGTTTATTATCAAGAGAAAATCAGGATGTTGTTTCGATCTTAAAACATTGTTATTTTATAAAGAATTTGCAAACTGTAAACAGTTATGAAATAAACGGTTATAAATCACAATATTTTTACTCTAATCTTAGCTTCAGTGCATTGTTATCTGTATTTAAATATATTATGATTTGTCATTTTTGAAATCATTTCAATTAATAATTAATCTAAAAATTATAATGAAACTATTACATAAATTATAAATTTGAGATAAAAAATGAGAACGGCCTTTTTCATCACTTTACTGTTAAAAATCTGACTACATGACTTTGATGTATGGTAATAAGTTGGGTATTCAAGCGATAGATGGCACTAGCCATAAAGCTTACTCCAGAGTCTGACAGATGAGGCTAGAGTGTAGCAATTGCCTGTGGGATATTATTGACAGACAACGAGCTTCTAGAAACAGAGAATTACCAACCCTCGGGTAATGAACAGTGTGGCTAAATCCAGACTTAATAATTGTTACGTAAATAAACACAATCATAGTAAAAGAACCTTTTACTTTATCAAAGAGTTCCTAAAACAGAAATCTGCAAGTAAAGCAGAGACAAAACAATAACCATTTTCTAATAAAATATTAGTCATTCAGAATATATCTGAACACGCGTTCAACGCGGGTTTCCTTGTCCAAATAACTATAAAGGTCGAGATGCGAAAAGATTATTATTTGTGTTAACACGTTTTTCGACTTTTCAAAGATCTTTGAAACAAATAATTATCGTTGACCAACCGAACCGAGGTTTTGGTTTTGATGCTCTCAAAATGACTTTATTTCGAGATTTTTTTTTTATTTAGGTGGTTAAATGACGTGAATACAATGCATCACATAACAGGTAACTACTAATTACTTGTCGATTCGTAAAATAATATGTGTACCGTAGAACTTGACCTATCTTCTGACCACTTTACACACCAACACATAGGTGATTACCATTATACAAAGAATATGTTTGTGCTTAATAAGATTTTTTTTTGTAACGAGGAAAGCGTTTTCCACGAAACAGTTTACACATAGCCAAATTTTGTTTTTGAAATGATATCAAAGAAAAAAAGTTTAATAATAGGTAAATCGAATATTATTCACCAAGTGTCATTATATTTTAAAACTGTACTTTACATTCAACGAACATTACTTTGGTTCATCAATTGCTCCCAATTTTTATCCCACCTTAATTTAATTAAACGCATTTAACTTGTAACATCGACATAATTAATTCAATCATGTATTGGTACGTTTTTGCGATACTGTGCTGAAAGGATTTGATTGTGGAGATTAGTGAGGCGAGCCTCGAAAGTATTAGCAATCGAAGAAATATTTTCGGGATTAATTTCGGCTTGATCAGAACATTCAGTTTTAGTATAGGTAACTACCTACGATTAACTAGGGGCTTCTTCAAAAAGTGGTAACTTCATAACCTTACCTCTTAAATTACAATTTAGTACGCGACAAAAAATAAATATGAAAAAGTGTTTTTATTAAAAAAAGTATAGTAGCTGTATTTTTGTTTCGTATCCATTTGAACAATTATCATGGTAATAACAAATAATTAAAGAAATGCAGGAATAAGGTTTATTTTAGAATGCAATCATGTTTTTATTTGCTTTATCGAGAGATAAATGATTTCCACTTGATTAATGGTTTAATTAATTAGGTCAAAACACCATTTTATTAGATTTTATACTTACGGTGGTCGAGATTCGACACAGATTCTTAAATAAGTCCAACTTGTTTATTTAATTTAATTGCCACAAGTAAAACTACCATATTATTTATAAGTTCGTCATGCAATTTACATTGTAAGATTCAACAGGATTAAAATGTAATTAATTCACAGTTATGGAATTAAAAACATATAATTTTTTTTTATTTGTTTTTGGGGTGTTATGCCGTGTTGCGCTAACTCCTTCTTTAGCCAACGTTTCGGACAGCATTGCCGTGTCCATCATTAGGGCAGATGTGTTATTTTTTTACAAAAAAACTTTTTACAAAAAAATTTTTTACAAAAAAAAAAAATAACACATCTCCCCTGATGATGGACGCTGCAATGCTGTCCAAAACATTGGCTGAAGTAGGAGTTAGCGCAACAAGGCATAACACCCCAAAAACAAAAAGCAAAAATACTTTTGGCCGTGAAAATCTTAAATCACATATAAAATTATTTGTAATAAAATATATCAAAACACCATTTTAAAGCCAGGCTTTGAATTTATACTAAATACAGTATAGACAGTGCTACCACGAGCAACCTGGAATCTAACAGATCACCATCTTTACTTGAAATTTGTTTATACTAACATAGTGTGCTTGGTGGTTAAGCTTTAAATTTAGTACCAACATTGAAACTCGCGATTAAAATAAGAGCATTTACGAATGGCGAATCAAGTTTGTTAATCGGTGTAATGGAGTTTGAAATTGACGCTAAGTTTATAGCGTTAGGAGTATTAGCATTCAACTCCAACGCGGATATGTTTTGATGCTAATTTCGCTTGGCACAATGCTCGAAACTTAAACCCTTATATTTTAAAAAATGGTTTATTTTTATGATGACAAATCGTTTTCTCTTGGAATCTAGTTCACCTGCCCACTATTTGATTAGGTTTTTGCGTTTTATTTCTTCACTGGTCAAGAGATGAATGCCTCCAGACAGTAAAATGGTGCTCGACAAAGCGACTTCATTAATACACTAAGGGCTAATAGACCGAAATCTAGCAAATATTCTCTGTAATTCTCATGATTGGTTTCCAGAGGCAGAGTTAAATTGTTTTTATTTTAATGAAAAACTAATGATAGCAAATCCGCAGCCTTATGATTGCCGGTCAGCTGCTTATCTTAATTTATTAAGATAATCTATATTAATTTATAAACTATCTGAATTTATTCTAAACCGGCCAAATAATTCAATATTTACTAGTATAGACGGTTGCGGGTTCAATTCCCGTCGGTGAATTTTTTTCGGAAGATTTTATCAATTTGTATAAGTGTTTGTAATAATTAGATATCCTTAGAGTGAGATTTGTGAGATATTTATTAATCGGTTTGTCACCATCGTCTTTAACTGATCTTCGCGTGTCGGAAAAACGTTGTAGTTTTAGTCTCCTCGTACAACAAACAGATTGGGATTAGAACAAAAAAAATTACTTCTACTTTTGGGAGGAAGCTCAATGTGATATTAGATGTGCAATTATCTTTAAATCCCTCAATTAGTGCCAAAAGAGCTATCCTAGCCGTGATACGTGAACTCGTATTATTACAAAATCAAGTAATATACAGTTTTTCTTGGTCACTACTGCAATACTTAATTATTTATTGATATCGTCTATCCAGGAGTCTTATTTGACGCCTTTGTATATATTTTTAATTATCCTCAATCCTAGAAAAGAAAAACTCTTGTAATTATTTCTTTGGTATTCGCAAATCACTTTGTGGCATCATTTTAACTTAATGAAAATAAATCACCTTCCTCAAGCGGCTTTAAAATAATCAAAATAATCGACATTTTTATAAAAATTTTGTTTGTCTGATTTTAAATTTATTAATTTTATTATACGTTTATCCTAACAAGAAAACATTGGTCAATTATTTTGATACAGTGGTGCAAACAAAGTGATTTATTTTCATTAAATTTTGTCATAAATTTTATTATTTATCATTAAAGTTAAATAAAATTAATGTATAAAATAACGTGATGTTAATGATAATATTAATTTAACCATGTATAAAATTACCATTTTGGCATTCCATTAGAGGTGTTAATAAACCATTCATAGTATTTTGTTTATTTCAACACATAAGAATTGAATTCAAGCAATTGTGAAATAAAATTAACTACGTACTAAACATTAGCGTTATGAGTATTTGACGACCAAACTGATTTATTCCAGTTAATATATGGCAGGAAGTATTTAAGAAACAGATATTAATATAATTTCCAGATGATGAAAATGAGTATATAATACATTCTCATTTTATTTATATGTATGGGAGTATTATTCATAAACTTCTCGAATTTGATTATTAGGATACTAACACATAAGCAAATCCAACATTCTCGCGCAATGTTGAAACCCATTAATATCAACCTAAAATATCAACTTTTACAATTATTGCAGAATTACGTTGTGGCGTCATTTTAATTATACGAAAATAAAATTATTTTTGTGGACCAATATTTAATCAAAATGATCGGCATTTTTATAAATCAATGGTTTTTCGTCAGAAAAACAAAACATAATGAAAATTTATAAATTTAAAAATAGACAATTAAGTACCTGTAGACAAAAATATTAAAATGAGAGGTGATTAATTAATTTATTTAAAGTATTAAATTAGCATAAAAGTGTTAATTATTACATATATATAAATAAGCATAAAAATTTTAATTATTACATACATGTTAATGAGCATAAAAATATTAATTATTACATATACGTAAATAGCAAAAACTTTTACAAACTAAAACATTAATGTATACATCAAAAACTTTTATGAATTAGCAAATTTATGAATACATCAAAAGCTTTTATAAATGAACACATTTATATTTATGTGTATGTCAAAAACTTTTAAAACCCAACACATTTATGCATACATCAAAAACTACCTTAAATGAACACATTTATTTATATATCGAAAACTTTATAAACTAACACATTTATGTTTACATCGAACACTTTTATGAATTAAGAAATTTTAATCAAGAGGTAAATAAGGTGTCTAAATAACGAAAATTAAATAAAAAAATTATCAACACAGTTAATACGAAATGAATTTGAGAGATGGTATTATATGTCTATTTATCTAAAATCTCGAGTTATCTAATTGTAAACCAATTGTATTCGTATATAAGATTTTTAACCCTAATAATAACTTAATAATCAATTAATAACCCTCTTTATTTATCCATATAAAGAAACCATTGATTTAGAAAGATGTCGATCCTTTTGATAAATATTGATGTAAATTAATTATTTTATTTTTACATATTTAAATATAAACCCGAAGGAAACCTAATCAAATGCCATCTTTGGAGTTACGGGAAATGAGGACTGTAGAACCCAAGTCTTCAATAAACCTATGTTTTAGACTAGGGGGTCATAAAGTTATAAAAATAATCCGAGCTGAGTAATTAATATATAGAAATTTACTCGTTTTCGGGAATAGGAAGTGTAATTTTGGTTTGGGCTCTGGGCACGAGTTTACTGTCTATTCTCTGGGCACTGGTACTAACGGGATTAAAGAAACTAGTTCCACGGGCATCTTCCACGGAAATACCAGAAAAACAGACCTGCCATCTGAATTACAACGTTCGCGATCCAGGATAGGGGAATCCATCAAACGGGTTGCGTCGCTTTACACGCGTCGAGGGTTTTTGCAGTGATTTATGGTATCCACACCAGACGTGGCTACGGAACACAACAGTAGAAGACATGCCGCTGAGAGGTCCATTGAAATATCTCCATCATTCTCACAAACAACATACGTACCTAACAGAAAACAAATTACATAGAAGCTCAGTGGAAGGACCATACACTACTCGATAGACAACATTTCGAACTAAACACGCATGTTTTAATAATTCCACGGCCTCCGTGGTCAGCGGGTAAAGATCTCGAATAGCAATTCGGAGTTTGCGGGTTCTAGTCCCGGCGTGCGCAAGTAAATTTTATTTGATTTATTTGTGTTATTTCATAATTAATCATGATCCAGGATTCACCAATTAGAATTTCTAAAATTCAGAAAACGTTGCTTAAATTGGCTTTAGACATATTTGGTGACAAGATTTGAATTGCCAGAAACCATCTTCTTCCCCTCCTTCCTACTTTTAGCCTCAAAACATACACACATTGGGGATGACATTGTCTTATTGGCTCCAGGCTCGGAGCAGTCGAGACTCTTATTCGGTTTTCACATAAAAACATATTGTATCCCCACTTAATTACAATAAAATATTTTTAATCACAATACAATTACGAATTGTACATAATTTCATTTGTTTTGTTTAGTTTGAGATTTATATATTTTATATCGGATGTTTAATATAATATATAGGTATTCTAGCAGAATAATTTCCTAATAAGAATTATATTTATTGGAATTGTTGGAATGTATGTAGCTCGATTCGTAGGTGAATATAATGTTTTCATGAAATTCATATAAACTTCATTATAGGCAAAATGTACTCTATTCCAACAAGATTCCACTAAATCACGATTGCTGGCTGAAACAATAAATTTTCCAGATACTAAGTAAATGAATTTATTACTAGGTATCCCGATGTCAAATGGCGTCACGACGTTGGAACGATCTTATAACGTCGTAAACTAAAAATTAATGCCAAAAATCAATTCAGGCAAAGAAGTCGGTTCTATTATGAACCCAGTTTCTCATGAAGATAATATGAACATAAGTACCTGTTGTTTAGTGTTGTCACGATGTACTGATGTTCAGATGTACGAGGTCGCTGGTTTGAAATCCCGAGTAGTTAACAATCATGCAGGGCCCCAGCAGAAAAGCTAAAACTAAATAGGTAATTAGGTACGTCATCAACGTCAACGTCGGAAAAAAAATCCCTCAGGGCCAATGTCAATCTTGGGGATGCTGCGTGGTGGGTCTTTTTAGGAAAAGGAAACTGAGGAAGTTCAGTTAAGGCAAAATTTTTGAGCGTTGTGTACCACTGCTAAGTCATTAGTGTTGGTGATCCAAGAAAAATCGACAACACTTTGATTTAGCACGTCTTTTTTTAAAAAAAATTCCTAAAAATGAGTGTTACTGCAAATCTAGTTGTTACTTACTTGATTTCTTTATTGATGTTGATAACATTCGTATAGTTATGTTTTATACCATTTCTATTATTAATTTGAAATGCCTAAGCTCCACACAAGAAATGTTACGCTTAACAACAATCACTGTAATTGAATATTGTTCAAACCAGCATTGTTAAATATGCCTGTCTTAACTCCTGTCTGTCTTGTCTCTGCCTAGAAAAACAAGCATAGCAACATCAATTTTTCTGTTAAATATAATAAAAGAAGATTTACCTTTTTTATAGAATCGAACACTATACACATAAATATGTGTAAATAATCGAACACTGCATGCATAGGTTTTTGTAAATAATCAAACACCATAAAGATAAATATACGTAAATCTTATAGAAAAATCATAAACTTTTTGTAGAACATTTTTACCGTGTCTTCGATTCCACGAATTAAATATAAATAAGATTTTATAAATTTGAAATGTTTTGTTTTTTCATTAATCGAGAGCACGTTTCTTATGAATAGTTTCCAGTAGGTTTCTTAATAGAAATTATTTCCTTTTCTACAAAACCTAATTCACACCTGCGGCGTTAACCTGTAGTTGAGTTGCAAGAGTGAATTACAGTGGAAAGCACCGCTTTGCATTAAATGAATTGGCATTCAAAATCGCATATGTCAATTGAATCTTACTTGCTAAGTGTGCATGTCAAATTATAGGGGAGAATTGGACATAGTTAGAGAATCGAAGGTTTCGTATTCACCGCGAGGCGTTTCATAGTGGCATAGATAGGTACTGTTTCTTTATTGCGAGAGATTTCGCACATTAGTACTTTTCTGGAATGTATCAACAAACACAATAAAATTTTCCAATCCAATTTTTATATCCTATATATTTTTAAATAATAGTAATGTTCTTCTTGATAGTTTTATTTTATAATATCTTCGCTGAAGTCGGGTTTAGTAACCGATAGTTTCACAAAATACATGTATATTTAATAGATATTCTAGTAAAATTATTCTTCTCAAGTTGTCACAGTATCTCATAGATATCTTGCGACAGTATCGATTCAGTCATAAATCAAATATCAAAGTAATCGAATCGACGGCAGGTCAGCGGAATATAATATAAGCTCTTTACGTGGAAAAGCTCTACCGGTACGGCACGTACTCTGAGCTTAGTGCCGCCGGTATGGAGAAGGATATCTAGTATGAACATGAAACACGGGCAGTACACTCTACCCAGCGGTGGTAATGCATAGTACACACCTACCAACTTACATGCTATTCTAGGTACATTTGTTACCGTTCACTGTTCCTGTGTTCACTATCTTATCTGCCTATAGAAGAGTTACGATCCTATGTCGTACACGAGGTATCTACGCGGCAGGAACCCGGACAAGAGAACTGTAGAGATTATAACAAAAATTAAATTGTGTGGTTATTTCCAACAAGATCAAGCCTTTGATGGACATACAATGTCACATTATTTGTGTGGCAGTTTAAGTTCAAAAATAAACTGAGTACTGTAGAAGAAATGAAACACCGATGCAAATGTGTGGTAAAACCACGTACTACGTTATACCTCATACGTTTGAATAAGGATATCCAAATAGTGTGTAAGGCCGAGGTAAGCGTTATGAGTAAGTAGGATTCACAAATTGATGTTTTTAAGGTTTTGGGTAGTATGTAGAACGGTTTGAATGAGAAATTACTAAGTATCAGGAGAATATAGGACAAGCCAGTCGGGAATAAATATACGAGTAAGTCAACTAAGAGGATATTTTTAGAAATCCCGCATGAATCATGACAGTCGGTATAATATGATTTTTTGTGGAATCCAGAGATTTAAAAAAAACGTGTCCAAATTATATCATCATTACACTATATAATGTGAGCTTGAATTGAGAGTTTCCTTTGTAAAATTTGCCACATTGCTATTAGGAGCGTAGTTGGAAATTTCAAATAGAAACCAACTAGCTCATTTTTCTATTAGCTGAAAGCCATGTGAAAATATTTCCCCTCAAGTCTATTTTTGGGGACGCTGTATGGAAGGTATTTTGAGGAAAGGAATGAGAGGAAGTTCTAGGAGGTATAAAATATGAGGGGTGGGTAGGAATCTAGAGGTCAGTGTGTCCAGGAGTGTCAGATGAATTCACACCACTCACTGCAGTTGAGTTCAGAAAGTAGACAGACTCATCCGCTGCCAAGACCCGGCCCAGCTTCATCCCATGAACCCAAACGTAGCAAACCACTTGGGGTGACGTATGGCAGAGGTTTTATTTATCCAATAAATGGTTTCCGGGACAAACACATACCCGTCTCTTAAATAGAGTATCCCCAATCTCATTTTAATAATAGGTAAGATCCCTAAACTTGGTTCCTCTATACAACGTATGTATTTGTCCGTAATAATAATATGTTAGTGTAGTAGAAAGGTACCCTAATTGCACTTACTTTTGGAAATTTTTTGGCAATATTACTTACCTCGATTAGCTTTTTCATCACAAGATCGGAAAAAACGGAACAGAGGTAAGACGCTGAGAGGCGTGCTCTATTAATTTGAACGTGGTGAACGAGATTAGAGGAGCCGTTTGCAATACTTAGTGTACGTAAATAGGTACATACATTGGTAGGTACTGTGTGTAGTTTGATCGAATCTTTACCAGCAAAAAATAAGCACTTTTTTGTCGGTACTTTCAGAAAAGAGTTACTGTGTCAATTTTTCTCTTGAGTATATTTTTGTAGTATAAAATTATGTTTTTAATGATTTATCGACGGCAACATGTTACGAATGATAAATTTTTTTAAATTTTATTTTTCTTAGATACTTATGCGGTTTAAAAATAACTAGCAAGAATAACACGCATCACGGACAATTGAAATTAGTACATCTGTCTGAAAATTTAAAATTTGATTTCAGGTTTCAAATTCAGAACCGATTAGAGATTATCAAAGTTAATAACTCCAGTGACGCAAATTTTGTATTCTTTTTTCGCAATTAGGATGTTTTAAGTAAAGGTCAATTATTTATTTTCATTTTGTGATCTTGGTCATAGAACGTTCAGATTTTCTCTTTAATTATGTTCATTTTACATAAAATTTTAGTAAAATTTCCCGTTCTTCAATCGATAAAACAAACAGATTGGATCCCGTCAACCTTAAATATACAGAGATTAAAACATTCAAGCAGGATTTAGGGGTAGTTTTATTTTCTTTTGTAAGTTGGGATAGATTGTTTAATTTGATCATTACATCAAAATACACATTTTTTTTTTTTTTTTTTTTAAAGAAATACAAACATTCCCAGGTTACGAATAACCCAACAATGTTTGAAAATCTCCTACTACCACCACAGAAAGCCGAAAATGTTGCTTGTGTTGTGATGGAGGACTTAGCCAGCCGAGGAATCGAACACGCGACGCTCGGGTGAGACCCAAGCGCTATGCCCACTCAACCACTGACCGGTCACATATTGCCAATACTATTACATTTAATAGACTACAAACACTTTGATTTCGTTAAAACACTAACAATTCTCTGTAAACAAAGTATTCCCGCGTTTTGCACACATCTGGTTCTAAATCATCTGGGATATCAATTTGTCTTCCGTTGAACGTTGCCACCTTTTCCAGTTGAAATGATAAAGGTCGTCCGGCGCGATGGCCGAGATTATTTACGCGATGAGAACACCGCCCTAATCGGAAGTACACGGTTATACACTCAGCTAGAACCCAATCAGATCAACACGGTGAGGGAGGAAAGAATCACGGAGGAACGAATCTGCGTTTACAATTTGATGAATGCAAAAATTAATTTCTAGTTTTAAACTTTCTATTGTGAATGAAAATAGTAAAATTATAATTTTCACCGAAACTTCTTTTTATCGGGTACGTACCTATCTACCTATTTGAAACTTTGAATTGTCACAGAAAAATTATATTTAACTACGTTATTTGTTTTAAATGTTTTATGTTAATATTTTTTTAAATACATAGTGTATTTGTTAACAGGTATTATGAAACTGTATTTTTAAAACCTTCTGCATTTAGAAAGCGATACAGCTGTCAATCATAGTAATAATTACACAGCGGAACTTGTTTATAAATTAACACTTCTTTATGAAATATTATTTAACATAAGCTTTTTAAAAAATATGTATTACATTTTAATACCTTTATATAAATAATGTATTACACTTATTGTCTAATGTCGTGGATCATTTGCGTGCAAAGATATAAATATAATTGAACAAAGCAAAAGAAAAGTATGTAAATATACGAACAATTGCATTTCTGATGTAAGAGTCTAGTAAGACGTAAAACCACCAGCGAATTTTAATTTGGGTCTTGTCCAGGGTCGAAATCATTGAACATGTCAAAGCAGGTCATTAAGGAGAAATTAAAAAAAAATATCGATTGTCGCGACCGATATATGTAGGGTTTTATGTCAGTCTTGTATCCTCTGTCGTTTTATAATCTAAGAACAGATCCATTTGTTTTGCCATTCTAGAATCCTATTCACAGGAACGTGTATATCTTAACCCATATACCGAGCGGACTTAATGGGTGATTCTCATCGGCTCACCGCACCAGGCCTTTCAAGCAGCCTGATATCTCACACTCCACACTCCACACTCCACACTCCAAACTCCACACTCCACACTACAAACTCTACACTCCACACTCCACACTACACACTCCACACTCCACACTAACACTCTACAAACCACACTCGAAATTCAATCAAATAACTGTATATTTCTGATATCTGTTTTATTTAGTGTAGCTATATATAATGTTTAGTGTAATTCATTATTCTACAGGTCATGGAGGTTGAAACCTGTAATCCATTTAAGAAATATAATGATTTAATACCTACTTGAATCACAACGTAAATGGTGGGAAACAAGTTAATTCATAACAACAATATTTTACCAACCATGAGCGTGCTAAGATTATTAAGTACAAAGTATATGTTTGCGCTCCCTCGCTTTTGCAGCGCTTTGAAAATTTAATTAATGATTGCATCTATAGCTTTGCCTTCTTTCTGAGGTCGCTAATATCAATGAAAGGCTAAAGGAGCGAGACAAATCAAATTATAAAAAACGACCCCCTTTAATAAAGGAAGTTAAGTTTTCGAGAAAATTCGAAAGTAATACTTTTGCCCATAAAAAATCTGGTAATAAAAAGTATTACATAATGACGTATTATATCATGATTTTATCCCTGCCGGTAGGTACCTGCTTCGTGCCATCGGAGTAGTACACAAAACACAGTACGTTAGTACCTACTCAGACTGGTACAAACGGTGCACAGGTATCAGGCTCGGGGTACAATACAGGTAGTGGGTACGGTAGACTGGGGCATGACGATGTAAAGTGGATCTGCTCGCCATGACATTTAACTGACACTCGTTTCTGCAATTTTCCCATACATTTACCACTGCGATGCGCACAAGCTCGCGAGATCTGTTTAGACACCGGAGTGAATAAATCGTCTGTGTTTCTATCTTAACTGGATTTACTATCTCGAGGATTAAATGGCATGTATATATTAAACTTTACTCGTGGCGTAATCTAATAATTCTTGGTGTGGCCAGTCTTTGGATGGGTGAGTGAATTGTGATAATGCAGTAGTTGTAAATACTTATAAATCCGAAAAAAAACATTCATGAACTCTGGGAGAGTTTTGTATAGCAAAATCAAAACCACCTTGCCATATACGAGTATATTATTATTTTAAAGCTTTTATTAATTTTGAAACAGTTGTCTGTTTTCTGAAATCCGTGAAATTTTCAGTCCTTTTCTGGGCAAAATTGTTATATCATATCCACCACGATCTTTTTAGCTGTGATATGTTCATTGAACTGTGAAAAATATGACAAAGTTATGGTATATGGTTAAAAAATATTAAGAAAATACCAAATTATTAACTCGTTTTTATGACATGATTAAAACAAATGTTGGTCTCCGTATTAGAGGTAAGACTCTCGACTAGCAAATCGGAGGTAATTTATGTTTGCTCACAATATTTTCGCATATTTTCGGAACGTTACAGAGAAGATGATACTCTCAGATAGATATATCACTTTGGTGTAAAACTGCCACTCAGAATTGAAATGTTGCTTAAAATGGCTTTATCCGTGTTTGGTGACCAGATCTGAATGGCCAGATACTTCCCGACATTCTTCTTCATCATCTTTTTCCCCTCCCTAATACTTTCAGCCTCACAACATACCCCAATTGGGGATGCAATAGTCTCACTGGCTCGACTAACGATTGGGAGCAGTTGGGACTCCTAACGGTATTCTCAAGAAAACCCACAGAGTAAACGTTTATATAAATAGCTTGTGTGTACGGTTCCTTCAGAATTTTTTATAGCTTAGGAACACAATGAATAACGTCATATCAAAATAATTAATAATTATAGGTATTTATTACGCTATTAAATTTATAATTATATAAATGCTGTTTATATACGAGTAGTAACTACATAGTTCTTCTTCATAAGTTTAGTGAATATTTAAGCTAAGGGAGTAAAGTGGGGTCTCACGTGATGATTCTCCGATGTTCTCCAATAATATGGCTAGTATAATAAAACAATAAACCTTGGTGGACCGTCACGACCCACTGAGAATGGATCCATACACTGCCATAACACAGATACGAAACTCCCGCTGCATTGTTAGTCAGGACTCCGAGCGCGTGTCTCTCCGAAGATCCGTTATTTATTGTAGTATTGCAACAGTTGAACAAGGATTATTGTAGTTGAATGGTAATACGCCACATTAGAGCAGACTTTATTCACCTTTTATGGTTATTATTGTTTATTGTCATTCGATAATATGACTTCTTCGTAATTTCGTTGAAAACCATCCATGGTGGGAAATCATAAATAAAATACAGTAGCTTTATTTACTGACTGATGTTCGGGAAAACAGAGTTTAATGTATACCTAATATAATTAAAAATTTGCAGAGCACACACGAACATGTATTATTATCTAATCATACGGCATATTATGCAGTGCGGATACAGCTTTAATTTTAGCGAATTTCAAACGGAATCAAAACGTTAATTTACTCACTAACTAACTGTAATGAACGTAGGTCAGAGACTATGGAATAATAGTGAAGGCATGTCTCTGATGAATGTACGATGCAAACGGTGCTTTAAAAGACCGGTACGTATATTAGACTCTCTCTTTCCATTTTGACAGTCTTTCCAGTTGTAATTTAAATATAATATAGTATTTAATTTATTGAACATTCCATCTAACGAAATACAGATATTTTAATAACTAACTAACCACGCTGGGGTACGCAGAGAGGATAAACCGCCAAAAAACACGACCTTGGCACTCACTCCTTGTTTTATTCGCATTTCTATTATTCTGAATTTTTACATGGCACGACTCAAGTATTTGATTCATCATGTCTTCCTCGGGGCTCCCCGACTTCTTTTACTATTCACACTCGCGTCATATATTACTCTTACGCTCCTTTCTTCGTTCAATTAAAAGTGGCGCAATTAAAAGCTTTTTTAAATTTTGCGTTTCATTATTATTATTCTTTATGGTAATTTCAATAATAATTATTACGCAACGAAATGTGGGCATACCTAAAATTTCCTAATTTTAAAAATATATATATTTTAATACGGTACAAGAATCAAACTGCTCACAACTATCTGGAGCCAGTGAGACTATGTCATCCCGTGACAAATACGCCAATAAAGTATTTTCACTAAGATGCGAAGAATTGTTTTATTTTTGTTTATTTGTTACAATATATGATCAAATATTTCAAGACCCCTCTTCCATAGAAGCATTAGCTTTTTAGGTGTGTTATATTATACTTACTTAAATTTTTCCCTCCGTGTCGACGGTTAAGGCTCTCGACAAGCAATCTGAAGGTCGCGGGTTCAAATCCCGGCGTGCGCAAGAAATTTTTGTCATTTCAAAATTATATATGATATACTTGCAGCATTACACTTGAGTGGAAGATACTCTCACTATCGCCATTGTGTAAGATCACTATTCAGAATTGAAACGTCACTTGATATTGCTTTGGCCGTGTTTGGCGATCAGATTTGGATAGCCAGGTTCTACCATACCTTCCACTTCCCCATCTCCTTCCTCAACCCACTACCTTCAGCCGCACAACATACCCCAATTGGGGATGCTATAGTTTCACTGGCTACAAACGGTTCGTACTCGTGTGCGGTATTCACATAAAAAGTACAACTTGTTACGAAAAGTATATTTAGTGTATAATATTTAAATTTTATTTAGACGTTGATGTTTATTTTAATTAGGTTAGGTTCGCCCAGATCTTATCATTTCTTAACGACTATCACTAAAACTTTATAATACACCGGTTTTTCGTTTCTATCTTTAAAAATAATTAATTGCAAAACGTTTGCATTTCTCTGATAAAAGAGCGGGTATTCCAGTTTAAATTCTATCAATTAATATTATGAGGTTTTGAGGTCCAATTAAGTGGTAATAAAACTTGGATACTTACATAAAATTGGAGTGTCTAGCTTATTATATTAGTAATTATTGTTAATTTATTGGCATCCAAACAGGATCACGTTGAATAAGAAATTTTAATGGTGAATACTTGGATATTTATGCATTTCGACCCCCAATGGGCTTTTATATACATACATATATATTAAATTATATAAAGTATGTAAGTAAGTACTAATTTCGATTTTGATTCTGTCTGTTACTCTGGACCAATAAACTCTAGAGCTTCGATTTGTTAGGTGTCGTTTTCAAAATTGGAACTGATTGTGGGACCAATTCAGACAAGACATAAAGTAGGTCTACCAAAATTTATTCAATGAATTATTAAATCAATTAATTAATTAATCAATTTGTTTTGAAAAGGGTATTTCTTTTATTTTAATTTTTAGAAGATGTCCTAATTTTTCATTTTTACTAACGGTTTTCTTTCGAAAAATATATTTTTAAATAGTATAGGTACGTGAAAAAATATTTCAAATATAAACATGGAAACCATCAAAATCATCTGTTTTGAAATACGTATTTCTTTTATAAATTTTTTTATAAGATGTTCTAATTTTTCATTCTTACTAACGGTTTTCTTTCGAAAAGTAAATTTCTGCATAGTAGTATTATTATAACTTACTAGAGCAGACCCGTGAAAAAACACGAGATATTATAATTGTAGGATTTTTGAAGCTGAAAGTATAAATGAAAAAATATTTTAAAAATAAACATTGTAAATTTTAGAAACCATCGAAATCATCTGTCAAAATACAAGTTTCACTTACTACTTTATCGCTTGTCTGAATTGTCACAATCATTAGTTCCAATTTTGAAAATTTCGTAACAAATTTCGAGTTCATTACGAAGGAATATTTCACATTATGGGCAACCGAAATTAGTATGTTAAGGCGATGCACTACGTCGTGTAATATTTTGAATCGAGCAGCTATCAATAACACACCTTACGTAGATGGCGATAAGGCTTAAATTCCCGCTTGACACCATCCACCTGTTTTGATTTATGCAAGAAAAAAATATGGCCAAAAAGTTCCTTTTATTTTATTTTGTGGATGTTCATGCACAAATATTTAAATGTTTTTTGATCATTTTATAAATAACTTAATTTGCCATATTATACAATAAAACCATAACCGAAAATGGGTTTGTGAGTAGGAGATTTTGAACTTTAAAGCAGTTTTCATAGGCTTTATACATTATTTTTTTCTGGGCTTATAAAAAGACTTATCTAAAAAAATTTAAAGGCCAAGATGAGATGTATTCTACTCGCAGTATTTAATTAAAGCATCTGAAACATTTCTAGGCGACCAAATTTTCAAACCAAAAACACATGATTTTGCATCGCTACGTAGTGCATCGCCTTTATTGAACTACAAGGTTGGTACAAGCAACAACAAATTATACCTACTAACAATATATCAAATTACCATAATCTTAATTCAAACAAAAATATCATTGTAGTTCGCCAACCACGATAATACAATCAGGTCGTTATCGAAAAACAATAAACGAACGGATAATCTCAGCATTGCTCTCGTTACAACATCTTCAGTTAAATGTCACGAATAATAAATAATTCACAACCAAAGGTTAGGGTTAATTCTCTCATCTTACTGAACTAAAACTAGTACATCAATGTACTTCGCATTGCTGTATCTAGATATAAACCGATTTGTTTGCGGCTTAATGATCAATTTTATATTCAAAAACTGTGTCAAGTGTATGTGCGTTTGGCGTCGTGCCCATCTATATTATTGTACGAAGGTTCACTAGTTTATTATTCGATATTATTTCATAACTGAATTAATCAACATTACGTGAACGAATCATAAAATACGTTTGCGAGGTATCTTACAAGTGTCTGATGAGTGCAATATGAACTTGAAAGATTATGTTGTGAAATCAGGTAATAATTTTATGTGTAGGTGTAACTAACAAGAAGATTATGCTGAAAATAGAAATAATATTTAATCAATATTAATTATCATAAAATCTCGTGAGACGTTCTGTCTCTACTGGGATTTAAACGAAAGGATCTGCAGCTATTCTGGAGAATACTTACTAAATTTTCAAAATAAAATTGTTAGGCAATAAAAAAAAAATATATATATAAACAACTCTTCGACAAAAAATAACCAAACCGTGCTAATCAAATATATATTATTAAAATACTCATCAGTGACTGAGTTTGAATCCTGTTTGGGTACCACCCAGGCGTCGTGAGTTCAATTTATCGGCTGGCTCCTCCATTACAATAAAAGCAACGTTTTTCGCTTACATTTACAAAAGTAGAAGAATTTATCGTCTGATTTTTTCTGGCCCCCTCTCCCATTGGAGGATGGTTATCATTGGGGCAATATCAATACTCATAGTTTAAATTACAATAATTCTAATAAGTATCCAAATTTTGCTTTAAATCTACAAGATAATTAAAAATCGATTAACAAAATATAATATTTATGTAAAATTGCGTTGTACCTACTCATAATAGGTCAACCATTCTCCTTAGTGAGCCGGTTGCAGGTAACACTGAGATTCGACACGATAATTAATTTGGCCGGAAAGAAATCAAGGTACTCTGACTCTCAACACCAAACACCGGCACATCTGTACCGGCAGCGCTGAACACGAGATGTGTTCAACCTTTGCAGAAACACACTTCCACCTGTCAGTGGGTGCTGGGTACAGACTGGGTACTGGTACTAGAGGTACCGGCGCATTAGCGCTGTAAACGACGAATCATGTTCTCTCCGGCGGAATAGGCACTCTTGCTGAGCATTATCCACTGCTGCTCACCTAGTGACATCTGGTGACCGAGTCTATGACTATTAACTATAGGAACACTCGAATTATACTCTCTGATCTATTTGAAAATACAAAAATAATGTTATAAAATGATTTTAGGCCAAAATTGATTTTTCTGTGATTGAGGATTAATGGACAGTTCTGATGCCTAGTAATTTGCACTGCGGTGTAAATAGAAAGGGAGGAATATTACACCTTTATCTGTAATACATATACTCTATTAATATATTTTTTCTATTATTCATATGAATTTTTTATATATTACTTTAGTACCTATGAAAAAGGCCTTGCAATGCCGTAAGATTTTATTCAGCCAACTCAGATCTCGACTAACAATGGTTAAAAAAATTCAAGAGAATACGCGGGATTTTGAATCTGAAAGTTTCGAGTTATTTTGACGAACTTCTTTCTTGATCTTCAAACAGCTTTTCAGTATTTTTTTTTCAATACTTTGTTTATTACCTTACTCTAAATTCACTCGTACCTTCGTTGATTGTTTAAAAAATTCTTGTAGATTTTGAAACACAAATTCTGACTGTCTTTTCCTAGAAAATCTCACACCTCCGTACTTAAGAAATGCAATCAAACATTATACTTTAGAAGGAAATGGGGTAGCAATTTATAGAAAAGACTTATTGTATTCAACTTTTTATGTTCAGCGTCTTTCTATTTAACCTGTGCTTACAACCACTTCCGCTACTCACGATCCGGCGTCACGACAAATAAACGACTGTGGACTCCCATATCATAATAAACATGGCGCATCGTGAACAGTTTCAGCAGCATCCCGGTCCGGAGCCGCATCTGAAATCTCCAGTCCGATAGAGCCATGTATCCAGATCGCTGCCATCTCTCAAGGGGACATTCCACCCACCACTGCTATTAAATGAAAAATACCGCTTTTTCTGGGGTCCCTGGCAGATATGTTACTGATGCTTATATCTACGTCTCTCTCATTTACCTCTTATTTCTCTCAAAATTTAGACAACGTGATTTTAAACCATGATTTAAGTAGAATTCCTGACAAGTGACAAATGCTTAAGAAGAATTCGTAACAGTTTTTTTTCGTTGGCTTAGGTACCAACAAAAAAATTGGACTTCAAATTTGTTAGAATAAATTTGGAAGGTATTTATTACTCATCAGTGTAATGTTGACCAAGAAGATAATATAAATAAATCTGAACGAAACATAAAACAAACAAAAATAACGTAAAGTAATCAAGTCTCCATAGCCGATTGGTTAAAAGCGTTGTCACGGAAGACAGAGATCTTGTGTTCGATTCCTAGTTGCGACTGTAACCTTATTATTTATTTTCTAAATTTTGTTTTGTTTCCTATTTCGTTAGATTTTTTAATATTATCTTCTTCAATGAGCTCATTTGATGTTTTAAGGTCTATTTTGTGCGAAAAGTGACGCAGTGCGAGTAAAAACTCACACTAAAAAAAATATATTTTAAGTTAAATAAAAAGATCCAATTAAGACTTAATAAGATATCTTAAGAATAATGTAAATATTTAGAAATTTGTTCAACATTTCCCATTTGGATATCTAGATCAACGAAACTTAAAGCTTGAAATTTTGTTTCTATTTTGTGTTTTGGAACTTCGAATTATCCATTTTACTGCAAAAATACACCGCAAATCACCGTTCTGTGCATTAGAGAATTTTCATTTTTCAAATACGACTGAAACTAGGGCCAAACCGGGTAGTAACTACTAGTTTCCAAAAAAAATAACATCCTCCATTTAGAGTTTATGAGCGATCCGCTTTTAAAGTGGAAAATATACTTTGAAAATATAGGCGTTAAATTAATATTGTTGCATGTTATTTGAACCGCTATTTCGTAACGCAAGAAAAAATGATAAATTAAACATAATAAAATTAACCGGGTCGGGCAATCAACATTAATATCTTAAATTAATTTTGATGAAAATCGGCGGCACAACACGTTTTTAATTTCGTTAACAATTTTAATCAACGCTTCACCTTAGCTCTTCTTTTTCACCGAAACTCGAAACTTAATATGGCGTATCAATTGCTTTTTAATTGTAAAAATAAGCTATATTTTTATTTTTTTGTAATAACACAATCTTAAAAAACCTTTTTCACGACCGGACCATTTTTATTTTCAGCATTGATTTGCTGCAATTACTAAATTTTCAAATACATCTATTTAAATTTCACTTTCGTTTTAATGAATGCAAAGGGGGAAACTAATCCACTTCCTCGCAACTCGGCAGATAGATTCGTTGTCGATGACAATTCATTTTGTCAACTACATATCCTGACATACGGACATTTCTCTGTAAATGGATAACATTGCAGCAATCAATGTCAAAACATTTTCTACTCGCTCGTAGCCAATCGGAATTTGGTTCGTTTAAATAAAACCTTTAAAAAAATCAGGTTATTCTTTTTTGTGGTTATCGTAATCCGAAGCGGTAAGTTCTATAGTTTTTGTAGTATCTTTAGGTTTTCGGTTTATCACCTCATATTTGCTCTTTTTTTACATCCTTTTCAAAATCGTTACTTACAAGAACCAATCCTCTTTTTTTGAATTTTTTTTGTTTTTGTTTTAGGCAATTCACCCTAAAAAGAGTGCTATGTGTTTTAATAAAACCATTATATTGTACCATCATATTAGTGTACAAATGAATGTTATAAATATATTAAAACTATCTATTTTAACTATCAATCAGTCTTTATCAGATGGGTATATATTTATTATATACCCATCTGATATTTGTGTATCATTTTCTATACTTCATCGGTCAAACAAATCTTTTGGGGTATTTATTAATTACATTTTCGTTAGGATAACATTCAAATGAGAAGAAATACAAGAACATCTCTAAATAAAGTCATTTTACTAAGAAAATAGAGTGATATTAAGGTAAGAAAACTATATAATGCAAATCAAAATTAAAAGATGAACAACTTTTTAAATGTTATTTTTTTAGGTTTTCTAAATTTTTGTTTTCAACCACTTCCGAAGTCTGAACTGAATCGCTCGCTTTTTAAAGAAATGCATCCTGAATGCACCGTTCCAAAATGACTTTATAACCTACTAATTCATTGCAATCTCTTTCACTCAAAGAGTAAATGATTGCACATATCAGCATGATTGGGAAGCATGCTCGTTATCTGCAGAAGATATCGACGGAGCTATACAATTGCACGAGATACGGGCACTTAAAATTGTAATTTGTTAATATTATACACCCATATCTTAAGGCAGATTGCTATCGTGGACCCATCGCGGTAGGGTATTTCTTTCATGTTAAAAAATCAGCATTTTACGTATAACTTGTAATTTTAAATCAATCTTCAAATTAGTATAGAATTCGGTCAAAGAAGAAACATTTTGAATTAAAAAAAATCAATCCATAAAAACAATTTTATAACATGATTTTATACAAATTTTTTTATTATCCATTTAAACATGTCTTATAAAACTCTAAAAAAATTGTCTGAGGATTGAAAATTCTTCCCCAGGAATTTGAGTCAACAACTCTACCAACCTTGACAAATGCCGATTGGGTAGGATACCGATAAATATAAAGATATCGATATTTATTTCGTATATTAACTGCTGTAATATCATCCGATTTCAGACAAATGCGTATACATACGTGATTAAAAGAATGCATTGTCATTGACAACGAGACTGCCGAGTTTCAGCACAATCGTATCTAGGAAAGAGGATTAATTACCCTTCCAAGATTCAAAAATTCAAATAGATGTGTTTGAAAATAAGATTATTTTTTATGATAATGTCCTTTTATTCCCGTTTAATATTAGAAAACTTTTATGTAGAATTCTGGGACATGTAGAATGAAGTGAGAATTCAACTTTAAAGACAAAATAGTTTATAATGTATTCTTTAAGGTTCTGACAATATCTTTGGAAGAGTGAAATTTCACCAAGCCCACGATTAATTTCAGGCGATATTCACACAAAACGTCGTTAGAAATTATCCGTAAATCAATATTACTATTTACATGTACTAGGCGCATAAATTATACGAAGTAACTAATGTAACGATCAATGAGTTTAAAGGTTTCCATCAAAACACGTATTTGAATTTCATGCTAAGCGCAAGTATCTTTCCGCACCCACCTTACAAGATGCTAATATCGGTTCATTGGTACAAGGTTTATAATGTAAAAATAGGAGCCACAATAACACGTAAATCATTTATCATCATAATAAAGCACCTGGTTGAAATAAGAAGACCCGGATTGTAGTGTATTTTCAAACATGCCATGAGATAAAGGTCTAATTCAAACACTGACCTATTAAATATCAACGGCATCCTTTACGAGTTTTGCTCATTTTTTTACATAAGTACCTGAGCATAAATTACTATAATGTGAACAGCGCATGCTGAGTCAGGTATCACATTGATTATACCGTGTTGTTGTCACTGTAAAATGAACTGGATCCATTCCCGGATGAGATTTAACTCGACCAATTCGTGCAATGCGGCCGGGACGATTAAAGGCTGCCGCTATGAACTCCTTATGTCGAATAAATTCACCTTGCTTCCTTGCACCGACCAAACTCATACTTTTTAATCACACTGGACATGTATACGAGCATTTACTGAGCCACCCCAAATCGAGCACTTCAAGGTTTTTTATTGAACCAAGGTTGAATTATATGACACATAGTATATATCGCATATTGTCCAGATAAAAAAAAAACACACACACGCTAATTTAAATCATTTCGATCAAAGGTCAAAATCATCAACAAAAAGATTTTTATCTTTGCATGAAGAAGACGCAACTTTTTTATGCGGTGTTTTTACTCATCCAGATCAAAATTGAATAAATAGGTTGTGATAAACGCCATTTTGCTTTGAGCATGATGAAAACTGAATGATTCACATCCTTGTAAAACATGTTTTTGCTTAATGGGCTTGGAATTGATTGGGATGTGTTGCGAACCATTTTGAAGAAACAAATAAAAAATATTAAAATTGAATAAATGCGGATCCACCGTAATCGGGAAACGTGACTTACGATTAACAACAAAACAGGTATCTCCAAACAGGCAACTATCCACTCTATTAAAACGCTATTTTTAGTTGTAATAAAAAAGAATTATAGATAAAGGTGATAATTTATCTAAACTACAAAACTGACATGGTGATGTCGAATTCAAGGCGACTTATCCTGACTTTTGTCTGTTTTTCTCGATTTCTAGAATAAATCGCAAAAAATTTAGGCACCCTCTAGCGTAAAAGAACATATCAATTATAATGTATGCTGATGGAATTGACAAATACGTGCTTAAATATATTACGATAAATTCAGAAAATTTTTAACAAAATATGGTATCATATTTGAACTTTCCTAAAAGTAGCCCGCGGATATTGTAAAAAAGATAACATTATTTGTGAATTTAATCAGAAGCCACCTGTATTTATTTGACAAAAAACTCTACAACACTAAGTAAAATTCAATGGATACTTATGTCCAAAAGAATTGTTGTTATATGTCCGGGAGGTATGCAAATGCTGGAAAGCTTAAATTGGATGCAAGAAATGCAGAACTTTTGTCGAAGTACACAATTAAATCCGTCAGTCTCATTTATTTAGTACGAACATTCTGAAATGGGCCACTGGCACTTGTGACACGAATTGTGCGCCATATAAAAGATTTACATAAAAAAATACAGGTACGAGTTTGATGAGTAGTACACAGAGAAAACTTACTTATATGATGTTGCTAGTTTATTGAAAATCTGGTCGAACTTTTCGTATTCTTGTTAGAATTGCGGGCTTTTAACGAATGTATTGACAGATTTCCTAAAAAAACTTTCAGTGAAACACGAATGTGTTATGAGGATGTCGGAAGACGTGTTCATAAAAATTAAAATATTTTTGCTTAATATTTTATATTTATTAGGATAAGCGCAGCTGCAAGAACACGTGCTCCGATATATTCTGAATTTACTGATATTTTGTTGGGACATGGCGTGCCATTGCGTTCTTAACAGGATTTTAATAAATCAGCAGTACTCATTTTTCTACGTGCATAACGGTATTAGTTTACCTATGTTAAGTGGTTTAGGACAACGTAATATTAATTTTATTTTTTTTTATTATTTTTTTTTTAAAAGAAAGACAAACATTCCTGGGTTACGAATAACCTGACAATATTTAAAAATCTCCTACTACCACCACAGTAAGCTGAAAATATTGTTTGTGTTGTAATGGAGGACTTAGCCAGCCGAGGACTTGAACAAACCACGCCTGGGTCAACTCGGCCACCGACCGGTCTGTAATATTAATAATACAAATAATTTCTGATGTCCCACTTCTTATATATGTATATTCTTTTTTTTGTTAAGATTTTAAGAATCTCTTGGTGCTAGAATATAACTGGTAGATTTAAAAAACAACGATAATTTCGAAATGTTTAGATAAGTACGTTAGTAGGTAGTAAGAAAAATCTTTCAAAATTATAATCAATTTAACATTTTTAGTGAGCTTTACAAAACATGTTCACATCAATCAATTCCACTATTATGAGACTCATTAAAATGATGACAAATTATCGATGTTTAGTCCATTTCCTGGTAAATATTTGAGTCGTGCGTACGTTCACGAAGACGACATATGAAACTTTCAAAATGGACATAAAAAACACATCATATTCGTTAAATTAATGATTTGTTTTAAAGCCAAACGAATTCATTTCACGAGCAATTGAGTCAAAGTTTAAAAAAATCTGTGATGAACTGCTTACATGACTTTCTACGTAATTATTAAAAGCTACAAACATTATGACTTTCATATTTCATTGAAATCTGTAGATATCATAAATATTATTATTTGTGTTCAGGGTTCAGGATGAAGAATAAAGTAACTCAATGAAATCAACGCAGAAGTAGAGTGATACTCGAAAATTTATCGATCGATTGGTTTCATATATATATGTATTTAAAATATTTAATATTATTCCTCAAACTATTAATATAGAAACATGTGAACTGCTTACGCCGAGATTTCGCCGTTTATCACATATTTTTAGGTTCTATAAATATAGCATATTTTATAACGTTTTTGCAAGTTAATACCAAAAATCGCTCGAGTGGATAAACATCGCATAAGATGCTAATGTAATGAAATTGAGAAGGAAATTAATATATAACTTATTGTAACCCGGCTTCTCTCAATATTTCAGTGTTTTTCTTCAGTTGTTTAAAAAAAATGTTTTCAGGAAAAGTAATATATGTTTTTATTTTTATTTTATTTTGTACAATATTTTTTACATTTTAAGTTTTCCAGTAATGTAGGCCCCACTCGGTGGCTTGTCAGTACTGAGGCCTTCATTTTATAATATGAAAATGTAATCTACATAATACATTTAAAGGGAAAATAATACATTTAAAGAGAAAATAATACATTTAAAATTAAAAATACATAATAATATATTTAAAATTAAAAAATAATACATTGAAAATAATCTTGTGTGTTTGTGGGTGATGTGTGTTTATATTGGTTTTGTGTGTTACGTGTAGGTTTTATTTTTATTTTATGCTATGACATTTTGGTAATTTTGTCTTTTTTGTTCTTTAATCCATTTTGTAATTTTGTGTGTGAATTTATTTTTATTTTGTATGTACCTAGAAGCAATATGCCATCTTTCATTATTTGTTTACACTTAAAATGATGTTTCAGAGAACTATACGACACAGCGAGCTGAAAAGTTTAATTTATCTAGAATTCGTGTCAATTTAATTTATTATCTATCTTATTATAATTAATTTTCTTATTAATCTCTACTACTATTATAAATGATGGTTACTGTGAAGCAGTTAAAATTGCTAGAATGTAAATATATGCAAGTAATTTAGTTTAATTCCCATTTATCTGCAGTACTTTCCTTAATGGTGGGTATTACAAGGAAAGCACGAATGATGAATGTTCCAGAGCGGACCTATTGACGGCAGGTTCAGCGTTTATTGAATATTACCCATAGTGAGAGTCTTGACAAATGCTGAAGTCGTGTTGCATGGATGCCGAATAATCAGTAATAACCCACGGACGAGTCAACAATTTATCTAATTTCGGTGGCGAAGACGATGATCGTTAAAGGTGCCTCGGCTTCGTGACGAAACACTTACAGTGCTCGTCGTTTCTCGCTCGGCCAGCGCGCGAACACCGGACACCGGACCCCAGACGCCATGTGAACCAAGCTTTATTTTTGTGCTTTGGGGCGGTTTTTAAAATACATTTAGTAAAAACATTAATTTATACGAGATTAAGATTCATAACGAGAATCAATAAAAATTACTTTATTGTTCGTTAGTTTGTGTTTAAGTTAGTGTGGAAAAATAAGTTTTAAATGAAACCTATCTCGATCTCTTTTTGATCAATATTGAAAAATGATTATTTTATATCAGTGGGTAGTGAACAATTTTCTGACAACTTGAAATATGAAGTATTTTTAAATTTCAGAGCGCAAAAAAAAAATTTTCCGAAGCAAAATATATATGAAACGTGTATTGCGTATTTACGAAAATAATGAGATTTATGTCTGGTCAGTGTAATTTTTTTTAGCTTGTAATGTCACTATCATCAAGAGCTACAAATCTTTTAAATTTAATGTCACACACATATTTCATGGCTTTTTTTAAATTTTTCGAAATGGAAAAAAATTAGGTGTATTGAAAAAATGTCATTAAAAGAAGAAAGTTAAATGTAGATATCCGGGCATTCGGATTTGAATTCGGCAGTGCTCATTCAAATAATCCTATCTCCGAATATTAATATTTAATATATAAACTGCTTAATGTACTTTAAAACCAATCAATTCTCCTATATTTCATCGTTGGTTTTATGTTTGTAGGATTTATAATTGAGTTGATTGTGTAAATTTAAAAATAAAATTTGAATAAATCATCTACCTAAATTTAAACAGCCTAAATCACACAAGGCCTAGAAGATAAGATCTAACTATGTTTAGCCGATAACAAAATGACGCGAAAAATTTCCAGATTTCAATGGAAAAATTTGTATTATTTAACTTACCCATACAAAAACCTTTTAATTGTACTTTTTAGATTTACACACGAACCGGAATATAGTATTTTTATTTTTTGTAACTTGTTAAATTATCGGTAAGGTGTGTGTTCGCTTTCTGTAATCTTATTTGGGTAACTTTTCTGTCAATGGAATAAAATTACGAAATTCGAAAGTGCCAGTTTGAAAAACTAGCCTTCGAGAAGGCATTTAAAAAGGACAGAAATTTGAATTTTTTAATGAGATGTTTTGATTTTTAATATCGTGTGATTAATATTTAATGTCTTAATTATTTTGAAGAATGTCTTCATTAAATTTTTAATTATTTCTAATACACCATCAACAGTAACAACTCATTCACATAATATATGTCTTATCTTACTAGGTCCCGACATACGTGATTAATTTTGTGTATGCCTAAGTCAGTCTTAAATTATTCCTTTACTCATGTAATTTATGTTTAAATATGTATGTATGTATAAGGTACTTTTCATTTCAGCTAACAGTTTTTTTTCATAATACAGGTAGGTAGATGTTCACACAATAATCTACTTCTTGATAGAAAAGTTCATTTTTAAAAAAGTATCAAACCATTATGTAGTATATCCGAGGTGTGAGACAGAAAACAAAAGAACAATTTACAAGACGATTATGTTCAAGAATTTACGTCATTCCAAGATCCATAATATTATCTGACAGGTCTGCTAATACCAAATGTGACACGGTTTCATATTTTGAGGGATGTTTACATTATAACCAGGTCAATAATATTAGATAAAACTAGCGGATGTAACTTTTTCAAATAACTTCATCAATTTTCTTGTATATTTTTTCATTATCGCATTGAGAAAATGTTAGGAAATGATAAAAAAGACCTTAAATACATGTTCGTACAAACTTGTAATCAAATACAAATTGTTCTTAAATGCATGTTCGCACAAACCTGTAATTAAAAATAAATTGCCCTTAGATACATCTTAGTATAAACCTTGTAAGTTAATGTAAATTGATTTTTTTTTGATATCTGACTTGTATACCTATTTTTCTTTCTTTCAGAATTGAAAATATATAGTTTACAAAGTTCCAATAATTGACTTCTCACAATTGACTCACAATATATGCTCAAAAGATGACAGTTTTTAAATGACGTCAGGCTTCATTCGAATTTATATTTTTTTAAATATAAATTGAAAATCTATTGATTACTCATTATGTTTTCAATGGAAAAAAAGTGTAAAAATTAAAATCAAATATTTATGTAGCGGTGAGCATTAGCATGATTTTAGATCAATAGAAATCGGATCAATATTTGAGGAAAAAGTCATGGGTGGTCTGCCACTTCATATCAGCAAAGTATAATAAATCAAACGAAAACGCATTAAACCACAATCAATAAACAGGTGCGAAATCCTGCTAAATGTTAATTTCAATATTTGCATAACATTTTTGAATTATAATCTAATGGAAAAAAATATTAATTCAATTGGAATACATAAATTACTTTTAAACTTTCGAAATGGTGTTTTAAGTACAGGAGTTCAACACAAATTACCTATTTGCCCACATGTAAAAAAAGCTATCTCAACTGTGCGTAAGTATATTCAATTTAATGAATATTTTGATGCCTCTAACGGATTTTTAATAATTACTTAACTTAAATCGCAAGATATATTAATAAAAATCGTAAAAATTCAAACGATTCTGGAAAATTTTCTATCTGGTAAATCGGGTAGGTATATAACCATCAAGCTGTTTTAATATTGCAAGTGCAGATACAAAAAACTAATCAGATAGGAACACCTATGTTTGTAGATATAATACAAGTAAATATTTTAGAATATAGAAATGTATGGTAGTTTTAGTAAACATCTTACAAAGACAGACAGATCTTAGAATGCTCAACGTTTGACTTCTGTATGCCCAGAAGTACACCGGTTTTTTTCTCGTTTATATCTTTTAAAGTAGACTAGAATCGCTATCGCGGGATATCACAATCGCGACCATCAATCGCCCATTCTTGTCACCGCTATCTACATTCGTCCGTACAAGTCGCGCATTTCTAAGGCTTTAGAGACGCCCAATGGGTTGATAGACGCCACACGTCATGGCGACGCCGTGTATGGCAAGACGCCGGTTGTTGAATACCTGAGCAGAGTGCTTTCCAGGCACGAACTGGCTCAGTGAGCAATAATAAGTACATATGTGTCTTCGGGAAAAGTTAAGTCAACCGCAAAAAAAAAGCTCTTAGAATTATTTTAAATACAGTTAACTCTCTGAGACCCAAAAAACTTTTAAATATACCTGAAACTTGAATACTTTTAAAACATTTACAACTGAAAAATGAAAAGTATTCACTGTGCCCCCCACGGAAAAAAACTTACTAATATAAAATATTGTTAATTTATTAAAAATCTGGTCAATTTATTATTTTCCTGCTAATAGCGGGACTGCAGTTCTTTAACGAATGAATTAACAGATTTCATAACAAACTATCAGTAAAGCAAGAATATGTTATTATGAAGAACACGTGTTCTTTTAATTTATAATGCTTTCGCATCTCGTCCATCACCTTTATGAGAACAAGGCTACCTGCATGATCACGTATTCAGATATATTCTGAATGACTAATATTTTATTAGGAAGTGGACATGCACTTACATTTTTATAAAACATCCGTACTCATTTTTCTCCGTGCCGTATCTATGGCATGGATGATCGTGCGTAACAAATAATGATAAACTGATACATTTTCTTAATTCTTGAAGCATACTGTTTTTACAATACGCTCACCAGAAACCCTCCCAGTATTGCTTTTGAACCGATGTAGAAAACTAGTTCTTAGAATTCCAAATTATGCCGACGCTCTTCTCAAAACAGATATAAAATTATTTTGCAACCATATTACTGACACAAAAATTAAGATGTTTATGAATTTTACATTTAGAAACTTACCAAAAACTACTTTCCCCTACTCTCTTAAAACGATACATTTAATTAAAATTAATCGTTAAAAGAATACATGAATTTACCCCGATTTGAGATTTGCATTATCGATTAAGGCCCACTAAGATAGCGGAAACCATAATCAAAAGAGAAAGAGTAAATATTGAATAAATAAAAGTGAGTTTACCCCTGGTGCATAGTTGTAGCCCATCACATCTAGGTGAGGCATCTCTCTTCGGCGATCACCGCTTGAAGGACAATAGTATAATGCCCGACGTTTTGCCTGGAATGCAAGATGTTTAAGGTGTTTGTGAGACAATATTTAAATAACAGACTCCTTAGGACATTGAATAAAATTCCTTGCCAACATAAACCAAACTGCTATATAGGTACAATACAGTATAGGTAAACTACTTGTGATGTGTCCTTAGATACATACACTACTTTTATTATCGATCTAAATCATGATTTTTTTTAATAATATACCTATCTAAAAAGCCTTTGTCAGATTACAGAAATAATGTGACTATATTGGAAATTGTTTTATTACAGGGTAATATGGAACGTTTTAATGATACCTTAAGAAAAACCTACAATACGAATAATTGGCGAAGCGTACCGACTGGAATCCTACATTTACTCGACCGTTATTGCATTTCGTCTGTCCAAAAATTTGTTTTGCACGTTCCGTTTCAGTTTCAAGATGGTTGCCGTTTTAACGATTCAGTAAAAATTCAAATGTGAATTTGTCGTGTTTATTTGGAGTTTCTTATTTGCATTTTTCAGTAAAGATTACCAGTAGAAAGTTAAAAAAGAATTGTCATTGACGTTTCTTTGGACAAATTGTATAATTCCTTATTTGAATATAAAAAAAAATGTAACATAACATTTATGGTTTAAGGGGGGTATTTAAGTACCTACTTAAAAATCTTATGATTTCAGAGGAAATTCTTTGATATTGATTTAATAAATTAGAAACATACCTACCTATTTTTTGGATCTGAGGTCTGAGGTCTACCGTTCACAGAACAAGGTTATAGTATGTAATACTGTGTCTACTTTAATTAAATTACTTCTTCAACCCAACAGAGGTTCTAATCAATGATAAATCTCCAGAACATAAGAAGACGTGGTGACGTATATAGGTAATCAAATTTATTATATTCAATTGGCTTTCATAAAACGACCACACTATGCATTAAAACGCCCCACAAAATTCGTAAATGCTTTAAAACACACTTTAAAAACTAATTAGATACTGCGTTGATTTTTGTAAATATGTGTATATGTTATTTATATTAACATTTATATAAAGGGTTTTCGAATAAGAGGTCAGAGGTAAAATGAATCAGATGAATAAAAAATAAAATTAACAAAATGAAAAGAATAAGTAGACAAATAACAACACATTTTTCTTTCTAACTCCCTTTTCACATACACGCATTCCAATGAAGATAAAAAAAATCTGTATACTGATAAAAGTTCTGTATACTTACCTCCTACCTGATTTGAATTATACAGGGTTATACAGGTTATACAGGGTTTTCCAATAAGAGGTGTTATTTTGATATTCAATCGTAAAAGATCAATGGTTTCATTGTTTGTGTGGCACGTAGCGCCGTCTTGTAGAAAGTAAACGTTGTCCAGATCAATACCATCCAATTCCGGCCATAAAAAATCATTAATCATCTCTCAATAGCGCAATCCATTCACCGTAACTGTTGCTCCAGCCTCATTTTCGAAAAAAGTAAGGTCCAATGTCTCCTCTGGACCATAAACCGCACCAAACAGTCACACCTTGAGGATAGAGAGGCTTTTCAACAATAATTCTTGGGTTTTCCGAGCCCCAGATGCGACAATTTTGCTTGTTGACGAAGCCACCGAGGTGGAAATGGGCCTCATCACTCAAGATGATTGCATTTGATTCACTCAAGTGAATTTTAATAATTTTAATGCGTTGTTGAAGCGTGTATCGTTCCATTTTTATTAATGACGTAGTTTCTACTTGTCAAATGTTAAAAAATGACAGCTTCAAAAGTAAGATCTACCGAAATAGCGGGCTATTCAAAATAACACCTCTTATTGGAAAACTCTATCACCTCTGCTCAAATAATGAAATGGACGTTTCGAATAATAACTATTTATGTTGTTACATAATCATTTGTTTTACTATGTTTTTGTATTATTGTTATTATCACCACATCCAACCACCATTAGTTAGTAATTTTTCTTGTTTGGCGTGTTCTAAATAATAGTAAATAGTCAAATATATATCCATATTCATAAAAGACTAGCAGTTAAAAACCCGCTCCGCGGGTTTTTGCTGCTAGGCCCTGCGGGCGGCACTTGGTTGGGCTGCGCCCAGTTTAAGTGATATTAACAACAGTTACATTTAATAGATAGATATTAGGTCATTCACAGAGAGAGGGTGAGTATATATTGTTAAAACACGGAACAGGAAGGAGTTAATGAATAATAACATGCTCAATTTAGGCATAATAAGAATGACAGTTGTTTGAATAAATGAAATTTTACGTATTTGTGATGGATTATTTCAAATGAAACACTATTATTGACTACATGTCTACAACTGATATTAACTGTTATGGTACCTAATATAATTTGCTCATAGGAGACTTGCAGTGCTTAAATATGTGTTACAACCGTCAATGTCTATAAGTTGAATCAATATCGTATAGTTTGTCACAACAATTAAAGATAGTTACAACAAAGTTGACTGAAATAATACATTATTACATATTGATTAATTGTACCCGTGTTTATGGATAAAAGGAGGGTAATGGTGCAATGTGATTAGCAGTCGGTTTAATTAAAAGGTGTGAATTTTACTCCAACTGGTGGTAATTCTTTTCCTAAAACTGTTACTGTATCTAATAAAGTTTAAAGTTAGATTATATATACACCTTCATCAGGAGAGTAAAAATCTATATATAAAGGTAGATTATTACAATATAGCGCCCCTGAGGTAATATCTCACAAAAGCGGCGCCATGCAAATTGTCCAATTAATAAATAAATATAATGTTTACATTTTATTATGTACGTATGCATTGATATACAATGGAAATAGATAAAATAATGTTATCCGATTAAACTTTATTTTATTAAAAAAACAAATAACTTTTTTAACTTCACTTTATTATATACAACCAATACATGTTTCATGAACGAAGTATACACCGAAGTCAAAAATTAAATATAGATTACAATTGGAAAAAAGAAGTGGAAGGAGGGGGGAGGGGTAAGAGTAGGCTGGGTTTATAAGAATTATGAATTACAATATGAAAGACCAGTTAAGTGGGAAAATATTTAAAAGAGAGTTTATAAAAAAAAATTCTTGTTAATTACATCTACTTTTATAAACATGTTCTCTTATTTCTAAAATTTCGAAATTATTTATTTGTGATGCTTTATATCCTGTGTGAAGTATTTTAAGACCTGAAATTTTTTTTTGCATATAACCATAAAACAATATATTCATAAGACAAATAACATTTAATAACGGTTATTCTAATAAATTGATAGTTGAAATACTAAATAAAATAATTAAACATATTATCTTCAAACGGTATTTTTACCCTAGTTCTTAAGATATAAATAAACAATGGCGTAGAATTCTGTTTGTGGATAACGACACTTCTAAAATGATATATATAAACATTCCTGGTACTATTCAACCGGCGTTTTACACTAATAACAGAATGAATAAATATATTCTTAATAATATAGATTGCGAAAATCAAACAAAAAAATCAGGAGTTTATAAACTCAATTGGGCTGGATTTGTAATTTATTTTACAAAGGTAGAACCAATAGAAACTTTGAAGTCAGAACTAAAAAATATCTCAGGGTTCTAAATGGAAATAGTGAATATGAGTTTGCAAATCATCTTTTGAATCACACTTTCGATAAAAATTCAGGTCTTAAAATACTTCACTCAGGATTAAAGCATCGCAAATAAATAATTTAGAAATTTTAGAAATTAGAAAACATGTCAATATAAAATCAGATGTAATTAATAAGCAAAAAAAAAAATTATAAATAATAATGAAAAATGCCATTGCAAAGTAGAACTAAACTTCCAGAAGAAATCTTATTATTAAATGCTTGATGTTCAAGTAATTTTGCATATTTAAATATACGCGCCAGTCATTTGATTCGTTTCTTCACCGCCAGAGGGGCGCTCTGTCGGCCACCTAGCCGCGATGCGTATCGGGAATCGGCCATATTGAATTAACGCCTGCTTTTTTCGTCAAACGTCAAACGTAATCACGTAATTGTGGATAATTTTCACTGTAATGTAATTAATCCAATGGATTATGAACTTTCTAAGACATATTTTCTTCGATATTATCCAAAAATTGTAGGAGCAGAAACGATATTTTTTAAGAAATATCGTATTACATGTGGCGATTCTATTTCAGTATGAAATGGTGTCTTAATCTTTAAAGTCTTATTTAAACACAATTTGAATTTGACCAATCACAGGGCCTACACCGTCCAGACGCTGGAGTAATAATATTATCAGATTTTTCATGCATAACACAAAGGATAGCATATTATTTTTAAGCAATAATATTAGCCTGAAACACCTCTACAATTGAAAAAATTGAACCCGCAGCCTTCTAATTGCCGGTCAGGGGATTTACCAATCCGATCCGTGTTTCAGGCAAATAATTATTGCTTTAAAATAATATCTTTTTTATTATATGTCCATTAATATGCCTTATTTTGTTTTGCTTACCGTCGCATTGTTAATTATTAAAATTCAATATTCAAAGTAGTACTACTAATGTAATTTGTATAAGTTTTATTATAATATATCTTGATTGATTTTTACTACGTACTTATGGTTGCAACATTTGGAGGTACTTAGGTAACTTGATTGTTCCATACTCTGCAATAAACCACGACGATATAAACAATAAAAAAAATATTTTTGTACTTATGATACTATTGCTAGATATGCCTACTTACCCTGTTTAAACTTACTTAATAATAATACAAACGTAATAAATGTTCACATAATAAAAGTCCAACGGGGCATTAATAAAATTATAATTGAATATACAAGTATTAACGAACATCATAAAGTCTGCCAAAGTTAACTTGAAAATATCTTTGACGGCCAATTTTGATAGCGTTTTTAATATTATGTTTATTTTATCTTGAGAGCGGAATTCGGGCTGTGAAATTCAACTGGGCGGGACCCATTGACCAACGATGCACGCAGATGCATTAAATAAATTACCTCCCTTAAACAAATAAGCATTTTTAATATTATGAGTATTTCCTGATGCGTAAAACATAGGTAGCACCAATTCACACACGCTTTATTCCCAGTAATTTAGACATTATGGCACCCATGTTTGAGTTGCAAACATGCAACAGCCTTAAATTTGAAGGCAGTGTGAAACCTAAAATATATGTTTATATAAAATGCACACAATTATGGCAATGCACATTGGGTGCAACAATTCTGAGCATCCATAATTAAATAATCATCTTGATTATAACGTAACTTGCAACATTTTTATAATTTCGGGCGAAATTTGTTACGGTTTGCTGTTATGAATATGTAGTTACTTTTGTGAAGAGTGTGAACCAGTGCTTTCAAGAGCGTCTAAGTGCTTCCAAAAGATATCAATCATTATTGAACATTAATTTCGTTGTATTTAGAGAAACAAATTATAGAGTTCATCCAACTAATTCCACTTGGATAGGTAACAGGAGAACCCATATTGTATATCTTTTAATATATATTTCAAAAGCTTCACGATAGAAATGAAATCGCACACCTGTGATATTGTCACCTCCATGCTAAAGTTGCGAATCTGCAATTTACGTGAAAATAACTTTTTGATGAAAAATAAATCTCTATTTGATGATTCGCACAGTGGCAAATTAACAAAATTCTGTCTCCAGCGTATAGGGAGTTAACAAACTTGTCAAATTTGCGAACATTGATTATACACGTGTCATTCGAATCAACCGTAAATTCATTAAAAAAATAGATAAAAACTATTACCATGGTGTAAAATATGAATTATCAATAAAATAGACAACAAACGACTTGCGCATATGACATATAAAATAAATAAAAATATTTAAAAAGACGTTTTTTTTACTCTCCTGAAAAATTGATTTTTTGTAGATTGGCAATTTTACCATGGATGTGACGATTTGTGATCGTAAAATTTCAGGGGTAGTTCCAACGAATGACTGCGAATGATTATATATCACGCTTTGAGGAACTGAAAAATTACCTATATTGAATACTTATTACCTTTACTAATGCAATTGATATATATAAATGTCTGGATCAAGAATTTTACGTCTTTATAATAAAATGAACATTCAATGACAAAATTTAATTCTTCTTCTAACAAATAATGTACGAGCTATTACTATTGCAATGTACCCATCTATACTACGTTCTATTTTTAGTTTACCATCGAAAAGAGAAAACTTCATTCCTTATAAGGTAATACCATGTAATAAGGAAAATTACCACAAATTGTATGACTTTCTTCACGGATTATCGAGAACCTCTGGCTATCGTAAAGTTTAATTTTTATTCCTTATGAGAGCAAATATAATGGTAGCTTTAAAAGATTAAGGAGGATTTATATTCCATTTTTCAATAACTTTGAAGGGTTATTTCTTCGTTGACTCTGTTTGGGTCATTCTCATTAAATTAATACACTTAATAAGCCACCGAAAAAAATTTTCGTTGAAAGAGTCATCAGCTTGTGCTCTCATTTTTTCAACAATGTACAAATCTTCACTGATTTTAGATTATTTCATTTTTAAAAAATATTAATCAATTCTGGTTTCAAATTCTTAAGTCGAAGACATAAAATGCTATTTTTTTATGGAATAACTTAATTAGTAAATCTTTTATTATTGAAGTGAATATTAGCTTTTTCAAACGAACAATTGAAAATAGAGAATACAATTATCATAGTTTGATATAAGAAGTGGTTTTCAATCCATCGAAGTATATGATAAAGGGATGTTTTGAGATCTCATACATAATTAATTTTATTAAACACTGATACAATTAGTTAAAGATTCTACGTAGATATTTAAAGTACTGGTTTCTGATTTCAAATACTAATGCGTAACATTGGCAAGTAACAAATGGAAAGGATTTCACCTCTTATCGTATATTCGGTTAAATTCAATTTCCGGATCTCCATGTTTACGACTTTATCAGCAAAACAACTTGTATAATTTCTTCTTAAAATAAGTGAATGGTCAATTATAAGCTGAGGGATTCGATCGATGCATGCGCTAAATGGACCAAGACGCAATAAATTGTTATGTTTATGAGTCCGGAACATGCCAAGCAGTATATTTAGGTTTTGAAAATGAGATTACCTGTGCCCATTCATCTTTGTTAAGAAAAACGCTTAACGTTATGAATTGATTGTTTAATCAATTTAAATCTTTTGATAAACATTATTAAATCTTCAGTAGGTAGTTGAAAAGCAATTAAAAAGACTAATAATTTTAAAAAGGTTTTTTTAATTCAGCAGAATATATTAAAAGATGTAATTAACAATTCGCCATCATAAACTACGACTCTGAATATAAACGCAATATTGCATTCATAATAATTATTTATCGAGATGAAATCCAGGATATTGCTTAAATTTTCAACAGAAATTAATTCTATTGTTCCACATTTAAATGTCTAAATCGTATTAAAACTAGTAATTATAAATAAAATTTCAGTTATTACGCGTTTAGAATTATCACTGGTATTATTCCATTAAATGGCATATTATGGCGTGCGATCAGTCAAGAGGTTTTTGCAAGCTCGGCATAATATGCCAAAAATCAATCGAGTGGATAATAACATTTTTAATTACTATTTTTAAACGGATGTAATAAATTGATTAGCGGTGTCGAAAACTAACTAACTCCATATAGTAATAACGGAAAAATTGATTACCTGTGTAAATTTAAAAGTGATTACTGACTTACCCTTAATTGTTTCAGATGAATCAGCAGTGCAAGGTGTGCGGGGAGCCTGCAGCAGGCTTTCATTTTGGAGCCTTTACGTGCGAAGGATGCAAGGTACTGTGCCTTTTAATTGCTTTACCCGCTAAGTATCTTGTATGAAATATGGTTACACTTGAAAAAAAAACATTACGTTTTATGCGCTGTAAATTTATCAATTCAAAAGTGTTCGTTATAACTTATCATGTATTTTACTTTCTTGATCTGTGTATTTCTGGGTGAAACGTATGAAATTTTCAATCTACGTGTAAATCTAATGACAATTTATTTATTTGTCATACGCTGTGTGTTTAGTTTGGTCCGCCATTTATGTAAAATGTATAATTATCATAGTTATACCAATCAAAATGATGAAACCATGATCGGTTAGTTGGTTTGTTGGTAGGAGATTCATTTTTCTAAGCTTAGTCTTCCTTCATTTCACGAGCAAAATCTTAGGCTTACTATAATGGTAATAGGAGGATTTCAAATATTTTCAGGTTAAAAATCTTAAATCTCCGAAATTTCTTCACCGATTACTTCGAAATTTTGACACAACACAACGTTGCATTTGAATACGCGTGTGTTTTTAAAAACAGCGTCATTTGTTGGACACAAATCCTTTTTTTAAAGATAGCGCCATCTGTTGGAAGTAAAAGCAACACGCGCTACAGTTTTTCTATCTACATAGACAGACTGAGAAACAGCAAGACATGGCGGGGTACAGCCAGTTAATAAATAATTAAAATATGTGCGTTCGATAATAAATAATCGGGTTTCAATAGCTCAGTGGTTAAAGACGTTATAGTGTTTTCCCGGTAAGACAGGTCCTGGATTCGATCCCCAGTTGCGACCGTTACCTTTTAAAAGTTTTATGTATCTTTGCTCTGTTTTTTAGACTTATTAATATTATCTTCTTTGATGGTTAAATATTACATTGATTAACTAAATAATGCACATATATGCAGCCTCAAAGTAAGGTTGAATTCAAATGAAGTAATTATTTAGGTACCACCCAACGTAATGCAATACGTCATTGAGGGCGGTTTGCGCAGGATTAACGCTTTCCTGTATTAATTCACTGTAATTAGATAAACCTTAAAGACTTGCCACCAGCAGCATTACTATTATTATAAGGGCAATCATCCGCAAGCCGCCAAAGGGAAATAATACGAAGAATCTTCTAAGTTCAGATCGCTGGGGCAATAAAACACGAGAAGGCATCCTATGGACACTGCGTTAATTATCACAATCGATTAAAAATATTTTTTATTCGATAATTAACAAGAATAAGGACATGTTTATATCTGCGAACAAAACACTCGTAATATAACACATAAGGCTCTTATACTTATTATTATTACATAATGATACGAGCAAGATAATTAATTGAGTACTTTTAGAGAGTAACGCCATTTAAAATGTTATTTATCCGGAAGATACTTATTTTGGTAATAAAATATCATGTTTCTACTTATATGATAAGTTTGTGGCGGTTCCATGCTAACTCAACACAGTGACTATTCAACACACTTTTAAAAAGTGATAAAAAGTCATTAAAAACGATAGAAAAATTATTTTTTTAACCTAACCTAACCTCACCTACTTAACCCAGTTAATAAAGTTTTTGTTTCATCACTTTCCATAACTTTATATAACTTTTTAAAGATGTGATGAATTATCAGTTTGATGATTTATCCGGTCACCGTTTGTGGCATAGTTGTAGGTTATGGTATTCCATCGTTTTGCGTGTTGAAACTAGACGAAGTGCACTGAGAAAAATGAGTATTGCTATTTTATTAAAAATCTCTCCACTTTATTGTAAATCCGTTAAAAGTGGCACTGCAGGCCGATTTCTGATAAATTTTTAGTGGATTCGTAATAAGTTCATCTACCTGCGTTTTTCTTAATAATATGTAATGACAAAATGCAAAAATTGTAATTTTTTTTAACGAATCCGACATTCTGACTATTTATTTGTATTTTACCAATGGTTTATCGGGAAACTTATTAATATATTCGTTAACGGCCTGCTATACCGTTTTTTACTGGATCACGAATAATTTGAAGAGATTCTTAATTAATTAGCAATATTTTTTAACGGTAAGTTTTCTCCGTTTGTTAAAATTAAAATCCATCAGTAGGTAAAAAATAAATAATTATACGGAATAAAAAACAAAGTAAGATTACTAAAGTGCATGTCGAACAAGTGTAATTTATATGAGTAAACTTAATTCCTAAAATAAAAATGTTTGTAAAACATATATTAATGGGTTAGTAATGAAACGATGTAAATTACTGAGAGGAATATACATAATAAGGATCTTCACACCATTGGCGTAAAAGAAAATCAAAATGACCTGATTTAATTTATTTTTAATAAACTTGTAAGTAAATTAACGTAGATTATATCTACGTGAGTTACAGTCAAGCAGTTTTAATTTTGCTGTGTACGCAAAACAACAGCCCCGCTTGGAAATAAGTGTAGCTTTTGGCCCATTGGTATTATTTTCTTTAAGTCTGGTGATAAAATTAAGTTCGCAGTATCATTTCACTATCACATTTAAAAGCTCAAGAGTCTCAACTACTCGCAACCGAGCGGAAAAAGTGAGGACATGGTTCCCCCAATTGAAGTCTGTTGTGAGGCTGAACGTCTTGGGGGGAGGACGGAGATGGGAAAGAGAAAGGTAGTGTAGTACCTGGCCATTCAAATCTAGTCATTGAACACGGCTAAAGACATTTCAAGCAACTATCGATTCTAAATGATGGTCTTTCACAAATGTAAAATAAACTAAAATTTACTTGCGCACGCCGGGATTAGAACCCACGACTTCCTTATCTTCACCCTAGGATAGTAACCACTCATTCATTGATGCCGTCAAAGTGTGTCTAATAAAACAATTTAAATATTTTCTTGAGAAGACGTCACCCAATCTTATGAATTTATATAATACTGTTTATAGAAACGTTTCAATGTAAAAAAATACCCTTAATAGAAACTGGGGCTATGTTTGCATATGTTAAATAAAAATATATTTATGAAATATTATACCAATGCTATATATTTTTACTTTCAGCACGTCACTGAACACTGCAAGTACATACCAGTCTCGTGAGCAAAATCTCGACACCCTAAGGGTGCGACTTCAAGATTCTAGTGATAAATTATTTATTTTCATCATCATGCTTCATCTGATCTGATCTAGATGCAATCAGCAACATGATGGCCATGTTAATGTATGTTAATATCAAAATAAAATCTTTAATGTTTTTCAAAATACTTAGGACCTGTTCTTTGAAACATCTCAATATCGACAATATCATAAAAGGATGCTCCAAAAGTTCATAATTTTCGTCGTTGCATTTTATTCTATTGAATATGAAAAATTCATGCGCATGAAAACTATGGTGTTTAAATGGTGAGAACTTGTATTGAATCATATGCGTATATTATGTGATTTCCAATTGAACTCATAATCTCCTAATTTTGATATTGTTAAATTTATTCATAAAAAAAATTTGACAACTTGAAACGGTAAAAAATCTTTTGTTTGTCACAAATATATTATGAAATTATCGCCTGGTTAGTTTTACATCGTAAAATAAAAAAAAGCTTTTGTCAAGGTGAGCTTTTGTGCAGTTTAATAAATAACACATGTGCTACATTAAGACCGTTGTATTTGAAATGAGCTGGGATATTGACAGCACGTTTTTATTTAATTTATTTCATCGTGTTCTCCATAAAACTGTTGTACACCAATATTTTAAGGAGAAGATTACAAATTTCATGAACAAGTAAGTATAAAAAGGACATTTAGGCAGTTGCACTATTTTGTGACATGCGTCAAAAGATAGTTGCTCAACTGTCTGTAAGTAACGATGAAAATATCAACGGTCGATGAAATATTGTTCAGCAGTTGAGTCGCTCTGTTGATTGGCGCAATCCAATAGGCAGAAGTCCTAACTTTCGGAGCATAAACACGAGCATGGGATCTCCTACGAGTACGCTTGTTAGCCAGATATAGGCTAACCTCTTTCAAAATCGGTGGGTTACATATAGTTTATTAATTTAAAAAAACTTTAAATATGAAAATATTTATTTATATATTTCCTCCTAGTACGCAAATAGCTCTTTTGTACTCTTTCTATTTCTAGGATATGGTTTTGTTCAGAAAGGGCCCAAATAATTAAGCTATATTTCATGATACTGCGAACAGGTGCTTCATGTTATAATATGTTCTCGCGTTACGGAGGGCAAATCCAGACATTTTGCTAGCGCAGGAGACAATCTGATAAGTGGGATTTGAAAGAGAGATTTACTTCGAAATTCATACCAAGGTCTCGAATCACATTTTTGCGTGTAAATTTATTTTTTATTAACGTAGTAAGGAAACAAGAATGTGTGTCTGGATCTTTTTAATGCGATGTCACTGCATTTATAAATTCTGAAGGGTAAGTTGTTCAGTTCCAACCATTTGACAAGAGAATCAAGATCATTCTTCAGAAGATTGGAATCGATGTGACTTTTAAAAGCTTCGAAAAATATGGTATCATCGGCGAAGAGAGGTATTTTGAGCGATTAATTGTCTTGGCAACGTAGTTGATCAATAAAAGAAAGAGGAAGGGTGCTCGGTTCAATTCCTGAATTTGTTTTGTATTTGTACGATGGTGTCAAAAATTAACATACTGACGACAATTGTATAAGTAGCTAGCCTTAAAAGACACCGATGTCACTGATTTTTTAAAAATAAAATACATTGTCGACCTTCTCAAATGCTTTTTTGACGTCTTTAGCACTTTGGACAGTTAGTAGTTCGCTTAATATTATAACCAGGAGTACAGGAGTGCGAGAAAGTAAATGGATACCAAGTAGTCTGGGTCGAACGTAAGATCGCTCTCACGACTGCTGGAAATATGCGTCGGTCATTTCTGCTACCCTGGGGCCTTGGCAAGGAAATCACCTCCTCCTCAATGCCTTTGTGGGAGGTTAATGTCTTAATAGAACAACATGAAACCAAATGTTAATGTTCCCTCGTGGAAATGGATCAACAACGTTCTTCCAAAACGTTAAATCATTATTACCGCAAAATTTTTAAAGTAGATGGAAAGTAATGGTTCTCCGGATGGATTTTGTAATAAATAATCTCTGATTATAATCCAATGAAAATTTTAAATCTGAAGGATATGAAGGGTAATTGTGTTGATTGCCATCTTTAAAATACGATCGATATAAAAATAAATAGAGGGTCATCAAAGCTCTGATCTTAGCTTCGGGGGTTCGCATAACCGATTAGAGCGTATAATACACGTATTGACTTATGTTATAAGTTTGTTAGTTTTTACGGCATAAAGATAAAATATTTGTTTATAAATAGTTGCACACTTAGCAAATAGACAGATATGGATTAATAATATCATCAGTAGTGATCAATGAAAATTGGTAAAACATTGTTGCAAAATACTATCGCGTTTAGATAATTCCATCAATAGCTTGATACTTTGATGACGATAAAGATAAAACTATTTTTTAAATAATAAAGTCGAATCTCACAGCATCATTTTCATTGTTTATACCAGCTTAACACCTTAACGTCACAAATTGTGTTTTTGTTGGATGAAACTCAAATCTAGGTTGAGTAGAGAGTAGTTAGGTTATGAAAATATGTTTTAAGTCGAATACACTTATTTTATATATGGAATTTTATTTATTAGTGATAAACACTTTAGTAAAAGAGTCACTGTCTACTGTCTAGCCTAGCCTATAGAAGCAGCAAAACCGTATGAATCCACTATTATTTAAAGCGAGCATAAAAAGTTAATATTTGAATCTAACGCTATTATTTTGAACACCATCCAAATACATAAAAAATTCCGCTTTTATTACTTTTAACGACCACGATTTTATAGCCAAAAATACAGTTTTTGATCCATTTTGTGCACGTGGTGATATATTAGTTGGATATATTTCAAAGTATAAATCACGAAGCGAATAGTTTGAATAAGCCATGCGTCTTCTTCCGCGACATTTCTCGACGTTTTTAATGATCAGTTTTTTCAACAACTTTTATATTTTTTTATTTCATTGAATGAATGTTTTTCCCAGTTATATCCGTGGAATCAATAATATATATTATTTTTTCATCTGGTTTTAAATATAAATAATACATTATTGAAAAAATTAAAGAGGACACTTTCCTGTTAAAAGGTTTTACTATAGTTTCGCGAGAATTTGCGAGTTTCATAAGGACAAGAAGATAATGCATGCGAGGTTGATAGATAAAAATTGCTACATTTAATTCGTTCCTGAGAGTTTATAAATAAACTCCGTGTAGGTCAAAGGCGTAAATCTACACTCTCTGGCAAGGAATCTCAGTCCTCACTGTAAGCAAACTGTTGAACAAAATTTGAATAAATTACTATTAATGATGTAAAAAGTAATGCCCTGAAATGTAACGGGTGGGGAAATGAGAATGTTCAAACAGTATGGAAAAAAAATTATAAAATATGTATTATTATAGAAACCAAAGATTAAACTGATTGATAAAAAGATGCGAAAAAATTGGAATATACTCTCAGTTTCGCCCTCGTGTACGACCACCATTCAGAATTGCAACGGTTCTTGAAACGACTTTGTGTTTGGTTACCAGATTTAAATAGCCAAGTACTTCCCCACCTTCCCCCCCCCTCCCATCTCTTTCAACTCCCCATCACCTTCAGCCTCACAAAATACCACAATTGGGATATGCCAGACATAGCCTTACTGGCACCAGACGTTTAGGAGCAGTTGGGACTCTTGTGCGGTTTCACATAAAAATTAAAAAGGGTGGTGTAATACTTATAGTAATATGAAAACAAAATGGCCTTTTTTTCTATAACGTTTTGAAAATATCGTATTGAAAATATTTTCAAAGTAGTGCGTATTGAGACGTCATGGCCGGCAATTTGTTTCTTTGTCGATTGCCTTAGGAACAACAAAACACCACTTGTCGGTGTCGGAAGACAAATTAGTCTTCCATTACTCAAGATGCTCTGATTAAAGCTATTATTTATGCCGCCGCCAGCCAATATGGTCATCTGAATCAATAATCATAAATTATCTACTGACAGGGAGATACTTAGTTACTTTCGTATTATTTTTATGGAACTGTAAATATTTTACGGATGAAACTAATTCGTAATAACGCGGTTGGATTTTGTTTTCGTTTACACGGGATATGGTCGCTTATAATTTGAAAGGTAATACAGAAATCGTAAGCCTGACTATGTGGGTAGGTTTATGGTAATAGTGCGTAGGTGATGACTGATAATTATTATAACAATATCATTGTTAACCTTTTATCAAGCGTATTTTACCGTGCACACTTCAATTTAACAATGTATTAGAAAAATTTAGTTTCGATAGTAAAATTAATGCACGACCTTTCAAAGCTTACAACTTTTCACTTTAATTGTCTTATTAAGGTCTTGCAAGCAAATTATTATTGTTCAATTAAGTGTTCCACTGTTGAAATATCCCAAAGCTCCAGTTTCCCTACGGGTCGTAGGAAATACAAGGGCCTGTCTCCTTCGAATCCTGATACGTAATTTGTATTATTGTAAATTACCTATATTTTGTCACATACCTACCAATATTATTCATAATTGTGATTTTTTACTGATAAGCAATTATCCATACTTACATTGATTCCATCCTTGGATTCGATACATATAGGTGCAAACCAATAATTATTGTGAGAACTTCAAAAATTTATATTTAAATACGTACACATTTTTCAATATTGGTGTAACAAGTTTTTTAACATATGGGGTGTGGTTGATATTCTAAAGGCAAGGCAATAAATACGTAGTGTTAAAATGGTTCTTATTTATGTATTTTATATTTGTATTGTTAAATTTAAATTATTTTCATATTTCTGCTATAAAATATTCTACTTTTCTTCTTCAAAAATCCAGAAAGATATTATATTGTATTGTGGTTAACTGACTGACGCTCATAGACGATTGTAATTCATATTTTAGTTGAAAATTCAACATTAAATTTGTTTATTATTAAATACTAGCTGTACCCCGCCATGTGTTGCTATGGCTCAATCGGTCTGTGCATAAAGAGAAAAAATAGCGCGTTTTCATCTGACGTCCAACAGATGGCGCTGTTTTTTTTAAAGCATATTTTTACCTGTCTCAGGTGACATCTTTATAATATATCTACATAAATAAAACACACACGTATTCGAATGCAACATTGTGTCAAAATTACAAAATAATCGTTCAAGAACTTACGGAGATTTATCATTTTGAATAAACTCAGATTTACATTTTTATTTATTTATATAGATTACCAAGAGGTTTATATAGTACTCTAATAACATTGGATATTCATCGCTTGCTTATTTATAAATCTATTTTTAAATGAGTGCTCACCGTAATGAGTACGATTTAGATTCAATCCTCATTCACCTGCTGAATAGTCGTCGATAGGTCAAACCAAATTTTCGGTATAAACATAACCAACAATAAGGAAGTTACCGTGGGATAAAATATCATCTACCACCGACAAGTAATAGTTAAAAAAAACTCCCGTGGGTGGGTCCCAAGATTTTTTCTTAGCACTGCTCCACATTATTGGAGGTAAGGCCTTTTTAATGTAGGCATCTACATATCTGTTCGATTTTTTTAAGCTCATGAATAAACCGGCTTAAGTCACAGAAACATTTCTCGCATCGACTACTGTGGAGATGCTTATTTCTAATTATTGAAGTCGCGTGTTTAAATATTTAAATTTATTACATAGATAATACGTACATTACTATTTTTTGTGTACACGGTGTTCGGAAACATGTAGTACAAGCGGGAAAATTCTAAATCTATAGGTATCACATAGAGAACACAAAAAACTTTTTTACGTTGTTCCTTTTTTTTCGGCAAATATGTGTAGTTCGAACCCTATTCATTCCTCAAATGAAAGTTCATATTATACAAAAAGTTAAAGCACAAAATCTATTCCGAATGTGATGTAGATTCGCCAGTTTCTTGCTTGTACTACGAGTTTCCGCACACCTTGTATACCTAATAAATTTGCATTTATTCAGTAAAGTTATACTAATATTATTTGTTAGTTAATGTTTTTGGTCTCCTTATACCTACTAGATACTCGTATTACCAAAAACATATGAACTTCTTATATTCTAAAAATATGGTCTGATATCGTGCTGCTAACAGTAAGAACAGCTCCATACAACACTATGAGCGAGCGTGTGCCGACACGATTTGAAAACGGACGCGCTGCGTAGGCGAGCCATCCGACAAAAAATGTCGGATCCGTTTTCAAATCGTGTCGGACAAGTGTGAACAGCTCCATACATCCACTACAGCCACTAGGGCATCCGATTTTAAAACGGGACCCGCCCCCGATTTGAAAACGGAAGTGGGAACGGGCCCTTAGGGCCCGTTCCCACTTCCGTTTTCAAATCGGAGGCGGGTCCCGTTTTCAAAACGGACGGCCAATGGCCCTGTTCACACTACCGTTTTAAAAACGGACCATACTCTACGAAAAAAAATAATTGTCGATTCACCAAAAACATGTTATTTGCTCATTATTCAGTAATGGTGCGCAATGGACGACGATGAAGCTCTTGTTGTCATGTGGTACTTATTAAATAGAAGGAAAAAAGTGAAAAGAAAATTTTGAGTACACCCAATCATAGCCGAATGATTTTCTGTAGGAATTTTCCAAGTGTTAATTGGTGAGTTAAGAAGTGATGAACTAAAGTTCTTTAATTATTTTAGAATAATAATGAATGGATTATTTATATAGCGCCGTTTTCACCATGAAAAATCACCTCAAGGGCGCTTAATGGCTTAAGAGAATGTCTATCACTTCCTTTAACCATCTACTGGAATGAGTTTCAGAGAGCTTAACATATCAAAATACAAAATTGAGAAAGTGCATTTGTCCTGAAGAAAGGCTATCGATATTTTAAAGTAAGAAAACAATAAACACTCAAATATTTTTTATTATGTGTTTATTTAACTAATACGCTCTTCCGTGCATCTCATTAAAGCTTTAAAATTTAAAAAAAAGTAAACTTAAATAAAATAACATAAAAATTTTGATGTACAAAAGTTGTGTACACCAAGTGTTTTGTTTTTATTTAGTTAAAGATAAAATATTACCATACTCTTTCTTCGACCAGTGGTATTAAATTTTCGGGATTTATTTCCTTATCCATTATTGTAGTTTTGATTTATTTACTTAACAAAATAACCAAATACAAGCACGCAGTGTGCCTGCTTCCTTGCGACAGGGAGCGGGCGGGGAGGGGTCGGGGTTTGGCGGGGACTCTGCCGGAACGACTGGACGGCAAGTGTGAACAGCTCCATACAACACTATGAGCGAGCGTGTGCCGACACGATTTGAAAACGGACGCGCTGCGTAGGCGAGCCATCCGACAAAAAATGTCGGATCCGTTTTCAAATCGTGTCGGACAAGTGTGAACAGCTCCATACATCCACTACAGCCACTAGGGCATCCGATTTTAAAACGGGACCCGCCCCCATTTGAAAACGGAAGTGGGAACGGGCCCTAACACTCCTTGTGTAGATGGCGATAATGTTTAAATTCCCGCTTAACACCAGTTTTTGTTTTATGCAGAAAAAACATCGTCAAAGAGTGTGTTTTATTTTATTTTGCGAAGTTCAGGATTTAAATGTTTCATGATCATTTTCTAATAAGCTTAATTCGTCACATTATGCTATAAAACCATAACCGAAAACAAGTTTGTAAGTAGAAAATTTTGAACATTAAAGCAATTTTTATAGGCCTGATATATTTTTTGGGCTTCTAAAAAGACTGCTCGATTATTTTTAATGCCAAGATGTGATCTACTAGCAGTATTTAATTAAAACTTCGAAAATATTTCCAAGCAATCAAATTTTCAAACAAAAACACATGGTTTTGATTTACTTCGCAGTGTTTTGCCTTAAGACGAAGTCAATGCCAAATCAATATTTTGATTAATCTTTATAACGAATTGGTGTACATTATCAATACCAAAAAAATATGCTTTAGATGAATTGAAAGTTCTTCATCGCTTCGTTTGAGTAGAATACAAATACAAAATGAAGTTACTCAATAAAAAAATATAAATGCAAACTACTAAAAAATATTTTTTTCAATAGAAATGTATGAAAGCATAAAGGAATCAACTTTTAAAAAATACTGTATTATAGCTAAGATTATCCGTGACAATTTCACTTGATTACATTTTTTGCTTTCTTTAAAAAATTATTTACAAAATAAATAAAAACCAGTTTTTTGTTTTGACTCGAACGTTTCTAGACTCCGTTTGTCAAGCGATTTTAATGCCTATTACCTACGATATAAGATATACCAAGATCAAACACATTTTTGGCTTGTAGTTTACTCTTAATGCGGCAACTTGGGCAGCCATTTTTGTTAAATAAATTGTAAGAGGTTATCATTATATTCAAAGGTATCACAAATAAGTATTATTAAATATCAATCGGAGATACTTTGTTAGGTGCTGTTACCCTTTTGAAAAAAAATTAAATAAACTCATTTTCATTCAATTGGAACAGTAAGGTTAAAAAAATGATTTTTCCATCATTGTGTATCGTGTTCCGCTTGCATTCTGAACTTATTATTTCGTTTCAAATATGGTTTTATTGCTTTATAAGATTGGCTTTAAGCAAAGATTAGCATAAAATTCCGTGGGTAAAGGTCAGCCTATAGCTATGACGAAGCGTGTGCATAAGTTAGCGTCTACAACAATGTAAAGCGATAGATGGTCGATATGTTAAATTTTAGTGGTTCGTCTTTTCACGACTTTCGCATTCTCACCAGTCCCCAGTTTTAATCTAAATATAACATAATATATTCTAAAAGTCGGTATACAGATATACCATAATATATTTTTAGTTAAACTATTTTTATTCTTCAAATATACACTCCTCTTCCATCCACAAGCAAATGCTTTTAATGGAAGAGCAGTTCAGAAGATACAAAGTAACCCAATATAAATCCTGAGTTATTGTTAATATTGTGAACGAAAGTTTGACTAATAAAAAATAAAACATTGTACAGTGGGTCATTTATCTTGGTTTCAAATAGATTATTTTTTTATGGGAGAGACGGAAAACCTGTAATATTATGTTAGCATATCTAGAAATAAGTAAAAACGTTTTCTTGAAAATGGAAATATCTTAGACTCTTAAAAATTGTCCAAATCTTTGACACTTGTTTAGTAAACAGAAACAGAATTATCGTTGACAAACCATGAAATAATTGTGTGTATAATTTTTTAATTACAAAGTTGATGCAATAGGAAATTGAATGAGGACTTTTGGGTCCCTTTTTACTAGTATATACGTAAGATGTAGTTACTTTGTTCCAGGCTTAGACAGGATTACACAATAATTAATATAATGGCGTTCAGTTATTTATGTTTCTTCGAGAACGATTACTCGGATGCCTAGTTTTCTCTGGGTTGTTTGTCTTGCTGCTAGGTTTATTAAATGGCGCCAGGCAGAATGGCAAGTCGTCGGAAAGGGTTTTAAAAAACTTGATGAGATAATGGACACTTAGCTGTGAATTGGCTCTAAAGGCTGTGAAGAATTTTATGAAGAGAGGATATCTTTTTTAAAAGAGTTTCCTTTTACTGGTTTGTAACGAATAAAATAACGATAATGTTTCTTTTAGCCGTTTTGTTTTGTATAATATCCTTTCCCTAGGCGTTCCATCTTACGTATGTATGATATTCAACGCCTGCTGCTTTTAATTTACGTAATACGTATTAGTAAAGGGAGGGAATATATTTACATTTGCAATTGGCAAAGCTGCAACCATTATTTTCAAAGTATGGTGTTCTCTTGTAATTAAATAAATTACAAAAACATATGTAAAACACAATAGTACTAAGGTAGGTATTCATAATTCTCAAGTTAATAAATAATTTCGTCATTAGCGTAGCAGTAAATACAACAATTTTGGTCCCTACTTAATGACAAAAATCAAAAGCTTACTTTTAGACTATTCACGAGGGAAATTAGGATTTATTGAAGTTCTTTGGACTGATATGTCTTCTCGTAGAAAATACTTTAAATAATTTACAGTAACTCTGTTATCACAATTCAATAGTATTTTGTTTCCCAATAAGCTCATTTTCTGGATATAACTGATTTCCATGTTTGATTCATTTAAAAAAAATATTTTTATGCAAAAAATAATTCAGTGCCATTTTGTTTATAAATAAAATGTTTGAATCAGAAATAATCGGTTAAAGGGGAACCCCAAATTATTACTAAAACCCTCAGTTAAAGTGTGTTAAAAGAATTATCTATAATTATAATTGAATTGCAGTAGCAGCAATTAGAAACAGATCATTACTATTCATTATTAAAACATTGATTATGATTAATAGCAATGATTCTCGGGGTATCATTCGACACATGAAGCATTTCCCACGGATTTCTAATCGCTCTGGCTCGTCAAACTGCATAGAGATTTGTTTAACTATCGACCTTAAACGATGCTAAATGTTAGTGCCTTTTACTGTATTTTATGAGGCGATAAATTTTGAGCGAGCTTTGTATTAAATAGTGAAAATCGATTAACGACGAAAGAACCATCGAAAATACGGTCGAGCCTGTCTCAATATATCGAAAGTACGGTCGAGCTTGTCTCAATACATCGAAACTACGGTGAACCCTGTCTCAATACAAAAATTACTCATTATAATGAAATGTGTTATTTAGTATAGTTATTTAGTACTTATTCGAAGCAATAAAGACGATAGATAAAAAAATTAAGCCCTGAAAAACGAAGTTTTTTACTGTATAGTTTTTATTTTATTTTATTAAAAGAAGTATTTAAAAAACATAATTTTTTGGTTTACCTGAGGATTAAACCTTCATCCCCAGGGATTGACTAAAATGATTGATTTGATCTATCACTTAATCCAAATTTTAATTGGATGGTACCGAGATTGATTTAATAAATTAACTGCTTTAATTTTGTATAACGTCATCCAATTTCATAGGAATCTGCATAAGTGCCCTCAACAGTTGATAGAATGCATTGTCATTGACAACGATTCTATCTGTCAAGTTTCAACTCGATCAGATGTGGGGAAGTGGGTTAATTTCTACTTCAAAGATTCCACTTTTTTCATTTATTTTTTCTGTCATCCTAAGAAAACAAAATCGAAAATAAATCAAATGTACTTTTCCTTTGTGCGTTAAGTTGTTTCGCTAGACTATATTTTGCATAATTTTATACTGTTCTGTAACCGTTTCTATATGTAGAGAGTATTTTTTTATACATATTTTTTAATCACTCTTTTAACCAACAACGGTAAGCGAGAAATCCTTTTACGTTTAACCTTATTTTACATGTTTTACTTATGCTGAAAAGCGAAAGGCATTGTTTATATTATTTTAATGGACTTAAGTTGTTATCACTTAGTTAGTTTATTAAAAAAAACAACAAAAAAAACAGCTTTGTAAAATTTCTCAACATTTTAGAGTTTCAGTAATACTTGATTAGTATTATTTTATTTTATTTTTGAATTTACTGAATGAATAAAAATACCAAATTTAAATAATAAACATTCATCCCAAACTTGCAGAAAGTCAATGTATGTCGCACATTTAAATACAAAAAATATCGTATATTTATCCAAGAAACTGTCTAGATTACATTTTGTTCGAGTTGAATCTTGAGATCATATATAAAGATAGCAGCTAATAAAAATATGCGGTGATAAAATGAAGATAATATTGGAAGTTCTTATTCGAAGTATGATACAGTTTAATATGACCGAAGGAAATAGGATCTTATTAGCTCAATTAGTAGAGCAGCCCTCCGGCAAGGCATTTGAAAATCGATAAAATTGTCAACAATAATTACAAATTATTTAATCCTTTCTATAAGCATTAGGTATAAATATGTATTTCTTATTGATCTTTTTGAAAAACTGTTTCAGTTTAATTAAACACTGAAGTTTAACCATGTTCTTCAATCTCTTCAGTTCGATGATCACCGTTGGATATCTAAGCACTTTCTATGAATAACATTCGAATAATATAACATTACCGGAACAGTAATGTTTGCACATAAATCAAACAGTATTTCAAGAACAAGGTGGAGAAATTATATGGATCATTTTAAATAGATCAAGATAATATGTTATTATTTATTTATACCAACACGTAAATCACACCATATGTCAAACAACCCGATAATTAATCTTTCTTAAAGTCTTTTGATTAAATTTAAATAACTTTAAAAAATAAACTTTTCTTCATATGAATTAAGAAATAAGTAACAACTAATTTTTTTTTATGAGAAGAGATCTAATTGCTCCAAACCGTCTGGAGCCAGTAAGACTATGGCATCCCTAATCGGGGTATGTTGTGAGGCTGTAGGTAGTGGGGAGTTGAAGGATTTGGGGAAGAAGAAGGTAGGGTAGTACCTGGCTATTCAGATCTGGTCATCAAACACGGATAATACTATTTCAAGCCATGTTTCAATTGTGAATGGTGGTCTCTCCCCAGGGCGATACTGAGAGTATATTCCACATTAGAACGTGCCGCAAGTATACTAAATAATATATTTTTATTAATAAATTGTGAAATAACGCAATTTCATCAAATAACATTTTATTTAAGCACGTCGAGATTTGAACCCGCCACCTTCGAATTGCTAGTCGAGAGCCTTTCCCCTCGCTACAGAGACTGTCATATATCAGCACATTAATTTGTAAGTGTTACAATATTCTCTAAAATATAGTTATCTACTTATGATTTAATAAAGAATTAACTAAGCAGAAAATCCATATACCTGAAGCTGTAAAAATGATCGTGGTGTAATTCGTGCAGATTTTTCTTTCTCTATTTTTAGGTAAACGCAACTCTTTTCAGATAGCAATATCTTTTCCACCACGAACTTTGAAGTTTAAAAATACCTAGGTACCTAGAACACCGATTAGAGCCGTTTATTGTTTTTTTAAATAAATAAAACAAAAATTTTAAATCAATAAAACATATTTGGACAGTCGGTCTAATAAATCACCATTTTTTGTAAAAGAAGACTTTTTTTACATCAATCCCACACAGAAACTCGTGAGGAAAATAATTTCCCTCAGGGGCTTTTGTCGTCTTTTGGGATGCTGTGTGGGGGTTCATTTTAAGGAAAATAAGTAAATTTAGGAAGTTCTGGGAAGGTAAAAGGTATGAGGGTTTGGTAAAAATCTAGGGATCAGTTTGTCGAGGAATGACGGACATATGAACATATCCCTCCTACTGCGGCGCAAAGCGATTGGTAGAGAGACTAGTTGGAGAGATCAAAGGATATCTCCAAACCAGCCTCTCAGCTGCCACGCCACGCAGCTGGTGGGTAGGCTCATCCTCAACACACCTCACCCGATGAACCCGGCCACCCCTGCTAATCACCAAACGAAGCGAACCACTTGGGGTGACCTATGACAGAGGTATTGGTTATTCAATAAAGGGTTTCCGGGGCGGCTATACCCAAACCCGCATTTCAAATTGGTCTGATAGAATTTAAACGACTGATGATTAAAAATGTATCACCCGTCAATAATTTCATTTCATGAAGAGACATATAATAATTTATTGGGCCTAAATTGAATAATTTGTCAAACATTGTACCGGCGTTCAAATTAATACTCGGCAATTAACTTCGTCACGTTTGCGTTGGTCCAAGAAATATAAATACAGTAGCCCGAAGCATGAACCGCGAATGTTTTACGGCGGGAATAAAGTAATTTATATGTTTTTAAATATCTAACACTTGTTTTGAAGATTGCGTTCAGGTATTTAGAGAACGTTCGCTAATTTGGAGAGTTTTATTTGTTTTATAATTGTGACTTCCGCCTTATGTTCGTAAGCGTGAGAGCAGTTGAAAAAATAATTGAAAGCATCTCAAAAAGCCGGTTTAATCATTTTGCAAGTGTTAATAAAAATACCACTTCGAGGCGTGTAATTTATAACTTTTTTAGTAGAAAACGTTTGCTGTAAATAACGACCTTCAGTCAAATTACTTCGACGCTTATTACGACTAACAAATTACATACAAAAAGTGTGGGAGATGTTAGTTGCTTGTGGTAAGTAAAGACTTTTTGGTAAATGAAAACTTTTGTTACTGATGGTAAAGTGATATGTAACGATTTTTTTTTATTTTTTTATAATAAAAACTTTGAATTAGCTATTCTTTCCAGTGGTAATTTTTAAGAGAAATACTTTTTTTCAATTTTAGCGTAACTTGTTGTGAAAACTGAGTCGGTGATGTCAGTATCAATTGCGAGTATCGAACTCATTCCGCCTGATATATAGCCGTGCACCACATCTATCAGGATATCGATCACTCGTAAAGTCGGTATCCATCGTGAACATCGAACTAATTCCGTCTGATAGATAAGCGAGCATCACATCCATCAGGATACAGATCACTCGAAAAGTCGGTATCCATTGTGAGCATCAAACTCATTCCGTCCGATAGATAGCCGAGCATCACATCCATCAGGATATAGATCACTCGAAAAGTCAGTATCCATCGTGAGCATCGAACTCATTTCGTTCGATAGATAGCCGAGCATCACATCTATCAGGATATAGATCACTCGAAAAGTCGGTATCCTTTGTGAGCATCAAACTCATTTCGTCCTATAGATAGCCGAGCATCACATCCATCAGGATATAGATCACTCGAAAAGTCAGTATCCATCGTGAGCATCGAACTCATTTCGTCCGATAGATTAGAGAAAACAGGTAAAATTTAAGAGTTCAAACCCTTCGAAAGCGTAAATATAATTTCATACATATTTGTACCATGAAAATGAAAGGACCAGTAGGTATTATTTGTTTATCTATAATATGTTCTTCGTCTATCAGTTCTCCGTCTTCTCTCTGCTTCTCACAGTTTTAAAATACTCCGCAAATATGAATGCCGTAGTCGAAAAGGTTCCGACACTTGAAACTCTTGCATCATTACTATTTTAAAATATATTAAATTACTTTTTTTAAATATTTGACAATTTTCCTACACTTTTTTATACCTGCCTATAGAGATAAGAAATTACTCGAATTCGTAAGTGTGTAAAGAGACGTTTACTCTTGTGTTTCAATAGTCTATCACTATTCTGTCATGTTCTCTTGATATATAGCATATCAATTAGATATTCAAATAAACAAAGTAACTAGCAACCTATGGTAAAGAATGTATTAGATGAACCCACCACTAGAAAAATATTGAACCAACTGATTAAAAGCCGACAAACCTCATGTTATGTATGCTGGTAGCTAGGTAAATGATTTTACTTATAGAGTGGTTATAGTAGGTATCTATATTATTGACTAGCCATTAAAAAAAATTCTGGAAAAATAAGTTTTTGTGGTATTTTAATTAGCAGTTAATATGTTATGTTCGTTATTTTATTATAAAACTATTTTGATTCTTGAAATATTTTTTTAAGGCAGGAAATTCTGAGTTATACACTCCGAAATACACAGTTTTATAAACAAAGTGTACGTACTGTATATTGTAAATAATATAAAGTAAAAAACATGTACTTATCATACAAAGTATAACCTGTTTATTCTGGAATAGAGTAAAGAGCAGTACATATCTTTAATCGATTCACGAGCATAAAACCATCAGCACAGACCACTGTCATTTGTATTGAAAGAGTTAAAAAAACATTAGTATCAATACGTTTTAAATTGTATAATTAATGTCATTTCTTTTACCTGTAAAGCCAATCCTGTCTGCCTTTAATCAATGTCATCAAGATACTAACAAGCGTGTAACAAGATTCCCATAAATTTCGGAGAAACGGAAAAAAAACTTTATTTGTAGATTGAGTTGTCACAGTGATATGTTTGTTTCTGTCACAGTGACAGATTGGCTTTAAAAAATATTTACCTCCGCGTGTGGTCCATCGGGCCGGATCAGTCGGACCATGGAGTGTAAGTTTGCCGTCACGAAAAGATTAAGCCTGCGAGACAAATTAATTAATTGTCACTTACTGCGTCGATGAAGGCTTGAATTAAATACTCACACCCACAAATACCTGCATAGGTAAATTTGATGGAGGAATAATTATTGGTTGTTGGATTAATGATCCCGTGTTGGAGAATTTGTTTTTAACCGCTAACAGTTAGGACCCGAATTTGTTATCACATAACCTTCTCATAAGTTATTATAAAGGGTCATAAATAACAAGTTGGTTTTTAATAAATATATTATTTTACTATTGGTTTGTATGTGTTTCTTTGCAGTTTATCAAATTGTAAATAATTCATAAAAAGGTGTCTTCCGATGATAAAACGATTTATATTGTTGGTATTTGAAAATTTAAAAGGTTTTAGCTATTAAAAACCTCCTTCATGACTCCTGACCTCATAAAATAATATAATTTATTGGAGTGATCCCAAGCATTTTTTTGATTTTTTTCAACATAACAAATACCCGCTAAACTGCCAAAGCAATTTGTTATCAGGTCATTTTCACAAAAATAATTATGTACAACACTAAAGCACAAATATAACATTAAACTACAATATAGAAAATAGAGATAGAAGAATGACATTACTAATGACAAAACAAAGACACAAAATACACAGATAGATAAATATAATACGGGTAATATATTCATGGACATACACACACTCAAAGGTACATATCATACTCAAACGCACTCAGAGGCATAAAATCAAAGGATCGTAATGTACAGGTGCTTATAGACAATATCAATTATAAACATCTTTATCTACTAATCATTTTTTCGGATGTTTAAAAATTCAGTTGTGCGATTCAATTCACCTTTTAAATCCATTGGCATCATATTAAATAAAAGAGATACAAGATGACAGTTGACAGTATTTATTCGTACTTTCAGGAATGACCATGTCTTCATTTTGACTAAATCTTATGTTGTGTGTATGATCTACTTTTTCTTTATATATGAAACAGGCAATAGGTTATAAAAAAATAAAAAAAATGCAAAAATCGTAATCAAGGAAGCTCTTAACTAACTTTCCACTGAAAATTTAAATTGTTTCCGTTTTGTTGAAAAAATAATTTTTTTTTGCCACCAATTTTAATTTTTTTAGTTGTTGCATGTTGGTTTGTTTTGCAAGTGCTATAGTTGTATTATCAGTTGGATGTGTGCACGTCCAACGTTTGAAGGAAGCGATGCGAGATGGCGGTGCACGCAAGCCTTGAGTAAATCGAACAATTTAAACCCTTCAACACGTTCCACATAGACATCTCTCCGAGTCAACTGTGATTTAAATGTTCTCTGTGCTCGCTGCCTTCACGGCAAACGCTTGCAATGGGAATGATACCTGAAGCAATTGAAATTATACTTGAATGATTATTCGAAAATAATATCTTTTATAATACATGAAATCTAAATATATTACCGTTCGTGCTACCGAATTCCCTACGTAGTTTTTTTTCAACCATTTGACATAAATTAATGATGTTTAAGAAATGTGTTGTTTATTATAAATGTCAGTTTGAGAAGGCTAGAAGGAAACTTTTTTTTCTTTTCTATTGTTTTATATTTGATGTTTTTTGGATTTAACAAAATACTTACAATTTAATTTATATTCTTTATTACAGATCTACATATCTAGACTATTTGATATGAATTTTGTCGAATTCCTAGATTTTTTTGAAATATTTCAACGATTCAATGTATTTTGGTTCAGTACCTATATTAAAATAAATATACATATATTATATAGTTGGATATTTTCACTAAGTCTAAAAATATATCACCTCCTTCATATAACATGTGGAACAAAGTTTGTTCATAATATTCGTATTCACACAGAACCCTATAGTCGCAGAAAGCGCACCCGTGCAACGCACTATACGGTTCCATGATAACTCAACACAGTAAAAATTCTACACACTTTTAAAAAGTGATATAAAGTCATTAGAAACGATGAAAAAAAATATATTTTAACCTAACCTAACCTAACCTAACCTACTTAACCCAGTTAATAAATTTTTTGTTTCATCAATTTCCATGACTTTATATAACTTTTTAAAGGTGTTATGAATTATCATTTTGATGATTTATCCGGTATTTAAACGGCATCACGTTTATGGGGCTGACAGATTATGCTATACGCATCATGGCTTGGCCTATTTCAGCATATTGCTGGCCATACAATCCCAATGGCAATATATGTTGACCTGATGCTGCACGTATGCTCAAAGATGTTAGACAATATCCGAAATGGTTTAATGGGGAAATCATTCACCTCATACGAGAAAAAACTAAAATGCACTATCTTTGGAAAAAAACAAAATCCGAACATGCCTTAGCTAACTTTAAAACTTTGCGAAAATCAATCAAACGGTTAATTGGTCAGGCCTACACTGACTTTACACGTGAGGCCGAGAACAGTATAATAACAGACCCAACTCGATTTTGGTCTTACACTAACGATAAACGCCGCGGCTGTGACAAACTTAACCACATGGACTACAAAGACAATAAATATGATGGATCGTCTGAGATCGCCGCAGGTTTCGCACACTATTTTCAATCAGTATTTAGCGACAATATCCCCAAACTTGACATATCCTCTATAGCTTCATCGTCATTTAACTCTTTACCTGTACAAATTCATGAAATTAACGATGACGATATTATTGCAGCTTTCCATAAGCTAAAACCTAAATACTCCGTCGGCCCAGATTGTATTCCACCTATAATCCTCAAAAGATATGCAAGTTATTTTGTTCAACCTCTAAAACATATTTTTAACCTATCACTTCGCAAAAATATATTTCCGGAAATGTGGAAACTAACGAAAGTAACGCCTATACATAAAAAAGGAAAAAAGTCAGAAATAGATAATTACAGACCTGTAGCTGTGTTGTCAGCACCCGCAAAACTTTTAGAAACCATAATTTATTCACAGATATATAACCAAACAAAACACGCACTCACCGAAAATCAGCACGGATTTCGTCCCACACTGTCACCTTCAACGAATCTTATGAATCTCATTACCTATATTAATAATTCATTTGAAAATTTTGTACCTGTTGATGTGATTTATACAGACTTCGAGAAAGCATTTGATAAAGTCGACCATGATATTTTATTAAAAAAATTAAGTGACATCGGATTCTCTCAGAATTTCCTCGCTTTTGTGGCTAGCTACTTACGCAATCGTCGTCAGTATGTCAGTTACGGACACCATATCTCTCACGAATACAAAACTAACTCCGGGATTCCCCAGGGATCGAATCTAGGACCCCTTCTCTTTCTCTTATTCATCAATGACATTGGCAACACTATAAACCACTCAAAATATCTCCTTTTTGCTGACGATATAAAACTTTTCAAAGCAATCAAAAGTTACATCGATTCCATTCTTCTGCAGAACGATCTTGATTCTCTTGTCAAATGGTCGGAACTGAACAACTTACCCTTCAGTATTCAGAAATGCAGTGTCGTTACATTTACAAGGTCCAAAGATACATTCCTGTTCCCCTACCACATTAATAAACATGAATTAACACGTAAAAATGAGATTCGAGACCTTGGCGTAATTTTTGAAGCAAATCTCTCTTTCAAATCCCATATATCTGATATTGTCTCCCGTGCCAACAAAATGCTTGGATTTGTTCTTCGTAATTCAAGATCATTTACCAACGGAATCGCAATCCGAAGAACGTATGAAGCACTTGTTCGCAGTATCTTGGAATATAGCTCCATTATTTGGGCCCCTTCTGAGCAAAACCATATTCTCGAAATAGAAAAAGTACAAAAGAGATTCATGCGTTACCTATATATGAGGGAATATATGTACTACCCTTTCCTGTATCCATCCTTATTCTTAGCAGGAATGCTCGATCTTAATACATTAGAAGCCCGCCGAAAAATATTTTTAGGAAAACATTTTTTTAAGATAATCTCTGGAACTATACATAATCCACCTATTTTGAAAGAGATTAACTTATATGTCCCAGACAAGTATACTCGTGGAAGGTCCCATACCCTTTTTTATGCTCCAAAAGCGAGGACTTCTGCCTATCAGAACGCCCCAGTCAACAGAGCGACTGAACTGCTCAACGAGTCTGCATTGACCATCGACATTTTTAACGTAACCTACAGGCAGTTTAACAATTATCTTTTGACGTATGTCACAAAGTAGTGAAACTGACCTTTTTATGTGTTTTGCTATACTTTTTGTCTAATTTGTAATCTTCTCCATAATGTATTGGTGAATAACCGTTTTACGGAGAACATGAAAAAATAAATAAATAAATAAATAAATATGCTTAAATATGCCAAGCCACGAGAATATAGAACGCTTATAGCTTGGTCTGACACTGGCTTTACAAAGTATGCTTGAGAACGGCAAATCTTAGGCTTAGCTCACACTGCGATTAGGCGGTTTTGGAATACAAACACCCACTGCAGCTGGAGTTTTTACTTAATTCTATTTCATGGTCGTACCCAAATACAAAAAAAATAGTATCTCTAATAATCACATTACTGACATCTGACTGTATTCTTAATAATATGAACAGGGCTTATCATTCGACTGTCTTATAACGGAATCATCCTAGTTGGAGAGTCAAAGTTCTCTCATACCAGTGAAAAAAAAATTATACCGAAAGAATAAATAAATAAACATTTATCTACTTTTTCTGATACAAAATTGCACGATTTCTATTTGTTGTTAAAATTTTGAAAAAAGGTCTATTTAAAAATTAATATAAGTCAATTCAAAATTAACAACAGTGCTCTACTCATAAATGAGGCTTGCAAATATGCACATGTTGCGTATTAATACAAATTTATTTAAATATTCAATCAGTTCCATTCGTAATACTAAAGCTAACAACTGGATTAACTAATCAACTATAAGAAATTCCTGTCGAGCCAGTTCTGTCACTAAATATGTATTAGTTTTTAAATGATAAGGCGGCATACTTGTGCGTTTCTCTACAATGTATCCGAGTCGCACATAAATATGAGCTTATCCAAGTCTAATGCACTATTTAACGTACTGTGTGACATTTTGAATGCACATTTATTGTCTAATTAAGTTTAAATGAGAAGTGAGGTAAACGGAAGAACAGCATTAGCTTTGTAGTTTGTAGAGTTATTTTTAGTCGTCATTATAGAGGGCATTCGTATAAATGTGGTAGGTACCGACTGCACACGTTAACTGAAATACCTATCAACGTTTCTATTTAGAATCTACTATAGTGTTCAGTGGTAGATATCAACTCTATTTTCAACTACGTACAAGGTATACATGGGTCTAATAGGACCCGAATTCAATTATGTAAACATTGTAATTGCGTTATTTTCTTGTTTTGTTTTTGTATTTGTTTTAATATTATTTTTTACACCATGTTATAAAATCATCCAATAATAAGAATAATCACACTACAAATCCTAGGTGTACTTTATTGATATGGACTTTTCTAATTAAATCTTATAAAATCAAAATAACTGATCCTCTCAACTAAAATTTAGACAAATAGAAGCAGAAATTAAAATAGCAATTATTTTTTCGTGATTTTTTTAATCTAGATTTAAGAAAATTTTCTTTGAATATAAGCCCAACTTTAAAAAAAATAGAAAGTTACAAATAATGTTTGCATGTTGCAAGCTTACTGAAATGAACTTTACTAGAAAATTTTAGTTTTATTGTCCTTTTTTGTGGGAAAAAGTTACACTTAAGGTAAACATGTGTCAAATCTAAACCGAGAGAGTACTCAACTCCGAAAATACCAGTTGACACTAGACGTGCGTGCACCTACATTGCAGTGTTCTGTGGCATTACGTGCGACTGAGAAATACTGGGCACGGATTGTGTGAAATGTTTAATAATTTCTTATTTGAAAAAAATTAAGTTGCACAAAACATTTATGGTTTATAATTAAAAAGGTAGGTATTTAAGTACCTAATTACAATTCATTATTTCAGTTTCAGAGAAAAGTTTGGTTTTGATTTTTAAATAAGTTAAAATTAGAAACATTTTTTGGATGCCAGGTCTAGTTAACTGTTGACCATACTACCAGTTTCTAATATTCTAATAACTACAATATTGTTCTTACCATTTTTGCCGTTCTATTAAACATACCATTAATTTTGAAATAAATAAACATAGTGATATAAAATGAATGTTCATTTGGATATAATTAAATCAAAGACTGGCTGCGCATGATCCATTAGTATAAAATATATAACACTTCATACCAAGCCGCAGACGCATTGCGTTATAGTATTTTCCGTAAACCAGATCATACATTATAAGATCTCTTATTTGTTAGCAGTTTGTCTAGATTCTCGTCTCGTTTTTTCTCTTATAAATTGTCTGAAGTATTTATTAACACAGAGAAATAGACAAGCTTGTCTTAAGCCAACATTGCAAGGAACAAAGCGCTGAAGAACTGAAGTACTGCGGATTGTATTTAATATAATTCATTTAGCTACCGCGTTCTGTGTTCATTATGATTCAATTTGCGTTCGCACCGTTAACGAATATATTAAACATCGATAGTAATTTTCATTTCGACTTATGAATGTTGTTTACAAATTTATTTGCCTTTAATAAGACGAAGAATGGGAGAAATAGTTTGAACAGTTGATAATTAAAAAGTGTAATTTTTTTACACGTGGAATAAGTTTTTTGAAAAGAAAGCCACCCCTATCAACCCAAATAAGGTAACTATTGTATTTCCGGGGCTTTCTCAAAAACTTTTTTAATAAATAAGACTCCGGCTTCAACAAAACACTTGGACTTTTATTGTGATAATGGATATTTTAGACCTTCAGGATCTCACCTTATTTATTAACCTATTATTCTCTACAGCTTACGCCATCCATGCAGTGGCGGCTCGTGACATTTGGGTGTACTAGAATGCTAATGTTAGAAAAATGGTATTATTAAAGTTGTTGCAGCTAAAAACGGTTTATTATTTTTTTCGAAAATACGATTTTTTGGATGAAGATTTTCAGTTTGGTCGTGTGAAAATCGTTTTCAGCTATAACAACATCAATAATGCTATTTTTTGTAATGTTTGCACTTTATTACACCCAAAAGTCACAAACCGCCACTGCATCTATGGGTTACTTAATAGATTAATCTAGCGCCATCTATGCGTGAGCTAATATACTAATATCTTGAATGAAGCGTTACACTTCTCAAAAATGAAATAATCATGTTTCAATATCGTGTTAATCAAACTACTGAATTCTAATATCAAAATGTATTGTCAATTTAAACATATTTTACATTTGGTGAAAATTACAACACATACTATAGGCGAAGTGAATCGAGATTTATGTTAGATTAGGTTAGAATAGGTTAGATTAGGTTAGTTTATATACTTAATCCATGGCCCGAACTGCAGTTGAATTTCCAGAAAGTTTGACGGTTATTGTGGTGCAGGTATTGGTTGGATAAATTAATAATCAAAATTTAATTGTTAATTTACAAACGTAATTATTAAATAAATGGTTGTCCACGACTTCAGCATTGCAAGTATAAGTTCCGAGGCGGTCGTAAATTAACCGTTTAAACGTAAAAGTGTTTTTTCTCAATCATTTCACATAACTCACCTGCGAAGGCAATCACTGCCTATATTTGGCTTAAGCGTCTGCCTGGCCGCTTTGAACCGCTCTAGTTCGGCGCATGCGCATCAAGAACGTATTCGACGTAATAAATTAAAGAATAATCACTTATGGAAAATTACGAAAATTTGTTGTACCATTATTTTTACAACGACGCGAGATAAATTCAAATTATTTTTATTACGTCCCATTTTAAAAGCAAGATTTCTGTTCCTTAAGAGCAATTTATTATTACAACCTGAAAAAAACAAAACATTTCTCAGCCCTATTACAAATTATACCAGAGTCAAACATGAAATGCAATTCTGAAATTGCTGTTACTTTTTGTATTCCAACCATTTTTTTTAATGTCTTTGCTGCACAAGATTCTCAAATGTTTGGTGCCAGCAGTAGGCATCACAATTAAAATATCTTATTATGCACACAAGGAGCAGCAGAGAGGGTAAGGTATCTTATCAGGCACAAGAGAAACGGGGAGGTTAAAATATCTTATTGGCTATGAAAGAAGCTATAAGGGTAGAATATCTTATTGTGCACACAATAAGCGAGTGGGTGAGGTATCGTATTAGGAATATAAGAAACAGGGAGGGTAAGGTATCTTTTGAGGAACAAGAGAGTCGGGGAAGGTAAAACATCTTATTAGCTGTTATAGGAGCTGGAACGGTAAAATATTTTGAATTTTACTATGCACATAGAGAGCGGGCAGGGTAAGGTATATTTTTAGGCACAAAAGAAATGTGGAGGGTACAATATCTTATGAGCTAAGAAAGGTGCGGGAAAGGTAAAATATCATATTGTGCACACAAGAAGCGGGGAAGGAAAGGATTTAAGGAAGAGGAGGGTTATGAAGTAACTAGCTCTTTATCTGGTCATTAAATACGGTAATATTAGCGCTTACGCCCGGCTTAAACGATGACAATAATTAGGACAGTATTAATTGGTACTTAACCAAACCAAATGTGACTAGAAGCGTGTTATCAGTGCGTTTTGTGTTTTTTATGACAATCTTTCAAATACCTCTTACTGGATTTGTTTTATCTCACGGGCTATTAGATTAATGTCGATCTTTCTCTAAGGTGATACTGAGAGTATCTACCACTCTGAAATATACTTTATTACGATGTATGAAAATCATGGTGTTTTGAACCTTTGTGAACATTTATAATTTTAAATAGATAATTCGAGCATTTTCTTCTAACAGTAAAAAATAATTAAATGCAAACAATCCCGTGTAGAATTCTAAGACAAGAGTGGGTATTGCTCTAACGACAGAAGTGGAGAATACTAAACGAGAAGCAGAATAATAAATCACGGTAATTAGATCCGCATATCTCAGGTGACATTCCGAGAAGAATGGTCGTCAGAAAAGTGCCCTATTTGCTCCATTGAAGCAACTTACTTGTTTTCTTCTGCTCGGTTTATTAATTTAAGTTTTATAATATTCTTCATAATTAATTTTTTGGATTCAAAATAACAAAATTTTTACTTTGCTACTTTAAGTTTTGTGTACGATGCTTACATTTTTGGTGAAAAATTGTCAAAATTATACGAATACGTACGAATCTGTTACTGGAGAATCGAAATAATGCAGTTATTTTACATTGGGTTAATAAAGTGTAGAACATTTCTTGTCTTTTACGAAAATAAAGTATTTTTATTTTAAAATTGTTTTTTTTGTGAGAGAATTCAAGAGTGGTTGATACTATGCATCGCTCTGGTGAAAGACAACCACTGAGAATCGAAACGTTTCTTGAAATTACTTTTACAATGTTTATTGAAAAGGTCCGAGTAGCCATGTACGTTAAAACCTCTCCCCGCTCCCACTGGCTAAGGACAGCTGGGATCAGTTGGAAATCTTGTGCGGTTCAGCAAAAATAAATTATTAAAATACTAACTTGCAACGCACTCACCTTATAGTGATAAAGCCAGTATTCTGGGTTCTGAAGACTTCATCTCCACAAATTTCTCGAAGTCGAAGATGGTATAAATCTTCAACTCCTCCATAATCTGAATTTTTTTCTTCACACAGATCTTACAAGCCGCTTCTCGCAAAGTTATTGTACAATGTACATGCTAAATAAATGTAGGGTTCATGGTTCAATCTCATAAATAAACAATTACCTACTTGGTTACCACCTATGACCCATCACTCTTATATTGTAATACATACTAGCACAGATCCGTCAAAATCACAGAAACATTTGAAAAATAAATATTGTAATACATTTTACAAATATTAATTATTTTCTTGTTATGTCATTTTTATCAACTACTGTCACTGGGCAATAATGTTTATAACAATTACCAAATGGGAATACCCAATCATATTTTTGTGCTCTTGGTATTTTGTTTTTGTCGAAAAGTTCACTTTTGACGTTTATTATTTTGCGTATTGCCATTGCGGAAATGTACACAAATTTGCCTATGACATTTATGCGCTCCTGGTATTTTGGTCCTGTAGCCAAATTTACGTTTTGACGTTTATTTTATTTATAAAACACCTAGAGCAGATCCGTGAAAAATCACAAGATATTATAATTCAATTTTTGAAAAAGGCAATAGACAATAAAAAGGCATTATATAATAGTATAAAAGGCAATATACAATAGTATAATAAAGGCAATATACAATAGTTTTCTGTCAAATTATTAATAAATTAAAGGTTGGTAGGTACCAACTTTATAGCATGTCTGAATTTTTCAGGCAAACAGTTCCAATTTTTAAAAATGACTCTGAAATTTAAATCAAATCTGAGTTCTAGAGTTCATACTCATACGGCAGTTCTAGTTTCTTCCAATAGGTAGGCATACTTCACCTAACCTAGCATCACAAAATTTTCTCAAACACCAATAACTGTTCTCTAATTAATTGTTTTTATCAATGTTCCCAAACAAATCTTCCTCAAACGTGGCGATGGTTTCGATTGAAAAAATTATCCCGTAGTACCGTAGACTGTAGAGCACCGCCGAATAACAATTTGGTCTTAGTTTACGATCAACACTACTCCGTCAATAATAATCTATTGGACCAGACCTCTCATTAGGCGGCACCTTTGTGTTGGGGATTTCGGGCCGTTTAGAAAAACACCACAGCCTTTGGAGGCTTTGAAAGATCACGGACGGAGTCGAGTACGGCAGATAGAACTAAGTTCAGATGATTTGTAGCGTTAATTGAAAAAAGGCAATAGTGTAAGTGATATTATTATTTTGTTGTTTTTGTTCCAATATTCATGATAAATTGGTTTATCGCAATTGATTTGAACAATACCTAAATATTTGACTTTTTTGTAAATTTTGGCATTGCAAACTCAGGTATTATTGAAAAAAATTAAAAATAACACATTTTTGAAAGAACAATGCTTTAAATTAACTAGTTAATGGCACAGTGGTCCCAAGCATCAGGTTCCCATCAAAGCATCGCAGGATCAAAATCCTCAATTTTGGAAAAATTATTCGTACACTGTCAGATTGTTATTTAGTATCAGTATTTTTTTAAATGATATAAATTAAATTAAATCTAGTATGCACATATTTTTGCTATAAATTGCAATTTCAAAATATAATGATAAATGGATTCTTGCTTTTTCTTTATGTAAATACCCCACAAGAGTCTCAACTGCTCCTAACCGCCTGGAGCTAGTGAGATAATGGCATCCCTAATTGGGGTATGTTGTGAGGTTGAATGTAGTGGAGAGGGGAAGGAAAAGACGAAGAGGAAGGTAAGTACGTACCTGAAGAATGGTGGTTTTACACCAGGGCGATAATGATAGTATCTTCCACTCTGGAACATTCTGCAAATAAACTTTATATTATTTTAAATAATCAAATTGTGAAATAGCCTCACCCAATTATTTTTCTCTCTTTTGGATTAATTAAAAAAATGTATTTTCCATTATCGCTGAAACTGGTTTAAGAACTCTGCATGTCGATGAACTAGATACAAGCGGAAGGAATAATTTAGTTTGAAGAATTTCAACGATTCTGTTGAATTGACAAGTGATCATGGAAAAGATAGTGCATGCTGTCAGTCGGAATTAAAAATAACTAGTTGAACTTAATGTATCAAATGGAATACATCATTTTTGTGATTCCGATATAAGTGGTAAGATTATAAATTACATTTTGTTTAAGTGTATAAAGATCAAATTAAATTTATTTTGTGGATACAGTTCAGCTTATGGGAGGATTTTTTTTATCAGTCTTCTTTTCGATTAAATTTATGGAATTGATATTTTTTTAATATTCTCTTCGATGACGGTTATATAATTTAAAAGCAATGTTAATTTGTGTGTGCCTTATGTAGTCAAAAATTACACGATTGATTTTAATGAAAATTTTAAATTTTATTTTTATTAGAGCCAGGTGTGATTAGAGAGTAGGTTGAATGGTATAAGAAGTAAAGAGAGACCCAAGAAAGGTATGACACGATCAAGTGAACCAAATACTTACATGTAGCATAATAATCTACTGCAACTCATTCCCTTCAATATCCCCTCGCACAGACTGAGAAATAATGAACTGCTTTTCCTCAACCATCATTCGACAAATTATGGATATTATTCACCACTGTCTAGGGTATGTATTCAAGAGTCTCTAACACGAATTACTCGCTATGCGCCATCTACGAACGAAAATCTCTACGACTTTTGTAATAAGTTCTATATTTATACATTCTTGAGTGTCGCACGGTTGTCGCACAAAAGAGATGACTGTGTTGGCAACCCTGTGAATATTGTCTATGTTTCTGATGTGTTTGAGGTTTCTATGGAGTTAATTTGAAATGTCAAAAACAAACCGTTGCCGCGTCGCTCTGTCAACGTTTTTATTTGCTACCGCACTTTTTCTGAAATGAATGGCGGTGGTGGATACATATCGAAATGCCAGAAAAATCAAAATATCAGACCCTAGTGGTTAAAACAACTTTGCAGAACTAAACGAATCCGATACCAATTTCGAAAAGCGCGCGGGAAACGATCTTTTTTTTGTATAAGGCAATTCACCAGGATGCAATGAGATTTTGACAGTTTTGCCGATCTCTACTTCTTCGACCCACTCGTTGTTTAAGTCGAATGAATTTTGACGTATGGCGTGTAGTATGTACTTTCGTTGAGGCTCAAGAATAACAAACTCTACCAGTGTATGTACTTTCGGCGTAAATTGCGAGCGATCGAGACTGGGGAATAGATACCCAGAACGTGTAGACTGGTCAACCCAAGTCAAAGCCTTAACTTTTTTGGGATAAGTCTGAATGATTTTTGCCTGTCGCTAAACAAGTGACGGAATATTATAAGTGTTTTGTGGTCCTGACCCACGGCGTAGTCTTGACTTGATTTGACTTGTCACTTTATTTTTTTATATTATATCTGCCATATGTCTTTGCTTTCATGTACCTTTGTCTAATCCTGTATTTTTAATTTTACTGTATTCGTGTTATTATTTTGTAATTTGGACGATATCCGTTAATAAATAAATAAATAAGGCGTATGTGATTGACGACGAAAGGGATGTAAAGAGAATGTATGACGTGGACGTGAATTGTAGAAGATGTCGGGGGCGCCCTGTTAAGACATGGCACGATCAAGTGAAACAAATAATGAAAACAAAATAAACGCTTTCATTTCTTCACATAAATAGTTTTTAGGTCCCTGAGGCGTATGTGTGGCAAAACCATGAATGATCGTGGGAGAAATGTGGAGATTCGCAAAGAAGGCAAGTCTGATGTACGTAATGAATAAGATTAGGAAAGAAACGCGTAGATTGTTTGAGCATGTAGAGCGAATTAATGATTAAAGGATTGTAAAGATAGTATATGATGCGAATGTAAATGGTAGAAGCTGGAGATGCCCAAGGAAGACATGGCATGATCAAGTGAACCAGATACTTCCTTGGGTCAGGTCAAGAGTCGTAATAACATAAGAGTACGTGTGAGATGATGTATGAATGGGAGTGTAGCAAGGATTGTATGCCAAGACCGATTTGTTCACCCCTGCGAAGACAGGACGTGTTGGTTAAACTATAGCCAGTATTCAGGTACATAAGAATTCATATCGTCAAAAACTAATTTACCCCAAGCTATTCATATATAACCCTTAGCAACGTACTCGTCAACTAGTATTGTTTTCTTTCTAACGTAGATGACACAAATATAAATATGAATCTTGCATTAGAGTTACACCAGAAATGTTCTCCAAAATGCCATTGAAAGAATCTGAGACTTGTGATGTCCCGAAAGAAAACAATCACCTATTCTGAATGCAATTACTAATGTTATCCAAATTGACCCTGGTGATAAATTACATCTTTGCAATTTTTTCAAGGATAAAGAAACCATCCTGTCACTTCGAATGCAATCAACAATGTTCCCAAAATTTGTTTTGACAGCATCGCCATTCCATTGTAAGAATATTATGTACTAAATACACAATTTGGCTGTCCTGAAACGGGAATCCTTCCCAGTTGGACGTTGGACAGACAAAGGTTCATTTTGTTATGCATTTTTTGTAATTTATATATATAAAATAAATAAATGTACTAAACAAATAAAATTAGTAATGTTATCTATTATTTAGAGCCCTAAATGACTGCGCAAGTGTAGTACGATAGTTTAACAACAAAACAACGAAAACGTGCATCTAAACAAACTTTATATTTCATTTTCCTTGTTTGACATGCTTTCAATTTTGGCGGTGAAATTGCAAGAGTGAGATACAGAGAATTGTTCAATTTGAGCAAATAACTAAAAATAAAATCGCAAAACTCAATTTCTTATAACGTAAATAATTTAACGCCCTGTGATTGTGATGCCATATACTTTAAATCGCGGTTTATAACGTCACTGAGAGGCCGACACATAGAGCATTGAAAAGGCAATAAAAACATTCCTATCGTTTCCACCGAACAGAATCTATGCGTGGGCACGCTTGGAATAGGCACACGTTTTACTTTTATTGCATAACGAATTCGGTACGTGCACAGTTCACTTGTTCGACAATACCTCAATAGAAATCAAAAGCAAAGTTCATGTAACTTGCGTGGTTTAACGTTAGTGCATATCGAAAAGGAGTGTTTTATGATTTTTGCATTGTTGCACCGAAAGGCAAACGTGATGTGCCCTAATTGCATCGTTTAGTTCATTTGAGGCCTGGTTTCCACTGCAACGTAAAAACAAAGCACTTTGAATTTGCATTATTCCTTAATTACTAACTAAATAGTATTCAATAAGACCACCTTTGAGATTAAGACTTGCCAACTCACTTAACATCACTTTTGGACTGTAATAAAAGCTTGATATTATTATTCAACTTGTCTCTCTCGACTCATCACCTTATGAAGCAGGTGGGATACTCCTGGAAACGCTGATCCTTGGATTTCTACCCTCCCATGGTACCTTTTTTCTTCCCGGTACCCAGAACTTCCTCTTATTACTTTTTTTTAAATACCCCCATACAGCATCCCCATAGATAATAAAAAAATATTTCCTACCATATCTAATAATATGTAACAGTACTAACAATATGAATTAGTTCAAACGTATTCAGAAATGGCCAATTTATATATTTTAAAAAGAGTAAACATTTTCAGCATTCTAAAATTACAACTTTTAGTAATTTATTGATTGTTCTTATCCCAGATTGATCCAGATTTGGTTAATTTGATCCAGATCGATAAAAAGCAGCCTTTTAATTTTGTGGCTTATTTCCGCTTTGTTTGCAAGTAATGTACATATTATAACAAAAAAGATGAACTTAGTAGGAAAGAAAAAATAATTTTATGGAATTCTAAAGCCATAACATGGTTCAAAAATATATTTTTTAACGGCTTTCGACCTATTTATTTTTATTTTTTATTAATCATTACAAGCACACGTTAGACTACCAAAGCCGTATGTCAGCAGGTAAATTTGACAATTTCACAAAGGCCCTAAGGAAAATAATTTCCCTCAGAGCTTTTGTTATATTTGGGGATGCTGTGGTGAGTTAAATTCAATGGAAAGGAAGGAGAGGATGTTTTGGGAGTAATTAAAGGTATAAGGGATGGGCAGGAATCTAGGTATCAGTGTGTCCAGGAGTGACGGACGAATGTTCTTCCGCCCCGCTGCGGCGCAAGGCGATGAGTCAAGGATACCAATTGGAGATTATGGTATAATTGTAAATAAATATAAAATTTGATCACAGATAATGACAAAAAAAAACTTATTATATGCATACACATTTGAATAGAAGATTTCACATAAATTTATTTCATTGGACTATGAAATAAATTTATTTATGTTTTTTGTAATAGGATTGCATTTTTACCAATAATTTCTATTTTTTCTGTAGCGTTTATAGTGGGTGAATGTAGATATATCAATATTAAATGTGTGTACTATTTTTACTTGAATACTGCACAACAGTCCCAACCCTGCGAAATATTACTGTGGCATCACTAATATGGAAATTTCACTGTTTTTATATTATTGTGAAAAAAAACAGCATTTATTTATCGAAACATAATTATTAAGTAACTTCGTCAATAATTTCAAATTTACTTTTGGCATTATTTTAAATTAAATAAATATTATCAACATGTTCCGAAACAGAAGGTTTCTTCTTCGGGATACAAAGCACACAACACATTTGTCATATACTGAAAATTAAGACACACAAAAATCAACGAATAAGCGTATACAAATAAGTAAACAAAGACAAAAATGAAGCAATAAGCGGGTGGAGAAGGTAATTATTGAGTTATTTTGTTAAATAAAAATAAAATTACGTTGAAAATATTATAAAATACTTTATAATACTCATAACTATAATATATTTATTTAAGTTTTTAATCCAGCATGACTGGCAGGGTACTGCGATCCAATTCTGTCATATTACATGATATATATGAAAAGTATTTTTATATATATGTGAAAAGTGTGAATGTGTAATGATAACATAAAAAAAGCATTATAAAATTAAATCATTGAGCAACAAAGATGCCTAAATAACAACACAAAAATTATGAACATAGGTATTAATGTGAAAATAAATTATGAATATAGGTATAAATGTGAAAATAAATTATGAATATAGGTATTAATATGAAAATAAATTATGAATATAGTCATTAATGTGAAAATAAATTATGAATATAGGTATTAGTGTGAAAATAAATTATAAATATAGGTATTTATTTTATTTATTTATTTATTTATTAATCTTAAGTTAGCTCACATCTTCGTGTGATTTATTTATTTATTTATTTATTGATTTATCACATTTTATGTGAAAATAAATTATGAATATAGGTGTTATTGTGAAAAAAAATTATAAATATAGTTATTAATGTGAAAATAAATAATGAATCTAGGTATTACAGTAAAAAAAATAATTTAGACATTAATGTGAAAATAAATTTCGGAATTGGCTATTCTTAAAAAATATTTGGTTATTAATATCGTTTAACTGAGTATTGATATGAACTTTTTCAAATTTCTAAAATTACCTGTGCATGAAAAAATGTTAATTCTTTATTTTTGTTAAAAGAAGTAATAAATATAATGTCCTTAATAACTACTAAATATTTTAACTACTAAGAATCTAGGTACATTCAGAGTGTCTTTACTTTGGGTAGGTACTGAGATAAAAATGAAGTCAAGTGTACCTATTAATACGTCACGTATAAGTTCGTTGACTGCCTTCATTTAAATCCCCGATAAATAACGTCATAAGTTGTCGGATAATAATTATTAACCTAAATATAAATCCGTAGCAATCATATTTGGTATTAAAAGTCATCAAATCTCAGATTACTGTATGGCATTAGTACTGCTACCGAATTTACCGGGCAACACCGCCCATAACTGGGTTGCGTTTTCCTCAAATAAAAGCCTTAATATCCCAATCTTCAAATAAAAAAAAAGAGCCTTAAAATCCGCTCGTCTGAGCCGTATTCCAATTTGCTTGATGCTTAATATGCATTGAGAAACACCTATTTATTTGCAATAAAGAGAAGAGATGCCGAGGCAATGACATTTGTATGCAAATGTTGTTGACAAATCAATATGGAACGGGTGTCTTGCATTGTTGTAATGAACCAGATCTGCTTTCTTTGCGCGGGGTTACACAGAATCGAAGCAGGTCCGCTTTTTATGGTTTTATGTATATTTCTTACTTACTGGTATTTTATATATATATATGGATTCTAACAAAACGACAAAGCACTGTTTTTTAATAATTTAAAATATATATATATTGATTTACTTTTTTCTTGCTAAAATCAATGGTTAAAAATGTTTTTGATTGGCGAAGTCCTGTTTAAACTCGCGCATTCGAAATTTATTTTTTCGTTCCGTTTCTAGATGGTAGTCGTTTTAATGGTTAAGTAAAGACTATTTTTTCAAATGTAAAATCGTCTTGCTTAGTTGTACTTTCTTTTTCGCATTTTTTTAAAATGCCTACCTGCCTGCAATAAGTTTGAAAACATAACTTGTCATTGAGATAGTGACGTTTCTTTGGACAAATTGTTTAATTTAATAAGTGCTAGATAAAAAAAGTATTTATATGGTTTATAATTAACTGTATATTATTTATATTGCGGGTGTTTAAGTACCTACATACAAATTTTCTGATTTCAGATGCAATTTTGGTTTTGATTTATTAAATGAGAGAAAATTAGAAAAATATTTTCCGTCGCAATTTCTACTGTTTACAGAACTAATAGTCTTTATTTGTATTTCGTGAAGGTATTTTTTTAGTTCCCTATGTATATGGATTCTCACAAAAGGGCAAATCACTATTTAAAAAAAATATTGAAATAGACCAATTTTGGCATTATTTTTGCTTCTTCAGAAAATTGTTTGAGGTTAAAAATGTTTAAATTGTTTTATGAAGTAAGTTACTCAAATTATTCTTTTTTTTCTTTCATGTAGACAATCTAGTATATATTTTATTTTTTTTATAATTTTTGTCAATTTTTAAATAATACTCATATTAATACGTAATCCCATTGGCAGAACTTCTTATTTATTAATGTAATGCTTTGGGTTCGTGTCCCGAATTCAAACCAAGTTGATTCGTAGAGATTCATCTACCAATATACGGTATTATTTAGACACATAAAATGAAAAAAAAAAACTAGAATACTTTATAAAATGGGTTAGAATGGAAACCAATGCCGCCACGATCACGATGCTCAAACAGTTCTGCCCTTGAAATTAAATCACATAATTATCATGAAACACGTCCACAAGGCATTTTTTGTAATACTCTTTAGTCAATGATTTAACCCTTTTTTCAATGTCTTCTTTCTTATTTTGTCACTAACGAATCTCATCTATTTAATAGCTTAACATATTGTTATTACAAATGCAAAAGTTTTATTGCAATAAATACATTAATTGAAAATACAACCCTGTAATGTGGATGGTGTAATCCGTGCAAATGGAACAAAACTAATATTGTACCTGAGATAGTAATCTTAAGTGGTTGAAATTATCATTTAACGATACATCTTAATATTTGGATGATTTGTATAGCGCTTTTTTGCTGCATAATCACCTCAAAGGCGCCGTAAAAATATCTTATTATTATTATTATATCGCGGATAAATTGGGTTTTTTAAAGAAATTGACAGTGTGAAATGCATCAATGTGCCTACATCATTTCCACTTTTTTTTAAATTAATTTTGAGTTACCGTTATTATTATTATTTATAATGATGGAGTTTCTCAAAGAATGTTTATCGGTAACTAATTGCTAGTAAATTTTGCATTAACAGCGGAGCGTATGAGCAAAATTTAAATTAAATGGATTGTTTTTACAAGTCGTAATTCAAATCGCCCACATGAACCCGCATGACTAAGTGCCCCATTTACCTTTGATCATTGAATCTAGAGGTAGATACATTGATAATAAGGTGGAGGTTTTTTTATATTAATAATTATATAGATACCTGTGCACTTGTTTCTTAGCAACAAGATATCTGAAGTTAATAAATCTAATTTATAAAAAAACCTTACATATTTTCAATATAATCAAAATGTGTACTTCAGAACGTAATGCCTAATTTATAAGGTACTGTGTTAAAAAACATATTTCTGTTATTCATTTTTATAAAACCAAATTAAATAATAAAAAAAATTTATATAAGTGCCTAATTAATCCTAAAATTTGTGAAACACAAAAAACTTACTAAACGCCAATAACTTACTAGGCACTAAATTTTTTGTGACATATATCTACTATTCGAGTGGAAGATACTACCAGTATCGCCCTGGTGTAAGACCACCATTCAGAATTGAAACGTTGCTCCAAATGGCTTTAGCCGTGTTTAGTGACTAGATCTGAATAGCCAGGTATTTCCCCACCTTCCTCTTTCCCTTCCCCACTTACCTTCAGCCTCACAACATCCCCCAATCGGGGATGCCATAGTCTCACTGGCTCCAGACGGGAGCAGTTGGGACTCTTGTGAGGTATTCACTATAAAAATAAAAAAAAATCATATTTTGACAGCCTCCATTGTCGAGGAGTTAGGCTCTCTATTAGCAAGCTGGAGGTTGCGGGTTCAAATCCCTGCGTGCGCAAGTAAATTTGATTCAATTAATTTGTGTTATTTCACAAATTATTCATTAAAAATAATGTGTAGTTTATTTTTGGCACGTTCCAGTATGGAAGATACTCTCAGTATCGCCCTAGTGTAAGAACAGAATTCAGAATTGAAATCTTGCTTAAAATGGTTTTGGCCTTGTTTGGTGACGAGATGTGAATAGTTAGGTACTTTCTCACCTTAATCTTCCCATCTCCTTCCCCTCCCTCTTCTGGGGATACTATAGTCTCACTGGCTCCAGACGATTTGGAGCAGTTGGGTCTCTTGTACAGTTTCAAATAATAAAAATACATACATATGAAAAGAGAGCAACACATCGAATAAATAACAACTTTATTATTATTTATAAGTCAACAGCGTTTCCTTTCATTAATAGTATTTTCGCGTGGATGTTTGCTGAATACATTTATAATAAATGTATGTAGTATAATTTAGAAACATGAATCTCTTCTTCTTATCACAATTCACAGCAATAAAAGCCAACCAATGAACCTTGATGTGGTTTTGAAAGCGACATAGGAAGTGCATCTTTTATCAGTTTTATTATGATATGAGAAAGTTAAGACTTGCACAAACAATTGACTTTATTGCTGCGTTCTAAGTGCATTCCGTGAAAGTCCAGTTTATCAAAGGAAGTTTAATTTTTAAAAACACTAAAGATTTATATTTATATGAAAATTATTTAAATGGAATACAAAATGAAAACACCGATTAAATTTCATTTGTAATTATGTTTCGGAAAAATATTTTTTTCTGATAATCCATTGCTATACAATCAAAATGCTTTTGTTTCAAAGTTCAAATTATTCAAAGTACTGAGAAGGGACAAACATTTTTCTCTCCCATACTGTTTTCTCCGTTGCTGATAATTTTTGTATTAACGTTAAAATATACATAGCATCATTTTCACCCAATCTGTAAATTTACAAATAAACTATATATATAGGTATAACTATGGCTAACAAGTTGCATACTCAATGGATAGTTCACTAAAAATGTGCTTTTTTTGTTGTTGGTAATGTTTCTAGAAATAAAAATACACATTATAACTTTAGATGCAATATCCTCAGTAGCGCAATTTCATGTGTTCAATCCTGCTTTTCTGTGTTAAAAATATTTTTTTCTAGTATAAATTTTTTAAATTGATTCATTAATTTAGGTTTAAAATAAGTAGGTCGACTGAGAAATATAATGTTGTATAAGTGTAGTGTTGTGGAGGTACCTTATGAAAATGCGTTTTACCTAAGGTACAGTAAACGGTCGGCGCATGAACAAATTATCCCAAACAACCGCAGGGGTGGCCAAAAAATTTATTTCAGCACAATTCCTTTCATTCACATTCATACAATTTCTTCTGTTGTACATAACGACCCCTGGTGTGAATCAACTCAAGTAAATGAATTTATAATATGATGCATAAAATACAATGTACTTAAGTAGTAGTGTAAATCCTAAAGCTCCAGGTATTGTTTATCACATAAGTTAAGCGTGTATTGAAAAACCAAATCTTTCATTTTACAAACGGTACCAATTCGTAAATAGTATTCAAGGTGTGGGGTCTGTTCGTTTCCAGATTAAATTGTCTTAAAAGGGACCCACGCTTTTCAACAAACACCTGCGAGCGTCCATAGGACCTGTATGCACTCCGCAGCACCTTGTGACTAGCACCTACATCCTCAGCACGTACTTCAGCACCAGTGGGGCTATAGCACCTCTGCTACAACCATCCGCCGTACTAAGAACTTGTCGCTTGATACAGAACATCCGCTCAACACGAAAAGCAGGGTAGGATGATAGTTTTATATTCGTAATCAAATTAATCTTATTGCAGTTATGTAAAGTATGACGTTAAATATCACACAAAAATAGTTTACTATTTTTAATCGTACAAAGCTTTCCCATGTACCTACTTTATTTTACTACCCTGAAACTAACTAAAAAAACTGATTATAATTTTATCTTTCAAAGTAGACGTCATCTAACTAAGAAGAATGACCGAGCACTGGATGTTTTTGAAAGGAAAATTTTGAGGCGCATCTTCGGACAGGTTCTAGAAAATGGATTTTGGCGCAGACGTTATAACAATGAGCTCTATACTCTGTTCTTAGAGCTAAACGTCACAACGTTAATAAAACTGGGAAGACTTCCGTGGCTAGGTCATGTGGAGAGAATGACCGAGCATCAAGAACCAAAGTCCCTGCCGAGCTCAAGACCGATAGGGAGAAGGAGCCTGGGAAGGCCAAGGTTAAGATGGAGCGACAACGTTCTAAAAAAATTGTCTGCCTTAGAGCTTCGAAACTGGAGAGAGCTGGCGCGGGACCGAGATGAGTGGAGGAAGACTCTTGAGGAGGCCAAGACCCACCAGGGGTTGTAGAGCCAAAAGTGATGATGATGATGTAAACGTCATCTATCACCTACCTTTAACTCAATCTCCCTTATAGTAATATTTTGTGATGCAGCCTCAAAATGATTGATGTATCTTCGGACGAACAAATTTTAAAAAAAAACCACCTTTTTTTTTCAATAAACCTTTTTGTTGATTTAGTGTACGAACACAAAGAACGCGTGTTTCGGCTTTCAGATTAACAGCACTCAGTGCCTGAGTCCGCTGGAGAAGATAGGCGCCGAGTTGTGGACACATAGAACGCCGGTAAAATCCGCGCCATTTGCGCGGTAGCCTGATAGCAGCTGTCAGTTTTAACAAAATGTCAAGCTCGTCAGAAGAAGATTTTTTACTTTTGGAGAATTCTTTCTTTAAATTAAGAAATAAAACAATTGGCATTCATCCAATTAATCGTAGTAGAAAAAGTCATGGTGAATATCATCACTTGTTTTGTGAGCTTAAGGCGGACGAAGAAAGATTTTTTAAATATACCAGAATGACTTTCGAAACGTTTAACTACATTTTAAATAAAGTGGAACATCGATTAAGCAAAAGCTGGTGTAATTGGCATCGTCAACCTATTTTTCCGGAAGAAAGACTTGTTGTTACTCTCAGGTGAGTTGAGTACCTACCTATAAAATGCAATCCACCATCTTCAAATCCTTTTCTTTTTAAATCAGGCCTCACCTAGCAATATAACGGGGGAGTAGGGAAGGGGTGGGTGGGGTGAGATTTGCACATCAATAATATTATAAGATGTTTATTGTCATATTTTTTTATTATAAAAGGTTCAACTTATGTTTCATTCATAGGCACAATCAATATGCATATATTAAATATAATAGAATGTTTTACGAAGAAAAAAATAACAGGATAGTACCTTATTAAATTAAATCAACAGAAACAAATCGCTCTACTCACCTGCCTCTTTTGCTGGGTGAGAAACTTACACTCGAATTAATAGTTTAACAGAAATATAGTTTAAAACATTGTTTCTTTTTCAGATATCTTGCAACTGGGTCATCGTTCAAGACTCTTGCATTTACTTTTCGAATGGGAGCATCTACAGTGGGAAAAATTGTTGCCGAGACGGTTGCTGTATTGTGGGAAGAATTGTATCAACTGCATATGCCCGTACCAACAAAAGAAATATTTAATTCAGTAGCAAAAGATTTTTTTCAAGTTTGGAATTTTCCTCACGTCATTGGTGCAATTGATGGAAAACATGTTCGCATCCAATGCCCAAAAAACTCTGGGTCTATGTTTTATAATTATAAAAAATTTTATTCAGTGGTGCTGCAAGCTGTTGCAGATGCTAATTACAAATTTATATCAGTAGATATTGGAGGTTATGGAAAACAGAGTGATGGAGGCACCTTCAAAGCATCTGATATTTACCACCAGCTTTACAATGAACAATTAGATATTCCAGAACCGGATAATTTGCCTGGAACGAATGTGAAGGCTCCTTTCGTGCTTATAGGTGATGAAGCATACCCACTTCTCACTAATTTATTAAAACCTTTTGGTGGAAACAGTTTGACAATTGAGCAACAATGTTTCAATAAACGTTTGTCTAGAGCTAGAAAAACTGTGGAATGTGCTTTCGGTATTTTATATTCAAAATGGCGTTTGCTTTCTAAAAGCATTGAAACAGATATAGCATTAGCAGATAATATTGTAAAATGTATATGTGTTCTACATAATACAATAATTGACAAGGAAGGATGTGAGCGTCATCTAACTGAAGTTTTTGTATTTAATGAACACAGACAAGACTACAGACAGGCTATAGGACGATCGTCTAATGCAGCTAAAAGTGTGAGAGATGTTTATGTAACATATTTTTCAAACAATCCTTTGCGTTACAATAATTAATTGAACTCAAATTGTAAAAATACCAATAAGAAACAAAAAAAGTGGGTGTGTCAAGCCTACGCAAGACAGAAGTGAAACTTCTAGTTTCAGCTGATGCTTGGCGTGGCGCAGTTCGCTGGTGTCTGAGAGAGAGGAAAGAAGAGAAGAGAGAGAACGTTCGTGAGCGGCTCCCCCACCTCAACAAGGTTTCACTTCAAAAATGCCACAGCCGAGAATCGAACCTCGCTTAACTGATTGAAAGCCAACCACGCTGAGCACCAACTGTAAGCAAAGCCGCATAAATTGATTATATTATGTAGGTTCTGAAAATATGAGAGCTTGTTATGTTTTATAATGTTACCTACATCACACCCAAAATATAATATATTTTTAAAAATAATGTACAATGTACAGAAATAGAATCCCACACAAGATCGCGTAGTGCGCTCTAGCGAACGGATATTTTATCAGAGGGAGATAGTTTTAATTTTTTTTTCTGTAAATTATTACATATTATCAAAATAAATAAATTAATTAAATAAATGTAATACAATTATCATAATATACGGATTAGATAATAATTTTAATCCAACACAATAACGCAAAGCGCGCTCTAGCGGAGTAATGTTTTATCACAGTGAGATAAGTGTTTTTATTATTTTGCAATATTATTTTCTTTTAAAAAATGTTCTGACCTACTAAAAAATAAGATATTGAATGAAAAAGGCGTTAAAAACAAAAAAATAATGTGCGATGGCCGAGAATCGAACTCGGATCAACTGCTTGGAAGGCAACTATGCTGACCATTACACCACCAACGCCAGTTGTCGGGATGAGCTAAGAAGCATTTATATGTTACTTCAAAACTTTGACTAGATCAAATGAACTTTAATCGGTGGTGGGGGTACCCGCATTTTCGTTTCGGTCATGAGTCGGTTTTACTCCGGTCCTCGAAATTGCATGACGCGCGTAAAGAAGTTTCACTTCAAAAACGAGTAAAATTGCTAACGAACAATACGACAAAATGGTATAGATTCTGGAGTGACGTAAATGGATTCTGACAATGAAAATTAAAAAGCATCTAAAAACCATAACCACTACCACTCTACAAGAAAACGAAATATGATAAGACTGTCATTTAGAAAAAAATCTAAATCTCAGAATTCCTTGATTCAAATCAAGATATACCAGTCAAAATAAAAGAAGAGAAAAATAAATGTAAAATATAAGAAAATATATTTAGTAATTTCTAAGTACCTACATGATGTAGGTAAAATATTTGTTAATAAGCAATTATAAGGTTTATGTTAAATATTATGTAACCATTGAACATATTATATACTATTTCAATAAAGATAAACATAAAAATGTAATAATATGCAGTTTTGTTAATTGGGGTGACTAAATACTAAACTAACGTATTTAAACAAGAATATTATTAGAATTGAAAATTAAACAACTTTTGCACTTTGTTCCACTTATTTTAGAAATGAATGGAACAAAGTGCAAAAGTTGTTTAAATTTCAATTCTAATACAATGGAATTCCACCACGAATTAACAGTAAAAAAACTATAAGAATATTATGTTGGTATTAGACTATGATTATATGTACTTACCTATATTAAAAATTTATGTAATATAGGTAAGTACATAAAAATACATTAAAAAAATTAACGTTTAAAATCTAAGATGGACTGAGAAACATCTGCAGTGGCTGCGTCTTCTGCATTTGGACTCATGACTGAATAGGAAAACGGAGGTGATGTGAATTGCGTTGGATACGCAAATTGCTCCACCACTTGTTGAATTCTACTTCGGAATGAAAGTATTTGTGATTTTGGTATCTCTGCAACATGAGGAAGTAAACTTTTAAAGAAGTGGTGATGTTCATCATTTTCATTGTCTCGGGATTCTCTCCTCCGGGACTTCTCTTTTAAATATTCAAGTTTTTTTATTTCGATATCCACTATCGCCTGATTGTAGACATTCATCGGCTTTCTTCTCTGTTTGTTTACTGGAGTAGATGAGGAAGAAGTGTGCGGAAGATCGTCGATGCTAGGATCGATAATTTCAACGCAGTATTCATCCTGCGTATCTGTATCCATGGGTGGGGTTTGTGGAGAGATAATAGTTTCTTCAGTATCCCAGGAATCCGTGAAGTGGGTACTGGCTGTGGATGTTGATTGATGGATGGATGCAGCTTCCTTATTAAGATTGCCAGTCGACGCCCGCGGTCTTACCACATCTTTCAGAAATAATAGCGATTTGAAGAAAGGCCATTTTGGGGTGTACGTTGCATTTGCAGCATCTCCTGAGCGGGAAGGTGGTATTCTGCCCAGCTCCACAGCAAATTGGTCTCTTAAATACTTCCACTTTTTTCGTAGTTTGGTTTCTGAAAAAAAAATATAATTGATTTTAGTTAAGCATTTCAATTGATAGAACATTGTTTCGTCAGAACAATAACTAAAAAATGTAAGTCATTCAATTTAACTGAAAAATATAGATTATGTTCGTTACTGTGCATTTTTACCGCTAGATGGCACTGCAATCGGTTAGGATATTTTTATGTTCATTTACATTGGAAGTGTTTGATAAACCAAAATTTTAAAACCTAAACCGAATTGTAAATTTTTGTTGTTTGTTTTTGGGGTGTTATGCCGTGTTGCGCTAACTCCTTCTTTAGCCGACGTTTCGGACAGCGTTGCAGTGTCCATCATCAGGGCAGATCCGGTAGATCCGAAGATGTGTGATAAGATGTGTTTTATCACACATCTTATCACACATCTTCGGATCTACCGGATCTGCCCTGATGATGGACACTGCAACGCTGTCCGAAACGTCGGCTAAAGAAGGAGTTAGCGCAACACGGCATAACACCCCAAAAACAAACAACAAAAATGCTTTTGGCCGTGAGAATCTAAAAACTTACCCGAATTGTAAATTGTATATTTTTAGTACAAACTTATGATATTTATCAGCCCCATACGGTGTGGAAGGTAAAGCTACTGTTTCTCATCTTAATATGAAAAAACCTCAGCAGAACACACGCACTTGAGTGCATGTTCCCATTAAAAGAATTCACTTGTGACATTTGAGGTTATTTCAAAAGTGAGAATATACCATCTTAATTCATTCGTCGCAAATTCTGCACGTATATTTGTGTATTTAGTAAAAACAACCGTTCATGCAAAGTCATGGGTTTATTTTGCAATAACATCAAATGTCATTATTAACAGACACAAAATGTTTGATATTAGTTTATCAGCCCCATACTATTGCAGAGGGTAAAGCTATGGTTTTATAAAAAAACACCCTAGCAGAACATGCTATTGAGTGCATGTTCCCATGAAAATAATTCACTTGTGACATTTGAAGTTACTGCAAAAGTGAGAACTTACCATCTTCATTCACTCATTTAAAATTCTTCATGTATTTAGTAAAAACAAAACTGCATGCAAACTTATTTCACTCGTGACATTTGAGGTTATTATAAAATTTTCTCAGTTCGTACTTACCGTTTTCATTCATATCCTTACTGATTTCTTTCCAGCACTTGTCGACAACATTTCTGTTGCTGTGTAAGCTGTTTCTCTTATCCCAGATCGGCGATTTGTTAAAAACAGCAGCAATTAGTAAGTCGCTCATTTTGACAGGACTTGTTTATTTATGTTTTGACACTAGCTTCCAAAACAAGCTTCACTAACCGGCCGCACCGGCGAGTAGGAATTAAGAATTCATTCCGGTAAAGCTTCTCGGCGCGCCAGCGCGCGGACACAAATCTGAACCTGCCTTTACTATGTGCGTTCTCACACGTTTAGATACAAACATTCTTGTCGGCGCGCCTGCGCCAGTCGGTCGCTTACTCGCCGGCTAATCTGAAAGCCGAAACACGCGTTCTTTGTGTTCGTACACTTAGACAAGTGTGGCACGAGTAAATAAAATCAAAACGTTCGGTACACGGTAGGTACAGGGTCAAGTCCTTTATGTGAATGATATATACGAAAAATTACTCCTGGTCCCGGCCCTGCCCAGGCACTTTGCATGAGAAGGGTTAAGCACTGCAAAGAATCTTGTAAACATATTGTTCTACGGTTATAAGTAACAAGAAAGTGTACTCTAATCAGTGATTGTTCCGGACTTGTGTAGTTGAATGCACTACTAATAGAATCGCGATGTAGGAACACTCATTTGAATAACAATTTAAATAGTAGGTACTTACAGAACCACAAAGGAAATGGATTAAGGAATTAACGACTAAAAAAATGTAGAAAAATAAAAAAAATAAAAAATTCCTTCCATCAAAGTATTTGTAAATAAATTTCCCTCTCTAAGTCAAATATCTAGCCTATTAATTACTTTCGAAGTAAGATTTCAATCGAAATTTCAGAGTAATTTGTGTTCTAGGTTTGTGAATGAAAAATACCTTTGTCGACACTAAATTCTACCACCCACACTAGAATATTTGATTATTAATCCAGATTGCATAAATTCATGCCAAATGAAACCGTAGTTATAACATTAGTACGAGAATAATATCAAATGGTTTCGTGTTTGTGTCAAGTAATTTATTAACAGATCAACAATCATTTAATCTGAAGAATTTCAAAAGTTTCATAGAGCATTTTATTGAATTGAATACCTTTTAAGCTTTTTTATAACGACGCTAATAATATGAAAATATTCATTGGAATCCTAATAAAACCCACGCATAAAGCAGGTTGCATGAAAAGCTCGTCGCTGTAAATTGGACCACGCCCGCCTACGCGATTCATCATATTATTTTTGTGTGGTTAATGTGATCAGTCCTAGTAAAAAATACCTTTATTTTTTCAACTTTAAAATAATGTATATTTATACGCCTCAAAAGGCTTTTATATTTTTTCCGCCAATGGTAAAACCAATGTTAACTTAAAACGTTAACTGTAAGTATAAACTAGTTCGGAAAATAATATGCCTATTGCAGAGATTATCTGGACAGTTAAACCACAAATGTCGGTAAATACCCAGACACGTTAAAATGGTAGGCAAGTCTCGTTACAATTCAACAAAAATTCCAAGCAAAATGCACAGTGATGGTACCCAGCCAAACAAATCAAGGTTTGGTTAAGTTAGGTACTTGCTTACTTAAATCATCAAAATAGATCACTAATTAATTTAGAGTTTGAATTCATCGACATTTTGCCTTAATATATTTGAAGGGAAGTAAGATGGAAATCATTTATGATAACAACAACGTCTCAAGGGAATATGTACCTTAAACTCGTCCGGTGTCGACTTAAGTTAATCGAAACAAATCGTTAAAATACTTTCTGTTTTCTTTACTAATGCGAAAGCAAAAAATGCATAGCAAATAACCGTAAATATTATCAATTTTACTGCAAAACCAAAATCAACACTTGTCATTAATACGGTCGTAAATTGTTTGATGAATGGTCCAGAATTGAAATAGAGAAACTCTAATGATTCCGTCTGCGAAACGTCACTATTGAAAGGGATAATAAAATCATGAAATGCTTCATTACAGTGTTGTGAATTATAGTGGTTTTATTTATATACCAAAAGGTTACGTTTTCTCATCATATAAAATCAATTTCCAGTGGTCAATTAATTTAATGTGTAATGGCTTAATATTATAATCTACGATATTGGATGAACTAGATAACTTTGAAATAAGGTAGTAAGAACTGTAAATTAAAACAAATAAAAGTTTGTGTATGTTTATTATGTTTTTATTTATGCACGTGAGTCTCAACGTCTCCAGTGGAGGATATTTGTTTCAGAGTGGAAGATACTATCAGCATTGCTATAGTTAAAGATCACCATTCAGAATCGAAAAGTTGCTTGAATTGGCACCCTCCCCCACTACCGTTTTAGATGAACGTTGAATAACTAAATTTGTGGAAGATTTGAAACGTATAATTTTAATTAACTAAAAAGTATGATTTTCATTCTGAATTTTTGATTTGAAAAACCGAACATTCCGAAACTGTTTCAACTGGCTACAACGTTATTATGACATAGAAACCGCCACTGGTTGGTAAGACAGCTGATACGAACGTTGCCCGGCGTGACGTCAATGCTGCCGAATTCGCTAATAAAAACGAACAAAATTTTCACGTTTGAAATCATTACACAAAATTTATTTGTCAATCCATAAATAAATTTAAAAAATAACGACAGTATCTTAATTTTTTCGAGAGTAAAAAAAAAGTGGAAATACCATATTGGCCATGGTCCAACTTAATAATAGTTGGGAAACTTATGCGGTGTTCACATTACACTATAATTAATTAAAAATCTAAAAACCGCAATTTTTCATAAATTTTAATTTTATTTTTTAGTTAGACAAATGTGCGACAAATTCGCAGATTTATCTTCTCATGTTTTACGTTTGAAAGCAGAGCATTGCGCCCCGACATTATGCAAGAAACGAACTAGACTATTTGCTGTTTATGCGTTACGTCTGTCAAGTGGGCAACCCACCCGTTTCTATATCTGTCCACCGCATACATTTGTCTACTATATGCATGAGATACACCGGCCGCAACGGGCTTGTCAAGTACATTGGCTTCCCTTTGCTTGTCAACTTCTAAGTACTCCCGCTTCACTAAGCCTGTCGACGTAACGTACTTAGGTACTGGATTAAAAAGTTGCCCAGTATTTATATTATTGTTATTTTTCTCCCGCAATTTGGTATTCTGATGGTAATTGAGCGACTATTCGCAGATTTACACTTTGCGCGAGGTGACTTAATAATATTAATAATAATTCTATTCAATTTTCTAAGTACATGTCAGAGAATTTTATTCATTTTATAAAAGACGTCATTTTTCACAATAATTTGCCTCCTGATTTTGAGATTTATATAACTATTTTACATTTCATCGAAAGAAAATCTAACGGGATAAATTTTTTACACCTGTGTGAATAAATTCATACCTCAAAAAAATCTCGATTGGTAGGGGTTAATTAAGCGTTTTTTTTAATATATTTTATCATTTTACCTATGTAATTAAACCCGTAAGTACTTACTATTATTACGTTCGATTAATATGACTAAAGATACTGCCAAAACATAAATAGTGCTAGGAACACGTCGATTTGACATATTTATTCGATTGTCGAAAGCGCAAAACATTAATTTATTACTCCAGAATGTCCAGAATAGGTACAATAATCTAATTCAGTTTCGAAGTTGAGGAATTCGTCTCCGGGTTAATCAATAATCAGTTCTTACGGCAATCTGAATCCAAGTCGTGTTCAAGAGAAGTTTAAGTCTCTTTTTGGTATGCGTGCCGAGATCAGATCTATTCCTATTGACCGGAATATTAAACAATGTAAATTTTGCATTGAACATTAATTAATTTATATTATGACCTAATGAACGTACATAAAATTATTGATGTTGAAAAAAATTGGTGGAGGTCATAGTAATAATTGTTCAGTTAGTTGACAGAATTATCATTCCATCACATTAATTCGATCAAACATTTAAATAAAGCCCTGAAACCGAACATTCGACATCTTCTAAAAAAAACCTGATTTTAATATGTTATTTTAAAAAGGGAATTTGAAAATGTTTTAATCGTTGAAAACATAAAAACTGAAACTTCATGAGTACCTTTTTATTCTGTAAATTGTTCTTCGTGTAGACCCGGTTCATTTAAAATTTAAAACTGTTTCTGCGATTTTCACGGATTTGCGCGTTGATTGTATAATTATATATGTTTTGGATTTTAAATAACGCTTATTAAAATTGTCCATTTACAGAAATGTTTCATCAACGATAAAGCATGTGTTTAATCTTAGACCACGTTGACTTACAATTAAGGTAATGGACAAAATCAATGAAACCATTAAAATAATTCTTAAATTCTTCCTATTTCAATCATTATAAGCTGAAAAGGTTTCTTGTGCAATGATGGAGGTCTAAGAAAGCAGTTGATTGAATCCGTGGCGCCTGGGCCTCGATTCTCGACGAAGTCATTCCACTTGAACAAAGAGTGGTTTGACCCACTCGTCGTTCGAGTGGAATGAATTTTGACGTTTTTCGTAAGTGTGTACCTTCGACAAGACTTAAGAATAAAAATGTCGACCAATGTATGTACTTTCGATGGCGATTGCGAGCGGTTAGGATTGGAGAATCGATACCCTGGTCCCACCGACGCTCGGCTCCTATTCGGTAATTGCATCGATCATAGATGTATTTGTCTCTAAAACAGTATATTTAAGTAATTGAGAACTTGAATGTCGGTAAAAAGTGGTTCAAAACAAATGTATGTGTTTAAAATGTAAAATATTTGATTTGTTATAATTTTTTCTTTATATTACAAAAATGGATGAAGTTGCATTTAAAATAAAGATAAACCAATAAACATTGTGATTCTCATAGCTCTGTAGTTATAAAATCATAATTTAAGGAAATTAAATCAAAATTATTGAAGATATGAGGCCTTCATCCGGCGGTATAAAATGAAGTCATCAAAAGGCTAATAATAATTAATGCCACAATCGTAGCACACTTCTCCGCTCGTGTAGTTCTGTACAACGATGGAAATTAAAAATAACTTGTGTGAATACATTTCCTAGTAAATTGATTTCGTATGTGGTCATTGCAGGTGTATTTAAATAAGGTTCCTGAACCGGAAAGCATTATTGATTATTTTTTTTATTATTATTTTTGTTAATCTATCAAGGTTCTTAAGTTCTATAAGGTTTATATTACGCTTCTATGTAATTTTTTTGTTGTAGTTTAAATATAAATACATATACTAGCTCTGCTAAATAATGTACTTTTTTTTCTGATTCATCAATTTTGGTTGCCTGTGGCGGGTTCTAAGTTATAAGGTTCCTGGTTTGAAATGTTCCCTGTCAAAATGTTCCTAGTAAAAATGTCTCCAGTTAAAATTTCCCCAATTAGAAATAGGTAAAATGTCACTATATTGACAAAATTAGTCAGCAGACTCATCAGACTCATCAGTCGCATATCCTAACCTCACCTAAACTAACCAACTGTGCAACTATTAACTACGAATATTTTGTTCTGAGACTTTTTTACTGGGGACATTTTAGTATGGAACATTTTAACTGAGTTCATTTTTAGTGCAAAAATTTTGACAGGGAACATTATTACCAGTTTTTAGGATAGTGATTATCACCAATTTAAATGGGTTGTTGGCTGAATGATTCTGTGGTTCTCCAATCCGCAGAATCCAAAGATGCGTGGTCACTCTCGGTGTGCAAAAATGAGAATTCGGATATCTTCAATTTAGTTTTCATTTTAACAAAAACTCACGTTACAATAATTTTATGAACAAAACAGATCGCGTACGTTAGAGGAAATTTTAGGGCTAAACTGGCAGCTATACCACTGGAGATAGAATGCATTATTTGCCGCGCGAGGTATCGCGCGCAGGTTCACAGTGATACCAGCCACACAAGAATGTGGGTAAAAGTAATGTTGTCATTATTTTCGGGAAATGTAAACTCCCTATAATTTACCCTACACCAGAAACGTTATTACCGACCAAGGCTGTGATGATTCCCATATGTTTTTTTTATGAATTCTAACCAAGAACCTAAATTAAGAAAATAATTTTAAAATGTTACGATTAAAATAAAAAGATTAACTTTTCTTAATGTGTATCAAATTACCCAAAATGTGTAACTGTGTAAAACGAATGGTTTTGTTGTTAATGAATTCTTGTATTTTGTATATTGTTGGGCCTGAAGAACTTAAATAGATTACCAAACTTTTTATTGAGATTGTTTATACAAATGGTAAAAAGTTTATTAGTCCTGAAATTCAATACCGTAGGCGTTACATACAGACGTGAGAATCGGAACATCAATCCAAATTGTACTTAATTATATTTTATTGATATTTTTTATATCACTAGAACATTTATAATTGAATCATTGCGTGCGTCTAGCTTTAGGCATTGACCATCTATCGATTAATCAAATTTATTCTTCACGTAACAATCCCATAAAGTGGATTAGCACGAAAGCAAGATGAAGAAGTCATTCGGAGAAAATTTCATTACATCCACTCCGAGGCTTCTTTATGGAAATGAATTAATTCATTCTAAGATATCTGCCGAGATGAGCATTTATTTTGAAAATCTAACAGTTATCTATATACCTACCTGTATATTAATTGTCCACACTTGTTCCAAAACCAATTAATAATAATTATTAATAGTGAAAGATCAAATTTGAAATTTTGAAACTAGGACAGGTTTTTGCAATTTGTTTCTGTATGTGCGGTTGATTGCTTTAAATAAACATTGAGTAAGTCACATTTTTTTTGTGAAGTAATTTTTTTTTTAATTAGTAGGTACCTTACACATATTTTATACCGATGTTATAAATATTAAAATTATTTATTCATATAAAAATGACTATTTTTATGCGATATTTTCGCTCTTCTGTATATACTAAAATCTTTTTTTTACATTATCTCCACACAAGAGGATCCGAGGAAAATAATTTCCCTCGGGGCCTATGTCATCTTTGTGATGCAAGTGGAGAGAGGGAACTATTTGAGATGCCTGCAAATCGTTTCACAGCCGAACTGTTGGATTCAACAACGCGTGTTAACAAAAATGTCAAACGTATACAAACACTGAATTAAAATACCTACTCCTTGTGATCAAATCCTGGTAATGGTTTTTTGGTTCTGAGAACAATTTTATGGATTGAGTTTAGTTCACTATCTGAATTTTGTCGATAAATACGGCTTCCATCTTCTGCAAAGTTTTCATATCTTCACCCGGTGGGGCATTTATTTGAGTCTCATCTAGTCGTTGAGAACACGTCTGTTTTTTAACATACCAGTTAAGGCTATTAAGTCCATCAGTTTAATTTTGTTTGTCGATGTCTCGCATTTGTGTAGGTAATAAGATGTTTAGTTTAGTGCTTCATCAAAGCATTATAAAACCTTTGTTATACCACTACAAACCGCTCTACAGGAAGTGATAGCTAAAACAAAAGATCTTCCATAAAATAAAAATAAAAGAGTTGATCAATTTAAATTAGGAATTATTTTTTTACGATCAATTTAACGCTAATAAATTTTAAACTTAAATCGATCAGAATAACGGCCAAATTTATTTCCCAGCGTGATAGTCTTCTGCAACGAAGATCCTGTTTAAATTGCTAGTCAAAGCGTGATATTTTATGTTCTGTACATCAAAACCTTTAAAACACATCATTAACTTTTAATAAGTTATTAATCAACACGAAAATCGTGTAATTATGCAATATTGGCTCACGAACTAGATTGAATTAAAGATATTCATTCGTTTATTGCTAAAAGTTCATGTAATTATATTCAACAAATTTGTTCACATTAATGAGTTTGTCTCTTAAATAAGATAATCTGCAACCAGTTATATGGAAAAGTCATCGTCTGGGTTATCATGAAGGTTTTTTTCTGATGTTAAATTACTAAAGATCTTTTGTTTGTTATGGACATAATTTATTAGTTTTTGTTTGTTCAACCTTGAGAGATTTGGAAAGAAGTTTACTGAAAGCAAATCAACAAGTAGCTAGAAATGAAATGAAATGTTAATGTCGATGTTAGGTATATATAGTAATTATATTGGCATATCTCAATGCATTTAGGTACATTATCATGTGAATACAATATTTAAAAAAATTATCCTGAAAAATATTAGAAAGACGAGAATTTGGAAAATAGTGGTTGTGACTTGTGGACAATCAATTGTATTTTGCATTTTTAAAATTTATATTATTTACTTATTTATAATTATTTCAGCACAGAAATTTCATACACAAACTGTTGTAACTTTGCAGAATTGTTTAGCACTTTATTGGATTACCTACTACTATTAGAAATAAAAGAAGCATTTCAACCACCTTAACAGGGCACAAACCCTGACAGTGATCGAACTGGCGGCAAAAAATTGTCTTAAAATTTTTCTAATAGTCTCTGAAAGAATGCCTGAGTATGTGCACCAACCATGGAGAAAGGATACTGACTATCCAGAAGTAATCAGTCCGTCAGTAGTAATTGATATATTAAATTTGTCACAGCGGACGCGTACCAATTAATTTGGAAAAGTGGTCTCGCGTTCGACTCTATTTATTTGTGCCCGGCTCGGCCGCCTGATAAAGACGACCCCTGATTAATATAGAAATTATCAAAATGCCAACGCGTTTTCTCGTATAGTTGGATGTGTCAAGCCCACCAGGGGTGGAGAAATATAATTCACCGAGCGTAATTTGTCATCATAAATAACTTGCTAACAACCTATGTAGCGGTTTGTTTTTACATTATTTCGATACTTCGGAAAATTATTAAAATTTACATAAAAATACCCTGTTTTCGGACGTTAAATTAAAAAAAAACTATATATTTGGTTGGTCGTAATATATATAGAGAAGACAAAACGGCAAACTTTAAGCATAAACCCTAATTTAAGTAGAAAAAATTCATACTTTTCTGTGGTGTGATATTGTAATCGAATCAATATTTATTATAATAAATATAAATATCACTCTTTTCTCAGTCACCGATTAATAGTGGACACGAAGTAAATAATGTGAATCTGCGATATGTCATTTAATCATTTTCTTTCTTTATTTCTATTCGTCGATTCTGAGGAAAGTGGCCAGGAATTATTGTAGTCACTTTACCGATAAATTTTAATCACTTTCTAACATTTAAATCTTATAACATATTATGTACCTGGCAACCCTCGAGCAATGCCGTGCATTAATCCTCTGTATTGACTACACTCATGCCATCCTGGGATCACTGCGCCGCTGAACACGAGTCCAGACATTGCCTCCTCGTCTCGCCCAATTCATCACTGCAATAGGGACACAACTCTACTAAATGCATTATTTTATTTTAATATTTTTTCTTTTTCAATCTTTTGTGGGCGCACTGAAATTATAGCTGAAAAAAAATCTATTGCAGGCCTACCCTGAAAAGTAACTCTGAGAATAATCATGGACATTTTCTCTAATTAATACAACTCGTCTTTCTATCCTACAAATCTAAATATGATCTACATTTGGACAAACATAAAACAAACGCAAAATTTCACAAATATATTAACTACCGTATTGATTAACTACCTACGCTTTTCATATTTGCAACAGAGCATTAATTAGAAGTATTAAAAGTTTACCTGAGTGGAGGCTTGTTACTTGGGATAAATTATCAATTCAATATTAATAAACCTTTTTACCAGTTGAATTCTTACTTTTATCGCAATGTCTGTAATCCGAGTGGGTACCTACTACCTACCATTACCGGCAGAAATGGAGAAAAAAACATTAAAAGAGCATATTTCAAGGCTCCATTTGATTGATTGAATCAACATGGCTATTTTCCTACACCAGAGAATGCCACTGAGCGCGATACGTGATAGCGTCTCGAAAATTCAACTGCTCGTTCGGATCTTTGCTCCCACATAAATTATTGATAAAACGGAGAACATTTCTAATAAAGGGCTTGAACAAGAACGCTGCGGAGACTTGCCGACTCGAACAATCCTGCGCCATATCATCTGCATACCTCCCGAAGGAACGGAATGCGCATTGCGCATGTCTCGATACCTAATACTTGCTATAATTTAGTATTGTAGCTTTGTCATGCATTATTATAACGATGGGGCACTATTTGTTTTGCGTTCTTGATCCTTTACCGCAAAACGTAACTAACTTGACCTCCTCAATTTTATAAAAATTCCCATACCGTCAAGACCAACCTGACGAACAGATTTCTTTCATTTGCCCGCACCAAAATCCCTTTCAAAAGCAGGCCTAACTTCAAATTTATTTCCAAGTTATCTGTTTAAGTGTCTTGATTACTGTTGTTACTAATTAGAATTGTCTGTTTTAATTCTAGTTTTATTATACGATTGCAAACTTAGAGTGTAAAGGTGGTCTGAAGAACTGTAAAATTATTACGAGCGATACTTCAAGCTCATCTTAAACATCTGACCATAAATATTACACTTTTATATACCGTCTTATCGGAAACTAGGTGAATAGTTTAACCAACGATTCGTAACCCTTGGATAATAGCTTAGCTGTGCGTTGTGTATTATTTATTATCCACAAGGATTTCTCCAATGCTGTTATTTATAATAAAATTTGTGTTTCTTTCACCGGATAAAGGAGAATGCGTAGTTGAGTTTTAAGTAGAACTTCAAGTAGCTTTTCATTTCTGAATGGTTTCTTTAACTTTCTGGACAAAGCAAATCTACGATTATATTTAAAAAAAATAAAAAAGTGTTTATATTGCTAAGTACACTTAGGATTGTGTGTACACTTTCAATAGTGATATCCTTGAGAAACGTCACTAAGAAACAGCCTTTTATTTTATTCGTGCTTTCTTATTATTCTTAGTGATAAAGGGAAAACAAGTGGATCTGTTGTTCGAATATGTACATTTAACGAGTGTTACACTTATTTGACTTATTTAACAATATTTTCGTTTAATTATGATAAAAATGTTTTTTTCTATTCCACTGTAATTCGAAAAAATGTTTGAAACATGCTGAACGCAAGCAATGCATCTGTGCGGGTACTGTTCCCATTAAAAGAGCGTATCAAATGTGTGTTTTATTAAATTTATTCATATTGTTTCTTCGACCATCCACTCGAACCACCGAACATCAACGACCAAATCATGAAAGGGTCCCTTTCTTTATCTTCACCATTACGTTTACATAAGCTTTGCATTATTTTTGGATGTTCCCTCATTTATAACACGGTCAAGAAAAGTTTTACCACACATACGCCTCAGAGATCTTAATTTAATAGAGTAAATACATTGATTTCTCAATATTAAGCTTTAAGTTTCTCATAAACCAAGTAGTGGTGGTAGATTCTGTCATTATACAGACTGCTCGGTAACTAATCGATTGTCCGGCTATGTTAGACGTAGGCAATCAACTTGCCATTATAGCAAAGAAGTTCGCATGGGAAAATTGGGAAGGCTTTATTCAGATATTATTACTGCAATGAGAGAATGCACCTTTTGGTAGAGATTGATGAAAAGTTAAAGAGAATATGTTACTAACCTACAATCAGGAAGCTATCACGTGGCATCGACACTTTATACAAATATGCAAATTTGTCAGTTAATAAAATCATTAAATTCATTTTTGCTTCAGCTCTTCTCAAATTTGTTTTATTTTTGAACTTTAGCTCTTTACAAAAATAATCTATTTTAATCATATTATAATTTTATTTTTATAAATTCTATAAATGGGAAATATTTTGTCTTACCAATATAATTACTGTAATGCGGGGTGACTTTGTATTTTTCTACTTTGAAGCCAAATACTTTTTGTTATAAAATCGTTTTTTTCGTTAAATTTTATTTCGTATTTATGGCAAATATTTAAATGTTTTATTATACATTTTTAAAATTTCATGTGTTAAGAAAGTTAAAAAAAAACACATTGTATCGTCACTTTTCGGAGGGAGGCGACTCTAGTAAGCCATTTTTAGAAGCTATTGACAAAAAAAAACAATGATATTACAAACTCAAAAACTGTTATCTTGAATATTCAAGAAGTTATATTTATCGATATACATCTATGATCTGAGATAAATACTGATATACTTAAAAATGCAGGTAAATTATTTCAATCGTCGATGAATTTGTATTGAAATTTCTATCTGTCTTTTTTTTTATTTTTTATAGTGAATACCTCACAAGAGTCCCAACTGCTCCCGTCTGGAGCCAATGAGACTATGGCATCCCCAATCGGGGGATGTTGTGAGGCTGAAGGTAAGTGGGGAAGGGAAAGAGGAAGGTGGGGAAGTACCTGGCTATTCAGATCTAGTCACTAAACACGGCTAAAGCCATTTGGAGCAACGTTTCAATTCTGAATGGTGGTCTTACACCAGGGCGATACTGGTAGTATCTTCCACTCTGAAACGTGCCGCAAATATACTATATATTATTTTAATTAATTAATTGTGAAAATAACACAAATTAGTCAAATAAAATTTATTTGCGCACGCCGGGTTCGAACCCGCGACCTTCGGAATGGCAGTCCAATGCGTTACCACTGGACTATGCCGGCCGTCAATGAAAATATCTAATGATAAAACTTAACAATCAAACCGACAACATATTAGAACATAATTAAAAACAGTCAAATTTGACACTTTTTTTTAGAGGAATCCACGATGAGAGATATCCACGTTGCTGAAAAAAAATCGTAAAAGGGGACCAAGTAATTTCAATTAAATTATGCAGATATTCGCGATGATAAAAGTCATTAAAAAGTTACCCTGCATTACGGTACATAATATTTTTTATGCAGATTTACTTAATACATTGTATTAGATAGACGATTAATTTTATATACTCGGAGGAAAACTGTACGCACTATTTTCTAGAATCCAGATTACCACGATGCCTCCACAAGTTTAACCATCATGATGCATCTTTTCTTGCGCGAAGATTTTGCCTATCTCTCTTTATAATAGGCGTATCGACAAAATAAAAGTATTGAAGCTGGCCATGATGAATAAGCCGGATTGCTCCATGTTAATTCTGAAAGCGCGTAACGGCCGCCAGTGGCGTATTTACATTTTACACCAACGCACTAATGCCGTATTAAGACGCAAACGTGTCACGATATGCCACAATACATGTGCAGTTATTTTATAGAGGTGATTAAATTATAAAAATATGATTATAAAAGATAAAAAACTAATTAATTAAGTTGAGATTATTGATTTATTACACTACCTGTGTTCAAAAATATATAATTAACAATCCTGGGTTACGAATAACCCACCAACGTGTAAATTACACCTACTTCAAAGTTTATTATGCAATGATTGAACCCACTTCATCTGGGCAGGAATCCAATGCATATGTCCACTCGGACAATTTCTCGTCAATTCCACAATAAGTAATATATAACGGTTATTTTTTTCTTAAATTACTTTTTACTTAATTAATTAAGTTACCTGATTTAAAAAAAACAAAAAATAACTGTTATTTACATACTTTGAATGTTGTGAAGAAATATTTGATTTTGAAACAAGTTCATATATATTTTTTAAATTACAAATGTGGTGTAAATTAAGTCGGTTAGTGTAATAATATTTGGTGAACAAAATCACCTCTCCTTTCTTTACAGGTTTTAGGAAAACGGTGTACAGTATGTTTTCATTGCTTAACTCTTGCTTTTTCGTGATAATGTGCAAACTTACCTAAATAAGGAAATATATTTAAGGCGGAAGGCATGGAGAAACATTGGATAAAACCATTAAAAATACTTACGGTATCTTACTTATCCAATCAGAATAATAAAATCAATAACAACTTTTTAATGTGGGTATGAAGAAGAATTCATTATATTTCTCTCTGATGAATCCGGGACACACTCTCGTAGATCATGGGCAACTAAATGTAATGAGGCGTTTTTATGAAGTGTATTATATTGTCTTGCCTTTAGGCATCCTCAGACACCAGCAGGTTATTGTGTCGTGTGAAAATAGCTGGAGGCGAACATAGAGAAACAACCTATGTTAGTTTTGTGTCCGTTTTCTACCAGATGATAATTTTTAATGATATGTGAATTTATCTTGCATCTTCGAATTATGCACCTCGTTACGTTTTAAATAATTGTGTTGAGTACCAACTCAGAGGACTTAGAGAAGGTTCACTTCTTCCTTTCCGTCCACACAATATCCCTAAAGATGACGTTATGCGACGCAACCTGTAGGGCACTATGGATGGTACCAGAAATGTTGGTTAATGTCATAATATAATATAATATAATACAATATTACTGCAAATGTAATGCAAAGGATTATTTCCAATGCAGAAAGAATTTTGCTAGTATTTTCCAACATGGAGCGGAGGAAATAAAACTAAAGCTTTTTATATAAAAATAATTTTGGCGAAAAAATAGGATCTGTTTTTTATATCAAGTTTAATAATAAAAAAATAATAACGTCCAAACAGTATGTTATAATATATACGACAAATTAACCTCAATAAAATTATTTTATTAATTTAGATAGGTGTTATAAAAATCGTATAACATATTATAATATAACTAGTTATCATTTTTTTCCATATTTATGTTTTTTTTCTAAATTTGATTCCATATAAAAAGTTATAGGTATTTAATGGCGCTGGGCGGGCAAATGATAGCCTTCACTGTCAAGTTTGTTGTCGCACTTGATATCATAGGCACTTTTACCTGATACCTGAACCTAAACAATAATTTTATTTCCGATGAGTCGGCAAAAGACGATGATAACTAAAAAAATGTTCAGCTTTTATAAAAGTTGAAAAATAATTGAGTTGAAAAAGTCCTACTTTGGTTCAACTTAAAAACAGGTTAAAATTTTTAACAAATAAAAAAATAAATCTTCATATAAAAATCTAATTTTTGAGAAAACAAGATATGTTATCGTTGTAATGTTCAATGGTAAAACTAACAATTACTTACTGGTAAGGAATGTTAAACTAAAAAAAGAGTAAGGTGCAGCATTATTGGTGCAATATCAAGAATACTTTGAGAAATCGAAATATTACTTGGTCGATGGAGAAAATGTATTTTTTCTGCCTCGGCAAAAGTAAAATACTGATTAAATTCTGCAACTCACTAATAATGTACCAATCACTTTGAATAATCCCATCTCTCTTACTTTAAGCTCCATGAACATATTTTCTCCCGTGACATCGATAGGTTTGAATCCTTTTGCGCTTACTATCACTGCGCCACTGGCTACATGGTAGATCACGGAAGCCGTTTATTGTTTATGCGTGAATAGATGAATAATACACTTTGCGCTTTATGTATTCATCAATGTGCATTTGTTTTATACGCCTATAAATGCAGAATTTCACGCCAGCACGGTATTCGATTTGATTTACGTTCTCTGTTTTGATATCCTCCGATAATAATATTCTATATTCTCACTGGCAGTTATCTATAGTTAGTAGGAGCTATGAACGAGTGCCTACTCTGCCTTTCACATATTGATTACATTAAATACCACGCTATCCAGATGTTAGTGACATCGCGTTATCAGTTATTACCTAAATCCATTAAAAAATTCCCGTACTAACATATAATCAAAAATAATTCAACACAAACATTCCCTTATTCTCTCTGATTCTTTCCAAAAACTTAAAGCCAGTCCTCTTCTTCATCCTGACAATCACTTTGTTTACCTCATTCGAGTGGTGATAATAATGATCTTTGAATGATTTGTATTGCGCCGTTTTTGTGAAAAATCGCCTCAAGGGCGCCGTACAAATATATAATATATTTCTACAATGATTTATTCCGCCACTAACCATAACTAAACTAACTATTATCAACTAATGGCTAACAGATTTCATCCATCGGTTCATCGATCACTAATATAAAATCACATGTACAATGCATTTGATCAACGAACGTGATGCTGCTAATGGATATATATTTCAATTTATTTACATTCCGTACAGGCAGATAGTATAGATACTGGACCATACTTACCTGGGAGGTGACTTGAGATTATCACTGTTCATTGTCTAAAAGAGAAATTTATATGCAGTTTGTACGCAGAGGCCATAATTGGAACACGTGTAATTGGAAATGCCACTATCAATTCTGATATTTATTTTATATTTTTGTTCTTTAATGAGCGTGTTTAGGAGAGGAAGAGCAACTTTAATCTTATGTTGGGTGGTACATAAATACTCCATTCAAAGCTCTGGTAAAACCGTAAATCTGATTTGGATTCCTGGACATGTTGGCATCATGGGTAATGATATTGCGGATTCTTTAGCAAAACAAGGAGCATCCAACCCTATTGTTACCCTGGCAAACCATATTCTCCTATCTGACATTTTTTTCTTTCGCCAAGATAGATATTTTGGTCAGAGTATTGGAAACTTGCTAGCCAATCCAAGGGAGCAATGTCTCAATACAAAAAACTATCTTATCAAAAGCGTGGTTTCAACATTTCCCCCATTTGTCCAAAAAAGAAATTGCCTCACCTATTCCAATGAGGATTGGACATTGTTCCGTTCGTTCGCATTTTTTTAAAATTCACTTGCTTGACTTTACAGATTTTACTTTCTGTGGTATAGATATGGGAACATTAATCTCCCCACCATTCAACATCTCATTTCTAAGTCTGAATTCGACTCCTATTTTACATATGCCAATTTGAGCAAAATTAATATATAAATTCAACTTTATTTAATTCGCATTGATGGCCTAAAACACTCTTGAAGGGTGAAAGCTAGAAACATTTTGAAAGAAAATAAAGTTCTTCTTTTTTGATTTTTAAATTATATTATAATTTTGGTTTGACTGAGGATTGAACTTGCCTACCCAGGAACTTAAGTCGACAACTCTATAAATCTCTCCAAATGCCAATTGGGAACGAATTTTTTTTCGCACATTAACCTCTGTATTAACATTCGATTTCAGTGAATTGCGTATACGTTATGTACGTGATTGCCATCAAAAATGAGAATGCATTGTCGTCGACAACGAGTATATCTGCTGAGTTTCAGCTCGATCAGAAAATGGAAAGTGGGTTAATTTCCCCTTTCAATATTTGAATTTATTAATTCCCGAAAACAAATAGATGTATTCAAAAATACTAATTTCTCTGTGTAACTCCGTCTCAATAAACTCTAGAACTTGTGCTTTGAATTGTTTCACCATTTTAGAAATTAGAATTGTTTATTTGGAGAATTCAGACAAACGATAAAGTACCTACCTATAATTTAACATTTTTAACAACAGCAAAAAAAAAATAATGCAATTCCCAAAATTGCAACTGATTAGTCGGAAATTCAGACTATCCCCATTGATGTATATTTAGATGAGACACGAAGTGGACAAATTGTTTCCAATTTTTTACTCCAATTAGTCCAATTTGACATCCAACGCTCTAACGCCGAACGACCGGAATCTACCAAATTCTGTCCCCGCGCACTGCTACTCACGTGATAATAGTTGCGACGAGATATTAGTGCACAATACCGCATCTGTGATTTTTCACGGACAATTTATTAATTTTAGATTTTAACAAGGTAAAATTCCAAGAAACATCTCATTCATAAAGTTATGACTCTTATTATAAATCAATAATAATCATTACTACCATAATTATATAACTGCTATAAAAAATAAAAATAACTTAACCAACCGTTTATCCATACATCAATAGGAAACAATCCAGTATACATGTGAATAAAATTGATCATGAGAGCCTTCACTAATAGTAATAGACTTATTATTAATTTGTTCTCTTTATAAATAATAACAATTGGAAATCGATAGTTTTTAAATCAAGCATAACTATCCATCTGAAGTTTGTATTTATTTGTTTAAACTTTTGATCTCTTTCTTTTTTACTCATAAGAACTAGCTGAATCGTAATCTGTTTCACCGTCTTTGCAACGAAGAGGCTACACAACTGTTTACCTATTGAGCGAAAAATGCACATCATAAACTTTTAAATTGGGAATACCAAAAAAATATTGACACTCTTCCAAATTGAAGTAGTCGTAAATTTTAATTAGATATGTCTAGTCTCATAATAACATTTTATATGAGCACACTTTGAATAAAATATAACAACGTTTTCCCAGAAACTCCAAACGAGAAAAGATTAAAGTTAGTGTCAGCAGAGTGGTGATATTTATATATTATTAGCTGATATAACCATCACACCGCACTAACAAGGCTAGCCACATCTTCAACAAACTAGTTTACATAAATCACAGAGACGATCTGCGGAATCTAGAATAGTAGACCATAGCTTTTTATTATAATTCTCTAAGGCATAAGGAAACATGGAAACACGTTATGTCCAATCTTTGGCATTTGAATAAACATGTCATCTTTTGGATTTAAAATATGTAGGAGGTTTTTTTCGTTAATTTGAACATTAAATGTTTCATTTCTGTTTCTTGAATCTCGTACAAGTGTATTATGTTTAAGCTTATAATGGAGATTAATGTTCATCTTGGATTGCGTTTTTGTCATAATTAATATTAATAGAAAAATTATACCACTTATAGGTATTGATTTAGAAATAGAATTAATGTGAATTATAAATAATTGATGGATATAATTAATTTTACTAAAAATTTGACAAATCTTTTAAAATTTTAATACCATTATTTAATCATGACGCTGGTCATTTCGCGCATGTAATGCAATATAAATGTATCCGCATTTATCATGTTTTAAAAAAGAGTATTTCAGAAAAATGTTGACGATTTTAAAATATTTTAACACATGTTTCTTTCTGTAATCAGTAAAAAAGAGTTTCTTGTCTTTTTTTATATTTTTATACATAAACATAGAGATTAAATTTGATATAATTCCAAAGAAATATATTTAGCAACAACGGTAAAACTATAGATAAATAGCAGAGGTCATCTTTTACACAACAAAGTTGGTGAATTTAGGGTTTTTTCTGCATTTTTAATTGAAAATCGCGACTTTCGCACATGTGCTTATTTTTGCATTATATGAGCGATTTTTTAAGCAAAACTATAACACTCATTAGTGTGATGTATGGTAATAAGGTAACAAGTACTTGAGAGATGATATTGACGGGGAACAAGCTTCTTGAACCAGAGAATTGCCAACCCTCGGGTAATGAACAGTGTAGCTAAATCCAGAACTATTGAATGTTACATAAATAAACACAATTATATTAAAGAACGTTTTACTTTTTACAAGGAATTCCCAATACCAAATTTGCAAAGTAAGGCAGATATAACAAGGCAGATTTTGTGAATATTTAAATGAAGATTAATATTATTATACAATATTATTATACAATTATACAAATATTATTATTAATTATACAAAGAATCTAAACTATTCTGTCTCCGTAAACTATTTATTTTGCAAACTATGAAATACATCTTTAAAAACAAAAATAAATTCGAAATAAATGAAAACAGAACCAACATTAGAAAAAATAATGTATTTTATACTCCCCAAACGAACACAAAACAAATGCAAACACACTGCAGTTTCATTGGACCTCGTACTTTCAATCTTTTACCGAAAAATATTCAAGTGATAACTAAACTTCCTCAATATTTAAAAGAATTAAAATTATGGCTTTTCGACACAGCAGTTGAAACTTTTTTTATTTAATTTGTATCAATTTATGTTTCTCATAAAATATTCACCATATATTACATATATTACAATAAACACTTATAACTTCACTATACACTATTATAAACACTTTTTATACAAAACGCTTATACAAAATGTAATCTTGTTTTTATTTTATATACCCACAATTTGTTTATTTCTAGGTACAATAAAATAATAACTTAAATATATTACCCACGCACAGGCTGCGCCTTAGTGGGTTCCCATTATTCTTATTGATTTATATAATATTGTATGTAATTAATGTAAAAATTGGGAAAAATAAAGGAATTAAAAAAATAAAAATAAAAAATCACATAAAAATATGGTTTTAGAGAAAAGTAATCATTGTGCTTTCAGAAGTTTATACAATATTGTCTGTAATATTGTGCGTAAATATAATCTTATTGTAATGGACATTTCTTAATTCAATAACTAGGGTTTCTCAAATTGAAAACTGACTGCTTTCTGTATACCTATGTTCAATTCATCATTAGACCATTCATAAAGAATGTAAATATCGTTAGACACGAATTTTGAGTTAACTATTAATCATGCATTACCTATTTTGTTCTTGTCACTTTTATTTGATTTTAAATCTTGTATGTAAGTCGTAATGTAAAAAACATACAGATCAACACCATTCAGTCCTACATATTCACTAGAAAATTAGATTCCCATTGCGTCAGCGCTCTTGTCTGGTGTCAAATGAGTCAGATATAAAACGACAGTCATTCTCGGTTGGTATAAATCTCAGAACCGTGTGCCCGAGTGTCTAAAAGTCATCACATAAAAAGGTGATTTGTTTCTCAGTTAGAGTTCATGGAATCATGATCAACTCATTAATTAACCTAGTCAATGATCATATGAATATATTATTATAAAAAATATTGTTTATGGGATATATAAGTAGGTAAATAGAGATGACGCCATCCTTTATCTAGTTATTAAACAAAGTAAGGATGATATCACGGTGAGCTACTGGTCCTTTGAGTCTTTATTCGCAATTATGATGATTTCATTGCAATTATATGCATTAATGATAAATTATTAACTCAGGAACTAGTTATCTATTCTATACAATGATGGTCGTTGTTAGATCTCCATATTATTACTTATTCAAAACAAATATACATTATATTATATTTCGTTATACATTATATATAATAAACATTATATATTATACATTTTATTACATTATTACATAATATACATTATATTACATTATATTATATTATATTTCGTTAGCTTTCTTACTCAAAGGCCTCATACACTATGTGTCGTATTGTATCATGTTACTGCTGCCACTACCTAGCATTTACATATAAACTTTACATTTCTTATTAACTAATTTAAGTCTGTATAACTTAGGAGTAGGAATATTCTTATTTTTGTACTATTTACTTGCTGTTATAATATGTCAAATGGATATGGTTATATGTATTTTTACTATTACTTTTGTGAACTTGCAAGATTATCTATTACTATTATCTTCAGAATATTATTTTTTTATTAACTATGTATGTAAAATCCCAATGGGCGTATAAATAAATAAATAAATAAATAAATAAATATTACATAAGCATTATAATTAACCCCAATTATTTTGCTTTTGGCTAAATACTTAATATTTTATTACGCTTCTGAATGTTTCGGCACTGAAAAGCTATTTTTAAGGACGGGTTGTTTCGGAGAACTTGAACAATTCTTCAAATTTCAAAGTTAATTTTCAAGTTCTGTTAAAGATATTTTTAAGTTCTGATTTTATTTCAGTTCTGTTAAGCAACTAGTCTATAATTATATAATAACAGAATTTGAATAGGACTTTCACAGAACCCGTAAATGAACGTTGAAATTTGATGAATTGTTCAAATTCTCCGAAACAACCCGTCCTAAGTAAAATCTCCTTGAATTTGGAAAAGTCTTACTAAAGAAATCAATGGTACTTACTTAAGACGAGACAAAACCCTAAAATAAAGCCAGAATCTTAACGACGTAAGTGAAGCAGCCGTGCAAAAAATATGCGTCGCGTGGCACTGGTGTATTGGAGAGACCTGCGGTTGAATTTGCCATATCAAATCTTTAAAATAAAGTGGGAATCTTAACGACATAAGAGATGAAGTCATGTAAAAACAATATTGGCGCGCGGCCCGGCGTTATGGACGGACCTATACGGCCGATTTTGGCGTAGCAGGCCTAGAAAATCGATTTTCCGTGGAGTTTATTTAAATTATTTCTCAAGAACTTAATACTAAAATCTCCAATTTTTCTAGAGTGAACTCTCAGTAAGTTACTTATTCATCGTCTAAATCAGTCATACTCAACCTGCCGCATGCGGCCCGCCGAGCTATTTTGTGCGGCCCTCCATACATTTAATATCAGGAACATGATTTACAAAATCTGGCATTCTATATCACGTTAATTTGAGATTAATTGCGACTTTGACGTACAGACGTTGAAACTCGAAGGGGATAGTATAAGTATAATATACTATCTATATAATATAATATTCTATAAGAGTGTTGCTACTGCACACCATAACTGCACACGCTAGATCTATCTCTAAAAAACAAAAATTTGACAGACAAACATGCGCGCAAATAATTTTGCCCATGGCAACACATAAAATTTTGACAGTTCTAAAGTTAAATGGTTACCAGTGTTACTACCAACGAAGGCTATAATATAATATGATATAATATTTTTCGCGGCCGGAAATTTTCGAAAATGGAATTCCGTAGCTACCCCTCCCCCCATGGATTTCGAAAAATTGTTGTTGGGAATTACATGTGATGTTTTTTGCTGGGCGGAATTTTTTCTCAGCGAAGTTCTGTAACAACCCCCCCCCATGGATTTCAAACATTTTGTGGGGAGCACTCATTTTGAATTTTTGTGTGGGGAATTATTATGTTTTACAGAAAGAAATTCTCTAACAACCCCCCCCCCCCCCATAGATTTCGAATAATAAAAGGGGGAATCAAGCTCACACCGTTGGCAACACTGACCAGTATAGTGTTGCGGCCCGCGTAGCTTTACAAACATATGAATGTGGCCCGCAGAAGAATAAGGTTGAGTATCACTGGTCTAGATAAATAAAATCCGGTGCTTACCACTAATTTTATTGTTGAAAAATTTTCAAACCGTTTTACATAAAATATTTTATATATAAGGTCCTATTTTTATTGTTATTACATATAAATAACAAACATCCGTAGGGATACTTCTAGAAAAATTTGAAATTTTAGTAATACGTTCATCAGAAATAATTCAATTGTGAGCATCGAGCAAAATCCCCGTTATTAGTCGCCTTAATAATAAGTGTTTTCTAGCTGAATGGACAAATGCGTCGGCTTCCTAGATATTTGACGAGAGTTACATCCTCTGCTAGGTACGTCCTCCATCTGTAAATGAATTGATGGAAAAAGGAGGCATTTAATATAGTCAGGTCCTTTGTATACTTTCTTAGTGGTATAACAAGGTGTTTGTGCAGTTTATTAACTAATTAAATGGTGTTCTTCCAATGAATCATTTGAGAATATATTGGAATATTGTATTTTCAAATTTATGGTCAATTTATTTGCTTTTTGTTTTTTGCACGGACATACATAATATGAACAACACCATTAAGCATTATGTTTTTCACACATAAACTAGTTTGCTTCGACGAAATGGTATTTGGAAAGTCCAATAAGTGAAATTTATTGTTCATAATATACATAACAATCACTCAATTTTTTACCATCGTAAATATCTGTGATAATAATATATTGACTAGAATGTATATTTTCAAAACCGTTGAACGAAATCCCACGTCCTTTTTTTTTAAACTAATAAATAATTATTGATGCCGTGTGAGTGATCATCGTGATATTTGTAATTTGTGATGATCTTGCACCATATCTTCAGATATAGTAAATCACATACAAGCTTTTCAAGACTATACGTTGTTATACCTAATGATTTAATGTTTACATTTTTCTTAAGACACTATCCCAATACATTTATATTTTCATCATTTTACGGAAAAATGTATTTATTATCAATACAACATTACACAAATGGAAAAAAAACCGAGTCTAAGAAAGAGAGCACATCTTAAATGCATAAATATCAATGTCAAAAAAGTATGACAAGTTGTACAATGTACATATCCAAAGAAATAGCGTCAAGTCAAAACCTAATGAGCCATTGCAGATCTACCTATGGATAAGGAACTGTCCTTAACCTTAAAATCAACGACTTTTTCGTTAACTAGGGGCAATTTCGGTCTACTTAAAGACAAGGAATGAAGGACTTTTTTGCTGAATGGGATTTCAGTTCTCTTAGATGAAAGCGAATAAGTCGTTAAGATGAGATAATCTTAACGATTTGGCCCTGTGCATTGGACAGACTTACTATTGAACGTTCTATAGCTGATCTCTATGATAAAGTGGCAATCTTAAATAAGTGATGATTAATATCACATTAATTCGATAAAACATTTAAATAAAGCCCTGAAACCGAACATTCGACGTCTTCTCAGAAAAACCTGATTCTAATATATTATTATAAAAAGGGAATTTGAAAATGTTTTAATCGTTGAAGTACCATTATATGCTGTAAATTGTTCTTCGTGTAGACCTGGTACATTAAAAATTTAAAACTGTTTCTGCGATTTTCACGGATTTGCGCGTTGATTGAATAACTATATATTTTTTGAATTTTAAATAACGCTTATTAAAATTGTCCATTTAAAAAAAAGTTTCATCAACGATAAAGCATGTGTTTAATCTTAGACCACGTTGACTTACAATTAAGGTGATGGACAAAATCAATGAAACCATTAAAATATTTCTTAAATTCTTCCTATTTCAATCATTATAAGCTGAAAAGGTTTCTTGTGCAATGATGGAGGTCTAAGCAAGCAAATGAGTGAATCCGTGGCGCCTGGGCCTCGATTTTCGACGAAGTCATTCCACTTGAACAAAGAGTGTTTTGACCCACTCGTCGTTCGAGTGGAATGAATTTTGACGTTTTTCGTAAGTGTGTACCTTCGTTACAAATTCGCCGGAACCTACCCCTGTTGTTGCGGTCTTGTGTCGCCTTAATTTTAAGGTTAATGACAGTTACTTATCATTACGTAGAACGGCAATCGACCCTCTAATTAAGGATTTGATATAGTTCAATATGTTAGTCTTATTATTCAAAATTATATAATTATTGGCGTAACGACTGACAAAAATCTTGTAATTGAGTTGGCAAGTCACGATATTCTGGACTTGTTTGTTGTTTTCTGAAATTGTTTAAAGAATAGCAATCCATTATCTCGGAGTCTAGGGGAAGAAATGTTGAACTAGATGTATTGTAACAAAACAAGCGAGTCAATAATACTGTTGATAATTTTGAATATGTAAATTATATCGAAGTCTTTTATATCTACGTTTTTCTGAAGAAGAAAGGTTTGAAGTTTGTTCTATTTCTGCATTAATGAATGGTCGCCTCTTTCATTTATTAACACGATGCAAAATGATCCTGTTAAAAAAGTGAAAAAATGCTAAATTCGTGATAAAATATGAGTCATTCAGAATATATTAAGAACACATATTTTTTTCCTAATAAATTGTATTCATTGTAATCGTCGGGGTATCAACATAATGACGGCACTTGTGTACTTTATGGTATTACAGCGAAAAATGGACTAAATCGCTTTATTTTACCTTTCTTTTGGAATTACAAATAAACTTATATATTATATATAAAAATATGTATTTCAAAAAAACTTATCTATCGCCCTCTACGTTTCTTTGTTCAGGTTCATCGTCGACCAGCAAAACGTTTTTCATAAAAAGCATAGTGTTCTCTTTCGTCCGCGGTTATAGATATAGATTTATAGATATAGTTATAGATTTAGATATGAGATATAGATTTTCATGGTAAAACGCCATTAAAAAATCACCTAACTTTGTAATGGTAACTTTTTCTGAACCTTACAGTAAAACTTCCATACAAAAGTTACCACAATTTGTAAACCCAACCGCACTTAAACTGAAAACCAAAAAAAAATGATATCTAAGATCTAGTGACAAGCAATTCGACTAGCAATGAAATATAAATTCATCAACTTAAATAGAGATATTAAATAAAATAGCACTTTGTTCTACATTCAGAAAAAAAAAACAAACAAATTCGTATGTTTATATCGTAAAAACTTGTCTTGAATCTTTGGCAAAACCGGGTCATTACTATTAGAATTTAAAATGCACATACTTTGTAGACCTACTAAAAAATTACATTACCATAAAGCAGAAAATCGCTTTTATATCAAAATACTAAATATAATATTAATTGGCTTTCCCTCTCTACTTCGTGCCTCGTCGTACATCGTCGATAATAACACTAGCGAGTCTGTAAGGTTATCGATAAATAATTAACGGCTGGCCGTACAGAGAAGAGTGTACAACTGTACAGTACTGGGCACCTCGAGCATATCACATCATATCACACAAAGATTCGATACACATTATCATATGGCGGGTGAACGTGAAGGTGGATTTATATGGTCACGCCCACATTGGATAGGTACAATATTGTACAGTGATGGGCACGTCGATACGGCATCGCTCAATGGCCGATTGAGATTAATGATTTTCAAAAAAATTATAAATAAAATTAGTCGTATGTTTTTTAAAGATTTGTAAACGCCTTTAGTTAAATACGTTATTTAAAAAGCTTGATTTGGTCAAAATGAGGTCGTCTCCGAAATTTCAGTTTTTTTTGGCGAATGTATCACATTAATTATAGCACGTTGAGGACAGAACATATTGAATTTATGGAAAATAGTGAATAGTAACGAAAATGCCATCAAAATGTTGGTTCACGGGACACTATTGCGTACATTTGACCAATGTTCACTTAATAATAACAATAATTTTTGTTCCAGGATGTTGGGAGGTTAGTGCAATCCCACACGTCCCATTAAGATATACACATTTTTTGTATAATAGATATGTGAAAAATGAAAAATAGATGAAGAAGAATAAATAAACAATTAAGGACAAAACCTAACTTTACTGACGTTAATAAAAAGAAAATATGTGTTGTAAATTTTTTGTTGTTTTTATTTTATTTAAAATCATTAACGGACGTTTAGACAGATGACACTAGTCTCCAGGCTCCATTTAATGTAGTTGCTTTTCCCACTATTTTTATGTATAATTCTCGCTCTCAGAGATTGCATCGTGTGTGTGTGATAATATTTGATTTATTTACTTGTTTATAAACATTCATATTTTACAGTGTTAGGAATTTAATAAAATAAAGGCATTCAAATTTAAGACCAGATAAAAAAATGCATCAAAAAGTAATATAAGAAGTCTGGGTAAATTTCAACTATAAATGGTACATAAAGTGTTTTTTGAAGTTTCTTCTTGATTTAAAAAAAACATGAAATGGGTATCAATAATAACAATAATGAGTAAGTGATGTTATTCAATTTCAAAATCATATTTCTCAGAATGCAGACGAAATGTTTGCTGACACTCACAATGTCGATATGGGATTTGAAGAAATTCATGACTTCCGATAACTTTCTTACTGAATTAGGCCATTTATTTTTGTAATAGGTAGGTTCATAACACTGTCTTTTACATTAAAACTATCATTTAATTCAGTCATGTAGAACCGGAGAAATTATGTACAATCAATTTTCTATACCCCTAACAATGGTTGGGCAATATATTGTGGTGGTGACATCTAATCTACCTACCTTTTGTTTAATTTATTTCATTAATATAAACGTGAATAGAGAATAATTCTATAAAAAGTGCTTTAAAAAACTATTTCAGCACTTTTTTATGTATTTATTGGCTGTTTTCAGAGAGTGAGTATTGCGCTTTAATTGGGGAAAAAATAAAAACGGGGTGCAACCCACACACCAGTATTTTATACTGCATTTCGACAGTTGTCAAATTTCTCACCTCCCACGGATATGAACGAACTTTAGAACATGCTCTCACAGGTGTCAAACGAGAAAAAAATCATGAAATTAGTCTGTTTTCTAAAAAAACACGATAATGTAATATTATGTTCTTATGCTCTGAAAAGACATAATTCGACTTGATAAATTATCCATTCTCCATAAAATTTTAATACCTATATGGTTACTCGATGGAAACAGATACCAGGGCACCAGCAGATGACGGCAGGTAATTTTATCTCAACGACTGTCATAATTTATTTTATTGTAATAAAATATACTGTTATGGACCACCCACTTCAACGCACCTAGTTCTAACATTAGCACTCTTTGACTCTGATTCACACTTGATTCAGGTATCCAATCCAACAACTTTTTAGCAAAGTAACTGGCAAATTAGTAAAAAAATCACCCAATAACTACCGATGCTCTAGTGGTGTAATGTTTATCGTGGTCCTTTTTTGCGCTACGCCTTTATTTTACTGTAATAATTTTGGTGTTTTCACAGTTGAGAACTGGGATTTACACATTAGTTCCCACGACCGAAACCTTCTAGTACAGAAAAGATCATCGTTGAACTTTCTGCTGGCCAGAAAGAGAAAAGATATCACAATACTATAAAAACTCGGTGTAAATTGGACACTGAAAATGAAAGGGATACTCCATATAGCTAGAAAAGCATCATTGAATATTTCATATTTACGATACTTAGTTTGTACCAAATTATGTTTATCATGTGAAAACTTTCAGCCAATTGTTTTAATTGGATGTGATACGAACGCTCTCGTATGCGTGATATTTATTCATTTGTTTCTATGGCGTTACCAACTTAAGTGGAATGGATAATCTTAACGATTTGGCCCTGTGCATTGGACAGACTTACTATTGAACGTTCTATAGCTGATCTCTATGATAAAGTGGCAATCTTAAATAAGTGATGATTAATATCACATTAATTCGATAAAACATTTAAATAAAGCCCTGAAACCGAACATTCGACGTCTTCTCAGAAAAACCTGATTCTAATATATTATTATAAAAAGGGAATTTGAAAATGTTTTAATCGTTGAAGTACCATTATATGCTGTAAATTGTTCTTCGTGTAGACCTGGTACATTAAAAATTTAAAACTGTTTCTGCGATTTTCACGGATTTGCGCGTTGATTGAATAACTATATATTTTTTGAATTTTAAATAACGCTTATTAAAATTGTCCATTTAAAAAAAAGTTTCATCAACGATAAAGCATGTGTTTAATCTTAGACCACGTTGACTTACAATTAAGGTGATGGACAAAATCAATGAAACCATTAAAATATTTCTTAAATTCTTCCTATTTCAATCATTATAAGCTGAAAAGGTTTCTTGTGCAATGATGGAGGTCTAAGCAAGCAAATGAGTGAATCCGTGGCGCCTGGGCCTCGATTTTCGACGAAGTCATTCCACTTGAACAAAGAGTGTTTTGACCCACTCGTCGTTCGAGTGGAATGAATTTTGACGTTTTTCGTAAGTGTGTACCTTCGTTACAAATTCGCCGGAACCTACCCCTGTTGTTGCGGTCTTGTGTCGCCTTAATTTTAAGGTTAATGACAGTTACTTATCATTACGTAGAACGGCAATCGACCCTCTAATTAAGGATTTGATATAGTTCAATATGTTAGTCTTATTATTCAAAATTATATAATTATTGGCGTAACGACTGACAAAAATCTTGTAATTGAGTTGGCAAGTCACGATATTCTGGACTTGTTTGTTGTTTTCTGAAATTGTTTAAAGAATAGCAATCCATTATCTCGGAGTCTAGGGGAAGAAATGTTGAACTAGATGTATTGTAACAAAACAAGCGAGTCAATAATACTGTTGATAATTTTGAATATGTAAATTATATCGAAGTCTTTTATATCTACGTTTTTCTGAAGAAGAAAGGTTTGAAGTTTGTTCTATTTCTGCATTAATGAATGGTCGCCTCTTTCATTTATTAACACGATGCAAAATGATCCTGTTAAAAAAGTGAAAAAATGCTAAATTCGTGATAAAATATGAGTCATTCAGAATATATTAAGAACACATATTTTTTTCCTAATAAATTGTATTCATTGTAATCGTCGGGGTATCAACATAATGACGGCACTTGTGTACTTTATGGTATTACAGCGAAAAATGGACTAAATCGCTTTATTTTACCTTTCTTTTGGAATTACAAATAAACTTATATATTATATATAAAAATATGTATTTCAAAAAAACTTATCTATCGCCCTCTACGTTTCTTTGTTCAGGTTCATCGTCGACCAGCAAAACGTTTTTCATAAAAAGCATAGTGTTCTCTTTCGTCCGCGGTTATAGATATAGATTTATAGATATAGTTATAGATTTAGATATGAGATATAGATTTTCATGGTAAAACGCCATTAAAAAATCACCTAACTTTGTAATGGTAACTTTTTCTGAACCTTACAGTAAAACTTCCATACAAAAGTTACCACAATTTGTAAACCCAACCGCACTTAAACTGAAAACCAAAAAAAAATGATATCTAAGATCTAGTGACAAGCAATTCGACTAGCAATGAAATATAAATTCATCAACTTAAATAGAGATATTAAATAAAATAGCACTTTGTTCTACATTCAGAAAAAAAAAACAAACAAATTCGTATGTTTATATCGTAAAAACTTGTCTTGAATCTTTGGCAAAACCGGGTCATTACTATTAGAATTTAAAATGCACATACTTTGTAGACCTACTAAAAAATTACATTACCATAAAGCAGAAAATCGCTTTTATATCAAAATACTAAATATAATATTAATTGGCTTTCCCTCTCTACTTCGTGCCTCGTCGTACATCGTCGATAATAACACTAGCGAGTCTGTAAGGTTATCGATAAATAATTAACGGCTGGCCGTACAGAGAAGAGTGTACAACTGTACAGTACTGGGCACCTCGAGCATATCACATCATATCACACAAAGATTCGATACACATTATCATATGGCGGGTGAACGTGAAGGTGGATTTATATGGTCACGCCCACATTGGATAGGTACAATATTGTACAGTGATGGGCACGTCGATACGGCATCGCTCAATGGCCGATTGAGATTAATGATTTTCAAAAAAATTATAAATAAAATTAGTCGTATGTTTTTTAAAGATTTGTAAACGCCTTTAGTTAAATACGTTATTTAAAAAGCTTGATTTGGTCAAAATGAGGTCGTCTCCGAAATTTCAGTTTTTTTTGGCGAATGTATCACATTAATTATAGCACGTTGAGGACAGAACATATTGAATTTATGGAAAATAGTGAATAGTAACGAAAATGCCATCAAAATGTTGGTTCACGGGACACTATTGCGTACATTTGACCAATGTTCACTTAATAATAACAATAATTTTTGTTCCAGGATGTTGGGAGGTTAGTGCAATCCCACACGTCCCATTAAGATATACACATTTTTTGTATAATAGATATGTGAAAAATGAAAAATAGATGAAGAAGAATAAATAAACAATTAAGGACAAAACCTAACTTTACTGACGTTAATAAAAAGAAAATATGTGTTGTAAATTTTTTGTTGTTTTTATTTTATTTAAAATCATTAACGGACGTTTAGACAGATGACACTAGTCTCCAGGCTCCATTTAATGTAGTTGCTTTTCCCACTATTTTTATGTATAATTCTCGCTCTCAGAGATTGCATCGTGTGTGTGTGATAATATTTGATTTATTTACTTGTTTATAAACATTCATATTTTACAGTGTTAGGAATTTAATAAAATAAAGGCATTCAAATTTAAGACCAGATAAAAAAATGCATCAAAAAGTAATATAAGAAGTCTGGGTAAATTTCAACTATAAATGGTACATAAAGTGTTTTTTGAAGTTTCTTCTTGATTTAAAAAAAACATGAAATGGGTATCAATAATAACAATAATGAGTAAGTGATGTTATTCAATTTCAAAATCATATTTCTCAGAATGCAGACGAAATGTTTGCTGACACTCACAATGTCGATATGGGATTTGAAGAAATTCATGACTTCCGATAACTTTCTTACTGAATTAGGCCATTTATTTTTGTAATAGGTAGGTTCATAACACTGTCTTTTACATTAAAACTATCATTTAATTCAGTCATGTAGAACCGGAGAAATTATGTACAATCAATTTTCTATACCCCTAACAATGGTTGGGCAATATATTGTGGTGGTGACATCTAATCTACCTACCTTTTGTTTAATTTATTTCATTAATATAAACGTGAATAGAGAATAATTCTATAAAAAGTGCTTTAAAAAACTATTTCAGCACTTTTTTATGTATTTATTGGCTGTTTTCAGAGAGTGAGTATTGCGCTTTAATTGGGGAAAAAATAAAAACGGGGTGCAACCCACACACCAGTATTTTATACTGCATTTCGACAGTTGTCAAATTTCTCACCTCCCACGGATATGAACGAACTTTAGAACATGCTCTCACAGGTGTCAAACGAGAAAAAAATCATGAAATTAGTCTGTTTTCTAAAAAAACACGATAATGTAATATTATGTTCTTATGCTCTGAAAAGACATAATTCGACTTGATAAATTATCCATTCTCCATAAAATTTTAATACCTATATGGTTACTCGATGGAAACAGATACCAGGGCACCAGCAGATGACGGCAGGTAATTTTATCTCAACGACTGTCATAATTTATTTTATTGTAATAAAATATACTGTTATGGACCACCCACTTCAACGCACCTAGTTCTAACATTAGCACTCTTTGACTCTGATTCACACTTGATTCAGGTATCCAATCCAACAACTTTTTAGCAAAGTAACTGGCAAATTAGTAAAAAAATCACCCAATAACTACCGATGCTCTAGTGGTGTAATGTTTATCGTGGTCCTTTTTTGCGCTACGCCTTTATTTTACTGTAATAATTTTGGTGTTTTCACAGTTGAGAACTGGGATTTACACATTAGTTCCCACGACCGAAACCTTCTAGTACAGAAAAGATCATCGTTGAACTTTCTGCTGGCCAGAAAGAGAAAAGATATCACAATACTATAAAAACTCGGTGTAAATTGGACACTGAAAATGAAAGGGATACTCCATATAGCTAGAAAAGCATCATTGAATATTTCATATTTACGATACTTAGTTTGTACCAAATTATGTTTATCATGTGAAAACTTTCAGCCAATTGTTTTAATTGGATGTGATACGAACGCTCTCGTATGCGTGATATTTATTCATTTGTTTCTATGGCGTTACCAACTTAAGTGGAATGGAAACAACTTACATTTGGAATAAACCACTCGGAGCTATTAAACCGTAAGTATATAAACGACTTTGATTCGTGTTAAATCAACTTAACATGCATCTTTTATAGCGCAAAGCTAAACAAATAAAGATTTAAGTGCCATAAGCTTGACGTGAATACTTAAACGTGGAGTTTAAACATTAAAGAGAGTACTTTTGTTAAAGTATTACAAAAACACGCACACATAACGAATAAAATAGATCGTTAGGTAATTACTGCAATTTGTTTTCTTGGTGAACCTGTTCAGGAAATAAAACCAAAATAAATACATGCCCTGGAAACAGTTTGCGATGAGTCATAGCTTAGTGGCTTAGTAAGCTTAAAATTATTCATAAGCTGGTCGTTCATAGATGGCGCTAATTTAATTATTTAAACAAAAAAATTTTTGCAAGTCATACTTCAAAATATTAAGATGAATTATTTGTTTGCGTCTGTACGCACAAAATATGAAATTGAAAAAATAGTCTTGAGATGAAAAAAACTCAATTCTCTCAAGAAAGGCATAAAAATACAATTTTTTTTTTCCTAAGATAATTAAATTAGCGCCATCTAAGAATGAGCGAATTAGGAATAATTTTAAAAAGAAAGGTAGAACCCGGAGTTTAAGGTAAATTGCGATGCTCGTTTTAATCTACGTCTTTATAGATGGCGTTAATTAATTAATTTTATAAAAATACTCTTTTTGCAAGGCATTGCATTATAATATTAAGACAAATTATTTTTTTGTGCCCGTTCATACGCAATGTGAATATGAATAAACAGTTTTACCCGTATAAATGCTCAATTCTTTCAAGAAAGGCATACAAATACAATATTGGATTGAATCTTCTGTACAATATTGTGTCTGTATGCCTTTCTTGAAAGAATTGAGATTTTAAACGAACAATTTTTTTTATTTATATTCATATTGCATATGTATGTACTGGCGCAAACATATAATTTGTCTTAATATTGTACAACATACCTTGCAAAAAGCGTATTTTAAATTAATAATTAATTAAAGCCATCTTTGAACATGTATATTATAACGAGCGTCGCGTTTAACCTTAACATTAGATAGTGGTAGTAAACTTTTTTTATCGTGTATTATTATTTTACCGATTCATTGATAAATACATTTATTATCACCACCAGAGCAAATATATTATTCGGCATATCATTTATTGATTTCTCAATCGTACGCAGCTTAAATATATTTTTAAACAGACAATATACATATATTTATAGTCGTACATATTAATTTTTCGGAGAAAATTTCTTCTGAAAGCTTATCACTTTGTGATGTCATTATTTATTATATTAAAACACAAATAACTTTGTTTACATCACTTAAATATATATAACCTTTACATATTCCATGAAAAAGGGGTCTTACCCCTCCCCACTGCTTCTACTGTTCAATTGTAATCTATATTTAATTTATGACTTTAGTATATAATTGCTCCTGATGAGGTGAACTTTGTTCATGAAACATGTAGAGGTTATATATATTAAAGTGATGTAAACAAAGTTATTTGTATTTTAATATAAATATTCCTACATATTTTTATTGTTTTAACCAAATTAGAATGTTAACATTGTTAGAGCAAAGACTCGATAAATGCATACATATATGTTTAATGGCTTTTGACTAGATAATGAGTTATATATAATATCTACATAAAAAGTATCTACCTTTACACTGTGTTAATTAGATAATCCTTTCACATATTTAACATCAAACTCTTTAGTGTAATCTCTAAAAGATCGGCTAAATAATTAATACATTTTAAATACGCTCTCGATAATAACACGATGCGGAGTACAAAAAATTCTATGGCCATCAAATAGCGCACATCACTAGAGAGCCTGTGTTCGTCTTTTCACTGGGTGAATTCTTAGCCAAATATACGTGTACTAGTGTGTATTTAATAACACTGCAATTAAAGTCGTATAGCTGGCGCTCAGAAACATAATCATAGGAAAGCCCAGATAAATTATGCGCTGTCTCGCATGATTGATGCTTTATAAGGTGGAAAAAATTGGATGATTCTAACCCGTTAACCCGGTGTTGTTTTGATTGCGGGCGTAATGAATACTTAAAATTAAAACATTTATTTATTTTTTTAAGAATGACATTCACGGGTTACGAATAACCGGAAAATATTTGTAAGTCTTCTACTACCACCACAGTAAGCAGAAAATGTTGCTTGTGTTGTGATGGAGGACTAAGCCAGCCTGGGAATTGAACACACTATGCCTGGGTAGGACCCACAAGAGATGTCGATTCATCCACCGACTGGTCTTATGTATAACATTAGTTTCTAAATTAATGTCAGCTGAACTTCATGAATGATGTTTTTTTTCTTATTTTGTTTTGGCAACACTTTTGAGTTTCCGTAGATGACAGGCATTTAAAATCTATTGACGTTCCAAAACAAACAATCGAAATGTAAATATTTTTTTGAGTATTCTTCTGCAAACCATTTTATGAATAATAATTGTATTTAATATGTTCGTATTAAACAGGAAATTAGTTCATCACTTTATTTTAATCTTGAAAAGATTGAGTAAAAATGATAAATACCTTTGAGGAATATATGCGTTTAAAAACCCAAAATAAGCAAAATACAATACGTATTCAACGCTACAGCACGATTTAGCATATTAAATAGTCTCAGATTGCAGAGCATCTCAAAAATCTTCACTGGCCCAAATTTCCTGAAAGAATACAGTTCAAGCTATGCTGGACTGTACTCAAGTCAATTAAGAGAATCGCTACGGTTTACTTATCATAACTGTGCATTCCTGGCATTACCAATTCTCGACAAACTTAAAAATCGGAAGTTTGAAGGAAGCAAAGCACATACCACATACTACGTTCGGTGAGTTCTTTCAATAGTCTTTATCTGGTATCATTTCTTATCATGGGTTGAGTATGGTCAGAGCAATCTTCACCCTGCAAGCTGCATTTCAAAAGTACTGTGAATATTGTTGATTCTCTTCCAAAAACGTAATATAATATTAAATTATTGGATTGATATAGTGAAATTATGGTACAGCAAGGGTTAAATCCATGCAGGTATCCGCTCTGTAATCCAAAATTGACCGTTAGCGATGGACAAAGCTGAGTCTGCGCTCAAAGAAGCCCGAACAGTAGCCTCACTGTTACAGTTTTTGTAGGCGGTATTGTTTATTTTTTATGCCAACCTTACTGAGCTAGATCTTTCCAAATTATGGACAAAACTCTATTATCCGTATGCAATTATCGTCAATCAAAGTTAATTTTGATGTGAAAAAAATAAGCATGATATTTAATGTGTCTAAGTTGTATAGGAGCTACTGGATGGTTCATCGTAAGAACGATCTGTATATTATAACCCATCATAAACATAATTTTTATTTTATAAATTGAAATCTGATGATTAGTATGTGATACTGTACAAAAGTCTCACTTTACTGAACAGGTGGAGGTGGGTATATAGAATTCTCAACTTTTAACAGGGAAATCTTTGGGAATGTTATTTAGAGGAATTTATAAGTTACTAAAGAATGATAAAAAAAGACCTATATGTAGTTTAGGATAATTCAAATAAATATATTTCGAATGATGATCACTTACCAGGAAATTTCTTGGATCATCTTCTAATATCGAATGCGGTATAAAAATAGAACATTATCAGCCAGAAACCCAGGATCCTACCGCTGCATTTCGAGTTCATCTGGAGGACATATAATATTATAATATTTGTTAAATTTGGACGATTTTTCTAGCACCGTTCTTGATAAAAATCTAGTCTTATCGAATATTTCTACAATGATCTATGTTATTGCTTATTATGGACCAGACTTTTACAGAACCCGTCCTTAATGCTATTTTTTCACTGGAAGTTTAATCTTGACTTAAAAAATAAATAAAAAATGTATTTTTTTAGACTACTTTAGAAATCTTTTAGTACGTCTTTCGTACTAACTGGTAGGTCGATCGTTAATTGATTTCATAATTGAATATGTAAATAAATGGGTGTTCAGTGAAAATTTGTTTAAACCAATGCGTATTAGACGGTAAGTAAATATATAGAAATTCGTATTTAATTACAGCCCGCGTACATCGCGCTGACAGCACTAAATTGTGTCTTGATTTTACTTTAATTTATTCGGACAAACAAGCTCGGAGGTATGACAAACTAATAATATTACTCTCGTATTATTTGTAATTGAATTAGGTACAGACTTTCATTTGCAGATTGCAGAATTATCTTAGCTAAACGGAAATTAAATGTCAGAAAAGAAATTATTACTGTGTGTGTATATAAATCAATAACTTTATAGGAAATCAATAAAACCATAAGCAAATTAACTTAAACTATCTAAATACTGTTTTCAGATATATTGCTTGTCCGCCTAATGGGGTTTTGTTGAAAAAAATAGATTTCGTGTTGCATTTAACCCCTCAAGCCTCGGAAGAATATTTCTATCAACAAACATCGTATTCCATTAGAGTCTCTGAAGGAACGGATCTGACCGGAGCGTCAATACATTATAAAAGTTTTAGAGCCTCTGAAAGGACAGATCTGACCGGGGTGTCCATACATTATAAAAGTTTTAGAACCTCTGACAGAACAGTTCTGATCGGGGCGTTCTTACATTATTAAACAAAAAATTCTTCCATGCGGAGGTACATGATTTGTTCGTGGTTGGAATGATAATTATTATACTCAGTTTTTCTCAAATATTTATACTTTAGTTATTTGTAATGATAAACAAATGTTTTATGAGATAAGGTTTTTTACGTAAAGCACAAAAGAAAACATATTATTTTTAAGCAGTCGACGGCCGGCCGCGGGTTCGAACCCGGCGTGCGCAAATAAATTTTATTTGATTAATTTGTGTTATTTTCACAATTAATTAATTAAAATAATATATAGTATATTTGCGGCACGTTCCAGAGTGGAAGATACTACCAGTATCGCCCTGGTGTAAGACCACCATTCAGAATTGAAACGTTGCTCCAAATGGCTTTAGCCGTGTTTAGTGACTAGATCTGAATAGCCAGGTACTTCCCCACCTTCCTCTTTCCCTTCCCCACTTACCTTCAGCCTCACAACATCCCCCAATTGGGGATGCCATAGTCTCACTGGCTCCAGACGGGAGCAGTTGGGACTCTTGTGAGGTATTCACTATAAAAAAAAAAAAAAAAATTAGCTTGAAACACCTTTAATAAGTGAAATAATCTTTTTTTTTTTTTTTTTTTTTTTTTATTTAGGAGAAAAAACAGATACAGATATCAATTGACAAGAATATACAAAACATCAACTAGAGAATTTACCTGCATCCATCTTCCGAGATAAAATACATGCCACCGGCGGGGATCGAACCTACAGGTACCAATTGCACTACGTCAGCTTATTCAGAACCCGCCAAATTATTAAATTATTTTCTTCTATTTATCATTAAAAAAATCATGATTCAAAAATGCATTATTACAAATTGGCCGGATTTTTTCATTGGCATATGAAAGTCAGAAAATGACTCATATTTTTTGTAGTATAAATGGCATTAAAATGGCAAAACATTTTTCTTACTAATTCCCTACAGAAAATAACAAAATATCGAATTCTTTCAAAATTGTAGATATTTTGAGTCAAAATGTATTTAAGTTAACATTTTCGTGTTTTTTTTATTTTTATTTTTATTTTTTTTTTTTTTTATTAACAAAATTTTTGATACATATACAATTCAGGTACATACATAGTAATATAGAATGAAAGAGTAACAAAAAAATCCCACAAAGGCGAAGCCTGAGCGTGGGTATTATAGTGTAAGGATAAAACAGTGGTGTTTAAAATATAGTTTTTTTTTAAACTTGTTAAATGTATCTATAGAGATCAATGTGATTGGTTTTTTTTTTTAGAGAAGTTTCTATTTTTTTTTTTTTTTTTTTTTAAATTTACAAACATATACACACACACACACACACACACACACACACACATACACACACAGATACACGCACACACAGACACACGCACACACAGACACACGCACACACAGACACAAGCACACACACTCACGCACACACACACACACCCACACACACACATAAAACATAGATGCATGTATATATTTCTTTGATTTAAAGAAATTAATCTTTAATTTACAGAGAGACATGTGGTAGTTTAGTTATTTAGAAACAGATGGCTTAAATTATAGAAAAAAGTTACTCGCTTCGAAATTATTTCTTATCCAACTTTTAACATTTTTCTTATATAAGTTCAGGTTTTGAGACATGTTGATGGAATTGGGTAAAGAATTGAACAATTTTGGGGCAATATAGTTGATGTGCCTTTGGCCCAGCCTAGTTTTGCAGTGAGGGACTGTGAACACGCATGTGGTATGTCTCTGGCTCGAGCGATTTGTGTTTTTGGTGAAATTGATAGGACGCGTAAATATAAATTTGAGACATTGAATACAATAGATCCGTCTTAGTTCCATGATTTCTGTTTCTTGAAATAACTGGTTGGTGGGATATGTCTTGGTCCTTTGGTACATTATTTTAATGATGGATTTCTGAGCGATTTCTAAGGGTTTTACGTGATTATTGTAAGTTCCTCCCCAGGCAATTATTCCATAGGAAATAGATGAAAGCACTAACGCGTCATAAACAAGTTTCATGGTTCTTATATTGACAATGTTGCTCATTCGTTTGAAAATGTAACTTAGGTATCTCAGTTTATTGACCGTCTTTTCTATATGGTAAGTCCATTTGAGTTGGCAGTCTATAGTAACTCCTAAATACTTGATATATTGTCCGAATTTCACGTCTTCGCAGTTTAAGCATGTCGCAAAGTTACAATTAGGGTTGTGGAACTTCAGATTAAGATTATTTTTAGGGGATGACTTTTGGGAATTGTAAAAGGGAATAAAGATAGTTTTATTCAAATTTAGACTGAGGAGATTTCTATCAAGCCAATCTTTGACTGTTGCAATACATTTGTTGGCTTTCCTGGTTGTTTCTTCCCACGTTTTACCTTGTACTGTTATTGCAGTATCATCGGCAAAAGAGAGAATTTTACCTGGTATTGCAATATTGCATAGGTCATTGATGTAGATTAGAAAGAGTAGTGGCCCTAAGACAGTTCCTTGAGGAATACCATGTTTTGTCAAGTCATAGGTACTTAAGCTTGTTCCTATTTTTGTGCGTTGTTGGCGATTCAATATATAGCTTTTTAATAACATGAAACTTTTGTTTTTAATACCGACTTTAGAGATTTTTTTTAATAAAATTTTGTGGTTGACTGTGTCAAACGCTTTCTTTAAATCCAAGAAAATGGTTAGCGTTTTAGTGTTAGAGTCAAGGTTAGAGTATATGCTTTTGGTTAAGCTAAAGATAGCGTCATCGGTGCACAGTTTGGTTCTAAAGCCGTATTGATTAGCTGAGAGGATATCATTAGATTCTAGAAAGTTCATAATTTGTCGTTTTAAACACTTTTCGAAGATTTTGGATAATTGAGAAGTTAAAGTTATAGGTCTGTAGTTGTCTGTTTTGAATTGAGATCCGGATTTATGTATTGGAATGATGTGAGAGAGTTTGAAGTCATTGGGGTAAATGCTATGCCTGATGCAGTTGTTGAAAATATGATGTATTGGAATGATTATATGCTTTTTAATTGATTTAATTGTGGTATTGCTAATGTTATCTGGGCCATTTGCAGACTTCTCTTTAAGGTTGTCAATTTGTTTTGAGATTTCAAGTTCTGTTATTTCGTTGAATGTAGATAGTTCATATGTAGTGACATTAGAATCTGAAAGGCCGGGAGGAATTTGATTCGAGTGAATGCTAAGACTGGGATTATCATCTATGAGGGTTGAGGCGATGTTTGTAAAGAAGTGATTGAAATTGTTTGCAATGCTCTCAGCGTCTTCGATGGTTGTGTTATTGTCAGTAATGATTTTTTGAGGAATTTTATGAACTTTTTGGTTCCTGTTTGAGATTTCGTTTATGACGTGCCATGTTTTTTTGGAGTCGTTATGAGCATTATGTAGTTGTGTAGAGTAGTATTGTTGTTTTTGTTTTTTTATGATTGAGTTTAGGTAGTTTCTAAATAAAATGTATTCGTTCCGTTTGGTGTGGTTCTGTGCTTCGTTTTTGGATGTGCAATATTTTTCGTGATTTTTATAGATCTTAAAAAGTTTGTTTCTGTGTTGTATTGAGATTATTAGTCCGCGCGTAATCCACGGTTTTATGTGTTTGTGCTTACTTTTTGGCGGTGCTATTGTTTCTTGACTTTTTTTAATATAATTTTGAAGTATTTCATAGAAGGTATTTAAAGCCAAATTTGGGTTGTCATTAGATAGGACAGCGATCCACGATTCTTCGTTCAGTAAGTTATTTAAAGTTGAATAGTTGATTTTAATCATTGCTTTGTTTTTCGGTTCAACAGAGATGGATAAATTTGGTGTATGATGGCCGTAAAAGGTGGGATAGTGGTCAGTTATGTCGATTTTTAATGTAGCGGATTTATGTTGGAAATTTTTGTGTGTTTTTAGAAATATATGGTCAAGACATGTATCGTTTGGATGATTAGGTCTGGTAGTGTTGTTTATATATGATAGGTATCCTGTGGAGTATAGAACATTTAGATATTCGTTTGCGGTCGGATTTAATACAGCGTTTTGTATATTTATGTTAATATCACCCATAAAAAATGCAAAATCGAATTGATTAGAGCTGTTATTGTTGATAAAAGTTTTGATTTCTTGTGTAAACAAAATTGGGGATAAAGAAGGGGAGCGGTATGCTGTTAAAATTGAGTATTTTTTTCCTTTGGAGGAGAAGGTTGCATGGACGGCATTTGCATATTTGAAATGAGTGTTGTCTATGCTAATGTTGGATATGGTGTGTATATTGTAAAATATTGTTATGCCATCGTGAGAGGTGTGTCTAGACGGAATTGAAAAAGTAGTGTAGTTTGGTAAGTTGAAAGGGGTACATTCACGCATTTGTGTTTCAGTGAGTGCAATAAAATCAATTTGGAAGGTTAACGAATTTAAAAGGATACAGAAATCATCAAAAATTTTTCGAATTCTTCTGATGTTCATGTTTAGTATGTTGAAAGATGTGTCGTAGAAAAGTGTGTTTACATCTTCAAAATTGTCACATTCAAGAGTTTCAGGGATGCTGTTTTCTTCTGAAGGGGCCATTTTTAGTTGAGTCCGGAGGTCATCTTTGAAGGTACAGGAGGGAGTCCAGGTTATTGAAGGGGTATGTCGCTCGCGTCTCTGATGTATATAATTGGAGTATCCTTATTTTTGCGGAGAAGGACGTTCCCGTTCTTCGTCCACGCGTATTGGTAACCCATCGCCTTTGTTGCTCTCGCTAGCCAGAGTAATTGCTTGTTTTGTGGCGTCAGCTTTTCATTTATGTAGATAGGGTTTATCGAGGTGGAGTGATTTATATCTTTGGCGGAGAAATATCCCGCTTTCTTTTTTTGGGAAAGGATCCTGTCTTTCAATTCTTTTGTAGCCATCTTTATTGTTATACATTTCTTTAGTGAGTTGGTGTAAATGTTTATTATGGAATTATTATTTAGTAAATCTTCACACCCTATTTTTTTAAAGATGCATTCAATAGGTAATTTAGGATTTTCTTCTTTTTTAGTTTCGATTCCGTTGATTTCGAGCGATGTTTCAAGGCAGTTTTGTAGAGATTGATTTACAACAGATTTTAAATTTTTGTTTTCTTTTTCCACTTCCTTAATTTTTTTGTGTAGTTTATTTCTCTCTACTTCATAGTCATCGATTTTTAGTGAAAGAAAGTCAATGGTCTTGGTGAGTTCGCACAGCTGGTTCTTGAGGTTTTTTACATCTTTTAATTCAGCAGAGAATTTTTTTTCTATAATTTCCGACATATCTTTTTTTAAGCTATCGATGTTTTTTTGGTTTTCAATGTTTTGAATAGCTATTTGAGACATTATGTCTTTTTTCATTACGTCCATTTTTTTTTCTAGGAACTGTATGATTTTATCTTCGCTATCCAGAATGGTTGTCTTGCCTCTGGTGCTGCTCATTGTGTATTTTTTAAAATAAGTTTATTGTTTAATTAGATGTTCTATATTTTTTGTTTAAAGGGTTTCAAAAATATCACACGTTACAATGCAGATTAAAATTAAATTTAAAAGAACAAAAAAAAAAAAATGCGGTTGAAAAAAAAGCAGCAAAGTTTTTTTTTTTTTTTTGGAAACTGTGGGGTTTGAACTGACTTCCCGTATTCCACGGAGAGAATTGGCGAAACGTTTATACCACCAGGCTACTGACCGCCTGTGACGTATCGATAAATAATTATAATATTAATTGTGAGGGCACAGGTCCGTTTGTATTTGTTGTAATAAAAGGTTTTGATTGAGTTTGCAAGGCGGTCACTGTCACTTCAAATTGTCACTTTAATCACTTAAAATTGTAATGACTAGGCCGTTTAGACTAAACTAAATTGGATGAATCACTTCACTGGTTTTTCAGGTAAACACCAACCGTCGGTTGTTTGATTTTGGTGAGATTTTAACTATGAATTTGAGCGATTTTTGTGGAGCGATTATTTGACGTGCGCACTGTTTTAAATGTTGTCGTAATCGAATTATTCAGAAATATCAGTGAGGATCAAATATTTTCTACAAATAGTGTTTATTTCAAATACACACATCTAACAGATAATTTTATCGAGTTTCTAAAATGGTCCTTCATTATGACTACTTCAAAAAATGGTAAATAGTATAAAATAACTCGGAAACACTCGTTATCTCATATCGTTGGGACTTGTAAGTAAGATATTTGAAAGCCTGTTGAAAGAAAGTTGGTTTTATTCAAAATAATTTAACTCAGAAATTTAAATTTAATTTCGTTAAGAAATTAAATTAATAAATTATAAACAAATTTTTGTTTTGACCACTCGGATTGGTCAGCAAATTTCATTTTGATTATTAAAAAGGTATTTCGCCACGTTATTTACACAACGCAATTATACCTTTAATATCATTAAAAATGTAATTCAATATCAATCTATTCGTCTTAGTTTCGCTTTATGTTTCCCAGGCATAATTTCACAAGTTGCTTCATTCGCCTCCATTACACTCACGGCCAACAGAGCAGAGCCAATTCTAAATAGTTTAAATGTACGAATTTCAATTATTTCACCTGAATTACTATTGAAGAAGCGGTAGACTTTATACAAACTCGTCCATGCGTTAAATCTCAACTATTCTCACTCAATTCAAACAGTCTCTGTTTTATCAGCAAACATGGAAAATTATATAAATTACTTAGGAATTACGATGTTAAATCATTCCTTGCTCTGATTGGGTGGAATCTGCTTGAAATGTAACATTATTATTTAAACACAACAATCAGGGGACTTGAGTCCACAGTTATTCTTTCACGATGTCCTTGTTAGTATAATCAAAGTAACTCTTATTTCAGTATCAACGTAAAACTCATTGTTGCACATTACCTCTAAGCCTCGAGCGCTAGCCCATTATTAAACATAAAATATTTTTATATTAATCCTTATGTGGATACCAAGTTGAAAAGTGTTGGGTTATTGATAAGCACAAGGGATCAATCAACGCCTGTGATGACCGTATTCTGAATGCTCTGGAGTATCAAGGATTCGCGGAATTAAAAAAAAGGTTAATTGAGAAAGCGGTTAAACTTATGGAGAACAATTAATTTGATTATAGTTAAATAGAAATATAATTGATTTACCTAAGGTTTTTGTTTAATTTAGTAAACGCACTAGAAGGTTGAAAAGTTCGAGTAAGCTGAACAATACCTAAAAAGAGAGGAAGGAATTTTTGAAAAATGAAACACATTGTGATGCAAATTATTTGTGTTATAATTTGCATCGCATTTGTATCCAGTATCGGGTGGTTACGGAATAGTCGACGGTGGGTATACGAGTTATTTTGGAATAACTTAATGACGTTAACCTCATATTATAATATTTTTGTTTCAAATTTTCATTTGAGAATCGCTAATATTGACTTTATTTATTTATTCAAAAAAATAATTTTTAACATAAAAAAAAACATAATCTGCACATCTCACTAGGGCATTCCTTTGCTAAGATGTGCAGCTTTACAATTAAATCATTAAAAAAAATACATGTAAGTCAACTTAATATAATAATAAAATTAAATTTGAACCCTCAAAAGAAAAGTTAATGACACGGTTGTATTGAGACCGGTAGCAAAAATAAACAAATTTTTAGTAACAAATGTACGAAAAATAAAACAAAAATGTGTACAAAAGAAACATTGAGCAGTTTGTATATGTCAGTTGGCAACAATAATGATCTTCTGTAAATTAAAGAACAAGGTACCTGTGCTGGCTTATTATACTCCCGCATATGGTAACGATACTAACAATATAACATGAAGATGAGGAAATCAATAAAATTATGAACTGAACAAATGTGAAGACAATTTTTTAAATTTTTTTTGTAGAAATTAACAAGGAAATCACGATCTACACCTATACAAAAACCTACAGTCCGCCTCGGAACAGGAATACCTAGTGAGGAGGACTGCGAATAATATACTTAACTTTGTAATTATAATTGTCGTTAATAAAAAAAATTAAATAAGAAGATGGATAGTAGGAATAATAAATTATAAGAAAAATATAAGATAACTAAATAAAAATAGGTAAATAATAACAGATAGGTAATGATAACTCAATAATAATTAATGTAGATAATAATACGAAAATGAAGTAATAAGAAGTAAATAATAATAACAATAAGTAAATAATAATAACAATAAGAAAATAATAATAACTTTATTTTACTTTATTTATTTAGAAAATTAATTAAACAAGTATATTTATGACCGGTCGGTGGCCGAGTTGACATCGCGTTTGGGTCCCACCCAAGTGTAGTGTGTTCAATTCCTCGGCTGGCAAAGTCCTCCATCACAACATAAGCAATATTTTCAGCTTACTGTGGCGGTAGTAGGAGATTTTCAAATATTGTCAGGTTATTCGTAACCCGGAAATGTTTGTCTTTCTTTTTTTTTAAAATATATATAAGTACATATGAAGTAAGTAAATATGGATTGTATCAAAACAGAGCTCTACACGGATTTATGAAAATAAGCGACGACATGAGTGATCCAAAATGATTAAATTAAAAGATTTAATTTAATCAAGAGGTAAAACCTTTTAAAAAAGGTTAAACAATCTATTCATACACATATAGTAGATATAGGTAGATTGACGATTTCTAAGCACATACATTTTTAAGAAGAGTGATCATTTTTTTTTATCTACAGGCTAAAATAAAGTTAACATAAAACTGATTCGTAAAATCATAAATACCCATGCAGTGTTTATAGGAAAATATCTCTAATACATAATTATAATATTGTATGCTTATAGGTAGATGTAATTATAAATTAGAAACAGTATACGAGTATGCAAATAATAAAGCTGAAAGTACATGTCTCGTAAGTAAAAATACCAATATAATACTAAAAATAGTTCAATATGGTTATAGTAGATTACATTAATTTCAACTTTGTGTTTAGGAAATTTATATAAGTTTATTTTTGTACCATTATTAGGTTTCTTGTCAAAAATAACAACAAAGTTCCACCTCAAACTAAGTTACAGACGCCGAAGTACCCACCTCCGAGTAATAACAATTTGATTGATCCATAAAGGTGTCATTACCTCGGGCAATACGCGCATTTCAAGAGAAGTAATTGTTTCATTGTAAACTGCTTTTAACATCTTGGAATGAATAGCTCAATAACGTTTTAAGTTTACAATCGCATCTAGAGCAATAGTTCTGACAATTAAGTTGTTAAAATCTTCTTTCATTTTCACACAATTATTTAAGTATAACGCTGATTTCGTGATGGATTTGTAGCATTTTCTATTGAAATATTTCATATTGGTGTGAAGTATTTAAAGTCAGAGGTGCTTTGTGGGTCAATCATATTATATCTAGTAATAATATCAATTGAACAATATAATATTTACTGCATTCTTCCCATTCCCTATCTGATCATAGACGAAAAATGCTGATGATATAATATGTTAGTAAAATATTATTTCTTTAATAATTGCAAATACATTTAAATTTATTTTAGATGAATTACTTTGTACACCACTATTTAATCAAAAAGGATCGACCTGATTCAAAACCTTTCAAAAAATTTCATCGTCAGGATAAACGTATATAATTATGTATTTATTATTGTATGTATTATATATTTAGACAAAGAAACCATTGGTTTTGAAATTTATTATTTTTGATTAACCATTCAAGCCTCGGAAGGACATAACTAGCAACAAACTTCATATTCCATTTTAGTGTCTGAAGGACAGATCTGACCGGTGTGTCAATACATTATAACAGTATTTTTATCTTTTTTTCTTTAACGCGTAGATATGTGATTTTTTCTTCACTGGAAAGAAAAAAAAATATTTTTCGCAGTTTGTAACAAATATTTATACATTATTACATGGATAAAAATTTTAAAAAATTCTCAAAGTGCATCATTACGAATTATCGGCATTTTTTCATTGACAGTTGAAAAATTTATTTATATTTGTTTATTGTACAAGCGACATAAAAATGAAGTGACAGTTTTATTATTAATTACGTACACAAAAGGAATAAGTTTTATTAATATCAAATTCTTTCAAAATTCAAATTCAAAAATTCAGAGTCAAAATGTCCTGGTAAGTTTTTTGTTAACATTTTCATGTTTGACATTGAAAAATTAATTTTAGTAAGATCAATGTTTTTTTTAAATGGAAATAATTCAAAGAAAATTTCATCTTGTTTTTGAAGTAGTATTTATTTTAACGACAACTTCAAAAATAAGTAATATGTATCACATTTTAGATACTTCGGGAGCATTCCGATATTCTAAGAAAATTCACCATGGCCTTGTTTGTAATAATATTTAAAAACCTGAAGGGTTAAATAGTGGAATTTACAAAGTAAGTTATTGCATGTTACACAAAAATGTTTTATTCGTCAGTACAAATGTATATAAATATATATTTATTATTATGACATGAATTATACATGTATCCTGATGAAGGAGCCACTGGATTTGAAACATTTTTTTGATTAAGTAGTGGTGTACACAAAGTTTTGTTTTTATTTTATTACAAATTAAAAAATATATTATTTCTTTGAATTACAACGTTCTTAATTGCATTTAATAAATAAACTGGTTTAATTTTTTCAAGAAGCATATAAAAGTAAGTTTTTTTAATTGCAGTCAAGTAATTTTTAATGACTTATTAATTTACTGTCCCTGTGAAATAAAAGATATTATCTATGTTTAAAATTTATGTCCTGTATCGAACATCTTTGAATATCTTTTCCTAGATAGTGCACCTTCCACGTTTACTTTTAATCGATATAACTTTACGACTAAAGCATTAAAATAAATGTTGGTTTATTCCCAGCCATACCCACAGTTTCAGTGCGTGGTCGCAGATAAGTGTTAGACTTTATGCGATGTGGACTCTAACGAATGTGGTGGGGTCAAGAGGGTAGGCCGGTCCATGTACCAATACCTAGACCGAGTTAGGGTCTTGAACCCTGGTTATCTCCATCTCGAATCGGCTGCTTATCTCCCGCATCGCTTCATTAGACGATAAAGATTGTGTCGAAAGATTTTGAGTTGGATTAGCGACGTCTCCTGAGATAACAATGCACATTAAATGCAATGGTGAAATATCTCTAATAGGTACAGTGCAGTATTCAAACTAAAAACTGTGTGTAAATTATTTAAAATCTATCATTAAACTTATATTATTTTATTCGATATTAATATAACTAAATCATCTTCGGGTAATTTCGTAACAACGCAATAAAATGAAACAAATTAAATAATGTTGTCATATTTACAACATTCGTTACTCTTTAGAAATATTTATCACTGAGCTTTAAAATACAATTTAAAAAAATTCAGGCGACTTAAAAAAGTTACTTTGAGGTGTTATACATTATTTATAATATAAATGACCATTTAAAAAAAAAGTTCAGCATATTTTCTTATCCATGTTACAGGTTATTTTTGTTTCGGAATATTCCTCGTACATTCTTTTTGATACTTTTCTAACCATAGATACAATTATTTTTGTTTTCTGAAATTTAATAAATGAAATTTATTTTAAGATAGAAATCGTTTATTATCACAAAAAACTACATCTCGAAGTTTATTTTTTATGTAAGTACCGCACTAGAGTCCCAACTGATCCCAACCAACTGGAGCCAGTGATACTATGGCTTTCCCAATTCAAGGGGAAGACGATTGGGGAGAGAATAGAGGGGAATTGGGATCTTAGCAATCACCTGAAATGCCTATACCATGTCAACGTGTGTGGCTATCTTTATATAAGGTTTATAGATTCATGCTTTCATCAAGATTTTGTGATAAAAAAGCTGCATAATCAGTAGTAGTAATTAATAAGTAAATAGTCAGTGTTGTTCATTTTGAATACATTCGCCAATCGAACAAGCAATGAATTCCGTTTAACTACACTCACATTTCTCTCTAGACAACCTTTGTTATCGGACCTATTGAGTTGTCTTTTGTTGGCGCAAGGGAAAAAACCTCTGATGTGTTGATTGACAAACAACGGAACGCGTATTCAATGGAATTACGAAACCTGAAATTTACCAGCAGGTCAAATATAGCAGAAGAAATTTGCAGTACCTTTATTATTACAGAAGTATTATATTTATATTCAATGAACCGGATTCTTATAAGCAATCGATTAAGTCTAGTCAAAGTATCTATATAATGTATGAACTCTAAGTATAGTATGTCTTTTGAATAGTTTTTTCATTTATTTATTTATTTATTAAAACAATATTGTAATCAAGATTTGCAGCTTTACGATTATGGATACAAAAATAATACAGATAATTTAATATAATATTAAAAATATAAAACTACCAAATTATTATAAAAATAATCACTAAATACGGTTGAACAAACAAAAATTGCAGCTGAGCAGTACGTTTATAGTTGGCAAACAATAACAATTACTCTAAAATAAAGCTTTCAGCCTTCTGATCATGTCGGTCAGGTGCTCTACCAATTGCGCTAATATTGGACAATTTAAACGTAGCGTGTTTCAAGCTTATAGTTATTGCTTAAAAATAATTTAATATTGTTATTTAAACCCTGGCCTAAAAAACACTAAGTGTGCTACTTTTAATTATAAATAATAAATAAATAGCTAGGTAGATAGAAACTTTCTGCGCAGTAAAATAGGCTATTGGTAGTAGTTTTCATGTGATATTGTCGTACCTAAGCTATTATCGGAAGAGCTATATTTTTATTTTTTTATTGATGTCCATTCACATAAGATTGGAAAATCATGTCGTACATTGTAAAATGTGCGATACACTTAAAAGGCGAGCGACTATATAATGTGCTAGATATCTCAATTACACAATATGCTGACAAATTGAGGTGCAAATGATTAATTCGCCCTGAATTTTGATATCGCATGGGCTTATTACACTTAAAAGGGAAGGTGTTAATTAATCAACCCAATTAAAATATAACACGTATTCCATAAATAAAACTAAATGTAGAGCGCTTGACATTTAAAAATAAGGCTAGTAGATGAGCTTTATAACACGGCAATTTGCTGATCTTCAGCTATAGAGCCAAAACTGAAATATAATGAACAATATTTAATTCGCATAAAATGCAAGGAAGTCTTGCAGTTTTATCCTGTTTGACAACATTCTTTAAATAATGTAACAAAATTTCCTCCCCTTAAAACACGGGTGAGTTCAAGACCCAGGATCCTCTACGTGGCACCCGAAAATTATGTGGGCAAACGAATAAATTAAAATGAAAATAAACACCCCCATAGTCTCCTGTGTGGAGGTAGTAATAAAAAATATTCACGCAAAACTTGCATTTTAGCTACGACTCACCGGTCCAACTAAGCAATAAAAAATTGCTTCGAAACCGTGTGAAAACACACATAATTTCTCAGATTGAATATGGTATGTTTGTCATACATATTTTATCAAGGGAGCGTGGACGTATGTAAAACAACGCTAGCTTCAATAATTACCTGTGAATACCTTATCTCCAGCCAGTAGTGAAAATGCACCAATTAACATCGCGGTCCCATTATAACAGGTGTATTTGGTTTGGCCGAGACGGTGTTAATTGCCATTTTCTTTAAAATGTACGGAATACAAGTTTTATCACGGCAATAAACTAATTTGATTCTTTGATCGTATGCGAGATACTGTCGAGAATTTGCATATGAATTGGACGTTGGATTCAATTTATATTGTTAGGTTATTTTATTGTAGACGTTCTTTGATTATTTTATTAATTTATATTATATTTGTATTTTACTAATACTCGCGTATTTAAAAAATAATTTTTAAGTAATTCTGTCCCTAACTATGCATTTTTTTAGCGATCTAAATATCTAAAATTTTAACTGTATTTTATCTGTATTGCCTGGTGCCAGTTAAACAAAAATTTTGGGAAATTTTGACTAAATAATCTTTGAAATCACGGGATGGAGAAATGATAACGTAATATTATTCAAATAACTTAATAAGTTTCAATATTTTTGATGACACATTATTTTATTATTTGCAGCCATTACAACTCAAATTGACACACCTGAAAGTTGGCGGTTCGTACCTTTGCTCTTATGGTCGTTGTAACTTTTCTGCAAATTAACAACGATATAACTTTTTTTAAATCGTTTTAACAACTTTTATTCAACATATACAAGAAGATGTTAAAAAAATCATGATTAATGAGTTGTAAGTGTAAGAATTTCTTATCGCGAAGCAATCAATTTAATATGGTTTTCTTCTCAGGTGGCCCAAGTACTAGTTCGTTTTTTTCTTCCAATCTTAGCCATATTTATCAAGAAATAGTCACCTGTTGCCACAGTCTATGATCAGTGGTCACTTATTTAATAATCACACTGTAATTGTATTGGGAATCATTGTGTACATTCAAAGAAAGACTGCATAAAGAAATCCCTGTAGGTAGGAGATATTGATAGCAGCTTTTTAAATTAATTACCTTTATCACAAAGATGGGACAACGTCCGTGCCAAGTATTCCCTACTTGGACATATTGAATTCCTCTGGAAATCTCGCATATTATTTCCTTAGCTATGGACGTGCTTCTCCTCACTGGTGTCGATACTTTTACTATCTGTGGACTTCTAGGGAAGCACGCGGAACTAGCGGCGGACAGCCCAGTCGGAGGAATTCTCAGCCGTGTGAAACCACTTTTATATTTATCTGAGATCTTCTCGTCCTAATGCTACCCGGTGATTTATCCGTAATGAATGCCAAGTAAAAAGACAACATTTTTAATGTAGTGGCCGTATAATTTAACAGAAAGGTGTGGATATTTTTGGATTCGCCTCACGCCTCGAGATGCTCACGACAATCGTAGTACTGAAACGATTCTTATTTTTTGTAATATTTATTAACCAAAAAAGCTTTAAAATGACTATTTAATAACGGAAAATACTAATTTTTTATGAAACTGATGTATTTTCAGAATATTTTTAGTTAATAATAATATCGAGAAAGGAATGAAGTTAGGTCTTAAATAATTAGGAAGTTCATATCTGGTCCGGAGCCCCTAAATACCTGAAAAAACCCCTTGACTCTGTGCAAAAATGGGCGGTCCGTTTGATAGATTCCCCAATCTTAACAAACGGACTGCAATCTTTAGAGCACAGGCGTCGGGTAGGTATGCTGTCCTTATTCTATCGGTATTACAATGGAAGATGCTCTGAAGAACTAGCGTCATTGATCCCTTCCGCACCGGTGCGTAGTCGGGATACACGCCAAACGCGCGCCCAACATTTGTACACGGTCGACATTTGTCACATGAGAACGGGTCGCTTCTACTATTCGTTCTTGAGTTCAACAGCTCGGCTGTGGAACGAACTGCCGGCTTCTGTGTTTCCTCCTTCCTACAACATGGGACTCTTCAAGACCCATGTTCACTCCTTCCTCTCCACAAAAAAACTTCCCCTCCACACCGCATCCCCAAAGATGGCATAGGCCCTGAGGGAAATTATTTTCTTCAGGGCCTCCTGTGTGGAGTTTATATAAAAAATAAAAAATAAAATATCTTTACATATATCTTTGCTTATTTATCATATTATACTAGTGTTCTAATTATTCTATTAGCTCTACTTATAATATAATATATATTCATTTATATTCACTGATCTTACATATGTCAAAAAACCAAAAAAGCTTTTCTTAATCAATTTATAAAACCTGTACAATGTGACCTTAAAATGTTAAATGTAAGGTCACTTTTTCCGAATATTATTTAAATGAAAATAACAAACATCAAATATTGATTAATAATTTTTCTATAAATATCTTGCTATGTCTCTATTTTTTACAATTATTACTAAGCAATACAATTTCGGATGTGATATAAGAAACATTCTAAAAATAAAAAAATACATATATTCTATTTTCAACATCTACATAAATATTATTAATTTCTGCCACCGTTCTTACGCAATATTTGGGGGTGTATTTGTCAGCATATTTTACCTTCCAAGCGGTGTTCGATTTTCTGTGGTTAATATATCTTTTTCTTACTTTTACTCTTTTAAAAAAATTATGTATTTTATCATAAATATAGAATAAGGACGGGTTGTTTCGGAGAATCTGAACAATTCATCAAATTTAAACGTTCATTTTCAAGTTCTGTGAAAGATTTTTTCAAGTTCTGTTTTTATTTCAGTTTTGTCAAGCAACTAGCCAACAATGATATAAAAACAGAACTTGAATAAGTCTTTCACAGAACCCGAAAATGATCGTTGAAATTTGATGAATTGTTCAGATTCTCCGAAACAACCCGTCCTAAATGTATTTTTTTTGAGGAAACGTCGTGATTTCACGCAATAATGACAACCACTTTGCGATGTGCAAATGTGCAACCATTCTGTGTCGTCTTGTTTTTTTTGATTTAAATTTAAAAGGATAAGTCTCGCATATGGTTTAAAAAACGAGACCAAACTATAATAATTTTGTATCACTTTACTGAACGTTAGTAATGCCCCAGCCCCTGTCTTGTTTGTAAACGTTCATCATCTAGTTTCCTGAACAGTGAGCAGTAAGCAGTGAGCAGTGTAGGTAAAGTCCGCGGAGGCAACTGCCTCCATCAACTGATCAACTGGTCCATGCAGAATGCACCATACCCCGCAGGCTGCAGTAGCGACTAGTGTTTCCACATAATGCGCTCGTAAATAAGTCAGAATTATGCAACTGCTGCATCCAGTTTCTGCAGCGATGCAGGTTTGTCAAAGCAACGAATTTGTCGTCTCACCGCAAGTACCATGTTCAGAGGACTCGCGCCAATAAACATGTCCAGTAGTTAAATAATGTGTATATTACAAAGTAGCATTTTATAGTACGAAGCCTTCCTGGCATTCATTTTTTCTCTGGTAGTTTTTTTAAACTAAAATAATAATAAATTATTATAAGCAATGATTATTGGCCTGAAACACATATAAAAACTGAAAAAATCTCCCTACTAAAAATGAATGCCGCCGGCAATTGAAATACAAATTAACTAAAAATAAAAATAAAAATCTTATAAGTAATAATGGTTGAATAAAATACTAGTATTTATTGAATTATTTGGCGGCTTAAAAATAAGCCAACATAGCATGGTGGCTAGTGCACCTGACTCCGGATTTTCGTTCGATTCCCGTTGGGTAAGAATAAATAAAAATAATAAAATAATAATCCCTACTTTCATAAAACTAACCAAAATATATTAGATGTACAGCTGTTCTTTCTACGTTCGATATCACCAAAGTGACTTTTGATGTACAGCAGAGCTTTCTTTCTTCGTTCGATATCGCTAAATTGAATTTTGATGCATAGTTGTTCTTTCTTCGTTGGAAATCGCCAAAGTGACTTTTCAAAAATAAGACTCATGATGTCTCCAAAATGTAACATAGTGATGATTTTTTTTTGAACCATGCTGAAAACCGCCCTTTCGGGTTTTTCAGTGGAACATTATAATATTGCGTAAACACTTTCTTATTAAATAAGAGAATAATGCATTGATGAATTTCCTAAACGATAACATTGTATTACAATTTCAATACCCGTGAAAAATCACGAGATATTATAGATGTGGATTTTTTGAAGCTAAAAGTATTTATCAAATATATATATATATATATATATATATATATATATATATGCCTCAGTAGCATTGCCTTTAAAACAAACGAAAAGAACATTTGAAATGTAGAATTTTCAATTAAATAAATATTTTTCTTAACTACTTTATCGTTTATCTGAATCATTCCCACAATCAATTCAATCTTAGTTCCAGAGTTCAATGAACCCGAGTTACACTTGGTCACAGATATACAACATCAAAATTATTATTTTTAGTAAACAACTTACAAAATTTTCTAAATTATTTGATCATACACAAAAATACATTTTTTATTAATTTTTACTTTAACTGATAAAACATCTTATAACCAAACAACGCCAATAAAAATAAATAAAAAAGCTCGTGATCATTAAGTAGAAATGTAAGACGTAATTATACCTTTTTATAATGCGCACATTTTTTTGTTTTTCCAATGTTTTACCAACATAATTATTATGGAAACAGTAATCAGTAAGAATTTACTATAAAACGAGTAATAAATTAATTTAATTTCATCTTACTCGGTTTATTGCTCCTATCTCTTCCGTTCACGTCTTTTATAATGGAAAAAAAAATTATGGGGTATTACATTGATTATTGATTCTAACTGCATTACTACAAACATTGCTCTATTTATCCGGTGCAATAAAACACAAGAGGGTTAAATTAACTCAAACAATTGAAACATCTATACTAATATCACGACTACTGGGACTTTATCTTCGGTATGCGGTGCTAATCTAAGCACTGCAGTTACAGTTCAGCGGTGCACTGTAGTTACAGTGCTCTATTTCTACGCGCTGCTGTTGCAGTTTCAGTTCTGCACTGCAGTCGCAGTTCAGCTTCAGTTGCAGTTTGCGCTGCATTGCGAGTTACACTAAATATGACAAAATGCACCGGCTGCAGCACTGTACACACAAATTATGATCTTTATCTCTCTGTTCGCTTATCTCCCATACTGATCGTCCGATCGGCAAATGCACGGAGGTATCTCTGCACCACTGAAGATATAAATATATAGAAGTTCTTGTGGGCGTAACAGTGTGCCAGAAATAGACTCGATTTTTTCTTGCTTTTGAAGAAATTCAAATACTATTCGAAATTTTCACATGTCTAAATTATTTAATTAGCATTTATTTATTTATTCCAAACATTTATATTTTCATTAAAATATTTTCTTTTTCTTTTAAAGAGAGCAGCTATAGCAAGAGTCCCAACTATACTGAAGCCTGTGGGACTATGGTATATCCAAAGGTCGTACGTTTTGAGGTTCAAAGAAACGGGGAGGGAAGAGGAAGGTTAGGAAATACCTGGTTTTACAGATCTAGTCACTTTACACGTAAGCAAGATTAATACCATTTCAATATAGAATGCTGTGTCTAGGGCGGTTCGCACCTATTCGTCTCCCTGATTATCAGTTTAATAATTTCGGTAAATTCGTTGGTTTTGGAATATTATTGAAAATACATTGCACATCAGCAATATAACGCATTACCTAGTAATCTAAAACTTCCGGCAACGAACAAAAAAACATTGGCAAAAGCTCTTAAAAGCTATTTCCTCAGCAGCTTTATTAATGACTGACACATTTTTGCTTTAGAACTCCAAAATAACTTCTGCGTTTATTTATTTTAATGTATCTATGTTGTCTTGTCTTTAATATAATGTTGTCTTTCCCGAAATGAGTTTCGTAAACTCACTGGGAATAATACATTATAACTTATTATTTTGTAATAAATAAATAGTGTAGGAGCTCACCCATAGATGGCACTACATTAGACTATCAGGTTATCCATATATGGCGTTAGCTATCAAAGATTGCAGATGATAGATGAGGTGGGAACCTACAGGTCGGGGACCATATTACTCCAACCGCTTGCTTATTAAGATATTAGAAAACCATTTTTTTATTTAATTTTTTTTTTTTTCATTTGTTGAAAAGAATGTGACCTTACTGGGGTACCCCGTTGTAAAGTCACATTATTAAACTATCATACTAAAAGTCACTTGTTGAAGCCGAAGTTTTATTATATCAGGTTCGTGAGAAACCCCGGAGGCACAACAGTTTTCTTTAAAATAGGTATAGGTCATACTTCTGGGGATTATGTGTTCAGTGTTGTTCCCAGATGAAGATACTCTCCAGCCTTGCTTGTTGGTTTCCATGGGTATGGGCGTTACTTGCGCAACGAATGTGTTTGTTTTGGAAAATAAAATAAAGAAATGAACAGTGAAAAAATGTGTTTACAACATCTTCGTTAGCCGGCGACAATTTTACAGAAACACGAAAAACGTAAACTTTACCCAAAGGATACTAAATTAATGCATGTTGTTGTTGGAATTAACATGTATTTTTATCGATTTTTGTAAATGCTCGGCCAGTTGTGAAATAACGAAGGAAAAATGATGATGTTTATTACATAAAATAAAATAAAACTTGTATTACAGATGGTTGTAGAAACTACAATTCATTTGCAATAAAACGCCGCAAAATCCTTCCACCAGATCGTATATAGATTCCTTCACGAATATAGTAGTAAAATGAGTACAAATCAAGAATTAGAATCTGGCTGAAAGAGGTCAATACAAAACACTTAAAACGATATAGAAGACTATTAAATGATATTAAATAAATTTAGTCCTAAGCACAGGACCCCTTAGTGACAAAGACCAAGAACTTAGTGACCATAATATTTTGTATGTACAATGTGCAAAACAAAATTCTCTACGTATGGCAAGAGGTGCTCGAAATGACTTCAGCCGTGTTTTATTACAATATGTAAAGTGCCAAAAACATTCCCACACTCTTTTTCTCTATCGTATACCTTTCCCCACTTGCTTTGCCTTAACAAAATACCCCAATTAGGGATGCCATAAATTCATTAAAAATGTGTCTAAGGAAAAGTTAAAGGGAGATTTTACAAGTATTCGATCTCAATTAAGCAGATATGTATTAGGTACTTACCAACAAGGTACTAAAAGATCTAGAAAAATCTTTATTTTGTCGTTTTCAAGGCTACATATATTTAAATTTATCATAAAAAAGTGTAAAATATCATGTACCTACGGGTAAACCAAATTTGATTTTATGTTCTGTTCACCTTTTGCGCGGAAATGCAGTAAAACCTGGTAATATACCGCTTTTCTTTGCTGCTTATCGATTTGTCAGGCTTTTACCGTACGCTATTAGTAATAACTCGGAATAACTACGGCAAATAGGTGGTAATAGATAAACCTTACCCGTTTATGAATACAGCTGGCTGATGAGAAATGCGCGATACATTATGCGCAATGACTTACTGCTTGAACGCAGAACTAAATTTATAGTAATTTATTGTTAGTCCACCGCAAACTAGAAAACTGCATGAAGATGGTACCATGTAATAGGAACACATACTCTAAGCGGATAAATGTTGCTATTTTCATATGTGAAATTTTATTCACGAATCTATTTAGATTAACCGATATATACCCCTATAATAAAGGTTCTCAAATTAGCTATACAATAGCCAAATTCATGTTCATATTCAGACTGTTGTGAGCATTTCAATACGTTCACATTTTTTCACAGCAGGCCTTTTTTTAATCCCGTAAAGTGCTGAATTTGACTTGTCGTGAAGCTTTTTACCCTCTTTACCATTACTATGGTTAGGTATAAAGAGACTTTATTGAAGCCATAATTATTTTCCACCATAAATAGGCATTTAAGTATCTGCAATATATATATGAACTAATTCTTCTTACACGCGCTTGTTTCTAATTAAGCCCTCTTACTAATAAACATTTACACACCGTTAAATGTAAACAAGTATATTATTAAGGCTCCAGGTATTTAACGTAGCTTACATTATTCTCTATTAATCTTAAAATGTTTACAAAGTACAGCGACATTAATGAAGACCACATTGTTTTCATCGTTAACATATGGGTAAGTATCTATAAAACTTTCTGCAAATTATTGTCTGTTACTTGATCGTTAATGCGTGTATCTTATACCATTTTAAAGATATAGTTAAAACGGAGTTTTGTTTATCTTGAGACATGCAAACTTATTAAAATTTAGATTTCTTAATTAGACATAAAAATTACGTAAATACATTTTAATAAACCAATTTCATTTACCACTGTCAATATCCAAATATCTACATAAAACTGTCTAAAAAACTGTCCATAAACCTGTCACAAATTATGAAATACTACTCGTGTCTTAAGACGGGTGACCGGATAAATCATCACAATGATAATTCATCACATCTTTAAAAAGTTATACAAAGTCATGGAAAGTGATGAAACAAAAACTTTATTAACTGGGTTAAGTAGGTTAGGTTAGGTTATAAAAAAAAATTCATCGTTTCAAATGACTTTATATCACTTTGTAAAAGAGTGTTGAATTGTCACTGTGTTGAGTTATCATGGAACCATTATGACGAAACAATATTCAAATAACAGGGGTTTGCGCGAGGTTTACATTTTAATTAATTCCAACGAGTTTGTAAACATAATATCGTTTTTTAGACCGATACTCACTGATGTAAGTTATTCATTTTTACAAATAATAAAAATAGTGCCTAGCCAGTTAAATATTTTATATAAAATGTTTTTTTTAAAAACAGAGTCATATCGAGTATAATTCCACAGTTTTTGTCTCCAAATCATGTAATTCATGCACACACCATTAAAAAAATTCCAGTAGGTATTATTACTCATTAAATTTATTAAAATTATCGGAAAAAAGAATTATTTGAGATTTAATGTGTTTGTTTAAAATTATTAATTCGTTATTGAATATCCCTGGGTTGCTACATTTAGTTTCCTTTCATATTCCTGGCAGGACAGTTACAAGACAGTACCTACCATACTATTGAAGCAATTCTACAACGTCACAGTATTATGCGCCTATGAGACAAATCCAAAGTTTGGAAACAAATACCCGGTGTTGTAGATAAATTTAGCCCAACAATGTTCTGAAATTCCAGTTCCAATTCCAGACTTCAAATAAAACTGATTTATGTGGTGAAATGTAAACCATTATAAACAAAACAGAGTTAAGACTCTGGATGTGCAAAATGAAATTGACCGATTTAACAAAAATTTAACACCGATCGCTGTTAAATTTTTGCTTTATTTTATCTGTTAAAGCCCCACGGGCGTTCAATAAGTAATTAAATTTTCAAAAAAGTACAGTCATTATAATATATCAATTCAATTTACGTATTAGTAATTTGTGATCAGTAATCACCTCATGGTATGGTTCAGTTTATGGTCCTTCGAGCCGGATCTGAACCAACGGCCTATGGTCTTACAGTCCAGGGCGTCCTGAGCTGTAATATACGTAGGTAATCCAAAACCTACAGACATCAAGTCAACTTACGAATACTGCAATTAACGTATTAATATACCTTATCCAACAACGCTATTAAATATATATTCATTATCTATGGACCCATGAGAGCAAATATAGACATTGTACAAAAAGCCGTGATATACTGCTCAAGTCCAACAAGACACAGTGGACAGTCTAGTATCTCATACCTCGTAAATATTGCTAAAATGTGCACAAACGTAAGAAATCTCCCGGGTCGCCGTAAATAATAGTTTATTATGCAGAGTGTCTGTCGCGTTACCGGCGCAGCCTCCCACTAATCATCGTAAATTCTCGCAGCGAATACATTATCCTGAATAATGTTCACCCCAGAGGTCTGAGCCCTGCGCTGAACGGTTACACATAGCCCAGTTTGAGATGCGGGGTCCAGGGTCGGATTAGGGGTATCACGGGTGCTTTGCACTTTGTACCAACATTAGTAAACATAAATATTTTGTTCAATTGTATCTTAATTTTAAGCCGGTTAGATCATTGTGACAAACAACTTATTGAACAAAGGCAAAATGAAATGACTTCGTTGCACAGATTTTGAAAAGTACTATATGAAAACACCTTTGATACAGTGCCAACTGCTCGGTATCAGTAAGAATATTACAATCGGTTAACCAGTTGAAGCAAACTTTGGTCGATCCCAAAAGTTATGATTGTGAAATTAAAATACACGAATAATTACCGTATTTCATTAATAAAAAAATAATATCCCGCTTGTGGGACAAATTGGTTTCACTAGATTCGTAGTAATCTGTACCGACAGTTCGTTGATAAAAATAAAGGAAACTTTTGGTGATTTGACGACAGTTTTCAGGCAATTTCAGGTATCCCTGTGGGTGATACAAAACCAAATTCAATAAAAATTGTATTTATCAACAAAGATTCTAATTAGCAGTCATGAAAATGACAACATAAAGAATCTCCTAATCTCAAAAAGGTTAGGAACCGTGGAGCTGTGGTATCCTCGATCGGGTATGTTTTTGGCTGAAAGGAGTAGGAAAGGAAAGCTGATGAGGAAGTGGAAAGGTGCGAAGTGCCTAGCCACTCAGATCTGATCACTAAACACGACTTTTCAAGTACCCTTTCGATTATGAATGGCGTTCTGAAATAATAATGTAAAACGTGAAGCTTCATGTTTCACATTACTTCATTCATTTTCATTTCACATAAAACAGGACCGATCTGGCCCTGGTACTACGTTTTACTAGATTAGCATCCGGAGATCATAAGAAAAATGAGTTTGAGTTAAGCGTATTGAGTTATTGAGACGAATAGACGATTGTCTGAGGGGTTTACTTTGCCACAAATGAGTTATGACACCATAACTTTAGCCTTAGTAGATTTCACCAACGAAGGAGGAACTTGTGAACCAATTACAATTCAAAAGAGTGGTCGATCTTAAATACTCCATATTATTACTACTACATATTATTTTCCTAAAACTTGACAATACAAAACATTTTTAATAATAATTTTGTACATAGTACATAGTTATATCATATCAGTACATAGTACATAGTTCAAGAAAGAAACCTGTTAATTCATCGTTTAGGCCTGCAATCCCGTTTTCAACCGGATTACCAATAATATGAAGAAATTCTTAATAAATTAGCACTTCTCATTTTCTCCGTGTAGGTAGGTACATCCAATTTCATATTATTAATTTGTTGACGATTTTAAGTGCGATATTAATTATTGGCTAACATGTATTGCAAAAAAGAGGTAATCTTAATTAGCCTATCTATGAATCAGAGATAAAATTTTGTTGAAAGTATTATATACGTAAACACACAAATGGTTTTAGGATACTATAAGATAATATTCGAGTTTATTTCAATAAATGACGATTATAAATTCTAATGCCAGAACGCAATTTAAATTTATTTTATCTTCCTCACATGTTGAGAGCATTCGCATACAAGGTAGCCGCTCGTTCACCCCGAGGCAGGGGCGTGCGAATCGGAGCAGTGACCCAGCGATTCTCAAACGGTCACCGCTACAGGGGTCACTTAATCGTTACTTTAGAGATAGCATCTGATTCCGCATCGGCCACGGAAAATAAGATATGAACCGATGCATTGTTTGCGGAAGAATGGCCACGGGTATAAAATACCTATATTTATCATTATATTATAATGATATCGGATATTTCAAAGTTATGACCAAAAAATCTTTCAAAATTCATCATTTCATCTATTCATCACGCCGTTTCACTACGCGGGTAGGCAGTCAGTACGTACCGCCACTAACTCTGTCCTGACAAACATTTCTTGTTTCATTCACTTTCATACATCGTCTCATAGACCCTCTTCTGTTATTCAGATTAAGTGTTCGATTCACATTGTTTATATTATATGTGCTTCAATGTTTTAATTACAATTTTCAATAAACAACATTTTCACAAGGGAATGGGATGATTTCCAGCGGATAGCTAATTATATATTTAGTTAACTAGACGAATTTGTAACCAAATTTACAAATTATCTTAATGTGAAGACATCTTCTTCCAGATGCGTGCTGTTAATGTGATATTTGATGTACAAGATAAATTTTTACTCGTTGTATTTGCATCTTTGTTTGTGGTGTTGAATCAAAATTTCACCGTTCCTTTGGACTCAGGGCAGTCTCCAATTCAAGAAGCCAAATAGGAGTTGAATAAATGTCTTGCCAGGGAGCAGGAATTATCATAATTTATTATTCCAACGACCGTTGTGGATTTGTGACCACTGTACAGTGCGCACTTAGATCTTGGAACAGATAACAGATATCCCAGATTTGCAGATTTCCGTAATGCTGCACTGTGTTTTATGAGAGTTATTGCTCGGAGCCTGACCCGGAGAAATTTGTAGGTTCAATTTAAATTTCGAATTAACGTTCTCTGCAATTGAATTCTTGGGAAAAATACAGGCCTGCGATTATTTATCAAGTTACCATCAAATATATATGAAAAAATAAAAACCTATCAACCTAAAAATAATATTATCAACGAAATTTCATGCTCAAAATGGAACCACTTTTGTTAAAAATATTCAAATAAGCAAAAACGTGCTAACCTATTGTATAATATTTTAGCAGGAAATTATTTTAATAGTCCCAATCCAAATTGAAACTATAAATATATCCTCTACGTCAGTTTTTACTAGACCTTCACTTAGAATCGAACACAAAAGCTCAGACTATATTTATGATTTTACGCCTATGTGTCACCTGTTTTCGTAATTTATTTATTTATTCATTTTCGGGAAATCGACAGTTTACATTTAATCAGTTTGTACATAAGTATTATATGGTAAAATAAAACTAATTATGGATTTCCTCCTTGTGACTTTAACTGAGACAGCATAATATGGAATAAGTTATTCAAATTTGTGAAAAAGCAATATGAATTAAAAAATTTATATAACACAAAATTATATAAAACGAAAAATTTACAAAACAATACATTTATAGCCATGGAGAGAGGTTGTAGATATAAATCAAATCATAATAAAGATATAAACAATAGAGATTATTCACAAACCATCAGAGAAATATTCTTTTATCGACCTCTTGTATTTGGTAAAATATCAACCTTAGATAAAACGCTATTGTAATTATTGAATAGTCTGTTCAGACAAGAATTTTGCTTAGAGTATTATATTATAGTTAATACATACTTAAATTTTTTTGGCGATCAAGTTTAATAGCCATAATTTAAAAAAATATATATTTAGCTGCTTTTGAAGAGTATTGTATGGTTTTTGTATGCCGATAGGTTACTCACGCTTTGTAGGTATTAACTCGATATGTATAAGAAATTGTTTTGGGATGCGTTTATAAAAACCGAATCTTGGCAGAATTGAATGCGAATTTAATACAAGATGAAACAGAAAATAATATCATATTAAACGCGCCAATTTACGAGAAAATTGCGGAGAAAACAAACAAGTTTAATTTAAAATTGGTTCAGTCTCCTCACTGCGTCTTCGGTATTGAAATATTTCAACAGATCATATCAAAAGATACGACCGTAATTTGGTATGAGTAAATAAAGAAGCGGATTATCATCCCACTCTCTTTATAAGATCATCAATTTGGGAGGGAAATCGTGAAAGTAATTTCGGGGAAGCTGTGTCGTAAATAGTTCGCATCTTCCTCTGGTGAGGCATTCCGCGTAAGAAGTTGCTGTATTAAATGTCCCAAAATCATATCTCGTAAGATCGCATCAGACTTCTGACGCCATTAAGCTTTCCGTGAGCTTTATGTAGCCGGTAAGCATACAATAAACCTTCGATGGTTTGAGCTTCTTTAAAATGGACCGAGTCGTGCAAATATTTCAAATAATAAAACCTAGATTTATGTAGCTGCGCTTTATTTCTAAAGTGTTATTTATGTTAATAAGTTAAATATTTTATCTTCCTTCACTTAAAAACTTGCACTTGGTTAAAGTGCATATTCGAAACAATTATCTTCCCTTCATTTTCGTGTAATTTCCACGTGGTGCCTCTCGTTAGCAAGAAGTGCGTAAATTGAACAGGGATGTAAACAGAATGTCTTATGCGTACCTATCTACTATTCTGATACTCTCTCCAATTGAAGGTTGGCTATCAAGGTCAGTGGCTGAGTTGGCATCGCTTCTGGGTCTTACACTGGCGTCGTGTTGCGTCATGAGTACAAATCCTTCATCACGACCCAAGCAACATTTTCTGATTACTAGAAGGAGATTTTAAAATTCTGTCAGGATATTCGTAATTCTGGAATATTTGTATTTCTTCAATCTTACTAGGAGTAAGCCTGTATCGAGATTCACAATTTACAATTGAGTGAAGCAAACATAGAGTAATCACAAACATAAAGTAATACTACATACAAAAAGTTTTAAAGTTACCGGATGAGTAATTTGACAGTACAATGTAACAATATTTTAACCATAACTACTTATTTATCATTATTCTCAAGAAGAAACAAGTAGATAATAAAGACAGCTCGAGTGACATTCAGTTTTTAGCTAATGGGACTTATTTAAAATCTCATTAATTAAGAAAGGACAAGAATGAAAAAATATTAAGACAATCGTCTGTCAATACAAAGGAATTAGTGTACTTAATATGATTTGGAAACATAAGTGGTATATAACATAAGTAATTAAAAAATAAATAAATTCAAGACATACGCCGCTTGGTACAACTCAACGTAGCTGAGCTCGAGAAACACAGATGCTGTTAAAGATGACTTTCACGATATTGCCGTTATATATAAAATTTTCCATATTATCGTATGACTATTAAACGAAAATGTCTTTTTCGAACTTAAGCCTCCGCGCTCCAGAAAAATGGGAAAGAAATGCAATACATAGTCCGAATTGAGTAAGAATATTTAGAGTTTGATTTCCGCACACAAAATAAATTTTACTTTTTTTAAATAAATTATCAATGTAAGTGAATAGTGTGATGTTTATTATCGAATTAATTATTGGTCTTATACTAATGATTCTACATTTTAATTTTACTATCTGCATCTAATCATTTACTTACACTCATGCGATTCATGTCTCTTCCAGTTCTTGAAAGTAGCTTTTGTCTTTGATAATCTATTTTTTCTGGAAAAGAGTTCTTTATATTTCTTGTAATTATTATAATAACAGGACTTAGTATTTCTCAATCAATTATAATATAATATGAGATATCTTGTTTGAAGTGGAAAGAACTAGCCATCTTCCCATTCAAAAATATTGAACTAAATAAGCTAAATGATTCACGAAGTCAGAGAAAAAATAAAATATTTATCGGTGGATAAGCTTGCTGTTGAACTATAACCGAGTTTATGTTCTGATATCATAAACTTTAAGTAAACATAAATAGCAAAAAACTCTTTCAAGTAACCGCAATGGTGAGATTGACCTTGTAATATACGGATATTCTTTCGCCGAATAGTTATGCAGACAACACAGTGGTACAGCATTAAACTGGTACATGCATAAAAACATGCATGAAGAGTTTAAAACTATACTCTGCTCATCGATCAAGCACCCATGGGAATTATTCTACAGGGTGAACCAGCAATTTCCTAATGTTAAAATAATAATAAAAAATTGTGGTGACATAGATAGAAAATCGAGTAGTCGATCTTGGTAGTAGTTGTTTGGTATGAACAATTGGTGGGAATCAAAAAAATATTTTATTAATTTCCGTTACTGAAAGGGGCCACTCATCCTAGATTGGATACTTTCCTTGCAGATTGAAAGACCATTATATGGTGAAAATAATACATTTTTAATACATATTTTTAGTACCCATATCAACACAGATTTACGATTAGATTCATAATAATTTATGATACTAGGCTTTAATGGCATCAACGTTGATGAAAATGCTAAAAGCCATAATATCGACTTAACTACACATAAAAACAAGTATTTGTGATGCATTATTATAATGGATTTGTATTTTGAAATAACTGTTTCAAATAAATGAAAAAATATAAAATATGTAATGTGTAAAAAGTTAAAAAAAGAAAGTGAATGATTAATGTAGCACTGAATCACCCTGTTCGAAGGTTCTATCACGTACCGCTTGTAAACACTTAGGTAAGTGTGAGAACAGCGCGGTTGCCGACGTGTCGATAAGTCATCCGAACCTCACAAGAGAGCAATCAGCGCCCAACGATAATGTTAACATAACCTAGTAAAGTATCTGTTGCATAACTTAATACTTAAGTAGAAATTGCGAATATACTACACTAACTTAATCTAACAAAATAAATCTATATCGTGTTATACGTTCCAAAGACGATAAACTCAATTATACCAAAATTTATTTCGTATGGGGTAATAAGTGGGTTCTCTTGACGTGTTAGGGTGGATACTCAGATTTTATTATCTATTTAAATTAAAATGTACATATGCTGTAAACTTCTGCAAAATAATCGAAGCTATATTGGAATTTGTACTTCTAGAAACTGACTCACATGGAAACCAAGGGAATCCTTTTAAAGATCCCCTTAAAGCTAACGGTTGAATCTCGAAGTCTTCTTACAAACTCTAAAATTAAATAAAACTCCGGCTTAGCAAAACACTTTTGATATGGTAGATTGACAATGGGCCCTGATGTCTTAATTTGCAGGCGGTTGGAATAATCTGGACCCTGACCTTGAGGTTCCCACCTTATTAATTATACACTGGAGGCCAAGTCATAGTACTCTCAGCTAAACGCCATCTATGACTAACCTAATAGACTCATATCTAGTGCCTTATATGGGTGAGCTTTTACACTAATATCAAGGATATCACACTCACCATATAGCAAAATGAAACTATGTAACTAATAAGTCTGGAGACGTTTTTTATCTTTGTCAATAATTAGCTTTACCAAAAATGGCAAAAAAAAAAGAAAACTGAGGGTTAATCGAAGACAGAAGTGAGCTGTCTACTGGCCCAAAATGCTCTATGCTCTAACATTTTCATTAACCATATAAGAATACACGCTCATCTGAGACACTTCTCAGACATTATGAGAAACTATTGATGCTGATGATAATTGGAACGAAATTCGATTTGAAAGCATGGACTTTTCATCGGAAAGTATCTTGCAGACACTTTATAGGCAGATAATTAATTGAAAAACATGTTCAATACATTAGTTTATTGACTCAATTAAGTTGAGCTTCTTTACTGCTCGGAGATAACGCTGAAGGAGGAACTAACCAGTATAGGCTGTTATTTAGTGATCGATTTTTAAGTATCGCGTGCGATTATCGATCGAGCCATTTCGGATCTTCACGATAAGTCTTTCACGAAACAAGAGAAATACGACGTGGGGTCATAATCTCCTTAGGGGGTTAAGCCCAATATTTCACAAATAATTTGGTGCGATATTAATCAATGTCCCATTAAAACACGTATTCACATACGACGTTTTGCCGAGATGGTGTAGTGGAGTGAAGTTTTTTTTAAGTAACACTACTGAGATATCAGTACGAAATATTGTACACAATTTATTAAAAATGTGAAAAATTGGATCAGTTTAATCATTTAGTTTATGTTTTTCTAAATTTAGGCATCTGTAAAAAATAAATGTTTCTAAATGACTAGAGATATAAGTTTTTAGATTCTCACGGCCAAAAGCATTTTTGTTGTTTGTTTTTGGGGTGTTATGCCGTGTTGCGCTAACTCCTTCTTTAGCCGACGTTTCGGACACATCTTCGGATCTACCGGATCTGCCCTGATGATGGACACTGCAACGCTGTCCGAAACGTCGGCTAAAGAAGGAGTTAGCGCAACACGGCATAACACCCCAAAAACAAACAACAAAAAAAGACTAGAGATATATATATTTTTTAAGGATCTCATATCTTCTGTGACTTATTCCTTATTCGTTGATGCAGATTTTAAAAGTACTATTATATAAATAGCTCTTTAGTAATAGATGTCAGAAATCGAGAAGTGATCAAAAGAAGTTCACCCGGTTTGCGATAACGGTTCGAATGTATGAACGTCTGCAATAGTTTGAATAGTTTTACTTGGAACATGTAGTTTGTATGAAACAGTAAATAAAAATATAGGTTTTTATTTTGTCGAGCATTCATAATACTTGTTAACGATTTTAACTTTAAATTTTTTTGATATTTTAACTTTCATTTTTTTTGATATTTTAACTTACTGTCTTAGGATTGGTTGTTTCGGTGAATTTGAACAATTCATGAAATTTCGAAGTTAATTTTCAAGTTCTGCTAAGGTTTCATTCAAGTTCTGTTATAATATGATTACTGGCCAGTTGTTACACACAACTGAAATAATAACAGAACTTGAATAGAACCTTCAAAAAATAAGAAAATCTACTTTGAAATGTGATGAATTGATCAAATCCTCAACCCATTCTTAATAATAATAGCACAGGGTCATCGCTAGCATGGAGGGTGAAATATAAAAAAAAACCACATGTACTGATGAATGTAAAGTTCACGTAGCGGTGCAACTTTTTCGCTTATTCTCTTAAATTCGATCGTCGGGAAGCTACAGATTAAAACAGACAGTCCATTACACCGGATTATTTAATGAGGGAGTAATTTGTTTCAGAATTGTATTGCCCGTTCTCGAAGTGTTAGTATAATTTGTTGTTTCTGACGCCCATGTGAACTTCCTTCATAAATCTACTGTACAATCAGTGCGGTGAATGATGAATCCCCATCATTGCAATGAGTACTTTCCAATTTTTACCCCGCAGCCTCGTCATTACCAATGTGAACTAAACCAATCATACAACAACCTAATGGGACAGAATACGACTTCCAATAAATTAACAGACATTTAATTATCTAGAAACTACAAGTTCGTAGAATATTGCTACTAACAAAGAAAATTATTCCACTTAAAATGAGGAGCAGAAGAAGAACGATGGTTGGAACGGTTTTAACTGGGACAGATACATATTGCAGTCGATAAATAATTCAATCTTTAGTGTCAGAGGATTCTATTGAAATAACCAGAGCGCCTTCGCTACTTAGTGACTCACGAAATGACAAAATAAGAGAACATTAAATTCCTTTCTGCCACAAGAAAATCATTATTTTTTTATCATGACACAACGAATCTCGCAACTGCGTGAAAACTAGGTATAGTACGGAAAAAATACCATTACATTTTTCTGCATTTAAGTGGAAGCAAACTAAAAGATGCCAGATTAGGGATATTGGAATAATTTCCATTTATAAATAAAAGAAAACGAGAAGTTCTCGTTTAAATAAAATCGTATCGGAATTCAAGTTAGTAATTTTACATATTAATGATCTGTTATTACTTTCTTCCGAGTTTTTCGAATTGGGCCAATCTCGATTTGTTTCATTCCAAAATGAATTAAAGGTTTTGCCAACGGACCCCCCGAAGGTGTAACAACGTCACGTTTTTTCTTGATGAATATTTAAAACCTTTCAATTTTGTTCACACGGGATCCACACTTTTCACTGGCTTTTCGCCAATATCTCGATTAATAATCTTGATGCAGTTTGTATTAAGTGATATGTTAGCATTCTAGAAGGATATTGTTCCCAGTGTTATTTTGAATTATTTTTGGATACCGCGTTTTACCTGCTTAACTAATATTTTTTAAATTTTAACGTTATGACAAATAAGTGGTTTTGCTCGGAAGATTAAGTAAGTGAAGGGAGTATAGAAAACGGGTCTCTTAAAAAACATTGCTATGAGAATTTCAAGCAAATCGCAACGTTATAATAATTTGCACAATAATAATTATTGATGTGAATTATCTTTTGTTGCGCCTAGGGGGTTAAAACCTAGCGTGGCAAGACGGGACGACGCTCTTTCACGGAAACTGGACTATACTCTTGCACAGAACCCCGCTTTCAGCTAGCCTCGTGACTTGTCGACTCTTTCCGCTCGGCCGCCAAAACCTGTGCTGTATATTTGTTTCTATTCTCACTAAAATTGGCAATTATGATCTATTTTAAGTGATGACGAAATTTTAATTTGTAGTTTATTTCTTTGTTTATATTTTAATAATTCACTAACATTATAACTTTCTTCAATAAACATCGTTCATAGTTTTAATTTCAACTTAACGGTATTGGTAATATCAACAAATATCAATAATAATGTGTCGACATTTAAATACTTATCTTCTTTCTAAAAAACGTGTTTAAAATTTTACATAACTTACTGATAAATAACAATTTCCCTACATTTATGGTTGACGATCAGTTATATAAAATTTATTAGTAATTAATTAAAAGTAAGGCTCCTAATGTCTGGAGTTTGGGTTAGAAAAACACATTGAAAAGACGTGTCTTAGGGTTTTTCATACCCTAGGTATTAATCATTAACATTAATTATTATAAAATCTTCCAGTAGCGGTAACATTTAAAAAAATCTTTGTGGTACATCGCTGTTTTCATTATTTGCTTATTACAGAATTGTTTTGTAAATTTATAATTTGTTAAATTTATGGAATTTTTTTTAATTAAAGTAATATGTTTCTGATAATGTTGTAAATACCGTTTGAAAATTGCTATAAAACAAAATGAAAGTTGCGAAAATTAATACAACTCAAAATTATTAAATTTCATTTACAGTATTTTCGTCCTTTAAAAATTGGTTAATAATATCAGTGATTTACTATTCAAAAACAACTCTAAAAACAAACATGTTAATAAGTAACAAGATATAAATTAACTCTTGCATGGCTTTTCGCGCATGCAGGTAATGCTTGGTTCACATCTGCATGGTGTTTGTGATTTATTTGCAGGTTTTAATCCACGTACCACACAAACGTAGGAACATAAGTCCATCCTTGACTGTGACGAAAGGACTTGGTGTCATGACCTCTGTATCAATGTGGAGGAACTGTAATACATTAATTTTCCATTTCAACTGAATTCAACAGCAACAATCTCTTGCCTTTTGTATATTAACTTGCATTTCTTAACACTACGTGTATTGTAATATGCATGCTTTAAATTATACAGTAAATTTCACATTTTTTTATTCAACTGTAGGTTGTGATATTATGAAGAAATTATCAAATAAAATTATTATTAAGACATTCCAAATGTTAACAATGAAATTTTTGTCTTGTGAGGGAGGCTTTGAATAAAACCTCGACTTGTCATGCAATTATTAGAAATACGAAACACTTTCTTTAACGATGGTAATATCAGAAGGACGCGATACAATGACACGGAATAGAGAACGTTGACCGAAGCAATGACAATAAACAAATTTGAGGAAGCTACAAGCCGAAAATGTATATATTCTTGGTATACCTTATATTGTAGGTAATAGGCATTAAAATCGCTTGACAAACGGATTCTAGAAAAGTTCGATTTCAAGCACAAAACTGGTTTTTATTTATTTTGTAAATAATTTTATAAAAAAGCAAAAAGTTAATCAAATGGAACTGTCACAGATAATCTTAGCTATAATACTGTATTTTTTTAAGTTGTTTCATTTACGTATTTATACATTTCTATTGAAAAAATTTTTTTTTTAGTGTTTTACATTTATATTTTTTACTGAGTAATTTATTGTTTTATTTGTATTCTACTGAAACGAAACGATAGGAAAACCTTAAATTTATCCAAAGCATATTTTTTGGTATTCATAATGTACACCAATTCGTTATAAAGATTAATCAAAATTGTTATTTAGCATTATGCTTCGCCTTAATGTAGCGAACTCGGGACTGCAAACGGAGAGCGGGCCGCGGGCGTGATAACTTAGATACAGAAATTGGTTGAATTTAGTAACCATCTTCAAAATCTGCTGCGCGGCCTTTTTCATAAGAAACATTAATTTGAATTTGAGGCTAATCAAAAGGTATAGCAAATATCTAGTACGAACATGTACTACGAGCACTTTATTTATTTATAAAATACGGTCCATTAAAGAATTTAGTTTTTCATGATTTTAGAGGTATCTTCGGCATTTTTGTTGAAATATGCTTAAAATACTAGTGAATGTGAGTTAAGAGTTATTATAAAGCAGTCTGGCTCAACCTAATTTATTTATATAATACAATGAAAACATTTTAAAAAACCGATCATTGGGTTAAAATTTCAAATTTATATGGGACAATTATGTGATCTACGCAAACCGGTCATTTGTAAGTTAAATTTAAGCCCACCAAAATGCAAATCTTAATTTTTTTAATATTTCTAACTAAACAATTATTATTAATGTCAACGTTTCCTTTAAAATCATGAAAATGGACTTCTTTAATTGCATTATAATTTGAAACACAAAAAAATCTAGTATCCACATTCGTATGTGCTATCTCTTTTGAAATTTTTTTTTTCAGTTTGGTTAAGTATTTTGGTCTCAAATACGAACTTAAGTTTAAATACTTCAAGATTTTTAATTAGTTTTAAGAGTTTGTAAATATTCGTTTTTATCGTCTTCTGTGAAGTTTTCATTTTGTGGGTTTTATCAAACAACAGTGGATAAAATCCAAAGTAAATCACAAAATTCACCTCAGTCATAATACATTTAAATTTAAGTACATCAACTAACTAACTAACCATCGTGACGTTTCACTGCAGGGGTAGGCAGAGAGGACGGACCGCCAAACAACTCGGTATTGGCACACACACTTCTTGCCTCATTCACCTTCATACAGCATGTGATTCATATTCTTCTATTTTTCTGACTCTTGACATGGCCCAACTCGAGTATCTGATTCGCTTGATCGTGCCATATCTTCTTCGGGCGATCCCGACTTCTGCTACCATTCGCATTCGCATCATAATTTCTCCATACTCTCCTTTCGTCGCCCATTCGCTCTACATGCCCAAACAATTTAAGCGTACCTTTCCTAATCTTGCTTATTACGTAAGCGTGATTTTTTTCTCTCACTCATACATGGTTTTATCCCACATACGCCTCAGGGATCCCATTTTAAAAGCATTCTGTGTACTTTCATCCTATCTCTGCCAGTTCCATATATCAAAATTACTATAAATGTCTTGAAATAATATATTAAACATTGTAGCGTTTGATTTTCCGTCACTTTGTTTTTGTACATCCTCTGCATTGTTTTTTATCATCCGTTACTTTGTTTTGTATCATCCTCTACATTGTTTTTTATCATCCGTTACTTTGTTTTGTATCATCCGTTACTATGTTTTATATCATCCGCTACTTTGTTTTGTATCATCCGCTACTTTGTTTTGTATCATCCGCTACTTATGTTTTGCGTAAATAAGGTATCCTTATGAACAGATGGTAAAAATGTATGAAGGTATCCATATCAGGTTATAGGTGTGCATTATTCAAGAGAATGGATGTTTCGAAATGAGTGTGAACGTATCTAACAACGCGAGCGGTGCACCGTGTGAATTATACGTTGGTCAATTTTAATTGCTAGAATTTGTTGTTCAATTTACTTCAACACGACACCGTACAACTAATAGATATTGACTTACAGGAAAAAAATATATTTTCGCGAATCTGATGAAAAAAAGTTTAAGGTACACATTTTTATGCCCGAAAAGTTTTTTTTTCTAGGAAAAAATACGTTTCTAAACATCTTTGAGTTGTGTAAATTCACTAAGGAAAAATGTGCAGTGCAAAAGCAATTATACAAAAGTTAATCTTTTAATCAAATTTTGAAGAATTTGGGAGCTTCTGGTAAGAAAAATGTAGTTCTCCGCTGGAATGTGTTTGAAAAAATAATTTCAAAATTTGTTAAAAATGTATTTATGAAAAAAGTGACATGTAATTTCACCATACAAATCATGCTAAAAATGTATGAAGTGGAAATAATAAATAAAAAACTGTATCATCTATGAACTAGGATGAAGAATGATTTAGCCAGTCAAGCTAATGCGCATTCGTAGTCAATCGTTAACCCATATTTTAAAATAAAATTAATGTCAAAGTATATAATGTGTTTCCGATATTCTAGGTCTATAAATGTCAAAATTGAAAACAGATCACATAAATACATAACATTATTTCGTTAGATTTTCATAAATCTGAAGTAAATACTTGCCTCGTGTGTCCGTGTGTGCGTGTGTGAGCGTGTGCATGTGTGCCACCCACCGACCGGGCGAGCTTCGAGAAAGAGCTTCATAAAACAAGAGAGCGTAAATCAAAAATGGCGAACGTATATCCGACTTTTACCTGTGACACATACGCGAATGGCGGATGAAAAATGCGCAGAATCAATTGTGCGATCTTCCAATCCCGCGACAAGCAATTTAACCCCTGTCCGCCACCCAATCTTAAGTTATTACGGGGTCACCTTTGAATAATTTGTCTTCGGCTCTTTAGAAATGAAAAAGTCATTTCGCCATGCTTTTTCCCGCCATTGACGTTGCTGACAGTTCGAGTTTAATTATCGAAATGGCCGCTGGCAAATTGCGCGCGCAGTTTTGAAGAACCAAATGGCGGCAAAGATTAACCGTACTGTACTGTATTTTTGATTTTGATTTTATTGATTCTTTCGTAATCCTCTTACTAGCTAGGGGAATAACACTGCCCTTTCATGTGTCTAACTAACTAGTACTGCGGGTCATTTAGCCTTATTACTATTACCATCTATTGGTTGTATTTACTTATGTTACATTAATGTGTTCTAAAATCAATCAAGTAAATACAACCTATTCTAATAAACAGACTGGAAATAAATTGAAAAAATTATTTTTTTCTCACAATAACCATTGATTTTCTATGATTCAAGCCTAGCTTAACCTCATTCAACTACCCGCAACTCGTCTTGGTAACATTTTGCTACTGTGTAATCAAACAAATAATTACAAAATATTTATGATGTTGTTGGAACTGTGTTTCTGTTAACTACCATATTTTATTGATCACCTTGTTAACGTTGATCTACACAATATAAGTTAAGTCTTTGAATAACGTTGTTCTTTCTTTATTCTTTTATTTCACCTAGAAAATAAATGTTGTATGATAATTGCCTATCTGTTAAGATGAAAACTTGAAACATTTCTAATTTAGTTGAAGTCAATTCTGCTTTGTAATACGTATTTTTTGAAAACAATATTTTTGAATAACCATTTATTTCGATTGAACTTCTTAACTAACCACAATTATTTATTCCTTGAAGAATGGAAGAACTGTACATTTCACCACACAATGAAAACATTGATTAAGTATCGCTGTGTTTCAATTTGGAATCAAATCATATCACAAATCACTGCTGACAGACTAAAATTTCAGTTTATTGTAAAACAGGACAAAATGCTAAACCACATTGATTTTATTTGCTTATTCATTTGATTTCCGAGAACATCTGTGGGAAGCGACGTGTTTTATTTATTGTATTACGGTTTCGTGGTGAGTAGCAGTGACATGCAACATGTCGGGCCTTATTGGAGAGGATTCTTCAAACTTACGATAAATGTGACTTGTTCCACTGAGAATGGACACTTACGTTTTTCAGAAATGGATTTCTAAGAAATTATAAGATACGTTTATGAAGTGTTTATAGTAAGACAAACTTGAGTCGTTGGTAGATCTTCTGGCGAAATCAATAAGGCGGTGTGTAGTCTATTTTTTTAAATTTGAAAGAAATTCTTTTTTACGTATTGATATTTTAAATTATCTTTTAAAATTATAAACATGTTTCAATACCAAAGGTTTTTTCACCAGTATACAAAATATACCTACTAAAAATCAAGGCATAGGTATAAGAATAATTAAAATAAAAAAAATTCTCGCTAAATTTAAATATATGTATACTCCCGCCGCTTCGTTTAATTTAATGTAATGTAAATGATTAATGTAAATATTACTTTAATGTAAATAACACGAAGCGATCGCTTAATTTAATGTAAATAACACGAAGCGGCGGGAGAATATAATTTAGTAGTAACCATCGTAAAAAACAATTAGGTAAAATTATTACAAAATAACACATGTTTTTTATGTTCATTTTTTACAACAAAAATGGTTTCAGTTATTAGCAACCAGAAGTTTTTTACTTGATACTTTTTACAAATAATTTAAATAAACAAAGCCAGACAAAGCTTTGGTAAATTTTATGTGGTTGATTTCTTATGATTTATAAGGAATGTGATACTCAAAAGTGTACTTATTTTCTCACAAGTATATTTAAAAAAACGTGAATATTTTAATGAAAACAATATCTCCTGGAGATGAAAGGCTAAAGATTTCTCCTTTTTCTGTGACATTTTCCATTTGTAGTTGATTCGCTTTGGCTATATCACAGTCGATATTATTCGAGTCCTGAAATCACTCTCCGTTTAAATAAAACAAGAATTCAATTCAAATTCAATATGTTATTACCATCGCTATTATTGCTGGCATCCCTGTGCCATAAAATGGGGCACATGGACAAAACAACTAAAGATGTCTCTCATAAAGATGATTGATGCATTATTAACTGTCGATCTCCAGTACCGAAGACTCGTATAACGAACATTTCCAAAGTGAATTATTAGCGATCCCGTATGGTGGTGCATTGGAGAATATTATAGGTATAGTGGGAAATGCGAGAATAAAACTGAACGTCAAGCTTGCCGATTGAACATTGTCGAGAATGAAAGGATCTATGAATATTTCAATCAAATCGTTCCTGTTCTGTATCATAAATCATAGTTACTCCGTTTGAGATGCATGTTTCAACATAATATTATAGCTGCACCACATGTATTATCCGAACACGCTTATCATTTTATATATAGGTTTAAAACGTTTTGCAGGAAAAAGCATCAAATATGTAGGTAAGTGCCCCTAAAAGCCTTCTTACATAAAATTTCATATTGGGCAATGAAAACTCCACATTTTAAAATTAATTCTACAGAAACTCGACTATTGGTTGTATTTAGTAAAAATATTACATAAATCTATTTTTCTGATGAAAGTATGTGCAGATGAGCGTGCAATAACTTTAAGAAGTCATGTCAGGCTTATAAAAGGTGTACGCTTTTGTCACATGTTAAACTTTTCTACAAATTGCTTAAAATAAAATAACTGTAACTTCGGTACGCATGTGTAAAGACACCATAACATGAACCCTCAACTTTTTACGAAAAGGTGTCAATAAATTAATTTAGATTAGTTTTGTCTTCGGTATTTTTACGGAAAAGATTTTTATTTTGCATTTGAAATGGGACACCCTTTTTAAAGCTAATCTTAATGGACTTTCAATAAATTTGCCGATTTTAGCGATCCTCAATACTTACTCTAATTCGACAACTCATAAAAACGTTCTAAGTGCATTTTTAAATGGCTCTTAAACTGAGTAGATTATATAAATATAGCTTATGTTTTAAAAACCCACAAATTTTACGTACTAATTGAATTTTACATTAATTAAGTTGCCACCAGCTCACGATATTGGACACCAAACGGTCACGTTTTTAACCGGTGTAATTTGTATCGATTGGATTAGAGAAGCATCGTGAAGATTCTGAGATTATTGAAATGTACAGAACATTCTTTAGCCAATAGTTGTTTACTATGCACATAAATCCATCATACATACATTAAATAGAATGTCTTAATATTTGTGGTTTTACAGTTTTCCGTCAGATAAAACTAGAGTCGAACAAAAAAATATTTTACATCTTAAGGCGAAGTTTAATGCCAAATCACTATTTTGATTAATCTTTATAACAAATTGGTGAAAATTATGAAAACAAAAAAATATGCTTTAGTTAAATTGAAGGTTTTCCTTTCGCTTTGCTTGAATTCTACTCAATCTACAAATAAAAAATAAATCAACCACTACAAAAAATATTTTTTCAATAGAAATGTATGTACGCGTAAAGGACACAACTTTTAAAAAATACAGTTTTATATCTAATATTATCTGTTGCTTTCTTATAAAATTATTTACAAATAATTAAGTAAAAACAAGTTTTTTGCTTGAAATCGAACGTTTCTAGACTCGCGATTTTAATGCCTATTACCTACGATATAAGGTATACCAAGAATATACACATTTTTGGCTTGTAGTTTCCTCTTAAAAACACAAACAACATTTTTTTTACCATATTAAATCACTTCACTCGTGATTTAATGATAGCAGTAATGAAAACATTCCAAAAATGCATGGACCACACCCTCACAAATCTTTCACCATCGCAAATAGCGGTCATTTGAGTATGTCACATTAGCCGGTGGAAATTACTTCGTGATCTTAATAAAACTTTCGGTGATGCTTTTAAAAATAAAATGGCGCTCGATATTTTACTAAATGTCTTCTTTATTCGATTGCAAAGTGAATAGAATTGGATGCCATTTATCACGATTTGGTATGTGTGTTTTATCGAAAATTACATTTGTCCACATCGCTTTCACGCTTGTAGTTCATTAATTATTAAGCATGTTCAATATTTAAGTGTGAGTTCTGTGAAATAAAATGATATTTTTCTCGCTTTCCTGTTTGATTTGTAAATTCTTCAATTAATTACTTAACCAGAATTGTCTAGGTAATTTTAATTTAACCTTTTAAATATGATATTGTGGATTTACAGCATACCCACCATGAGGGATATTATATAACCATGATGATATAAATTTTCTCTTGTTTTCAAAGGAAATCTCATGATTTTTTCCTTCATTTCAACGTGCAGTGTATCGCTTTCATCCTCATTTTCTTGCTCTCTGAATTTCTATGGGTGTTTTTTTATCAAATTTATTAATAAAATTACCATTAAATTTACATATGAATTAAATGCTGTTAATTCTGAAATAATAAGAAACAAATGCAGTGTAACTAATAATTTCCTCCTGCTCCTGGAAAGAAGCCTGTGTTGACGGCCTCGCGTGAAATTATCCGAGACAGAATCCTGTTTCAGCCAGAATGTTTCGCATGTCTCACAGAATCTTCTAAACCGTCAGCAGTAAAGTGATATCTCTTCTAAAACTAACGTTGCAGATACAATTCAGAATAAATTATGTTGGTAACAAACATGGGTAAAAACTTATCTCTTTCATGTTGAGATATCGTAAAAATTTTATATTGGGAAAGCACAATAATATTTACTTCACTTTTTTGAATTCCTAAAAGATTTACGATATTATTTTCCAAATTTCGTAAGCGAAACAAACAAACTAAAAAATGTATTAACAACTTTGTAATTTGCAAAGTCCATACCAAAGGCTCTAGATAACTCTTTATCTACACGCGATTGCGCTATATTTCATTTTAAATAACATGTTTTGAATTTCATCTCTCTTTATGGGCTAATTAAATTTGCGTAAATGGCGTAAAATATCCGACGAAAAACTCCGTTCTATAAATCACGATAGCAATTATATAATAATATGATGAATTGAAAAAAAAAACCATTTGCATAAATCTTTACTCATGCCCCGGGTGAGTGTACTATTCAATTACGAAGCTATTGAATAAACTGATACTAAACTATCTCAATTTTTACATAATGTTAGATACCTACTCAATATTTTTTTTAATTCTTAAATAATAAATCAGAAATCCGTTTATACGAAGCTGCATAAACTCTCGATCGATGAATTCACACGTCATGAAGTTTGAATTCTCCTAATTGTGTGGATTTCACAGATTACAGAGCTTCGGACCTGCAAGGCTGAGGGGAGTTCGAGTGGTAAAAGGATAAAGGTCGGGAAGTACCTGGCTAAACCAGTTGATTGTGGTAATGTCCATGACCTTGAGAAAAAATGACAACCCGAAAATCGTAGATAATTTATTCCCAAGCCATTAGAGAAGCTGCATACATCCAATAAAAAATATTTTTGAAAGAAATATTTAGCGCAAGCAATTCTGAAGTTATTCTATATACAATTCCCTTGTATAAGGGTTAAAATAGCTTTAAAAAAAATCATTGAGATTTGCATGGAGGACACCGGTATCCCATCCACAGTTGACGGCCGGCATAGTCCAGTGGTAACGCGTTGGACTGCCATTCCGAAGGTCGCGGGTTCGAACCCGGCGTGCGCAAATAAATTTTATTTGATTAATTTGTGTTATTTCACAATTAATTAATTAAAAATAATATATAGTATATTTGCGGCACGTTCCAGAGTGGAAGATACTACCAGTATCGCCCTGGTGTAAGACCACCATTCAGAATTGAAACGTTGCTCCAAATGGCTTTACTCGTGTTTAGTGACTAGATCTGAATAGCCAGGTACTTCCCCACCTTCCTCTTTCTCTTCCCCACTTACCTTTAGCCTCACAACATCCCCCAATTGGGGATGCCATAGTCTCACTGGCTCCAGACGGGAGCAGTTGGGACTCTTGTGAGGTATTCACTATAAAAAAAATGACAGGTAAATTACTGGTCACCAAACTAAGGTCGTCTATTTTCAAATTGCAATAAAAAAACATCATATTTACTGCCGAAAATTAACACAAAAATGTTTATTCTTACGTACTGCATGTTTCAAAATAAATACTGATGATTTATTTAAGTTAAAATATCACATATAATGGAATATTTACGTTAGTGTGTAATGCAAACATTATTTATTTAAAAAAAAAACTGTTTCCACTGCGAATGAAAGTAAGCAGTAATTTTCTTGTCCCGTCAATTCAGTGCGTAGGCCTTTATGTTGATGGAATATGCCACTGAAAAATGCAATATCAGATTATTGGGCATTTATTTACGCCCTTAAGTGAAGCCAAGATACCAGAAGGCGTAAGATAAATTGTCTGGGCTGACTTTTATTACCGTGATAATCATTAGGTTGGTTCGCCTCGCGTTTATGTCAATGGCCATTTTTTAACCAGATAAAAATATGTGGAGCATTCTGTCGGATGATAAAATGCTAATTTACTAATACGATTCCACAACTTATTGCACTTGCAATATTAAATAATGGGTCTGTCCATCACCCCTTTGTGTGTGTATGTAAATACATCGCAGTATGCATTATACTAGTACATTATATTAAGACGATGCACTACGTAGTAATGCAAAATCATGTGTTTTTGGTTAAAAAATTTTGTCTAATAATTTTAAATTTATCCTATTATTATATTAATCTTTGGAATACATCTTGGCCTTTGAAATAATCGAGTATTTTTTAGATAAGTCTTTTTTTAAGCCCAGAAAAAAATAATGTATAAGGCCTATGAAAACTGCTTTAATGTTCAAAATCTCCTACTTACAAAACCATTTTCGGTTGTCATTTTATTGTATTATGTGGAAAATTAAGTTATTTATAAAATGATCGAAAAAATTAAATATTTATGCCTGAACATCCACAAAATAAAATAAAAGGCACTCTTTAGCCATGTTTTTTTCTTGCATAAATCAAAACAGGCGGAAGGTGTTAAGCGGGAATTTAAACCTTATCGCCATCTACGTAAGGGGTGTTATGGATAATGGCGCGATTTAAAATATTACACGACGTAGTGCATTGCATTAATAAAATGATTGTAATTTGTTCTCTCTCGTTCCGCTCACATCTAAGCTGCTAAGTACAGGAAGGTGCAGCGTATCAAATCAGGTGGTTTAAAATCACTTATAGCATTATTCATGATCCTAATAGGTGCACTTAAATATTAACTATCGTTTACAAAAGTTTATTAAAATAATTAGACGTCACGTGCTTGTCGGTGCATCCCTTTAAGACAAGTTCTCCAACTGGCTGGATATTTTAAACCTCTTCACAAAAGAGGAACATCATTTTTTACCTATCTCGAATAGTAAGGAATCGTAATACTTGGTAGCTTTTTTTGTATATTAATTCTCAGACCAGGTTTGCTCTATTATCAAGAAATTGTTGGTTGCGAGCAAGGGGTAAAAGCGATGATTAAAAATTATTCACACCGTCCAATCATAAATTTATACCATAAGATTAAAAATTATTAAATCGAATTACTCGTTCCTATTTTCAATAGAGGATGCCACAAAGTAAATAATGTCCGATCATTAAGTGTGGAGAATATTTAAAATCACCCACGTTATTATGATCTTAGAGATTATCTGTGGTTTTCTGCAGTGTTTAAACGAACCTTTTGACACATATTTTATGATAATTGTTTTGATAACTTTGGCGTGAGAATGTTTACTTATCTTTTCATTTTCTAGGTCATCGTGGTAATAAGGCATAATGTTATACACAATATCTAATTTATTATGTTTCTATTTGTTTCAGTCGTTTTTCGGTCGCACCTACAACAACCTGAGCTCTATCTCGGAGTGCAAGAACAACGGCGAGTGTGTCATCAACAAGAAGAACCGCACCGCATGCAAGGCGTGCCGCCTGCGCAAGTGCCTGCTGGTGGGCATGTCCAAGAGCGGCTCCCGCTATGGCCGCCGTTCCAACTGGTTCAAGATACACTGCCTCCTACAGGAGCAGCAACAGAAATCACCTCCAGTCTACCCGCTTCTCCCCCCAGCTCTTATGCCAGCAGCCACATTAGCGGGATACTACAAACAACCAAAATCTCAAGAAGAACATAGAAGAAGCGTGACCCCTTCAGATTCGGGAGCTTCTTCGGCTGACCCTGAAGATGATAGTTCTAGAAGTGCAAGTGCGATGAGTTTTCTAAGACCAACGTCATCACCCCTCAGTGACAAAGACTATTTTTCAAGCAGTAGCCATAAAAATAAAGAAACCGTTAAAAGAAAGCTTTCCTCACATCCCACTATTCACATTACTTCTTCTCCCTTCGGAAGTGGTCCTTCGATTAACAGTTTCTCGGCGAGAAGCGCTCCGTTCATCCCGGCGCTGAGACCGCATCCTGCAGGTTCCTTGACATCTTGGCCCGTGAGGACTGGAGGAGATTTGTTACTCTGCTCCCCAGCTCTTGCGGGAGTAGCGATGGACCAAGACCAGCCTATAGACTTGTCGATTAAGTCATCAGCAATGACGTGCAGAGCTTCTATTAATGATGATTGCTCGGACTCTGAACCTGAACTCAGTATTGACCTGAAAGATGATATGGACGCACACGACTTAAAAACACCTCTAGATTTAACGTTAGTATCTAAACGATCCGAAGAATTAACGGGGTAGCGAGTAGCTCCGTGAAGCTTGTTCATAATTTTGAGAAAGTATTAATAAAGGATTAAACATTAAAAAATATCGTTGTGATTTAGTGTGCCAGTTGTAGCCCTATTACAAGGCTTGATCGTGTGCCTTTTTTAATCCGAATTGATATGCCAGTGTTTTCTGGTAACCGTATTTTTGTAAAATGGTAAACTAATGTTTAGAGATATTTATTACGCGAACAATGTTGTGAAGTACTTCGATGAAAAAAATTATGATTCTCTTAGAATAAATTAATTATTGTCAATTGTATCGAGCGGTTCACGAACCAATTATTATTTGTATTTATTATTCAAAATATTATATTGTTACCAATCTTTGTTTTTCTTTGATGAATCGGCCAGTGTGATTCAATTAAAACTGTTTAATTTATTATTTTATTTTGTGATGATGCATATGAATACTATGTAACTAAACATACATTTTATACTACATGCTCATACGAGGGACCAATTGCCAGTGTTATATTTAATTATTATGTAAGAAAATTGTAAATAAAATATATTTATTACAGAAAGGCCAGTTTTTGTAAGTCAGATGGCTGAAGGAATGAAACAAAATTATTTCATCCGTATTCCATTAAAACATTTGTCAATAATATAAATTGAATTTAATTGATAAAATTTATTTATTTTAAATTAACTTGATTGATATAAATTGCCATTAAAACGTAGTTCACACTGCCATGAAAATATAACGTAAATGACAACACCTATTAAAAAAGGTACTTTTGGTATTTTCCTATAATGTAAGATTTATTGAATACAGACGCTATCATTTCCATTATTTATTGTGATCTTACAATAATTATTTTAATAAAAATATTTCTATAAACATTTTGAAAAATAGGAATACATTGTAATAACCTTAGTCATACGTTGTTATTTTCTACATATCTTAGCAATAGGTGAACATTACTCATTAATGTTAGAATAAAAGATCAATAATATATATAAATATCTAATTTTCTAGGAATGTTGTAGTTTTTTAATGAATTATATTTATAAGCTTACAAGATAATTTTTTGAAATCATTTTTTTACTTTATCATACAAATAATAATATGCTTATTTATTATTGAATATAATGTCGTGAAAAGATATTCCTTCCTTAACATAAAAATTTTCAGAAAATATTTTGCTGTAAAAAAAATATATTTAATTTAATTGAAACTCATTATAAAAAGCAATTAAAATCTCATCATCCAACATGTTGGACATATTTAAATCCGATTTTTTTTTAATAATTGATTCTATTCGAGATTAACTATTATAAAATTATAATTAATTTGAGAGCTCAGTAGTTTTTGTATCAGTGAAAAACGAAATGTAGGTTTATGTATTGAATGAATGCAATAATATTTTATATTTATAATGAGACTGCCGATAAAATCAGTATCTAATGAAGCATGCCAATAATTAATGCTATGTTTTATGTTTCAAGTGCCAGAAAAGAAAGAAAAAAATATTTTTATTTTGTTTTCTTTTTAAATTGCACGTTGGATACGGTTTCGATGATTATTATTTGTTTTGGTTAAACATTTGTTTTGTGTGTAGTCGCTAAGAGTGTTAAATTTGTTACTGATGAAATTGATGATTTGAAAAATAAAAATTGTTGATTAGTAAAATAAATATTTTTTTTATATTCCTTAACCTTCATGTAATTTTGAAAATTAGTTACAAATTCCATCATTATTTTTACATCTTTTTTTTCTTATATGAGAACAACAAAAAGAAACATGTTTAACTCGTGTATTGCAAATCATTAGATAATTTCTGGAAGATTATTTATTATTTAGTGCAGTATATGAGGTGTCGTCTTGAAACAACTTTTAACTTTAAAAGAGATCATAAGAACTAAAAATATTAATCTATTGCATTTCAGAATCTGTGAAAAATTTGGCTCTAGTTGACTAAAGAAAATTAGTTTACGAATTCAGCATCTGTTTGATTGTCCTAGGTTCACAATGAGGAACTTTCTAAATATCATCAATGATTTATGTTGGCATTGGTTAAACAACAAATTACACAAATCAAGCGATGTTTGCCTAGACACATAACCAATTGGTGAAGCGGTGCATAAATGTATAAATACATTCTAATTGACGTGAGTTCCCAGCAGAGCAAGAGGATTTACCTATCCTTGGTGAGAGACGCTATGAAGACAGGTGATATTGACATATACCAATAATAATTGTTAACAATGAGTTAACCAAACCAGAAAGCATTTACAACAAGAAACCTTCACTCGAAGGGAAGAAGCACGACCAAAAATAAAATAAAGACTTAAAAGAGAGAATATTTAAATTACTATTTTAATCTTATCTAAGAATCAATTAGTCATTATTGTCTCTTGGCAATTTCAAAAAGCATAATTTTAATTTGGAGTGTATCTATTTTCATCAGGCAGATAATTTTCGTATATAAAAATAATAAAAAACATAGTGTTCGTACACGCTTATCTCTGAAACCGCCCAATCGATTTCAATGAAATTTTGTGAATGTTTATGGTTAGTTCCAGCTTGAAATATAGAATAGATCTGGACCCGTTAGGTGGCGCCGTTGTCAAGATCTAAATTTTTGAATGAATTGACTCTGAAGTTTATTTGTAATATTGTTTATCGCTGAAAATTCAAAAGGTTTCTTATTTTTGTGTGTAAGCACCTTCTGATTTATATGAGTTCAGATAACTTACATAGAACCTCCAACTGTATTTCACGTTTCCGCGGAATAAATCTTATCTTGTTCTTTCAATCACAATTTTAGTCACTTACATATATCAAGGGAAACCAGAAGGGGTAGGTTTTGAAGTTTTATGGAGGGTTACGTAGTTTCTATATATTTATTAAAAATGTGCACCTTAATAATTATCGATTTCATAAACGTTTATTAATGAGCAATCGCAATAAACAATTGCCATTGATGCGATAATTCCATATCTTAAAGATAAGCCATTTATTATTTCGTACTTTTTCAAGTGTTAACTACTGTTACCTTGTTCTGGCAGATGGGCATTCTCATTCAATTGGCAAGTGTAATTAAAATCATAAAGCCTGTTTGGAATAAATTCATAGGCGAGTCAAGTTTTGCGACGACTATTTCTGTGGAAGAATAAGCAAAATCTTGCCAGAGAGATGAGATGAGAGAATGTTTTGGCAATGTATTATTTTCATATGATGTATTTATTTAAGAAAGGAGTGTGAGATTGCGGAATGTATTACGCAGAAGTAAATGGGTTTATGTTAAGAGTCAGAATAATATAAAAGTATGTATGAGGCGATACATGAATGTGAATGGATCAATGAATATGTGCCAAGGCAGTGTCGTGGCGGCATATCCTCTTAGTTAGTAAGTTAGTTTTTTCACCTTCTCAATTTTCTTGTTACACTGGAATTTCAGGTGATTTCTACTGGTGCTATCTTACTCAGCTTAATTCCCCTCCCTGACTCAAAACTCCCTCATAGGTGAAAGACATTCTGGAAATTCTTATATTGTGTACTTTTCTATTGAAGTTTAGCAGGCAACAGCCCGGCAGCTATTTTTTTCATGGTGTAAATAAATTCTAAAAACAGTTTTATTTTCATATCATACTTTGATTGGTTTATACTCTCCCATGGGGTATGATTTGATATTCATGAATAAGTTGCACGCTCCTCGTGCTTACAACAACTTCCGATCATCGAGCAGACTTTCCCATCTCTCCTATCCCTGCCTTGGGTCTACTCCTCCATGCTTCTGACCGCATCCAAATGCATTTGAGTGCATCATAAGCGTGCTCGCTGCACTCCGCACTCGGTCTGCAGTCCCACGACCGGATAATGTGCAGCCAGCATAATGCAGTTTTATGCAGTCTTGTGCAGTTTCCTCCATGAGTCACGACACTGAACTACATGAGAAATATCACATCTGCAAATTATTAAGGGGAAATAATAAAGGTCAGACGGGAAATTATGCAGGAAATGCCTCAGATGTTACGCAACAAACTGCTCGACTATTCCGACTTTCTGGGGCATTCCTTTCAAGCGACACTGAACAAACATCAACGCGGTATTACTCATTTTGTCATCATCTCATCTTATCAGCAATATTAAACCTTTTTCACGCAACACCATGTTTCTTTTCAATGTTCCTTGCTTGGACCCTTCTAAGTTGTTTTAGGACATCATTTTATTTATTTATTTATTTTATTTCTATACATACATTACAGTGTCTACCAAATATTTACATTTGTATATAATACATAAATTTAGAACTGTTGTTAATTTGGTGTTTTATGCTGGGTGTGAGGCAGGTTTGAGTAGGTGACACTGTGGTGGGTAATGTTATATGTTTCGTGAACACCTCACTAGGAGAACCTGTGCTGAGGTGTTTGCGTGGTTTTGATTTAATGGTACATGTATTTATGTGTATTGGTTAAATTTTCTTATATAAGTGTAAGTTGAGATTTTAAATTTTTTTTTTTTTTTAAATGGTTATTGTACATTGTTATTTAAAGAAAAAAGGAAAAAAAATATATTTATACGCACATATATATATACACCCATGTATACATACATAAATATATATGCATGCATACACACATATAGTAAACACACGCATACATAGATAAATACAAATTCATCAATGATTATGTTTGGTTTGGTGTTATAATGTTTTGTATAAAATGGATATCTTGTTTTTTGATCCAGGCTGTGATAAGTTTTTTGTGAATGTTTGTGTATGTATTTCCCATTAGTAGTAGTTTCAGAGTGGTGGGCATACAATTAAAAAGTTTTGTAGCGTAATACTGGAAGTGTCTTTGTCCGTGTGTGGTGTATGTTATCGGTATGTTCAGGGTATTGTTTGTTGTCGACCTTGTTTTTATTGTTGTTTGAGTTGGCATTGGAATGTGTAGTTTCTGTTGTAGGAAATTTAGTAGTGCAGATTTGGCATAAAGTTGTCTTATTGACATGACGTCTAATGTTTTGAAAATTTCGCTTGAATTTGTGTAGAATGGTACTTGTAAGATGATTTTAATTATTGCCTTTTGAATTTTTTGTATTGGGTCGATTGCAGTGTTTGTAGCGCTTCCCCAAGCCAGAATGCCATATGTAACAATCGATTGACAAAGTGCGAAATATATAGATCTAAGTATTGAATGTGGGAAAATGTTTTTGATTGACTTTATTAGGTGCATGACTCTTTTTAGTTTATTAGTAATGAAAGTTATGTGGTCAGTCCAGCGTAAGTGTGAATCAATAATGACCCCTAGGTATTTTGTTTGGTTTACCCTTTCTATACGCTTGCACTGGCAATTGGGTGAAGTTTGTTCACAGTCATGTAGAAACAGGTCTATGTTAGGTGGAGGTTGACCTCTTTGTGTAATACTATGTGTGATGTATTTTGTTTTTATTGTATTAACGGTAAGAGTATTCAAGTTTAGCCATTTTTTGACAACTGATAGACTTTTTTCGGCAATTATAAATACATCTTTCCATGTGGCTGCTTGACAGAGAAGTACTGTGTCGTCAGCGAAGGTCACGATTTTACCTTCAATTTCTATGTCACATAGTTCGTTTATGTAGATGAGGAACAATAAAGGGCCGAGTACACTCCCTTGTGGGACTCCGTACGTGATCAAAAGTGGATGACTTGTCTTGCTGTCAATTTTTACTTGTTGCGTTCTGTCAGACATGAAGCTTTTAATTAGATCGAATTCTATTCCATTAATGCCCATGCTTTTTAGCTTTTTGAATAGTTTTTCGTGTGAAATTGTGTCGAAGGCTTTACAAAGATCTAAGTAAATAGATACAACTTTTTTCTTTGTGTCTAGATTTTTTGTAATGAAGTCCGTTACAGTAGCTATTGCATGTTCTGTGCTTATGTTTTTCCTGAAACCATGTTGGTTGATCGAGAGTATGTGATTTGATTCTAGATAGTGTTGAAGCTGTATTTTAATAGTTTTTTCAAGAATTTTCGAAATGGTATTTAGTAGCGTTATGGGTCTGTAGTTGTTTACATTATTTTTTGGTCCTGATTTGTAAATTGGAATAATAAGACCTTTTTTTAGTAAGCTAGGGAAGATTCCTTCTTTTAGACTAAGATTAATTAGGTATGTGAGTGGTTTTAGTAGTTGTTGACTTAGTGTTATGATAGTTTTAGAGTCAACACCATCCGGTCCTGTAGTTGTGTTATTCTTTAATGATTGAATTATTTTATTAGTATCTTCTAGCGTAACGTTATGTAATTTGAAATCTCTGTTGTAATTATCATTATTGATGTTTGTTGTATTGTTTTGAGGTTCCTGGATATCTCTGAGAGGAAACGTAGTTTTTATATTTTCAGCTAGGCTAACACCAATATTAGTGTAGTGTTTGTTTATAAAATTGAGGATACGTGTAGAATTCTCGTGGAAGTGGAGTTCTTCATCATCAATTAGTAATTTTTTTATGGTATCGTCTTTGTTATTCTGTGAATGCGTACTTTCCCTCAATATTGACCATACGGTTTTAGGGTCATAATTAGCTGTTATCAGTTTGTTTTGGTAGTATAATTCTTTGGCTTTACGTATTGTAAGGGAACAAATATTTCTGTACCTTTTATAGAAGAAATAAAGTGAGGTATCATAAGGATTCAGTTTAACTTGTTTGTGTAGTTTGTCCCTTTTTTTAATGCTGTTTATGATGCTTTGAGTAATCCATTTTTTTAGTCTAACTTTGCGGTGTGGAATAGATGTGGATGTTTTTATGGTATTTTGTATAATGAGAGTTTGTAGATATGTTAAAAAATAATTCCAGGCTTCTTCTGTTGAGTTTATTTTTGTAAGATGTTCCCATGTCTGTATTTCTAAACATTGTTTTAGGTTTTCGTAGTTAATTATTTTTTTGCAGTGTTATTTTGGAAAGTTGATTTCATAGTTGGGGAAGTCAGGCCTATCATTGTTGTGTAGTGATCTGTGATTGTTGATTCGTATACTGCACTACTTATTGGTCTTTTTGATTTAACCATAATGTGGTCTATACATGATTCTGAGTCTTTGGTTACCCTGGTAGGAGTATTAATGGTGCTTATAATGCCATGTTCCAGGAGCATCAGTTGGTATTCAATGTTTTGAGGGTGACCATTTGGAAGTATGTTTATGTTTAGATCACCAGCTATGATGATGTTTTTGAATGAAGTTAATTTTTTTAGGTGAGAATCCAGAGCCATTATAAATGGTGTAATATTGGGTATGGATGGTGATCTGTATAGGGCGAGGATACATGTATTACAGTCGGTGATTATTTGTAGACAGTTTGAATTTACTAAGTCAATTTCTGAAACAGAAGCGTTAATACTATCATTTATGTATACAACAATGCCATCATTTTGATTTTTATTATTTAATGTGTGAAATGAAGTATAATTATTTTTGTATTTTTTTGTAAAAGTTGTTGAAATCCAACATTCTGTTAGGATTATAATTTTGAAATCTGTTTTAAAGTTGCTTAAGAGTATGTCAAGTTCATCATAGTTTTTGTTCAGGGATCTTATATTTTGGTTAAATATTGTAAGAGAACCTGGGGTGTTAATAATAGAATCACATAGTTTTGTATCATTGGTTGTGTGATGTTGGTGTGTGCTATTTAAGTTCATTGTGAGTAGATCAGCCATGGTGGTATGTTAAATAAGAAAAATGTTATTATGAGGTCTGAGTGACCTACAATAGTTACATCATTTTTTTTAAATCATTTTCATTTTTAATATGCATAATTTTTTCCCCCGGACCTTTCCTGATTAGCAGTTTGCCCGTTTTAAACCACACGAATTGGAAATTTTTTTCTTTGGCCGATTGTTTGGTTTTCCATAATAATTCTTTGTAGTACGGTGAAAGCACTTCACTAATGTAAATGGGAGAGTTTGTATTTAAAGTCTTAGCCTTGTTTTTCAGTGATAAAATAGAGTCCCTGGTTTTAAGGCTGAGGAAGGAAGCACGGAGTTTTTCCGGGGCATTCTGTCGCCGATCCTGTGTCCTGGTCACCAGTCGTATGTCCTGCTGTAGCAGGGGCAATCCCAGGGAACTGGCTACCCGAAGTACTGCTTCCACAGGTGGTTCACCCGGCTGCAACTGTACGCCCGCCATCTCTAAGCTATCAGAGAGTTTTTCTTGCTCTAATTCTGCGACACGGCATTCCAGAGAAGAGATTCTAATTCTTTTGTTTTCATTTTCTTCTCGCAAGAATTTAGATTCCTTTTGTAGATCTTCCATTATTTTAAACTTCGACAGCAGATCTTCGTACTGATTGCAAATGAAATCACTGCTTCTCTTTAGATCGTTGATTTCATCTGTAAACATTTTTTTAATTTCTGTAATTTTACTATCGAAATGTTTTGTAAGACGTTCATAAAGGGTAATATTGTCTTCATTCGATTTGTATATGTCACTTGAACTTGCACTCTGATGGGTGTCTTTGGTCTTCTGTTTGGAGCTATTTTGGGTCTTATTTGTAGGTGCATCAAGTTCCTCTGCATCGCTAGATGTCGCTGGCTTTCTTTGTCTACTCATTGTGTATTTTTTTTTAAATTTAGAGACGTGATTTGTAATATGTAATTTTAAAATTTAAAATTAAAAAAAAGATTTTGCCAGACTGAGGATCGAACCGAGGTAGCCTAATTTATAGAGAGCGGTCGGCGCGTTAGACCACAGAACCACGGCCCCGATGAGTAATTATGCCAATTATAACTGTATGTATTATTATTAATGTTAGCTTTGAGTTTGTGTCAATAGATGTCACTGTAGTTCTTTTGTTTTTATTTTAAGAGTAGTAGTATTTCAAAATTAGGAAATAATTGGTAATTATTTGTTGTTTTAGCAAGTTATTATACTTTTATTTAACTTTAGTTTAAGTTCAGTTGTTTTTATCACAGTAATCTTTCGTTTCCGATGGTGTTGTTGATGTCAATGATTTGACAACTTAACCTCGCAAAATGTCACAGTGTTGCAGCGATTTGCACTAAAATGTATTAAGTTTTTTTAAAACTTTTGTGCACTTTATTTAGACGATGGTTGTTATTGAATTTTATTTTTTTCTTGGGATTTCACATATATCACATTTAACACCAAGTTTTCTCACAATATCGTACTGTCACGATTACCAGAAGTGGTTTTTATTTTAGTTTTTTATCGCTTTCGGGCACTGTTTTAGACAAATATTATCGTTGAAATTGAGATTAGATGTTAGAATTTGATATTAGAAGTCGGGTTTCGCTAGTATCACACTTTACACATAGTTTTCTAGGTTTTTATAGCAGCAGAAATTTTGACTTGTTCACAGTTTGACACTTTTGTTGTATTCTAAAATTTAATTTTTTAAAATTATGGATGGAGGGTATGCTAATTTATATATCTATTATTGTTATTTATTTGGGCAAATTTAATAAATTATAATTTGGAAGATTAGAGTCGAATTTAGACGAAAAATAAAATATTGAAATGAGATGATTTGATAAATACCACCTATGGACAAAGACATTTTCATAATCTGGCCCCAAAAATTTTCAATTTAATGGAAAAAGATATTAAAGACCTGGCAACAAGTGTAAATATAAGACACAAAATCCACACATGGATAGTCAACAAAGGCATTGTATACTGCGGACAGATAACATTTACAATACCATAAATTATAGCACACTCCACGCCTGAATTTTTCTCTTCTGTTCTAACTCATTTATTTGTATTTTCATTATTTCTTATGCTTTTCTTTTTAAAATTCTTATCTTTCTAATTATTATATATCTTTTTTTATTTATATTTTATATATATCTTTTTATTTATATTTTTGATTCTATGTAAATTCGCATTATCTAAAACTAAATCAAACTCCCGCCACCTCAGAACAGGCTCAGCCTAGTGAGGTGGATTATACCAAAAAAAATGTATGTTAATTTATTGGTTAATAAATAATTAAAAAAAAAAAAAAAGATGAGGCAATTTTGGATATGGATTTGATAAAAAAGTTGATATTTGTTTAGAGGGAGATTAGAGAAAAATATGCGATTTAATGTTTCCACTTCTGGACCACAGACAGAACAATCTGAGGAGAGAACGTAAATTTTAAAAAGGTGAGAGGGAACATAGAAATTTAATATTCACTATGCCTTTATTTTTATTTGTACAAAGAAAGAAAAGTTTGTTTATTGTTATAAGGTTTTGGTGAACACCATATTACTTTTGAGTTTTTATTAATATATTTTGCATAAAAGAAAAATGAACAAAATTTAGCTAGTAGTATATAGTAATTTTATTAATTTATGGCATCATGAAAGAAGATGTTATCTAAGATACTGTCAAGAACACAGAAATAATTTTGTTTTTTTAAATCCTATTTGAAGCGGAAAAAAGATCATATTTCTTGATTTTTTCAATTCACACATATCATATGTATGAAAAGTGAATCAAGAGAACGCATTTTATTGTAAAAAGGTTTATATTCTCAGAAGTTTGTCAGTGGGTGTTAATTTGGTCATTTCTCAAGGAAAACCACCAAATAAATGTTTCACCGATTTCAACATTTGGTTTCTCAGTAAAAACTACGCAGTAAGTATTTAAGAATATTTAGAGGAAATGTAGGTTTTTGCGAAATGAAAAAAAAATATTTCGGAGTGGTCACGATCGAAAAAACGGTTTTTTGAATAAGGATTTATTTCGAAAAGTATATTTTCAAACTTCACCATTGATATTGACCTACATAAAAACGACACCATATTTTCACAAATATAGAGAAGGTAAAATAAATACTTATTCTATAGGTTTCAGAATAGGTTTAAATTTTTTTTGTAAATTTTTACCTACGACTATAGTTTTTAATACGCTTAAAAAAAAACAATCATTATGTCTTTCATGTTTTCTACACTGCCTACAAATAAACGTGAATTATGCGCGATGTTCATATCGGTGTTCTGTCAAAATGGTGTGTCATATGAAAAATTTTCACTTAAATTATTATTTACGTAAACAATATTAAATATCAATATTTTTCATAATCGTAAATGCAAAAAATTGTTGTTTATTGTCGTTAAGTTGATCAAATGATTGTTCTTTTTAAATGCTTATTAAAAACGGTAGTTGTAGGGAAATAATTACTTTTTTCTAATTATTTATGATTTTTTCAACAAAAACTGAGACGATAACTGTTGACACAATATGTTTTTTTAACAGAACAAACAAAAAATCAAAACTGGAAAACACCTGACCTGAAAAATTTTTATTTGGGGACCACACTTCATTGATTGAACAAAACAATGTTTATAAAAAAATATATGCTAATTGTAAAATTAAAAAAATGAAATTCTTATATTTTCACTACCTCCAGAATATAACGAATTTATACCGCCGTTCTTACATGGTCGGTGGTTTAATGTCAGCAACGTTGCCTTCCAAACGGTTGCTTAAAATTAAAAAAAAAATTATATCTTTAGGTACCTACCTACGAATATGCCATGAGCATATTTTTATTTTATTTTATGTGACAGGAATGGCTTCTCTCGTGCTAAATTTTATGTGGCCTGCAGATAAAACAAATCGAATAGTGTGAAAGGTCGGTAATGAATTTTGGATGGCACAAATTTAAATAAAATGCAAATTTATCAGCCATCTTCATAAACGAGTGCCAAGTTTACCAACAGTAAAATAGTTAAAACCCACAACCTTCCCGATCGTAACCCCTAATGGCTCGCGTTCCCATGAGGCGAGAAATCATTAAGCCCGCACAACCCGCGAATTTGATCGGTACACCGTCAGGTCGTTACCGCTCAACTGAACTGCGCACAACTGCATAGCATCTACAATCTACAGTCTGTCAACTAATTTTAGAAATTCAATAAAATGGAACATAATTTTTTCATTTTAATGGCAACACCGAATAACAGCGATTTTAGAACAAATTATAAAAGATTTAAATGTGAGGCTATGCTTGATCTTTGAAATGGAATTAAACTGGAAAAATTACATTACTAATTTTTCTTACAGCTTCTATTTTGTAATGCTTCAATTTCACTTTTCTTACTCACAGTTCTTATTTTGCTTTATCATCTAATTTTTTTTTGTATTTGATTAGCAAAGAGCCTAACGAGCCTATATAACGAATAGAATATGTTGCATTGAGATAACGGGACTCAAAGTTTATTGGTCTAAATCAAATGTTAGATTCCTACTAAAACCAAACATGCCAAAACAGCTTTGAAGAAAAATAGATTTTTAACAGATTAATAACAATTTTTTTCAAACTATTCTAATTAATATCAATGGGACTTGTTGTCAAAAGATTACTATAGTGCTCAACTTTAATTAGGTTTTATTTTGATTTTATTGCATAGACTTTTTTGGAGTTTTTCTAATCAAATAAAAAAAATACACGCAATTATCCCGTAGGGTGTTAAAAAATCACAACAAGTTCGAATTTAGAATTCCCCTTAGAATATTATGTAGAATCATCCCATTTCAGGAAATACCACTCGCACCGTTTGATATTGACGAGAAAAATATTTATTATGATTTTAGATTTGAAACAATCTTGGTGTTTTAAAATTATTTTTAACTATCGCAACGCCCTTCGTTATTTTTCTCTACAATTTCTAGACAGATTGTAGGTACGGTTGTGCAGCTCTGACTGCGTAGATTGCACCGCCTTATCGTGGTTCAAGTTCACGTATAACACTTTGAGGCCACGCAAACGTCACTGACTCTTTTGCATAACTTTCAGAGGCGCTGTTAAACAGGGAAGTTCAAACTATGAACCTTGTTCGTCGATAAGTTGTTTTATGCTACTGCTTCTAATGTAATATGAATAAGTTGCTGAATTTTAAAGTGATAAGATTGGCAAAGTATCATAGTTTTGATAGTGAAATCTATTTTAATAGTCAGATACAGGCTTGATAAATTTTTTGAATAAATATCTTTCTTAATTACACATTAATGAAAAATGCACTAATAAAGCTTTAAAATGTTAAATTTTTACCTTAAATTCAGACAAAATAAATTAGTGAGCAACTCGACTACTAATCTGGAGGTCACGGGTTCAAATCATGGCTGTAGCGAGTAAATATCAAAAAAATGATCTGTGTTTTGTCACAAATAATTAATTAAAAATAATGGTTCCATGGCAACTTAGGACAGTGGCAATTCAACACATTTTTCAATTCAATCAATTAAAGTGATGAAATAAAAAAATGAATATCAACCTAACCCAACGTTACCTAGTTTTTTTATCAATTTTCAAAAGTGTGTTGAATTTCCACTGTCCTGAGTTGTCCGGTTACCTTAAATAATATGCATGTAGATTAGGTCAGATGTGATTAATTTAAATAAAATTGTTTTTATCTACATACATTCATGATTGTTTTTGGTTAGTTATGTAAGGATATGTAATTGCTATCACAGTCTTACACCTTATTTTTAATAACTTCAATGAGCCAAAAAATCTTTGGATGGAGATTAGAAAAAACATGGAATAATTTTAATGTAAACAAGAATACATACAAAAATGCTTACGCAGCTTTGGTGCATCATTGAAACATCATACAACACACGATACGCCAAGCAATCCACTAGCTACTAGAGGGGGCAAATTATAATAAGCAATAATTAATCGCCAGAAATATCCATTCAAATTGAAAATATCTCCCGAGTAAAATTAAATGCCGCCAACTGGAATTGAACCCAAGCAGTAATTCTTGATTGAAGTACTAGTAGATTTTGAATTATTTAGCGTGTTGGGAATAAGCCAACGTAGCTCAGTGGTCCAGAGCACCTGACCGGACATCAGAAGGCGCGGGTTCAATTCCCGTCGGCGGCATTTATTTTTACTAGGAGATATTTTCAATTTGTATGGATATTTCAGTCGACTAATTATTGCTTTTAATAATTTGTTATCCTTTGTGCTATGCATAAAATACCTTGTCTTATAAACATCAGTTTATCATTAAAAAAATAATACTAGAGGGGGCAGTGTAAAAATATCTAGTGAAATTTTCTTAATAGTTTCCATGGTTATTTTTACAACGGTTTATTACATTTCCCATTGGAAATTGTTTTTCGGAGTTAGACTGTCACTGTCATACGCAGTTTCTAGGTAGGTGTGGGTTGAAAGCGCCGATGAATATGGTAGTAGAAGAGAATTGATAAAATCCTGCGCATAGCCAATGAAGAATGTATTGGATGTACAGGCTGATGTGTTTTACGTTCACAATATTCGGAAAAATTATTTTTTTTGTTAATAGAGAATAAATAATGTATTTTTTTAATCAACATATTTTCATGTCTGTAATGAACTATAAAAACAAACAAAATAAGTAGATAAACATCTTTTTCAGATTAACCAATTATTTTCGGAATAACCCCCGTCGGTGGCAATAAAGCAATAAGTAAGTCTAAAGGGGTTAAGGGTTAACTTAAAAGAATCCATAATCTGCTCTTTCATAGATGGCGCTAATAAAATTATTTCACTTAAATACACTTTTCGCAAGTTATGCTTTAAAACATTAAGACGAATTATTTGTTTGCGCCCGTACATTTACATTATGAATATTAATAAATAGATGAGTCCCTATTAAAACTAAATTCTTTCAAGAAAGGCATGCAAATACATTATTGGATTTCATCATCTTTAGAATATTGTTTTGATGTCTTTCTAGAAAGAATTGTGTTTTTAAACGGACAATACTATTATACATATTGCATACGTACGGGCGCAAACAAAAAAATCGTCAATATTTTGAAGCAATAACTTGCAAAAAGCGTAATTTAATAAGATGAATTTAACAAATTATCGCTTTCTATGAAAATTTAGATTATAATTTACGTTGCGTTTAATCTTAAGAGAGAAAAATAATAAAAAACTAATAGTGAAGAAAGATATCTAATTCGAAAAGTGGCTGGAAAAGAAACTCGTTCTTTTTCAGCTTTATTTATTATTTATTTATTTATTTATTTTCATGTTCTCCGTAAAACGGTTATTCACCAATACATTATGGAGAAGATTACAAATTAGACAAAAAGTATAGCAAAACACATAAAAAGGTCAGTTTCACTACTTTGTGACATACGTCAAAAGATAATTGTTAAACTGCCTGTAGGTTACGTTAAAAATGTCGATGGTCAATGCAGACTCGTTGAGCAGTTCAGTCGCTCTGTTGACTGGGGCGTTCTGATAGGCAGAAGTCCTCGCTTTTGGAGCATAAAAAAGGGTATGGGACCTTCCACGAGTATACTTGTCTGGGACATATAAGTTATATACTTCTGGTAATTTCAGACATAAACCATCCATCTGTAGCGAGGATAAGTTTTTTTTATGAATTTATATTGTGCTATGGATAGTTAAAAATTACCTTGTCATTTTTTGTGTTGCTTTCCTAGCTTTTGTTATCATTATAGAAGAGAGAAAATCATTTACGGATGTTTAAACTAAAGTTGTTGTGTGTGTTTTTGTGGCGGCAAGCAATATCGCAGGATACTTTAAAATGTTTGTTCTTTCATTTAATTCATCTTTATAAATACATGTAATAAATTCTCTTGATTTGATCAATTTTGTGGCCTTTCGACACGAAAAAATTCCGCTTCTCCCGTAAGCCTATTTACCATAGAACCTGATCTTCACATTCAATCCAAGTTACCGACCGTGGGTAAGAAAATTGAAATAAAATTGCTTGAATATTAACATCGTTTCAACGTACTCTCGGACAGTACAGTACTTACTGTATTTCACTTTTTTTTTTACCAGCTTTCCCATACCTCTCGTTTTCCCGTTCTTTATTTGTGCTTTGATGAAAACTTTTTCTAAAATAAGTATTTTTTGTAAAAAAAAGATTAATTCTCATAAACACATAATTTAACTATCAAAACAAATAAAAGTATAAATTTCCACCATTTAAAAATTTAATTCGGCATTAATGTTATTTTTGCTTGTGTAATTACAATATTTTCTATAATTTGGCCACCCACTGTATTAATGACAACATCCATTTTTTACATGATCTAATAACTAAATGCACTCAATTTATATTTGTGAAGAATCACTGCAAGTCATAGAGGCACTATTGCGAACCAATATCTCGTTGAAAATGCGTCCTATTATTATTATGTGAGCAACAGAGCGCAGGGCCCCCGATTCGGTTGTTTCCGGTGGTTCGGTGTCAGAGTGTTGGCAATGTTGGAGGTCAAATTAGACTAACTGGAGGTGAAAAACGTGGAACTTATTTGTTAGCTTTGTGTCTCATCTAATTGGGTGGTTTGAATTTCCAATAAATCAGTTCTAATTTTGAAAATGGCAATTAAATAATTTTCTATTCAAAATATTGTGTGCTTATCTGATGTCTTCAAATAAACACTTCCAATTTTGAAAAGCAAACGTTCTAGAGTTCATTGGACCGGAGTTACAGACAGAGACATATCCGAAATTGGTGTTTTTGATACTAATCGAATAATATAACATAAGTCAAATCCTGAAAGGAAGAAACCTGACACATCCCTTCACACAACAACCGACACCTACTTTCAGACTGATAGAACTAAAGTAGGCTTCCGGTGTAGTGAATATTAATATTTTCATGATTTGTGTAGCGCCGTTTTTGTGCAAAATCATCTCAATAAATATGTAATACATTTCTGCAATGATCAATGTTATTACTAACTATGTATGGAGATAATATACAATACCATATTTACCTGGTAGGTCACTTGAGATTAACACTTAATAAACATTAACTCATTTTTTATTAGCGATATTTAGATACAGAATTTGGGACAAAATTGTAAAATTGGACATGACTGACTTTCCAGTATTTATTTTAATAATATAAACTAATGATATTTAATGAGCGTGTTTAAAAAAAGGAAAAGCAAATTATGCTGGGCGGTACTACAGTAAAAGGTTTTGATCAGAATTCCTAAATGTGATTCGTCCCTCGGTGTAAGACCGATTTCATTAGAAGAAAATATACATAATGCGCCATTGAAAGAAATTAATCAAATAAACTAGAAACTGTCTTAATATATTTTTTTTAAATATTATGTTATTTTAATAGGGGGATGATAATGCTATTTTATTTTCTAGGCACTTTGACACTGAGATTACCAAAAAAAGTTCCCTTGTGTACCTTTTGATTAACTTCAGGTCTTATAGTGATTTATTTTTGGGGTATAATGCCGTGTTCAAAAAAAATAAATAAACTAATAAATCATAACTTCTGGTTTTTCTGGGGAAGTACTTGGCTAATAAAATCTGGTCACCAACACAGCTTAAGACATTTCAATTCTGCGAGTATCCTCGTTTTTGAACGCGCCGCAAATATACTACAGACTTGTAAGATAGCTTCATAGTTAGGTGTTCTACGGCTGAGTATTTGACTTCCAGTTAAGAGGTTTTGGATAATCTTAATCTTTTTATCAATTTATTTTAAAATGTCTAATTTATTACAATTAATGTCTAATTAATCCATTTTTTTAAAATTAAAATCGCTCATACAATCCAATTTATATTTATCAATTGGTGCAGATTTTATACTTTCCGTCAGTGCATTATAATATAAGATTTATTTATATAGTAAACTTTTTTGTGTATTGGTTTTGACCTCTTTTTCTAGCCCAATTTCATTGCACGTTCGTATTGTGCCTGTGAATGTCCTTGTTGCATACAATTTTGTTTAAAAAGTGTTTTGGTAAAAGGTTGTTTGTTATTTTATGTATAAAGTATTATTGCTTCACTTTGAAAAATTTTCAACTTATTTTGTTAGATTAGGCCCTCAAATATTTAATATAATATGGGCGCTGCCAGAAAATGAAAATATCGTGATGTTGTTTATTAAAGTTCTTAAAACTTTATAAGCATCGTTGGCAAATTAACATCTATTATTTGTACCTAATTGAATAACTTTATACTGTTTGGAGATACGTGTAGATTTTTTCTTGTAGAATATTTTTTTATGTTATTTATACAATTTAAAGAAACAATAAATATTATAAGACAGTAATCGCCTCTGAAGAAAAAATATTGTGCTCGAAAGCAATTTGTTGAAGACTAACGAAATCAAGTGTTTAAAACTAAATTGGAATGTAATAAAATGTAAGTAATTCTTTATTCCACGCCACTGCCGAACATTAAAAAAATAAATTCATTTTTTACACATGACGGCAAAAACTTCAATGATGTTTTAAAGAGTCAATTCAAACTGATTATACACCCGTCCCTAGATGAGCACAAAGCCATCAAACGCAAGGCTGGATGACAACTTGCAATAAACCTATTTACCAGGACTTGACTCAATTGTTTAGTCGATCCTTTACAGTCAGTAGAATGGTAGGTAGGTGCTGGTCGACCAACCGGCGAAGCCTCCCTATATGACCGTTTCGGCCAAGACCATAAGAGGCTTTCTGCCTAGGCCGTTTGATTAATTTATAAGCGGTCATTCTTCTAAGGAGCCGCCACGGACGATACATGGAACCTTCGCAGACTAGAAGCTTTACAATGTTTAGTACCAATTGAGGATAGAGAATTCGGTGCGAGTCCCGAACAAATATGTCACTGTGATCAATAGGCTAATACGGAAAACTGTAGGGGAAATGGAAATTAGAATTTGCCGGTCAGAAGTGCAAGTCTTGTTTGATTTACCGCCAGTTTAACGGAATATTCCCGTAAAGTGCGCACCGTGCGGGTGTCAGAACTTTTACTAAAAGGCTTCCTGGTGCAAGCAACTAAATAATTAAATATGTATGCATCTAGCACAAGAACACCTCCTTTATGGTGAGGCGATGTAAATGGTCAGATTAGTAATCTTGAAATTAAATCAAGCAGTTTTTTAATAGGTGATTCAGAAAGCTATTTTAAATCTGGATTAAACCAAAAGAAGGATATGCTATTCGTAGAAAATAAATATGAATATTATATATTCAATAATTTTATACGTTACAGCTATTTCTGTTTCTGAAATCTACGTGAAAAGACTTGTATATCTAGAAATTCCAGTTCATAAAAGTAAAGATTTTCAATGCTTTGCATCATACAATTTTTCATAATTATTTAAAATTTACTGAAGTTCTTTGCTCGATGGCTAACTATTCTTAAAGTGTACGTGCAACAAAAACAAATTATTTATTAAAAAATTATAATACAAAGTCATAAGATACGTACAAAAAAACTGTTTTAAAGTCAATAAATTAATGCCTTTCTATTTGTTAATTTGGTACAAAATAAAATCACATACAACGAAAACAACATTATAAATATAAGAATTAATTTGTTTGTTTATGTTTGAACATAAAAATAATGTGGATTATTTTTACCATAAGCGGAATAGGTCATTGGGATATTTTCAAATACAGTCACGTTAGTACTATTGCTCAGTTGTAAGTCTTGAAGTTATATTGCTGATTGTTCATTTGTATGATGCATATAAATAATAATAAAAACATGTAATTAATAACGCGTTTACTTCGCTAGTTTAATATCCCTCAAATAGCTCAATAATATTTCATTTTTTTATAATCCATTCCGGATTTGAGCCGTGATAGTGGCTGTAAAAGCTTTTTATTGTTTTTATCACGTGTAGGAGAGGTCTCGGGCTTAGGAGCCAAAAGATGTTTTATAAGATCATAAATATCCGATGTTCACAGACTCCAAAAATGTTTATTACCCAGTAGCATGCCTGGATGTTCGGTAACAAATCCCGTGATTTAGGATTTTCCTTTGTCTGCCAGAACATAATGGCGTCAAAGTTTGATATATTGGAAATAAAATGAAGTAGCCGTGAGCCGTGATCCACTTTGGTGAAACGTAATAATAAATATGATACAAAGCATTCCAGGAGCCTCGAACGAGTTTCAAGCCCCCCGCTCACTTGGGTCGAATTTATTAAACGCTTTAGGTAATTACGCCTCGGCTTTTTATGATTTTAAACAGATTCATAATTCAGAATTACTAGTCGTAAAAGACACGGACTTCTTTTTGGGTCCTTTGGATTTCCGGCTGCACGCTTTACGCGATTAAGATGCTAAATTTGAGATTTAAAATACGAGAGCGCTGACTGACCTAATAATAAGCGGACTAATGAAAGGAAACTCATGTAAGCGAACGTAAACCGTTCAATATTATGAAGCATATTTTTTATGATGCTACAATTCAAATAAGATGCATATTGATCTACGAGGGTCATGCAGAAAGTAAGGTTACAACTTTTATGTGGGATCTAAAAATGCTTGTATTTAATTGAAATTCATAGGATACTTTCAAAGTTTACGACAACTCAGGATCGAAATATTTCTGTTGCCCAGGCACCAGTTTATGTATGCCAGTATCATAGACCTCTGTCGCTACCTCTTTCAGCCACTACTTCACGGCTTCTTTGAAAATATCCCATCCAAACGATGTCAGCAGCTTCTATGAAACTCGTGCTGTGTGGGGCCTGACGTTTTAATGCAGGAGGGTGACTCCCCGGGTCATCATTCTCCTTCTGCGGTTCTGAATGGCTCTTTTTTTTAGGATGTTCCATTAAGCATCTATATTAGTGGTAGTCTCTTTAGACATATAATCTACTAAAAAGACTCCGTTACGGTCCCAAAACATAAAAGCTATCACTTTTCCGGTTGGATGGGTCGTCTTGAACACTTGTTGGTGGCTGGGAGAGATAAATGACGTCACTGAAGTGATCATTTTTTGGATTCCAAGGTTTAGTGACACTCACGTCTCATCCCTTGTCACGATATAGTCCAGAAAAGTTTCTACCACCTTTACAAAACGATCCAAAAATTCTTGCGGATTTCGCACAGAAAAATTTACTGTGACTGAATAAAATGGCCAACAAACAAGCGGAACCTTAGAAACTTACCGTTAGGATCCTCTCTACATGCCAGGTGTGCCAAATTAACTTTCTGAATGGCCCTAGTCTATATTTATATAAAAAATATTTCTTTGTTTGTTTGACCCATATGGACTCAAAAACCACTGGACTGATTTTGCTGAAATTTCAAAGATTGGTAAATATTATTACCAGAAGTATTTAGAGAGTGGTTTAAATGGTAGGAAAAGTCGGGTACGCCTGTACAAGACTTCGCATTATCTCTGCACTGGAATGACATACGGAGTCCAGTAAAGATCGACATAACGTAGTTTTTGATAGTAAAAATGTCGAATACAGTAATGAATTGTTCGAAAAATTCAGGGACGTCCGAGGAAGACTAAACGTATCATTTCTCACTGGAATTAGATACGGAGTCGAATGAAAGTAAACTTATGTGGTTTACAAGGGCACTCGTGGCATTATCGATAGTGGCTCGGTAATTTGGGGATCCAAAGATGCCATACACACAAATGATACAGAAAAGGTGCAAAAAAAATTATGCGACACTTTTACTTGCGAAAATTACTACCCCTTGTTATTTCCCTCTGACTTTTTCGCTGGAATGCTAGGACTAAATCGTCTATACGGTAGGAGAAAAATTGCAATAGTGGTAGCACCACATGAGCTGCTCAACAGATACATTTGCAATCCTGGTGTTCTAGAGCGTATTACTATCTTCTCGATAACTTCACCAGATATAGGCAGCAGAGGCATTTTATTTTTGCAAGAGTTAGGACCAATCCACCAATTCTCGGGGGAGAATCACTCGGCTTTTAAACCAACTTCCTTCAGAGATAGACATGTTTCAGTCACACCTCAATGAATTCAAGATTATAGTTATTTTTTTTTAACACGATGATTTATCTCAACTGATTCAATAAATGCAAAGAATAGATTAATGTACTGTTAGTTAGATGATTAATTGTAATTGTAAATGTAAATGTTGTAAAATGTTATTGGGATCACTGATTTTCACAAATAAACAATAAATATACTACCCCGATCTACGCCAGGTATACGTCAGTTTGTTTGATATAAAAGCGTAAAGCATTAATCATTAGTATGTTTTAAGATAAATTTTTCGTAGGTATATGATTAAATAAGTTTTTCCGATAGGTTTTTGTTATACCCATGTATTTATTGCATGATTGGCGAACAAGCCTTTATTACGTACACCGTCTATTAAGATTACTATTTTTTTTGCAAAAATGAGTTTAAAAGTGTTCTTTACAATGTCTTTATATCTTTGAAATATAATACGAAATGATAATTTGAATATTTAATATTTCTCAAATCTCAAACTGAAAAGCCACCAATCGCTATTAACCCACGATATTTTTGGTAGAAGAGAGAGTTATTATTTGAAGATCAAAACTGCGCTTTGTACCCGAAACCTTTCATGTTATTTATTATAAGTCTAGCATCACGAATTTTAATTAGTTTTTAGATTCGATATTTCTAGGTGAAAGCCACATTTTTCGACTTGCATCGTGTTTACCATATTGAGTTAAGAATTTTTTTTAAATTCAAGTTCAATATCATGAAAAACTACAACAGACGCAAGAGTACATTTTTTCATTTCAAAACTTGAGAGACGTAAATTCGGGCTGTGAAACTTGTTACATTAAAACAATAAACGATGAAATAATTAAAACAATAAAAGAGGAAACTACCTTTCTTCGGTAGTTTTTTTTCACAAAATAAACTTTATCTACGGACATGAAATTAATATTTATATCCATATTGAATAGTTGTGCAATATGTTGACATAAAGAAGATAATCATAATCATACTTCATGCGAAATGATTTATGATTGCATTTTTATATCACATCTCATACATATTGAACTGAATAACCTGGTTTATGAAACGTATTATGCTTACGATAAATATGGTTGCTTTTTTGCTCAATATTCGATGCGTTTACAAGAGCAATGTACCGATGTTTATCGATTGTCATTTTATAAGGGAGTTGCTTCAGGAGTTAGGACTGAGGCACAGGAGTTAATACTGCAGGACGGTTGACATGGCATACCAGGAGACCATCCATAGCAGAAGGTAGAATGAATTGCGCGGAGACGACTTTTCTATTACCGATATACGATTGGCTAAGATTTGTAGGGCGTAGATGGTAGATATTTGATGTGAGGGGAAACATCCAGTGTTGGACATTGGGCATGCTTTTGGATACGTATAATGAAGAACTTCAGTGAAAAATATTATGGCTTTTAACGCATATTCATGCAGATCAACAAACGCTGATTATATATAAGTTTTAATATATATACATAAAACTAGTAAATCGTCATTTAAAAATTAATAAAACCGTACGAGACATAAAAGCACTGTGGATGGTCCATGAATTTTGTTACGCTGCGTGACTCGCACACGGGTTGCCAATGTGGTATATAAATTATTTGAAAAGAGTTCATTTTTTATATATTTAATAACATTCATATTGTGATTAGTTGATTTCGTACCGACTTGAGAGGGATTGACCTTACTGTTAACCTACAAAACCTAGGTACGTATGACGTAATAATAATGATTGGATTATTTATATAGCGCCGTTTTCGTGAGAAAATCACCTCAAGGGCGCAAGCGACGTCACGCGTATCCCGCCAGATTTCAATCGTTTTGGCCTGCTTTGATAAATGCAAACTTTGAAAATTATTTTAACAATGCAATCGAAATTTCTAAAACATTAAAAATAGATACTTATTAATTGTTCTGTGTTCAAATCAAAAAACTCCATTTAATTTTTAAAAGTAATTTAATTCAAATTTAATAATGTTATGTTTGTTTAAATACTGGAATTTAAGTGGAATCAAATCACAATCTGCGATGGCCTCTGCGGTCAAGCAGCAAGACTCTCGACTATGAATCTGAAGGGCGCGGTTCTAATCCTGGTGTGCGCAAGTAAATTTTCTTAAATTAATTTTTATTGTTATACAATTAATTAAAATTAACAAACCATGGTGTATTTTCGGCGCGTTTCAGAGTGGAAATTACTCTAAGTATCGCCCTGATAAGACCACCATCAGGAATTAAAAGTTGGCTTCAAATGACTTAGTCGTGTTTTGTGACCAGATCTGAATATTCAAGTACTTCAGTACTTTCTTCTTTCTAATTCCCTTCAACCTTACAAAATACCCCCAATTTGGAATGCCATAGACTTACTTGCTCTAGACAGTTGTGAGCAGTTGAGACTCTTGTGTGGTATTCACGTAAAAAAGACAGTCAAGCATTATTAAGAGCTTCTCGTTCTAAAACCCTGTTCAATTGTAACAATTCTAAGACTGAACATTTCAAACACTCGCTTGTACCTAGATTACATGAAATTACTAATAGGTACGCAGATGTAGCGGATCTGTTGAACTGCACAGAAGCTAGGTACAAAAAAGGCTTTAATATCATATATTTTAAATCATGACCAATAAAATGTAAGTTTACTCATACTTACTTAAAAAGTTAAATAAATATGTATATAAAATGAACTGCTTGGGGCAACTGAGGAAACTTGGATCAATAATAATAGTGAATACGGTGAACCAACAGCTTGATTGGCACTTACCTACTTTCAACAAAAACCTGAAAATAAATGCACACATTTTACCTATTGTAATATATTATATCATGTATCTATACTATCATATATTTCAATCAATACTAATCTAACCTAGTCTACCTATGAGTTTTGCATGTACTTGTATCCCTATTTTTTATATCCATATAGAGTTTCTGTTAACTGTATATTTTCTGATGTCACTGTTTATAATTTATTGTATATGGTATATTTTATAGCGTTTATATTAAAATAAATAAATAAATTATCAAAAATTCATTCAATAATATACCTCAAATAATTGAGGCCACTAGCGCAAGAGGGGTCTCTTTATAATTTCGTCAAATTACTATATTAAAGGATATTCTGTTCTTGTTCACAGACCTTTTTGTGAATATTGTCTAAGAATGTAAGTATCTCAAAATATATTTAAATAATTATTGGTAATATTATATAATTGAAATTAATAAAATACTTCGTTTTTACCACTTTTAATAAAAGTGGTAAAAACGAAGAATTTTATTAATTTCAATTAAAATGGTGCCACAAAATAAGTTTGCTGTGTTAGAAGAAAATATAATATAATATTAAAAACTTACATAATACCGATATGTGATTGATGATCATGTCTAAAAACAAAATAAAAATGTGTGTTTATATTCCTGTTGCCATAATCAACCAATTTAAAGTTCAGTAAATATAATTAAGAATATAAAAGATTGTCTTTCTTACCCTCGTTAATTACTAGATTTATAGTCAAACTGTTACAATAAAAGTTTGTACATAATTATTTGATTTTTTTTTTAATGTGAGAAGGACATTTGCTTTTTGTTTGTGTTTTTGTTAAATTGCTAGTTTTTTGTAAACAAGAATTTAATTTCTATGGTATACACGAGAATGTTTTTCATTAAAATTATTTAAACACATAAATTTGTTTTTGACCACTGTAGTTATTATTTATTATATACTGTGTAAAATTGTATATTGAATAAAGTGGTCAAAACAATTTTTTTTATTTAATTTAAATTCTTACAGACAAATGTGATTTTTTCTCTTTTTAGATTGGATTGGAATTTATTATCGTAAAAAACATTTTTGTCTTCGTTTTGCTGCTGGTAAAACCATGTGGTTTTTATTTGTCAGCTGACAATTGAAAATTCGCAAACAATCTAATAATATAATTACCATTTCTACATTATTTTTTCGTATAAAATGCGTTTTTAAGCATCATCATAGTATACTGAACAAATAAAAAAATCAACACAGTAAAAATGAAATTTTTTTTACTATGTTACATCCAATTTGATTAAAAGATGTAGTATTTAAAAGTTTTTTTTATGGTTTAACTGAGGATTGAACCTTCTTTGCCTCTCTTCCTCGAGACTAACTCCTTATTGCTGTCTTTTAAATCTTAAAAAAAAATGGTTTGACAGAGGATTGAACTATCTTCCTCGGGTATTGGAGTCAACCGCTCTAACTGAGCAACATCCTAATTGGGAAGGACTTGTAGACATATTAACTGCTGTATGCTCATCAAATTTCAGATAAATGCATATGCGAGATTATTCTCAAAAGTTAATAGAATACATTGTCATCGACAACAAGTCTATCTGCCGAGTTTCAGATCGATCGGATTCGGAAAGTGGGTTAATTTTCACCTCCAAGGTTCACGAAAACATAATCAATATTGAAATAGATGTACAATATAAACAGATAAATTTGTTTTTGACCACATTCGTTATTATTTATTATATACTGCATAAAATTATATATTGAATAAAGTAGTCAAAAACAAATTTACGTAATTATATTGTAAATTATGGCGAGCCACCAAGTTAATAATGCTTTTTTTCAAATATTAAAAAAAATTATGTAAAAATTTTTTTACTGTCTCCACTCAGATTCCACATTTGAAATCGGCTTGAATGGTTAGCACTATGTTTTGTAAACATATTAGATATAGTTACCATTAGCCTCACAATATTTTCGAATTTTGGATACTATAGATCCTTTAGCTTCATGAAGTTGGACTTGGTATGAAAAAAAAGTTTGTTTTTTTTTTAAATTTTTTATTTTTTCTCAACATCAATAGCAAAGAAACGTACAGAAATACGCCATGCTGCTACAAAGCACACAGATAACTCTTAAATAGACTATAAACAACTGACAAGCTGAAGTAGTAATCCGCCACTTTCCTATCGATCACCGCAGAAGATGCTGTCATCACTCTCAATTTGATTGCAATTTTTCAACCCGTCCGCGAAGAGATGCGGGCATAACATGATTCGCCTCCGTTCCATACAAAGAGACTTTGCTCCACAAGACTATTTTAATTTAATGCGATCGTTGCCTCAATTCATTTATACGCATTTATTCACCAGCTTGCGGTGTGGTCTTGATAAGGAATTTATAACTTAATGCCGCTCCCTGGCGGATGACTTATTACAGGCACTTTTTGCAATGAAAATGTGGAAGTTGAACTCCTCTTGTTGGCTCGCTGGCTCATTGGTCTCCTGCTTTGTAGAGTGCTCCTTCGTCGTGGCCGTAATCGCAAACGCCAACAATAACTTTGTAATATTTATTGCTTCACTGCCTCACTATACCATCTTGCGACCGAGGAAAAATAGGTTTGAAATACAACAACGGATTACCAAATACGTCGTTACGATTCTATTGGAAAGTAGATACAAAGAAAATATATAGACATAAATACGGTTATACTTTTTTAGAAATTTAATTTTTCCTTAATAATTTTTTACACAATTTTGTGTAGGTTAATTGTGAATATTACGCAACCAGACTAAGGTTAGGTTGTTCCACTAAATGTGAACAATTCATATCGAAATCATAGTCGAAATTCAAGTTCTGTGAATGTTCTATTCATATTCTGTTCTTATTTCACCACGGGCCGGTTGCTTCATGGTAGGTACTTGGATAGCAACAGAACTTCAATTTAAACTTTCAAATATGATGAATTGTTAAAATTTTGTGGAACAGCCAGTCCCAGGAGTTAACGTAGCACTTTTGCGGTGGTTCAACACATAATAGAATTTTTAAAGCGCCCTTTTAAAACATGATCCATTAGCTTTTTCAATAGGTAAAAATGGTCTCACTTTATTATCTAAAATAGAACTGCTTTTATTTATCAACTTGGCAATAAACTCCAGCATTCCGTTTGCAAGATTGTAAAGCTTTTAATAAAATCAATAAAGTCAGTGATAAAATTAACATTGCTATCGAAGACAGTAGGCAGCTATGTTAAAAATGATAATTCTGTCTCATAATATTTTACTGCCTCAATTAAAAGTTTTTACAATCTTTCATCGGGTAAACAAACCTTTAAACGCTCCGTACCAGTTGTATCAATAATTGAATAAAAATACAGGCTTTTATGACAATAAATGCGATTTGAAATTTAATCGGAGTATGATCGCGTCCTCCAACACTTTGAAAGACATTAAGTTTTATTGCGAACTTCTTTGAGATGTGATAAGTCTCGGAGAAGCGTTATATGTCAACAAGATAATAGGTCATTACGCCATTTCCAGACCGGCACAATAAAACTTTACTGTAATGCTTCAGATCGGGGCAATAATTTTTATTTTCTTTGGTTTATTTTTCCCTTTTTGAAAATCTATACAAAAATCTATTTTTGATAATGCGTAAGTCTTAAGACTGTTAAAGCGATCCGTATTTGGAAAAGTGAAGCATTAACTGCAAAGAAGCAAATTATTAAGGTAACATCAAGTTTTATTATAGTCTATTATATTTTTTCTTCAATTGTACTAAATGTACTCAACAATGAAGAGTAACCCTAAAAAAAATTTACAATTTCAAATCTTTAAAGGTTAAGCTCGTAGGTATACACAGATATATTTATATATATGATGAGAAGGTTGAAAATAAACCATATAATATTTATTACAGCAAGGATTATTTAAGTAATCGCGGCGCGAAAAGAGTAACTCATTTCTCTTTTGATTAGCGCGTTAAAACGTAACGCGTTGTAGACGGACTGAGTACCTTCCCGCTGTCGCTTATACGATTGGTGCCAATACGGTTCAAGTTGCACCTAAAAACGTTCCCGAACATTCTAGTTGCTATGGCTACAAATATTGCTACTCTAACGCTGAGAAACGGCCAAAATTTCCAGTATGTTCTATGAGGGCCTAGGTACCTTAGCGTTTTGCACTGTAACACTCGTACTAGACACCTTCCGACTCGAATAGTGGCGTACCACTACACATATATTTATAAATAAATTAATATTATTGTACATATCAACTATAGTTTGTTTTATTATTATTCAAACTGGTGATGTATGGCAAGAATCGAAATACTTTTTCCATAAATTAATGCTTAAGTTTATCCATTTCGATATAATTACTTTTTCCTTCCAAGAACTTTCTCTTCATAGACACTAAATTAGGTAGGTATAAGCCATTCAGAAAATTGTTTTGCAGGTAAAATAGCACTATCCCTCGATGCTATTTCCATCCTGTGCTTTGTAGCTTTGACGTTCTAATATTGATTTAAAACCCAGCAAAAATATTGTATTATATGTGTATATTCATCGGTGATGAGGTTTTTTTAGGTCTTGGCGAGACAATTTGACCTCTCCAGCGGGACTCTCTCGACCTATTGTCTTGTACCGCAGTGGGAGGGATGGATTCATACGTCCGTCACACCTGGTCATACTGAACCCCAGATTCCTTCCCACCCCGCAGACGTAGTTATTGTACATTATTGTAGTGTTAATTTAACATTTATTAAAAATGAGAGTTTTTTTAAAATATCAAACCTTATATCAGGACTAAAACTGTTGCAGCAAGATTTCATCTGGCATTTCTTGAAACCATTCAACAACTTTTCTTCTATCATCGAGTAGCCATAGTTAAAAATGAAAAAAAAAAAAACATATTATATGTGTTTATTTCTTTCCATACTGTAACCATAAAAATAATCCAATTAATGCTGGTGGAGGATAAGAGGTGCCATTTATATTAACTGCCTCTTTTAATCCTTTGCCGCGGAAGCTGCTCTCTCGTTGAAGAGAGGAGATAGAATAAAGTAAAAAAAAAAGTATTAATTAAAAATGTGTGTAGCTAAATACTGGTCGTGTCTACACATCACTCACGGCGACGTAGAATTCTGTGGATCTCGCTGTATTCTCCCATTTTTGTGGCGAGAAAATTTCTATTTTATCGGCAGTTAATTAGCGGAGTCTTCTAGATTCCCACAGAATGTTGCTAGTTGCAAGTTGCCAGTTGCCACCAACAGTGGCCGCTGTTTGCGCGCCATTACAGTTAAGTGACTTGCTCTATAAATGTCACTCTGTGTGTGTTCCCGAGCTCCCCGAGAAAAAAGTCCTTCGAAATTTCCGACTTATCCGCTCTTAACGAAGGAAGTCCTTCAACCATTTGGTGCTTTAGGTGCAAATCCACCGGAGGAAATCACAATACGTGACAATCTTTTATTCAATAGCTATTGTTGTGCACCGCGCAAAAACTGTAACAAATTATTACAGAGCATAACCGCTTGCGAGGAGAATGCGCTATGAGCTGGTTGTTGTGGATGAACTCGAACTGGAGGTACTTTTACCTATCGTAAGTTATAAAGGCAAGACCATAGTGCATTTTTAACGCTTATGTTTTTATTCATAGGCATGCTTCGAGAGCGGTTTAACCACAACTGTCAACGGTGATGAAAATATGACAGTATTACCGTACCTGCGAGCATTAAACGGGGAACAAATTATTATATTCTGCATTGCGAAATGTGGAAATTCTCTAAACCATTTACATTCTTTGAACTCGGCTTTTTAAAATTTATTTATGGTATTTTAAATAAGTACTTAATAATTATCATAATAATATTTGGATGATTTGTAAAGCGCCGTTTATGTGAAAAATCACCTCAAAGTCACTGTACAAATATATAATATATTTCTACAATGATCTATCCTATTAATAAACATAGACTAGACAAACTGTTATCAACTTATGTCCTTTAATGAGTGAGTTTAGGAGAGGAAAAGCAACTCTTATATTGGGCGGTAAAAACGTATAAGGGTTTGATTACAATTTATCTTCCCAAACGTGATTTGTCCCAGAGACCGATTGATAAGTACGAGTATATATAGGCTACAAATAATGTATATGCAAGGCTTTCAGGCTCTCAGGCTCTCAGGCTCATATTTAGTTTAAGGGTATGAGAGCCTAAAAAGGTAAGTTTTTAGTTTAGAACTGAATTCTGTCAAGCTTGTTATGCATCTTAGTTCTAAAGAGAATTTATTCCAAGCCTTTATCTTAGATATTTCGAAAGCGCGATCTGCAAACGTAGTACGCGTATTTGGCTTGCAATTAGGTTCCATCAGTCTACCTACAACTGATGATGTTGCTGATCTAAGAGTTCAGTTGACAAAGTGGTGGATATCTATTTTCTAATAAAATCCTTATACATGTATTTAATAAAAAAGTTTTTTAGAATAAATCAATCAAATGTTTGTCGTTTATTATGTTTTAATTTTTTTTATGTTTTCTTCTAATTGTTTTTACTATAGTAATTCATCGAATATCTTTGACTTCAAATTTTTTTGTATGAAGGGGAATCTTATTACATTTCTTTTTTTCGTCTCTTGTGTGTGTTTGTGCTGAAAGTTTGCAAATTTTCTTAGAAATTAAATTCACATATGGCCATTAATTATTTAGTAGATTAAAAATAAAGCATTAAGAAAATAATTAATTTAAATGACAAAGCTGTTTAACTTCTTCAACATGTACTTTACAATCTAGAAACTCTGTGAGGAGAAGAAACTGTGCAAATTTCTCACGGGAGTTTTTTTTGATATTCGCTCCATACAGGGAGCCCTGAATAAAAATATATTCTTAGGGCTTAAGGCATCTTTGGGGATGCTGGGTGGAGGGTTTTTTTGAGGAAAGGATGGAGAGGAATGAGAAGAAGATCTGGGAAGGAAAATAGTATGAGGGGTGGGTAGGATTCTGGGGGTCAGTGTGTCCAGGAGTGATGGGAGTTTGAATATATCCCTCTCACTGTGGTCGAGGCAATGGGTCGAGAGAGTCATGCTGGAGAGGTAAAAATATCTCCTTCAACCAGTTGCTCCAAATCCGGCACGCCACCCAGTACGTGGGCAAATACATCAACCGCCTGACCTAGACAATTCTCATCCAATGATGACCATATGTGGTGACCTATGGCAAAGATGTCGGTTATCCAATGCATGGTTCCCGGGGCGGCGGTACCCATACCCGACTCCCAAATTGTAACCAAAAACCAGCCAAAAATGCCAATCTATGAAAAAATAGCCGTAGGTATGAAGTTCACCTTACCTTTTATGCATGTTATTTTGGTTAAAAAATATCACGTTCCATTCTTGGAAATGTTTGCAATAAAACCGTTTCAATAAATAACATTCATAAATTTCAGCTTATATTTTGTGGGATTAATTCTGGTAATAAAATAAAGAGTTCTATAAGTGAAAACATCCCTAGATTTTTTCAGTTGTTTTATCCCTTACAGATGTTGGAAAAATAAAAGAACCATTCATACAGGTACCTACAGGATATTTTGAAAGATGCCATGGATAAAATTGGCAAAATCGTAAATAAGGTATTATTATACAGGGTTTTCCAATAAGAGGTGTTATTTTGATATTCAATCGTAAAATATCAATGGTTTCGTTGCTTGTGTGGCACGTAGCGCCGTTTTGTTGAAAGTAAACGTTGTCCAGATTAATACCATCCAATTTTGGTCATAAAAAATAATTAATCATCTCTCGATAGCGCAATCTATTCACCGTAACTGTTGCTCCAGCCTCATTTTCGAAAAAGTAAGATCCAATGACTCCACCGGACCATAAACCACACCAAACAGTCACACGTTGAGAAAAAAGAGGCTTTTTAACAATAACTCTTGGGTTTTTTGAACTCCAGATGCGACAATTTTGCTTGTTGACGAAGCCACCGAGGTGGAAATGGGCCTCATCACTCAAGATGATTTTCATTTGATTCACTCAAGTGAATTTTAATAATTTCAATGCGTTTTTGAAGCGTGTATCGTTCCATTTTTATTAATGACGTAGTTTCTACTTGTCAAATGTCAGAAAATGACAGCTTCAAAAGTAACATCTATCGAAATAGCGGGCTATTCAAAATAACACCTCTTATTGGAAATCCTGTATATAGCTTAGTACTGCAAAAATAGATCCAGTACACAATAATAATAATTATTTACGTGATACAAGAAACAATGGATATTGCGAGAACTAACATCTGAGCTAATGGAGTTCTGGATTCGAAATCGAGTGAGCAGCCCATACTACTATCTATAAACCTTTGTCTGTTGCAGTTTCACTCTTGACACTGCATAAGTCTTATTGACAACTTTCAATAAGGAAATACAAAAGTATTATCTATGGGTAAAAAATACCCACAAATATTAATCTCGTTTATACATGACTTTAAAATTATTATTAAAATGTTTATTTGACAATAAATTGTTACGATTTATCCATCTTATTTTTTATTATATTGATTCTATTGACAAAAAGGTCAATATAGCGTAGTATCCTTTATATTATATATTAAAAGATTAAATATAAAAAAAAATTTGGACATTTTCCAAATTTATCATTATTTCATCGTTGGACAATTTATCGGAGAGTTGCTCCGAAGCCATTTGTGCGGAATTGCAGTAAACAGTGTTACAAACTTATATAAAATATAATAATTTACTCATTTAAAATTTTATAATATTTGTCATTACATTAGTATGCAAGGAGAAAGAGCCATCAATTTGACGTTCTCAGTAGCGCGAGTGCTGTTTCACGTGCAGTTTTTTCACAAGCGCAGTCGGGTCGCCACTTGCATAAATACACACTCGTTACGCCACTGTTCCAGCTCGGCTGTTTTAATTGAAGTTTTAATTAGTGTAACGAGTCCCTACTTCGCCCACCAGGGGTAACTTTTGCAAGATTTTAAATGAAGTGTATTGTTTGTAAACACCCACTGCGATTTTGTAAAAAATATCATTACTTTTTATAGAGATGAAATTCATCGGTATTTCTTACGATAAAATCATGTAGATATTACCAATTTTTTAATCACATTTTTAAAATGGTTGGTATGTACTTATAGCGTCAGTGGAGTTAATTGCAGATCATTCGTCATTACTCCATTGAGCAAATCTCGTTATTTAAAGCTTTATTTTAAACATGTTGTGAACACATTTATTCGAGTTATTAACAATAAGGTTGTTAATGTTAGGATTGTGTTTGTGTTTCTAAATAATATATATTTTTTTTTAATACCAGTTAATCAATTGAAATAATCGGAGATGTTGAAGGGAAGTATCGGTCAAAAAAGTTTGTGATACATGATCAAATTTAGTTACCCCAAAGAACAAAGTACGTTAACTACTTTACGATTAAAATTGTTATTTTTTTTTAAATATTCTTTTTACAATATCTCTGCCATCTTTGGGATACTGTGTGGAGTATTTTTAAGTAAACGAAAGAAAGGAAGTCCTGGGAAGGAAAAGGTATGAGGGGTGGGGTAGGAATCTCGGAGTCAGCGTATCGAGGAGTGACAGACGAATGAATCCATCCATCCGACTGCGGTGCAAAGTGATCGGTTGACAGAATCTGGAGATTTCAAAGGGTTTCCCTCAATCAGTCCCCTCCGATCCGACCCTCCAAGCAGCAGAATCCGGGCACTCCTGCTAAGTACTCACCATTGTACCAAAATCGAATCACTTGGGGTGACCTACGTCAGAGACGTTGGTTATCAAATAAATGTTTGTCGAGGCGGCGGTACCCAAAACCGCCTCCCAAAACAAACAAAATAAAATATAGGCCAAGTCACCCCTTAAGGGGCAAAGTATTTGACTTTACGGTACCTGCTTTAAATTCGCGTCAGTGCACACTGTCCGGTGACGAAGCCGGTCGAGACGAACCCGACTATTTTATCTGGTTATTGAGTGCACACTGTACACAGTGTTGATGATTTATTGGTTCAGATTCCTCAAATATTCTGATCCAATTTTTTTTTCCGTCGGTATGCCTCAAGATACCATCAGCGGGAGACAAACGAGCGACAGTGAAATCATCAGCATTTATTGCCAATAAATTAATACTTTTCTTGCGCGCTCATTACACAAGGTAACTTTGTATTTATGCCTTTGTGTTTCGTAAGTGCCCGAGTCCGGTGCTTCATTTAACAATTTATGCGCGCCATCTGCCGTAAAAGAATTTAACAATGAAATATGATATTAAAATTCGACTACACAATAAAAAATCAATATTTTTTTCGCGCATACATGTAGAACTCTTCGAAATATCATTTTTTCTACCATAAGCCTTTCAAAGATCCCAAAACAGAGTAATTGAATTTAAAATAACATCGCGTTCATAATTTATTCAATAAATTCAATCAAAACTATTAATACTTTCCTTTTGGACATGATAAATTAGTAGACCGTAAAAAGTTTTAATGATTTTGTCTTCCTGGGTATCCAGCAGGGTGGGTCGGCAAAGGATTTATCGATAACGTCGATAACTTGTCATCATTCCTGAGCAGAACTGAAGATCGCTAACGTACAAACAACAGTACACGTAGAATGAATTAAGATCACTTAGTCGTTGTTGGGTGTTGTTTGTTCATCAGCAATTTGCAGTCAAGCTGGAATGGGTTTTTAACAACAAATTGCGATTTTAAAAAAAATTGATGCAATAACTTTCATTATTTTAAGACATTATTTGAATTGACATTTTTGAAAATTATGAGCCTCACTGGGTGCTTTCCGCATTTAATTGTAGTAATTGAATCGTTTTTTTTTATATAACGCTATGAAAAGATTTTGCGTAATCGGCATTCATGCAAATGTAAATATTGTTTCAGTTTCAATCAATTACGAGAGAATGAGAAATTAATTGAACAATTTTTTTTTCACTGATATCCACAATCGTTTTAATGTTTTGAATCTATATAATACCTATTACTCTAAACAATCTAAATAATACAGTCGTTAAGTCGTTGGTACAAGGTATTTTTAATGTTGCCTGTTTTATGCTGATGATGCGGTGCTGATTGCTAACTGCATGGAAGATCTACATTCTCTCATGTCTAGGATGAACGAAGTATGTATAAAGAATGAGTTTATGGTGAATTTCTTCAGTCATGGTGTTTGAAAGGGAGAGTACTAAAACAGTACGCAATATGGTTGTGAATGATGAATAATAATGTTTTTTTACAATCACCACCAAATTATTTTCCTCAGGGCATTTCATCTTTTGTGATGCTGTGTGGACGGCCTTTTTAGGAAAGGAAGGTGAACAAGTTCTGGGAAGGTAAAGGGTATGAAGGTTGGGTTGGAATCTAGGGATCAGTATGTATGGGAGTGATGGACATATGACTACATCCCTTCCACTGCACCGCGGGGCGAAGGATCGAGAGACCTGTTGGAGAGGTTAAAGAGTCCGCCAAACCAGCCCTTCTCGATAGTCACAAAACGTGGCAAACCACTTGGCGTGACCTATGGCAGGGGTGTTGGTTATCCAATAAATGTTTTCCGGGGCGGCGATACCTCAACCCGTCTTCCAAATTGAAGCAGGTGGACGAATTTATGTATGTTTACGAGATACAAGGCTATTGAAAAAAGGTTAAATTCAGGTAAATTCATTAATGGAGGACTGAGCGCGGTTAGCGCTAACAAAATAAAGTCCAAAAAGCAAAGCTAGCAGTCCACAATAGAGTGCTGATACCTACCCTGATGTATGGCAGTGAGGCATGGAACTGGCAGAGGAAGGATGAAAGTAGACTGAATGCTGTAGAAATAAGATCTCTGAGGTGTATGTGCGATAAAACCAAGTGTGATCGTGTGAGAAATAAGGAGATCCGCTACGCTGGTGTTAGTGTAATTATAATTATATGAATAAGATTAAGAAAGTGACGCTTAGGCAGTTCGGGCGAATAAACGAAGAAAGCAGTCTAAAGATAATGTATTACGCATCAACCGTAAAACGCCCCTGAGGTGATATCAAATCAAATTGTCCAATAAATAAAGAAATACGCAAAATTTGAATGGTAGGAGAAGTCGGGGACGCACGAAGGAGACATGGCACGATCAAGTGAATCAGTTACTTGAGTCGGGCCATGTCAAGAGTCAGAGTATGCATGAGACGATGTATGAATGTGAATGAGGCAAGGAGTGTGTGCCATGACCGAGATGTTTGGCGGTCGGTCCTCTCTGCCTACATCTGATGTAAAACGGCCCGACGGTTAGTTAGTATATATTTATTTTAAGTACATATATATGTTTTTAAAATTAACATGTAGCTTCATAATTAGGTTAGGCAAATAATCAATTACTTACATTCTGAAGAAGCTCAACGAACGAAGATACATTAAAATAGCAGGAAACTTCTAATCAACATTTCCGGAACATTGTAAACTTGGCCAATCGCTTCGGGGTATTCAATTAAATCTATATAAATTATTTTCGAAACCGATATGGTTAGCGTAATAATTATATCCAAATATGGCTCACCCCGGATCGTCTAACATTTAAGGTGGCACAATTTATATTACTATTCATAATAAGCGGTAGACAGCGCTCATTACAGAAGCAGCCGTCCCACGGTCATATTATATTATTTACTGATGAATGAGAAATTACACAATCAAAACTAATATAATGATTCGGTTCGAACACTTTTATGGCGTGGTGAACATTTGATTTTCAATGTTTATGGCTTGTACAAAAATTACACACATTTTAATTTTTTTTTAAGCGGAGATCGTTTACGGATAGTTCCCGTGAACACTTATTAACAAACCATGGACACATTGAGCGTCCCATTTCACCCGGTTCCTTTCATACAGTTCACTACTCTTGTCATTTGAAATTAGGCTATATCTCGTGGTCCCATAATGCGTCTTTCCAGGTACACTTAAAGTAAAGGTATGTTCCTAAACACCCTGTTTTTAATTATTTTAAGTTATATCAATGAAGACCTGAAGTAAGCACGGTTTACATAACACTATTCTATTTTAACTAAATACAGGTTTTTATTTATTACTCTTTAAATAGATTTACTTTATGTGGTCTAGTATAAACTTTGGTATTTAGGCTTCTAATACTCATCATATGGAAAATTTTTACACGTTTCTTTGAATTTTCCTATGATTAATAAAACACACTGAATCGAACTAGAACTTTTAGCTAGGAGATATTATTGGATGGGAAAGTGAACGGTTAAAGAAGTTGGGAAAGTCTGAGATAGACAAGGTCCTAATCGGGTAAGAATAAGACGATGCAAGAATATGTATGCGTGTTCTAAGACAGAGTTCTGTACCGGTTTTCTCTGCCTACCCCTCCCAAAATGTTGGTTCTGTTAGTTAGCCTAATAGAACAGTTAGTATTGTTTGTTACTCAAATGATAACACGCTCTTGTGTCCTGTTCAGGATTGATCAATGCAAAACAGACTATGCAATAATTACAATAGCGTATTATCCAAGGTTGATATTTTCAGTTGCAAACTTACCAAATACAAGAGGTCCATAAAATAATATAAAATATAGTAAACTAAAACAATAAAATAAAGTAATAGTAAACTGTCGATTTCTCGAAAATTAAAAAAAAAAATAATAAATAAATAAAGCGGTTTTTTATTAATATTCTCCAAAAGTTTTCGTAAGCTTAAGTTTGAGAATCGTTAGTTTTAATCAATTGACACAGATTAATTTAAAGCAGTTAATAATTCAGTACATCACTTAGTTCCCATATGGTTTTCAACAGAACTAAATACTCAAATACGCAATAGCTGAAAACATTTAAAAAATATGATTTGATGAACTGCCCGTTTTTATAATAGTAGCAATTACGTGGTGTTGCATCCTTTTCACCAATTATCTGAATATGGATATCGTTTTCTTAATGGTTTTTAAATTATTATTGTGCGAATAGTTTGGTTTATGATTGCCAAATGCAGAGTATTTTTTTATTATTCAATAGGTCAACGGTTTTATCAATTCTTTTGCAAAAGTAAATCAAAAATTATACCCTGTCCGATTTTTCGTTTTATTTGTTTGCTTTGCCTCGTCAGAGCGCTGCCATATTTAGTTGAAACCCTATACTTATGGTTTCTGTATCTTTAACTGGACTTTGGATCATAATATATATATTTAAAATACAGTCCATTTTTGGTGCACCATTCAACGGTCCAAATTTTTTTAGAATATTTGTTTAGAAACGGCGATCGGTAATTTTTTTTAGATTCTTACACCGATGATTATCAATAAAATCAAAATTTTAATTGACTGAATTCATTAATGCAATATTGAAATCACCATAATTATTAGCGATTTAAACGAAAATCTGAAACAGGAAAATCAGAAAAAGATTCGGTATACATGTCCTACACTACACTCATGTCCTAGATGTGACAGTATCTTTTTCTGATTTTGTTCATGTCCTAGATGCGACCTTATGCTTTTTTTTCAATTTACGTTTAAAAAAGCTAATATTGTCTTCAATAATTAAATATTACAATTTGAGGTTTTATTTATTCACATAAACAAATATTCCATCTATAAATTCTAGAAGAGTCAATAGATGTCGCACATTGAAATTAAACTAGGATGTATTATCTAAGACACTATCTAGATTGCATTTTTTTCGAGTTGAGTCTTGCAATCATAACGGCATTGTTAAATCTATATATTAAAGGAGCCATCTACGTACAATAGCGGAACGTAATCCATTGAACTATGCTAAATAGCAAAACTAGTACCGATACCGAAATATACGTAAAAAGCATTATAAATCCCTACTCGATAAGGATAATTCCAGCAAAAAGATTTTGAAAATTGTTAGAGACTAAAACCAAACGAAATACTGGCATATCTAAAGGATCTGAATAAAGGATCGGAAATTTGTCTTTAACTGACCCTCAAAAAATTGCATGTCATACTAATCAATACTTTATCAGTTGACCCTAAGCTAGCAAAATTTTTTTTAAATGTACTCGGAAAACTGAAGAAACTTTAGGGTCGGAAATTGAAACAAATTATAATAATAACGAGTTTATTCCGGAACGAATCAACTTTTTAATTTGAGATTAAAACAACTACTGTAGATCAAAAAAATCAACAGTCCTAAAACGTACATGCAAAAGGTCCAGATAGTCTAAACTGCTCCGGTGTCATATATTTATAATTTTGGCATTATCTTATTTATTTATAAATTCATGATATTTAATATAGACATTTACAGATAATATATATATATTTCAATAATATTTCCTTGTCACTTAAAGAGATCCAATATAAAAAAGGCCAATATTAGGTACTGTTAATCGCGATATTTAAAGTAATTGAAAAAATGTTCAAAACAACATGAATTGATTATTTGGAGAGTATATGTACTAACAAAAGCTGGATGCATGGACACAGGAGGGTCCAGAGTCATTTATAATAATTAAATGTTGCTTCGTTTTAAGCAATATATGGTCTTGACGTGTAGGACAAAGGAATTAAGGCTGGCCGCATACATACGTTTTTCGTATTCGATTTCCGAATTCATTTTCCGTATTCGGACATCCGAATGCACGGAATCAGTAGAAAATACATTAACTGCCGCACACGTTCGTTTTAGTTCCGAACGGAACAAATTCCGTACGCACGTTCCGAATGCGAGCCGGCGCATTCGGAGAAAACGAATGGAAAAAACCTAATGACGTCATGTGGAACGCAGCTATTGCATACAGTTTGTTTGTGCCGACGCAAACGCACGGAAATTTCCGTTCGTAATTCAGTGTTGCCAACGGATCTTGACCTAATATCGCCGTTTCTCATACACAAGGGTGCGTAAAGTAGCCGAATTTGCTATTAGGTGGGACATGTTTAAAATTGATGTTTTTACGTGAAAATAAAAATTTCGTGGGGGGGGGTGGCTAGAGAATTTCAAAAAGATAAAATTTGTCCCCAGAAAATAAAAAAAAATTCATGGGGAGGGTGGGTAGAGAGTTTCAAGAAAATATAAAATTTGTTCCCAGAAAAATAAATTTCATGGGGGGGGGGGGGGGTGGGCTAGAGAATTTCGGGACATGTTTAAAATTGATGTTTTTGAAGTAGCTTAATTGGCGACCAGTCGCCTTTTAGATTTTTTCGGCGCCGATTCTCGCTCTGAGTAGCCTAAATGGCGATATATCGCCCTTGTTGGCAACACTGGTACTGACGTTTATACATTCCGAATGGAGAAAAACGAACGTTTGCGCTAGTCTCACGGAATTCCGAATACGGAAAACGAATTCGAAAATCGAATACGTAAAACGTATGTATGCGGCCAGCCTTAAACAATCAATTTCCTTATCAAACCTTTCCTTTTAGGCTGGCCGCATGGAACGTGCGTAAGGAATTTGTTCCGTTCGGAACTAAAACGAACGTGTGCGGCAGTTAATGTATTTTCTACTGATTCCGTGCATTCGGATGTCCAAATACGGAAAACGAATTCGGAAATCGAATACGAAAAACGTATGTATGCGGCCAGCCTTAACGATTTTTACTGCAAACACCCTATTTCTAGACCTGGTCAATGCTTTAGATACAATTTCCTATAACATACTGTTTCAGAGACTACAATTTATAGAAATAACGGGAATAGCTTTTCAGTGGATACAAAGTTATATATCTTATATATTCTAATAAACAAGAATTAATTAGACTATTAGCACTTCACTATAAAATAACTTTGGAGTGCCACAAGGAAGTACACTAGAACCTCTTCGTTTTATTATGTACATTAACGAACTCTGTAAGCAACATAAAGGGGGGAAAATTATTACGTTCGTAGATGATATAGTTATATTGTTTGACGGAGATAATTGGAAAAAACCACACCACCTTGCAAATACTGGTAAAAGCAGTGTAAAAAACAGTGGCTAGACAGCAATTTGCTTACATTACACATACTTTAACCCAAATACCTAACATTCAGCGCGGCCATAGCAGGACATCCACAAATACCTCAGTACCTCAAAATACATAATATGAACTGTAGATTTTTAAATAATTACTCTCTCTGTAAGTGTGAAACCCTCGAGTGTATTTTTAAATTTATTAAATATTTAGAAATACAAATAGAAAATGGGGCGGGGTTAAAAACAATCACAAAATATTCACCAGAATAATTTTCTGACACGAATTCACAAATCTTTTAAAAATTTACCTTTACTGTTGCACTTGTTATATAAATGTGGAGAATCTTGTTAAAATAGCTACATTACTTTCGTCCGACGGGCAGTTTTTTTAATGCTAAGCAAGCATACATTCATACAAACAAGGCAATACTTGTCTGTTTTCTTTTAAATGATTTGTTTCTATTGATATTTATCACTTGGTTTACTGGCGTGCCAAAGAATCATGCTCGTATATTTAAGTTTTTCTGAATTAAGGTAACTGCCCGGAATCGTTTTTTGACAGTTTTTCTTTAGATTATTTCCGCTAGCAACCAAAAATAAAGTTTAGACTCGTTAGGTTACGTACCTATTTCAGATCGATATTTATTTAAACTGTCGACCTATATTTATAAGTTTTATGATGAAAGAAGAAATGTTAAAAATAGGTAGGTCCACATGAAAATCAGATTTAAAAGTTTCCCGTAAAGACTCAAAAACGCATGATGTAACAACTATAACGCATCTGTTCAGTAAAATAAATAGTAATACCTCAATAAATTCATATTCTTGCATCCTTCTATTATTTTAGTTCCAGCGAGCCGTCTTGTAAACGATAATCCGTGTGACTCGACCATCTGTCTTGTCTCGTTCAAACGCGAACAGATCGTTTCATTTGTTCGAGCTTATTAGGCATCATCCCCCAACACCATTTATAGTAAATCACACCGTTGTTACTTGCATAAATCCATTAACAATGTTGATACATGGCCGCTGGCTGGAGCATTCCTTACTTCATCTGCCTCCTAGGCCTAGGCAAAACGCCTCGCTACCTAGTACCTACCTACCCCCCGAGGTTTCCAACAGATTTACGACGCGTAAGCCTTGGCGTTTGCAGGCTTTTTTAATTGTGGAACACATAAAGTTCCGACTTAACTCTGGTAAGGATGAACTCGTTGATATCGGCCTTGGTGGAATGAAACATCCCATATTGAATCGTCTGGAAAGCGTAGAGATTAGAGATGTGACTCATTCGTGTGGTTGAATTTTTTTTGTTTCAACTCTTAAATAAAATTAAGTCAATGATATTGTTTAATAATAATAATAATAATATTTGGCTAATTTATATAGCGCCGTTTTCGTGAGAAATCACCTCAAGGGCGCTGTACAAATATATTTCTTAAATATTTAATACTAGAACTACTGACTTATCTCTAAGACTTATATCTAGTGACTTACGACTAAGGCCTATAACTACTATCTTAACGACATATACACGAGTATTTACATATTTGGCAACTTAAAACTAAAATTAAAATTAACAATTTAATCTTACTAACGCCAGAAGAAGAAGGAAGTTCTATTATATTAGGGTGAATTTATTGTTAGCTGGATATATTATATGTTAAATGAATTAAATTAATGAATAAAATCAATCAATCGCCAATCTTAAACGCATTTAGATGATTCATCTGCCAACAATTAAATCGATTAACTTGTTATGTTCCCGCTGATATTGTCCATTGTCCACTGGTAGGCAAGTCAATAGCAAAATTGAATGAACGGAATCGCTAGATAATGTAACAATTACGGTATAAAAAAATGAAAAAAAAAAAAAAAAAAAAAAAAAAAAAAAAAAAAAAAAAAAAAAAAAAAAAAAATGATGAAATAACGTTTATAAGACAATGTTTTATGCATAGCATAAAGGATAACAAATAATTATTGCTTATAATTATTTTTTAAGTCAATGTTATTCTAAAAAATATTTGTGACGACCCAGTCAGCAGTGAGTAGAAAATTTATGTCTATTCTTAGATGTGTCAATGTACGTTGGAAAGTAATGCTGATGTATCTAAGTAGGCGTTAATTTGTTGAAAATAAAACTTTTTAATTTTTAAATTTGTAAAAAATTGTTTTATTTCCTATTTTAGAAGAATGCACAATTGTCGAGCTTCACATATTATGTAGAATGCAAACCCTTGATGAAATTAAAACAATTGTTTTTTTACAACTGATTCTTTTAAATTATGTTTCCTAGCAAAGGTAACAGCAGTTTGAATTCGATATCTGATTTATGCAACATGAAGTAGAAAAATAATATTTACCTGAGTAAAAAAGTGAAATAATACGTTCCTCAGATATGAAAAAAAAATCCTTTCTTTTCTGATATTTTTTCTTTTTTGAGCATGAGTCATAGCCACGTAATTTTACTAATTTATTTATGAAGAGGTGTTCTCTTCTTAATGTCAATAATAAGAAAACATGTGTCATTCTGCAGATGATCAGGGAGTTTAAATATGATGTTTATTAAAGTATCCAGTACGCCAAAATATCATTAATTAAATATTAATTTAGTTGATTCTCCAAACCTTAACTTTTCAAATATTTGAAATAGTTTTTGATCTCATAGCATAAAACATTAAAAAAACATTTTGTTCACTTCTTTTCTTGTACCCTCTCCCATTGGAGGTGGGGTTTTATCAATATTATCCTTATAACTTAAATGAACGTATACTAATATTGGTCAGAACAAGATATGTATTTTGATGTTAGATAGGAAATATGTATATAATAAACAATATTTTAACACAATGCTGCAGCAAGAACTTTCTCATGAGAAAGTAGATGTTTTATTAATCCAAAATTGAAGCGGGTTTTATAATAATAATTAATCAGAAAAAAAACTATGAAGTCGAGGGTGAAAAGTATTAGAGCCGCTTAGCGCCTGTTGTGGTATCGTTTAGTCCCTAATTTAACGGCGTGAGCGATGCCTGCATCTTAAATACCATTGATCAAACTAGTTCGTGATCAGATCATAAAATAATCCATACAGCATCCCTCGGCGGCTCTTCACATCTCCGTCAACCCTGAAATGAATACAGATTTATGAATTCTTCGCTTTTTCTGAGATATTTATACTGTTCGTGTAACATAACTTCTAACAAGGTTAGACAGCCAGTAAAAATGTTGTTTTTGATATTGATTACAAAAATCTATCTTGATAATAATTTATCCAGAGAAAATATCAAATTGCTTTCTAAACAAATGAAAATTGTCCGTGCATTATCGAGATTTTTAAGGCGATCTCTATTCACTTCCATGAACAATATATAAAAAAACAACTAACGTTTTTTTTTGGTTAGGTAAATAAAACCAAATAATAATGAACTACATCACTTATTGAGATATTTTGGTTGTCAGTTTATTTCAAATTGCTCTGACGTTTTATTTATTTTCAAGTGTGTGTTTTACTGAATTATTCCTAAGAACATTAATCATGTTAGGCAACTTATTTTTCAATAAATTCTAGAACAATAATAAAAAAAACAGTTTAACAAGTGAAGAAGGACAATAATTATTTTATGGGTACCAAAACAAAAATAGATTGTCTTGAAAACAGAATATTGGTATGGAAAATTCGGCAAAATATCTGCAGTAGTTTTACAGTAAAATAATTAGTCATTTTCAATTGCAATATTTTAAAGAACATATCGTGAAATACTTAAACGAAATGCAAGACGACCTCCGTGGTCAAGAGATAAGGTTCTCGACTAGAAAGTCGGAAGTCGCGGGTTAATATCACGTAAATGTTGCGTAATTTGTGTTCATTTTTTTTATTGTTTTGGTGTTTAATTCGTAGAACTCCATTTAATTTTTTTAAATAAATTTAAAATAGATCAAATTTAATATTTTTATAATAATTATTAAGTTCTGCAACGCTTGACAACAACGAGCCTAAACCTTTACACATAGAAAAAAAGGGTTTTAGATTAAATTTACTAGAACAATTAGAGATAAATAAAAGAACTAATGATCCAAACATAACCCTAATTAATAATCAAACAAAAATTATCAATTCTCCCCTGCTTAATATTTTCAAAAAACTCAAAAAATATAATTCCTTAACATAATCACCCACGTACCAACAATTAAGAAAACCCTTAGGTCATTAATTTTAACAGGTGTATAAACACTGCTGGATTTCCAAATATTTTGGTTATTCCAATTCTTAAGAATCATTTTTGAACATTATAGAAATTTAAATGGGTGGGGATAAATAAAATGATTTAATAAGTCGTCGCCGTGTCGACATATCCGCAGTTTGATAATGGCCTCAAAAATCCGAAACAGCTGTCACATTAAAAACTGTAAAAATAACAGAAATACTTGCAGAACTTAATAATTATTATAACATTATTAAATTTGATTTATTTGAAATTTATTTTTAAAAAATTATGTTCATTCACAATTTACTTATATAAAATAATATTGGTATATTTGTACACGTTCTAGAGAGGAAGATACTCTCGGTACTAAAACGTTGCTTGAAATGACTTTGGACCTGTTTTATTACTAGATCTGAATAGCCAGGTACTTCCCCACCTAACTCTTCCCGATATTTTCACCTTCCCACTACCTTATAACAACATACCCCAATCGGGTATACCATATCCGATATTGTAAAATTGTTATTTAGATTATTTATCATTTAAATAAACGCGTGTACAAAACAATGTTAATTTTTGCTTAAAATCCTATACATACAGTAAAATATTACGAAAAAAAAATTTAACTCTAGTAGATAATATACAAGATTTGGATTATAAATTATAATATAACTAACTCAAAATCGATTAATAATTGAATCGCGTCTGGCATCCCCAGGGTTATCGAAACAGCAGGTCGCGGCGCAAGAAAGCTAATTGAAATATTATATCTCGACAGCCTATAATTAAGGGGCATTAGAACCCGATACGATGTTGAGAGAGCCTATCGATCTGTATCTTCTCGCATATCCTCCTTAGGTTCACATTATGATCCACCCTGTTATATCTAGTATGCGAAATAACAACTCCCACTTTTATTCTATTAACACATTAAGCGGATAATTTAATCTTAGATCAAGTAAAAAAGAGGCATTAACCATTTGAATTATTATTATTAAATTTATCGTGTAAATTTATAAGCGATGCTAAAAGTTGCCTTGCTACATTTTTCTAGCGAATTATTCACCGCTAAGTATTATATCTTGATAGATGTGTTTCCTGACAGATTTTTTACAAAAATACTTTGTGTCTCAATCAAACAAATTTAAAGTTAAAATTTAAAGCTTTTACTCTGTATTTTAGTGGTATTTTTTCAAACAATGTTCAATTACAAAAATTGAATTTTATTATTAGAAAATTATTCAGAATATGTTCTTCCCGGCTTTGTTTGAAATTTCAATTACCTTTTTCTAATTGAACACTTTTTTGAAAATATGGGACAATTTTTTTATATGTTATAGATATTTAAATGTTCCATATGTAGCTAATAATGAAAATTATTGAACTATAACCTCAAGACCTAAGACAGCGGAAATTACATCAAGCCAGAGCCCATATTTCAAAAGTGTGTCTGATTTTTCAAAAAAAAAGTAACTTCAGAAATACTTTCTCTCTCCAAATAACTTTCGAGAATCATAGTAATGTATTTCGAAAATCATTTTCTCTTTTTGCATCTCGTTTCATGAATATACAGTGTAAGTCAAATGGACCATTCTTTAAACGGTGTTGTGCTTTATTAATAATTATTTTTCCATCAGCAATTAACAAAGTACCGTACAAACAATAAAGTCTTTAGTTCTGATGATATTATGAATAAATTAATTTCGGCAAGCTTTTAAGGTATCGACCAGGTGAAATGTTTCTCCTTACAAGGATGTAATATCAAACCAGTATATTTTATCATGATCATAACCATTATTTATCTTTGAATGGAGAATTGCTACCATCTAGAGAAACTGCTTTCGTTTACAATGGCTTAAACGTAATGACTAAATATTATATTGGTACCTACATACATTTCTAATTGATTCAGGATAAATATTAGGAACGTTGGAATGTGACATCCTTAAAAAAGATAATAAAAGACATCTAGATCAGCTTAACATTTGGGAGCGTGGAATCAGACCCCACCGGCTGCGCCAGTTTCTCACAAACTCTCTTAATCAATTAAACTTCGGCTTCAACCAAACACTTGGACTTTTAATGTGATTATAATAAATAATATCGACCCCGACCTTGAGTTTCTCACCTTATTAATTTACTGTTATTCTTGAAAGCTTATGCCATTTATGGGTAAGCTAATAGACTAATCTAGTGCCTTATATGGGTGAGCTCGTTCACTAATATCTAGGATCTTACAGAAAATAACGGAGGACTTCAATAAGTCAGTATTTTTATTTTATTAAGTTTTGTACATATCTGTGACTATTATACTCCAACGGAATATCTCTTCAGATTTAAAATTGGCCTCAATCTCAAAAAAACTAAAGAAAAAAAAAATCTTCATAGGTAGATACTAAAACAATTTTATTTTACCTTTCTCACCAATTTAAATCGACTGCTAATATCACCATGGGGTGAAAGCCTAAGTAAAACCTGATCCCCTGGCCACATTTTATTTATTTATTTGAACACAAAAGCAGCTCCAACTGCCCGATGTCAATGGGGCTTTGTTATCCCCGATTAGGGTATGTTAGGAGGGTGAAAGATTGGGGAGGGGAAGGGTATGGAGAAGACGAAAGTTGAGAATAACCTAACCCCTAAGTCTGGAATGTGACGCAAATATGGTAAACATTTTTGTATATCTTATTGAATTCAGAAATAATATTATTTTAAACCCGCGATCTATGAATGCCAATGATCCTCAGAGGAACGGCTGCGCGGACTTTTCACCCAAAAATTAACTTTGAATTTGAGGCCAAAATATCGAACCAAATTTTATAAAAAATAGAAATGTTTCGCAAAGAGCTAAAATGGATTTGAGCTGCATGAGCTTTATTTATTTGTGTTTTGAATTACAAAACATAGGCCAATAAAAGATTCGGTTTTACACGTTTAGGTACAAAGACAAATATGGCAATATTTTTTGATATTTAGTAATTTTAAAAAAAAAATCTTCCCAACCTTTTGTGCTAATATAACGAAATATAAGCTAGTTACGTTAGGTAGGGTAAAATTATTTTCTTCAATAGTTGATAATAAGAAAATCGATTTCTTTAATATCCTAAGTTTTATAATTTAAAACACAAATAAATAAAATAGTTTTCATCCATACTAGATATTATTTGCCATATTTACCTTTACATTTTATCATTTTGACATCAAATCCAAAATTACCTTTTGTATAAAAATGGCTACAGCCGCTCCTCTTAACTGCTCTGCCACGAAGGTCGTCAACCTGACGCTTATGCATGAACATGATAGCACATTGACATAATATTTATTGTCACTTGTCAACATCGATTTATTAGTTAATGTATTCAAGACATGTATTTTAGAGCAGAGTAAGTCTCCGTAATGCGTTTATCATACTCGATTACAAGGTAACAGGAAATGTTATAGTTTCCCAATGGGACACGGGTCAAGATGATCTAGTATCGCCTTGAGAATCGCAACCTGAATTCATAATTTTCTTCAACTCTCATACTCCACAAACTGTACCCACGCATAATATTTTATTTCATATCTTGTATCCTGGTACTTAGAGCACGAGGTTGAGGCGTAATTATTAATCTTCATACAAAATATAGGTGGGTCAAAAAAATGAAACAAATTGCACGCGTGATATTATTATCAATAAGCGTTTCGTTTGTTCGAATAAATAATTTTTGAAATGGCGTTAGATTCACTTCCCCAAATATGGAATTTTGGAAATTTGAATTACGAATTTTCTCAACATTTTCAGTTAGTGAAGTCAGTTTTTTTGTTGTTGTTATAGTGTGTTATTTAAATTCCAATCAAAATTACAACATATTTACTTACCATCGCTTAGTACCTATACTTACTTTTAATAATTATAAAGTATGGAAAATACGACTTTTTTTATAAATATATGTAATATCTTCCACGTACTTAATACATTAGCAACTATAACCAAAAATACATATGGTTTAAAGTGGTTTACAAAAAAGATCACTCAATGAACTCTAGAAAGTAATGTATAACAGAAGGTAATACTATGTTAAGAATGAAAATGAATAGTTATAAGTTATAAAATTGTTATATTATATACATAGTTATACTATATAAATAGTTATACTAAATAAATAGTTATAGTTGAGGTTTCGCGTAACCTGCCTCACCAGGCTTGCCTGTGTTGAGGCAGTAAACTTGAAAATTATTTTTATTCATAAAAATCCACATTTAATAAAATTGGTTCGCAGGTTGGTTTGGTTGAATCAATAAGAGAACATCTTTCGACAAATAATCTGGGTGTACTGAACACTGTACAGGGCACGCAAATACTTCAATAGTATACAACTGCTGACCCTGTACAAATAATCTGAGTTTACTGTACAGGGCACGCAGATACTTTAATAGTACACAACTGCTGACCCTGTACAAATAATCTGTGTGTACTATACAGGGCACGCAGATACTTTAATAGTTTACAACTGCTGACCCTGTAAAAATAATCTGAGTTTACTGTACAGGGCACGCAGATACTTTAATAGTACACAACTGCTGACCCTGTACAAATAATCTGCGTGTACTGTACAGGGCACGCAGATACTTTAATAGTACACAACTGCTGACCCTGTACAAATAATTTGTGTGTACTATACAGGGCACGCAGATACTTTAATAGTACACAACTGCTGACCCTGTAAAAATTATCTGCGTGTACTGTACAGGGCACGCAGATACTTTAATAGTACACAACTTCTGACCCTGTACAAATAATCTGCGTTTACTGTACAGGGCACGCAGATATTCTAATAGTATACAACTGCTGACCCTGTACAAATAATCTGGGTTTACTGTACAGGGCACGCAGATACTTTAATAATACACAACTGCTGACCCTGTACAAATCGCAAGTACGCCCCACTGTCGAATTTGACAGGCACTTCTGGTATGGAGCCCCAAAATACCAGAAAAAACCTGAATCTAAGTCTGCGTAGAAACGGACGGTACGTTTGATAGATTCACCTATCTTAAAAGCGTATTGCAATATTTAGAGCACAGGCGTCAGGTAGTTATACTATGCTTGTTCTACCGGTATTACAATGGAAGATGCTTGGAAAGAACTAGCATCATTGATCCCTTCAGCACCGGTGCATAATTGGGAAACACGTCAAACGCTCGCCCAACATATGTATACATTTTATATTTGTCACATGAGAACGGGTCGCTTCTACAACTCGTTCTAGAATTCAACACCTCGGCTGTTGAACGATTTGCCGGCATCTGTGTTTCCTCCCTCCTACAACATGGGTCCATACAATATCCACGTCCACTCCTTCCTCTCCTCAAAATGACCCTCCACAGAGCATCCCCAAGGAAATTATTTTCCGTGAAATTAATGTAAAATATACATAAATTAAACCTAGGTTACAACGCGCTAAAAGTTGCCTTGAATGTTCAGCCTTTTTCCTGATACGATTCAAGTCAGCAATAATATGGCAGTCTCACAGTATATGAAAAAATTCAATCAAATAAATTTTGGATATTTTTTATGTGGTGTGTATTTTTTGATTTCGTCAATCATCGCACAATAGTTCACAACTTGAGGTGTTTAACTCCAGTTACGTATTAAATAATTCTTTGAACTCCACCAAGTTCAGCTAAATAGCTCCATAGCAAAGACGTACAATGAAATAAATTTTGAAATGATTAATTTTAATTACTTTCTCAGTAAAACCGTTTATTTTTAACGATCGAGATTTATATCCATAAAATGGTCCAGTAACCGGATAGTCTATACATCATGTCAATAATTCTCGGGTTATATCGAATTGTTCGTTAATTGTTAACGATGAAAATTGTCCAAAAGCGCTCGTTAGTGATCGGATCATAGTAATAATGCGATTCAGAGTGTGAGCCAATTAACGGGCATAGAACTCGAGAACTTCTAGACGAGTTGGAATAGGAACTAAAAACAGACTGCCTGCTGCGCCTATCTGGATTTTACACAGATGACCTGCTCCATGCAGATGTCGTCAATTTAATAATTTATTTAATTTTAATAAATCTGGTATCATATATTTTTTCTCAGTAGTTTTTTCCAAATTATATAGGTGTTTCTTATCTCAATATTCTTTCTAATAGTAATTGCTTCAAAATAATACGTTATCCTTTGTGCTATGCTTAAAAAACCTTGTCTCTTAAACATAACTTTATCATTAAAAATATGAATTTATTTACTATTTCATTTTTTGTTTTTGCCCAAAATAAGTCTTAATAAATTGAACAACAATGAAACATAAAAATAATATATTTAATCCCAGCAAAATGGGTGGGATTTCAATATACAGTATAATAGTATTACAGAGTATAATCAATAATATTAACTAAAATAATTCATACAATTAATTTTTATTTATTATTATTATTTCAACAATACTCCTAAATACATCATGTAAACCTACAAATAGCTGTAATTTTCTGTTTTTGTTTCTTGTGTTTGTATGACTTGTTGCATAGCTTTTATCAAATGTAATTAGTGTTTGTAATTATGAATATTAAAATTTATAATTAATTAAAAAGATAGTTTCATCATTTTGGTAGTTTTACATTGAACTTCTCTTCAATTATTGCTTTAAGCAGGTGTTTATCGTTTTTTATTGTTCTGATATTTTCGCGTAGGCTGTTGAAGTAATTTTTTCCCTAGATATATGTAATGATGTTGAGCGAAAGTGGTGTTACATTTTTGTGTTGGAAATATATGTTTTTGACGAGTACGACTTTCAGTTAAAAAGCTGTGATTTTTTTTCTTTTATTATTTGAGTTATTATGTTTTTTTGGACAAGATCATTAAATTTTAATACCTTAAATTCTTAAAAAATTAGGAGTGTTGGATAATCTCTCGATTTAATTTTTGTACCAATACAGTACAAATATGGATACATTGATTTGCAATTTAATGTATCCATATTGGTACTGTAGCAAACAAAATAATAAGAGAGGAACCCAATGAATCGACGTAATAGTCATTCAAAGTAGAAATAAGAGAAAATAAGTTTATGGTAAATATTAAGATAAAAAGTAGGTTACAGATTAGATAAAGTAATTATTTTTAAGAATGTGTTTTATTTGAATAAAACTGAGATGGTGGTGCAATACCTGCCCATTTTTTTTTCATTTTTCCCAAATATCTATAAAATATACATGTATTATTTTGTAATGTGTTTTGGTGATCCCTGGCCGAGACAAATGAAGCAATGTCTTATTTCTAATGTACCGAGTTAATCCACTGGGTGCAGGTTGCAGGTGTAGAGTTTAGAGGGCAACTCGCCGCACAGCCTCAACGTAGCCTTATGGGAAATGGAAATAGTTCTATGCGAAAGGAGATTATGCAGGTGTTATACGTCATTGTGGGTTAATTGAAGCCGTGGAGCATCTTTCGCACGCGAGCCGATAAATAAAAATTAATTACATCCGTTCTTCATTCCCAGCTATAATATTTATCGTGAATATAATTATTAGAGAAATTTATTTCTCTCGTTCAATTACTGGAATGTCTACATGCATAGTTATTACTACTTGGTGTCTTTTAAGTGGTTATAAGCATTATAATTTGTGATAATTAATGACTCCAATACATTTCAAATATAATAAAGCACCAATTTAGTTGATCAACTTTTAAAATTGAAGATATTTTTGTTGCACAACTCCTGTTTGTACTAGCTGAAAGATTTACTCTTTCTGTCCAAATTTCCACCAACCAGCGGATCACGTTACTTCTAGTCGTAGACGGCCGGCATAATCCAGTGGTAACGCATTGGACTGCCATTCCGAAGGTCGCGGGTTCGAACCCGGCGTGCGCAAATAAAATTTATTTGATTAATTTGTGTTATTTCACAATTAATTAATAAAAAATAATATATAGTATATTTGCGGCACGTTCCAGAGTGGAAGATACTACCAGTATCGCCCTGGTGTAAGACCACCATTCAGAATTGAAACGTTGCTCCAAATGGCTTTAGCCGTGTTAAGTGACTAGATCTGAATAGCCAGGTACTTCCCCACCTTCCTCTTTCCCTTCCCCACTTACCTTCAGCCTCACAACATACCCCAATTGGGGATGCCATAGTCTCACTGGCTCCAGACGGGAGCAGTTGGGACTCTTGTGAGGTATTCACTATAAAAAAATAAAAAAAAGATCGAGAAACAGTTTTTAAATATATTTTATTAATAAATCCTTATGTAAGTGAACAATGTGCGTACCGCTAAAACTTAGAAAGAAGTGCCGGTACGATCAAAGGAGTTATATGGTATCGTAGCCCTCTATCCCACATCCATGAAGAAGGTTCCCGATTTTACCTAAAAGGCGTGCTATTGAAAATATAAGGGCTGGAGGTTTCGCCCTTTAGAAACTTCTAAAACAGTCCAGAACATTCGAGAGTATTTGAGAACATTCCAAAACATTCCAGAACATCCTGGAACATTCTAGAATGTTCGGAAACATCTTAATATGTAAAAATTCTGTCTCATTATGTTTGTGCTCGCAAAACTTAATAGTTTGTTGTTATTAGTGCCAGGAGTATTTAGAGATGTTTAAATGGTAGAAAAAGTTGGGAATGCCCAAGGAATATTTAATCCAATATCTCCGCACCGTAATGAGATGCTTAGTCGAATTCAAGTCAATGAAATGTAGTTTAACAGTAACACTATGGTATAAAGTGGTGAATGGTGGAAGAAGTCAGAGGCGCCTGAGAAAGACATAATAGCGAAGCATTTCGGGGGATCCATAAGTCTCTTTATATAAAAAAGAGTGTCTATGGCGGGCGGTTCTGCCGTATCAAAACAAGAGGAAGGTCACTTTCTACATCTGAGTTTAAAAAAAGCCTGGGCAACGCCAGGGAATTAATTAGTTAATTATAAGAAGAAGATATGTAATGCTAATAAATAAATTGTAACTAAACATGTAACAGAACAAGACACGAAATTAAAAATGTATCGATCGCAATTGGGAATCAAACCCAGGATCTCTGTTTTACCGAGACAACGCTTAACCACTCGTCCATTGAGAAAACATGTTTATTTTTCCTTCATTTTTGTTGAGTTCATGTCTTAATATAAGAATTAACGATATTTTCTCACACGAATTCTCGTTTTTTTTTGCTGTTATGTTTGTATACTTACAAAGTTCTACCCGTATATATGTGTAGCTTAGACAGTGTCTCGGATATACCTACATATCCTATTTTTAAAAAATTTCTACAAGTTAAGAAATAATATTCAATTTATTAGAATAACTTTTGAAGGTTACAGGTACTCATAAATATGTTACTTTTTTTACATAGATTTTTGGTAAAACTTAATTTTTTTGCGCTTAACTCTTTGTACAACTATCAATCTACTTTGCATTATCAATACCTTGCTTACTCGACTAAAATCTCACCAATATTGTCTGACAGTGATTTATTTTTGGGTTATTAAGCCGTTTGTGTTACCAACTTTTTTATGTTTCGGACAGCACGTGACCCTAAAAATACATCTCTTTAATAATTTTGGCCGTGAAAATTTCAAATATTGTATAAGTTAAGAATTGATCCATTTAATGTTTCATCTTGAGAATGGAAACTAATCGAATAAGTATTGGAATTTATACTGAGAGAAATAAATAACCATTAATATTGGTGTTATCTTATTCAAAAACTGAAAACCACTTATTGAAACAAGTAAATATAACTATGTTATTTCCTCTGAGATGTTAGAAATATTAATTTTGTAATGCTCTATTTAAAATAATACGTTTTCTAATTTTACCACGTCAAATAAATCGCAAAGAAAAAAATATTAAAAATTATTCACAATTATAAAATTTATTGATATCCAATGCTATAAAATGCAAAGCAAGAGCTGTAAATCAAGACTCCAACGATATAAATAAAGAAAAAAAAATATTCTTCAGATTCATCGCGTGATAATTTTGATCTCCCACCTGTTGGTGTATTGCTTTTTGTATTAAAAGCCTGTTAATGTGTAATTAAAAAACATCAAATCTTCCAGTCTATATATATTATAAAATAGCACCCAATATCAGACATTCTTATGTATTCGTGTCAGAGGCAACACCTAACATTGTTTTGAGATGTATTTTATACCGAAGTGTTTATGTAATTGTTAAAATGTTGAGTCATAATTAAAAATGTCGTGTTATAAACAAAGTTACAAGTGTTTGGTATTAATGAGATTCAGAATATATTCATATTATAGAAGTTTGAAAGTCAAAATATTGTCATACGAAATTTAGGATAAAGTGAATATTTTAATTCAATAATAAACTATATAGGTATCTGTAATTGAATTTGCACAATTTTTTTTCTACGCAGAAACTAGAATACTTTAAATGATAGCTCTAGATTCAAAAGTAATAATTTGACTTAAAATGTCTTTTTTTTCAGTACCTATCTACTAACCTACCCACGTTTTGTTTCAGTACCTACCTACTAACCTACCCACGTTTTGTTTCAGTACCTACCTACTAACCTACCCACGTTTTGTTTTAGTACCTACCTACATACTAACCTATATACGTTTGATTTCAGTACCTAACAACCAAATTACCTACGTTTGATAGATTTTTAAAAAATTATGTACGATTGTGAACGAAAAATACTGTGAACTATGAAACAGATAGAGTGAAAGATACTCTCAGGATATGTATTACTGGTGAACAACCACCGTCCTGAATCGAAACGTTGCTTGAAAAGGATTTTGCGTGTTTGGTGACCAGATCTGAATAACCAGGTACTTCTTTACTTCCTCTTAATCCTTTCCTTTCCTTACCCACTTCCTTCAGTCTCACAACATACTTCAACTTTGCCATGGGTAACGTGGTGAGTGTTGGCAAAAGTAAATACCTATCAATATATTTTTTAATCATAATCTCTTTTTGTTGTTTATTTATTTCACCAAAATGGAAAAGTAAATGGTTTTCGTTGTCAAAAAACCATTTGAACTTTATATTGTATAGTAAGTAACACTTCTGAACACAGACAGGACAAAAAAAAAATCCGATTTAAGGTCAAATGTAAATTTGATACATTTAAAATAACCGACTTCCAACTGTGATATGGGACAAAACGATGGGGTTTTAAGTTATAAGTAAGAGTATTTATGGACACTCGCGAGCTTAACCCAATAAGCATAGAGCTTTAAGGAGATTAAGAGCACTGGTTTACACCAAGAATGTGCTTTCAAAGCTAATAATCACCAATTCTAATTATTACGAAATTAAAAAAAAATAATTAATGGTTTAATTCCATTCGTATATGATTTTTATTTGATTAAAAGTTGTTACAATTCATGTAATCTTAATTTTAATTCATTCAGCAAAAATCGAAAAGTGGTCAACCGATATCGCTGAAAATTTCAAAGTTTTTTTCTAAATGGATGGCAGAAGAAGTCGGTGACGTCCGATGAATACTTGACGCAATTTATCTGAACCGGAATGAGAAACGAAGTCGAATTGAAGTCGATGAAATGCAGTTTTTTAACAGTAACAGTGGTACACAGTAGAGAATGGTGGAAGTTTTGGAGACGAATGAAAAATACATTAGAACTAGCGAAGCATTGCGGATCCACTAGATGTCTGCATACATGCATGATCTGAAATATTCCTACACAATAAATATGTGTACATTATTCAAGTTTAATTTTAAATATTAATAAATTGAATTTAATAAGTATAAATCATATTAAAAAAGCGATAAAGTCATAGACATATGAATATTAGTAGACCTGCCCTAAGTGATTAAAATCGTATTATTCCCCACTCCCCATACCGGTTCCATTGGAGCCGGCTGGGCTCGCGTATGGCCTCAATGAAATTTTTAAAACGTGACGTCATCATTCTTGCTCGAGCTATGGTCGAGGCATCATCGGTTCATTTTACGAAATAACACGGCAAAATGGTGGCTTGTGGTATGAAAACTTGTAAAAATAGATGTAAAAAGAGAATAAACCCAGTTGTCGTATTACATTCCATATATAAGCATTATTTTACTTTATTTTAAGCATATTCACATCGTATAATATGGATCAGTGTAGAAACATATACTATCACATCGAGATACGTCTGGACGCGAAACACAAAGCTGGTTGGTTGCTGGGAAGTAAATTATGAACATTTATAAAAGTGTCTTAACTAAATACGTAAACGAAATATTCGACTCTGAAAATAGAAGAAATTTATTTTGCCGAATTTGGACTTCGCAAATTTGTTCATAACGTGGCGAGTAATTTGCGCTCCCATGTAAAAATGTCTATTCATTCAAAAGCAGATTTTACTTTTAAGAATTAAATGGTGATATTATAATGCGAGATGCCTATATACTGTCAGATTGATTTATTGACGAATCACAGTCAGCTTTACCCCCATTCGTTCTTCAACAGTTGATTTTACCCCTCATCTTTAATTTCTAGTCTATATATTCATATGTCTGTGGATAAAGTAGACAATAATTTTATTTTAATATTTAATAATAATATATTTGAAATGAGCACTTCTTTTGTTAATATTGTGGATTATTAATTTAATTTGTTAACATTTTTGACATATCTAAATCATAATAATTATTTTTAAAGTTTAAAACAGTGTTCACTGTAATGGTAAATTTGTGATTGTCTCTAATTAATTTTTGATGGGCTAGGATGGGATAAGGAAAATAATTTATAAATTCAGCTTCACAAATCCTACAATTATAATTTTACAGATCTGCCCTAGTAATCATAATATTTGTTGAACTTTGGCAGTCGGATTATGTTTATATTTAGTTGATTCAAAATTTTCAAATCATTCTTTATAGGTCTCTAATTCCGTTTTTAACAGGAAAACGAATAATTTGACCAGATTTTTAATAAAATAACAATATTTCATGTCAGTTAGTTTTCTTAATATAATGCGAATTCTGTAACTTCTCTCTGAAAATATTAGATGTAATAATGGAAAACAAAATAATTAAGTATTATACTGTCCTGATGAAGCTACGGTTGTAGCGAAACCTGGTCGGCATTAAGTATTTACCTATAAGTGATGTTAACAAAGTTATTGTTTAATTTTAAATTTAAAAAAAATAATTAAGATTTATAAGTATGTTGATTTTTATTATTTTTATTATAACATTGAATAACGTACGTGTTGGAATAGATTTCATAATCCTCATAATAATAGCCAATACCTCTCTAATCATAACCAATCTTTTTTGTAAACCGGGCTAGTGATCTCCTATGTTCAATGAACTCTAGAACTCTTGCTTTGAATGTATGTGTCTTATTTACAAATATATTATTTCTCAAAACAAAAACTTCCATTTTTTTTAAAATTTAACGGGGAAATCAAATGAGCGATAAACTAACTACCTATCACTTAGGCTGCGTTGTTTCACAGAATTTGAACAATTCATCAAATTTCATCGTTCATTTTCGGGTTCTGCGAAAGTCCTATTCAAGTTCTTTTTTACTTATAGGCTAGTTGCTTGACAGAACTGAAATATTAACAGAACTTCTAAAAAATCTCTAAAAATATTTAAAATTATTCAAATTCTCGTAAAGAACCAGTCCTTAACATGCTTAACAAAAAAAAAATTACTGCCAAAAAAAAAACTAATTTGTCGAGAATTTAGACTACTCTCGTCGATGTTTTATAGATGAGACACGAAGCGAAAAAAAAGTTACATTTACATTTTTACCTCCACTTTAATACAATTTAACTTCCAACGCTCCCAACGCTGTAACACCAAACGACAAGAAACTACCGAATTTGATCCCTGCGAATTGCAACTCGTGATAATAGTAATAATTAGTAAAAGTTTCGACGATATATTAGTACACAATGGTGCTTCTATGACTATCCCGTGATTTTTCACGGGCCTGCGCTAGTAAGCATTATTTTTGGATATGCTAATCAAATCAAATCAAATCAAATCAAATCAAAAATTATTTATTGTAAAATTAAAATTACAAAAGGTATAGCTTATGGGTAGACCCCATTTCTTCCAGCTAACCACATTTATTTAATTACAATGTTTATACAGATAAAATAACAATATACCAATGTAAAAATAAAAAAATACAAATATATATACCAATAAAAATAGGTGTTTCATTTACGTGAGGTATTCACTCAACGTGTAGTGACATTTATTAACAAGGAAAGTGTTTAGTAACGATTTGAATTTGTGTGTATCTTGTATTTGTTTAATGTTATGTGGAAGGTTGTTATATACTTTAATGGCTAAATACCTACACTTCCCATAATTTTAATTCATAACTCTAAATACAAATTTAGAATACAAATTAATTTGTGATCTGGAAGATATTTTTTTCTTTTGATATTATTTCTCGCCTTTCGAAATCTGTAATTATAATTTTTTTTTTCGATTGAAATTATTGAAAATTTAAAATGTTTCTAAACCTGTGCAAGCTTGGTAAGCAGTATTTAAAGGGTTTTTACGGTTATATGATAAGAATAACATTATTATTGAGTATCTGTAATATTATTCTATCACCAAATTACCATTGAAGACCATTCAAATGTAAATGGCTTAAAATTCGAATCGAGTTCCTTTGAAACCTAATTTGTTGAAATTTATGTGAACAGGTCTTAAGGGTTACATTTTTGATTCACTGAACTGAATACAGCGCATAATTTTCTAATTCCATATGATTTACCTATAGATTAATGTTTTCCAATGATATTTGTGTGATTATGTGTCAACTATTTCAAAGGTGTCACAATTGTCGAAGCCAATGGGACTAGGTCTTTCTCAATATTGGAGTGCAGTAATATTTTCACGATTACATATAATATGCACCAATTTTTAAAATTAAAATAATTCGTTGTTACGCATAGGCAACAACCTGCGTAGAAATGCTTAGAAGGACAAATTTGACTTTCATTTCAGGAACTTTAAGAAACATTGTACCTACAAATACTGTAATATTATGGTTAATTTAAGTAAAGTAATGGAATCTCATAGTCCTCCTCACTAGGAAGTCCTGCGGTGGACGAAAGTTATTTAATTCTATTTTATTTGTTGTCCATGTAGTTTTTTTAATGTTTTTGTGGTGTTTTTTCTTTGACCTCTTTCAGTCATATTTTTAATCTAGATTTGGACTCATTAAACTTTTCTATTAATTTTATATTTGGGAAAGGTTGTTGAGGAGTTTTGTTGCAAATTAAATGTAGTTTCTTTGTCTGATAGTGGTTTTAAAGCTTGGAATGTTTTTTAAAAATAATTTTAACCCGAGAAGGGATTCATCTTATGGTGATGAAGAATAAATTAGATAATAAAAGAGGGGAAAAAGGGAATTGTGTTTGTGTGCTTTTTTTAATACTTAGGACTTAACACGAAATTCTCAAAGAATTTTACAAACCTTAAATTCGAACATTTCGTGTAAAATTCACCATCAGATCTTGAATAAGCCAGCATGTTCCTTACTTCCGCCTCTGATTGCGCCTTTGTTAGCGGAGATTCCACGGTAGAAAACAGAACCACTGGCATTAAGGGATTATCGACGTCTCCTCGAGGACAGTGCCTACCGGTTGTTCTGACGAAGTGATAAGGGGGACAGCGATTGATCAGCAGTACAGTGATGTTCAGCACCAGCCACTGATAATGACAGTCAACGGAAACTGCTGGTCAAGGGACCTTTTTGCTCAGCGTAGACATTACAAAGTGGTAAAAAAGGATAATTGGATAATTTTTTTTTCACTATTTCTAGTAAAAAAGATGACCCAATTAGTCCAGAAGTCCCGGTATCGCACTATTTTGTTGGCTTCAGTTCATCACAGGACTCATTTTTAAGTTGTACCATGCTATTTGAACATTTTACAACCCTATAATCTAAATCCCCCCAAAAAATTACAAAGACAACCATCTGGGGAAAACTCTTGGCTAAGACAACATTTTGATATTCAAATTCGTTGAAAAAATCGTCTTTACATCTGCAGGAAGGGCTTCTTTTTAAGTTCATAACTTACTTTGTTAATTCATAAGAATATATAGGGCGTTTGAATGTTAATAATGATACTCAAACCAAAATCATTGGTTCTAAAAATTGGGCTATGAAAACATTTATCAAAAATAAAGCGCATTATTTTGCTTTTGCCATTCGTTGGTTCGAATCAACCAAATATTATTATTATTATACTCACTGATCAAATTAACTATATGATTACACTAAATCACAACTACATCTCAATCACGTGTTACCAAGTTGAGAGAATGTACGGAAATTATTTAAAGGTTACGTTCATGTTTGTGTCAAAGAGTCTCCAAAAGTGTGCTCCATTATTTATTTATAATGTTTTATGCTCTCACGCATTGGCTTACATGTTTCACGGAATGCAATCGTAAGACACCGAAAAAAAGGCTTATCGCTTTTGCCTCGGTTCGGTTTTGCAATCCCCATTACAAAAGTTCATGCCATCTACGCGGAGAAGAAAACGCCAAAAGTCCCCATGTGGTACTGCAGAGCTATATTTAAGTGTTGACACCGAATCGACCATGTCACACCATACGTCAAGTACCATGCCACGCAGTGTGGTCCTTGTAACTAATCTACAACAAACCAAGAGAGTTCTATCAAATGACCAAACACACGCAAAAATACCAGTAGAAAGCATGTACAGGTTTATGGTGCAGTTGATGTATTTGTCCTTTTGCTGAAAGTCTTCCGAGCTTAACGCATGTTCAGGACTCGAATTTGAACTCCACAGGAAGGTGTCTGATACAATTAAGCTTACAAGAGTTATAATATGATGTATGTAAGTAACCCTCTTGGTATCATCTTTCGGTTTTGGTGCAGCTTTCGATATGTCCCGCAGTTTTAATGTGACGATTTACGATCTATTTGTGTCAGAATGGGTTTTCATTGATTTTTTCAATGCAAACGTTTCGCAGCACGGAATTGCGTAATTCAAAATGAGTTGAAAGTGGATTAAAAAAGTTTATAGCGCAGCCTGGTAAAATTTGGTTTCGCTTCAAGTGTAATGCGAACTTATTAATAAATGATTGGATTAATATGACTTATGAATTTAACTACCGTTATGCAAAAACATAACAAACTGTTCTTTTGCCTTCTCAAAAGACGAAAAATAAAATTATTTTTCTGAAGTATATTCTATATTCCGTATTTTAAAGGGGGATTTTTTTATCATTGCTTAGAAAATAAATGCTTATTGTCTCATGAGGACTATTATCACTTAAAGAAGAAAAAAATAGAATTCGGTTGCAAACATTATAAAATTATGAAAAAAGGTTTTTAGGTTTTTGTATTAAAATAAAGTTATTAATAAGTCTAAAACAATGATCACATCAAAATTCCAAGATGCATTACTTCCAAACTGGAAGAAATGCATCTTGAAAAAAAAATTATGACAACTTTAATATCATGGTATAACACTTGTTCGATTGCCTATCAAAAAAACAGGAACCAAATAAATAAGCTAAAACTAATTGACGTCGGTTATCTGGAACACCATTCCGTTTAATTGGGACCATTAAGCAAATAGTGGATAAATAATTTGGATATAAGGGAAGCTCATTAATCATATATATATGTTGTTTCTACCCACCTCAAACTTCGCTTATTAGGGACAACCGCTTCTTTGGAACAAAATGTTTGAGCCTAATGTGACGCAATTAAGCGGAAACGACAAAATTTTAATGAATGGTGTATTTATATACCAGATTAGTGAAAAACTTGACTTATTATTGTTTCATTCTTTTTATGGTTATAACGGCCTTAAGCCAGGCTTCACCATACCAATAAGAATCTAATTATTAAGGCGTTAAATATTTATTCTTCCCACCGGATTCATATTTTGTAAGACTTTTTTATTTTATTTTTTTATTTATTTTTATTTTTTTTATTTAGTAAAAGATTATACATTTATATACATTATTTAAGAAATGTTTTGACTGCCCAACTAGGAGGATTCCCGTTTTAGGACAGTCAAATTAGGATGAGTATTAACATTTTGATAAGTTGTTTGATAAGAATAGTATTAAAATAATAATGAAGTAATAGGTATTTGTACCTTTAACTGGGGCCTAAGCCTGCTAACATGTTTGTATAAATATGAATAACAAAGAGAAGAAATACCATAAAATAAAATATTACATTAAACATAAGATTAACTGCTGCTTGGGTAGCATTCTAATTTAAAAGTATTAGGTAGGTACATATATACATATAATGATAAAGATTATAACATAAAGGTATCTTTACTGTTTTGTTGGAGTTTTTGTTATTGTTTTTGGTTTGTGTTTGATTTCATTTTTTGTGTAGTAAAAGTTCACTCTCCTTTCTACCTAATTGATGAAACCAATTAGTGGTCAATTTATGAAGGATAGCTGTGTTTTCCTTTTTCCAAGCATCAGGCATGAAGTTGTATAGTTTTTTGTATTGTCATATTTATTATGATGCTTGTGCTTCAATTTAACGCCTTCAAGTTTTTGATATAATGTATCTTTTTTTACTACACTGTTCAACCCCGACACCGTTGCTTTAAATAAAATCTACAGGACTGCCCACTTAGTGGAAAGGCTGATAGAAAAGCTACAGTGTAGATCTTATAAAACCAGAATAATAAAATTATTATTAAATCTAAGACTTTAGTGTGTAATGCTGAAATAATACACATCGCAATGCACCCTCTTATTCTTCGCTAATTTCTTATGGTCTCCCCTTGAAACCTGAAAAAGCTCATAACTTACTTTCCCCTATCAATCGCAATCCTTGAAACATAGATTTTTGAAGGAAGGTGCTAGTTTCCAATGCACCAAACATATGCCTAATATTCGTTGACATTAATAATCACCTGAGAAAAGGTCGATTTTTAGTCTCACCTTTTTACCTTCGTAAAAACTCGGCTTGTAATAAATTGTACTTCTCTCTATTTTTCTGGGAGAAACCAAAGCTTTCTTTGGAGATTGAATGTAATTTTAACATTTTAATATGCAACGAGCATGATTTTACATAATCATCAACATGCAGGGTGTTAAAGGACGTACTTGACACACTTTAAACAGTGATTCTTGACATTATTTGGAATAAAAAATGTCAATGAAATTTGGGTTAGTGGTAAATATTTTTTTTTTAAATTCATTTAATTATCATTCACTTATCTGGTCACTCAGCCAAGTAACCGCCCAACCCCTTACATTGACCCCAGCGGTCCAATTCATTCTAATTTTCTATGTTTTTTTATAAAAATGTTACCCGATACCAAAATTTCACTTCAAATAATGCCAGGAATCGCTGGTTAAAGTAACTTGTGTACGTCCCTTAAAACTCTGAATATTATAAGGTTTTTTCTCCAATAATATTTTTTCCCGACAATTTATGAATACATTTTCTCGGTTTAGTTAACGAAGTTCACTTCGAACCTAATCATAAAATTTGCAATGTATCATTTTATCATTTAGAAGAATCTAAAGCATTATATTGCTCTTATTACTTCGTTTCACCATTAGATCAACCATACATCTTATGTGCTTCTGTGATCATCGATAGAGACTGCCTCAAAGGCCCAAGCCAAGGGTCACAATTCTTCACTTCTTGTGAACGGTTTCTGTGTTTTATTGAGCGTTGGTATTATTTACAACATAATTGCCAATGGTTACGGCAATATTGCATCCTCGCAAATTCCATATTGAGAAGGAAAGACTGAAAAACTTGCAGTCAGATATTATCATCCTTACAAGTGATATTTCTATATAAGGGAGCCGACAGAAAGATAATATTGCTTTAAACGATTTTCACTCTTTGTGAAAAGGATAACCTACTTTTTATTGTGTATTGATTATCTTTCCTGATAAATTTTATCTAGATTCTACTCAAAAAGAAATTGAATGTGAGGAAATTGATTTCAAGTTATGGTGCATTATGATTCCTGCAGGTAACAAATCAAATAATTTAGTTAATCATCTTATTACAAGAATACTTTTACAACTAATGCAGTTTGTAGTAAAATCCGTTAAAAATAAGTGATCTGTGATGCTTAATGGAGTAAAAAGTGATCTCATTAATAACACCAGAGAATATTGTGAAACAGCACAAGAGTCTCATCTGCTCCCAACAGTCGGGAGCCAGGGACACTTTGGAATCATTAATTGGGGTATGTTGTGAGTTTGAAGTGGGATGGGAAAGGAAATGGGGAAGAAGAAGGTGTGGAAATACCTGAATTTGCAGATCTGGTCACCAAACACGGCCAAAGCCCTTTCAAGCAACATTTTGATTCTGAATGGTTGTGTTACACCAGGACGATATTGAAAGTATCTTCCACCCTGTAACGTGCCGCAAATATACTATATTGATTAAAATTAGAAATAAAATTGTTTCAGCATGCCAGCCGTGACTTCCGGCTTGCTAGTTGAAAGTCTTACCCCTAGATTACTGAGGCCGTGAAAGCGACAGAAAGTAAGCACCATCGAAAAAATATATAATTTAAATGTTAATTTTGAGAATAAGTATTTATTGATTATTGTGTAGAAATTATCAAATAATATTCTTTTCGGACATTTGGTCAACAAAAAAACACAGTGTATGGATGAAGATAAGTAGGCACCTAAAAATAAAATTTATGTTAGCTAAATACCTCGTAGGAGACAACGGTTTCAAAATACTAGCGCTTTTAGTTATAGAACATAAGCCGCATTGTTTGGTGCTTTCAAATTCTGATATTGATCAATAGACTGCTGTTACTCGGTTAAAGTCAAAACTGCAAATATACCATTTACAACCCAGTGCAAAATAAAGTAAGTTTATCCATATTAGTTTTTTGTCCCTCCTGATCATTTTTACATATTCATTCAGATTCATCCACGCCATTGGACTTACACCGACGTTATATTGATTAAATATTAGTTTAATTTATCATGAGAGGCAATCAAAAAAAATTTGGTATACATCATAGCATTTTGAAATACTACTAACGCAAATCCTTGAAAAATCCAGGGAAATTCTGACTTCTTGGCAAATCACTTCTAATTTTGATAGTGACAAAATTAAAATAATTTTATGTTAAGATATTGTATTGTTACAGTTGTAGGTACCTAGGTACTTTATCAATTGTCTGAATTCTTCACATGAACAGTTTTATTTGAAAAATGACACTTCTTAAATTCAAAGAAAATTTAAGTTCATTGAATCCAGAGTTAAGCAGGACGCATAGACAACCGAAATTAGTATTTTTGATTAGGTCACCCACAACGCATTTTATCTCACACACCTACCCAATTTTACGGGTTACTAAGACCACAATGTAAAACAGTGTTATTATTAGGTACCTTCGTTTATTGCAATTTTTCCCGAACGCAATGTTATGTTCTTTGCTTTGTGGATTAATTAAATAAATTAAAATGAACATAATTTTTTGCAAGACAAACTTATGGAAAGCATGTTTCCCATATATATTTTTTTAATTATCACAAATTTTTGATTCCAGAATTTCTACGCACAAAATCTTAACAATTATATATATTTTTTAAATTAACCGCTAGTACAATCTGACAACTCTGTGCTACGCCAGTATTTTGCATATACGGTGGTTCCAGTTGGCGTTCTCACGATATACCGCCTTTACCTCTTCCGCCGCATCTTCTCCTGGTAACCGCGTCTCCGAGATCTTCTAGTTTCTAGTCTCTTCTTAGACCGCTTGCCTTCCGTCTTCTAAAGAGATGGCGTTGATAAGGCTCGCGACATTGCGATGATGTGGGAGAAGAAGGATAAATTGCCACTCGAACTATTTTTGGTATTTGCTGGCAAATTTGCACAATTGTCTTGAGTAAGAAAAGTGTAAACGGTAAAAACGGTTAAATTTATGAATCGTTGGTTTTAAAAGACAATAAGCAGTGTTTTTTCACTTCATTAATACTGTAATATTTGTATTAAATTTGGACACAAAACAAAAACAAAGGGCACTAAAATAATTTATATATCTCAAATAATTTTAATATTGCGGATAGTTTTGAAAATTTCTAAGACTAGTTAAAATATTAATAAATAGTCAAATTTCTGTATTTAAATTTAATATTCTGGTCATATTAGATTTAAATACCGACAAGGGTAAAATCCAAGTTTAATGTATTCTTTATTTGCCCTTGTTAAAGTGTTTTCTTAGTGAGATATAGCCACTAAGAACCAACAAGCTGTTTGAAGTGGATAAAGATGTATTTAGTTACTAGATTTAATTGCCAGGTACTCCAAAAGCCTCGTCTTCCCATTTTCTTTCCCCGTCGTCAAATCCTTCAGTATCACGACATGTTGCATAAAACATAACGTAGATCCCATTGTTCTTAGGATGAAACTTTTCATAAGAAGTCATACTTAACCGTTTGGGTGCCAATCGTCGATTTTCGTCAATTCGTGTTTTAACGAAGATTGCCGATCGTCGATTTCCGTCGATTGCGTCAGTCGTGTTCTGATTCGCGCGTACGTCTGTACGTAAAATCCTCATTTTTTCGAAACGCGTGGACTTCGGGATCCTCCTCCGCGTGATTATAAACCAATATTCTCTAATAAAACACCGAAAAAATCATCGAAATCCTTGAAAATTCAAAGAATTTATGGGGTTTTATAAAAATATATAGTTTCATAAAAAATAATGTTTTTTTGGTGGCATTTTACAAGCAACTGTATGAATTTTTTTGGCATTCAAATGGTTAATCGATAGATTACATACGTTTTATTTGAATATTTATATATTAATTGGCAGTGATAATGAATTTTAAGATTTAATGTTTTTTACTTTTTTTTTAAAGAATATTAAACCTTTCTTTAAAGAACTTGGTCGTTACTCTCCTTAAGCCATCATTTGCATGTGCCGTACCGGCCGGTGCGCCTTTGTCCTGCGCACCTCGACACGTCGGACACCCCTCCCTGCGCGCTGTCGGGCCACACCGCCGACAACAGAGGGCCCCCTCATAAATCCAGGGTCCAGCGGGCCCCCCTGTCACTGTCTCGCTTGTCTCGCATCCTAAGGCAGGGATCTCCGCACCGCACTATACGGTGGGGGGTTAGATTGAAATGTGATTTCAATTCATCACGAAGGACATTCGAATTCAATAGGTACTTGGGAGAAATGAATAAATAACGCGGTAGCATTGATTAAAATATAATACTATTACGGTGTTCTAGTTGTTAGATGCAATTATATTTTTTTTTTTTAAATTGGGATTTAGTTTATCTAAAAATATTACAAGCCTTGGAATAGAACGTTTCGGGAAACCCAAGTCCCAAGTGCCATTGAAAAAACAATAGAATTGATAATATTTGTGAGTTTATAAAAGTGCTATTAATAAACGTTCAGTGTGGGTGGGCTATTTAACAATATAACATTGTTCTATGGAAAATACCAACTTCTTCAGAAACTCAAAAATTTATCAAACACGTCAAGCCTGTATCAATACTTGGCACTTGTAAGTGTCGTATCATTCAGAAGTGATCTTCGATCATTATAATATGGAATTTGACAGCGTCATCTTGAAAATTTGCTCCCATTCGAATACTTGGACCAAAGACAATGGAACTTCGAGCTTTGCCTTCCACTAGACATGACAACGTCCGGTGATAACTTGGACATGTCATGATTCATTCCCACAGTTAAAATTCAAATATCATTCAAAGCATTCCGGTGGGATTGTTTCTCGTTGAAGATCTTTTTAATACTCGAGAGTCCTCGTGCAAGGTATGTAGATACTGACGATACTGAGAGTCATTGAAAATATTACTGTTCGTAGGTTTCAGCTTCAAGTTTTATTAATCCTAATATCGATGATTTCTTTAACCACGTTTTTTCGATTCAATGAATTAAATACAATATCTGTATTCGTTAAATTTATAGTTCACCTTTACAATTTTTTTTCAAGCTTGTCGAAATTAATATTCTTATGGATATTTTAATGTCGCTAAAAAGCTTTAACTCAAATTGTTTTGTGTTGTCGAAATTTTTTGAAGAAAAAAAGATATTTTGAAGAAAAGGGCAAGCTTAGGAAAATATTGACTATAATTATTTTGATCAATATGGCAAACATTCCAAACGTAAAGCAAGTTCATATGACCATAGGCTTTGGGGCGCCCAATAAATTTAGTTCATTTTTTCTTTAGAATTGATCTTTACAAAATTGTCCAAGTATGTTATTACCATTATACATTTATTTTTTAGATATAATCGTAATCATGATATCCATCCAACTCATTGATAGACGACATTTCTGGTATTTCTGGTATTTGTAAAATAAATATCACCTCATCCATACTTAATACCCCATTGTTTGACCCTGTACCAGTTAATTTGTTACAGTTAGTACATTGGAATGTCAGTTCAATAATTTTTCCAATAGACAAATTGTTTCTTGAAATTACACGGTACTGTTTTGTTCTGAATAGGCCATTGTTTGGTCAGGTTATGGTAACGAACGGGTTACTGTGGAGTATGTCTTGCCACTGAGGAAGGCTGCGAAAGATTCTCGGAAGCAGGACCAAACTAGTACAAAGGTATACGGTGAAAATCCTGGTCAGCGAATGATGGACGTGGCAGAACTTTTCAATGACCATAAACAATATCATTTTGCGGAACGAGATATTACTCCCAGCGTAATCAACTGTAATTGGTACCTTCTTTTTTTAAAACAGCATTTAGGAGTGTTGAAATTTTCTTAAAGCTTATGAAGAAATTATTTTGGAATGTTTCAGTAAATCTCTTGAAAATAACATCATGCATATTCAATAATCAATGTATGGTCAGGCAATTAACAAATTCGCATGTATATTATTTAATCTGATCCACTAATACTTCAAATCTATTTATAATTTTTCCCACCCCATTACCTGTAGAATTACTTATTTGCAGTAAATATTTGTCCTGATAAAATACTAATAACGGGTTATTTTATGGACAGTAAAAAATATACGGGAAGATAAATACTATTTACCTTTGATCTTTTAGAAATTTGTCAAAAATACTAGCAGAAATATTAAAAACAGTATTAAAATTACAATGTATAATTTATGATATTACCAAAATAAATAGAATCTTACTTGATTTTTAGTCTACCCCTGGTCATACGGACCAGTAGTTAGGTAGGTGTATACACATTACACACCTGCAGTATCCCTCCGTATGACATTGTAGGATAGGTGATAAATTGCTCGGCTTTGAAAGGTTCAAAGCACTATTTATCTTTCGACTTCCAAGACCTACAGATTATATTATTTTTAATACGTTCCTTTATTTGAAGCTATATAAGGTTAATGAGATGTGAAAAAGTTACGGAAAGACAGTAAAATCCATCGCATTTTATGCTGTGCATTTCAATGATTTTATCTCAACACGTTTTCCGGTTGTATGGACTTTATTTCCTTTTCGGGTGGAATTTTTTGTTTACCCCATAAATAACGCCCATCTTTAAGGCTGTTATTACGAAAGCCTTCTTAAGTCTCATGCATTTATTTCACTATTTTATTATTTCTTCATCTAGTCTTCTTTCCCTCCCTACAAAACACCATCGACTCATCTAATATAAAACTTCTAGAATAATACCAAAATTACACTTTTAACCCTTCGGGGTTATAAGTATTTTCGCCTAGGGGTCTCAACAACGCGCGACGGTTCCATTTCCCGTGTAATTTCGGAATGATTCCAATGTTTTTTAAATACACTGAGTATTGTCTTATTATTGAAGTGGTCGTAAAAATACCATTTTACAAAATAGATAAAGATATCCTGTAGATGTTTTATTTAAAATGGGAATTGAATTAAAATGAAATACCTAGGTGAAGCAACCGAGATACTTTTAGGACCATGAATATTTTTTTCCGTTTACATTAATCGATTAATTTGATGTATTTGTCTCAACTTGTAGATTATTTAATTTAATCATAATATGTTATTTAAAATACTGCAGTTCTTGCCTTTAATATCCATAATTAGAGAATTGCATGATTATATCACTCTGTGAAATTTAAATACCTCACCGGTTAAAAATATTTGATTTATTTGTTCGTCAACCCGTCTTGCTACCTAACCAAATGGCGTCATGATCTGTAGCCCATCTTCTTAGAAACTTCGCTGGAATAACAAGTGCGCTATACAACTGGCGGCTAGCGGCTGGCTGCTGTTGACCGGAACACTTAGCAGACGTGAATATTCAAATGGTCGCTCTTCACAGACAGAGGATCTCAATCAAATCTGTGGCATGTGAAACACACCGATGACAATCACACCTACCTCACACCTTCAGCCTGTGAACCGAGTGGATCGCCACCTTCTTCAATATTCCGGGCGCTGGAATTTCAAAATGATCTCACATGGTTGAAGGAATTTGTATAACAAGTAGGTATTTCTGCCCATGAATTCTATCAATTTCTGTGCATGCAAGGATCACAGACAGAGGAGTTCAATCAAATCTGTAGCCTATGACAACCACAACTGGCTCATCCGAGAGAGTGGATTGTCACTTGTATTAAAATGTATTGATTTTCAGAATGATATCACTTGATTGAAAGATTTCCCCCTTGAGGTATAAAATTAATGCTTTTTTTATAGAATCCCATTTTATCGGTTTTGAATATGAATTTCCGAGCGCAATTTTCTTAGAGCTCAAGCGCTAGCTTTAACATTTTTGACATTTGAATGTAGGTTTATATAAATCTATAAATTATTATGTCACAAAATTTCATCTCTCAAATATTAATAGAAATTTTACAAAAGACATTTATTTTCCATATCATTATTGTTTTGGCCGTTATGTGGGTACGCTACAGAAGCTCATTCGCCATTATTCTATGGAGCGCGTGACACCAAAACAGCTGGCTGATTCTCAAAAGTGAAATAAACTCAAAATGGGTTCAAGAAGGATTAGAAGAATAGTTTCGATGTGTGTTGCGTAAATAAGGAAAATCACCAAATGATTAACATGTTTCATTGACTTTTCTTTACATATGCTGCTGTTTAAAATATTTTAGGTTCCTTTTAAGTATGGTTATTAACGTCATTTAAGTAATTATTTTCACCAAACATTTATTTCCGTGAAGGAAAAGAACTTTTATTTCTAATTTCATATTGTTTTAAACCTAATTATAATTTAGATAAGCTAAAAAAGTGTTTAAAAAATCACTCGAATCTTTGACAAAATGTCTTTGTTGTTAAATTTGAATAGTGATTTTATAATTTTGATCAATTTGGAGTAACGGTTTGATTTAGCATTATTGATAATAGTTGGGAGATAGATATTTTTTATGTTTTATATTTTTGACTGTTATTGTTATAATAATAACAGTCAAAAATACATTGTTCTAATGGCACAAACGTGTTTAGCACAAGTAAGGTTTTTGTGGCAAACTGTTGATAAATATATATAATAAATAATATTTGGATGATTTATATAGCACCGTTTTTGTGCAAAATCACCTCAAGGGCTCTGTTAATGATGTTATTGTATTGGGTTTGTTTGGCATAAATATTTCGTGACGCTTACAATTTCTGTGGTAATTATGATTATAATAATGTGGTGGTTGAGTCTATCTGGCACAAATCTTTTGTGGCTCTTATGTTTTTTGATAACGACGTTGAAATTTTGGTTTTTGTGGCAAACATAATTCAAAGTTATGGGTGTTCTCTAATGTAAGCTCTAATGACAATTTTTACGAGGAAAATTTTATGCCAAACAAACTCATGTAACAATTACAACAAATGTTACCATTTATCAGTGTATATTTAATATAATAAAAAAATATATACAAAAATCTGTTTTTATTGCAATCCAAACCATAAAATTTTTTTTTCCAAAAAAGATAGAAAATAAAAAAAATATGTATCCATTATCTGAGTTTGTAAATGAATGCCACATAAGTTTCTGCGACAAAAAAAGTATCAAAAGCAATCTGTTTTAATGTTCTATATGCCAAAGGGACTAAAGAACCACCTTTTTTGAAAAGCAATAAATATTTTTCATTATAATTTTGAAATTTGTCTATTTAAATAAAATTAATATTTAAATTCACCTTTCATTACTAGGTATATATTACATATCTCGACTCCAATTTTCATTATAATTTTGTAATTTGCCTATTTCAATAAAATTAATATTTAAATTCACCTTTCATTTCTCAATAATTTTTAAATGATGGCCAAGAACACCCTTGAAGGGTGAAAGCCAGAAATAATGGAAAAAAAATATTTTTCCTTAAATATTGTTCAAAAGTTAACTTCTATATTATTAATATAATTATATTATTAATTTTATTACATTTTAATACTCAAGAACAAAATTAAAACAATAAATTAATTTAAAACTTTTCAAATTTTTTAGGCACTTTTGTTAAATGGCGCTTGGGCTCCGTTGGCGCTCATTTTTTTTGGGGACTATTTTAACTATTTTTGCTATTTTAATTTTTCTCAGTATAACGTGCATTTTTGTAGCGTCACCTACCACGCTACTATAACGTCATGATTCAAACAAACTTTTTTAATTTTATGCCGAAATGCCACGTGCCAGTTTAAATACAGAAGGATCAGGCATTTAAAAATAATAATAAAAAATCGTTTATTTTCAACTTTTCAAAATGACAACAAGACAGATTTAAAATTAAAATTATTTGATTTCATCTATTATATTACATATCTCTAGACACCTGTGTATATAATACATTGTTACTTATAAAAAAGCATTTATTTTCTTCTAAAATTGACAATGAACCCACAGTACCTAAAAAAATTACCGATTAATTGTAATGCAAGGGTTAGTAATTTTGTTAATCACTCTAATCTTCTAAAAGAAGATAAAAATTTTATTTGAACTATTTTTTTCCCGTGCCTTTTTTCAATTCTTTTTTTTCTTCAACCAATATCATTTTTGACGGGTAATTACTATATTCTCATGTGTGATAGAGTTTTTGGAAGCTTATTTGTAAGTCAACAGTGGAGCCGTACTAAAACAATGACATGTGTTATGTCGTAATGAATATTTGGTGACGGTAAACATTACTCCTTGTTTACAAGTAAAGTGACGCATAACGCACGATGTTTGACTTGACAGCTTACTGTGCATTGGTTTGATTTTTGTGTGGAAGCACCGCGCGCAAAGATGTTAAACATTAAAAAAAGATTTTGTAAACAATGTTGATTATATGTGATCAACGCATAATTCTATATACCGTTAGTTGTTTCTCTATATTCCAAATACAATTTTATACCCATGGCAATACTCTTACACAAATTAAGCCTTATTGGAATAGATAAAGTACAAGCACGTACAATCTGATTATAAACGGGACTGTAGGCGGCTTCATGATAAACTTTTAGTATATTCGTAATAATATTGGATTACGTATTCATGCACCTGCGTTTGTCTTAATAATAAATAATGACGAAATGCGAAAATGTTAGGATTTTTATGAACACGTGTTTCGACATCGTGACAATGTTACTGTACTACTGGTACTGTACTAAAAGTTTATCAGGAAACACATCAATTCATTCGTTAAGGGCCTGCAATCCCATTATTAAAAGGATAACGAATAATTAGAAAAGTTTTTTCCGTGTTGGATGAGCTAAGAGATTTTTAATTTTTTACTCTCCTAAAAACGCTTATATATAAAAATAATACTTGAAATCACATTTATACAGTGAACATACACAGTAAAAAAATATGTATTACATAGAAAAAATGAAATTATAAAGTAGGAAAAAAATGTTATATTCATTTATAACTGAAGTGATTCAACTTAGATTACCAGTACAAAGAGAATATAATGGATAATTAAATAAAAATTTAATAGAAATAATAAGATAAACTAGGTTTATAGTAAATGTTCATTTATTTTAACTTTCGAACATTACTATCCTGATTTTAAAATATCCAAAGGACATTATTTATTACCAAGGCTATGAAATCTCTGTATTGAAGAGTTAGAGGCAAAGTGAGTAAGAAATAGTTTCATGAAATGAAGCTGCCAAGCTATGGAGGCAGCTTAATTATTTTTTTAAAGAGCTTACAGAGAAGGAACAAAGAAGTCTTCAAAACAAACTAGAAATATTTACAAACAAGCTGACGTGTATCCGGCATGGCGCGGGGTTATGAACAGCGCTGTCTTAAGCTGTGAAGCGGCCATGTTTCTACTAGTTATCTACTTACTCTGAACAAACATCGACGATTTTTTAAAATTCTTTATTTAAGTATTACCATTGCAATGATGTTGATTTTTTTTAAAGCATATTGTGTTGAAAACTACTTTGTTCTGTGATTTTTTTTTATTTCTGCTGTAATATTGTGTTGTAAACTGTGAAGTGATATCTTGTAATATTTGTAGTCTGTGCCTACTCTCAACACATGAATTCCTAGCGAGACATCATTCAGTCATTAATCAAAAAAAATTTTTGGTCTACTTCTATACTTCGTTTTAGATCAAATTGTTCTGAGATTCTGTTTATATGGTGAATATTGTCTTAATGATATCCAAACTCCGATAAGAGAGGGCACCAGAAGAAGAAAAAGAAGAGACAGGACTTGCCCGATTGACCTATGTCATAGAAGTAACAAAAACGTTAAGGACTTATTGAGGCGCCTTATCGGAGCAATGATTTATTTATGATCTTCAGGCTTTACACTCTATTACGTAGGTAGATTGATACTGCTTTACTTGGTTTAGCTGTAAGTAAAACTATACATCTTTAAGCTAACTGCATTACGAATTATATTGCACTAATTTATATTGAAGAAAAGATTTTTTTTTTTTTTTTTCTAAAATTTGAATGGGTCATCGATCTAAACAGAATAAGGACTCTAATAACAGTCAAAATTCCCTATTTGCAAGACCATTTCTTAACAGAACTGCCAAATCTACAGATCCATAAACTCATTAAACTTAAATTATAATCACGTTGGCATTTTTAACTCGACTACAACGTAAATCGATCTCAATAGAACTCAAACTTGATCACATAACCTACTCATCTACTTCTGTCCTTTTGGGTAATTTTTCGTCTTTTCCTTATAAATACCCTCCACACAGCGTCAGAAAAGATGATACAGGCCCTAAGGAATTTTTTATCCTATGTAACTCCTGTATAGGGTTAATTTGAAAAAAAAATTGGAATGGTAAGCAATTTTTATTATTACATTTATATTAATTCTATGATTTGCTGTCAACTTTTCCATAAATAAATTATGATGAACTTGTTGGTACTCAGGATCTGTTCAGAACATTAATTTGATTAAATTCACTATTTTTATTCCCCTTTGGAAATAATGTAGCTAATGATAAATTGATCTGCATAATTGATTTCTGTTTATTATTTTTTTTGATAAATTAATGTTTTAAAGACAAGATTTTATTTATGCATAGCACAAAGGATTACAATTATTTTTATAAGCAATAATTGTTCGCCTGAAACACTCATCCACATTGAAAAAATCTCCTGATAAAAAATACATGACGCCAACGGGACTCGAACCCGTGTCCATTCGATTTCCGGTCGAAAGCTCTGACCACTGAGCTATGGGGGCTTATTTCTTACCCGATGAAATATTCAATATATGCTAGTGTTTCATTCAACAATTACTGCTTTTTACATTTTTTCACCAAGAGCTTTCGACCGGAAATCGAATGGACACGGGTTCGAGTCCCGTTGGCGTCATGTATTTTTTATCAGGAGATTTTTTCAATGTGGATGAGTGTTTCAGGCGAACAATTATTGCTTATAAAAATAATTGATTTCTGTTTATTTATCTATCGTTAAAATCAATTTGACATATGTTTTTACGGTCGCAAATCATTCGTTATACTTATTAGCCAAACACTCATCCACTACTTTTTCTTATTAGCCAAGATCCAAGTCAATATTGCATAAAGTTAACTATGTGGTATTTACCGGTAGTTTTTGACACTTCAAACCACATTCCTAAAAACTAGTCCCAACATTCGAAGTCATTTTTTATTTCTTTTCTAGCATACGTTAAAAGAAGGTTAAAGGTGTCTAAGAAATTGTTCTCTCACGTCACATGAACCTTCCTAAGGTACAATACAAGAATTTTCTCACTCTTGGAGAAATTCTATGTTTTATGGCAAACGTAAAAAGACAATAAAATATTAACATCACTTCCATCGAGGTACTTGCATATATTATGTTCACAAGGTCATTAATAAACCAATGAAATGATGTAACTAAGATAAGAATACTCTGGGTTTTTTTATGATAATTTGATATGATTATTTAACTATCGACATTTATTAGACCATTAAAACAGCAAACTACTTAACGTCCAATTAAACTTACCATCACTATCTAACAATGAAATATGAATAATTATCTTCTACCATTGAAAACACATTTCAAAGATATAATAATAACAGACACAAGTACTTCAGTTTAAGATTCTGCCAAAATAATACAACAACAAATAATTCGACACTTCTCATATATCAACACCAAACCAGCCTACAGTCTACACACAGCATATACCAACAAAACACGATCAAAAAACAAAATTCACCTATCGTCATCTACTTACACGACTAAATTTGGAATTAACTCCTTTCAATAGATGTATTGAAAGGAGTTAATTCCTTTTAATTGTGATGACATGTAACATGAAGCTACCGTTATTATTTTGCAATAAATTATCATTTTAATAAATAAGTCTAACCCAATGTTACCTCTTTAGGTGTCAAGTTGTTTCTGACTTGGTTTAGTACACAACAGCCGTGACAATCAAGAAATGTATTCAAATATTACAAACATTCACATTTAAATTTGATGACAAATATTACAAGGGAGTGTAGGTATTTACCTAACTCACCACAATTTCGATACAAAACGTACAATTTTTGGAATACCTTCTAACTGCTTAAACAGTAGTTGTCCTTTCTCAAATTTTTGTTGGGATAATAAAAACCTCCTAAAAGAAACGCAGTCGTATTATAAAGGATATTTATTCTTTCCAGAGAAGTGTATCAGATGTTTGAAACTGCCTACATATTACAGATACTTAATCATTGAAGAGAATATTGTCCGAAGAAAATTTGTCGGTCGCATATAGGAATTGAACCCAGGACCTTGGCCTTATCAGGGCTTTGCTCTACCACTTACCAGTTAATTCAACCTTATCTCCTTTGGTCATATATAACTTTGGGGATCTGGTGAGGAGGCACAAAATGAAAGATGTTGTGTAGGTCACAGTGTTTTATTTAAGTCAGGTTGCCGTATTTGAGATGACTTGAGGAGTCAATGTGCTGGTCAGTGTATCAGGTACTGGTGAAGAACGTGGGTCTTCCGGGTGCTCCAGTACTGACAGGGAAGCCGAAGGTGCGGTGGACCTGGTCGGCGGTTGTACGGGAGATGCATAGATTAGCGAGGATGCCGCGTGGTCTAGGTGCGTGGATGTAGCGCTGGTCAGATGTGCTGGAACCAGGGCGCTGAGATCCGATGTAGCGCTGGCCAGGGATTATCCCGATAGAGTCCATAATTGAACCGTGCAAAGCCGGGTGTTGTCACCCCGCGCGCAGCGGAGGGGCGCGGGTTGTCACTCGCGAAGTCTTGCTAATTGTTGAACGACTGATGGCTGACTGACTGACGAGTTCCTTTATGCTATCGCTTTTATAAGGCGAAGAAGCTTCTCGAACATTTTGATTGCTATGTAGATATTGCCAAACAAAAATTAAAAAGAATAAAAGAACATCCAAGAAGCTTGTTTGGAAGAAAATTGAAACTTCTTAAATGACGTTCGAATCAAGTAGTGGCGTCACTACATAACTGTATCATATTTCGTCTAAGAACTACTTACATTTTATTTTATTTATTTATTTATTTATGTCTATTCTTGAATACACGTTTTACAAATTATAACAGTGGTTTATATTGCAGTACAGAGAAAAAAGTACAGAAAATAGGTATAAAAAATGAAGAATATAGGTTGATTTAGGTAAAACTGTGTGTGTGTGTGATATTGTATGTTACGTGAACACCTCACTAGGAAAACCTGTGCTGAGGTGTTAACGTGTTTGTGATTAAGTGTGACAGGTATTTATGTGTTGTAGTAGAAAGTTTTTTTTTTTTTTTAACAGACATATATTGAAACATGAAAACACACATTTATATGTGCGTGTATGTATTTTTGGATTATTCTTGAAGAACGTGCATAATATTTAATTTTACTTATTATATTTTGGTTATGTTTGGTTTGGAATTACAATCTTTTGAATAAAGTGAATATCTTGATTTTTTATCCAGGCTACGATATGTTTTTTGAGAAAATTTGTAGATGTGTTTGTAGTCAATAATTGTTTCAAAGTAATGGGCATACTGTTAAAAAGTTTGGTTGCGTAGTATTGAAAGTGTCTTTGTCCGTGTGTGGTGTGTGTTATCGTAATGTTCAGTGTTTTATTTGTTGAGGACCTGGTTTTTATTATGGCTTGTGCTTGATTTGTAATATGAAGATTATTATGGATGAGGTTTAGGAGAGCAGTTTTGGCGTAAAGTTGTCTTATTGACATGACGAAAGTTGTCTTATTGATATTATCTTCATACTTAACGCATATTTGTATAGGCAGCTATCTTTACATAAATATGTTAAGATAATTTTAGAGGCTCTTAATATAATCTATTTTACATTTAGCTATTCCAAAAAAAGTTGTAGGTACTGTGAAATAATTAAAATCGTAGATATTTGTCATATTGCTGCGAAAAACGAAGCATGAATTTTAAGTAGAACCAGTTTTTAAAAAAAAATTTTTATAGTGAATACCTCACAAGAGTCCCAACTGCTCCCGTCTGGAGCCAGTGAGACTATGGCATCCCCAATTGGGGGATGTTGTGAGGCTGAAGGTAAGTGGGGAAGGGAAAGAGGAAGGTGGAGAAGTACCTGGCTATTCAGATCTAGTCACTAAACACGGCTAAAGCCATTTGGAGCAACGTTTCAATTCTGAATGGTGGTCTTACACCAGGGCGATACTGGTAGTATCTTCCACTCTGGAACGTGCCGCAAATATACTATTTATTATTTTAATTAATTAATTGTGAAATAACACAAATTAATCAAATAAATTTTATTTGCGCACGCCGGGTTCGAACCCGCGACCTTCGGAATGGCAGTCCAATGCGTTACCACTGGACTATGCCGGCCGTCAAAGCTTATTAAATAAAAAAAATACTTTTAATATGGGTATATTACATAGTGTACATTGGCAATATTTTACACACATAATCTAAGATGACTCAGATTCCATCATTTTATATACGAACACGTGAAAAGTGAATGGTTTTTGCTGGAAAGCCGTGACAGGGACAAGGTTTGGTACCGTTGCTGCTTCTGTAAACGGTTTCCCTGTTAATAATGAGCCGAGGATCATAAACCATCGACAAATCGAACACACTTTTTTGTCTTCACACGAACGTCTTCAGTTATGTTTGGCAGGGACGCACCATATTTTATTGATATTAAACTTAAAAAAAAGTTTTTGATAATTAATTTCTTTATTATTTTTTTTAGTAAATTAACGGAGATAAATGAGTATATCTCATTTATAAGGAATCTCTTTAAATTATTGGTATGACGGTTAAAAACAAAATGAAGTGAATGCAGGCCTTTACCAACGAATTAACAGGTTTCCTGTTTGAAGAGTTGGAGGAAATGGAGAGAGGTTTTTCAGATCTAGTTACTAAAATACAGTGTCAGCAATAATGAAATGTTATCATTTTTCGCATTACATTTTTTTTATTTTAGTAAATTACGAATTGTGTTCAAGAATATCTAAATATTTTTGCATTTCATCATGATATATTATTAAGGTAAATGCAAGTGTTCCTACATCGAAACTACCGATAGTATAAAGAGAGTCTTACATAATTAGCAATACTCATTTTTCACCGTGTACCTACTAGTAATCGAAATGAAGAGATAACATATAACATAAATCTATTATGAAATATGTAGGAGCCTATTTTTATTAAAATCTTGCACTAAAATGAAATAAAGTTTGCTGGTCGGATTTTTGGGAAAAATGATTCACCCCATTCGTAATTATTTCTGTATCTTCTGTATAACATTAATATATACCTGTTAATCAATATATACACATATATTCATACGCATACATACACATATATGCACACATACATACACACATTCAATCACAAACGGATACTCATGCATGCACATAATAATAAAAAAATAAGTATACAAAGTTTAAATATTGGAAAATATTATAAGGTAATCATAAATCCATTAATCTAAAACAAAAAAACTTGATTAAATGCGTCCTTTACCATCTCCAGATGTAAATAGTTGCGTCTTACGGTAATTAAGTTGAAATAAAGTTTTGTTTAAATAATTTGCGCTTAGGGGAGTAAAAAATTTTTACTCCTTCTACCTCAGAACATACTCCAATTGGAGATGTACCGTATTCACGTGAAATAAACGTGATATTTGTTTATGTTAGGGAAATAATAATTTATCTCCGTTTTTATGTGACACAATTTAAAGTATCACTATTTCAGTTTTCCAAATGAAGTAAAAATTAAATAAAAATGGATTGACGCATCGGGAAGAAAGGGAACTAGTATCCTACCTGCCATATCACTTGTTCGTCTCGCTTTGACCAAAACGATTCCAAACCAGTAACAAAAATTCGCAGACTTATTGCACGGACTGTTCCAACCTTCAAACTACGACTTATGTATAATTCTGTGTGATTTCTATATATATATATTTTTTAAGAATATATTTCTAATTTTAGGTTACATGAGAAAAAAAAATTCTCCACTGTAGCACAAGTTTCTTCTTTATTTACTGCTCTCAAGTGAACCCACAATCTCTAATTCGCTCACTACAGCTGCAGCGCAAATACCAACAATTGAAGATTTGCATGGGGAAAAAAAGTTGCAGTTATTTATTATTTTTTTTTAAATTTAAACTGTTCTTAAAAATTGCACATAAAACGTCTTTAAGCAACCGAAATACGATATTAGAAGAAATTTTAATCAATGACAGATGTCATAAATGCATTAAAAAAGAAATCTGATAAATGCAGATTAACAATAGTTGTAAGAGAGCTCCGACAGTAGAGTCAGAGATCTTATGGCTCGGTGTAATATAATGCCAAAATCAGGATGTACCGTTAAAACGACTGCCGTGACTGATGAACTGCCAGACTAAAAAACTTTGCAAACCATTGACTTATATTCTATTCTAGTTTGAAACATATAAATATGTCAGACAAAAGTTTGAGAAATGTTTCTAATTTCTAAAAACTCTGTATAAAGCCCAGACAACGCCGGTTACTTCAGCTAGTTCACGGAACTACCTATTCAACAAAAGGATTCTTCATTCTACATTCTGAGCACAAGGACCTACTTCAACGTCACCATTCAATTATGTATCAAACTCGTCCTAGTCCTTGTCTACATAGTTTAGCAAATAAATATAACCAATTAATATTAGTTCAATACATACTTTTTATGTCAAGATATTATTTATTTTTTATGTAATCCGATTGTAAAAAACTGTTTTGTAAGAAATATTTTTGCAACCATTGTTTATAACTATAATTCCTACTGTACAAAATTGTAAACATTTCAATCTAACCAATGTAAAAGCTCCGTGACTTTTTTATCAAATGAAAGATAAACTTGAATAATTCAATTGAAATTTCAATTTTTAATCCCTAACCGTCTTCATTTTAAAGTATTGCTAATGATGAACGCTGTCGGAACGTGTACCTAGGCACGGAAATCTGTTTTAGTATTAGTGACAATGTAAATGGCACGTTTCATGTATTGGTTTGGAAAGGGGCGGAAATTTTAGCGTAAGCAAAAGCGTGCAATAACCGTGATTAACAAAATCAGCAACAAACGGTTTGAAAGTAAAATACTTAACAGCACATCTTCTTGTATTATAATATCTTTTATTGAAATCATAGAAATCAAATAAAGAATTTCGAACTATCTAAAACACATTTAATTTGACGTCTAATTTAACAACAGATGGAAAAATATTGACAAGAGTTTGTATATTTGTATATTACGATTTTTGTCGATAATTTTATATCTGTGTTCTTGATATCGTTAATTGTTCTGAATAACGAACGGTTTTATTCGAATCTCTAATTGTCTCCAAAGCGTTGTGTACTATAAACAAAATTAAATAATTATGTTTTTAAACTTTAAGCAACCCTGTTTTCAAAGTCCTGCCCGAGTAAAAAAATAAAGCAGTGCCGTCTCGTGACAGGGTTTATTTCTCTCGTTGGAATTTATTCGGTGCTGGTGGGCCCGCGATGCCCGGGCAACAAAAAATTACATTCGTATATTGTGACTTATCGCTTCGGCCAGCGCCCGCCGCTGCCGCTGCCGCCAACTGTCGTCTGGTGTTCTAAAAGTGACAGCCGATTGAATTTGGAACAAATTTGAAAAAATTGGTAATTCAAATTATATTCTCCAGAACTTTTGTATTTTGGACGCTTTTGTAGTTAGGTTGCAACAAATATATCCCTTCGGTTGGTTTTATATGAAAGTAGGTACTTTGCTACCGTTAGAAATCAGAGCGTGATGAATTGTATTTAGTTAACGCCTGCAAGAGATTTTAGATAAAGAATAATGATGATACTCACATTACACGATAAAATAAACGTGAAGGAATAAATAAATTAAAAATTGTTTGTCCTAGAAAAAAAAACTAGCTACTTTGCAGTCAAAATACTTTTTAGAAATAATGTAATATGAATTGTGTTTTTGTACATAAACTAAATAAATTTAATGAAATAATTATGCTTTCAATTTGTATTTAAATTAATATCTCGTAATCTATTTTTGTTATTTGTTTTTGAAGTGTTATGCCGTGTTGCGCTAACTCCTTCTTTAGCCAACGTTTCGGATAACGTTACAGTGTCCATCATCACATCTGCCCTGATGATGGAAACTGATACGTTATCCGAAATGTTGGCTAAAGAAGGAGTTAGCGCAACACGGCATAACGTCCCAAAAACAAATAACAAAAACACTTTTGGCCGTGAAAATATTAAATCATATTCTCCCAATCTAGGTTTAAATATAAATGTATGTGGTCATATAAACTATTATTGAAGTGAAACTTCTTTAGGCGCGTAATTCGGGGACGGAGTAAAACCGAGTCAGGATCGACACGAAAATGCGGGTACCCCCACCACCGCTCACCGTTCACTGTCCCTCTCTCACCATATGCGCTTGTTGAGGTGGGGGAGCCGCTCACGAACGTTCTCTCCCGACACGGGACAACAATCGATGCAGTTTTTGCACGATTCATTAAGGATTTAAGTGCTCATGTATATATCTCGCACTTTAGTTACCATAACCCAATTATCACGACATTAGGAAATGATATTCATGAAATTGACAATGAAAATGGCACATGATTGGTAAATTGTCATTGTAATTTCTTTGTAATTTTTAATTGTAATATTGTTATTTATGTAATATTGTATACTTGTGAATAAATTGAAAATTTTTGGAACTATACATTAATCGAACGTCATTCATCTATAAGAAAATATTAGAAAAAGCAAATCCATGCTTCGTCGTTGAATTATTTAACCTCTAATTTTCAAACTAACCTAAGAGAGAAAATAGAGATGATGAAATGAAAATAGAGAGAGAGGAATACTAGAAGTTTCACTTCTGTCTTGCGTAGGCTTGACACACCCACTTTTTTTTTGCCAGTAGAAGTGCGCGGGATCGGATTCGTTACTTTCCGGTAGCTCAGTTTTAGAGTGTTAGGAGAATTGGAGGTCAAATTGAACTACCTGGAGGTAAAAAAATAACCATTTTTTTCGCTTCTTGTTTCATCTAATAGGGGTGGTCTGAATTCTCGACAAATCAATTAACATCATTTTCTATTATTGGTAACTAGTCTTTACTTTTAACATGACACTTATATTCAAAACAAATCCCAGTCCGAGAGTTCTTTGAACCAGCGTTATGCAGGACACAAGCACAATCGAAATGAATATTAATGATGAGTTTTCGAATTAAAAGGTAGGCATAAAGAAAATATAAAAAGGACACTGTTTATTCCACATTTCTTGTTTAAAATGCACATATTCACAATATTTCCCAAATGGAAGGTTTTTCCGATAGTTCCACTAGCTCCGTACTTAAAATCACATAAAAAAGCAATACAGAACAAAAATGATTTTCTGAAATCACCAGAAATTCATTATCAAAAATACGGAAATTAAAGTCAAATTTTTTTGAAGTCAAATGTGTCGACTTCACGATTGAATGATTCGTGTTTCAGGATTGTTGATTATTTGAAAAATGTGACGAATTCAGTGGTTTGGGTAAACTCTCAATTCTTCTCGGATACTACGTAAGACAACAACATGCCAGGAAAGGAAATATTTTAGTTGAAAGTCACAAACAAGTTAGAACTGTCCATTTCCAAGAGGTGCATAAGAGTGACGTTAGAAAAAATATTACGAGATTAAAAAACCTGAAAATTTAAAATAAATTTCTCCCACTAATCTAAGAAGCCATTTCCCGTACACAAAATAACATCCCTACCTTATTACTTTCTCCAGGGCCGGCCCTATGAGGGCGCGGTTGGAGCCGTCCGTTCCGGGCGCTGAATAGTCAAGACGCCAAGGGGCATATAATAATTTTATACAATCCTAACACATCTCCCCTGAGATTATTTATCACAAAAATGGCGCTACACAAAAAAATTTAATCATCAAAATATTATTGATTACAGTGATCACTTACTTAGGCGTTTATAAGAATTTTGGCTTAGGGCCAGCCCTGACTTTCTATGCCTAAATTGTAGTTTTTCGAAGATCAAATAATTATAATGCTTTTATAGTCAATTCTTGTTTGGTTTCAAAAAAACTGTGTACTCATCAGATGAGTTATACTTATTCATATTCGTAATTATTTATATCTGCTCTGACGAATGCACGGTTGTGCTGAAACCGTTTGGAAGATTGGTAAAAATAAAGTGATGGGCACTAAGTTCTGGATCGTAATGTTTTTTTTGGATGATAAAGTTATAAATTGCAAAAATAAGTATTACAGACAATTATAAAAACAACTGCATGGAGACACTCTATTCCTTTTTTATGATGTAACACAACAATAAAAAACATGCATAATAATTTAAACCGGTTACAACACAATGTTTTTTTTATGTTATCATACAGACTTGAAGATATACATGTAGTTAAGGCTAATTTCACAGACGTATTTTTATTAACAAACTGCCGAACTCAATAGAGAAATCGATTATCATTTCTGAGTTGGGAAGAAGCGACATTTTATTTGATAAGGTAGGCATTTAATGAAATTTAATTACTTAAAGTAACTAAATAATAAACTTAAAAGTTACTAAATTATGTCTACAATGGCCTGCGTGATCGAGTGGTAAGGCTCTTGACTAGCGAATCGGAGGTCGCGGGGTACACTTCCCAGTGGGCGCAAGTAAATTTTATTTGATTAAATCGTTTTGTTTCAATTTTATCATTTTGAAAAATGGTTCCATGATAACTCAATACAGTAACAATTCAACACACTTTTAAAAAAGTGATATAAAGTCATTAGAAACGATGATAAAAACAAAATAACCTAACCTAACCTAATCTACTTAACCCAGTTAATAAAGTTTTTGTTTCATCACTTTCCATGACTTTATATAACTTTTCTGGAATAATATATGTTATATTTTTGGCACGTTCAAAATTTATCTTAAAATTTTTAAATTTAAGTAATGGATAGGTCAATGAGAGTTCGTTCTGAAATAGTGACAAGCAATAATAGTGACTAGCAATAATAGTGACTAGCAATAATAGAGCTGACACTGTTATAAATGTGTATTAATTCACTCCATCATAAGATTTTTTTCCGTTTTTGAAATTTTCGCTTTATGATCACAACGTGTCAGAGTTACAATAAATTAGCGGCGTTTACGCAATGCTTTTCCATATCGACGTTAAAAAACTGTATAAATTTGCCTTTTAATCGGACCATTGCCTAGTAAAGCAAGGTGCACTTCCCCCATGTCAGTAAATCAAGCCGCTACATATCGATACGAGGCACAATTTGTTCGAGGTACCCAGTCAATTGCAGTTATACATAATAAAAACATTGCAGCGATAAACAAGAAGTCAAATGATTGAACATTGATGATAATTATGCACTTGGAAATATGATCTAACGTCTTTTACGAAATAAAAATATAACCACATTTAAAATGCAACAACTTTAGTACACCACACATCGTGGAAAATTGGTAAAATTCTACGCTCTTTAACTTAATTTGTTCACCAAATTATTTAATTGTTGTGTCATAATAATCAACAAGTTAATTCACAGTTTGTTGCTACTTACAATCGAATAAAACATGATTATGAGAAAAGCAAAAATATGAATTATATTCTACTACGAAACAAGAATAGGAAGTAATTGGACATAATATTTATAATCATATTCATGATAATTTTTTTTTACTGATTATAGTTTCTGTACAGATGTATTATAAAAATGTGTATTTATTGTTGACTTCAGACTATCACCTCAGGGGCGCTATATTGTAATAATCTATTTATAATATATACTCACCCTCTCTCTATGAATGACCTAATATGTACCTCTTAAATGTAACTGTTGTTAGTATCACTTAAACCGGGCGAAGCCCAACCTAACCTAACGTGGTGATGTTTTCTATAATATTGATTTCCATTTGCTTGTGAACCAAGGGTTATAAATAAACGCGCATTAACGAATTAATAGTGTTTTGGAATGGAATGTTCTTTTGCATATTTTATATGTAGGTAAGCTTGCCGACCTCTGTATTCATCAGATAAATAGATCACAGATCGCAGGCAGTGTCTTCCATAACTCGTTCAATCATCCAGTTATGTCCATAAGTAAAGTATGGCGGTGTGACCACACTGGTGTAAAAATAAAAGTAAAATAGATAACGTGAAAGAGTACTGACTGAAGTGGTCGCGATGTTCCAGTGCGGTAAGTCGTAAATTCACTCGCTCCTTATCGGAATTGTGGACGGGACTTTAGAAACTGCGACTGAGCCTCGGTCCGATGCGATCGGGCCTTATCGTCCGACTATTTATACAGTCACTTTTTGTTTAGTTCAAATCGGTCGTGATGTTCCCTTAAGAGTGTAGTTAAAGAAAGTGTTTACTTTTTGTGGTATGGTCGCGGGGAGCTACAGTATGCGGTTCTACAGATGTTTTAAGAATCTTGTAACTAACCAAAACAACTTTTTGAATCTTAACTATGAAGCAGAAATTCAGTTGTTGTTGTTGGTGTTTCTTATCAAGAATTTTGCAGAGCTTAGTCTTCCTGAAATTTTGAGAATAAAGTTTAAATTTCTATATCATCATAAGCCATAATACATTGTAGGATTACTGCAAAAAGTTGGTAACTTACAAAAACATATTAAGATTAAACTCAATTTCAAAATTTGATATTCATTATAATGTCCGCGTTTTGGGAAATAATGTTAATTCAGTGGAATATTGTTTATTAAACAAACATGCTTATTTTTGTAAGTGATTTTACAAGTTTTTTCTTGTCTATTAATTATATAAAAGTGAAGTGGCAGTGTTTAAAAAAAGCAGTAGCTAAAAACCTACTTAAAGACATAAGAGGGGAACCAAACTCATTCCAGACTATACATAAACATTAAAATCATAGCTATCTCAAAAAACCAGAAAATGTAATTAACAACTTTTAGCAGCAACAGTTTGGAAGCAAATCATGAAATTAATAATTGTTTTGAATAAAAAATGATATCATTTTTAAAAATTGACAATAATTATTGCACTACAAATGTAATTATTTTTGGTGTTGTTACTACATTCCATAAAACCATTGGCAGAATGTCGTTTACAACTTGTTGGCTGAAAACTACTTTTTTTATAAAATTTACTTCACGCAAAATATAATATTAGTAAACCGTTTTAAATAGATCGCTTAAGGTTAGCTTTGTGCTAAAAACTACGTTGGTAAAAGCATATAATTACATGATTTGATCTTTCTGATTTCTGAATTGACTTAAAAACTGAAGAAAGATAAAATATAAACAAGAAACCTTCTTTTGCAAAGCCTCCTTTTTGATAATCATTAATCTTAAAAAAATTAATTAGGCAAGTTATTCCAAAGATTTTTAGAACATACATTTTGATTACGTCTTACATCTTTCTAATTATATAATATATTTAAACAAATAATGCTTTAATTAAGAAATGCATAAAATTTAAAAAAAAGTGAATTTTATGATACTTGCGTATTGGTTATGGAGTGATAAATATTTTTATAGAAGAAAACTATTCTCTGCATCAAAACTAATATGCCCTATGTATTATTATTGAAAACTAATCCGGGAAATTTACGATCACTTAGTGGTGCTTATTGCATGAAGTATGGACCTGCTATCTAAAACCACCAGTTTGCTTAACTTAGCCGCTTTGGATTATCTGGCAGCCTCAGCACCATCTTACAGGGATAGCAGTAGGCTATAACATACGAGTACGACCGTCACCTATGAACTGTGTCTGTTATGGGTGAACCTACTTGCATTTTATCATGGAATGAAGTTTCTATTCGATTCATCTATGTGTTTGTAAAATTGTACAAAATTGAGAAAATTGAAATTCTTTTCACAAGCTTCATAAGAAGCTGTTTTATAAAATATCTTCTTATTTATAGTTTATTTTTGAAGTGAAACTTCTTTACGCGCGTTATGCAATTTCGAGGACCGGAGTAAAACCAACTCATGACCGTCATCAAAAACCGTGATCATTTCGCTATAGGAGCCTAGCCAATATTATATACCTACTTTCGGTCGCTCTCAAAACTCAGCTTCGCGGTCTAGAGGCAACGCGCCCGATTGTCGTCGTGAAGAACCGAGGTTCGATCCCCGCTTTAACTATTTTTTTTTTCTTTTTGTGATTTTTTTAATAATAATTTTTTAAAGTGATAAAATGCTCTTGTGCTGCGACTTTTAGATATTTTGACTATATGATATTTTGGTCGAATACGTAATAACCGCGGTCTAGAGGCAGAGCGTTCGACACTCGTTATGCAGGACCCGGGTTCGAATCCCATATTTTTATAACTTTTAATTTTTTTTATCAACGATTTGTAATAATGTAGTTAAAAATTAGATAAATTTGTTAATTTAAATTTAATTTACTTTACGGTACCTATATGATATTTTGGTCGAAACATAGCTTACAAATCGGGCCGGCAGAGTCGCTCGGTATTTTGATTAATTATTTTTTGAAATCAACGATTTGTAATAATGTAGTAAAAAATTACATCAATTTGTTAATTTACCTTTACTTTAATTCACGGTACCTATATGATATTTTGGTCGAAATATAGCTTACAAATCGAGCCGGTAGAGTCGCTCGGTATTTTGATTAATTATTTTTATTTTGAATCATTAAAATTACTAATCAAGGCCGATAACGCCGCGTCGCGCGAAATATCTCTCCTCGCGGTCTAGAGGCAGAGCGTTCGACACTCGTTATGCAGGACCCGGGTTCGAATCCCATATTTTTATAACTTTTAATTTTTTTTTATCATATGCTACTTATAAATATGTCAATAGACAGAAAAAAAGAGAGAATGAAATGAAAAGAGAGAGAGAAGAATAATAAAAGTTTCACTTCCGTCGTGCGTAGGCTTGCCACACACTTATTTTTATTTTTATAATATATTTCACATAAAAACAGACATACCTACACTCTACCACAAAATACAGGACATCATAATATTATACTGTTGTCACTGAAGGCCGCCTTGTTTCACGATTGACATACAGCCGTTCCCTCCTTATTAAGCTTTTCTGTGTTTTTTTTTAATTTCTATTATTTATTTTCAAAGGGAAATGCGGAGGAATTTGTAAAGATAGGCCATAGCCGATACCTTCCAACTCCTTACAAAATATAAACATACAATGTATGTAAAATATATAGCCAGGGCTATATATACTCGTAGCTTGCGGATTGCAGTACAATGATTACATGCAATCTTGTAGGGTTTTTAAAGCAACAATTTTTTCCCTACCTAATAGAAGACCTCTATATCTGTAATAGGTAGTTAATATTTTAAAATCGGCGTCCTATTTAGGTATTTATAGAATAAGTGGAGTTAAATTCAATAAATTTAAATGATTACCACTTCTTGAATAAACTAAATAAATGAATCTATGTTCAAAATATACCCGATTACATTTTTTAAATATTGTCTCACTAAAAACTACAAAATATTTTTTATTTATTTATTATATTTCTTTACAGACTATCCAATAATAACACTGTACAAAGCATATAATATTTACTGAAAGATAGCGGCAGTGAACGGAGATTGGTAGGTGTAGCAACAAATTAGCTAGACTTGAATAAAGCAGTGACAGATTGCACTAAAACATACATTAGTTATATTATGATTTTTGAGCAAAGTTTTGATGAAATAAGCTAGTTTTAAACCACAACAGAGGGGCTTAGATTTCAAAAGATGTATGAACAAAAACATCAAAACGTATTTGTGAAAGAGAATTTTAAGGGTCTGCGATATTGCAAACATTATGATCGTGATCAAAGATCAAAATCTAAAAAAATCATATTTACAGAACGTTTCAATTGATTCTTTGACATGTTAAAATTTTGACATGAAGACGCTAAGCAATTGATATTGAAGACGGATGTACCCAAGAAACTCAGAGAGTATAATTAGGATTACTAGCCGAGGAAAGTTTGAAAGTAAATAATAGTAATTCAATTCTTGTCTCGCAACACGACTTAGCCCGTCATTCCACGGGTTGGTAGCATTCGACAAAAACCAAATGCTCTAAGACTCTGCGCAGAAAAGTTCCAAAATGAACTGCGCTGCGGACCGATACCATACTACAGGATGTCCGGGGGTAAAATGCGCTATCTTCGAATTTAGAAAAAAGTTATTAATCTTTTTTGCTTCTAAAATCATGTAAAATTACCACCGGAAGGTAGCGCATTTAACCCCCGTGCACCCTGTATATCGAACTTAATTTTCTGCTCAGGGTCTCATAGCACTACGTTCATGTCGATTGCTTACTAACACATGGGATGACGGTAATCATAACCATCACGCCGTTTCCACGCAAGGATAGGCAGAGAGGACAGACAGTCAAACAACTCGGTATTGGCACACACCACTTGCCTTATTCACATTCATACATCGTCTCATATATACTCTTCGGTAATAAGTAAATTCCGACCTGTAAATAACCTACTATATATAATTTATTGTTAAATTTAAGAAAAATATATTTGCCCTCGCTTTGTTTCAAATCCGCAATCTCTTGATCTTATATGGTAGATACGTACTTCCAGTATTGCCCTGACGGAAGACTGACATTCAGAATTGATACATAGCTTTGAATTACTTAATAGGTGTTGGAGGACAATAACTTAATAGCCAGGTACTACTTCACCAACCTCAGTCCAATGTTCTTCCCTTTTCCACTTACTTTGGCATCATAACCCCCCAATCGGGGATGTCATAGTCCCATTGGCTAATGGGAGCAGATGAGACCCTCGAGTGTTATTCACATGAGAGAGATACTAAGGAGCTTACCACTCTGCCAAGTAGGACGTCGACTTATTTGACTTAATGGAAGTAACGTGTTTATACTTTTACGGCATAAATCTTCAATGGTAACTGAATGCGGGTAGAGGACCGCAGCCATTTCAGTCATTGTACCTTTGTGTATAAAAAGTTTTACCCGGAAACCACGAAGCGCTTGAAGGTCAAGAAAACTGTAAACTTTTCAAACGGCTAAGCAATAAAACATCCCCGTGAATAATGACCGCAGCTCTGCCCGTCTGCGCATCTTCCCGTACTATTGTTGCGCTCGTAATAGTTCACCGCAAAAAACTTCTGCGCATTGTCAATCGCTCTGGCGGTGATAAGATCTCTATTGTGTGAATGGGCCCCATATCCTGTTTGACTTGAGCTACAAAATAGAAAAACGACAAGTGGAAGATGCTGGATGTTTGATGGACGCTTGTATGGTTGGTATGTTTAGTGCAATATAACAATATTCCAAAGTAGGTACTGATGTAAGCCCTTTTAGAACGTAAACGACGCACAAGGATATTTGTTACGCGTTGAATATAGGTAAAAACGTCTGTAGAAATTTATTTCAATCTAAGTCTTTTGATAAACAAGTCATAACAAAAATTGTTAACATCTTATGTTGATGTGAAGTGTTATCGATAACGCAATTAAAAAAAAAAATGTTATTCATTAAGTAAATATTGATAGTCTATGGCAATCAGACTTTGATATTATTATTTATCAAGTTCATCTTTGGTGATGCTGTGTGGAGGTTGTTTTAAGGAAATAAAGAAGAGGAGGTTCTGGAAGAAAAAGTGAACGAGATGTGGGTAGGAATCTAGGATATACGTCTAAGTGTCTAAACGTATAAATACACCCCCCACACTGCGGTGCGAGGCGACCGGCTAAGAGTCCGACTGGAGAAGTGAAAGGGTACCCTTAACCGACCTCCCCCAATTTCCTAAAGCCTCGCTCAGTCACCAAGACCTGTGGTCTAGGTGTTGATTATACAATGAATGTTTCCTAAGGCGGCGTTAACCATCAACAATTAACCGTTAACCATCAACAACAATAACCTCAACCAACAATTCGTAATATCTGTTGGTTTTTTAAACTTTTTCCTGTAGTGAAGACAAAACATTGTGTAATCAGAACTGGTCTTTTTACAATAGATAACTTTCATCATTTGATAAATGTTTTATCCATCAAATGGCAGACATTCCTTGAAGACAACAAAGAGAATGTTCATGGTTGTAGCAACAAACAAGTAACACTCTTCATTCTTTACTTTATCCAACACACCAGTCGCGACACTTTTTTTTCAGTTTCTGAGTGCGAAATCCGTTCTCATCAAAATAACCTGCATTTTTCACCAACTGAAGTTAATAAATGGGGTGCAATTAGTACCCGGCAAACCACGTAAAGACTCAGTATTCTGAATGAGATTTGTTGGGGAGCATGTTGAGATTTGTTGGAATAATGAAATTCCAATACTTCGTTCCTTGGACAGGACAATATGGATTCCAGATTCTTGTGATTTGTTAACAATACTTGTGAAGTTTGTTTAAGGTTTTATTTTTCATGCCTTCTGATCTTGATATAACATTGAAATAAAATCACGCACGAATTCCGAAGCAACATTTTTACTGTCTTCAATATTGGAAAGCCAATGTATACTCAACCTTTTACTTAAGTCCATAAATTTTTGTATAATATATTGTATGAAATAGGTTTATAATATATATTTTGTACTGTATGATTTGGAATATTCCATAAATAAGTGATATAAGTTTGGATGTATAATAATTATATGGTAATTTATTTTAGGGGTATTATACCATGCTGCGCTTCCTCCTTTACCAGGGACGGCCCTACGCGGGCACAATTGGAGCAGTCCGCTCCATGTGCCAAATTTCCACGGCGGCAAGGTCTTAAGCACATCCTAAAGATTGTTTTTCATAAAAACAGTGCTACTCAAAAATAAAATAATAAAATACTAATAATAATATATACTATAGGAAATAGAATATTAAATTCGGGTCCCCTCTCTCAAATAATTTGAAATGATGGCCTTAAACACATCTAATTGTAAAAGTCAAAAACATAAAAAAACTCTTAATTCAAAAACTTGAAAATTGTAAATACAGAAATTTTAAGGATTTTTTTTACTAGATATTTCTACTGTAGTTTTTATAGCAAAAATGTATCACCGTTTTACTTCTAATTATTATTTATTTATTTATTATTTTCGGGAAATCGACAGTTTACAAAACACATCTAAACACTAAAACAAATCTAATGGGTAAAAGCCAGAAACATAAAAAAAACTCTAAATTCAAAAACTTGAAAATTGTAAATACAGAAATTTCAAGGATTTTTTTACACGATATTTATACTGGAGTTTTTATACAAAAATGTATTACCATTTTACTTATAATTATTATTTATTTATTTATTAATTTTCGGGAAATCGACAGTTTACATTTATTTCAATTTGTACATAAGTATTATACAGCAAAAAAAAAAACAATTATGGTTTTCCTTCTTGAGACTAATTCTGCTGAGACAGCATTATAAGGAATAAGTAAATTAAATTTGTAAGAAAGGAATATCAATTCAAAAATTTATACAAATATTATATAAAACGAAAAATTACAAAACATAATATTTATCAATACATTTATAGCCATAGAGAGAGATTGTAGATATGAATCAAAGCATAATAGAAATATAAACAATAGGGACATAACATTATTTACAAGCCAACAAAGAAATATTTTTTTATGAAACTCTTGTATTTGGTAAGTAGGTATCGATATTTTTAATAGTAACCTTGAAGAATTCAAGAGGCATGTCAATGCCAAAAATCACTATTTATAACTTGTTATTTCTATTCTTTTTTCTTTCATTGTTTCGTATCATCTATATGTAGTTAATGTTACATATGTATTGTAAATGGACACACAGTCTGTAATACACAAAAAAAAGAAGAGTTCGCAATAGAAAATATCTACTTAGATAATACGCTATTCTAATTATTGCATAGTTTGTTCAGGCAAGAATTCTGCTTAGAATTCATTTTGCATTGATCCACCCTGAACAGGACAGAAGAGCGTGTTGAACGCGCAGGTACATTGAATTGAATATTTTTTACCAACGCTGGGCATTGAATATTATTGTTAACTACTTTATACAGGAATAATGCATCCTTATGATGCCTCCGTACACTCAGTGAATCAATTTTAAAATATGAAGCTGCCTCTGCATAATTATTAAATCTTATAAACGACTTGTAACAAAGATATTTTATCAATTTGTTTTGAATTGCTTCGATTAATTGTTTTGAATTAATTAATTAAATTATTCATTGATTATCAACTTCCTGATGAACTTTTACATGATTTTTACAGTAGTTATCTTTGAATAGTATAAGATCTATACGGTAATATAAGACAGATACTTTTATATAGAATTTTCTATCATGAATATTGGAAGTTGTGCGCATATTTTTATGAGGAAATGAAATAGTTTCAGTTTATTTTGTTCTCAGTCAATTATCAAACCACTCGAGGCCTTATACCCTGTCAATGTTCTTACCCCCTTGTCACGACAGTCAACTTAGTAAAAATTATTCTATACTAATCCAGTGGCGTTAATTCGATCAGCCAGAAGTTAGTTTTTTCCCTGTCGGTAAAGCGAGTATGGAGAACATGATCTAAACGTTACCCGACAAACGACGCGACAAATTCAGACAATCCCGACTCGCGTCGCGTCCATCCATCTTGCCCTGACTTCAAGCTTTAATGAATTTTGAAAGTAAAAAACTACCCTTTGCCACGTAAATCTTGTAAGCCGATTGTACTGTTCAGCCAGAATTACACAATTGCATTCATGCGAGTTATTGAACAATATTTCATTAAAAAATGTCATTTGAACACGAAACCCAAACATTTAATGACGAAACAAATTTTTATCTAAAAGTTAAAAATATTAATGTTTCACTTGAAATATCTACAATTTATATCACCATTTTGATGAAATGTCTCCCAAAAAGCTCGTTTTAAGGATAGAAAAAATGTGTTGAAACTGAACTTTTTAAATAATCGATGAATATAAGACAGGTTTACCTTCATATTTAAACGTAGTGAGATATGAAAGGGATCATATTTGTTAGAAAAACTTAAAATAATTCACTAAATTAAATTGACGACGATAATTAAAACCTAACTAATTAACTAAATTACCGAAATTGCATACGTCAAAGAAATTATCTAAATTAATTTTTGAATTAAATAACATAATTTTACCAAAAATCATATTTGACGAAATTAGTTTTTTAGATCTTCATACAATAGTATACGCTAGTGCGATTACTGTTTGTAATAAGTTAGGAATTAAATTATCATCCTCTGACGATAGATCATATAGTTATAGTAAACCAGAATGGCAGATCAGATTAGAAAATGATGTAGTATTTTTAAGAAGTAACATAGCTAGAGTAATAGAATATAAAAATGGAAATAGAAGTAGGAAAATTTTGAGACATGTAGATGAAATTGGTAGAAAATTTGGTTATAATATTGATAGTCATAATAATGAAAATATAATCAATGATTTATTGGATTTATTAAAACAAAAATTAGGCGTAAAAGCTAGTAGATTAAAAAGATATAATTATACGTATAATAAAAAAAAAATAATAGATTATTTCAGAAAAATGAAAAAATATTTTATTCCAAACTTGACGATAAACAAAATATTATTTCGAATAATAATATTCCGTTACCATCTGAATCAGATATGCGCGATTTTTGGACTAAAATTTGGAGTAAAGATATAAAACATAACGAGTCAACTCCATGGATAGAAAATGAAGAACTCAATTTTTCAGGTATTGAACAAATGAGTTTTTCTAATATATCGGTTGAATTGTTAACCAAAATTATTAAAAATACTCATAATTGGAAAGCCACGGGTTGCGATTGGATACATAATTTTTGGTACAAACGTCTGACTACTTTACATCCTCTTTTGGCAAAAAATCTTTCAAAATTTGTCAGTCAACCTCAAAATTTTCCAAATTTTCTAACTAAGGGTATTACTTATATGTTACCCAAAAGCGAAAATATTAATAATCCTTCTCAGTACAGACCCATTACATGTTTACCGACAATATACAAAATTTTAACCTCTTGTTTAACAGATTTAATATATACTCATTTAGATGAAAAAAATATTTTATCTGAACAACAAAAAGGTTGTCGCAGAAAACATATGGGATGTAAAGAACAATTAGTTATCGATTCTGTAATTCTAAAACAGATTCAAACTCGAAAACGTAATTTACATACTTGCTATATAGACTACCAAAAGGCTTTCGATAGTGTCCCGCACTCGTGGCTGATCAAAGTATTAAAAATATATAAAATTAACCCCATTATTATTAGCTTTTTGGAAAATATTATGTCCTTTTGGAATACCAATTTACTTATCAATTTAAAAGGTAAGAAAATATTAATACCGGGCATTTCAATTAAAAGAGGGATTTTTCAAGGAGACTCATTGAGTCCTCTTTGGTTTTGCTTAGCATTGAATCCTCTATCTAAAATTTTAATTAAAAGCAAGTTTGGAATAAAAGTTAAGGGTAATACAAGGGAGAGTAGTACAATTTCGCATTTATTATTTATGGATGATATAAAATTATTTTCGAATTCTGAACAAAATTTAGAGAAAATGATCGAGGTAGTTAAAAACTTTTCAGATGATATCAAAATGACATTTGGTTTAGATAAATGTAGAACGATCCATATAGAGAAAGGCAAAATTGTAGATGGGGACGAGAGTATATTTAGAAATTTCCAAATTACTAGTATGAAAAGGGATGAGGTTTATAAGTATTTAGGATACCCACAATCAAATAGATTAGACCATAGTAGTATTAAAAATGATATTAGGATTAAATTTCAAACTAGGATAAGGAAAATTTTAAAATGCAATCTATCTGCTAAAAATTTAGTAAAAGCAATAAATACTTGGGCAATACCTCTATTAACGTACTCATTTGGCATAATTAAATGGTCTAATACAGATTTAGATAACTTAGAAAGATTAATTAGAACTACGCTAACAAAGTTTAATTGCCACCATCCAAATTCAGCTATAGAACGAGTTAATTTACCTAGAAATTTAGGAGGTAGAGGTATAGTCAAAATAACTTCTTTGAAACATAATCAGGTAGAAATGCTAAGAACTTTTTTCCATAGGAAAGCTCATAGCTCAGAAATGCACAAAATAATTTGCAAGGCAGATAGAAATATTACACCTTTAAATTTATACGATGAGAATGCCAACATTTTTATAAATCCCAACCAGGAATTATTAGATTCCTGGTCAAATAAAATTTTACACGCAAAACACTTCAATTATCTCAACCAAACGTATGTTGACAAAATTAAGTCAAACAAATGGTTGAGTATTGGAGAGTTGAGCGCAGAAATAGAAGGATTTATGCTTGCAATTCAGGATAGAGTCATTAATACTAAAAATTATAGAAAGCATATAATCAAAGATACAAATCAAATTGATGATTTGTGTAGAAAATGTTTGGCTTTTCCGGAAACTATAGAACATATTATATCGGGATGTTCTATATTAGCACCGTCCGAGTATACATTTAGGCACAATCAAGTTTTAAAAATAATTCACCAAAATTTGGTAATTAAACATAACTTGATTGACTGCCGTAATGTAGTACCATATTATGAATACGAACCAAATTCATTTTTAGAAAACGAATTTTATAAAATATATTATGATAAAACTATACTAACAGACCGAGCGATTAGTCATAATAGACCCGATATAGTTTTACATGACAAAATTAAAAAAATAACTTATATCATTGATGTTGCTATTCCAAATTCCTGTAATATTCAAAAATCTGTTAGTGAAAAAATAAGAAAATACACAGATTTAGGAAATGAAATAAAAAGAATTTGGCATTCTCAGACTATAAAAATATTACCATTCGTTATTTCGGCTACTGGCATTATACCTAGCTCTCTAATTAAAAATTTAGGCGTATTAGATCTATCAAAAAATTTATATATAAAGATGCAAAAGTCGGTCATTTTGAATACATGTAGGATAACAAAAGATTTTTTAAATATTTATGTTGAGGGATCAGTAGGATTTATAGGCCCTGTTAGAAGTTCTACCGAGCCGAACCCTCTGATATGAAAATATCTGGAGACGGTGAATTTTTTTTTCCCATTTTATATCTGGTGATTTGACGTGTTGTTGTTCTTGTATTGTTTTGTATTTATTTTACTTATATAATGCACTTACATAGTGTTGATTGACTAGCTGATCATTTGTGGAAAAGTGAGTGGAAGGGTTAAGTTTTTCCTTTGGGGAAGACTTAACCCGGACAACTAAATCGGAAGTTTAAAAAAAAAAAAAAATCAAATTATAATAATCTTCACGATTTTTAACAAAGCGTTCACTTATATAGAAAAAAATAAAAGTAAGTAATGAGTACGTATAATAACTGCAAAATGTAATAAATTTTATTAATATTGTGTTTAAAAAACAATAAAATATTTTAATAATTGCATAATAATGCAAGTCTTACATAAATGCAATTATGTTGTTTGTGTTAGTGCCCAGTACGGAAGAGCTTTCAAAAAATGTTTGAAAGTTTCAACCTTTTTTTTATAGCTAGTTATGATTTTATCATAAGTACATGTGTGATTTCTAAAATATTATTCCTACCTACCCACAAGAAGAAAATAAATATAAATATTTTGTTTTTGAAATCATTTGAAAGTTTAAAAAAAAAATTAAACATCGCTGCATATTTAATAGAGCCTATGTGACTTTTTTAAGTTATTGTGTGCAATATATAAAATTTGACAATAATTTTCACAGTATTTTTTAAAGCTATATTAAATCAAGACTTTGTGCCGACATCCTAAATCGTGCACCCGAATAACGACATTTAATATACTTAGCTTTATTTTTTTCAGCACATAGGTTATATTCTAATATACTTTGGTTTTAACAGTTCGCATTTGTCACTGTTCAGAGTATTATTTCAGTGACAAAGTGAATAAGAACACAATAATCTAACGTTTCTTGCAAATCAATTCAATCTGCATACATCTAGAGAAGATTCGGCTCTTTCATATATTTAAAAACTTTGAAGTTTGATGAATTGAAATTAATTAAAACAGAACTTGAAAAGAGATTTTATATAAAGTTTCAGGTGCAAGTTGTAACTCGGCCAGGCAGTTTTTATTCGGGAAATCTATGATGGAGTTTTATTAAAAAATGTTTTTTGTGTTCATTAGATTTCGCAATAATTATTTCCTAATATAAAATTGATGTTTCAAATGTACAAAACAAACCAGGCTCAAATTTCCAGAGAGTCTTACAATATTTTCCTCGAGAAGTGGTTCCAAAGTACATAGTATTTCCTTCAAATTGCAAAAAAAGCTCGGCTTCCTTTGAGTCGCGCCCCGGGCGGTCGTAGACGGCGCTTACTTCAAATTGGCGATATACAAGTCCATCGCGAGTACGAGGTCGTAATCACCGATTGTTTTATAGGCATTTTCATGCCTGGGAACGCGCGGTGATTAGCTGTTTTTTCCACGGATCTTTACCTCGTTACCGTGCTTTATTGAGGTAAATGGTTACAGGAGTAATGACTGATTTATGGGGGGTGTTTCTAGAGATTTTGTTCGGCTAGCCGTCTGACGCCGTGCGCCGCTCAGACATTAAATTCTTAGTGAATTCCCTTTTGATTTGTTTTTTAGATTAAAAAGGTCGAATTTGTACGATATTTCATTTCACACAAAATCATTTTATCACTGAGATAAAGCGCTATTTAATGAAAATCAAAAGGAATTTAGCATATTTATAAGAAGAGTGTTATTATTTTTCAAATATTGTGTATAGGCTTTGTTTTTTTTGTGTCGTCGTAAAATTTTTATATACCATCTCACAACAATGTATGAAGTCAGATAAACCATTCTTTTTTGGGTTGGGTGAACTAATGACGGTGTAAGAGGGTTGTATGAACAATATATTTTTTAACAGTTTATAATGTTGGTCCAGGACTAAATGTAGAAAGAAAGACCCGTAGCTTTTAACCCTTAATTTACCCGGTAGGTCCCTGGGACTTGAAAACTTTCAGCACTCATAAAACTGTTCGTTTTTGGAATTACAAATTGTGCGTTCCAGTACGTTCACGCAGTGACGCGCCAAACGCGAGGGAGAACGGACGTCGACGTGCATGGCTCCGATAGGTGAGTAATCACGCTAGTGGAGTCTGTGGGACTCCACCGGGGGATTAATGTTACAGTTCTAGCCTACGGTATTTTTAAAAGTGTTTTTTTTTTGTTTTCAGTTGATATAATGGCGTCTCGTAATACTATAAACATCCTTGATGAAGGTTCTCAGTCTGTGGTGAACAACTGGCTCTAACAAGTAAAAGACAGCGATACAGATGGTGAGGACCAACAAAATATACTGTTGAATCAGACTAGGAGACTAGAACATAACAAGGTGGTGAAGAAAGCAATAATGAGCAGAAACTACCCGGAATGAGAAAAAATATTGTCACCTGTGGTCTCCGCGTCTAAGAAGGAAAACTGTATATATTTGCCATAGTTGTACTAAGACCTTCTAGTCACCAACCGTGACTAGAAGGTCTTGCACGTATTTTTTTGTTTTGTTCAAACCATGTTTTTTTTTGTTTTTTCTAAGAATTGATTATGTTTTTGTTATATTTCTTTAAAAATAAGTGTGTAAAAGTGTTTTGTTTTTGAAATTTTGAGACTAGAAATTAGGTCTCGTAATTTTGTTACAAAAAGTGCCATATTCTAGAAGTTCCTTAATAAAAGGAAGTGATTCTATAATTATAAGTAAAAAACCTATGCCATTGTAAGACCAAATATATAATAAGCAAATGAAACTAGCATTTCATTTAAAAAAGTGATTTATTTCATGTTAAATTAACGATTTTATTTCCGGGAGTCCTGGGGACTCCACCAGGTAAATTGTGTATGTATGAAGTCACCGGGCAGATCAAGGGTTAAGCGTAGGCTTAATTCTCCCAATATAATAACCTCAAAAATGGGATCAAAAAACCTATTTATTATCTACATGAAAAACTCTGATCTCCATACCAAAGATTCACATTTGATATGTTGGTTCAGGGCTCATCATGGTTCTTCAACAAGTGACAACTTCAAAAAGTGAAACGAAGGAAAAGGGCAAAGGAAAATTATTATGAATGCATTAGCTACAAAATGGAAACAGAAATGCCGATCTATATATTATTTTAGACTTCTTTAATCCTCACATCAAAGTTGACAAATTATTTAATATTGTTTTAACTTATATACTATCTTTTCTCTTGCTTAGTGTGGCTCCTACAATTTATCTTGAATCTTTCATTTGGTGCAGACTTTAAAGTTTTTGGCCACGCATTATAATACTTCATCTCTTTGTGTAGTAAACTGTTTTGCGAATTCGTTTTGTCCTTTTTTAGAACCGAATTTTTTTGAAAGTCCTCGTGTTATATTTATTTGGTTGTTTGTTTTTATTTTGTTATAAAATTACATTTTTATATCTAGTATAAACCTTTTTAACTTTTTTCGATTACATTGAGGACACTTTACAATACATCTAAAACTTATTGTTTATCGTATTTAGGTACAATCCACGAAAAGCAGCAAGGCTTTGATCTTCTTTAACATCTGTCAGTAATTCATTAAGAATCTTAAATCCTTTAAAATAAAGATTATTGTGGGTTAGCGACAAATTTGTTTTTAGAAGTCTAAAATCTCCCCAGTTTCTCGTGGGGTAGCCATGTATTCCTAAATTAAAATATTTCGTTTAACAATTTAGCTCCTTTTGCAAATCTTTTTCAACTTAATATTATTCTTATTGCCCTATTTTGATATTTTTATATTTATTTTTCTCTATTGTTACACAAGAAAAGAATCGTTGCAGTAGTTAAAATGTGTAGCAATAATGGAGCTGTATATAGTGATTGTAATTTTTCTGGAAAGTTTTTGACAAATTCTTCCAAAATAATAGATCTTCTTTTCAATTTTTGTGTGTACTCAACACGCTTATAAATTAGATTCGAATAGATTATAGGTAGTATTTTCAAATATATCAGCAATATCTCAACGTAAATATTGAACGTAAACTAAATAAAGCCAATTTATGTATCGATCTTTGTGCGTTTACGAGTAAGCTGTTGATTATCTACATTTTTTTCTAGCCTTCTATTACAGAAAAAATTTAAATCTCATTTTGGACAGAGGACGTAGAATTTTTTTTTATGTAAAATATAAACGCTTATATGGACAAACAACTTTCATAAAGGTTACTGATTTACTCGGAAAACTTTTAAGCCATGATTTACTTAAATACAATTTTATTTTTTTTATTTTATTTTATTTTATTTATTTATTTAGTACAGGTGATGATACAATGACACATGTAGATAAAAAATACTTTGACTGCCCAACTAGGAGGAATTCCCGTTTTAGGACAGTTAAAATTGAGTTAGTATTCATGCACGCATACATATTTTGTAAGAACAAAAACAAAAAAGGAAAAAAAAGAAAAGTAATATAATATATACATAACTAAAATATATATATATATATATATATATATATATATATATATATATATATATATATATATATATATTTTAGTTATGTATATATTATATTACTTTTCTTTTTTTTCCTTTTTTGTTTTTGTTCTTATAAAAAATAATGATACATTAAAAAGAAAAATATTATTATAAAAGATTAAAAGCAAAAAGTTATAAAGTTAACTGATGTTAACTTGTTGTTTGGTTTGTTTAGTTTTGTATGTTTTTTTGTTTTCTTAATGTGTTTGATATTTTGTTTGTTTTATTTTTGGAAAAGTGTGAGTTCACACTCTAAAATCCCTAATTGGTGAAGCCAGACAGTGATCGATTTACGAAGAGCACCTTTGCTTTCCTTTTTCCATGCATCAGGTATAAAGTTGTAAAGTTTTGGGCCTAGGAATGAAAAATGTCTTTGAGCATGTATCGAGGGTTTTGGTAAAGTCCACACTTTTAACAGTTGTAATATTTAAACTTATAGTTGTTATCTAGACTTTCTTACATTATATTCAGAGTAAACATTTATTATGGTTACATTTTTTAACGGGCGTTAAATCGTTTGCACACACGTTTGTGAGGGTTTTAAAACCGTCGTAAAAACTTACTTAATGGGTTGAAAACCATGTGGAATGGGATTGTTATTGTGATAAAACAAGAAAAAAGTTGCGTGGAATAAAGAAAAAGTTGGCTCCTGCAAAACAGGCATCTTTCTGAAAACACGAACTAGGAAAAAGCTTTGTAATGTTTAAGCTCGTAAATCAATTACATGGCGGAGAATCTTATTTTTATATGGCCTACCTCTTGTGCAAGTAGGTTGAAAAATACTGTAGTAATTGTGTACTTACCTATCTACAAAGTATATTACATTTTTTATAATATGATACTTATTGCGATTCCTTGAACACAATGAAAGTATGACATCCCCTTGTGAGGAATTCTTCAGATGGAATGAAGCGTAAAACAGAATGCAGAATAGGCAGAGGAAAGTTTGGAACTTATTACCTGCTCTAATTCGACAGGACAGTGATATATTTGGCCCCGAGTTTGGAGATCGTGGAATGCAAACACGAAAATCAAAAGGTAAAAAAATATTTATAATTTTCAACTTAAGACATGATATTTTCGAAAATATTATATTTTTGGATCTGCAAAAAACCTATTGCAACAACATTTTTTAAATTTTATTTTATTTAAAGAGATGCCACAGATACGAAAAGTAATGGCCAAAACGATTTACAGAACATTGACTGGAGAATTTTCCGTGCATCCTTTCTTTTTCTTGAAAATTAACACAAGCAGCAGATAAATAAAATTAAACAATAAGAAAAAAGTCATAAATGTGGTCTAAAAGAAGTAAACTTACATAAATCTTTTTTAGCATATTTTTTTAAATTTTATCAAATGGAGAAAAAAACTAAGAAAGAAAGTACACAACGTTCGAACAAAGTTCGACAACGTTGTCATTTTATATTAAAAAAGTTTCTTTTTTCTACTTAAAGTATTGCATTATTCATTGCTTCTTCATTATGATTCAAAAATTCGCAAATCCTTTTGATTGGATCCCTGATACCAGCATTACATTGTTGAGAGACCAACATAATTGAGGCATTTTCTAAAAATCCTCTGACCAGCCAGATACTTTCCAGGACTCCTCTTTCCTTACTCGTACTCCACAAAAATCCCAAAACATTCATGCAGGAAAATAAGTTTTGCTAATTTACTAAAAATCTCTATAACTTATTCGTCATCCGGTTAAAAACGGGATTGCAGGCGGTTTCCTGATAAATTTTCAGTGAAATCCTAATACACCTGAGCACGTGTTGAATGATGAAGGAATGACAAAACAATATACAATGACGAAGTACGAAAATATTATGATTTTTTATGAAAACGTGTTCCGACGTCGTGATAATACATTACTTGTTTACTAAAAATTTTACAGGAAACCTTTTAATACATTCTTTGAGGGCCTGTAATTACGTTCTTAACAGACTTACCAATAATTTGAAGAGATTCTTTATAAATTATCAATTCTCATTTTTCTCCGAGTGAAGTTCCATAGTTCCTTGGTTACATTGAAAGACTTGGCTCCTTGTGTACATTAAAAGAAATTATAAAAATTTTTTCAGTAAAAGAAAAATTCTTAGGTACATTTCCTAAGAAATTGCCGTATGTTGACATGGATCTTACTTTAAAAAGCAATAAATCAAATATAAAAAATCCCATATCAGATTTGTCAATACTTAGATACGATCGTGATAACATTTTAATATAATGCATCGATAAGAAGAAAAAGTTGGGTACAATGTACGTACCTATCTCCAATATTTATGTAGCCAGACCACAATTCAACATTCACATTTGTCCAATCCAGTTGGCTCTATTTATCTACGCCTCAGGAGCAATGAATAGTATTTCAAATATCAATGCGAGTGTATTTCTCGCAAACTGTTTATTTTTTTCCCCAACCTATTGAATAATTTTCGCGCTAAATCATTTCATTCCGCTGATACAATTCCATAACTTATCCGTGAAGCGATTATGAAAGCCGGCTCATAAATATTGAGCAAATTGCTGTGGGAACGGCGCGGCGTACGGCGTTGAAAGTTGTCTAGCGCGGTTTGTCCTAAAGTGAGACGTTTAAAAATGCGAAAAGATGTGTATCGATTTCATTTGAGCGCGTGACGATGCAAAGCGTTGTTGCGTCACAACACGCACAGGGATGTACCAATCATCTACAAACATTATCTGTCTTAAGCCGCATACAGATATTAGCAATGTGTTATGACATGAAATGCAACAAAGTTTGCAACAAGTTACCATAGTGCATACGTTGTTTTGCACATGACCTGCGCACTGAACAAGCATGCTACGAGCATTCGTGGGGGCATGCTGCGTTTTGTCGATTGTTATACAAGTATTTTGAAGAAAATTGTAATTTTTTGGAAAGTTATTCTATTGATGGAATCAAATAGCATGTTGGTACGCAATTGGAGTCAAAGTTGGTTATTACGTATTTTATATATTGATTCAATTATTTCTGTTTTTGTTCGGGTGAATTTATCACATTTTCATGTTGATGCGGACGTGGTTGTTGTAGGCTGGTTATTAAAAATACAGTTATCATAAATGCTATGAAAATGTATTGAGACTAATTTTGTAGCATACTCTTTTAAAATGTTGTAGGTTTATTAATTCAAGGATTTGATAATTATACTATAACGCTTTTTCCAAACAGACTTATTAAACAAGCTGAAATGCTGAAATGAATTATTGTTACCTACTTGACATACTATTATAGAACGATAAACAAAGGAGGAAAGCACTCAAAGCAAACCTCACGCGACCTCAAACGTAGCGGATAAGCTGTAAATGTGCATATCTGTTTAGGTATTGTAGTTCGTTATTCAAAACAACTGGCTTATTAATAAATGGAGGTGCACTAACCAAGCTCTTAGAACTGAAAAAATCGTATTTATACTCGTAATCCATTGATTTATTAATTCACCAAAGACGTGATCAACTGATTCCGTTCCAGTTTGGAGAAACAATCGATTTCACTGTGCTAGATTCACAGCATTACATTGTATGCAAAAACACAAGTTTATTTTATAAAATACCGAAATTTAATTGTCTTTAGAACGATTCATTGTTTACAGGTTACATAGTGAAATATGCCCACATATAAATTACTAATAACCTCAAGTTTGGCAGTCGTGTCGTAAAACTTCAGAAAATTCAGGCATTCAAGAAAATCTACGGAAATTCATTATTTTCAAGCAGACCAATTAATATTTTATTTTTACTTACGTTTTAAATTATTGAATAAAAAGCAAAGATATAACAGAAATGCTTAGATGGTAAAAGCACCGATGAAGTCGGCTATACATAGTGTACATTGGAAAATTAAATCAATAAAAAAAACTGGCGAGGACTGGTGTTGTTGCATTGAAAGTTTTGTTGTTAATATCTGTGTTGATTGATGGGTTCAGTTAATTAAAAAATATTTTTTTCAACTATTCCAACCTTACACTGCTTATCTACGTCACATGTAAGGGCATAGGTTAACACAGGTATAAGATCTAGCTATATGGCATCGGCTATCGTCCTATTTGGAACGTTAATGCATGCATACAAATAATATACATAGCTGCAAAATGGTGGCCTTATGACCCAACAGGTGACCCGTTTATTTTTTTTAATTATTTAGTGAAAGCGAAACGATTTCAATTATTTGATTCTGGTAAGGTATTTTTCGAGAAAATAAATCTAACATCGTATCATATATATATAAATTTAAAAAAAATAAGCCTTAGATAATAAAATTAATAAATACAGAGTTTTCATATTTAAAAAAATCTGTAATGTACTTTAAATAAATTTAGAAAAAAAACGTAATATTTATAAATCAAAAAAATATTGGATTCAAAATCAATACCGGCTCTCGAAATGAATAATATACCTTGATTGAAAGTAATAATATAACGGTAATAGTATTCTTTTAAATTCTGACTAAAACAACAACATAATAACTGTGAAAAAAAGGTTTGGTTTAAATTATTTAAGCGTAAATATTAGAGTATCTACATAGGTATTTAAAAGATCACTCATTTGGATGCATTTTTTAAATTTTAAATATATTATTTCTCTGTTATATGGAAAATTCCTGCTACAGTGTGATTCCTTTTTGGCGAATGTATAACGATGTACCGTGGTTAGAAAATGACTTAATCATTTTTTATGGGAAAAGAGAGCTAAATCGCTACGCAGTTCTTGCACCTTTAAAGATATCATCTTGTCGAAAACGATTATAGTTTCATCCGAGTCGAGTCTAATGGGTTTCTGTCAGTAAACAAGTCAGTGCCGTTAATTACATGCACTATCGATAACTTTCTTCGATTAATGTGATTTCGTGTATTTTTTAAAAACTAATTAGAATACGCAGTGATTTGGTTTCGGCGAAGTTTTTCATTTCTGGGATAATGAATGAAATTGAATAACGAAACAAAAATGTCAGTTTTTCGTCACGAAAGTAGTAACATGCTCTGTTAATAAATTAATTACAAAGTGGCTACAAATTAAAGTGAAGAATATGAGTCAAAAGAAGCTCCTGGAATATAAGAAGATTTAGAATTAGAATTATATTTTTGTCATGTTTTCCAAAGAATAAATCATGAATTGTTACTAACAGAATTTTGCTTTACAATTTAAAACTAAAAAAACTTCTCATTTAGATTCCATTTGATTAAATCATTACTAATACATAATTTTGTTCCGCCTCTTCTTATCTCTATAAATGGATTCGTTTAATTGAGGAAAATTCACAACTTTTTTTTTAATATTAGTCTTAACCACCCTTTACGCAGATTTTTATCATTTCTCTGAAAAGCTTGTATTTTTTTCTAGAAAGGGCAAACTAACTTTACGCAGTAATTTCTATAAATGTATAGATATTGTGTATGTATATATTTATAAATAATAGACTAAATATTGTGTCCTTTCTAATATCTAAATTTTGCATCTTCATCAAAGGTATCGAAATCATCTCAAACCCCACATATTGCCAGCATAATATCCCATTAAAAAACTCTTTACACAACCATTTACGCATAAATATCAGCAGTACAAATCACTCAATTTGTATCAGTCCGAGCGTGCATAAATAATGGATTCGTGTCGCGAAATTTACGGTTCACCGGCGAAAGTAAAGACAATTGAACCCTCTGCCGCCAGACACCCGAAGCCCCGGTCTCTGGGGCCTCGGGTCGTGAACCCGGGCCCGGGCACCGCGCGCCGCGGTCACAACATATTGGCCGCAGATTTCATCTTATAAAAGGATGCACCAATGGAAAATGGCACTGTAGAGGAATGTTTTTGAGAGTAGTATTAATCCGAGTGGAATATTCGTCAATTTTTTGACTAAAGCTCAAATCTAAACAAATTAGTAAAACACATCTTACTTTAAAATTATTGTAATTTTTTTAAACTTTTAGAAAATTACAAGCAACAATAACTTTCACCACTCTTTTTCGATTTTTTTTCTAATTTTAAAATTAAATATAATAATCAAATAAGATACGTAAAGTAAGCTTTTAATTATTCGTCATATTTTTCATTATCGTTTCTTATTTCTTAAAGATGTATTACAAATATTCCATGAATCATAGTAAAAATGAAATTTCGAACATAAATGTGCTGCGTATGTTTCATCTGTATCATTTTTTATTGTTTTCTCACTATAATTACTTCACAAATATTTTAATGCGAAAATTGTTTAAGATCTTTCCCATGAAAATTGTTCAATTGTAAATACTTTCTCTGTCCTATGACTGCATAAAGTTTTTATACACATAAGTAATGTACCGATAGTATGTTATTATGTTTCACTAAAACAAATCTATGATATCAAGTATTAATACTATATGTTAGAGAAACCGGTAAGTAAATGCCCATATTAAAACACTACAAAAGCTGAAACTCTAAAAAATCATTTAAAAATAAGTATAACACTCACGCATTGTACGGTGTACGCACCCATTGCTCGACATAAAGTCTAGGAAAGGTCTTAAGCACGTCTAAAACGAGATCAAATCGCACACATGCTCCGTTAATTTTTTTCCCGTATTGGCGATTATGTGGACAGAATAAAAAATCGCAGGTATTCGAAAAGCATTACTGCCTGCCGCTCATAGAAACCCGTCCAATACGGATCTCCTTTTATACCCAGTTCCTGTCTTTCCCGCAGTCCGCGGTGGCAACGGATTGAGACAAACAATCTGGCGGTTTCGTTATCTTTACATTAATTCATTCGAAGAACACGGGATTTTAACGCAAAATTTGTATCACTTCTGCGGAAGCGTAGAAAAATTCGGAAACTTGCGCATATTGGCTTGCCTACAAACTAAAATGGCGATAGAAACGTTCTTCATACTTCAGTCTGGGGAATATTTAGCTCTCACGAGCTACTGTAGCAGTTTGACGTCCCCGTGGCACATTTAGCTCTCATGCGCTACTGTAGCAACTTGACGTCCCCGTGGCACATGAAGCTCTCACGCACTGATGTAGCACCTCGACGAGCCCGTGGCACATTTAGCTCTCATGCGCTACTGTAGCAACTTGACGTCCCCGTGGCACATGAAGCTCTCACGCACTGATGTAGCACCTCGACGAGCCCGTGGCACATTTAGCTCTCATGCGCTACTGTAGCAACTTGACGTCCCCGTGGCACATGAAGCTCTCACGCACTGATGAAGCACCTCGACGAGCCCGTGGCACATTTAGCTCTCATGCGCTACTGTAGCAACTTGATGTCCCCGTGGCACATGAAGCTCTCATGCACTGATGTAGCACCTCGACGAGCCTGTGGCACATTTAGCTCTCATGCGCTACTGTAGCAACTTGACGTCCCCGTGGCACATGAAGCTCTCACGCACTGATGTAGCACCTCGACGAGCCCGTGGCACATTTAGCTCTCATGCGCTACTGTAGCAACTTGACGTCCCCGTGGCACATGAAGCTCTCACGCACTGATGTAGCACCTCGACGGGCCCGTGGCACATTTAGCTCTCATGCGCTACTGTAGCAACTTGACGTCCCCGTGGCACATGAAGCTCTCACGCACTGATGAAGCACCTCGACGAGCCCGTGGCACATTTAGCTCTCATGCGCTACTGTAGCAACTTGATGTCCCCGTGGCACATGAAGCTCTCACGCACTGATGTAGCACCTCGACGAGCCCGTGGCACATTTAGCTCTCATGCGCTACTGTAGCAACTTGATGTCCCCGTGGCACATGAAGCTCTCACGCACTGATGTAGCACCTCGACGAGCCCGTGGCACATTTAGCTCTCATGCGCTACTGTAGCAACTTGATGTCCCCGTGGCACATGAAGCTCTCACGCACTGATGTAGCACCTCGACGAGCCCGTGGCACATTTAGCTCTCATGCGCTACTGTAGCATCTCGACGAGCCCGTGGAACATTAAACCAACGAATTTTCTAGTACCCAATAAAATATGTATTGTGTTTTAAACGTGTCTTTTATTCCTAATTTATTTTCTTTTAGTTTGGTTCTGAATACCTCAAAATACTCAAAATACCTTAGAACCTACGGGTTAATTATTGTTCCTACTGCTTTAATACACCATTAGTATGCAAAGAAATGAGAATTACTACTTGATTCATAATGGATTCAACAAAACCCGATCATCGAGTATCTTTTATTATAATTCTCGTTATTCACGATGTTATATAAAATATACATATTAACTGTAATTAATCAATTTATTGTTTTTGTGTTTAATTCGTAGAACTCCATTTAATTTTTTATAAATTTAATTTAGATTAAATTTGATAATATTATTATTAAGTTCTGCAAGTGTTTTAGTTTTTTATTATTGTGACAGCTGTTTCGGCTTACAGTTTGAAAATGGCCTTGTAAGCCGAAACAGCTGTCACAATAATAAAAAACTAAAACACTTGCAGAACTTAATAATAATATTATCAAATTTAATCTAAATTAAATTTATAAAAAATGTAATTAACCTGTACTATAAAATCTATGATAAAGGTATTGTACAAAAAGTAATTTCGAAGGCTTCAGTATTATACTGTCAAAACATTATGTAAAATCTATCATGTTTTCTAACAAATCTGATATATTTTAATTATATTTTCAATATCCTAAATAAGTTGGAAGGGGGTTAGTTCGACATCACCAAGCACCATTAGTTTTACCCGATGCTGAATCTTTATGGCGTAGTATATCTGTTTATAAATGTGGATTGACTATAATTTAAAGTTTAAGTATTCACTGTCGATAGGAGGAAGAACTATACGATTAAATTGACCCACTCAAGGTAGGCATAAATTATATCGAGAAAATTTCCAGTGGCGGATTTAGTTTTACCAATGAAATAATAAAAAATGTTAGTAATAAAATACATCGAAATCTGCATTCCGTAAGTCTTAACTTAAGCTTCATGGCAAATAGATTACACACGCGCTGTGCAAGCGGGTTCCCTACATAGCATCGGAATATCCCACTGTTTCTTCTTCACTGTTATAAGATATATTATGATTATTGCACGTTCTGTTCAATATAAATTTTTTGCTTAAAATCAACACGATCACTGTCCTTTAAAATAACTTTATTCCATGCCAATGGATCAAAAAATGAATACAAACAAAAAAAAATCTCATTGTCTAGTTTTCATTAAAAGTACTTATTACCGTGTGCGCTTTTTCATCGTAGTGAATACCATCATTGACAATACTTTCAACGTCCAGTGAGAAATACGAATTTTGTGGGTGTACTTTCACAGCTTTTGTTTAAATAATCTGGGTGGACACTTGAAGTCAACCAAATTAATAATAATTTTGTTCGCAAAGCCGTTTCAGGCGAGTGAAAAAAATATATAAAGACTTATCAGGTAAAAAATATTTTTATTTGAAAAATGACTTTGTTAACATAAATATGCGAAATTATTTTTTTTTATTTTTTCTTGGCATTTACTTGCATTTTCTATGCCAGAGAAATAAAGGGCCATTGAAAATTATTATTGCGTGTCATTCCCAATGTGCTCCTGATCTTTTCAAAATCGGACACTTCTGGCCAAATCTTTATTGACTATAACCTTGCTGATTTTACAATATGGATGACCTAACTAATGGATGCATAATTATATTAGGTATAAAACAAGCCATAAATATGTCTAACGATGATAGTGACGCATTAAAATAATCGTATTACGTCAATAGTGACATCTGACGATTTCGATTTTAAAGCCGCTGTTTGCTTAGCGACTTATAAAATGACAATTTTATACACATTTCGATATATATAGAAACCAATGGACATTTTAATGTCGTATCAAATTTCAATTAGATGGCATTTTTGCAAGAAAATACAATATAATTAGCATTTGAAAATAAATAATCTAACCGTTGAGAGTCAAGAAATGAATATGCCTCATTTGGGGCGGATATTTAGATGACTAACTTATAAATATTATTTCTCGCCCTAAAAAAATTCTGAATAAAATAACTCAAGGTAAAATAGGGGTAAAGAGCTGTAACACTTATTTTACGGTTTTTCATGAAAAAAGCAAAGTTCACTTCTTCTCCCTTGTCTCCTTCCCATTTCATTTTACTGCACAATATTCTCAAATATAATTTGCTATAGTTACTCCATATAGTTTTTGCCGGGGGCCATCAGAGGGGTCTTCATTCAGGCAACCATGGCAGTGATGATTTTGTTACTTGATTAGCGTAGTCTACGCCATAAACTTCCCATGTGATGGCGGAGAAGCTCTCTGAAAGAATGTACTCGTCCTTCCAGGAATATTTTCGTGGCGCTAAACAATATGCTTATAAACAACAATATTAACATTTTTTTGTAGAAAGACAAACATTTCCGGATAGCGAAAAACCTGTCGAAAAATCGTGATGGAGGACTTAGCCAAGCGAGAGCTTAAACTCACGACGTCTGAGTGGAACCCAAACACGATGCAATTGAAGGTTAGTTCATTTTATTACTTTAATTAAGTATGTTGAGACGCAACCTGGTGTTAATAAAATATTTATTACAATCTTGAAGTCACTTGTAGTCAATGTTAACTTTGGAAGATTTTTTTTAGAGTGTAGTCGTTCTCCCCAAAAGCAAGACCATTGGTAGTTTATTCCTGCCTCTCGGAAAAATAAAAAGTCTGTGCTGCCTAGTTCTGGTGAAATTATCGGGGACATAAAGCGGAATACGTTCCATAACATCAAGATGGCAAATGCGCTTATTCTATATAACAAAATGTAAGAAGATTTATTTTGCTAGGCAAGTTCGTAAAAAGATTTTGCTACTTTTTTGGGTTGAATGGTTTTGTCATAACACGGCAGCATTTAGCAACTTAAGTGCTACTAGCACCTTTGCAATTTTCCTTCTGATGCCTAGACGATCTGGACCTACCATTCCAGCGAGAAAATCAATCCTTCATATGCAAAATCTTACATATGAAGTGAAGGTATCGTATAAACTTTCCTTGCACCTTTTCTAAATTATTTGAGTACATGAGGCTTAAGGTCGATTATTAAGTATCATGCAATACAGATACAAATCAACTGAATGTAACACAAATCTTCAATAAGGTACTGTCATAAGACCTAACCACTGACGCCGTGCTTTACGACGTAATAAATTAGATATAATAAGGAAACTGTAAAATTTCTTAGATATTAAATTAATTCCATCATCCATATCAAAATTCCCAATCGACAAGCTGTTCATTTTCTGCCTCGCCTGGTCGACAACCGACACGCGGAAGACGGCCGGCGAATACAATATATCGACAAGCTGACGACGCGAGATAAACGCTGTGTTGAGAGAGATGCCATGAAGGAAAGCCGATACTGTTCAAATAGCTGACAAGTTCACGAATTTATACGCAGAATGTCAAATCATTTACATGGCTTGTCCACCGTGATATTTTTCTCTTTCAGGTTTGCGATAAATCGCACCCTTTTTATGGCTTAATACGGTGACATTCTTTAATCGCTATTTAACGCAGAAGTGGTATAGATACGCGTATAAAAAAGATTAATGGACTATATTTGAAACGATTGATTTAATAATATTTACAACATACGATTGATTTCTTTCAATCACCTTAAGTACGCATTTAGTCACAGTGAATTATTTTTATTAAATTTTGTTATTTCACATTTAATCCAAGTAATTGAATATATTATCAAAGTATCATAAAGTGCTTGCAATAGATTCCAGATTGGTAGACATAATCCCAGTAACATACTGATGAAAGACCACCATTCAAAGTTACTTGAAATAGCTTTAGTCATGTTTGGTGACACAACCTAGATAGCTAGGTATTCCCCAACCATTCTCTTCCTTATATCCAAACCCTAATCGGATATGCCATAGTCTCACTGGATTCAGACGTTTGGGAGCAGACTGGACGCTTTTAGCCAAATAATCAAGTCTTTTCTAACTATTTTATATAAAACTATTTTCTATTATTTAACAAAGTGACGTACCTAATATTATTTTTCGACTGCGCAAAAATCTCACCTAGCAATTTTGTAGTCTATATGGTTTCTGTATAACATGGCACAATCCTACCAGAAGTCATAACGAAATTGCATTACTAACTCAACATAGGCATTTTTTATTTGTCTCTTTATAGAAATTGGCCATCGAGTCATGTAAGATTATAAATTTTGAAAATAAATCTAAAATCAATATAAGACAGAGTTGTGTGACGGTCCAACATCTTAGTTATGGTTAGTTACTCGAATATTTCGAAATTATCTTCCGAAATATTCGAGAAATCGAAGAAATATTAAAGAAATCGTCTGAAAGCTTTTCTTTGCCCTTTGCCAATTTAAAATTTTATGAGTACCTTCCGACATAAAATATATCAAAGGTAACATGGAAACCAGTCATTATGCACTTTTATTAAGGATTGAATAACACTGCATACCGCATTTTTGAGCAACGTTACTTCTTATTTTTTATTGTTATAAAATTTTGCTTTCACCCACTAAGTGTGATCTTGGCCATAAAAGATTTTTTTCTTTAAATTAGGTACTTTTTATTTTACATCAAAGAATCAAAAACTTATATTAAAAATACAGTAAATGAACAAAAACAAACATTTGAGAGAACAGATTTTTTTCTAAATACGTAAATTTAAAAAAAAACTTATGTTTACATGGAATGGAAGAACTTACGTTAAGTACGGATTGTTTAAAAAAAATTGAACAGTTTTCATCAAATTTAAAAGTTAATTTTCAATTACTGTGAAACTTCTATTTAAGTTCTGTTATTATTTTACTACAACTGCTTCACAGCGCTAAAATAAAACTGAACTTGAAAATTAGCTTTAAAATTTGATGAATCGTTCAAAGTGTGTGTAAAAAAACCCGTCCTTTCCAAAGATTCTTTTGACTTACCTTACAAATTTATTATTAAGAATTTTTTGTAGTTTTCTATATCGGTTCCAGTATTGCACAAATTCAATTTAATTTCGTAATAAAAATATGTTTGTGAGTTTTTTCACATTTAATAATTTATTTTTTCCTAATTTACCGCCGCTGTTATCCATTTAATCGGTTAGCAAACGGTCCAGTTGATATCTGCAAGCACTTATGTCCAATGTCCCCAATTATTCAGTGGGTTCCTTGTGGCGTAATTCTGAATGCTAAATAAATTCACTCAACGTTGCCAACACCTTCGCGAGAATGGATTTCCTTTTCTGGGTTATGGAATCGTGGACGTCGCTGAGTTAATAATATAATTAATTAATCGAATATTTTCCAATAGATAATGAGGGGCCATCTACTCAACTATACAAGTAATACATTATTAGAGTAAAGATATTACATTATTAGATTAGATGAAGTGATGTTTAAAAAAATTCGGTTCTTAAAATATCGAATTTGATCAAAATTTGTAATAAATAATCGAATGAAATATTCAGTTTAATATGTAAATAATATATATACGTTGAGACATTCTCTTGGTTTGTCATCTTTAATCAAATATCTAAATCGATTCCTTACCGTAACTTCCCATTTACCCAATCGAAATGACTAATTTTGTTTGTTTGTCTCTGCGTAGCTCTGGTTCGATGAACTTTGGAATTTGGATTTGCTTAAATTTAAGTATCGTTTTCTAAATTGGAACTGATTGAGCGCTGAAGTACCTACCTTTAAGGCGATGCACTTTCGAGCCGCTATCAATAACAACCCTTACGTAGATGGCGATAAGGTTTAAATTCCCGCTTAACACCATCCGCCTGTTTTGATTTATGCAAGAAAAAAACATGGCCAAAAAGTGCCATTTATTTTATTTGGTGGATGTTTAGGCATAAATATTCTTTTTTTTCGATCATTTCATAAATAACTTAATTCGCCACATTATACGACAAAATCATAACCGAAAATAGGTTCATAAGTAGGAGATTTTGAACTTTAAGTAGTTTTCATAGACCTTATACAATATTTTTCTGGGCTTATAAAAAGACTTATCTAAAAAATACTCTTTAATTTCAAAGGCCAAGATGTATTCTACTCACAGTAATTAATTACAGCATCTGAAACATTTCTAGGCGACCAAATTTTCAAACAAAAAACACATGATTTTGCATTACTACGTATGGTATCGCCTTAATATAATATTTAAAGAAAATTTATGGATTTGTCATTTACAAAATTGAAACAAGATGAAAACATTGAAGACAATATATTAAAGAAACAAAACAAAAATATTAATCACCTTATTTTTCCGAAGAATTGAAGAAGCGATCTGGAAGGCTACACACACTTGTCGTTTGTCCACATTCATAAACGTTCTAATATCGTAATATCGAGCATTGGCTTTACCCTACCAAACATGATTCACTTAATGTGTCTCCTGGGACACCCTCGACTTCTTCCATCCAAGTGCGCCATATATATAATATATTGACACTCCTCTCTTAAGCTTGTTCGTTACGCCAACATTGGCCTTGCATTCTTTTCGCATCTCCTCATTCGTAACTCGGTCATACATGGTCTTACCACATCTTATAAGCCTCATCTCAACTGCATACACTCTACTTTCATTTTACCGTTGCCAATATTCCAAACCTCACCGTCAAACACCAGGGTTGGTATCAGAACATCGCTGTCGACCGCTTCTCTTAACTTAACTCATAACTGAAAATATTTTCCCTCAGGGCCTTTGTGGTCTTTGTGGATGTTGGTGGAGGATATTTTTCAGGAAAGGAGAGGAAGTTCTAGGTAGAAAAAGAGTAAGAGGATAGGGTAGGAATCGGGGGGTAAGTGTGTCCATGAGTGACGGACGTACGAATCATCCCTCCCACTGCGGAGCAAGGCGGTGGGTCGAGAGAGTCCGGCTGGAGAGGTCAAATAACTGGCATCTTCCGATCCGGCCCGCCATGCAGCTGGAGGGTAGACGCATTCGCATCACCGTGTGAACTCAGACACACCTGATAAGTCACCAAATGTAGCGAACCACTTAGGATGACTAATTGCAGAGGTTTTGGTTATTCAATTAATGGTTCCCGGTGCTGCTCGCGGTACCTATAGCCGTCTCCCGAATAATCTGGAAACTGTAGTATAAAGTTTAAAAAAAAATCCTGATGTACAATTTCCTCACATAATTGATAATACAGGGTAAGAAAGACTGATTGATATGATACTACACTCGTACTTGACTGGTACGAGTGTAGTTCCCCACAATTGTTTCAGGATGTAGCCTGTAGTTTTAAGATTGTCCTGATGATATACAACCTCTGATAGGAGAAGGCACTAGAAGTAGAAGAAATTCAACATTTTCTGAATTGTTCACGCAATCACTTATGATTTTGAAAATCATAGAAAATTCATGTTCTAGAGTTCATTAAACCGAAGTTACAGACACATATAAGCGAAATTAGAATTTTTTATTAATTATTAAATTTATTTGACTTCTTAACAAATAATTCAACAGCAGAAACGTAGGCACGTAACATAACTAGGCAAATATACATAAATAAAAAAATATATATAATTTAAGAAAAATAAAATAGTTTCACCCATTTACATATTCTCATCTGGTTATAGGCCTTGAAATGTTCACGCAATTATATTAATTGAATCGATAATGAAAACTGTTCATCAAATACCCCAACAATTGGTGCTATGTTGGTTAATCACATACACTCAACAATACAGAACTAGTTCCTTATAATAACTTGTCAATATAGAAGTTCACGTAGTCTCCGAAAAGCATCGTCATGTCTGACGGCATAACAATGCTTTTCTGTTTTTCTGATAACAAGAATAGTCAACATTAGAATTTCCATGTATATTACCACAAATACTATTTATGGTACTGCATCAGGGATATGCTACCTTTTAAGGCTGTTATCGATTGACTTAAAGTCTGCGTTACATCGGCATTTTTGTGAGGTATCTAATTTAGAATATAATTTAAAAACATGTATCGATAGTTATGCATTTTTTCATGAATTTATATATAACATAAATCCATCGCATACGACATTTTGGTGTTGTGAAATAAAGTTTTGCCTAGTTTAAAATGGGAAGTAGAGCAGAATTATCTCCATTTGGAGAACGACATATCATGGATTGGATAAATTCTACTACTATACATAATTTCTTATTCATGTTGAGGCACTTACATTTTTTCAAATTTTAATTCTTGGATTTTGTATTTTGAAACTATTAACTATTCATCCAACTTCTTTGCAGCTTTTGGGGCTGTTTATTTTAAAATATAATGGTCCAGGGAATTCACATTGAGCAAAATTCGAAAATGGTATCAAAACTGCGTTTGTGTTTCTTTTAATCTACAGATATTGATAAAACCGATCTGTTAACTGACTGTCGCGAAACACTATATTCAGGAATGCATGGTTCATATGCAATCTCAAATATTTTAAAACACAGTTGTTAATAATTTTGCAGTGTTGGACAACAAATTTTTGAAAAACGTTATAAAATTTTGATTGATTTTGGAGGTATTCTCATCGGCCAACGTTTTAGACTGCCTTGCAGTGTCACTGATAATACATTTAGCCGTAAAAATTTTACAATTATAGGAAATAATTTTAAATAAATGTAGTGTTCGCGTACCGCGGTTGCAGGATTGATCATGATGGGACTACATAAGTATGCAATGTATGTCGTATAATGGGACCGTCTCCTAATTGCTCCTACAAATGTTGACTCGCTATTGAGATCACCTGGTTTTGTAAATCACGAACGAGACCATAAAAGCGTCTGTTTGTGTTAGACAAATAGACACTAACTTATTTTCGTAGAGCATAATATTATTTGAAAGTCCACCATAGGACGTGATTTTGCAACACCAATAATGACAAATCGTTCAATATATTTGCATTACCATTCCGAGTGTGTGAATTTCTGAAATTTTTGTTAGTTTATGCTTTATTTTTTCACGCAAGAATTGGAATATTTTTCTCTGAATTGTTCATCTGAATTTCTACATTGCCTAGGTACACACGTTTCTACAGTCCCATAAAAGGTTAGGGAACAAGTTAAAAATACATTTATGTACATGTTCTATATTTCTCCAAATAATTTACACTTGTTGGATGTCTCTTATGAGAAAATAAATATAATAACATTTAGTTGTTTTGTGCGAGTTTCAGTAGTTGATATTTAAATTAAAGAGTATAGGCAAGATATGTAGATATATTACTAGGCATGATAATTTTGTAATCAATTACTGTGGTTGCTGATAAATATTCTCTTGACAAATGTTCCTGATTATTTTTGTTTTTATAATTTTCAGGTTCAATATAAACGATTTTATAAATCATAAACCTTTCAAAAATCCTTACGCACAAAAAATACGTTTTTTCAATATCACAATTTTTACGGAGTCTCGATTACATGTTCACATTTGTGTACATAATATCTTATCAAAGAAAGCCAACACTTTGTGGCTTGACAATATAAACACATATTTTCTTAAACTTTGTTTTAAACCACTTTTTTGTATTTGTTCACAGTTTATATTTCCATTGTCCTGAAGAAGTTTGAGTGCAACCGAAACTGGTCCGCCTAAATAACTCATATAAAGTGGTTTAAAACAATGTAAAAAAAAATCGTTTAAATAATATCTCCTTGGCTAGTACCTACAGTACTCGAAACTCCGCTACCTCTCAGTACTCGAAAAAAAACTTCTGTCTAGAAGCAGGAATTTTCCAGTAACTCGGGGATTGAAAAATCAATTAAAATTGTATTATTTTAAGATAAATAAAAAGAAAATTTAAAAAAAAACACACACACAAAAAAAAACTTAACACTTAGGTACTCATTATACTCACACTCTGAACTTAACAAAACGACTGATCACTGATGCACTTTTTTACTAATATAATGCAACATGTTTAATGACGTTGCCTACACATGTAATTTTTTTTTCTCAATTGAGCGCCATATAGTTGTCAAGCAACTAATAGAAATGTTAATTATTTCTGTTATTTTCCATTTTTTAATTAAGAAATTATGCAATTAGGTTAGGTTATCCACCAAAGACCACGAAGATTACTTCATAAAAGTTAAAATTCAGCAGACTGGCAGCATAATAAATAAAATTAAAGAAAAAAATCAGCATAGCCTTTGAATCCATATCTTAAAAATTATAAACTTATACGGTATCAACTTAATTACTATAAGAAATAACTATTTTGTGTTGGGATATGGTAAAAAGTGTAGCAAAAGTTATGAAGTTAAGAAACACGCATAACATAGCCCAAACTAAACTGTAAAAACCTATTTGGTGCACCTATCATGTGCGAATTAAACCCACGACTTACAAACTTGTAAACGTTAGATAGACAACATCAAATAAAGTGTTGTTTTTTTCAAATTGCAAAGGCATGCAGTGGAACTCGGCAAGTTTACCAAAAAACTATTTCAAGAATATTTAAAATACGAAAATAAAATTAAATAAATGCGTCACCCTTTTCAAATAATATAACTTAGGATTTTTATACAAAATATTTTTAAATTCTAAAATATATTATTGTAATAAATTTCAGTACTTACATTAAAACAATTTCTCATAATGTAAGTCCTCACAATAACGTAACGTAACGGTGGTGTAACGCTTGGCATGGATAGTTCAGTTCCAAGCAATTTTTCAGGATTGGTTCTTGGCGGTTAATTATTAATATTTTTGTTTTTTATTAAAACCATTTAAAATATATAGAAATATAAATTATAAACACTTTTTTCCAATGATTTTTACAGTTCTGCGCTATTGTGTATATATTATTGCTAATATTTGTTCGATTAATTGATGCCATCTATGACAGATTGACGATTCAAATAATGCAGTAATTTTGTAATTCATTTAAGTTAACGCAGCTGACGTACATAAGATTCTGGGAACTTCGTATCTTGTAAACTTTAAATTTTTTTGTGTAGATCTTCTGCCAAATGAGTGCGAATAACCAAGGAACCGATATTTATGCAATTTATGTCTATCATGAAGGTAACAATAATATTAATAACACAGTAAAATATAACAAACAACCTTTAAACTAATATTGGAGTATTGCAAACGTCATGATGCTCTTGTTTGTGATATTTTAAGTATCGCAGATTATGAGACTGTTGACTCAGTTTTAAATGTGTATTTATTTATTCATCAACACATTCAGAAGCTTTTAAAAAAACACACATAATGTTATTGAGGTGAGAATTTTTTAAAGCAAGAATCTAATTATCTGTAACAGTAAAATTGCCCGTGAATATCTCCAGAATGGACACCATTCATTAAGGTTCATTTTAAATGCAAATTTTAAGTACCATAAGTGTATTCATTAGCTGGAATATTTTGACCCCTCATTAAGGCTACTGTCTCATACTGGTCCAGTTCAATGATTATACTTTAATGCTAAAATATTTATTGCAAATAAATACTTTATTTCTACCTGCATGGGTACAAGAAGTAAATTGCGAAATTTATATTATATGTTGTCAAATAATAACATTTTTGGATACCTGCCCACTCGCGCGTTGCTAACCAAATTAAGTTAGATGATTTTTTTAAATTAAATTTTTTTTTTTTTTCATTGCACCTTTAATATGGGATGAACGGTGAAATCTGTGTGGATTCATTAATTCATGCCGCAGTAAGCAGGTCATATCATTCCATAATAATATTTGAAGGTATCTTATTAATTAAATCGAAAGTCGAAAACGAATATCTAGAAATCTCCATCGTTGAGGGAGATTTCTAGCGTAATTCTCAGCCTCGAGGGAGAATTCTAGCGTTATTCTCATCCCGGAGGGATATTTCATGCGTTATACGAATTTAAATGTTTGTTATGAATGTTTAAAATTTTGTTATGGATGTTCTGAGTGTTAGCTTTATTATTAAATATTTTAGGGTGTATTTAAAAATACTCATTTCGGTGCCTTTATGTAACTCTATTTTAATAAACTCTAGAGTTTTGCTTAGAATTTAATTATTTTAAATATTTTTAGGGTTTGTTTTGAAAATTCAATAAAATATAACGAAAAAGATATAAGTTTGAATGGAAAATTACTTTTTATTACTTTGTCAATATTTCATACTATTTATTCTATTTAGATAAGACACGAAGCGATAAAATTCGTTTCACTTTCAAAATTCCTCATCCGGTCCCATCGCACAGCTGCTAGTGGAACACGTATTAACGAGATATTAGTACGCCATAGCTTATTTATGATTAAACCATGATTTTTCGCATATTGGCGCTAGGATTAATACTTAATATAGAATTACAGATACTACCCACCTTGAATTTAAACATGTAATCTTTTTTTGTAAATGAACAATCGAAAAATATCAATTAATCATTGTTTTTGCGACAAGTAATGACAACAGTTATGTTGACCTACAAAAGCTACATTATATTCAACGTTATGTTCTAGTTATCACAAATAGAATGTCTCTTAAAAATTGTAAATTGTTAAATTTTTCAAGAATAGGCACCAACTTTGTATTTTTTCGCTCTTCAGAAATTCAATAAAGTCGTGAAATTAATTAAATTTGGAGAGAGCATAATAATGTTATAATTAGGTAAAAGATATAACAATCGAACCTGATTTATCGAATTATCTTACTTGAAACAGATTTGTCCACCTTGTCTTGAGTCGTGAATCTTGGTTTAACCAGTGAAATAATTTCTCGAGAGTGACGACTTACACAAGTAGAGAGATAACAATATTAATGATTTTTTTTTGTTTAATTTGTTTTAAAGTTTTTGAAAAACTGACCCTCCACGCCACATTTAAGGAGCAGTCGATGAACCAGTCTTTGTTGCATTGTCACCGCAACAGCGTAAAGAAGCATTGTCCATCGCCAGCGGCCAATTCGGCGGCGGCTAAGTGAGTAGCCAGAACCAGTGCTTGTTGCTTGTTACGTCCCACTCTGCACTAATTCCAAAAGCCAATATTGGCTTTCCCAAACTGGCCCGATTCAATATTGACCATTTTCTGAAAGCGACCGCTACGCTAATTTAAACAGGGCTGGCACTGGGGAAGAAATGATACACAATTACAAATTTGATTTCGCTTTCTATACTCATTGTTTGGGTAAAAGTTTAGAGTTCAGAGCCTGAAACTGCAATTGATGAAAATCATTTTATAGAATAAGATATTCACGGATACGTTCTGCGAATTGGTATAGAATATTTTTATTATAGTTAGTATATTAAGTCGAAACGAGCATTATGAAGATTTTTGTTCACGCAGACATACAAATATACTTTATTACGTACTTAAAGGTACGCGAGTAGCGGTTCCACGACCACTCAACATAGTGGTAAATTAACACACTTTTGAAAAGTGATATAAGCTCAGTAAAAGCGCTGAACAAAAAAAAAACAAACAGTAACCCCAACTTAACACAACCCATTTAACAGAGTTTTTCCTCAACGCTTTTCATGGCAATATATATCTTTTCCAAAAGTGTGTTGATTTGTCACTGTGTTCAGTAGTCCGGTTACCAAAAGTTGCACTGGTATACAGAAGTTTTCCTCGCACTTGTTTTTTAGAAAAAAAAATCATGAAAAAATTAACACAAAGGCGTTTTCAGTAATATTTATTACCAGAAAACAACTTACAAAGAGAACAATTTAACTCAAACCGATGTATTATATCAATACCTGCATTAAGTTTTTGATTATATTGGCTAAAATTAACGAAATAAATTTAAAAAACTACGACATCTTATTAACCGTTCATACGTTACTTTACGTTGAGTCCAGATAAAAATGCACATATATCTTCTCACTTTCCCAAAATTGAGGAAATGTTGAGGAGCGTAAAACTGTAGAATCTTTATTATTTTTAAAATCATGTTCCAAGAAACATTAATCATTATTAACGCAATAAATTCAGATTAGTCATTATGGCAAATCTCTATCAAAAATATACTAAAATCACTTTTTTATCACTCTGAGGTTTGGCAGTGGGCAGCATGATCGGAATATTCATTTATCACCATAAATCACACTTTCTAGGATAGGTGACATCAACTTAAAACCCAGACAAATTTAATAAGATTCAGATCTGTCTTGTTCAACACCCACTTGATTCACCTTCTTCATAGCTTCTGTCATGCAAGTGATTGAAATCGAATCGTTTTGTTTCAATCGTGGGCGTCAGATAAAACTTGACATTTTGAAAGAATTTTAATCCGTAATATAGTTTTTTGGCAACCCTGAATAAAGTAGCTTTAATTGCAATTCTCCTTAAACTCGTCCAAATGAAAAAAGTCTAAATGCTTTTCAGTTCTGGAGTTCTATTTTTTTATTGTAAGTACCTAACTCTGGTAAAAAATAAGGAGTAAAAAGTTCTCTGTAATAAGAGTTCCAGAAAATTGTCCAGTTTTTCTACATGAAATTTCTAGGTTAATCTTCGCTTACATTGTCAGTTCTGTTATGAGTTGTTGAACTTTTGAAAATTCTTTTGTAAAAAACAAATTATTTGTTGCACATTTATTATTCTTAAAAAAAATTCAATTCATCTGTTATTAAAATCATCTGCAAAGCCTCCCACGCGGGTGCCTCCCGGATACAGGTACCTAGTTACTATAATATTCCGATGTGCCACCCTGTTCTTATGTCGTAATTATTATTGACATTCCACTTTAGTTTTTATTTAACTATTTGTTTAGACTGGTGCCCACAATAAAAATAATTATCATCGTAAGATCTATATTAAATTAAAATAAGCTACGATTCCATTTTGCTCTTATTAAACTTGTTTGTGCAAATAATCTTGAATGGAAAATTGTTATTAATTGATTCATTTACTAACGGACTAAGTCCAATGATCACAATAGATATTACACGAAGTTAATACAAGGAGAAATTTAACAATAAAAGATGCTATGAAAAAATAGGACACAAAAACAATAGAGATAATATCAATTCAAGACAGGGACAAGGTTTTGACGGAGTTCACAACTTCTGCCATATCAATACCAAATATTTAATGCGTAATGACTTAAAAAAAATTATTTAGGCTTACACTAAAAAATTGAAGGTCATGACTTCTTGAAAAATTTCTTGGAAACTTCCTGGCATTTTTTAATGTCCGGTCATGGGTAATGGTGGTAAATAATTTTATTATTGTTAAGATCATTATATAATCTTGAATTTAATAAAATGGTAATATAGTTTCCAATTATAACATTTTATAATCTATCCAAGACCCGCGAAAAATCACGGGATAGTCTTAAAGGCGCCATTGCGTACGAATATCTCGTCGAAACGTGCTCCAATATTATAATCGGACCGGATTAGGCAGTTTCCTATATTTAGAGTGTTGGGAGCGTTGGAGGTCGAATTGGACTCATTGGAGGAAAAAACTTGGCAACATTTTTTTCCCTTCGTATCTCATCAAATTGGGAAAGTCCAAATTATCTACAAATCAGTTCCAATGTTGATAAAAGTAATATAAATATTTTTCTTTTAAGATATTATAATATTTATGGCTTGTCTGATTTCTCCAGACAAACAATTACAGTTATGGAATGAAATTATGTTCAAAGCAAAAGTTCCTTGAACCGGAGATACAGACAGAGGCATGACTGAAATTAGCATTTTTTATATAAAAATTAATTATAACTAAGCTACAAAATAACAACAACCGAAAATGATAGTATGAAGAAATTAATTCAAATGATGTTTCAAATAGTACTTGCTCTACTTACAAACTACATAGGTGATCCAGTTAGTTCGGTTCCTGGTTTTATATCTAAAACTGGTTTAAAATCTAAAATCTAAAAATCATAATTTATATGTAATTCCTGTTGCCTGTATTCTATTACCGATATTAGATTATTAATTATTTTTAAGGGTTCTACTCCTCGCAGCCTAAAATATTTTTAAAAAAATTTCACTTCTTTCTACGACATGATGAGCAAAATACTGGCCTAAGTAAACTATCCATATGAAATTCGGTCAGTCCAGTCTGTAATAGTAACTGTAAGAAATAACATCCCAATCAAGAGCCACATTAAAAATTTAATAGCCCTTGTTAGTTGAACTTTCGGCTTAATCAATAAAGTGGAATCCAGGTACAATAATAAATTATCATAATTTACAAAAATAACGTTCTTCTACCAAAAAAGTTGATTTCTGTCTTTCTCACTACGAATTTCTTACGTGAATCGAAACAATAAAGATATCTGGATATATAAACTTTCATATTAATTATTTTTCTTTAGTAAAAATTATTAATTTGTTATTATTTTCAACGCTTATAATGCTCTTTATAAATGAGAAAATAAATAATCAAATGTATTTTCTAGAATTTTCGCGTGTAAGTATGATAAAATTGTGGATTAATTCTTCGTAAAGAACGATATTTTTTAATAAATTAAAGTGTAATTATTTTTATGGTTTCAAAAATTCTCTATACTTATAGTGTTTTAATCAGCCTGAATATAACGTTGTACTATCTTATTTGAATCAAGCTAAATCAAATTGATCAGAATTTTGAAAATATTTTTTTATTAGCATACAGACTATACAGGGTGTCTGGGGGATATAATGCGCTAACTTCGGGGGGTGATTATACATGATTTTATACCATATTTTTATGGTAGTTTTTAGGAAAAAGACGTTGAATTGTTTGTATGGGAAAATAAAAGTTGGATATTTATTGTTATTAAGTTTAATTTGTAGAACTCCATTTTATTTTTTTATTTTTTATATATACAATAATATTATTATTGGGTTTATAAAAACAGTTTATTTTTAAACAAGTTCTGCTGTGTAATTATTATTACGCGTGACAGCTGTTTCGCCCTCTGAAGGCATTATCAAACTGTGGGTAGCCCACTTACAGACGATACATTTATATTATTTCTAGGTAGGTATTTTAATTTCATTTACTGATTTCTTAATTGATTTCTAAGTAAAATATTAAAAATTATTAATGGTTATTACCCCAGCAAAGTTTCCCCAATTAGTGTAATGTTTAAATTTGACTGAATGTCTTTATGTTAGTTATTCCCAAACGATGACTCATAGGGTTATTTTAATAGCGTAATTAAGTACTTCATAGTGCACTCATATTTGCATTAGGTTTGAAGATATCTAGTAGGGGTGAACGAATTATATTTGTTTGTTCATTAATTAGAATAGCTTTCGGATTATTAGAGTTTTTGTTAATTTCTAACTGCTCTAAAAGATTCAGTTTACGGCCTTTATTTTGTACGTGTAACGGAGTTGGTTTATTATTATCATTAAGTGAGTGATTTTCATCTAGGAGATGTTTGACAAATTGAGATTGTATTTTATTATTATTTTTAAAAGATCTTATATGTTCTTTAAACCTAGTGTTAAAGGACCGGCCCGTTTGTCCAACATAAACAGCGTCACACTGGAGTTTATAAATGCCACTATTTTGTAATTTGAGTACCTTACTTTTTGAGTTTTTAAGAGATGATCCTAAGTTGTTATTTGTGCGGAAGGCAATATCTAAACCACACTTTTTGAGGACTTTGGCAATTTTATTAGATGTCTGTCCGATGAATTCTAAACACCCGAATTTATTATTCGTCTTATTATTAGTCGTTGGGTAAATTAATTTAAGGTTATTTTTGTGTTTGTTATTATTAATTATTTTTTCAATGTCTCTACCCTTGAAGCCATTATTTTTAGCAATAGTTAGGATTGTATTTTTTTCCTTCTCGTATGCTTTCTTGTCGAGTGGGATATTAGTAAGCCTATGTACCATTGAGTGGTTTAAAATTAGTGATCATGTATGTACCATTGAGTGGTTTAAAATTAGTATTTTAATTTAGTGGTTTAAATTATCTGCCTACCACTCAATGGTATAAGTACTAATTTATAGAATATATAGAATTTACAGCACGTTCCCGAGTGGAAGATACTCTCAGTATTGCCCTGGTGTATGACTACAATTCAGAATTGAAACGTTGCTTGATATGGCTTTGGCCGTGATTTTTAACCAGATCTGAACTGCCTGGTGCTTTCCAACTTCCTCTTCCCACTAACTTCAGCATCACAACAGTACAATACCCCAATTGGGGATGACATGGCCTCACTGACTCCAGACGGTTGAAGCAATTAGGACTCTTGTGAGGTTTCCCATAAAAAACTCATGATTAATGTTTATCATAGCCAAAATAAAACCTTTTATGGATTTACTCCTTGTAACTCTAATAAGACAACATAATAAGAATAACATATATTTATATTTACGAGAGAATTATATTTTTTTTAAATATTGCTTGTAATATTTTTCAATTAAAATAAAATAAAACCATTTTGTAAAGGTACTACGCAACACTTTTCTAAAATCCATATTATAATTGCGTAAAAATATTTTTTTCATACAAACAGGGATAGCAAACTTGTTAATTTTGTTTTCATATTTGTTGATTTTTCGTTCATATATTCAATAATATTTTTATTAAATTCACAAAAAAGCTATTTATTTAAAAAAAAGTTCTGCTGAGAAATTATTATTTCGCGTGACAGCTGTTTCGCCCGCTGGAGGCATAATCAATCTGTGATGAAGCCACTTACAGACGGTAGGTATATATATAATTTTCATACCTATACTTAAAATGCAAACAAATAAATTTCATTTTATTATTGATTTCCGAGTAAATATCTGAAATATTAATGATTATTACTCGTTAAAGTTTAAAAATAACCTCTTTTTTGTAAATTAATAATATAATTGAATTTATAAAAGAAACGCCGAAAAAATAGTCACGCAAAACTCCCCCGTCGCGTCAGCTGTTTTACAATATTGCTCCAAAATCTGTGTTTTAAGTTTTTGCTATCTAGCATGATACAGTTCTCCTTGATTTTAAAAAACTACCAAAGTGGATGAAAAGTTTTTTATAAAGACCAAATCCTTCACCGTTGCGTGTTTACTTGCACTTATTTTTGTCACCTTACAAAACCGCACACGTCTTATCACCGGAACAGCATCTATATACAAAAAGTTGGAATAGCGTAAAGTGACAATTCTTATGGATAATAAACATCGGACAAGATAATAAAATATGATTAAAACTATAAACAAAATCAGGCACAGGTGCGTGCTTCGACATGGCAAGCCGGGTTAATTAAAACGACAAATCGAACTATTCAGAAGTGTGCTCTCACCTAAACTAACTTATCTATTTCATCATCTACATGCTTAGCATATTCAAATCAGAAAAATCTCCACATCCAATAATCTATGCGGAGGTATCGCCCGTCAATTTAAATTCGGAATTTCTTCGATCCTATGTAATACTTTGCACGGAAACTAGTGGTTTAAGCAATTTTTTTTTACATGCTCAGAAATACCACCAAAAAAAGAAACAATTTTTTCACAAAAATATTTAAATTTCGGAACTTAAATCCACAGATATTTGTGGATTTTTTCTCGTTTTTGATCAAATTCGTAGAAAGCTGTTTACCCAGGAGATACGTTCTAACTAACCATTTTTTTTTTTAAATAGAGCCAATTTTTTTTTTTTTAAATAGAGCAAAAAATTTTTTTAAACAGAGCTATTTTTTTTAAATAGAGCAAGCATTTTTATTAATCAAGTACATTCTTTTTTCAATATTTTTTTCGATTTGATATTATTAATTATTTGTTAATTACCCAATCAATTTATGATTATACGCTGCTACCTTTGTGTATTCTATTTACGAAATTCACATATTTGAAAAGCTTAGGCGTAAATAAAAGCAAGATGAAGAGTATAATTACTTCAAAACTATTTTTTGAAGTGCTACCTGTTTCTCGTTTACACCACAAGGTTCCAGATTCCATGTACAAAAGATACCAAAAACCTGTAAATTGTGAGATTCAGATCGGATGTAGAAAAATATTGTTGAAGATGGCTTAAACGAATGCTCATCATCCCACGTGAATTATCTTCTTGACAAATTTATTCGTAGTTAAATCAGATTACACTTATTTTATGCAGGGATTATAATTTGGAGTCTAATGCTCGGCTGTCGATAATATTATTCTATATATGAAATGATAAAGCTCGGTTTTTTACATTTTAGTAAATTTAAATGATGTACCTTATTTGTCGTGATATTTAAAAGATGTAACACAGAATTTTAGTAAAAGCCTTTGAAAACTAGAGTGTACAAAAATGATTTCTAAGATGGTACAGGTTGATTTTTAACATAATATAATCTACTGATTTATAAAGCTTGTAGGAAAGATCACATGTCAAAAGAGTTTCAGAATATACATTCTCATGTGTAGAAGTTATACATGAAAACGTGTATTCTGATACTCTTTTGACATGTATAACTTATGTTATCAGAATAAACATTCTCATGAATAACTTCTTAAAATATCACATGTGATCCTCCTACACATAAAGAAATGAGTATTGCTAATTTATTAAGAATCTCTTAAAATTATTTTATATCCGATTAAAAACGGCATTGTGGGCCATTTCTTGACTAACGTTTTGTCAATTCCTGATAAATTTGAACCTGTGTCCATGCATCTGCATTTGCCCTGATAATATAAAATGCCAAAATACGAAAATATCAGGATATTTAAGAGCACATGTTCCGATATCGTGATAATATGTAATGTATTTTACTGAAAGCTTATCAGAAAACCTATTAATTCATTCGTTAAAGGCCTGCAATTCCGTTTTTAACTTGACTACCAATAATTTAAAGACAATCTTAAAAAATTAGCAACAAACATTTTTATCCCTGTAAGTAAATAAATATCTTTAATAAAATGTGTTCTTATCGATAAACTGAGATTCATATTTTCCAATAAATATTAAATTATCAAATCAGTTTTGCAGACTGAAATAATAATATAATACAGGGTTTTCCAATAAGAGGTGTTATTTTGATATTCAATCGTAAAAGATCAATGATTTCGGTGCTTGTGTGGCACGTAGCGCCTTTTTGTTGAAATTTAATGTTGTCCAAATCAATACCATCCAATTCCGGTCATAAAAAATCATTAATCATCTCTCAATAGCGCAATCCATTCACCGTTACTGTTGCTCCAGCCTCATTTTCGAAAAATTAAGGTCCAATGACTCCGCCGGACCATAAACCGCACCAAACAGTCATACGTTGAGGATAAAGAGGCTTTTCAATAATAACTTTTGGGTTTTTCGAGCCCCAAATGCGACAATTTTGCTTGTTGACGAAGCCACCGAGGTGGGAATGGGCCTCATCACTCAAGTTGATTTGCATTTGATTCACTCAAGTGAATTTTAATTATTGCAATGCGTTGTTGAAGCGTGTATTGTTCCATTTTTATTAATGACGTAGTTTTTACTTGTAAAATGTCAAAAAATGACAGCTTCAAAAGTAACATCTACCGAAATAGCGGGCTATTCACAATAACACCTTTTATTGGAAAACCCTGTATTACAACAAACTAAGCCAAGCGCCGAGGGATGACTGGTACTGGTAAGGGTGCAGTTCGCACATCCGTTCCAAGTTACAGACTGCAGGGTGAAGATTACCCCTGTAATATGGCACCAGAAGAAGAAGATGACGTGAATCATCTATTATAATTATAATCATTATGACCATTACTTATGTTTTGCAAATGTATCTTAAAAGAGTGAGCAAAATTTAATTTTACATGTTCACGTATATTTTTTTTCTACAGAAGAAAGACAAACATTTCCGTTTTACGAATAACCTAGCAATATTTTAAATCTCCCACTACCATCACAGTAAGCTAAAAATGTTGCTTTTGTCGTGATGGAAGACTTAGCCATCCAAGGCCTTGAACTGGCAATGCCTTGCAGGGAACGCGATTCTAACTCAGCCACTGACCCGTCTATATAGGTATATTTTGTATATTCTATCTCACATGATATATTTTAAAACACATTGGATAAGAAAAATATATTTAAATATTGGAAAAAACGAAATAAACATATAAAACACGTACGTATTTTGTAAAAACGCTTTAAAATGACACACTGCTCGACGCACGGCGCTCGTGCCCACTAGCAGATAATTTCATTTAAATGATTTATGATATCCTTAAAGTACTTTAAAATAATTAATTATACCATAGTATATTACTTCTTTTCCTTTTTATAATACTTGAGTGCGTAATTCCAAAGTCATCCATCTTCAGAAAAAACATTAAAACACCTCAGAATAATCTTTTGAAAAAGAGTACCTGTCTACTAAGGAACAAATGTCATACATGTCTGCTCCGAAAGTTCAAATAAAAAGCTTTTGCGTTCGTTGGCAATAAAGCATCGAATTCTGAAAAACGAACTCAGTAAATCACCGACACTTTGCAATTTAAAAGAATTCAGACATTTTGTTTACGCCGTTGTTTTTTTGTAATGGAGTGTTGCTCTGAAGAAATCTTAAATAGTTTAAACAATGCTTTGCTGCTCTGCACGCCTTTGTTTGTAAAAGAACGGGCCATCAAAGAAGAAATTTATCTCTTCCAGACAGACGTGAAACTTTTCATCTTCTGGCCTATGTGAAATTTTGCCCTGAAGTATAATACAAATAATATGCAATATGCAAGACACATAAAATCTTTACAATAATTATTATAATACCAAGTTTTACTGAAAATCATTTAAGACAACAAATAAAACAACTTTAAACAGCAATAATTACTCATTTAATCAATAAGATAATAAATCAAGCAAAAATTCCACAAGAATTTAAATGTAGCATTACTAGACCAATATTTAAAGGTGGAAAACACATTGAACTGGGAAATTATAGGCCTATTAGTATACTATCTGCTTTAGAAAAAATTCTCTAAAAATTTTTATCAAATAAATTAAATAATTACATTGAAAAATTCGCTATCATAGATCCAAATCAATATGGCTTTCAAAGAAAAATACTGAAAAATTTTTCCAATTACATAAATAATCAATTAAATAATAAATTACATTTTATTGTGTTATTTATCGATAACTCTAAGGCTTTTGACACAATTAACTCTAAAAAACTGCTAGAAACCTTAGAAAAAATTGGAATAAGAGGAAATGTGTTAAATTTATTTAAAGATTATCTTAGAAATAGAAAAATATGTACTAAAATAAATAATACTTTTAGTAAAACAAAGGATGTATCTGCAGGAGTTCCACAAGGTTCCATATTGGGACCTACACTATATATATAATTTATGCAACTATAATTAAAAAACTTTTCTCTTTTGTTAAACATTTTATATTCGCAGATGATACGGCGTTGGTCATATCACGTAAAGATCTAAAAATTGCAATTGAACTCATGCAAATTGACTTTAATCAACTTTGTAAATGGTTACATGATGCAGGACTATTAATAAATCCTAAAAAACCAAAGTTATGAATATAAGATCACCTAATGCCAGATTTCAATTTAATCCTAATATTATTTCTCATTATTTTAATTGCATCCATAAAAATATCCCGACTAATTGTAAATGTGAAAACTTATAATAAGTTACGGAATATATCTTAGTGTTACAGTAGATTGCTTTTTCAAATGGGACAAACATATAAAAAAAACCTGTAAAAGACTCAGATCAATTGCTGGCAGAATGTACACATTAAATTTTTTTCTATCAATTGAAACACTTAAAATAATTTATATGTCAATGGCAGAATCTATTATAAGATATGGATTAACCATATGGGGAAATACTACTATAACCAATCTGAATCAAGTCCAAGTTGTACAAAACGCAATTGTAAAATTACAAGTCGTCCCTAATATTTTTAAACAGAGACATAATACACCGTTGCTGTTTTAGAGTGCCAAAATTTTACCTGTTTAGGCTATTCTATGGCAAAAAATCATAATTCAATATATATTTACCCCGCAGCATAAAGAAATATTAGATCATAAATACAGTACTAGATTCACGCGCAATGACGGGTTAATAGTTTAATATTAAATACGGACAGAGAACGTTTGAACACAACATACCGAAGATACATAATTTATTACCTGACACTAAAAAGCAATGTAAGTCTATGAATAAGGTTAAATATATGGTGGAAAATCAGCTATCGAAAAAAAAATATTTACTTTAATATGTATGAAAAATTGTATGAAATTTTTTTTGATTCTGTAGATATAAGATGTAAATTATAACTTATAAAAATGTATATGTAACTAAACTTTAAGCACCTGTTGATAAGCCCACTTAGCCCTGAGAAAAATAATTTCCCTCAGGGCCTATGCCATCTTTGAAGATGATGTGTGGAGGGTTTTTTTAAGGAAAGGAAGGAGGGGAAGATATGGGAAGGAAAAAGGTATCAGGGGTGGGTAGTTCTGTCTGGGGGTTCAGTGTGTCTAGGAGTGACAACATTTGAACTCATCCATCCCACTACTGTACAAGGCGATGGGTCGAGAGAGTCCTGTTGGAGATGTAAAATGATCTCCCTCAACCAGTTTCTTCGAAACCCGCCCCCACACAGTAGTGGACAGACGCACCACTGCCAAGACCTCGACAATCCTCACTCCATGAACCCGGTCACACCTTCTAAGTCACCAAACGTGGCGAAACTCTTAAGGTGACATGTGGAAGATATTTTGGCGGTACCCATATCCAACTTCCAAAGTGAAAACAGTAGATATTTACCTACAAATAATATTTACTTTTGGTAGTTAATTGAGAGTACATTCTATCGAAATTATTTTTTAAATATGAGGGGCGAGAGACATCGTATGAGATCAAGGTGAAAGTTTTACTCTTTAAGAATTGCACCTCTGAGTGGCAAAAGGTTCAAAGAAAAATCTCAGATCTGGTGGCTTGGACAAGTGTTTAGAATGCCAGCAGTAGTATCAACACCAAAATGAATTCTTGAAGCAATTCCAAAACAACGACTTCTCAGAAAAAGCTGCTAAAAATGAATGCTGAGGCTTTATAAAGAAGAACTCAGTAACCTATACATTGGATGAAAACCAACGAAAGATGTGGATAAAACAATTTCGGTGTTCGTGATGAGAAAGAAGCATGCCCTCCACCGATTATTCCTTTGGTGCATTTTTACTAAAAACCATCGACGCGACGCGACGGTTCTAAATCTCGTATCATTAAAATGGCCAATGCGTGTCTTATGTTATGTTTCGGTGAAGCCTTTGAGTTTTTGCTTTGTTCATCCAGCGCCCTGGGAATTTCGGCAATCGTCGATTCTTCTCACTGTTTTCTACATGTAAACTTGACAGATTACACGTCCTTAACCTTTACCCAACCGTATATGATAACAGATGAAAATGGACTTTTTAAGCCGAGAACGTTCTGAAAAAAAATGCCAACCGAATCTGCCAAAGAGCGAGATTTATTCGCTCTAAAGAGGAATGGATTATTTCCGAAAAGTAAGTTGTATCTTGTGAAAGGCGGGGAACAATTTCGAGATTTCGCGCGCAAGTCCATTATCATACGAAGATGCACTTACTATTAGCATTGAGAAATGGAGCGATCACCGTTGTATATGATACTTACTCCGTTTTTAAGAACAGATGTGATAAAGACTGTGCACTCGTGTTTTGTGAAAATCAATTTCGGTAACGGTTTTTCTGATGTGCTCATGCCCCGACATTAACGTGCTTTTTGATTTATTCCGATGACGGATTGGGCTGCGCTTTAAGACGAATATTCTTTTAAAAACCCACAAACTGCATATTATTTTATGAAAGTGGCATCTTTGGTAACTGCCTTGTTTACAGTATCAGTATTGTGTCCGTCATTAAAGTAGAACGGATATAAAGTAAAATATTTTATGATCGTGCCACTGGAAAGGACAGTAACTGACTAAGTAACCAGAAATCATTTCAACAAATTTATGAATAATATGAATAAATTTATTTTTAAATATATTTGCTCAAAAACTTAATAAACACTAAAACAAAAACACCAAAATCATTAAAATAAAAAAATAAAAACAGAAAAAATTTAACAAATTGGCGCAACTGAATTTTTTTTTCATTATTCTTGACCTTTTATTTCTTAATGATAAACTAATGTTTAAAAGACAAGATTTTATGCATAGCATAAAAGATAACACATAATTTATAAGCAATATCTCAGGCGACTAAATATTGCTTATAATTATTTGTTATCCTTTATGGCAGTGCTCCGCAACCTTTTCTCACCTACGACACACCAAATTTCTTCCTAGAATTCCGCGGCACACCAAAAGCTAAATATTTATAGATATTAAATTGATACACAAATTTTACAAAAAATTCTTGTTTTTTATTTGAAAAGTATACATACATACATATAAATATAACATATTTATTTTTACGCAATCTTAACAATTATTATAAAATAATCTGATAGTATTAATACTTCAGCGTCTGGACGGTGTAGGCCCTCTGATTGGTCAAATTTAAATTGTCTGTTTCGGTTAAATTCCGCCAACTTGAAAATGACACGATTTCATACTAAAATAGGATCGCCTCATAATAATACGAGATTTCTTCAAAAGCATCGTTTCTCCTCATATAATTTTTGGATAATATCAAAGAAAATATATTTTAGAAAGTTCATAATCCATTGGATTAATTACATTACAGTGAAAATTATCCACAGTTACGTAATTATGTTTGACGTTTATAAAAAAATCACGCGATCCTTCAATGGCCGATACGCACGGCTTTAGATTAGATCGCCGACAGAGCGCACCTCTGGCGGTCTAAAAACGAACCAAATGAATGGCGCGAATATTTAAATATGCAGCTCACAATATTTGAGTACTTACGATTAACAAGCAGATTTCTTCTGGAAGTTTATCACTTTGTAATGGCATTTTTCATTATTATTTATATTTTTTTTGTTTATTAATTATATCTGATTTTATATTGACATGTTTTCTAATTTCAAAATTATTTATTTGCGATGCTTTATATCCTGAGTGAAGTATTTTAAGACCTGAATTTTTTATCGAAAGTGTGATCATTATTCAAAAGATGATTTGCAAACTCAGATTCACTATTTCCATTTAGAGCCGTGCGATATTCTTTAGTTCTGACTTCAAAATTTCTATTGGTTCTACCTTTGTAAAAGAAATTACAATCATCCCAGTTGAGTTTTTAAACTCCTGATTTTTTTGTTCAACTGTCATTCTTATTAAGAATATATTTCTTCATTATTATTAGTGTAAAACGCCAGTTGAATAGTATCAGGATTGTTTTTATATATAATTTTAGAAGTATCGTTATCCACAAACAGAATTCTACGCCATTGTTTATTTCTATCTTTAGAAAGACCGTTTGAAGAGAATATGTTTAATTTTTTTATTTAGTATTTCAACTATCAATTTATTAGAATAACCGTTATTAAATGCTATTTGTCTTATGGATATATTGTTTTAAGGTTGTATGCTATTTGTTTTTTTCAGGTCTTAAAATACTTCACTATAAATAATATATAAATTTTGGAAACGAGGAAACATGTTAATATAAAAGCAGATATAATTAACAAGAATTTTTTTATAAACTCTCTTTTAAATATTTTCCCACTCAACTGGTCTTTCCCGTCTAACGATATTGTAATTCCTAATTATTATAAACCCAGCCTACTCTTACCCCTCCCCCCTCCCTCCTTCCACTTCTTCTTTCCCAATTGCAATCTATATTTAATTTTTGACTTCGGTGTATACACAATAAAATGTAAACATTATATTTATTTATTTATTGGACAATTTGCATAGCGCCGCTTTTGTGAGATATCACCTCAGGGGCGCTATATTGTAATAATCTACCTTTATATATAGATTTTTACTCTCCTGATGATGTTGTATATATAATCTAACTTTAAACTTTATTAGATACAGTAACAGTTGTAGGTAAAGAATTACCACCAGTTGGAGTAAAATTAACACCTTTTAATTAAACCGACTTCTAATCTCATCGCACAATTACCCTCCTTTTATTCATAAACACGGGTACAATTAATCAATATGTAATAATCTATTATTTAAGTCAACTTTGTTATAACTATCTTTAATTGTGACAAACTAAACGATATTGATTCAACTTATAGACATTGACGGTTGTAACACATATTTAAGCACTGCAAGTCTCCTATGAGCTAATTATATTAGGTACCTAAGATAACAGTTAATATCAGTTGTAGACATGTAGTCAATAATAGTGTTTCATTTGAAATAATCCATCACAAATACGTAAAATTTAATTTATTCAAACAACTGTCATTCTTATTATGCGTAAATTTAGCATGTTATTATTAATTAACTCCTTTATGTTCCGTGTTTTAACAATATATATACTCACCCTCTCTCTGTGAACGTCCTAATATCTATCTATTAAATGTAACTGTTGTTAATATCACTTAAAATGGGCGAAGCCCAATGAAGAGCCGCCCGCAGGGCCTAGCAGAAAAAAACCCGCGGAGCGGGTTTTTAACTGCTAGTAATAAATTAATGAGCGAATAATTGTTAAATTAACCTGCGCTTGTTTCAATGAACACAAAAGTTTTATATTCGGCTTGATTTTCGACAGCGCAACCCGAAGTTCTTGGTCAAGACCTTTTAAGCATGACCGCTTATCATTTTTAATTAATACAAGCGTTGAAAAACTTTGCTCACATAAATATGTCGTTGAAAATGGAAGTAGTGTTAAGAATGCTTTGGCGAAAATGTGAGGATATTCTTTTTTAACGTAAATCCAGAAAACATCTAATTGATCTTCGGAGAAGTGAAGTTTTAATGTCATGTCATTATTTAAATCTGTAAATTCCACTCAAATTTGCAGAGGCAGTGCTTCCGTAGAATTTATTGCATTGGTTGCAAAAAGATTTAGAATCCAATCGTATTATTCCGTATTAATGGAATGAAAATATTGACCAAATTTCTGCTGAAGCATACTTAAATGTTGTTGGGCCAGATCCACAGTTTTCCATTGTACTAACCTTGATCCTTGGGCTAACTTTGGTACTAACTCTTTCTGCCGAAGTTCGTTACTAAGTTCATTCAAATGCTCGAATATATCAGCCATGTATGTATGCAAGTTTGGCTATCCAGTAATTATCATCGAGGTGCTGATATACAGTTTGGGCATATTTTGATTTAAAAGAAACTCACACACCTCGTGACGAAGCTCAAACAATCTAGCCAAAACTTTGCCTCGGGATAGCCAACGAATTTCAGTATAAAACAATAAGGATTCATATTCGGCTCCCATTTCTGCACAGAGTATTCCAAAGATTCGCGAGTTTAGGGCTCTTGATTTAATTGTGTTTACGATTTTAATGCATTCATTCATCGTGTTCAAAAGTTCTTCCTGTAAATTTTTGACCATCAATGCTTCTCGATGTATGTAGCAGTGTGTAAATTGTAACGTTGGATTTTTTTGTTTTACACAAGAGACAAAACCCTTCTTATTACCCGTCATTGCCGCAGCGCCATCCGTGCAAACAGCAATGCAATTGCTCAAATCATCGGTTACTTGAAATAACCGATGATTTGGATTTTGAAAGTAACCGATACTTGAAAAAATTCTTCACCGGTAGTTGTTGATTAATTAATTAATTAATTCTTCACTCTGGAACCTCCTTACAAAATAAATAATGTTCCTTAATAAAGTCCTCGTCAACGAAAAGTACAATAGCTATCAACTGTGCTTTATTTTTAATATCGGTTGTTTCGTTGATCTGAAGTGCAAATTTTTCAGCCAATAACAGTTTTCTAATCAGTGTTTCTAATATATTGTGAATACGTCTTTTGACAGTATCTGCAGACAATGAAAAATAGACAATATTATGAAAAACATTTTGTCATTGTGTATTAAATACATAATGAAATATTGTAAAATGTCAAATACATTGAATTTGACCGCGGCACACCTGTGTCTGGCTCACGGCACACCAGTGTGGCACGGCACACCGGTTGCGGAGCACTGCTTTATGGTATGCTTAAAACCTTGTCTTATAAACATTAGTTTATCATGAAAAAAAGTCAAAAATATTTCACCAATAAATGAAGATATTATATGTCTCGACGCCATCTAGTGAGAAATTTAGCACTAACAAAGCCTTTCCTACAAAAATAAAGTTGGTTGTTTACAGGTGGAAAACATATAATTAGCAGTAATTGTTGATTGAGGTACTAGTACATATTGAATCATTTGGCGGGTTGGAAATAAGCCGACCTAGCTCAGTGGTTTTAGAGCACCTGACTGGACATCAAAAGGCACGGGTTCAATTCCCGTTGGCGGCATTTATTTTTACTGTGGAGATGTTTTCAATTTGTATTGCTTATAATTATTTGTTATTCTTGACATGACCCAGTATAAGAATTATTTCATTAATTTTAAAATGTCATGTCTTCCCAAATGGTCGAATTTACTTCATAAAAAAAATTATAGTAGCAAAACATGACAACTATTCTCGAATTTTATTATAAAAATATGACCTTTTAAGATTAAACAAATTACGTAATCAATGTCTTTGCAGACTTAAAATAATTATCTAAATATTGTCGTTCATAGTTCGTGCAAAAAATGTGTTCAGTGGCACTTATTTTCACTAGGCATGTTCGATTTTGTGGGAACTATAAATGTTTGTCTTGTTCCAAATTTTCTCGAACTAAAAAAACTTAACCTTAAAATATACCGTGATTCACCGAGAAAAAAATTGTAACAAGTATACCAGACAAATAATGATAAAAATCATTGTTGGTCTGTCAATCAATCAAATAAACTCGATTGCAGAAATGTAATCGGATGTTTTCGTGTCTTCGCCGCTTGTCAAAACAAAATAACGTTCGATTAATATTGGGATTTCGTACAATTTATCTTGCGAACCTGCAATGACCTGCTTGACTTACATACACAACACTACAAGCTTTGGGCGAATCAATTATTGCGAGTATGTTCTTAAGGATCACCTTGTCATTCAAAATCCGACACGTTTTCAACAGATTTATATTAACCCTGCATGTATCTATAGGTACATTATTTTTATAAAATTGACCACACTCAATTTGTTGCTATATGGAGAAATTTTCTTAAGCTTTTCTATCTTCTCTATCACCTCGCTTACAAAGTGAGCTGGAATGTTAAATTAGCACATAGTCCTTACTGACATCAATTTGGAAGGCGGGTTGGGGTAGCACCGCCTCGGGAACTATCTATTGGATAACCAACACCTCTGCCATTGGTCACCTCAGGTGGTTCGCTACTTTGATGATTTAGCAGGGGTTCCCGGGTTCATTGGGTGAGATGTGTTCAAGATGCGCCTGCGCACCAGCTTCGTGGCGTGTCAGGTCGAGAGATGCTGGTTTGGGAGACCATTCGATCTCTCCAACTGGTCGCTCGACCCATCGCCTTGCGCCGCAGTGGGAGAGATATTTTCATATTTCCGTCACTTCTGGACACACTGATCCCTAGATTCCTACCCTACCCTCATACCTTTTCCCTCCCTGAACTTCCTCCTTCCTTTCCTTAAAAAAACCCTCCACACAGCATCCTCAAATATTACATGTATGGGGTTAATGTAAACAAAATCAAAATCAATTTTAATATTTCTTTTGTATACTTATGTTATTATAATAATTTCAATCTCTCATATAAATCGAACACAGAACGTTGTCAGTTTACTTGATTTTACAATTCTTTAAGTAAATATAATTCATTTTCAAAAAAACTTTTTTTATTTTCAAAATTCTCAACTTGCCGAATTCATGGAAATATAGTAAATTATAGGAATTAGAGAATTAACGAGGATTATTTGACTGATTTGATTGCGTAAAAATTCTCACTATCATTTATTAATTTATTTACTAACAGACCATGTCCAAGGCTTTCATACTAAACGAAGTTAATAAAAGAAGAAACGATTCAATTACGATAATTAAAAAAATACAGCCATGACAAAATATCGCACAAAAAAATGTCAAAATCAAGACAAGAACAAGGTTTTTATGGAGTACGACTAAATATATTAAACTTACATTAAGTAAGTATTACTTACTTAATGTAAGTTTAGTAAAGCACCATATATATAATATATGGTGCTTTTCGGGGAATTGAATAAGTTTTGTCGAATTATACATTTTTTTAAATCTTGCATTATTTTATTTTATGGTTTAGTTTTTGTAAATTCAAGGACTTCAAAATCAAAAATAATTTAACACATTAAAATGCATTTTTTATTATTGTTAGATCATGGCATTGCGTACATATGGGTATTATTGTAGGTATTTAAGGTACTATTGTATGATGGAATATACTCAAATAAATTCCATCATATTTAAAAATATAATTGAAACTGCATTCTCAATTGTTTATTTATTTGTAAGGAATAAATACGTTATATAAAATACAACGTATTATTGCATGATGGAATATACCCTAATAAATTACATCATATTCAAAAATATAATTGAAAGTGCATTCTCAATTATTTATTAAATTTGTAAGGAATACATATTGTATATTTAATTCAACGATCCATACGTATAAAGCTAGTGTAAGTTATGCCGAAAAAAAATTTTTGAGATTGAAAATTTATTGTCTCTTAAAACAAAATAGTAATTAATGGAGAGAGAAAGACGAATACAGGATAAGGATAGATGATGCTCCCGATATTCTATACTAACGTATTAATTAATACGTTAATTCTGTAGTTTCTTAAAACTTTAAACTAGATAGATATTATATAGAACGTACATTTGGGCAGTAATATTAATTTTAAATATAGTATATATATATCGAAATACAAATTCTTGATTCCTAATCAGCACTTTAATTTCAATGTTATTCCTCTCAGAAAATCAAATTGATTAATTCGATACAAGATCGTCCACTTCTCCAGCACTCCCATCCCATCTGGTCCATACACAGTTATTAGTGATATTGACACGGTGACCCGAGAACCTAACCTATGGCAAAAGTCTTGTTTGTCGAGTGCTAATAAAAATTTTACGGCCATTGGAAATATTTAAATATTTGAAAGATCACAACACGACTCGGGGTCAGACAAGATGGCCTGCTAAGGAAACTATTGATTGAAATGAAACGAGTTTACTGATGTGACTTTCACAAAACCTCGTACGAAAATCAATACAAACCTGGTGGAATTCAATAGCTGAACAATAAAAAGATGGTTGAGAGTTTAAGAATCTGATTTATTTAAACGTGTTTCAAGGGGAAAAAACACATTGGTTTAAATTACATGATAAGCGGAAGCTACAAACAATGCAGTATGTAGCAACCTACAAGTTAGGAAGATTCATATGAACAAATGTCAGATACATAAACAAATAAAATCTGTGTAAAACCAGCTAAAATTGTCAACTATGAGCTTCGCAAAATCAACAAAATTCTTTTATTGAAGTTTCTGATCAAGATGATGATTTTCAGCAAGCAACATTATTTGCGTCGATCGCGTACGTCGCACGCACGGCCTGAATCGGTAAAACACGGCAATAATTCTAATTGTATAGTTAAATTTACCGTCGAAAGCATTTTTGAAATATCAGAACAAACATAACATTTTAACAAATCTTTCTGTGTGATGAAACAAAAACCATTTTTAGATCATTTAACCAAGAAAATACAAAAATAATATTATATAAACCCGTTTGCTAATCAAAGTAAAATAATACGGTTTTTTAATAAAGTATTTTATGAAAACTCCTCTAATATTGGCATCTTTAATATAAATATATATTCGTTAAAAAGGAATAAATCACATGTGACCCTCTAAACATATTCGTTTTATGTTTCGTCTGGGAAATTATACATCGAAAACATTATAGCAATAACTCTTCCATTTTATGACTTTTAACACTGTAAATTTAATAGTAATAATTTTTAATTTTAGAGACAGCACGCGTTTTGTAGCATAAATTTAACAAAGACGTAAAATGGTGGTAAAAATATTGTCATAGAACCATGTTACATCGCAGAGCGACAGCTGAAATTAACACGTTTGATGATACACTGTTTAATAGTTAAGGATCTTTAGGTCAACTATGTCTGTTTGATAGATGTCTTTCAAATAGTATTTTGATCATTAGATTAGAAAATATAAAGTTTAAACGTAATTTTTATAAAACCATCGGTTCATTTTCTTTGTGGAAATGAGGGATAGTGGCTTCTGACAGAGCGTTTAAAAGAGCGTTTTTTTACAGATCAGTAACTCTATATTAAAGATTGAGGGTGAGACCACCTTTTCACAACAGTCTTCTTTGACTAACTAATTCATCTTATATCTCTTCTTTACAATTTATTATTTTAAAAATATGTTGTACTTCTACACGGAGAAAAAGTATTGCGAATTTATTAAGAATCTCTTCAAATTTTTGGTAATCCAGTTTAAGGCGATGCCATACGTAGCAATGCAAAATCATGTGTTTTTGGATTGAAAATTTGTCGCCTAGAAATTTTTCAGATGCTTTAATTAAATACTGCGAGTAGAATACATCTTGGCCTTTGAAATAATCGAGTATTTTTTAGATAAATCTTTTTATAAACCCATAAAAAAATAATGTAAGGGCCTATGAACACTGCTTGGAAGTTCAAAATCTCCTACTTACGAACCCATTTTCGGTTGTGATTTTATTGTATAATATGGAAAATTAAGTTATTTATAAAATGATCGAAAAAAAAATTAAATATTTATTCCTGAACATCCACAAAATAAAATAAAAGGCACTTTTTGGCCATGTTTTTTTCATGCATAAATCAAAACAGGCGGATGGTGTTAAGCGGGAATTTAAACCTTATCGCCATCTACGTAAGGGTTGTTATCGATAATTGTTAATCGATAATTTAAAATATTACACGACGTAGTGCATTGCCTTAAAGCGGGATATCAGGCCGTTTCAAGGAACTTTTTCTAAATTCTTAATAACACGTATTCATGCACCTGCATTTGCTTTGATGATTTATAATGACGAAATGCGAAAAAATCATAATTTTTATGAGCACGTGTTCTGATATAGTGATAATACTCGTAGATTCGTATTTTACTAAAGTTTATCAGCTAACCTATTAATATATTTTTTAAGGGCCTGCAATCCCATTTTCAACTGGATTACAAAAAAATTGATAAAATTATTAATAAATTCGCAATACTCATTTTTCTACGTGCGTTTGGGGATCCGTTATGGAAATATAAAATATTTACCTAACTACCTAATGCATAAAAAAAATTTCATAAGATTATCTGAAAATCCCTAAAGATACATGCTTATTTGATTGAAGCATATTTTTAAAACGTTTTTCATGTGATGAAAACGGGACACACTGTATTTCGTGCATTTCACAGCGGAATCGCCAAATAAATGAAGTTGTATGTACTTGCAGTATACTGTAAAGTATAATGAGACCAACTTATCATATTATCATTCAGAGAAGTAATAAGGTATGATATTCATCACAAGTCATAATATTAAGGTTGTGAATTATTGTTGTGGAGATGAATTATTGCGAGAGAGAAGAGATCTCACTCAATTACATGAAATAATGACAGCACATTACCAAAAGATATGCGCTTTATGCCTTTCTACAAAAGTTTTCGCATAAATATCATTCTTGCAATTTACAATAATAACTGAAGACGCGATGCAGCAAGAGAAAAATACAAGCAAATTCAAGAAGAATTTAAATAATAGTTTTGAATGTACCATAAAGGAATGAACTTTTTTAATAATAAAAATGCACTTTAGAAAATAATTTGATAACCAAATGATTACGCCTTCCGAGATTTGATCTGCAGTAAATAATGCTAACCGAAAACTACTCAAACAACTAAGTTACATATGCAACTTGTAACCCTTTCAGCCCGAGTATGAATTTGAAAATACATAATAATATATCAGGTTTTTTCCTCGCTATCTAGAACGAATAAAAATTAACGATTTTCGTTTTCCAAATTTATTTATCGTGCGCCCATATGGGCTTTTACAAAAATATGTTTTATTGTACATAACAATTAAATATCATTACTTTTCATTAGATATTTTATGGACCTTTTAATTGAATACCAGCTACTAGTTAAGGCGGAAAGTAATTTTTGTTTTTTATACCAACCGATTTTTTTCTCCCCATTTGTGATATAAGTTTTGAAGATATTTTTTCAATCATAATAATATTTGGTTAATTTATGTAGCGTCGTTTCCGTGAAAAATCACTTCAAGGGCGCTGTGTTATTAAATATGTATATATATATATTTTTTTTTTAAATTTAATAAAATATTATATTTTTGCTGTACGGTTTAAGATTTGTGGATTAATGTTATTTAAAATAAAAGAAGCAATAACATCTAAGTTATTGAAGAATAAATACTTTTTGCCAATTATTATCAAGCAACAACAGTTTTAATTCAGGTCTGAAAAGCTTAAACCCATCGTTTCTAACACAAACAAAACAAAATATTCTAACCTTATGTATTTAACAATCACAGCTTTATTAATATTGTTTCCATATTTTACTCATGATTGCAGAAGTTTCTAAAAACTACAACGTTTATTTTTATATTCTATTAAAATATTAAATTCTTTCATTACAGCTAGAATATTTTCAACCAATGTAGACTGTCCAAAAATCTGTACATAAATGTTGCTTACTTTTTTAGCTGAGTATATTCATATTTACCGTATTTATACCATCTTCTTTGGAAAATAATAGAGTCACATCAAAATTTTCTGTCTGATGATGCATGACTTTTGAAGGGAATCGATACCACTATGCCTAGCTATACACTTTGATTTTAACCACTTGGGTATTTATAATTTTTTTAGAAAATTCTAATGAAAGAAAAATGGTCATTTTTTTTCAATCTCATGGTTAATTTTGAAGTTTTCAAGTTCAGACGTATAACTGATTATCTTAGTTCCCAGGCTTCCAACTTACATCTATGGCAGAAATCCGACCTAATCATGTTCCAGAGCCAAAGTTTGCCTATTTTAATCCACTGCGACGTAAAAGGAATTATTCGTCCAATTTTCCGTTCGGGGAGTCGGGGTGACTTTGCCACTTTGTGTCCGGCGTGCCGACACACATTTGACGGTAATATATTTCAGTCAGGTTGCTGCACGATCAAAGTAACTAGCTCGATTATCTGAGTAGTAAAAAGGAGTGAGTGTGTATTACTTATGTATGTTATATTGAATGCGCGTATTCAATGCAAACATTGAATGGTAATTGTTTTTCATCCTGTATCAGACAATTGGGTAAAAACAATGTTGCTTCTGTTTAGTAATTTTTTACCTCAAATAACGAACACTTATTTAAGTTAAAAAAAATGTTTTTCCAGCTCTTTCTTATGTCAGCAACTTGTTCATTGCATACGTGTCACAAGTGTCACAACGAGCTGCCGGCATTCAATCTTCCTTCCTCGTTTATTCTAGTCCTACTCGACTTCCGAATTCCTTCTTACAGTCCCTTCCTTAACTCACTTCATACCATAGTTCGACAAATCTTGTAAAGTGTCATAGTTCGACAAATCTTGTAAAAAATCCGTTAATTAATATTTCCTCCAAGATAAATATCGTGTTTCCCCTCGTTCTACCTTCTCACCCACTATTCATTTTAAGCTAGTATTTATTTCATTTTGATGAAGGAGCAGTTGATCCGAAACCGGTCGGCGCTTAAAAAATGTGGTTGTACAAGTCATATTGTTTCATATAAATATCGTGTGGTTTGATTGGAAGAGAAATTGAGTAGGGAATTGGTAATTTTTATGGTTGGCGAATATAAGGAACAGAATGAATAGCTTTTTAAGAGAAAAGGTGTGTAGGTATCTAGTGATATTGAGACACATAAGTTGTTATTTGCAAGCGGTTTGAGTTCGATGAGGGGGTTTCAACTTTTACTCTTGTAGGAATAAGTCGTGTTTAGTGACACAGTTTGTATTAAACAATGCCTTTTAATACCCTCGAATGATTCATCATATTTTAATGCACTACATTTCAACAATCTTATAAATAACTCATTCCCATAGTTTTACCATCATGTCTATCCACACGGTAGATTAATCTTTTCATTAGTTGGCTAGCATGATCTCAGAGGAATCAATCAGAGAGCAGAGATACTGTTGACGTGATGATGTGTGTGAGAGGAATATGGTCACGTGATTCGAACAGCGATTTAAATATGATTACCTCGCTATAAATAAAAGATTGATCGGGTGCGGCGCTGAGAAGTAATACCTTTTATTTCTTATATTATTATTTATTTATTTTGACCGGTAGAAAAATTTTATCAAGGCACAACCGGTCATTTGATATAATATTACGTTGTAGGTTTATAATGATAGCTTTTTTTAAATATTTAACTGATTGATGAATATTAAAGACTTAGAAAAGTTATACATTTATTGATTTAAGATAATTTATCAACTGCTTCATAGCAGCAGGCAAGCATCAAATACAGGAAAGAATTTTTTTTTCAGAATTCAATTTTTATATAAGTACAATACCAATTAATATGGAAACATCAAGTTTTACTTACAAATAATTACATGAGTATTTCAAGACAAAACACCTCACGATTAATTAAAATGACGTTGATATCATGACATGTTGAGTGTTGAGCTTTATTTAGCGAAGAATTTATAAGACTTCCTCGCTAAATAAAATTAAATAACTTTAACCTTACATTGACCCAGCAAACTATAAACATCACTATGGCCGTGAAAATCCAAATAACAAGGAAGTTTTTTTATTTCTCCATCAAAAATAATCATTTTCAAATCAATTTCGAGGTTAATGTTTCAGGTAAATAACACACTTTTTAATAGATTATGTACACTTATTCGACTGTTATTTTCATAAGCTATTATTTAATGTGTTAATTTTACAACATTTATGTAAATAATATCAATTCAAACGAGTGAGAAAAAGTTTGAAAATTATGATAAATATTTGGCAATACCCAAACACTGATTTCGTAACCGTGTTAATAATGTTGGGAACGATAACATCGGCTATTATTGTATAATCAGTATACTACATCGAAAAGGCCTAACAAATTTGTGGTAATGGTTGAAACAATGTTTGGTAAATCTGTAGTTTATTATAGCTGATAATTAATAAACCTTTATGTGATAAACCAATGATTATTGCCAGACCATGAATTATTTACACCAAAAAATTTTACACCGTGTGCAAAAAAAAATATACCGTTCATCCGCCTAATGAAGTTAAGGCCCTGCACTCTGATTTTTTACCGGCATAATGTAACATATTTTTCTTGAACACTTGTGTGTATGTTTCTGTAGATAATCTCGATTCGGATGTCGTGTTGAAAAAGTAATTTTATGAATTCCCCCGATAAAAAAAAATCGCACAGAAAAGATTTAATCTCGAAATCTCTCTATTATTCGTATTTACCTATCTCCCTTGAAAACCATCTTCAGTAATCTTCTAATTTTTGGATGCTTATAACTGAGCATTAAATTAATTAAAAATCTAAAGACGGGTTGTTTCTCGGAGAATTTGAACAATTCATCAAATGTCATCGTTAATTTTCGGGTTCTGTGAAAGTCATATTCAAGTTCTGTTATTATATCATAGTTGCTTGACAGAACTGAAATAATAACAGAACTTGAAAAAATCTTTCACAGAACTTGAAAATTAACTTCCAAATTTCAAGAATTGTTCGAATTCTCTGAAACAACCCGTCCTAAGTAAATAACGATAACATTCCTCGTTTTCTCTTTTTTAAAGGGAAAGACAAACTATCCTGGTTTATGAATATCATGAAAACACTTAAAAATGTCCTACTACCATAATTATAAGGAGAAGATATTGCTTTTGCAACAATTTATAATTTAGCGGCCGAGGAATTAAAATCACCACGCCTGGGTGGGAACCCGATGCATTTGCTAACTCAGCCACTGACCGGTCAGGTTATTATTACGCTATTAAGCTTTTACTCCCTTCTGAGACATTGTACCAATGATTTCATTCTCTAAAAGCCTCTATTAGCATTTCCGTCGACTAATTGCTTAACAGTCATAGTCCATAATCTAAATCTCTCCATTAAAAATAATGACACATTTACCCATAATGATTTTAGGCATCAATAGATACAATTTTAGAAGTTCACATACCAAGAAATATGTCATTAATTAAAATTTTACTGATTTCATTTCAGAGAATTTCTTGCTATTATTCTAATTAAACTTTTTAAATATATTGGTTTCAAGGGAATTCGTTCGCTTAATTGCATCGGTAAAGTATCGAACGCATTTCGTTTATGTTTATTCATCGATATAGTAATATCGAATTAATTGGACGTGGGCTGAATATTTAACATAAGCGTAAAACAGAAGTAGACGCGTAATAAAATAAATCAACTGTTGATATCCTGTTCATAAACTAAAGCTAGTTTATAAAGCTTCATTTGGTATTATGTGTTTCTTCAAACTGTTTTATTTTCTACTCCTTAAACATATTTGACTCTTTGTTATTTATTTAAACGCTTTAAAAAGGCTTTTACAATAGAGTGATACAATAGAGTGATTACAGAACAAGTAATGAGTACACAAAAATATTATTGCAAGTGATACAGTTGTTAATAGAAGTGCAGTTAAACAATACATAATTAAAATAAATATCTACTAGGGTAGTTATAGTTGAATGAATACTAGGGTATAAGACCTGACATAAATCGAGGTATGAGGTTTTTATGATAATGAATAATTATTAATATAAAATAAATTCTATTAAGGCCTAGAAGGCCTAAGGCCTTCAAAAGAATTTTAATATATATAAAAAAGTGACTTTTTAACATGTATATTCTAGCAAAATATTATAATAGAGTAATTAGTAGTGAGTTTATTTTTGCCTTCAAAATTAATTCTACTTGGAATAGCTGGGCAAGTATCGCAATTTTGCTTTAGTAAAACAGGGCTGTCAACGATTTTATGATACTTTTGGATTAGAAATAATATTTTTTTTACTATTATTGTTTTGTTTCCCGACTATGCACCGGTGCCGAAGGGTAATATAAAATCTAGTCTTCCAAAGGGCAAACCATTTCTGCACAGCATTGAGTCAGGATTTTCAAAGTATTTTGGGGCCCCAGATCATAGGTGATTAATAAATAAATATAATTTACTTTCAGACTATCACTGTTTAATAAACAGATGCGTAGTTGTATTTTAAAAAGATGGCAAAAAAAATATAAAAATTGTTTTTTGTATTCTACTCTAGAAACCAGTTTTTCCACCAGCTTCTTTAATAAACTTATACTACTATTGCTTCAAATCTCCTTATGCCACAGCTATTATTTTTCGCTTATCCTTTATTAAGTCAATTTAGTCAACCGCCATATGCATATAGTTTTCAACTACAGTTCCTTATTTTTAGTGCCGCTCACAACAAGACCCATTTCTTTTCTTATAATATTATTGTTAGCGTTTTCTTAGAATAAACACAAACTTTCCTATGTTACGAATTTTAATTATCTATGTTAGCCAAAAACGTAACTTGTACAATGATAGAGGGCTGGGATGAAGGAAAGCTATTCAGTATTAAAAACGCGAAGCCTGGGTAAGAATACAACGCTGTAGACCGTTTGACCAACTTACCGGTATTGTCAAAATATTAAATAATATGGAAAAGAGTTTATGAACAGATATTCCTATATACACATTATCCTAAAGAACCGGATGTTCCACACTGCTCACCGACTGTGAGAAATGACTAGAATATTTCAAATTAGATTTATTAAATGAACGTTGTGAGATTTTTTTAAAAATTACTAATTATAGTGTAAAAATCGTACTTTTTACCCACAGTAAAAATCAATATCAATCACAGACTACTAAGAAACTACGAAACTTTCCATATTCCTTTCGGAAGATCCAACTTGACCATCTCCCAACGTCTTGTTCAAATGAGTCGACTATTATGTCTATATAGTCGACTACTGTCCACACGCTTAGATTCTATATATGTGTGTGTGTAGGTGTTTATGAGAGCATGGGTTAATGAATGAATGTGTATGTGAGTATGTATATATACATTTGTTTGTTTTTTTAAATATTTTAAACATCAATGTTCAGTAACCATTAAAAAACCCACTAATATTTATATAAGAAAATTAAACCAATACACATAAATAGTTGTACCATTTTATCATAACCACATAAACAACTCAGCACAGGTTCTCCTAGTGAGGTGTTTACGAAATATATAACATTACCAAGCACAGTGTCACCTACTCAAACCTACCTTACACCCAGCATAAAACAAACACCATATTAACAACAGTTTCAAATATACTATATGCAAATGTAAATAATTTGGGAGATACTGTAATGTATGTATAGAAATAAAATAAATAAATAAATATGACATCGATTATAGTTGCAAGATTTCGGAAATAATATTTTGCAATGGCCACAGGAACTTTACAATATTTTAGAATCTCTCGTTTTCGCTTGACTTCACTCGACCCAAACTTTACTGTCTCTTCTTTTTTGTCTGTCAATTCTTTGTTACTTTTTTATGTTAACCGTCTGTCTATTATGTACATTATAAATGGGATACAGATTAATCGTGATCTTATTAATACTCTCCTCTCCGATATTGAAACACCTTCTTCTCAATCGTTCCAACAATCACCATCTTATTCATTCATCACCAGGCAATAACGACAGTCCGCCACAGTGACAATACTCACATTGAACATGTGCCGGATGATAACAACAACAGTTTATAAGAAATGCTCTCTTTCCTCTCAGTCAAAAGATGCTGCAATGGACCGGGACCACACACGAGAGACATCTGTGGACTTAAGGCGGAGGTATACGGCCTGATAGTGAACACTGCTTAATTTGGATTGCACGACGTGAATCGAAAAGAAAGCGAAACAAAATACTTTAAAAAAATGTATAACTTAATAACTTTTATTTAATTGCCAAATGGAAGGAATCTTATATTAATTTACCTTCGGTTTGGCAAGGTTCTTATTTTTTCAGAATCAATTATTTTATTAAAAGTCTTTGCAAAGAAGCAATTTATTTTCGACCAGCGATAGAATAATAATGTAGCGAAAAAGTAACATACGAAAGTTTTTGTGTATTGTATGTTTCTATGCATTTATTCATATTTACGCGGATTTTTTTTGCCATATTTGAAACCGTACAAGCGCACTATGGCATTCCCAATCGAGGTATGTTGTGATTTTTTAGAAAAGGGGCAGTGAAAGTGAGTTGAAATTTGTCGAATAAATTATTTGCAGATTTTCTAAGACATGCTATTAGAGTGTTTTATTTTCTGAAATCAGCACGTTCCGTCATTACAACTTTAATATGTACTATATTTCATGAAAATAGTGCCAATCCTACGTCGGTCGCTAGCGGTAAGTGATGTAGTGCCACGCGATTCTCAAAGCGCTAAGATGGTACGAGGAACATAGGTTAGGCTCGTCAATGCAACATCGTCGGTCGATCGAAGTTACGCATGTCACTATTTCCTGCCTTAGGTTGTTTATATTTTATATATATAGGTATATATATTTTATATTTTTTCTTCAGGCGTAGGATATATATTATATCCTTTTTTTTATTTTCTTTATTCTGTACATTTGCGATGACACTGGAGTTGCGTCACAGTAATTTGGGGCAGAGAAAGGTGTTATCCTTTTTCTGTTCCAAGATACTTGTAATTTGAAATGGAGATTGCGCTACCCTAAACAACACACACGGTTATTGCAAGGTTTCTGCACTTACTAGGTTGGTGATTCTTTGCTCCTGCGGGGTTTTGGTTCTTCGGGACCCGCGAGAAAAATGCGGCCTGCTTCATGTACAAAATCAAGCGCGGAGTTTTAATTCCTGCTCTATGGTTGGTGGGAGCAGAAAAAAGCTGATAATGCCATAAAAATGACAAACGTCAAAACGAAACAGTACATAATAGCGTATTACATTGTGAATTATTCGACCACTGGACTAGGCTCATGCCCGCATTGTGGAGTATAGGCTAGGTTAGATTAAGTGTTGTGGAGGTTAGGTTAGGTAAGGTTAGGTTTTTGGTTCCGTTGCAACTCCGGACAGTGGCAATTAAACACAAGTCTTGTGTTATAGTCATGAAAAAGTGATGAAAAAATGGCTCATAAACCTTTATTCATGAAACCTATTTAACCTAGTTTTTTCATCACTTTTCAAGACTTTATATCACTTTTCAAAGGTACGTTGAAGAAAGTTGAATTGCCACTGTTGCCCGGTTTTTATACATTGCAACGGAGCGTGAAAATAAAGTTTTTTATTGTGTTATATAAACTCTAAAAAATATATAAATGAATACCGCACAAGAGTCCCAACTGCTCCCAACCGTCTGAAGCCAGTGAGATTATGTGATCCCCAATTGGCTTATGTTGTGAGGCTGAAGGTTGTAGAGAGGGGTAGGAGATGGGGGAGGAAAAAGGTGGGGGAGTATTTGGCTATTCAGATCTGATCACCAAAGATGGCTAAAACCATTTCAAGCAACGTTTCAATTCAGAATGGTGGTCTTACACCAGGACGATACTGAGAGAATCTTCCACTCTGGAACGTGCCGCAAGTGAACTATATATTGCTTTCAATGAAGTAATTGTGAGATAATACAAATTAAACAAATAATATTTACTTGCGAACGCCGGCATTTAAAACCGCGATCTTTGGTTTGTTAAACAAGAGCCTTACCCAACCTTAGCACTAATTACTAGTGAGAGTGGTGTTATTAATATTAATGTTTGTTAATAGTGTACAAACTAATATGGTAAATTTCAGTTCCAATTCAAATATTTATGATAGTATTGGAATAATTCAAAAATATTTAAAAATGACAATACCCGGCAAAACCAAACCAAACAACGCTAAAAGCAACATAAGTATGTTTTGCATTAAAAGTGTGATACTAACTGTATCCTACCGCGTTCACTTCCCACATAACAGCTGTACCTATCTCTGTCAATGCGAACTTGCGATATAAAAATACTCAACGATCTTAAATTAAGACTGTTGTGACTCTTCTCTTCTTCAAAATTTTCTTCTTATTTGTAAAATTATCTTTGAGCGATGATGCAAGAACTATTAAAAACTTTAGAGGTAACGAAGAGTATAAAAAATTTATAAATTTTATAATATACTCTAAAAATACGTTCACTTGAGAATCAAAGAACGACAAACGACGTTCGCTATTTTTTTTAATTGTAAGTTTGGAGCTTGACTGTTGAACTCCTGTTGAGTCTAGTCAACATAAAAGTATAAACTAGGCATTAAGACCTATCAATTTCAGCGCGCAAAAAAAAATTATACATAGCAAACGAATATACACATCATATTAATTACATTTAAAACATTACTAATGAACAACAATCACTATCAAAATATTATATTTTATTAATTTAAGATTATCACTTTTTTGTAAATGTGATTGGTATTTTTGTACAAAACCATTTTTTGTTACTAACCCTTGTGTAAAAAATTGTAACCATTTCACGTACCTAATGTAAAAAGCCTATGGACTTAAAAGTAAATATATACGGTTTTATTATAATAAACTATCTGTCCAGCATGGAAAGTCTATAGTCTCTCGTGCCTGGGATGAACGAAGTGTGTATGAAGAATGAGTTATGATGAATGTAAGTCTAAAGTCATGGTGTTTAAAAGTGAGAGTACGAATTGTTCAATAAAGTTGTGAATTATGAATACGGTGGGTGAGTTTGTGTATTTGGTTTTTTTTTTATTTTTTATTTTTTTTATTTTTTTTTATATTCAATAACAATATTATTGAATATATAAAAAAAAAATAAAAATTAAAATGGAGTTCTACAAATTAAACTTAATAACAATTAAAAAAAGGTTTTTTTGAGGTTTGTTAACTTAATTAATGGAAGACTGAGTGCTGGTACCTACCCCAATGTATGGCAACGAGGCATGGAACTGGCAAAGAAAAGATGACAGTAGACTGAATGTTGTAGAAATGAGATCCCTGAGACGGGTGTGATAAAACCATGTATGATCGTGTATGAAATGTACAGATCCGAAAAGAATGTAAGGTTGATGTACGTGTAATAAGAAATATTCAGAAAGGGATGATTAAAAGGTTTGGGCATGCAGAGCGAATTAACAAAGAAGGGAGGGTAAGGAGAACATATTTCGCAAATGTGAATGTTAAAAGAAGTGGGGGACGCCCGTGGAAAACATGGCACCATCAATATCAAACAACATCAAAATACCAAAATGTAAAACCAAACTAATGCAAAACAACTATACCAATTTAAGAATAAAGTATTTCAACAACCTTCCGATTGAAATAAAGATATAAAGGATATCAACAAACTTTTGAATATTAAACTTATAAAGGATATGACGTTATACTTTTCAGAAATAATTAACTAAATAATTGCCTGTTTTTCCCTTTTTTATGTAACAGAACCCTATATATGTACAACTACACATATAGATAATCCAGAAGTTTTAATTATTTCTATTATATATATATAGAATATATACTTATTTTTTTAATAATGTTATTCTATTTTCCTTATAATTAGTGTAACTCGCTCACCAAGCAAAATAACCAGTTTCTTCTTTGTCGAGAATGCGATTTTAAATATATTTTGTATCAATATGTAATTTATATAACATCACTGTACCCGCTTATATATATTAAATAAATAACAAAAATAAAAATCAAGTGAAACAAATACTTGAGTCGGGCCATGTCAAGAGTCAGAATAATAGAAGAGTATGTATGAGACGATGTATAAATGTGAATGAAGCAAGGAGGGCTTGCTAAGACCGAGTTGTTTAGCGGTTAGTTCTTTCCACTCTCTCTGCTCCTACAACTCCTGTTTTTTCTTCCCCCAAAACATTACATATTTAGGATACCTTGGTTTTTTTAAATTTTATAAATAATAATATATCTAGTATTTAAAATCATAACGGCAATCCTTATTTTTGGCATCGAATCCTCTACAGTTGTTTACTTTCGGATTGAACCTAACCTCTTGACCAGCGCTTGTGATTTCTTTTATTGTGCAAGTGATATGGTCACATACCAGCGTATGAATTCATATGGAATGCTCTCTAAAGATATGCCCGCTGTGGTTTATGGCATACGCCGTGCTTGCTTTCCTCGGCGGTAACTCTCCAAACTTTATGCGGGTATTGACTTGGGGACGACTTACAAGATGGCTCTTTAACCTTAGTTCCACTTACAGTGATTAAAACATTATTCACTTTTCATTCTTGAAATAAATGCCTTCCAAATAGGAGACTCAGTTAAAACAGAAAGTAAACATCAGCCACAGAAGATAAAAAAATATTAAGAAAGGAACTCGTCATGGTAGTTCAATCAAATAAATGTACGAAAGCATTGATTCTGAAAAACTTTTTTTAAACAGCGCCATTGCGCAACACAAACAACTTCGTTGAAATCAATTTAAATTCTTGAATTTGAAAATATTTTTTTTATTCAAAATTAGATTTTTAACTTCTCAAACACTATGTAACCAAGCCAACGAAAAATCAATTCGACGTTCTTTCGAGGCTCAAATAATTCATCAGATATGAACAGATATAATACAGAATCAGATTAACTGATTTAATTTTTTTTTCATAATATGTAGCAGATACTTTTAGAAGTATAACATTAAAGTGATGTAAACAAATATATATTTAAAAAAAAATACTTTTTTATAATTTTTTCATTTTATTTTTTGCCCGTTCCGGTTTCTACCCGTAATGGTTAGAATTGAAAGAGGTTAAAATTTTTTCAAAAAACTACCCACAAAATTCTTAAAAAAAAAATCCTCTCATTTTTTTTCATTTATTTATTTATAAATACTCTAATTACGTAATTGTTGTTTTATTTCTTAATTTTTCCCATAGCACTCCTCTTTACAACCCTTCTCTGATTCAACTTGAATTGAACGTCGAACTGAACTTGATTCAACTTGAATTGAACTACAATACTACACGATACTTTGACAGAATATAAAGTAAAGCAAAAGGAGTAAGCTTTTGGTTCTAGCATTAGTCCTTATTTGGGCATAGCACCACTATTCTGAATATGACACCATCACTGCATACAGTTTGTTATATTTTATCGCACATCGTTTATAAATTCTCTCCGTAGATATTTTATACATTTTTCTTATTACGGCTCCATGGTATCTCGTGCAGCAACTGATAGCCATAACTCTGGTTATTAATGCTACGTGATACGAATATTATTCGGTGCTTCTATTTTTTGTATCAAATATTAATGTTATCTTCCCAATATTAATTGAGGAAGATACGAGACAATGCATTAAGAAACGCTAATGGCATAACTGCGTTGATTACTTATAAAAATGTTGTATTTTACCTAGGTACCTACTAGTTTCATCTTTTTCTCAATATATGTTTGTTAAATATGTGCATCGGCAATAAGTTAATTCAATCAATTTTGGGTGGTATAGTATGCATATACAAGAAATAAAGAATAAAGCTGCAGCGATAGCAGAATTTAAAAATATTTCGTGAAGCCAACTAAAAACAAAAACGTAATTAGCCGTATTGTATATTCTTGAGTTGGGCATTATATCGAAGCACTTTCTGCCCATTATTATTAATTAAAGACTATCGCCAAAAACGATATTTATTAATTAAAGACTATCGCCAAAATACAAAGAGGTACATATGTAGTGTGTACGTGCAAGAAAACACATCACATCAACATAATAAAGTTATTCTGGGATATTTAGGTTACTCATCAACTGGGTTCCTCACAGTTCTGTGAACCTTAAAATTTAAATATATTTTGCAGCCCGAAATAAGTTCAACAATAATAATATTATTATTATATAAGTGTCTGACTCCCTATTAAGTTGTCAGTCCGTTTGATATAAGGAAAAGGTTAAATATAATATGAATTGGTCCTGACACCTGACCTGATTCATCATTTTCTCATTTTTCATCATCATGCTTCATATTATAATGGTTTAATGTTATATCATTATGTTCGCATCAAAGTGTGCATAATTTTATTCAATACCAATATTACTATATTATTTTTATTTATTTCCAGTCATAATGTCTATAAAAAAAGGATGATGAACCCTCAGTCACGTTACCTCACGCAAGTCTTGTAACTGATGCGCTACTATGATATTCTACCATGGAGAATGAATTTGACCACTTAGTAGAGATGAATATTCCAAATTATAACCTAAGAATTTGGTAAAACATTTTAAATAAAATTTATTTGTTTATTTACGCCATTGGGGTTTTTACATAAATAAGTCTAAAAATTTTTGTTCTATATACCTAGACTAGATAATTTCTGTGTCAAGATGAGCAGCTTAACAATTATATTCATTAAAAAAATATATATATTTTTTTTATATTTTCACCGCGCATATTATAAAACAATGGAGTTTCACAGGAAAAACTCCTTTGTTCAAAGGATGTTCTGGTATTCACCAGCTGATACATTAAAGAAGAACTCAATCTAGTGTTGTGCACTTGTGATATTTTGGCAGAACACAGAGCCTGTATTATGTATAACTGCCTTATTGACATAATTTTGCTTTCACTATATAATAACTGTGACCAATACAAAAAAAAATTGTTCATTATTATTTTAAATAATTTTTGCGCAATATTTAAATTACATTGGGGCATTAAAATTAATGAAATAATAAATTTTCAATATTTTTTCTCTCAGCTACATAAATGACATATACAATCAATTTATGTTATTTTTATAATTTTTCAAATCTAATAATTGTTTAAACCCTTTGAGACTGGTAAAATTTTGTAAAAATCTGAGAGACAAATTTAAAAATCAAAATTAGATTTGGTATTTTCATGCACAGTGATGAAATGCGTTAATAATAATAAAACCTACTTAGTTTCTTATTTACTTGAAATAAGACCAAGGTTGTTGATTTCTAACTTTTAAAAATACTGCTAAATATACCTTTTCGAACTTATTCGTAGCACCAATAAACGACAAAGCTTTCGAAATTTGATTTTCATAAAAGATCTGAGTCATTCCTCTTCGCATCGAAATGAAATCTTTGCCTCTATTTCGTCAAAATAATATTAAACAAAAAAATATCTCTCCATTTGGAAGAATCACCTGATCTCATCTCTGCCCACTCTCATCTCCCGATGCGACAACCGAATTAATGCCATTTCATTAGCCTTCGGATGGCCGCATATTATTTTTTATTGTTCGCTCATTAATTTTTCAAAGTTATCCGATCCAAGAACGCTTCGTGACACCCCACTTTACACTTACAAGTAAGTTACAAGCTACAAGTTGGTAAGATAAATTATCTGTCGAACGTGTATTCTAACCCTCTGATTATCACGACAAATAAAATGTCGCTTGTTCAGTGAGATGTCGCAGGCTGTACACCTTTTCTTTATTTTTTTCTTGTAAAAATTGCTAAGTTTTTCAAATATTTTACCATACTGTCTTTTTATAATGTTTATAACGTGAAATAATGTAAAACCTATCAAATCATTCGTTAAATGCATGCAGTCCGATTTCTAACAGGGATACGAATAATTTGAAGATATTATTAATAAATTAGCAATATTTTATATCACTAAGTCTTCTCCGTGCAAAAAATCCATGTAATTGTGATAACATTTTGAAGAAATGTATCGTTTTATTTTGTGATTTATTTGTGAATTTTCATGGAGGCCTTCAAAAAATTACACAAATATTGGTTTTTCGTAAAAATTAAAAATTTTAATGGAACTTACAAAATATGAATAGACGCCATTAATAGGGATAATTAATGAACTCCTCCTTAAATTACAAAAGGTTCGATCAAAACCGATATTACAGAATATCACTGAAACTAAAATCAGTCCAATCGGTTCCATATAAATAAGAAAGCGAGTATGTGTCACCAATCATAGATCATTAATATTGTTAACCAAGTTTGGAAATCTACACCAACAATATAATGCATTCATTGCTTTATATTATGCCACATCCACACTACATATCAGTACAGTCGTTACCTACTCAGACCTGCCTCCCAGGAGAAACATGATGCTGTGAATTCTGCACCTAATTGTTGACTTGTTTGACAGTGATGAAGGCATTGTTCGCGATACATCTTATACGTAGTGTATGGATATCATTCTACCGTAATAATTTACAATAGCAAAAAAAATACAAGTTACCAAACTACTTGATATCAAAATAGCGGATATAATTCAGTGGAGAAATGTGTTTAATTCAGATGTCTAATTTCACTTCCACATTTATCTTTGAATTGGTTTTGGATATTTCAAACTTTCGTCACATTTTTTAAACGCCAAATTGCCACTAAACGCCTATTTGATATTTTGACATTTGAATGGTCCCCAAATGCAGATTTTTGGAATAAAAATATGACCGGCAAGCTTAGTGGCTGATCAGAATTTGAGCAAAAGCTAGAACGCACCTAGAATCAAAAACCTTGAAAACAAATAAATTGTAGAAAATTCTAAATGACGCTGATCGCCAATTTAGTGTTCATAAAATGTGACTACAATTTGAAACAATTAACAACATGCATATTTCTTTATTTATAATATTTAAAAAAAAATCTGTTCTCTGACAAACAATTTATACGTGAGTATGAACACAGACCAACGTCATTGCATCAAGACGAGACAATACACTAAAATATATCCTGAATTTTAACGACCTAAGTGAAGCAGCCGTGCACATAAATATAGATCGCGCTGCCCTGGTGTATTGGACAGACCTGCGGTTGAATTTTCCTTATCAAATCTCTAAAATATAGTGGGAATCTTAACGACATAAGTGAGTAATGTAAACAGTATTCGGCGCGCGGCCGGGCGTAATGGGACGGAACTTCTGTTGATTTTGCCCTGGCAGGCCGAGAAAATCGTTATTTTCATGAGGTTTATTATAATTATTTATGATAAACGTATTGCTATAATCTCAAATTTTTCTAGAGGGATAGTTACTAAATCGCTTGCCCTCGTGAAGTTATCAATTTATCGTCTAAAAAAAAATCTGGTGCTTACCGCTAATTTTATAGTAGAAAAACGTTTTATAAAATTTTCAAATTGTTTTACATAAAATGTGTTAATGGTAAAGTCCTGTTTGTATTGATCTTAAATATAAATTTACATCTGTGGGGATCCCACTAGAAACATTTGAGATTTTAGTACTACGTTTATCAAAAACTCTAAAACCCCCGTGTTCGAGGAACGAACAAGGGTTGGGATAACCGTATTTTAAAGGGCTATCCCACATAGATAAAGCATGGATGAAGCCTATGGCTTAGGACAGGCGAATGCAAAAACACAAATCGTAAGGTTAATTCACAGTCAACTTACCGGGTGGCGAATGAAATCTGCATCTCGAGAATCATATGTCAGCACTGGAACGGTGATCGTTGTACGGTAGCACTCGTTATTTTGAATTAGATTGCGATAGTTGCGATAAAATACGTTTAAGGGATTATTCCGATAAATAACCGGCGATAGAACACACATTGGTTTTGACAGGACGAAAGTTTTTATGCGATTGTACGGCTCATGGCACTCCGTGGTTATAGCTGAGTTGTGTGAATTTAAACTGTACAGTTCAAATTCCGACCATACTATTGGTTGACACACGGCCTGTCAAAAGCAATCGGCGTGACGGAACACCCCGTGATTAGAGTCTTAAGTCGCATTAACGATACAGTTCAGTAGACCGTGTTTTAATCTTATCAAGTATCAAGGTTAAAAATGGTAGAACCTGCAGACAAGCTGACATGTGGCAGCTTAGCATGACTACGTTTTATTGTTGTTAAAATTTTTGAAATCTTTACCTCATTTGAAAGTAAATTATCTACATTTCAACGAAGATTGATTGTGATAATATTAGACTTCCCATGTTGAATTGGATTTCCGAATTGCGGAAAGATGAACCTACTCTATGTTGATATATGCAGAGCTATAGTTGTCTAAATCATCGATATTTTAATTGAATTAAAATAATAATAAACTTAACAATTATTTCCCTCTTATAGCTATAAAAAACAATTAAGATAACAAATATCTTTGCTCTAACGACAATATCCCACACACCAAGAACACAACACTTAATGTGCTTTAATTAAACACACACGTAATGGCAAGACTCGTGTTGTAAATATTTACCAACATCTTTTAATCGTACTCCGGTGATATTATTGCAAAGTTTATGTAAGCAAACCGATGTTTTTGTTTACTCAGCCGCACACGTACGCAGTACGCATGAACTGTTATCGAGGTAAAATATTTTTGTATTTATTGAGAAATGGTAAAAAGTGTATTTTTGAAGGGAAAATAATACTAGATCGTTTTAATATTTCTAAAAAATACATCTAACATGATTCAAATAAGTTTCTGAATAAATAAGTTCATCATATAATATTATTTGGGGCAGCAACTGGACTTGAATGCCATTTTTCAAAACTTTTTTAAGCAAAAAATTAAGATTAATCAATTAAGCTCGTCCGTTTTATTGGCCCGGGGAAGTTAGGAGTTAGCGCTTAGAATGCTACCAAATAAAATGAATTGCTACGTTTTTGAGAGCACATCAAATAAAGATGCATTGTATTTAACGGTTTTTAGAATAAATATTGATAGCATAAGAAGCAAATTCCTATCCATTTGGATTTATTATAATGAAAACTAGTTTTATATGATTTTCCTACATAAACTCCAGATATAACAAATAACAGGTGGGTTTTTACACAATAACGTTCATTAATTTTATTCCGTAGTTAAATTTTGCAGTACTATAGTGTTGCTAAATAGCACATCCGAACTTGATCTGAATTCACAATGTTTTTTTAAGAGCGGGTCCAGAATCATTGACCTTGCAGGCCATTTCCTTCGCCGTTTAACACTGTATCCGTTAAGACCCCGCATTGGTCCAATTTATCTGAAACATAGAACAATCAATTTCAAAGAACGGAGTTAAGTCTTGAATAAACACGTTATTGACAAAAAAAAAATATACGAACCATTTTGTGTTTTTTGATTTTTTCACTTAACCTCTCAATATCAAAATAGTTAATTAATTTTAGTAATATGTTTTTATCTTTTCAATAGTTGAATAATGTATCCAATATTTGTTCACCTTTTAACGAGTTTAATAAATTCTAAATATTCATAAATTACTTTATTGTATTCGTCGTCTGACAATGGTTTGATATGTATTTTTCTACCGAATTTTAATTTCTAATATGAATAAGGTAATTGTAGAAATACAAAATTTTCAATGATGCCTTTATTATTTATAACTAACTAAATAACTAATCATCACGCCGTTTCCCCACAGGGGTAGGCAGAGAGGACGGACCGCCAAACAACTCGGTCTTGGCACACACTTTTTGCCTCATTCACATTCATACATCAACTCATACATACTCTTCTATTATTCTGACTCATGACATAGCCCGAGTCAAGTATCTGATTCACTTGGTCATGCCATGTCTTCTTCGGGCGTCCCTGACTTCTGCTAGCATTCGAATTTGCATCATATATTTTCCTTACACTCCTTTCTTTGCTCATTTGCTTTACATGCCCAAACCATTTAAGCATCCATTTCTTGATCTTACTCATTACTCTTACATCAGCCTTGCACTTTTTGCGGATCTCCACATTCCTCACACGATCATACATGGTTTTACCACACATACGTCTCAGAAATCTAATTTCTACAATATTCAGTCTACTTTCATTTTTTTTGTGCTAGTTCCATGCCTCACTTCCGTACATCAGGGTAGGTACCAGCACTCCAGTGTGGACTGCTAGCTTCGCTTCTTTGGAATTTTTTTGCTAGCGCCAACTGCGTTCTGTCATCCATTAATGGAGTTACCTGCATTTACCCTTCATTCAATATCTCTGTCAGCCTTCCCATCTCTCGTAAACGCACTCCCTAAATACACAAACTCATCCAACTACCCCAAGTATTCCTCATTCACAACTATATTGCACACTGTTTTCGTACTCTCTTTTTCAAACACCACGACTTTAGGCTTACTTACATTCATCATTAACTCATTCTTCATACATACTTCGTTCCATAGACAAGAGAGACTGTAGATCTTCCATTCTGTAAGCAATCAACACCGCATCATGCAGGGTGTCAACAATATATAAACATGAAAAAGTAATGACACAATTTTTTTCCGATAATTTTTGCGTAAAATCATCTTGAATGTTTTTTTTAAATCCATCCTATGAAATGCATATTCTGTGAAAATAACATATCAGAAAGACTGACAAAACCAGGGTCATCAATTCTTCTCGATCCGTTTGCGGCCAAATGACGCCGTGAACCCGTGAAATACACAGGCCTTTCAAACCACCTTTACGCACGCCTTTAAAGGGACAATTAAACACCTCCCTTGCCATTTTCAAACATTGAGGGGCCAATTACAGAACTGCACTAACACGCCTAAAATCAATTAGTTTAATTAATTTTATTATTTTCTTTTAAAGAAAGGTGCGCGTTTTTTGGTTATGCCCGATGATTATAAATGGTACTCAATTGAAAGCGAAACCTTTTGAAAAACCCCTCGGAGAAAAAATTAGGTTCATTCATCATAAAACAAGATAATATGATATTTTCAACAACATCAGAATTTTTTTGTTTTGAAGTGAAATTTCTTTACGCGCGTTATGCAATTTCGAGGACCGGAGTAAAACCAACTCATGACCGTCATGATAAACCGTGATCATTTCGCTATAGGAGCCTAGCCAATATTATATACCTACTTTAGGTCACTCTCCAAACTCAGCTTAGCGGTCTAGAGGCAGAGCGCCCGATTGTCGTCGTGAAGAACCGAGGTTCGATCCCCGCTTTAACTATTTTTTTTTCTTTTTGTGATTTTTTTAATAATATTTTTTTTTAAAGTGATAAAATGCTCTCGTGCTGCGACTTTTAGATATTTTGACTATTTGATATTTTGGTCGAATACGTAATAACCGCGGTCTAGAGGACCTAGAGATCTACAGGACCCGGGTTCGAATCCCATATTTTTTAAACTTTTAATTTTTTTTATCATATGCTACTTATAAATATGTTAATAGACAGAAAAAAAGAGAGAATGAAATGAAAAGAGAGAGAAAAGAATAATAAAAGTTTCACTTCCGTCGTGTGTAGGCTTGCCACAAACTATATTTTTTTATGGGAAGTCAGTGCTAGTAAAGTTTCTGTCTAATGTCTATATTTATTCTTCTTTTCAGGTTTCGCCTTTATCCACGCGTTGTGTCTTTTCTCTTCGCGTGGCATGGTCTTCTTATTATGACGAATTTTACATGTTGCTCAGTGGAGATGAATCGTGGAGATAAGCGAAACCTGAAAATTCATCCAAATTGCTACTTTTTGGGAATTTTTATTAAACTTGTAATATAGATTCCATGAAAAAATTATAAAGAAATTTTTATGTACTTATCTACCAATGTAATTTAATTAATTATTTCCTCCTTCGTGTACTGACATTGCACCACCCATACTCCGGTTTATTAATACTTGGATTGTAAAGGAGCTTAATAAGAGATAATAAGTAGTGAAATCACTTTAATGTTGACTATTCTATTTGCTACAAACTGATAACAAAAGCCATCGCCGTTAAAATAATATCGACGCCATCTATAGTGATTATCAAAAAATCTCGGCGCAGTTTATGGAATTCAATAACAACGGAGACGTTCGGTGTTTCTATTATCACGGCATCTGCGGCACGTGCATATATCACATTTCCTACGTTTTTCCCGTGCATTAGAGGTTAGAGACTATGGGAAAGTATTCCCAATCACCAATACCCAAGCACGCGATTCGCTCGGCCGCTGCAAGGGGACCCGTAATTGCAATTATAAGGCTCGGCCGCAATCTCCATTCACATCTGGCGCACGCCACTTAGCGGGCACCCTGTGTTCTGTGGGCTGCGGGCAGCGGGCTATAGGGTGCCCTTGGAGGCTGTAATCTAGATTTGCAATGCAACTAACTGGGCCTAGAAAGAATCTGAAGCTCGCTGAAGAATTTCGAAGGAATCCAGCGTCCTTTGATCATTTTCTTGAGCGTGCAAGAATCTTCTATTTCAAGAAAATAATGAAATGGCATTAAAAACTTTCATGCGACTTGCGCAGAATATAAAATACGACGTAATTATATTCAATTTTTTTAGATGACCGGCTTTTTTAGATTTTTTTTGACGGCCGGCATAGTCCAGTGGTAACGCATTGGACTGCCATTCCGAAGGTCGCGGGTTCGAACCCGGCGTTCGCAAATAAATTTTATTTGATTAATTTGTGTTATTTCACAATTAATTAATTAAAATAATATATAATATATTTGCGGCACGTTCCAGAGTGGAAGATACTACCAGTATCGCCCTGGTGTAAGACCACCATTCAGAATTGAAACGTTGCTCCAAATGGCTTTAGCCGTGTTTAGTGACTAGATCTGAATAGCCAGTTACTTCCTCACCTTCCTCTTTCCCTTCCCCACTTACCTTCAGCCTCACAACATCCCCCAATTGGGGATGCCATAGTCTCACTGGCTCCAGACGGGAGCAGTTGGGACTCTTGTGAGGTATTCACTATAAAAATAAAAAAAAGATTCCTAAACGAAAATTTGAAACAGAAAAATCAGGAAAAGATACGGTCACATTTAGTACTCGAACCCAAGACCCTTGCCTCGCCTGTCCCCGGCAAGGCATTTTTCTGTTTCAAATTCTCGTTTAGGAATCGCTAATATTTTTTCCAATAATTTAATCTTACAATTTGAGGTTTTACTCATTAAGTTCTTCCAAAAAAAATTTTTTTTGATCATCATAATAATATAATTAAATTATGATGAAAATTTATATGATGTAAATTTGTATGATGAAAATTTTGTAAAATGAAAAATTGTTGTTTACGTTAACTTTACTAGAAATCGAATAAAATGGATTTTAAGTGAGAAATAGATTGGTATACAGAGTATTTTGGAACTAAATAAATGACAGAGATATTGTCGCTTGGGTTATGTTAAATGTGCGTTGTTTGAGGGATGAACCGAAAAAATAGCTCAAATAGTAAAAACTTTAATTCATAAACTGTAGTAAAAGAATGATGAACAGATAAATTATTGTTAGAAGATGCATTTGGTAATAATAATAGTTCTTTTAAAGTAGCGTGGACCTCCATCATTAATTTCTCTGCGGTAAATTACATGCTTTCTTCTCTCGAGTCTCTAAGAGTTGCTACCTCACTTTTTAGTATTTTCCAACAGTGCAATGTAGATGACAAAACTCCACAGGCACGCAATCACGCGAGCTATTCTATGCTGCCGCGGCAAATAAAAACACTTTGTTTTTCTTAAGAGTCTCAAGGAAGAAACTGCGTTTTTATTTACCACGGCAATATATGTACTTAAATACACAGGAGGAAGAATTCTTCGACGAGTAATGTTACAAAGTTAATAAATTATTATAAGCAATAATTAGTCGCCTGCAATATCAATACAAATTGATAATATCTTGAGAGTAAAAGTAAATGCCGCCGACGGGAATTGAACCCGTGCCTTTTGATGTCCGGTCAGACTCTCTGGACCACTAAGCCACGTCGGCTTATTTTCAACCCGCCTATTAATTCAATATGTACTAGTACTTCAATCAACAACTACTGCTTATTATATTTTTTCCACCTGTAAACAACCAACTTTATTTTATTTCGCAGGTGACTAATTATTGCTTATAACAATTTATTAATCTTTGTTCTAAGCATAAAAACCTTGTCTAATAAACAATAGTTTATCATTAAAAAAATAATTACAAAGTTAAATTTATCTATGCGTTATCAAGCAGAGATTCAATTTTGAACACCCCTATCATCTCTTTATTGACAAATTACTTATTTATTACTTTGTTTTGTGTTTCTTTATTCATAAAAATTTAAATGATTACAGTTTTTTTGTTTCTACAGCCACCATACTAGGCTCATGCTCGTATGAAGTATTTAAATACTTACTTCTAAAACATGCCACCGACATGATTAAACGTGTATGTACTTGGAAAAAAAATCACATGACGTAGAGTAACGCTTTCAAATTTAAGTATGAAGTTAATTGAAAAAAAAAAAATTTACTGGAATATCTTTTGAAGGTTATACCCATCTGTATATTTTTTTAGAACTTTTTAATCATTCAAAAAGATAGCAGCCAAATACATGGGAAAAATAGTTAAAAGATTTAATTCTGAATTTGAAATAAGAGATCGATAATAATGATAGACGAAAATAATCAGGTCCCAATAGCCGAGTGTTTAAAGGCATTGTTCCGATAACTCAAGGATCCTGGATTCGATTCCCAGTTGAGAACCGTAGCCTTTTTATTTTTCTCTATCTTGTACTATTTCAAATCCTTAGATTTATTAGAATTATCTTCGTCTTCAGTGAAAATAATCTACTTTGTTAACATAATTAAATTAAAAATGATATAGCAAGGTAATTTTTAAATTATTTAAAAAGTATTAAATCTTTACCAATCTCAGTTAACGTTCTTAAAACCCTCTTATCTGATTATTGATAACGTCCCTATCAAGGTACTCTTCCATAATACACTCTACAAGTTCATATGTTGAACATATTTATTATTACCCTCCATTAGTAATAAATAGCAATAAGGAGTACATATGGTAGTTTTTTCCAGAATTTCTGTAATGAAATAAATGCGGACTTCTTGTATTACTTAGTAGAAGACTTACTACTTATCAGAACGCCTAAAAATCCAGCAACGAGAAGTCTCAATGAGGGTACTGTATTTTAATTATGATGATAGAATATCACTTCAAAAATATGTGAACACCTTAGCACAGGTTCTCCTAGAGAGGTGTTAACAAAACACTACTACCAACCTATTTATAAACAGTAACTGATTATAGTTATGGTTATCATATATTTAAACTGTAATCATCTGTAAAATGTATGTAGGTACGAGAATAGAATAAATAAATAAAAATAAATACTGGACCATCAAATGCATCATTTAGAATTCAATTTAGAAATAGTCAATCAATAAAACTCCTAAAATTATATGCAAGCATATAATATTAATTTTCTCTTTAACATTTGGTTTTTGACATGTTCCCGACAAAGTACTCTTCCATATTATTCACAACTCTGTAACAGTGCCACAGTCTCGGTGATAAATTCACGAACAATGGGTGTTGATTAAAACTGTACCATGTGGTTTTAATTAGTATCCTTTTAATGGCCCATTGAACAGAAGCCTATAAACCGCGGCCGCGCCTGCCGGAGATGGGTTCACACAGTGGCTGAGGTTGGCAGTACTTGGTACTTGTCTTCCTCGAGGAAGTAAGAAGGAATGCAATCAGGTGATTGTACGGCCATATAAGAAGTGTAGAATAGAAGGAGAAACAGATTGCTGGAAAGGCTGTGGAATTTTAAACAGCGGCCTGTCGAGAAGTAGGGGCTTGTTAAATTACCGTCGTAGACAGTATTCAAAATAAGATGATTTAGCGCTGTTTCCACGGGTCACATCTGAAGAAGTATTATAGCACTATGACAGTATGAAAATATTTAGTTTTGTGGTGAGTTTAATAGTTAGTTCAAACCATCTACAAAATACCCGTTAATTATGTCGATACTTTGCTTCAGTGCTTTTAAAAAGGCTCATAAATAAAACTTAACTTAACAGTGTTATAACTCGAGGAAAAATGCCATGATGTTGGAAATTTTTTAATTTAAACCTCTGAACCTTTTACTTTGTGAAATGCACGGTATGGTAACAATAAGATATATTTCAAAAATAAATCTTATGGGTTGATAAAGTATAATCTCCCAATCACAACTGTAAGTGTAAATATATTTTTTACTTGAACATTGAAATATTGTAAAAGGACATTATGTACATATTATAAAACACTATATTTTTTATAGAAAACTGAATATTTTTTTTATCATAGCTTTTATATTTTTGGTACAAAAAATTGTAAGTGCAGCTATGTATAATCAGGCGGGGTCATCGATACGCCGTAAGCACAACGCGATTATTTTTATACCATTAAACTACTATATACATAAGACTAAACCCATGGTTAAATAACATTATTATACAGGACGTTAAGATACGTACCAGACTTACTTTCATTAGTCAAATGGATTATTCATATATTTATATATGTGTTTTTTTTTGTATTAGTAATTAACGAACCGGTGGATGCAATCTAATAATGTTAGCTTTAAGTTGGTAAAAGTTCATCTAGTCTTATTTTTAAATTTTATTTTGTTATATGGTTAGGTTAGGTTAGGTTAGGTCCAGGTTTCAGTCCCAACTGCTCCCAACCGTCTAGAGTGAGTGAGACTATGACATCACCAATTGGGGTTGTGAGGGTGTGAAGGTAGTGAGGAGGTGAAGGAGAAGGGGGAGAAAAAGGTGAAGAAGTACTTGGCTGTCCAGATCTGGTCACCAAACACCTGAACCAGTGACTTTCAGCTTGCTGGTCGAGTGCCTTACCCCTCGACAGAGGCCGAAAAAGTTAGTTATAAGATATATAATAATAGAAATATATTTTATATTTGTACAGCGCCCGTGTGGAGATTTTTCACAAAAACAGCGCTTCACAAACCGTCCAAATATATATTTATTATTATTATTACTTTAACCAGTGATTCCTGAAATTATTTAAAGTAAAACTTAAATAAAATTCTAGACACTTATCAAAATTTTATTCACATTTTTTACTCCAAATATCCTCAGAAATCACTGGTCAAAACGTCAGATACGTCTCTTAACAGCCTATATTCAAAACACTAAAAATACAGTAAAAATAAATGAAAATTGTTATATTTTTACTTTTATTACCTACTTGAAGATAAGAAATGAACTAACGACTCAAAGCTGGGTAAGTAAGTAAGAATGAGTGCCAGTATAAGGTGTACTTATCTTTTTATAGGAAAGGTGTGAGGCTGAAAAAGTCGGGGATTAGGTGTGTTTTAATAAATAATTGAAAGGGACTGGGTTGTCAAGTAATTAGACGCGAACCTAAACTGCCAGGAAAGCCTTTTTTGTACGCAATATATACGGCCGAGTGGCAAACGCCAATGTATTTTCCCGTTCTGTGGCAAGTTAGATGAATAGGGAATACATGAATAATTATTGGACAATAAGAGGACGTAATTGGGAATACGATATTTATCGGTCTATTGCCAAATGCGTGGCTACAATACAAACACTTAGCAAACGGTTAAATTTATTCTCAAAGCCCTTTTATATCGCATTCTTAATTTAACGTCGTTTTTTTCATTTTTTCTTTAAAGTTTACTCCACACAGGAGGCCCTGGGGAAAATAATTTCCCTCGGGGCCTATGTAATATTTTAGGATACCGTGTAGAAGTCTTTTTAAGGGGGGGAATGAGAGGAAGCTCTGGAAAGAAAAGGGTGTGAAGGGTTGGTTTTAATCTAGGGATCAGTGTACCCAGGAGTGACGGACTAACGAATGTATCCCTCTCACTGCGGCCTAAGACGATAGGTCGAAAGACCAGTTGGACAGGTCAAAAGATCTCCCCAAACCAGCCCCTCCCAATCGAGTGGGTAGGAGCATTCTAAACACACCTCACCCGATGAACCCGGACACCCCTGCTAAATCACCAAACGTAGCGAACAACTTGGGATGACCTATGGTAGAGATGTTGGTTATCCAAAAAAGTGGTTTTTGGTACTTACTTATATTTAAAAATATACAATGTACAACAAGAATCTTCCCTCTTAGCCGCAATTAAGGTCTATTAAAAAACCTTGAATCTATCCATATTCCTTTAAACAATTTTGTCCAGTTCACTAGTTCGTCTTTAAAGCTTTAAATTAGATTAATTTAATATTATCTTCATTTGTTTATTTATTAAATAGATATAATTCTTATTATTGCAGTACATTAATATGTAATTTAATTACCCTGTATATGAAAAAAGTTAGATATAATTTAAATACCGACTAAATAATTTTATTTGTCTCATACACTCCATACATTCAAGAATGTTAACGAATGTAGTAAATATATAATGTAAATTGAAATAGGTGTCTTAATTAACCGGAGGACCTTCACTCAAACAAATGCATATTAAAATTTCCACTTCTCTTCGTTGACAGATAATATTATAATACATGCAGATCTCGATTAATTAGCTGTGAATTATTGCAAATTATCGTGATGCGATCATATAATTTAACATTCACTACTCTAGACTTGATATTTCACGAGAAACTATTTTTAGACTAATCAAATTAAATCGGTGTGTTACTGACTGAGCAAAGTTTAATTTTAAATCGACCGTTTTGCAAACATTTCTTGTAGTTTCGTTTCATTTTCAAGGTCATAGCCGTTTTAATGGTTCAGTAAAGATTTATTTTTCAAATGTAATATCATCTTAGTTTTTTAGTGGCTAGAGAAAGAAGTAGCGCAACACGGCATAATACCCCAAAAACAAATAACTATAATACTTTTGGCCGTGAAAATCTCAAATCACACCGTGATATCATCGTGTTTATTTGGACTTTCTAATTCGCATTTTTGCCTACCAGCCTAAAGAAAGTTTGAAAACAAAATTTTCATTGTCACATGTCTTTGAATAAATTTCTCATTTGATTTTTTTTTAATATCGCAGACAATATGTGGTATAATTAGGTAGGTATTTATGTACATACTTTCAAATCTTGTGATTTCATAAGAACATTATACATAATCATATTCACAAAAAAAATACTTTTTGTGACACTAGGTCTACTATTCAAAAAACTACTATATTTATTGAGTAATTTATAAACTAAAACACAACATTTTAACCCAAGAGGAACACTTAAAAAAATTCACAAAAAAGCTTATTTCATTCTTAACTTCTTTTCTTTAATTTTACAAATACGGATTTTTTAGTAATTTATTATTGCTTTTAAAAGATAATTATTTAATTAGAATTATTTGAAACCATGTCATTGTAAACAACTATATTAAGGATTTCTAAGATCGGTAATAGAAATCAACTTTTCTGTTTAATTCTACACAATATTAATTTATTAATCGTGCAATGTAATGCATATAAAATTAAAATATGTGAATAGGAAGACTTCCATAATTAAGGACTTTGTTGGCGCGATTGCTGAATTATCATAAACGTTTTATAATTTTACCGCTGTGCGAAAATATTTATTTTAATAGCTTATTTATTAATGCGATAAATTATTTTCAAGGATAAAAAATGTTTAGTTACATAACATGGCTTAGTTACGGTTACAGAAAATGATCTTTCTGTTTTCCTCGCGGTACTTGCTGATCTTAGCATCATTGTTATGGCACTAGAAGGGAGAAGATGAGGAGATTGTGAAGGCCATGAGATGAAATGAAGATGACTCATTTATGGTACCTGCCTTCCAGTACAGTATGGGACCTCTCATATCTGAAGATGTATTATTGCCAATAACATTAGATTATTTAACTGCAGATGGTAATGCAATACCACAGATTAGATAATCAGCATGTCATTTTTTTCGTTATATATATATTTTTTTTTTTCATGTTCTCCATATATACACCATTATATCATAGAGAAGATTATAAATATTAAGTAGTTTTACAATTTTGTGACAAGCGTCAAGATAATTGCTAAACTGTCCGTAAGTGACACTGAAAATGTCGATAGTCAATGCAGAATCGTTAATCAATTGATTAAGGCATTTTGATTGGCAGAATTTCAAAAATGTATGGGATGTCCCACGAGTATGTTTGTTAGGCACATGTGAGTTAAACTTTTTCAACATAGGTCGATTAAATATAATTTTGGAGATTAACTTTAAAAATGTTTACATGAAAATATTTTTCGGTGGGCTGAAGGTGTTGAAATCAAGCCTACTATAGCCCTTGAGTAGTTTTGGCCGCCTTAAATAAATACAACTCGTGTAGGTTTCCTGGTATTTCTTTATATTCTCTCATAATCCAGGGATGCGGTTTTGACCTTTGGTTATTTTCATGCCTTGTGACTATTCAAAACACTTCCAACCTTCAGGATTATTCTTAAAAATACATGATTTATCCGTTTTATTAGGTAAACATATTATAGCCTTCCCATCGTAGCTATTCGTGTTGTATAAACATTATACTGACAGGACTTTATAAGTAATGAGTGTCAACAGGAATGAGAAATTAATATTAATTAACTTCCATTTAAACAGTCACGTCATACAAATTGTACTTAAATTATTATGTTTCATATTGCAGTCTGTATATTATTGTATTTGAATTAACAATACACCAAACATTATAATGTTTATTACTAGATTGTTGATTTAGAACGGGGTACCCCAGTAAGGACATATTATCTTATATAAAAAAATAGTTAAATAAAAAAAAAAATAAAAAAAAGAGTTTAATGATTAATGATTTTATGTTTCACAATAATTATTGCCAAAATACTCATACCTCAGGTGATTCCTATATTCTATTAATAAATACATTACATCACACAGACCCTTATTATATTTTTAGATCGGAATCAAAGGTGACTGAAATTAGCACCTTATTTCTGGAATTACATTATGTAACTATTAAAAATTCACTTAATTCTTGTCGGTACATTATATAGTTATAATTAATAGGATCTGGCGCCAGAACAAAATGGTTTGCGACTTGAATGTCAATTTTATCTAGGTACTATTTTTATTAGTAAATACTACCATCGACATATCCTCTATAATGTTTGCATTGTTGCCAATAACAGACACAATAATTATAAGAAGCGGAGTGGCTTAAACGGACGGTTATAAGGAACATTAAAAACAGTTTATAAGTCGCACGAACTCCGTGATTTGCTGAGTCGGTCATTTATTCACTGATGGATTTGGTGCTGAAAGCAACGAGAAAATGAAATTAGTCGAACAGGAAAATATATCACATTTTTTAAGGCAACAGAGTTTCATGTACGTTACCGCGTTTCAATAATTGAAAGCAGAAGAATGCGTTTTTACAATTTCTTACTATTTAATATTATATTATACTATATTTGTTTTATTATATTACATATAATATAATACATACGGTGCATATATCATATCGGTCTAGCCAAATGTATGGCAATTTTGTATACTTATATGCAATACCCCATTGCAAAACCAGATTCTTAATATATTTTTACTGTCCATAAAATATACAATTATTGTTCACTTCTTACAACATTAGTTCTTATAAAAAAACAAACCTTGCAAAATAAATACATTTTATCCATTATTATTTTTTTCAATATTTATTCACAAAAAAAAATGTTACATAATTTACAGAAAATAAAGTAATTATTTCACCTAATTTTATACATGAGATGTACCACCATAACAAAGCTAGGCGTATGGGGGATGTGTCATTTTGTTTAATTTTTTTGTTGTTATTTATATTTCACATACATTCTGGTAATAAATTAAAAAAAGTTTTACTCAAAGATATTTATAGTTGACCTATTGTTTTTTTTTTTACATTTCGGAGTTGGGAGAGTTATATACTCGTTAACGTTATAAGTCCTAACTGTCAATATTTTCAGTATTTACTTTTATACTTTACCTGAATTCTTTTTCTTTTTGTATAAATATTAACGTTTTTTTTGAAAATTAAGTCTATTAAGTGTCTAATTTAATGTTTTCACTTTGTTTATATTTATTGGACAATTTGTATAGCGCTGCTTTTGTGAGATATCACCTCAGAGGCGCTCTACAGTTGATGAGGAAATATTATAAAAAATATAAATATTACAAAAATAAAGTGAAGGTAAGTTAAGTAAAATAAAGAACAGGAACAGGTGACATGAAGATAGAAGATGAAGACTCTGCAGCAAGAATCCTAGGTGGTAAAGAAACTGGACCAGCTGCTGCAGCGAGAGAGTCCATCGCGTCCACCAACCATGCCAGCACGAGGTTCGTCATCCATCCAGTTATGTGTCTGCTGCTAATAAATCACTGACACACTATCCTCCCACTGATACATAATGTCCTCACATAAATGCATCATTATAATTCCATTTCATATTTTTTCCCACAAAATGAATATTAAAATACTTTATGGCTACAATACTTTATATATAATATTTTTTTACAATTCCTTGTAACTTTTGTATTTTTTTATATTTTGTATTATAACTATACTGTTACAATGTAACAAGAAATTTCAATAAAATAAATATAAAAATACGTAAGAAATTTTTAAATCTTAACAAATGTTATAATAATAAAAATTATATAATTTGTGTTGCTATTACTTGCAATGCTAAGTGCATTTATGCATCACTCTCTCTCCAAATTTGATGTATATAAACCATGGTTTAAGGCGTCTTAACCAGCGGACGAGAATTCAAATTTTGTTAAAAGACGGTCTCTTGATCGGACGTTTTTTTAGAACGAGACAGAAATACCGAATTCATTCCACTGCAAGCCATACACCCGCGCGGCTGACGAAACGGCTGACAGCATGGTTCCGATGAAATAACAATTATTGTTGTTGAATTCTCGGTTGTAGCTTTCTTCCTAACAAGTATTAACATACCTATTTGTAAATTATACGTCAGAGTACGTAAACATAAATAAATACAAATGCAGTGCGTTGACATGGTAGATATAAAATAAGTAGGTATATGAATATACACTTAAAAAAAAAAAAAAATTAAATTTATTTTACATAGGTTTTCCAAAAGTGAGTAAAAATCTTTTGTTTTACATATTTATTCGTTTGTCCGAAAGGTATTACCGGTAAGTTTTATTTCTAATACTTATCTTTTAAGTATTACTTGATTCGATACGTATGACATTGAAAAGAGGGTTTATTCCTTAAAACTGAAGTAGTATATATTTATTTTATTTATTTATTTATTTAACGCCCAGAGGGCTTTTACATGGATGGTAGTATAATTTTAATTTGACAAATACTTTGAAACATAAAAATAAGAATAAAATTAAATTTGATAAAAGTAATTAATATATATAATAATTATATATATTAAAACTAGGTTCTATTTCCCACTATTTTCTACGGTACCTACCTACCTACATATGTAGTTATGCGATTGCATAATATTGTATCGCTTTCATGTATTTGTTTTCATGGTTAACGGAGCGACCTGACTCGTCTAATTTTCGAAATGTTATTAAATTTACGAGGTAAATTTCGATTGAAAAATCATAGGTTAGTATGTCAAAAATAACCTCGCCTTTTTTCCTAAAACAAGAAGCTCAATTCGCAATATGACATTATGAAACTGACAAAAAGTAACACAAAAAATATTAAATATGTTGAATTTTACCAATGTTATAGTGAATTAGACAATAAAATAGAAATTATGAACAATAAAATGATTTGAATCGCACATCACGAATCAAAATTCATTTGGTTCGTGGCACTTTTTGACCAGCAATCACAAACTGTTTCACGTACTTTGGCATAAGTTTTAACATTTATACATAAAACATCGATGACCGACATAAACTCCTGATAGTCCATAGTTGATTCTTTTCCCTGGAAATTAAACAGCAAAAAATTATCGCCAAATGTTAAAAAATATGTGCTTACTCTGATTGATTCTTTCGAATGACCATGTAGCAAATAAGTACGTACAATGTACACGGATAATTAAATATCACTAACCTTTGTTTTTTTGATAATATATCTCCCACGTACGTTTTTTATGTCGTAATTTGTGTTTTCTAATAACTTTTGTTCCAAGGGTATTTTCCTCCCCATTTTTAAGCGAAGCATTTTTTTAAATGTTATTAACTAGAACGACGTGGACTGCACGTCCGCTCGCCGCCTGGTCGCGGCGGAGAATGACAAAAATTTGTCTTGCGCCTAGTTGATAAAAATGCTCAAACCGCGAATCGATATTAATTACTATTATATACTTTAAGAATTTATTTTTTGGTCATAAATTATTTCTAATGTTTCAATAATGTCTTGGTACCAATTTAACTATACCAATTTGTAAGACCATAAATAAATAGTCAAATTGAGGGATTTTCGTCACAAAACGCGTGTTCGGATTTATTTATTAGTAATTTTATTTGAAATAAAAACAAAATTCTTATAAATACTTTTGCTAGATAATTTATTGATTGTTTATACTATATTATTATATGATTTGAAATATAACGATCTTTCAAAATTAATTTGTGTTTTTTTCTAGAAAAGTGTCCATACGTCTAAAACTGACCTCAAAAGTGCCAAATTTCAGGTCAAGTCTACCTATTTCGCCTTAAGGAATAGTTGTACCAGTAAAATAAACTGAAACCAGTCACGGTCAAAATATAAAATAAGTGCAAAAAGGTTTTAAATTTGTTTCAATTCAGATTTTAATAAATTTTGATTTATAAAATACTTTTTGATATATCGCTGTGTTGCTCGTTGGAATAAAAAGATCGTTTCTGTCATTACTTCTAGTCTGATGTTTGTATTCGACGGTTTTTGCTTTGTTTTATTTTTATAAACATGCATTATTATCTTTTTTATAAAACACTGTCACTTATCTGAAAAGAGCGTCGCTCGAATATCTGAAAGGTTTCTTCATTATAACACATCAGATAGATTTCTGTAACGATTAACTGTAACGATTTCTGTGCCTTCAATAACGGGTTTAGTAATTTTTTTCCTCCCCTCTCCCCATCCAATGCAGCCGTAGGGTAGTATTGAGTTACATAGTCCATTATATTTTTTTTTCAGTCTGGTGTTTTTAAAATTCAAAGAAATAAATATATGATTCAGTACACGCACTCTTTCAACCCAGCTGCATAAATATTTATACAATTATTCAACTGCTGAAAAATATTTATTGTTTAAATATTTAATACAGTTACAGGTAGAGTTATTATTTCTAAAGATATAGTTAATTTTATGTATTGTGAGATGGTGAGGTATTTCGGGTTTTCCTGCAATAGTAGCGCTGTTTTGATTTTCCCATCTTTATATTGATTACAGAGTTTGTTGACGTAAATAATAAAGAGAAGAGGCCCTAGTATACTTCCTTGTGCCTTCTCCAGAGTTATTTTCTAGTCAAGTGCCCATAGCCTCATTTATTCTTGTTTGTTGGAATATATCAGATATATAATTTTGTATCCACTGTTTTCCCGCTTTCCTATATTTTGCAGTCTCTGTAACAGTACCTTATGGGCTGTTGTGTCAAAAACCTTGGTCTAGGTCTAGAAACAGAGCAATAGTTTTCTTGCTAAGGTTCATATTTCCTGAAATAATTGCCGTGAAACATGCGATGGCATCACCCATTCTTCTACCCGGTCTAAATGTATGTATTAACCTTATGTAGGCTACGAAGACTGGATGGATATGAAGTCTCAGCATTAAAGCTTGAAAAATTGTCTTGCCTACCCAACGTATGCAACCTAAAATGTCACCATGACCGGAATAGTTGTTGCAAAAAGAAGAAGATATCAAAATATACTTTTAAAACTCACATCGTAAATGTCGAACTTAATACATCAGACAAGAAGGATTGATGCATATATAATATGAACCAGACCTTGGAATAAAATTTTGTGATTTTAGCCATCTCAAAGCTAGCATTTTTTATGGCTCCAAATGCGACAGGTGAGTTCTTTTTTCTCCTGTATTCCAATCTGGGCTTTCTTTATGCTCCTGAAGTCCAGAAGCTAAGAAGATTTTGAACATTGATAAATACTGTTTATATTTCAAATTCACATAGTTTTGGGACTGGTTGTTCGAGTATGTTGCAGAAGGCTTATCCCAACAGAACTTTCTAACACCAACTCATACAGTGTAGTCGCAGTTTTGCGATACCAACTTTCGTATCTTATTCAAGAAAACCTCATTAACATAACACACTGTTTGTATTATTTTGCCGTAATATTATATTATTATTAATATTATCTCATTTCCATTAGTCTAATAATAAGCTACTAAAATTGGTTTAGCACGTCAAATATTAAATTTATGTAAAAATCTTTTATAGGCCCTAAGAATGAGGTATATGACAACTTTTTAGTTTTGAACCCGTGACCACTGGGTTTGAGGCTTGAAAACTTAGCGTTCGTTTACGTAGATCATCAAAATGTATTAAAAAAGGGAATAACTTAACTGTACGCTTAATACGAAAAAAATAAATTGCACTTGGCTTAATGTAAAGAGCTAAAGAGCCTTTGCATGCAGCTGAATTTGACAAGTTTGCGCAAAAATGTTTTTAAATAGGTTCAATTATTTATAAAACTAATTTGGTGTTTTGGTTTATTCTGCAACGGATGCTAGAAGTTCTGTGTTCTTTAGACTTCGCGTCAAAAAAAGTCTTTCTAATTTACGCTTTTTTAATGAAAAAAAAAAATTCTGTGAAATCATCAACTCGTAGGTAGGTACTTAAATATTCCACATATTTTATGAAACATTTATTTTTATAAATTTAATAACGTGGATGCCACAAATTTTAGAAACCGAGGACAGAACGTATAAACACATTTAAAAACAGGTGAAATGCCAAACGGTCAAGTCAAAATGTTTTATTTAATTTTTTACGTTTCACCAAAATGTCGTTAAAAGATAAAATTCACTAACGCTTAATTTGCCTCCACAGGCGGTTAAAAGCAGAACTCTTCATCCTGTCGGTAAAAATGAGAAACTTTACCCTAATTCAAGTCATCCACAGTCCCGAGTAACGCCGGGTAAATGACAGTGTAGAATTAGGCTGATGGTGAAGACGATTGACTAGGTATAGTAATTATTGTGAAGAGAACGCTATGATTTTAAGTGGGTAGTAATCCTACCTGCATCCATTTGACGAATGTACAAGATTCATCATTTCAAAACAAATTATTTCGAATTACCTATCTTAGAAATGAAAGGAATCGCAATCTATGTTGAAGGTCTTGTAGATCATGTAATGTAATAATTTTTACTAAAATTAACATCATAATATCATCGTTGAAAATAGCCTTAGGAGTAAAGATCCTATTGAAAGATGATAAATTTTTGAATTAACGATTCAATCTTTGAGATTGTCCAACGTTCAAATAAAATTTACACTTACCTTATCAAAAATTTTCATTTTATCCACATATTTGCGTTTGCAGTTTAATTTTGTAGAAGAATAAAAAAATATGTCAGATGTTAGATTATTGTTTAGACACGTTGCCAACTAAAGACCTGAGGGACCCAGCTGTAAAATAGAAGAAAAAATCTTCATAAAAGGAATTAATGAAAATGGGTTGCGGAACCTTTCGTCAAATATCAAAGATTATTGTAATTATGTGTATCCTTGGTGGTGGAGTAGCATTAATATTAACCATGTACCCAGGGAAAACGGGTTCTAAGCCAGGCGATACGAAAATTAAAATTTTATTTTATATTTTTTAGGTGAAATCGCACTAGAGTCCGAACTGATCCCAACTGTCTGGAGCCAGTGAGACGATGGCATCCTAATTGTGGTGATTCTGAAGGTAGCGAGAAGAGGAAGAAGATGGGGAATAGAAAGTTGGGGAAGTAGCTGGCTATTAAGATCTGGTCACCAAACACGGCCAAAGCCATTTCAAGGAACGTTTCAGTTCTCAATGGTGGTCTTACACAAGGAAATATTGAGAGTATTTTCCACGTATGCCATTTCAAAATGAGTAATTTCAATTATAATTTTACGAAATAACACAAATTATTTAACTAATATTTACATGCGCACTCCAGCACTTGAATCCGTGATATCAGCTAGCTAGTTTGAAGCCTTACCCCTCAACCACAGAGGCCGTCGATGCCTATTGTTAGGTGCAATATTTAAATTTCTAAAGTTTTATAACTGATTTTTTTTTCAGTTCGGCCAGGGTGGATTCAACCACCAGGATCAAAAAATAGAAAAAAAAACATATGGCCATGGCGAATGGTAATATCTGGATACTTTTGAACCATTCTTATTCCTTTCTTCCTTCTCATTCCTCGTCTTTTACTCTAACAAGTTCTCCAATCATTGTTGTGCGCCAAAGTATCAATGTGTGTGATTTTATTAAAGGTCGGAACATTTTTCTAATTAACCTCACCAATTCATTACTTTACTTTTAAAACTGGACGTGTCCCATGACAATATATTATAATACGAGTATCAGTATTCCTTAAAAAACTTTGAGCGAAATATCATTGTGTATTTTTTTTAATTTTTCACATACATTTTGTTTACCAACGACAACAGCCAAAAATCATCTATTTCAGATTAAAAACTTTTTCAAATAATATTGAGAGGACTTTCAAATGGAAATAAGTCTATCGAGCGTATTGAATAATGTAACATTTTTCGTTCTTATTATTAAGTTATGTACTCTGATAACTTTTGTTTTCTAATTTGCTTTGCTAGATTTATAGATTTCCCACAAACAAACATAATTGACTGTGCGCAAGCGTAGCGAAATCCTGTTTTAATTCTACAGCTTGGCATTTCATCCCTCTAATTTGTTTTTCCATTCTGTTGCCGGTTTAAGATGGTAGCCGTGTTGAATAGTGCCTTTTTATCCCGCCAGAGTTCGCAAGAGCGTGGATCTTTCTACGAGCTGTAAAATGGAAATAATCAATATTATGGTACCTAACTGCCTGAAGAACGTTTGAAAAAGAATTCTTATTTAGATCGTGACCTTTCTTTCGACAAATTGTTTAATTTCTTATTTGAAATAAAAAAAATGGTTTCAAGTAATTTTTTTTTTTTTGATTTATTATTTAAGAAAAAATTAAGAACATTTTTTTGGACACGAGGTCTATAGTTCACAAAACTACTAGTAAGATACTTGTATGATAAAAAGATAACAAGTAGGTGCATACATATATGTCAAATAAAAAATTGTATTATTAGGATTAACTTGATGAAGGTTAAACTTGTAACGTAGATTGTCATCGCATGTATTAATCTTACCATATTCCGGTGAAGAGACCATAGCTTGCAGCAATCATGGGAATTGAAATGAACACTCGGAATATCAATTGAGATATAATAATATGCTGTTTATTTAATTTAAAACTTTAAATACAAGAGCAAGGACTCATATTTAGACAACAGGGGTGGTTGGCTATTTGTAAGCACAAACGTAATATGAACTTGGCCACGACATTTACTTGTAAAATTATATTAACTAAACATCTTAAAATAAGACATCACCAATGAACGCCAGTCTAGAAACTATTCTAAACAAATTTATAAACATGATGATATCTATAAAATTTTGTGTCTATTTCATAAGGACTATTAAAATGTCTCACGTGCGTGTATAATCTCCCGACAATCAAGCAGCTCGCCCTCAGGTGTGTTCCCCACCGGCCTCGAAAACCAACTGACGACTTCTCTGGAACTCAATGCGCAGTAAAAATTTTGAATCCTCCGAGTGACAACTGTAATTCAATGCCAACGCGTGTCTAGAAGTCATACAATGTGAGCGGACGGTTCCTACCGCTACAAACTCATTGTAATATTATTTATTTATAATAATAAACTAATGTTTAGGAGACAAGGATTTTATAAATAGCAAAAATAATAACGTATTATTTTTTATGCAATAATTGGAAGCCTGAAACACCATATAAGACCTAGTGCAATTGGCAGAGCATCTGACCCTCAATCAGAAGACTGCGGGTTCAATTCCCGTCATCGGCATTTATTTTATCTCGGAAGATTTTTTCAATTTATATCGTGTTTTAGGTTAATAAATATTGCTTAAAAATGACACGTAATATTATTTCATCAGTTAAAATTCTAATACTATATATTTTTGTTGATTTTTTTGTGTTTTCAATGATCACAAATCATATATTTATATGTCTTATTTCGGTTAAGATGTTATTTCCCATCGTATGCTTAATAAATCATATTCGAATACCTAATTTCTACAGATGAAATGATGATGTTTTGTTTTTTACAAGTGGTCGGACGCCTATAAAACATTTGCATAATTGTGAATGTGTGCTTCATTTCACCCAATGATCGATGACCATTAAGTTGTAATGACACAATTCGTGCATTTTTAATGGATCCCCATCAAACAATTTCATGTCATTTATGACTAGCATGAGAAATGTAATTAAGTTTTGTTATATGTCTAATTCACAGTTAATTTTCTTAACAGCATGCAATCTAGGAAGGGCCAATTTTTAATGAAAGGTTGATTTGATACTTTTATGATTATAATAAAACTTATAGGTACGTATAATTTGTGTTAGAATGAAAAAAATGATGCATGGGAAATGCTCATTTTTATTTAATTTAAAAACAGTTTTCTTTATCTAACATCTAACACATCTAAACATTAGTATGCGATAAAATAATTAATTACCGTAAAGCGATGACGTTACAAAATGTCTAGACTTGCTATTGTCTCACAAACTCAATACTAAAATGCGGAAAGTAATGAACATTCATGTTTCCGAATTAAATTCTTAAATCAAACGTTGTTCATATGTGTCAAAGATAGACAATGGAAAATATGTGCGTATGAACAAAACAAACGAAAGAGGATGATGTTTTCGTATTTGCGTCGAATACTGAATTCTAAATCACTTATTCACTTAGACTATAAGACGAACACGGAAGTCTGTATAAGACGACCTACTGCTATTGAGTTGTCTTTCTTATGCTTGTGTTACTACGTTCGCTATCTCTAATCGCTCTGAATTTTTTTTCCGAAACAATCAAAATAGTTGTATTTTTATAATTATAAAATAATTTGTGTGTATTTACGAATGTTATATTCTTTCTTGGCTTTTACTAGTGTTTGTCAAGTAATACAATTTTTTCTTGTCACACACACGAGGGCATTTTAGCACTTTTTAAGGCAATTTACCTAGACGTAGCACACGACGTGTGGCAGCTTAGTACTGAAACTACGAAATCGAAAACACTACAAATTACTTGCTTTTGGCTAACCACTTTTAGATTTCTGCAGCGCGTCTATATATATAGTAAAGTAATTACCGCAATGGGATTGTTTTTTTCTCAATAACTGATTCCTTGGAAACAAATATTATTTATTTTAAAGTAATTTTTTTTTAATTATCTTTAAGCCTTCTTCAATATTTACTATTTTTTTTTAGTCGTTAAGCATTGTTCCTTTTCATTGGATATATTTTCACACCAACTTCTTGAGGGTTCCCCTAATTTGCCTCAATAAGATACGAACCTTAATCAATATGCATGATAACTAAACGTCAATATTTGATAGCCTCTGTGTTTGATTATTATTAACGACCACCTATAATTTTTTAAGACCTATTTCAGTGCATTTGAGAGTAATTGCAAACATACACTATGTATTATCGGCATAGCACACCTAACGAGAACTGAAGCACAACATCTTGTAAAACTATATGCTTTTCACTTACGATTTCAGGGAGAGACAAATGTTTTACTGCATGAGAGTCATCGTAACTTTATTTCTTAGGCAAGATGGCTTGGATATAATTATCTCCTACAGACAATTCAGCAACCATTTTTTGACGCATGTCACAAAATAGTGAAACTTCCCTCCATGACCTTTTATACTTACATTCACCTCAAAGTTGTAATCGTTTCCGTAATATTGTTGCATAACCGTTTAACGGAGAACATTAATGAACAAATAATAAATATAAGCAACAAAAAATTCTTAAGATTCCTGAGGACATTCTCGACGAGAAGCTTTTTATCACAACAAGATCATTCATAGGCCAACTTCTGCGTTTTTGCAAGGAAGACGTGCACAGTTCATGAACTTACGTTAGCTACGAATTTTACTAAAGATGGAGTCTTAAACAGATGAATTGCATTAATTAATGTGTAAATGTAAATGATCTCCTTTTTTGCCAAGATTGGCCATTAAGCTTGAATTTTGACGATGATTGAGATTGACTTAGCTGACCCTACCCTGGTACGAACCTTCTCAAAGTTCCTGTGTAAAATGTATTTACATGAATTTTGCAGTGTTAGCATTTTGAATTATCAATAACTCACAAATCTCTCATTTTATCCGATTGAATACTTTGTTATAAGCAAATCAATAATATCTTTATTTTATCTGCAGTTTTAATGCAGGTGTAATTCAGCAGAACGAAGCTCAGTACCAATTTCTTCACAATTAAACATTTATTACGTGCTAAATCCATCGAGTTGGTAAACCCATGTCTATGAGATTGATTACTTCATATTGGTGAGCAGTTAACCTTTCTATAAAAGAATCTACCAGGTTAATTCATTTAAACCTTATGCTAATATTATTACTCTCTGTTCTAGCTGCATACGTAAATATAAATCATACCAAATTCGATAGGAACTCGATCCAGTTTGAGTATTCAATTAGCCGATGTTGTTATTATTTGTTTGGTATATGTGTAAATTCTAGCCAAGGTCAAGTAAGGAGTGCATTCAAATAACAGAACCCGATAAATCACGGAATTCTAACATCCTTTATGGAATTATGAACGATCGTGTTCTAGATGTACCTACTACACGGTGAGTCTAGATTTAGGAATATTATGTTATAATGTTGTTTAACTTAAGGCGATGCACTACGTCGTGTAATATTTTGAATCGAGCCTCCATCAATAACACTCCTTACGTAGATGGCGATAACGCTGAAATTCCCGCTTAACAACATCCGCCTGTTTTGATTTATGCAAGAAATAAACATGGCCAAAAAGTGTCTTTTATTTTATTTTGTGGATGTTCAGGCATAAATATTTAAATTTTTTCCGATCATTTTATAAATATTTTAATTTTCCACATTATACTATAAAACCATAACCGAAAATGGGTTCGTAAATAGAAAATTTTGAACTTTAAAGCTGTTTTCACAGGCTTTATAAATTACGTAATGCATCGCCTTTAATGTTTGTGATATCTAATTCGTGAAATATTTACGTAGGTCTTCAAAAGAAATCTGGAGAAAGCTAGCAGGGTGGAAATAAATACTTAAAATGTTGACGAATCTCACTTACCACACGGAGAAAAATGAGTAATTCTGATTTATTGAATTTTTTTTTTTAATTTCTTTATTCATTGAAATTGTTTGTTACATGCATTGAGAATTTTTCGACCACCATATCTTCAAAATATTAGTCATCTTGTTAAAAACGGAAGTGTAAACCGCTTCCTGATAAAATATTGGTAAATTCGTAATAATATCGGAATACGTGTTCATCCACCTGCGTTGGTCTGAATAATATGTTAGGACGAAATGCAAAAAGGTTACTTTCATGAATACAGGTTTCAAACCTTTAGTAAATTTCGAATATATTATCACGATGTCGTAACACGTTTTCGAACTAAAAGTATATCCGGAAAACTGTTAATTGATTCGTTAAATGCCTGCAATCCCGTTTAAGCCGGATAACCAATAATTCGTAGAGAGATTCTAAACAATGGAGCAATACTCATTTTTCTTCACGAAAATGCTTACTTAGGTCATTCATTAGAAACATCAAAAAAATATGTTTTTGTTATTTGGTCATCGAATTATGTCGTAAATGAAAATGAATGGGTCCAGCAATCGCGAGAAATAAATTTAATTTACAAATAATTGAAAACAAATATTACTGTGATTTATTTCAATCAATAAGTAGGTACTACCCGTTCATCTCAAATGAAAATAGGCATTACTACGTATTTATTTGAAATGATACTTCACATTATGGTATACATACGGTGGTGTTTGAGGAGGTTGTTGATATTATATATTTTCAAAATTCTACTATTTATTTTTATTTTTTAGCAAAACAAAGAATTAACACATCATAAATAATTTATCAAAAAATATTCGAGTAATGTGTACCCTGTACTACAGGTTGGGGCGTGATTTGCATAAAGACATGCCCAACTTGTAGTTGGAAACACTATGGATAAATCGTGAACTCAATTTATCGGGAGATGTTATATAACGCCATGCTTTGACCTTAAAATAATGGAATTCCAGTACCGTACATCTCAAATCCCTGTTAACCCATGTTCCATGTTGCTATGTTTTAATGTTCCTATGTTCCTAATTTCCAATGTTACAATTGTCCTACGTTCCTATGTACCTTTGTTCTTATGTTTCTGTGGTCCTCTGTTATTAAACACAATTAAAACTAAATCAGTCACTAAATACATCCATATTATAGTTTTTTTTAATTAACTAAGAAACAAAAAATTTAATAACACTGATAAAATTTAATTTGTTTGTGGTCAACATAAAAATGTCTTTAATTTATCCAATAATTAAAAAAAGTGAAAATATTCTATTGTTCAACGTACTCTGTAATTTTCGTACAGTAAAATTCCTTATAGGTACCAACTTAAAAAGTACATAAATTAGCGCTCAGAGATTTGATGTGTCTATTGCAAATCAATATTCTTAGACAGGTTTTTATACGGACTAATCACAATAATTCACATTCAATTCAATTTGTTAGGATTAATTTCATGATTAGACACTGTATAATTATTGCTCACATTACAGAAAAAAAAAACTTAACTGGTCATTATAAAACTTTAATTCTAAATGCTCCAATTTTTTAAACACATGAAAATGAGTAAGAGATAGTAGAGCCATGTTTATTCAAGGTAACATCGTTAGGTACATATTATTGTATCGAAATATATTTCATACTTGTACCACATAATGGTAACTTATACAACTGTTGAAATAAACGTGAAATATACAGTTCATATATCACGATTTTAAACTAGATCCCGTAGCTCAAGACGGTGGTTAGTATAAAGAAGTGTTGTAAAAAAATAACAATAAATTAAACAATAATTAGTATTGAAGACAGGGTATGAGAATAGAAGATTGGAGAAGAGTATGAGAGTAGTTAGCGAAGGGTCAAAGAGCAGATTGCGAAGATGATTGAAGATAGATTCGATGAAAAGTGTAATTTGTACCATTTATCTAATAACGAATCTAAGTTATTGATCGAATTTGGGGAAGCAGTTTTAATGTTTGATATTCAATCATATTATTGCGAAATGATGTTCTGCTCTTGAAACTTGCAATTAATCTATTTTTTTAGATGAGAACCGATTAATACAAATCAAATTTTAATGCATCTTTTTAAAATATTCTATATTTCTTTGAATGTCTTTTTCATTTAAGAATAAGTTTTACCATTTATTTACTATAACAGAAAAATAAAATTATAAAATAGTTACGTAAATTAATTTTTTTTCTTAAATAAAGACGCAAAACCGTCAAAAATCACAGGATATTATAATTATGGAGATGTAAGCATTAATAAAAAAAATTGCCTCAGGATCATTGCCTTTCAAACTATGATCAGAAATTTAACTTTGAATGTTAGCAAACTTAAAATTTACGACATCTGTCAAAATATTAAGCAAAAGTAATACACCGTACAAAAAAGTATGTAGAATTATTAATTCATAAAAAAAATTCTTACCCATTTTATGGCTTTTGTGAATCGTTCCCACTACCAGTTATAGAGGTCATTGCATTGGAGTTACACAGAAACACCTGCGAAATTATTATTTTTAATTTTTACTTATATATTTAGGAACTAACCCATAGTGGGGTTAAAACGCTAAATGTGATACTATGTGGTACTTGTATTTGTGATATTCTTATTATTATAAGAAAATTGTGTTTGGTAAAAGGGTAGGAAAGAACATCATTGGGCAAGGTATAATGATATGGAGAAGAATAACAATAAGAGAAATACGTAATTTTTTGTCAGAAATATTTAAACATTAATCTCGAATAAAGTGGAGACAACAAAATACATTATTAATAAATGACCCACATTGTTGGGAATGAACTAGTAGCTCTGTAAACTGTGTAGACCTCGTATCCAAATAGTAGGTTTATAATTTTATCCTTTTTAATAAATCAAAATTTTCTTTAAAATCATAAGATTTGAAAGTAGGTAGTCCTACTTAAATAACTACCTTTTTTATTAAAAACCACAAATATTTTTTAATTATTTCAAACTATCTGACGTGTACCCGGCGTCGCGGGGGGTTATTATTTGGAGTACAGTAAAACGGATTTTTCTGTTGGCGTTTTTAAGATTTACAATTCCGTAATACATTATTTTGATGTATCTCATAATGTTTATCCAGCTTTAGTAATGTAAGCGCGCAAAAATATTTTTTTAAGACTTGATTACAAAACATCGACTTTCCTCTACTTTCAATAAATTCTATTTCTTCAGGCATCAGCCTAAATCAATAAATATAATCTTGGTAACATAATATCGATCATTACAATTTTACAGCTCGTAGTAAGAACCACGATAATGCGAAATCTGGTCTTTTAAAAAGGTAGTATCTCATATGGTCACCATTTTAAACCTAAACCGGAAGGTAATAAATATATTCACACAGATGAGTAAAATGCCAAACGGTTGAGTTAAATCAGGATTTTCCTTTCATTCAATAATATTTTAACAATCAAATCGTCTATCATATTACAAACCCTAAAATTTTACACGATTTGTGTATTTATATATATTAATTCAACGGTAGATGTGAAGTCTTATTCCATATCATTTAAGAGACCTTCAGCCGCTGGGCCAAAATTATAAGATTCACAAAATGACATAACGTGCAGTTCAACAAATTCACCTATTGAAATATTGCAAATCATTCATTAAAAAAATCTAGAGCAATGTAGGTAGAAATTATGGGGAGAAAAAAAACTTTCTCAATTTGTATTTAACAATGTTTGAGCTGTCGTTTTCCCGTAATTTATCGTGGTTCCCGTTAATATTTTAATCTAGCTCTCTACAAATGTATTTAAAGAAAAATTTAACCTTCTCTTCTGACTCTTTATATGAGTGCAACAATGACTAATATGACTAATAATACAATGTCTTCCTGAGAGATATCCGACTTCTTCTTTAATCCAAGTATACATCAAGATACATATACGTAACAGGTCTTCATCCATTCTCTATATTTCCTAACAAATTTCCAGCTCATACTGATTTTAAATAACTAGACCAACGAGCGAGTTCAATTAATGTACGATAACCGTATTTAAATTTTTGGCAAATCGTTATCTAAGAATACGAAAGCAAATCTTCGGGTATTCATAAACCAGAGGAACGGACGAGTTAAAGCAATCAATAACCACATCAACACTCTATGCAAATTGTGATCTATGAAAATTGAGAACCATCTGTCGCTGAAACCCGTCGTATCGGCGGGAATCTGTTCATCACGTTTCGTTCTACAAAAAATACACATCTTCGGTAAATCGTGAGAGAATACAAAACTGAAGGCTGCAATCAGCCACCATATAGTCCTCCCCCTGACACCTGCGCTCCTTACCAGTGGCGTACCGTGCACTTTTTTCGATTCAGAGAGAAATAGTCATTCTAGAAAAAAGACCCGAAAATATTTATTCGTAGAACTCTCATAAACGCATTAAAAATGTTGATTGATTCGGGGGGGAGGGGTAGCTTCTTTCATATTTTATATGATAAATATAACTATTCATTTAGTAAAATGTTTGTGACAGACCACGCTATAACCGCGCTATATTTTCGTGGCCTGGTATATTTTTGCATATCGCTCACCATACGTTCTCAATGATAGTGTATGGCGAGCGATATGCTGATATATATTAAGCTACGATGCGTATAGCGTAATGTATCGCCTACCTAATAGGTATAGTGTTTTTTTAAATCATTCAACTCTCATGTTCATTTTTTGGATGATTTTTTGTTGTTGTTATTTATTATTTTTTCTATTTTGTGAGGAGCAAATGGATTTATTTTTTATTAATGTACCTACCTAATATTGAAATATAATCATCTTGTTTATGTTAGTATGAAAATGATAGCGGTACGCCACTGCTAGTAACGGAATTTAATTACCCACATAAATTATCTTTGTTTGTTCTACGCTCAGTGCAAGAATTCTACTTAAAAGTATGTTAAGAAAAATATTCTAATCTTTAAAGAAAAGTGTTTTGACGTTTTTGGTGACTTTTGAGAGGTCAAAAAACAACTTAATAATATTTTGTTTTTTTTTTCTCATCGAGTCCTTGTTGAGATATATATCAGTTGATAAGTATATGTATATTTTTTTTAATATATTTTACTTGTCATATAACTGAACTTCGCTTTACCTCCTGGATATATGTAGGTACATTTAATCAATTTATAAATATAATGCATTTTGAAGTAGAACAAATAAACATTTACTTTATTAAGGCGATGCACTACGGCGTGTAATATTTTAAATCGATGCGCTATCAATAACACCCCTTACGTAGATGGCGATAAGGTTTAAATTCCCGCTTAACACCATCCGCCTGTATTGATTTATGCAAGAAAAAAACATGGCCAAAAAGTGACTTTTATTTTATTTTGTGAATGTTCAGGCATAAAAATTTAATTTTTTATAAATCACTAAATTTTCCACATTGTACAATAAAATCATAACCGAAAATGGGTTCGTAAGTAGGAGATTTTGAACTTTAAAGCAGTTTTCATAGGCCTTGTACATTATTTTTTTCTGGGCTTATAAAAAGACTTATCTAAAAAATACTCGATTGTTTCAAAGGCCAAGATGTATTCTACTCGCAGTATTTAATTAAAGCATCTAAAACATTTCTAGGCGACCAAATTTTCAAACCAAAAACACGTTGTTTTGCATTACTTAAAGAATAATTTTTCACTTGTAGCAAACACTTTGTGGGTATAAATAATTTTAATAATTAAAATAAAATAATATTGTTGGAATAATACTTTATTGTATATATTTATAACCAACCGGTTTCAGTTTAACCTGAATGAAGGTTTACGTTGAACTGAAACCGGTTGGTTATAAACATATACAATAAAGTGGTATTCAAACAAAGTTATTTTATTTTAATTATTATAAAGAATAATTAATGCAAAATAAGTAGTTAACTTGAAAAACGACATCATTTGTGAATGCGACATTCTTTAAATATTCTCATAAAATTGTCTTCATGGAGAAAGGTATATTTAATCGCTATTAAATGAGCAATAAATTATTTGCTAATGTTGTTATGTCACGCACAGACCTCACGCTTATGTTCTCCAAAATCCATAGATTTAACACAATTATTTTGTCAGCAAAAACGTACATAATAATAAAAAAACACACAGTAAAATCGTTTTCAAAAATATTTCACAAGTACGTATATACTTGGAAAATTTCGAATAAAACAATAATAATTTTGTATGTTGGGCTTGATTATTATTGTGAGTTGTTTATGGGAGTTAAATTAGTGAACTTTTAAACTCAATTATATTGAAAATATAAAAACAAATAATGAAGCCATGGGAAACAGCAAATATCACAGTTTATCGAAAACGTTCGATGAGCGGAGATGACTGTCAGTTTTAAGAGATAAAATGGAAAGTAGTAACAATACAAAAAAGGCATCGTTGCATTTTATATTCATACAAAATTCATCTTTTTGATGTATGTTGTTTATTAATTCGATAATAATAAAATACGGTACTAAAATTAATCTCAAAGATTTAAAACATATTAATAACGTTTCACTACATAAAATACTCAAAGGTCGGATCTGAAAAATCGTTTATTTATTTTGAAAAGATACATTACATTATATGGAAGGAAATTTTTGACTGTCCAACTAGGAAGGTTTCCCGTTTTAGGACAGTCAAATAAACAGGTTTCAAAGTATCACACATGTACACAATTACAATTACATAACGTAACATTATATAATACATAATAATAACACAATTACATGATATTAACACTATCTTGTTGAATAATATGACAAGCAAATTGAGAGGGTAATACACTAATGGCGAATATAAGAAAAATAAAAAATTCGGTTAAAAAAATTAAATTTGAGAGAAAATAAATATGTAAAAGCAAAGATACAACTAGGCTTTCGCGATAAATAATTATCAGATTACATTTTTTTGTAATATTTCGGAATCAGTCCTGCCTAGATCCAATAACCATTTTGTTATTTTTGGTTTGAACCCTTATTTTGAAACATTACTGACCCTTAAAATGTGACTAAAAGAGCAATAGGACTTCCGAATTTAACTCATTTCAAATAATTCTTCTTTAATTTCTAAAATCCTTCTTCATAACGAGAGAAAAAAATCAATACTAAATAATGTTTCATTAGTTCACCTGATTTTAGTTGTTTGCGAGTGCCGAACATGAAAATAAATCTTTATTATTGTGTTGATTTCTTCGCCACTAAATAATCATCATAATTACGTATAAGCGTGTATTATTTTTAAAACTCGATAATGGATGATAATATTATATCTATGTAATTACTCGCCCACCTCCGAGTTCGAAATTAACTCTCATTTAAAGTGTTTCAAATAGTTTTTAAAATATCCACTTTACCGCATAATTATCCCAAAAATAATGACTTCACGATGCTTTTAAAAGGTTGCAAAATCGTGAAAAGGCTTCGCGCGATGAGGTTCTAATTCGCCGCGCAGACCCGTCCCTGACTTATGTAACCTTGGAACTTGGAACATGATCGAATTCAAACACGAAGAAGATTCTGCAAACGCGGTCAGAAATGCTGTTGCATAATGCAACTGGATAGATTTGTTTACGTATGGTATTGTGGAGATGTCGAGACTGCAGTACAGCGATGAAGCGTGAAGCATAGATATGCTGCGTTAAATATATTCAAGCTGATCTTCATTTTATTCTTGCTTTACGCATTCAAACAGCAACAATCAAAAAATAAAATTAGCTAGAAGCATCGATGGGAGTATCTGACTGATAGCTAAAACTATGGTACATAACTCTAGTGTCTAAATGTTTGCAGAGCGAGATTCTGATGGAATTTTCAAGGTCTTACAAATGTTTAAAGCTCGTTATTTCTTATATCTGCTATGATCACTGTTATGAATAGCTAATACGGTATTAAGTAAACACTTGACAGAGCCGATAAGATGCCATATGTTTTTCAAATGCTCAGGGCGATGCCAAGTAGAATGTCTAATACATGAATTCTTAACAAATAATTATAAGCAATAATTAGTTGCCTGAAATATCAATACAAATTAAAAATATCTCCTAAGTAAAAATAGATGCCGCCAGTAGGAACCGCACTCCATAAAACCTTGTCTTATAAACATTAGTTTATCATTAAAAAATAATTATATTTGACAAGTCAAAATATTTTCCCAACAAATGTTGATATAATATGTCTCGACGCCATCTAGTGGGAAATCTAGCACTAACAAAGCCTTTCCTACAAAAATAAAGTTGGTTGTTTAAAGGTGGAAAAAAATATAATCAGAAGTAATTGTTGATTGAGGTACTAGTACCTATATATTGAATTATTTGGCGAGTTGGAAATAAGCCGACATAACTTAGTAGGTCAGAGCACCTGACCGTATTTCCCGTTGGTGGCGTTTATTTTTACTCGGGAGATATTTTCAATTTGTATTGATATTTCAGGCAACTAATTATTGCTTACAATTATTTGTTATCCTTTACGCTATGAATAAAACCTTATCTTTTATTATTAAAAAAATAATAACATGAAAACTTGATAAATAAATACAAAAACATGCATGAAATCTTGAGAAACGTAGAAACAGTCTAGCTTTGGGTTAGATATAGATAATGCGGTCTAAATGGACTAAGACTACTTAAGTAGCAAGTTATAATACCTATTACGTATGTGATAGAGAAAAAAATCTATACTTCAAAGGGAATCCTACCAATATCGTGACATCCAAATTTGTCTGCAATGGTAGTTGGTTTGACAACCACACTGAGTACTTACAAATAGTTTAATTGATTTTATTAGATTTAGGTAATAGAAGGTTTGGGAACGTTCATTCATGCAACGCATATTGCCTTAGAACCTACTAGTGTAAAGTACCTAAGTCAGTCAGTAATCAACAGCCACCCGGTAAGAGCGCTCCCTAACTGAATAAGGGCGGCCGCTTTGGCCGACCCCCGCGTTGCGTCCTCCCTTTACCGCAGCGCGTCGCCGTGGGCCACGGACCTACTACGCCTGACGTTAAAGGAGAGGCTACGGATACTCATTGACTCCGCGGGATCACAATATCGCTTTATTATAATAATAACCCTACCTTCGGCTCTCTTACTTCACACTGGAGTTCCAGTAACACTCAACGTCATCCCCAGTGATAAACACCATATACAAGTCCGGTCTCCACCAGCTTCATGTGTCGAGCCACCGGCTTCATTGCCTCGATCACTCCACCACCATTATTTTCGCTTATATCTGGTGTCGGTCTTTGACCAGGGGAATTCGCCATTATTTTCGCTTATATCTGGTGTCGGTCTTTGACCAGGGGAATTCGCCATTATTTTCGCTTATATCTGGTGTCGGTCTTTGACCAGGGGAATTCGCCATCATTTTCGCTTATATCTGGTGTCGGTCTTCGACCAGGGGAATTCGCCACTACCGATGCGGTGTCGATCTTCGGCCCGGGGTGTTCACCGTTAACTACATTCACCAACTGTGTGAGTATCGATCAGGAGTTATATCTCACTACTTCTTTCATTCGTCTCTTTACCACATCCAAAAAAATAAAATGATCTAAAAATTTGGCTTCATAAAACTTAAAACTTACTTAAACGAATGTGAAACATTCTCCTTACTTATTCCTTCAATGGTCTACATTTATGATGTATTCATACGATTTATTGATGTATGTACTGAAGATGATCTTGGAATATCAGCTGAATATTGAATTTAGCGTACTGTCTAGGATTATTATTCCCACGCTCGAAGAAAATGAATTGAATCTAACTTTGCGAGTCGAAAGGTAAATGAAATATTGATTGAGTCCGTAAATGTTTTCATGATTTATTTGTAGAAGATATGCAGTCTGCTAGGAGGTCAGATTCCATTATAGTCGGAAGCCAGGCTGATACCTGTTACAACCATAAATAAAATGGTATAATACTGAGTTATAGAGTATTACCGCGATGCTCATACTAGCTTTATCCAGAAATAGTTGGCAGATAGCAAACCCGATATCTCAATTTTAATATGTATTTTAATAAAAACTTATATGGATTAACAGGTGATTGAGGATTGATACATAGAGCGCATTTTCGCGTGATAAATTAAATGATCAACCGGCCTAGTTTATTTTATGTAAATTTCCAACAGATTATATTACTGTTTTTACATAAGCATTTGTTTCATGTTTGTTAGTGCACATATCACCTTATGCAGGCAACTTTTATAAATAAATTATAAACTTTATATTTCGTTTCATTAGTTTTTTTTTTTAAATTTTATTTACAAAAATAATATCGCAAAACAAATGGCATACCTTTGTATAAAATATTAATGTACCATATTTAAGGCAACCAACGTGTTACTATTTAGAAAAAAATTCAGTCAATTGTTTGTGCAAAAGCAGCCTAACCGGTGACCCATGTGGTAATATTTTTTTAAATCTGTCAATAATTGCTTGTGCAAAAGCGGCCTCACTGGAAAAAAGACCCAAGAGGAGAGTATTCACATTTTTTTATACTGACCTCTTCAAGTACTTGAAACTAAATATAGAAAAAAATATCTATGACATGGCAATATAATTAATTTATAAGTGTTGCATAATTTACGTGCCCGTCAATATACTCAATACAATCAAAAGACAAAAGATGCTCAAAAGTTACGATTGTACGGTTAGGACGGGGTTGCGTTATATACCTAATTTATGGATTTACGAAGTGTAGGTAAGTCACAATAATTAAATCAGTCGTGTTCTAGTTTGTTGTCTTCACACGAGTACTCACACGACTGTTAATCCATATAAGTTTGTATTAAAATATATATTAAAATTGAGATATCGGGTTTGCTATCTGCCAACTATTTCTGGATAAAGCTAGTATGAGCATCGCGGTAATACTCTATAACTCAGTATTATACCATTTTATTTATGGTTGTAACAGGTATCAGCCTGGCTTCCGACTATAATGGAATCTGACCTCCTAGCAGACTGCATATCTTCTACAAATAAATCATGAAAACATTTACGGACTCAATCAATATTTCATTTACCTTTCGACTCGCAAAGTTAGATTCAATTCATTTTCTTCGAGCGTGGGAATAATAATCCTAGACAGTACGCTAAATTCAATATTCAGCTGATATTCCAAGATCATCTTCAGTACATACATCAATAAATCGTATGAATACATCATAAATGTAGACCATTGAAGGAATAAGTAAGGAGAATGTTTCACATTCGTTTAAGTAAGTTTTAAGTTTTATGAAGCCAAATTTTTAGATCATTTTATTTTTTTGGATGTGGTAAAGAGACGAATGAAAGAAGTAGTGAGATATAACTCCTGATCGATACTCACACAGTTGGTGAATGTAGTTAAATATGTCAGTTGCATTCTTTCATTGTTTGAAAAAAAAAAAAAATTAAGCGGTCAATTGTCTTGAAAATTGATGTTGTTACCAAATTGCTAAAAAAAACTCTCTACAAAAATGTGTATTCGGTGTGGAAATAAAAAAAAATGTTGTAATCTAGGTATGCTGTCTTTATTTATGTAATTTAATATCACAACTAATATTTCGTTTTCCAGGAATTCTACAAACTTGAAATAATTAAGGACCGGCCTAATCACGTTTAATTGATTCAAAGATCTCTCTAATAAATTCCGTCAGCCCACGGTATTAAGTGAATTAATCAAGCGGGCGTTGAATCTTCATTAAATTAAATTAATTCCTAGAAGTTAGAGAGATAAGCAATGGACCTTTATTGATTACCCGCGAAATGGGCATGTATTAAAGGGCCTAGCATTTATCGTGGAATAAGTAATTAAACTGTTTTCTCAGTGTTCTTCTCACCCAGCAAGCGAATACTAAACATAAATCTTTCCTGTTGATTAGCGTGTTCATGTTTTTGAAACACAAGCATAGATTGAGTTGATACAGTAATAAATATGCGTTAATGCGGGGTTATTAAAGAGATTTGTACGTGAATTTTCAATCTAAGATCGTAAATTTTAAATTGAAAGTAAAATACTGACTTTTCATTTTAATGGGAAGAAAAGAAAAGTTCAATGACGAGTAGTAGGAAGATATACAATTTTACAAAGTCGTTATTAAATATTTCATAATCGACACATGATTGTACAAACCGAGTATTTTAACAATTTTTTAAAACTGTTTTATTCTTATTTAGCAATTTGAATTAGAATCTAATAATTTTAAAATTTTCGTTTTTGAAATTTCAATAATTAAGCGGTTATCATCATTGACAATCTACTCCCTGAACAGTCCTGACATATTTTTCTTCCTCTTTCGTATGATGCGTCAACTATCGCATGTAACTACCACCATGGATGGATGCACGTGTATTGTTACCGCGTGTGTAGGTTGGGCAGTGAGTGATGCAACACTCAAAATAAATTTGCCTCCGACTACAAATTTTCCCTCCACATGAGGAACCGAAGACTGACAGGCCTCCCGGCCAAGGGAAATCACTAAATAGTCCTGACTACCTCTAGAAAATGCCGCCTTTCACTAATACACCACCGGTATCTTGCTTTTTCCTCGAGTTCTATAATGTGACGGATGAGTTATTTACCTTCACACCGAACAATCATGTACACTTACAAGCTGAGGCTTTCTAATACTAATACTAACATAGAAGAGAATTTTGCCAAATTTGTTTTTTGGGATCTTTTCTACAACACGTTATAATAATAGCCTTAACATTTGTTACATCAGGATTTGGCGGTCAAAAACGTATACAAGTTTCGTCCTGCTTAGAACTTTTGCCTAATATGATTACTCTCGACTTGTGTTTTAAACTTAGCAAACAAATAATAATAACAGAGCAATCATGCATAATTGATACATACATATTTTCATAGAAATTAAGCTGTATGTAATTGTTCGTTAGCAAGAATTATTGCTCAGTTGTTTCTATTCAAATAACTGTTGGCAACTTCCTTCTCTTCGATGGTGGTCGTATTACATTAGAATGGTATGTAATTAATGCAACGTTTCTGTATCTACATTGTGTATTATATATGGATTCACGTTCCATAGACCAATTTTAACATTCACGTAATGATAATATCAGTATGTAACTCGTGAAAACGTATCACCGCGTTTAAGATATTTCCGTAAATACAAATATAGGCAATCATTTTAATATCCATTGGATAATATATGCATCTACCTGCATTTATTCCACATTCATGCAAAGATAGTTACGTACAAAAATGTGATGTAGTTCGAAATCATGTTTTTTTTTTTGTTTGGATACCGCACAAGTTGTTCAATGGCCAAGAGCCAGGTGGACAATGCTTATGTATCTTCCATTTTTTTCGGAATTTTTTAAGTCATAGTAAATTAGAGAGATACATTAAATGAAAATGGCTTAGAAATTTAGAATCATGGATTATGTATTTAGATTTGGTAAACTACATTGAGAAAAGTAAGTATTGCTAATTATTTCTTCAAATTTTTGGTTATCATGAATTAGTAGGTTTCCTGATAAACTTTTAGTAAATTACGAATATATTATCATGATATCGGAACACGCGTTAACATTCGTTCAAGGCCTGCAATCCCATTTTAACCAGCCAACAAATAATTTGAATAGTGTCTCAATTAGGTTTTTCATTGTATAGTTATTTTTTTTAATAAAAGTAAAACTGAAATGTCAAATAAACATTGTTTTCGTTTTACTTCTAACTGACTTGGATGTTTTCTATAGTCTGTCCTGCTATTATTCACCGCAACGCAAATTTAATAAAAGTGATACAAATGCTTTTTTCAATGGCGGGAATCCAACCCACGACTTCGTTAGATTAATTAATAAAGGACATTTAGGAAAATAAAAAAAAATCTTTTAATAAGACAATATGTTTAAGAAGTTCTCAAATTTGTCGAACCTATTCTTGTTACCAGAAACTCAGTATGTATAAGTACCTACCTACCTGAAGAGAGATGGAATACTGTATCTGCGGTATTCAATACTGTGAATAAAGATATTCTTCAAAGTTTAAATTAAAAACAAAAACATAACATTCAAATTATAGGTAAGCATAAGAAGAGACCGAAGCACGTGCTGAGATTTTTTTACACAATTAATATCGACCATCAAATAAATAATGAATTTATCTTAGTTATTGACAGCTTGATTACAGATCTAGAAACGTTCACAGATACATCTGGTAGGTTACAAAAATACAGTGGATTGATCATACGTAAGGCGGATGTACCGTACTATGTTTTATGGTTATTGAAATCTCATTGTATAGATAATGATCTGTATTAAATGTAGGGTTGAATAATTACTCATTATAAAAAAATATTTATGAAGGCTTCCATGGTAAATGGGTAAGGCTCTCGACTAGCAATCCGACGGTCGCGGGTCAAATAAATATTATTTGATAAATTTATGTTTTGTCATAATGCATTAATTTAAAATATATTTGACACGTTCCGGAGTGGGAGATGATCTCAGTATAGCCCTGGTGTAAGACCGCCATTCAGAATTAAAACGTTGCTTGAAATGAATGTAACTGTGTTTGGTGGCCAGATCTGAAAAACAAGGTTCTCCTCCCACCTTCCTTTTCCTCATCTTCTTTCCCTTCCCATACCTTCAGCCTCACAACATACCCCATTGGAGATGCCATAGTCTCACTGAATCCATACGGTTGGGAACAGTTGGGACTAGTAGGTTAGTAGGTAGATAGTTAGGACAGTGCGGTATTACTAGAAAAAAGGTTAATTTCTCTGAGAACCATCAATTTTGAAAATATATAATTATTTTGATTTTTCCCAACTTCACAGTTTATAATGAATAAAAATATTTTATATGCATTACTGTAAATAATACGATTATCTGGGGTTGATTGAACAAGACGAAAACCATACAAAAATATAATTTTTATTGGCCTGATTTGGAGTAATAACATTTTCCTAGAAATCAAAATCCTTTATCGGCCCGCTACTATTTATTTGCTAATTCCGAATATTTTCGCATTTTGTCTTTATATATTATAAAAGAAAATGCACATGCACGTGGTCCGACATAGTGATAATATATTAGTAATTTACTAAAAGTTTCTCAGGAAACCTGTTAATTCATTATTATTAATTCCCGCAATCCCGTTTTTAACTGGCTAACAAATAATTTGAAGAGATTCTAAAAAAAACCAGCAGTACTCATTTTTTCCGTATGAGAATTATATATTATTGCCATTCTACTCACCCCTCACATAATACAATTGCAAATTTTCGGGGTTAAACGGTGGAAAACTGCTTAAAACTGAAATAAGGCAGTGTAATATATGGACGAACAACCTCCTTATAGATCCACTAAACCAAATGTGCACCAAATGTAAACCAGTGCACGCGCTCATCGAACATTGGATGCAACAAGACAAGAACCACATTCACTCAACCAAATTTCTGGTTAATCGCTCCAAAATGTTGAATGCATTGAACACCGACGTCATGTCATCGAGTAGCTTGTCCTGATTTGCTGTTGATGTTCACAGTCGGATATTTGAATGGGCTCAAATCTTTTTTTAACTCCTCATTTTATGCATTTCTTTCGTTATATTTTGATTTATTTTAATTTATTTTTCATATTTTTAAAATACATAAAATTTTTATTTTTAAAAAGTTTAGATTATGATTATCTTAGCGTATCACTTGCGTCGATTTATATTTTGTATTTAAGTACCTATGACACAGTGGTGACCGAGATAACATCAAATTATCCTAAAGATAAAATCATCCATGAGTAAATAAAAAAATTAATAAAAAATACCTACTTCGACGTTCATTATAATCTAAGTGTTCATCCCCTTCTATACACAAGCGAATGCTTTCAATGGAAGAGTAGTAAAAAGACTCAAGATGTAAAATGAATTATGTACCATGTAAACATATTATTAAAAATAAAAAATAATTACAAAAAAAAAAAAAGATGTAGTTAATTTTATCATTAGATTTAAATGCGCCTTTTGAAAGTTATGCTTTACAATATTAAGAGCATTTTTTTTAAATTTTTAATTACTAAAGGTGTGATTTCGCTTATGATGCTGTAATTCAGATGAAAAAGTCATTCCAGTGTGTTAACTATAAGATATTATTGAAATTATATTATCCTATATTTACATCTAATTTGATTTATTTTGTTAATAAATTATGAGAAAAATGTAAAAATTGTTAGTTCTTCTTTTCATTAAGACAGCAATGAAGCTGAACCTTAATTAAAGATATGTGAAAAATGAAATTGTTTTCTAACATCACAATATTACCTACCCTAACCATATATACAAATGCACATAGACAACACTAAATACATAATATAAGTGTAGTACCATAGATTAGTTGTTGCATATCTTAAAAAAAGCGAAAGGTTTTAAAAATAGCCAAGAAGTAAACTAATTAAGCAACTCATCGAAAGGTCAGGTTGAGCAAATAACTCTTCTTGTGTGTGTTCACGTTCAATCGGGATCTCCATTCATCATCATCAAATTTATCATAATCTTGGTTTACGCAATATCTCACAAGGTAAAAATAAGTGAAACACATTGAATATCGTCTAATTATAAACAAATCCGAGACGAATCTAAGAGAACTTCGGTCAATTTCGTGGTTACTGTGTTTACTTTTAACAGGTGTTTTTTTTTTTAATTTTAATATTGATTTTCTCATAAATTCATAGATAAATATTTGTATAGTGTCCTTTTACAAAATCAATAAGACCACTGGTATTATTATTAAATAAAATTCACTATGGACGGGTTGTTACACAGAATTTTAACAATTCATCAAATTTGTTCAAAAAGTTTATTTGCAAGATCTGTGAAATTTCTATTCAAGTCCTGTTATAATTTCAGTTTTGCGAAGCAACTGGTCCATAATGATATAATAACAGAATTTTAAAAGGACTTTCGCCGAACTTTTAAATTCAGAAATTTGATGAATTGTTCAAATTCTGTGAAAAAATGCGTCCCTAACAAAGTCCATTTGAACAATCAATTCTCAACCAGGGAGATGGCAAAATTGTATTATTTTATTTAAATTGAAAATTTTCAATACAATGGAACATTTATTAAAATATAAATTTTAAAAAACGAGTTAACAACAAATTTCACAAAGGAAAATCCTGTGGGTATTTTAATAATTTTTATCACATTTCAATATTACTTAATTTTTTCGAATTCAATATAAAATTATGAAAGGTATTTTTTATTTTTTTTTTATTTACTCATGGATTATTTTATCTTTACGATGATTTAATGTTATCTCGGTCACCACTGTGTCATAGGTACTTAAATACAAAATATAAATCGATGCAAGTGATACGCTAAGATAATCATAATCTAAACTTTTTAAAAATAAAAATTTTACGTATTTTAAAAATATGAAAAATAAATTAAAATAAAACAAAATATAACGAAAAAAGTGCATAAAATGAGGAGTTAAAAAAATTTTCGAGCCCTATCAAATATCCGACTGTGAACATCAACAGCAAATCAGAACAGGCTACTCGATGACATGACGTCGGTGTTCAATGCATTCAACATTTTGGAGCGATTAACCAGAAATTACGTTGAGTGAATGTGGTTCTTGTCTTATTGCATCCAATGTTCGATGAGCGCGTGCATATTTGGTTTAGTGGAGCTATAAGGAGGTTGTTCGTCCATATATAACACTGCTTTATTGCAGTTTTAAGCAGTTGTCCACTTTCTAACCCCGAAAACTTGCAATTGTAGGATATGAGGGGTGAGTAGAATGGCAATAATAGGAATTTTCATGCGGAAAAAATGAGTAATGCTGGTTTTTTAAAAATCTCTTCAAATTATTTGCTAGCCGGTTAAAAACGGGATTGCGGGAATTAATAATAATGAATTAACAGATTTCCTGAGAAACTTTTAGTAAATTACGAATTTATTATCACTATGTCGGTCCACGTGCATGTGCATTTTCTTTTATAACATTTCAAGATAAAATGCGAAAATATTCGGAATTAGCAAATAAATTTTGCCTTAAAGGCCTTCATAAATATTTTTTTATAATGAGTAATTATTCAACCCTACATTTAATACAGATCATTATCTAATACAATGAGATTTCAATAACCATAAAACATAGTTCGGTACATCCGCCTTATGTATGATCAATCCACTGTATTTTTGTAACCTACCAGATGTATCTGTGAACGTTTCTAGATCTGTAATTAAGCTGTCAATAACCAAGATAAATTCATTATTTATTTGATGGTCGATATTAATTGTGTAAAAAAATCTCAGCACGTGCTTCGGTCTCCTCTGATGCTTACCTATAATTTGAATGTTATGTTTTTGTTTTTAATTTAAACTTTGGAGAATATCTTTATTCACAGTATTGAATACCGCAGATACAGTATTCCATCTCTCTTCAGGTAGATAGGTACTTATACATACTGAGTTTCTTGTAACAAGAATAGGTTCGACAAATCCGAGAACTTCTTAAACATACTATATTATTAAAAGATTTTTTTTTATTATTTGATTTGATTTCCTAAATGCCTTTATTAATTAATCTAACGAAGTCATGGGTTGGATCCCCGCCATTGAAAAAAACATTTGTATCACTTTTATTAAATTTGCGCTGCGGTGAATTATAGCAGACGGACTATAGAAAACTTCCAAGTCAGTTAGAAGTAAAACGGAAACGATGTTTATTTGACATTTCAGTGTTACTTATACTAAAAACAAATAACTAGACAATGAATAACCTAATTGAGAACTATTCAAATTATTTGTTGGCTGGTTAAAATGGGATTGCAGGCCTTTAAGGAATGTTAACGCGTGTTCCGATATCATGATAATATATTCGTAATTTACTAAAAGTTTATCAGGAAACCTACTAATTCATGATAACCAAAAATTTGAAGAGATAATTAGCAATACTTACTTTTCTCCATGTAGTTTACCAAATCTAAATACATAATCTATGATTCTAAATTTTTAAGCCATTTTCATTTTATGTATCTCTCTAATTTACTATGACTTAAAAAATTCCGAAAAAAATGGAAGATACATAAGCATTGTCCACCTGGCTCTTGGCCATTGAACAACTTGTGCGGTATCCAAACAAAAAAAAACATGATTTCGAACTACATCACATTTTTGTACGTAACTATCTTTGCATGAATGTGGAATAAATGCAGGTAGATGCATATATTATCCAATGGATATTAAAATGATTGCCTATATTTGTATTTACGGAAATATCTTAAACGCGGTGATACGTTTTCACGAGTTACATACTGATATTATCATTACGTGAATGTTAAAATTGGTCTATGGAACGTGAATCCATATATAATACACAATGTAGATACAGAAACGTTGCATTAATTACATACCATTCTAATGTAATACGACCACCATCGAAGAGAAGGAAGTTGCCAACAGTTATTTGAATAGAAACAACTGAGCAATAATTCTTGCTAACGAACAATTACATACAGCTTAATTTCTATGAAAATATGTATGTATCAATTATGCATGATTGCTCTGTTATTATTATTTGTTTGCTAAGTTTAAAACACAAGTCGAGAGTAATCATATTAGGCAAAAGTTCTAGGCAGGACGAAACTTGTATACGTTTTTGACCGCCAAATCCTGATGTAACAAATGTTAAGGCTATTATTATAACGTGTTGTAGAAAAGATCCCAAAAAACAAATTTGGCAAAATTCTCTTCTATGTTTGTATTAGTATTAGAAAGCCTCAGCTTGTAAGTGTACATGATTGTTCGGTGTGAAGGTAAATAACTCATCCGTCACATTATAGAACTCGAGGAAAAAGCAAGATACCGGTGGTGTATTAGTGAAAGGCGGCATTTTCTAGAGGTAGTCAGGACTATTTAGTGATTTCCCTTGGCCGGGAGGCCTGTCAGTCTTCGGTTCCTCATGTGGAGGGAAAATTTGTAGTCGGAGGCAAATTTATTTTGAGTGTTGCATCACTCACTGCCCAACCTACACACGCGGTAACAATACACGTGCATTAGCATGGAGCGACATTGCAAAATCAAATCTCGGTATTGTAATAGCTGCCAAAAGATGCTTCATGTCATTCATATTCTCGTAAAAATACTTAAAAAAATCTAAACTTATGTCTTCATTCAACAACCTAGCGATTTCGTAACGTAAAAAACGTAAATTTAGCCTTTTTTCCCCAAAATCTGAGTACAGTCTCAAAAATATAAAATAATATCCATTACTTTCAATTGCATTTACCTTATTGAACATTACATGTTTTATAAAAAAACACGGCATAAATTGCTGTTAAAGTAGTGAGTTTGTGAGCGCTGTGGAGGTGGGGGGGATAATTTCGCTCCTATTGTTTCGTCGCAGAAACTAGATGCGACTTGCATCTAGTTTCGTTTCGGCTACCGCTGACCGTAGACGTGTTAGAATCCTTGTCCGATTCAATTTTAACACATATAATTGTTGTGAAAATGAATGCAAATTACACGAGAAGCAAAATTTTATGTCCAATATTCGGGGCACCAACTGAAATGAACTCTCAAGTGTTAACTACTGTCTCAGAAGTATTAAACATTATTTGTTCTTACGATATGAGCGTAATCTTAACTCTACAAAAAACCGTAGTATTCGAAATAAAAAGTGTTATACCTATCTGCAATTGATGAAGGAATTTGGAAGCGCGCTTCTATTCCCATTGTTTCACACAATCGAGTGATGAAACTGATCCAAGATCATTATAACGAATACTTAAAACTTAAAAATTGGCCAAAAAAAAGTGTGCATTATTATGTTAAGTTAAATTCTTATAAAATCAAAATGAATAAACTTTTCGATATTGCTTCATGCAAATGTAACCATCTGAATATGTGTTCCTGCCAAAACACGCGCAAGGTAACCACCAAAGAACAAGCATTCCTTCAAGACCAAAGATCCTCGAGAAAAATGATGCTGGGAGCAATAGACACCGACACAACAAAAAAATTACATCGGAAAATGAGGATGCAAGCTCGTTTATCTGAACTTGCTTCGAAGGTCAGCTCATCTACAGCATCAGCGACAAAACCACTTCAACCCTTTTTTGATGAAAACCAATCATTTTCTTCACATTCTTCGCAACTATTAGATTCATGGAATTGGATTAGGTCATCCGTTACAATGGTTTATCTGTCGGCTGCATGCAAACGAACTTCCCCTTCGCCACTTGTTTCAACACTTAGATGGTGCTACAACAGGACCTAAAGGGTTTTCAGGACCTATTGGAAAACTTCTTTCAAGCAGCTCTAAATACACCGTTATAAATTATTCACCAATACACTTTGAGATGCACAAACTCAACGCAGAGGAATTGAAAAATTTGAGCACGGACCAAAAATACTTGTACGAAATATGTTTTGCAGTTACAACAGGTCACTGCCCACCAATTGTCAGCAAACTCAATACTTCGATTATATATAGGAACAACTAACCCTTCAGTGAACATAATTCTTGCTGAATATGTTGTTAAAGCATATGCTCCGACATGGTTTGAGATAAAGAGGCACCCGTCGTGTAAAGATGGGGCATTACATGTTTTTACTATAATATAACTCACCCGATATTTGAGCACCGATCTACGAGATATAATTAATCCAGTAATTCAAAGAAACGCCTATTTTTGCCACCCGGAAAACTGCTACTCTCCATGATAATGGATGACAACCTTATTGTAAGAGAATTGGGTTTGAGACGAATATTAAAGGCGCGAGATAGATGTCCGAGTCCATCTGTTGTTAGAGACTTTATTATTCCAACAATAAACTTTTCAGCAAGTAAATATTACGATATTATCAACTGGCAGGAATGCGAAGTTACACCGCCACCGATACTATCCGAAATCAGTAATGACGACCTAGTCAAAATGATAAATAATTTCGGTGAAGAAAAGGACAGTATTGAATTTCCCAGATTTCCCTGCCACACTCAAGCAGTCGAGAGGTGCATCAAATTAGTTACCCAGGCATCGTTGTCTACAGTTGGGCCTGAAGCAAGAGATGGATTCATTCGGGCGACAATAAAATCTAGGCATATAATGCCCGAATTTCACAACAAATCTCATTTTAAAACACGATAAATATTATAAAACTTCGATAATGTTTAAAAAAATTCTCTTTGTTAAAGTATTTTATTTAATAAAAAAACATGTTTCTCAAAAACACGAAAAAAACAATAAAAAATCAATAATCCTCTTCAAAAAACCAAAAATAGACCCCGCCTTGAAACTATGGTAATTTTATTTTTATTTTCACATGTGTTATGCACCTTATTAGCTATAAAACCCCTAATAAAATTGTATTTTTGCTTTGAATATCGCTTGTTTATAATGCTTGGCAGAGTTTTCAGCGACTTTTTTCATACAATTTTTTTCTAAATATAAATGTGCTGGTTGTTTAATAAAGGAATGTTTCGATCGAGTTGATTTTTTTAGACGAAAGAGGTGTTATATAAAGGCAACTTTTTTTTGCTATTACAGTACTGGCATCTTTAAAAAAAAAAGTCCCATACAACGTCACTCCACCCTGTCGTGCATCCATCCATGGTGGTAGTTACATGCGATAGTTGACGCATCATACGAAAGAGGAAGAAAAATATGTCAGGACTGTTCAGGACCCCACCTTCCTCTTTCCCTTCCCCACTTACCTTCAGCCTCACAACATCCCCCAATTTGGGGATGCCATAGTCTCACTGGCTCCAGACGGGAGCAGTTGGGACTCTTGTGAGGTATTCACTATAAAAAAAAAAAAAAAAAGGGAGTAGATTGTCAATGATGATAACCGCTTAATTATTGAAATTTCAAAAACGAAAATTTTAAAATTATTAGATTCTAATTCAAATTGCTAAATAAGAATAAAACAGTTTTAAAAAATTGTTAAAATACTCGGTTTGTACAATCATGTGTCGATTATGAAATATTTAATAACGACTTTGTAAAATTGTATATCTTCCTACTACTCGTCATTGAACTTTTCTTTTCTTCCCATTAAAATGAAAAGTCAGTATTTTACTTTCAATTTAAAATTTACGATCTTAGATTGAAAATTCACGTACAAATCTCTTTAATAACCCCGCATTAACGCATATTTATTACTGTATCAACTCAATCTATGCTTGTGTTTCAAAAACATGAACACGCTAATCAACAGGAAAGATTTATGTTTAGTATTCGCTTGCTGGGTGAGAAGAACACTGAGAAAACAGTTTAATTACTTATTCCACGATAAATGCTAGGCCCTTTAATACATGCCCATTTCGCGGGTAATCAATAAAGGTCCATTGCTTATCTCTCTAACTTCTAGGAATTAATTTAATTTAATGAAGATTCAACGCCCGCTTGATTAATTCACTTAATACCGTGGGCTGACGGAATTTATTAGAGAGATCTTTGAATCAATTAAACGTGATTAGGCCGGTCCTTAATTATTTCAAGTTTGTAGAATTCCTGGAAAACGAAATATTAGCTGTGATATTAAATTACATAAATAAAGACAGCATACCTAGATTACAACATTTTTTTTATTTCCACACCGAATACACATTTTTGTAGAGAGTTTTTTTTAGCAATTTGGTAACAACATCAATTTTCAAGACAATTGACCGCTTAATTTTTATTTTTTTTTTCAAACAATGAAAGAATGCAACTGACATATTGTTGTTTAAGAATTCAAGTGAAATTTAATTCACCTATTTAGTCCCCTTTGTATAAAGTTCGACGCAATTTTTTTAGGTAAGTAAATCTTAAGCTCAGAATTCCAATTGAATTCACTAATTAATTAAATCTAATAAAACTGTCTGGCAAGAGAATTATGTCACAACTGCTTGTGTTACACATATGCATTTACAACTTAATTGAAAGTCCTGCCATCGTTGCCACTATTGAATTGAATTAGCCAACTAGGAACACACGACAAAATGTAACATTCTTCTGCGATACATACACAACCAACTATCAAACACACTCACTAACCAATAGGATGCATGTTCTGGGCAACATGTTTGGGGGTGCAATTGATTTATTTATTGACTCCATTTATAGAACCAAGCGAAATGTTTACCAGCACTTTGTTGAATCCTACAAATTATAGTAGCGTTGGTAATGTTGTTTTAGTGATTTGTATTATAAGTAATATTGTTGTAGTTTCTAAATTATTGTATGTTACTGTTACATGCTTTACTTTTTTTTATTTTATTTTTATATTTACTCCACACAGGAGGCCCTGAAGAAAATAATTTCCCTCAGGGCCTATGTCATCTTTGGGGATGCTGTGTGGAGGGTCTTTTTGTGGAGAGGAAGGAGTGAACATGGGTCTTGAAGAGTCCCATGTTGTAAGAGGGAGGAAACACAGAGGCCGGCAGTTCGTTCCACAGCCGAGCTGTTGAACTTAAGAACGAATCGTAGAAGCGACCCGTTCTCATGTGACAAGTGTCAACTGTGTACAAATGTTGGGCGCGCGTTTGGCGTGTATCCCGACTACGCACCGGTGCCGAAGGGATCAATGACGCTAGTTCCTCAGAGCATCTTCCATTGTAATACCGATAGAACAAGGACAGCATACCTACCTGACGCCTGTGCTCTAAAGATTGCAGTCCGTTTGTTAAGATTGGGGAATCTATCAAACGGACCGCCCGTTTCTGCACAGAGTCAAGGGTTTTTTTCAGGTATTTTGGGGCTCCAGACCAGAGATGGCTGCCAAATTCGACAGTAGGGCGCACTTGCGATTTGTACAGGGTGAGCAGTTGTGTACTATTAAAGTATCTGCGGGCCCTGTACAGTGTACAGTACGCCCAGCTTCTGAGAGGCCAGCTTTACTCTGGCTTCGATGGAACCCCCATACCTGAGCTGGTCACTTATAGTTACACCAAGCATATCAATGGAAGGCCTGTTCGGAAGATTGCTTCCGTTGAAGGAGACTAGATTATCATTTGGATCCCTTTTAGACGTAATCAGACAGGATTGGGTCTTTGAAACATTAAATTCGACGAGATTATTTTTACCCCAGGAGGAAATACTCTCGAGATAACCGTCCATTCTCTGCTTCAAAGCCCTCCGAGCCGTTGGAGTTTGTGTGCCCTTTGGGGGCTTATCAAACAAAAAGCTATCATGAACTGTACTGTCATCCGCGTAACAATGAATCGGTGCACATGTCAAAAGGTCATTGATGTGCAACAAAAACAAATTCGGAGACAGAACCGATCCCTGTGGGACGCCAGCATTTATGGAGTGCGAGGAAGAGGTGAAACCGTCAGCAACCGCCTGAATTGACCTATCCCTTAAAAAGTCAGTAATCCACGTACACAGGGATGCAGGAAGTCCGTAAGAATGCAATTTGTTGACAAGTCCTCGGTGCCAGACCCGGTCAAAGGCCTTGGATATGTCTAGTGCGACCGTTTGGGTCTCACCGTGACGTTCCAGGCACCGCCCCCAAACATGCGTCACATACGCGAGAAGATCACCGCACGAGCGGTTCCGCCGGAATCCGTATTGACGGTCGTTGATAATTTTGTTCTTCTCGAGGTATGTGAGCAGTTTGTCGTTGATCACACGTTCCATCACTTTGGACAGAACTGATGTGATCGCTATGGGGCGGTAGTTGGCCGGGTTGGAGCGGTCACCTTTCTTGGGAATAGGGTGAATTACCGCTTTTTTCCAACCAGAGGGCACAGTGCCACACTTCAAGGACATTTTGAAGAGCTTTGTCAAAACTGGAACTATTTCCGCAGCACACCTCTGCAATACCAGGGCAGGTATTCCATCAGGTCCACTAGCTTTGTTAACATCGAGCCTCCGTATGACGTGGAGTACATCCTGATGCCGGATCCTCAGTTTTTTCATATAGAAGCCGCAGTGAGGAACCGACGGCGGAACAGCACCCCCGTCGTCGAGGGTCGAGTTTTCCGCAAACATTTTCCCTAATAAGTTAACCTTTTCGGTGGCGGTGTTTGCTAGTGAGCCGTCAGGTCTGGTAAGAGGTGGCAAACTGGGTTTGCAAAAATTTCGACCTATTGAGCCCGCAAGCGACCAGAATGCTCTGCTGCCATGCGGGCAGGCAGCCAGCTTTTTGCTGATCTGCAGGTCGTGTTCGAATTTTGACCTATTAATGATTCTCTTGCATTCCTTTGCCGATTTGTTGTATGCTGATCTGCTTTCGGGCGTTCGAGATGTGTTGTAGGCTCGGTAAGCCGCGTTTTTTCGTCGAACTGCTTCGGAGCACTGTCGACTGAACCACGGCTTTGAGCCCACACCAGTTTCCTTAGTAGTCGATTGTATGAAGCCATCCATCGCCGATTTGATGACTTTACCTAATATTATTCACTTAATATTATTTCAAAGTAAGTTTATCAGTATACTGTTATATCATGCTTTAATTTTTTTTGTATATTTTTTGATAGCTAACTAGGTATATTCTGTTCTTAAAATCTATGTAGGTATAAACCCGGCTGGGAGTAAAATCGAATAAATATTAAAAATTATAGCTTTCTTTCTCTATGATAAATGATATGCAATATATCGGGGCATTTGTTTGATAGTTATTACATTGCAAGATGATGTAAGAATGTGGATGAAACAACGAGTGATTATTTAACTCGACTTGTGTACCATTATATAATGGATATATAAACACTCCAGCAGGGAAAGGACGTGACGGCCTGTTGTTAGTTACTTCACTCGAATAATGTTTTGATTTTTTCTTCAATGTTATTCGTAATCAATAAAAGTGTTGTTAAAAGTAAAATGATTATTGAATGGCATGTTAAATATACCGGAAATGCATAAAATATAAACAATCATTTTTCACTGGGACTTAGGTCGAATTGCGGAGTATTTTTTTTTTTTTTTTTTTTAATTTTAAAATCCCTCTTAGTTTAATCATTGACATTAAAAAATATGAAAAACAACGCTATTTAACGCTTTTTATAAAACAAAATTTACCTGTAATATAATGATTTAATTAAAAAAAAAAAAAAAAAAAAAAAAAAAAAATTACTCCGCAGATTCGACCTAAGTCCTAGTGAAAAATGATTTTTTTTTTATTGATGATGTTTATATTTTATGCATTTCCGGTATACTTAAAATAGCAAATTTACCTGAGATGTCAGGTAGAGCGGTTAACCTAAATTTAACGAAAAACTTTTTTTTGCAAGTTACAAGAACTCCGAACAAAGCGCAATTTAAGTAACTCTTATTGTTATTTACGATGTCACTCGCTGTTTCTCGCTCTTACAACTCTTGCTAGTAACTTCCCTTATAACAAACAGTCGCAAATTTGCAAGACAATCAAAATCACTCCCACGCTTATATTTCTTGATGTCACACTTATTTAAACACAATAAAAAATTTGTCTTGTAAGATGTTTGGTGAACCAAAACAGTTTAAGTACAGACTTATTTTGATATTATAAAGTACTATTTGTGGGTGAAAAACAATTTTTAATTATTGAATAATGTAAAGAGTGTTGTGATTAGGGAAGTTTGTGAAACATTAGCAAATCATATAGAAAAAAGTATTGTAAAAAGCTTATAATCCCTTCGTAAGCTATCAACAAATAAACACATCAATTTTTCAGACATGAAAGAAAGTCACTAGAAGCAAGAGTGAGAAACGATATTCGAACATGTGCCACTATAAGTAATAATAATAAAAGTTTTGTTTAAATTGCGCTTTGTACCGAGCTCTGGTGAAATAAAAAAATATATTAAACAATAATAGGGTTATATACACAGTTATTGTTGTTTTATTACATTCATATTTTGGGGATCTGGGAAGGAGACGAATGAAATATGTGTGTGGTATTAGCGAAAGAGTAGTAGTCGAATAGAGTAGCCAGAGTAGTCACTGTTGTTTTTAACGACGAATGACGATGTCATCATGGCAGTTGACGTTCATCATGATGGGATGCATATAGGTCACATCACGGTAGAATGTGAATCCGTGGTCCATGATCACGGAGATGAAGTCGGTGTCTTGACACCACATCGGTGGACACCGGGCTTGCAGGTGGTGTTCATCACTGGTGAAGACCATGGGTCTTCTTGGTACTGTGTGAAGTAATCCATAGATACGGTAAACCTGGTTGGCTGATGATTGTGAGCTCGAACCTCGGGCGGAGCCGGATACGCTTGTGGGTACCTGCGGGCCGATGAGAAAGCAGGGAGCGCGGCGCGGTGTTTTTCCAGGTATAAGGGAGGGTGGGAGAATAAAATACTAACAATTATTTTCGAAATTCTAAAGTTTTAAGGAAGTTTTTAGGTGAAAAGGTTGCATTTTTTCGGTTGGTAAAATAAATATTCTTGTATGGAAAAATATTTTAGTAAAATAAAAAAAGAACTTTGAAAAAAAGTTCTTTATCTTTTTTACTTCTACCATCATGTATAATCACCTCCCGAAGTTAGTGCACTTTACCCCCGGACACCCTGTATATTTATTAGTGATCACCTCTTGGTAATTCTTTTGTTCGTTAAAACATTTAAATTATGGCACTGGCGTGAAATTATGGTGTTATGAATCAGATGCAAATGTCAAAACTATTATCACTTTTCAGCATGATTTTTCAAATGTCAATTGATTCATCGGTAAATTGTTAATAAGTTTAACTGGAGGTGATTTCACTTATAAAGTTATGGCATTGATCTATTTATGATCACCTTATTAAAATTTATCAAGATCTGGTTCTAATTAAGTTGATTGCAAATAAATATGTATATAATGATGACCTCCGAGGGTAAGCAAAAATTAATTAATTAATTCGCAACAAAAAAATGCAAACATTTTCCTATATAAGCCACGTTATTTTTATTGAGAGTTACTACGAATTTCGTTCGTTCATAACAATTGATTTTATTAATTGTAAAACAAGGGTTAACGCTTTATATTACAATAACTACTGGCTACAGTTTATATTATTAATCAAGTCAATAATTTTGATTCAACGAGAATTTTTTATTCTCAAATTCACTAACTTAAAGCAACGAACTCCGAAAGGGTTACGTGAGGTATGATTATTCTAAATAACGTTTTAAAATATCTAATATAACGATTATCTCATCAACTGAACTGAATTATTAAAAGGAAACATTAAGTAAGCTCAATGAATCGCTTTTATTCAGTCGAAATACTTAAGTCCACTTCACTCTACAAGATTTCTTGGAAACCCGATTGGAAAATTACATTTTTATCAGTAGGTAGTAATGTATTCAAATTAAGTCCCATCATAGCTTTTTCGTGATCTACTTAGTCGAAAATACGTCCGCTATACAAATTTCAAACTTGATAACCAAATATGAGAGTAACGTACAATAATTAGCATATAAATATTCTGTTTTGCATTCAAATTATAATTGCCGTATTTTTCTGAATTGCTCGTAATATCCTAAATTCAAGAATACGCCGATAATGCGATAGTTTGTCTTGCTTTAATGATGTCGTTCCTATAAATTAACGGCTTTGGTCGGGAAGGTTACAGAACATGTCACATACATAAATATGTGGATGCCGCGACCACACTTTTATGACTAGAATATTCTAATTTAGAAGGAGATCATAGGAATGCCAATGAATAAAGCGAGTAAGATCCAAACAGATACTTACTTGAATTTTATTCAAGAATATCCGCGCCTAATGAAACCAATACCGAAATAAATAAGGATAAACCAAGTTAACTACATGTTTTGATATGATATTCACGTAGATTGGAATTGGAGCCTACCATAATTTTTACTGTTGTGATTTGTTGTTGTCGTTAAATTTTCTCAAGTCGTAAGTTTCGCAAAACAGTGTGCAAGTGAAAGACTACAATGCGCGGCCAATGCCAAGCTTGTTTAATTATTACCAAAAATGTATTCATTGCATTTCAACTTTTTCTCTGGTGGGTACATTTGCTACACAGTAGTTTACACGATTTTATTTCTTTACCATAAACCAAACGGTTACAAAAAATAAAAATTAGTCAAAAATCGAATCTTTATTCATTTAAAACATAATGTTTGATAGATAGGTGTAGGTTAGGCTCACACATCTATTTAAAAACCTAGTAAAATTCCTTTAAAAAACTCGCAACTATTTAAATAACTTATCAGTTTTCTATGGCATCTCAGAACCGTGAAATAGGTTACATATAAAAATCGTCAGAAATATCATAAATTAATTCACGAGTATAGAATGTATCAGGAGCATCTCCTATCATTATCTTATATTTATATTTTTCTTCCCTTTACTATCATATTATTAAAAAATAAAAATAAAAATTTTATCTCTTACCATGAAACTTTTTAGCCCCTTCCATTTTTAACCTATTAAAGCAGTTTATTTTTTCAAAAATAAATAATTAAATGTACAGCTATAGAGTTGAAATTATTCGTAAAGTAACTAATGATAGGGCGATTTACTAACTCAATTTAGGTGGTTACATCATAACGGAATATTGTATATGAGGTGATCTTATTAAGTTCCGGCCAGGTGCGGTGGTCACCCCGGTGATCTACTAGGCAAAAGACACTGGTTGGTAAAGTAACCACGAGCCGCCAGATGCGGGTCCATTAGCCGTCTAGCATATCTGATACGGTTTTTTCTTAAGTCCACGATCATCCACGACGTTTCCCAAAGATTTACGATAATGTCCGCATGTTGAAATATCTCAGTCTTCTAGTTTAACGACTTGAAAATCTAAATAAAATAATCGGTGACAAAATTGAAATACAAGAAATGGTCGCAAAACAACGCACGAGTATGTCTGCTGGCCGGACCGGTTTCAGGTAAATTGGATAATAAATTCGATTCGGTACCTACTTCTGGGCCGTTTAGATATCGATCACCGAGTGTATTATTTTACAATAATTCTCCACTTTAGAATGGACCACTGATTTAAGATGGAATTAAGGATACCGATCTGGTAGAAGTAATGAGTCTTTTTAAGAAGCTTTTCGTAGCTGAGATGCAATTAAAGTCACTCAGTGCTTACTTTAGTAGGGTAATTTAATACGTTTCTTTTTCAGAAAGGTTACAGTATAAAAAAAACATCGTACCAACACTAAAAACAGTTTCCATTTCAAAAAAAATTACTTAAGTAACGGTTATTTTTAAAAATTTAGGCACCGCTGATTGCATAATAATATAATCAAATTTACATTTTTAATGAAGACGTTTATCTAACGTACTTAATGCAAGAGTTACGGTTTCAATGAAAATACCAACATCTGAGAATATTGAATTGCACATTAATGCACATATAAATTTGAATAAAGTTGATCCATTACTATATTTTATTTCAATAAACAAAGTATTCAGATCCACTTTACTTTTTCCAATTAATTAACATATTAATTTAATTTTGCATAGTGTGCAGTGATAAATAATGGTAAATCAAAGTTTTTTTAAAGTGCAATAATTAACTGACTTTGTTATATTTTCTTTATATTGGAATTTTCCAGTTTAGCTCTTAAAGCACTCTATTTATAATTGTAGAGGTGAAACCACATGTTTGTGTAAATTTATTGAGATCACTATATCCGTTTTATAATTTTCACGATAGAATAAATTATAATTATAAACATAGAATTATATTTAAAAAATTATTTACGTACCTATTGAAGCTGAAAACACCACACACAAATGAATTTATTTAACAATAAAGTAAGCTTATGAATACTAGACAAATTTGTCACATTCCTAACAAAATCCAGACTTAACGAATTGTCCTTTATTATGTTTAAGAGTTCTCACCACAGATATATTATGTACGTATATATACATATATTTGTTTCTTATGCTTATAGTACTAACCGTATCCGGTTCTTCATGTAGAGCCGTTGCATTAATTGAAATCGTAATTACAATTTCCCGCAATTGTAGAAATACTTCATTTACACGTCCCTGGTAAAAGGAAAATAATTGCTCCTTATTTTTCTGGTCGTGTTGTTATTTTTTGCTCCATTTCAGTTATCTAGACACTGAATACTTTTTTTGTAAAGTGGAAACATTTTTTAATCACAAAGCCTTATATAATGATACCCTTCTTGTCATTAAGTAGACCGGAATTCACCTCAGCCGACGGTGTTATGACCAGTGACCAGATAATGTGTTTGTACAGATGCTTGTGATGTCGAGGTGATGGTACATTGAAGGGAAAACGTTGTGGGAGTATTCTTGAGATGGAAAAGATACATTTTATTTTTGAGAAAAACCAACATTTATTGTAAGCAAGAATTATTGTCAAAATTAAAATTTTTGGTCTAACCTGAAAATCTAATACAATCGCGCATTAAATCGATTTAAGGTATATTGACTGCAACCATAAAAAAGAAACACGGCAAGAAAACACTTCGCTTCCTGACTGAAACAATTATTTGTCACTGCGCCTGAAGCGACGGCCATCCAACAGCAAGCAGAAATATGTTATGGCTAATAGTGTGGATGAAACTAGGTCGCTTACATGTGAGATGGAGCAACATTTATAATATTTAAACCATTTCAAATGTGAAGTACAGATTCGTGTTTGCTGGAGGCATATTGATAACACTGGAGTAGATTTATTTGTAAAAATATAAATTTTTAGCAGTTCATCCCGAGGTATTAATCACATCTAAGATAAGGAGTTTAAAAATCAAGTTTAATTTTAACATAAAATTTGATGGCATTTTTTGTATTTCTTTTTTTTTTTTTTTTATAGTGAATACCTCACAAGAGTCCCAACTGCTCCCGTCTGGAGCCAGTGAGACTATGGCATCCCCAATTGGGGGATGTTGTGAGGCTGAAGGTAAGTGGGGAAGGGAAAGAGGAAGGTGGGGAAGTACCTGGCTATTCAGATCTAGTCACTAAACACGGCTAAAGCCATTTGGAGCAACTTTTCAATTCTGAATGGTGGTCTTACACCAGGGCGATACTGGTAGTATCTTCCACTCTTCCAATTTCTTGTTGTTCTCAACGCCATAATGACACACAAACCAATATTCATCCTCTGAATAAATTTTTCGATCAAGAATCGACCCTCTTGCAGGAATCGCAAATGAAAACAGAGAAATAGTTCACAGCGCTGCAATTCTAGAACATCGAGAGCAGCGAGATGCATTGGTTTCGTGGAAACTGCGGCATTATCATGAATCGTGCACAGGCGCAACAATTTGCGCCAATTTCCACCAATAGATATAAGTGCTTACAAATAAGGCACGGTCGTGTGGAGACAATAAAGTGAAAGAAGTGCAGTAGTCACCTTTAGAGATGGGGCAATAAGAGAATCTCATATTGTGTTGGGTTCTCCTCAACATACTTGTCCATTGGATGCAAGTCTCATTATCACCCTCGTGCAAGATATCGAAGACCTTCTCTTAACGACTTGCAGATATCTTCGTTCGATCTATTCTCTCAATATGATTGGTGCTTTTTCACACTTAGGCAATACACTAGAAGAATTCCAATTATCACCTAAGTGACGGAGTTTAAAACGATTAAATCACTTGAAGTGTGTACTAACACGCCAGGAGAGTAGAAATGTGATCTCATTATCGCCCATGCGAAGTAAAACAGTTTGTGATTGAATATCTCACCCATAAGTTGTTAGTGATCCTCTGTTTGGTTAATTGTTTCTATGTGGCAGGTTTTTACTGTATAATTCTCCTGTTTAATAGATCCAAACTTGTAATAATTATAGCAACCAATAACAATAATGATGCATCCATTGGAAGGTGGTCCCATTATCGCCTTCGTCCGATACTGCACAACTGCAGAGTAAACACCTTTTTTTAAACATTTGACGGGTTCTTGGCTTAATATACTAAAATTTCTAAATGTGATAAGTTGTTTCTCAATTCGGTTTATTTATTTGTGTAAACATAATTTATTGGCAAATATTTCCACCAGATATCGAAGGTAATCAAGCATTAAAAATCTAATCACTTTAAAAGAAAATTATAACGGCGAAGTGGTCGATGCTACCAAAATAAATACTTTTCTGTTTTATGGTAATCTTTGCGCAATGTTTTTATACATATATATATGTATATATACATATAATAACATTAATATATATATATTATGTTACATCGTTGGGAAAAAACATTATTTAAACTACCATATCATATCTTTATAAAGTAGAAAACTTCATATCATTTTATTTGCAAAATTTAATATTAAGGACGTTTTCTGTACGAGGACATTAAAATACTATTCACTTTCTAGGAGATCTCTGGAAATGTTTGAGCCGTTTCTAAATTCTTTTTGGTTTCGAAGATTTCCTATACTTTTATAACAAAGTCACACCTAAATGAATCCATAAATTATACATTTTAATTCATAAACAACTCACGTAAATTATCTTAACATCAATACACAAAAAATAAAATTATAAGCATTTTCCGAAAATGTTCCAGTACAAGATTGTTAATAGACCTCGTACAATCTCTCATATGAGTTCTGTATAAATGGTAATTTTAGATATTTTTTTATGACTACTACAGAATTACGTTTAGCTTAAGGTTAAGTTGACAATAATACCGTGTCAAAATACCATGAACTTATGAAAAGGCGATTGGTCCCCAATGTTGAATTGGTACTTGCCACACAACGAGTCGAAGAGGAACACGAAATTAAGCAGTAAAGTTACGACAAAGATCCAACAGGGGCCAACATATTATTACCTTATAATTACGAATGTGATAAGTAACAGGATATCACGGCTGTAACAGGAGAAACAGGTGTTCCTCATATTTTAACGATTAAGAAGATTAAACGATAGAACAAGTATCGCCTCCATTGCTTATAAATCTCGGTTTATAGTCTTGGCATTGTGGCTTTATTCTCCTCGGACGAGGCGAGAATTTCCTAACATGCGGCTGTTTTACTTAATGTGGACACTTAAAGACGATATGCATTCGGAATGTTACCTATGTGATCCCATAAACGTTTCCGCTGGCTAGAAGATTTTTTCAAGAGATTAGCGTGGAATAACTGGGTTAAAAGAAATCATATTGATGAAAAATATTTAAAATCTCATTATTATGTTAATCTTAACTGATGACCATGCCACAACGGTAAGAAGTTTAATTCAGGACCAGTCAACTTGCATTCTTACAGCATTGGAATTTCATTGTTAATCATTCATTAACACATATTCATTGTTAATCAGATATGTCAACACGTCTTCGCAGCATGTATCCTTCAAATCTTTCATGAATAACAGAGGGAAATTTTCTGAAGAGACTAGAGAGGTTCATTCAGCAGGATACATATTTTGATGTCAACAAAATAGGTAAGTACTTACATTCATACAATTTCATTCCAAATTTGTAAGGGTTTCTGAAAGTTCCTAAAAATAGAGCAGTGTTTTTTCGTTGAAACATCTTACAAAAATTGATTTGTGTATTTTATGATGTTGTCGAACTACGGTATTTTCGAAAAATTATTTTGCTACTAGAGTGATGCACATATTTGCCCATATTCTAATACTCGTACTTATAAAATTATATTCTAACACTCCAAAATTGGGATCAAACATCTAACATATAAATTTCGCATCTCTGAAGACAAGAATTTGGATTGCTTTCAACATTCCTCCTCATTTCAGTGAAGAACTAATGTATCCTCAACTAGGTGCACTAAGTGATTTATGACACTTTAAGGTATCTTTTAGAGATTATCTTACACCACCATTCTGCCAACTCCAATCGCAGAATTCCTTCCTCCGACCAAACGATTTAATCTTACTTGAAAAATAATATTAATTATTTAGAAAAAAATAAGGTAATTATTTATTTTAATTAGTTAGGCAATTTTTTTTTGCAAGTACAAGTAGGTATATTAAAATTTTCAACTGTAAAAAATAACAGTTTTTGTACGTGAACGTTCATCGTTTGGTGTATGAATCGTATATAATGCTTAAGCATATTTTCAAAATGAACATGTGATGTTTTTGTAAAATGTTGAAAAATCAGGTGAGAAAAATGATTATTTTCTTTTGGATGTTTGAGAATATTCTTGACCCCATGCTGCAGATTATTTAAATGGAATACGCCAAGTAGAGGTGATAAAAAATAAGATAAAATTTTAGCAAAAGGACTTCGATGACATTTGAATAACACCTTGAACACAATGAAAAACTATGACTAAGAAATAAACTTATATCTGAATTCTATTTCGACTATTATAATACGCCGCCATGTTGACACGAATAAATGCGGAATTTGTTATCAGTTCTATAAATTTCAAATTGATTAATTCAATTAATAATGATTCCGATCGTTTTCACTGCTCTTGAGTCAAAGTTAAAAAAATTGTATTCAATTTTCACTCTGTCGGTATATGGAATAACTTGACATGTTGTCAAACATTCGGATCCATGATGGCCGCATAAAATTCCAAGACTTCGTTCATTTACAAATACACAGTTATAATGGAGAATCTTCAATGTTAATTACTGTTGAGTTTGAATATATTAAACGCACCTGTTTTTCCTTATAACTAGAAATTTAAATGTCGCTCATCTTCTTATGGAAATAAACCCAAACCAATTATAGACATTTAATTTATGGTTATAGATATCGTAGAAAACCATAGCGAGGAGTAAAATTAATGTGAAACACCGCCGTGTAGGTGGGTTTGAATACATTTTTATTTAATGGGATATTAATTATTTGCGTGTTTAAATACTGAGGACAGGTCGATTAAATTTTTGTAGGTTGTTGAAAAGGTGAACTAGGAAACTGCCCTGAAAACAGGTAAAATAAATATTATTTATTTGAATTTTGTCGTATTCGTCTTTAAAAAATATTATACCAATAACTTTGTCGGTAAATTGGTTTGCAGCACTTCATATTTCGGTAACATATACATTTGGAAGTTTTTTTACAAATTAAGTCAGAATCTCTGTATATTGTAAATGCAATATAAAAAAAGTATCATAAAATCTAAAATCTACAAATTTCATATAAAGATAATACATATAAAGTATTCATTGGAGCTGGTTCAATGTTTTGTTTTTGGTTTGAATATTATTATTATAATAAAAACCAGTAAGAATTATTTTAAAGTATCGAAGTGTCTTTTCCCATGAGAAACAATGACTTGATTGTTTTCGCATATTGCACATATAATAGCATCGTTTTACTATAAATATTCGTGAAGTTCATACGAGTAAATCTACTATTTTTGTATAATGATGCTGGTAAGTCTATGTAGTTACTGACGGGTTAAGTGTTTATTTTAAATAAACAGGTCATTTAGAAACAATGCCATTTTCTGCTTATATTATATTCACCATCGATAAAAGAGTCAAACTATAATAATGTGAAGTCTAGTGGTTGACAGGTTAGGCTAAAAAATATACTATAAATGAGTGGGAAAATAAAATTATGTAGGTCGTTGAGAATCAATGTGACTATCTGTTACTTATTATTTTCCGTATTGAGCATGATAGGATATTCAGTGTCAAATGAACGTGCTTGAATGTGATTTTTTTGTACAATGATGCTCGAGTCTAGTTGACTTTGAAGCTTTCTTAATTGACAGATTAAGTATTATATCTTTAGTATTGGATAAATAGTACTATTTTTTGCTTTCGATTCCTTTCCATAACATTTTAAAAAGTTTTTTTTCTTAAATTTACATAATATTTAAAAAAAGGCATGTAAGGTTAGGTGTTTATATTTAAAAAAACGCTGAGTTATCTATCCATCTAGGACAGATAAAATGCTTCTGATTCATTTATCATAATGATTCTGAAAAGATATTCCGCATCCAATGTACTTGAATCTGATGTTTTCGTATATTCATTTTTGCGTCTGGCTGTTGACGGGTCGAGTGTTTATCTTAAATTAACAGTGAGTTATTTATCCAGAACCGATACAGTGTTTCTAACGCCTTTTTCATAATGAGTATAAAAAGATATTCCGCATCAGATATACGTACTTGAATGTGGTGTTATCGTATAATAATTCTCGCGTCTAGTTGTTGACGGGTTAAGTGTTTATCTTAAATAAACAGTGAGTTATCTATACAGGACCGATACAATGCTTCTGATGTCTTTCTCATAATGAGTATGAAAAGATATTCCACATCAGATATAGGTACTTGAATGTAGTGTTATCGTATAATAATTCTCGCGTCTAGTTGTTGACGGGTTAAGTGTTTATCTTAAATAAACAGTGAGTTATCTATACAGGACCGATACAATGCTTCTGATGCCTTTCTCATAATGAGTATGAAAAGATATTCCACATCAGATATAGGTACTTGAATGTGGTGTTTTTGTATAATAATTCTCGCGTCTAGTTGTTGACGGGTTAAGCGTTTATCTTAAATAAACAGTGAGTTAACTATCCAGGCCGATGAGAAACAATGTGATTATCTGCTTCAACACGCCTCGACCAATAGCAGTCACGTTTGCTTCTCGGATTGACGTGTCAATTAAAATTATACAGATATCCCAACACTTGTGAGATTTGCATTTATAAGGAAACTGTGAGAGGAGCACGATACTGTTTAGCATAGTCGATGGCTTAAAGGGCAGACGATCGGAATACATTACCGAATGGATTATTGCAATCAAATTAAGCATTTTGAAACCAATTTAGTTGTTTAGTTCCGGGAGTGTGATCTGAATTCGGTACCTTAATGTACATAAAATATACTAATACTTTCTGTCATATTTGAATAGGGACGGCATCGTAAAGCTTGTGGTTCATAATTTAGTATGTTTATTGTTATTACTATTTTATTTAACAAAATAGGTATTAGGTATATCACGTTTCTTGTGACTATAGATTTCGTTTTAGAGATAGCGTATAATTGAGCAATCTTTTTTAAGTTTGATAACCATGTTCACGGCAGATTCGTTTGATCAAAATTATACGTTCATTTTCCGGTGCTATAGAAATTTGTTCAATAAATCTGTTTAATTTATTTATAACAGGGTTTTATCGAAATATTGTACAAAAAGTGAGCATACATAAATTTAAATAAATCAGGAAATTTCTGTTGATGAAAAATCCATTTTTTTACATTAACCCCACACAGGAGTCCCTGACGAAAATAATTTACTTTGGGGCCTACGTCATATTCGGGAATGCTGTGTGAGGGGTCTTTTTAACGAAAGGAATGAGAGGAAGTTCTGGGAAGGAAAAGGGTATGAGGGGTAGGTAGGAACCTAGGGGACAGTGTTTTGAACGTATGAATCCATCCTTCCCGCTGCGGTGCAAAACGATGGTTCGAGAAAGACCAGCTGGAGAAGTCAAAATATCTCCCAAGCCGGCCTCTGCTGACCCGGCCCGCCATACTGCAAGATCTGAACATACCACACCCAATGAACCTGGGCACCCCTGCTAAGTCACCAAATGTAGAAAACCACTTAGGGTGACCTATGACAGATGTGTTGGTTATCCAATAAATGGTTCTAATAGAAAATTGTTGTATATTAACTTGTTGAACAACGAATTTTGGATTGCATTTCACAACATCTAGACTAACTAACTAACCAAATATGTACATGACGTCTTAACACGGTGGTTTTCAACATCTTCGACCCATCAAATGGCCAGAACCAGGTATTTGGTTCTCTTGACCAATCCGCCTCTTCCTTGGTCCTCCCTAGTTTTGTATTTCATCCGCATCGGCATCGTTATATTAATTTGTTAATTAAATCAATTTCTCCATGTTCATTTAACTCAAATCTGTCTTTTATTTTATTCGGCATGTTCTCAATGGTATTACGAAAATACGATATACTATTCTAAAAGATGTCCCAAAATCAATCAAAACCGCATTTGGCTCAAGTGATCAAGCCATGTCTTCTTGGTCCATCTTTGACGTAGGTATTTTTAAATCTTCCACCGTCTTGCATTTCACTGATTCATCTGAAATGTTAAAGTCAGTACCAATATTTTTGGAATGTCTTTTCTCTCCCATATCAGTTAGAACATGTAGATTTTTAAATTACTAGACCCATCACATATGAAAATATTGGAATGGACAAGGTACTCTAATTATAGGTTCCATATTTCACGTGCGATATGTAAAACGCACGTACTATTTACGTATGTATTAAGTTGAAATCACGGAAATGTACTCAGAAATTTAGGGGGCATAGCCACACATTAGAAAGCCTTATTTATCTTTGTTTAATTGATTTTAATTCGAGTCTTGATTTAGCAAGAGTAATAAAAAGTTGATCAATTCATTGGAGATATGCGCCGGTTCAAAAGAAGCACAATATTGGTGACCCCTTCGATAAAAGTAGTAATACCAGTTTTTAATTCTTTGCGGACTGAAGAAAAACGGATATGTTTATTGTTATTGATCCATTTTTTTCACGAAAACCGTAATATTCTGTTTTTTGCACGTTTTTAAGAATATCACTTCATAAAATGTGCACAAACTTGTATTTAGAATATTAACATAACTGTTCCCGATAAAACGTTGACAATGATAAGATATTGTGTGATTGAGTTGAAAATATATTTTTATTTACAAAACGATGATTTTCAGGTACTTTTCTAGAACTCAATTTTTGGTGAGTCCCAACTAATCACAACCGTCCCTAGCCAGTGTGATTGTGGCATTTTTCTAGAACTCAATTTTTGGTGAGTCCCAACTAATCACAACCGTCCCTAGCCAATGTGATTGTGGCATTTTTCTAGAACTCAATTTTTGGTGAGTCCCAACTAATCACAACCGTCCCTAGCCAGTGTGATTGTGGCATTTTTCTAGAACTCAATTTTTGGTGAGTCCCAACTAATCACAACCGTCCCTAGCCAGTGTGATTGTGGCATTTTTCTAGAACTCAATTTTTGGTGAGTCCCAACTAATCACAACCGTCCCTAGCCAGTGTGATTGTGGCATTTTTCTAGAACTCAATTTTTGGTGAGTCCCAACTAATCACAACCGTCCCTAGCCAGTGTGATTGTGGCATTTTTCTAGAACTCAATTTTTGGTGAGTCCCAACTAATCACAACCGTCCCTAGCCAGTGTGATTGTGGCATTTTTCTAGAACTCAATTTTTGGTGAGTCCCAACTAATCACAACCGTCCCTAGCCAGTGTGATTGTGGCATCCCCAATTGTCGATAAGTTGAAGGTAGTAGGGAAGAAAATGAGATGAGGAAGGAAGGGGAGTACCTGGCTCTTCAGGTCTGGTCACCAGCAAAAGCTATTTTAAACAACGTTTCGATTCTGAATGTTGATCCTTCATCAAGGCGATAACTGGAGAATCTTCCATTCTTTATAATAATATAATGTGGAACAAAAGTAATCTCATAATGTGAATGTGGCATAATTTTCGCAAATGGCGTCAAATTTCATTGTCCTCGGTTATTAATGTTGTAGACAGAATTATTTGGCAACAAGCAATGGAGCGGTACACAACTAAAGAACGCGAAATTATTGTGACAGCTTATTTGACCAATTGACTCCGGGCTGTTGTTTTAACCCAAGTAGGGCCAAAGTTATGCTTTAATGTGAATTGAATGCCATTTTAAAAGAAAGTTTATTTGAAGGTTTGCACGAGACGCTCAGCCAAACGCTTAATTGTTTGCGCACATGGCTCAGGAAGACTACGAAATTCACGCTGTACTGCACTTATTAGAGTAGCTTCATGAGCACTTAAAGGAATAGCATCTTTAGCACTTATACTAGTAGCATTCTGAGCACTAATAACGGAATCAAGAATGCCCTTAGAGGAGTACCAAGTATTTTTTACTTACCACCTACGTAAATACCGACTTTAACCCTCGATTTACCCGGTAGGTCCCTGGGACTCCATTGAAAACTTTCAGCGCTCATAAAACCGTTCGTTTTTGGAATTACAAAATGTGCGTTTCAGTACCTTCACGGCAAACGCGAGGTAGAGCGGACGTTGATGTGCGTGGCTCCGACAGGTGAGTAATCATGCTAGTGGAGTCCGTGGGACTCCACCGGGGTATTAATGTTACAGTTTTAGACTATTTACGGTATTTTTTAATATAGTGTTTTTTTTATTATTTTTGAATGTGAGAAAGTATTGTTACCTGTGTCCACCGCGTCTAAAAAGGAAAACTGTATATATTTGCCATAGTTGTACTAAGCCTGTGTGCCTTGGCTGTACAAAAAAAATAAGCAATGACTGTGTCACTAACCGTGACTGGAAGGTCTTGCACATTTTTTTTGTTCGAACCATTTTTTTTTACTTTTTATAAGAATTGATTATGTTTTTGTTATATTTCTTTAAAAATTTGTTACAAAAATTGTTTTTTTTTGAAATATTAAAACTAGAAGTTAGGTGTCGTAATTTTGTTACAAAAAGTGCCATATTGTAGAAGTTCCTTAATAAAAGGCCGTGATTTTATAATTTTAAGTAAAAACCTACGCCATTGTAAAACCAAATATATGATAAAGAAATGTTACTAGCATTTCATTTAAAATAAGTGTTTTATTTCATGTTAAATTAACTTTTTTTATTTCCGGAAGCCCTGGGGACTCCACCAGGTAAATTGTGTATGTATGAAGTCACCGGGTAAATCAAGGGTTAAGTTTTCTCAATCTTTAAGTGAGTCACTCGCCGATGGTGCATTTCAGACATTTTTACCGTACTGTTATCAAGTATTAATATTTTGAAGACGAGCCATAATGCGTATACAAACGATATCAGGGAATATTAAACCAGCTAATTAAATTTGCCGTAAAAACATTTATATGGAATTGAGAAAAATATGTCTTCCTGTATTCGTTTGGATATGTGAATCACTTAGAGAAGTGAATATTCGAACTTGGTAAAGAATATCAGTTTACCGAATAAAATCTTAATCTCGTATTATTGAAGACCGTTACGTTGGGTCTTTGAAAATAATATAATTTAAAGCATTAATCGGAATTGTTCAGATTGTTTTTTTTTAAACTCGGTCTTAAGATTGTGCGTTTTTTAATTTTCGTCTCAAAGATTACCTAAAACTTTATTTCTGGATTTCAAGGAAGTCTTGAAAAATCGGGGATAGTAGGCAAACAAATTATTTTTTATAATATAATTATTGATGCACTTATGTGGGATCTCATTTCATCACAGATTTTAAACCTTATTATATCACAAGCGCGTATAAAGTGGTCAATTCAGTTTGTGAAAGTTATTAAAATAAGTAAGTTAAGAAATGTGGTCCCATTTTTTTAATCAACGGGGTGTGTTGGCAAACACTTTGGTGTAATTTTACCTGTACCATGTAGAAAATAAAGGCAGGTAGATATATATTCTGCTCTTTGACATAATTATAACCACAACATCCGTTGTAGAGTCCCTGCTACTTCTAGGAAATACCTCCACTCCTGCAGGTTTCCTGTTGTTTCCTGTAGGTCTCTCTATAGATGCGATTTTAGCCAATGATTTTTTCATCAACCAATGCGTAGGTCTCTCAATATTTTTTTGATCTGTAGTCTTATAAAGAAGGTTTTTAAAAATTTGAATATATTTCATCCTTACTAAAGACCAATAATTACTTTATTACCAAACAACCAGTTCCTCAATCCGCCGTGGAACTCAATCATTTATTAGATTACAACCTGTTAATATTAATAACTTATAAACAGCTTCGTGTATTTGAATGTTTCGAAGAACATCAAATGCATCCTTTCATAAGGGTCAAATCCAGTAAAGATTTTCACGCAGCGGAAATAAATAATGCATTATGCTATAATTGATATCGATATGAAATAACATTAAAACCATTGAATTGTGACAGTTAAAGTATTAAAAACAAGTTAATAAATTGAACACAGAAACGCAAATTTATGAATGTACGTATGTATGATATCTATAATGAATGTAGTAGGTAAGGACTGAAACATAATATTGATCATTCTTATTTTTTTGCAAAATTTAATAATAATTTTTATTCCATTTTAATGAAATTGAATGTAATTTTTGTATTTTTGTATTCTTTTTTATTTAAGTACTATCCCGTTAAACTACATTAAGCAGTTTGTCAACAGGAAAGGTTTGTCAATCAAATTAGTCAAATATAAAAAAGGATAATTATTAAATACTCACAAAAGCAATTACAAGTTATAAGTAGATTTGAAACGCGTTTATGGCCTAACATATATAAAAATAAAAGCAACTAATAAAATTTGATCTCAATAACCCTCCCATATTAAAAATGTAAAAAAATCAAAATGAGTATTAAATGCACATAAAATATTCAAATAAAGTTAGTAATAAAAAAGACCTAATTTTTTAAAGAGATAAAAAAAATAAATCAAACTCTGAATTGCTATAATCTGTTACACATTTTACGACAAACAAATTTGAGTTCAGGTTCTTAATGAACATTGAAATAAATCATACTGGATAAACCCATCATCTGATATCATGACTGAAATGAATTTTATTTTTGCTATTCTTTTGCATTGAAATTGATTTAAAAACTTCACTTAAGTGTAAAAATACTGCACAGGAGTTATACTATACGGAGTCAGTAAGACCATGGCATCCTCATATCGACCAATATTGATGCATCCCCAAGAAAGTAATGTTGAGAGACTAGGGTATCGATTCTCCAATTCAGGCCGTCAATCGCCGTCAAAAGAAGTCAAATTGGTCGACGTTCTTATTTTTGAGTCTCGTCGAAGGCACATACTCGTACTTACATACGTCAAAAGTCATTCCATTCGAACGAGTGAATAGAACAACTCGTTGTTTGAGTGGAATGATAATCGTCGAGAATCGAGGCCCAGGATAAGAGAAGAGCTTAAAGCACGCATTATTTGGATTTAGTTCTTAAATAAATCAAATATCATTTCAGTATATTAAAAATTTTCTCATTTACATAAAATGGGAACAGCTGCGCCGCATTCCTCATAAAAAAATTAAATTTGGATTTGAGATAAAATACCAAACAACCAAACCGTATAAACGTTTTATCAATTTTTTATAAGCAATAATTATTCGACTGAAACAACTAAGCTACTTAGCTTCGTCGGCTTATTCCAAACCCGCCAAATAATTCAATGCGTACTAGTATTATATTCAATATTTATTGCTATATTACCAACCATACTTTGTATAAAATAGTTTGTTAGTGCTGAATTTCCCACTAGATAGCGTGGAGACGTATTATATCTACATTTGTTGGTGAAATTTTTTTTTCAAGAAAAAATGGCAAATTCTACTATAATATGGTATATATGCTACTTTATTTTTTCATAGAACCTGTTATATAGGATATGATATATCGACCATTAAAAAAATCAATTTTGAAAGATTTTAGACGCAACTTTGGTATATTTGTATGAGTTAATTGTAATTAGTAAAAAATTATCTTGCCAAATCTATTGTGTAAAATAAAATACGAGTAAGACTCCAAGCACCAATCTAGTACACTTTATATCAGTGAGGTTATGTATAACATTAGGACAGGTGCCATGGTAAAACATAAAAATATATATATATATATATTTGTTGAACAAGACCTTTTTTTCTAGATGATTTACATAGAAGTTGTGAAAATGAGACGCGCTTGTCGACGGTACGTCATAAACATTGTTATTTTATCGGTCGTTCGCATTACGCGACCGCTTTTTCTTTCTAGCGGTGATTATAGAAGTTCTCGATACGTTGTTAAAGAATTATATTAGCCACATTAGCTACAAATATGGGTTTAATACAGAGTGTCGTATGGTTTTTTAATCTGTGAAATATTTAGACCAATGACACAGTTTTGGAAATCGGATTACGAAACTATTGATATTTAATATATTATCTCACCTTTGAAGCTTTATGAGTTGTTGTGAGTAGATATGTTAGAAACAAATACTTTCACGATTTGCAATGTTAGAAACTAATACGTTTTTTATTATTGTAGACAATATTAGCGATTTCTAATCGAAAATCTGAAACATAAAAATCAGAAAAGGATACGGTCACATCTAGGACTCGAACCCAGGACCCTTGCCTTGCCGGGGCACCGCTCTACCACTGAGCTAATGGAACCCTATCCCCTTCGGTCACATTTAATAGTATCATACTTTGAATAAGAGCTACCAACATTGTCTTCATTTTTTCACCGCAAATTTTTTACTGGCAAATATCTGTATGTATGATCCCAAGATTCAACCCGAACTAAATGCAATCTAGTCAGCGTCTTTTTTAGATAAACCTATCTTATTTTTTTATTATTTTTTTTTAATGTGCGACATCTATTGACTTTTTCGCAAGTCTAGGATAAATATTTATTTTTTGGAAAAACTTTATTGAGTAAAACGTCAAATTGTAATATTTAATTATTTCAGACAATATTAGCGATTTCTAAACGAAATCTGAAACACAAAATCAGAAAAGGATACGGTCACATCTAAAACTCGAACCCAGGACCCTTGCTTTGCCGGGGCACAGCTCTCACTGAGCTAATGGGACCCTATCCCCTATATATAAAAAAAAATAAAACTTTTTTTATCACAGCCAAATGATATTTTCATACTTGCTTGACAATCAAGTTTCAGTCCTAATATGTACTCACCATAAGTTCAATGTACTATATGTCCAACATAATATAGGATTATGAGTTTGCGCTGTGCGGGAATCAAACTCGTATCCACTTAACTAAAGGTATAGATCTACGCTATGGACTGCGGCCTGACGGAGAAGTAAAAACCTAAGGATAATTTTCACTCAGTTTTAAAATCGTTATTTTTAAAAATTAGTTTATAAGAATTCAGGTAATCAGTGCCCACCAGAATTAAGAAATATATTAAATCCAGTGGAACAGCCACTTTTATTCGGCAGCGTGAACAGAAATGTCTCGCCCATGCTTCGCATGTTAATCCTCCGCTGACAAAAACCTTCTCTCATTACAACTGCAACAGTTAACTGCTAAAATATGTGGAAAGAATGAAAATATTTTAACTCGCGAATATTTGTCTTTGATGAATGTAAATTTTTGTTTCTTGCTAAAAAGTAAAAAATAACCGAAAAAAAATCTTTATTACTCTAGAACGTTAACCCTCTAACGAATGGCGGCTCGAGACTTTTGGGAAGGAGAATGTTGTTGTAGCTGAAAACGACTTTTTATTTTTTTCGAAAATTGGTGTTTTTGTATAACATCCATGCAATGCAATTTTTGTAATATTAGCACTCTAGAACACTTAAAAGTCAGTGCTTTCTTCCAAGAAGAATAGAAAGGTTGCATATTATGATTAATTTGAAAGAAGTAGATTTTTTCTATTTTTTTATGTGTTTTCCTTAAAATGATTAAAAATCTTGTTTCCACTAATAGTGTTCGTTCAAAGGCCAAAAAGTTTGTTGCTAGGCCGCAAAGTTATCATAAAAATGATAAACAAATTATTTAAATCCATAATAAACAAGAACCAAATCAACATAAAACAATATTTTAATATTATGCAACATCCAGACATTATTGAATATTTTCGGATACTTAATTACATCGTTGTGCTGCATCCAATATAATCGAAACTATTTTGGTGATCAATGTAAACTATGTCACGTTGGTACCTACTATGGAAGATGCCCGGGTGGATGACCTTAAGATTTTAATGTTTTCTCGTTTAACGGCCTGTTTTCTCCGCATATTATTATTTGTCCCGCAGGTATTTAAATTTAGTAATATAATGTGTCGGCCTTCTAAGTGTTTCCAACTAGCTCGATATTTCTTTTAGTTAATATTTTGAAAACAATGCAACAAATTTCTACAAGACTGGTACTCGGATTACAAATATTTACAGTATATGATTTATTTGGTAGAAAAATCAGTAATTTTTGCATGTGATTTATTTGTTAGAAAAATGTATTCATTTTACGTATGAGATAAACTATATTCAAAGATGTTATTGAATCGTGTCTGAAGAGACGAACTATATTCATAGATGTTATTGAAGCTTTTCAGGAGAGACAAACAGAAAAAAATATATTCGAAATTAAACGATTTCTTTAATTTTAATTCCAAATTTTATTTTCAATATCCTTAGTTTCACTGAATTCAAGGTTCTTTTAGGTTACTTTCAAATTTTAGGATATAGGTAATAAGTGGTCATTTTTTTATTCTATTTCATATTACCTACATACTATGTCAAATGAAAAGGTGTTTGTTTCGTTCTTTCTCTTTCTACGAAAATTTGATCGATTTTTTGGTGACGTTTCTGGTGTGCCCAAAATAAAATTATATTTTTTTTTGCTTTGGGTTTGATCAAACTTTTTAAAATATCGAAATTCTTTTTCGGACCGAAAATTCATTACACTGGCATATCTGGGGGCTGGAGTCAGAAAGACCTAAATATTTATTCGTCACTTTTTTATCAAATCGGTATGGATCACTTTTGCAGGCAATTTCTGTTCAGTGGTTCAAACATACTGAAAACTGGCAGCTGGATGACGTTACAAATCCGTAGACTAGACAAACTTACGTTACATGATGATGAATATTGTGTGTGCGTTTTTAAATCAATGATACATGGAATTAAATGTAGAGGTGTTTCAAAATCTGATTTTATTATCTATTAAAAATTTCTTAATTTTGGCAATCAACAAGAGTTGAAGCTTAAAACACCTCATGCAGAATCGAGGAATCAAATAATCGATACCAATTTTTTTAATGAGGATATGTTCTAGCCTATTTCAAATCAATGCTTAAGATATATATTTATTTATAATATAATATTTATAGATGCGATCAGATCGACTGCATATCTACATAATTCAAATAGTTCACGAATGAGGAGTTAATGGTCGTAAAAAGTAAATATCATACTTGTTCATCTTCTCAACACTTAGGTTTAATCTTAAATCATAAAATATTATTTATGTGTTTAACAGAAATCGAATAATCTGCAAACACCATTACTTCTATCAAAATCACGCAATCAATGATCCTAACGATTCTACGATATTTATTAGTTGTTTAATATTAAGCTATTATAAATAAATCTATCATTAAATCCGATCTTAAGTGTGATAACCTTTTTAAGGCTTTGTTTATATATTTAAATATATCTTATAACTTCATTATTTAAGCACTGCAAAAAAAATTTCAACATTGTCCCAACAAAAAGATTCTAATATGCCCTTGGAAAATGCACGAAAAATTAGGAGAGCGATTTTATTTTAGAAAATGAATATTGTTTTGCATACTCGCCAACTTACTTTTTTGAAGCCTGTAGACACTGTAGACGTCGTGACTTCTCTTAAATTAGTTATTATTACCATACTTTATTATGTAGAGATTCAGGAAGGTATCATAATATCCATTTTTGTATCCATCCTTGTTCTTTACAGAGTTCTTAATTTTAACACCATAAAAATATTTTTGGGTAAACATTGTTTTAAGTTAGTCCTCGGAATTAAACTAAATCCACCTTTTGAAAGTGGTTAGCTTTTAATATATGTTCGTAACAAGTACATTCTTGGAGGATCCCATGCATTTTTATGCTCCAGAACCGGAGAGTTTTGCCTATCAGCATGCGCCAATCAAAATGAGCGACTCATTTAAAATTCTACATTGACCATCGACATTTTCAACACCACTAGACTTGTCAATCTTTTGACGCAAGTCACAAAATAGTAAAACTGCCCCCATGACATTTTTACACTAACATGTACCTTAAATTTTGCTATCTTTTCCCTTTTTATTTTTTTAATATTATTTTTTTTTTATTTATTTATTTTTTATTTAGTAAAAGATTATACATTTATATACATTATTTAAGAAATGTTTTGACTGCCCAACTAGGAGGATTCCCATTTTAGGACAGTCAAATTAGGATGAGTATTAACATTTTGATAAGTTGTTTGAAAAGTATAGTATTAAAATAATAATGAAATAATAGGTATATGTACTTTTGACTGGTGCCTAAGCCTACTAACATATTTTGTATACATATGAATAACAAAGAGAAGAAATAGAATAAAATAAAATATCCAATTAAACATAAGATTAACTGCTGCTTGGATAGCATTCTAATTTAAAAGTACTAGGTAGGTACATATATACACATAGTGATAAAGATTAGAACATAAAGGTATCTTTTACATGGTTTATTATTAACTTATTATTGTACAACCGTTTTATAGAGAACGTAAAGAAATATATAAATAATATCTAGTTGGTAATAACTTTTAGCAAAATACCAGTCTTAAATAGTTTATAAATTTAACCAACATTTTAATGTAGTCTTAATCGATTTATTCACACGGAGTTCAAAAGCTTCATTAAAAGTAACTGTTTTGTAACCAGCCATATTTTATCAAAACCTTTTTTATTCGTTTTGCTCTTTACCACAAATAGATAAATTTGCCTGAATCCATACTAAATTCTCGTGAGTAGAAGTTTTTCAAAGACTTTGCTATTTTCTGTAATATGTATCGATTCTAAAATACAGGTTGTTTCTTAACGTATCGACTGACTTGTGGTATTTTGTGTGATATAAATCCACTCTCCGGTACATTAATTTGCTGAACCAATCCAATTCGCGTTTTTTTAAACAGAGCTTTCTTTCAATTTATTATGTCTAAAACTAAACTAGTTGATGGCGTAGAAATCAGTGGCGGCTCGGAGTTTGCAAAATTCAATATTATCGATGTTGCTTAGTCCAAAACAATATTTTTTTTTTTCAAAAACTAGTTTATTTTTGTCTTTCCTTTTCGTAAAATATATTTTCATAGAATTTTTTACATGGTTTTCGACTACCACACTAGACACATGTCCGTATTATGTTTTGTCCGTATTATTGTTTGAAGATTTTCAAGACATTTCGGTTTGGCATTGAATCAAACTGCTGCACCGATTTCCTGAAAATAATATACACATAATTACGAATTTTTTAAAATTAAAATTAAATTTTTTCGGCTTCAACACCGTTTTTACCATTATTGCCATTCTTTAATATTAGCACTCTAGTACACCCAAAAGTCACGAGTCGCCACTGGTAGAAATGAGAACCCATAAATAACATGTTCACATGTCAATGATCATACCTAATCTAATGCTTTATTAACAGTATGTGTATATTTTGTAGAAATCCAAGAGATTATATTACATAATATAAACACGTGAATTATTTTTAAGCCCATAACTAATTTAAACACATAATTTTGCATGTTATTAAGTGGTGTTAAACTAAGTAAATTTATTTTATTTTATAATAAAATATCGCCAGGTTGATGTTCTCTTTATTTTACTTCGTGAATTCTTCCGTTCTGATGAGCATATTTATATATATATAGATGACTAGCAGTTAAAAACCCGCTCCGCGGGTTTTTTGCTGCTAGGCCCTGCGGGCGGCACTTGGTTGGGCTGCGCCCAGTTTAAGTGATACTAACAACAGTTACATTTAATAGATAGATATTACGTCATTCACAGAGAGAGGGTGAGTATATATTGTTAAAACACGGAACAGGAAGGAGTTAATGAATAATAACATGCTCAATTTAGGCATAATAAGAATGACAGTTGTTTGAATAAATGAAATTTTACGTATTTGTGATGGATTATTTCAAATGAAACCGTATTATTGACTACATTTCTACAACTGATATTAACTGTTATGGTACCTAATATAATTTGCTCATAGGAGACTTGCAGTGCTTAAATATGTGATACAACCGTCAATGTCTATAAGTTGAATCAATATCGTATAGTTTGTCACAACAATTAAAGATAGTTATAACAAAGTTGACTGAAATAATAGATTATTACATATTGATTAATTGTACCCGTGTTTATGGATAAAAGGAGGGTAATTGTGCGATGTTATTAGCAGTCGGTTTAATTAAAAGGTGTGAATTTTACTCCAACTGGTGGTAATTCTTTACCTAAAACTGTTACTGTATCTAATAAAGTTTAAAGTTAGATTATATAAAAACCTTCATCAGGAGAGTGAAAATCTATATATAAAGGTAGATTATTACAATATAGCGCCCCTGAGGTGATATCTCACATAAGCGGCGCTATGCAAATTGTCCAATTAATAAATAAATATAATATTTACATTTTATTATGTACCTATGCATTGATATACAATGGAAATAGATAAAATAATGTTATCCGATTAAACTTTATTTTATTAAAAAACAAATAACTTTTTTAACTTCACTTTATTATATACAACCAATACATGTTTCATGAACGAAGTATACACCGAAGTCAAAAATTAAATATAGATTACAATTGGAAAAAAGAAGTGGAAGGAGGGGGGAGGGGTAAGAGTAGGCTGGTTTTATAAGAATTAGGAATTACAATATGAAAGACCAGTTAAGTGGGAAAATATTTAAAAGAGAGTTTAGATAAAAAAATTCTTGTTAATTACATCTACTTTTATAAACATGTTCTCTTATTTCTAAAATTTCGAAATTATTTATTTGTGACGCTTTATATCCTGTGTGAAGTATTTTAAGACCTGAAAAAAAATTGCATATAACCATAAAACAATATACCTATTCATAAGACAAATAACATTTCATAACGGTTATTCTAATAAATTGATAGTTGAAATACTAAATAAAATAATTAAACATATTATCTTCAAACGGTATTTTTACCCTATTTCTTAAGATATAAATAAACAATGGCGTAGAATTCTGTTTGTGGATAACGACACTTCTAAAATTATATATATAAACATTCCTGGTACTATTCAACCGGCGTTTTACACTAATAACAGAATGAAGAAATATATTCTTAATAATAAAGATGGCGAAAATCAAACAAAAAAATCAGGAGTTTATAAACTCAATTGGGATGATTGTAATTTATTTTACAAAGGTAGAACCAATAGAAACTTTGAAGTCAGAATTAAAAAAAATCTCAGCGTTCTAAATGGAAATAGTGAATCTGAGTTTGCAAATCATCTTTTGAATCACACTTTCGATAAAAATTCAGGTCTTAAAATACTTCACTCAGGATTAAAGCATCGCAAATAAATAATTTTGAAATTTTAGAAATTAGAAAACATGTCAATATAAAATCAGATATAATTAATAAGCAAAAAAAATTATAAATAATAATGAAAAATGCCATTTCAAAGTTGAAATAAACTTCCATAAGAAATCTTATTATTAAACGCTTGATGTTCAAGTAATTTTACATATTTAAATATACGCGCCAGTCATTTGATTCGTTCTTACACCGCCAGAGGTGCGCTCTGTCGGCCACCTATTGCCGCGGTGCGTATCGGGTATCGGCCATATTGAATTAACGCGTGCTTTTTTTGTCAAACGTAATCACGTAATTGTGGATAATTTTCACTGTAATGTAATTAATCCAATGGATTATGAACTTTCTAAGACATATTTTCTTCGATATTATTATTATATGCGATTCTATTTCAGTATGAAATCATGTCTTAATTTTTAATGTCTTATTTAAACACAATTTAAATTTGACCAATCACAGGGCCTACATCGTCCAGACGCAAGCGTATTAATACTATCAGATTAGCTTAGACATGGGGGCTCCATCAAAACCATTCAAATTAGCCTTTCAGTAGCTGGGTGTACTGTACAAGGTCTGCCGATACTTTAATATTGTATACCTGCTGACCGTGTACAAATCGCAAGTGCGACCCACTGTTGAATTCAGCAGCCACCTCTAATTTGGAATACTTCAAAGAAAGCCTAGACTCTGTGCAGAAACGGGTGGTCCGTTTGTTAGATTCCCCTATTTTAACAAATGGATTCCAATCTCTAGAGCACTGGTATCAGGTGGGAATGTAGTCCTTGTTCTATTAGTATTTCAATGGAAGATGCTCCGATGAACTAGCGTCATTAATCCCTTTGGCACCGGTGCGTAGTCGAGAAAAACGCCATATTTTATATATTTTCCTTACCAGAACTGGAAAATAATATATTTTCATTTTTGCCATGATCTCTCTGGTGTCGTCAAATTCATTTAACAATTTCTCACAGATTACCTTGGCTATTTAAAGGTCTTTGAAGTTGAAAAGATCGCAAAATTTTCTTTTTTGTTTATCTTATCCACTTTGTTGTGGATAAAAATTAAACAGCCGTTCCATTGAGTTACGATAATTGTGTGTGATTACTAACACAAACAGGCAGGAAACACGCCACATATGTGTCCATCATTTGAACATATGTAGTTAACATGATTCTCGTCTCTTGAAAACCGTGTCGTTCTTACGACCCATACTTGAGTTTAACAGCTCTGACATAGAACGATTTGCCGGCTTCTGTGTTTCCTCCCTCCTAAAACATGAAAATCTTCTAAACCCACGTTTACTCCTTCCTCTCCTCACTTCAAAAATACCATCCACACATCATTCCCAAATATGGCATAGACCCTGAAGGAAAATATTTTTTTCAGGACCTCCTGCGTAGAGCTAATATATGTTCAGTGGCTTTAATTATTCTATATTTTATTATTCTCAGTTTGACACAGTTTTAAAGGCAAAACTGCAGTCCTTTAAGTTTAATATTTTAATACCCACCACATATTTAATTCCTAAGAATAGGCATAAGAATTTGGGGAATACCTTAGAAATGATAGAAGAAATCGTGGACGTCCGAGGAAAACATGGCACGATTAAGTCAATCAGATACTTGAGTCGGGCCATGCCAAGAGTCAGAATAATAGAAGAGTATGTATGAGACGATGGGTTCCATGCTAACTCAACACAGTGACTATTCAACAGACTTCTAAAAAGTGATATAAAGTCATTAAAAACAATGAAAAAAAATTTTTTTTAACCTAACCTAACCTAACCTACTTAACCCAGTTAATAAAGTTTTTGTTTCATCACTTTCCATGACTTCATATAACGTTTTAAAGATGTGATGTATTATCATTTTGATGATTTATCCGGTCATCGAGAAGATGTATGAATGTGAATGAGGCAAGGAGTGTGTGCCAAGACCGAATTGTTTGGTGGTACCCTGATTCTGCCCACCCCTTCGGCAAACGGCGTGATGGTTAGTTAGTTAGTTAGCTTAGAAGTGACCAAGCAAACCTAAAGGCAACTTTAACATAATGTACGTGAATCTGTAATTCAAAACACATTTGTTATTTTTTCCATTTATATTGCATTCTTAACACCTTCTTGAAACAACTTTACAAGATACATCATTCAATAAAGAGGACTGCTGCTGAAGAAAAACATGCTCCAATAGCAGTTCTCTTAACTTAATGACAAATAGTCGGCCAATAACCGAAGAAACTATAAAACTTATTGTAATATACAATTTTATGTAAAAAGTTTGACCACCATAATAGGGGAATTTATCCAGTTCGGTGGGTCCAATTATAATATTTAAGGTTTTATATCACGCCTAAATATTTAGTTATGTTAAAAAATGAAAGTGAAATAATTTGTTATTAAAACATGGCATTATTTCCATAACCTTGTTTGCTATTTTGGATAAAAGAATTTGGTTGGTTAAATGAATTTTTATCCTCAGTGCATATAATTTGACGATTTATACCGACCAATATGTGTTTAATACTTCCATAACATGAAACCCAAATTTACGCGTTATAAAATAAACTTTCACGCTAATCTGACAGCCGATTTATTAAATGTTAATATGTTATGTGTGAAGATTGCGCAAAAAAAAATTTATATTCTGAAGATGAGATATTCCACAATATGGTTTCCTTTTTGACATTTTTATAGTAAATTTAAGCCTGTTACATCAAAAAAATATTACTTTATTATTTATAACATCTCCAGGAAAAAAAACAGCAAGCTTGTTATTTTATCTCTGTCGACATCAAGGATAGAAAGAGTGAGATAGAAAATTAAACAATCATTCAATCGTGCAATGTAAATAATCTGTTTTACAACTCACTAGTGCAGACCCACTAAAAATCACCTTAAGGCGATGCACTATGTCGTGTTATATTTTAAATCGAGCCGTTATCAATAAAACCCCTTACGAGGATGGCGATAAGGTTTAAATTCCCGCTTAACACCATCCGCCTGTTTTGATTTATGCAAGAAAAAAACATGGCCAAAAAGTGCCTTTTATTTAATTTTGTGGATGTTCAGGAATAAATATTTATTTTTTTTCCGATCATTTTATAAATAACTTAATTTTCCATATTATACAGTAAAATTATAACCGAAAATAGGTTCATAAGAAGGAGATTTTGAACTTTAAAGCAGTTTTCAAGGCCTTATACATTATTTTTTTATGGGCGTATAAAAAGACTTATCTAAAAAATACTTGATAATTTAAAAGGCCAAGATGTATTCTACTCGCATTATTTAATAAAAGCATCTGAAACATTTCCAGGTCACCAAATTTTCAAACCAAAAACACATGATTTTGCCTTACTACGTAGTGCATCGCCTTAAATAAAAATAGTATATTTAAAAATATCAATGCCAGCATGAGACCACATGGAAATGTTTGGCGAGCGATATGATGAAAAAAACCAAGCCACGAGAATAAAGCACAAGTAAGTCAGCCTCATTATGGATCCCTCGTAATGTGATTCTTAACAACTACTGTCACTGAGCAATACATGATTATCATAATAACCAAATGGAAATTACCTAACATAGTTATATGCTCTTGATATTTTGTTGTTGTCGGCAGGTTAACTGCAGAAATAATAAATACAATTTACCCTTCGACATTTCCGTGCTCCTGGTGGTTTTTTTCCTTGTGACAAATTCACGTTTTGACGTTTATTTTACAAATTAACAGGTGCCAGATAGACTCAATATACACTAACTTCAGCAAGGCATTTGACAAGGTGTGTCACAAAATATTAATCAATAAATTAGCTAAACTTGGAATTTACGGTAATTTATTAAATTGGTTTACTAGTTATTTGATCAAGTCTTTGTGTGAGAATAAATGGCACGAATTTATGGCGACAAGTAGAGTGCCGCAAGGCTCTCATCTAGGGCCCATTTTGTTTATAATATTCATAAACGACATTGTTGATGTATTTACTGATATAAACGTTCTACTGTTTGCCGATGACATGAAACTTTATAAAGAGATTAACCACATTAATGATTGTATTACACTTCAAACTAACTTGAGATATCTTTTTGAGTGGTGCTCAATCAACAAATTAGCACTAAACATAAATAAAAGCTAGTTCATTCATTTTTCCAAAATAAGTAATCCTATTTTTTTCAATATTCATTAAATGATGAAAATTTAATTTTTGTTAATAAAATTATTGATCTAGGCATTATTTTCGACAGTAAACTCACCTTTGTATGTCATATTAATAATATTATCAACAAGGCCCTAAAGACTCTTGGCTTTATTTTGAGAGCTGCAAAAGATTTCAATAATTTAGGAACATTCATTATGTTATATAAAACCCTTGTCAGATGCCAACTTTAGTATAACTCTACGTTATGGTCTCCATTTTCAATATTCATTCAGATAACATTGAAAAGATTCAACGGAATTTTCTTAGGTTTATAAATTATAATGCATATTCCTATACAAAACATAAATTACAATTACCTCTTGGATAAAATGTCTCTATTGAAACTTTCAGAAAGAAGAATAAGCACAGATTTAATACTGTTACAAAGAATTCTACATTTTAAAATTGACTATCCCGAATTACTTCAATGTATCAATATCCATGTTCCCAAAAAATCATGCCGACATTTCTTACCTTTTTACTTCAATAACATCAGAACACTAGCTTACCAAAATTCTCCGATTCCGAGACTTCACAATGTCGGAAACAAATATTCTGATCTGGGTGATATATTTCATTTGAAAACTAATCAGTATAAATGTTTTATATTGTATCACTTTTATTTTTCTAGACACAAATAGACCTATGTACCCATATAACTTCTCTGCTTCTACTATTTTGTTTTGTTGAATCTTTTTGATTCAATTATATGCGTGAGGATTCATTTTTGCCATTATGTTTACATTCTTCTTCATTGTATTAATTTTTAAGTGTTAATTCTGATACAAAATGCTTGTATTTTTTTTAAAGAAAAGCCCACTAGGGCGTGTAATAAATAAAAACAAATAAATTAATAAATTACCAAAGATGTTCGAGATATTATAATTCCAATTTTGAAAAAGACTATTAAAATAATTTTCTGGAAAATATTAAATTAAAGGTAGGGTAGGGTAGGTTTATTGAAGAAAAAGATCATACTAACAAATTTGAATAAAATATGAAATAGAACAATACACAGAAAATAAGACATACTGGTAAGACAGGGATCCTAGGTTTGATTCCCAGTTGAGACTGTTATCTTTTTATTTTCTGTGTCTTATTCTATTTCGCGTTTTGTTAAGATTTGTTAGCATTTTCTTCTTCTTCAATGATATATTACATTGATGGGTATAACTTTCAAAAGTTAAAAAAAAGTTGTTCCAGTAAAATGAGAAACTCTGAAATTATTCGTCTGAATTTTTTCAAAGTTCCAGTTTTGAAATAATTCATAGAAAATCCAAGTTCTATCTAGAGTTCACTGGAAAGGAGTTACAGACAGACAACTGAAATTAGTATTTTTGATTCCTTACAAGAATTTAGTAAAAATATTGATGTGCCGAGACCCAACATGAAAAATTCACCAATCTATCATGCCAGGAAAGCATGAAGATAAGGCGATACAAAATGCATTTGCATGCAACGTCAAAATATAGCGATGCGATAAGTTAATCTTGATGCGCCCAACACGCTGTAAACTGTAAAGTATTCACGTATCGGAGCTGAGTTAACTTATGTTAATTAACCGCGGCAAGCCCAATTAGTTTGCTGCTTTAATCGTTGCATAATTTAATGCACGCCTCAATGCACACCTGTTAGGACTCATATCAAATTATACGCAAATAAGGGATGCAATTAGTTAACTCGATATAACTCTCGTCTTCTGCAAAATGACTTTGATAAGAATAATAATAATGATTTATTGTCTTCTTTTCTTAATAACATATAGAGATAATGATATCCTAACTGGGATCTCCCGTGCTGAGGATTTCATTTACATATTATAATTTAATTAAAAGAAATTAATTTAATTATAAGAAATTAATATTAATTTAATTATACGAAATTAATATTAATTTAATTATAAACATATATTATGTGGTATAATTTTTTTAATTTTTTTTAAATAATTTTAAAAAAGTAAGATAGTGTTTTTTAGTATAGTTCAGTTTAGTAGATTCGGTTTAAGTCTGTGTTTGATATCTATATTTTCCATTTCAGATCTCCCTATATTAAGTATCCAGCTTTTTATTTGAGATTTAAATGTTATAATGTTGAGGTTTTTGAGTGAGAGTGGTATTTTACTGTACCTAGAGTTTTAATAACTAGTACTAGTACAAGTACCTAGATAATTTTTTGACCATGAGATCTAGTGTTTCTAGTGTTTGTTGTTATTTCTTGGGTATTGTACTTATGAATTTTAGAATATAGTTGTTTAATTGACATGATGTTAAGATTGGTGAAGATTTCGTTAATAGATTTAATAACTTTAGATAAAGCGTAAAAACTTTTTAAATGCATCTATTTGAATATTGGTTTGAATTTTCTTTTTTTTTTTTCTTTTTTTTTATAGTGAATACCTCACAAGAGTCCCAACTGCTCCCGTCTGGAGCCAGTGAGACTATGGCATCCCCAATTGGGGGATGTTGTGAGGCTGAAGGTAAGTGGGGAAGGGAAAGAGGAAGGTGGGGAAGTACCTGGCTATTCAGATCTAGTCACTAAACACGGCTAAAGCCATTTGGAGCAACGTTTCAATTCTGAATGGTGGTCTTACACCAGGGCGATACTGGTAGTATCTTCCACTCTGGAACGTGCCGCAAATATACTATATATTATTTTAATTAATTAATTGTGAAAATAACACAAATTAATCAAATTAAAATTTATTTGCGCACGCCGGGTTCGAACCCGCGACCTTCGGAATGGCAGTCCAATGCGTTACCACTGGACTATGACGGCCGTCAAAATGGCCGGCCGTCTCAAATGAATGAAAGAATCGAATATTGGTTGTGAAAATTAATCCACTTCCAGATATCCGATCAAACTGAATCTTGGCACCCGTTGTTCATGGTGATGCATTATATTAATTTTTAGTGGTACCCACGCACATACACGCTTTTCTCTGAAATCGGATGACCTTATAATAATTCAAAGCAGTTGCTGTGAATTATAACAAATATAACGGTTATGTTCAATTAAAAGATGATAGAAAAAATATAAATTAAACCAGAAAAGCATGATTATAATGTAAATGAAAATCAATTTCTGTTAACGAATTATATTGTATATATAAAAAATATATACATATATTGAAGTATGAACTAATGGTCATAAACTCGAAGATAATTTCTGAGAGTTGAGTTACAAAATTTTAAGTTAGTCGAATAATTACCTTACTTAAGCAAAACAGATAAGAAATTATTTAAATAAGCTAGATGATAAATCAAAAATCATAAGAAAGGGAACTAAATAATATGATTATTTCTTCACAAATCGCCATGATTTGCTCTGGTTTCCTCGTGTCTATAAAGTGTTCCTTGCTTCTCTGCTGGGTCTGAACTGATCAGCGAGCCAAAAGCAGCTGTCATCGTAATTGCCTAAATCTTCGAATCGATATTAGTAACGGAAGTCGGGTCATTATTGTTTTACAATGTTCAAAATAAATATCAGTACCATCCAATTATGATTTGGCATAAGTGATTGATAAGTGAAGCGCAGTTCACTCATTTTAGTCAGTCCCTAGGGAGGAAGGTGTAATCTTCAATCAAAGAAAAAAAGCATATTTAAGAAATATCTATAAATAAAAATTGATCTAGGTATCAAAAGAAAGAAACTTAGTTGTTAACCCATTAATTTTTATTATTGTTATTTTTAAATGAATACGTAGTTAGTTACCTACGTATAAAACAATCATTAAATATATAAGTGAAAAATGGAAAAATTAAATTTCATATTATTGTATGAGGATTCAAAAAAACTCTTGAAAGGTGAGCTGTGCCGTGATAATACATACACGCCTTATGCTTTGTACATGGATCAACTCATCTACTTTCAGCTTGCGATATCATTTCCTGCATGAGCGATGGGGCTTTAACTAATCCAGTAAAAAAATAAGGTAATATTTACGTTGGCCCTAAAAGCAACTTTCTTTATCTACAGTTAATTCCAAATTGTGCTCTTGTGAAAAATGGATTATTTAAAAAACATATATATCAAAGATAGCATATATAATGTATAACATGTGCATATTTTCAACTAGTAGTACTTCTAGTGAGATATAGATACCAACGAGTATCTAACACAATTTTGCAGTCAGTGAAAAGTGTTATTCTTGGTTCTAGTCAAGAAATAGTGCGTATAGCTAATTGGTAGGCCAATCAACAATGTGGGTGATTCTGGGTTTGCGTCTCCGCTAGGCCATGGGAGCTGACGGCAGCGGTGCCTTTGACAATCGGCTAAATGTTCCTCCCAGTCTGCGCAACGCATTCCAGGGAGAAAACGCCATCTACAGCCGGAATACTTCATTACCTTCATTACAAACGGGCAAGCAGGAATAGAGCCTACGCTACCAATTAAGATCAATTCTATTGGTTTGCAAAGAACGATATTCGTGAAACAAAGATATTTTATTAATATGAAGCAGTCTAAAATGTTTGATAGATAATATTATTTTAGTCTAATATTTGTAGCACTGCAATTTTCGTAAATAATATATTTTTTGAAATATCCATGTTGGTACATGGTGACAAGAAAATTTTAGAAACAACAAATTTTGTGAATCTACGTCATATTTGTAGTTAATTTTTTAACATAACTTTTTTAATTAAATTGGATTTTTGAAATGAAACTTCTTTACGCGCGTCACGCATTTTCGAGGATCGGAGTAAAACCGACTCATGACCGTCACGAAAAACAGTGATCATTTGGTGGTGGGGGTACGGGACCCCCACCACCGCTCACCGTTCACTGTCGCTCTCTCACCGTAGTCGCTTACTGAGGTGAGGGAGCCACTGACGAACGTTCTCTCTCTCTCTCTTCTCTCTTTTCCTCTCTCTCTAGCCAACGACGCCACGCCAGGCATCAGCTGCTTTCTTCGTGTACTGCGCGGTGAGTGTAATACGAGTGAAATACGTAATTGATTGTGGTTTATTCGATTTGGAACAGAGTTTCAGTGTCAAAAATGAGTAGTGACGAGATAGAAGTGAGAAAAACATTCGTGGCACAAGAATAATGAAATGAAAAGAGAGAGAGAAGAATACTAAAAGTTCCACTTCCATCGTGCGTAGGCTTGCCACACACTGTATTTTTTTATATATAAATTTGAACAAATCGGTAACCAGTGGCTTAGGACGAGATGTTTCGGAGAGTTTGAACAATTCATTCAATTTCAACGTTCAATTTCAAGTTCTGTGAAAGATTTTTGCAAGTTCTGTTTTATTTCAGTTATGTCAATTAACTAGCCTATAATGATATAATAACAGAACTTGAATAGGACTTTCACAGAACCCGAAAATGAACGTTGAAATTTGATGAATTGTTCAAATTCTCAGAAACAACTCGTCTTTGTTTGATCAGCTGAAATGAAAGAGTATCGAAATTTGTTTTTTTACAGTGTTCCACACAGGAGTCCTTGAGGAAAATAGTTCCCATCGGGACCTTTGTCATTTCAAGGAAATAAAAGAAAAGTGGATAGGAATCTGGGGGTTAGTTGCTCCATGAGTGACGGACGTATGATTCCATCTTGCATCCTTACCACTGCGGTACAAGGCGATTAGGTTGAGAGAGTCCTGCTGAAGAGGTCAAATGGTCAAACCAGTCTCTCCCAATCCGGCCCCCATGCAGTAAGTCGGCAGACGCAAAACCTAGAAAAATCTCACCCATGAACCCGGGCACTCCTGCTAAGTCTCCTATCGCCTCGAACCACTTGGAGTGATCTATGACAGAGGTGTTAGTTAACCATACCCACCTCCCAAATTGAAAATACTCAGGTCTTTATTTATTGTAGATTCACCAGTTTCCCGGTTGTGCTTCGAGTTTCCGGACACCGTGTATACATTATATGTAGCTGAACTGAAATGTTGCTGATAATCCGCGAACAGCTGTTATTTTTTTCAAAAAATGCATTATTTCGTATAGTATTTTATTTTGTGGAAAGTACTCTTTCATGTTGAATATAACATTTTTAGAATAAATTGTTATCTTATTTGAAAAATAATCGATAATTATTGATGTAAATATACGTAGTAAAAAGGTACGTAATAGCAAAACCCATCTTAGGGCAAAATAAAAGCTTGTAACAATAACACAAACGTTAAAGAAACTTAACATTCACTGAAGTGAAATTAAAATTGTATTAGGACATTGATACTTTTTACTTGTGTAAAATATCACAAATAAAGTAAATAAAAAAAATATGCCTACATGCAAGAATATTTAAGTTCTCTTATTTTCAGTTTTTTGAAATTTGATAAAAACGATTAAAACGTTTTTTTCTGATAAAATGCAAATTCAAAAAGGCAGCTTATCGACAAAATCATCGCCATTTCCTTTCCCGAGCAAAACCTAATTAATACAATTCAAGTTTTTCCATAAGATGTTTTAACTGACTGATAAATGTCTACATGACTCAAAATTAAATATCTTAAAATGGTAAATTATTCCTCTTTACAGTTGTCGCTATCAAGTCCGATCCGAGTGACAAAAACCTTTCAAATCTACCCGTAAAATTGGAGCGAGCGCGCATCGAAAACGACGCACGTAAGTTTGTAAAATTTTCACAAAATTTGCTCGCAAACATTTCATACATCAGATAAATAAAAATAAAAAAGCGATACCTTGTCCGGACGACGTTCAGATATAGCCTTTTGGTACCGTATGATGAGCAGTAACATGACCTGAAGGATTCTTGTACACTGTATGCCCAAATGTGTCATTCATATCATACCGGTGCACCACCAAACCGAGTTATTCGTTCCTTTTTCACTCGTGAAAAAACGGAACGTGACGCGAATCGATACGTCCAATTGACAACTGCCTCTCCCTATATGACTTATGAGTCGCAGCGAGAAAAAAACACGTGTTGAGTCGTAAATTACGGACTTTTGATAAGAATGCTAATTTATTCACTGACTGACATAAAGGCATGTTTTCACCGGGGTGATTTGAATTCATTGCTAAATACTTCTGCTCTGAGCGCAATTAGGACATGGACTCAATCAACACGCCCACCGTGCGCCGCGTTGCTAATTAAGATATCTGGACGTTTGTGATATTAATTAATTGGACATTTAATGTTAATCAGCATACACGCCTGTAATTATCGCGATTATTCAAAGCGTGTAAACACTCTGGGGAATTTTTTTTAATATTTAACCAGTCGTGTGTTATACTGAACTTGATACCGATAACATTTTGAGATTTGAGCAAATGATGATGTTATCATTTAAAAGATATTTTAAATGTAAAAGGCTCCTATTAATATGTGAAGGATTTTTATATGATATACAAAGTAACATCGAATGCAATATTTTCGTAAAATAACGAATAAAACAGAATTAAGTTTTTTACTTGTATTAACTCAACATTGTCGTAAGTTAACTATTACTTACTGATAAATTTATTTAACAAAGTTTTTTTATTAATTTTGACGCACAGGTCTACTTTCCGCCTTCGATAATAAATTCGAAATTTCGCCTCCGCGACTGAAGAATTTATTTGCCTGCTTCGTTAATTTGGATATTTAATGTATTTATTTATAAAACCAGACCACATACTACAGTTAACATGAGAGAAAAAGTTTTACTGCTTTCGTTTATATCAAAAGTCAACATTCTAAAATGTTAAAAAGTATTAAATATGCAGAGATCTCTTACATTTAAGCAAATACAAAAAATATCAATAATATTATAGCAGGTGTTTGGAAGATGCTTTCTGTTAGCAGTTTTAAATAAGCAATGGAGTAAATTCGATACTCAATGTAAATAAAATGGAGTATATTTGATAATCAATGTAAATGTAATGGAGTAAATTTAATAATCAATATAAATACAATGGAACAAATTTGATAATCTGTGTAAATATAATGGATTAAATTTTATAATCATCATATTATTTTTAAAATGATTTATTCCATCACATATTCACTGGTCACTCGTAAGAACCTTCAATCGTTTACACCCCATTTTGCTTCAGTAATTATTTGGCAGGCGATCAATCAGCCCACTCAACGCGCGGTGTCATTGCTGACAAGCAGACCTCCACCGGCTTCTTCAAATCATTTCTGCCATTGAGATGGAGAATGCTGTTGACAGTTGCAATTACGGTTGGCATCCGCATCAGTCCCATACAAGAGAAAAATATCATCCCCAAGGCACTCATATCTGTCAAATGCGCTTTTTAAATGATCCAGAAGCCAGTTTTATACGTCAAATGTGCATTTCAAATGTCGGATTTTCCCTTCGCATTGACGGACCCGTGTCGGGTTCGCCCGTTAAGAGATTTCCCATCTTGATCAGAACGTCTATTACTCAGAAATAGCAAACTGGGTGCAAGTCAATTCGCTGTAATTATTGTTATTATACCGAACGAATCGCAGTGATATCGGTTGATTTTTATTAACATTGACAGACGTGCAAGCCGCCTGTCTATTCCTTGATTTCTATGGTCTGGCTCAGAAGGGCCATCAACTCTTGATTCAGGATTAGATCAGCAGAGAAAGATAGCAAATATGTACAATAAGCAGGGAATTTTAGCTATAAAAGAAAATTTCTATTTTTTGAAGCAGCAACAGCTCTGGCGTTAAATAATTTAAAAGATGTTTTGGTCTGGAAATGCAAAATCATATCCAAATCTTTTCATTACATCATTTCCATCCTGAGCTACATAGCTTTAAAACCAATGTATTTTCAAAAAAAATATTTTTTTTCTTTACTTTATTCGTATAATATATTTGTATATACAGTTTTTTTACATGCTTTTCGACTACCACACTAGACACATGTCCGTATTATGGTAGTCGAAATTTGTATGTAATTATATAAATGTGATACATGTTCATTTTTTAATATATTATTTTGTTAAATGCAATGTGTTTGTAAAATAGGTAATACTTTAACTGGTTTTCTAGTTAAGTAGATTTTACAAGAATAAACCAACCGTATTGCAAACTGTTGATTTTAATGAGATAAAATAAATATAAATATAAATATAAATTAAAATTAAATTGACTTAATTATGGCTAGAAATAATTATTAGAAAGCTAATTTAAAAAGTTCTGAAAAGTAAGTTGAAATCAGACGAAGCTGGGTACAAATGTAGTGCCTACCTAGAAATGTATCGTAAATAATTTCAAAATTTATCCCAAAATATTCTTTACATAAATTACCGTTCAAATAATAATTTTATATTAAATACGAAAAAATTCCATAATATTAAGAATCGCGTGTAAATACAATACTGTTGCAAATTGTATTTTTCTTATATTCTTAGATAAAATAATATGTTGTTATTTCGTATTACTTTGTTATAGTGACCATTAAATACACCTTTTTAGGAGAGACCGTTAAAAAATTAAACAGTTCTAACATTGTATGTAAGAAAAAGCCGATGTAGGTAAAAAAATACAAGAAAGTTATGGAAGATGCAACAAGAAAAAAAGCTTTTCACGTAGTGTCACAAACCACGAACAAATCCTGTTCACAAGTCAAAAACGTCATATATGGTTATTCCTCCAGTCTCTCATTATCCGGGCATTCTTTCTTTGTCAAGGCGGTCCCTTGGGCCGACGAAATTAAGTCATAAATATTCGGGTCACATCTTTTAAAACAGCCGTTTCGGTGCAATACTACCGGCTACCCGGTGCTCTGGTCCCAAATTGAATTCCGATTGATTTATGATCTTGACTGATGACTGCGCTCTGAACCGGCTGAATGAACCAACCGGATCCAAGAAGGAACAACGCGTAAAACAGTCAATCCCGAAGTCGACAAAAATTATTATTTTTTTGCAATATCGCCGATGTTTTTTGATGACGTTGAATGGTCTAATGTCTTATGGAAGTGCAACACTTGTGTCAACGTCAACGGATAATAAATTTAGGAAGATTAAAAATTTAACACAGGACGAAATGATAACTACTATGGGTAAGCGGCGTTAAAAGAGATTAAGAGAGAACTACCATCACTCCAATATTTAATCCGGTAACCTTAAAAAAGTTAACAATTGTCCACCAATTTCAAATAAAATATTAAAAAAATATTTGAATAATTAATTTTCAAAATTTGATTAATGAAGAATCTAATTAGTACACGGAGATAATTTACTGATATAAAATATTGTAAATTTATTAAAAATCTGGTCAAATTATTCGTTTTCCAGTTAAAAACACGACTGCAGGCCTTTTGAATGAATTGACAGTTCCCATCAAAGAATAAGTTAAAATCGAAAATTTTTTAAGGACAGCGGAACACGTGTTCATCCAAATATTTATATTAATTTATACTTATATTGTTACATTCCGTCATAATGCAGGATTTTCCAATAAGAGGTGTTATTTTGAATAGCACGCTATTTCGGTAGATGTTACTTTTGAAGTTGTTATTTTTTGACATTTGACAAGAAGAAACTACGCCATTAATAAAAATGGAACGATACACGCTTCAACAACGCATTGAAATTATTAAAATTCACTTGAGTGAATCAAATGCAAATCATCTTGAGTGATGAGGCCCATTTCCACCTCGGTGGCTTCGTCAACAAGCAAAATTGTGGCATCTGGGGCTCGGAAAGCCCAAGAGTTATTGTTGAAAATCTCTTTATTCTCAACGTGTGACTGTTTGGTGCGGTTTATGGTCCTACGGAGTAATTAGACCTTACTTTTTCTAAAATGAGGCAGGAGCAACAGTTACGGTGAATAGATTGCGCAATCAAGAGATGATTAATGATTTTTTTATGGCCGGAATAAGGAAGTTGAGTCCATTTTTTTTATTTTTTTTTATCAATGTTCGCATTCAAACTTAAATACTGGTATTTTTTTTTTTAAAGTTTGTTTTCATAATTAAATTAATTCTCAAAGTTTAAATTTTATTAAGCCCGCCAAAACGAGCGGAATCCGAGCGGTAAGAGGCGGGGTGTGGTGTGACGTCATTTGAACTGTGAAAACCACGTCGCATAAGCATTTTGTATCGAAAAATTTGTAATTCTTCAACAAGGAATTCCAGTAATTTTTTTACCAATGTTAACCGTCTATTAGAATTGATGTTATTAAAAAAATAGAAAATTGATTAAGATTTCATAGTTAAATTAATATTTTAAGTTAGAATATTTGCTTTTCTCGCCCGGTACGGTACTTGTACGGTATTGCCGTCGCTACTTGTTGACGTTCCCCGCGCGAATTCAGGACCACCGCGCAGAAAAGTAAAGACCAATAGTAAAATAACGGTTTACAGCCCAGTTCACTGTTTGACTTTTCTGGGCGGCCGGCGGCCTGAAGTGTATCACATGCTATGTGACATGTATAATAATAAAAACTTCTAAGTTATGCAATAAACAACATATTATTATAAAGCACTATACGAATATGTATCTTTAGAAATCCATTTCATATAATAATAACAACAAATACGTACATATATTTGACAAACCCAAATAAACCTTTGGCCTATACACCTCTCTCATCTAAACCGACCATCTCTCATGTAATAGAAAGAGATGCACCATAGGTGATCTGTTGTACGTACAATCACGACACATTTGACGTCAGAATTCTTTCGACCAATCGTGGAGCGTATACAGTCTATTGCTATTGAATGTTTTTTCAAGAACGTTTAACTAATTCTAAGAATAATAATATAGAAATATATTTATATATTTAGAATCGATATTTTTTGATCTACATGAACATATTTTTTATAAGTCAAAATATTTTTTACTCAACTTCCTTATTGGATTGATCTGGACAACGTTTACTTCCAACAAGACGGCGCTACGTTCCACACAAGCAACGAAACCATTGATCTTTTACGATTGAATATCAAAATAACACCACTTATTGGACAACTCTGTATTTATTAGAAAGGGATACTTGTTCTATATATATATTCTAAATGACTAAAATTTTAAAGGAAATTGGCATACTATCACTTTTTTAAAAGGATCATTTTTCTCGCTCTAGATACGAGTGTATTGTTGCTTTAGCTGTATTTATTTAACTCCCCTTTAATTCACTGATTTTTAATGTTAAATTTAAACTATACATAAAACTTTTTCGTAATTCCTGAAAACAATAAATCTACCGTGTAATCTGAAACTGTTCGCTAAAAATTTAACAAATTAATTTATCGTTTATCTTTTCCTTAAAAGATGGTGCTAGTGTTTTTATTATCTTGCTCGTATAAATCGCGTTCACTTAAAATACGTATAAATTTCACAATCTTACCAAATTGTATACATAATCAGGACCATAAAAGCTTTTGCGGCGCGTATCAGAAAGAAAATTAATCACATAAGAATTTTCAGTCCGAGTAGATACAAAAATAAACCAACATTGTATAATAATAATAATCTGATTCTGAAATATTGATTGTAATTTTAACTATCGAAGAATTATTAGCCGGTGCAATCAAATTCATGACGTTTACGCTATTGCAAAAAATCTAAAATAAAACTAGAATTATTTGATTTAATTTTGATATGAAAATAATGTTTTTTTTTGTTTGTCCCTTATAGACATAAAAACTACTTGACCAATTTCACTGAAATTTTTTTATTTATATTTTTATTAGTTTCAGGAGTATTTAGAGAGTAGTTTGAATGGTAGAAAAAGTCAGGGACGCCTGAAAAAGACTTAAGACGCTTTATCTCTGCACTGGAATGAGATACGGAGACGAATAACAGTCGACATGATATAGTTTTTTAATAGTAACAATGTGGTATATATTTCGTGAATGGTGAAAGTCTGGGACACCCGAGGAAGACATGGCACAATCAATTAAACAAAAACTTTTAAAAGTTATTTTTTTCAAGTACCCTAGAATTCACAACCTCAAAACTTTTCTTTAAGCAATTCATAACCCCGATCAACGCCGGGAACACACCAGTTAGTAGTACATAATATGTTGTATATTTTGATACTTAATTAAAGCAACTGAGGCTTTGTTATGAATTTTTGTTTGCATATTAATAAAACTTGTTTCTAGGGTTGACGTTTCAACACACTGCGAGAGCAAATAAAAAAGACACAATGAGGTTTAAACTCCAATAAGTTAATTCTAATAATTGAATTATAACCTGAACTTTTCAACTGACAGGGAAATAATGACCACGCACAATTTAAACAAGTTATCACATAAAGGCAAAATAGTAAATGAAAATATAACAATCGACTTAGAAAAGGAAAATAAAATTAACGAAGATCACATTCAAATTTACACATAAAATCACTACACAGCTTACCAAGCGGAAATTTTAGCAATCCAAAAGCCATAGAATGGGTACAAACATAGGGTATAATAGGCAAAGATATAACAATAAACGCAGATGGCAAATCATCATTAGATATCAAAAGAGGAGAGAATAACGAACAATATAGCAAGATATTCTTTGAAAAAATTAGCAGATGACAAATGCCTATGCAATAAAACATTAATACAGGACAGCACCTGTATGTATTAGTATGTACAATTTTTGATCTGGATAGATTTAAATTAAAAAACACACTAAAAAACAGTGGAATAACGGAGAAAAATAGTTCAGAAATTATTCAGAAAAAAAAACAGAATAAACTTAGCGAGATATACACAGCATAGAAAAAATTAACAAAAGAATAAAAAAAATAATGAAAATTAAAGATAAAAAGTAGTATAAAGAATTAGGAGAAACCTTGTGCGTAACAAGCAAGGTAACCGCGGAAGATACAAACAATGCATACAACCTAACGAAACATAACCTCACTTCACCTAACCTAGCCTATCCTAATCTAATCTAACCTAACCTAACCTAACCTAATCTAATCTAACATAACCTAATCTAACCTAACCTATCCCAACCTAACCTAACGTAACCTAACTAAACCTATTATTCTGTAATGTTTTGATTTGTAATTGTTGTGTTTTATCTGATTACCAGATTTTATTACCAGCATCAAAAATAATCTCTTATTTTATTAGGGAAAACTTAAACTCAAATCCTGGAGGTAGCGCCCTTAGTCTTACCACTAAATACAAGTTCTTATCACCACCTGGAGCTTAAAACTTTTAAATCACTCTTCACCGTCATAATAAACTTAAGCGGGTAACATCATTTTGTCGCAGATGGCATCCGGTTGAATGTCCTGTAGGACGTCAAGTCCCCTGGAAGCCCATTAGTCAATCTCCCTGGTCGCGAGTGACGCACTCGACTAATTACACGCCTCCTAGTGGACAGTAAATTACTGCAGATATTTCATTGGAAAATATTTTAGTCTTGGTAAATGTAAAACACATCTTCCTCTCTCTCTCTTGTACCCTACAAGGTCATACCCATCTGCCGAGTTGAATTTTACATCTGGTCGACTTGTCTTCAAACGTTTGAATCCTTACTGCTAATCGGTTCGACAATATAAATGACTTATTTATTTGACTTGGTGTGTGATGATGTTGATTTCTTTATGTTTGTTAATTTGGTTTGATAAAATTTACAATTTGATAGATCGATCTATCGTTAAGTTAATTGAAAAATTAGTATAAAATATTCTAACTAAATTCATCCGGTTGTCTTGTTGTCAAAGACAGAATTACAAAAGCATTATTTATATTTTACGCCTTTATGGGCTTTTACAAACATGTAAATAATAATTCACTGGAATAGTAATTAAAAGTAAAATTTTCTTTAAACATTATATATGTATAACCCATACAGAAGTCAAATATTATGCTGACCGTAATTTTAATTATTATTAAGATGTGTTATTATAGTTTTCTTGTAACTTTATTCCGTGCATCTAGAATTTCTGCCAAAGTGTTGCCAAATGGATGCAATCTAGGCACAAGCGAGTATCTAAATGATTCAGTGCTGAAATTACTGCTCAAATTAAAAATAATTTTCGATCGAATAGTTCTAGTTGGCATGTTATGGTGATTAGACCCAATTAATCAGGGCGGTCTATAATTCTATTAATAATTTCAAAAACAAATATTGGTATGTCCTATAGAAAATAACTTCAATTTCATTTGATGAATTGTTGTGACGGGATCACAGGTGAGCACAGTAGAGCCTTGAGAAATATGGCTTTCGATTTAAAATCGTTCGAACTATTTACACCTTACGACCAAACATTCAGTGTAAATGCAAATTATTTTTAAGAGCGCACGTTTGAATTTATTTGTTCACACCAATTGTGATTCAAATTGATTTGAAATTTTTTGCAATAAACTCTTTAAAATGATTATACTATTAGTAGCTTTAAAATTGTCTGATGAAAATCACCACCAGATATAAACTTTAACATCATCATTCAAGCAACGGCTTTTAATAATATATTTATTTCAAATTACATGAACGTCAGATTCCCGTGAATCACAAAAGGTAATATTAAATGAAGTACCTGCTTATATTTTAATATCGAGTCGAAAGTAAATTTGTTTCAAATCAAGACATCAGTCGAAAAAATTAAGACGAAAACCGTTCCATTTGCCGACGAAACTAAATTGGCCGTCTTACGAAATATGTACATTTGGCAAACAAATCCAGTTCTTCCGTTCAGGAAATTCAAGAAACCAACATGAATAAATCATTTTTCGCTGGGAGTGGTGCAATAAATTACTGGGCCTCTCCGCAAAATGTGCAATTAATAAAGAAGATTTTGAGGTAGGCAAAAGTTGCATTGATCATCTTAAATTTTATTGCTGTAAGTACCCTTGGAAGTCAAAATGTTTATGATGGTTTTGATATACGATGGGGTTTGATTTAGTGGAATTTTACGACCTGGTGGTCTGCAAGTTAGAGGCAATTATAAATCATAAATATTACAATGTGTTAGATTTCTTTTTTCGAGTAGGTACTCTTTGTCTACAGATTATGTTATAATCATTGATGTATAATATTAGTCTATGGTTATATACCTACAGCGTACAGCAAATTTTCCACTACTAACGAAACTAGCTGGTTATAATCTTATCTTTTGTGACTGATGATCAGGAAAATTCTTCGAATTACATAAAGTTTTTTTTTTACATATAAAACATTTTATTTTCGAGGGTTCATGAAGAATCACCTCTAAAAAGTGATTGCCCTCTAGGAAGATACGTTGTCGAAACGGAAAGTCAACTTTCGATAGTAATATAGTTATTATTTGTTAACAACAGCACACTTGTTAATAATAATTAATCAGTAATTTAATCAAAATTCAAAAGAAAAATATGAAACTCAGGAAAAGATCCGTCTGCATCAAGCCCCCGCATTCCCAAATTTTTAATTTTTACAAAAAAATTTAAGTTCCTAAAAAATATACATTTTGTCTTTTAACATAAAATTCCATCGATACAAAATATCGCTTAGTATGTTTTGAAAATTATTCAAAACACATTTTGTTCTGTTATTTAACATTTTATAGATATGAAAAAAGACGACGACAGATTTTTGCACTATTTTAAACGAGTCGTGTCATACTAAATATTTTCACAATTTTCTCTTAATTATTATCGTTTTTTAATGATAGTGCGCTCACTCTTACATTCGTATTTACATATCTCCCATTTAAATCTTCTTCATTTTGAAAACTTACTACGGGGCCTTTTTAACACTACAAAAAAATTTCTTAGAGGTATTATTTGTCTACATGGTTGGGAAAAAAATCTTAAAAATTACAGATCTTTGCTTGAAATCCAATCTATTTGACCCTTTCATCCACCAGTATTTTGAAGTGGCTTTCTCACCAGCTAATGTACTTTTTGATAGATAAAATACTGTGGGAGCAAATGAAGCTACACGCTTGCTGTTCGAATAATAATCCAGAAAAGGTATTGCCCTTTTCAAGGGGAGTAACGTTGGGAAGCCGTTTCTAGTTTACGTGTTACCATCGGCACTGGCAAGGCTCAATCTGTACTAATTAACATAAGAGTTTTCATTACCATTGAAGTACAGTTTACGCTACTTTACCTGACATCGTAAGAGATATCAACACTTTTATTGGATGTTTTCTTTCTAATTAAATTTTTAAAAAACTGAACAAGCAACGAAGGATTATATGAAATAAGCAAATAATCCAGGGAGCTGAAATATAAAGAAAGTTAGTGTATAAATGTCAATTAGTAAAGCTTCTCACATTAATTTTATGGCGTCAAAACTCCCAAGATCTTTTGATGTTTCATTATCACGCCTAAATAACTTGTTGCTTGCATATTATAAAACTTTGAGTTAAATGGTTACGAAACTGAGGATTTATTATTTATATTTTCATCGCGTTAGGGTAGGTTAGATTAGGTTACGAAGAAAACAGCTGATGTAAAATATTACTAATTTATCAAGTATCTCTAAAAAATAATTCCTATGCCGGTTAAAAACGGAATTGCATGCCATTAACAAATGAATTGACAGGTTTCGTAATAAACTATAAGTACAACATCAATGTGTTATGGCGATGGCAAAACACTTAAAAAATCTAATATTTACGCATTTCGTCATTATGTATTATCAGGACAAACGCAGGTGGTTGAACACGTGTTCCGATATATTATGAATGTACTTAAAGTTTTTTAGAACCTTATTCATTATATTAGTTTATTTTTTCTTTTGTCCTTTAAAGTACAGTTAGATTTCATCATTTTTCTAAGATGTGCGCTTTTTAGTTTACATGCAATTATCAATCTGATTAGTAGTTATAGGCCTTAGCCGTAAGTCACTAGACATAAGTCTTAGATGTTAGCACTAGTTCTATTATTAATTATAGAGTATTTTTTTATATCGCCCTTGAGGTGATTTTTGACAAAAACGGTGCTATGTAAATTAACGAAATATTATTACGAATATACTACCCCTTGATTTTTTACGGGCTTGCGCTGTTATTACATAATATTATTGTATGTCTTTTAATACAAATCCGCACCACATTTCGATGAACGATATTCGACTACAATACTTTATAAACAGAAATCAATATTACCACGGGAAAAACAAAGAATGTTAGTTTAAATCCCAAATTAAAGTAAAAATTCCAATGAAGACAATAATTGTTTCCTATGAAAGAACATTAACAATGAAATTCAATGACAAATGTTTAAACATTCAATTCTCGCTGACGTATATCTGTCTTCAATTGACATTCATAGTTTTTTCGTGTGGTCTTCAAATAATACATAATATTAATTGTGAAGAGCAATACGTACACGAAATTCACTTTACTAAAAAACGTGTTTTAAACAACCACTAATGTCTCGTAAATCAGTTGTGTAAAATTTAAAACATGTCAATTAGTGAAGCCCTTCATGGTTTTTTTTTGTTGATTTTGTTAGAAATCTTGTACAGCATCACTTTTAATCAGGAATCCCGGCACCATGCGCCACGCCGTGGTATAATAATTATCACGTTTGTCAGATAAACTTTCGCCGATTATAATAGTGCCTTCTGCGGCAATGACAAGCGGAGAAGTTGGTAGTTGATAAGTACCTATCTGAAAATGCATTTGAACAATCCTGATGAATCGTCAAAGGACCGAACCGCGGGGCCCTGAAGAAGAGGAGAACTGTGTTTAGTGAAGATAGCACCAGCAGATTACAAGGGACTATAGCGGGAATGCATTATGCTGTCAGTGGCGGAAACTACAATCCATGGCGCTGGCTGACGGGGTACGGCTCACCCGCCGATGGTGCATTATACGTATATAAGCTTCTGCAGGGGCGCATCACTTAGCATAACCTAGCCAAATGGCTAAAAAATAGATGATAGGGGAAATTTTATACTCTTCAGAGAATTCAGTTTGGGAGGCAGGTTTTTTCTTTTGGATAACCAACACCACTGCCATAGGTCACCACAAGTGATTGGCTAAGTTGGTGATTTAGCAAGGGTTTCCGTGTATTGCTACGCACGCTATGCACCAGCTGCATAGCGTGCCAGATTGAGAGAGGCTTGTTTGAGGTGACCTCTACAACCGGTATCACGAATTATATGGAATAGAATCATACGTCCGTTACTCCTGGACACATCAATGAAGTACAGAACTTCCTTTCCTTGATAAGACCATCCACACAGCATCTCTAAAGGTGACATAGGCCCTGAAGAAAATTATTTTCCGCAGGGCCTCTTGTGTGTCCTCCAATGTAAAAAAGACTAGTAGTTATGTAGACAGTAGAAGATCTCGTATCCGAAAAGTAAGTTTCTAATTATATTCTCTTTATCGAAATCTTAAATCTAAAGCAAAATTTCTTCTGTAATACAAAAGTTTTTTGTAAAAATACACCTCAAGGGCGCTAATTAAAAACTTAAAATACATTATGTAACACTTTTTAGTCAATTAGTCCAAAGCAATGTAATTATTTCAATGCCAATTCTTTTTTTAAACTTTCTTCATGCAGATGGGTACCATCATATTGATTATTCTGATTTAACAGCTCGTAGTGGAATCCATTGTACTTCGATAAATGGTGGTATATTAAGGTTTAATGGTTTAAAACACGTTGAATATCACACCAGAAACCAAAAAAATTGATGCACATATTTTTATTGTTCTGAATTGCAGAATAAACTGCATGCAGCACCCAATGCATCTACCGATGAAAATAATGAATTTCGAAAAAATGATACCTTCTAGACATGGTGAGCATCAGCGAATAATCATCTCAAGTCTCGTTCTGTTGTGGTAGGCAGATGAAACTCACTCTAAAAGAAAATTTCTTAATCACACAGGACTGATATCGCTCGATCCAGAAATTAAGTATTTAAAAAAAGTTGTATGTTTTATAAAATTATTAATTTTGTCGCCGAAAATGCCATTTTATCGAACACCAAGGGCCTAATTTGTCCCAGAATCTGCCCTGCCCACCTCAAGTCAGTTTGTCCTGCCCGCGCACAAATGCGTTCTCAATGGACGGACCAACATATCGGAATTCCTCGGTCAATAAGGACGCGGTAGTGGCCGAGTGGCTGAATGGTACAGGTACAATGGTATTGTGAGGCGCTTCCTGGACTAGGGACTATTCCGTCAAGACTTTCTTCCAAAGACATCTCGTAATTCTGATGATCTACTGGAGAATGTAAAGGTGAATCTAACTGTTACAAACGCTTATACGATGCATATGGGATTATGGGCATAGATGTGACGAAGTATTAACATTTCATTAACAAATTATAGTGAAACCCAGAATTAGCAGCCCGGGCGTTAAATATAAATTATGATGGTTTTTTTCGATTTTTTTTCGTTTTTGATAATTAAAAATAAAACACCACAATTGGTTGAAATTGGTCAGGAACTAACATTTTCAATCACTCCCTGGAGCATTGATTTCGTCTTTGATTTAAAACATTCAAATGCAATGAAAACTTTACTTCTAAAGAAGTCCCATAGGAAAACGTTAGCAGGCGTTAAACCTGGACTCCTCGGTGGTCAGTTGATGTCCCCCTGGCGACCAATTAATCTTTCAGGGAATACATCGTAAAGATCAGCTAACAAGACATTTGTTGCGTGGGAAGTGGCTCAATCTTGATGGAAAAATGTATCGCGTCTGTAGTAAATCAAATTTTGCATTTCTGAAGCCAAAAAGTCAATATCGATCGGAACGAAAAACATTTGAGACCTATATATGAAGGTACTCTGCACCTAAGTCACCCTCTAAACATAAAACAGAGTTTGTTCAGACGGAAAGCATTTTACTAGTGTGGTGCCGTTTGCCTCTTGACTAAAAGCAGAACCGTGTAAATTTTGTATCTAGTTACCTACACTTCTAGTTACCTACACTTCTCACAACTGTCCTATTCATAATATTATGTTTATAGATTCTTGAAGCATACATCTTGGCTCATTTTTGTTCAAATTCATTTGACGAATTCCACTTTATTTTAATCATTTTGAATTTACTCCGTTTTGTCATTAAAAATGCTAACAAATTACTGCAAGCAGTGTTTTGTTGGATTGGTTGTCTTTTGTTACTGAAAAATAGCCATTGAAAAGTATCAAATTAATAAACATTGTTCAGAATATCAAAAATACATTAAATTTAATTAAGGATGCGAGCTTCGCCGGGTCATTAAATGAAAAATTATTTGCATCGTTAGTAACGGACACCTTATAACAGTATAAATATTTGCTTATTGTAATTTGTTGTGAATATGCACAATATTATTAAATGTGAAATAATTAAAATTTTAATCTTTTGATAAATTACATTAGTGCGTGTTTATTTTCGAATGTATACAATAAAAAATGGTCCCTTGAGCTTAAGGGTGCAATAATTGGCAATTTGTTATTCTATTAAAATTTTATAACTTAGGTCGTTTCTGTGATGGTTCTATCCAAGTTTTGTTATTATTTAAGTTTTGTGAAGCAACTGGCCAATAGTGATATAATAATAAAAGCTTACTCTCGACTGGTTTTCAATTTTTTTCCTAACAGCAATCCTTTTCAATGTGATCAGTGATTCAAGTACATATTTAATTTAAACTGCTTCTACAATAACACCAAAAATTTCAGATTTTCATATCAACCATTGAAATTTTATATCGTTTTTTATACTCCCCATCGTGTTAAACTTAAATACTAGCTTCCGCTTTCAAGAATTAAACGTTACTTTGCTTCGGGGTCTGGACCCGAGTCATCCTCTCTATAGCGACAGCCTCTGAGTCAAAGGAATTGCTCTCAAAGAGGAAACCAATGTTGCAGAATTTACCGCCCTTCCTAATGAGACATAAGTATGCCATTCCTCTTACGGGACGAGGTGCACCAGTTTAAAATGCAATATTTATCTCCCTCCAATATCGACGATGCAAACTTTACATGGGAGCCGCGGTCGTTCTTCTTATCCAAAAAATTTCGAGATGGTCCGTTGAGATAACTTTTTAATTTGTTTCCGATAATAATGCGTAATTGGGCAGATTATATGTAAGTTTAAGATTCGTAACATGTTAACGTAAGTAGGTATAGTATTTTTTAATATATTTTTTTAAATAAAAACCAAAAAACTGCATGTTTTTTTAACGTCTTTCGATTGAAGAGAAGAACCTGCAAGTAATAATCAATGTTGAAAATCATCAATATGGCGTCCTCAAAATAAAGAAATTGGGGAAGTAAAGAGACTGTGACGTTAAGTTGGAACCAATATGCGGAAATTGCAGTTGTGATATTTAATTATTTATTTCCACGAAGAATCTGGGTGTTAAAATTAAGTAAAGATCCAAACCAGAAGTTGAACCGGAGTTTGATTGTGGTTCACATAGTTTGTACTTTTAAGGACAGATGGCAGGTTGTCGTTTTTTCTCTCTCCAACAGGCTGAGATTAATAAAACGCCTTGTAACGCCATTGTCATTCTCTTCTGCATTTTCACTTCATAAAAAACAATGTCTCAGTCCGTTGAGAAGAAACTAAAATAATTAAACACTGGGAATGTGGATGAAAGAAAGAAAAGATGTCAGGCCACCTGACAATAAACCCACCTTTATGCTACTTGTACACTGTAAATTATAACAATACAATAAACCTAATCCATATTTAATATTTATTTAATACCTAGGTTACTTCAATATGAAAAAACAAGCCAACATAAAATCACGTACGTTCATTATTTTGAAATCGGAGCAGGATAGGAGTTTGTAATGTTATAACCCATGTAAAAAGTTTTTTTTTATGGTCAGTCACTTGTAAATAACTTACATAGTTCAGGTGCCTAAATTTTAATTATTAACTGTCAGCTTTATGGGACCGGTGTGTGAATTAGGTTTCAAATTCCCGAGTTACAAGAAAACTAATAAAACCTATTCTAGTATAATATTCCCTTTATAATCAACATTTTAATTACGTATCTTAAGTGCAACCATGTAATGTCATAAATCTCCCTCCAAGGTAAAATATTAAGGTAAGATAATGAAACCAAGATGTTACACTTTGAATGGACCAAGCATGTAGAAAAATCTATAAATAAGCAAGGAAACTTGAATTACATATTTAAACAAACGAACTTTTTACGAATTTAATTCATGTTTTTCCTACGGCTTAATTGGTTGGGTCGTATTTTACAAAAATCACATAAAACCCCTAAAAATTGCACAAAAATTATTGTTACTAAAAATTATTCGATGATTTCCACATATTCGATGACTTCCAAATATTCGATGATTTCCACATATTCGATGATTTCCACATATTCGATGATTTCCAAATATTCGATGATTTCCACATATTCGATGATTTCCACATATTCGATGATTTCCCAAATATTCGATGATTTCCAAATATTCGATGATTTCCACACATTCGATGATTTCCAAATATTCGATGATTTCCACATATTCGATGATTTCCAAATATTCGATGATTTCCACATATTCGATGATTTCCAAATATTCGATGATTTCCACATATTCGATGATTTCCACACTATTTAAGAATAGTGCGGAAATCATTGATGGCATAGTGGTTAAATGATAAAGACGCTAAAATAAATTGTTGAGAAATTCGGGTGGCATCGCCGTTATGGTTTATTTCCAAAAAAATAATACAAAAAATTAATTAGGTAGGCGGGTTTGGGTACCGCAACCCCGGCTAAAATTTATTTGATAACCATCACCTCTGCCATAGGTCACGCCAAGTAGTTCGATACGTTTGGTGATTTAGCAGGGGTGCCCGGGTTCATCGGGTGAGGTGTGTTCAGGATGCCCCTGCCCACCAGCTGCGTGCCAGAACGGGAGAGGCTTGTTTGAGGAGACCCTTTGACCTCTCCAACCGGTATCTCGACTTATGTGGGATAGAATCATACATCCGTTAATCCTGATCCATCGCAAAAGATGACATAGGCTTCGAGGGAAATAATTTTCCTCATGGCCTCCTGTGTACGTTTAGTGTTAAAAAAATCCCGTGTTACGAATAACATGACAATATTTGAAAATCTCCTACCACCACCACAGTAAGCGGAAAGGAGTGAAAGAGGACATAGAAAGCCGAGAAATTAAACTCACGACGCCTGGGTGAGATCAAACTTGATGCCGACCCAGCCACTGCCCGGTCATTTTATTAAAACCATTATTATTTGTTTCTGCGAATAGTCAATTATACTGCACTCATACTACTTTTACATTAATTTTCTCACGGGATATTATATAAGACCGTCAGTCGAAGTGCACAGGGTTAGTTGCTAAGGTAGGCTCTAGTTCAACTGGTACATTTGCGTGAAAACGTCGATCTGTCATGTGTTAAGAACGTACGAGTGCATAGCGCAACTGCTCAAGTAAACAGCAATAGTTGAAATTTAATATGCCAAGCTTCTAGTAGTCACGTGTTAATATAACTAGTAGCCTGCTCGATCATGACTTGAAACGCCGAGAAAACAAACTCAGTTTTATCAATTCGGAGTTTTTGTTTCTTATTGAACAATAATATATTATAAAATATGAAAAAATTAATCCTAAGTATTGTTTAGACGGCAATACCGGTAAGATTGGAGGATTTGGGTTCCAATTGAAAGCGATAGGTACCTTTTAATGTTCTATGTTTTAGTGTGTCTCGTATTTTCATTGAGAGTTTGTTGATATTATCCTCTTCAATGATTAAATATAAGAAATTAATTGAATAAATTCTAGATAATTCACAACTCTAATCATTCTGGTTCCGTTTAGTTATTCATACATATTTAGGCTTTTCCAATAAGAGATGTTACTTTGAATAGCCCGCTATTTCGGTAGATGTTACTTTTAAAGCTGTCATTTTTTGACATTTGACAAGTAGAAACTGCGCCATTAATAAAAATGGAACGATACACGCATCAACAACGCATTGAAATTATAAAAAATTCACTTGAGTGAATCAAATGCAAATCATCTTGAGTGATGAGGCCAATTTCCACCTCGGTGGCTTCGTCAACAAGCAAAATTGTCACATCTGGGGCTCGGAAAACCCAAGAGTTATTGTTGAAAAGCCTTTTTATCCTCAACGTGTGACTTTTTGGTGCGGTTTATGGTCCGGCGGAGTCATTGGACTTACTTTTTCAAAAATGAGGCTGGAGCAACAGTTACGGTGAATGGATTGCGCTATCGCGAGATGATTAATGATTTTTTATAGCCGGAATTAGATGGCATTGATTTGAACAACGTTTATATTTAACAAGACGGCGCTATGTGCCACAAAAGCAACGAAATCATTGATCTTTTACGATTGAATATCAAAATAACACCTCTTATTGGAAAACCCTGTAGTTCATCAATCATGAGTCAGTAAAATATGACATATTTTAATATGTTTTTCTTTCTAAAGCTTTTTATCACTTTTTGTAGGTAGGCTACTTATTTAAAATAAATCTAACCTGCTTATAATTCGAAAGCTCCATGTGTATATTTACTTTAATTACGTAAACATTGCATTTTTTTCTAAAATTCTAAGCTTTTTATCCCATTCTACATAGTGCCACCTAACATGGCAGCAAGTTATACTGCCCGGACAAGGTGTTAGAATATATATTTTAATTGAGTCATTATTCTCTCAGGTGAGAGCCGCTTTGGCCGGGAGCCACAAATGAACGTCGACACTTAGCCGCTCTATGCTCTATGCGGTCTGCCTCTCTATAAATATTTAATTCGTTCTCGATCACAGCCGCTCAATCTCCCGACGATGCATGCGTCGTGAGGACCCTTGCCAGAGTCGGGACGCGATCTGAATATGACACGGTATGAAATTTGAATATTTTAAGTATTATAAATTCTCTGCTTTCATGAAGTACCTACCTACCGTATATTTAATATAAAGTATGTTGAAATAGGCACAATTTTGCGTGTAAAAATTTTCATACACAACATAATTTTGTATTTAAGGGCAAAATGCCTAACCAAACTGAATAGTTTTTTTTTAGCCTTTCAATATTTGATTTTGTAACGTAAGCTATTTGATCTATATTAGCAGTCTGCGAAGCGTTAACCGATGTATTAAATGCGGAAGAATATAAAAAATAGGCCATATCCCTCGCACATCCAAGATACCCTCATAATCCTCACGCAACGCAAACAGACAAAATATGTATTAAGAGGAAACTATAATCCAAAAATGTGTATATTCTTGGTATACCTTATATTGTAGTGTTGGCATTAAAATCGCCTGACAAACGGAGTCTAGAAACGTTCAATTTGGATTGATTTAGTTCGATGAACATTGAAATGCAGAACAGTTTTTAAAAGCAGTTTTAACTATGGGAAAAGGTTCGTAGAAAATGTGTTGTTAAATTAACCCTTACCTGTGGGTACATCTTATTATTATCTTTATGTAAAAATGAAAATAGACTTTCATATGAAGTCGCATAAATGATACGCGCCAATTTTTAATAATTCTTTAATGCACTATGTAATGCTTGCTTTTATTCAATACTGTAATTAAAATGATTGATTACTAGTTTACCAGAGCATAATAATACGATGATTCTCACTCATCATTGTATTACATAAACAACTGTGGCCCCCCACGCTGAAATCGGCAAGTCCGTGATGAATGGGGTATTTATTAATAGCCCAGTCAATGAAGGTTTTGTGTCGGAACTAATTCCCCGGAAGCTGAATTTTTCACAGATGTTAGAAGACCTTCAGACGTGTATTTTTACAAAAGTCCCCGACTTTCCCCCTTGTGCTTCCTTCCCCACCCCCTCTTGAATATATTTTTCAAAGCCTTTCGGAATACGCTAATATCTCCTTAACGGTTTTATTAAATCAAATTATTTATTTTTTATTTAGTTTTTAATTAGTTATTCTAAAAAATTGTATTCTTTCATTTTTGCGAGAAAAGCTATACAATCTCTACAATTTATTAGTAAAGGACAAATATCAGTTTTTAAAAAAGTATTTCAGAATATATTTGCACATAACTTTTTTCTGAGCCTGTTAACGAAAAAATATAAATCAACAAAACTTGTAGACAATATATTTAGCTATAAAATAGTGTATATAATAATGGGTTTTAATTAATAATAAGGCACGTAGGCTGTTAATAAGGAGCACGGCGCGCAATGGCTCGAACGCGCAGCGGTTCGCGGCGCAGCGAGAAGTTACAAAAACCTAAGGAAAGTAATGATTAATTCATGTGTTTGCTTTATTTTAATAACAAATTCATCTAACGTTGAAGAGTTTTATTGTTATTTACGTTTGATAGTTCGGAGGGGAGGGGGGGAATATAAATATTTTCCCCTGCCCAATGAAGCGCTTTCATTATCCACTAACCGCCGTGCCCCGGTCTGGCTAAACAGTCATATTATGTTGTATGATTGTTTGTAACTTATTATTTAAATAAAGGTATGTGGTAAATTTATGGGAATCAGTTTATGCGTCCTCAACAGTAACCCACATGCTCCAGGAACATGAATATTCTCGGGCAAACAGAGCCTACACTTTAACAGCAGCGTCTCTTTTCCACGTAATGAGAGAAGAATACCGAGATATTGATGGGAAATTAAGACAAATAGAAAATATGTATCAAGATTTAGTTACGTGGAAAAAAGATATGGAGGAGGTTAATAATTATGACAATCTAAAAGAGACGATTCCATATACTGAAGCAAGTGAAGACAGGATTAAGGAATCTTCGAGTAGGACTGCCAAGTTGTGGCTTTACCTACTACATTGAATCGACCTCATGCTTAGATTTATATTTGTCCGGGAATCGGAAAATGCACTTAAATAATATTGTTGATAGGCTTCCATTTTTCCATCGGCAGGACATTTACCATACAAAAAATCAGCACATATGTATGTTCAAAGTATGTTGCAACTCGAATCAAGAATAACTAAAGAAGAATATAAACTATTCACTGAAAATGGGTGCTTTACAATAAGAAGAAGCGACAGATATTGGTCCGGTACGTGGACGGACATGATCATCGAGCAGTGTCTCATGCGACCAATGAAGTCAGTAGGAGGTTTGACACATGGGCGCGGAATCACTGACAGCGCTTTGTCAAAGTGGAAACTTGGAACCACTTACTGCGTGAAAGTGCAAGAGAGCATTGAAGAATTCATCGGTATAGAATTTCATTTTACTGAACAGCATGTTGAGCTGCGCGAATCACGGAAGAAAAGGGATGAGCTAGATATAGGAAAATATACATCATGGCTAAGACACCACAGCCCGTTCACCAAGCTCTCAGGGGAGCTGATGTCCTTTATCTTCAGGGTTTGTTTCAGATAATAGTGTCAATTGTGATAACGCCTATGAGGTGGTCCTGGCAGCTATGCAAAAAATGAAAGGATGTAATTTTGGAGATATACGACTGAAAAGGAAATACATGGTGACTACCCAGCAAGATTCAAATCCGCAACTGTTAGGACGAGACAAGTTGCATTAAACCCCCAGCAGCTATTTAACAGAATACTGTGCATTATTGATAGTCCTAGCAAGCTTTAGACCTACTTAGGATATGAATTGGCTTCAAGACCCCTTCAATTTTTGATGAAGTCTCCCTTCGTAAAGGAACAAAATCATGTATGGCGAAAGTATTTAGCGAAAGTATTCTTGATGAAGTTGATTTGGAAAATGCTGCAATAGTCATCGATGGGGGATACCTCCTATACTCTGTTGTTTGGCAAACTGAAACAACTTACGGAGACATCATTAAATCATACTCACTTTTCGTCCATACTAAATTTGGCAAACATTCTATTGTCGTTTTCGATGGATACCCTGAAGAACCAACTGTAAAATATGAAGAGCAAATACGTAGGTCGGCTAACAACTCATTGTGCGATATTGAATTAAACTTCACTACACGTTGTTTGACTAAGAAGGAAGCTTTCTTATCTAATAAGAATAATAACAAAAATAATTATTGAAGCACTGTGTCATGAATTTAGTGAATCTGGTTTGAAAACTGTCGCAGGTGATGCCGATATTGACATTGTACTAACCGGCATCGAACAACTCAACATCTTCTCACAAGTGATTGTTGTTGACACGGATAGTGATCTTTTGGTATTACTTGTAAGTCTTGCTCCTGAAGGAAAATCTATTTTTTTCCGTAAAGATGTTGGTGGAAAGGCCCCTTCAAGAACTTTCTACACCATAGAGAAACCTATAATGTTACATAAAGATATTCGAAAAACATGCTATTTACCTATGCCATTACGGGCTGTCATACAAAACCTCATTTTTATATAAGTAGGAAAGATAAAAGCTGTTGATATAATGAAAAACAATCCCGAAGCAAAACGCGCAGCGAGGCATTTCTGGAAAAAGATGCAACTGAAGAGAACTTTTTGCAAAATGGAGAAAAATTCGCTCTCGCCATGTATGGTCTTGGTAGCTACTCTAATTGAAACGAAGCTCGATACTATAAGTTTACCAGACTAACGACAAAATCAGCTTTTAAATCTAAATTTGACTTGGAAAAACTACCACCGACTTCAGAATCGTGTCATCAACATTTGTTGAGAGTTTATTTGCAAGTACAGTTTTGGTTAGGAAACAAACTAAACCCTATAAACTGGGGATGGAGGCATGAAACTGTAAATGAAAATGGTGGAAAGAAGAAATTTTTGAAACCATTTGCTCCTGATGACCTTCTTTCTCTGGTGTCCTGTTCCTGCAAGTCTGGATGTGGAAATTACGGTGGCTGCAGAAAATCTGGATTTACCTGCTCTGCCATGTGCTACAACCGTAACTGATTATAGTATGATGAAGAAATGGAAGACTCTCTTGACTAGAAAATTATTTGAATATTTGCCTAGTTTTGTCATAGATAATATTTATATATAATATAATTTACAAACCGTTTTGTCATTATAATATTTTTAAGGTATATTTTAAGAAGCTTGTTTGAAAGTAAACCATTTTAGATCTATGCTCTATTTTAAGTGATTTGTTGTTTCGGTATTTTATTGTTGATAGGTGCACATAATAAAAAAGTGAGAATTACCACAAAAGATTTTTTAGAACTTCGCCATAACATAAGGTCTGCAATATTTTAATGTGGAGAAAGGGTAGTCCCACGCTGTTGTAGGTATTTTTGGCTTATTTCATATAACTTCATTTAAATAATAAGTTACAAACAATCATACAACATAATATGACTGTTTAGCCAGACCGGGGCACGGCGGTTAGTGGATAATGAAAGCGCTTCATTGGGCAGGGGAAAATATTTATATTCCCCCCCTCCCCTCTGAACTATCAAACGTAAATAACAATAAAACTCTTCAACGTTAGATGAATTTGTTATTAAAATAAAGCAAACACATGAATTAATCATTACTTTCCTCAGGTTTTTGTAACTTCTCGCTGCGCCGCGAACCGCTGCGCGTTCGAGCCGTTGCGCGCCGTGCTCCTTATTAACAGCCTACGTGCCTTATTATTAATTAAAACCCATCATTATATACATTATTTTATAGCTAAATATATTGTCTACAAGTTTTGTTGATTTATATTTTTTCGTTAACAGGCTCAGAAAAAAGTTATGTGCAAATATATTCTGAAATACTTTTTTAAAAACTGATATTTGTCCTTTACTAATAAATTGTAGAGATTGTATAGCTTTTCTCGCAAAAATGAAAGAATACAATTTTTTAGAATAACTAATTAAAAACTAAATAAAAAATAAATAATTTGATTTAATAAAACCATTAAGGAGATATTAGCGTATTTCGAAAGGCTTTGAAAAATATATTCAAGAGGGGGTGGGGAAGGAAGCACAAGGGGGAAAGTCGGGGACTTTTGTAAAAATACATTTCTGAAGGTCTTCTAACATCTGTGAAAAATTCAGCTTCCGGGGAATTAGTTCCGACATTGGGTCTTTTTTTCCCTTCATTGACTGGGCTATAAGCAAGATCGTATCACGGTGGCCGTTTCCAATTCATCTCATCATCTCGGTTCATAACACAGTCTTCTCCTGGAGGTATCAGTGTAAAGATGCATCTTTCCAGCATCGAAGGCGTGAGGAATACCTCACCCGAGTGGATTGTGATTGACGCTAATAGAATATATGATGAGAGCGGGTGAGGAATCTGAGTGAATAATAGGGGCTAGTGTGAAGAATTCAGTAGGAGATTCGAATGAGATCTATTAAATGCTTTACGATGGATTTAGTACCTAATTCTTAAACGGAATCTCAGTAATAAATAAATCTGTGTGATGGGGAATTCAATGGGAATGCATACAAATTCCTCAACTGATAATTAATTGTGGAAAAAAGTTTTTTTGGCATCAATGCCTACGTTCGTCTTCACCTAATGGAGGATTTAACATTTCTCATATCCTCTCTACCTTATTTGAATCACATTCCGATTACAAGCATACAAAGTAAATAAAGTAAAATAAATTTGGTTGTTTACAGGTGAAAATATATAATAAGCAGTAATTGTTGATTGAAGTACTAGTACATATTGAATTATTTGACTATTGGAAATAAGCCGACGTAGCTCAGTGGTCAAGAGCATCTGACCGGACATCAGAAAGTGCGGGTTCAATTCCCGTCGGTGGCATTTATTTTTACTCAGGAGATATTTTCATTTTTTATGGATATCAACCTACTATTTATTGTTTATAATAATACTATGGTATGTTATTAGGAAAAATTAAAATTATTGATTATTTTGATAGTATGGTTGATTTTTACAAAAATAAAAAAATTAACTGTCGTTTTCTTGGCATTAGTGTTTAAAAATGTTTTTTTTTTTTATCTAGGTATTCGAATCTCATTTCAATTCCAAACAAAAAAATTGTAAATGACTTCAACATTCTCTTTTTGAAAGCTTCATGAATTTCCTAGTTTTAGCCTCTCCGTAAAGTGCGCCTTGAAAACCACTAAAACAGATAAACTCAATGATCGGTAATTGAGTGATTGTGAAACGGATTTATTTTCTTGTTTATTCTAGACATCGGAGAGGGTGGTACAATCCCACGACTTACATATAATACATAGAATTTATGAAAGTAAAAATTATAATTTTTGGATCGCTGGATCTCGAAGATTCGGTGGCACTGACATTATGCCTAGGCAGTTGCCTAGAAGCTTCTGGCGGATACGCTTACCTAGTCAAACTCGCACTTGTATTGACGTAGGTAGTACGTTCAGCGGCAAATAGGTGCTCGTACATATTTACGTTACGCATATTAATTGTGCCTTGCAAAAATGTCTCGTACGTTTGCGGCCCATGCATTTATACTGGCCATCTTTCTGGAACATTCTAGGAGCGTCAATCGCTACAAATGCATAGAATAGAAAATTGATAAAATATATGCAAAATAAAAGAAAATGCAAATAAAAGACAACTTTTAGACATCTGCGACATCGGGAATTGGCTCCATCGCATGTAAATTGGACCCTGCCAGTCCAGTGCTGCCAAAATGGTTATTTATGGTTAGTCGCGTTCTGCAGCTGGTGATCCATTTTCTGATTAGGGTTCGGAGTCCAGGAAAGTGCCCTTCTTCGAACATCTCAATGGTACTGCAGTACCGGGACAATCCAAAAAGCATTCGGTACGCGTTGTTGTATTGTAATTCCATTATTTCTAGAGACGCTTTATTGTAGTTGGTCAACAACTCCGCGGTATACAAGCTGGTGCAGTATTATAAGCGGCTGTTTTGCTTCTGGTCTGCCCTTATTAAATGCTCAGTGATCTTCTATATCACTTAATACCTGAATCACCATTGAGCTCCGCTGTTATGATGTGTCCTAAGTACTTGACCTCGGATTTTTCTTCAGTGTGATTTTATTTCACTTCTTACAGTTAAAATTTAAAGATAAACCCATTTTGTATTTCGCTACCGATGCTATAAGTATCACTAAAAAGTATAAAAATTGCATAAAACAGTTTTATTTACAAATTGTAGGCAAATTATCATTACAGTCGTTAGGATTTAAAAAAAAATATTTTTAAACCGCAATTTACATTGTAAGTTACGTAAATTTTGTTTCATATTCATCACAAAATTTTGAAACTACAATGCATACAATTTTTCATCTAAAAATACATAAAAATCATTGATGGAAATTTTTTTTTCACATCCATCTTGTAAAACAATTTGGACTAAAACCTTAAGCGCTGTAATGTCCTTAATCAAGATGTATACTTTAACCTTAATCTTATCTCAGTAGGCACTATCGTCTGCTAACATTCCTTGTGGTTCCAGGAGATGTTCGTCTTCTGAAACCTTGTCGCGATTCACGCCCTGATAAGCCGGCATACTCTAGACCAGTGGCTTAACGGCCACTACTTGTTTACTGACCCAGGCTGGTTGATTACAAATAGTATACATCAAAAATATGATTCTGAAAAAATTGTAAATTCTCACTCTGAAACGTTTTACATGTAAATGTTGCCAACAGATTACGCCATACGCATCATGTATTTTGTCTATTGAAGCATATTGCTCGCCTTTCAATCGCAATGGAAGATGAGGATGAGGAAGGTTGTGAAGTACCTTGCTATTCAGATCTGATCACCAAACACGGCCAAAGCTATTTCAAGCAACGTTTTAATTCTAGATGGTGGTCTTACATCAGGACGATACTGAGAGTATCGTGGCGCAAGTATATTATATATTATTTTTAAAATAATAAATTGTAAAATAACACAATTTTTTTGAGAATAAAGATTTTATACCTGATTTTAAAAAGAATTGAACCCGAGACCTTCCTCTTGCTAGTCGAGAGCCTTACCCTTCGACCATGGAGGCCATCGAAGCTGTCTGTGTTAGTCATTCAAGATTTTTTTTCTGTTTTATTTATAATTTAAATATATTTTTCCTTGATTTAGTAAAGTCAGATTTCATGAATTTTTAAAGGGTCTACGCTTTTTTCCATTTTCAAGAAAGAAATATTTACTAGCTAACTAACTAAATATACTTAAGGTGTTCATTCAAAAAGCAAAGTTCTGATTTAATCTAAATGAAATTGACACTAATTGTTTTTATTGTTTTTATAAAGCAAGGGCCCTGAGGCAAATATTTTATAATTACTTTCAGCTTCACAAATCCTTTGATTTTTCAAACCAGCCTTGTAGTACTTGACTATCAAATTATAGGTACATCATCGGCATCGTACATTGTAGATCGTAGTTCAGTTGTCAAAAGAACCTTATAATTTAGCCATTAAACAGTGGAAACCTGCACATTAGTAACCAAGCTTTGACGCGGAAGACATTTCTACGTGAACGCATTCTCAAATTACTGTGGGCAGATAAAGCCACCAAGGCAAAGTTTTTCATCAAAAGGTAAATATTTTTTTTTATAATAACTTTATGAGTAAAATCTCAAATGGTAATATTTAATTTTGAAGACAATATTAGCAATATTAATATTGATCAATACCATTCCGCAAAATATATAGCCATCACAGCGGGTAAAATGAACCGGCAAATGAACGGCCAATTAACCCACCCAGATTTCATCTCTATCCCATATTTTTCGGTTCGATAAATTTGGTATAATGTTCAAAACGTTTTTGCAAACTGGCATAATATGCCGAAAATTGCTCAAGTATTTTCTTTTTCCGATTTTTCTGTTTCTCGATAGTCTTCAATAGTAAAATAGTAAATCATTGAGAATCTGAACTAGATAATAATATATAATCTGTAATAGTAAATAAGGTAGGTAACTTGAATCTCATCGTGACATCCTGAGAACAACAAACACAAGATAAAATAAGTAACAATCGTTTCCTTCTCTTGGTTTTTTTATGTTATTTTGTGCACTCTTAATAATTTTTAAATTTTTTTTACGACTCAGAGAAAATTTACTGACATAAAAAATGCTAATTTACTAAGAATCTCTTCGAATTATTCGTAATCTGGTTAAAAACGGGATCGCAGGCCCTTAGCGAGTGAATTGATAGATTTTTTCAATAAAAGTTCAGTAAAACACGAATGTTTTAATCATGTTACAGACCAGCCTATAAGCGTGCTATATGCATGTGGCTTGGCCTTTTTCAGCATATTGCTCGCCTTACATTTCCATTGGGATTGTATGGGAAGCGATATGTTGAAATAGGCCAAGCCATGATGCGTATAGCATAATCTGTCAGCCCCAAAGATATTAGAAGAACGAGATATGCTATGTTGGCCGCCGGACCGTAGCCGGAGTACTACCTAATTAGGGTACTTTGAACGGTATCGGGACGTGTACGCACAGAAATCTGTTCTATGTATTAGTGCGGATACCTTAGCGCAAGCGAAGGTGTGCAGTAGTATTGGTGGACAAAACCGGCGACACTCGGCAAAACAATTCCACTCAGTACGAACTGCGCATAGCACATCTCGTTCTTCTAATATCTTTGGTCAGCCCCATTATCGCGATGTCGGAACACGGGTTCATCAAAATTCTAATATTTTCGCATTCCACCATTGTATTTTATCAGGACAAATGATGCAGGTCGATGAAAACACGTTTCCATGTATTACGAATATACTATAAGTTTAACAAGAAACGGCTGCAATCCCGTTTTTAACCGGCTTTTAATAAATCGACTTTTATATTTTAGAATCTTATAATTCATAGATAAATATTTTTTAAATATTTTTCTGTTTGTTGTCACTGATATGCCTACCAACATTTAATAAATCTACTGTTATGCATCTTTAATCATTGGCAAATTTAACGTATAATGCATGTTTCTTCTTATTTTAATTATTTATACCGTGCTTAAATGGTTGATGTTATTATTACGTTAAGCTAGATTTAGGAAAAATGCATCTCCGTGAGATGGAGTGTCGTTAAATGTTTCCATGCAAATGAAAATAAATCTATTATTTATACGGCATTTTAAGAAATGTACCTTACTTAACACCCTGTATAAATGATAAAATATATCTATTATTTATACAGGATGTTAAGAAATGTACCTTACCTGCTTTAACCAGTGATTCCTGACATTATTTGAAGTAAAAAGTGTGAGTGTAATTTTTGTCTCTTGAGATGTTTTTTTTCACAAAAACCGTTTTAATTTCTTTCACAAGTCGTTAATTTTCACTCAGTTCACTCAGCCAGGTAATCGTCACACCCAACCCCGATTCTAACTGTCCAATATCTTCAAATATTTTCAGTTGAAAAATTAAAAATTAACCACCGGAGACCGAAATGTCATCTACATTTTTGACTCCTAATAATATCAGGATTTAAAATCAAGTACTTCTCTTAACATCATCTACTATATTTTGTTATAATGGAGTGGTAGTATTAAGAAAACTATAATAAGATTCTATACACCAGAGCTTCGATTTCTGCGTAGCTAGTGGGAATACGATTCATTCGCTGCTGCAGAAATAGGTTTTAAATTGTTCTTGTGATATTTTACTTCACGTAGGACAAGACACCATGAGAAAATAAACATTTAGAGAATAATATTCATGAGAGGAGATATATTATGTGGGGGTAGTGCTATGGAGAGTATTGATTATAAGGGGGACAATATATCGTTAAGCCACTGGTTTTGTTGACAAGCAAAGACCATAAAGTAGAAGCGCCGATTCTCGAACAGATGAAGGGGATAAGCAGCAAGATGTGTTGGCAATGTGAGATATTTTTATGGAGTATGGACAGTGTGAGTATGCGTGGAATAGCATCACTCAGATAACCAGCGAAAATTAACCAACAAATACAAAAAAATGTCTTTGTCTGTACAATGGGTTTATTACAAAGTCCATCGCTTTATCATTATAAGAGATGACATTAAGTATGTAAATTCCATAACATAACAACGGGGAAATAAAAGAGGTGGTGTAAAAGAAATGAGTCCGTTAAATTTTTGTAAGCTTAGATGGTATGGATATATACAGGATACTGTGGATGGAAATGGAGTGTCAAAATTATTAGGTATATTAAGAATTCATGTAGCAATTAGGTGAAGGAGGACGTTAGAGACGATATACGAACACTATCAAAATACGTTATAGTAATATTCACCGCACGCAATCCAACGAAGCACAATCACCGCAAGGAACATTTACCGCAAAGAACATTCACCGAAGGGAAAATTCACCGCAGGAAATATTCACTGCAGAGAATATTTGCCGCAGTTAAAATTCACCGCGGAGAACATTCACCGATGAATGATCCATCATTCAACGCAGGAAACACATAAATCATCAAAAATATCTTACTTGTGCTAAGGACTATTTGTATCAAACATCTAGTTAATTTATCATAACCAAAAAACGGTAATTTCATTTATGTCCTTCTAATACTTGGTCATTATTTTTAGTTAATTATTTTCCGCTGTAACTTGTGTTTATTTGCCGGATACCATCAAATAACCAGGAGCTAGAGAAAAATAACTAGTAAACCAGAAAAGTGTCAAATTGTAGCATTTTCCCATACAAAATGAAAGTGTTTTTGCGAAATGCAAACAGAATGATATTATATTTGCGATTACAATATAACCTTTACCGGAGCCGCTCACATTATAATCCTTCTGTTATCTACCAGTTAAAATTTACAGCAAAAGATTTAAGTTACATACATCTAGTTCTTCGATCTTGTAAGATCGTTCTAGCAACGATAGACATGAAAATTATTAGCTACACACTGAATAAAGTTACTTCATACAGTTTTCTTTATAAAATCTGAATGTTTCTTTCTATGTTTGAGTAACAGAATAAATAAATTTGCATTAGCGTTTAATTAATTTATAATTTGCTTGGGAAGAAATTCTGATTAGGTTCTTGTTTTAATTCCACACGCATTTAAAATAAATTATTTAAATTCAATATATTGTTTTCCCAATAATATTTTTTTTGGTTGGTGCATTTATTAGGTGTATTTCTCATTGATTTCCTACTAAATAAAGGGTTAATTTTCACTTACTGTTAAAAATGTGCGGAAGATTGAAAGATTATTTTTTCTTTATGATTATCGTACTAAAAATACGTATTTTTTTATATTTTCATTCATAATTATTGATTTCAAAAACGATCTAAAACCCCACATTATTGTTACCCCACATGTTGAGTGTAAATATTTCAAATTAAGTGAAAAACTGATCAATCGTGTAAATATATATTTTTTTGTAATTTGCAATAAAAAATTCTCTATTTGGTTAGGTACTTATTATATTGAGTTTAAAAATTGAACATTCTAAATTGAATTGTTTATCTATGATATCCCAGTGCGATGGTCTATGAATGTGGGATGTATGCTATGTGCGGTGCGTGTTGCGTGTTGCATGCTTCTGTCGCCAGTCGCTAGATGGCGGTGTTTTGCGTGCGCGGGAAAGGAGCGCGCGATTGTTTATGACGATGGCAGAATTTACACCTTTAAGTGGACCGTTGAAATATCTTCTTAGCGTAGATGTCTTCCGCTCCTGTGAACCACTTTATTACGAATTGAATTATTCCGCGCGTGAGGTGTAATTTTGTTTTAGTTTCTGGACATGCCTCAATGTGGCCACCGGGTAAAAATGGCTGGAACGACTTTAGAATATTGGGCAGATATATTATTACACCAGTGATTTTTTTTCTTTGCAATTGTGTTCCGGAACGCTCGGGCGGTGAAAATCTGATGAGAAGGAATGTTTTTTTCTGGTGAACTTTTAAAAAGTAGTTATAATTGCCTGGTTACAGTGGAACATTGCATCCAATGTGGGAAATGCAGTAAAAATAAATTTCCTAAAATCTTTTTCGATCGATGTAAAAATACAATGGTTGATATTATTTGCTCCTAACCGTCTGGAGCTAGTGATACTATGGTATCCCCAATTGGGGTATGTTGTGAGGCTCGTAGTAGTAGGGAGGGGAAAGATATGGGAAAGAGGAAGGTGGGGAAGAGGAAAGTGGGGAAGTACCTGGTTATTCAGATATAGTCACCAAACAAGGCTAAAACCTTTTCAAGCAACTTTTCAATTCTGGGTGATTCTCTTATCGAGACCAGGACGATAATGAGAGTAGGTATCTTCCTCTCTGGAATGTGCCGCAAACCACCGAGGTCAAATGTAATTTTGAATATTACGAGCAAAGGTCAATAAACATTAACAAAGTACTTACTTACAAAGTACATATTATTCAAAGAGATTGACTAACTTGGGAGAAAAGTTAAAATAAACCTTTAATGTTCACAGTAACGCGCGTTAAAATACCGATACTTATACGCCAGCTAAAATTAAATAACCACGATAATAAGCCAAGGGCAGATCTTAATCTTCATTCAGTGATAATAAAAGCTTTCACTTTTAATGCCGCATTTTTCGGCTTTATTTAACTGGATAATTCTACTGCAATCATTGCCCTGCCATTATCTTCACTGTAAACGATTTGTTTTTAAAAATTGCAAATATTTTTACTCGTGCAGTTTACGATCGGTCATCTTCACTTGTACTTCAAAATATGTGTTGAACCCAAAATTACGTGAGCCAATATTAAGAAAAAAGCTTGAAATGTGAAAAAATGTTGCGCTAACTTTACTTTAAAGAAAGTGTATAGTTTGTACATTTTCCTTTTACGCAAATAAAAAAAAAGTTTTTTAGAAAAAGCTCAACTCAATAATATCAACTAAAGCGGGCATGCATCAGTTCCCGATCTCATATCAGAGACTACTCCTTCTATGAATAGTAGACCTCTCGACCAAAAATATTTATTTTTATTTTTCTCTCTTAATGAATAATTTATATTATTTTTATAAAAACAAAAATATTCTCTGAAATCCAAAGGGTCAAAAAACACCACTATCACAGTGAAAATATTTTTTTCAACATTTCTTCAAGAAGGTAGGTACCAATCATAGTATTGAAAACATCCGAAGAATGTCAAAATAAACTCGATATTTGAAAAAAAAAATCTATACTGTACCATTAAAAAAGACACCGTCTTTAAATGGAAACGGAACATAGATACAAACAAATTTTTAAGGCAGACGAAATGCAAAACGGTCGAGTTAAAACAAGACTTTGCTATGCTCAATCAATAATAATGCTGGAAAATTAATGACTCTAAAAAATTATAATTTAGCAACAGAACAATAGATTTCAAAAGTATTCACAAAAATATATCGAAATTAGCGATACATCCATTGGAAGCACAATTGATTGCTCAAAAGTATTATGTTCTGCGCATATTATACATTTTTGTTTTATCAATAAAACCAATAAAAACATGACACTCTTCCGTCCACATAATAATGGCTTCAAATCGCAATAAATAACTTATTGGTACACACAATTTTTATGAACAGACTGTCTACACTTTTGGCGCGATTTCAACAGAGGCGATCTTATCGAGTTAACTCATATCGAACGGAATTAATTTAAAACTACTTAAATACCTTGTGAATCCTCGACCCCTGAACCTTGTGCGACCCGGATCACCCGATCACCGATCACATTTTAAGGCGGTGAGCAGATGAGCCGATGGACCTGCATCACGAGTGTTTGTGGCGTGAAGGAAAGCACGCACGCGGGGAAGCATTATTAACCTCCGAGGGGAATTTCTCTTTGGCTCTGTGAGGCGAAGAGCAGGGATGGTGTTGGTTTGCGAATAAAGAATAGTTAAAAATTAAGAATTAAAATTAAGAATTAAGAATTAATAATTAAGAATTTAGAATTAAGAATTAAGAATTAAGAATTAAGAATTAAGAATTAAGAATTAAGAATTAAGAATTAAGAATTAAGAATTAAGAATTAAGAATTAAGAATTAAGAATTAAGAATTAAGAATTAAGAATTAAGAATTAAGAATTAAGAATTAATAATTAATAATTAATAATTAATAATTAATAATTAAGAATTAAGAATTAAGAAAAAGAATTAAGAATTAAGAATTAAAAATTAAGAATTAAGAATTAATACCGAATAACGAATTACGAACACAGATTTACCAAAATAATATTTATTTTTATATATATATAAATTTTATTATAATTTGGTCAACCTTTATTTGTAGAAATCCGTTTTAATTAAAAAAATACTTTTTTATAGTCTTATTATATTATCATATTATTATTATAATATTATTATATTATCATTCAATTGAAAAAAAAAACATTTATTTATGAACGACTTCTGCAGTGTACTTATTATTATTGTCCGATAACGTCTGATTATGCTTGATAATGCCATCGCAAGGCAAAACAGCTATCACTCATAATAATAATTACACAGCGTGATTTGTTTATAAACAAACTGTTATTTGTACACTTTGAATAATAATATTATTGAAAAATAATTATCGTAAAATAAATATTTTTTAAGTATACAAATACACAGTTAAATGTTTCTTCTAAAGCGTATCCGAAAGCAACTGCGCTTAGTACAATTTGAATGGTACAATCCTTATACTGAATGTAAAAATTTAATAAATATAATTTCATGTAAAGCAAGGTTCTTTCGTAAACATTACTTTTTTATTGACTTTTACCGCGTGAGTTTAATAAAACTTCCAGCATAAAAGTCTTAGAAAATATAAATTATAATTTTAAGCTAAGCCCGTAAAATAATTCTTTCTCAAGTATCTACCCTTAAAAATGTAAAATGGTGATTTGCAATCCTGGCAAATGAGAAATAATAACTCCCCCCTAAACGTTTTATAATTTTTTAATAATATCGGAACACGTGTTCATGCACCTGCGTTTGTTCTCTACGAACAATCTGAGTAGATTCTTAATACGACTTTTAAATACCGTACATACACGATATTGCTTTCAATCCATTAAATGAACAATTAAAAAAAATTAGGTGAACACAATAATGGAGTTGTATAATGTTTTAATTTGTTTATTTCCGTAACCATTCTGTTCAACAAGTGATAATATAATTTTCTTTTTGCTGGAATAAACATAAATAATTTAATTAAGAGTGTGAACTTGTATTAATTTATTGCGCGATGCAATCATATATCTTTCTCGTAAACGAATATTGCATGCGTCAATATGTACGTACGTTTATCAGAACTACGAGAAAAAAAACATTTCTTTTCGATTGAGATTTTCTATATATTCGAACTGTTTATTTCACTTGAATAAGCATGTCAGAAATGATTTTATGCGTTACTCGGATAAGAGATTTTTTTACCTGTATTGGCAGTGGCTTATAAAATGTGCTACATAGTTTTTTTATCATCTACCCAACTCCATTGGATAGTTAGAAATTATATTTTCCAAAAATTATTATTTTTCAAAAAAAAAAATTTCACATATTAAAATTATCCAAAATTTTTTTTACAAAAAACAATTCAACTCTTCCCCTGCATGAGGAATATAATACAAGAAGATTTTTTTTGTAAATATTTTTATTACATACTTAGGTAAAAGGGGTAGATTGAAACCTTTTGCTGAAGGGTAGTTTAATAATGTAATAACGGTTTTTTCTGGTACCCATATAATGCAAAGACATTTTTACAACTTCAGATTTAGATGTAACCGGTAATGGGATTTACACTTGGAATCTCTGCATACCTTAATTAATTCGCTTAATTCGCTTCTGTGTTAATCGGACCCAGGACATCATCGTGACATCTGCGCAGTGCGCAGTTACCCTTCATTTGACAATATTTCTCACAGGGCGGGACACGCAGCTATCAGTGTCGACTCCGAGGCGCCGCGTACAGTCGCCATGTTTCCTGGGATTCTTAACTCGATCTGTATTCTAGTGATTTGTTTTGGGAGTATTATTTGGAGTATTATAGTAACGATGGCTAAAGAAGGAGGTCGCTACCGGTATAATACCCCAAAAACAAATCATTATAATAATTTTGGCAGGGAAAATCTCAAATCAAACCCGATGTGTATTATTATATTTTGATAATATGTTTGAATACTAATCTAATATCTTCCTTCAAACAAATTGGCGTCACATTTTTAATTTTTTGTTTTGTTGTTTGCTTTCTTTATTTAACTTCAAATTTACCCTGTCTTTAAGCAGAGTTTTTTTGAAATCAGATGTAAATTGTAATTTGAACGAAGTGTTCATAATTTCATCGAGAAGTATTCAAATTATGTTTTAAGGGGTGTGAACAAAGGATAGTGGTGTTTTTTTTTTATAAATCTTGTATAAACAACGTCGTACCGCATGTTTTAAAGGTCAAGTGTGCGAAATTTCATCAATCCCTTTTGACAACATAATCATCAATTTAAAAAAAAAAAAAAAAAAAACTATTTTACGAAAGCTCTTTTTTAAACAGTGATAATTTTCACTAAATAAAAACTACATAAATGAATTGTCAATTTTTTTCTATATTTAGACTAACTGAATAAAGTAACTTTCCAAATCGAAAATATGACATGCATGTTTCTGTGTTCCGAAATCGTATGTTTTTTTTTTATTAACTGACAGATAAAACCAATGTTACAGTAATGGCCTCGTTAAATTAATGATACCAAGAAATATAATTGATTAGTTTTATTCTTTAAAACACACATCACTGGTAACAAAACAACGACCCTCGAATTCCTTAATTATTTCATGGTTGTTATTGATCCGTTATTTAGAGAGAGAAGAGGAAGAAAATGGGCTTGCAAGCCTATTTATAACCTAATTCATTTGAATGTATTGGTATATATAATCAGAATTATTGCCCTTAGGGGAGACATCTGTCGGATATTTCAATTACTCAATACAGATACAGGTGGCATTTTCGTTTGGTTTGATTCTTGGCTAAAGTCTGAACATGCTGCCAGGGCACGGAAGAATTTATTTTTTTTTTACACATAAACAAAAAATATTTTTTTTAAAATAACCATAATATAAACAAAAAATAATTTGAAAAATAAACATAATATAAATATGGACAAATTAATTTGAAAAACAATCATGAGATGAATATGAACAAAAAGTTCTAAAATAAGAGAATCATAATATGAACAAGTTAATTCGATGTTCCTAGGTCATCCTTCAGGTAGGTTGCTAATTCTTCTCCTTCTTATGACTGCTAGCAAAAATTTGATGGTCCAAGGTCATCCTTCAGGTAGGTTGCTAATTCTTCTCCTTTTTATGACTGCTAGCAAAAATTTGATGGTCCAAGGTCATCCTTCAGGTGGTTTGTTGATTTTTCTCTTGTTTATGACTGCAGGAACTTATTTATTCAGTCCGGGGGGTACATCGGGCGTCCCTGTAGCAATGCTTGAATCCCTTTCCATGGGTAATAAACATATTTTGCTGATAGGTCTCTTAAATGTTCCTTGTGCGGTTTTGAGGGTAACCACCCGCACTTTCCCGTCAGCTCCAGGGTGAGTAGCTAGGATCCTGGCTAGTTTCCACATATTAGGCGGCAGGTTGTCCTCCTTTAGTATGACCATGTCGTCCCTTTCAACAGTCCTGAGGCCCTTGTCTTCCTTCCATTTGGTACGTCTTTGTAATTCTGCAAGATATTCCAGTTTCCACCTGCACCAAAATGTTTGAATCAGTGCATTTAATTTTTGATATTGATTCAATCGATTATATTGTATCTCCCGAACATCCTTCTCAGAGATAGAAGCTATCCCTCCGCCAATCAGGAAATGATTTGGAGTCAAAAGATTCAGGTCAGTCGGATCGTTGGACAGAGGAGTGAGCGGACGTGAATTTAAACAGCATTCTACCTGACACAATAAAGTATATAATTGTTCAAAGGTTAAACTTGAATTATCGGTTATTCTTTTTAAATGATATTTGGCGGATTTCACTGCTGCTTCCCAGAGTCCAGCGAAATTCGGTGACCGTGGTGGAATAAATCCCCACAATATTGACAAATCAGCTAAATATTTTTGAATCTTGTCATCAGATTTCTTTAACTTATCATACAATTCTCTCAGTTGATTATATGCTCCCTTAAAATTGGTCGCATTATCTGAATATATTTTAAAGGGTTTGCCCCTCCGCGCAATGAAACGTTTTAAACAATTTGAAAAGTTGTCAGTGGTGAGGTCCGTTACCAGTTCCAAATGCACAGCTTTCGTTGAGAAACAAACAAAAATGCATAAATAAGATTTCACCAATGGAGCCTTCCTGGTGATACCGCTTTTCATCATGATAGGACCTGCGTAATCAATCCCGGTAACCTCGAACGGCCTGCTAGGTGTTATTCTGTTTTCCGGCAAGTCACCCATGATAACTTGACTGGTTACTGGATTTTTTCTGAAACATACTATACATTTATGTAATATTTGCTTAACAGTGGTTTTTCCGGCAATCGGCCAGAACTGTAATCTCACTAGAGATAACAAAGTTTGTGTCCCTGCATGTAAATGTACATAATGAAGATGTCGAATAATTAATTCTGTTAACTTATTATTTTTTGGTAAAATTATTGGGTGTCGTTGCTGGTATGATAAATGTTTCGCCTTTGTTAGCCTGCCCCCGACACAAATTAATCCATTATTTATAAATGGATTAAGCGACAAAATAACGCTACGTTTATCCAGTGAACATTTATTACTCCAAGCCCTGAACTCATCCTTAAAATGGTAGCGTTGAATTATTGCTATTAGACGATGCAATGTATTGTCCAGCTCCGGCACGCTTAACCTCCCGGTTAATTTACAGTTTTTTGTGTTACAATTATTAAAGAAACGCAATATATATGCAGTTACTCTCTTTAGCTTGTTGAGAGAGGAAAATTTTGAAAAGATGTCCCACTCCGTGACATTAGTAGACACGCATACCGCCTTGGTTTTTATCTCTGGAGGATTTATACAGGAATTTTCTGGCTTCGGCCAGTGATCGGCCTCTCTTATTAGCCAATCCGGACCCTTCCACCAAATATCTGCTTGTAATAGTTTGTTTGCTGTAACTCCTCTTGATAAAATATCAGCGGCGTTTTCCTGCGATGAAACATGTCGCCAATGGGCGGGATCGCCGGCCTCTTGTATCTCGGCAACCCTGTTGGCCACAAAGGTATTCCATCTAGCTGGCTGTCCTCTTATCCAGCATAGTGCGATGGTAGAGTCACACCAGTAGTATGTATCCACCTCAACCATGTTGAGTGCTTCTTTGATGTTTTTTAATAATTTCGTTAACAGCACCGCACCACAAAGTTCCAATTTTGGCAGGGATATGTTTTTTAATGGCGCTATCCTGGACCTGGAAGATATTAACTGAGAGTGCATCTTACCCTCGGCGTCCCTGGATACTAGATACGCACAGGCTCCGTAGGCCTTTTCCGATGCGTCGCAAAAACCATGGATTTGTAGGCTGTTTTGACCCCACAAGATTCTTCTCTTTATTTTCAACAGGTTTATTTGAGATAAATTTTTCATGTAATTTTCCCAATCTTTTAATATTCCCTCGGGTATTTCTTCGTCCCAGGAAGTCTTAGATATCCATAATCTCTGCATAATTAGTTTTGCTACAACCGTTACTGGTCCTAGCAGTCCTAAAGGATCGAACGTTGAGGCGATACTTGACAATATCCGCCGTTTGCTTTGTACGGTACATACTGGTTTTTTCACTACATATGAAAAGTAATCAAACTCACTGTTCCAGATTAATCCTAGTATTTTTTCTTCTTGGGGTTCTTTAGATATCAATCCTTGCATATCTTGACCTGGTTCGGAAGATAATTCTGCCACGTCCGATCTCCATTTTCTTAGATTCATCCCTGCAGATTTTAGTAAACTGATTACCTGTTGTTTTAGAAGGTGGCACGATTCAACGTCATTTCCTCCCGTTAATAGGTCGTCCATGTAAAAGTCATTTTCAATGACATTGCTTGCTATAGGAAATGAAAGTCTATTTTCAATACCTATTTGCTTCAGGCATCTTGTCGCCAGGAAAGATGACGGTCCTAATCCATAAGTCACTGTCCTTAGCTTGTAATGCTTCAAATCCTCATCCTGTGAAAAGCGCCAAACAATTTTCTGTAGATTGCGGTCGCTTTCCTGCACGTTTATCTGACGGTACATTTTCTCTATGTCCGCAGTTATGACTACAGGATGTTTTCTGAAATGTAAAATTTGCATATTTAAATCCTTTTGTATGTTAGGTCCGACCATCAGAGCATCATTAAGGGAAATACCAGAAGATGTTTTTGCCGATCCATCGAACACCACGCGAACTTTAGTAGTGGTGCTTGACTCCTTCATCACCGCATGATGTGGTAAAAAATATGATCTCGCATCGCATTCGGATTTTCGGCACTCTTCCATATGACCCAATTGTAAATATTCTCTCATAAACATGCTATATTGACATTTCAATTCTTTATTGGTGGAAAATTTTCTTTCCAATGTATGAAACCTTTTTTCAGCCATTGACAAAGAACTCCCTAGTTGGTCTATACAAGGGCGGGTTGGTAAGGCTACCGTAAATCTGCCCTCCGTGTCTCTACTATGACACTCTGTAAAGTTGACTTCGCAAGCCTTTTCTTCAAAATTCTGAGGTTTCATGGCATCCACCTCTTCTAGTTTCCAGAATCTTTCCATCTGGTTACCTATTTTATTAATGGCTAGATTACAATTAATTGATACTGGCCTTGTTTTAGTGATGATGTCGATCGCTCCGGAAACAATCCAACCGAGTTCAGTCCTTTGAATAGTTGGCCCGCCCTCCGTTAAGGGTATTCGATCATTATTCATTATTTCCCAAAAAACTTCCGCACCCAACAGGATGTCAATTGGAGACGTGACATTGAAATCCTTATCCGCTAGTTGCAAGCCAGATGGGATCTTCAACTTTTGTTTCCTGAAGGTCATTTGGGGTAGGTCGGTTGTTATAGCCTGCAATACTAAACAAGAAATTTTCTTATTATAATCACTATTCACTGCTTACATGTCAATTGTAACTCTTCGATTGATATGTGTGATGCGATTTTGTATTCCAGACACCGGCATATTTATTTTTTCTGTTTTTAATTTTAATTTTTTTGCAAAACTCTCTCTTATGAAATTCGATTGGGCGCCTGAATCCAATAATACCCTCGCTTTGTGTAAACGGTTGTCGCTACCTACGATATTCACGATCGCTGTAGATAATAAAATTATCTTTTCATTTTTATTTAACACCGTATGATTTGCCACTGATGTCGAGCTGTGTGCCTCTTCATTTGTGTTTTCACTATTTAATTCATTAACATGTATCAAAGTATTATGTTGGTCACTTGCACAGATTTTACTTTTGAATTTATTTTTGCAATCTTGTGTACAATGTCCTACCCTCAAACATTTGAAACAGGCTCGGGCCTTTCTTAAAAATTCTAATCTTCCCTGGATATTTAATTTGAGAAATTTTTTACAATAATACACTGGATGATTTTCTTTACATAGGATGCATCCGTGTTTGGTTGCTATCAATGAGACAGACAAATCTTTCTTGCGATCATCACGTGTTGTAACATTCTTGTAGGTAGGCCTTTTTTCTTGCAAATTTGTGAACTCCAGTACCTCAACACGTTTGGTTAGACATGTAATAAATTCTTTCAACGTTGGGAGTGCACCATCTATTGGCTGCTCTTCCCAAAATCTACGAGTTGATCCATCCAATTTATTAGATATTAAATATATCATAATCGCGTCCCAGGAATCAACATGTAATCCTAGATTTTTTAACGCTTCTAAATTTATATTAGCCTGATCAATAATATGCCTTAACGCGACTGGACATTCTTGTTTCATATCTTTTAACTGAAATAAAGATGCAACATGCCTATGAACTATTATTTTTTTATTCGCGTAACGCTCCTGCAGTATCTGCCACGCAGATTCGTAATTGTCGTGCGATATGGTCAAGGAGGCAATCAATTTAGCTGCGTCTTTTTTAAGGCACGATTGTAAATAAAAGAATTTTTGAGAATTGTTTAACATATTATTTTGATGAACCAATGCTTTAAAGGTCTCAGCGAATTTAGCATACTCAGTAATTTCACCATGAAATTCAATAAGTTTCAAAGTTGGTAATTTAATTTCACATTTTTCATGATTTACTGAATTCAATAAACCTTTTGCTAATGCAAGTACAGAGAAATATTGATTTTCAAAGGATTCACGTTGACTTACGTGTTCTGCCTCGTCATCCGAAAGTTCTTCGATTTGACATTGAATTTTTTCAAAGTCATCTAACAATTTTTCGACCTTTTGATAACGTAATTCTAGTTCCGTTTTATTGAGTGTCTTTAAAATATCATTAAACCTTGTCAATTTCGCTTTCAAAACTCCACGCTTGTTGATTAACTGCTTTAACTTTTCCATCTTTAATGGTAAATAATAAACAATTTAACTTTTAACCTCAAACAACTGACAGTTTACGAATGAAAACACGGCGATGTTAGTAAAAATGCTTGTCAGTGCCAGGGCTGACAACCTTTTAAATCAAAACAACCACTCACCACTGACAACTTTTTAAATCAGAAATTCGCTGAAATTATTTGTAGCAAGATTTTACCCGGTAAATTTGAATATTCGCGTGAATTATTTTTAATTAAATAAATCCAATGACAAAACTCTTACAATTGAGATGCTCATTTAACAATAATCGTATCAATTTGCAATGTAGGTAGCTATTAAAATTTTATGCAACTGAAAAATCAGAAACAACAATAATTTTTTTTAATCTTTGTTGCATATTTAAATATTTCATTTGGGATAATTTGAAATAGGAAGGATTCGGGATTCGGTCACAGTTTTGATAGGATGGCGTTGGGATACTTATCTGATGATGATCTGCATCTTCTTGGTTTTTTGCTGGTTCATATTTCGGCTTTCTGGTGCACGATGCGGCTCGATTGGACCATATGTTACAGTAATGGCCTCGTTAAATTAATGATACCAAGAAATATAATTGATAAGTTTTATTCTTTAAAACACACATCACTGGTAACAAAACAACGACCCTCGAATTCCTTAATTATTTCATGGTTGTTATTGATCCGTTATTTAGAGAGAGAAGAGGAAGAAAATGGGCTTGCAAGCCTATTTATAACCTAATTCATTTGAATGTATTGGTATATATAATCAGAATTATTGCCCTTAGGGGAGACATCTGTCGGATATTTCAATTACTCAATACAGATACAGGTGGCATTTTCGTTTGGTTTGATTCTTGGCTAAAGTCTGAACAACCAAAATAAGGCGATTATCAACAGCAAAATCAATTGGTCATTAATTTATAAGATATAAATAAAATTACGTAAGTGCGATAATTTAATATTGTTCAATGGCACGCGGTGCACCAATAGCTGAACTGTGACATCTCGCTCTTTCTCACAAACGACATAAAGTAAGCAAAGAGGTCACGACGGTGCTTTCAGCGGCAGGAGCGAAACGGTAGCCCTTGGGCGCCAAATTTGTGGGCCAAAGTGAGAGCAGTCTCACGCAGAATTTGCGTATCAGATGGAGACTCACGATTATTGGCCTCGGCGACATGAATGCAGGGAGAAGAAGCATTGTTCTGCAGGGCGAGTCTCGGATCGTTATTGGTCATTCTTACGGTTCATTAGGTTCTTTTATTTGAGAGGGAAAAGAGTTACAGGAATACTCTGACTTTTTCATAGGGGAAGAAGGGACAAACGGGATACATTCGAATTTTTACTTGTCAAGATAATTGTTAAAAAAAATAATCTATCATCAAAAATACTAGTTTTCAATGAACTTTGGTTCAATAAACTCCCAAACTCATTTTGAATTTAAGTATAAAATGTAAAATTGGAACAGCTTGAAATAAAGCGACGAATCGTACTACCTTTAATTAATTTTTTTCCTTTATGCATGTAATTTTTTTTTTAAATGAGTATATTTTTCTTGAATTTCTTGGAATTATTTTTACCAAAGTCAGTAGGATTTCAATAATAATATACCTTGATGTTTCACGGGTCTGCGCTAGTATATAATAATTTTACGATATGTTTACATAACAATAAAATTTAAAAAAATTCTCAGCTCATTTGTTGATTTTATCATTAACATCAAAAAAGCCTAAAAGATTTAAAACAGGATAACGTGTCGTGGAAAAGACGTATTTTTCTTTTTAATTGAAAATTATATGACAGTCAACAATAATAACATGTAAATTTTTTATTGTAAATACGTTCACGAATCCCTGGTTAAAGTCAATCGAATAACAACCTCCTAAAATACAATACAACTTGTATAGGCACTGATAGCTAACTAATATACATAATTGTACTAGCCATAAAAGAAAGTGATTTTTTTATATAGAGCAATACTTTACCCAATTGTTAATCCGGGGATGATTTACGCAAGCAACAGCAGAGTAAGACGTAGCACTTTATAGCTTCCTAATCTACTTGGATGGTACGAATGCAGTTCCGCATCTAGTGCTAACCAACGGCACCAGAAGAATAAGAAGTGGGTGCCATAAAATAACCGTGTAGAACAGCTCGTGTTTCTTTAAAGCCTTCTTTAAACTGTCTTCAACTCAGATTGCCAGGCTATTACCTACCACTCAGCTAGCGAGGATCCCTTTACGCCCCGTTATTTCTTATCTTCCCGTATTGCTACTAAAGCTCCGTTTCAATGAGTCGTTACCAGCGCATTGCGGTTTCCCCTCGTAAAATTGATGAGCCTTGCAGCCAAAAATTCGTGCCGTTTGGTTACAAAATGCCTTTTCCCCACTAATTGTTATTGATCCTCGGTGAGAAGATTATTGTTGTGTTAACTGTTCACCGTTCTCTTAGGTACTTAAATACTCTAAAGCTATTTTTAACGAAGCCCTGTTTAAAACCTTTGTAAATGTGCAACATCAACAGCCCGAATGGAGTCACTCTTATGACCTTCTGAAATTTTAAGAACATAATATACATAGTGAGCTATCAAAAATTATACACTGAAAAAATATTATAAAAACATGTAACAGTAACATAAAATAGTACAGAAACTAGAACAATACAACTTGTATGAAAAATCACAGTTTCAACAAAGTGCTGGTATAGAATACACTTAATTCTATAAATGAAGTCAGTGAATATATGAATAGTACCTACCCCCAAAATTGTCGGCTAGATCATGCATCCTATTGGTTAGTGAGTAGGTAGGTATGTCTAATAGTTGATTGTGTATGTATTGCAGAAGAATGTTACATTTGTTCTTGTGTTCCTAGTCGGCACATGGAATTTAATAGTGGCGACGACGGCAGGGCTGTCAATTTAGTTATTAATGACTTTGCATAACACAACTAGGTCTGACAAAATTCAATGATAATATACAATGACAATATTCCCCTGATGATACGAAAATTAAAAAAAACGTTTTTAAGATCCAGAAAAAACATTAGAATAGACATGAAATACTTTCTACTGCTTTTCTCACCATACAAGAGAATATTAAAATATAAATAGATACTCACGCAATAACGAGTCATTTGAAAATGCATAAAGATACTGTTCACTACTTCTTGGCATTTCCTTCGGTAAAACCAAAAGTACGGTTGTGTAACACAAAGGTCACGCTATCAAACTCCGAGATCTCCTCATATGGTCAGCGGAGCAGGTAAAACAATATAATATGTCCGACTGCCGGGCGGCAATGTCCGGACAATGGCAATTTGTCGGGCATAAAACCTTATTCTCATTTTGTATTCAAATTTTTGCATTTCTATCGCAGCCGCTTACCAAACGGGGGCAAACGGACAGTGCGCACTTAATGTTGTGGCGGGTGTAACATAATGATGGCCAGTATAGTAACCCTTCCCGCATTGGTAACTTTACTGTAAGGTGTAGATTAAATTATTTATTAGTGTAATGAAAACTAGCTAGGGCATAAGGTTATTGCTTTAGAAGGTTCTATATTCGATAGTAAGCATTCTATATTTCATTAAAAAGCGGTTTTAATTTGTTTTAGTGATCTAAATAAGTCCAATATTTAATTTCTTATATTATTCTCCCAATAGATCTGAATAGCCAGGTACTTCCCCACCTTCCTCTTTCCCTTCCCCACTTACCTTCAGCCTCACAACATCCCCCAATTGGGGATGCCATAGTCTCACTGGCTCCAGACGGGAGCAGTTGGGACTCTTGTGAGGTATTCACTATAAAAAAAAAAAAAAATAGATTAACCGAATTTTTCTATCCACTTTAACTGTTACCGGCACAAAGCACTCTTTTCAGGGTGAAATGCCTAAAACCAAAAAAAAAGCGGTACAATCTTGTATTCCAGTTTATTTTGCGATAAAAATATTTTATTAAATTGTTCGTGAGTAACGTATTCGATAGTGGTGGTAGATCATAAAATATAAATATTCGTACATTTACGGAAAATTATAATTGGTAACATCTTTTTTCATGAAACCAATTACTTAAGTGAAAAAAAATCTTATTTATGAAATTACTACAACTTTTAGGGAAGCAGGTAGGTACACTAAGGATTTCTTTAAGTACTTTAGTTTTTTTTTTTTTTTTTTAATATTACACAAAATACAAAAATTTTATAAAACTAACCGCAACTATATTTTTTATGAGAATGCGAACAAATTATTTTGGGAGAAATTCTCAAAATCAAATCTCAAATCCGTTGCGTAGTTTAGAAGAACTAATTAATCAATAATTAACAATAATTAACAATAATCAATAATTAACAATAATCAATAATTAACAATAATCAATAATTAACAATAATCAATAATTAACAATAATCAATAATTAACAATAATCAATAATTAACAATAATCAATAATTAACAATAATCAATAATTAACAATAATCAATAATTAACAATAATCAATAATTAACAATAATCAATAATTAACAATAATCAATAATTAACAATAATCAATAATTAACAATAATCAATAATTAACAATAATCAATAATTAACAATAATCAATAATTAACAATAATCAATAATTAACAATAATCAATAATTAACAATAATCAATAATTAACAATAATCAATAATTAACAATAATCAATAATTAACAATCGCGTTCAAACAGACGCGGAAAGCGACTTTATTATATACTATTTAGAGATAATTGAAATTCATCACTTTATCATTAGAAAAATATTTTTTCTTATTGAAAACAATATTAGCGATTTCTAAAACGAAAATTTGAAACAGAATAATCAGAAAAAGATACGGTCACATATAGGACTTGAACCCAGGACCCTTGGTTCTGGGTCCTGGGTTCGAATTTTCGAATTTCAAATTTTCGTTTAGGAATCGCTAATATTGTCTTTAATAATTAAATATTAGAGTTTGAGATTTGACTCATTAAGTTATTCCAAACATAAAATATATTTTTAGCAGCAATATTTTTAAAGGCTTTAAAATAGTTCTACTTGGAAACGGATGTCAACGAGCTAAATAAATATTGTATCTATTCCGAGGCCTACCTCAAAAATGTCCAAAATTGATAATAAAAAAACATGAGTTGCAAAAACAGATGTTTGACAGTAAAAGGTACAGCTGCGTAGCTATAAATACAGGAATGCCATAAACTTTCCATTAAATTTGTTTAAATAAATTATAAACACCATTGATTTCTTCTCCCCCTTTGAAAGATATGAGCCTTGTTATCTTGGTGAATTTCCTAGTTGCGGGGCTTAGTTTTTTGATTCTTCTAACATCACTTAACTTCTTTTTTTTTCGTCCAACCTAAGGACATCCGAGTAGATGTCAAGCTCTTTTTTAATCTTTAACGTGCAACCAGCAGTCTATATCAGATGGTACTTTTTGGAAAATGAGATGGAGATAGTTCAATGGCATTGAATCAAGTATTAACTGGTACCAAGAATCTGAAAATGAAAAATTTTCTGAGTTTGAAATATTTGATTCAACTATACTAAACATATACATATGAAAAGGTAAATTTTAAAAACAAATAAAATAGTTTATTGTTTGGCCACAATATATTTATTATCACCTTGATTTCAGAAAACCATTCGTCAACAGAAACTCTAGAAAAGGAGCAGCATCGTCCACTTCTTTCAGATCGCGTAAACATGCAAATCATATGAATGGAAAGTCTGCGGAAATAACCGATCACATAATATCTCACGGTGTTAGCGACACGCCCCACGATGCAGCAGCGCGGAGCGGCGAGTTGACCGCGGTGCTTTTTTGACGCAATCACGGTAATCATTATGCTGGGTGATAAATGTGCTAAGAAATCCGATACAAGATCAGGAGATGATTTCAGAGCGGTAAGTCCTCCGATCGCTTTTTCCAAATTTAGATGCCTCTCGCTTCAGAGGTAATAACACTATTTTTTTTCTTTTAAAATCGAAGAAAGCTGAAGTTTGTATGAGTTTTGTAGTGGATAAGACTTTATGTTCGAGGAACGAACAAGGGTTGGGATAGCCGTATTTTAAAGGGCTATTCCACACAGATAAAGCATGGATAACGCCTATGACTTATGACAGGCGAGTGCGATAACACAATTTGTAAGGTTAATTCACAGTCAGCTTACCGGGTGGCGAACGAAATCTGCATCTCGAGAATCATCTGTCAGCACTGGAACGGTGATCGTTGTACGGTAGCACTCGATATGTTGAATTGGATTGCGATAATTGCGATAAAATACGTTTAAGGGATTATTCCGATAAATAACCGGAGATAGTACACACATTTTTTTTGACAAGACGAACGTTTCGATGTGATTGTACGGCTCACGGCACTCCGTTATTATAGTTGACGTCTGTGATTTCAAACTGTACAGTTCAAAATCTGACCATATTATTGGTCAGCACACCCCCTGTTAAAAGCAAATCGGCGTGATGGAACACTTTATGATGTATGAAAGCTTGTGTTTAGCCGCAAATACGGCTAATGTTTCGGGAATCTGCAAATACTTACTTATTTTAGGTAAGAATAGTTACGAAGACAGTGTGAAAATTATTCGCAAGTCCATAAGCTAGGATCCATTGCATCATTTATCACATAACATTTCACCTCAATTATAGATCATATAGATCAAAGCACTCACCAGTTTACTGGAAATAAAAAGTGTTTTGGACACACATAAATATATTTTTTTAAATCATACTGAATATACCAATTCAAAATATAAATTATATCACTCTTATTTAAGAACTAAATCTGATTCTTCTTTCCGATAGGCGGATTATCTTTGATCTTGCGCTATTAAATGAAATAATTAATGATGGTATTGACAGCCCTAAAATTCTCGTCAAAATTAAATTAAATTCACCTACCAGAATATTTAATGCAACTGTATTTTAATTTCATGTTAAAGCCCGCTAGGGCGTGAGTAAATAAATAAATAAATATTGCATTTTCAAGCTCTTGAACACATCCACGACGCACCTACAAATCATGCACATAAATATATATATATATATATATATAAATATATTTTTTTTACTGTTATGAAAATCATATTCTTTTTTGTATTTCGGGTAGGTAGATAAGTCACGTAACACAAAAATCAAAACCAAATAACAGTATTGGCAACGATAATATTTAAAAAAAAATCTACTTTTGTTTTGAATCATCGGACCATGTTTTTTGAGAGTTATTTTTATTTTTTACATTATTAGCTCCACATTGTAGGTCCTGGGGAAAATAACTTCTAGATAGTCTTTTTGGGGAAATAAAAGGGAGGAACTTCTGGAAACGAGATAGGTATGAGGGGTAGGGGTCAGTGCGTCCAGACGCAACAAACTTATGAATCATTTCCCCCCACTGCGGTGCCAGGTCGAGAGTGTCCCGCTGGAGAGGTAAAAGGGTCTTCATTTACCAGTGTCTCCCGACTCGGCCCGCCTCTCATTAGATGAGCAGACGCTTCCGCCGCAAGACCTAGACAAACCTCACCCCATGAACCCGTTCACCCCTGCTAAGTCACCAAACGTAGCGAACCACTTGAGGTAACCTATGGCAGAGGTGTTCCAAAAAAATTCCCGAGGCGGCAGTACCCATACCCGCCTCACAAATTGACATTTTTATTGATGGTTAATGTTGAGTTCGCATACATCATTGTGTCTACTAATAAAACTAAGAACATAAAAATATACCAGACACTTACGTTTGCAAATATTACAAACTTAACATGATGATAGTGTTACACATACACGGAATTTGATTATTTGTATAGTTAGACGCACTTTTTATACGGAAATTCAATTTGTTTCTCATTTCTCGTCCCGTATCTGCGTATTTCGTAATTGTACCTAATCTTTTTTTTCTTGTTAATTCTTTCGTCATCATCGCTTTGTAACTATAAATAACTCATTTTTAAATGCCCGTAAGTTAGGTTGAGAGTTAGGTTCTGATCGAAAAAAGATTTTTTTGTCTAATCATGATAATACAATCAATTGGTCATTAAACACATAATTAACACTATTTGGTATTGGTGTCGAGTATCTTACTCATCCACCCATCGAGTCCAGACAGCTATACAAAAATTATACAATGGACAAATGCCATGATCCAATAAAATTGTGTTTTTTTCAAACAGTAAAAAATCACTGGCTTGGAAAGGTCTGTGAATATTCAAACGATTAAAATATGCTTTTATTAGCTTCAAAATAATAAATTAACTTCATAAACCTGATTAACACTTCAATAAACTTTTTTTGGACTAATGGATACGAAACAACGCTAAGCACTTCTGTTTGAAAGAGAATTATTATGAAACGAGTATGGGAACATAATATATTATTATTTCATAACATATGCTTGAATTCGGTTAGGAATGTCTCTTCCCTAATGAACATGTGATATTTCATGTGGTTATAATCATAAAATAATACTCTAATGGAGATTTAAAATCTTCAGAAATCATAATGACTGAATTATGACATCAAAAAACTAGTTTTATAGTATATATACATATATTTAATCAAAATTATTTTTATGCTCGGGTGTTCTCTTTCTCTCTAGGACAAATATACGAGTACTTTCTAAGGCAGATGAACAAAGTCAACTTTCGGTAATATTTCTATTGACACGACTTAAATCAAGGGCTCCATCAAAATCCTTCTACGGGCTTGACATAAGGCTCTGCCACACGTACACTTCGGAGCGGCGGTGACACGCGCTCTTCCAGACCGCCGCGCAGAAAAGTAAAGTCCGAAAGTAAGGTAACGGTTTACAGCGCAGTCCATTTTTAGACTTTTCTGCTCGGCGGTCTAGAGCGGCGCATGGTAATGCCGCTCCGAAGTGTACGTATGGCAGAGCCTATTTAATATTTTTGGCATTTATTCAGAATCGGTGGACACGAATATATTTATTATGACATTTCCATTTACGTTTTAATAACATTCTGTCAAACATGTCGTCTAACATGTCTAAAATTATCCTTATTTTGTAACAAAATAGCTTTTAAAATACCGTAATCTTTCCGATATGAATAGTTATCTTTTATAGTACCTTATGAAGTTATTTCAAAAAATAATTCTTATTAAATGTGTCCAACGATTCTGAAGTTTTTCCACGTTTTCTTTTACGAAAAGATAAACATTACCGGATTACAAATAACTTGAAATGTATTTCCCCTTACTACCTTCATTAAGGTAGGAAAATGTTACTCGTGCAATGATGGGGACATAACTAGTAGAGGAATTGAAGCCACGATGCCTGGGTGGTAACCTGAAGCAATTTTCAGCTAAGCTATTTACCAGTCATCTACCTAAGTCCAGTTTAACGTTGTTCGTGCGCAAATTTACAATCATTTTTCTACAATTTATCTTATTTCTCACATCACTTTATATGTTGTTATTATTAAACAATGCACCGTAAATAATAAATATGAAGGGATTTCTAATAGAATTCGTACGTTTGGCGATAATCAAACAAATTTAATTAAAGAATAGCGTTATTTAACGGACCAGTTAGAAGGCAAATAACCATCATTCGTTGATAGTACAACCACATTACACATTGTGTATAATCTTAAGCCAGATAAATGAGTATGTGCTACTTTAAAGTGACAATAACTAGAAACACCTCCATACCTTTTACCGAATCTCGTTACGCAAAAGTAGCCATTACCACCTGGAATTGCTCGTAAATGCGCGAATTACTCACATTAAAAATCAAATAAATCGACCCTACGCTGACCCGCATGTCGCATTTAAGACCACAATTTAATAAATTTACAGCAAATTTCAACGGAGAAATTGAGATATCAATTTCTCCGTGCATTTATGAACATCTTCAATTGTGGATTATATTGCTCGGAGTCCAACGAATGTCGTGGCAGAAATGTAATACTCCATCTACTTTCATGGTTTCCTGGTAGATGGAATTCAAAGTGCGCGCTGAATTCTAAGGTAATCAATACCGTTAACCGTTTTAAGCACATTAGTAAACACTAATGTTTTAATTAGTGCTAATTAAAATTTTGCATAAAATATGCTTTGTGAAACGGAATGCGTTTGGACGTTAAATTATTGTACTCAGACGGATTTTAATCAAACAATCCAGAACATTGCTTCTGATGGGATTGATGTGTTAGTACGTTAGTTGAATTGGTTGAGAAATATTTTATGGAATTATTATAAATTTTAATGTAATAGACATGCGGAATAAGGTGAATAACGCATACCTTCGTATGAAACTAATTTTGAAAAAAATACTTTTTACGCAAGTAAATAACAAAATAATTAAATGTTTTAAAAGGCTTGTAATCCCTGACATCCTTAATATTTTTTCTAGTGATTATATTAACATTGCGGTATTGTGATACTTTCACTGGGAATTAAAAAGCTGTTTAATAACAAAGGTCTGCGACTTTTTTTTTCTTTGAAATAAGAAATAATTTCCATGTGTTTTTGGTTGCTGAATTCGGGAAAATTATCAAAAAAATTCCATCACGTAAGGTTTTTCCGAAAACGCAAAATACTGCTTTTTTGCCTATCTTAAGGCGCAAAACGGGGTTTACTGCCGAAATATATTTTTTATATGAATTCCAACTTATTATAAGATAATTTTATATTTTATAGACTGAAACAAATTATTTAGTAACTCATGACGATAAAATTAGTAGGCGTTGAATTATATATATCGAGATTTTCCATAGTAAGTATGATGAGATGCCGGAATTCCCAAGGTGCCCAATCCCTTCCATGCCCTTTCATTTATTTATTTCTATTACAACTTTCGTAACTTGCGTTTCGAAAATGATTTCAAGAGTTTGTGTAAATTCTTGTGGGAGTTTTTGCTATATTTGTGGTGAATTTGTAGTGAAAAAACAACAATAAAAATATTTTTGTTGTTTGTTTTTGGGGTATTATGCCGTGTTGCGCTAACTCCTTCTTTAGCCGACGTTTCGGACAGCGTTGCAGTGTCCATCATCAGGGCAGATCCGGTAGATCCGAAGATGTGAAGATGATCTTCGGATCTACCGGATCTGCCCTGATGATGGACACTGCAACGCTGTCCGAAACGTCGGCTAAAGAGGGAGTTAGCGCAACACGGCATAACACCCCAAAAACAAACAACAAAAATGCTTTTGGCCGTGAGAATCTAAAAAATAAAAATATTGCTGATTTTGTTAAAAAAGTGTATTTTACGTATTTTGGTGTGAAGATAGGGGAACAGGACAAATCTTGGGCCCCGCATGTAGTTTGTTCAGGGTGTGTTGAAGGACTTAGAATGTGGTCAAAGGGTAAAGTTAAATCTTTTCGTTTTGGTGTTCCCATGATCTGGAGAGAGCCTCGAACCCACAACGATGACTGCTAATTTTGTTTGTGCAATGTGCAAGGTACCAATTCAATAGTTCCAAAAATAAAAATAAAACAAAATTGTTACCCAAACATGGATTCTGCACCCCGCTCAGTCCCTCACGGACCTGGCATTCCTACACAACAAGCACCCCAAAGCCTAGACGATTTGCCATCATCAGAAAGTTTTAGTGACGAGTTTCAAGTAGGCGACTCCAGTGGACCTCAACAATTTTCTCAAGCTGAATTAAATAAAAAGAAAAAGTACAAAACGAAACTAAAAAAGCAGATTTTACAAAGATTTATAATTTATATATATTTTTTATTTTTTATAGTGAATACCTCACAAGAGTCCCAACTGCTCCCGTCTGGAACCAGTGAGACTATGGCATCCCCAATTGGGGGATGTTGTGAGGCTGAAGGTAAGTGGGGAAGGGAAAGAGGAAGGTGGGGAAGTACCTGGCTATTCAGATCTAGTCACTAAACACGGCTAAAGCCATTTGGAGCAACTTTTCAATTCTGAATGGTGGTCTTACACCAGGGCGATACTGGTAGTATCTTCCACTCTGGAACGTGCCGCAAATATACTATATATTATTTTAATTAATTAATTGTGAAATAACACAAATTAATCAAATAAAATTTATTTGCGCACGCCGGGTTCGAACCCGCGACCTTCGGAATGGCAGTCCAATGCGTTACCACTGGACTATGCCGGCCGTCTATAAATCGTCGTGTAAATAAAATATTTCATGACATAAAATTATAATTATAATTGCATAATTTTCTTTTTTTTTTCTTTTGAACATTCCCTCCAAAAGTATTGTAAGGCGGGTTTTTCCTATATTTTAATGTTCACTTCACCATCCTTACGTGATGGGTCAAAATGGATGGCATTCTCGAATTCAGCATACCAAAATACATATAATTCACCCATTACCATTTAAAAAATGTCAATTTGCAGACCTGTGTAATCTTAGGAATCTATGAGAGCCGTTGTTTTATCGTTGTGTTTTTAAAATTTGTAACTATTTTGCCGAACATCGTAATTTAATTATTTTGATATATCGTGCACCCATCAATCTCTCTTAATGCCTTGAGATTTATATTTATGGAAATAATGACTTAATCCATACATGTTTGCAATTATTTTAAGTCACCATTGCGGTTAAAGCAATAACTTTGTGCAATTAACTGTCCCTTTAAAGTAAAGTAATTCGATAATTAAAGTCAGATTTGCAAATTCTCAACTCAACTCCTACACAATTTCCTTATTAACAACGCTTAACAATGTATGTACATCCGCGACATCTTCGTCCATAAAATCAACGCATAAATTACTTACTTTACAAGCGAAAGCAACACAATACCAGCTCATTTAGTTTAATAATACAGGGCTTGTATGACAAGTAGAAAATGTGTTTTGGCACGCGCTGCCCCAAATACTTTTTGTAGATATATGTACGGCAAACGTACACATTGTGCATCCAAGGAAAACAGTGCTATAATGTTCTTAATCTTTGTATGAAGTTTTACCATGTCAATTTATTGTAATTCAACATCTGCTAAGAGATCAAACTACGAATACACATTCAATACTTAGGTGTAAATATAGATTGCCAACTGAAATGGTCCAAGCAAATAGAAAAACTATAAATAATCTAGTATAAAAAACTATATATAATCTATAAAGATAATTTAGCCTTACAAAAAAATGTGGTTTAAATATTTATATATATTGTATCTTCCGAACAGTGAAAAATTTGACTTATTACCACTGCGTCTGTTTTGTTAAAACAGTATTAAACCAGTCTCAAGGCCGGCTTTACCACATGGACGTTGAACGGAAATGTAAGTTCATGTAAAAACCATCTATTTTTTTTTTTTTTTTTTTTAATGAGTTTTATTAATTCACAATGTACATTTGTTACGTTTATACGTAACAAATGTACATTGTGAATTAATAAAACTCATTAAAAACAAAAAATGTCTAGAAATTGTTACATAGTGAATGCCAAAGAAATACAAAAAATCTATTTTTTTATCTACCGAATTCAAAAAGCACGTAGCTCTCCCCACAGGTGAGTTCATAAATAAGTTTGTGCGGCTTGCTCTACTATATATAAGATTGTGATGACGTCCTCGAGAGTGAGACTCTGGTACAAAAAAAATTTATTGGGCCACTATCTCATTATTAGATAAGTGACCGTTTATTAGTTGAAAAAAATATTTAAGCAAAGCAATACCACTACGTGTCTCTAGGGAGTGGTAATTGGTCATGCCTAATGTATAAATCGATGGGTAAAGCCAAGGGTAACGTCCATAGAGCCGCGAGAATAAAACCTTAAAAAAAAATTATGGACTCTTTCAATGCGTAAAGTGTATGTTAATGGGTATTTTCCCGATATATACTTTCTTATTTTTATGTTTATAGGTAAAACAATAATATACGAATATTAAAAAAATCTTTATCTGTATTCACAGATTACTTTCAGAGTGGAAGATACTATCAGTATCACCCTGATGTAAAACCACCATTTATAATTGAAACGTTGATTTAAATGGCTTTAGCTGTGTTGTAACAAGATCTGTATGGTCAGAGATTTCTCCACCTTCCTCCCCACCATTTCCTTTCCCTCCCCTCTACCTTCAGTTTCACAATTGGGGAAGTCATATTATTCCTGGCTCCAGACGGTTGCGAGCAATTGGGCCTCTTGTGCGGAATTTACATAAAAAACCTTCCAAAATGACGTTCATATAAAGACATTTAATTAGCTAAATGTTCAATATCTGAAAATTTCTCCATGCAAGCTTTTAAAAGTTCCTACAATTGTTCGAATATGAATCAAAACAAATGTTTTCAATTTCTCATATTTCAACTACATACATTATTATCCAGTACTTTTATTGTTTAATAGTTTTGTGTGACAATTCAACAAAAAATCAGTACAAACCTAATACAAAGTTTTAGTAATTTCTATTTTCAATATTAACAATTCGTGGTAGAATTCCATCATTATGATGTTTCAGGTTTCAGTCTATCACGGCCAATTTCAGCTATTTTCGGCCACTACATCACAATAGGCTTAACACATTTTAATAAAGTAAAAAAGATGCACTACATATAAACTTACCTAACTACCACCATATTCATATGTATACACGAACGGCCACTCACGAAATCTAATACCTGGTGTGGTAGATATATTCCTTTAAAACGTGTCTCTATTTTTACAAATTCGTGCAATATGAGGCGTTAACACAAAATAATGAATGTGAACCTTTGTTGTTTTGATTGTGCCCTCTTTCAAGGCCTGCTCTAAATCAGTTCCGTATGGTCTCTCGGTATCCGCATTCCAGCAGCCAAATAACAGATGATTCACAATATCCTATAATGCTTTTTGTTCATCGATAATAATTTATTTTGGTTCAATTTAAATGCATGGAAACAACAACTGTCTTACTCAAATAAGCATGATAAAGCTAACCAATAAATTGAGAGACTCATCGTAAGAGAGGGTTAAGTCCAAACATTATGTTAAGTCAAATCGAACCAATCATTAAACCAGAGATTATCAAAAAGATAATTTAATTATGAATAATTTTAATTCTACCTTAGAATAAAAAATCTCTTATTTTTAGCTGTAAAATTACATAAAATATCCCACCCCGTATCAAATAAAAATTACCATATTTTTTTTTTTTTTTTTTAAAAGAAAGACAAACATTCCCGAGTTACGAATAACCCAACAATGTTTAATTTAATCCATCAAATCTTGGCTTCACCCCTTGGACAATTTCGGTAGATATTTTTCACAGACAATCAACAAACTTTGGAGTTTTGAGAGATATATCTCTCAGCCTGACACGGTATCTGACTAGTAATGCTATATCATTATGTATTCAAGTGGAAAATATGATTTAAACAGTGTTCAAAAGAAAAAAAAACGCCCGACTTCAGTTAGCATAAAAATTTTTTTACCACAAAATAAATCTATGAAACAACATTTAGAAAAATATTTGTCAAAGTTTGCAAATGTTCAAATGAGTATTAAACGAAAAAAGTTAAGTGACGATAAATTTTATAATCCTTTTGTCTAATTAAATGTATTTTTAGTTTCGTATAAATTGGTATTGCTGTTTACACCATAAACACGGCGAATGACTTCAAAAACTTTATCGTTGTTTTGCAATAAAATTTTTAATAATTTTTAAATGCATATGAGGTTTTGTAATACTAAAATCTAAAGATTATTTTATCTGCTTTCGAGAACAGTATTTCATTTTGAAATATGTTCAAAAACAGATCCAGATAAATTTATCTGGAATCAAATTTAATGCGAAAATATTTTCCGCGGAATCTGTATTCTTACAGTTCTCTTAAGAGATGTACATGCAAAATGTCAGAGAAAAGGTAGCTGTTCATAGAAGTTATTGAAAAAACCTACCCAAACCATGAATTCGAACAATAGAATTCGCCAAAAATTCTTTATCCAAAACCTGGTCCCCCTTAGCACAACATCTCCTATTTATTTTACCAAGCAGAACTTTTCTAATTGGTGAAATACTCGTTTTTTAAATTCCGCCTTGCATTTAAGAATCTTCTTTAAATGTTAGTTAACAAGTTTTTTACAAATGAAGTTAACATTATCGTAGTAATTTCCACACTTAATCGGGATTATGCTGGACTTGTAACACAATTATTTGAAAATATGTGTTGACTGCCTAAAAAAGTGCCGGCCGCTTTGTCGATTGTCTGGATTGTTTTCACAATTAGTTCCAATTTTGAAAAATCAAAGTAAAGCTCAGTTCTAGAGTTTATTGCACCCAAGTTACAGATAGATATAGCGACACGGAGGTATACCACCGAAAATATTACTTGTAATTAACTAAGTATTTTTTCAATAAGTCGTACTTAAGCCGTTCCTATTCATCACTTCTCATTTTTAGCTATGGGCAACAACATATTGGTGGTTGAAAAAAATAGTTCACACAACGAACCTTACATGAATCTTGCCTCTTCATACGAACATCTCCCGAGGGTGAATTATTTCGTGATATACTTTTATGCTCATGTGAAAATGAGTCCAGATAATACTGTGACGTGAATAATTTTTCAATAACCCTTGCCCGCTGGTGTTGATTATTTGAGGAAAGATCTGCAGAAAAGGTCATCAACCAGTAAATACAGACTGTAACATGATAATTATTGATCTTTAACATGAATGATATTTGTTTTTCGGTGTGGAGAAAAATTGCAATTGATTCTTGTTCGTGATTTATTAATTCACCACGCATCTGAAAGTTGTTGTGGTAATTATAGCTTCACGAATATACAAGTTTTCATCAAATAATTATTTTTGAATTAAAAGGTAAGTTGGTATTTAATTTAATTTTTATTTTTATTTTATTAGGTTTTACGCCCAGACAGGCTTTTACATGTATTTTAAAATAGAATATATCTTTAAGTAATCGAAAATTATTCAAAAAAAATAATGATAATGATGTTAAATAATATTGATAAAACATGTAACAGTAACATAAAATATTATAGACACTATAACAATACTACACAGAAGACAAATCACTAAAACTGCATTACACTACTCTAATTTATAGGATTCAACAAAGTGCTGGTATAGGTTACGCTTAGTTTTATAAATGGAGTCAATAAATATATCAATAGTAACCCCGTACTTGTTACCCAGATAATGCATACTATTGGTCAGTTAGTGTGTCTGATAGTTGGTTGTGTATGTATTGCAGAACAATAATATTCTTAGGAAAACGTTTTCTTATTCCCTAATCACCGAGTAATATTTTTTTCAAAATAAATTAGCAAATTTGATATTTGTCAACTATAAAACGACGTTTTTCTAAAAAACACTATTAAATGACGTATATTTTTATCGTGTAAAGAAAATTGCACTACCTAATTGGAGAGAAAGGGAAAAATAAATCGTTCCAGCTACTTCATAATAAATTTTATTGTAAATTCGTTATTATGAAATGTTTGAACGCATTTTATTTGTTTGCTTTAAAGTAAAAAACTATTTTTTTAAAAACAAAAAGGCTTACCCTAAGAATCTCACTCAATTTACTTAATTCCTCTCTCTGAACATTTTTCTTAATCCCAAATGACGACCTACGCGTTAATCTTAAGCAAGTTCCTACATAATTATGTGCATAGAAAAAGTTTTACTGGACAGCAAAAACATCACTTGACTGAATTTAAATAATTTATCGCTATCGAAAATTTTATTGTGCTCGATGCGTAAAGCCTGGTTCCCATGAGTTGATGGATATGATTTATTTTGAAAGGCACAACAAATTAAATTTTGTGGTTGGATGTTGGTTTTTAAGACGGAAATGTGATGGGAATTGGAGGGCAGGGAAATAAATCGATTTCGCAACATCAATTCGCAGAACTTTCATTAAAAAATGAACAAGTTTTAAGATTACCCGGATACGTAACGTGAAAACAATATTTTTATAGATATGGCGGAGCTGGAAAGTATTGCTTTAGTATATGGAGATAAATGAGAATTGCTAATTTGGTGAAAAACTCGTGACTTACATCTAAAATGTATAGTGGGTGACTTAAGATAAATACTTATAACTAGTGACTTAAAATGAGAGAGATATTTAAGACTTACGACTAACAAACTTACTAGACCATTAAATTTAAAAAAAACCGACGTATAAACTTTTGGCAGAAGAAATAACTGAGCCTTAAAAATTTATGGACACTCTAAATGATTTATTTTCTACACGAAGAAAAATGTGTATTGATAATTTATTAAGAATCTCTAAAAGTTATTCGTACCTAATCCTGTTAATAACGGGATTGCAAATCACATCAAAAAATGATATACCACAAATTCAACCTAAATATATAAAAATTTTATGGGTTTTCTATGTGATGTAGATTCAGCAGTTTCCCGCTTGTACTACGGTTTTCCATACACCGTGCATAATAAAACGCGTTAAAACATTTTTATTTAATCCTTACTATGTGTAATCATTTTATCGCATCAAATCGCCTTGGAGCAGATGAAGAATTAAGCCCATTAAAATAACGAGAGTTGATAAACACAACACACCTTCAAACACCATCGGCATAAATTAAACGTAATATTTAAAGTTCGTATAGTGACCGGCTGCTCTCTGACCTTCCCACGGTGCCAGGGAGCCTGACGCAACGGGGAACTGGAGCACTTTTTGCTTTCGCCCTCCGCTGGTATTCGCGTTAGCTTCTCCGCTTCTCCGCTTCTCTGCCTCTCCATCTTTCAGTCTCTCAGCATCTCCGCCTGGGGCTACCAATCTTTCAATTCCCATTATTTTTTATTGCGTTAAAAATGTTAATGGTGAGCGGTGGGAGTGGAGTTGTTAGCGGGCAATTTGGTTATGAGATCTTGGGGCTCGGTATCACAACTTCACACAGTTCAAAGTATATACGTTTGTACTACGTATGCAATCGAATAAGACACTGATATAGGACACTGATAATAAGACACTGATATAACTGTCTGGTAACTTTAATAGTTTCGAGAAGAAAAAATCGAAAACACAGATAAGATTGACAATTCATTACTTTTGTATATGCAGTGCGGAAGGAAATAGTTCCTTATATAGAATCGTCGTTTGTGAACATTTTCAAATAAAATGGGTTGTTGTTAAAATAGAAGCCTGCTTCTAAAAGTGCTCTAAAATAAACCTTTTTAATTTTATTTTGCTCTCGCTATATTGCAGCGCTTCATCAATGTTATCACTAGACTTTACATCAATACAATAAGTGAGCTAACAAAATATATACATTTATAAGGGAGATACACGGAAAAAACTCACTGTAAGTCTAAAATCTCTCAAAATTTTGCGTATTCTTGTTAAAAGCAGGACCACAGGTCGTTAACGAAATAATTGATAGATTTCCTAGTAAACTATCAATAAAACACGATTGGCGTTATCGGAACACGTGTTCATAAAAATTCTAATATTTTCACATTTTGTCATTATATAATAATGGAATAAACGCAGCTGCATGAACAAGTGTTCCGAAATATCACGAAAGTACTAAAAGTATATAAGGTAATGGCCTGCTTTCACCTTTTTAACAGGATTTTAATAAATCAGCAACAAACATTATTCACCGTATAACGAAACATAAAACAGAATAAGACACAGAAAATAAAAAGTCAACTGATCAGAACACACCTCACCCGATGAAACCGAGAACTCCTACTAAATCACCAAACGTAGTGAATCACTTGGGGTGACCTATGGCAGAGGTGTTGGTTATCCAATAAATGGTTCCCGGGGCGGCGGTACCCAAAACCCAATATCGTTTATCCGAAATTTCATCCAAGAAATATATGTGAGAGACATATTATATTCGTAAATTGGAAAGTTGACAAATATATAAAATATCAATATCTTTAACATGAATAAAACATTAAAAATGTATCATTTAATTTCTGGGCGATCTTGTTAAAATTCTGTAGAGGAATAGTTTGCACAAAAAATGACATGAATAAAGTATACAGATGACGCATTTCTCTCAACTGTCATAGTGTCCCAATGACACCCAGAAGTCTACTTTGAAAAGTGGCTAAGTTGTTAGGTTCTGCCATGATTTATGCCAGGGGTGGCCAAACTTTTGACCTGTTCGGTATACTTGCGTTAAAAATTATTTCTTCCGGTCGACTGCAAGGTAGAGTTTAAAAGTGACAAAATAAAACTATTTTGTGATAAATTTTTAAGAATTTATTAATGCAATGTAACATTTTTTTTTTTTTTCATTCAGTTTTACGTTTTAGGGTGGATGTTTGACACTGCATATTCTCCACAAGCTTATCATATTGGGGAGTGTACGAAATAACTGCGATTCACAAACACGAAGTTAGGTGGGCATCTGTTATGCGGGAACGATGTTTGGTTTGTATTGCATTCATCGTTGAAAATTTTGATTTGCAAAGATAGGTAGAACCGAAAAACGACGTCAAATATAAAGCTACCTTTCATGGAATCTTCTCATGGAAACGCGCGTAGCGAGGCGAGCCGCATTTAGTTGCCTGACTCACGCACATGCACGCAACGATACTGCCATTGCGTTGTTGCGATGCGACCGAAGCGTGTGAGTAGGTACCTTATTCAGTATAGTATAGTATAGAAAACATCTCAAAATAATGTTATTTTGTCATATTTTCCTATTCACTTGATTTTACTCTCGCGGGCTACCTAAATCAGCTTCGCGGTCGACCGGTAGACCGCGGTCGACCTGTTAGCCATCCCTGATATATGCGATGTTTTAAAAAATATTAATGAACACATAAGTACGTACATTATTTCATATTAAATATTCACACGTAAAAAATACTCTCTGCCGCGGCTAAATTCTTTTGCCAATATATATTATTTAATATTTTTTGATTAAGTCATATATCTGTTCCTTTGTTACCTTATTATCACTAATTTATTTTAACTAGCGCAAAATACATGATAAATAGATGAAAAATTTTACTTAGTCCAAGAAATACCAGACCAGGAGATCAAGCACAGACGATTGATAAAGCCCTATATCAATAATTCGGGATCTCGGGATGGTCAGTTAGCAAAATTCCCTAGCACGGTCAACGATTGATACGAAATTCCGACAAAGAAAGCCCTCCAAATCTCCTTGGTTGTCAGTTAAATTTGGGTGACTGTTAATGAATGGACCCAGATTAACGAAGCTCGTAGGATTGAAAGACATCATTTATGCGATCAATTAAATCCGTTCGAACTTAGAGAGACAAAATTTGTTTGAAATGACATTATTTTTACGTATATCTCGTATTATTGCTAAAGATCTTATTGACCAATTAACTCAGTTGTGAATAAATACCTCATTAACTAATTTTACTCCATTTTAATGCCAAAAAGTAAATACGGATTTTTTTTTTTTTAGAAACATTTTTTTTTTTTTTTAGACAATGTATGTATAGATAGTCCCACGAAGCTGCCACATGGCTGCTTGTCTGTAGGTTCTATCTCAATATACAATTATAATACAAAATAAGTCTCCCATTATATAAAATAAATATTATATATAATGAACATATAATGAATATTTTGAACTTCCATGGGACACTCATGTTAGGGACATCTATTCAGTTTCTGGTATCCATCCAATTACAATCCTTCCTAAATATGAAATCATAAGCACCATCCTACAAATTACCCGAAAATCAACTCACACTAACATCAAGCCACTTTACAATCAAGACATCCACAACCACAATACTCGAAATAACAATAAAATCCGCATTCCTCAAACACACACTACAAAATATGGGTTAAAATCACTGAACTATATTGCCTATACACTATATAATTCGCTTCCAGATATGTGCAAACACATCCACTATAATAAAAAATTGCAAAGCAATGCTTTAAAAGAATATTTTTTAAACAACATTTAAAAATGAAATTATGTAACTGTGTTGTCATTTCTTGTTGTATCTTATCCATGTTTTTCTTTTTTCTTTCTGTACTTGTTTTCTATTGTTGTTTGTTCTACTTAACGTGTCATTATTTTAATTTTTAATTTTTATGCTGTATTGAATGTGAAACTTATATTTGATATCAAAATACCGTTGTAAAATTTTATTTATTTATTAATCTTAAGTTAGCTCACATCTTCGTGTGTGCTAATAGTTTTATAAACATATAAACATGTACATTGTTTGGCAAACATAATCTTTCTTTAAATATTTCAATAAAGTCACAAAAAAAAGAAACATTAATAATTGAGATACTTTCTTAATTCATTTTTGAACTTATTAATATTTTCTATCACAGCAATTTCCTTCGGGATTTTGTTATAGAGTTGAACGGCCTGGTACATCAGAGATTTTTGGGTGCTTGTTTTTTTTCTTGTTGGCAATCTAATTTGCTTAGAATTTCTCGTCCCGTGTCCGTGTATCTCGTTATTGTAATTTATTTTTCTTTTCAGTTCCTTAAACATCATCCCTATGTTAATTTTATGTATAAAAATAAGTACATTCAAATACACAGTTTGCTTCACCGTCAAAATATTCAGCTCCTTTAACATGTCTCTTATCCTTGTGTATATGTTGCGCTTAAGTATTATTCGCATTGCTTTATTTTGCAGTATTTGCATTTTTTTCATTTTCTCTTTATTGCAGAGAAAAAGAATACTTGAACAGTAATTAAAGTGTGGTGATATAATTGTATTGTATATTATCTGGCATGTTTCTTTATTTACTTTGTTTCTGATTCTACCAAGAAAAGATATTTTTTTGCAATTTTTTTAATTGTATAGTCTGCATTTTTTGAGAAGTTCAATTTTGAGTCTATAATAACACCTAGATATTTAATTTCTTCCACTTTTTTTATGATTTCTCCATTTATAGAAACCTTTGGTTCCTCATGCGTATTTTTTCTGCCTATATGCATGTATTTTGTCTTATTTACATTTAGTTTTAATTTATTTAGTTTGATCCATTTTGACAATGTTTCTAAGTCACTATTTATCTTTTTGATTTCTCATAATTATCTTCTGCAATATAAATTAGTGCGTCGTCTGCAAACAGTCTTATTTTGCAATGTTTTAATATTTTTACCATATCATTTATGTAGAGTATAAACAATATCGGACCCAATACAGATCCTTGCGGTACACCCAGCTTATTTTCAATCGGATTTGATATATTGTTTCTTATCTTTGTTGTTTGTTGTCTGTTGCTTAAGTAGTTTTTAAACCATTCCAGTTCTTTCCCTTTTATTCCATATATTTTTAATTTTTTAATAACTCTTTTTCTATCTATTGTTTCAAAAGCTCTCTGAAAATCTAAAAACACCGCAACAATATGCAAGTTTTTATCTATATCTTCCTTCCAATCATCAATTACGAAATTTAACGCTGCTTCACATGAATTATTGTTCCTAAATCCAGATTGTTCCTCACAAGGGATGCTATTATTTTTCAAGTATTCTTCAAGTTGAGATTTAATTATGTATTCCATCACTTGCTCATATTTTGGTAACATATTAACAGGTCGAAAGTCTTCACATTTTTTTGTGTTCGAAATCTTTGGAATCGGTATCACCATAGACGTTTTCCATGATTCAGGAAACTTCACTGTTTCTAACGATTCGTTTATTAAACTAAGAAACTCTTCTCCTATTACAGGTAATGCAAAAAATGTAAATTGTACCTACTACCTCCTACATATGAATTATAAGTTCCTCCTGCGCTAAAATGAGTTCTGTAACTCATCGGGATTGCTCTAGCAAGAAATAAACACAATAAAATGTATTATGCCAAATGTGTTTTGTTAGAAACAAATAAAAATATATATAGTGAAAAAAATAAATAAATAAAAAAATAACAGACTCTTACATACAATCATAGAACTTACTAAAGCGTCCCAAGTACACTAACACTTTGAATGACAATAAAATAACGTACATTCAAAAGTACAAGACAATTTAACACACATTCAAAAGTAAGACAATACGATAACACACATTGAAAGTGAATAACGTCAATTTAATAACATTTATTGCCAATGCTTATTTACGGTAGTATTTCAATTCGAAATTCACAATTTATTAATATTTTTACGTAAATGTTTGACGTTTGATGATTCGGAATGTCAAATTACTCTAGTGTTGCCAATATGTATACATATATATTTTTTTATTATTTTAATATAGATCATAGTTACATTAATACATACATATTTTGCAAAATATAATATTTAGGTACATAATTGGTCATGTATACCTTATCAGAAAAGAGGAGCTCTTGTGCCAGATAAGGGAGCCACGATTCTTACTTAGATTAAATGTTATAATATGATGTTATGTGTAAAATATAATATATATATTTATATACATATATTTTTTTTAATATAAGGTTTTTTGGAAAAAAAGTTTGATTTTATTTATTTGTTCTTGTTGGTTCGCAATACAGCGCAATTCGGAAGGGAGATTATTGTAGTTTTTTATGGCTTGGTAAATATAATGGTTTTGCATTTGAGTTGTTTTAAAGATTGGCGTAATAAATTGATTTCCATTTCTCATCAGTTTGTAAAATTCTTGATATTCTGTGTTATTTTTTTCTTTACAAATTTTTTAATTGAAGTTTGCTTAAATATATCATCAATATTTGGTACTGGAAACAATTTAAAAAGCAATTTTGTTGGGAAAGTAGAGTTTTTTTTAAGTATTACCTTTATAATAATTTTTTGCGAGACTTTTACTGAGTTTAGGTTGTTTTTATAAGATTCTCCCCAACCTATGATTCCGTAAATAAGCAGGGAGTGGACAAGAGCATAATATACATTTTTTAGTATTTTCACATTTAAAATATTTCTTAACCTAACAAATATATATATACATTTCCTTATTCTCTTTACTAACTCCGTAATATGGCTTTTCCATTTCAAATTTTCATCGATGATCACACCAAGATATTTAATTTCAGAAGAAGAGTTGATTACAGTACAAATAGGATTAAGTAGTTTACAGTTGACATTGTCACAATTTTCATCATGGATTATGATATTTACTTTGTGTTTAGGTATTTTTTGTAGTGAAAATAATACATATTATGTTGTTTTTTTGGCATTAAGTGTGAGTAGGTTATTATCAAACCATGATTTTAAGATATTAATACATTCATTTGCAAGTTTGTTAACTAGTTCCCATGTTTGACCTTTTATTAATAAAACAGTATCATCAGCATAAGAGATTAATTCACCTTTGATTTTCTGTTGGAAAATGTCATTTACATACATTAGAAATAGTAATGGTCCGAGGACCGTGCCTTGAGGAATGCCAAATGTACTTGTTAGTGGTGTACTAAAGGTTTGGTTTAATTTTACAATTTGAGGTCTCTCTGTTAAGTAGCTTTCTATCAATTTAAGAGCTTAGTGGTCAATGCCATTTTCTTTTAATTTTAATATAAGTCTTTCATGGGAAATGCTGTCAAAAGCTTTCTTTAAGTCAATAAAAATTCCTATGCATTTATTTGATTTGTCTAGGGCACTCTGAATACTAGATGAAATTTTTGCAATGGCATTTGGGTACTTTTTCCCTCTGTGAAACCGAATTGATTTTCATTTATAATCGAGTTTTTTTTTAAGAATGCAGTTAGTCTTTTTTTAGCAATTTTTTCAAAAATTTTTGATATATTAGATAAGAGTGAAATGGGTCTATAATTAGAAATGTCCTCCAGGCTACCGGACTTAAATATTGGAGAGATTATGGTTTTCTTATACATGCTCGGGAAAACTCCTGTCTTAAAGCTATTGTTTATAATATGAGAGATTGGTGTAGAAACATAATTTTTAATGATTTTTAGTGTTTTTACAGCGAGACCGTCAAATCTCGGAGCAGAACCACCTCGCATTTTTGATATAATTTGTACAATTTCAGACGGATTGGTTGGTTCGAAGAGTTCAAGTTTAGTTTCTATATTCGGAATATTTTCAATATACATCTTATTTATTTATATATATATATATATATATTTATATATATATCAATAATTTTACAATATCTGATCGATAGGTGGAACTAACGACGATTTTTTAGCGATTTAGTTAGCGTGGTCACAATTGTTACGCCAACCAATATCGGTAATAAGTCAGTTGGCAGATAAATTAACGTAAGACGACTACGTAAAAGTAAAGAATACCAATAAATTGACCATTCAAAGTAAAATAATAACTTTAACATACATTGGCAGTCCGCATGTACCTTTTGATGCTAAAAAGGGAGTTAATTATGACTAACAACATTTATTTTTCCAAGTTGGAACAGAATCAATTAATCGCGTTTCGAAAATCCATGGATCGTGTAAATGATTTATTTTAACTTAAGGGCTTAGTTAATTCACCTCCATTTATTTTTTAGCAAGTTATTGTGCATAACGAACGACATTATCCAAAAATTCGTTCATATTGACAGCTTATCCAACACTTTGGAGGCAGCGGCTTTTGTTTATCGACGCTCGTAATCATATTTTGACTGTGCTCGTGAATATCGCGAGCATAAAACTAACGAACTGACCATAGATGATGGATTTTGTAAATACGAGTATCTTATAGACATAGGGCTTTATGGATAGGAATAAAATCATCAGTAGTTGCGCTTGTCGATTCCACATTGTAAGGTTATAGATTTCACTGTGCTAGACACCCTGTGCAAATTTTATGACGCCATAGCTCATAGTTCATTGTTTAGTTTTTTTGCTGCTTCAAATAAGCAGATTACGTATCTATTACATAAGACAGTTGTTCCAAGCTGTTGATTCCATAAAAACATATGTGAATTGAATTATAGTTCTTTATTTATGAAAGCTATTCAACATAACATGTATTAAATTAATAAAGTTGTGGTGATATTAACAATTTTAGTAACTTCTCAAAATAATACTCGCTGTTACACGAATTCCTGCAAAACTTTGATCGTAATAAGTCAATGAACACGATAACTATTTTTACCAAAAAAACGTGTGCAATAAACGCATTCCTAATGCGCAATAAATCTCCCATCCTCCTACCGCCACCGGCGATCAATAATTTCAGTCAAATCAATTATGCACTCAGATGGTTTTCCAACTTTTTCTCGCTTTCCGCCGCATCTTTAACGAGGGCGGCGCACTTCAAGGGGGGTTGTAAAGTAGTGGGATAATGCCGTGGAATGAATCAATTGATAAAGCAGTGGTATTGTCAAGGAGTAGAGGCCATTGTTGTTTGTGTATGAAGGGCCCGCGGTCGCCGGCTGCGTGGGGGGAATACCAAGTAGACGCACGCGTCAACTAAACCAACAGCCACCAACAAACGGTGCTTCAGTTGTGATGCGATGGCAAAGGAACTATTGAGAATTAGATACATCACCTTTGGATGAAATTATGAGACCCATTCAACCAGAAAAATAACCAACCAGATATTACCAATATAACAAATGGTAATAATAGATATTTATCATCAATCAGTGGCTTAACTTTTTTGAGTTGAGCTTTCGTTTTAGAGTAAATCGATTACAAAATAGAATTTTTATGTAGAATTTGAAGATAAAAAAATTCGGTTGCTAAAAGGTTAAAATATCCTCTGTTTAATGTATTCTAAAACGCATGGAAGTGTAGACCTCGCTCCAGTAAAAATTTTTGAAAAGAAAGGGATGAAAAAGTATTTAAATTTCTAAGGCTTTTTGGATTATTTATGCAATAATAAGAAATGTCAGAATTGGGAAAGGAAACTGAAGTTTTAATAGACTGGTAGATTTAGAAACACTATTTTACTTTTTGTTATCCAATTTTGTGTAACCATGGTTTCCATTAATAGCAAATGGAAAGTGGAAAAAAATTCTAATTTGTTGTTAATTTTTTTAATAAAATACTGCCAACCAACTATTTATAATAAATACTGCGAGTCCAACCAGCCAAGTGTCTGTTTTTAAATACATAATATGATTATTATTTAAATGAAATTTAAACGACTCTGCTCCTTTTTATTGCGTTTTGCCCTACTGTAGTTATAATCGAAAAATCATAAATTATTCTGAGGAATCCTCTAAAACTAAATAGGCACCTTTGATCTACTAAAGTTTAATACCTGCATGACGCAGGTGCATGATGTCAGATCTGTCGTCTATTTGACGATATGATAAAAAAAGATAATTAATCATCCGACTGTACCGCTATTGGAGGTCTAACAGGGAAAATGTAGGAGAACTTATATTACATCTCTTGCTACTGATTCCTTATCATCTAGAATAGAAAAATACATTTTAAATAATGTAATTTTATTTATTTTATTTTATTTATTGTCGCCTTTAAAATTTTTCAATGTAGTACATTATATGTACATTATCCTAGTGAGTACAAAGCAGTATTAGGTATAAGTTTACAGTACGTGCATCATTTTTGAAAACGGCTTAATAATATAGAGACCAGTGGGTTTTACTTACTCTCTAATGGTAGATAAAGTAAATTAGAAGTTTCTGAGATATTCATATCAAGAGACTTTGGGTATTCTCCTTTTTTGTCCGTTATTCTGGATATAAATAGCCTCGCCGATAGGAAGAAAACTTTTTTGTTCATAACAGCTCATAATCTTTTGAACGGTCATATATTCCTGAAATTATAAAAAAAAATTATGCTCTATAACTTCAGAAGAGCGCACAAACAGCCCATTTTGTTGTTCCGAGACGTAGAACTAACCTACCATTGGCAATGCCGCTCGGAAAAATGATTCTGCTTTAAATAACTTGTCCCCTATCATCGATATTTTTCAACAGAAGAATCAAATAATTTAAAATCGTGTTATTACTTAACTAAACATATGCATATTTACTATTGATTTTGAACAAAAAATATCTTCAATAAATACCTGATAAGTATACAAAATATCTACAGTAAATACCAGGGTACGTACTGGCTATATTCAGAGTTTCTTCTGGGTTTTTTTCTACTTCCCACAATTGTGCCGTGATCAGCGTGCGCAAGTAAATTGTATTTGATTGATTTGTGTTATTTCGCAAATTATTTATGTAAAATAATATAAAGTATATTTTTTTTTTTATCTTCCAAAAGGCTATTTTATACTTAAGAGAGACAAGGATCTAAAGTCACTTTTTATTTAAAGTTTAAAAATGTTTATTTTGTTACTAATAACTTGATCTTCATTGTTGTTATTATTTAAATTTAAATCTTTTGCGCGGTTATTTCGATCACTGTATAATAATTACTAGCCATGTAATAAATAAAGATTCGAAATTTTAAAATTGGAAATTCATATGTCATACGGCATATATTCTGGTCTAGTAATGTGTAATTTCTATCACCTAAGAAATTCTAAAAATATAGAACTATAGGATTCATATGTCTTATACTGATTTATAAATGTGGAAATTCTAACAATACAATTGTAAATGTTCTCCAAAATGCCCTGGAAAGAATCTCTCAAAAAATGTACTCAAAATTTGTTTTGACAACAACGCCATTCCATTGTAAGGATATTATGTACTAAATACACAATTTGGCTGTCTTAAAACGGGAATCCTTCCCAGCTGGACAGACAAAGGTTTATTTTGTTTTGTATTGTTTGTAATTTATATATATATATATATATATTTATAAAAAAATAAAAATAAAAAAAATAAAAATTTGCGGAACATTCCAGAGTCAAAGGTAATATTAATATTATTATCGCCCTGGTATAAGACCACCATTCAGAATTGAAACTTTGCTTGAAATGGATTTAGCCATGTTTGGTGACCAGATTAGAATAGCCAGGTACCCTCGTTCACTACCTTCAGCCTTTGGGGATTGTCAATTGGGGATGTCATAGTCTCACTGGCACCAGACGGTTGGGAGCAATTTTGTGCAGTTTCACATAAAAAATCATAAAAAAATAAAAATGCTCTTTCACAAAGTTGGGTAAAATAATTCCAGGTTCATACCTGGAATGTGTCATACAAATCTGTAAAACAGCCCATGGAATAAACGTGATTACACGTTCTTTATATTACCAAATATTTTACAGACCGAAATCTTCTGAAATAATCGTATATTAAGTGCATTACCCTCTGACGCATTACGTATAACATTCGAAAGAAATATGGATATTTTTATTACCATCATCACTTCAATCGTAATTTTATTATGATCTTTTGGTTCAATAAGTTTAAGTTTCAGGTCACTCAACGATGAAATATAAATTACCAAAGGTAATTCAACTGTGGTTTCAACGAAAAATCGATTATCGTTTCAGGCAGCTATTTTTAGTGAATTAACTTTTCTTATTTCTGATTTCGTAACTTACTCGTATAATCCTTCCCGAATTTTGGGATTACTCATAATATTATTTTTGGATTAACCATAATACTATTTTTGCTAAATAAATTATGGTAATGTCTTACTTCTTGATGGTTGTGTAGTAAACTTCGGATGTAAATAATCTTTTGATTTATTTATAAAAAAACTCGTAGTTTTTAGCTAAAGTCTCGATTCCCTACCCTCTTTTTCCTACCCTCCAAAAAGTCTTTCGCTCTCATTATATTCGATAAATTGAATGAATTACTGAATCAATGAATGCATGAATTAATTCATTTTCAATTTGAAAGGTGGTCATGGGTACCTCCGCCATAGAAACCAATACCTTTGCCATAGGTCACCCGAAGCGGTTTGCTAAGTTTTGTGACTTGGCAGAGGTGTCCGGGTTCAAAGGGTGAGGATTGTCTAGGTCTCTGGCATCGGATGCATATGCCCAACTGTGTGGCGGGCTAAATTTTGAGAGACTGCTAGAGGTAGATCTGTTTACCTCTCCAGACTCTCTCGATCCATCGCCTTACACTGCAGTGGAAGGGATGATTCATACGTCCGTCACTCCTGGACACACTGACCCCAGATTCCTACTCATCCCTCATACCCTTTTCCTCCTAAATCCTCCTCTCCTACCTCTCTTTCCTATCCCTAAAAAAATTCTCAGCAAAGCATCCACAAAGAAGACATTGGCCCTGAGGGGAATTATTTTCGCACGGCCTCCAGTGTGAAGCGAATTGAAAAAAAATGCATTTACGAATTAATGAATTAACGATATAATAAATTGATGAATTATTGAATTATTGCAATAATGTATTGACGAATTAATGAAATAATGCATTAATGAATTGATAAATTAATGAATAAACGAGTTTTTAAATTAATGAATTACCTATTGCTTTAAAGAATTAATGAATTAATGCATTAATGAATCGATGAATAAATGAATTTATGAATTAATTAATGAAAGACTTAATGGAAGAATTAGTGGAGGTATTAAAGAATTCATGAATTAAATAATAAATAAGTGAATTAATAAATAAATAAGTCAATTAATAAATTAATTAATGCGTAAATGTATTCATAATTAACTTATGAATAAGTGGATGATTTAATAAATGAATAAGTGATTTTCATAACTCCACTGACTCCACACAATTGGGAAAATTAAAGAATTATTAATACCAACACATTTGACTTCTTTTAATATTTTTATAATTACTGACAATACCAAGATTTCAAATGTTCCATTAGTGAGCAATTGGATATTTTATTTATATTTTGTATCCATCTTATCGTAGTTCATTAAATAGTGAAGGACGATACTATCTTCTATTTGCATTTCTCCGGGACGATTGTTCAGGTCTCTATTAAAGGCACCGCCCGATATTTAAAGGTGACGTCATAAACTTCTGACGATCATATCAACCACTGTGGAGATATCGACTTATCCGATTATTCGATTTCAGTTTATCCAGGGACTCCACAGCATTGCGGGATAGAGAAAGCATCATTAGTATGTTATTATAATATATCATTATCTCATGAAAATGGAATGAATTCAAATTGATGTATTAATTTGTTTATCTCTCCTATCGGAAGATTGTTGTTATCAGAGAAATATTTTCCCTATAGGCTGAAACCCAGAGCAACTCGGTTAAATATTTAATAAAAAAAACTTCGATCATGACAGGTTATTTAGCAATAAGAATATAAAAACATTTATATCTAAATTGCCGTATCACAAAAATACCTTAACTCACCCCATTAAACACTTTAATATTGTAATTTAAATTAGACACGGGGTATGTAGCGCAATAATGTGCTATTAAATTATCCGAAAGACGTCTGTAATAACACTTTAATTTTTATTTTATTAAAGTTTATAAATGTACACAATAGACAGAGGGTTAACAAAAAAAAACATATAAATGAAAAACAAATGCATATGTGACAGGGCAGAAGCCATCTGCCCTGATGATTGACACTGTATTACTGTGCGAAACGTTGGCTAAAGAAGGAAGTAGTGCAACACGGCATAATACCCCAAAAATAAATCACTTTAATACTTTTGGCCGTGTTTATCTCAAATCATATCAGACAAATAAATACATTTAAAAAATACCAACAGTCTAATAACGATGTACAACAATATGTACTTAATGTATGTAAAACAACAAACAAACAAAAAAACAAGAGACAATAAAATTTAAGACAAGTAAAGTCAAGTTAAAAAAAAGTTCAATGAAGATTATAAATATTTTTTTAAATACTGGTTAGATGTTAGAAGCCGAGTGGTCCAAAGCATCGTGTTCCCACCCAGGCGCAAAGCATACATACCGGTGTCGAGTCGTTGGTTCAATTTTCGGTTCTTCCTCTACCGTAGCACATGAATAGAGCTTTTTAAGTTTGTGATCGTAGTCGAAAGAATAAAATATTTTAAGGTTATTCTTAAACCGGGAATATTTGTAAACATTTCATTTAAAACAAAACACAATACCAAATGGACAGTGGTTCACGTCAAAATAAGAAAAATCTACTACTACAATATTACTCTATATAAATAATCTAATCTATAATAGTGAGACATAATATAAGAATGAACAAGAAGATGGAAGTCGATGTCAATACGTATTATATTATATAAGAACATACCCATGTCACTATTGAATATGATTATTTTTTATAAATGCACGTTAATATAAGATCGTGATTAAAACCTGGAACGAGAAAAAAATACTTGTCCATACACCTGCCAATTGTGTTTCCCAAACTGTTAACACGGAAAGCACAATACAGGATAAAATGTTCTGCAAACTTTGTTCTCTCCCGGAATGTTCCTGGGTATCGATTCTCCAATCCAGGCCGCTCGCAATCACCGTCTAAACTAAATACATTGGTCGATATTCTTATTCTTGTCTCGTTGAAGTTGCATAATTACATACGAAAAATGTGAAAAGTCATTCCACTCGAACAACGAGTGGGTCGAACCACTCGTTTTTCGAGTAAAATGACTTCGTCGAGAATCGAGGCCCTGATCTGTGTCAACTGTCAGCCTTTTCAACAGGTTCCATTGATTTTAACATATTTTCAACAGATAGAGGTTTACATCGCGGCAGTGTTTGAACTTCAATATGGTCATAAGTTTATACAAAACAATTCGAAATATTTGTTTTATTATGCAGTCTTCATATTAATATCGTATATTCCCTATTGTTGAATTTGATAATTCCATTATGGAAATATTGCATCTACAATAGATAACAGTTCGGTTCCCGCGATTCACTGCGCACGCACACCGCGCAGGACGCCCTCCACAGCATTGCACATTGCATCCATTACACAATTGCACATATAACTCCTTTGCCCGTCGGAACCATTCAAAGGCAATAAATACAAAAGTCAATTTGAATTTGAATAGGGAATTCCATTATTAATTCCGTGCCCGTGCGCGCACTAAAGGCATACCGCTGAAAGATCCTTTGCGACCTCCCTCTCTTTCACATAAACGGTAATCTACAAGAAAGAGAGATTGCAATGTATCTCTCGTTTGCAGGATCATTGCAACCATTTTTTTGCCGTTGAAATACGCAAATTGAAACCTGCGTACCGCGGTGGCCCTTGCATCTTATGCTTATTGCAACCCGCGTTGAAATGGTAACGACTCTTAGAAATGTATTCGATCCCGGATGAATAAAGACATTATTGTAATTTAATTGCATTCAGCCATTGTGATATCGATCTCGCTTTTAATTCATGTAATTTACACTCGAGATAAAAAGCATGCAAAATTAGTATCGATGATTATTTTCAGTATTAAATTCTGAATGCCGTGACTAGGCTTAATTTCTTTAGTCGTATCGATCATTGCAGTAATGAGATATGTGCAATAGTGAATTGCATATCATTTATTCATTAGACTCGAAGATGACACACATATTTTATCAAGGTTTAAATGTAAATTTTTGAGCAGTGTGACCCTGAAAAGTCTTCTGGAACTATCCATTATCCATCGATTATTATCGATCAATTTATTATCTAAAAAATTTCTATCGATTATATATCGGTTATCTATAGTCAATATATCGATTATGTATCAAGTATATTTCGATTATCCAACGATTATGTATCGATTATTAGTCGATTAAATTTCGTTTATAGGTCGATTATATATATATTAAAGGTCGATTATATATCGATTATCAATCGATTGTATATAGATTATCAATCGATTATCTATCTGTTTACTATCGATTAAACATAGATTATCTATCGATTTTATATATATATATATATTTTTTTTTTTTCTTTATTCATGAAATATTAATGTGTACAGTTTTTACATGCTTTTCGACTACCACACTAGACACACGCCCGTATTATGATATTGGTTTTACATTAATTATCAATCGATTATAAATTAAAAAATTTATCAATTATCTATCGAGTATCTGTCGATTTTCTTTTTTTTGTATAAATGTGCGTATTAAAAGTAAATTTGCCAATCAGTACTCCAAAGAAAACCTATTTTAGAAACATAAAAATAGTTTATTAATTACATTAAGCTTTACGATTTAATTAATTAGGTATGTTTATCGATGAGCTGCATAACCTGGCTTTAAAAGAGCATCTGTGGTCGAGGGGTAATGCTCTCAACTTGCAAGCCGGAGGTCGCGGTTTCAAATCCTGCCGTGCGTAATAAAATTTATTTAATTAATTTGGGTTATTTCACAAATTAACTTATTAAAAATAATGTATTGTATGTTTGCGGCACGTTCCAAAGTATTACCTTGTCTAAGACCACCATACACCATGACCTGGTCACCAATCACGGTGAAATAACTTTTCAACTTTCACCGTGATTGGTGACCATATCCGAATAGCCACATTCCTCCTCTCTACGTACCCCAATAGGGGATGCTATATTCTCACTGGCTCTAGACGGTTGGGTCTTTTATGCGGTTACAAACAAAAAAAGGTGAAAAATTAATGCAGCGACAAGTGTTAAAATCTTATAATATAATATTTTTATTTTGTGTTAGCTTCAAGCGATTTCTTTTAAAGTCTCCCCAGCGCAAGCCCGCTAGTAAGCGCTTTATAAAAGACCATCTTTAAAATATCTTAATTAAAATCAATGGTGTCTTCCATATCATCCGATAAAAAATGCGAACCTTATTCTACGTGAAAAATGAATCGAATTTTTTTGCTATCAAAGCCAATTAATCTTAAATGACAGAAAGGGAAATGTGCGCATTTTGCGATGAAACTAAGTGCAGACCGTCGTACTGTTGGGATTATTTATAGTGGACTGTATATTATTAGCTGGATAATAAGAATTAAGGAAAGAGAGTTCGGGGATGTTACAAATCATGCGAGGTTCTTCGATTTTTCACCATCTGCCGCAGGTACTTTAGGCCCCCGCACTTGCGAAGCACAAACGCACTGATTTAAATAAGAATGAAATTTAAATTATACGCTTTATTTTTTTTATTACAAGTCTGACCTGGTTGTATTACACAGAGTCATCAATAACTTAATTGACAGCCCTGCCATCGTTGCCAAAGTAAAATTACATGTACCGACTAGGAACAAAAGACTAAATGTAACATTCTTCTATAATAAATACACAACAATCAGACACAATCACTTACCATTAGGATGCAAGATGTAGGCAACAAGTTTGGGAGTACTATTGATATATTTAATGATACCATTTTTAGAATTAAGCGTAATATATTCCAGTTTTAGTGATTTTTCTTATATGTAGTATTGTTCTATTTTCTATTTTATTTACGTTTTACTATTATTGTTTCAATGTAAGATTTTTTTATTATCATTATTCATTATGGTCTCATTGTACTTATAGTCACAGTCTTACATTTGAGATTTCATAGATATATTTTAATACTAATATATAAAAAAATACATTCATATATAAAAAATCACGTGTCACTGTGTTCGTACATACTAATCTACGAAACCGCCCAACCGACTTCAATGAAATTTTGTGAATGTATATGGTTTGTTCCAGCTTCAAATATAAAAATACTTTTGGACCTGTTAAAGATCGCTATTGTCGAGATCTAAAAAAAAGCGAAATTTTTTTTTCAACATTCTCATCTAAAACTTCATAAAACAAAAAACTTCACTACATAGAAGGCTTCCCTACACGAAAAGTAGTCGACCGATATCGCTGAAAAATTCAACGTTTGTTGTTATTAGTGCCAGGAGTGTTTAGAGATGTTTAAATGGTAGAAGATGTGGGGGACGCCGAGGAATACTTAACCTAATATCTTTGCATCGTAATGAGATATGAAGTCGAATTAAAGTCTATGTAATGTAGTTTTTTAACAGCAACATTGTCATAAGCATAGTGAATGGCGGAATAAGTCGGAGGCGCCCGAGAAAGACATTAACAATAAGAAGCATTGCGGGAGATCCACTAGTTTCCTATGTAATACAGATATTCTCCTATGTTCTGTACACTGCATCATGTATCACTTTTATGTAAAAGCCGTTTTAGGCGTATTTATAAATAAATAAATACTAATAGTTATCTACTTCTTCATATGAATTCTTGTTTGATTTAATTAATTAAATAGTTTTTTGTCAGTAGGCACCTTGGAAAATTCTTTATTTTTTTATTTTTAAGGTACACTATAATGGTTCTCTTCGTTAATATTATGGGAGTAATTTAATTTTCAAAATTGACCAGAGGAGACTACAGAGATAAAGATACATACCATTAACATTTTGAGGAAAATTTTCGAAACCTTTAATACTAATTCCACGAAAAATGTTGTCATGTGTTTTACGTTAAATTTATTTTGTAATTTTCAACATGCATTTCGATAAAAAAAACGTGATCACATATTGTAGTACGTGCCATGGTGATATACACATAAAATCATCAGAACCATTCACACACGACTTTAAATTGGCTCGCATTTCACTCCACATAAACAATGAATTTCGAAAGAAACTTTAAGCTCCATTAGCACGTATTCAGTACGGGGATAATTTTTTGGAAATTTACGAGTATCAAGTCTCTGCAACTCGCAATACCTGCTTCACTTGCCAACATAAACATTAAGCATGAAGACATATAGGGGGTACAGCAAAGCAACCTTCTGAAGACAAGTGGCTAATGAATCTGATTTCTCCTTTCCTGTACCAAGCGGAACGTATCTCAAACAACATGTTATATATTTGCAGGCCTGAATATTTCTGTTAGTAAATGACTTCGTGATCTAGTTTTAAATACACTTTTAAAAATATATATATCATCCTTCGAAACTTAAACCCTACGAAATAAAACAGGAAATAGAAATTAATTTTTTAATTTAAAATTGAACAATAACTTTGTTAATAATACAAAGTTAGTGTTTAATTTTAAATTATAATGTCACATCACAAAGTAACCGCTTCATATGAAGAAAGAAATTTATTTATTTATTTACGCGATAATGGGCTTTTACAAAACTAGTTAACAAGTAATACAGTTGTGTTACATAGTTTACAATAAATTATGATTTTTGATTAAATTAAAGTAAATTCAAATTAATAGTGTGGATTACGGAAAGCTAAATATGTATTAAAGAACATATACATATAAAAAAAGTGTATTCACTACAGAGTGGTGAATTCATACATCTCAGTAAAATGATTAAAAAGATTTCGTTTTATAACTAATACGGAATCTTTTAGCATGTTAAAAAAAAATTAATAAATTAAATCAATAAATATAAAACAAAAGTCAAACCATGGCTCAAAAAATTGAGTAATAATCAATTGCAAACATTACAAAAACAATATATAGTCAACAGCATCCCCAAAGATGATAAGGCCTTGAGGAAAATTCTGTATATACATAGATAATCAAAATAAAAATATTTTAACTATAGGCCACCTCAGAATAGAAAATTCTGGGGGGAAGATATGTAGGTATACTTAGAAATTGATTATGCTTATAATAATAATAATACTTGGATGACTTGTATAGCACCGTTTTTGTGCAAAAATACCTCAAGGGCGCTGTACAAACTTATAATACATTTCTACAGTGATCTATGTTATTACTTAACTATTTATGGAGAAAATATACAGTACAATACTTACCTGGTAAGTCACTTGAGATGAACACTTAATTAACATTTTCTAATTATTTATTGGCGAAATTTAGATACAGGATTTAGGACTTAATTTAGAAATTTAATATAACTGGACTTTCTCTTAGGAATGGTATATTTAATTTAAGGGTACGACAGCTTAAAAAGGTAAGTTTTAGTTTAGACCTGACAGACCCATAATATGCTCCATACCTACATATATCCTATCATTTTAACTTAATTCACTTTAAGTATCACTTAATTCATAATCATATAAAAAAACTTTGCTTACCAAACTAAATAGAAACTATTAAAAGTAGTTTTAAAAAATAGGCACTTGAACAGTTGTTTCACCATCCTATAATTTGGTTTATTCATTTTACAATATAGGCCTTTAGTTTGAACCTACCTAACAAAAATAACTTTGAGTGAAATTCGAAAGAGTCTGTTTCCTTTTCTGGGTCATCGAGATGAACTAATGTTATATATATGTAGTTAAATTTCCTGACTCCGCTTACTTCTTCAAACACCCAAATTATTGAAATAACAGTTCGTTTCTACTTAATTAGTACAAGAAATAACTATTTATGTCAGGGGAGCTTTTTTATTTTCATTAAAATAAAGATAAACATTCCCGAGCTATGAATAAACTGACAGTATTTGGAAATCTCCTACTACCACCACAGTAAGCGAAAAATGTTGCATGTATCGTGATGTAGGACTAAGCAATCGGATGAATTGAATACTTAATAATTACAACATTTAATAATTTAGATTGAAGCGGAACCTCCCGGCAAACGTTACATTATGCGAACAAGATAAAAGAAACAGTTAAATTTTGAACTATGAAAAAATTATTTTTTTTTTTTTTAAAAGAAAGACAAACATTCTCAGTAAGCACAAAATCTTGCTTGTGTCGTGATGGAGGACTTAGCCAGTTGAGGAATTGAACGTACGACACCTGGGTGGGACCGAAATGCGATGCCAATTCAACCACTGGCCGGTTTGCAACTTTTGCGTGATGCATCTTTTTTCATCTCGCCGGCGTAAAAGGTAACTGTGGAAACGATGTGTTATCAATTTCTGAAGAAGTAACAAAATTATTAAGAATTAACCAAAGTATAGAAATTGCATTTATTATTTTTTTTGTTATTTACAACTAATATACTTAATATGTTATTCGTCTTTTATAGCCGTGGCTCAATAATTTTCTGCAAAGCGCCATAAATGTGTTTTTCGACGCATTTACAACATTTATATCTTCATTTATCTCTCCTCCATAATAACAGTAGATCAACATCATAATATAACGAATTGGGAGCAATAACAACTAATCAACAAAAGCCATCTTGTGAAAATATTGATACATCATTTAGATTGCGATCTTACCGTACTCTGATCAAAAATAATTTGGCGATTAATTTTTATGTATTTTACAAGGGGAACTCATTGGCATTTTGATGCCATAACCGACACTGGGAAAAGATTTTCACGGTGATAGTGTGAGCTTTTGTAGGCGAATGTGGATCAAGTTCGTTATTTCTCACAAGATTTACTGAGGTAAGTACAAACTCTGTAAGAAAAAACTCACCAATTTGGTCACCTAACCATGAGATTCAGTTAATATTTTTTTTAAGATAAACTAATGTTTATAAGACAAAGTTTTATGCATGGCATAGCATTTATGCATGATTGAGGTACTGGTACATATTGAATTATTTAGCTGGTCGGAAATAAGCCGACATAGCTCAGTGGTTCAGAGCACCTGACCGGACATCAGAATGTACGGGTTCAATTCCCGTTGGCGGCATTTATTTTTACGCGGGAGATATTCTCAATTTGTATTGATATTTCAGGCGATTATTGATTATAATAAATTTTTTAGATTCAGTTAGATTCTATTGAACAAATACAGTAAACTATTTTATGATATAAATTTAAAATATAAACTAAAATTACTAAAAATCTGAAATTAATCAAGCTTTTTCACTGAAAATTGGCATCTGATGAAAAAATTATTTTTAAAATTATCAAGTCTCTTGTTGACAGCTCTGCATTATTGCAACTGATTTCAACTCGTGTTCGTAATAAAGTCAAGCGTGTTAGTTGGCGAAATAAAATATTTTTCACTGCGACAATAATAATTATAATACTTATTTGTTTATAAATTATCTTATATTACGTTTAAACAGCTTAGGTAATCAATATAAAGAAATTGCAGATATTTTCATTAGCACCGAAAGAATTTGCAAAAAAGTATTTCACATATTTTTTTTAAACATTTATTAGTCAATTGAAAATTTTTATTAATATCAATCATATTAATATTATTAAGTCACTTGAAAATTTATATTAATATTAATCATATTAGTATGGTATATTTACACTGTATAAATATCATTACAAATGTGATTTATTTAAAGATACTTGTACCGTATATCAATGCTGAAAAAAATTGTCAACAATTTTTCTTTGTTTCGTAGAAAATGCGAAATTATAACACATCCCTACATTCAAATGGAGAAATGGTTTTATGATCGCAACCTAAAAAAATATTTAAGAATAGTGGTCGTTCGTTTAAACGTTTTTTCTTTATTTTATGGTTTAAACTAATTAACTTACCACCACACTGAAGTGGAAAAAATATATATCTCAAAATAGGTGCATTAGCTGTCTTGATATTGTACTGAGAATTCACAAATTTCAATCACCTTTTTTTAATATGACCATCTGTGTCCACTTTCATGAGATACCTAACTATAACTGAGTTACGATAGCGCACTTACTATTTACTCTTGCGCCCACATGTAACATACGTTTGGTTGGTGGCCCGACTTTTGGTCCCCGAAAGTTGATCCCCCAGTAGTTAATTCCCAGCACAGTTGATTCCCCTGCCAGTTGATCCCTCCGACAATTGATCCCCCAAAGTTTCTTCAAGTATTTATATTGGTGCATTCCAGCATTCTCAAATGTTATTAATATGCTTATATTATTTAAATATGGTGGGAGCAAATATTGCTCTCTGTCGAAATTACAAATACTTAAGAATGTTTTCTTATTTTCAAATCGTTGAGGAAAATAGAGATTTTATTCTGTAATAATACTTAGACACCAAAAGATAATTGCCTTGGAGTAATTAAATTCTCGATTAGCTCATTCTGCTCACGATTTGCATTGAATCCCATAAAAGCGGATTGATTCATTTATAGTAAGTACCAGAAACCAAAACACTTAGATCCGGCTCCTACAGGGGTATGCAAGAATGCGATATTCGATGATTTAAATATCTTGGCGACCATAGCCATACATTTGGAGATTCGTACACAGGCACACGTTTCTGATAGCTTCTGATAGACGCCAATCTCCCTCGACCAGCCGTGCGAAGTTGTTCCGACTTATTTTTTTAAACTTGAATAACGTTTTGGAAGCAACCTATTTTTGACGTTTCGAGAATTTGACGATGATTGGTGGTGATACGGGTCTCTTGACATGCACTGACTACGTGGTACAAATTGTTTGTGACCTGAGTACACAACATGAGTATTGGATACTTGCGTATCCTTTAGAAAGAAGGATCTTACATTACAATAGCGCCACTAGCGAATACAAAAGCATTCGCGACTCTCGACTTGGACGGGCCACATCTCTTCCTCAGAAGCCATAATATGATTCATCATATTATCACTAAACCTAAATAATAATAATACCAATCGCAGTAAAGGTTACGACTACGCGTGGGTTTGATAACCTATGCATCCCTATAAATTATCGCATAGTCATCATCTCATCCATTTCTGCAACAGGCAGGTGACGGGCGTTTATCCGCACTTTGCACAATGCGTCGTCGTGATTAATTTATTGATAAACAATCCCGTCAAAGACTTGTTAGAGCTAATCTACCCCCGGGTCTGAGTTGTATGGGATAAGCAGTTTACAGCCATGCTAGTTTATTGTACCTACTGATGAGATTGATAGGAAAATGCATAGTTACAGTAACCAACGATATCCACAGACAAATTCCTTTATGCCTTATTTACTAACATCAACATACCTACGATGTTTAATGCCGTTATTTTATTTGATCTCAATTTATTTCCCAGCAAAATTTCAGTTTTCATTGCTAAAGTGCTTTCATTTTGTAATACAAGAAAATAGTTATGATTTTATTACTACTTTGACTCAACAGCAACACTCTTCCTGCGTAAGAACTGATTATCTGTAGAATAGTGTAAGAAGGTACCTATTTTTTACCTTTGTTAAGATTAAAAAGGTAGTGGCTACACAGAGGTAATTTTGTTGTAATATCCTGCAAAATCAAATTACAAAGGTAATGCTCATAATAACATGTAATTATTTTTCGAAAATGCAAGCCTCGTAAAAAAGGGGACAGTCTTTAACTCACTTCGTGTGAATTCTGAAGGCCTTTGGCGTAACGGTAGGAAATTGAAAAATAATCATAAGGCACGGGGTAGACCCTTGTGATATCAATTTACACCCCACGATTTATTCTGTTACAAATAATTACATGCATTCAATAAAGATCCTCTCTTGTCTACCGTTACTATTTCTGGGAAGTTAAGAAATTTAAGTGAAGACAACATCATATTTATCAAGGTAAACTTAAATTTACCTTATTTCGAATTAGTCACAGGCACACAAAAGTATTCCACACAGCCTGAAGGCTCAACCGTATGACCATCTATAGCACTAGTTAATTATTTTTGTTTGCTTACAGGATAGGATCAGTCTGCAAATGTATTAGTTTGAATAACTGTATATTATAACCATGCAGGCGTTTTAGATAAGTTTCAAAAACACGAACCAAAATATAGAAATGAGTAGAACAGACGATTTAATTTGCTATTATATTAATAAGGTGCAAACTTTCTTATTGAGGGCTAAGAGCTTAGATCATCAATCAGAATCAATGTATGTAAAAGTCATATTGGCCATTCGCGTAGGTGCACATTTTAAAACACAAAATTAAATATTTAACGTCGTAAACTATGTAAAACGTGTATTTTTCGTGCGAATAAAATTATAGAGAATAACGCAAAAAGGAATATAAATATGGAATTTTTTAAACTTAACTATCGACTTACATTACCACTTCGAACCCGGCATTTGAGTAATCATGAAAAAATATACATGTCGTCTTATCAATAACAATATAAAGTACCAAATCAGTGTGTCATCAGCACATGTGCCAGTAATAATGTCCATGTCGAATTATCAATAACAATGCAAAGTACCAAATCAGTGTGTCATCAGCACTTGTGCCAATAATAAATTACTTAGATATTCTACCTTTTACCCATTTATCTTGTTTGTTATATACTTCGAATAACATTTGGTTACATAGATAGTAAATAATTAATCATTGAAGATTATATTAGCGACTCTGAAATTTGCAGAGAATCGCTACTATTGTTTTCAATGATTAAATATTACAATTAGATTTTTTGTTGAATATTTTTTAATCTAATACAATTAATAATTTTTAATCTTTAAATATAAATGAAAGTAAGATTTGGGAATCGTACCCGTTATATTATTTTTGTAATCAATTTTAATGAATATAAACGGTTAATTTTAATGCAACACAAGTTCAGGTGTCATAATCCAACTCTGTGTTTAATTTATTATTGCACGAAATAAAATGAAAGCTAATTTGGTGGTGAGCATAAAGAACACATAACTGGGGCGCATCCATTACACGCGGGTTGGGTTTCATCCTCCAACATACATCACGCCACCTCAGGCAGCGTCTTAAACTGTAGAAATGCCCTCATAAAGCAAGGTGCCGCGCTCAAAACGCGACGGGGACACTCTGGATCGTCATTATAAATCACTCAAGTAGTTGATATTATGATTAAGAAAATTTTAAGCAATAATACATAATCTGCAGTGCAGCAGTAAGAGTCACAGATGGGAAGGTGCAGGTCTCAGGAACTGGTGTCCATATTTGCAGCGACGCAAGGGAAAGCTTTTTCCATCATTTCGACTATATTTCGCAAAATCCCCTAATGCCGTATGGCAACAGTTGCTAGTTACTAGCTCCTGGTGGTTGGGATTCTTGTACGGTACAACGTGATTTTTTTTATTTATTAAATACATCTATTTGAATTTGGATTTTGTTTTCTTGATTGAATAAATCAATTAAATAGAATCTATTTGAATCTGGATTTTGTTTTTTTGATTAATTGAATATATTTAATGGAATCTATTTGAATCTGGATTTTGTTTTCTTGATTGAATGAGTGAATGAAATAGAATCTATTTGAATTTGGATTTTGTTTTATTGATTGAATGAATGAATGAAATGGAATCTATTTGAATTTGGAATTTTTTTCTTGATTGAAATAATGAATTCAATGGAATCTTGGAAGTGAAAATTAATCCCTTTCTGACATCCGATCGAACTGAAACTCGGCAGATACTCTTTGTCTATGACAATGTATTTTGTCAACTTTTGATGGCACGCATACATGCATGCACACACGCGCACACGCGTTTTTTTATATTCATCTTTTAATCAAGATAGACTTATCGATGATGTACGGGTTGATTTTTTAAAATTCCGTACTAAGTAGGTCAACATTTTTTTGTTCACTTTTTCAAAGAAATATTTGCTAGTAGGTCACTGCACTTGCCTAGCTTTTATACAATTATAATCTTTAAAAATGCTCCTATATATTTTATTCGCTTGGCAAGAAAATAATGTATATTAATATTATTCTAGATTATTGTTTCGTCGCTTAAAAACATTTTTTTATGTGTGAAAAAGAAAATTCAATATCAAATAAATATAAATTTTAATTTGCACAAGTAGTCATGGTAATGTTTTTATTTGCAAGAAAGCCTCATATGACATATTTTGTTGGTGAATAACGCGTATTTAGCTGAAAGTATTATTAATAAATATAATACGACAAATTAATTTGTTCGTACTTCTTCATAATATTACGTCATTTATGACATTACTCAAAAAAAATATTTCTCTAAACATAAGTAGCTGTCCTTGGATATGGGCGCGGAATCCATTTTTTTTTTAATTCATTTACACATTATCTTGAAAGATGGTAAACATATTTTGAATGTAATAAGTAAGGTATTACGAAAATAGGCGTACGACGGGCAATTGTCATTTTACCAACCAATCGTTTGTCATTTTAATGTATTTTGCATTTCTCAAAAATCATAAGTTGAATATTAGAAATTTAAAAATAGTTCATTATTATTAGTAAGAAGAGTGTTTTTTTAATTTTGATTATTTTATTTCAAAAAATTATTACAAGCAATAATTATTAGCCTGAAACACAAATACAAATTTACAAAATGTTTTAAATTCCAAATAATTCAATAAATACTGGTATTTCATTAAACAATTATTGTTTTTTTTTCACCTGAAAACAACCAACTTTAAGTTTTTAGGAAACGTATTATTAAATACATAATTTCTCACTAGGTGGCGTCAAGATATATTATGTCTTCATTTAATGGTGAAATATTTTGACTTAATATTATTATAGCGGTTAAAAATAAACCGACGTGCGCCTGACCAACAATCGGAAGGTGCGTATTCAATTTCCGTCGACAGCATTTATTTTTTCTTGGAAGATTTTGAAATGAATACTTAAAAATGTGTTTCAGGCTGATAATTATTGCTTATAATAATTTCTTATCCTTCGTGTTTTTCATAAAACCTTGTCTTTTAAACACGTGTTTATCTTTAAGGCAATGCACTACGTAGTAATGCAAAATCATGTGTTTCTGGTTTAAAAATTTGGTCACCTAGAAATCTTTCAGATGCATTAATTAAATACTGCAAGTAGAATACATCTTCACCTTTGAAATAATCGAGTATTTTTTAGATAAGTCTTTTTATAAGCCCAGAAAAAATAATATAAAGGCCTATGAAAACTGCTTTAGAGTTCAAAATTTCCTACTTACGAACCTATTTTCGGTTATAATTTTGTTGTATAATGTGGCAAATTAAGTTATTTATAAAATGATCGAAAAAAAAATTAAATATTTATGCCTGAACATCCACAAAATAAAATAAAAGGCACTTTTTGGCAATGATTTTTCTTGCATAAATCAAAACAGGCGGATGGTGTTAAGCGGGAATTTAAACCTTATCGCCATTTACGTAAGGGTTGTTATTGATAGCGGCTCAATTTAAAATATTACACGACGTAGTGCATTGCCTTAATATAAAAAATTAATTTACATCAAAATTACAAATTTCAAATTTATTTTCAATTACCTAATTATTTTATCATTTTTATTGCTTATTGCATTTTTTTTATTTATATGACTGCTACAATCCAGCTTAAATCTATGAATTAGTGCACACTTTATGGTAGAATTTAGATATAGTCTTCTGTACAAGACAAATGGTATATTCTAATACTCGATACAAGTAACAATGGATATTGCGATGGCTGACGTCTCTTATACTCCTTAATTTATTTTGGGTTAATGATGCTACTGGAGAACTGGGATGAAACAAGGAAGTGTGAGAAGATGCTACCGTATACAAACATAGACTGTTGCTGTCCCATTCTAATACTGCAGAAGTCAAACTAACAGTTTAATTATTTCAAATAAATTATTTACGGCACTTATTATAAAAATATACCTTATGTTCAGTAAAATTGATAGTTTGATAGTTAAAGTGTGATTAAATCTAGCTATTCATTCTTCGTTCCTACAATAAATTGATTTCTTATTTGTCAAAGGTCATGAAGGTATAACGCATCGTAAAGTCAAATGACATTTATTAATAATCAAATGTTATTTTCATGGGAACCCTTTTAAATACTACGTAGCGCTACTGTGTATTACTGGTTCCAGAGAGAGGTCTTATGTGACGTCATCATTCTAGTATCTAATGTCTTTTTCGTCTTCATATAAGACGTGTGAGAAGGAAGAGGGCGATCGTCGATTAATTATGTGTGAAATATATAGAATAGTTACATTAGGTATTGAAGTACCCAATAAAACTGTGTAATTACACACATACCCATATTACATTGTATTTGTTCGTTCACTTTTCACACATAATTAATACGAGTATCTACAATTTTTTTCAATTCTAACTCTCTCTACAGTCTGTACAAACGTTTACTCATATAAAATAAGTTCGAAGGACATGGACATATGTGATATTGTTTGTTTATTTCAGTAGATATTTTCTGAATAATGGGGCTATTTGCAACCAAAACAGTAGCAAATGTTGTGATATCTAATGGCAACAAAAAAGATCCCAAACCGCCCGGAGCCAGTGAGGCTATGGAATGCATAAGGTGACTGATGTGAGGCTGAAGGGAGTGGAGTACCTGGCTATTAAGATCTAGTAAATCAATTATGAATGGGATACTGAATTTTGAATAGTAATAATCAACTCCCGTGAGATCTCCACATAAATCATGTAGAGGAGAAAATTACCCCCATAACTGGCGTACTATATAGACTTCAAGGATTACTACCCATTCTTTTACTAACTTCAGTATATTATGCTATGATACATTCACACATTTCCTATCTCTGCTGTATCTGGGGCTTTGCCTCAAAGAAATTGATTGCTGACCCACAAAACCTGGTGGTTCAAAACCGAGCTCTCAGAAATTTTCTTGGACTTCCACGGGACACTCATATCAGGGACATCTATCTAGTTTCCGATATCCTTTCAATCACAATCCTTCCAAAGCATCAAATCACCAGCACCATCCTACAAATTACCCAACAATCAACTCACACTAATGTCAAGCCACTTTACAATCAAGACATCCGCAGCCACAATACTCGAAATAACAATAAAATCCGCATTCCTCAAACACACAATACAAAATATGGAATAAAATCTTTAAACTACATTACCTACGCACTTTGTAATTCGCTTCCAGAAATGTTCAAAACCATCGAGAAAAATAAAAAACACACAATGATGGTTAAAAGAAATATTTTTGAAATATTTTTAAAAATGAAAATCAGTAAATCCATATTGGTATATCTTTGATTGTTCCTTTATTTGTTTACTCTTATTTTTTTTAATTCTACTTAACCTGTCTTTTAAAAATTATTATGCAGTGTTGTATTTTTGATATTTTGATGCCAATGTAAAATTGTATGTATTCTTCTTTTGTATTCTGTACGACTTATGTATTGTAATTTCCTCCCGTCCTAAAATAAGTTTTGTAACTCATCGGGATCGCCCTAGCGAGAAATAATAAAAAATAAAAATAAATAGTTTTCGCAACCGAAACAGTGTATAATAATAAAACTAATAAACCAAAAACTGTGTGGCGACATTTTATGTTCTAATGCGAGGTATGTTACTCTATAAAACACTTTTTTATGAAAATTTACTAATACATTGTTGAAAAACATGAAAATTATTAATTACGCCTCATAAATCTTTTTGAGCATTAATATTGTTTTTAAAGCTAATTTAAAATGTATTTTGATAAGGAAGAGACGTAATTTAATGGCCCTAAAACTGCGTTTACGAGAAAAATATCTCAAATGCTCCTCGCGGGCTCCGTAAATTGTAATAAAATCGATACAAATCGTTTAAAGTATTCGGATGGGGTTTATTGCCTCGATATTTCACTTATAAAAGCATCACGTCGCAAAAATGCTCAGCTTTATCTTCGGGGTAATAAGGTGTGAGATTGATGATTGGAGTCAGATCAACGCAGCTTCTTGGAAAATTATAATACGGGGTCATGTTGCATTTTTATTGATGATGCGGTGGCCTAAATATGATGCGTATAACAAATGACCACAAAGTGCATATTGAAAGAAGAATTGCTAAATTTTCACAAGTTTTTTTTTGCATAAAGCAATTATGGTAAAGAATAATTTAAATTAGTCGTAAAAAAATCGTAAGCAGGTTCCTAAATAAAATCATTCTCTTTCCAATAAGTTAAATTAGTATGGCCCAAAAATGTAAAGCTGTTAATTATTGATTTACCTGATATGATCAGCTTATCCTGTTGAACTGTTATGACTTTGTTGTCATGCATGTGTTTATTTCACTATATATGTGACGTAAACTAATTTATCATGTAGAGTTAAGCTCAAAACAATCGGCTGGGATTGTTTAAAAAAACTGACATGGGATAAATAAATTTCAAGTTATTGTAATTAATTATTTGAATTTCATATTTTTCTTAACGTTATTGGTTCCTTTGTTCTTCTCAATCTTCTGGTGATACGCTTTTTAATTTCTCTTTCATCGTATTTCCCAACCACCCTTTCTTCGACTTATTTCAGGCCTACAACACATACAGGCTCACACTCTTTCAGGCACTCAACATACCCTTTTTAGTAACTATCGATGATTTTATACCGATTTCACGTGCACGGTCGCGTTGTTGACAGCCAGACGACATTGATAACACAATAAGTAAAAAAAAAATCGGTATACGCTTGCAAATCTGGAGGAATTAACATTCCGAAACATCAAATTTCATAAAGCTACATACAAATATTAATAAATTGAAATACAAACCTAAATATGCATTGGCAGTCAGCATTTATTTTTTGACACAAAAATAGCCTAATTATATTACTCACGTCTTTTTATTCGAAAGAATTTCGTTTCTCCTCCCGAAATAATGTAGCGTCATTGACCCGAAAGTATTCTCCGCCCGAACCAATGTAGCGTCATTGGCCCGAAAGGATTCTCCGCCCGAACCAATGTAACGTCATTGGCCCGAAATGATTCTCCACCCGAACCAATATAGCGTCATTGGCCCGAAAGGATTCTCCGCCCGAACCAATATAGCGTCATTGACTCACCGCATGTACGACTTTTTTTAAAATTCTAAGTGCTTCTTTAGTTCTACTCCGTTCGATAATAAACCAGAAATTTTGCATATCGAACGACATCGTAGAACAAACGTAGTTTATGACGACCAAAGTGAAATCAAACACGATCACCCTTAATACATAAGGTCTAAGTTTTGGGTAGTTTTATTCTTATTTGTTATTTATTCACATTGTTTTCTTATTATTTGGATTTTGTTACTGGTATATTTTTTAGCCGAATACTTTATTAATAAATAAATATGATTATTGCATGTAGAAAATATGTTTTGTAAACAATACGGTAAAACTGAATTATTTTCGAAACCGATCATTATTCAATCTGGATGGTCGAATTTCCCGTTCATTTTTGTGAAGTGTTTTTTCAAAAGGTGCACTTACAGTGTCTAATGTGACCACCAGAGGCGTGACAAGATAAACACGTTGTATTGAATATCTCATTATGGCCGGGTTCGTTGTAGCGCGGTTTGGTCGATTTTTATTGCCGCAGCTGAAATCGCCTTTGAATTTTACGGCATTTCTTCCTCAGTGATTTTTATTGTAATTGAACTTATCGCGTTATAAGAGTGCAACAATTTGCTTTACGACACTTTAAATTATCAAATGTGTTTGGAATCAGCTTTAAGGTGAAGAAACGTCGCTATTGGAAACACATTTCTTCGATATGCATAACGTAATGCTAGCATTAAAGTTTACGGACGTTTTATTAACGGTTCCATTATTTCATTGCCAAGTAATAACCAAATTTATGAGTGTTATAACGAGCATTGGAATCTTGCGAGACCTTTCCACTTTTTCCTATATATGAACCACAATTTTACTAGATTATAAATTGATTTTGATATAAAAATACTTCAAACAATTGCACATGACTAATGCATGCGAATCATCAAACGTTGCAGGTAATAGAATTTAATTCTAACTTCGTTCAAGTAACCACTTACCTTCACTTGTGCAGTGTTTGTATTAATTTGGTGATATACATAATATTTGTGGTGCCACCTAGGAATAGGTTCAGCCTAGTGAGGTGGTTTATGACAAAAGAATGATATTATTTTATATATGTGTATACTTGGTTGGTAAATAATTTAAAAAAGGATGTTATATAATTTTTTAAAAGGCTGTTAATTACTCAATGTAAATAGCTAATAGTAGTCCATCTCAATATATGAAAATACATTATGAACTGAATCATTCGGGTAGTAAAATGAAACAACTAATTCACTTTTTGATTATTACAATTATAAAGGGTTGGAGCTTACTAAATAATAATAATACTTTATTTTTCCAGAATTTATGCAGGGGTAGTGCAATGAAATACATTCTATATTGCTCAAAAAGAATGCACTCGTTCCTACAGGAACATTTCCGTTGGGCTGCAGTAACTCGGTAGGTGGAATAGTCGGCGATAAGCATTATTGTAAGCGACATTTAGCTTAAGCCATTGGGATGCAGTGTAATCTACCCACAGTTCTGATATGTACAGCGAATTGCAGAATGCGTTGAATTGTATAGTTTTGAAGTTTATACTGCAAAAATGAATCTAAAAAAAATTGCGAAATCCGATGTTATAATCATAGACTGGAATGCATTAAATAAAGCTGGTCAGAGATCTCAAACACGTAAGATATGTCATAAAAGCCAAAAAATGGATAACGCATCGGCATTTCCCTCAAGTTGAAAGTTTTGCAATTTGCCAGAAAGAGGATTATTTTGCCAGGAATTAATTATCTCAGAGAGTTTCGCATTGCTCCAATACAAATGAGCTTACATGAGAATGCTTCAACGTTTTAACTTGTGATCGTGAAAACATTCCTTACATTCGCGGTAACATACCCAAAATGTTTCGATATCTCTAAAACAAAGGCTTGAGATATATAAAACAAAAGAAGGGATTGCTAGGAGGCTAGATTTAGAAATAGGCAATTACTCGCATTATGAAATTGAACAAATTCTAAACCTTTCTCCTTTAGAAGACCGTCGGAAAAAATCTGATCTCATTTATTTCTTTGAAATTATCAACAATTTGATTGACTCACCTACATTACTAGAACTCATCACATTCAATATACCTACTCGTAGACTCATAGAAATAAAGAACTGCTCTTCCTCAATCAACACTTGACTAACTATGCTTATAATTCATCATTGTCCAGAATGTGTAGAATGGTCAACTCACGTCTAGACCTTGATTTTTTTGGTATAATTCAGAATGTTTTTGTTGCTCACTATGCAATTGAGGATATTTTTTATCACTTTAGTTTTAGCAAGGTATTGACTTCACTTGACACTTCTATTTCATTTCTATTTTCTTATATTTTCCCTGTTTGTCTCTGCTTTTATATACCATCCTTTACTCTTGCATTGTACATTGTCCTAAATATATATTGGACAAAGTCCGTTAATTAATTAATAAATAAATTTACGCTGTTGATTTATTTTTGCTTAAGTCATTTTTGTCTTGTACATCAAACCACTCTCGCAGCGCCTATAATCCTATGAACTCGAGCAGGAATTATCGACAACATTACACTGCATCTGTAACCTTCCCATTCAATTGTAGACAAACTATGAAATGGAAGAGACACATTTCGTGTGAATTAGTTAAGTGCGTTCGGAAGCGTATTAATATGTTTATTAGATTAAGAAATAGTCTTAGGTTAGATAATTTTTAAAAACCTATTACGCATTAATTAGGTATGGAATTAAGGATGGAGAGCTGTATATAAAAATGATGTAAGGCCTGTAAAGGCGGTACAAAGACTTTCAGTTTCATAAATTGAAGACATCTGTCAAAAAGATTAAATATTACAAATATTCAAATATCATTCATTAAAAATTGAAACTTAATTCATCACTAACCCTTCACTACTTTCATCACTTATTCAGTTTGAAATGTTTTCTGTATATTTCGAATGCGACTATGTATATGTTATTTTTTTAACTATCCATAAAAACAATTAATGTTTTAAAAATAAGGTAAAATTATCTTTTGGGTGTACGCATTTAAAATAAACATTACTATTTCTAAATAATAACATTTTAATATCAAACGTGAAAAATGTTGTCAAAAACGCTAACCACATTCGTTTTGTTTGGGGAATTCGTAAAAAATTTTACCTTCACTTTTATCTCGTTCACATAATAAAAAATAAGATATAACTTTTATAGTTGAACCGATTGTTGTGAAAAATTAATTTTTAATTTTGGCTATTTTTAGGATTATATTAATTCCAAATTGATTACAGTACAAATATATGAGGCAAACTGTAAAGAATTATTATTTCTCCTTCTTATTTCAAAATAATTACGCATTTCCGTGTGATAGAAAAAAAGATACAAAATACTTTTATAAAATATGGACGCCTGGTCATATATAACCCTAAAAAGCTGGAGGGGTTAACATAAATATAACATCCAAATTACTTTATTTTCTACAAAAAAATGCACAAGAGTTATATTTACAGAATTTAATATTTGAATGTTCTTTCCGAAGAAATTAAAAAATAACAGATTTGGTACTATTCCAAAAAAAATCTAATACTTAAATAAAAATTAATTCTTATTCTTAATATTTGTTAATGTACGCTCCTTTTATATAACTCCTGCACCAAACTCTAGAGTCTCTTCGTTGGTGTAGAAATACCTCAAAATTAATATTTCACTATTTTTTAAAACATAATAATATTATGATTGTGACAGTGTTATAATTTAAATTCAAAATTTTACAAATTTAAATTCAAAGATATCTTCCAGAAAAAGAAAAAATCCACAGACCTCTTTTTGAGCCCTGGCCTTAATTATGGTCAGTGTCCTACAGTTATTACGAATCATGCATCTTAACGTCACCCTAAAGGTATAATAAAAAGAAGAATAAACTTAATTCAATGTACAAAATAATGATTATTTAAACTCTGGAATACGACACTCAGGAAGGTCGATTCTCCATTTCTCAAATATCTTCAATCTGAATTCGTGCAATTTGGCATGGCAAATTTGGGCGACAGATCACATTAATTAGCCGCGATGGCTTTCTGCGAGCCTGTCCTGGTCCGTTGACAAAACGGCCTCAGGCACGACATTTATTACGGCAGAATGTGTTACCGTTTTGCTTCAGCCGGGCCGAGGTATGTTTTAATGATTTGGGTGCTTAAACATCCATACAATCGCCACGTCACGTAAATCGTAAAGAAAATAAAGGAATATTATTCGGCGTACCGCGCGGGAAATGGGATTCTACCCCGATGAAAAAAAACGTTGTTCCAAACATGTATCGATTCGTTCCTCTTAAATCACAATTAGAGGCGAAGTAAGTAAAAGGAATTGCCCAAATAGTATTTATTTATTTATTCCTTTAGATTTACACACAGTACAATACGATACAAGATATAATTAAAATATTTTTAGTGATTATAGATTATTTTACCTTATCAGGTCGAAATTATTGGTTCCTAACTAGGCGAAATTGCCCGTTCCAAGGAACCAAAATATGTGAAAGTAAGTGTGTGTTTTGTCTATGTCTATAATATATCTCATTAATGTTTTAATTTGTGATGTTTAATCGTTACAATCTTATGATAGAATCGAACTTGAATGGTTGTGTATGTTTCAGTTATGTATAAGCAATAATTAGAATAGTGGAAGATACATATAGTGTGTGATTAGTCTATGTCTATACTATGTCTATTCATTTTGTGACGTTTTTTAACATTTTTTCAGAATCTCCTCTACCCAGTCCAATCAACCATTTACTTATTATTGGGCCTATGTAGAAAATATTACATTACATTATAATATTATTTTATATGTATAATTGCGATGCATTCAAAATTTGGTATATTTTATGTATGTAACTTACTTATATCATGTATTTTGCAAATGGAAGTACACAGTCTTCGAATTAATTTTTAATAAATCATTGAAGACAAAGATAAAACTAATAAACCTAAAGGAAACATTAAATACAACAAGACACAGAAAAATAAAAAGATAACGGTTACAACTAAGAATTGAACACAGTACCTATCTCTTGTCTTACCGGGACAGGCGTCTTAAACCACTCAACCATCTGAACCTATTAAATAATCGTCATATTTGTCAATATCATATTTCAAATTCAGAATTAACAACATCATCTTGCAATTAATTTGTCCCATATTATTGGCATCTATATTTTTACAGTGATGGGTATAACCCTTAATGTAAGTTAAAAAGAAAAATTCGTTCCTAATTTTTAATAATTTAATATATAAAAACCATATAATCCATGGTGGAAATTATGTGAATAACTGAAAAGGACACACTGACAACAGTTGATTTGAGAACATCGTCATGCAAAAGCTCATCATTTTAAGTTCAATTATTGAAGACAATATTAGCGATTCCTAAACGAAAATTTGAAACAGAAAAATCAGAAATGATTACGGTCACATCTAGGACGTGAACCCAGGACTCTTGCCTTGCAGTGGCACTTCCGTCTGAGATAATGTGACCCTATCTCCTTCAGTCATATTTAACTGTATTATACTTCAAATAAAAACTACCAACATTGTCTTCATTTTCTCACCACACATTTTTATTGGCTGCCCCGGCAAGGCAAGGGTCCTGGGTTCACGTCCTAGATGTCATCGTATCTTTTTCTGTTTCAAATTTTCGTTTAGGAATCGCTAATATTGTCTTCAATAATTAAATATTACAATGTGAGGTTTTAGTCATTAAGATATTCCAAAAATTAAAAATTCTATGTTCATGTGTAAATATTATTTGAGTTATGATATTGACATTTTTTAGGTATGGGCTATTAGATCACGTAAAATATATTATTTCGTATCCAGTGATGGTATCCATTCACGAAAGAAGCTTGTAAAAAACAAAAATAAAAAATATTGATTAAAAATTAAGCTTCACGAGCGTAAATCAATAAAAATCTATATCAAAGGTTTTATGCATCATGGACGGCCTTAACAGGTGCTTTGAGTTTTCGTTGTTTTAAAGCTTACAAAAATTTGTGTGGTTACAGCTGTTGTGCTCGAAATCATTCAGATTATGATTGGCATCCTCAATAAGGAATACTTTGATTTATAAATAAATGCCAAGAAAACCAAGGAGCTTAAAGCTCTGATGCAAATGTCGTTAGAATGAACTGCTATTGAATAACCAACATTGATAACTTTTAAAGACGAGACAGTCACCTAGAAGTACATGAGTAGCTATTTTCAACCTTATCAAATTATAACAAGTAAACAAGGCACAGTACGAAACCGCACATTCTGGAAATAGTCCGCTATAAATGTAGTACGAGGCGTATCCAGAAAGTAAGTGTACTGAATTTTTGTAGGTTACAAATCTTTTTATTGAAACAAAAAAATTACATGATTACCGTAGTACATATGTAAGCTATTTTTAAACATAGTCGCCATTCCTCTAAATGCAGGTGGTGAAGCGGGGTATCAATTTTTGATGCCTTCCTCGAAGAAGTTTCCCGCCAACCCCTTCGTCCACTTCTCCACCTCCTCCTTTACCTCCTCGTCGGTTAAAAACCTTTTTCCACCCATGTACAGCTTCAGGGAGGTAAAGAGATAATAATCTGAAGGTGCTAGGTTAAGGGAATGCGCGGGGTGGTTCGGGATATCCCATTTAAACGAAGCAAGCAGTTCCTTCGTTGCGTTGGCCGTGTGTGGTCTGTCATTGTCGTGCAGCAGGCTGACTCCTTTTGTCAGCATGCCTCTCTTCTTGTTATGAATCGCCTTCTGCAATTTTTTTAGGGTCTCACAGTATCTTGCAGAGTTGATGGTCTCCACTTGAGGCAGATATTTAATCAAAATTATGCCTTGACAGTCCCAAAACACGGATGCCACGATTTTCTTGGCTGAAATTGTGGTTTTGAACTTTTTGGTGGAGGGTGAAGAGGTGAGAACCGTTTTTAAACTTGCGATACCACTTGTACACACTAGTACAATTCATAGCTTTATCACCATATGCAGTTTCAACCTCATTATAAACCTCAAACGGAGGTTTTTCCTTCCAAACGAGATAACGGATGACGCCGCGTATTTCGCATTTGGCGGGAGATTGGATTGACATTTTTCACGAAACGTATTGTCGCGTTGACACTTCTCAACTTACTGACCTTGAACAGGTCTCGTTGCAGAGGAGAAGAGTCAGGCTACACGTAAGTGTAGCCAACATATCGAAAATAAAATTCATTCGGTCGTGAGAGCCTCAGTACACTTACTTTCTGGATATGCCTCGTATATATGTGTATTATCGTATAGTAAACCAATCTTAACAACAAATTAAGACAAAACCGCACATTTTGTAGATAGTCCGCTTTGTTTATAATATATATAATCTGGCTAAAAGAGATTAATGAAAAAAACTCTGAAAAACATTAAAAATGACATAGAAAACTAATAAAACAGAAATGAATAACTTTAGTTTGCCTCAGCATAGGTTATCCTAGTGAGAAGAATTAATAAATACAATTTACTTTACATATATTATATATTGTATGCACAATGTTAAAATAGTCGCTATTGTAAAAAAAGTTGGGAACAGATAACGTGCGTTGTACAGGTTACCCTAGTGAGGAGGACTAAAAAATACATTTTACTATACCTACACATATTTTATATCATATTTTTTATGTACAATGTTTAAATAGTCGCTATAATAAAAAATAAAATAATGTTAACATGTAGTAATACAATCCTCATAATATAAAACCGCACATTCTGGGGATGGTAGATTCTGTATATATTTATGTTAACATGTAGTAATACAATCTTTACATAACGATACCTCACATTCTGGTGATAGTCCACTTTCTATGTGCGTATGTTAACATGTAATAATACAATCCTCACAATATGAAACCGCACTTACTGGGGATCGTAGATTCTGTATACATGTATGTTAAAATGTGTAAATACCATATTCACATATTCAGGGGATAGTCTAATCTGTATCTATGTATTTAAACATTGAGTAATATCATTCAACGATAAATTAATACAAAATGGCGCATTCTGGGGATAGTCCTCTCTGTATGTACGTACGTTAATATGTAATAAAACCATCTTATTATTACGCATTAAAATGAACAAACCAAACACCAATTGTTTGAACTTCAATCTAAGCATTCACACACACACACACACACACATTCACAAATTAGCAGAATCTAATGAATATATTTTAATAAACACAATTTTCTCACGTGTGTAATATAATTTCCCGTCTTCGTTTACGAGCAGTCGCAATAATTTGCAATGAATAGGTATAACGAAATCTCTTGGTGTGAAACTGGGCTTTAGCAACAAATGCAGCCAAGACAAGTTTATTGCGCCTTCACAATGATCTCGGGTTAACTGCATAGGGAGGCTCTACTAGTTTTAGCCTTAAGAAACGCAGTAGATATGAACATTTTAGTAAGTTCATTGAATGATTATTTGTGCATGCTGCCTATAAGTTTCGAACAAAATGTGTAGTCAAAGCGACTAATGAAAGAAAACAAATACGTTAATATTTATTTTTTTTAAATTATGAGATACAGAACAGAAGAGTATTCATAAGATGATGTATGAATTTGAATGAAGCAAGGAGTATGTGTTGAGACAGTATTGTGTGACGGTGTTGCCTACAGTATCGTGCTGCTTTTTTAACATGTAGATACTTATAAGAATCAACGACCACAAATTGTTTGAAGATCCGTAAATAACGAGAAACACGTAAACGCTTCGATGTGACCAAGGGTTCAAGCATGGTTGGAAGTTCGTCAATAACGAAAATTACATACCTAGGCCTTAAAGTTGAATTTCTTAATAATGAGGTTGGGGGAGATGTGCCGTACATTTAGCGATCAATCGATCGAAACTTAAATATTCTTAACATGATTCGGCGACACGACTGTAGTGGATTAAAATGAAGCTTACTCACGAGAACATAGCTGCTGCGTTAAATATGAAAGAAGTATTTAAAGCATTTATATTTTAGAGACTTCGGGTAATATCCCTGATCATATCCGTCAGTTTTCTTATCTGGAATGCTGGGTATTAACAGCCTTTCCAATATTGACGTGCGATTTTGTTACCACGAGTTAGGAGTCACTCAGAAATATTCTTGGTCTTCAATGGGACACACAAGTTGAGGACATCTATTCAATTTGTGATATCTTTTCAATAACAGTCATAATAAATATAATCCATCAATGCTTGTTGCTCCGTTTCGAACTGACAGCTTTGGTGGTGGTTTCGCAGATTTGGCAATCACATCAAGCTAAAAATCCATGGTTGGCAATGTGGCCAATACACAATGGTAAATCCGTCAACGCTGGAAGTGCCACACACCGAAATCATAGATATAATATATGTAGATGGATCCACACACCTTGTTACAAATCTTTCAAATAACTACCTCTTAAACAATCAGGTAAGAAATCCAGAGATTTTATGAACATTTTCCTTTATGTTTTTGCAAGAGCGCGTTTGCACAAGATAGAAAATGCAGAACAAATCTAAAATTAGTAATATCCCTCGAAAAAGGATTGTTCTATTAAATAAACTTACGCCTGACGTCGAAATTTTCCACTTAAATAAAGCTAAATATACGAAGAAAAATGAGACTTTTTTATTTATTAAAATCCTCTTCAAAGGGTACTAGCAGGTCATTTACTATGAAACTATTATTACTTTTAGAAATCTTTCAATTCATTCGTTAAAAGCCTACAGTCCCGTTTTTAACTGGAAAATGAATAATTTGAACAAATTTTTATATTAAATTTAAGCAATAAATATTAACATGAAATAGCTTCATAAATTAAAAAAATCTTACGAGAAAAAATAAATGCCGCCGACGGGAATCGAACCCGCAGTCTTCTGATTGCCAGTCTGGTGCTACGTCGGCTTATTCGAAACCCGCCAAATCATTCAATAGTTAGTGGTATTTTTCATTCAACAATTATTGCTCATTAGGTTTTTACTAGAAAACAACCTACTTTATAGCTTTTGGTAAAGCACCTGACCGGCAGGAGGCTGCGGGTTCAATTTTTTTCGGCAGCATGCATTTTTTCTATTTTTACAATTTATAAAGGTGTTTTAAGCTAATCATGAATGCTTAAAAATAATACCTTATCCTTTGTGCTATGCATAAAAAACCTTATCTCTTAAAACATTAGTTTATCAATAATATCCAAGCAGGTCAGTTACAAGACAGTACCTACCATATTATTGTAGCAATTCTATATCAACGTCCCAATATTACACTCCTATGCGACGGATTCAACAGCTAGGAAACAAATACTCCAATGTTGTTGATATATTTAATACATCAATTTCATTATATAAGCATACCTTATTGAAGTTTTTTTCATCAAGTAGGCGAAAATTTTAATAAAGCTATTTAAATTGACAGTATTACAGTATTTTGCAAGTTAACAGTATTTTGGCGGCTGAAAGAAAAAAAAAATTATATTTTGTACCTACATACTGTGTGGATCAAATTCAACAATATTTTACTTAAATATGTGTTTAAAACAGTCACTTTCTGCACTATTTACGATTATAATTTCTTAAATATTTTTATACATGTATGTAAAAGCCTTAATAGGCGCAAAATAAAATAATAAATAAATAAAAATAATGATTTTTTAATAAATTAGCCATATTTTATGTCATTAAGTTTTCTCGTGTATTGTTCAATTCGAAATGCTTGTAATTAAATACCGAGAATCGACTAACAATTTAATGTGGTTATATTTTTTGTTATTGTTATTAACCATTAGAATGCTAAGCGTCGCAAAAGCGCTGCAATCGTTTATATCGAAAATTGCGACGCAGCGCATAAGTGCTGCGAGTTTCATTGTGATTTTGGTGCTCCGCGGGAGTGGATGTACGCTAACCTCGCGCGTAATTTGTAATGAGAGTGCATTCTTATACATTTAAAAATAACCTTTTTTCCATTTTTTATATTATTTTTAAAAAATAGCTATGTCACGTGCTATTATTTCGAACGTTGATTCGATTCCTAGTGATTCTACGGGAGGTGAAACAACAGATACAAATAGTGACGATAGCAGTATTATAACGCATCGAAGAAAAAGATTGAGGATTGAAAGTGAGCCTTCTATTTCCTCTTCATCTTCAGAAACAGAAGAAACACCAAAATTCCTCCGACAAAAGTGTTTTCTAAAGCAAAAAATGATCAATTTCAATTTCAAAAAGAAATAAAATTGATATTTTATGCTTATTTTTTCATATTCATATCAATAAACATTTTTTATTTATAATGCAAAAATAATTAATAAAATTGATTGATATTTGTCTAAATTAGAGTGTTTTATTTGACACCATTATTTTTTCCTCTAAATTAATCAATATGTGTATGGCAATTTACATTTATTTTTGCAAAAATTGATTAGCACTAAAACGGTGATTAGCACTAAAAGAGTGCAATTGAACAGCTAATCTGAACCGCGTAAATACCGATATTCATATTTAGTTCGTATTTTTGTGACCCGATAAACAAATTCCTTCAACCCCTTACAAATATCATTGTTACAGGTTCAGGAAATCTACAGGAAAATAAAAAAAATTAAAAGACATCTGATGTTTAACCGTCCATTGCGGGTACATCCTCCGCCTTATGAAATGTCACCACAAGTAGGCTGCGCTGAGTTATTGGGAGATGCATCTCGCGCCGATCGACAGCTCTGTTCTCTTAATGCCTCCTGTCCTATAGAGCCGGCCATCCTCACAAGTCGAACAATGGACACTTAGCATTCAATGTAGCCTTATTACATTCATTTCATTATATCGTGACGTCGGATCGAAGCCTTATCGTTTGATGGTGTCAAAATTATAATATTATGTATGGCCGAGGCTATGGGAATATGCTAAACCTAGCTAACTGGATGCATTACATAAATCTTGGTGTATTTTTGGAATCAAGACAACTTCTAAGGAACTGTGATCAACAAAATTTGTTGACTCAAAACATACACTTTGTTGCATATTTCCATTAATAAAAATAATATATTTATAACATTTGCAGCGCGCCACTATATTGTCAGATCTACTGAAACATTTCAAACATTGCATTTGGTCTGCCGTGACATTATTCATAATGATAACAATGTCTTCGTCTTCCTGTGTAGATTATGTTTCTTTGATTTTTCAAGGTGTATCATTATAGTGTGTGTTAATGCATACTTATTTAATTGTGTTATTTCACACATTCTGTTTGCAGCACGATCCAGCTCTTAGGTGAAGACTACCTTTCAGAATCGAAAATTTGCTTAAATTGGTTTTAGCCGTATGTTGTCAGGGACATAAAACATAATTCTGATAATCAAAAATAAACAAACAGATAACCTAACTCAATCTATACTGGTAACCTAGTCTTCTGGTATACTCTTTGTCATCGTCTTACACAAAACCTAACCTAACCTAACCCGGAGGTCTGCCAGGTTATTTGTCACCATAGTGATAGTAAAAATGGTGCTACATAAATAAATTTAATGGACTGCATTTTCACCGCACTGCGGTAGACCGCACGCCGTAGTGGCATCCTTCCTGTGTTCATTATCTAGTTAAACGTCTTAAAAGTCACTGTCAAGAGATATAGCCCTTTAACAACATCTATGTAGATTCATAAAGTTTTTAATGGAGTGTCGCTATTAAAATGTAAAGAGCAATACAAAAATAGTGTTGGCTTGGGAACAGCGGCATTGCAACAAAATATCTCTTCAGTGTAGGAAATGAACACTAATGAACAGTGTTACAAGTTTGGTCTACACTTATTTGAAAAAATAGTGAAGTCGCCAAAATGTATCAATTTATTTCCTATTATTATTTTTTCTTTATTCAATTTAACACCATGCTAGGTACATGCCCGTGTTGTAGTTGTCGACATATATTAATGAATAACAAGCAGTACCATGTTTATCATTAAAAAAATTACAGAAAAAGAACATCGAGTATATTTATAATATAATAATATCGAATAATTGGCTGATAACCAGAATGGTTTAAAGATTACCTGAGAACAGAAAACAAAAAACCGATTTTGGAGACGCCCTCGGAGGAACAGCCAGTGAACCTAGAAGACCCACAAGGATCTGTATTGGGGCTATTACTATTTAAATTATTTATAGACAATATAGTAGGTGATTAAAATACTGGTTAGTCAAAGTCTTTGTAGATGATACTCTTTTATATATATAATATATATACAGAAGGAAATTGAAGAAGTTTTGCGCAAAACACAGTACGACCTGGATCAAATATCTATGTGGTTAAAGATAAACAAATTAAAACTGATGATTCAAAAAGTAAATACATGGTAAGAGGTAAAAAACTTTGACGGAACTAGTAAAATTATCATAGATAACGAAGAAATAGAAGAAGTAGAGGAAATCAAAAACTTGGGCGTTATAATAGACAATCAAATCAAATTCAACTCTAACTTTGAATTTTTAGCTAAGAAGGTGGCAAAAAAGGTATATTTTTTAAGAAGAATAAGGAATAAATTAGATGTTAATTTTTTTATAATAGTAGCACCTCATTTAAATTACTGCTTTATTGTCCTTTTCTTGTGCAAGCAAACACAGATAAATAAATTGCAAAGAATTTAAACTAGAGGAATGCGTGCAGTATTGAATTGTAGTACATATTCTAAGATTATTAATATGCAGACAAAACTAGGTATTTTAAGTCTAAGATAGCGTATAATTTATAATACATTAAAAAGATGTTCTCGAAATACATGTAAAACTGTGGAGATTTTAGACTTCCGAAAACACATATGTCGGGAACCCAAAATAATCTCTATTTTAAAGAATTTAAGATTTTTAATAATCTACTGACAGATGTTAAAAAAGCTAAAAGCCTTGCTGATCTTCGTGGGTTATACCTAAATGCTATTTATTTATTATTCATTGACGCCCTATTGGGCTTTTACAGAGTAAATTGACAGTTTATGTATGTAAGTTTATGTATCTATAACGAATAAGTATTAGTTGTAGTGTAAAATATGCCTAGATGTCATAAAAAACGTTGTTAGTAGTTAGTAGTAAAGGTAGATATAAAAAATGTATTTTTTATAACTAAATAAAAATATTTTTTTTTAAATCGGTAGAAATTTTACTGTTCAACTAGAAAGTTTCCATTTTAGAACTGTCTTTTAACATAAAGAAGATAATATATTTAAAGAAACTGAATTATAAACTAAGACAGAAAGTATAGAAATAATAAAAGAATAAAAATATAGTAGAAATAAAACTTGATAAAATGTACTTAATAAGAATGTACATATGTACCTATTTGATATTTAGTTCTAGACATTTTGGATTCAATGTGGATCCAATGATATTCATAAAAGCATATATATTTTTACATTAACCACACAAGAGGCCCTGAAAAAAATAATTTCCTTAATGGCATATGTCATCTTTGGGGATGCTGAGTGGAGGGTCTGTTTAAGGAAATAAACGAAAGGCAGTTCTGGGAAGGAAAAAGGTATGATGGGTTGGTAGGAATCTAGGGGTCAGGGTGTCCAGGAGTGACCAAGACGATGGCTCAAAAGATATTTCCAAACCGGCCTCTCATGATCGGGCCCATTTTTCGGCAGGCGCATTTGCCGCCAGGATCTGAACACACCTCACACGATGAACCCGGGCACCCCTGCTATGTCACCAAACGTAGCGAGCCGCTCGGGGTGACCTATGAGGTGTTGGTTAGCTAATAAATGTTTCCCGGAGCGGCGCGGCGGTACCCATTTCCGCCTCCCAAAGTAAGCAGTTCATAATGATAAATTGCAACAATAAGCGTATAAGTAAATTTAATTTTAATTTTAGTGAAACAGTGAAATCGGAAAACTTTTGTTGATTGTATTTTTCAGTACAGGGCAAAGATATTAGAAGAACGAGATATGCTATGTTGGCCGCCGGACCGTAGGCGGAGTACTACCTAATTAGGGTACTTTGAATACTATCGGGACGTGTACGCACAGAAATCTGTGCTCTGTATTAGTGCGGATACCTTAGCGTAAGCGAAGGTGTCCAGTAGTATTGGTGAACAAAACCGGCGACACTGGGCAAAACAATTCCACACAGTATGAACTGCTCATAGCACATCTCGTTCTTCTAATATCTTTGGTACAGGGTATACATAATTTTTTAAATGTTTCGACTGTCCAACTAGAAAGAATTCCCGTTCTATAACAGTAAAATTTGGATGCATTAGCATACATATTTGGTATGAAATATTTAAAAAAAAATGAGAAAGAAAAAATAAGTTTTAAAAATTTACAAAAAGTCAATTGATTTTTAAATTTATTTTTAAAATTTTTAAATGTTTCATTAATTACTAAAAGAAAGTATGAAAATACAATAGAGATAATAGTTTTATTTATTTATTTGTTAGTAAGATATACATATACATAACTTTTCAAGTCTTCTTTCAAGCCACAGACGAGTCAACGAAATTGATTCAGTCTGTTCACGAAATTATTTCTATCAAGTAAGGTAAAATTAACGTTTTGGCATACAGACATTCCCAAACCCCCTTTTGGAGTTACATCTTCAGTTGGCAATAAAATGTGGTCAGTCAAAGACCTGACATAATTTCTTTTACGCGAGTTTAATTTAAATGATCTATTTTTTACAAATTATAAGCAATAATTAGTCGCCTGATATATCCATACAAATTGAAAATATCTCCCGAGTTTAAATAAATGCCGCCGACGGGAATTGAACCCGTACCCTCTGATGTCTGGTCAGGTGCTCTGAAACACTGAGCTACGTCAGCTTATTTAAAACACGCCAAATAATTCAATACGTACTAGTACTTCAATCAACAATTACTGCTTAATATATTTTTTCACGTGTAAACAACCTTTATTTTTGTAGGAAAGGCTTTGTTAGTGCTAAATTTTCCCACTAGATGGCGTCGAAACATAATCTACATTTGCAAATGCTTATAATAATTTGTTATCCTTTGTGCAGTGCATAAAAAATCTTGTCTTATAAACATAAGTTTATCATTAAAAAAATAATTATCAGTTTTAAGTTTTCAAACGACATTTTGTGGAATTTCTATCGCTCCAAAAATAGTATGCAAATGAAGATGGCTATGCGTGTCAACAAATTATAATTCTTTTATTCGAAAAATTCTTGTGAGGGTAATAATGATAATAGTGAGATAGGAACTGAATTACTAATACACATTTAAAACGATTATGCGTTTGTAGACCTTGTTTATTTTACCGATATTTCAAGAAAATGTGTTATAAAAACTAATTTTATGCGTCCATCGCTGGTGTATTTAAATAACTAAATAATAATAGTGTGGGTAAAGCGAACGTAAATAGCCCGGACATTGTTTTCATTTCTTTGAACAACAAAATAAAAAAATGCATTGCGGCGGAGAAAAAATGTTGAAATATTATTCATCGTAATTAAAAATGTCAATTGTAAACGGCAAAATTTTAATTTTAAAAATTAAGGCGAAGCTTAATGCCAAATCACTATCTTGATTAATCTTTATAACAAATTGATGTACATTATGAATACCAAAAAATATGCTTTAGATAAATTGAATGTTTTCCTATCGCTTCGCTTGAGTAGAATACAAATATAAAATAAATTACTCAATAAAAAATATAAATGCAAACTACTACAAAATTATTTTTTTCAGTAGAAATATATGAACGCATAAAGAAAACAACTTTAAAAAAATACAGTATTATAGCTAAGATTAACTGTGACAGTTTCACTTGATTAACTTTTTTGCTTTCTTATAAAATTATTTACAAAATAAATAAAAACCAGTTTTTTGCTTGAAATCGGACGTTTCTAGACTCCGTTTGTCAAGCGATTTTAATGCCTATTACCTACGATATAAGTTATACCAAGAATATAAACATTTTTGGCTTGTAGCTTCCTCTTAATCACATAATAACAAACATACAACAACCATTCAACAACACATTCCTTAAATGCGATGCAAAAAATTTGTGTTTTAAAGCAGTAAAAAAGGAAATTAAATTTCCCACAACTTCTGTATGGAGGTTCTAGATCAACGGCAATTAAAGTTGATAATTTTCGTTTTGGGAAAATTTGAAGCTTATTTGTCTAAAAATGGGGTGAAGCCAAGTCCTAACAATCACTTTCCTACACAATTAACTCAATTGTCTATTTCTATTTATTAACTAACTGTATCCCGGTACGCGTTGCTGTGGCTCAGTTTGCCTGTACAGATAGAGAAACAACACGCGTGTTGCTTTTACGTCCAACAGATGGCGATGTTTTTTTTGTTGTTTAAAGAATGTTTTTTACCTATCACAGGTGACATCTATATAATGTAGGTATATAAAAACACACGCGTATCAGAATGTAACGTTTTTTTTTCAAACAAAATTTTATAGCAATCGGTGAAGAAGATTCAGAGATTTAATATTTGAACAAACAAACATTTACATTTTGATTTATATAAACCTTAATGCATTTGAAGATATGCCTGTTATATAAAAAAATCATTTAACATTTACAAACAATTATAAATTCCTGCAATGGCAAAGAATATTTTTATGATAAATAATTAATTACGCTTATTAAAATTAATAATTAATACTTATGACTATTCGTATTAATAACATTTGAGTTCAATATTTAAACTTTTTTCCTCATAATCTACTGGGCCTATTTATAACAAAAGAACTCTTAAAAATGATATACCGTGACATATCATCTCAACTCACCAGGAACAAACATTTTTTTTCATTAGTATAAAACCATTAAAAAAATATACTAAATGTCAAGCGACCGCAACCGTGAAGACTTCAACACTTAACATTTGAATGCGAAATTATTATTCGTAAACAATAGACTATTACAGTTCCTATAATATACAGGCAGTTTGGCTGGCGGACATTTATAATATGGCCAGTAGGTTGTAGGAGGTAGGTTGTACTTCCTCAGAGTTCGTGATGGCGAGGAATACGATAACAAATAATGTAAAACAACTCTAAGAGGCTTAATGACGGCTTAGATTATATGTAATCGACACCCGATTGTGGGCGATCGTCGCAGATACCACTCTACTACTCAGGAGGTGATGAAAGAAGTCAAATTCATAGATAGGTAGAAGGATATTCGAGCCTAGCAAAGACCTTTTTTACTAGACCGTTTAACATTACATTTTTTTGTAAATTTGTTTGTGTGTTCCGTTTCCGTTTTCGATATCCTGCTACATTCACATTATATGTCTAGCAAGCCCTATTTTGACTAGATAGATAACTATGACTACGTGATTAACTTTAACTATGGTCCAGTAAAATATTTTTTTTCTATTTTGAAATCGTCGTCTTTATTTGGACTTTTTTATTGGAATGGTTTTTCAATATTATAGTGTCTACCGACCTGAAAAGGGACAATTATTTTCATTGAGATAGTAACATTTCTTTGCAATAATTGTATAATTCTTTATAAGCTTGAAAGAAATAAGATTTCTATGGATGGGTTGTTTCATAGAATTTGAACAATTCATCAAATTTCAACGTTCTTTTGCGAATTCTGTGAATGTCTTATTCAAGTTCTATTATTATATCATTATAGGTCAGTTACTTGACAGTACTGAAATAATAACAGAACTTTAATAGGACATTTACAGAACTCGCAAATGAACGTTGAAATTTGAAGAATTGTTCAAATTCTCTAATAAAAACCCGTCCTAAGTAAACAGGATGATATAGTCGTATAATGACCAATATACTAATATTATGATTTAAGAAGACATTTTGAATTTGGTTTATTAAATATTTTCTACTTTTTCAAACGTGAAATCTGCAATGTTTACAGCGCTACTATTTTTAAATAATTTCTTGGTGTCTCATATTTTAAAGGTGTTTTTGGCGTGAGGGAAAGGATGAATTTAATGATTTACGATTTAAAATAATGCGTTTAAATTGGCAAAATTAAAAAGAAGTTAAGAAGTAGGTAATTGAAAAACTGGATGGTTTGGAAACGACAGGCGAACCTGATTAATTTGCTTGTCATTTAAAAACATTTAAAGTGATTTTCGCAATTAAATACAATATTTAAGGCAAATCGAGGCACCAATTTTGATATCGAAACTTAAATCGGCAGGTACATTGTTCCACGCATTTATTTGAGACCAGTTTCACCTTGCTACGGAATTCTATCGATTATTACCTACCTACATATAAAAATTACCTACTATACCACTATTACTACAAATTTCCTACTATTAATTCAACAATAACTTTGAGTGTACATTTGAAACTTTGCAGCGAAGACGAGCAGTAGATGACTCAATATGTATACACAGAATTTTAAACAATGACATTGACTCTACTGAACTTCTGTCCCTTATTAACTTTTACATACCTTTAAGACGTACACGACATACAGTGCTATTCCACACGATCAATTATAAAACAAATGCAGCATCTAATTCGCCAATTAACCGAGCTCTTCATACTCTTAATAATATTTGTCTTAACTCTAACATTGACATTTTTTCGGATTCACTGCCTAAATTCAATCGTGGCATCATGTCAATAATTTAAACTATTTAATACCCATACATATATACACACGTCACACACACACACACACCTATACACTACACATGTCACCCGGTAATTAAGGCAAAAAAATACCATTTAGCAGACATTACAAGGAAACATATCATTGGTACCCAACATGAAATATCTTATTCCTGTATATTTTTTAATCTCTATAAATCATGTACTGATGGTTTTTATAATATAAAATAAAATAAAAAATAAAAATTAGATAGGAATTTTAAAAACTCAGTTTTATCAATAATTTTGTTTATTTTAAGTTATTCAGAATAACGGAAGAGTAGGTATGATGCGTTATGTGAATTTGAATGAAGCATTGATTGTTTATCGAGACAGAGTTGTGTGGCGGTCTCCCTTTCTACCTACCCATAACAGGAAACGGCCTGATGATTAGTTAGTTATCCCAAGTAATCATGATTTACATTATTTAATTTAACTACTGGGATGTTCTTCATATTTAAATATGTGATATGATTAAGTTATATTGAATAACGCTGTAAAGTTATCGCCGTGATTTTTTTTACTTATTCTGAATACCTACACATGATATGCGTATGATATTTTGTGAACCTTATATAAAAAGTTGTCTCAACTACATTTGAGATATTTATAAATTTTAATCTAAAAATACAAAAACTAATTGAAATCCTGTTCGATTATATGTATTTTACCCATTTCAGAGACATTCCATTAAAAAAAAACATTTTTCTTTAATAATTTTATGTAATGTCCAACGAACATATCCAGTATTTTCATCTATCGGCCAACCATACATTTCGTGTGACGTTCAGGAGATCTTACAAAAATCCACATTAAGAATCCAATTAATCCAAAGTTACGATGCCGGACCCAGAGTCGATAAATGCTTGGTTTATTCCACATCCCAGAATGATTTTAATCAAGTTCTTGGTTCTCTCCTAGATTTAAGGCTCTTTCACAATCTACGGTAAACTTAGTGATAATTCGTAAGGAATAGCAGTTAGGTGTCACCGCTGCTTGGCTTGTTTGACCAGCTCATCCATTTATAAAGGTATATAAGATCGGAATTCACAATGTATTTATTATCATAATTGTGTTTTACGCTTTCCACCATTTTACAAATGGCTTGAAATTTAATCAACGATTTGTTTATTTCTTAATTCAAGTTTACGTGATGCCTCTTTAGGCAGGTATTTTTTTAACTTCATAATCCAGGAATGATCTTTCTGCGAAGTATTTTTTAAATAAAATGAAGAAATGATTCAGGTCTTAAGATGATCGTGTTGTAGGAAGGAATAAACACACAAGCTGACTTTGCAGATTCGATCTATTCTTTTGTAAGAATATTTTTTTGGAATGATAAATTTGATCTTATCGAGTTTTGACTTTCATTTATTTATTTTTATAATATTAAATAATTAAAAATAAATATTTTCCGCGGGAATTGAAATCACTTTAGCCTGAATATAATATAACTAGTGAATCACCGTGAAAAATCACGGGCTATTTTAATAATAGAATTCGTGAAGATTTATTTATCATTGCCTTTCAAAGGAAAATATTTACCTCGAATTTTTAAACAAAAAAATATGTATATTTATATTTAATTCAATAAATTCAGTGAGTTGGATATTTTTAATAGGCATTAAATATTTATTTATTCATACTAATTTTTTCAGACAGTTGAAAAATTAGAGATCAGTAACAAACAATAACAACACAAGTTTAACTTGTTTTCATTATAAGTAGTTTTATAGTATGTCGATGCACATACCTCCATAGAAAAAAAAAGAATCTAAGATTTTGTTTACAAAAAGGCTTTGTTTTGGTACGAACGAAATATATTACCAAAACATTATGGCATTATTTAACAATGCATTTAACAAAAATAATTCTTAATACCTACTTATAAATCCTTTTATTACTGAATTTTAGAATATATAATATATATATCAATTTCTCGAGCATTCTCTAAAAATAACATAAGAAGAATATGAAATGATTACAACTCAAAATAATTTAAGTGTAAATACAATAAAACGGAGAGCTAAAACTGCTTTTATGAAAATATGTAAATTACTCTTAAAGTTTATTTGTCGGCAATTCCAAATATCAAATAAAACATAACAATTTGGTGAAAATGACCAGAAAACAAAATAATGGTCAGATGCCATCAAATTTAAATAAAGCAAGTAGGTACCTACTTAATTTACAGGATTGCCGTCCCGATTAAAGTAGTGAGAACGCCTTCTTCCATAAAGCTTAGAATAATGACGCATTTAAAAATGAAATGTACCAGAAATCGAAGGCAGTGTGTGGACTGTGTGGTGGTCAGGGGCGTGCGGTACATAAAGGACGAAATGATGTGATTATTATAAGAAAAGCGAACTATAAATATGAAGAAATTAAAGAAAAATAATAAAATAATGCGAAAACTTAAATTGAACTCCTAATAAGGAATTGAATTCGCCGTCCTCGGTGAAAAATCCCAAGATATTATAATTTTAGGGTTTGTTAAGCAATAATATTTGTAAAAAAAATATTTATCTTAGGATCATTGCCTTTCAAAGAAAAACATTTCATTGTCGAATTTTAGTAATCTTTGAAAAATTATGCCACCTAACCAATGACATTACAAAAATACAAGACACAAAAAATGTAGTACCGCTGATGATTTCCAGGTTAGACATGGTTTGTCCACTGTGCCTAGTTCAGTGATGTCATGCGCGTTATTTCAGTGACATATTTTCATTCATCTCAATTCATTTAAGCATTTGTCAATCATTTGAACAAAACAAATACCCTTTTCAGATAAAGACACATAATAATTAAAAAAAATAATAATCCTAAAATTTGGTAAGGATTATGAAATGTACGCTAATTTAAACAGTTGGCCATAACCATAGAACAACATAGAAGTGCCTTGCGGGCGTGTTTCGTGATAATCAAGGCTTAAATTTCTACTACAAAACTGTGTTTACAAAATTCAAATAGGATAGAGATTTTTCGAAGTCAGTCGAAGAAGTCAGTTAAAATTTAATTTCAGTTGAATTTATGGAACTTTCTGTGGTTTTGTTTATTATAAAGCCATGCATATCGGTGGAAGGTGATAAAACATGTAAATCTATACCCAGCCTACCTTTGGCTATAGAGCAATGCACGCCACTGGCGGTGGTGGGTGGGTCCTGCTCTACTCAGCAATGCTCACCATATTCAAGAGCTTACGACCGTTATTTATAGGATTGTAAAAGTTTAGTGTAACAAAATAAACATAATTTATACGTGTACAAAGGTCGTTTGGTATTTTGAAACTACAGTGGTGTTGATAACTCTGGTTTAAACCAAGCAGGAAAAACAAACTTTTTATATACGAGTTGACTGAATATTGATGCATTTCAGGGTGTTAAGTTGCGTACTTAAATAACTTTAAAAAAATTTAGAAAAATAACATCAAATATGTTACCGGTGACCAAAATTTCTTTTGGATTTTTTACTGCAAATAATGTCAGGAATCACTTGTAAAAGTAAGTCAAATACGACCCTTAAAACACTATATACAATATTTAATTTTAGCTAAGCGCGTTACCTTTCTAACTAGTTAGACGATGACTGTTCAGAGAGGGGTAGCAATAATAGTTTTAATATTAATAAAAAAATATCTGCATTGCATATATTATTATTCTGCACTCATTATTTAAGAATTACAGTTCCAAAAAAAATACATAATATAAACATAAACAGAACATTAAAAATATTCTAAAGTGTTTTAGAAAAGTGCATTGGAAATATATTATTAAGAATAAACATTAGGAAATAATATTTGAATAATTTGTAAGATTCAAAGTTAAAATTCAAGTTTTGCGAAAGACTTAATAAAGTTTTACTATCCAGGTACTGCGAAACAACCGGCTATTGATGAAATAATAAAAAAAATGAATAAAACTTTAGCAGAACTTGAATTTTAACTTTGAATTTTGATGATTTTTTCAAATTCAGCGGAACAACCCGCCCTAAACGTTGAGAGTTGAATAATTCTCATCATAAGTAATTTAAAAAAAAAACTTCGATCATCACGAATGAAGTAAGTAGATATAAAAACAAATGTTATTAAAAAAAGATGTCAACTGATCTGTGCTAGTGGAATTCATAATTTCTCACCAAACCAAAACAAAATATCACGACTAAACGCACAGTACACCTTTAATATATTTAATAAGAGGTTAATTTTTACCAGTAATTTATTACAAAAACTGCGATATGGGTAATCCAAAATCACCACACTCAGCTAGTACAAATTTTTTGAAAATCTTCCATAATAAATTTAACGAACCTTTAATTTTATATTTCCACTAAGCATACAATAAAGCAACACAGCTTTATAACAAAAAATCCTTCGTCCGAAGGATACTCTTGTATTCACCCAGTGATACAAAAGAAGAACCTAATTTAGTGTTGCGTACTTGTTGTGATATTTTGGCAGTATCAATTCTGATGTAATATTTACAGAGTGCCTGTAATTTGCACACCTACCTTACTGACACAATTTTACGTTCACTAGGTATATAATAACTGTGACAAATACAAAAAAAAACTTTTCTCGTACATTATTTAAAAAAAAAGTGAAACATTTAAAGGCTCTCGGATAGTCTTGTGACAAGAACCCCAAAAGACAACATTACATGAAAGCATTGATTGAACAAGGGCATAATACACAGTTTTAATGTAACTATGTCCAATATATTTCTTAGAGTCTCGAAGATGTAGGCTAGCTTTCTAATTTTTTTGTCAAGATAGTAATATGATTGTTCCATTTTAGATAACTATCAATTATTAAGCCATGATATTTTATATTGTCTACTCTTTCCAAAGGTTGACAATTTCAATCGTGCGCACATCAATTTATTTTAAGGAACGGTCCAAAGATTGCTTACTTACAGGAGATATGCTAAAAGCAATATATTTTGTTTTGGTCATGTTTAAGGATAACAGATTTTGATAAAGCCAAATTTTGACTGCCTTAATCCCGCCTCGCACTTAGCATAAGTTTCATACCATATATTACCAGCAAATACCGAAACGGTGTCATCTGCAAATACAACTGAAGTACCAGAAAACGGCAGGTCGTTAATATATAACAAAAATAAAATTGGATCTAAGACCTTACCCTGAGGAACACCATATTTATACAATTGATTTATTTGAACTAATGTCATCGTTAATCATTATTCTCTGTGATATTTTTCCAAGATAAGTTCTAACCCAATCTCAAACTTTAAATTATTAAAATATCTCCCGTTCCATAACTAAAGACATATGTTTATGTTGGGCTTACCTGTGTCGGTATGTGAAACAGGAGTACGAAATTAGTTCACGTTTCCCCTACTTCGGGTAAAATTGATAAAGTATTTACAAATACCAAAAATCTGTCCCTGATAACACTTCTATGATTCCAAACAAATACACACTACTGTAATATCATGACGTGTCCACCGATTTTCTAAAACTTAATATATATTATGGAATAACAATCACATGTGAAACATAATGAAGTGACTTCACATTTCTTTCGGGTGGATTATTACATGATGTAAGAAGTAGATTCTTAAATAAATGCTACATTTTATATGTATATCGCCTCCATTAGTTTATTAAGCTCCGCTTATGTGTGTTAATGTATTCGGCTATTGTCAATAATATATTCTAAGCTCAGTGACTGACTTTATAAAAGCAATCTGGTGATTCGATTTCGAGGAACACTTACCAAGAACAAGCAATGAAGAACATTTAGTTAGGTATTTATGTAATACCCCGATAGTAGGTGACATAGAAACGAACATAAAAATACTGTCACGGACACTCTGAACCATAACTTGAATGTTTAGACAAGATTTGAGAAAATAAACCAATGTTTTAGATTGATTCCAATTGATCGATTGGTGATTGTCTACATTTATTGAAATATCTGTGTATAGACAATTAGTATTGATGTAACTGATGGATAAAATAAAGACATAAATTAAATTTAATAAAAACACAAATTTTAGTTCAAAAGCACACTGAAGTGAGATTTGTAGGTACCTACCAATTTGAAAAAAACTGAAGCCAGTTATAAAAATATTTGATCAATTTCATCAAAGTAATATCAAATCGAACTTGCTTTGGGCACACAGACAAGCCCATCAAAAACATCAGTCTATTTCTTCAGTGCGAAAACATAACAAAATATCACGCGACGCCTCTGAATTATTGAGGTCAACAGTGTAGACATTATTCAGGGTAGATTTCAGGTAAAAATAATTAAATTGTTTGTATAGGAAGAAATAACAATTTACTTTCACAGAAGTATTTATTTTTATTTTTGACATTTGTACATTCAAGCTTACAAATGTATGATTTATTATAACTTAATATGCACATTATTAATTTTTTGTATTTGTTACATTTTCTTTTAATTAATATGTATATATTTAATTATATTCCTTTGTATAAGACTATTGTGTATTGGGTTTGTTCTTTTTGATAACCTAATTTCATTGCACATTCTTGTGTTATCTCTGTGAATGTCCTTGTTGTGTATAATTTTATTTCTTATGTATTTTGGTAATAGGTTATTTATGTATGTATAAATATCATCGCGTTTAAGTTCAGCATCTGTTCGTTACTTTTGAAAATCTATTCCGCGGTAGTATAATCATTGCTCTATGTTGGTGGCTGACTTCGTCCATAGATAAATTACAAATAGTGACACAGTGTTTGGGGTATACGTTGATGGTTTCAGAAGTTTCTACTATTATGTAGAATCACCTCCCGAAGTTAGTGAACTTTACTCCCCGGACACCCTGTATTATAATTTTAAAACTGTGGCTACCAAAAATACCGAGACAACAGAAAATAACAGTAACAACGAAACAACATAAAATCTGAAAGCCCCAATCAACAATATTCCTGAACCGTAAAGTCACATTGATACGACCTTCATAAAAATTGTGCGACACCCATTCTATACCTTCCCACTCGAACGAGAGTCCCAACAACCAATTACATTAATTAAATGGTGTATTCGAAATGATGGGGTCATTTGATTGGTTGTCAGTGCCTGCTCGGAGTATTGCACGAACACGCACCCACACGCAGTGTATCGATTACTTTTACTTTAATTTATATTGCTGTGTTATGCAGTTCTTACATCATACAAATATTTTAATGGGTGTCATTGTAGTTCATGTTGTCGGTATTGTGTTTCGCTTGGATTTTAGTGTAACTTGTTAATTGTTGATTTAATGCCCAAATTTATAAGTATTACAAATTTGTATAGACATTAAATAAATTCGTTATATTTTAATGAAATTAAAATAATTATTTCTTCGATACACGCAAATTCACTATGTGGCATTATAATTAATTTAATGATAATAAAATACTTTATATAAAAGCACACACTATTTTATTTAATGAGAGTAAAATACTTTATATAAAAGTATCTACACCACTATTTAATCAAAATTTTAATTATTTAAAAACATAATATATCACAATCAGTCAAGTAAATAATATTTTTTTAAATACATGTGAACTTATAATATTGAAAATATAAACCCACAAAATAAACACTACGTTAAATAGGCAGTAACTTGGCAACAATAACATTATATTGAATAAATAATTCTATTGAGTAAATCCTTCAACGGAAGCAATCTTCCGAACAGGCCTTCCATTGATATGCTTGGTGTAACTATAAGTGACCAGCTCAGGTACGGGGGCTCCATCGAAGCCAGAGTAAAGTTGACCTCTCAGAAGCTGGGCGTACTGTACACGTACAGGGCCCGCAGATACTTTAATAGTACACAACTGCTGACCCTGTACAAATCGCAAGTGCGCCCTACTGTCGAATTTGGCAGCCATCTCTGGTCCGGAGCCCCTAAATACCTGAAAAAAACCCTTGACTCTGTGCAAAAACGGGCGGTCCGTTTGATAGATTCCCCAATCTTAACAAACGGACTGCAATCTTTAGAGCACAGGCGTCAGGTAGGTATGCTGTCCTTGTTCTATCGGTATAAGAATGGAAGATGCTCTGAGGAACTAGCGTCATTGATCCCTTCGGCACCGGTGCGTAGTCGGGATACACGCCCAACGCGCGCCCTACACGGTTGACATTTGTCACATGAGAACGGGTCGCTTCTACGATTCGTTCTTAAGTTCAACAGCTTGGCTGTGGAACGAACTGCTGGCCTCTGTGTTTCCTCCCTCCTGCAACATGGGATTCTTCAAGACCCATGTTCACTCCTTCCTCTCCACAAAAAGACCCTCCACACAGCATCCCCAAAGATGACATAGGCCCTGAGGGAAATTATTTTCTTCAGGGCCTCCTGCGTGGAGTTAATATAAAAAATAAATAAATAAAAATAAAAAATAAGTATTACAAAGTATCAGTGTTGGCTTATCAGCCGCAATCATAGGGTGACCATACTGACAGTAAAAAGCGGAAAAGTATGAATAATTATTTTAAAAATAACAGTAAATAAATTTAATAAATAATATTAAATTTGGGAAATACTAACAAGTAAGTAATAATAAGTAAATAATATACACAGGTAATATAGTATCTACTATATAAATTAAGAGGATAATTATGAGTAAATTAAGTAGATAATAGCTAAGGCAATATTATTAATAAGTAAATTGAGTACAATGATAATAGTCAATAATAAATAAGTAAAGTATATTAAGTAAGTAAATATGGATAATTTCGAATAAAAGGTTTCCACACTTATTTATGACATATACAAAATGGGTAATCCAAAATCACCACTCTCAAATAGCATTGAATTTTTTACCATTTAATTTAATACAATTTAACATTTACTATGTGCTCTTTTGACGAGCTATCTATCCAAAATGTCTCTTTCCACAGTAAACCATCCACTCCGTAAAAAAAACACGATCCAAGATTCAAAAGTCGTCACACAGATAATGGTTAGTGGTCCAGCTTACATGTTTTTTATTATCTTTGAATTTCATAATTTTATATCACAAACATTTCATGTTCGTGAAAATTTTTCTTATATTGAATCAGTATTGGCCACTTGTTTCACAGAAGTGAAATGACGAAAGAACTTAAATAGAACCTTCACAGAACTTGAAAATCAACTTTAAAAATTGATGAATTGTTCAAACTCTGTGAAACAACCCGTTCTAAGTATTGTACCTATCGAAAAATGTCTCTTTCTACAATATTATATATCCAACCCACATAAAAACTTAATATGATATGAGCAATGATACAAAAATCCTCAATTTCAAAAGAATACCTATTTCTGTGTGTGTGGTTCCTTCGCATATGCATTTATTGTAATAAATACCAGCCACGACATTAATTCCGAATTTACCAAAAACGCCGGCAGGTAATTACAAGTCTCCAGCCTTGAGGTGAAATAAGAATAAAAACATGCGGTGAGGGCCTTATTTGGAGTTAATAAAAAAGGAGTTGTGAAGAGCGACAAGAGCAGCGACTTCATTTAATCATCAGACAAATGTCGATATATTGACCATTGAAACTGGTACACTTTAAGAAACAAATTGCTGTAAACAGAATTCAAGGCAGATGACACTTGAAAGCCGCGCTTGTCCAGAATTTAAATTTTTAATTTCCTCGCTTGAGTTTTAGTTTGTTGCATGTGCAATTTAATTAATTTTAATATTATTAAGTGTAATTTATTTATTACTGTTTTTAATAATACCATGTCATAACGAAAATATTATAACTCAATCAAGTGTATATGCGAATTGTGAATCCCACACCAAGCACAAGAGCCGGACTATTTTTTGGTAAGTTGCAAAGACCAAGTAGGTACTAAATTTGTTTAATATATCAATCCATACTATTCTTCTGACAAAAAAATGTAAAAACTTTTACACGAAATAAATTAACTATGTAAGCTAATGTTCAAATCCCAGTTAATTGAAATTAAATATGTATAATAACACTTTTTATTATTGGCAATCAATTTGCAAGAAACACATTAGTGATTTTTCGTCTCAAAAATTTCTTCGCCCAATATTTAAAAATATATTTTATTTATATATTTACTTCTTTGTTCTCCATAAAACTGTTACACACCAATAACATTACAAATTTGAAGTACATGTAACTATAAAATAAAAAGTTCATGGAGGCAGATTTTAGTATTTTGTAACATGCGTCAAAAGATAATTGCAGAACTGTCTGAAATTTACGTTGAAAGTGTCGATGGTCAATGCAGAATAGTTTAAAAGCGGTTGAATTGAAATTAATGAACGTTTTAGGATATTTTTCAAGGTAAAAAATTAAATTGTATGTTCGGAAAAAATAATATTCTTTTATGGAAAAATATTTCTGTATTGGAAAAAAGAACAGAATTTCGAATAAATTATTAACTATTCTAAACTTCTACCATGTATAATCACCTCCCAAAATTAGTGCACTTTACCCCAAGATACTCTGTATACATGGTGTCCGGAAAATAGTAGTACTAACGGGAAAATGGTAAATCTACATCACTTTAGAAGTCAATACAGTGAAACAAAAATAATAATTTTGTGTGTTAAATTATAATTTTTATCTGCAAGATAATGTAAAATACAATTTAACAAGATGTTAGACATCGTGACCCAAATTTAAACAGACGAACAAATTATATGTAAATCAACGAGATATAAATAGCGAAAAATGTATATAGTTTTGTCATGTCATAATTTTTTAATAAAGATAATGTTTCAAATAGTAAAAATATGCAGTTTTGTAGATCGTGAACGCATCACAAATATTAACTTTTGCGTATAAAATTTGTATGTATCTACATTAATAATTCACGAATGATAAGACCACAATCATTTGTAATAAAAACGTATTAAAACACATTATCTTAGTTATCTTTACACCCGACCTTTATAAAACCCCGGAAAAGAGAGCAGGCAATAAGAAAAATAATTATACCTATAATGTTTAAATTTCACCACGGTTCCTTACTTAGAAGGTGTATTTCTTTCTACCAACAATATGCTCAAAATCTATTGCATTAAATTTAAACATATTTGTCACACAACATTTTAAAAAATATCACATCAATGTAATAAACAGCACATAGAATATACCAAAAGTCGTCCAACGCGATGTCAATTGCGCTGAGAACTTGCACTAATTTACCTGAAAGGACTTACTAGCGATCTCCTTCCCGAGTTAAGTATAAAATATATGTAGGTAACGAAGCCTTATTTGTCGGCACGATGATATGACACCAGAATGGCAGCTGAATTAACGTGTAATGGCATGCAAATAATGGACGGAATTAATCTATTCAATTCCCTAGAAAAGTTGTGTCTACTCGTTGCAGATTCACATACCAATTGAACGTAAAAAATCACGATTCTCAGTAAGAATTCCAGTAAGGCGGACATATTAATTCGAATCATTTACTGATTTAGCAATGAAGAAAGGTTCTGAAATTAAATGATGGAAATAATTTGCACAATTATTATTTTCCTCTTAATTATATACACCAGCATGCATCATTTCAGCAAGACAAGATTCTTTTTTGAAAATATTCCCTAATTATTACGTTAAACGTAAATTATATGTACCTATTTACGATCAGTTTTCGCTATTCTGCCCTGACTAAGTCTGTCATATATCCTATAGCATATATGGCAGAGTCTTGCCCTGGACACAACAGGTATAAAAAATAAATCCGGTATTTATTTATGTTTAAAAGTAACTACTGTCTGACACCTCAGACTCTACCTTGCCATCCTCAGGAAGACAATGAAATATTTTCATCTCTCCAATTTGTTTTTTATAATTCAAAATGGTTAATTTTAATAAACGCCGCTTGATAAAATCACTTTTAGAGCGATTTACATTTTATTAACGTTTTCTGAAAAGATACTCATGTTTTAAAATATTTTGAAAATATTCAAAAACACATTCCGATCTTAAACCAAAGTGGAAGTTCTACCAAATTCTAAAATTCCTTTTGATATTCGTCTGAGAGACTTGGCAGACCCGAGCTTGAGTTTTCTCTGAGTTAGATTATCCTCCAGGATTTTGACCCAGCACATTGAAAGTTATGTAACCTAGTTCCAAAGTATTTGTACTATAGGGTTCACCCACTCTGTTTGATGCTTCAGACCTGGCCAACCCGAGCTTGAGTTTCCTCTAAGTAAGAATATCTTTCACGCAGAGACCTGATGCATTTGACTGGTCCTGATAAATATGATGGTGCCAGCCCCCAGTTTAGTGTCAAAGTGACATCAACCAATAATTGTTTTTCGATAGTTAATATGAGAAATATCAGATACCTTAAATATACATCTCTTATTTTTAAAATTTATTAAATGTAACTACGTTAAAAACTATTTAATATTTTGATATTTTGTAGATTGCGATCAAATGTTGACAACTTAACTATATAATATTAAAACGAAACTAACAGACTGAACAGATTGTGTGGATGATTATTGTGTTATGTCTTGAGTTGTTCCTAAAATTTGATACCTAATGTATTACGAATAATATTGTTATCATTATATTGTCCATGAACCAAATAACCCGACGGTCCATGCACAAGTCTGTGCATTCATACACCTATAGTTACCTATGTTGGAACCCACTTTACAATATCCTCCGTGATCAACTCGATGGTAAGCCTTGTTTCCTTGTTATCTATGCAGATTGGATCACCTGTTGTGTTATATGTGTAAATTGGATGAAAACAAAACATTACCTAGATTATAATGAAGTTGCTCACGGCATGAAAACGCATGTTCTGCATATTAATATGATATAGTATACATGACTTTCAACATACGTCTCAGCTATAAAGCAGAAAATCTATTTGTTTAAAATAGCTTCAGAACAATCATCGCGAAAATCCCACAGATAACAACACAATGTTTGGTTTCACAGTGATTTTATTCAAAATCTGTAAAAATTGTTTTACATATTTTTGTATGCTAGACATATTTACATATTGTTGTATCATACATTCAAAGAAGTAAAATTATTTTATTTTCGAAATTCTTTATTTTTGAATCCGTCAAGTGCGCTTTGGTGTGCGTGTAATATCTATACAATCAGTAAGGTTTCAGGATTTTATTTAGCTCATTAGCTAGTGCAAACATTTTTTTAGTACCTACGGGTAACAGGCGAGTTAATCGTTAAGTTTGATGACACTTTTGGAAATCATTTTGCGGCTTTTCCTTAAAACATTGATAAATAAATAGTAATTGACTTCCCTTGCAACAGCTGTGTAGCCATTTTCAGTCGAACTCAATGTTTAATATAACCATTAATTATTCATTTAATTTTTGTTGTTGTTTTGTTTTGCTACTTTTTGTTTATTCCGCTTGTTTTTTCAAAGACACACTTAGAAAAATAAGTACTGCTAATTTATTAAGAATATTTTGAGATTATTGGTAATCCGGTTAAACGCGACCTTAACGAACGAATTAATAGGTTTCCTGGTAAACTTTTAGTAAATGACGAATTTACTATCACGATGTCAGAACACGTGTTCATGAAAATTGCTGTCGCACTTTGTCATTATATATTATCAAGGCAAATATAAGTGGATGAACACGTGTTCCGATATATCAGGAAACGGCCTGCAATCCCGTTTTTAACCTGATTACCAATAATATATATGAATTGATTTTTTTTTCATTAAGCTCATAGCCCTGTGAAAAATAATTTCCCTCAGTGCCTGTGTCATCTTTGGGGATGCTGTGTGGAGGGTCTTTTTAAGGAAAGGAATGAATTGAAGTTCTGGAAAGGAAAAATGTGTGATATAATTATTAGGCAATCCCTTCGGATTGCGAAAAATCCTTCATACTTCAAAATAAATTTGACACACATTCGTTAAAATAATCGTACTAGATTAAGTACAATTATTCTAAAGACACTTATTTGAAATAAAACCAAATCTGTATCAAATGGATTACTTTTATCGAACATACCTATCAATGTGACGTCAAATTTTCTTGAACACGGTGTTTATGTAAAATATAAGTGATTTTGATTTTAATCTTACACAATATTTAAATCGAGCAAGTAGCCGCATTCTCACCTGAACCTTGAATTTCAAGCACTGTGTAGCAAAAGGTGCCTCCCTCGTTTAATATGTTCATCCTCTTCAAGGAAACACGGGTAAATTACATGAGATTATAAATTAAATAAACTGGTTAAAGATAGCATCGGCAGCGTCTTCTGTAGCACGCCGGGTATTTGTTTAACGATAAACTAATTTATATACCAGAGCGGGAGTATAATGAGAATAGATCAGATAAGAAGGAGTTTTAAATTCTATCACCTATTCAACTCCCTGGTGTGAGATAAAGGCGTGCTTTGGTTCTGGGCGAGCTTCTCAAACGGTTTCCTATCCTGTTTCACTACAGATTAGAGTTGAACAGGTGATTTTGTACTGTTTCTTTTAGTAACAACTTAGCTAACTAAGTAAAACAAAAATATTGAGAAAACAGTGGCGCGAAGTCCATAGAGATTGAAAAGCTATACCTTAAATCACAAAAAAATCTCGGCTATTTTGGAAATACGTACATCAATTTTGAAAAAAATAAGTTTTAAACAATTTGAAAATAAAGATGCATGATTTGGAACGTATCAAGTTTTAATTTCAATTTGCCGGTATATTTGTATAATCGAATTATCTAAAATATATAGTCCTATTTAATTATAAGATTTAATACTTATTCAGGTGACCACAAAAATCAGAGGACGGTATTTAAACGGGGCGCAGACAGGAGACCAAACTATGCATCGCTACCCGGCTGGGCAATGTTGCAGGGATTTGTTTATGTCAGCGTTAAAGAAGCCCGGATTCAACATATGAAAACGAGTCGGCGAAACCACCCGTTCGCATCCGTAAACTTTCACGCACGTCCTCTGGCATGCAAGGAATTCTCCTTACAGCGGGCTCCATTAAAATATCTGAAAAACATAATCACCTAACCTTGCGTCGATAGCGAGAGAAAAGAATTTTCATTGATCAGTAATTAGAAAAACTTGTTTTCAAATACCATGTGAATTAGCTTTTCTGTTGGTTGGTTTAGTTACATGGAAAACATATAATATTAATAATATGTTTTACCAAAACATTAGTTCGAAATGTTAGTTTAAAAAAATGTTGTAAAACTTGTACGTCATTAAAAACCAAGTTTATTAAATGCAAATGAAACGTAATGAGCTTGACGTTAAAATATTCTTCTTGTTATAACCATAATGATACACACTTTATGTTTGAAACGAGATGTTATTATTAAACAAAGGTGTTAAATAATGTACAGAATCTCTGTTCGCGACCCATAACTTGAGCACTCTGCGTGAAAATAATAGGGTACATTCTCTTAATTAAAATAACCTTTTCAAAAATAAGTTATTCCTTATAATAATATCTGATTTCACATTTAACCGTAAGTTATGGTTTATGCATAAAGGAGATATTAAACCTCCAGTCAGAATGTGTTGCAATTTCTGAAAGTGAAGATTACAACTCAACACCCCGGATCGCTCGGGGCGATCACAATGACACGATAAATAATCAAAATTACTGAGATCGCTTTATTATAATGGTTCTCGCTTTTCGTGTACGTTGAACCTTCATAAAATTGACCCACTGTACAGACAAACCTTTGTTTTGTTTCGGATTGCAGATACCATATTACACATATAAAAAAAATCACATCATGGTATACTTAATTCCCTTTGAAAGGGCTATAAATGTATAAATATCAATACTGCTCATAGGATTCGCTGATTTACAGTGGAAATTGTAAACTTTGTTTTTCTCATTTTTTAATACAAAATCTTATCCAAATTCTAGAACTACGTTTGAAATCACGTTTGACTCCGAGTAATAGAGAGTGGCAGTTGTCGAGATGGTTATTAGATGATTAAGATTAAATTTAGCAGCAGCTGCTTTTTCATAAACCAAATATAAAAACAACAAAAACACATCAATTTGTTTTTGACCACTATAGTTTTATTTTCACTCTACCGGTTTCGGAAGAACCCTTCCTTCGTCAGGAGAATATTTAAAAAAAAACTGATCTACTACACAAAATATTGACATATATATACAAAAATGTTAAGTGTTTGAGGGAGGGGTGGACGAAGTGCAAGGGGTAATTACAGGAATTCCAGGAAGAACAGAGCGGTTAACTGGAAATATGTCTAGAATAGGACTATAAGACAGATTAATTTGGTTATTTATTATACTGGAGTTATTATTGAGGGATTTTCTGATTTCAAGTGCTTCTAAATTATCTAATTTTTTGCCTTTGTTACTACGGTGAAGAATTTTAACCCCTGTATCTTTACTAAAAGTATGATCGGTGGAAATGAGATGATTGGCAAACTCTGAAAAATTATTGTTATTTAAACATCTTAAATGTTCCCATTTAAGGAATATATATTTTATTCACGTTTATATTTAAAACTATTCAAAATAATCTTTAAAATCAATCAAAACTTTGTTTTTAGTTTTCCAACTGCTCCCAACCGTCTGGAAGGAGTAAGATTATTCTAGTATTTCGTGATACTGGTGGTAGTGGGAAGATGAAGAAATATCTAGCTACCCAGATCTAGTCACAAAACGTAGCTAAATATATTTCAAGCTAATTTCAATTCTGAACGGTGGTCTACCACCAGCGTGACACTGAGAGTAGGTAATATTTATTCAGGAAAGTACCGCAAATATAAACGGTGTCCGGGGGTGAAGTAGGTACACTAACATCCTATGTCAAACTGATTCTACGTGATGGTAGAAGTAAATAAGATACATATATTTTTTCAAAATTTCATTGATTTTTTTCCTATACAATATTTTTTTTCCACAGAATAATATTTACTAGCAGTTAAAAACCCGCTCCGCGGGTTTTTTTTTGCTAGGCCCTGCGGGCGGCTCTAGGTTGGGCTTCGCCCATTTTAAGTGATATTAACAACAGTTACATTAAATAGATAGATATTAGGACATTCTCAGAGAGAGGGTGAGTATATATATTGTTAAAACGCGGAACAAGAAGGAGTTAATTACTAATAACATGCTAAATTTACGCATAATAAGAATGACAGTTGTTTGAGTAAATGAAATTTTATGTATTTGTGATGGATTATTTCAAATGAAACACTATTATTGACTACATGTCTACAACTGATATTAACTGTTATCATACCTAATAATTTGCTCTTAGTAGACTTGAAGTTCTTAAATATGTGTTGCAACCGTCAATGTCTAAAAGTTTAATCAATATCGTTTAGTTTGTCACAATTAAAGATAGTTCGCCAGGAATGAAAATGCTCAATTTAGGCACAGTAAGAATGACAGTTGTTTGAATAGATGAAATTTTACGTATTTGTGATGGATTATTTCAAATGAAATACTATAACTGACTACATGTCTACAACTGATATTAACTGTTATCATACCTAATAATTTGCTCTTAGTAGACTTGAAGTGCTTAAATATGTGTTGCAACCGTCAATGTCTAAAAGTTTAATCAATATCGTTTAGTTTGTCACAATTAAAGATAGTTATAACAAAGTTGACTTAAATAATAGATTATTACATATTGATTAATTGTACCCGTGTTTATGAATAAAAGGAGGGTAATTGTGCGATGAGAAGAGCAGTCGGTTTAATTAAAAGGTGTTAATTTTACTCCAACTGGTGGTAATTCTTTACCTACAACTGTTACTGTATCTAATAAAGTTTAAATTTAGATTATATGTACACCTTCATCAGGAGAGTAAAAATCTATATATAAAGGTAGATTATTACAATATAGCGCCCCTGAGGTGATATCTCACCAAAGCGGCGCTATGCAAATTGTCCAATAAATAAATAAATATAATGTTTACATTTTATTTTGTATACACCGAAGTCAAAAATTAAATATAGATTGCAATTGTGAAAGAAGAAGTGGAAGGAGGGGGTAGGGGTAGGAGTAGGCTGGGTTTATAATAATTAGGAATTACAATATCGTTAGACTGGAAAGATCAGTTAAGTGGGAAAAAAAAATTTAAAAGAGAGTTTATAAAAAAATTCTTGTTAATTATATCTGCTTTTATATTAACATGTTTCCTCATTTCTAAAATTAAAAAAAAAAAATTTATAGTGAAGTATTTTAAGACCTGAAAAAAAAAAGAATATAACCATAAAACAATATATTCATACGACAAATAGCATTTAATAACGGTTATTCTAATAAATTGATAGTTGAAATACTAAATAAAAAAAAATTAAACATATTCTCTTCAAACGGTCTTTCTAAATATAGAAATAAAAAATGGCGTAGAATTCTGTTTATGGATAACGATACTTCTAAAATTATTTATAAAAACAATTCTGGTACTATTCAACTGGCGTTTTACACTAATAACAATGAAGAAATATATTCTTAATAAAAAAGATAGCAAAATTCAAACAAAAAAATCAGGAGTTGGGATGATTGTAATTTCTTTTAAGGTAGAACCAATAGAAACTTTGAAGTCAGAACTAAAGAATATAGCAGGGCTCTAAATGGAAATAGTAAATTTGAGTTTGCAAATCATCTTTTGAATAATGATCACACTTTCGATAAAAATTCAGGTCTTAAAATACTTCACGCAGGATATAAAGCATCGCAAATAAATAATTTTGAAATTTTAGAAATGAGAAAACATGTCAATATAAAATCAGATATAATTAATAAGCAAAAAAAATATAAATAATAATGAAAAATGCCATTACAAAGTGATAAGCTTCCAGAAGAAATCTTCTTATTAAATACTTGTTAATCGTAAGTAGTCAAATATTGTGAGTTGCATATTTAAATATTCGCGTCATTCATTTGGTTCGTTTTTATACCGTCAGAGGTGCGCTCTGTCGGCCGTCTATAGCCGTGCGTATCGGCCATATTGAATAAGGAACGCGTGATTTTTTATAAACGTCAAACATAATCACGTAACTGTGGATAATTTTCACTGAAATGTAATTAATCCAATGGATTATGAACTTTCTAAAACATACTTTCTTCGATATTATCCAAAAATTATATGAGCAGAAACGATGCTTTTGAAGAAATCTCGTATAATTATGAGGCGATCCTATTTTAGTATGAAATCGGGTCTTAATTTTCAAATTAGCTGAATTTACCCGAAACAGACAATTTAAATTTGACCAATCAGAGGGCCTACATCGTCCAGACGCTAGGACAATAATACTATCAGATTTTTCCGTTCAAACAATTTCAAGTTTTTAAGCTGAAAACTACCTTAAAACATTTGAATTTCGAATTAAATTTGTAGATACTATAATTTTGAATCACCTCCCAACTTAGTACATTTTACCCCCGGACACCTTGAATTACGTACATATTATGTTTTATTAATAATTGTGAAATATCAATAAAAATTTACCGAGATTTAACCAGTTGAAAACTGAGGCCGTCATCATTGCGCTTGCCATTATCAAAGCTTATAAGTCATTACAAAATCTTGATGGATTATTTTTGTATCTCAATAATTTCATAACAAAAGTTTTTCCTACCCTAAGGCATTAGCAAGGGCACATAAATTAAAATAAAGGCACGAAAATTAAATTGTTAATATTTTATTCGTTATTATTGGCTCAGAATATACCTTGTTATAAAGATAAGGCATTAGGTTTTACCATAGATTTATACCATTCGTTTTATTATTGTGAAGTTGTTGACCATCATATTGCCACACAACATCTCAATCAGATGATATCTTTCATCTTAGCTCCTTGTGTAGGCTTGTTGAGTGAGTGGAAATGCGACTGTTACTACTTGCCGCCGATTCCGTGGTCAGCTCTGATATTTGTTGTGGGAAGCGGAGGTTTAACCCAGTTTTCAGATACTGGACACATGTCAAATGATAATACTGAAGTGGGTATGCAACGGCCTCGGTGGTCGAGGGGTAAGGCTTTCGACTAGCAATCTTAGGTCGCGGGTTCAAACCCGGCGGGTAAAAGTAAATTTTGTTTGTTTGTTTTGTGTTATTACACAGTTTTTTTTTTTAATTCAAAAAAATTTAAAGGATTATAATTTTTTGTGTTCTTTACAACCACCATACTAGGCTCAAGCCCCTATTATGGTAGTCATAATGCTTTTAATTACAATGTTAAGATGTACAAAAATACCATGTTGTAAAACAAAATATAATAGGTGTAATAAAACATAAGAAACAAGAAAGAGAAAAAAAAAGAGAGAGAGATGAAAAAAAAACACATTTAAGGAAAAATAAGTCTAGATACATATTTAGATATATATAATACATAACTGAATATAAACTAAGAGATATAAATATTATAGAGAAAGATGCATTATTATTCACCAATTTTAGTATTTATTCTTGTTTGAATTATGATTTGAAATATTAGAGTGAGCAATTATTGTCAAAATATTTTCTCTTAAAAATTCTAGAGCGACTCTTTAAGTACAAAACACATATCAGTGGTCTCAAACATTTTTTTAAAATTAATTTTCTTACTTTATGTCCGGGTTAAATCATCCCCACAGGATAAACTAAACCCTTTCACACACTTTTCCACAAATGATCATCTAGTCAATCCACATTATGCAAGTGCATTATATAAGCATAATAAATACAAAACAATACAAGAACAACACGTCAACTCACCAGAGATCAAATGGGAAAATAATTCACTGACTCCAGATATTTTCATATCAGAGGGTTCCGCCGGGTAGAACTTCTAATTGGACCTATTAATCCTATTTTTATTTTAATAGTTTTTAATCTCAAGCACGAGACACCTTTTTTAGACAAGATTAAATCATATATAAAATCGACTAATAGCAATCTTAACAAGCTTAACAGAGTAGATCTTGGATTATCGCAGGAAAGAAATCGAATCTACATCTCGGAACACATAACTCCAAAAGGCAAGTTTCTACTGGCCCAGACAAAAAAATTTGCTAGAGATCATTACTTCAAATACACATGGGTAAAATCTGGCCGTATCTTACTTAGGCAGACCGACGACTCGAACATAGTATCAATACACAATGAAGGAGATATTGAACGAGTGAAACGCCAACTTATATGACTAACGATACACGGTATGCCTATATTTAATGTCATCATGCACACATTTCCAAGTACCGCCACTCTATACCCTTTTGACCACTAAAAACATATTTTAATTCAAAATAGCATTATTATCATTACACGTAACTGTAACTTATAAATCCAAATTATCCAGGCTTATTTTTTCCGAGTCTTGCCAACATCGTAATCCTCTTCAATCACACCACTCTCATTATCTATAAATATACATAAACAGCATACTATAGCCACAATTCTTACTTTCTCTCTAAATATTACTTAATGATAACTTTCTATTACAACAGTCTTTATGTAAACATTGCTTATTACCCTGAAATACCAAAATATTATTTATATACAATTGAATTTGACGCTAAATACCCGAAAGTCACCACCTACACCAATAAAAATGTCATTGAACTCTGTTACGACAGAACTATGTATAGATAGTGTAAAAATTTCTCACTACCATTATCATCTTTAAACACCTATGGCACCACTTACTCAAATAATTCATATCATTTTACCAGGTTCATACATAAATACAAAAACATCATAGCTATAACCACGAGTGAAACTAACCCCTCACACATCAGTGCTCATAACCACAATAAGTCACATGTACACCACTTACCCTCAACACCAACGCTTACGTTCCTTACTTGCGTAACTCTGATTATACATGTAATCCATTCCACCATTATAATTATCTACATAGTTATTTATTTTACATAGTTAATTGCATTTAATAACCATTACGATTGTAAATCTTCTACTTACACTTACTTGTTTAATTAATATTATTCTCTCAAGAACTGTTAAATTCACCCTCCATAACACAGGGTCAGCCCTAGCAAGGGGGTGAAATATCACAAAAACCATATGTACCCTCTAAGTCTTGTATTAATAAAATAAATAAAAATAAATCTCTCTGACATATTTATATTATTCATTTAAAATAATATACATTGTATTCGCAGCACGTTCCAGAGTGGAAGATACTCTCAATACTGCCCTGGTTTAAGATTACCATTGATAATTGAAACGTTGCTTGAAATAGCTTTAGCTGTGTTTGGTGACCAGATCTGAAAAGCTAGGTACTTACTCTCCCCACAACCTTCAGCTTCACAACATACTCCAATTTAAGATGCCATAGTCTCACTGGCTTCGGACGTTTGGGAGCAGTTGGGACTCTTATACGATAATGATTTAAAAAAACTATCTATTCAAAATCGAAGTTTTGCTTTAATATGCATTACTTGTGTCCAGTGACCTGATCTGAACAGACGTTCTCAATCTTTTCTTTCTCACTTCCAGTTCTTTCTTTCTGCCCATTGTTTTCTACCATCTCACAATCTTCCACTATCCACTACCTTCCGTTTCAGTTACAATACTGATGCATTTTACGGTATTCCATATTTTACATGGACATCTAAATTGATATACGAGTCAATCGGGGGAAGGGCAACCTAAAAAGTCCTCGAAAATAAAATCTACTTGGGAATTACTGGCCAAATAAAAATTGAAAAACATTTATTTTACAAGTATACAGAAGGTGCTAAGCTTATAGGTACTTCATATTTCTTAGGGCTAACTAAATTCATAAGAATTAGATTACATATTCAAAATTATAATATTTAAGTATATAAATAAAAACAGAGGTATTTAATTCATATCCCTATAATACTCGTTTTACGTTAAATGAAGAACTAATTGTACCGAAGCATTGACCGGTCAGTAACTGAGTTAGCATCTCGTTTGGTTCCAACTCAGGCGTAGTGTGTTCAATTCCTCGGCTGGCTAAATCCTCCATCACAACAAAAGCAACATTTTCCGCTTATTGTGGTGGTAATATGAGATTTTCAAATATTGACAGGTTATTCTTAACCCGGGAATGTTTATCTTTCTTTAAAAAAAAACAAATATAAGCAATTAAGCAAAGAAAATTCATTCCGAAATTTAAAAAAATGTCAAACCAAATATTATGTTGAAGACTTGGCTTAGACTATTATCTCTAACACAAACAATTTCGAACTGTGTATACCTTTAATTCACTTGTATATAGTTTTTATGGTTGTTCGATGCTCACTGTTGATATGATATGGTTGAAATTTAAAATGTTTTAATTTTTGTGATCTCTGTTTTAATATTATTATTATTATAAAATGTTCACATATGTGTACGTCATGACGTATTTTGTAAAAATTGCATAACGTTTATGTACATTTTCATGCAAGTTATATACACATGCATGTACATATCTGCCTTAAACTTAAAATAAGTTTTTTTCTTTTCAACTTTAAAATATCCCATTGACAAACTACCAATAAGTAGTTTATTGGGACTTTCCTCTTTACGACTGACATCATAGTTTATTCAAAGTTTTCTCGAAACCTCCGGGTGCCAAAAATATGGTTACGTGGCTTGCCTCAAATTCCTCGATATGATACCCCGTTTTCATGTTACGGTAAGTCTATTAATTCGGATGTCTGTGCCTTAAACCCTTTTATAAAGATCAAAATACTAGCTCTCTTTGAAAGGATCTACAGTTAAAACATAATTATCGTAGCTGTCTTCTGAATCGCGTCTTATTGTTTGCTTATGAGAGTTTTATCAAGGCATCTCAGAACTGTCAATGCATATTTGATTCAATTTACATAAAGGGAACTCATGTGTGATGTAGATTATTGTTAATTCCAAAATAATTTTCATCCAAGGCAGTGTATAAACCGTGATACATATTCAAAACGTAATAATGTATTCATGTCATCATAAAACTAAAACTTTCATGACGCTGAATTGTTTTAACGCTTTTTCCGCTCCAACCGATAAGGAGGCTAGGATTCAAATTTTACTGGTTTGAATCTGCGCAGTGTTGCTTTGAGGTGAATTGAGCCTCCCGCGCCGGCGCCGTAGCTAAAACGTCATCTAATGACAGTTCTAAAAAACACCGTATGTGTCATTTCAATTTTTAACAGTTATAATTAGGTCAATCTTATACAAGTACCTGCGAATTCCTCCACCATACGAGCGCTACCAAAAGAACCATATCATTGAACATTTTAACCAACTCTTCCGTAAGTCACATTTGCGAATACCTATCTTTTTGGTTCAGCGAACGGAGCGTTAATTTACATAGGCACATACCTGCCATGTGTCGATAGTCTACGCGATTATCGCACCTGGTGACATAAAGATTATCACTTAGTTTTCCTCCAGATCGAACGAAATGATACCCAGATTTCAAGTTGGAGCAAGTCTATCAATTTGGATGTCTATGATATTTTACAAATATTATATTGATTAAAAAAGAAAACTGCTGTTCATGGACATGCAAGTAAACACAACATAAAGTGTCGAAGTAGTTAAATCACTTCATCTTCGAAATATTCAATCAGTTAGATTTTTAAATTATCGTGTGTGCTGTGCAGTGCTGTGTTTTAAAAATATTAAAATAACAATTTTCAACTGGTAAACATACCAAACGCGCAGGCGCATTATCAGTCCGTCATTACTATCGCCATTGGTCGAAAGTGTCGTCACTTTTGAATAGTGCTAAACAGTTTGCGGGAAACAGGCGTTTGTGTATAAACTAATTACGAATAAAGTTAACATATTTTTAACTCTTTTTAAATAAATTTTAATATGGATTTAAACGAGAACTCTCTTAACTATATGACCAAGGCCAAGAATCTACTCTGTTCGCTGATAAAAATTATTAATGACCCCGGCAACAAATTTACGAAGGAGCAAATGGGTAAAATTACCCCGATAACAACGGATCTGTTAGGAACCACAGGATTGATGGCTGTTCGTATGGGAATGTTGGAAGGAGAATTGTCAACATTAAAAAGTGTAACGGATACTCAGTCTATTGTTACTAACCCGACAAATACTTCATCTTCAATAAATGATTTGCTCGCAGAGGCCGAGGAAAGAAAAACCCGGTCAAAGAACATTATTTTATTTAATGTTCCCGAAAGTATTTCAGAATCAACAACAACAATTATTAAAATGGACAGCGATAAAGTAGTTTCAGCGATTAGTGATATAAATAATGAATTAATACCGAGTGTGGTTAAGTCGTACAGACTTGGTGTAAAAAAGTCCAACAAAATTAGACCGATTAAGGTCGAATTCAATGACTCTGTCTCGGCTCGTGAGGTTTTGACCAGGAACGCAAAACTGAAAAACGGTATAAAGGCCAGTAACGACCAAACACCATTGCAGAGGACTCAACTTCTAGATTTACGCCAACAACTCGAGACGAGGAAGAACAACGGTGAAACCAATATAACTATCAAATATGTGAACTCTGTACCTAAAATTATTGAATGTGCGCCAAAAAACTGAAACAACAAAAAATAAAATGCTACTACCAAAATGTGAGAGGGATCCGCACTAAACTTCCCATGTTGCTGACTTCGGCGGCAACTATCAGCAGTGATATCTTCATTTTAACCGAAACATGGCTCGACTCAGGAATCAATTCCGCCGAATTAGGCTTCCCTAATTTCAACATCTACCGTATGGATAGGAATTCTAAAACAAGTGCCAAAACGAGAGGAGGTGGTGTAGCCATTGCTATCTCAAAAAATCTCAGTTCTTCAAAAATATCCACAAAAAACACATCCATCGAGCAACTATTTGTCAATGTGAACACTTCTAGAGGTAAAATAATAGTGGGATGTGCATACTTACCTCCGAATTCTGATGTCCAAAGCTACAGCAATCACTGCGACGAGGTTGAATCAATTTGTGCTAAATATCCTAATACTAAACTACTTCTAGTTGGTGATTACAATCTGCCACATTATGATTGGTGTAATATGAATTCTGTCAATTCTTGTTCTAATGTTAATATTCGTGTTATTAGAGATATGGCACTGTTCTTAGGTCTAACACAGTGTAATAATGTTCTTAATATAGGAGGTCGTACGTTGGATTTGGCACTGTCAAATGTGTCTGACATCTGTGTTGTGAGAAGTACCGAAATTCTATTACCTGTCGATGTTTACCATCCACCACTAGAAATATGCATGTCCAATCTTAAACCAATTCCTATCGTAAAAAAGGTAGTAGAAACTCGAAATTTCAAAAAAGCTGACTATGTTAAAATTTCAAATTTCCTTAAACAGACTGACTGGTCATTCTTTGATAGCGACGATGATATTAATGTACACCTTAAAAAATTTTACTTCATCGTTAATTCTGCAATTGAACAATTTGTTCCTTTAACGACTTACAGAGAAACTCTATACCCAAAATGGTTCTCAAAAGACCTGATAGACTTAATTTACCTCAAAAAATTATCTCATAAGAGATTCAAACAAAGTCGCCTGGCCATCGATTATACTGCGTTTCAAAAATTGAGGGCAGAGTGCAATAAGCTCTCCGCAAAATGTTACAAAAATTACATTAGTGATGTCGAAGGCTCTATCATGGACGACTCAAATTTCTTTTGGAAATATGTTAAATCCCAAAAAGAAAATGGTACTTACATACCTAGTAGTGTGTCATTCGATTCTAAATTATCCCAAAATCTTCAGGAAACTGTTAATCTTTTTGCTGATTTTTTTAGCGGCGTTTACATTAATGCAAGTGAAGACAGCAATATTTCGTGCTTTGATTTGGTTGAAACTCTTGATATATCTGACTGTAATGTAACCATAGACGATATTATATCTAAGCTGAAGAGTCTTGATTCCCGAAAATCCGCAGGACCTGATAATGTTCCGCCCAGGTTTTTAGTAAATTGTATGCATACATTGTCATATCCTATTCATAAGTTATTTACAAAGTCACTCTCATCAGGTGTATTCCCGGACCTTTGGAAGTTTAGTCTTTTAACGCCCATTTTCAAAAAAGGTAATAAGAGCGAAGTAACAAATTATAGGCCAATATGTATAATGTCTACTTTACCCAAACTTTTTGAAAGCCTAGTACTAGATAAGTTGATATCCCGAATCAATCGAACCATCTCTCCCCTTCAACATGGATTCATTAAAGGTAGATCTACTCTTACCAATTTGATATTGTACACGAATGATATTGTTAATGCCCTTAATGCATCACATCAAACTGATTCCATATATACTGACTTCAGTAAGGCATTTGATAAAGTAAACCACAAAATATTATTACGTAAACTAAAATTGTTGGGAATAAGAGGGAGCATGTTGGAATGGTTTAAGAGTTATCTATTAGGAAGGTACTTAGCAGTCAAGATAGATTCGTTTACTTCTTATACATTTGCTGCCTCGAGCGGAGTACCACAGGGATCTCACTTGGGCCCAATATTATTTTGTTTGTTTATCAATGATATTGTTAATATTTTTACTAATGTTAAAGTCCTGTTATTTGCCGACGATCTGAAGATATACAGAATAATCAAAGACGATGACGATCGCGCAATTTTGCAGTTGAACCTTAATAAACTATGTGCGTGGTGTTCTGTCAATGATTTGCAACTAAATTTAGGTAAATGCCAGATTATCAGTTTTTACAAAGGCAAAAATCCACTTAATTTTTCCTATTTTATGAATGGTGCTAATCTTCTTCGTGTATCACAGATTCGTGATCTTGGTGTTATATTCCACGAGAGTCTACAGTTTAACGAACACATCGATGAAATAACAAGCGATGCGATGAGAATACTAGGTTTTATTTTGAGAATGGGAGCAAATTTTAAAAGTATGTCAACATTAAAACATCTGTATTGCTCGTTAGTACGAAGCAAATTAGAATACAATTCCACCGTATGGTCACCGTACTACAAGGTCCATTCTCAATCATTAGAAAAGGTACAAAATAAATTCCTTCGGTACATTAATTTTAAAATGAAAATTCCAATCGAATTTATAAATTACAATAACTTGCTTGCTGAAACTAAACTTCTTAAATTATCTGATAGAAGAGTGTTAATTGATTTGCTATTTTTATTCAAAATTATTAAATCTTTAATTGACAGCCCTAATTTGTTGGAACTTATTTGCATTAATGTTCCTGCTAGGCAAACTCGCAGTAAAGATACTTTTAAATTTAACAAGAACCTCAACACTAATTATTCTATTTTTTCACCAATTCCTAGAATTCACAACCTTGCGAATAAATACTGTGAACTTATAGATATGTTTGGTTTTGACAATTTTGTGAGCTTTAAAAGGCAACTTATTTCGATTCTATCGGCTAATAATTAACTTTTATAGCTTTAATAATTTTATTACATCTTCTCCCATTCGAAACCTTTCAAGTAAATTATATCCATATTTGTTTGTTTTTTATTTGCTCTACTATACACTTATAATTGTATGCATATACCTACTAACTACTTTTTATACATAACACTATGTTCCATCTCAGATCTTATTATTTCTTATTCATGTCGATATTGCTAAATTCTATTAGTTTTTGCTTTTTACAGGTGCAACTCTTATTTTGTTATTTTTTTTTTTTTTTTTAAATCTCTGTTATAATGTTCTTTACCTCACGAGTAAGTTACACTCTAATTTATATTGGTTTATCGATTTGTTAAACTCACAATTAATACTGGGTTTAAACACACCCACTTACTTACTTTTTATGTTGAACTTTCTTTTACTTACTATTTCATGCTTGGGTATATTTTATATTGAATCCATCTTATTAGTGTTTTGCTAATTTGCACAAAATTTTATTATATGTGTTGCTTTCTTACAATTAACTCCATTTATCTTCTTATGTTCAATTATTGTAATCAATGTAAATGTATATTTTCATGTAAAAGCCCATTAGGGCGTAAATAAAATAATAAATAAATAAAATAAATAAATAAAAACACTTTGTAATTCGCCAATATAATTTAATGAATAGACCGGGGTTTCGCTTAGTTTAAGCTTCGTCAAACATCAATCAACCAGATATGATTTGAGATTTTTCAAACGTTGGCTAAAGAAGGAAGAAAGGCAACGCGGTATAGTAACCAAAAAATAAATCCCGATAATAAATCACCATCCAGTTGATATATAATGTAACCCCCGGTGAAGCTTGATCTAAACGAAACCCGGTCGGCTATCTATATTTTAAATTCAATGGGTGGCGTATTAAAAATTGTGACATAAACATAAACCGAATTGCTAGCTTCCTTCGAATAAACTATTGTATTGTGTTCAATAATAAGATATTTTCACTCATTTTTATTCTCGAAAAAAATTACGATACTGAAGGTATTTTTATTTTATTTTTATGTTGACGAATAAATTTTCTATAACGATTAAAAATGTTTATTTTCAGCCAAAACGACATATTCGTGAATTCATGATAGTGATAATATTAGTGACTTTACGCAACAGACAGACGTCCCACAGGCGGATATCATAGGCGACGTTGGTTATTACCAGACATTGGCGTTTTCTATGTCATAGTGTTATAATGACGTTGTTGCCAGTTGTAATCATTTCAAGTTAGATCGATTTTGAAATCAACAATTATTAATTAAAATATCAAAATAACATATATTTAGTACGATGATCATAATCAGAAAGTTGAACTTTAAATCTTCCACAATTTTTTAACGGTTTTCATTGTTTGCGAAAATACCCTACTGCAAATTCACCTTGTGGCGTCATTTTAAATTCAATGAAAATAACAATGTTTCTTCATCAAGAAACAAAGTAAGTTTTAAAAACCTGAATGTGTATTAAACAAGTATTTTGTTAGTGCCAAAATGGATTTGTATGGTACTCCACCATATCTCCCTAATTACGAACTGCAAAAAATGGTTGATGCCCTGTATAGTTACAAGATTGTTCAGAAGAGAACAAGAATATATTCAGAAGAGATTCTCGCTTTCTACAATTCACAAACAAAAATGAAAGTGCGTTCACACTGCGCGTGTACCATTCCGAACTTTTCATATTCCTGTACATTTCGCTATCTCTTCTCTTTCAGAATTCAGGGCCATTTGTTTGTTCAGCACTGATCGCGATCCTGTCAAAAGCGCGTGAATTATGTCCCCGCCGCACGAACTGTGTGTATTGTTTATCGCTAGTTTGTACCGCACTACGGCACCGCACTGAGCACCATCGCCGTACGCGGTACTGCAGACTGTGCGCGGGGTATTGGGTAATGGGTATTGGGTAGTCCGCGGCACGTGATTTAGGAAGGGTCGCAAGCACGGCGCACTGTCTAGTGCGCCACGCAGGGGACTTAAGGCCCCGTAGTAGGCGTTCAAAGACGGTTTGAACGAGAGATATGTAAATAGGAATGAAAAAACAATAATAATTAAGCAAAAATGGTGAAAAAAATTAATAAAACACGACTCGTTTGAAATAGAGAAAAAATCTCTCGACAAAAAATGCTTTAGTCCTTTTGAAAGATACACCGTAATTTTTTTCATGCCTATTACATATTAAATTACAGAACAAAACATATTTTTTTAAATTTCGGATCTTACGAGAAACTTGTTATAAATCGGTAGAAATTCGGTAAGCGAGGGCTTAAAGCTGTTTTGTTTCGTGAATTCTACAATATTTTACTGGACCTGAGATCTTATAATATTTATTAAGCCGTATAGTGAGAAGATACTTCTCAAGCGTTTCGTGATTTTGTATACGAGTAAAATTACTTATCGAGTAATGACAGTTAAATATATTTCTAATTTATAACAAATAGAGGCACATATCTACTAAATTAGTAACTGTATTAACAATTTTGTACTAGACAATTCACCCTTAAAAGAGTACTTTGTGTATTAACAATGAACTACTATTTTATCGATACAAAATGAGAAACTTCCACCTAACTCTAATTTATCTGAATTCGTGAGTTCAAACAAGCGTGAGCACAACTGCAAACAATAATAGTTCCAACAATAATATACCATCGTCCTTGAGGTGATTTTCACGAAAACGACGCTATATAAATAAGGCAAATATTATTGTATCATTATTTTTTCTGCTTGTTTAGATTTTCCAAATAAATGTAGCAAAATAAATGACCGGTCGGTGGCTAAGTTGATATCGCGTTTGGCGTGGTGTGTTGAATTCCTCGGCTGGCTAAGTCTTTCATCACAACACAAGCAACACTTTTCGCTTACTGTGGTGGTACAAATTGTGAAAAAAATTCAGAAAATGCTCTTATTTTTGTCATTATCTTATTGAAATCAAGGGAGCTAATAAAATTCAATCAATTATTGTTGATGTAGTGGTTATTTTTATTAACGTAAGACAAACTACCTTTGAATTTTTTAAAGTATGTAGATGAAAATTTTTGTACATATTCAGCAAATTAAATGTGAACTATTGTAAAAATATTTTTTAAGACGGAAAGTATTACATCCAGTCCATTTTCCATATAGTCTGGAAATGCATCTACCTCACTGTATTATTACTGTATGATAATCTAAGATATAAAGTTCCAGGCAGAGTTGTACGGATCAAAGCTGCCAATTGCCTGGTAGTTGTCTATTGTGGTTGGTTTCCAGTTGCAGTTTGTTTCTCCTGGCTGCTGGTCCCGGTGCAATCTGTGGATCTGCCTGCCTTGCCTGCGTGCTAATAGGCGACTATTGGTATCAGACAAAAGGGAATACAATAAACATACTTTATGTGCGATAGAGTTTAATAATCTTTTGAAAGTTCTCACTTATTGAAAGACCTATACGTTGAAGAATGGTCTAAGAAGACGATTGCGCTTGCTCTGGATCTAAAATTAAAAATAAACGTCTCATTATATGTAAAGGGAGAGGAGCTGAACAAATTCGACAACAATTAAAAATATTTTGTGTGGACTATAGACTATGTACGGCAATAGTTAAAAAAAATTTTCAGGAAATTTATAAACTAGTCCTAGCGAGAAGTCGTATGTGACATCTTCGTTCTATTATCTTCTTTTTCATTGTCATACAAGACCTGTGAGAATAAAGATGACGATCGTACATGACGCAAGTGCGAGCTCTCGCTGAACTCAGCGATAAATAATTTGTGTGTATGATGTACTGTACCTTTTAATTTTGTATCTACATTTTTATTTAATGATAATATACCCAATGAAAACTATGCTTATGAGAATAATGAGATGTTATTTATTTAGTTCTCGAGAACATTTCTTTTGTAATTGTTGTAGTTTTTTAATATCAATTTTTCTTTAATTTAAAAATTTTTAATCAATAAACAAATTAAAATTTTATCTGAAAGGTTTTTACCTACCTACCTAAAAACTTTCAAATTTTCTATTAAATTATTTATTGTTTTATGTTACTCCAGTTCAAGGACACTTTGTACTTGTATTATATAAATATAGTATATTTTAAGTGTAAGGTAATTTAATATATGTAAGTATTTTTTGCACTTATGTACATTTCGAATTCGTAACACTTGTTTTTAGCTTGCTTTTATAATATTATAAAGAGCTTAGTTATCATCACCCTAAAAATCAAGACATCACAGTTCATACATTCCCCTTTTAATATAAATGCACATAACATAATTCAACAATTCCTTCGTCATATTGTTTTTACTCTGCGTACGCTCAAAAACAAATTAATGAACAAAGCACGTTTTATTTTGATTTCGAGCTTAAAGCTCTTCAATGTTCAGTCCGTTTTTTTACATATTTTTTACTCATACACAATATTCATTTATAAATTAACTGGGAACATGAACCACCTTCTGATCGGCCTTGGAGTCCTGGGAACCAATAACTCACTCAGGACGTTCATAATCGCTCAAAACCATCGTTACTTCCCTGCTATATCCATCAATTTCTAATGTGTGAGAAAACAGAGCTTTTGGCCTGAAAGCAGGCGCGATGGATTACTTAGTGATAAATTCATTTAATCAAAGCTTTAATTTATTACACCAGAAAATTCCCTGGTATATCCATGTTTCTTCTACAGGTGAAATGGTAACAAATTGTTGTGTCGGGCCAAACGCCGGCCATAATAAATTTAATATGAAATATAAGCATCCATACAATCAATCAATAGTTAATTTGATTCGCACCAATTCGTAGGTGAGATTGATAGCATCAGGATAAATCAAATTATTTTTAAACTGAATTACTTACATTATTGTTAGAAAAAACGTTGTTTTATTAGAGTAATAGATATTTTAGGATCGAGTTCAAAATATTAAGTAGTTTTTTTGGACATTATGATAATATGATAAACCGATATTTGATTTAAAATGGATTACTTTAGAAATTGGCAACTGAAGAAGTTTATATCCTGTTTGCGCAGGGGAACACGAAGTGCAAACCTTTCCTTTTTTTTTTCAAATATGTAATCTTATCTGATAAAAAAATATTTTTATTTTTTGCTTAATATTTTATAGCTATAAAAGTTCATGTTTATTGAATAATAAATAACTTATTTTCATTCATTTTGTCCACTACATTTTTGATATCATAAAAGTAATCAGCAAAGCAATCCAAACTATGGTACGTACTTCCTAATCAATATTAGTAATTATACTTAGATGCTTAGGTAAACATTACCCTTGAGATAGCATAAAACATGCACTAAGCGAACAACAAAAATATAATAATAAGCAATAATTGTTGAATGAAATACTTCTACATCATAGACATATGAATATTAGTAGACCTGCCCTTAGTGATTAAAAGCGTATTAATCCCCACTCCTCATACCGGTTCCATTGGAGCCGGCTGGGCTCGCGTATGGCCTCCCTTGAATCTTGAGAATGTAACGTCATCATTCTTGTGCGAACTAGCGTCAAGCTATGGTCGAGTTCATTTTACGAAATAACACGGCAAAATGGTAGCTCGCGCTATGAAAACTTGTAAAAATAGAAGTGAAAAAGAGAATAAACCCAATTGTCGTATTACATTCCATAGGTTAGCATTATTTTACTTTGTTTTAACCTTTTTCACATCGTATAATATGCATCAGTTTTAGAAACAAATACTTTCACGCGATGGACGCGAAATATTACTCTAAGCGCGAAACACAAAGCCGTGCACAAGAATCAGGGATGTGCCTTCGCCTTTTGCGCTTTGATAAAATACATAATAGTATCATTTGGAACTCCATCGTATTAAAAAAGGATAATAAACCAATAATTTTTAAATTTATGCCACTTTAATGGCGTTATTACTAAACGAGTTTTGAACTTTACACAACTCATAAACAACACTTAATATAGGATAAATGGTTGGTTATCAATTGTGAAAAATTGGTATGATTGGAAGTAAAATGTATATACAGTGAGCATGTTTGGAATGAAAAATGTATGTGTCATTTTTCTGTCCGATGACATTTTTTAATCTATTAAAATTAAAAATATTATATTTTTCTATCACACATCGCAACGGACCACGTGTTAGGTACGCGCTTGTTTCGTATGTACGGTACTGGTGGAACGAGAAGGAGGGCATATCACGTAATGCGCTAGGTTATACCGAGTGGCGATGTGTGATAGAAAATCATGTTTTTTGTTTTTAATTGAAAAAGTGTCATCGGAAGGCAAAATGATGTCCAAATTTTTACTCCAAATACTCTTAGGAATCGCTGGTAAAAGCTGTGTGTATATAATTTCATTTGTTTTTTAGTTGTTTTACTTTTCTATTATCTTCTTAAAAGTGAAATGTTATATATTTTCTTAAAGATTTCAATATTTTATTATTAATAGGTACAGAGCGGTTGTGACAACCCTCCAACATTGGTCGAATGTAGCGATTCTCAAGTGTGCGCATCGTTGTTACTGGGAAGTAAATTATGAACATTTATAAGTCCGTAAACTAAATATTCGACTCTGAAAATAGAAGAAATTTTTTTTGCCGAATTTGGACTTCGCAAATTTGTTCATAACGTGGCGAGTAATTTGCGCTCCCATGTAAAAATGTCTATTCATTCAAAAGCAGATTTTACTTTTAAGAACTAAATGGTGATATTATAAGGCGAGATGCCTATATACTATCAGATTGATTTATTGACGAATCACAGTCAGCTTTACCCTCTTCGTTCTTCAACAGTTGATTTTACACCTCACCCTTAATTCCTAGTCTACTAATATTCATATGTCTGTGTTTTACATATAGCGTTAGGAAATAAGCCAACGTAGCTTACTAGTTTAGTGCCTAATACCCGCATAATTCGCGTCAGCGGCATTTTTTTTAATTGGGAGATATTTTCAATTTGTATGGGTATTTCAGGCAAATAATTATTTCTTATAATAGTTTTTTAACTTTTTCTGAATTATTTTATTTGGTTTTGCACAAAATTTGAGTACCAGTATTATGGTTGTTGAAATTCTGTAAAATAAGGGTCCACTGCCACATTGTTGAATGTAATGTAAATAATTTTTTTACGATTATTTTTTACTACAGCTTAGTTTTCAGAGCAACTTGTTTATTTCTGCGAAATTCAATAATTCTCAATTTAAAATAAAATTACACTTTCGAAAAGCGACACACGCCTAAAATGCTGAGTGTCACAAATGAATAAGTGAAAATCGTTGTTCTTGAATATAATTAAATGGACGAATAATGTGCGTCAACGTGGCCAATGATTGTTCTTGAATAGTGAATCATACAATAATCGTATGGCATTTTGGAAAATCATCATAAACTTCGGAGTTGCTCGACAACATTTTTTTTGGGTATGTAAAGTAACATTGAATTTTTTTAATTGATAACAGTTCGTGCTGTAATATTATTAAAACGTTATAATAATTATTTATTTTACTTCACAACACCTGTGTTTTTTTCTACGGTTTTAAAAATTTAGATGTCTCAAATTCACTTTTCATGGAAATTCAACGATCTTGCAGTGGACCTTCATGTATATATTATTACCTCTCGACAAGATACATTAATATGTCGGTAAATGTTTTTTTAAAGCGACCAAAAAATGTATTTAAAAACTGAAAATATTATTTAGACGCTGGTAAGATGATATTATATTTTATTTAACCGTTTTATGACGATACTGCTGAGGGTGATTTCAACTACACATTTTTGAATTCTTCATTGACGTTTTTTCCGATTTTCGACATGTGCATGAGACGTTACATCTTTTAAAAATTATTACACGATGACGGTAGTTGAAACTAAAGTGAAAATGTAATTTATGGCAATTTAAGCTGACAAGGTAATTTAATAATACACAGAAACCTGTCTACTTGAATTACCCGTTGATTCAGGTAATGTAGGCATTTTTTATACTGACGACGTATTAAAGACATGTATCCTTATTGCCTGCCAATTTTATTACCACGTCAGTAAAAAGTTTCTTCGTCAATATTTTTGGCCAAATGACATTTTTTATTCAATGATTATTATTGAGTCCTTCTAATGTTTGTTTTTTTCACACTCTTCTTATTTATAATCATCTAAATTCCATTTTATTTCTACATTCTATAAAACGTTAAAACAATGCCTCTTTTTATTGTTTCATATTTTCTATGGTAATAAGTTCAGATCAGACAGATTTGTTTTGGAGGTAGGTACCTACTACCTTTATAATAATAGTTAGAGTTGCGACTACCCGGATCCAACCGAATTTCAGAACATTTTTTATACTGAACAATATAAAATATGAAACCAACAACATATTGATACTTAGCTTTTTTTATTTGGTACATAGGTATATGTCAAAATTATTGAATTTTCAATATTAAAAAAAAAACTAACGGCCAGCGATTGACATGAGTTAACGTTGCGAGGTATTAATAGTTAACGTATACTTATGAAGAAAAAAAAACAAAACAATTGTTTTTTAATGTTTTGCTTGAACGCAAATACACCTCATTGCCTTAGAACTCACTTAATAGGTAATTTCATGACGTAATTTTTAACAGTTTTGTGTAAAAGGTTCTTTGATTGCCTTGCTTTCAGTCAAATTTCCACGGATACTTTCAGCAAGGCTTCATTTTACCGTGATACCGTGGATAATTTAGGCGCTGGATGGATTCTTTAGATATCAATTTCAAGCAACGCGTCACAACGTATCAATTCTAATGGTTTAGGCTCTCACCGGGGCTATTCTTAGAGTTTATTCCACAATTATCAAAAAACATAATTTAACATAACCACTAGTGTGTAATAAAGCATAAGCTATCGTTTGTTTATCCTCTTCGGGCCAAAGTTTAATATATACTCTTAAAGTATACCCTTTAATATATACTCGTATATTATTTACTTTAATATACACTCGTACATAATTATTTTGACTTTTTAAGATTTTTAAGGTAATTTTATAAAAAAATTAATAATATCATTTTCAAAATAATACAATTAACAGTGCTTTTAATATTGTTTCCTCTGCGTGCAAAATTATATAGTCGCCAATCTTAAATTTACTAATAAAATGTAATTTATCAGTGACCTGCCAGGTGTGTCTCTCTTTGTCTATTTGTACACGATTAGGCCATTGAGAGGATTTTTTACGAAAAAGGCGATAATAATAAATTATGCAATTAATATTAATGCCGTGAAAATTAACGGAATGTTATATTAATTGTGGAATTTGTGAACCTGACAGTATTTATAAAATAATATTTTGATTATCTCAGGATTTGGCTTTTCAAAATAAGACATATTCACCTTTCAAATGTAAATAAACTATAAAAATTACATCGTCTATCCTTTGAGAGCGACAACCATTCAAAAATATGTGCGTACAAGAAAACAGCTATATGAACGGCCAGCTTAAATTTGTTCACTGGACCTAGTTCAGTTAAAACACGCGCATTGTCTCGGTAACGTATCTTCAATTTATTAATTCATCTTAATATCTGTCGAACATTTAAACAAAATAAATAAACAATTCAAATAAGGCGTTATCAACTAATAAAATTATTTTGGTTCCTACTTTATCATTTATGATAATGCCCACAGAAGACAAGTTTTTTTTTCCAAGTGATCGGGTGCTTTTCAAGCTGTTCTGAGAAGATATTTTATAAAGCGTATCCATCGTATCATCGCACCAGGCTCCTAGCAGCTAACAGCATCCAGCCTGGCTACTCTCTCATGACCCGGGAGCCCGAGCAGTCGAGGTGCCGGGATCAGAAACCGCGCCATTGTATCAATACTATTATTTATGTAGGTAATAAATCAAACGCGCATTAAATCCATGAATTATTACTATCGTTGCCCGATGAAAAAACGAAGGTATAATAACTGGCCAGTATAAGTCTGCAGTACGCGGTAGCCGCTCTCGTACTACGGGTTGATTGATTCCGTTGATTGAGATTGCTTTAGGATTGAATTAGGATCATTACCGTAATTGGGTTCTGAGATGCATTCCAATGGACCAAATAATGTGAATCTCCGAAGATCGCTTCGTGCAGGAGCAATCCTTAGCGAATCGCTGAACTATTATTCTAGTATTATTATTTATTATTCTCCTCACAATTAGGTATAGTTTTGCATTACCGTCGGTACCTACGTTCGGATTTAATCAAATTAAGTATTGAATGATTTCGATTGTATTATTTGTAACGTTAGATCAAAATGATACGTTCGGTTTCTGATGAGACAAACAAGATTTTGAAAACGCAAACCATCAACAAAACTTTAAATTTTCAATCAATCTGTTGTTTCTTGTTTAAACTTTACCCCTCAAGCCTCGGAAGGAATCTTCTAGCCACAGACATCATATTCCATTAGAACCTCTGAAGGACAGATCTGACCGGGACGTCCATACATTATAAAAGCATCAATATTTTTTTTGTAATTATTTTTTATTTTTAATAATTTGTTTACATGGTACATAATTCATTTTACATCTTGGGTCTTTTTACTACTCTTCCATTGAAAGCATTTGCTTGTGTATGGAAGGGGAGTGTACATAAATATTGTTGTTAGTTAGTACTTAAATAGTTCATTGTACATAAATGTATGTTTGCTGTAGTATTTTTTTTTGATAGTAGTGAAGGATAATATATTAATATAATAAATTTTAAAAAAGAAAGGAAGTTATGGAAAACTAAGGATATTTGTGAAATTAATTAAGTGACAATAGTTTTTTTTTCAGAATATTTTTAAAGTGTCTCTTGACAGAGAGCAGTATTTGGGTTTTATCATTAATGCTTCTGATTTCTTCTGGTAGACGATTGAAAAAGGTTCTTCCCTGGTAAGTATAATGATGTTGTGCAAAAGACGTATTTAGTTTTGGGCATAGAAAAACATGTCTAAGTCGCGTTCTGTTTTCATTTAAAAATTGATATTTATTTTTTTCTTTTATAATTTGGATTAGTGAGTTTTTAATATATAGGTCTTTAAATGTAGGTACTTGAAATTCTTCAAACAGGCGTTCTGTTGGGTAGTCAAAGGGTTTTTTTAATATAATTTTAATAATTGTTCTTTGTATAATTTCAATTGGAAGAAGGTTACATTTATACGCGGATCCCCAACTATTTTTCTATAATGGGGATATATGTGATTTGTCCGTCGTTGGAAAGAAAAATATTTTTTCTTCTCAGTTCAGAATATTTATATTTTACTCAGCACTTGATGAAGGCAATAAATGCGCAGGAACCTTTATAGACTTAAGGAAGGCTTTTGAAAGTATCTATCACGTAAAGCTTATTGAAAAACTAAAATCTAATAATATCAACGATAAAGCCGCCCAGTAGATAGAAAGTTATTCGACAAATCGCCAACAATACGTTAAAATTAATGACGCGGTTAGCGATCAAGAAACGTCAAATTTTGGCATCCCACAAGGCACAGTTCTGGGACCGGTACTTTTCATTTCATATGTAAATGACATATTTGTTCAACCATTTAATGGACAAATTGTCTTTTATGCTGATGATACAGTCATTATAGATAAAGAAAAAACATGGGAAAATATTAATTTAAAATCCAAAGAAGATATAAATAATCTAAAAAATGGTTTGACGATAAGCTTCTGTCGTTAAATAGTGAAAAAAAATATATGTCATCCCATTTGAAATAAATACCAACAGTATACCTCCAAATCTTTAAATAATCCTACATGATCACTCTCTCACACAAAGCAACGCTAACCTTTGTCGACAAAAATGCTCATTTCTGAAAACAGCGGATAAAATTACATATCTAGGAATAATCACTGATAAAAACCTAAAATATAAAGATCACATCTGCCATACAATAAAGAAAATTAGGAAATTAATTTACAAATTCTTACGAATCAGAAATTTCTTATCAATGAAAAACCTAAACTCAATACATTATGCATTAGTACAGTCTGTTCTGCAATATGCCATTATAAGTTGAGGAGCAGGTTACAAAACTAGCCTGACCCACATAGAAATTGTTAAAAATGTCATAATAAAAATAATACGAAAAAAACCTCCTGACTTCCCCACTGAACGCGTATTCGAAGAACTCAAAGTTCCTACATTAACAACACTTACATATTTATGAAAAATTCAAATATTCAAATTATATAAGAAAAAGATAAATACTCATTTATAGCTGAAAATTGAACCAGAATTAAATATATATTTGCATGCCCTACACACTTCTTTTGCCCAGCACCATTATACCCACCAAGGAAAACATTTCTTTAATAAATTACCCTAAGAAATTAGAAGCATTAATGATAAAAAAACAAATATTTAACCATATAAAAAAATATTTTAGGGAAATCATTAACAAAAAAACTGATTCCCCTAGTTTCACTTGAAAATCATATCAATTCAATTCATATCAATTCAAAACATCGTCTACGAAATATGTTGAAACTTTTAATAACAGTTGGATATCTGTATTATTCAAGATATAATAAATAGGTTGTGCAGTATGAAATGATAACTTATCATTTTCATTTTTTTTTAATTTTTATTTCCATTTAAAAATCCCTTTTACAATTTTTTTCGAAATTGAAAGAGTTAATTAGGAGTTTGCGGGTTCAATCCCGCAGAGGCTCTACCATCCTTAAGTCACAAACCACTCCTGATAATGAGATATATTATATCAATTTACATATTGATGTCAAAAATAAGCTTACTATAACATACCTGTAATACCTACACGCTTATAAAACGTTATTAGTGTTATAAAAATGTATTTCTGACATAAAAAAATTATATTGCACCAATTTATTTTTCCGCTCATCGTCTGCTCCACATTGAAGTTCCGCCTACTTCTTTAAAGCTAAGACATGTATTTATTTGACAAGGAAACCATGTTGGTACGGTTTTTTAACGAGTACGAGGAAGAACATACATACTTCTTTCTGCCTACGTACTCGAACTTTTGCCACGAACAAGTCCCATTTACAAATCGGAACATCTCCCAACAATGGAAGAAACTTTTGTTTTACGACTGTCGTAATTTATCTGGGCCACCCAAACAATTGGTTGGGGATATTAAACAATATTTGTTTTGTGCAAATGGTATATTGATACAAGCTATGCCACAAAATATGGGACAGAATAATTATCATTTAACTACCATTTTTAATATTGCTAAAAAATCTTAGAATGTTGTAGTTGTCCTTAATAAAGTTATAAGGTGACAAATAAATAACTATTTATATGATATTCAAATTATTTATTTATTTATTTACTAAAACGCCATAAAATGGGTTTTACAATAGAATGATACATCGGATTATAAGCATACAGTTGTACACATGAGAATATAATTAATAAATTACAGAACAAGTAATGTGTACATAAAAATATAATTGAAAGTGATACAGTTGTTAATAGAAGTGCAGTGAGACGGTACACAATTAAAATAAATATCTACTAGTGTAATATTTTATAAGACCTGACATAAATCGAGGTATGAGGTGTTTATGATAATAGATAAATTAATATAATTCTAATTATAATTCTATTGAATTATAGAATTTTATAAAAATAGAGAATATTTTATTTAAACAGAATATTAATATGTATAAAAAAATGACTTGTGAACATGTATAATCTAGCAAAATTATATAATAGAGTAATTAGTTAATAAGTAATTCAGGGCTGTCAGTGATTTTATGATACTTTTGGATAATAAATGATAATTTTTAATAAAATAGTATATATGATAGCTAACACTATTTATATAAATAGTCAATTTTTGGAAGACTAAATTTGCATTTGCTGCTTTGTCCGTCTTCTATTTATTTTTCATAATGTTTTCGGCGTCATTACAAGAGGAGTCACACAACAACTTATCTATAGTTTCAACCAAATAAGTTTCACTTAAATAATTAATACGTTTAAATTGCACCAGAATGTCCCTTGCGTGGCGGGTTAAAAAGTACAAAAAATGTACAAAAGATAGGATTTTGAAATCACGGGCGAAAGCTGTGGCAAAAACAATACCTAAACCAACATTTTAATTTTGGTTGTCTGTGATGATGTGAAATACTCCTGCGTAATTTAATGTAATGAGTGAAATTATTCTCGTTTGATGACCTTCAAATTTTCAAAATTGAAACTGACTGTGTGAACCAAGCCTTAAAGTAGGAATAAAAATAATTATATTTATTTAGTGATTCTATATTTAAAATGTGTATTTCTTCTGTTAAAATTTTTTCAGATCTAAATCTGTGAAAAATTGACAGTAAATTTTGCTCGAAAGATAAATTTCTGATCGAATTATTTTTTGATGGGCAATGAACGAACCTGAGGAAAATATTTTGTAAATACTGCAGTTTCACAAATCATACCATTATAATATCCTTTGATTTTTCACGGCTCTTTGTTAGTAATAATGTCTTAGTTATGATTTTAACAATTATTTAAATAAATTAGCCGACTTAATTTGGCAATTAAGTGCATAGCGAGGAAGCTCATGTAGGCGACAGATGTCTTTTCTCTACACCCTTACTAATAATAATCTATATTATTGTTTATCAGTTGTGTAAAATTTTAATCACATTTATTAGTAAGGCGCCCCAGAGTTGACTGAGGCAGACTTAAGAAAGCAACGGTAATTTTTTTTCTTGTGTTGTAAATCTTTGTATTTTAAATATTTTACATTGAAATGATAACCGTTGGATAAAATGCTACATATATTATTCTCCAACCTCCAAGATTCCCCGCCCTTCACTCAATGTCATTGAATCTTATAAAGTCGTCACTCTGCCTCATCCCAATTTGGAAGCATTACTCCAAAGATCCATTAATTCTGCTAAATGCCGCCTACTACGCTGACCGCTACCTTCTACTAGCTACCCGCCTTACATACGGCAAAAAACTTGAAAAGGAAACAAACTCAATTAATAAATTATTGCCGTTTCATATTAATTTGACGTCGGGTAACTACAGTACAATATTATTTCTGCAGTCGAATCCGAAGAAAAAATGCATTCAATTGCACGTACACAATCAGCGTTTTTTTAATGGCAGCGTTTGAATATTACATTCATAAGCAACGTTTGGTTTGTTTGTTGCGAAGGTAAGTATTAGTTAAAGAAACAAATTCAAGATATTGAACAAAAAAACTTACGTAAATTATTGATTATAAGTAGGAAGAAAATGATTCAATGAGCAGTCCCTTTTTGTGAAAACTAAAAAAAACGATGAGAAACTAAACGATGACGTCACTTACGATCTCTCTCTGGGATAACGTTGTTTGGCTCCAAAAGGGGTCAAATCTGCCAAATATATCAAAGAATTGCTTATATTTGTATCCAATCGCTTACAAGCCGTGAGGGTTGGAAATAAATTGTCTAACTTCGCAACACTTTCTTCAGGGGTACCCCAGGGATCCGTTTTGGGTCCACTTCTCTTCATCCTTTTTACAAATGATGTCGACAAAATAATCGAGTTATTTGGTCTGTTGTCTCACTGCTACGCTGACGATCAGCAAGTTTATTTTTACTGCGCTCCAAACGACATCAATATCCGTATAACTGAATGTCTAGAAGCAATAACTCGTGTTTTGTCTTCAAATAAGCTGAAACTGAATCCATCTAAGACTGAGTTTCTTTGGGCGGCCACAAACAAACGTCAAAATTTCATAGACGATTCACCTTCTTCTATTTCCGGCAGCGATATAATCCCATAAACAACAGTCAAACTTCTCGGAGATTCAGACTTTTCGTTTAAAAGTCAAATAAATAGGACTGTTAGCACCGGTTTTTTCACCTAAGACAACTCAAGTCTGTCCGAAAAAATCTTCCTACAGAAGCAACAAAACTACTTATCAACTCTTACGTCTCGATTACTGCAACGGCATTTATTCCAGCCTTCCAAAATATCAAATTGACAAACTTCAATCAGTGTTTAATGCAGCAGCACGGCTCATAACCTGGGTTTCTAAATATTCGCACATTTCAGAACACTTTCGTAACCTTCACCGACTCAAGTACCCTGAAAAAATCCAGTACAAATTGTGCTGGATGGTGTTCAAATCCATCAATGAAATGGCTCCACCCTACATCTCTGAACTATGCGTCCCGGAAAACACTGGTCTTAAGGCAGTCAACTCTTAGATCAGCAACATCAGCAGCAATAGGCAGACTGATAGAACCTAAGCGCAAGCCAAATACTTAGTTTGGTGATCGCGCTTTCGGAGTATCTGGGCCGAAGGCTTGGAATAAACTCTCTCCGGAACTAAGATCCATAACAAGTCCAATAAAATTGAGGTCTAAACTAAAGACTTACCTTTTTAAGCTGTCATACCCTAAAATTAAATATACAATTCCTGAGAGAAAGTCAAGTTATATCTAATTTCCTAATTGTGTCCTAAATCCTGAATAAGTTTATGTTAATTAAGTGTTAATCTCAAGTGACCTACCAGGTAAGAATTGTACTGTGTGTTATCTCCATATATAGTTAGTAAAAACATAGATCATTGTATTGTATTATATTTTTGTACAGTGCTTTTGAGGTGATTGAAGGAGAACATAATAAATGCGACGTATGCACTACATGTTTCCTGATCCAAAAATCAGAAACAAAAATACAAAACTGTGTTTCATCATCGTTATAAAATTCAAATGGGATGGCGATACACGATGTCAGGTAAGTGTTAGAGAGACAGAGCATGTATTAAAGGTTGCAACCAAAAGGTACTAATTCAGTGGCGACATTGTTTCCAATCAACTTCGGATGAAGACGTAAACAGCGCTTGGTGAGAATTTGAAATTTGATCGTATAACAACTTGGATATATTTGTGTAATTTGGAAATACGTAATTCTAAAATCTCAAAAAAGAAAAAATATATTTCATAACATTATAATTATTTTTCAATATCTACACTCTACGGGATAGATATACCAGAAGTATGAGTTTTTAAATTATAAGTGAAACTTTTAAAAATTTAATTGCGCTACAGGGAAAGTGTGTTTGTGCAAATGCTTAGCACTTAAAAAGTCAAAATTAACGCAACTTAAAATCGATTTTGCATAATTTTTGCAATAAGAAACACCGTTCATTATTATGTAGAAATGTATTATGTACATTATACCTACATTAAGTACCGACCTTTCATGTAAATTAAAATTCCTGTTTCCTGGGTTTAAGTGTAGGTACATCCTCACATTACCTGAGCAGAATAACATATCTGTCGGTAAAAATTGTTAAGAAACCAATTTGATACACTTTGAGAGCACAGAAAATGACTTAATTTCTCGTTGATGAGGTATAATTATCTTGGTTAAACAAGACGTGTAATAAAATCTACTTGGTTTATCATTAACTCACTAAATACAGTAATTTATCAACAAGAAAATCAATCTCGAATTCCCCACAATCGATGTTCGATTAAATGGATGTAGGTTATTTATTGTTTTGATGTTGAGACCATTGGGAAAGTTTGCATTGACGAGTTTTTTTGTTTGTTTTGTAATTTGTAATGGAGAGGCACTCACTTGTAACTTATAAAAACAGTTTTAATAATTAAATTTTTAGATGTTTTCGCGTTGTTGTTTTTTTTAATAAAAACAAATGTATTCAAATGCTAGACCAGAGAAGGATGAAAATAAGTTAATGTAAAAATAGTAAGTAAAATTTGACTTTTCCGTCTCGTGCTTAGTGCGCATAGATTATTGAAACACTTCATCTTAATTTAATTATACTAAAAAAATCTTTTGTCATCTGGGAGCTGAAAAATATAATTTTGTAAATGTTATTTTGTTATAATTAATGTGCACTTGATTTGATGACACCATTTTGTATTATGATGCATTTTATCCGAATGACAGCAGACAATGCTGCCAAATGGAAACATCATATTCATAATTTAGGAGGTGGTTTTTGGAAACCGCCGCCTCAAATGGTCCAGTAGTGATTTAGCAAGGGGTCCCAGGTTCATGGGGGTGAATTTTGTCTAGTTGACGCCGAATGCGACTGCTCGCCAGATAGCGATTCTCCAATCGCCGTCAAAAGTACATACATTGGTCGAAATTCTTATTCTTCAGTCTGGTCGAAGGTACATACTTACATACGCCAAACGTCAAAAGTCGTTCCAATCGAACAACGAATGGGTCGAACCACTCGTTGTTCGAGTGGAATGACTTCAGCTTTGACCAGCTGCGTGGCGGGATGGAAATAATGGCTGAGGGAGACCATATGACCTCTCCAGCAGGACTCTATCGACTCATCGCCTTGCACGGTAGTGGGAGGGATGGATTCATACGTCCATAGCTCCTGGAAATACTGACCTATAGATTCTTACCCACCCATCAAACCTTCTTTCTTCCCAGAGCTTCCTCTCCATCCTTTTCTTAAAAATACCTATCACACAGCATCCCCAAAGGTGAATTGGGCCCTGAAGGAAATTATTTCCTCGGGTATAACGTCGATTCTAACGATGAATTCAGCTTACGAAAGTTGTTAAAAAATATGAATAAGACGCATGTTTTTCCATCTCCCCCGAAGTAAATGGTTTCCTCGTAATAATACGTATATATATATATATATACGTATTAATAATGAGGCGGAATAGTAAAGAACTCGTAGACTCTGCTGGTAGGGTAATAATTGAGACAGTAATACTCCAACCCGTGCTTCCTAAAATAAAAAAATTAAAATAGTTGCTCAAAACCAGTGGTGAATAATTGTCATCAAAATATTCAAAATCGGAATGGGCATGACATTTTTGGAAGGATAACAGAATTTCACAAGACTTTAGGGGACTTGACAACCAAATTGACGCGCCAAACCTGTAACTCGCCAGTTACGCCCTTAAAGGCACACTAGTAAATTTGTCTAAAATAAAAATATATGATCAAATTAAATAATTATTTAGGGTTATCAAAATATACTATAAAACTCACCCATCGACTGCTTAATTCTTAGAATGCGTAACTTCCATTTGGCAAATTTTACCGTCTGCACCAAAAATCTTATTTTTTTAACTATTAGGTACTAATTATAAAATATTAAACATTATTTTTTTTATGTTACACCTCACAAGTGTGCCTCTGTCTATGAAGCGTAATGACGGGTGAGCTATACCGTCATAGGTTGAGCAGCGTTGAGGGGCGGGTTAAGGAAGGGGCTGTCAAAATCGATTTATTAATGCGTGTTTGTACAGAATATATAAAAGAGGTTTAACAGTTTCCGGTAGCTCGTTTCATATACGAGCCGAATTACTCATAAACGAGTCGAAGAAACGACCCGTTCTCATGAACCAAGATAAACTGTGAGGTATTACGCTCGCGTCCGTCGAGTTCACGCACGTTCACCTGTACACAGAGAATCAATGGTGTTAGTTTCTTAAAGCAGCATTTGTTTGAATACCCGTAAAACAGATTCAGTATGCTTACAATGCGGCTGTGTATTATGTATGGCAATCGGTCTGTTCGGATTGATTCACCAAAAACCGTGTGCAATGACGTCGATCATTGGAAAAATACAAATTTAAAGGAAGGAAGGCAAAAATTAAAAACATAACTAATTATTTTTTCTTAGAACAACTTACTAAAAAGGTTATGTCTAATTAATAGTATATCCCTAGATATTATTTGTTAAAATTTTATATCCACCTCTTCTATAAATATTTGATGCAATGAAGAACACCAGAGAAAAATTAATTAATTAATAATAAGTTTTATTACATATTATATACGTAGAATTAAATAAATCTTTATTTTAAAATAAATAAAATACTATCCGTTCAAAACGCCCTGCTTGGTTGGTATCACTGCATCAGCTGCTACTAGAGTCACGCCGCAGATCTACGCGGGTTTTAAATTCTCGTATTTTATAAAAAAATAAGGTTTTGCTCTCAGAAATTAGTAAATCTAATTGATTTGCTATTTTTGAATGTAGACCAAAATGATTTACTGGTTTTGAAAGCAGGTGTAAGACGCTTTCAGATTTGTTTTTTTTAGCTTACCTTTTGTTTTTTTCTTGTAAACTGAAGAAATACCTTTTTATATGAAAGTTAAAAAAGTTTAATTAAACAGATATATTTGTAGTTATGTTCGGTATTCTTTTTATAAATAAATAACTACGAAATTTGGCTGAAGCGGTTTTTAATAATACATGCGAGAACAATAAATAAACTTAGAAAATACAACAAAATGATTTACGAAAGGAAGGTTCGAGAATGTTCCGAAGCGCGTCACTTAGGTAAAATAATTCGATCTCGATGTCGCGGTTGCTGGTACTGTACTGACCATTTCATTTACGTTGTCGCTTATCTAGGTGGAAAATAAAACATTTTCGAACATTCCAGTTGCTACAGAAACAAATATAAAAAAAATAAAAGAAAATCTAAGAAGCTTGTTAGGAAACTTATAGAATAACGTTCGAGTCAAGTAGTGGCGTACCACTACATATTATAAAGGTTATTGTCACTTCACTTTTTTCGTTTCATATAAAAATAATTAGTATAAACTTTGTAAATATAAAATCAAACACGTAAAGTTTTAAGATTGATACCTTTTTGGAATACATTTTTTTAAAGAAAGATAAACATTCTTTGGTTACAAATAACCTGACAATATTTTAAAATCTTCTACTAGCACCACAGTAACCGAAAATGTTGCTTGTGTTGTGATGCAGGACCAGCCGAGGAATTGAACACACTACGCCTGGGTGGGACCGACCGGTCAATTATTATTTTTGGAAGTGTATGGTAAGTTTTTAGATTCAAATACCAAGCATGGTATAATTTCTTTCTAACACCGCTAAAATCATATATCTCACCGTAATACAAAAGAAAATATACCGACTATATTGTGAGTTCGTCTCAGTTCAGTACTGAGTTAACCCTCTTGTGACGTCACATGGCTCATTGTGACGTTACGGGCATTTTAGCGGACATTGTAAAATTGAAACTGATAATTATTTTAAATATTAAAATTAATTATTAAAAAAAAATCAGGTATTTAAGTTATTTGAAGGTAATTTTTAAAAATAATATAAAATATACTTCAATAATATAAAATATACTGCAATTCCTTGTCATGTGGACGTTAATAATAATTCCATGTAACTGCGGAATTAAAACAAATCACCTTGTCGTATGTACATAATAACATTTATTATTACGAATCACACTGGTCTTAAGTGACCTGCCAGGTAAGTGTGTTTGTCTGTAACTGTTTTTAAATAATATTATCATTTAGATAGAGCCTAGGAACTCCTTATAAATTGTACAGCGCCCGTGAGGTGATTTTTTTCCAAAAATGCTTTATATAAATTAACCATTTTTTTATTATTACTAAACGAATGTGGTAGTTCAAACATTAACAGAATCATTCATGTGTAGACGTATGGGATTTTCATAATCATGGTAATCAGCACCGGATAGTTATATCTTAACCTTGGTCAAAGAGTTGCCTGTTTAAATGTGGTGTTCGTCACCATAGTCTCTATTGAAAGAATATTTTCCATAAATAAATTATGTTTGTTGCCGGATTGATGATCGAGAATAATCATACTTTATATAGGAAAATCTTTAAAAATTATACTTATGCATCTTTTGGCAGTCGTAAATAATCATGTTTTAAAAACACTGAAATGTTTCCCTCTTCCAGCTTTGTTAAAATTTTACCACTAGTATATTTTAAGTGTATTCCGCAGATAATAATCGTACCTTATGCCAATTTAATTCAATTAATTAATAATTATTTCGTTCTGAGAAATCGCGCTTGGTTTTAGAAAGGGTAAAATAAAGCCATTAACACCATTTTGCTCTTTAATTTAATGTTCACGGGACATAAAACTAAAATGTATTTATTTATGCAATCCAATTAGTATGACGTCGGCTTCTAGAGTGGTTAGTGACCTCTATGGTGTCACACAGCTCTTCATGGTAAAATTATTTGAGAGAAATAAATACATACCTCCATTCTAATCATTCACTCATAAAAAATATGTAAATCTGTCTCAGAAGTAACATTGTCTAGAGAGACGGAGAATTAATACGAGGGTATCCAAGGAATGAATAAAATAATGGTAAATATAAAATATGAATTAAAAGGGAAGATAGGTAACTGTTACACTGAAATGGGTCCATTGGACAAACTTGTGATTTACTGCATTTAGTATCGCACATAAGCCTGTCGGTCTGATAAATTGTCACCGGCTGCCACAAACACATCGCTCCAAGCACTTTTTCGTGAAAAAAATGCCTTCCTGTACTTTTGAAATGTGCACAAATCATTCTCAAGCAAAAAACAAATCTGACGAATTTTTTTCCATTTGCATGTACTCAAAAATCACTTATTATTTCAATAAATGCACTTATTCAAAACGTTCTTCGAATAAAATGAAGTAAGACAGCAAACCACCAACCTAGTGATAGTACGTCGTATTCTACTGCTCACTCGTTTGTGAAAAGTGAGGTTTAAAGCGGCCGAGGATGTGCGCGGCGAGCAGTCTGAGCATGATGTCGAAGCAAAAATGCTCGTCGCTTGCCTGTGACGTCATACTTGCCGCGGACATGCTCGCCCGTCAGTGGGCCGCTTTAAGCTCGCAACTAGTGTCGCGAGGAGGCAAGAGAAAAGGGGGACGTTCATAATAATACAGCCGTTTCACCCGTACACTTATTCTTTAAATGGCTTTGAACCAATTGAAGCTTTGAAGTCAGAATTAAAGAACATCTCAAAGCTCTAAATGGAAAAAGTGAATCAGAGTTTGCGGATCACCTTTTGAATAATGATCACACTTTTGATAAAAAATCAGGTCTTAAAATACTTCGCACAGGATATAAAGCATTGCAAATAAATAATTTATAATTTTCTAGAAATTAGAAAACTTGTTAATATAAAAGCAGATATAATTAAAAAGCAAAAGAAAATTATAAACCCTCTTTTAAATATTTTCTCGCTTAACTGGTGTTTCCCGTCTAACGATATTGTAATTCCTAATTCTGATTAACCCCGCCTTCTCTTACCCCTCCCCTCCACTTCTTCTTTCCAATTGTAATATATATTTAATTTTTTACTTCAGTGCATACTTACTCCTGATGAGTTGAACTTCGTTCATGAAACTTGTAGAGGTTGAATATAATAAAGTGATGTTAACAAAGTTATTTGTGTTTTAATAAAATAAAGTCAAATAAGATTAAGAGATAAGAGATAAGATTAAGATAAGACATTATTTTATCTATTTCCTTTGTATATCAAAGCATATGTACGCAATAAAATGTCAACATAATATTGTAAGAATCTATTATTTAATTCCTCTTTGTTATAACTTTAAATTTTGTTAGATACAGTAACAGTTGATATCAGTTGGGTAAGACTTTACGACTTATACGCCTTTAAAACAAAGCAAACATTTGATTCAACTTTTAACTTGAGTTATTATAGGTTGGATTAGGATAGGTTAGGTTAAGTTAGGTTAGGTTAAGTAAGGTTAGAATAGGATAGGTTTGGTTAGGTTTTGTTAGTATAGGTTAAGTTGGGTTTTATTACATATATATTTTTTTAAACCGGCTTTGATACGCTTATTTTAATAAATAAGGGGTTTTTTATTTACGTTATTTTTAATCTTTTATTAAATGAACAAATAATTTTATTTTAAACTTCACTATCTATGTAATAAAAAACCGTTTTATATATTACTACACATTATCACATTATTACATATTTTGAATTATATTTTAATTTTTGCGTTTCTAGCTTTCGATTGTGTTTCATGTTTTTTATTGTTAGGTTGGCAGTGTCTACACTGCCTACAAATAAACACGAATTATGCGTAAACTTCATATCGGTGTTCTGTTAAAATGGTGCTAAGGGTGGCAATTTTTAGCGTAAATTATTATTTACGTAAATAGTATTATATATCAATATTTTTCAAAAAGTTGTTGATAGTTATTAATTTGAATCAAATTGTTTTTAAATGCGTATTAAAACGGTATTTTTAGGTAAAGAATTACCATCAGTTGGAGTAAAATTAACACCTTTTAATTAAATCGAATGCTAATCTCATCGCACAATTACATCCCTTTTATTCATAAACACGGGTACAATTAATCAATATGTAATAATCTATTATTATATAAACTTTGTTATAACTATCTTTAATTGTTGTGACAAACTATACGATATTGATTTACCTTATAGACATTGACGGTTGTAACACATATTTTAGCACTACAAGTCTCCTATGAGCAGACTATATTAGATACAGTAACAGTAAATATCAATTGTAGACATGTAGTGAATAATAGTGTTTTATTTAAAAGAATCCATCACAAATACATACAATCTCATTTATTAAAACAACTAAATCATTCTTATTATGCCTAAATTGAACATGTTATTATTCATTAACTCCTTCCTGTTCCGTGTTTTAACAATATATACTTACCCTCTCTCTGTGAATGGCCTAATATCTACCTATTAAATGTAACTGTTGTTAGTATCACTTAAACTGGACGAAGGCCAAACAAGTGCCGCCCGCAGGGCCTAGCAGCAAGTTAAAAATTATTTTGTCAAAACATGGCTTGAAGAAAAGACGTAAAATTAACCTTTTTTAAGAAATAACTACAAAAAATTCTTTATTTTCTATTTTTGGAAACTGAAATACTCATTTCTCGTTGTTATATAACTGATAAACAGTGGATATTCTATTAAATATCCAGCAGCCAAGTGGGGGAGTAGGTTGTACCCAAAATTACTATCCTTATTTATTAGCTTAAGTACTTGACACATAATATTAGTATTTTACGTATTTCAGCGCAAATACATAAGTTACCATTAATAATTGAGATTTCTATAGTTTAAAAGCCCATAAGACATAAAAATGCATGGGTTCGTCGGAAAACCCACTTGGTTACAGACGTTTTGTTTGGCATCTTGGCCTGTCAAGAGTTAAAAGTGTGTATTGACCGTTATTAACAAGAGTTCCAAATCTCTCAACCGTCTGGAGTCGATGATAATATGGCATACTTATTTTGGGTATGTTGTAAAGCCGGGAAGAGGAATGTGGGGAACTACCTGGCTATTTAGATCTGGTCACCAAACGCGGCCAAAGCCATTTCAAGCAACGTTTTGACTCTGAATACTGAGAGTATCTTCCACTCTAAAACGTGTCACAAATACGCCGTTAATTATTTTTAATTAATAAATTTTGAAATAACCCAAATTAATCAAAGCAAATTTACTAACGCACTCTGCGATTCGTAACCGAGGATCATGATCACTAAACCACGGAGGTTATAAATAAATTATTAAAAAATTTCACCAAATTTTGAAGGCAACGCAAAAAAGTGAATTATTATTTATTACTACGGGCATGAGATATAATAATTTCCGTGATCCGAACCCAGTCTGATAATCCAACTAGCGGATAATTGTAGAAGCTCCCGTAAATCTCTGTGCTCAGATAAATCAACCAGTGACACCTGTTGTCATATTACCTGATTGCAAACTTAAACACTGCTGAAGTAATTAAGCGGGAGGAAATGGCGAGCCGCTCGCTCTCGATTCACGTTCCTCGTTCGTGAGGAGGAATTTCTCGGCAATTTATGGACGGTTTGTTAAATATATCAAATTATGTGTATGAACAAATGTTGGTACAGAGAAATATTATTAAACATATAATAAGAAAGAGGATTGGTATGCTTTTTTAATTTTTATTTTAATGATTATAATTTTTTATTTACTTAACCATTCTCTTATACCTAAAGGTAAGGTTAATTTTGCAGTTATGCGTTTTTCTGATGATTTGTAAACATCACGTTTCAGAGCCATTTTTGCTTTTTTACACTTGAAAGGTCTCCGTTAAATAAAGATTCTTAACCCGTTTTAGTTTTTGAACAAATTATGATAAGCAGAAGAGAACTATCAAGTTGTTTAGCTTATCGACTTGTTACAATTTGATGGAAAGCTGAAATTCGCCTACATACAGCGTTTAACGAGGACTTTTGAAATTTAAACAAAAAACAAAATGGCGCTTAATAGCCATTTGATAATGAAGGTTACAGTTCTTGGCTACAATTCCAGCCACTTTTTGCATTTATCATCTACATTTTCTAACTTAAATTTGTATGACTCCCTCCATTTAATAAAAGTTACTCCCCGTGAATAAAATTTTATATAACGGATAAGTAACCATTGTTTATCGGTTGTGTAAAATTTAAAACGCATTTCATACAACTATTGATAAAAAAAAACCATCAATGGGTCGCAAACGATTGTTCATCAGTTGTGTAATATTTAAAACTCAATTATTGGTAACTACGCAAAACCTCAAATGTGTCAGTGTACTTTCATAATATAAATAAGTTATAGCAACACGCGAGCAAGAAAATACCTAAGCCAAACTCAATAACTACGACAAATCTTATTGAATAATGTACTTTCATAAATGTAGCCTTAATTTAATTCCCAAGAGGGTTAACATAATCTTTTAACGATTTTCTAAAAATTATTTAAACAGTGCAATAAGGAACAAATAATAATACAAGATAAAAATTAACTCAGGCAATCTCATTGGCTTACTTTGTGGTTAGGAAACGTAAGATAAACATTTCCAGAGCTTTATTAAAATTTACGATTTCTTCTGATGTTTGATTCAATAAAGAACGCGTTCTTAATCCAAAAGCGCTTATAATCCGCCAGCCTCAGCCATTTAGTACCTTACTTCGACTTTATATTATATGAAATCGCTTTGCATCTTCCGAGTTGAAAGTGCATCTATATAAAAAGTTTTACGTGCCAAAAGCTCGGGGCAATTCGCGCCGGACTGGCGGATAAATTAACTCAATTACCCGCGTAATCCGATTTTATAACCATTGCTTTAAGATAAACTTTACAAATTTAAGCACTCGCAGGCTCTTCAGGGATATTGCCAGTCATATTGAACATCGAGCCTTATCGGCGACCCAATCTTGTCGATACGAGAATATTCGCGGGTTATTCGATTTTGAAGTAAAAAATTACAATGCTCGTGTTTTTAATATGTTAGGTGGATAATGTTTTATCATCTCTTTTTTATCAATTTTATATTCTCATAACTTAAATGTCAACCCACATGCTCAGTGTCACTCGAAAAAACTATATTGACCATGATTTTTTGTTGTTGTAATATTGAATCGACTTGATATTATGCAAATTGTGTAAAGGTATAACGTTATTAATTATATACTAGCGCTGTCCCGTTAAAATCACGGGATATTCTAATATATTGTGTAAGGAGGGATACTGCTGACGATTTATAAACTTCTGAACGGTTCATTATCAATACCAGACATTCTGGCTAAAATAGGTATCTATTCTATTTCCCTGATAACTTTACACGTGGTCACTAACACAGGATACTTCCGACGTGTATCTCGGATACTTCCTACGTGCAGTATCTTGTCAATGCTGATGCACTTGGGAAGACGTACTAGTTAATTAACTGCCTTGCAGAAAATGTGGATATTTTCCACGTGTCCTTCAACAACTTTTAAGCACGAAGTATCGTTTAACATTTAAATATATTTACCTGCGTATAAACTCTTTTTTTCTCTACGTTATCTATGCTACCTATTTTTTTTTAATTTTAATTATTTTGCAATGTGCTGTACTCTTTTTGCTATGTAAATTGTAGGATTTATAAACCTGAAAGTATTTATAAAATATAGACATGCCTTAGGATCATTGCCATTCAAAAAAATACATGTTGTCAAATCCCATTTACAAAATGATTATTTTTTCGATAAGAAATTAACCTTTTGATAGTTTGAAATGTCATTGCATTTCGAATGAAACTGTTATTAAACTTGAAATATCACTAAATCTGACACAATTTTAAATAAAAGAAATACCCATTTAGTAGGTAAATAGGTGTAGGCACTTACTTTATCGCTCGTCCAATTTATTCTTAACACCAGTTCTTATTTTGAAAATTATACTTAAATTCAAAGCAAATTTGAGTTCATTGAACGTAAAAATTTCACGCTGGAATAACAAACATTTCACTCTCACACAAAAAGTTATTCTTCAGTAAATATTTATTTTGTAACCATAAATTGTTGTCTCATGCTTAAAGTAACACGTGGAAATCGATTGAACTCGTCAACTATCACCTAAATTTCACAAATACTTCAACACCTCTTTCAAAAATGCGACTTATGCGGAGACCTTGTAATCTAGGCAATGAATTTTCAATTCACTTAATGTAATATCCTTTTATTTCTTTTCACTATATTGTTACTATTTTTAACATGTCTATGTACTATTGCGATATACCTTAACTGCTACTAACCTAATATACAATACTGTTGTCATTGGCAAGAAACACAGTATCTCTCTTGAAAGTCTCAAAGACGTTGCCGTGTTTTTACTTGTGACGGTAGAATAATAATACATTATCGAAAACATATGAACACCTGAACGCAAATACTCCTAGTGAGGTGTTCACAAAGCATTACGACTTAACCATTTACGTAAAGTTAATTTTAAACTCTACTGCTATGTTTTATATTAGAAACATATTTTTGTATTATTCGCACTTACCATCTACGTCATCTCTAAGTTGTTTGTACGAATATAGAAACATATAACTTAAATCGCCAAAAATTATATTAAATGCTTTCTGCAGAACACATGTGAATGACTAATATTATTCCTTGAGATAATTTGCAAATTATTCTCTCCGGAAATTAATTCCTTTTCCACGAGCTCCTATGAGAGAAAATTGTAATATTATTTATTAATTTATTTATACGTCTAAAAAAGGTTTTACATTAAAGTAATACATGGTGCAGTGTACAAAGGAAAATATCTGTATTAAATAGGAAATAATAACAGTATGTAGATATAATCCATTTTAGTAGGTATAATATAAAACTGTGATTACAAGTGTAGTGAGAATATAATGAAAATCATATATTTTAAATTAAATATGAAACAATAATAGTAAAACTTAACAGCAACATGAAATAAATTAGAAACTAGAACAGTAAGTACTACAAATAAATAAAATCAGTAAAACTACATTACCAACTCTACTATAATTTGTAGGATTCAACAGAGTGCTGGTACAGATTATTCATTTCATTAGGCCTAGATGCCCTAGACTAGATCATGCATCCTATTGGTTATTGAGTTTGCCTGATAGTTGGTTTTGTATGAATCACAGAAGACTGTAAATTTTTGTCTTATTTTCCTATTCGGTACATGGAATTTTATAGTGGCGACGATGGCAGGGCTGTCAATTAAGTTATTAATGATTCTGTGTAATACAACGAAATAATAATATTTGTCTGCTATCTGTGCATAAAGCGTGTATGTGTGTTGTAAGAACCCAAATTGATGGGTGTATTACTCCCGATTCAATATTTCTATCGATTATCATTTTTCTTATACTTTTTCCAAAAAAGAATTTAGTCGTGTTCTCATTTGACACCATCACTTACAGTAATGGTTAGTCTACTCGAAATAAAGGCATAAAAAATCCTTACGTAGATATCGAGTTATACACCTCATTTGCTACAGTAAAACTAGTTCACAAAAAATAAGAAAAACTTAATCCGGGCAATACCTACCTACATAATATGTCAAAGATAAGTTATACGTAATCCGATACTCCATACGAATTAAATTTTATTACTGTTTCCAATCGATAAAGTGCCGATCCCCAAATAAAGGTCGCGAGCAAATAATTATTGAAGTTGCAACTGTAACATTTGAATTGGGCGAAGGTTTAAAGTGTGGATTTTTATTTGGGTTGATTATTCAAGCGTCGCGTCGGTGTCAATGTTAAAGCGTGTGGTTAATCCGGCGATTGTAAAAATATTGCTCGTTATATAATTGATATCGCATTAGGTCAACCCGATGAAAAAGGTGAATCACTTGATAAAAAAATTATTCTAAAATTTAAATATTGAAGATAATATTAGCGATTTTTAAACGAAAATTTGATAAAGAGAAAAATCGGAAAACGTTACGGTCGCATTTGGGACTTGAACCCAAAACACTCGCCTTGCCGGGGCGGTGCTCTAACAATTGCACGAATATCCCTATTTCCTTCGGTTATATTTAACGGTGTAATACCTCGAATAAGAACTATGAACATAAGCTTCATTTTTCTCACCGAACATTTTTTATTGCCTGATATCTTTATGTATGACCGCAATATTTAACTTAAACTAAATGCAATATAAACGGAGCAGTTGGAAGAGTTGATATTTAAAGTCCCAGAAGCGACCATATCTTTTTCAGATTGTCCTATTTCAAAATTTCGTTTAAAAACACCTCATATTAATTTCAATATACAAATATTAAAAAAATTGTGTACTAAATAAGGATTTTCAAGTTCCGTGGAAGTTCTATTCAAGTTCTGTCATTATTTCAGTTTTGTGAAACAACTGGTCAATAATATTATTAATAACAGAACACGAATAGAACCTTCACAGAACTTGAAAATCAACTTTGAAATTTGATGAAATGTTCAAATTCTGTGAAATAATCCATCCGATAAGTTATTCCAAAAAATATTTAATAATTCTATTTAAAAAAGCATTTTAATTTTCAAGCATAAATAATCATCCACTATTTTTTTATTTTATTTATTTTTTATAATATTGATTACATTTTATGATTTTGACTGTCCAACTAGGAAGGATTCCCGTTTCAGGACAGACGAATACAGGATTTAAGACTAGCTAAAATAAGTATGTTAAAACAAAGATGCATAAAGAGATACATAAAAAAGATACATAGAGGCGTTCGTGATTTCTATTAATTCAGATACTTGTTTGTTAATATATTGAACCGCAAGCTTGTGATGTTTTGGACATCCACAAAAATAAACGATAAATAATAAAATAACGTGCTCTAAAAAATTTTTTGTTTAAACAACGACGGAAGATTTATTGACAGACAGGCCTTGAGTAAACAGATTCCCACGGGAAAGGAGAGACCGGAGGACAGTCGAGGTTTGAACTTGGGTGGATTGACAGCCCCGAGAAAGGGATACAAATCAGAAGTGTTGTTTGAAATTGCAGTTAATTATTGAATTCAAATGGTATTAGAGAATATTGCGGAATATTGAATTAAAGTGAAAGATTATTGATCCGGTGTTTGTGTGAAGTGAAAGTGATTCGACTCAGTGGGAAAACAATTAATAATAATGACAATAATAATAATTGGATAATTTGTAGAGCGCCGTTTTGTAAAAACCCACCTCAGGGGCGCCAGGTGTTGTGCAATCGCGATTGTGTTATAAAGTTGTGTTGATTTAAACGTGATTTCGTATACAGTTCGAACTAGATTGCTTGTCTTAAAAACATGAAAATAATAAAAATATTGATTGCGTTTTAAAATAGAGTGAATGTACTTAAAGGCAGGAAGTGTTTAATCGGGCTAAGTTATTGATTTGGCGAGATGGCATTCTATCCACGGAGACCGAAAACCAGAGAATCAAATAGATTATTAACTGTGGGTTCGAATCCTAACAGATTAGGGAGGTACAATTTTATTTACAGGAATATTTAATTACCCTTTTATAAGCGTAGGGAGGAGGTCGAAAATTAAAGTGATTTAGCTATATAGTGTAACCAGGTAAGTTTCACACGAGGATTTGGAGGTGACTAACAGGGTGAGTTTTTTATATTATTTATTAAATTTCAGAGGACCCTTTTAATAACAGGATACAACCGAGGTACAGGAACCGAGTTTGCAACGCCTGCAACCCAAATAATCTTCCCATAAGAAGGGATACGCTAGACGCATTGTCAATCAGCTGTGAGCGAGAGACGAGTCAACGACCTTTTCATATATAGGACGAGAGGCGCGGAGTACAGTCAGTCAAAGGGGAAGTTTTGCTAGCGTATGCCGTCCCAAATTGAAAACGATCGGATGCAACCAGACGGAACAAAATGAAAACTTTTCTTCTGTTATTTGACTTTCTAATTTAATACTTTTCATCTATTATTTGACTTTCTAAGTTACGAATTGGGATGCACAAAAACAAATCTAAAGTCGAAAGAGGGAGATGGTAATCTCCGAAATAAAACTACCAACCGAACAACTTTTCTCAACAGGTATCTTTCGAGAGGTAGGCAGCCTCTTTAAATTAAATGCAAAAAATCAAACCAATTATCCGTTTATACCTTACCTGAGAGGATAGGTATTCAGTAGAAGTTACCCATACCTAATACACGAGGATGCTAGTGACCTCATAAAATAAATACTGGAACCAAATATTAAAATACAGACAGTCCTCATCCCAAATTTGGCATTTCGAGTAGACCTTACATATATCTCACATGATAATTGGCTGAATGGGTAGGCACACAACCTATCGTTAATAAGCAGGCAAAATGTCGACAAGATTGTCGTGTGTTATCTATGTATTGACCTAGAAAGGGATGTAAATCCCCGACGGCGTGGGAGTTACAACGTTTTCTGGAGGTGGCACGTAACTTAGGACCTTGCGTGTCACATTTTCGCGACTAGATTCGTGATAAAGGGATGTTATGGTTTTCCCCTTCTACACTCAGTAAAGTAGTTTATCCTGGAGGTGTTTGAGATTGGGGCAATTCTGAAATTGGTGAAGAGACCTGGTTTTCTTTATTCTGGCGTGAAGGTTGCCGATTTGGAACAAGGGGAGACCCGGCCGGTTGTGATATCCAGACACGCAGATATCGATCGCCTTGCTCAAATTATCATCCATCAGTTTTGTTTGGTAAGCGGAGGAGCCAATCTTAACTTGAAAAAAATTCATTTCCTTTCCTCTCCTTCCCCTCCCAAAATATATACATGGATGGCGCCGACAACTAACACCATAAATTTATCGTATGTATATCACATATATAAAATCTAACACTTTATTATATTCACATTACCCTACGATAGGTAGAATCGAGTAGCTAGGGGGGGGTGAGCAGGCGACTTAGAAGATAAGGTTTATAAAATGGTTTTGAAAAACAGCGGTAATGGATTCAACTCACTCTATCTCAAAAGAACCAAGGGATACCACACAAAACATAAACAACTAGGTTTCTAAACCGAGAAACAAAAACCCAACACAACGTTCGGTGAAGCCTTTTTATACTGAACCGTCACGTGAAATGAGTACGTTCAAGGTCGTACGTCACGTAGACAAACTAGGATGTACACACTTGAAGGGGTGTGTAATAAAGAAAAGACGGCAGGGAGGACCTTCCTACCCCGGATATATATATAACCAAAGCCTTATGGAAAAGTTACCTACGGGACTTAAGGAAAATGTATCGTAGAAAGAAGAGAAGGAAAAGTTTGAAGTAGAAAGGGCAGATCATTACAAGCTATAGGTCATTTGCCTTTTTTTTAAATAATTTGTTATTTTTTAATATAATTACCATTTTGGTAATATGCAAATATGCAGTTTTACGTTTTTCCATAATTTAGAAAAAACCACACCAAGTAGTAACTAAATGATACACAACTACTGACTTCAATTAAACCACACCAAATTTAGTTATAATATGTATTATTAGACAAATTTTTAAATAGATCTTTTAAAAAGGGTTATATATTGGTCCACAATAAATTGTGTACCTTCTGCAGAATGTCATTTTTTTTTAATATAGAGCAATCGAAACCAAATTTTCTAACAATTACTTTTTAATAAATTAAACTAAATTCAAAGGTTGAACCAATTAAATTGCCAACTGTTAGCCCAATTCTAAGTATGTTCCCCATTACTTCATTTATCCCACGTTCCCCTCTCCCAACACTCTCCCACAACTGACGCACTGTCTTACTCTAGTATACTGTCTCTGTCTTTTTGATATGTGTATATTAATGTCTACTACTGTATTAAATAGCATACATTTTATAACAGTCCTGATTTATTTTATTTTTATTTTTTTTGGTAAAATATTTTTTTACATTTCAAAGTTTTCCAGTAATGTTGGCCTCACTGGGTGGCTTGCCCGTGCTGAGGCCTTCATTTTATAATATGAAAATATAATCTAAATACAATCTACAATATAAGATAAAATAATACATTTAATATATAATCTTGTGTGTTTGTGAGTGATGTGTGTTTATATTGGTTTTGTGTGTTACGTGTAGGTTTTATTTTTATTTTATGCTATGACATTTTGGTAATATTGTCTTTTTTATTCTTTAATCCATTTTGTAATTTTGTGTGTGAATTTATTTTTATTTTCCTCAATTGTACAGAGGTACTGAAACAGGAAAAATATATCAATAAAGTTACTTAAAACGGTATTTTTGTTTCATTTATTTAAAATGTCAAATGGTATGCGGGAGCATACCCAATTTCTACTTTTATTTTTCTCTTCGTTGACTCTTTAAGTTTTTAAGATCTAAAAAAAATTAATGTTATTTTTTAAGATAATATCTATAAATTTGTTATGCCAAAACGTTCATTATATGAAATGATAGAAATAAATAGCAAAGAAAACTCCAATAATTATTTAAAACGCATTTTTGTTATGTTATTTAATATTTTATAGGAAAGAAAAACTTCACAGTTTCGATTTCCGAAAATTTTCATATTCTCTAAATTATTATCGTTTCTTTAACATTTGTATTTACATATCTCCCTTTCAAACCATCTTTGAACGCTTACTACGGGACTTTAAGAAGAGCAGCGTGAAAAGGCTACACGTTCAGTATAACAATGCCTACCGCATGATGTTCGGCCTTCCCAGATACTGCAGTGCTTCCAATATGGTCACATTGCTCACAAAAGGGCGTACGCCAGGTTTTGCAGTTCTCATAAGAGCCGGGGTAGCAGGTTTAAGGGAGGGGATATACAACTACAAAACTATACTTATTTTGGAGTCCAGATTCCAGCATTGTAGCACACTGACATTGTTACTTTTTCCTTGTATTTATATTACTGTATGTGCTTTTATGGACTATATGGAATCACACAAACCTCCTCACACTCCAGGATACACAATTGATTTTTTTTTCTCCGACTATGTCCGGGCTAAATTTTCCCACAGGAAAAACTAAACCCTTCTACACACTTTTCCACAAATGATCATCTAGTCAATCCACATTATGCAAGTGCATTATATAAGAATACTAAATACAACACAATACAAGAACAACACGTCAACTCACCAGAGTTCAAATGGGAAAATAATTCACCGACTTCAGATATTTTCATATCAGAGGGTGCGGCTCGGTACAACTGCTAACTGGACCTATAAATCCTATACTGATCACTCAATATAAATATTTAAAAAATCTTTCGTAATACAATATAAATGTATTTAAAATTACTGATTTTTGAATTTTTATATATAAATTCTTTGACAGATCTAATACGCCTAAAAGTTGAATGAGAGAGCTAGGTATAATGCCAGTAGCCGAAATAACAAATGGTAATATTTTTGTAGTCGGAGAATGCCTTTTAATCTCATTTCCTAAATCTGTGTATTTTCTTATTTTTTCAGAAACAGATTTTTGAATGTTACAGGAATTTTGAATAGCTACATCAATGATATAAGTTATTTTTTTAGTTTTGTCATGTAAAAGTATATCGGGTCTATTATGATTAATCGTTCGGTCTGTTAGTATAGTTTTAACATAATATATTTTATAAAATTCATTTTCCAAAAATGAAATTGGTCCGTATTCATAATATGGTACTATATTACGGCAGTCTACTAAAATTAAAAAATTTATTATCATTATTATTTACTTTTATTTTATCAATTTTCAGCTCTTTTGAGTAGAAAAATGTACCTACTAGCCGTCATCATTTTTACTAATTGGCTTTGTATAATCTGCTCGTGCATAAAAGAAAGGATGATTGTTTAACTTTAAGTGGGTTCATAATTTATATCTCAACTCCTGTTTTCTCGAAAAATCCATTATTGATTGAATTATTCAAGAAAACAAATAAAACTTGCTTTTATGAAATACAAATCGTTCGTGTTAATTGTAACTAATCAATAATTACGAAGTAAATATTTTATTTAACGATCGAATATAACCATCTTTAGTTCTTAAAACGGAGCTAGAATCCATTACATGTTATTATTTACGAGACCTCTAAGACGAAATATTCATAGTATTATAAAATCAGCGCAGGTGGCTTCCACCATATTTGTAAGACGACCATTCCAAGATGGTTCCATTGTGGAAATAATACGACATAAAGTGCGATAAAAAATGTCCGGCGACCGTCAAACAATGGCCCGAACGACGCGTGGGCTCCGCGACCTTAATCGGAATATAAAATTATTTGGGCGATTTTATTACGGGCTCGCTATAATGTCCGCCCGTCATTTGGACAACTGTAAAACCCATTCCAATTGTATTCGAGAGAAGAGCGCTCATTATAGTATGTTAATTCGGTAGTATTTCCACCAGTTTACTTCCAGTTTGATGCACCAAAGGCTGTCACAAAGAAACGTTACGATAAGTAATGCACGTTACTTTTATGTCAATAATCTTCTCACTGGTTGTTCCCTGTGTGCTGTGTGAACACATCCGATTCACGGATTTCACTAATTAATTTCAAACAATATTGGCGACATCTGTGATTGAATTTACGCTTGATGGAAGAATATTTAATCGTCAAATTAGCGAGGGTAAAGGTAGTTTTAAACACTTGCTGGTGATGTTTTGATATTTCAGGCCGACGTATAAGTCGACATGGGGTCTTCCGAGGCATTATAGCTATCAATAAACACCTGAAATGACAAGGTTTACACCAATTAGGCTTTATAATATGTTTATCTTTCCGCCCATCAGTGCACGTTCCCGATGGAATCAAAATTATCGATTTGATTTAATCGCTTTCGTATTACTATTACGTGCAGAAGTCTTTTAAGATATTTTTATGGCGTTCATATTTTACTTCGTAACGCTTTGCTTCTTCTTAAATTGGCAAATTTTATATGAGTAAATAATCTCGTATCTGTAAAGTAATATTTTTATAAATTTTAATACCAGGGCCCTGAGGCTATTACACATGGAGGAAATACCATCTGAATATTCTCTAGGTACATTCAGAAAAAACTACTACGGGATGAGTAACATCTTTGGTAACTACCGATACAATAGGCAGAGCCGGCCCAGAGCAAAACGGTGCTTGGCGTGAATCAAATTTTGGCGCCCCTTGTCAAAATCAGTAGATGCCTAGGATGGTGATTATTGTAATCAATAGTATTCGCATGATTTGTATTTATGTGTAGCGCCGTCTTTATGAAAAATAATCTGAAGGGCGATTGTTAGGACTATTAGGTGTTAGGTATTGTTAACCCTTTGGCAAATCAGCGCCCGGAGCGGACTGCTCCAATTGCGCCGGCATAGGGCAGGCCCTGATAATAGGGTGTTTTATCTTCATACAGATACTCCTGGGTAAACCAAAATCTGCCGTTTTTTTGTGAAAAGTGCTTTGCACACAGCATTTCAATTTTGGAAGAGGGTGTGTAGTGAAGTTTATCAAGGTCTTGACAGCGGATGTATCTCCTCACTGACTGCGTGGCGGGCCGGATTGGCAATCGAAAGACACTGGTTGAGGGAGATTTTAGCAGGACTATCTCGACCCATCGCCTTGCACAGCAGTGGGAAGGATGAATTCATACGTCAGTCATTCCTGAATACACTAATCCCCAGATTCCTACTCACCCTTCATTCCATTTTCCTTCCCAGAACTTAATTTCCTTAAAAAGACCTTCCACACAGCATCCCGTAAGATGACACAGGCCCTGAGAAAAATTATTTTCCTCGGGTCCTCTTGTGTGGTGCTAACGTAAAAAATATACATTTCACCAAGGTAGGGAAATACCCAATCAACCGAGTCCAATTGCTTCATATCCCCATATTTTTTTCAGTCATCATTTTTCATAATATTGAATAAAGATTACTACACATTATTACTATCTCAAATAATTATAATCTATTCAAACAGCTTAAATGTATTATTTAATGGAACACTTAAATGTGACTTGTATGATAGGTAGCCTTCTTATTAGGTATTTATGAAGGCAGGTAGTGACAGCTGCCGCTGGTCTAATATCGAGCTGGGATATTGAATATCATAATAGTTAGTTAGCCATGAAGTTTGCTGGTGGTGCTCGGGGCGACCAGCGACTGATTCATCTGACAGGCAGCGGCTACCAGCGGACCTAGGTCTGCTGATTTATAAGCGTTCACACGTTGTTTCTGCACTACATGTACTACTGCTAAGACCTCTGCTGTATGTTGTTGTGTCGTGTTGATGCATGCGTCGTTTATAAAAAACATTCCAGAGTGAAAGATACTCCTATTATCGCCCTTGTGAACTACCAACATTCAGAATAGACACGCTGTTTTAAATGACAATAGCCGTGAATTAGTGACCAGAGATGAATATCCCGATACTTCCGATGTCACAGACTCACTTTCGATGGACAGTGGGTAAAAGTTGTGCGATATAAAATGACTCCTCATCATTTATTAATCTATTGTTTATTTGTTGAAAACAGTGATTCCAATGACATATCACAACAATATTTTTATAAAACCTTTATAATAAATATTGTTTTGTGTTCCCGATAAATTTGTTTTAGGAAGCCTAAAATCGTTGCAGTTTCTCGTAGGATATAAATGAACTGAAACTATTAATACTAACATTCTTTTACAAATAACTTATAAATAAACACAAAGGTATTATAAACTAATCGTTGCCACACACTTAAAAGATTGAGTTGACGTTGCATGGTTTTTATCCTGGTGTACCTGCTACAACACAGTATTGACCTCATGCCACTGTTCTGAATTATTTCCATTCTCTTTATTTGGGTTTTGTCACTTAGAAAGATTACACTTGTGCAATAATTCAGATGGGATTCTACAGTGGTATTATAGACCAATATCCTTGTTTTAATGTCCAATTTTCCCTTTATCCTACTTAAGAAATTAACATTTTTCACAATTTTTTTTATTTAAATTACTATTAATCATATAACTACAAGTACATTAATCAGTTACGATGCAATGCTTATTCTAATCTTGAATTCATTGTGGATTGACTGAAACATGTCTCTCTCTAAAGGAAGTTGGTTTAAAATCGTATTCATTTTCCCCAGAGGCATGAGCATTGGTAGGTTGGTCCTGCCTTTTAGAAAAATAAAAAGTCTGTGCTGCCTCGCTCTGGTGAAGTTATCGGGGACATAGTAATACGCTCCAGAACATCAGCATTGCAAATGTATCCGTTGAAATGTTATCCGATGCTACTACTATCATTGCAATTTTACTCCTAACGTCTAAATCTAGTCCTAGCATTTCAGCGAGAAAGTTAGAGTGCATGGCATCTTCGGGTCCCTAAATGACTGCCGTATTAGAAAAAGATTGCATATTACAAAACCTAGCATTCGTATGGCAGCTCTGCATGCCGAATAGATATGAGAACGATAAGTCAAGCGCTTGTTATTCCTAAATCCTTCGTTAAAGAATTATGTTTTAACTAGGTGATGACATTTTATAGTTAAAATACAGCGAATGCTTTGCCCTTGTAAAGCATTTAACTTTACTATGCCGTTGATGAAATATGAAACGAGCGAATGAAAATGCTGTACGAATTGTAAAAGAATAGAGTTTATTTATGCGAAACGACACAAAAATCCCCCTATCCGAAGACATTGAATCGTCGTAATCTCCTATTGGGAATGTTGTAAAATGATAAGAAATGGAATATGGGCGGGAGAAAGTTAAGGAAAATGATGACTGTGGAAATCTCTTTTTTTTCGAATACTTCGATTTCAATTCTTAGGGGATTTATCAGTCTGTCACGGAAGTTAATCAGATAATTCCTTCTAAAATTCGTAATGCAAAGTCGCAAATAACTAACAAGAATTTCCGACATAATCTATAAAATGTTTACAGTATAAACGAGTAGTGCAGTTCTTTTCCGTGTGTAATCAATTCCACAGATTTTTTCAACTAATTTTAAGAAACTGATTTCTATGAACTTTTAACAGGACGCGATTGCAAAGTCGTAATTATAATCTAATTGTACCCGCTGGGTTTTTCACATATATATTACCTACATTTATCATCGAAACTACATAATGTCAATTTGATAGACACATAATACTTTATACATACATCACACCAATGTTCCATACTCTCACGTAGAAACCTACATCTGTCGGACCTGTTTATATAAATGGATGCAAACTCGAATGTAAAAAGTTTTTAATAATTATGATTGGATAAAAAATTATAATAAATGCATTTGAGAACCGTCTATTCAATCAACTAATATATATATTGTGCTGTCGAATGATTAAATTGACCTGATCTCGGTAGACAATCTTTTTTATAGAATATAAACCAATGCGAATTTTCGTCATCATTAGGAGGTGTGAAGAGTATTTTGTTATGAAAGGGTACATATTTAAGTTGGCAGTTAGCTAAGTTAAATATGTTTATGGTATGCGAAACAGCTTTTAAACTAGTTAGAAGCCTTGAGGAAAATATTTTTCTCGAAACTCATGGCATATTTGGGGATGCTGTGTGGAGCGTCTTTCAAGAAAATAAAGGAAGAGGTTCTGGGAAGGAGGGTAGGAATCTGGGGTCAGTGTGTTCCGGAGTGGTGAATGTCTAAATCCATCCCTGCCATTGAGGTGCAAGGCGAAGGGTCAAGATGGTCCAGCTAGAGAGGTCAAAGAATCATCTCAACGCCAGCATCTCCCGATCCTGTCCGCCAGTTGGTAGGCAGACTCATCCAATATTTTTCTTTCAAAAACTAACAAACATATTTTTCTCTTGCTACTGATAACACTTCCACACTGCCATAAGTCGCAACAGATCACGTGATACGAGCTCTGTCTCGTCTGCACGGTGCTGAGACGTGTCACGTGACCTTTGCGTCGTTTTTTTACACCAAATATGCTCAGGAATCAGTGCTTAAAATCCTTCGTGTATGTTCTGATGTACATGTACTATACCAAAAACTGTTATGGTGTTTTACGCAGAACTGTGAATTTACTAAACTACGTAATTATTTCGTCAAGCTAAAATCTTGATTTGTTAATTCTTTTTTTTATTTTTAAAATACTTTTTTTAAGATTTACTAAAAGAAATAACTTCAATTATCACTCAAATGTGCCAAAAATACCCACAGCAACGCCCAAGGTGGAAATTCCATGAAATGCATTTGAGTCATAATTGAATTATGCATTCCCTCAGTTTAATTGTTTAACCCATATTAAACCGTGCTTAATCCTAAGATACCACATTCCACTTTACTGCAATCATTCTATTACCAAACTTCAATCCCTGGGTTCAAAATGACGAAGCATCTCCCTTCGGCGTCAAATATAATAACATTTAAAGCAACCGGGCAACAGTGGAATCCTCGCGTATTCAGGAAGCTGCGCAGGTAACAAGTAACTTAATTGCTATAAACCCGTATCCATGGCATGTTCGTAGTTCCCAGCACTTGTACTATTATTGGAGCATATTGATTTGAAGCATGCCTGGCGATAAAACCGCCGTTTTATCCGACGATTTAGTCTGCAAGCTGCATTTAAATAATGAATTCATCGCACCTAGTGTGTTCTCTCACACTCGTTATAATGATGTTTACTATTGATTACTATCATAAACTTGACGCCATCATCGGTATAAGAGAGTTTGAAAATGAGAGAGTTTTAGATGTTACCAAAATGTTTCTTTCGTATTTACACAATTAGGTTATTAATTGCAGGTTTTCAATTGAAGCATAATAGTGATATTACCTACTTTGTTTTTTTTTATTTCATTGGTCGTTTGTTATAACTGTATGTTAGGCTATTTAGACTTAAACCCTTAGAAGCCATTGTGGGAACAGGTTTTAGTTAGAAGAACCCTTAATAGATTGTAAAACGGTGAAACATTCCTTAAATGAGCTGAATAAAATGAATTTCATACAATAGTACAAGTAGAAATAAAGTAGTTAACACCTACTAATGGATATGTACAGTGATTATGCCAGAAAAACACCATTACTAGAAAATCGGAGCCAAAGATTTAATATTAGTCGCACTCTAAGCGATCCAGCGAATATCGAATTTGGTGTTCCACAGGGAAGTACTTTAGGACCGATATTGTTTAGTATCTTTATCAATATCATCCTTTTTGATGACGATACGGTCTTAATATTTGAGGCCACAAACTGGTACGAAGCGCATAAAAAAGCTGAAATTGAGATAAACAATGTCAAACATTGGCTAGATAATAATCTCCTTACTCTCAACACGGATAAGACAAAATTTAGACCTTTTAGTGCAACACAAACGGGACAACCCAAAGAAATACTGAATATTTCTATTCACATTTGCAATGAACCCAATACTTGTACTTGCAATAACCTAGAATCCGTGGATAGTTTAAAATATCTAGGAATCACCATAGACAAATATCTGAGATGCGAAGAACACATTAACTCAACTGCCTCAAAAGTCAAAAAACTTATTCACCTTTTTATGACCATCAGAAATATTCTCTCTGTAAAAGATATGAAATCAATATACTATTCCATGTGTAATTTTTTACCCGAATATGCATCCCTAGGTTGGGGTGGCTGTGCCAAAACAATATTAGACTTCATGGTTAAAGCAGCGAAATCACTACTAAGAGTCATCAAAGAGCCAAATAAAATTTCTCGATGTTAGACAATTGTATATTAGAAAGATTATATTATTTGCACAAAAACAAAGTCAGCACATCCCTTTCATCGACCACCTTCACGACACCCGACTTTCAAGGAATAATCCAATAGTCCTAATAATAACCTCGACGTTCCTTGGGCAACGGCAATTCTCGTACTTAGGACCTTTATTATTTAATATCATTCCCAATGCTTGGAAACGAAAAGTACAAACGTTTTGCGCAATTTGTTCAACGACTGGCTCCTTAGTTTAGGGAGGGTCAAAAGTGAAGATATGTTGATCAATTTATAATCTCATTACACAAAATAATCAAAAATATATATACATAATTGCCAAAATACTCAAACATGATTCGTCAAGTCCATACAATACAAAAACACATATTTATCACCTCTGAACACAATTGTCTATTCTTTATTAATCAATGCTATTGATTATTTTCTAATCACTAAACTAGATTATAAACTTATACACTACCCTTCCCATTTTTCTACCTTACAACTCCTGCGGTGATCTGTATTTTTATTATTATCATCTGGCTTTTATTTACTTTACCGGTTTTATTTTATATTAAGTGTGGTGAACGTATGTCTGTCGGTATGAAAGAGACAGGCATATCTGAGTGAGACAGCATGACCGAGACGTATAAAAAGGCGTGTCTGTTGTAACTCGTCCTCTTTTCAATAACACTGTCCATTGTATTCATACTTATAGCTACCTGAATAAAACCAAATAGTATGGAGTACCCGTATGCATTTTATTATTAAAGTAATTTGGGTAATCGGCACGGAAGATCACTACAGTGCAAAATTATGATATGAACTAAACTTGTCAATTTGACTGGCCTAAAACAGAATCTAATAAATTAAAAAAATTAAAAAAAAATAAATTAAATTAAAGAATTAAAAATATCGAATAAAAAACGTAAAATTTCATAGAATCAATATTTTTTACCTCCAACCTAACTGCTGTTCATCACAAACAAATTTAAATTGTTGATTTCCTGCATATAAAAGAAAAAATATTAATTAATGAACCAACTAAAACATTTAATTTGTGTTCCGAAAAAGCTGATTTCCCATAGCATTTATTCGGCGCTGTAACTACTGTTGGTGCATTAACTACTGAGATGGTCTATTATAGTCTGTACCTAGAGTAACCTGTACCGCCTCCGGGTCAACTTAATTTCAATCAGGGTATCGATTCTCCAATCCAGGCCGCTCGCAATTACTGTCGAAAGTACATGCATTGATCGACATTATTATTTTTAGTCTCGTCGAAGGTACACACTTACATACGCCAAACGCCAAAAGTCATTCCACTAGAGCAACGAGTGGGTTGAACCACTCGTTGTTCGAGTGGAATGACTTCGTCGAGAATCGAGGCGCAGGCCGGTGTTTAAAACAGTTCTAATGCGATAATGACCCTAGAACAATCAGAGCACTATTAGACATTCCGTTCCAGTTATTACAGTGTGGCGAGTCCAGCGGGATACGATAAAGACATATTAATTATTATTTGATTTTTAATAAGTAATGTTTCTATTATAACATGCAAAAGCTACAAACATAGAAAATGTGATAGTAGAATCGGTAAAATCTCTGAAACGGTGTACTCCAGGGACATAAAGTTTTAAGTGTTTTTTTTTCTTTGTTTTTTCTAGGTATGTGCATTTTTTTTGCAACATCAATTCCATCGTGAGCTTCGGAGCTTTTAAATATTACAAATATACAGATATGACGATTGTTCCAGATCTTTCAGCTGTTGGACGATCTGAAATGCAATAAAATCTTTAGATCTTACCTTTGATGGGGGATTGAAATTAAAGATTTTTGTACATATTTTGCAAATTTCTCATCTGCCATGCTGGGGGTTTTCCTATGTTATGTTATGGCCAACATGGATAATAGTTAAAAAAAGACAACTGTTTTAGATTCTATAAACGTTTCTATAAACCTTGTGGCTCTGTTTGTAATGTTAAGTTCTTAAAACCACATTTTCTTACCCATCTCTCCGTTCCTTTCACAGCATTCCCCATTAGTGTACTCAAAGTTCCGTCGACTCCAAGCAATGGCACTATTATCTTTATGGAAGATCTACAGTCTCTCGTGTCTAGGATTGACGAAGTATGTTTGAAGAATTAGTTAATGATGAACGTAAGTAAGTCTAAAGTCATGGTGTTTGAAAGAGAGAGTACGAAAACAGTATGTTATGTAGTTGTGAATGAGGAATACTTGGAGCAGGTGGATGAGTTTGTGTATTTAGGAAGTATGTTTACGAGAGATGGGAAGGCTGACAGAGATATTGAAAGAAGGGTAAATGCGGGTAACTCCAGAACGCAGTTGGCGCTGGCAAAAAAGGCCCACGAAGCGAAGCTAGCAGTCCACAATAGAGTTCTGGTACCTAGCCTGATGTATTGTAGTGAGGCATGTAACTGGCAAAGGAAGGATGAAATTAAACTGAATTTTGTAGAAATTAAATCCCTGAGGCGTATGTGCGTAAAACCGGTGACCGAATAAATCATCACAGTGATAATTCATCATCTTTAAAAAGTTATATAAAGTCATGGAAAGTGATGAAACCAAAATTTTAATAACTGGGTTAAGTAGGTTAGGTAAAGTTAGGTTTAATTTTTTCTTATCGTTTCTAATGACTTTATATCATTTTTTAAAGGTGTGTTGAATTGTCACTGTGTTGATTTAGGTCAACACACTGACGATTCATCATGCAACCGGTAAAACCATGTATGATTGTGTGAATGCAAGGCTGATGTAAGCGTAATGAGTAAGATTAAGAATGGGACGCTTAGATGGTTTGGGCATGTAGAGCGACTTAGCGAGGAAAGGAGTGTAAGGAGAATATATGACGCAAAACTGAATCAGATACTTGAGTCGGGCCATGTCAAGAGTCAGAATAAAAGGAATGTATGAGATGATGTATGAATGTGAATGAGGCAAAGAGTGTGTGTCAAGACCGAGTTGTTTGCCGTCCTCTCTACCTACCACTGCCAGGAAACGGCATAATGGTTAGTTAGTTAGTTTTATATATAATGTGTCGCACTAAAAAAGAATAAAAAAAGTTATTTTACTGTTGTATTTCTCCTCACTGTACCTACTAGCGAAATAATGTTCACCTAGAAGAGCACAGTCCGTTCACACGATAGAAATTCATATAAATTATCTAGCAGATTGTGACTAATGGAATGGATACTTAATCCGAGCAGTTGTTACCACGAAAGTGATTAAAGTTCTACGGCAAGAGAGGCAAGCAATGAGGCATTGAGGCATTGAGGCATTAAGGCACTGAAATACTCTCTAGATTGGTCCATATCTCGGTAAAGTAGAGTTGCCACGAATCACGATTTAACTTGGCTTCCAGATCAATGTTTCCCTTGTAACTGGAGAATTCTAATTTTGTTCGAATTAACCCATTCTTTATCGAAAGTATTCCTCTGTCGAAAATTAGAGAAATGCAGATAGTTTTTTTGTAAATTTTATAAAGATGAAAACTTTCGTCTCCTGGTCACATCCCAAAGAGTAACAAATAATTGACGAAGGGTAGCGAAGTCCTATTTTAACTGGACCTTTGGCATTTCATATGTCTATAAAATTGTTTATTACGTTCCGGTTCCGATTCAATATGGTGGCCTTGATGAATACTATCATTTAATCCCGCCAAAATTTGCATGATTGTGGTTGTCAAATCCGAAATTAATATTATGGTACTTACCGGCGCGGCCTGGAGAAAAACATATAATTACATTTCTTTCGACTAATTATATATTTGAAATGAAAAAAAATTCCGGATATTTATGGTTTATAATTAAGTTGGTGGGGGTTTAAGAACCTACTTACAAATCTCATGATTTCACAGGAAACTTCGATTTTGATTTATTAAGTAAGAAAAATTACATACATACTGTTTTTGACGCGAGATCTACTACATAGTATAAGCTAAGGTACCTAACTAAATCTGAAAAATGAGGGGAAAATTGATGAACTTCGTGTAAGAAAAATATGTAGAAACTCTTGCCTTAAACATCTATATTTGTGATAGGTACGATTGCATTTACGTTGAGTGGTTTCTTGGCTACAGCCTGCAGGGTAAAGATAGACAACCTCCGATAAGAGCAGGCCTTAGAAGAATATTACTTTGCAGGAAGAGTAATAATCAAAGAGTAAAAAAAGCGCAACATATGCGATTTTGGCGTGTTTTGTGATCCAAAAGTCTGGCCGGTCGGGCGATCATAATTGAGAAATTCGATCGGTTAGACCAAATTCAAAATCAAATGGAATGGCGAAATACGATGTCAGACAGTGAAAGAAAGAAAGATTACGCAATGTTGAAGGTTGAAGTCATTTTTATTTGAAATTGTGAGTGTGTTATCTATTCAGTAGTACCTACCTAATTGTAAATAATATTTGAGGTATGTGTACTTTAACTTGAAGAGATGAAACTACTTATTCATTTTGACGCAACGTCAACGGTTCGTTCTTAGTTCTACATAATTACGCTCACGAACTCAGCCAATGTAATTTCTTTCGGATTGTTTTTCCTCACTCCTACAAGGTGTGATTCTTCAAAACCTAGTCACTCCTTTCTTTACGCAAAAATAACCTCTACACAGCATCCATAAAGAAAGCATAGACCTTGGGGGAAACCTCAAGGCTACCAGTGTTGATTTTATATTCGAAAAGTTGATTCCGTTTCATAAAACTGATTATTGATTTAATTTTCCAACAAACTATTAACATTATTTGTTCCCTCACAATAACAGTAGCACCTTCTAATTGTATCCGGAGCTTTTTTTAAGATCACGGCAGATGGCCGACTCAATTTCCCGAGATTAAAGCCAGATATTCATTAAATTATAAATTGTTTGAGATCCCGGTTGGCCGTCCTTTGTGCGGATCGCAAATCACTTTGTATTGCATTTTAATTACGCTGCCAACGGAAGCAAAACAGTAGGTAAACGCCATAGATAACAATACGACCGAGTATTCCGCCTTTGATTACCATTACTTAATATATCAGACAGATATGATTGAAATCCGCGGTTGGAGCCGTCTTGATTAATGATAGGAATTAATCAAACTTTTTACACACAGCCCGAGATTCATATTGGTTCTTAGTTCTTGCTGCGTGTATTCTCTTTCACGTCCCGGACGAGACGTTTCTTGTGCAAGTAATGTGCTTTTTGCACCAATCACGTGGAATGTTTGAATGGCAGAGAGGAATTGGACCAATTTCTGCCGATTTTAGAAACACCTGCTACTTTTGGATGGGATTTAAATTTTTTTTTTCATCAATTTATATTTTTTGGTTTAAAGTTAAGAAATCATGTTACTCCATTTTGTAATCCAAACAAAAAATGTAGCAGAACAAAACTAACAGAAACATATGCGACTGTTTTGCTAGAATACACAGAGGATCAAACAACAAATAAGCAAATTAACCATGGTTGCTTAAATGGTCATGGTCGGCTTTAGCAAGCTATGTAATCTAAGCTAGCAAGAGTGTGTTACAATAAAATAATCTCACGCACACGGCGGATTACTGTATCTGACATACCAATACTTTGGTTTGATTTTGTTCTTTTAAATTGGAATATTAACGGCGGCTTATGATAATTATTGGAAAATTGAGCATCCGATTACTGAGAGAGTACCTATTGCATAATCATTAAACTTCTTCTTCTTTCGTATGGTGGGGGGGTCAGAGAGGGACATCTAGGTCTGCGAGCCAGTCTAGGGCCTCAGGCGTCGCCATGTGAACCTCATCAATCCCGCCGGGGAATTAATGGAGCGGGCATTCAATCATCAAACTATTTAAAACCTACAATTTGCGACGTATTTGCTGAAATTAATGCGATGCAATCGGTTTCAAAAATTGCGAAGAGGCGACGGGAGAACTAGCTTAATGGTGCCGGCGCAGCGCTCAGAAACAATTATTGAATTTATATTTAAAGCAGGAACCATCTTAATCTAAACTTATAAATACTCATTTATTTAAATAAACATGTTTAAAAACCTGAATTGATTCGTAACGATGGTGGCATTTTCCTAATACCTTTGTAAACAAAAGATACAAATAAAAGAAAAAAAAATTTAAAAACTCTTCCCACATAGAGCATAACCTGACTTGACTGATCGATTTGGTCTCCTCTACGGATGTTTTTCAATGGTTCCCGTCCATAGCCATTCATTTATCTGGTCGTTCTTTTAGCTCCAATCTTCTTCCGATCATTCGCAGTCGGTCCACAATTTTTTCAGCCCTGGTTGACAATGTTCAGTCCACCGCAGTGTATGGAATCTACAAATCTTGCTATTGTCAAGTTCGTGGTTCATTTGAATTTTCCAGCCTATCTCAAATTACAAGTGTGTAAATAACGTCTTGTTTTTTGATCTACAAAGAAAAAAAGCATTCATATTTATTATTAGAATAATAACTAATGTATAATAAGTGATATTAAATAAACGATTTTAATACTAAACCTAGTTCACCCCCTTTGATCTAAAACGTTACATATGGCTACTATCCTCATTTAATAAAATCGGAAGGCTTTCACTAATGTTATTTATTTAACCCCACATTGATTTCAATCAAATTGAGTCAGAAACGACGAACGAAATATTAAAACCAAAGTGGTAGATACTATTAGTAACGCTTTGATGAAAAACACTTATTCAGAATCGAATCGTCATTTGAAATGGAGCCGTGTTTGGTGACCAGATTTAAACAGCCAGGGAACCTTCCTTATTTGATTTCCTTTTTATTCCCTTGAACCTCACAACTAACTCCAATTGAGGATACCATAGACTGGCTCGGTACAGTCGAGAGCAGTAGGAACTATTGTTATGTATTCACAATAAAAAAGGAACTTTAATATACTTTATTACATGATAACTCACAGTTTTTGTTACGAGAGGCCACAAAAAAAACCAACTCACCGAATTCATGGTGACTTTGACATTAAACTACTTTAATTTGGGTACTAAGCAAGGCTAAAGCCATTTTGAGCAACCTGCTCCAATTCCAATCCAATAACACGTGGGTAATATCGATTGTTTTCCGTTCCTGCCTAATGGATTTCCTAGAACAGAACAATGAAATATAAATTTTGAAACTAAATAATGATTTAAAAAAAACGTAATCATTATCAGATTATTAGTCACTCCCGGATATAACAGAGGTCTCGAGTTCTAAACATTTTGACAATGTTTCAATGATTATTACATTCACAATGAAGCGGAAAGCCTTAATAGATTAACACTTATTACAATTTTTTTAATAAAAACAATAGTTGGTATAAAAATAAAAATACATAATACAGTTGAATTTTGAAAGATGAATAATCGAAGACATTTTTATCAATCTGTTTTCCAAATTACAAACGATTCTTACAACGGCCCAATATTGTTCGATTAAGCTTTTCAACGCTCGTGCAAGGAATAACGTGATGTATAGGTACCATAAAAAAAGAATGTGTTCCTATAAGTCTTCAGAAATGATTACACAAATCGAAAGTACCGAGACTTTACGGATATACATTACTCTCGTTACGAAAACATCGGAACACAATACATGATTAAATTTGTTGTACAAAATGAAGGGACAAATGTATCCAACAGACGATTTAACTTTCGATTGAGAAATCGATGAGCAAAAATACTATAAGATGATGTCCAATTTATAAAAAGCTCGTCAATACACTATAAGAGCCAGTTGTTTCGCAGAATTGAACAATTCATCAAATTTCAAAGTTATTTTTTTCTGTTCTGTAAAAGTGAAAGCTCTACTCAAGTTCTGTTATCATTCCATTATTGGACAGCTGTTTAAGAGAACTGAAAGATTAACAGAACTTGAATAGAACTTTCAAAGAACTTGAGATTTTACATTTAAATGTGATGAATTGTTCAAATTCTGTGAAACAACTAGAACACCGCACGAGATTAAACTGCGCAGAATTAGTGGGACTACGAAACCCCCAATTATCTGGATGTGATATCAGGCTGAAGGGGTCAGGAAGGTTGGAAACTACCTGGCTATATTTACCTGATCACCAAACTAAAGCATTTTCAAGTATCGGCATCGTCTTTCACCGGGACGCGCACATCAGCCCACCTGTTTTAATGTTCAAATCCGCCATAGATCAAGTGGAAGATGCCCGGAAGGCCAACAGTTGGTGATAATATGATATGATGATAAAAAAGCGTAAAATTAACTCATTATTATTAATTTCATTAAAAATATTGACATATACATTTGCAAACGAACTTTATCATGCAAGATCAGTTTTGTGATTTTGTATAGATCATAAAGCAAGGATAACTTTTCAAAAAATTTAAAATTTGACACGGTACATTACGTTTACCTCTTCACATAAATGGTTTATTTATCACTTTTCTGAATTAATTCTTAATTCGAATTATTTTAAAAAGTCCTAGCGAGAAGCCGGCTTTAATAATTGCAGGTTCAGCATGGTGTTCAAAAACAATTATTTATCAGAAAAAATCACAAAAATTTTCACATGGTTGCACAGTGTTGCAATAATTATCATTATTATAGGTTGAATGACTATTAATAATAAATTAATTACTTCTGAACATGGTGAAAAATGTCATTAGACTAGATTCATTCTATAATTAGAAAAGATTAAACGTATTTTTTAAAAAAATTCAATTTCAATGTTTCAAAAAACCTATTTTACATTTATTTTATTTGCCACAAATAGATATTTTGCAAAATAACCACATTGACATTTGTTATAATCAGATTTAAGGCAATAATAAATTAAAAAATAATTGAAGACAACATTAATCATTCTCAAACAAAAAATATGAAACATGGACGACAGAAAAAAGTTTCAGTCGTATCTGGTAATTGAAATCAGGACATCTTCGTGCTCTTAAAAGTGCTCTAACCACTGAGCTAATTCAGCCCTATCAATTTACGACATTTTTAGCTTTATCATACTTCGACGGAGAGCTACCAACTTCATATTAATTTTTTAAAGAATTTTTAACTGCTTTCTTTATGTACGATTCAAGATTTTACCAGTACCAAATTAAATCTTTATAGATTGTGGGATAAATATATCTTTTATTATTTTATTGGGTGACATCTATTGCCTTTTCTACAAGTCTATTATTGAATTTTTTATAGTGGAATAACTTTGAGTAATAACCTCAAATGGTAATATTTATTCGTTGAAGACATTATTAATGATTCACAAATGAAAAATTTTAAACGGAAAAGATTCAGTTGCATCTAGAAATTAAACTCAGGATCTTTTCCTTGCCAGGGAAGTGCTCTGACCACTGAGCTAATTGGACCATATCTACTAACATTATTTTTTACTGTAACATACTACAACTCGAGATCTTCCAACTATATCTTAATTTTCTTTTTTTTCTGACTTTTCTGATTTTTCGCTTTAAAAAACTTTGATATTTTCTTATGGGTTATTTTAAACACTAGATGCTTTGCATACAAATACGGAATATGCGAAGGCATACAAATACAATATTGTGCTTATGATTCAATCCAATATTGTATTTGTAAGCCTTTCTTGAAAGAATTGAGTTTTTAACAGACAAACTATTTACTAATATTCATATTGCGTAATATTGTAAATATTAATATTGTTGGCAATAAGTTGCAAAAAGTGAAATTTGATAAAATATATAATTAATTTCAGCTATCAACACCTAAAATATGATGAGCGTCGCATTTCACCTTAAAGTTATTAAACTATAAAATTCCACTAAATATAAAAAAAAATAATTGAAGGGGTGTTTTTCTATTCTATACATAATGTATGTTTTTTAATTTGCAAAATATTTCAAGGCAATCCTGTACCCTGTGGAAATAAAGCAAATTGAAATTCTTCGCAAAATTTCACGAGCGACCTCGACTATACCAAATTCTACGAAAGAATGAACTTAAAAGTAAAGCAGACATTTATATTCAGCACGCGCCCCGCTTGATAATGCCTTCATAATCGAAAACCCGGAGCCTGCGTCTTCAGACCAAGAGTCATCCACTTCCAGCGAGCTTTAGAAAGTTTTCCGGGAACTTTTGGGCAAATAATGAATATTATACGTGAATAAAGATCAGAGGTCAGAAAATTAAAAAAAAAGCAATTCGATTTTGATTCGCACGAAAAAAAGAATTACGTATTTATAAAGCAGTACTAAATATCCTTTCTGCAATGTGGGGTATAGTTAATGCCACATTTTGTATAGTGTAAAAAGATGGTCAAAGGATTTAGTTAGATGTTATTTAATTCATCCACAAATAACAGATTTTCCAGTGTTGTTCCTTCCTGATGATATAAATGATATAAAATATAAATTGACAGAGTGGAGTGCGAAATCACCTTATTGACATCATGAAATGAAGGATAAATGGTATTTCAGATACTTTGCGTGTACTACAGCAAAATAAATAAATTAAGCCACGGTTGTGAGACGTGATACCTGACCCAAAAAGAAAAAACCAAATCAATCTTTGAAGGAAAAAACACTTTTAATCATGAACTCAAGAAAATAATTAACGTATGAAACCATAATTTCATTATGTGGGAGCCAATGCCGTGAATATCTGGCAAGACACCGAAAATAATTTCCAATCGGGTGCCCTAGTAGAAAAAAGTGTCATACCGTAGAAGCAGTGACTTGGAAGTTATCTCCAAATGGGTGCAAATCATATATAAATGGGTGCTTTAGTAGTAAAAAGTGGCAGACGGTGGAAGAGATGAATTGAAAGTTATATCCAAAAGGGTGCAAGTCATGTACAATTGGATGCCCTAGCAGCAAAAAGTGGCAGACCGTGGAAGAGGTGAAGTAATCGCGAAAAAAATGTGAGAAAAGGCACGAGACTTATTCACTGTGCTTTGAGCTTAGAGCTTAGGGTTTTGAGATTTGAGCTTCGAGCTTTATGCTTCGAGCTTTGATCTTTGGGACTTGAGCTTTGAGCTTTGAGTTTTGATTTCTACCTTTGAGATTTGACTTCGAGCGTTTATTTTTGGAATTTAAACTCTAAGCTATGATCTTTGAGATTTGAATATGAGTTTCGAGCTTTACGCTTTAAGCTTCAAGATTTGGACTTTGGGCTTTGAGTTTTTGGCTTTAAGCTTTGAGCTTTGAGCTTAGAACTTTGTTGAGCTTAGTTCTTTTGGTATTTAAATTTGTCAAGAAAATCGAAGAAAGTTTTTATGGCCCTGACGTAGTTTTTCTGTATGGTACGGTTACAGTAACGTATGTACGGTTTAAAACAGTGACTTTCCTCTTGTTTTGAATATCAAGTGTACACAGTTTCATCAATCGCGAAAAAAATCTGTTGATTTGCGTAAAAAACAAAGCCTTACCAGACCACTCCTCTTTACAAATATGTATAGCTGAAATCTCCAGATTTTCCGGGGAGATATGTAGAATTTTTAGAAATCTAGTTCACAGAAATTTTCCTCAAGTTTTGAACGTCAAATGTTCAAAAATTTAATCGATTTGTATCAAAATTCTGCTTTAAAGGGTGCGAAAAGGGGATGAGAGTAATTTAGAAATCTCAACTGCACAGTGACCTTTATCTTGGATTGAAGGTTAAGTGGGCAAAATTTCATCGATCTCGGAATAAAACTGTTAATTTGTATGCAAATCCAATCCACGCCGCCCGCCACAAACACACAATCATCTTTATATATTGGAAGAAGGTGGACCCCGCGATGGTTCGCTATTGCTTATGTCTTTCTCGGGTGTCTCCAACCTCTTCTACCATTCACTTCTGTATATCACAGTGTTACTGTTAAAAAACTACATTTCATCGAATTTAATTCGACCCCGCATCTCATTCCGGTGCAGACATATTGAATTAAATTTTCCTCAGACTTCGGGATTAAATATGCCTCTAATATAATCTTTCTAACTATAGACAGTCAAACTACGAGTATGATCATTTTATTGCATTCACTGGTTTGTTGATCAATAATACAAAACTGTATGTTGAATGCATTATATATTTCTCTTTTCTCAAAAATAAATTGCAACTTTAAACTTATTTTTAAATAAATATGGCACAAATGGATTAAGTTTTCTTATTTTTCATCGTGTTTAACAGTTGATTGAATTTGCATTTAAATATTTTCGTTAAATATTGACCCCGACTGAAATAAAAACACATCTTAAAAAGTTAAGTAGTTTCGCTAATTTAAACGAACATCAAGATATCGACCGTACTGCCGGAAATAACATAAAAGTGAAAAGAACGCAATCATGTTTTATTTTACAATCTGTACATGTGCCATAAGGCGCCGTTTAATTCACTCCAACGAGCTATTACGCAACTATATCTAATGGGTTATTTTTTACTTGTTGCATCACCCACCTTGCTAACACGTGGGGTAACCAAGAAAATAAGGAAGAGAATAACATGGATTTTATCTAAAACATTCACTTTGACAAACGTAAATCTTTAGGGTGCGTATAAAAAGGACAACATTTCTGCGAACAAAGCAACCTCAAGCGACGCGACGTTTTCGTTTGCTTCGCTCTTTTCCCATCATTCGTGGCTCATCTCGCGGAGTTTTCGTACTGTTTATACGTAGCATTAGAAATTAATACCTGTCTGAATATTTGTTGGGAACTATGGTAAACCTAAGCTCACTCAACTTTATGTTTAAATTTACCCTTTCTTTCTAAATAAAAAAAAAATGTATTTAAAAAAATTAATTGGCTACGAGAACCATCTAAAAATTGTCTACTACCATCATTGTATAATGATCGAGGACACAGTTAGAGTTAGTTTGTAAACCATGCGCATTTTTCAACTTAGCCACTAACCGGTCAATGGGATTTTGTGAATCACACATTACATGGAAGTAGGAGTGATCTACCGGCGGGTTCAGAGATGCTGTTGTGAATGACGACTGTTTAAAATTTGATTAAATGCTGAGATGAGCCGCGTATCGGAGGCTAACGGGGGACCATATTATAGGGAATCAAATTAAAAAATTATAACTGGTCGTCGATTTGCGATAAATTCAAATGTGAGGGGCTTAAAAGGGTTTTAACTGGACCACTTTTCATTTCTGTACATTTATTTGTGCATTCCGTTGCTGTTTTGATATGGTGACAGTGTTGGATACAACTGTACTATCCCGACGAAGTTCGTATGAGTATGGATCCTTCGACGAGCTGTCAAATGTTAAAAATCGATATTAACGTTCCTACCTGGTTAACCACGTTTGAAAAAAGAATTTTCATTCAGATAGTGACGTTCCCTAGGACAATTCCTTATTTGTAGGAAATTTGAACAAAACGTTACGTAAAATATGTGTTATAATGTATAATATATGATTTCAGAGGAAATTTTAGTACATCGGTTAGTAATATAATCGTCGTCCTTAAAACCCCATATTAAGCGTTAAAAGATGATTTGAATGGGAGATATGTAAATAAAAATGTTAACGGGAGTGCGGCAATATCAAAAAAACGATATTAATTAACCGTAAATAGTGAAAATATTTAATAAAACACGACTTGTTTGAAAAAGAGCAAAAACTTCTCGAAAAATGCTTTAGTATCATTTAAAGATACATTGTGATTTTTTTCAACCCTAGAACATATTTAATAACAGAACAAAACGTGTATTAAAATTTTTCGGAGCTTGCTTTTCGATTTTTTTCTATAGAGGGAACTTCTATCTTAGGTATAGAAATCTTCAAAAATAACTTTTTTTTGGAACTTAAAACTTAAAGAGTTCACGAGAAACTTGTTATAAATCAGTAGAAATTGGGTATGCAAAGTCTTAAATATTTCTCGAAATAAGAGTATGTGGTTAGTTCCCTGAAACGCCATATTGCCCACTTCATTTATTGCTCCATGTTTAAAAAGGGTTCTTATTAAAGAAGGATGTTCATTAATATAAAATGAATGATGTCGGAACATGTGTTCAGTATGGTCACCTGATGATCAGTGTTGTGTAGGTATCTGGTGCAGGGAGTTGAACAACCGGGCCGCGGCGTGACGGACGATCTGGAGCGACAGTTATCACCTCCGCCGGGACCATAATGACCGGGCCCACGCCCGACCTCCGAAAATACGCCGCTGGCCAGGGGAGGTCAACTTGAGACTAAGGGTTTCACGAATTTAAAATATATATCTACATAATAATACTTTAAAAGGATGGCTGTATCTTATACACGGGTAATAGATGCAAGTCGTTAGCGAACTCTAGACCTCTAAAACGAAGATTCTATTTTTTTTATTTCCTCTGAATAAATAAGATTTGAGACAGGTACTTAAATAATACCCACCTCTTTATTATAAGCCAAATATTATACAACAATTGTATAATTTTTTATTTCAGTTACTTATTTATTTTACCGGTCGGTGGCTGAGTTAACATCGCGTTTAGGTCCCACTCAGGCGTAGTGTGTTCAATTCATCGGCTGGCTTCATCACAACACAAGCAACATTTACCACTTAGTGTGGTGGTAGTAGTAGATTTTCAAATATTGTCAGGTTATTCGTAACCCGGGAATTTTTGTCTTTCTGTAAAAAAATAAAATTAATAAAAAATAAAATGGTCACAATCTCAATGAGAATTATTTTTTCAGTATTTAAGCCGGTGGGCACCATAATGTTGATTATTCCGACTCGACAGCTCATAGTAGGAACCACGAACGTGCGAACTCTGGCGGGATAGAAAGGTATTATCCAAAGATATTAGAAGAACGAGATATGCTATGTTGTCCGTCGGACCGTAGGCGGAGTACTACCTAACTAGGGTACTTTGAACGGTATCGGGACGTGTACGCACATAAATCTGTTATATGTATTAGTGCGGCTACCTTAGCGTAAGCGAAAGTGTGCAGTAGTATTGGTGAACAAAACCGGCGACACTCGGCAAAACAATTCCACTCAGTACGAACTGCTCATAGCACATCTCGTTCTTCTAATATCTTTGGTATTATCCAAAGATCACCATCTTGAACCGGAATCGAAACTTAACACACAAATTTACAGAAGTGATATGGTCATTTTTCCATCAATAATTTTCAGTATCGCCCTGGTAAACGAACACCATTCAATACCCAAAACTTGCTTGAATGACCTTAATTCTGTTAAGTAACCAAATATGCAAATTCTCAAGCTTCCTATTTCCCTTCCTTTATTTTCCTACCTTACTACTTGTCCATCACATATTCTTTCAACCTAACAATATTCCTTAAATAATGATCATTTTGTTTGGAGCAGTTGAAACTCATGTGCCATATCGAAAAATTCTATTTTTAAAAATACCATTTACCCAACATTAACGGTTTTAATCAGCTTAAAACACCTTTATTAGTAAGGCTTAAATGTAAAAAAAGGAACCCATAATGTTTGAGTCATGTAAGGTCAAGTTAAAATAAGAGATTCAAGATATTTTGTAAAGTTCTGGGGCTATCACTAAATATATCTGGAATCTTGCCACCACATTGAAAGTTTGAAACCACCACAAGAGGTTTGCAGAAGGTTAAGTTGGTTTTTTGGAAAGGAATATGGAAAATTTCGGGATATTTTAGTAAACGGTGATTGATTGTGGACGGAAGGGAATATTCCATTTGGTTAGTTATCATATCGTGGAATAAAAAATATTATTATTGTTAGTATAATTCTGTAAAGAAATTTGTCACGACGTTCATTTGATGTAATTAGATACAAGCAAAAGGAATTTCATCGAAGTATAAGGCCGGTAAAATAAAGGATGTCATCAACTGAGCATATTCATTCTCCTGCCCTTTCCTAAATAATATCGGTCCCACAACATTTAATAACAGGAGTTGGCATTCTCCCGATTGTGATTTTTTACTACATGTGTAAACATCGAACTTTCAAAGATTCGAAGTCCCTGGCGTTTCACTAAAATACAAAAAAATGCTTTTATGAGTATTTTTTTTATAAAATACAATGATAATAAATTTTGTAAGCTTTACCGCCACAACCATTTAAGGCAGCCCGTACGGCTGTATTCTTGTAGTAATAATAATAATTGTGCTATATGACCAGAAATTTACAGTTCCGTTCCGAATGGCGTCGGGAAATTATAATTTGGAGCGATTCTCCCACTTGAGTCTGGTCCAGAGTAATGAGCTGGGATGAATAATGAAGCTGCTGTCGGATGCTGTAGTAGACTACCACCTACTGTAGTAGGCTTAATGGATCCATTAAATCGTTTGACACCTTATTCGGCATTTTGTAAAATATATCTTTATTTTTTTTTTAAACCTTCGTTTTGGTATTAATATTTTCTAGATTTCTGTTTATGTGAAAGAAGATTTAAATGAAAATCATTTCAACTTTGTGAAATTATCCTTCTGAATAATTGAAATTGTGTAATTTAATCGATTTTACCAATGCAAAATCAATAACTTCTTAACACAAACTAAAACTTACATCACCATCAACTGTACTGAATTGGCTGTTCAAATAGTTTGTAATGTGGTTGACTGAAAAAAAAAACGAATTGACATTCGATTTTTTCCAAATAACTAACACTTCATATAACCGACACGCTTCATTCAATTTGTAACAAAATTACATAATGTTACAATAAAATAAAATATACAGAGTACTTCTTATTTGCATCATGTTCATTAGCATGTATTTATATGTTAGTAATTAATTAAATGTTTCCGCCTCAGAACAGTTTTTGAACAGATAATGACATTTTGTAGAAGAGTGAGGTTAATATATTACGAAAATGTGAATGGTATAAGAAGTCGGGGACGCCCGAGGAAGACATGGCACGATCAAGTGAATCCGATAATGGAGTCGGGCCACTTCAAGAGTCAGAATAATAGAAGAGTATATTATATATGAGACCATGTGAATATGAAAGAGGCAATATGTGGGTGGCCAAGAGTTTTTCTAGTGAGGGCGGATAAAGAAAGCCTTGTAATAATATAAATAAAATAAATAAACCCCCGGGCTGAGGTGAACTGAACTGAAATTATTAGAATATACTTTGAATTTTGGTAAATTGGTTGTTTTTTGTTTGTTTGCTTTCTTTCCCGCCGCTATTAACATTTTTCGCACCATCCTCATCTTTGCATATTTATAAAGAAGAAATGCTCAAACACTCCTAGATTACGTAAATCAATTTATTACCTTATCTTGTTGGTGCATTTTTCCAGAAGTCTACCACCTCTCAAGTATTAATTCCAAAGACTTATATTGGTCACCCCTTTGAAGGTATTCCAAAAGGGCCGTCTTATATTCTTAGTTCGATGTCATCAGCTTCTCTTTGCAGTTTGTATTGTTCAAAACTGAGAAGGAATCCTATTTTTTACAATAATTTATTGAATTTTTTGTTTCTGCTAATTATCTTGTGACCATAAATATACTTTGCAATGTATGTCTATAACTTTAATGTTTAATTCCTTCTTGCGGGGCACCTTATCAAAGAAGGTTAACTAAGCAGAACTAATTTATTTCTACATCTGAATATTTGGATGATTATTAAGTTATTTTGGAAGTTATTATTTCAGCTTCCTTAAAAAGTACAGCAGGTAGGTACTTGTTCAACGTTCAAACTAAATTCTTTGGTTACAACCTATTGAAGTTTTTTTTGTAACAATTATCACTAACTACCACATACCACAATTGTCGTTTTATGTTAGCCAAACTCTATGTGACAATTATTGCAAGAGTTATATCAAGCACTATGCTCTTCTGCATCGTTTAGTCGGTTAATGATCGGTTAATTGATGGAGCGGTTCAATGCGCCGGGTTCCATCATTCCCCATGTAACATTTTCCGTTTTTTAAAATAGTAGCGGGAGGAATTCAAATATTGTGATTTGTGTGTAGATTAATATTCAGGTTATGCTTTATCATTTTAGTCAAGTTATTTTTGTTTTTAATTAGTCTTTAGGAAAAAAGATAAAAATTCATGGTTTATCGCATTACTTATTCCTAGTCTATCTAAAAAAAAATTAAAATAACTGCATTCGTAAGGTACTTACTTAAAGCATTTAAAAAAATGTTGTCACTTTTAATATTAATCCTTTTTAAAGATAGCCAAACAAAGATAGTATGATTTTTATTAAAATCTTCACACACATTGGTGCCTTGCTTTCGTGGAGCATGTTGTGTGGTCTGTATTCTCCTTATATTAATATTCAATATTCGATTCTGTTAACTCACAAAATATCGATGACCAAGCCCCTGATCGATTACAAGTAATATCCTACAATTATACGTTATAAACCATGGGATTTTAAATTAAACTGTTTAAGAAAGTACATCTCAATTTAAGATTGATTGAAAAAACCTGAAGTAAACAAACTTTTGAAACAAGTAACTAAAATAACAATAAGAGGAAAAAAATAAGAAAATTATCTCTTCGTTATAAATATATGACAATGATTTTCCATTTAGGACGCAGGTATGGGTATAACCAACACCTCTGCCATAGGAAACCACAAGTGGTTCGCTACGTTAGCGACTTAGCAGGGGTGCCTGGGTTTATGGGGTGAGGTTTGTCCATTTCTTGGTGAATGTGTTTGCTCACCAATTTCGCAGCGGGCCGATTCCAGGGAGGTTGAATGAGGCAGACCCTTCGAGTTCTCCTGCCGAACCCTCTCGACCCCAAAGCCTTGAATCGCGGTGGGAAAGGTGGATTCATACGTCACTCCTGAATACGCTGACACTCAGTTTCCTGCCCACCCCTCATACCATTTCCTTCCCAGATCTTCATCTCCTTTCTTCCTTAAAAAAGACTGTATCCCCAGGGACATTATTTCCCTCAGTGCCTCCTTTGTGGAGTTAACGTAAAAAAAAATCCTTTGCTTGAAATGGATTGTAAATATTTTAGAACTGATATCTCATTTACCCTTCATAAATGGTTGTTTAAAATAAATGTGTTTTAAATTTTACAGAACTGATAAACAAATTGTCTAAAATTAAAAACACATTTATTAGTAAGATTCTTGGTGTTTCAGGCTGTAATCTTTAACTAATTAATAATGCTTTGAAAAACGAAATTGTGAAAATAGAGTAAGTTTTTACCCGCCTAACCACTGGGCTTAAAACCCGTTTTTATTAGATTATTTTGTTATATTTTATGATTAATACAAAAATATTATCTAAAAAATACCTTTTTTGAAGAAGTTTTTTTTAACAATATTTAAAAATAAATTGTTAAAAACAAAAATTAAAATGGAATTTTACAAACTAAACTTTATAACAATGAATACATACTTTTTAAGATTTGCACCAAATCCTTACTGTGTGGAACCGGTAGGAATAAGGCATCCCCAATTAGGGTATATTGTTAGGTTGTGTCACGTAACGAATCGGACACGTTCAAAACTCCCGCGAATTCAAATTAGTCAGCGGTGAGTTGTTACCATTGTCGCTGTGCGCGCGCGCCTGCCTTGTGCACGGCCAAGTTGGTAAAACTGCTCTACGCTCGACACGCCGGCCATTCAAATCACCAACGGCCGCCGACACTCACAATCTAGCCTTGGCCCTGTCAACATGTCTGTTTTGCTATCAACCAGGACGCCATGATTGCGCGCCTAAATTAACGGCCGCTTTGTACAAGTATTTTCGAAGCCTGTACCTAATTGCTGTGCCTACTCACCATGGAGAAATGTACGCGTAATAGCGCGTACAGTACGGAAGATAACCCTCCTTTTGTGGTTCAACATGTACGCGAAACCTACTACAAATTCATGTAAGCGGATTAACTATCTTTACCTTTTATGTGCCTTTTGTGACTTGAATTATGCCTACACACACGCTTGCCAGCCAGAACCTAAATTATCAAGAGAGATTGTTCCTAACGAAACGCTAGGAATATTTAGGATGTAAATGACCCATCTCATTTGTGTATCTGTTTGTAATTGTGCTTTGTGAATATACTATCATACCCCATTAATGCGTTTCCTTTGACGAATTCGAAGTGGTTTGTTTGGCAATCAGTTCCCGGCTTTTAAGCCGTAGCTGACCTGACGCCTGATGATCATGATCTCAACCTCTACCACCTGAGCTAACGCCGATATGTACTAAGGCACCCTTTTTGCAATGGACCTCTCACAGGGAAATTGCGCCCTCTACACTGTCGCCTAACATGGGGCAAATTTTTTTTTGTCATCCCTTCATAAGCCAACAATAGACTACCTCGTGTTCGTCAATTGAAATTCTATTCATGTACATTATTCTTGTAACAACATGTGACCTCCTTAGCAAATGTCCACAAACCGTTTTTTTTGGCGCGCTCGCAAAAAACTGGGTTCACAAAATGGTGGCCACGCGTGCTCACACCTTGCCGCGTATCGTGAACACTCACGACAACTACAAACAAACACAACAGAGTTGTTTTTGTTTCTCAACAAGCAATAAACATCACGAATTCGTGTTTGTTTATTTTTTTTCAACGCCCATTTCAAAACCGTAATGTCTCCTTTCACATAGCGAACATTACCAACAAATCACCTTCCTTCAACTAGTGTAAATAAAAACACGGGTTTGTCTCAACACTAATTATACTTTTTTTTTTTTTTTTTTTTTTTTTCGAAGAAAACTTCTTCTAACTGCTTTTCACTTTGTGATGGCATTATTTATTTTTTATTAAAACACAAATAACATTGTTTACATCACTTTATTTCGATACAAAATCTCAACATGTTTCATGAACCAAGTTCACTTCATCAGGAGCACAAGTATACTAAAGTTATAATTAAAATTAGGTCTAGAAAGAAGAGGTAGAAGGAGTGGGGAGGGGTAAGAGTGGGGGAGGGTTATTCAAAGTAGGAATTAAAATGTCATTAGACGGGAAAGACCGGGTAATTGGGAAAATATTTAAAATGGGGTTTATAAAAATTTTTTGTTTATTAATAATATCTGCTTTCATATTCACGTGTTTTCTTATTTCTAGGATTTCAAAATTATTGATTTGAGATACCTTGTAACCAGAATGTAGTATTTTAAAACCTGAATTAATATCGAAAGTATGGTCGTTATTTAATAAATGATCCGCAAATTCTGATTCACAGTTTCCCTTTAAAGCCCTAAGATGTTCTTTAATTCTGATCTCAAAGTTTCTATTAGTTTTTCCTATATAAAAGGAATTACAATCATTACAGTTGAGTTTATAAACACCTGATTTTTTAGTTTGACTATCAATATCTTTATTATTAAGAATATATTTTTTTTTTAAATTTGTTATTCGTATAAAACGCCGGTTGAATAGTGAAGGGGATGTTTTTATTTATAATTTTGGAAGTATCATTATCTACAAATAGAACTCTACGCCATTGTTTGTTTGTATCTTTATAAATAGGATAAATATAAAGTTTAAAGAATTTATGTTAAATTTTTTTATTTAGTATTTCATCTATCAATTTATTAGGATAGCCGTTATTAGATGCTATTTGTTTTATGATATTTAATTCTGAGATATAATTAGGATCCGACAAAGGAATCGAAATTAATCTATTAAGCATAGAATGGAAAGCTGCGACTTTTTGAGAAAAGGGATGATTTGATGAATTATGAATGACAATATCAGTGTACGTATCTTTACGGAAAATATTAAAATCTATTTTATTACCTTTTATTGTTAAATTTAAATCTAAGAAATTTAAACTCTTATCTATACCTATTTCTAATGTAAATTGAATATTTTTGTGTATTTTATTTAAAAAGTTTAAGAATATGTTCAATTGTCTTTCTGTTCCTAACCAAATGCAAAAAATGTCATCCACATATCTCTTCCAACAATAGAAATTTTTAAGTAACAAGGCACCGCTATTAAAAATCTTATTTTCTAAATTATTAATAAAAATGTCTGTCTTCTAAATAACCCTATTAATAAGTGTCAAGAAATGGTAAAAGAAGCGGTTAAACGTTGTAAAAGTGATATCTTTGTAAACATGAAAAATAACAAAAATTTGATTTTAATTAACCCAAAAATTCCTAAACTTTACAGCCTATTAAAAATACATAAACTGAACAAACCTATTAGGCCAGTAGTCTCTAATTGTAATGCCCCAACTTTTAAATTAGCGTCAGCTATCAATACTGTAATTAATAATGCTAATATATTTCAACCAACATACACAGTTAAAAATTCGTTAGAATTAGTTAATTATCTAAAGGATTTGGAAATTCCTAATCATGCTATGTTGGTTTCTTTTGACGTAGTAAATTTATTCCCTAGTATTCCAATAGAAGAAAGTAAAACCATCATCAATAATTTGTTAATTTCATCTAACTTACAGAAAGACCTTATCCATGACCTCATTTTATTTTTCGAAGTTATTTTTAAACAAAATTATTTTCAATTTAACAATACAATTTTTAAACAAAAGGATGGCTTGGCCATGGGGAACAGTACGAGTCCTTTGATTGCAGACATTTTTATTAATAATTTAGAAAATAAGATTTTTAATAGCGGTGCCTTGTTACTTAAAAATTTATATTGTTGGAAGAGATATTTGGATGACATTTTTTGCATTTGGTTAGGAACAGAAAGACAATTGAACATATTCTTAAACTTTTTAAATAAAATACACAAAAATATTCAATTTACATTAGAAATAGGTATAGATAAGAGTTTAAATTTCTTAGATTTAAATTTAACAATAAAAGGTAATAAAATAGATTTTAATATTTTCCGTAAAGATACGTACACTGATATTGTCATTCATAATTCATCAAATCATCCCTTTTCTCAAAAAGTCGCAGCTTTCCATTCTATGCTTAATAGATTAATTTCGATTCCTTTGTCGGATCCTAATTATATCTCAGAATTAAATATCATAAAACAAATAGCATCTAATAACGGCTATCCTAATAAATTGATAGATGAAATACTAAATAAAAAAATTAAACATAAATTCTTTAAACTTTATATTTATCCTATTTATAAAGATACAAACAAACAATGGCGTAGAATTCTATTTGTAGATAATGATACTTCCAAAATTATAAATAAAAACATCCCCTTCACTATTCAACCGGCGTTTTATACGAATAACAAATTTTAAAAAAAAATATATTCTTAATAATAAAGATATTGATAGTCAAACTAAAAAATCAGGTGTTTATAAACTCAACTGTAATGATTGTAATTCCTTTTATATAGGAAAAACTAATAGAAACTTTGAGATCAGAATTAAAGAACATCTTAGGGCTTTAAAGGGAAACTGTGAATCAGAATTTGCGGATCATTTATTAAATAACGACCATACTTTCGATATTAATTCAGGTTTTAAAATACTACATTCTGGTTACAAGGTATCTCAAATCAATAATTTTGAAATCCTAGAAATAAGAAAACACGTGAATATGAAAGCAGATATTATTAATAAACAAAAAATTTTTATAAACCCCATTTTAAATATTTTCCCAATTACCCGGTCTTTCCCGTCTAATGACATTTTAATTCCTACTTTGAATAACCCTCCCCCACTCTTACCCCTCCCCACTCCTTCTACCTCTTCTTTCTAGACCTAATTTTAATTATAACTTTAGTATACTTGTGCTCCTGATGAAGTGAACTTGGTTCATGAAACATGTTGAGATTTTGTATCGAAATAAAGTGATGTAAACAATGTTATTTGTGTTTTAATAAAAAACTAATTATACATTTATTCCTAATAAATTATAGGTACAACTGTTTTTTCCTCTAGTGTGCAAATACGAGTGTTAACCTTCCAAGTGCCTTCGACGAGTGTTAACCTTCCAAGTGCCTTCGACAAGTTTTAACCTTACAACAAGTGACGTGAAAAGTGAAATTAAATTCATTCCTTTTCTTCAACATCCTCAATTTCAAATCAGTAAATCTGTGGCCAATTTTTCTTCTCAACAAGTGAAAGTGACTAGTGAAACTAAAAAACACAGTTTTACAAAGCAAAGTCCTGGTCAATTTTTTCTCAACAAGTGAAAGTGACTAGTGAAACTAAAAAACACAGTTTTACAAAGCAAAGTCCTGGCCAATTTTTCTTCTCAACAAGTGAAAGTGACTAGTGAAACTAAAAAAACACAGTTTTACAAAGCAAAGTCCTGGCCAATTTTTCTTCTCAACAAGTGAAAGTGACTAGTGAAACTAAAAAACACAGTTTTACAAAGCAAAGTCCTAGCCAAATTTTCAAAATTTCAAAACACTTCAAAAATTCCGGAACACAATCATCTTCCTTTTTCAAACATCAAGCAAACCTTCAAAATGGACTCACCCACTGTACCTACAGAAATTACATTTGGTGTAATCACCAACATTTTTCAATCAAAAAGAGAAATATTACTACAAGCTCTTCGTAAAAGGGACCTGTCGCCAACTGACAAATCAAGGAAGTCGCTTATAAATTACGCCTTGTACTTCAACAAGAAATACATCAGGAATTTACGTTTTAATTGCCCCGAACCAGTGGAAGCAAAAATAATTACACCAGTACCACCTGAGTCAAAAAACATACCAGCACCGGTCATTCCACAAAATAAAAGTTACGACCTATCATCCTGGAAAATTAAATTCAACGGTCGCACCGATGTGGAAAATTTTATTGACAGAATAGAAGAAACTGCCCAAGTCAGAGGAATTCCCATAGAGATCCTACATCGCAACTTTGTCGATCTCATTGCACCCGAATTGCTCTCGTGGCATAAATCACAGAAAAAAAGGGCAGATTTTTGGCCCAAACTAAAATCAGCCCTCATCAGCAGTTTTGGAAAAAAGGAAGCCCAACACAAAATAAAACTATCGCTGTTTGCAATCAAGCAACTTTCAAATGAATCAGCTGCCAACTACATACAAAGAGCTGAATTCATAAACGCTAGGCTCTCTTCACCTGTTTCGGACAACGAACTGCTGCCGATTATAATTGATGGTCTCCTCCGATTATAATCGGCAGCAGTTCGTTGTCCGAAACAGGTGAAGAGAGCCTAGCGTTTATGAATTCAGCTCTTTGTATGTAGTTGGCAGCTGATTCATTTGAAAGTTGCTTGATTGCAAACAGCGATAGTTTTATTTTGTGTTGGGCTTCCTTTTTTCCAAAACTGCTGATGAGGGCTGATTTTAGTTTGGGCCAAAAATCTGCCCTTTTTTTCTGTGATTTATGCCACGAGAGCAATTCGGGTGCAATGAGATCGACAAAGTTGCGATGTAGGATCTCTATGGGAATTCCTCTGACTTGGGCAGTTTCTTCTATTCTGTCAATAAAATTTTCCACATCGGTGCGACCGTTGAATTTAATTTTCCAGGATGATAGGTCGTAACTTTTATTTTGTGGAATGACCGGTGCTGGTATGTTTTTTGACTCAGGTGGTACTGGTGTAATTATTTTTGCTTCCACTGGTTCGGGGCAATTAAAACGTAAATTCCTGATGTATTTCTTGTTGAAGTACAAGGCGTAATTTATAAGCGACTTCCTTGATTTGTCAGTTGGCGACAGGTCCCTTTTACGAAGAGCTTGTAGTAATATTTCTCTTTTTGATTGGAAAATGTTGGTGATTACACCAAATGTAATTTCTGTAGGTACAGTGGGTGAGTCCATTTTGAAGGTTTGCTTGATGTTTGAAAAAGGAAGATGATTGTGTTCCGGAATTTTTGAAGTGTTTTGAAATTTTGAAAATTTGGCTAGGACTTTGCTTTGTAAAACTGTGTTTTTTAGTTTCACTAGTCACTTTCACTTGTTGAGAAGAAAAATTGGCCAGGACTTTGCTTTGTAAAACTGTGTTTTTTTAGTTTCACTAGTCACTTTCACTTGTTGAGAAGAAAAATTGGCCAGGACTTTGCTTTGTAAAACTGTGTTTTTTAGTTTCACTAGTCACTTTCACTTGTTGAGAAAAAATTGACCAGGACTTTGCTTTGTAAAACTGTGTTTTTTAGTTTCACTAGTCACTTTCACTTGTTGAGAAGAAAAATTGGCCACAGATTTACTGATTTGAAATTGAGGATGTTGAAGAAAAGGAATGAATTTAATTTCACTTTTCACGTCACTTGTTGTAAGGTTAAAACTTGACGAAGGCACTTGGAAGGTTAACACTCGTCGAAGGCACTTGGAAGGTTAACACTCGTATTTGCACACTAGAGGAAAAAACAGTTGTACGTATAATTTATTAGGAATAAATGTATAATTAGTGTTGAGACAAACCCGTGTTTTTATTAAAATATTTTGTCTCACTGCACAAACATGTTCTTGTATCAGTGGATTTGTATTCAGTACTATTGCACTGAATGGACTATACAGAGTCACCTCTTGATACGAAAACATATTTTTTTTCACATTTGTAAAATATCAACTAGTTAGGAACATCTCTATCTTTCTCTTTCTCTGGTTTCTGGCAAGCAAATCTCTTTCTTCTACCCAAGGCACATTTGTTTCTCTCCAACCATTTTTGCATCATTGGTCTACCAGGCAGGTAAACTTCAAGAATTTTGTTCTAATAATAATTCACCCCTGGACTAAAAAGAAGCCCAGCAGCCTCTCTCATCACCAGCTGAGCCCTCTTCATTGCCGCCTTCACTACCGTCACGGAGGTCCCCTCTCTTCAGCCTCGTTATATAAAAAGCACCCGACCACACTCAACTCAATCAAGTGTGAGCCGTTTGTGCAGTTGCGAACAAGTTGTCTCACAATATAATGACACTTTCCAAACAACAACCTCCGAGCATGTCAGCTCCAGGTTAGTTGTCCGTTCCTGCCAAATCAACAGTTGTCTTTTGCTCCATCAAGCACTGACACAAGCACTGTCTTGCAAATACTAAAACACGCAGACCAACCAGTCGCCGTTCGTGCAGACTCACCAAATGCCGTTTGTGCATACTCACCACCAACCTCCATTTGGCACCAACCCATGTTACTCGCAGCCCTGCACGCTTTAATAACCAGTACAACCTTGCTTACTACCAGCATGGATCCACTCTGGCATCTCTACAAACCTGAAGCACCTATTTTGACCTCTGTGATAGTAGAACCCCTCCGCAACAACAAAGTTCCACACCGTGTTCTTTTCCAAGACCCTAGTGTTCATTTGAGTGTAATCTCAAAGGGTCATGTGTTAGTGAAAATAACAAGTGCTACGCAAACTCCGACCCACTACGCAAACAAACTACGCTTCGCAAATCTTAGCTTCCCGGACCAATGATAAACTTAGAGTCATTTTTTTTCTCTCTTTCAAAATGTCACTGTGTTTTGTCTTGTCTTGTCATGTCATGTCATATGTCACTATGTTCTGTCTTGTCTTGTCATGTCATATGTTACTATGTTTTGTCTTGTCTTGTCATGTCATATGTTACTGTGTTCTGTCTTGTCTTGTCATGTCACTGTATTTTGTCTTGTCTTGTCATGTCACTAGGTGTTTTATGTTTGTCATCAATTAGCTAGCACACCCAACAATCTCTCTCTCTCTCTCTCGCAAGCCAGTGGCATGTTTTAATTAAAAGAGGATTCTTAAGCCTATTGCTTCATTGCCACGTCGCTTTTTCTCGGGCGGGCGGGGATGTGTCACGTAACGAATCGGACACGTTCAAAACTCCCGCGAATTCAAATTAGTCAGAGGTGAGTTGTTACCATTGTCGCTGTGCGCGCGCGCCTGCCTTGTGCACGGCCAAGTTGGTAAAACTGCTCTACGCTCGACACGCCGGCCATTCAAATCACCAACGGCCGCCGACACTCACAATCTAGCCTTGGCCCTGTCAACATGTCTGTTTTGCTATCAACCAGGACGCCATGATTGCGCGCCTAAATTAACGGCCGCTTTGTGCAAGTATTTTCGAAGCCTGTACCTAATTGCTGTGCCTACTCACCATGGAGAAATGTACGCGTAATAGCGCGTACAGTACGGAAGATAACCCTCCTTTTGTGGTTCAACATGTACGCGAAACCTACTACAAATTCATGTAAGCGGATTAACTATCTTTACCTTTTATGTGCCTTTTGTGACTTGAATTATGCCTACACACACGCTTGCCAGCCAGAACCTAAATTATCAAGAGAGATTGTTCCTAACGAAACGCTAGGAATATTTAGGATGTAAATGACCCATCTCATTTGTGTATCTGTTTGTAATTGTGCTTTGTGAATATACTATCATACCCCATTAATGCGTTTCCTTTGACGAATTCGAAGTGGTTTGTTTGGCAATCAGTTCCCGGCTTTTAAGCCGTAGCTGACCTGACGCCTGATGATCATGATCTCAACCTCTACCACCTGAGCTAACGCCGATATGTACTAAGGCACCCTTTTTACAATGGACCTCTCACAGGGAAATTGCGCCCTCTACAGTTGAAAGGATGAAGACAGGAAAAAGTTAGTTTCTGGAAATTCATAAATCCTAAGAAAGTTCCTGGCTATTCAGATTTGGTAACAAAAAACGGACAACGCCAATTCAAGCATCATCGTTTCGATTCTGCATGATGGTCTTTCTCCTTTACATTCCGTAGTGGTTGAGAAATGGTTTTCGTTGTTATTACATACTTTATGCAACGAATTCAGGCGCATTCTTTTAAAATCAGGTTGCTGTATTGATTTATATTGACGCATTATTAGAGAGTATTTAATAATCGATTTATTCTCTTAATTAAAAAATGTCCACACACGGAACAACTGGCCCTTTGGAAATGTTAAAAACTTTAATTAAATGGGGTTTAAAGAACGTATCATAATTTTGCTATTATATTTAAGATATTGATGTGAACGTTTTAAAAGAATACATGACGTGTTTTATGATCAAATTACTTCTTTCGCGATTGCTCGCCTTTTGAGTAACCTACAGATTCGTGTTTCAGATGATATAGCAATTTCAACAATTATAGGTGATTTCACTTCGACTTCACTTTTTTTAAGTCAGAGCCGAATCTACATATGTGCGTATGGAATTTATTTGAAGTGACAATTCAATAATTTTTCAAAACTGTTTCTTCAATTCAATAACTGTCAAATATCAATACAAATCATAAACTTCAGTAGTTCATAACATTGATCAAAGCAAGTGAATGAGCATTAGCGCGTCAGGGTTCCCGTACATGTAAATACTGAAATAAATATGTTATGTACATTACGCAATCTATATCCACGTGTTATGTACACATTTATTGGACAGCCAGCTTCCCTCCATAGGTAACCCCAAGTGGTTCGCTGCGTTCGGTGACTTGGCAGTGGTGTGCGGGTTCATGGGGTGAGGATTGTCTAGGTCTTGGCGGCTTTGAAGAGATTGGTTGAGGGAGATCTTTTAACCTCTCCAGACTCTCTTGCACCGCAGTGGGAGGGATGAATTCAAACGCCCGTCACTCCTGGACACATTGATCCCCAGATTTCTACCAATTACTCATACCTTTTTACTTCCAAGATCTTCTTCTTTTTTATCTCCTTCCTTTCCTTTAAAAAACTCTCCACACACCATCCCCAAAGGTGGTACAGACTGTGAGAGAAATGTGGAGCTAATTCAAAACAAATTAATTTCTAATATTGTAAAAACCTGAACAAATTAGAACCCCATTTCTCTCCGGAAATAAACAAATTACTGGAAAAGAAGCTTGCCAACTAAAATAATCGCTTATTTCAGCAGAATATATGATTTCCGTTTGTATACGAAGGTAATCTTAAAAAAATTTACATTTTGGCCGTGATTTTTTTTTAATAAAACTCATCCATTTTTCTGTCCTCGTCCATTAATTCCCTTACCATCCCGTTTATACGTTCTCGATTTTGGGTAGATAAGCCATAGTCATGCTTTCTACACAGGACACATAGCATTAAATATCCGGCCCTGTCTCCAGTAATAAAAATTAATTTATGACTTGTGCAATAAACGAAGTTTCAAACTAATAAAAATCACCCTTACTTTGTAATCATGCTCCACAACTCTTCTAGATGCAATTTAAATACAGTAGTTAATGAACAAAAAACGCGAACCTCGCTCAATTCACTCACCCATACAACTAAACTGGACTAACTTAAAGGATGGTAAATTCATTGGATGCAGTTTTTGCGGTGCGTCTAGCTTCTGGTTGCAGAAGTGCATTAGTCGTCAGTGCATACAAGAGGAAGGAGAAGGGAAAGGAGAAGAGGTGAATCGTTGCCATGTTTTTCACTGAGAACTTCCTTGAGAAATGATTGCACTTCCCGTCTTTTCTGCTGACTAATAAACTCGAGTATTGCTTTTTACAAGACTGCTAATTATTGACCTGCCAAGAAGCAAGCCAAACTAACTGGGGTACACAACTAATGGAAGCGAAAAATATTACTTGCAATGTATCTACAACTTATAATTATCTTTATTACAAAACATTAAGAAAAAGTCGATCAAAAAACAGGAATCCGATAATTATTAGAGCTTCTGGATTTTGCTGCCATTATATTATAATATTCCTTATTGTTTTAGTTCAAACAAATATTTTTATAACTAGTTAATTGGTTAATTGAGCACAATTTTTTGTACAAATCAATTCAAAAAAATTCTCAGACTAGCGAATATAATATGTATTTTCGGTGTTTTCGTGACGAACCATCAAATATAATTTTTGAAATTAAGAAATTAAATGATCTAGGACTCTTATTTTGCGAATGTTGTGAGGCAGAAAGAAGTGGACACGGGAAGGAAAATGTGAGAGTTCGGTTGAAACCGGCTTTTAGATATCGTTACTAAACATAGCTAAAGCCATTAAAAGCAACTTAACGTCTCGAATCTGAATGAAGGTCTCTCACCAAGGCCATCCTTAGAGAATCCAATATTCAGGAAGGAGATTGTAGGTGTGGCAAGACGGGACGACGCTCTTGCACAGAAACGGGACGAAGCTTTCATTCGGCCAGCCTCGTGACTCGCCGGCTCTTTCCGCCGGGCCACCAAATCTCTGTGCTGCATATTTGCTTCTATTCTGCCTGATATTGGCAATATATATATATCTATGGTAAATGATGATGAATTTTTAATTTGTAATATATTTCTTTATTTATATTTTAATAAAAATTAAATAATTGTTTCACTATCAAAAATATGGTGACTGGATAAATCATCAAAATGATAATTCATCACATCTTTAAAAAGTTATATAAAGTGATATAAAAAGTGATGAAACAAAAACTTTATTAACTGGGTTAAGTAGGTTAGGTTAGGTTATATTAGGCTGGGTTTAATTTTTTTTTCATCATTTCTAATGACTTTATATCACTTTTTAAAGGTGTGTTGAATTGTCATTGTGTTGATTTATCATGGAACCCAAAAAAATAAAGACTTGTTTACTTGCATTTTCACTTCCTTAAATAAAAACTAATTTCGAAGTTTCATTTTTTTTAGTAAAATCCTTCGCTGGGTTTTGAGCCCACCATCTTTAAGTTGAAAGCTGAGGGCCAACCACTTTGTCACATTTTGTATTCGAGCAAAAATCAATAATTTCCTTTTTGAATAACAGTATAAAAAAATTGGAAGAGTTTTAGACTCGGTCCAAAAAATAGGTCTGTCAAACCTTCACAGATCAAGAAAATTTCGTAACAATCCGTCAATTAAGTCTAAATCAAGGTTTTTAACTTAGCGTATTAAGGTTACATGCACACGTTAATGATAATGAATATAATAAACTTATTGGTACCTACCAACTGAAAATATTCACCTGACTACTTCTGGGTAATCAGAGGGAAAGTATGCCGTGTAATGGTAATCACAATCTTACTTGTAAAATGAACCTTCCGTTTATGACAACCTCTGACCCCAACTTTGATATGATTTACCAACATCAAAGGCTTGTTGCGCAATTAAAAATGTTACGCTTTTATAAATTGATTTTGATGTAAGTAGGTGTAACCCCTTCCGATGTTGCAAGTGTGATTTATTCATCTGCTTAATGGGGGCATTTTATATTTTTGCCATTTCAACAGGCCATGAATATGCTTATCTATAGTGCCTTTATTAATTTGTGTCATAGGTTATAAACAGGTGAGCTCCATGGTCAATTGGCGAGATCGTCGACAAAAATAACTTCACAAATAAGTAGATACAGTTTTGACATGGTTGAAAGAAAGGTAAGTTAACTTTGTTAACGTAAGATTTAAAAATGTGGAAATACCAATAATTCAAATACTATGGTTTGTGTATTCGCATCGATCGATCTTAAAATCAAATAAAATTATGATTATTTAATTAATAAATTCAATTACATGTCAAGCGTTTTTTTACACAATATCAAATTCTTAAGCAGGGTTCCTGAAAGAGGAAACCGGAATCTAGTATGGCTAATGTGACACGAAATATCTACTCTTCCAATCTACGCATTAACTGTGAACAGGTGTTCAGCTATTGTCCTTTGAGTTTCTGATGCACCGGTGAAACAATGTAAATTTCATACTTAGGCGATGCACCACGTAGTGTAGCATTTGGATTCGGGCCCATAACAATAACGCACCTTATGTAGATGGCGATAAGGTTTAAATTCTCGCTTAGCACCAGCCGTCGGTATTGATTTACGCAAGAAAAAAACATAAGACTACGCAGTTAAAAGCAGTTTTTATAGGCCGGATGCTTTATTTTTTTCTGGGTTTATAAAAAGATTAATTAAAAATATATTATATATTTCAAAGGCCATGATCTGTTCTTCTATCAAAACATTTTCAAACCAAAAACACGTGGGTGTGCATTAGGTACTTCGTAGAAATAAATGTTAATAAATGATCAGTAGGGTGGATCGCCATTGTATGGAAATTTTTTTTTTTATAAATCAGATTTCGCGGGGTGCGGAATAGATGCTCTAGGTACATACAATTAAGCATACAAAATATCAATTTAAAATTTTGATAACAAGTACTGCCCCAAAGCAGTTGAATTATTTAAAATCTAGTAAAAAATTGTCCCTTTATAAAACAGTTTTGTGTCAATATTAATACTTAATTTTTTTCTTTTATATTTCATAATGAATAAAAATTGTCGCGCCTTAAATAATATTAATAAAAAAATGTGATAATATTTATTTTCCTGCGAAAATTTGACAAATTGCAGAGTCCATTTTCGTGCCTCGCTCGCGCACCGCGCATTCCCGCACGCAGTTACGCGGGGCCGCGGGGGTGTTGCATGCGTTATTGCAATCATCAGTAAACAATTGTAAATAGCAGCTAGTGTGTTACCAAATTATGAAGACATGATGAAATATTTTATTCACGTCTCGCAAAGCACAGAAAAACGATTCAAGGATTTGGTAAAAGATACCAGTGAAGTTGTTGCTACTAAAATAGAAAATATTTAGAAATGATCGTCTTTACCAATTGTGGAACATCTCACAATTTTGGCGCGAATAAAGGACTACCATGAAAAATATCGGGCGATTCTTAAACCATGAAAATGTAGAAAGCATAGTGAGAGTTACCTTAAAAAACTGGATGATTTCAAAAGACGCAGCCAGACGTTATTTGATATCGCTGCTTGCAAATGAGGACCACGCTAGGACCACACTAACTGCCATCAATCAGCCCCATTTTGATTCGTGCATTTGCATATCGTTTAACGGTCGAAAGTACAAAACATTAATCATGGAGGATGGATGCAGAAAAGTTGTGAGAGAAAAACATATCAGTCTTTTGAAAGAACCTGGCAAACAATACATTTTCCACATAGGCGTTTAGTTCGGTGATGCTAAAACAATAGCTCACAAATTGTTTGCATATTTTGTGGCAAAATCCATTGATTTAGCGTGCATTGTAGGCATCGGATGTGACGGAAAAGCAGTTAATAATGAAGTCTGACATTATTCGACTTCTTGAAGGAAAGCTCTATCGTCCACTTCAGAGGTTGGCCTGTCAGTTACTTGCTAACGAGTTAAGTTTCAGACACCTTTTCGAATACCTTGATGGAACGACAACAGATCCTAGAAGCTTTAGCGGCCAACTAGGAAAATTACTCAAGAACTGTGAACATCTTCCTGTGATAGAATTTCAAGCAATAGAATGCAACTTACCGGACATTACAAAATCCCGTGACGACCTTAGCACAGACCAGCTTTATTTATTGGAAATGTGCCGAGCAATCGCCGAAAGACAATGTAACGAAAACTTAGCGAAAAGAAACCCGGGTAAAATCTGTCATTCGCGTTGGTTAACAACAGCCAATACTATTCTCCGATTTTACATTTCAACCAAGAATCCGACAGAAAATCGGGTGTTATTGACTGAATTTGTGCTAAGAGTGTATGCTCCGATGAGGTTTAAAATAAAAACACAACCTTCGTGTGTTTACTGGGCGAGACAACTCCACGAAACCATAAAATTGTCTCGTTACCTTCCAGAGCATTTGAAAAAGGTGGTCGATTCCGTAATTCAACGCAACGGGTATTTTGGACACAGCAAAAATATACCTATTAGTATGTTAAACGACGAACGAAAACAAATTAGAGAGTTGGCTCTGAGACGGATTCAAAGTATTCGAGAACTTACGTCAGGGTTCTCTCCAATAAGAGTATTTAAGCTACCTACTTTTAATTTAAACGCAGCAGACTATATTGACTTGATCTAATGGGAAAACCATCAGAACCACCTCTTACAAAACTGATATCTAGCGAGACAATAATTGATGCCATTGCAGACCACAAAATTATCGAATCCAACATTTTGTGTAGGTTCCGATTGATGCCCTGTCACACGCAAGCCACGGAAAGATGCATCAAAATGGTAACGGCATCATGTTCTACTGTTTGCGGCCCTGAAAAACGTGGAGGGTGGATACAAAACAAGCTAGAATCTTGTCGTATAGTGCCAGTATTCAATTCGAAGAAGGACTCTAAAACACAATAACTTTTATGATTTTTGACTTTATTTTTTAACATTGTTTGTGATTTTTTGTGTAGCAATGGTACTTTTATTGTTTCTTGATTAGTAGATAATATTATTAGTAAATGAAATGTTAATTTTTTTTATATTTTAATTACTTTTATTGAGCAAAGATTAAACTCTTCTTTTTCTAGTTTCTCGCTGTTTTTTTTAAATTTGAATTTACTTGGGGCAGTACTTGCACTCGAAATATCTTAATGCTGTCATAATGACTTTTAAAGGTATCCCCATAGAGCATCCATTCCACACCCCGCTGCTAAGAAAAACACAAAAACAAAAAATCGATCCACCCTAATGATCAGTCCATGTACCTTTGAACACCTTAATGTAAATTCCCAAACTCTTTGTTTTTAGTGAGGTGCATTAGATATATTATGTATTTACAATTACTCGTTAAAAATATGTTTTGCGAATGTCTGCAATAAAATAAAATCTGTGAAATGTACCTACTTAGAAATAAGACTTACTTATTAGGTATCTACCCATGTCCCTTGAATAAGTTCCATTTGCTATTCCACATTGCCTTAGGAGAGCCTGTTACATCCGGATCTCAAATACGCTGTTAGATTCTATTGCATGTATTATTTATCAGCGTGCGTTGCTATTTTCCAATAGTGACACAGCGGCACATATTGAAGGCACTTTTACAAGCATAACGACAACTCGAGAATTGCATGTTGAAGTATTGTTAACCTGCATACTAAAGTGCATGTTTCTCGTCTATCGCGGCGGCCTCACAGCTAGTGTTGGTCTTCGCGGAGAATGACTTTGCTTGTCGTCTATAAATCCTTTCGTCGATTCACCTTCCATCAACCACGTTTACGTGTTGTCATCACAAACTATTCCGCAATGACGATCATTCAAATGACGTGTGTTTGTCACTGCGGACAATCATGAAATAATATCACAGGTTAATTGAACGGCTGTGACTTGCAGAACTGCACTTCAGCTTGCGGTGGTTTAGAAATAAGCTAGAATGTAGAGGTTATCAATCTAAGATATCTTCCACAAGCTACTCACCTACAATTCTGTCTTTAGATGCAAAGGAATTAATCATGATTATGATAACCATTCTTCACAGGGTCGTACTGTCTACAAGGGGCAAAGTCGTGTGACACAGGGCGCGGCGCAAGGACATTAAGGCACCGCTATTTTGTGTATTTGTAAAAGAAAACCAAATGCTGAAGTCACCGCAAAGATATGAAATTGAAGATACGATGGCTTTAATTGTAAAAATGCTAACCCTGTTTTAAGAAACTTTACTAATGATATATTTAGATATAGTGCTGACGTCAATAAAATAATAAAAACACGCATACTATTTTTAAACGTCGATAATTATTACATTGCGATTGGGATATCATTTCAATTGGCAAATATTATTGCTTTTGTACGGAAGATAATATCCCGCGGGAATGCTTTCACAGGTAAAATAATTAAATTATCATTACACACACCTGCTAGGGCGCTTATTAAGTTAGATGCGACCCTGGTGCTTAATTACTTTATTCAAACAAGTCTTTTGATATGTGATTATTTGTTGAATTAATTTGCAAAGGATTACTAGTTTTGCAGAAACGAGAATATCTGTGAATGTTTTAACAACATGTATATGTAAGTATATTCTAAAATATGTACCTACTAAGTTGTTTTTTTTAATTCAATGAAATTACATTTAGCGATTCATTCATGTCTCGAAGAAGTGACTTTCTCGCGAAGTCTCATTGGTCGTGTCACCTTTGCAGACAGTAATAAATCGGTGGTCTTTATAGTAAAAGAACTAGCGCAGTTGTTGGATTCATATCGAGATGCGGTGGCATTTGGTTCATCCACCGACACCGGCTCGGAGACTCGGAGGAGAGTTGCCCAAGAGGAACCTAGTTCATTAAAAAAACACTAAAGGTTAACAGCAATGGGCGCGAGATCTTGTGCTTGATTTATTGACACTATCCGGATATAAATAATACCGTTTAATAACGATCTCTCCTCGAACAAATAAGGTGGGAGATTTAGCGTGATAGATTGGGGATCATAGAGATCGTATCTCCGATGGACCATAGGCTGCTGTGCCTCCAACAGGCAACAGGCAAGAGGCAGGATAGTCTCGCAAACAGGTGAGAGAAGATTTAATATGCCGTGAGAGGATAATAAGATGGGGACATCACCATAGATAACTCTAATAACGTGGGCGAAAATGCTCACGGATAAATTATCATGAAGGTGCTATGATTTCCCGCGTCGTGTTGCGGTGATAATGTCAATTCTTTCGTTCATCACTGTCATCGTGAATGGGAATAGCGATTTTAAGTCGATGATTTATGCCTCGGAAGTGTTTACAATTCGAAATGTCTATGTTTTTTTAGACAGATTTAGTAAAACCGTAACATTTGTGTTTCTTTATGGGGCATTAAATAAATTATTTGTGCAGATGAATTTGCGTTTTATTTGTTCTACATAATTTGTCGATTACGTCAATATTTAAAGCTTGGCAAAGTGCTTCCCGATAGTTTATTAGCTATAAACTGTGATTCTGTAGTGGTCAAGCACTATCGGGAGATAATAAGGTCCTTGGACAAGTGGTTTTCAATGCATTGCATAAGTAATAGGTGACCATCTTATAATAATCACAACGGCCGTGTTCAGCGCGAACACCTTTAGACATTTATTGCCGATATCGACTATGTTGCTAGGGGATCCACAGAAGATAATTTGAACGTTTTCCATTAGACACAGATAATATGGCGCCACTGAAAAGTATTAAATTAGAATACAAAATCATACCTACGATTTCGTCGTGTCAAATACCAAACTGTTATTTACACATTTACATCCCGATTTCAATTTGTTATTTTTATATGTAAAGTTCAACAAACATGATGTGATTTCCTTGGTAACCATACTTGGGTTAGGTTAGGTTGGGTTGGTTCGGTTTAGGTTAAGTTTGTCGTTTTTTCTTCACTTATTCTTTTTCTCTGTTTTGTCTTATAACCGGTTGTCTTGGGTATAGATTTTTGTGATTCGATCATCATGATAAAATAAAATAATAGGTTAGTTTAGGTTCGGTTACGTTGAATTAGGTTAGGTTGGGTTAGTTCGGTGAGGTGAGGTTGGTTGTTTTGGCAATTATTAGGGATCGCTGGCCTCGGATAATTTGAAATATTTTTTAAATGAAACCTTTTGATTTAGCTATTTACTATAGAAGGAAACTGACGGAATTTGGGAAATTGTTAATTTTAGCATTTTAATTTTTAATTACGAAAAATGAAAATTCGCTTTCGTTTTGTGGGATTACAGTCAGAAAAAATTCTGTTGATGACATTTTCAAGTTGGTATTCCTTATACCATATGAGTGGCCAGAATTTTTACCATTTACTCAAATTTTACCCGAATTCTAGGTAGGTACTATTTTGGCCGAAATCGAAAAATAAAATAAACGAATTTAGGCATGTTTCATAAATAACGAAATATTTAAAAAGAGGTAATGTAAGGTTATTATAGGTTTGGTTAGGTTATTATAGGTTAGGTTAAGTTAGAGTATTATAGGCTAGGTTAGGTTGAGTTATTGTAGGTTAGGTTAGGTTATGTTAGGTTGAGTTAACATAGGTTAGGTTAGGTAAGGTTGGATTATTATATGTTAGGTTGAGTTATTATAGGTTAAGTTAGGTTATGTTACATTAGATTATTTAAAATTAAAATACCTAAATAAATAATTTACTCTTTTTAAGTAAGCGCTCTTTTGTCGGAATATTAATTTTACATAATTTTTTATTCATTTGCGTTATTCAATTGTCCGTTGTACCGTTTACAAATTAATTCTCCAAAATAATTAACTTTGAGGCGTGCGAAGAACATTATTATTTCTTGTAACTATTGTTCTTTTGGCTTATTGTTTTTTGGTTATAATTAAAGGAGGAGGTTTAATAAGAATGGTTGAGTAGTCACAACGTAATCCGACGGGAAAATGTGACAAATATGGAAATATTTGTAGTTTTGCCAACCTTTTATCTAGATGTCGAAAAACTGAATTACCGAGGGCCGGTCACAGAAGTAAAATCAAGATACCAGTGAGACTCTCAAATAATTCTGATTAATGGTTTGTTTACATTATATTATTAATCATTTCACATGTTTCGTTTCAATTGTGCTCTTTATACTGTCTGGTAGAATAAAAAAATCTTTGTTTCGTGTTGCTAATATTGTAAACAAAATTACGAGCCATTGTTTTTCTAGTCCGCTTGAAGTCGGCCACTTACGTAGAATCAGTAATGCCAATTGACAGAAATTATTTGAAATGGCTTTCATCCCATAATTCATCACATAATTAAAATGCTAAAATTAAAAATTTCCCAAATGCAGTCAGTTTCCTTTTATTATAATTAAGTTGAATCAAAAGTTTTTATTACAGAAATATTTCGTATTAGCCGTGGCCAGTGATCCGAATATTTACCGTTATTTTTTTGTTCTTTTCTTCACTTATTCTTTTTCGTCACTATTCTGTTTTGTTTCGGAATCGGTTATTTATTTTCGGTATAGATGTTTGTGATCGATGAGAAACCACCAAAATTGATCATTTTGGCTGATCATGTAATAGTGAGCCGATCTGAACTATCAAGTGCTTTGCAAGCATCATGTTAACTTCGTCTCACAATTTCCCCCTACAAATTGACAGGCTATGTATAAATATGCATTTTTTGTGATTATTTTTTTGAACTCTGTAAATGCCCACCTACCCGAATGTTTCGCGAAACCCAGTGCACGGTAAGCATTCATAATATTCATACCTTAAACAATTACCTACATATAAGAAAGCTAATGTGTGATATATAGCTCTTAATTTGGATTCGTGATATGTTCGTCGTGAGAGCTAATCCGTCAAAATCATTTAAAATGGTTTACGGCCGTTTTAAAAGCAATTCGGGCGAAGTTATTGCGGATTTAACGAGACAGTTTGGTGTTATTTTCGGTGAACGTGCGCGTCTCGGAGATTTCAAAACCCAGTCAAGTTGATCATGGCGATTTATCAGGCTGGTCGTGTGAAGCAGCAGGTTTTTATTGCAATTGTACTTCAAGCAGTCGCTGTCGCTTGGAAGTGGAGCCAACGACGAGAGAGATGCAATGTGATATTTATGGCTACACCTTCATTGTCATTAGTTACTAGTGCAGACCCGTGAAAATTATACGGGATAGTATCGGGTTTTCCAATAAGAGGTGTTATTTTGAATAGCCCGCTATTTCGGTAGATGTGACTTTTGAAGCTGTCATTTTTTTACATTTGACAAGTATAAACTACGTCATTAATAAAAATGGAACGATACACGCTTCAAAAACGCATTGAAATTATTAAAATTCACTTGAGTGAATCAAATACAAATCATCTTGAGTGATGAGGCCCATTTCCACCTCGGTGGCTTCGTCAACAAGCAAAATTGTCGCATCTGGGGCTCGGAAAACCCAAGAGTTATTGTTGAAAAGCCTCTCTATCCTCAACGTGTGACTGTTTGATGCGGTTTATGGTCGGCGGAGTCATTGGACCTTACTTTTTTGAAAATGAGGCTGGAGCAACAGTTACGGTGAATGGATTGAGCTATCGAGAGATGATTAATGATTTTTTTATGGCCGGAATTGGATGGTATTGATCTGGACAACGTTAACTTTCAACAAGACGGCGCTACGTGCCACAAAATCAACGAAGCCATTGATCTTTTACGATTGAATATCAAAATAACACCTATTATTGGAAAACACTGTATAATTCCTGTTTCGTAAAAAAACAATTAAAATGATTTTCTTTTAAAATAATATACTATGGGTAGGTGGGTACTTACTTTATCGCTCGTTTGAGTTTCATTAATCAGTTCCAATTTTGAAAATGACACTGAAATACTGTTCCGTAACGCCGATTGCTTTGACAGGCTGTGTAGTGACCAATCATATCGTCAGAATTTAAACTGTATAGTTTAAGTTCGCACAAGTCAGCTAAAACGACGGATAGCCGTGAGCCGAGCCAGTTGCACAAAAACGGTTCGTCCTGTCAACTCTCGATTGCCGGTTGTCTAATCGGAATAATCATAAGACGTATTTTAATCGCAATTTAATCTAAAATAACGAGTGCTAACAACCACGCTAAACGTCCCAGTGCTGACAGATGATGTTCACTATGCAGATTTCACCATCTCCTCCCGGTAAGTTGATTGTGAATTAACGTTATGTATTGTGTTTTTGCATCGCCTGTCACAAGCCATATAATTCATTTATACTTTATCTGTGTGGAATAACCCTTTAAAGTGCGGCTATTCCAACCCCTGTTCGTTCTTAGAACAAATACAAAACAAATTTGGTTTAAAAAATTTATTGAACCGGAGTTACGCTCGACAGATACAGAAAAGAAGAGATAGGAGAGGATTGCGTAGCTTGTGGATTTTGCGCAGTTTGAGGATTTTTCGTGGCTTGTAATATAGCCACAAAACTGCTTCCGTCTGGCTTGTGTTCACACAGCCAGGCCCCAACACCTTACAGCCAGCCGGAGAAATTCAGCCGGCCTGGAGCAGGCGCACGCGCCCCAACTGCCCTTTTCAAGGCAATCTTCGCAATTCACATACGTCGTCCCAACTGCCTTTCTCAAGGCATTCTGCAAATTACGCAACTAATTCAAATTTTTCTCGTTTCAGAATAAACCAACTCCAAAATGCCTTACCACCGCACACCAAGAGGAACAGCGACATTTAAGCGCAACAAGCCCCTGCCCATGGATTTCCCGGAGGGTGCCACTGGCTGGAGATTAAATCCAGATACGCACGAGCAGGAATTCGTGTATGGATCCTCGCAGACCGGCTCCGGCTCGGCAACCGGATCACCAAGAGCCTCATCACCCATGGTAGAGGAATGGACGAGGGCTACGGCTTCAAAGCGCCCCCATTCCCCCCCTAAGCCCATTTTTCGCGTGGTTCACGAGAATAAGTACGAACCCTTACATCAAGTAAGAGAACCAGCCCAGGATATCCCGTCGCCACCGACGAAGAAACGCCCGACGCCACCAGGACCAGTGGCGTCCACCAGCAGAGACCAGGCGCCCAACAGACAAAGACCAACGACTGCTACGACTCTTGGGAAGAGTACTCGAGTCCCGCCCGTAATCATGACCATAGGGTCAATGACGCACGGCGACATCACGAAAGAAGTACAGAGGCACATTGGAAGTGCCAACTTCAACTTCAGGTATGCCAAAGGAGGCAAAATCAGCGTTGTGGTGAGCTCAGTAGAAGCCCACAAAAAACTGACAGCAGCCCTACGTGAAGAGGAGAAGCCGTTCCACACCTACACCACAGAAGCGGATAAATTGAAGAAAACCGTCATCAGAGGACTCCCGAAGTTGTCACCAGAGGAGATAATGCAAGACCTTAAGGATCAAGGCTTCCCGGCAAGGACTGTGGTCAAGATGACCACCCCGGGAACAGAATACCCGCTTTACCTGGCACACTTTGGCCAGGAAACAAACATGGGCCACCTGAGAGCCGCAGTGGTCTACCTGTGCCACTGCAGGATTACTTTGAGAAAGTATAGAAGCAACCACCTCCAACACGAAACACAGTGCCACAGGTGCCAAAATTTCGGACATGGGTCCAGAAATTGCGCACACGTCGCCCGCTGCGTCAAATGCGAAGGAAGTCACGCCACACCGGAGTGCCCCAAAACAAATCGAGAAGAGCCTGCCGTCTGCTGCAATTGCGGCGGAGCCCATCCCGGAAACTACGGCAAATGCCCCAACAGGGTGGCATACGTAGCTGCTCTCCAGCGCAGACAGGAGCAATCCAACGCCCAGAGGCACAAAGAGGCAGAGCCCCGGGCACAGAGACCCGCGGCCCGAGTTGACGGCCGGTCCTGGGCGGACGTAGCGGGCCGAAGCAACCACCAGCAACAGGCTCCTGAACAACAGGAACCACCAAGAGCCACACCGGAACAACGCCAAGCGCCAAACACCGGATCCTCTGATGACGAGGACATAATGATCCTACTGCGAGGCCTCATCAGGGTACGCGAAAAACTGGCCTCCTGCTCATCAAAGACAGAGAAACTGATTATCCTAATGGAGCTCCTCAAGGAGATCACACCGTGAAGCTCCATGAGAAAAATAACAGCGATGACGAAGAAATAGTATCCTTTTTTAATATAACAAAATGTGTTTTTTCTCCCACACTAATTCTCTCATAAACTTTTTTGCAGGACCACCGAAGCGAAAAGGACGCAGCCAAAACATGAAAAAATGAAATACTTAAATTCAGTAAATCACAAAGTCAAACAGCGTAAAAAGTTCAGAACTTATTGTTTTTATTTCTTGTCATTTGTATGAGGTTTATTATCCAGTTAAGAATTTTTCCTCATAAAACTTATTAATGTAACATAAATTCAGTCAATTAAATACAACCATCAGATGGTGATAGTAATAAGGCTAATCAGCCGCAGTACTAGTTAGTTAGAAACATGAAGGGTATTGTTATAAGCCCAAGCTAGTTAGAGGATTACGAAAGAATCCATAAAATAAAAAAAATAAAAAAATCGACAGATACAACCAAAATTAGTATTTTTGATAATTACTCTCTGATTTTTTATTATTCTGTGTTTGTTGGTTTGGTTTCGAGTAATCGTTTGAGTAAGCTACAAGCCAAAAAGGTGTATATCCTTGGTATACCTTCTATTGTTGGTGATAGGCATTAAAATCGCTTGACAAACGTTAGATTTCAAGCACAAAACTGTTTTTTATTTATTATGTAAATAATTTTATAAGAAAGCAAAAAGTTTATCAAGTGAAACTGTCACAGATAATCTTAGCTACAATACTGTATTTTTTAAAGTTGTTTCCCTTATGCGTTCATCCATTTCTATTGAAAAAATATTTTTTTAGTAGTTTACATTTATATTTTTTATTGAGTAATTTATTTTTTTATTTGTATTCTACTCAAGCGAAACGATAGGAAAACCTTCAATTTATCTAAATCTAAAGCATATTTTTCGGTATTCATAATGTAAACCAATTCGTTATAAAGATTAATCAAAATAGTGATTTGGTATTAAGCTTCGCCTTAACTTCGATCGTATGAAGCAATAAGTTCAGGACCATAGAATCCAGGGAAATGGGTGATGAAACCATTAGAAGTATGAGATCGCGCCCACAAAAGTATGTTGCTAACATTGTTTATCCATACCTACTACTGCGATACGCATACCTTTCATTGGCTCCGCCCTGCCACTTTGATAATGCGTGCAGTTTGGTCGTAGCTCGGCGACAGACGGCACGCTTCCACGCCATATCTCTCTTTGTTTCTATTATGTATGATCTGGACGACCCACGTGTAACATAACACAACAGCTGCTTCCAAATAGGGCGACTACTATGCAGTGGCGGCTCGTGACTTTTAGGTGTACTAGAGTGCTAATATTACAAATTTTTTTTTTTCGAAAATTCAATTATTGAATGAAGATTTTCAGCCTTGTGCTTCAGTTTCGCCGTGCGCCGCACGGATTTCCTGAAATTCTTCAAAAATAAAAAAATTCTGAATTGTAAAAATTGATGTCAATTTAAATGACAGTTATATTTATTGTTCTCAAGATTAACGTGAAAATATTATTATTAAATTTTTTAAAATGGTTTATTTAAAAACAAGTTGCTGTGTAATTATTAATACGCGTGACAGCTTTTTATTAAATTGAATAACAATAATGTTATAAAATTTATTTACCTATTTAAAAAATATCATTTTTAATACAGCCATGTTGTTTTTCCGATCAAACATGATCAAATGCAAAAACGGGCCGAGAATTGACGTTTAATAGAAACCGTTCAGATGACAAAAAATCATAATGTGATTAAATTGTCAATTAAATGTAGGTGACGGAGTAGTGGTAATACGTAATTCTAATATATCTTATGTAGACTTCATATTGGTGCAATTTAAAGTTTAACCTCCAGCTATTAGAGGTTATGTTAGGTTAGAAGACGAAGGTAGACGGCGTGTCGAGTGGAGTCGAGCAGAACAAGAGGCCGGTGATCGAGTGAAGTCAGCGTAGGGCAATAATCGATATATCTTCTCGTGATGAGACCAACTAATCGCTCCAATTATTGGATCCGACGTGTGAAATAATATCCCACGGGTTTGGCGTGAGCTGTCTTCGGCAGGGGTGTCCAATTGTGCCCCAGAAACTTATTTAAAGGATGGATACGAATAAGTTTTATATTTTATTTTTCCCTGCGTAAAGAAATAAGTTGCCACCTATATGAATACCTCCACTCGCCACAGGTGCCCCAGAGAAGTGATAACGAAGAATAACAACATTTTGTAATTTTATCCACATGCTTACCTCACACTTCGCAACAATATTTTTAGTTTATTACTGGTGATTGATAATGTTTCATCTTTAACTTTATATGTATTCAGTATGTACGTATGTTAAATTACGTTAATCCTTCAGGCCTCTGGCGTATTGACCATTACTTTTCTTAAAGATCCTGTAATTGTATGTATTACCGCTTGCCAATAAAAATTCAAATAAATTGGATATTTCTGAAAGTAACCAAAAACTAATAACTCTTTTTGAAAGATGAGAAAATACGCCTATGAATTTTATTGTTAGAAATAAACATATAATTTTTTAAAGATTTTTTTTTTTTTTCAAGCATAAAAAATTTTAAAAATGGCTCACGTTACGTTTTTTCATGTAAACACTGAACTAAAATTACTGATATCGAAAAAAATGCATATTTTATTAGAAAAATGTATTATAAACATTTTTGCAACCTCACTTTTTGTCGTTTGATACAAAAATAATTACTAAAAAATTCACAAAGTTTTATAAATTTTCATCAAATTGCGATCGGAACCTTCGGTTTCGTAGAGGTGTACATTCATATTATTCCGTTTGAATGTAACGCTTTGTAATAGCTTGATAATTGCTGTTTATTAAAAAAATGAACAAATTAGCGTGAAGCTGATTTTCCTATCAAATCAGACGACGGTAACCTAAAATTGGCACCATAAGTCTGATGGAAGACATTTGATAATGTTTTAACTTCCGATCTCATTTTTCACGGCAAAGAATTCCTATTCCAACACAACTATAATAGCCTTATAATATGGAGAATGTTGTGGGATTGAAGGTAAAGTTTTGAAGGGGATGAAGAAGAATAACTTAGAAAATTTGGCTATACAGATCGGAACCGAGTGTAAATTAATTTACTACACATTTATAAAAATCTACACTCTCAGCCTCAAAGTAGGTGAAACGAAGGAAGAGGTGGGCAAAGTCGAAGAAGAGCGGACGTGATTTAACCGCTCCGATTTGTTTAATCCTTTCAGAAGGTTTTCCTTGCTAAGAGATTGCTGAAAAGTATTCACAGCGGTGCTATGTATCTATGTGAGGATATTATGTCATCGCTTTATGAGCAGCAGACACATACCTGGACGGATGACGAACCTCCTGCTGGCACAGTTGGTGGACGCGGTGAACTCTCTCGCTGCAGCAGCTAGTCCAGTTTCTTCACCACCTAAGATTATTGCTGCAGAGTATCCATCTTCTATCTTCTTGTCACCTGTTCCTGTTCTTCATTTTACTTAACTTCACTTTATTTTGGTAATATTTATATTTTTTGTAATACATGCTAATAAACTGTAAAGCGCCCCTGGGGTGATATCTCATAAAAGCGGCGCTATACAAATTGTCCAGTAAATTTATTAATTAATTAATCACACCGATGCGTTGGAGAGTTGGATCAATAAATTTGGAAAATTAAATTTTACAGACGTCCGAAAGATCTGTATCCTTGACTCTTCACTCAGAGCAGGACTGCAAGGAGTGTAGGACCCTTGTCCACCAGGGAAATATGAGTGTTGTCACGATCCACAGCAATTAAGAAACGAAGATTTTTAAAATTTGTTTATGCTTTGATTTGTCCACGCCGAGTTTAGAACCCGCAACCTCTGTATTCAGAATGAAGAAGCTTGCCGGAAAGCCATAAAGCTTGTCTTACGATTTCATGAGGTAACAATTTTACAAAAATAAGTCATTTTATTTAAATCGACTAAGCTTGTATTTCATGACGAGTTGACAACACCTGGCAATGTGGAGACCCAGTTTATAGCAATGTTCGGCCAAAGTTCATATCGGGGAAGAATAATAGAGGGTCGATCACAGATCACAGTAATCATCGCCTTTCGGAAAGCTTTCTCAATCACAATACAAACCGATCTGCATTACCTTACCTTACCTGCTGTATACACAAACAGAATGTGGGCTCGGTACGTAGGTACCTACCTGTATATTTACCTATATATATCCGTCATTCCACCTACTGTCTGTCAATAAATTCTAGAAATTTGATAAAATGGAACTAAAAACTTGCATTACTATAACCTATGGTTACACCAAGAAAAATCGGTTTTAGAACAAATTAAAGTAGATTCAAATGTGATGTTTTAATTCTACTTTTTAATTTTAAAACTGCATGCATCTTCCCCATACTTTTAATTTTGATTTAGCATCTAAAACGGGTTATTTGGTATACACATTTCAAGAATACAAAAAAAAAACTTTCCAATGCAAGTACTAAAATAACAACAAGTTCGAATATTAAATTTCCTTAGAACTATTTCCTTCAAGAAATTGTAAATCGCTAATTTCTGAATACTGTTCGATATTGATATAGAAAATATTCACTAATTAAACTTGAGTTAACTATTGATCCACTGTAGTGATTGGCGTCATATATATCCATTTACCATATTATTTTATTAATACCATTCCTCAAAATATTTTTACGAAAACATACGAAACTGCTCACTGCGGTTTAAAGCCAATGAATCCACCTAGATTTCCGGCTATCCCATATTTTAAGGTTCTATAAATATGGTGTTATCCTTCATGGGTGTTCTATATCATAATTTCAAATTATTGCGAAAGGGAAGGCGAATTCATACTTAATCATATATATATGATTAATTTTTTTGATATACGAGGCGTATCCAGAAAGTAAGTGTACTGAATTTTTGTAGGTTACAAATCTTTTTATTGAAATAAAAAAATTACATGATTACCGTAGTACATATGTAAGCTATTTTTAGACATAGTCGCCATTCCTCTCAATGCAGGTGGTGAAGCGGGGGATCAATTTTTGATGCCTTCCTCGAAGAAGTTTCCCGCCAACCCCTTCGTCCACTTCTCTACCTCCTCCTTTACCTCCTCGTCGGTTGAAAACCTTTTTCCACCCATGTACAGCTTCAGGGAGGTAAAGAGATAATAATCTGAAGGTGCTAGGTTAAGGGAATGCGCGGGGTGGTTCAGGATATCCCATTTAAACGAAGCAAGCAGTTCCTTCGTGGCGTTGGCCGTGTGTGGTCTGGCATTGTCGTGCAGCAGGCTGACTCCCTTTGTCAGCATGCCTCTCCTCTTGTTATGAATCGCCTTCCGAAATTTTTTTAGGGTCTCACAGTATCTTGCAGAGTTGATGGTCTCCACTTGAGGCAGATATTCAATCAAAATTATGCCTTGACAGTCCCAAAACACGGATGCCACGATTTTCTTGGCTGAAATTGTGGTTTTGAACTTTTTGGTGGAGGGTGAAGAGGTGAGAACCGTTTTTAAACTCGCGATACCACTTGTACACACTCGTACAATTCATAGCTTTATCACCATATGCAGTTTTAACCTCATTATAAACCTCAAACGGAGGTTTTTCCTTCCAAACGAGATAACGGATGACGCCGCGTATTTCGCATTTGGCGGGAGATTGGATTGACATTTTTCACGAAACGTGTTGTCGCGTTGACACTTCTCAACGTACTGACCTTGAACAGGTCTCGTTGCGGAGGGGAAGAGTCAGGCTACACGTAAGTGTAGCCAACATATCGAAAATAAAATTCATTCGGTCGTGAGAGCCTCAGTACACTTACTTTCTGGATATGACTCGTATATATAAAAAAGAGGGACAATCAATAAAATTATGTGCTCTAAAGTTCCCATTTCCCAGACCACAGAAAGAACAATCTGGGGGTCACAAAAATCACACCCCCCCCCAACTTTTAGAAGGTTTGTTCACAAGCCTGTGAATTTTTAGACGGTGAGAGGAAACAGAACAGTGTAAAATTCTCAAATAAGTGAGGAATTTTTTTTTTGTAAAAATGGGGGAGTTGTTGAAACCACAGATTTGATGGGATAACCTATATGCCCTTGGATTGACTTGCAATATGCCAATACTATGCCCAAAGATGCCGGTTAGAGCTGGCATTTCTTGGGCATCGTATTTCCATTTCTTGGGCATCGTTTCTTCCATCCTCAAAGATCTATATTTTATGATGGTTTATGGTGGTAACTATTGGGTTGGCACTTCTTCTTTGACAAGGAATCCGCCAATCAGAATCCAAAATAGTATTACGGTTTTTCCAGAGATTTTTATGGAGGCTATCGGCTCGATTGGATTCTTATTGAGAAAGAAGAAAGAAATAAAGAAAAAAAAACTCAATTACTTTTAAACTGATTGTGAAATCAGATGTAAGTGCTTCAGCAGAATGCTGCCTGCTCATTAAATAATAATAATCAGGACTCTAGGTACCTACTTGTGACATTCAATCCTAAGCCAGGATTATGTGGCTAGGTACTCCCGATTACAGCTAATGCGTGTCTTAAAACAACTTTACTGACAGCGTCACATTGATGATCTCGTGTAATAATAGATCCCAATGTTTTTTCCAAAAAAAATCACAATAATTTCGGTGATTTTATAATAAGTTTTTCGACAGTGATTTATTTACTAAATCACATTAAATATGATTTATTGGATATTAGAATGTAAAATATATGAACAATAAAATTTTTATGTTTGGCTGTCAAAAAAAATTTACTACCTAACAATAGTATCAGGGCCGGCCCTCAGCCGAAAAAGTAAAGGCCCAAGTAAAATTTTGGCGCCCCTTGTCAAAACTAGTAGACTCCCTAGGTATGTGATCACTGTAATGTAAAATATTCGGATTTGTATTTTTCTGCAGTGACGTTTTTATGAAAAATAATCTCGAGGGTGATATGTTAGGACTGTCAGGAGTTAGATATTATCAGCGCTTTGGCGCCTCGGAAATTCGGCGCCCGGGGCGAACTGCTCCAATTGCGCCCGCATAGGGCCGGCCTTGAATGATATGAATGAAATCCAGATAAGATGAGTATTCTTTTGGGGAAACATCAGGATAACCAAATAAGGAAACAGGTGGATGTAGTGATATTTGACACATAACTTTTAAATCTGATTCTGTTTACCCATGGTTTTATTCGAATTAATTCAAGATCGCGCGATGCCAGAGTTATTTTCGTACTGGTAGAGTCATCTATGTGCGTAATAACGAAACATTTTAGATCAAACAGAGAAGCCTCAAACCATAGCAAGGAAACTTACTTAACCAAAAAATTGGGATTTTTTTGCAGATTTTATTATTTCTGGTGAAAGTTTTAAATAAAAGTCATCATCACTATTGATTTTTTTATTTCTATTTTTGACAATAATTTATGATAAAATAATTATTCTAACAATAAACATTAGGCATTTTACAACAAGGATTCATTTTAATATCACAACACAAAACATGCTTTATTACATTTCCAAAAAATGTACATACCTATTTCCTTATTATCAAAATGATCACTTAGTCTTTGACACATTTATCTCCCAAAATATACTTTAATTATCTTTAGATATCTAATACCAATACCATTCGATAAATAACCAAAAAGCTAATTAATACAAAACGAGACTTTTATTTAAAATAATATTGAATACACATTGATAACACAATTCATAAATTTATGGATAAATAGTAGTTATCTTATATTAAATCTTCTACGAGTGTAATAATTCAACACAGAAAGCTTTAATATAATTCACACTATCTTTAATAATTTCAAATGTATATATTGTAAAACCAACCACACCAAGGTAAAATACGGAACCACAGACATCTTCTTAAAACCACAGAAGTATTTTTTGTTTGTAATTAATTAGAGTTCTGAAATTCGCCATTTTCAATTTCTAAAAGACTGCTATATATTCATGTTTAATATAAATATGCAAAATTACATGCAAAATAAAATAATTATCAGTCAAAAATATTATAAGTCTGTTTATAAGATTTTAATACAATATTACAACATATTAACAGTTATTCCAAGATTCCCAAGCAAAGAGGTCATTGATAAAATTTTAGTTCAGAAAACATGTTTCAAATAATATAATTTCAATTCATTAATAGATTTAGGCCACACATTTAAATAATAATATGTTGGTACGTATCATCCCCTTAGAGCAGTGGTTCTTAACCTGGGTTCAATCGAACCCCAGGGGTTCGGTGAGTCAGTCTCGCGGGTTCGGCGGAGGTCAAGATACACACCCGACTCATATGATATGTTCGCAGCTCTCAATCATCTCGGTGGAGTCAACATCATCGAAGTGAAAGAAAACCTGAAGGCTTTTTAAAAAGCTACCGTTATGGAAACGACGAACAGAGAACGATAACTTCGCAAACTTTCCCCTGCTAGACGACTGTGTAAATAAGATCGAAGATGTATCTGGAATCGGAGACATTTCTGTACCCGCAGAACTGAAGCAAGCAATTGCCACGAACTTAGATGAGCTTGCAAAGTCTCTCGACGGACACATGGGTGAGACAGGCGTTCACGTTTGGTGTTCAGACAACAGATGTCAATGATGAATACCTCGATGAAATCATTGAAATTCAGCAGAGCCAGGTTCAACAGCAACTCTTCAGAACAACAACGCTCTCAACGTTTTGGTGTCGACAAATGGTAACGTACCCTGTTATTTCTAAGAAAGCTCTGGAGATTTTCATACCGTTTGTTACAGCATATCTTTACGAGCAATCAATCCTTTTCGAGGATGCTGGACATAAAAACGAAGAAAAGGAACAGACTTTGTTGCGAAATGACATGAGAGTGGCGCTTGCCACTAACAAAGGCAACAGCAGAAGTCACACTAATTTGCAGTAAATATTCATTATTATGTTTTTGTTTCTGTGCAAAAATCATGTTTTAATCGATTTATCCTTTCTTCTTAATGGTTTTGTTCTTTCATTGTTGTGTTAATTTTGTGCACCTATGTACAAATATATACCTATGTTTTGAATTTGAAAAAATCATGTTTTATTTTTCCAATTAAGAAGGGTTCGGTGAATGCGCATATGAAACTGGTGTGGGTCAGTACCTCCAACAAGGTTAAGAACCACTGCCTTAGAGATACAACTCACTGTCTTGTAGCTAGTACTACACCACATGGATGATATATTGATCTGATATCCTCTTTCACCAATCAAAACTGAGCAAATACTTAGGTTAATGTTTATTTATCTTAATAATTATGAATTAAGTTTTTATATTGGTTTCTCTATCAATACGGACAATACGGGGAAAAAACTACACATACATCATTTTGACAGTAGTTCAATGCTTAGGGAAGGTCAATCCTTGTAAATTGCAGCGATGGTGACACTGGGATTGTTTTTATTTTAACTTAACGTCATTCATTTTAATTAGTGAATATGTATCTGCTCAACTGAAAACCCTTTAGATCAAATAAATAATAATAATTAGGTTATCTATAGGTTTAAGTAAAAATTATTCAAAATACTAATTTGGGTCGTAACTCTCTCCGTCTGTAACTCCGGTCCAACGAACTCTAGAACTTTTGCTTTGAATTTAAGTGTCATTTTAAAAATTGAAAGCTTTTTTTGTTCGGTTCAGATAAAGTACTTACATAAAATATTATATTTTTAACAGAAAATTGTTTTAAATGTCATTTTCAAGAACTGGTTGGTCGAGAATTCAGACTTTCTATGATTTTTCACTGTTCTTCGATAGCAAATTATAAAATAGATGTCATTTTATATTTAGAAATAAATTGATTTAAAACAGAAAACAAAGCCAAAACAAAATGATCTTAAAATAATAATATGCAGTCAGTATCATAATACACGTTACATTAACCTACGTACACAATGTAGCAATTCAATAATGAACGAATACTACATATACAGAAATAGTTAAATGTTATAAAATAGATTTTACAGAATATTATAATAATATTACAGAAAACATTATTTATATAAATCTAATAAAATGCATGGGAGGTTATCAAAACAAGGTTAAGAAATATATATATGTATAATCTTACTACTTTTTTCCTCAATATAATATCAGTTAAAAAATATATTTGGTGGTGAACATTCTATGTATTTATGTTACTTTAATCCTAAAAGTTCTTTGGTATATTTACTTATAATAAATGATTTTTCTCCTTCACATGTTATATTTTGGCAATATGTAATTTCAAACAGAAAATATATTATTTTCTTTTAATATGTTTATTATCCTATATTCTAAGAAAGCTAACTATCATCAAAAAAGTTCAAATCTACATCCACCTGTTACGTAGTTAGTTAAGATTATTTATTTAGTATCTTCATCGCGCTTGCAAAAATGGCTATGTGCCAGATTGGGGCAAAACATTTTTCCAATGGTTTATTAGAATTAATTCACCATCGCACTGGGAAGGAGTTATAAAACTTTTTTTTGCACCAAAATTTTCTTAAAAAATCACGGAATTGTGCCCAAACTCGGCCTATGTGCTTAAGTTAAACCGTACGTTATCCCACAATACTGATTCAAACGCTTTTTGTTGATGCATTTGAATACAAACTGGGAAGTTTTTTTACTTCCCCTGTAAAATTCGGTAAAACTCACATAGCAGGTCTTGCAAGCGCAACAGTGATAGGTTGGTAATGTATTTGTAAGGATGGGCCTGTTGAGATGCTGTCTTCACTTGTCGTCGAATGGTGTCTTGACAAAGTATGTAGTAAGTTTTCCTTTGCCCTTCACATAAGTCGGTCCACGACACTCACAGGCATATCCAGCGTTCATAAGAATCCTGAAAAATAATTATTATTTGTGACACATATACTTATATTTACAATGTACATAACAGACAGGGGTTAACATAAAAAATGAATAAATATCAACATTCAATAATGGTGTACAACAATAAGTAAGAATAATAAAAATAGTATGTAAAACAACAAAAACAAGAGACAATAAACATTGGGTGAAGTGAAGTCAAGCAAAAACAAGAGATTTTCTGAGATAAGTTCTGGGGGCTACTGGGACAATAAATATTTTTGGAATCTTGCCACTACAGTGGAAGTTATATAGTCGATATATTCTCACAAAAGATTGGGAGAGAGTTAAGTTGGTTCTTTGGAAAGGAATATGGAAAGTTTTGGTGTTGTTTTAGTAGACGGTGATTGATGTTCATTCTTGCTTTTCAGCTGAAAACATATACATACTTAATATATGTATCAGTCTACAACGTAATGTATACACCTGGATATCCATACGAAAACATAATCACATAAATGGTTCAATGGAAGGGTAAGATGTTAAAATAACTTCCCAGGAACGAGAAGCAAACAGGTATCAAATGTTCACAATTATGTGAGTACTCATGAAATTGTAAATATCATAGAAGACCCACAAATATTAACTAAATTTATTCACAGCTGAGATAGGCTGTCGATTTGAAGAGAACTGCAAGTTTCAGATGGGTAAGAGACGCCAAGAATCGGCAAATCTTAAAAGATTAAAGGTGCGCTATGTCCAAAGCCAGGCGACAGAAGGGTCATGAAGAAGAAGTAAAAAATTACATGTTCCCACCTGGCAGTATCCTCGGTGACCTGAATGCGTCCCATGGCTCCGCAAGAATCCATCCGCGATGCCACGTTCACTGTGTTGCCCCAAATGTCATACTGGGGCTTCTGGGCCCCAACTACTCCAGCAATTACTGGGCCATGGTTTAGTCCTGAAAAGAGATTTGTATATTGATGGATGATCTGGCAGTATTTATATCCAATGCTATTTTTTTTTTTTACTAGAGAAGAGTTTGTGGAGGTTATTTAGCCAGTCAACGGCATCGGCAGTCACTTCTTGATTCACCACAGACATGCTTCTGGGAAACTGGTGAAGGGAACATGCTTCTACAATGTGTTCTACAGTAATGCATGTTTTGTCTACTTATGTACATTAAAATATTCAGGCTGTTTTAGACCCCATTTGATAATTCTATTGAGTGACTGAATTGAAATAATTTCATGAATAAAGAGTGCATTTACCTATCCTCAGCTTAAACCTTTGGAAGGATTCTCGATTAATCTGATCCAGGATGGTCATCAACGCAATGGCAAAATCAACCAGGACTACGATTATGTGCTCTTGGTTCCTGCTGGCATCCTGAAAAGGGTAATCAATAATATCCATTAACATTATAACAAATTATGTATACAAATTACTTCATTACTTATAACTTGTTACACAATAGTCTCACCTTAGCTGTATTCTTCATGGGAAGCATGAAAAATAAATATCTTATAACAAAACAGTTTTGTAAAAAGTAATAAAAACTTTCTGTTAGACTGATAACTATTTTGGCACGTTGGTTCTCATCAATCAATATAATATTACACAATTAAGAAAAATATATATAAATAGGAATGTAATGTAAGTACATGTATTTTTTTTAATGAATTCCACGAAATAGGTAATTCGGTACTCTCTCATAAAAATAAATTATTCCTGCCCATCCTAAATCCCAATCTTCTTCCCATCCCCAAAGCATGCTTCCAAGTCCTAACAAATCAGTGCCCCTGGTGTAATTCACTGTGTCGCACTGGGACAGAAGTGCTCCTGGCTGGGGTGGTACATTTGTCTTGCACTGAATTATACGGATGAAAGAGCACACTTACTCCAGTTTGATCTTCTTTTCCCGGTCGAAGTCCCGAAGCAAGCATATACGTACTGCCGATAGTCTTTATCTTCTCTATGCAACTGAACTTGGGTTTCAGCAATAGCTGGAAAAAACAAAACAACTGGTGAAAACTGCTGCCCAGATAAATGTTTTGCTAATACATAGTAATATCTATGCACTTATAAGTTATTATAATAAAACAAATATGAAACTTTTTTTCACTTTAATTTTATTGACCGTAACCGGTTTCAGCTTGTCAAAGCCATCTTCAGACTGGTACAAATTATTCTTAGTCTACGGTTTATAAACATGCATAACACTTATAAGTTGACATGACTTATTATACTTAATCGAGTATGTAAATTAAACTAATAGTTCTGATTAGATTTACCTTATCAAAGTCGCAGATAATTTCATTGAGCAATCGCAGACACTCTAGTCCTTGCTTGTTGACATCATTTTCATCATAGAATTCTTTGTAGTTTGGAATGGACGCAAACATGACCGCTATGCACGAGTACCTCTCATGATACAATTCTTGCTGTGAATCCAAAAACATTACAAAAAATTAAGTGAGGTTAAAACGAATTTGCTAAATTGTTTAGATAATGAATAAAATCATTTCATAATTTCTAGTCGAGTTACAAACTCATTGCAACGATGAAGTACCGCTAGTTTGTTCCTATTTTTCTACTTTGTCTTAACCCTCTTAGTTTCAGAGCACCAATCTATCGGCACACCCACGCTGTGCTAAACGCGTCACAGCATTAACCTGTCACAGCAAGCTTTAACGTATCAAAGATACTGATTTCGGTTGTCTGTGATAAGCATTATTCCTGCGTGAAATAATTCATGCTCATTGAACTAAAATTAAAGTCATTTTTCAAAATTGGAACTTATTGTTTGAAAACTAATTTAGACAAGTGATAAATGTAGGTTCTTATCTATAAAATAACATTTGAACAGAAAATTATTTTAATTGTGATTTTTCACAGGTCTGTGCTATTTTTGATGATTAGGCCTTGCCTAGTCATCAAAAAAATACAGTGTTTATATGTAACATAGAAACACCGTGAAACAAAGAAATTGGCTAACATACACTTTTGATGTCCACCTGCAAGGGTGGGATGTAAACTGACCTCAAGTTGATTAGCTTTGTTCTTATTGAAGTCGTACAAAGGATGAAGCAAAACACCTATTCTAATGTAAATTATAAATGGTATTATTGATTCACCTACTCTACTGCAACTCATTCCCTTCAATATCCCCTCGCACAGACTCAGAAATAATGAACTGCTCTTCCTCAACCATCATTCGACAAATTATGGATATTATTCACCATTGTCCAGAATGTGTAGACTGGTCAACTCAAGTCAAAACCTTAACGTTTTTGGGATAAGTCTGAATGATTTTTGCCAGTCGCTAAACAAGTGACGGAATATTATAAGTGTCCTGTGGTCCTGACCCACGGCATATTCTTGACTTGATTCGACTTGTCACTTTATTTTCTTATATTATATCTACCATATTTCTTTGCTTTCATGTACCTTTGTCTACTCCTGTATTTTTCTTTTAACTTTATTCGTGTTATTATTTTGTAATTCGGACGATGTCCGTTAATAAATAAATAAATAATTTATGAATAGTATAATCGTACCTGGCTGGCTTTAGTTATAAGGAAATGTTCAGCAACGTGGGCAGGCAAAATGTTCTCCAACAAAATCTGAAAAGAAAAAATTTATAGCTTTATTATTGTGATGAATGTAATTTCCACATTGTCTTTAGAACGAAAGTTAAAGTCCATTCAACTTTGAGTTTCTATGGCTTAAAAAGCTTGTTCTGATCCACATATTTCATAAATTGTATTAAATAGATGAGGTGTGGGATCCCAGTTTAAGCTTCTTCATTTAGCTTATAGTAAAAATAATGTTTGAAAAAATGCTGGTGTTGAAATTTTTAGTTTCTAGGTATATTGATTTTAACAACATGACATTGATGCTACCAATTTAAAGCTCGATTGGATTCTTGTTTGTAGAGAAGAAAGCATTGACATATTTTTAAATTTAAAAGAACTCAATTACTCTTACTTATTGTGAAATCAGAAACGACTGCATCAGTATTTTGCTGCCTGCTTATTAAAAAAATTATTTTCAAAAATAGCCATCACGGGATGCCTGGCAGATGTGAAACAAAACAAGTCTTTGTATTTTTGAAAATAAAACAATTATTTTATTATTATTAAAATAAACATAAAGAAATATTTTACAAACTAAAAAATCATCACCATTTAGAATATACTGCACACTGTTTTGGCAGCCGGGCGGAAATTGCCCACGAGACATGAGGCTGGCCGAATGAAGTGTCATTCTGTGCAAAAGCGCCATCCCGTTTCCGTGCAAGAGCAACTTCCCGTATTGCCACGCTTACTACGCAAGAGTTGGTATTACCTCCCTAGGCGTGCCAAAAGATGTCTCACATCAAATCTCTAAATAGTATAAAATAAAGTCGCTTTCCGCGTCTATCTGTTTGTGTGCTTAGTTCTTCTAGCAAAGCTGGCTAAACCTTATGAGATACATCAAAATAATGTACTACGGAATTGTCTATCTTAAAATGGCCTACAGAAATGTCTGCAACTGTATATGTCTATCTCCTAAGGATAACTCTCAGCAATGCCGGGTACACATCAGCTAGTATAATATAAAGGTCTCTGCGGTGTACAGACTTATATCATTTGGTTTTAATATCAAGAGTCATACACAGGTTATTCATTTTAATATCTACCTTATTTATTCCTCTCATGGTCTCCACCTCTTCTTGTTCCACCTTCAATTTGGCTTTCCACAGGAAGTCAGTGCGAGAAGTGAACTCAATCTGGCGATCCAAGATGTGCAGCAGAACCACCACAACACCCAGCATCAAAGCTGCCTTCACGCCAAATGGAAGGGTATAGAATCTGGAACATAAGACATTTTTTTGACAAGAGCGCCCCTGTCTGTACCGTGTAAAAAAGGAACTATATCGCCACTCAGTTGGGCAGCGTTGTGAGGTGAGTTTAGATAGGGCCTGTAGGAAGGGATTTGTTAATGAGGTTCTCGAAGAGGCCCAGATTTTATGAAGGAGGAAAACAAATGCCGGTAGCTCATTCTACATATGAGCCGACTTACACAAAAACGACTTGAAGAAACTACCCATTCTCATCAAGCCAACATCAACTGTGAAGGGTGTTCCGATAGTGGCTTTTCTGTTTCGCGTATGTGTACCGGTGCACAGGGAATCAATGCTGCTAGCTCTTTAGAGCAGGCTTCATTGAAATACCTGTAGAACAGACTCAGTATACAGTGGTGCCTCACACAACGAACGCCTCGCACAGCGAATGCTGCACACAACGAACTTCCTTTTCGTTCATTTCACGATTCATACAACGAACTTCGCTTCACACAACGAAGTCGCCCGATCTTCTACGAAGCAACAATCAAACAATCAACTAATTCCAACTGCTGACATCAAGAACATCCTGGTCAAATGGAAAGCAGTTCAGGAGTTTACCAATGCCCACTATCCGGATTCCGCTGAAGCAAACAGGATCAACGACCTGTACTCCGATACTCTTGTCCGTTATTTCCGGCAGATGTTGAAGAAAAGAGAGAAACAAACGACTTTGGACAGGTTTTTCACTGCACCATCGGCGGAAAATGGATGAAGATGTGCAAGATTCGATTATTTCTTAAAATTAAAAAATGTGTGTTTTTTTCATTATGTTTTTAGATGTATCTAAATAAAAATACTAACAAAAAATTTATCTTTTTTTTATGTCATCTTACCATATTTTATGCTACAGAACGAATTATTTTTTTTAACATGTATTGTTATGGGAAAACGCGTTTCACATAACGAACTTTTCGCATAACGAACTTGCTCCTGGAACGAATTAAGTTCGTTGTGTGAGGCACCACTGTATTTACATTGCGTCTGTGCATTAGAGATGTCAATCGGTATGTTAACTATGGATTATCAATCAGACGGACTGTCCTCTTTTGCAGAGAATCAAGTATTTTTGACTCCAGCTTAAAAATCAATTACAATTTTTGGACATACTTGAGATTTGTACAGGCTTAGCAGCTGGTGACTAACGAAGAATCTGCTAGACCTATATAAGACAAACACAGAACTACTTTTGACTATGTCCAAACTGCTTGTGGTACTAGAACCACCACCTCTTACTTATCCTTTCCACTAAAACAACTTTTGGCTAAAGAAATTTTAAATACTTTTAAAAAAAGCTATACAGTGCTCTTCCACTAGTCATTAGACAGAACTCGACATACTTTAAATATAAATCCGATACAAACTTTTGGATCATCGACTTAGACAGATCTAATTTCAAAGTTTTTATTAAAACCAATTTATAAGTATGCATTTCCAATGGTACGATATTGATTGTTTTTTAACATGAACATAATATGTACATATTGTGTTGTTCTTTGTATTTATGTTATAAACTGCTGTAAACTATTATAAACTCAACACAAGAGTTCCTAGTGAGACAGGCACAACATATCACCCATGTAATGGAATTAATAAAGATGAATTAATAAAAATTTATATAAAGACGGCAAGTTTCTTGGAAGCCAGATTTACTAAGACTTCTATGGAGCCCCAATACTTGAGCCGTTCTGAGATACTTACTCCAAGCATTTTAATGGAGTATTTATTAGGAAGGTTGCTCCCATTGATTTGCACCATGATTAATAGCAAATATTAGCATCTTGAGATGTTGTTTAAGGATTTAATTGTGATCATAAACATCATTGCTTTAATCCCTGGAAGTCCTCTGGGAAATGTCTCACAACACTAGGCGAAACCCTTGAGCCATGGAGCACCCTTCGAATAAATGGAACACGGTTTGTATCACTTATGTATAAGTTTTTTAAATTCAATACCATATTTCATACAATAATTCATGAATAGAACCTTCACAGAACTTGAAAACTTTGATATTTGTTGAATCGTTCAAAATTCTGTAAAACAACCCATCCTAAGTGTGTAACAGTTATATTTGCCACGCCTGCAAGAAAGAACTGTTACTGAATCTCGGCTGGCTGATAACACTGACACTAGGCTGGTTGCGCCTCTCTGGTGTTGTTTAAATTAAAGGAAGAAGATTGGAACGCGGTGAAGATGGTTTTTGTCCGGCAACCGGGAACTCAGTACCGAGCGGGCAAGCGGCTGGACTGGACATTCTGAATTCCCTGGGCGGGTGATCTCTGACGAAATTGCAGCACGTTAGCTTGTTAAACCTATTACTGTAAACTGTCTCTTTAAATTACTTTTATTCTGTAGATATTAACAGATCTATATGGTGCTTTACATTCTATCTCAGGTTAGTTGATCTCATGGTTTCTATGTCACTTTTGCGAACTCATATTGTTACATCTTAAATTCCTTATTGCCCAGAGCTTCCTTATCGAACCTGGCACATGGCCCTGAGTTATTTAATCTGTTAATTAAAATTATAAAGTCTCACATTCTAATTGCTAATTTTTTTTTTTTTTTTTTTTTTTTAACTATAATAAATATATTTGTTAACTTTCACATTATTTTTATTATTTTAACAATGAAATGTTTTCTTGTAGAAAACCCAGTTAAATACAATGGCATCCAGCGTGTGTTGTATTTAATCTTGTTACAATGAGTTGGTTTTGATTATTATAATGGCCCTAAAGAAATTCATCTTATTACAAGTTCTTTTGTGACTTACTCATCTTCCATGCTGTGAATTTCTTGATACTGAGCAAATATCTCCACAGTGCTGAAGAGGGTCACGTGAAACACCAGGGAAGCAGTCATCAGGAAAAGCTTCAGCAAGAAGCCGACTCGCAGAAACACTGATATGGCTGCTAGGGTTAGCGCTGAACTGTACAGATAACTCTGAAAGAAAAATAAGTAATTAAATTTTTAAAAGCTTTGTACATAAATTCAACACAGAATTTAATTTTAATTTATATGTACTTATACTATACTTTATACCTACATCATGTACAAACTTTGTCACTAAAACTAACACAAAAACAAAAAATAATAAAAAAAGTGACTGAGTGCAGCAAAGTCCTGTTTTAACTCGACAGTTGTGCATTTCGTAAAAAAAATTGTTTATGCAATCCATTCCCATTTTGGAAAACCTGCTGTGCCCACTTTATTATTCACTTATTCAAGTCTTACTTTAAATAGATGGCTTTCTTTGACTATAGTTCAGTACCAGTCGGTGGCTTAGTTGACATCGCGTTTGGGTCACCCACCCAGGCGAAGTGTGTTCGATTCCTCGGCTGGCTAAGTCCTCCATCACAACACAAGCAAAATTTTCAGCTTACTGTGGTGGTAGTAGGAGATTTTCAAATATTGTCAGGTTATTCGTAACCCGGGAAAGTTTGTCTTTCTTTAAAAAATAAATAAATAAATTTTAAATTTGCAATCTTTGTGTTTATTTGGACTTTCTTATTCGCACTTTTTCAGTATTGGTACCTACCTGCCTCAAGAAATTTTGAAAAAGAATTGTCATTGAGATAGTCATGTTACTTTGGACAAATTGTATAACTCTTATTTGAAATTTTAAAAAAGGTAAACTACTAGTACAGATGTCATAGAAACTTCTCAAGATTTATGTGCAAAACTAGGTACCTACCCTGTTAAGTTATAAAAGTTACGTTGAATTAATATTCTCCTGATTCTCGCTACTACATTCGTACTCCAAATACATCTAAACATGCTTAAATTTGTAAAAATGATGTAACTTACCGGTACTGATTCGATCAAAGTCCGTTCCTCTATGGTCATCGGAGTGATGGCCATCATATCAGAAACAGAGGTGGTATTGTCAAAGATTTCCATCGGTTCGACCTCTATCTCAAAGTTGACCTATGAAATTAATAAAATATATTAGTTTACGCAACGGTACGTAAAGTATTTAACCGTTTGGGTGCCAATCGTCGATTTGTGTTTTAACGAAGATTGCTGATCGTCGATCTCCGTCGATTGCGTCAGTCGTGTTCTGATTCGCGCGTACGTCTGTACGTAAAATTCTCATTTTTTCGAAACGCCTGGACTTCGGGATCCTCCTCCGCGTGATTCTTAACCAATATTCTTCAATAAAACACCGAAAAAATCATTGAAATCCTTGAAAATTCAAAGAATTTATGGGGTTTTCAAAAAATATATAGTTTCATAAAAAATAATGTTTTTTTGGTGGCATTTTACAAGCAACTGTATGTTTTTTTTGGCACTCAAACGGTTAAAAAAATATATTCCATTGATAATTTATTGAATACTTACCAAATTTATAACAGCACATGTAGAGATGAGGAACACGGAAACCATAAACACAGCCAGCCTTAGACATCTACTTCCAGAAACAACCTGTGAAGATAACTCAAGATGATATTATTTTGCTTAAGAAAATGTAAAAAGTGCAATGTGTGAAATAGCGACCATTCGGACAGCTGGGGAATTTTACAATAGATAAATAAAATCAGCCTTACTAAAGAAAAACCACTTCACATTCGTTGAACGGTGGTTTTGTTACACATTGTATAAAGACTGAATAAGTTTAGATTCGAGTTGGTACTAATAAAAAATATCTTTAACTGGGCTCCGAAAGAACCTGACAATGCATGAAATTCCTGCCTGTGAGTAAAGTTAGAGTAAGTTAGGCCGGTAAGTTAGGTTATTTCGGACAGATTTTTCTTTAATTAACTGTTACTGCGTGAATTAAATAAGAATTCTATGAAAGTTATGATTTTTAATAACACAAATCTTTTATGCGTGTGAAGGTAAATATAAATAATATTTTTATATAATATTTTAATATAAATACATTTTTGTTGTTAATCTCTGAGAATTATTTTAATATATTTATTGTACAAACGAGATTAAAAGTGAGGTGACAGTTTTCTTGGGAATTCGCTAAATAAAAGAAATCAAATCTTCAAAAAGAAGAAATTTTTACAATACCTTAGAAATATTACAAAATTCAATGAGGAATTTCAAGTTAATACAACAGATAGACAGCCCCCTTCGACTGTGTAAACAATGTATACATCTATCTATAGTATTTTACGTCAGTTTCTATATTATGGAGTAATGTTATCACATGCACGGTTGTTTATCAAATGAATAAAATTTTCACCATATTTTTTAGTAAGACCGTATGTGCTTAATAGTTATTAAAACTTGCATAATCATGTCCACATGCAGAGCTTATTCCTTTCATTCCTTTGCCCAAAGTAATATAATGCATTTGATGAAAGTGATATGTATTATTTGCTTGCCGCATGGAGCTAAAAATTGATTAGATACATATATATTGTCTATTGCAGTGGCATGAACCACATATTATTATGAAATGTATTACGTATAACTTGAAATATGTATATTTAGAATAAATAATAATACAAGAAGTGCCTTGTGCGCATGTTGCGTGATCCAAATACATATTTCTCTAATCAAGGCGTAAATTTCCAATACAAAACTGTGTTTACAAAATTCAAATGGGATGGAGATCTACAATGTCAGGGGAGTGTAAATGAGATGGAGTCCTGGGATGTTGAGCTAAATGTAACGTTTGAACAGATTTGTATGGATGGTACTTCTAGTGTTATTCTTTATTCTATTTATGTATACTACAACATAAATAACAGTCTCACTACCTGGATAAAATAAGAATATGCCATCCACAAAAAAAAAAATATGGTTGGACAGAAGGAAATGGAGAGCACACTTAGAGCAATTTTTCGAAAGAATGGAGCTATAAAAATCATTCAAATGTCATTATTCAATATTTTAAGAGAAAGGGGCAATTCGTTTTTAATCAAATATGAGTTGACTTTGAAGCAATGTTCGATTCTATCCAATGTTGAGTATGTATCACATAATCACTAACTAAGTAACTAACGATCACTCCTTTTCTCAGAATGGGTAGGCAGAGAGAATGAACCGCCAACCAACTCTGTCTCGGTACACACTCCTTGCTTCATTCACAAATCGTCTCATATATAACCTTCTGTTATTCTAACTCTTAACATTGCCAGAATCAAGTTTATTTTATATCATTATTACACATCCCAGTAAAAGCAAACCAGAGGCAGTACGAGAAAGAGGTGGACAGGTAGTATAGTGCAGGAGAGGATTGGACCAGGTCGGGAAGGAATGAGGACTGGAGGCCAATGGTGAAGGCCCGCAGCCAGTGAAGAGCATTTATGGTGGGGGCCAAATTTCAACCCGGGATGAAGTACATAATGATTATTGTACTATGTATCATGATTGATTTTAATACAAAATTATTTAGGTCACCGGATAAAATGGAACAGTGACAAAACAGAATGTGATAAAATAATAGGTTAGGTGAGGGATTATTATAGTATAAACATGAAGTTAGCAGTATTAGAGGTATTAGATTATACAGAGTTCATTAGAGTAGACAGTTTGTAAGCGGTGGCATTTTCCCAAGCCGTCTTCTCTCACCCCAGATCTCACATAGTATAGATGTTGGTCTAAATAACATCCGTCATCTTTTGTATCAGATGTAATAAACCAGTTGTTCATAACCATGAGTATTTACTAAATCTAACACTCATTAATACCACCATTCAGAATTGCTTTAGCCATGTTTGGTGACCAGATCTGAATAGCCAGGTTCACCTTCCATTTCACATTCACCACCTTCTTGTTTTTTTTTGTATTTGCGACGGTGCAATAATTGTAAGGATGCATTACCCGTTCGGCAGGTTTAAATATAGTTTCTTTTTGATAAAATATTTTCCACACAAAAGATAAGAAATTAAAAATGGGGAAGACTTGGTTCACATTTTTAAATGCATATACATTTATTTATTCATGCTCTCCATAAAACGGTTATGCACCAATATATTATGGATTACATACAGTTGGAACTGTTACAAAGATATTGGTGTAAAATATTTACATGAAATTATCAGACAGCAATGTCTTTTCCGCCATTCAAAAGAACCGGTGTAAAAGGCAGAACTACCCTTCCCGCTGGAAGTGCGTTAACTTTTCTTCAAAGTGTTATTTTGTAGTGGAACCAAATATTACACTTACTTGTCCAGGTTTAGCACAATGATCGGAGTAATCGTGTCTTGTCATATTATGGGGCACGTCATTTGGTTGGTGCAAGTCTTCACTGCTGTCCTCAATGGGACCCCCGTCCAGCCAGCAGAGGTACACGAACAGGGATAGGGTCACAAATGTGGGGCCAAAGGATGCATACAGCACAATGCCCCTGAAATAAAAACAAAACAAATCTATTGCAGGGTTGGCCAGCAAAATTCTGTAGGCAAATAAACGGTTCTCCAAAAAAATAATTGGGGGGGGGAAAGTGAAATAATTCAAATATGCACGACCAATCACAATCAAATATGGGCTCAATTAACCAATTGACTTTGGTGATGTCTATGACCTTGAGAAAAAATGACATACTGAAAAATCATAGATAGTCGGAAAAGAACATTTTCAACAGACGAGTTATTCAAAGAATCTAAACTATTCTGTATCCGTAAACTATTTATTTTGCAAACTATGAAATACATCTTTAAAAACAAAAATAAATTCGTAATAAATGAAAACAGAACCAACATTAGAAATAATAATGTATTTTATACCCCCCAAACGAACACAAAACAAATGCAAACACACTGCAGTTTCATTGGACCTCGTACTTTCAATCTTTTACCGAAAAATATTCAAGTGATTACTAAACTTCCTCAATACTTAAAAGAATTAAAATCATGGCTTTTCGATACAGCAGATGAAACTTTTTTTATTTAATTTGTATCAATTTATGTTTCTCATAAAATATCGACCAAATATTACACTAAACACTTATAACTTCACGATACACTATTGTAAACACTTTTTATACAAACCGCTTAGACAAAATGTAATCTTTTTTTAATTTATATGCCCACAATTTGTTTATTTCTAGGTGCAATAAAATAATAACTTAAATATATTACCCACGCACAGGCTGCGCCTTAGTGGGTTCCCATTATTCGTATTGATTTATATAATAATGAATATAATTAATGTAAAAATTGGGAAAAATAAAGGAATTAAAAAAAAAAAATAAAAAAAAAATTGATTCCAAAACTGTCAAAGAAGCAGCGTACATCAAAGAAAAGTATTTTCTAAAGCAATATCTAGAGCAAGCGATTCAGAACTTATTCTTCATACAGTTCCGTCCCGGGAACAATGGATTGGATAACCAACACCCCTGCCTTAGGTCACCCTAAAGGCCCGAACAAACCGCCGCGATCAAAGCGCGTCCGCGATCCCGTGCACGGCGGCGATCAGATGTTGTGTATGAACTTGTAGCAATGTGTTCACATCGAAGCGTTCTCTGATTGCCCGCGGCGTCCTGTGCAGCGTCTGGACGCGGCGATCGCCCGCGTCCACGATCAGTTACTGCTTGCAGGATCTGCACGCTGCACGCAACGTAATTATCTCTGAGTTTGTGGTATTTCTCATGATGTCGGATACAAATACAGAGAGAATGATTAACGAAATTAGCAAGCATCGTTTACTTTATGACACTTCACATCCAGAATATAAAAATAATAGAAAGAAGTATCAAGTTTGGAAAGAAATAGGAGAATTATTGGGATTAAGTGGTAAGTTTTAGAAAAAATATATTTATTTTTATAGGACATACATTTTTATGAATTAATATTTTCACGAATTAACATCTTCTGTTTTCACCTAGCGATATTTGTTTATACTTGAGTAAATATCAATATTATATCAGTGAACAAAACTACAAAAAACATTAAAAACACGCCTTTTTTAGAAATTATTTTCTCTTAAAAAATTGTATCAGTAATTTTTTCACAAAAACAGAAGTAATAATTCTTCTTCAGATTCGTCTCCAAACATGATTATGATTATTTAAATGGTTTCCGCTCCGAGCTATACCTACCACACAACCGACACGAACGTACGAGTGCCACGGACGCCAGCTGATCGCTAGTTGATCGCTAGTTTGGTGCTGCACGCACACAGGACGCTCACCGTGCAAGCCATCGCGGACGCAAAATGATCGCGGCGGTTTGGTCTTGCCTTTAGTGGTTCGCTACGTTTGGTAATTTAGCAGGGGTGCCCGGGTTCATCGGGTAACATGTATTCAGGATGCACCTGCTCATCAGCTGCGTAGCATGCCAGATCGGGAGAGGCTGGTTTGGGGACACGCTTTGAACTCTCCAACTGGTCTCTCGACCCATCACCTTGCACCGCAGCGGGAGGGATATATTCATACGTCCGTCACTCCTGGACACACTGATACCTAGATTCCTACTCCTCATACATTTTTCCTTCCCAAAACATCTTCTCTTTCCTTTCCTTAAAATGACCCTCTACACAGCATCCCTATAGATGAAATTATTTTCCTAAATACATCCTGAATGGGGAAAAAAAATATAAATATAATAATGTTAGATATTTACCTGGGAACTGTGAGGAGCTGTATTATGGAGAGGGCGAGGAAAAGAGCAGAAGAACAAGCCACGTAGCAGCGGAACTGCAGATCAGGTTGACTCCGGTACTGCACCTCGTGTGCCCGGTGCCTGAACCACAGGACCACGGGGTTCAGCTCATCTGAATTAAATCTACAAATAGAAAAATGTTTTGTTCAAATAGTTGTGTTATTTTATTATGGGTATTTACAAACATATCTAACAAAACCCTTTGTTTTGCTTAACACTCCAGTCAGGCACTGCAGGTTTTAAAGATTTTTCGATAACGATGTTACTTTTAGTACAGGTGAAAATATTTTTTTAGAAATTCTTGGAAAAAAACTTTTTTTTCCTGATTTCTTGACAATATTGTATTACATTTGTAAATAATTAGAAGTTATAACTAAACATAAAAAAGCTAAAAATTAAATGAGTGAGTAACTTCAAAATGGATTTTATGCGCGATCATAACTCATAACACAACTTTCGTGTACCTGACTGCTTTCTCCATCTTCACGAGGGCCACTATTATTGTGGTCCGCGGCAATTGAGTGGTTATAACTCTTTGACTAGCCCCCTCACTAATAAACCTGTTTTTAATTGTACGCAATCAATTAACAACCATACCATGGTTGCTTATCAGTTGTGTAAAATTAACAACACGTTTATTAGTAAGGTCCTTTATCTTTGCATTTTGTCCCTGACCTGTTGAAAAATACGGTTTGAAAAAGTTTTCCAGATAAAAAAAATCATCAACTTACTTGCAATCCCAGCATGTGTTGCTATTCGGCAGGAGATTCGTCTCAATCATCGCAATACTCTGAAAACACATTATTATTTTGACAGATTGATATTCAATTTTACCCGCCATTTATATTATGAAATATGCAACGACTGACAGCGCTCGACACCACTGCCAGGGATGTGATGCCCAAAAAAATTAATTCCCCAGAAGTAGAGGTGAAATTTCAGTGAATTCCCTAGATTCCGGGGGTACCACCTTGGCGAAATACGCCCGCAAATAATAATATAACACACGCGTCGGGGGGGGGGGTAGTCATTGAAATAAAGGTCTTTGAATATGGTACTTCTTTTATTTTCAAATATCACATAAGTCGTTAGTTATCTTACATGGAAATTTTTTATTTTGCTGTTGGCAATTTTTAATTGTTGTTTCTCAATGGCATCACCGGCTAACCAATCTGACAGCTGACAGATCTCGTGTGTCAAACCAATTTATGATTGTATGCATAATTACATTTATTTATTAATAAGAAGTATTTCTCTTCAATTTTGGTATGTGGCACTATATGTCATGAGATCTATGATGTTGCTAAAATTATCATACAAGATTACAGGAAATACATTTCAGTCAGACAGGTACATGGTATAGAGGAGAGGTTATAAGATTAAATAATTATTTACAATTGGATACTAAGAAGAGGTAATTATTTACAATTCCGACACACTAAATAGCTAATTATTTTAAATGCATTACTTGCCTACTTTAGTTATTATTTATTACAGTTTAAATTGAAACGAAATACTGCTTTTGTTAACGATACCAGCGTGGCGGAATAGGCAATAATTTGGAAAAAACATAGTAAATTGTTAAGGTCAAATACTAGCAATATATAACATAGCGATGCCTTCATCTGAAATTGTATACGTTTTACCGGGAAGTAGAAGATTACAATTCCAATAAAAAATGCGCTCATATCTAATTTCACAATAGTTTGACAGTAAATGAGTAGTTTTAATTTTTTCACTAAGTTAATCCTATCTTCTTTCCAAATGTGAATCCAATAGAGCTTTGAATTGGTTTGTATTAGTTGCATCGATGACATATTGTGGGAGTTTGTTCCAAGCATCCACCACCCTATTTGCATATGGTTACATAATTTGTATATAATTGTAATGTATATAACATATGGTTATATAATTTGTATAACGCTGTTTTTCTGAAATACCATCTACAAATGTATGTCTGTTTTGCAGATTAAGGCATCGATAGGTTATATTCATTGTAATTGGCTTCTGTGATTATGGCTTCTGGTTATCCGCCGAAGATTTTAATTTAGATTTTAGCAAGGAACAAGAAGATTTGGATTGACAGTGTTATTAAAAGTAATAATTTTTGGATGATTTGTATAGCGCCGTTTCAGTGAAATATAACCTCAAGGGCGCTTTAAATTATTAGTACAGATTGAAGTTTGGCACTTGGAATGAATGATACAGAAGTGAAATGACGAGGACATAAAGCGGGCAAAAATCTGTACTGTTACATGCCGAACAAAACCCAGAAGTTTAGTTAATCATAAATACTATTATCCAATTTGTCAACCAATGTTTTCCCTATTTTGAAATCTAAGCAGGAATTTGTTGAGGAAATTAATGTTTTGGAATGCAATATTCCGGATAATGTTTTGGTTGACAAACGGTTTCTGATTTTCGTTTTATTTAGATTAATTATTGAAAATAATCTCTCTACTGTTGCACTTGAGTGCGGCAAACACAGGATTGTTAAAATAAATTTTGAAAGTCTAGGAAATTTGAGGGTATCATCGCCCAATTTGGTTTGAGTAATTCTCAACCAAAATTGTAGTATCGAATCGTCAGGCGATGGGTCAAAATCAAAACATTGCAACTCTCTCCACTCTCTGTCAAGGTCATTTAAATCTCTCTCTCCTACCAGATTTGGAAATAACATTGCCATAGGAGCGATCGACCTGCAATGTTGTGCCTTGACATTAACCGGATCTATTTCTTTTAAATGTTTTAAGATTTGAACTGTTTTGTCTTTAAAATTAAATCTTTTTAAAATTTGGCTAACGCCTTCAATGTAAAATTCTAAACATCGCTTTCTTAAATTATCTAGACTTTCAGAATCAACTTCAATTAGCCCGTTTGCTATTTTTCCAGTTAGCACACCACCCAAGTACACATGTTCTAATGTAAGAAAATATCGCGGATTGTTATGTTCAACATCTACTAGCTGGGTCCGGTTTAAATAATTCGGTTGTATATAACAACCTAAAAGAGTTTTTAGAGTTGATTCTACGCGGCTATATAGGAGATGGATTTTAATTTTTTCGGACTGCATCTCTAAATTGAGATCATTAAAAAAAGGTAATGCAAATTCTAAAAAATACAAATACATTTTGACTATGGGATCTCTGAGTTTGTCTAAGATAGAAGCGGCTGCTGGAATTTTTTCCTGAAGATGAGCATGGGTAAAGTATAAAACGAGTGCTTCGTATTAACTGTTTATATAACTGTTTTTTAAATAGGAATATACGTCCCTTGCTAAATCTTCCACGCCTGATGGAATCTTTTCACATGCATTGCTAGCACACAAGTGAAAAGAGTGACACACACATTTCATAACAAAAAGACCTGGTATATCATTTTTTAAAAGAGCAGAAAGCGAATGCCTCGAACCCATCATCACATTGGCACCATCTGCAGCAAAGCCCACCATATTAGCAGCATATGGGATATTATTTTTACAAAAAAAATCTTTAATTTCATTATACATACTATCAGCAGTTGCAGAAGGCACAGGAACTAAGTTCAAAAATACATCTACTATTTGGTTTATACTATTATCAAAAACTCTACTTATTAAGGCTAAATGTTTAATGCTGCTAATATCAGTGGACTCGTCGACAATTAATGAAAATTTATTGTCCCTTAACAACTTACAAACATTTTCAAACCCAACACTCCCCGTGACGTTGTTGACGATTGCTGTGCATTTCTTTCTGCCACAAGTCACCTTTTTGGCAATTTCAGAGTCCGGATAGAGAGCTTGGCCTAACTTGCTCAGATGGTCCATGGCTTTAAATGGAATGTTGTGTTCTACAGCAAAGGCGGCCAACCTGAAATTATAAATAAATAATTAACAATATAGTAGATACAATAAATTTAGAAATATGTAATAAGAATTGGGAAGATTTATTTCATAATAATATACTATAGATTAAACCTTATCATATTGTAAAATAAATTATAAGTACATTTTAAAATCAGTAGTGTAAAGATGTACCATACCTTATCTCAGCTTCTTTTATTTTTGCGGCTTCTGTCATCAGTTGTTGCACCCTAGGCATTGATAACAGCGTGTGTTGGGAAGCGGCAGCTCTGATATTAGTAATATGTTTTGTTCCCTGGGCATGTTTTTGGATTTCAGATTTGCCACATACAAAATCTTTACTACAGGCATGGCAAAAAAAAAATGTTGGCCCCTTCTTACTTCTTTTCAGCCAGCCTTTGAAATTCTCCTCACATTCCCATTTTTCTTGGTATTTTTGGGCATATATTTTTTTAGGCTTCTTGGCTGAAGGAGCTTCTTCTGCATCCGAAAGGTTCCTCCTCGTGCCGGACGTTGAAGGAATATCCATCGTGGCCTGTAATAAATATTATATTATATTCAGGATGCACTTTACCAAACACATAATAGTATAAGTTGTGTTAAACACCGAACATTGAACTTATAACTTATTCCTAATGCTATTACACTAATCCTGTAGTTTGCTGATTGTGTAACACTAATCCTGTTATATGTTTATTAATTGGAAAGATATACATCGATACTTAGTAATAATATGTAGGCTTATAATATTGTACTTTTCCAAATAAAACACTTTTTTCTTAGTAAAATAATAATATCAAAGTATGTATGTCACTTACCACTGAATTAGAAATGAAATTCCGAATAAAAATCACTTTTCAATATAAAAATCAAGCGCGATCACCTAATCACCTTTCAAAGCAACAGAAACTTCGAGAAAATTCCTTGTAATAAATAAACATGGATAAAAACGTAACCTGAAACCAATTTTTTTTTTTAAAGGATTCCCCATTCATCCTTTTAGATACATTTTGAGTTGTCAGTGTTAAAAACATTTCTTGTAAGTAAATCTACAATATTGATTCATGGAATGGGAATTTCTTTAAAAAAAAATTTGCGACTAGCAATACCAGTAGTATTGTCATATGTAAAAAAAAAATTTTGCCCGAGTTCCAAATTTCCCTAGATTTTGTGCTGATTTCCCTTTTCCCTAAAGAATATTTTTCTCCCCTAGATATAGGAAAATTTCCCTAGACATCACATCGCTGACCACTGCTCTGCTGCTGAGATCAAAAATAGGAAGAACACGAGGATAAAGCAGATTTCTATGAACATTTTAGTTTGCGAAAATTCCAATAGGTAGTGAATTTGTCTAAAAGTTCGTCGGGTTCGAAATAATAAAGGACCAAATACTTTGTTTAGCGACCAATTTATAGTTTTATCCACCAACCGGTTTCGCTTAGTGAACAAATTTAAACACATTCACTTGATTCATTAAAAATATTATGCTAAACCACAAAGTGATTGATTTTTATGAAAACGGAAATAATTATTATCTCCATTTCTCACAAAATTCATGTGTAGTTCAAATTTTGTTATAAATTAAATTTAGGTTAGTTTTTTGTAAGCGCTGTGTAACGGTAAAAAATATGTATAAACTTTATTGGCGAAAAGAAACATGAATCAGTATTATTTATTGGTAACAAAACACGTAAAATACTATTGCCACAAAGGTAGCAATACTACCTATTTTATAAAGTGTCGTATAAAGCAAATTATATTGGAGAAATAATTACCGTAATTCCAATATTTTTTGCAAGCGTCGAGTCAGTAATATTTGCGAAGGGTTTATCAGCTCCCCAGCATTCCACGTATTTGGTCATCTTACTGGATGGGCGGGACCTGCTCGGAAGACCTCCTGGAGTTGCTAAAAAAAACATAAATTAATCATAACCCAAGTAATTCTATTTACCCATCCCATAATGCAAAAACTGAAAAGATTCTCAATTTAAAAAGGGTTATTGTTTTGGACGTACCCATTCCCATGACAGGGCTGACTGGAATTATAGAGCCACTCCTACTCTTTGCTTTGATGCTTCCAGTTGTGACACCCTCACTCCCTATCGTAGCGGCAACAGTTGATAGAACTGCCGCCTGAATAGGTGGCAAGTTGTTATTTTCCAAAACAGTCCGAAGTGCTTGATCAGTGGAAGATTCTGTAACCACAGTTTGCGCTGCCGACACTTGAAGACTGTTGTTTGACGAACTAGTTGTTGTAGTTGGGTTATTCCCCGCAATTTGCAAGTTATTTCCAGTAGTTGTTGCTGTTGTTGTTTGTTGGTTATTGGTAGCTGTTTGGTTGCTGTTACTGTTGGGTTGTACTGCGCTTGCAGCACTTTGAAGTCCGTTGCTGGAAGTGCCGGGAGATACGCCAGTGGAGCCGACAGGGGACACTTCTGGGGGGAGCATCACGCTGACAATGCTGGCTTTGCGCTCGTTCAAGAAGTTGGAAGTCACATTCAACTTGCCATTCTCAATTCCACCGCCATATCTCTGGAAAATAATCAAATAATCAGATTATTCTTTATTCTGCATATTTTTCTTCACCGTAATGAGTATACTGACCATAGAGATATAAATTAATAGACCAGCCAATTAGGGAAAGGGGAACAAACCAAGTTGCGTGGAGCGTGGGTTATTCTGTGATTTATCAATAGATGAATCTGACAGTATACAGGCAACTCTCATTGAAATATCAGCATTCGGTCCTCGAAAATAAAATCTATTTACGAATATTACTACTCCTTTTTACAATGGCTCGCAAATTGCGGGCTGCGTAAAAACCCCAAAACGGGCAAAAAAAAGATTATGCTTGTTTCCAAAATTTAATACTTTGTTGCACTATTTAGTAAAACACTTTTACATATGTGTTATAATTTACCCACATCGCTCAATTTTAGCGTCACTACGCCAACCGGTTCGATTAAAAACCAACATTCAGTTCCACAATGGACTGCGCTTCAAGCCTTTGCCTTACTTTAGCGAACATTACTTTTCCGCGCATGGTCTGATTATTTCGATGTGCGCTCTTCGGTGGTAAATGTACGACTGATGTCATAGTTTATTCAAAGCATTCTGGAACCCTCCTGGTGCCAAAATATGGTCTGTACTTTTCAGCCAGGTTCATAATTAGCGCAAAATTATTTTGTTTTATTATATAGTTTTCGTGTACTTTTAAAGTTTTTATAAATGTTGTGTTCGTGTGTGTAAGTCAATTTTGTACTTTATAGATTAAATGGCATATTTTATGTTATACTCGTACAATTTTCTAAGTTATAATTTTTCGTGTGGTATCTGAGTTATAAATTGAAGAGTTTTTTTTTAACTTGAAGTAAGCTATACCCCGCCAAGCGTTTTCTGTGGCTCAGTTTGTCAATATAAAATGGGTTTTCCAATAAGAGGTGTTACTTTGAATAGCTCGCTATTTCGGTAGATGTTACTTTTGAAGCTGTTGTTTTTTGATATTTGACAAGTAAAAACTATGCCATTAATAAAAATGGAACGATACACGTTTTAACAAAGCATTGAAATTATTAAAGTTCACTTGAGTGAATCAAATGAAAATCATCTTGAGTGATGAGGCCCATTTCCATCTCGATGGCTTCGTCAACAAGCAAAATTGTCGCATCTGGGGCTCGGAAAACCCAAGAGTCATTGTGGAAAAGCCTCTCTATCCTCAACGTGTGACTGTTTGGTGCGGTTTATGGTCCGGCGGAGTCATTAGACCTTACTTTTTCGAAAACGATGCTGGAGCAACAGTTACGGTGAATGGATCGCGCTATCGAGAGATGATTAATGATATTTTATGGCCGGAATTGGATGGTATTGATCTGGACAACGTTTACTTTCAACAAGACGGCGCTACGTGCCACACAAGGAACGAAACCATTGATCTTTTAGGATTGAATATTATTTGTAAATCGACATTATTATGTTATTTCGATTCTCTACCTACAAACTATTTACTCGCGCTGCTAATTTCGTATATTGTCGATAAAGTGCGTAGATAGGTAGTAGGTACCTACTGATTTCAGCTTGTGAAGTTTGTTTATTTTGTTGAAAGTTTTTGATTAACAAATTAACATAAAAAATACTCGTCGCTAGTTTGTAGTTTCCGGGATTTAAGCTTTTTGATACCTCCATTATATTGGTTCTCTAGCATCGATACCAGGTACCAGGTAGGTGTGGATACGTCGTCAAAGGTAAAGTTAAAGGTGGAAAACACAAAACAAACTTAGTAATGGTTTCAATAATTCAGGTAGGTACCTTGAACGTGGATGGGGTGTAGGTACGCGGCATTAATTTTGGTTTGATTTTTATTTTTTACATTAGCTGAGGAAAAAAATCCCTCAGGATCTATGTCGTCTTAGGGGATGCTATATGGAGGGTTGGTTTAGGAAAAGGAAGTAAAAAGGTTTGAGGGGTGTGTAGGAATCTGAGAGGTCAAATTTCTCCCTCAACCAGTCCCTCCCGATCCGACCCACCACACATTATGTGCGTATAGGCGTAGACAAACCTCAAACCATGAACCCGGGTGCCCCTGCTAAGTGACTTTCACTTCATCGAGATTCTGATCCAATTGCACAAATCGATCAAAATCGACGAATGAAAAGGCTTTAAAAAATATTTGGATAACCTAGTTAATACTATTTATAAAACTAATATTCGTAAAACGTTAGAGTAACATAAAATAAAATAGAAATTAGAAGAATACTACATATAATACAAAACACTTAAACTACATTACCAACGCTACTCTAATTTGTAGGATTCAACAAAGTGCTGGTAACATAGACTAATATTAGACTAGACACGGTATATCCATTGAAAAATAACCCCAACACAATTTTGGTTTGGTTCACGCGCACATTTATGAAAAGGCCCACACATTGTGTCGCAATGCGAATTAACACTGTGCATTGCGTTTTGCCTTTTGTTGGTCTAGAGTTTACTTATTTTGCTTCCCAGCTATGGCTGGGCAAGTTCATTTTTTCAATCACAAAAATAACCCAGTTCCAAATATTTTAGATTGTACCTATCGCGGACTTTATTTTATAAAATGTAATCAGCTATCTGTATACAGAAAAAATACAGATAACTTGAAGGCAGCGCATTGAAAAATGTCAGAAATTAATAGAATTTCATTGTCGACAAGTAAATTTTCTGACGTCGTCTTTCAAACTACTCCTAATCATGACGTTATGCAGTGTGTGATACACTTTTAATGAATACATATAAGCAATACGACATGGCACGAGCCTGGAACATGATAATTATTGATGTGTTGGTTAAAATCACGCGTTTTTACTTGATACGCGCAAAAAACTTTAGAAGTAAGGGTTATTTATTTGGGCTTGTCTCTAATTCAGGGTTGTATTAAGTCCACAATTATTAGCGTATCAAATTATATGAAAAAACCGCTTCGTTGAGTAATTTATTTTGTGTGTACTATGTTAATTACATTTTCTTTTTATTGAAAAATATGTATTACACATACCTTTTATATTATATATTGAGAATATTTTTAAATGTAACCTTAATCAGCGCAACAAAAATTAGCGACAAGCGATGTTGTATTATAACAAAAATGTGTTATTTTTTGTCATATTTATTTATATTATTATAACTATTGCTGTAGAGGTGATGAAGGTGGTGGAAGATATTTTACATGAAAAGGAACGTTCATGTAGGCTTAAAATGTTAGGTATAGGAATAAATATTTTCTATATATATTCTGATAATTATTCTTAAAATGTCTTATTTTCGCTTAGGTTTCCCCACAAACCGAGAAAAAATTGAGAAATGGACATAAGCAATCCAGATTCAACTATGTGAAAATAACTGGTTAATATTTATTTTATATTGTATAGTTACAAATACGGAAAAAAAGAGTATTTGCTAATTTCTTTAAAAAAAACGGATTGCAGGCCCTTAACGAATGAACGAACAGGTTTCTGGTTGAACTTTTAGTAAATTTCGAATACATTAATTATCACACAGACATAGGAATTAATAGACGAGAAGATAATGGCGAGGGGTAAAATCAACTGTTGAAGAACGAAGGGAGTAAGGCTGACTGTGATTCGTCAATAAATCAATCTGACAGTAAATAGGCATCTCGCATTATAATATCACCATTTACTTCTTAAAAGTAAAATCTGCTTTTGAATGAATAGACATTTTTACATGGGAGCGCAAATTACTCGCCACGTTATGAACAAATTTGCGAAGTCCAAATTCGGCAAAAAAATTCGGTTCTATTTTCAGAGTTGAATATTTCGTTTAAGTATTTAGTTAAGACACTTTTATAAATGTTCATAATTTACTTCCCAGCAACCAACCAGCTTTGTGTTTCGCGTCCAGACGTTTCTCGATGTGATAGTATATGTTTCTAAAACTGATCTATATTATACGATGTGAATATGCTTAAAATAAAGTAAAATAATGCTTATATATGGAATGTAATACGACAATTGGGTTTATTCTCTTTTTAAAATCTATTTTTACAAGTTTTCATAGTACAAGTCAACATTTTGCCGTGTTATTTCGTAAAATGAACCGATGATGCCTCGACCATAGTTCGCACAAGAATGATGACGTCACGTTTTCAAATTTCACTTGAGGCCATACGCGAGCACAGCCGGCTCCAATGGAACCGGTATGGGGAGTGGGGATAATACGCTTTTAATCACTTAGGGCAGGTCTACTAATATTCATATGTCTATGAATTATCACGATGTCGGAACAGAGTTTTACTAACTTATTTTAAAAAAGGGATTGCAGGCCATTAACAAATTAATTAACAGGTTTCCTGTAAAATTTTCAGTAAATTTCGAATACATTAATTATCACGATGTCGGAACACGTTGACCGTACCATCATCAGGAAACCATGTGTGCTCAAATAATTTTCATCCCAAACGTTTAAACTGCAATTTCCCTCAGGTCCTTTATAATCTCGGAGCATGCTGTGTGGAGGAGAGAATGTAATATACCTACAAATTAGGAATCGTTGCTTAATCTGAGAAAGGTTATTTTAATTATTGGTTGTTACTGTCTAGCTTTGATTAAGCATCGTCTATATATTTCACAAAAATGGCACTACAAAAATAAACGGAATAGGCATTTCTCTGAAATCGTATGACATTAAATCAGTTAATATACGAAATAAATGTCGGTCCTATCCGATCGGCATGCATTTAGCAAGGTTGTTGGCGCGGTTGACTCCAGTCCTTGGGAAGGAAGGTACAATCATAATTTTTAACGTAGATATGTAAAGTTGTGCCTATATTCGAAAAAAGGAGACAAACACAACAACAAAAAACACAATTTAAAAGCTTATTTAATGGGCATAAATAAATTTATATTATAACCATGTAACCCCCACCCTTCCTTGTCTCACCCCACCATACCCTCTCTGAAGCTTTGTCCTCGTCTAATATGATTTCTATCGCTTTATTTTAATATTATATTTTATACATTATTAATGTTTGTACCTAGACTAGTTTTCCATAATGCTGTCCTATAAACCTAACAAAGTGATTAAGAACAAAATAACTTTTCATTTGATTAAAGTGTCAAGCCACAAAGTAAACGCTTTCTTTGATAAGTATATACTATTTTATATAAATAATTTTGTAAATTCATAAAACTCAATAGTAATTCAATAGTAAATATGTGTACGTTTCCCGTTATGGTTCAATAAATAAATAAATACTCTGATCTGGGAGATATATTTCAACTTAAAAATAATCAATATAAATATTGTTTATTTCAATTCTTTTATAGATCGAGACACAAATAGACATCTATAATTTCCGCAATATATATATTTTTATTTTGAATATCTATTTATGTGAGACTTCTTATCATTTTTACTAATGTATCTTATTTTATTATATGCTTTTGTTGTAACATTTAATATTTTTTTCTTTTTTAGTTGTATTATGTTTCCTTTATTGTTTTAATTTTGTAGAATCTATAATAACTGTGATACTCTACTATTAAACTCTGTAGTGTGTAAAAGCCCATTAAGGCGTGTAATAATAATAATAAATAAATAAATAAATATGTAGTGTACAGAATCCAAAAAGTAAAAATGTGAAAATAAAAATCATTTTGTGTTATTTATTAGTCCTTTACCTGACTAATTTTCTGGTTTAGCAAAAAAATTGCTTTGTAGCTTTGTAAGCTTTGTATTCAAATTACAACAACACATCGGTAAAAAAATGAACGCTGTTCCTTGGCTTCGCTTATGAGTTTGAACTCTTGTACAAGGAGTTTAACCTGAGTTGGGTTGTTAAGTTCATCTCCATATTTGTGACTTACGCTATGTGATGTCATTTTTTAAATAGACAGGGCTAATCTAGTATAATACATCAATGGCTAGTAAAGATTATGCTTAGTTCTATAAATAGAGTCAATAATTATATAAACGATGGCAGGACTGACAATTAAGTTGTTAATGACTCTGTAACACAACCAGGTCTGAAATTCTCCTTTCAGACATTGTTATTAGAAATAGTATTAGTAAATTACTATCATTTGCTTACGATTGTTTTATGGCATAACAACAAAATAAATATGTGGTATGTTCAACAAAATGTAACCATTTTTCCATAAAGGCATTCAGAACCTTGATTTTTAATCTTCATTCAATTAAATCATCCCACAAAAATAATTTCTAACTTCGAAACATTTAAGGGATTAATATCTCCGCAATCTCAGCTCCTCATTTTCATTCATTTCCTTCTCCGAGACTCAAATAAGTTAAAAGTGAAATAATATCAAGCCCAATATTAAAACTTCCCATATTTCCGGAGAGTTTCGAGCTTCGTTGAAATATTTATTCACATTTTTAATTTTACCCCAAAAAAATTAACGAAGTTGAATTTGCATTTTATTGTTTTTCAGCTAAAATTAGTCGAGTCCTTAGGCTTTTATTCAAATTCGATTTAATTTATTACGTGAATACATTATCACGTTATGAATATGTATTAAGAGTTAATACACTGACTGGGCTGAACATTGTGTTGGGTTGAACAATCATTTACATCACACATGAGTTCCCTTTATGTAAATTGAATCGAATATGTATTGACAGTTCTGAGATGCCTTGATAAAACTCTCATAAGCAAACAATAAGACGTGATTCGGAACACAGCTACGATAATTATGTTCAGTTAAACTGTAAATACTTTTGAAGGCAGATAATATTTTGATCTTTCGAAAAGGGTTTTAGACATAGATTTTCAAATTAATAGACATTCCCTAACATGAAATCTTGGTATCATTTCGATGTGTTGGAGGCAAACCACGTGACCATATTTTTGGTACCAGGAGGGTTCGAGAATGCTTTGAATTAACTATTACATCAGTCGTACATTTACCACCGAAGAGCGCACATTGAAATAACCAGACCCTGTGCGGAAAAGTAAGGCTAAAGGTTTGCAGCACTGTCCAATGTGGGTCTTTTCTGCCTAGGATGTGAATGTTCGTTCTTAAACGAACCGCCTGACGTCGCGACGCAAATGTTGAGAGAGGTGGGTAAATAGTAAAGCATTTGTAAAAGTTTTAACTAAATAGTGTAAATAAATATTTAATTTTGGAAACCCGATTTGGTAAATGTTGTTTTTATACGCAGCCAACAATTTGCGCGCCATTTAAAAAGAACTAGAAATTCGTGAGTGGATTTTATTTCGGTGGATCGAATGATGGTTGTACAAAGAAAGTCAGTTCATTTATTTACAAATCACCGAAAGTGGTACGGTCACGCCGCCTCCCGCGCTCCTCGCAACTTGGTTTGTTCCCCTTTCCCTGATCTCTTCTATTAATTTGAATGTCTATGGTTTTAGGCTTCTACGACTGGACGTCTTCTGTCTACAACTTTTCGTACATCCGGCCCCTTCGATTCCACAAATTTAGCTCCAATACCCCACTTCAATACGTCCCTCTAGTGGCGTTATAAAATTCTATCTTTGACACCCGTATTCAGAGTCGATCCTTTAGTTCAAGAAACCTTCCTTTCCTTTAAAAAACACCGTTTTATATTCAGAGACACGCCTAAAGTCGGTGTGACGTCACTTAGTAAGGAAGCTACCTTTCTCAAGATTTCAAAAAATTTTGTATTCAGAGACGTCACTATGGAAGTCTCTACGACACTGCGCACGCGCATACTTGCTTACTTTGACTTTTAGCTGTCAAAACTCGAGGTTGGTGGGTAGGGTACCTTTGCCTTGCTAAGTCGGTGATTTGTTCCCAGTTGTTGCGGTTGTTGCTGTTGAAAACATAAAACAATGGAGATGCAGATTATGGAAATGGAGATCATGGAAATGGATAACGAGTTTTTGGATTACATCGTTGATCCATACAATACACGTGACGACGTTGGCACGGACAATATGGGCAGCGTGCGGCGTTATTTACGCGATTTTGAAAATCCCGTCGAGTTTTACAGTGACCGGCAATTTAAGGATCGTTATCGGTTGGAGAAAACAACTGTAATGCATATATTAATTCCTCTATTATTTCCGAATTACGCTTTAGTTAATAATAGAGGCTTGCCCATACCTCCTGTTATTCAGGTAGCTATCGCGCTGCGATTCTACGCTACTGGTAATTATCAGGTAAATGCGTCTTTTTTACTAGATATCTATTGTCAAATTATGTTCTACTTTTGTGAAACGAAAATATTACATTTTGTGATGCTGAAACTTGTTATTTACATTATGTCTGTACTGATTTGAAATCGACAAAGAATGAAAGAATGCATATATTATTTAATGAAAACATGATGTCAACCTAAAATTAACCAGATGCCCTTAGATGTACAAAATATCTAGATGGAGTGTTCATCTTGTATTATTTTCAATGTTCATTAACTACCTACATATTTTTATATGATTCCAGATTGTTGCGGGAGATCTACACAAACTGAGCCAACCAACCTCCAGCAGAGTAGTGCAAAAGATTTCCTCCAGATTGGCGCAACGGATAACTGAATTTATTCATTTTCCTCAACGGCCCCAGGACTACGCTGAAAATCGGAAACTCTTCTATTCAAGAGCCCAATTTCCAGGAGTCGTCGGATGTATTGACTGTACACACATTGCCATCAAGAGCCCAAGCCGAACAATAGGGGAATCTTTTCGCAACAGGAAAGGATGGTTCTCCTTGAATGTGCAAGCTGTGTCAGGTCCACGTTTGGAATTTTTGGACATAGTTGCCAGGTGGCCTGGTTCTACCCACGATTCCAGGATATTTCAAAACAGCGCGTGCCGCCTAAAGTTTGAGGAGAAAAGGATTACAGGCATTCTTCTCGGGGACAGCGGATATGGCCAGACAAATTATATGTTCACACCAGTATTAAATCCTGCAAATGAAGGGCAAGAAAAATATAATAAGGCGCAAATTTCCACACGGAATGTAGTCGAAAGATTATTTGGTGTATGGAAGAGGAGATTTCCTTGTCTGAGGAGGAAATTAGAAAATAAACTAAGTAATACTACAAACATTATCGTTGCGTGTGCCATTTTGCATAATTTATGTATATCGTCAAACGACCAGCATTTTGGGCGGTTTGAGGGTATAAATATACCTGTCAATTCGGTGGTGCAGTCTGCTTCAGGCAGAACGATAAGAGATGCATTTATCCAAAGACATTTTACGTGATGTGTAATGAACTGTGAAAGGACACCATATATGTAATGAATAGTGACGTCAGTAATTGTGCCGTGTAATGAACTGTGAAAGGACACCATATCTAATGTATAATAATTGTGCTGTGTAATTAACTGTGAAAGGACACCATATATAATGTATAGTAATTGTGCTGTGTATTGAACTGTGAAAGGACACCATATCTAATGTTATGACTAATGAAGTCATATTTTTTAATGCATAGTAATTGTGCTGTGTAATGTCATGCTGTGAAAGGACACCTTATCTAATGTAATGAGTAGTGAAGTCATATTTTTTATAATATGTTATAATTATGCTGTGTATTGAATTATGAAAGAGCACAAGGGTTTATCTTAAATATATACCTATGTATGTATTAATAATGTCCATTATCAAAAAAATTGAAACAGAATGGAAAATAAATAAAACATTTATTGGAGATTAATATATTTTTTATTCATATTTATTTATTGGCGAGCTCTTTTTCCAATTCTGCCTTCGCTCTTCTTATTTGTAGTTCTATAAGTTCGTTCTGCAGACGAGCTCCTTTCGACTGCTCCCGAGCAGTCTCGATCTGCTCCCGGGCAATCTGCTGGGCAGTCTCCCTCTGCTCCCGGGCAGTCTCGATCTGCTCCCGGGCAATCTCCTGGGCAGTCTCCCTCTGCTTCCGGGCAGTCTCCTTCTGCTCCCGGGCAGTCTCTCTCTGCTCCCGGGCAGTCTCCATCCTTACTACGTGCATTTCTTCATCGTACTTTGTTAGATTGGTGCTTCTGAGGCAACGCACTTGGCCCTCGTCCCGAACCACCTGCCCACTAGATGGTATCAAGTCTGAAACAACACAAAATTACAAGCTGATTAGTGAAACAACACAAAATTGCAAGCTGATTAGTCATCAATGTAAATAACAGGTTTATTTGTGTAAATAACACTCTGTGCCCCATGACATAGTGCACAGTCGGGAAACACGCCAAACACGCGCCCAACATATTTATTTATTTACACAGTAAAGTAAGTAAGTGTAAAGTAAATATAAAGTGCAAACTATAAATTACAAGTAAAAATTAAAATTTAAAGTAAGAAAAAAAACAGTAAAAATGTAGAAATATAAATTATCTCTAAAAGGTACCCACAAAGATTTAAATATAAAAAGTAAGAAATCCTGGATTATGTCATCCGATTTGATAAATTTTTCAAGTACCTATGATTTCTAGTACATTAAATAGTTTTGGAGTGCAGTACTGGTAGGCATATTATGTTTACATGATGTATTATCGTGGTACCTACTAGCAAACAAATTAAGTTTAATGCATCTTTTGTATGAGGCCAGATTACCGACGAAGTGATCGATATTAGCATATTCATTGCATGTACACGGATGACATTTGTCATCAACAGCTCGGCTGTGGAACGATTTGCTGGCCTCTGTTTTTCCTCCCTCCTACAACATTGGTCTCTTCAAGACCCATTTTCACTCCTTCCTCAAAAACATTCCCCACACAGCATCTTCAACAGGGCCCCTCTTTCTTTATGGTGGAAAACGAGAGGTTAAAGTAAAGCTCTCCGAACTCCGAGCATTATTTGAACCTTTGTACGAAAATGCAAGTAATCACAGCAAATAGAGAGGTAAATATAGTCACCTTTCTTGGCTATAATGCGACGTGTCTTCGTCTTGAGCTGGGGCGTTGAACTTTCCTCCGGTGTTTTTGTTATATCTGAAAATTAAAAACACTTTTGCAATATTTCTATCTCGAAAATTATTTAAGATTTAGCATGACAACTGATAAAATTATATAATAAGTTCCTACAGAGAAATGCGAACACTACCATCTAACAACAAATCACATTTTGAATTGATAAGAATCAATTATATTATCAAAAATTGACTTACCAAACACCGGCACTTCCGTCGACTGGTCAGTCCATGGCATGCTGAATAAAGCAGACGTGCTGGTGCTGGGTACAGCGGTATCTGAAACTTAAACAATACTTTATAAGAAATAAGGTCAAAGTTAAATAAACAAGTAGCCAAAATATTTCACATAACTTTCTTAAACTAACCGCGATCGCTGTCGTTGCTAAAGCTCAGTTCAACGTTGGTGGCCAAGTCCAGCACGCTGTCAACGGGATGATGCTCATCAGAGACAGTTGGCGACAGCCTGCCCCCTCCCGTCTTCATCCTGCTCCTCTTTTCCTCGCAGAGCTCCATCTTCCTTTTTGACTTAATGTTGTCCCAGCATTTTTTAAGCTGCGCTTGGGTCCGCTAAGAAGGAATTCAATAATACAGTATTATAATAGTATTACGGAATCGGAACAATAGAAGAGTATGTATATGAATGAAAAAAGAGTATCCCTGTGGGGAAACGGCGTGATGGCTAGTTAGTATTTCAATTACAAAAGATACAAACCTTTTGATTGCCGGCGATTGAGTTGAAATCATCTGTCAACTTGGCCCACGCATTTTTCTTCTCGCCAAGTTGCAGATGATTAGTCGAAATGCTGGCAACGGCAGGATATGTGTTTATTAAATCTAATAAACATTGCCTTTCACTCGGCGTGATTATAATACGAGAATTCATTGTTTAAAAAGGAAACTTTCGAGACACTCAACTGAAGATGTAACAGAGACTTTTGACAGGCCGATGTTATTTACTTATTTACGACAGACGCTTGAACTAAATCCATAGACAACAGCATAGATAAACACACAGATTGTCCCAAAACGGGGCATGTTGTTTCCGTAGAAGCAGGACATCGACAAGTTTCGGATGACGTCACACCTTTCTTTCGGCGTAGACAAAAGGTCTCTACCTGAGGAAAGGAAGCTCAAAGTGTGGACTCTGTATAGAAGCGTTAAAGGTAAGGACGGTTCTTACCTTTGCTTAGGTAAGGCTGACACTTGACTTAGACAACTTTAAGGATCGACTCTGAATACGGGTGTGAATGTTGGAATGAACGATTCTGAAAACCGGCCATAGTCAAACTAATTTCATTTTACAATATTCATAATCTGTATTAACCTCATCTCACTAGAACTTGCATGATTTGTTCATTAACACTTGCTGTTTGATATTTATACAGTTTTGCGACTATTCCATATCATTAGATCCCATCTAGAATATTGTCATCTTCCTTGTTCCTCTCTCTCCTTCCAAGCCTTGCCTACTACAAGAAAGAAGAAGAAGAAGTAGAATTCAAAATAAATAACCTACTCGGCAGTGAGATGGCTAGGGTTCAACAATCGTAACGTTATTCTCGTTTCATTCGAATTCCTTTTATCTGAAAATTGGTGAATTGCTGAAAATGGTTACTTTCAAAAATTGACCATTATCCCAAATTGAATGTCGTATTGTGGAATTAAAAATGACTCTGTTGTGAGAGGTGCACCTGAAAATTTAGGAACTTAAAAGGTGATACATTTGGAGTGATCTTCACAACCAATAAGCACCAATAAATAAAGGTAAGGCTTTATCCTTTTCTCCTCCTCTCTAAATCCATTTTTAATCGCGATCGATAACAAACATCGATAACAATTTGCAATCCATTTAAATTCATGTCGTTAACACTAATCATACAATCTAGGTGTATAAATTTAAAGTAAGCTATGGTGAATTTTCATGGATGTACCAAAAATTAAGATTCAATTTTTCTTTATTTAAACATTCAAATTAATTTTGGAAATTTCAAATAATAGAGCTTTACATAAAATGAACAAACTTAAGTAAGGTTATAAGGGAATATATATAGAAGAAGAGTAAGAGTTTCATATTCAGAATTCAAAACACAAACACCGACATGATAGAGTGATTAAAAAAATCACCACAATTTAAAACCACTTTAAAATATTTCCCATGATATCCAAAGAGATTCAGCAGATCGTGTAGGGCGCATTTTACGGTGGATTACAGTGGGTAGGAACTAGAAAAACTAGATACAAATAAAGTGAACAGGGGCGAACTGGCCCGTAAGAGCACTTGAAATTTCTCGGTGCGCCAACGTCTGATAAAAAATTGTTTATTCTATTTGTTAAAAAAAAAAGAAAAAGATGTCGGAAATTGAGCATTGAAATCTACTGAAAGAGAAAATATGTTGTCGGTGTAAGGTTTTAGAAACCTTGGAGAACACATCAATAACTATTTGCAATTGTATTATAAGATAACCAAAGACGTCAATTACTAAAGTAAAAAAAAAATAATTAATTAAAACCAAATTAAAAATATAATTATAAAGTTCTGCTAGTATATAGTAATAAATAGTTTTGGTTTTTGTTATTGTAACAGCTGTTTCGGCTTCCAAGGCCATTTTCAAACTGTGTTTTTGACCACGTTTAGACGACTAATTTTTATGATTCTATTTTACCCCGTCACAATTTAAAATGATTTATTACCGATTTAATGATAAAATAATTGTGACAATAGATTTCATATTCTGTGAGGGGATTTTGAAGTCTGTTTTCCCCACATTAACGTTATCTTAATTGTTTAATAATGATGTGGCTGCTATTAATTTATTTAAATTTATTAAATCAAATAAAACACTTTGTTTATTAAACACGACTTTTTATTATTACATCTACCGGTTTCGCCACAGTCGAGCTTCATCAGGATGTGAAATATAACTCAAAAAAAAAAAAAAAATTAATTATATTTGTTATATTGTTTAGGTATTGTGAACATACTTAGAAGCTTGTGTTTGACTAATTTACCGGTTTTTTATAAAATTCATTTTTGTTATCAATTAGATTTTTATGTTTATTTTGTTGAGTTTAAAATTTTTGTAATATAATTCCGTTAATACATTCAAGGGTTTCAAAATCAAGGGTAGCAAATTCCCATGCATGAAGTTTAAATGTTAATTCTGAGTGGATAACCTTTATGTAGTGAAGCAATGTGTCCCGTTTTCGACACCACTCCTTAGTTTATTCCTTCAGCCATATCCTTGGCGCTCTCAACACAGTGGCTATGGCCAGTGTAGATATACTTGATTTTAATTAAATTTAAAAAAAATAATACATGGAGTTCTACGAATTAAAAACTAAAACAATAAATAAAAAATATTAATATAAATAAAAATAACCGTTCTTGAAAGTTTTAATGACAAATCTATCACCCTGGGCGCGTTTGTTCCTCATTCCCGCTCAGGAATTATTTTTTTACTTCAATTGGTATGTAAATGTACTGTGAATTGAAACAGAAATATCAGACGAAGGAAAATTAGAAATACTGAATATGTAATAGCCGCTAAGAGGAAACGCTTGCGGCACACACTCCCTTGTTTTACTCTCCCAGAAGTCCCATAAAAGAAAAACTTCATTTATTTACTAGCTTCAGTTGTCTGGCAAAGTGAAACGGAGTAGACTACAGATGATTTACTTTGAAATATTGACGCCAGCGTATAATGTAAATTATGATCCCGTGAAGCTATGAATACTTCAAAAGCTCCATAGATGATTCTCTCGTTTCCCCAAGATTGGTGCTAATATATTATCACATCGGCGGAAGCGCGAAAATTCTCCTGCATAATAAGAAATACCATAAATGGTTTCGGAGCGGATGTTATTGAAACGTTTCCTTGGGGAGGCTTTATTTTTTAGAAAGCTGTGTGGGAATTCTTGGCGCCCGTGGATTAAGTAAGTACGCGGGCAAACACAAAGCAGCTTGAAGCTTTTTGAATTTTGTTATCCTCGTTCAATTTATTATATCTTCTCTTCCGGTATTACCTACCAGCGATATTTCACAAAAATCACGCTGAAAGAAAGAGTGAAGTATTATCTACCTGTCTACTTGTTGAATTAAATATTCTGTTTCTTTGCTACGGTATGATTCTCTCGGAAAACAGTATTAAGTTGTTTATTTAATTCGCAGGAACCCTTCACTTATAATAAATACAGTGTAAAGCGGCAGGTAAGGTTAGAACAATGAAAAACTTGACATATTACGACGGCGTTTGGATGGTTAAATCGGCCTTAAGTCAGGCGTACTGTATCAAAGAACTAAGTAAGACTGGGAGTGTAAAGCATTTTCGCAAGAAGCAGAAGAAGTACTTATTAGGATATTAAATAATTCTTAGATCAGTTCTTTAATTTAATATTCACACTCGAATTGACGTAACTGCCCAATAGGACGCATTGACCCCAACTGACCGTACGTATAGTATCTACAAATATTATTTCTCAAATCGGTAGACGAATTTCAACTGTTCTTAAAAAAAGAGTTCTATCTATCTACCTAGAAAGCACCTCGTGCCAGTACCTTTAGAGGTTAAAAGGAATTTTGGCTTAATATGATTTGAAACATAATTTTATTCAAAAATAAAAAATATTCGTCTAGGTACTTTCACTTCAGTTGATCGCCTTTTTGCTGTGTAAATTATTTTATCCTTTTTGTAAATAAACCCGTACAATTAATTAAAACAAAATTTTAACTAATATGCTTTGAGTGGGATCACTTTATCCAGATAATTAATTAATTTTCCAACCGATAAAATCTTTACTTACAAAGTATCTAGCCTTCCATTAGTTCAGTATAAAGAATTATGAAGTGGGGTTTGTTTGCTATTTTATTTGTTATTTCCAGAGTTCTCCAGTGACATTAAAAATGTTACTCTTTTACACCAACACGAAAATTGCGAATGCTTTGAAACCGAGCCAGTGCCGATGTCAAAGGAAGTCTCAAGGTAAACGGGTGTTCTAAATTATTCGCCCTTACCACTGGTAGAAGCCTTTACCACTGGTACAAACATTGGCTTCTAGTCTAACCCTTAGTTAGGTTATACCAGATAGGTCCTCGACTCTTTGACGACTCTCATGTTACAAAATAAACACGGCTTAAGAATTCCAGTCAATTTTTTTTTGTATTGTTTTAAAGAGCACAAAAAATTTTACAGTCAATAATAGCAACATTTATTATCAAGCACTTTTGTATCGACTGTAAAATGATCAAATTATGACGTAAACCAATACTTTTTTTAATTGGAGATTTTTTCTTTTTATTTAAAATATTTAATTGAATTTGCTGTTTAATTAAATTTGTTATATAATAATGAACACGTTTTCAGAAATCATAGAACAAGCAGGAAATTAGTAACAAACTACATCACATTTAGAATGGATTTCGCGGTGTAACTTTTTTGATTTGAGCTTTCGTTCTCGAGTAAATCGACTCAAAAGTTGGCATTTTTAGGCCAATTTTGGAAAATTTGTTCGCTAAGTGGTTAATATCAGCTGTTTAAAATCTTTTAAAATGCGCAAAAAGCGTACCCGGAAAAAAGTTTTTTTTGTCCTTTTAATTGGCGAAATACGGAATAAAAACTTTTTGAACGAAATGCTCGGAAAAAAATGTATTTTCGAGTTTTCTATGTGATGTGATTCACCAGTTTACCATTTGTATCACGAGTTTCCGGACACCATGTTAACAGTAATTTTATGCGCAAAAAGCTACATATCATCCAACTTTCATTAAATTTATGTTTTTAAAAGCACTTGTAATAGTTTCTTAATGCGGTTGCATGCATTTTCACAGCGGAATTTAACGAAATTCTGTGTTTTTATTATAAAATGTTCTGCTATCTACCTTAGCTTCTATTGGAAGAGTAAAACGATGCGTTATTAATTAATTAAAGCCTACCACTGTCTTCTGTCACATTATTTAACTTAATTTTAATGTAAAGTTAAAATAAATATCGTAAACTAATAATAAACAACAAAAAAATTTGAAAAGATAATGTTTAAAAATTCATCATTTTTGCGTTCGGTACTTTCTGCTTAGTCAAGTAGGCCGATTATTGTGCGTTCGAAAAAAAGTTTTTCATTCCGCATTTTGCCGGAGCGGTTTTATATGGAAAGCTGGGATGTAAAAGTAATTGAAAGCCTTTGATTAAGGCTAACGTACAAGGAGGCATCTGTACAACGAAAAAAACCTACCGTGAAAATACAAGGTGGGGCAAAAGTATTGTCATGATGTAAATGTGCAATAATTTTGGCAAATGGCGTCAAATGTCATTGTGCTTTGACATTTATGCTGTAGACAGATAGAGACCTAGGACGGGTTGTTTCGGAGAATTTGAACAATTCATCAAATTTCAACGTTCATTTCTGGGTACTGTGAAAGTCTTATTCAAGTTCTGTTATTATATCATCGTAGGCTAGTTGCATGACAGAACTGAAATAATAACATAACTTGAAAAAATCTTTCACAGAATTGGAAAATTAACTTTGAAATTTTAAGAACTGTTCAAATTCTCCGAAACAACCCGTCCTAGTTGATCACACCTGAAGAACGCAGAATTATTGTCTCTGCTTATTTGACCAATTCCTGGTCGGTTGTTATGAGATGAGACAAAAGTAATGTCGTAATGTGTATCGCTCTATCGCGTATTGCCAACTAATTCTCTATCTGTCTAAAATATAAATTTCAAAGCACAGTAACATTTGTCGCTATTTGAAAAAAATATGGCGCATTCACATTAAGATATTTTTTTTGTCCCACCCTGTATAAGCAACTTTGAATGAATATTATACATTGTGGTACATTTTGTGATTGGGAAAATGTTGTAAAAACATAAGTATTATCTTGGATTATCTTTCCATGGGCCTATCAATTATAAATAATCTGCCATTTATAACATATATATTAATATCTATTTTCTACTATAATGAAATACTCATTCTCAGACGTCGCGTATAAACATAATATAATTGACAGAGCACAGCCAAGTCCTGCGTTCAGTCATCTTTTTATTTTATTTTTTAAGGTTAACCCCACTCGGAAGGCCCTGATGAAAATAATTTATCTCGGGGCATATGTCATCTTTTGGGATGCTATATGGAGGGTTTTTTTAAGGAAAGGAAGTTCTGGGAAGTTAAAAGATATTGGGGTTGGGTGGGGATCTAGAGATCAGTGTGTCCAGGAGTGACGTACATATGAATGTATCCCTACCACTGCAGCGCAAGGGGGTGGTTCAGGAGACCAGTTAAAGGGGTCAAAGGGTCTCTCCAAACCAGCTTCTCTCGATCTGGCACGCCACGCAGCTGGTGGCAGGCGTATCCTGAACACACATCACCCGATGAACCCGGGCACTCCTGCTTAATAACCAAACGTAGCGAACCACTTGAGCTGACTTATGGCAGAGGTGTTGGTTATCCAATACACGGTTCCCGGTTCGGCGGTCCAAACCCGCCTTCCAAATTGTTTGTTGGCTTGTACGTTCCGTCTCCGCTTCGATATGGTGACCTTTTTAATCATTCAGTAAAGATCATTTTTTCAAATATGAAGTCGTCGTGTTTATTTGTACTGTCTTATTTGCATTTTTTTAATATCATGAGACCTGTTTAGGGAGTAAAAACCAAGTTATTTTTTCGTTTAGATCCCTAATTCTATGAAAGCTTTCGGATAAACCAACATTATCTCTTATTCGTAGAAATACAAATATCTACCTACATCCATTTAAAGACCTTCAAAGAAAAATACATGTTCATATCTGAAAATCGTTCTAGACTTAGATTAATATTTCCATTTTCAAAATGTAATACCCATTCCCAGAAATACTGTTTTAATTAGCTTCCTGAAGTTATTAGAAATACCAGTCTTAAATTTTAAATATTAAATTCAGTTTAACAATATTACCTTTCATAAACAAAAATAACTATTATATCTTATGAAATGTGTCTAGAATTTGCAAAGGATGATAATGTTTAACATGGCACATAATTATTTTCTTGGTGAACCTAACCTCCTCTTTAATGAGTAGGTACTTACGCAAATTGCGTGCTTATTTTCCATGGATAAATATGTAAAACTTCCAAGGCAGTGATGGTTAACCTTTTTAGCCAAAGGGCCAGTTTATTAGTGTTTTTTTTTCGTGGGTCGCAGGGTGTAAGGTATTAATATTAATAATTATAAATTCGGTGCTATCGCAAACATATTTTTATACCGCTAATTTTGAAATTTAATCGTCATAGAACGTAAAAAAAAAAATTCAAAATTTCACATGCAAAAATTCTTGCCATTTTGGGCGGTTTATTCAAAATAGACAGTCAAAAATCAACCCGTAACCCGTTTTTACAATCAGACATTTATTTTCAATTTTCGATCTAGTTGCAACATCTCTTGAGCTGGCTAGTAACCAATTTAAAGGAGAGAAAAAAAAATAACTGAGGATTGAACCTTCCTCCCAAGGGACTGACTGTAAGACTGCTGTGAACATTTAAAATGTGTTAAACCTGCACTAACAACTGAGCCAAATCGACAATTGTTTCGTACATGAACTGCTGTGATGTCCTCCAATTTCAGAGAAATGCTTATTACATATGTGCACGTGTGTGTGCGTGATTGCCAACAAAAGCCAAGTGGGCAGTTCGAAAAGGCTCGCAAGCCGAAGTAAATAGGCTCGTGTGCCACGGGTTGCTCATTACTGTTCGGCGCTATGAGCAATATTATGATTACCTAATCGGCTGTATGATTTACACAACTACTAAAAATAAATTTTATGCAACAAATATAAAATACAAAAATAATTTATGAACCTAACCACTTCAAAGCAATCACACTTGATTAGTGTTACTATATATTTCTAGGCATTTCGAGGATTACACGACATTGTAAACCGATAAATCAAATTTATCAAAGTGAGTATCATTGATTTCTAGAATTTTACGTACAAAACGCCGAAGTTTATACACTGATATTATAGTTTTGGGGTGTAACCATAGTTCATAAAATAATCAAGGGGGTTACAGATTACTCTATAGGTTCAAAGCGTTTTATGTAACTCCATATTTCGCGCCACACAATCCCATAAAGACCTGTCACGCCTAAAAATATGGTATGCTATAAAGGTGGGCGTGGCGACGATATGCGCTGTGATCTGCTAGCCATACATAACAATCGAAGCGCCGTAATGACGCGGCTGTCGTCAAGATAAGATCCCATACAAATAAATGATATTCCGCGGCAGTCCCCTAACTGATCTAACCCCCTCTCCCGGGGGAGATTATAGCGTAGTGTTTCAGCCCAACATACAATGCGAACATGCCACGCCCAATTTATGCGGCCATTATATATTGTAATTGTGTCCAAGGCTTAAACCACCATGAAATAGTATTTTTGAATTAATCGTAATTAATTAATATAAAGTCAAATAAAACGACCGCAAACCCGTAAAAACTCACCGGATATTAAAATTGTGGGGTTTATGAAGCTGAAAGTATGTATAAAATATTTGCCTCCGAATCATTGCCATCCAAAAAATAATTAGAGAGACGATCAGAAATTCATCTTTCGAAAAAACATTAATTGTAAACCTAAAACATTAATTAAAAACCGAAATCATAAGAGATTCAGATTTATATTTGTCAAAAATCTAAACCAAAGAAATACACATTTTAAATGTGTAGAATATTAAGAAAATAAAATAATTTTGGTACTCATTTAAGCAATGTAATTTCTCATCACGCTTATCATCGCAGACAACATGCTTTGATTACCTAATTTTGACCGAACAGTGGCTGAGTTGGCATCGTGTCTGGTTCTACCTATGCGTCATGATTTCAAGTCCTCGGTTCGCTAAGTCCTCGACACGACAAAAGAAACATTTTCTACTTACTTTTTTTAGATTTTCAAATATTGTCAGGTTATTATTAAAAAGGGAATCTTAAAACTGAAGAAATCATAATTATAATTTCTTACAAGTGATAATAGAACTTTTTGTTTTCGCTGTCGTGATTTATTTTTAGGGTATTATGCCGTGTTGCGCTTCGCTTTTCTGTAGACGGTTCAACTCCTACACCTTATTTTATTAAAAATTTTGTAGAGATGAAATTAAAATAAGCTGAATTTAATTTAATGTCTTTTGGGGCATTGGAATTTCTGAAAGTGGGAGTTAAATAGATTTCGCTTGAAACATTTTGAGCTCTCTTCTCACAAAAATTTGCATTTTGAAATGGGAAAATAACAGGTGACATGGCTTATAACCACGTTCCGGTTCATTTTCGGTTTTTAATGGCCTGAATATTGAGTGATTTTAATTGATAAATGGTTTTTTCAGAGAACGCGGTTGGAATAAAAAACTTTTTCGTGAACGGAAAAAGCTACATGTAATATGCATGTTGGTACCTAGCATCGTTACGCCTTATATCTTTCCTTTTTATTTCCTTGATGAATATTATTGTTGTCCACCTACCTAATTCCTAGCTCCCTATATCGACTACAACGTGCGTGTAGTTCAGTTGAAAATCATCCTGTCAACACCCAAACTGTGTCTGATTACGGAGCCCCCTCTTGTTCAACCGCGTCGAAACTATAAAGCCATCGTGATCTCGCGAGTTTGTGGTGGTAAAAAGTTCAATGTATTTGAACCAACAAAGTGGGGAAAGCGAAAGAAGAACAGAAACGTTAAGTCGGCATTCTGGATTTGCAATCCTTTTCTATCCGCCGTGCGACGGTCCCCAGATTCGGTCCGCAATAATTCAGAACCAACAATAGAAAAAAATCTTCAAATCGCCGTATGTACATATGTACCCAATATGACACAAAATTTCATTATCCAGATATTATTGGCAATAACCTTCAGAAATATTGAACTGATGTAACGGGTACGATCATAAATGAATGCACGAGTATAGAATGTATCAGGAGCATCTCCTCTCCTTATCCTATAATCCTCTTCCTCTTCCCTTTACCTACTGATTTGTTTGCAAGAAACTTTTTTGGCTTATCTCAAAAGTCATGTAACCTCATATGTTCATATATGTGTGAATATCAATGTATTACGTAAGCTGTTTGTTTCTCACAAAAAAATCGTTTTAGTAATTGAAAAGTTGATGATGATGACTATACCTATTTTGATGGGAATCATTAAAAGTAATCTAAGAAAAGTTATTCCAAAAAATTTAAACATCATTTTGTTTTCTCAGTTCCAGAAAATGTCTTGTCGTGTGATTCCCTTTTACCCGTTATTTCTCTGCAGTAATTTCATTATATTCTTTGCATTTTCTAATAATAAGCGAAATATATTTTATCCGTTTATTTTTTTCTTTTCCAAATCATCCCCGAGGTTTACTATATTTTTAATAAGAATGAATGCAAATCTTGGACGTGAATGAATTAATGAAAATCTTGGACGTGGAAATTAACAACTTCCCGACATCCGATCGAGCTGAAACTCAGTAGATAGGCTTGTTGTCGATGATCACGCATTCTACTAACCATGCATACACACGCGGACAAACACAAATTTATCTGAAATTGGATGACAATCGAAATTTGGCTCAGTTTTTAGCGCAGTTGACACCAATCCCTGAGGTGAAGGTTGAATCCCCAGTTAACAACAACTAAATATTAAAATAGATGCACGATAGTAAAAATAAATCTTTTTTACGGTTTTATTTATTTCGGTGTTTAAAAACCCATTAGAATCTACAACGTATGGTTACTATGACGTGAAATAAAAGGCTTGTAATATTATGATAGGTCTTACAATTTATAGATGTAACTTTGTTCTTACGACAGGACACAGCGGAATACTGTAAAAATGTGTTTGTCCTTATGCTTGCATTTTATAGTCCCCTTTATGGCACGAAACTGGAGATGGTCGTTTTTAAATTTTATTTGTAATACATTTCCACTTTTAACAGTTTTGTAGAAGAGAAAATAATATATGAGAATTATAAAGTTTCACACTTCTAACAATTTAAAAGTCTTATAACAAGGGTTATCTTAACGAAATACTGAGAGGTTGGAACTGAAATGGGGGAGTGGCAGGAGAAAGAGAATATGAAGATGGGTAAGAACATTCATCTTGGATATTTTAATCTCGTAACTAAACCTGATTAAGTTTTTCAAGCGACAATTCCGAGTGGCGAAATTTAAACATAATTATTTAGTTCTTGGTATACATTACTTGACGGCTATACCAAAACTTAACGCCGAAAAGCACGGAAATTCAACTTATTATTATATCGAATTACCGGTCCTAAGATGATTAAAGCGTTTATTAAGCGCATTAAACACACACTTCACCACAATCCAAACATCTGCCCTGATGATGAACATCGTAATGTCCTCTGACAAATTGGCTTAAGAAGAAGGAAGCGCAACATGGAATTTAAACACAAAATTTCATCATGAAAACTTTTTTTATGTATTTAAATTCTATGTAGTGAAAAATCCGCACAAATCATTATAATCTCGAAAAATTAACATAAATTACTGGTATTTTAATTTTATTTTTTGTTGACAAATAAAATTTTCTGTGACGATTTAACATTTTTGATTTGACATCAAAACGACATGTTTGTTTTCATTCGTGAATTTAGCTGCGTTAACGTCACACTGGGCGACGTTGGTGACAGCAGTCGTATCAGCCAGCGGAGTTTTCCAAGAGCTATCTAGCTTGATAGCTCTTAGAAAATATAATTATTAATTATGCATTTTACGTGCAATGATCAGAATAAAAAAAAAATGGTTCACATCTTTTTAACGGTATTCATAGTTTGTGAATAATTTACTAACACAATGAATACAATTATTGTGAATAGGGTGTCTAGTCTACTGATTTTCCTAAATTGTTCTACAATTTCTAGTAAGAGCGCAACGCATGTTATTCTTCAAATTACATAGTAAATTATTATAAACAATAATTATTAGCCTGAAACACCGCCTCATTTTAAACCGACAAATAATTCAATAAATACTATTATTTTTTCAAAAAATACAGTGTGTGGCAAGCCTACGCACGACGGAAGTGAAACTTTTAGTATTCTTCTCTCTCTCTTTTCATTTCATTCTCTCTTTTTTTCTGTCTATTGACATATTTATAAGTAGCATGTGATAAAAAATGAATAGTTATAAAAATATGGGATTCAAACCCGGTTCCTGCATAGCGAGTGTCGAACGATCTGCCTCTAGACCGCGAGGAGAGGTATCTCGCGCGACGAGAACTGCGTATACAACGTGTACTCCTCAATTGACTTTTCCCGCGCCAATTTTCGTTTTCAAACACGGAAAATGAATAATATCACATAACGTCTCGTTAACGCTTTATATAGGGTCGAATCGAAGATATATCGGCAGTGTGAAGTCATATCTGTCGTTTTTCAAAATATTTCCGTATATTTGTCCGTTTTGGAAAAGATCTATCGTGTTTTAACAGTCTCATACCCGTATGGAGTCTGAATTTGAAAAACATTTCTAAATTTTGAAAAAATCACTTACGGCTGTGTTTTTTACTAAAAAAACTTGTCACGCACGTCTGCGAGGGTAATTAGTCGCGTTATCGGCCTTGATTAGTAATTTTAATGATTCAAAATAAAAATAATTAATCAAAATACCGAGCGACTCTACCGGCTCGATTTGTAAGCTATATTTCGACCAAAATATCATATAGTCAAAATATCTAAAAGTCGCAGCACGAAAGCATTTTATCACTTTTCCTCGTAATAAAAAAATCACAAAAAGAAGAAAAAAAATAGTTAAAGCGGGGATCGAACCTCGGTTCTTCACGACGAGAGTCGGGCGCTCTGCCTCTAGACCGCGAAGCTGAGTTTGGAGAGTGACCTAAACTAGGTATATAATATTAGCTAGGCTCCTATAGCGAAATGATCACAGTTTTTCGTGACGGTCATGAGTCGGTTTTACTCCGGTCCTCGAAATTGCATGACGCGCGTAAAGAAGTTTCACTTCAACAATTAGATTTTTTACCTGGAAACAACCAACATTATTTTTGTAGGTAAGGCATTGTTAGATAATAAATCTCATACTAGGTGGCATCGAGATATAAATATCTTCATTTAATGGTGAAAAATAATAATTCTACGTGACTTTTCCAGCGAATTTACCGAAGTCGAGAGTTATTTCATCCGGAATTCCAGATGAAAACATATTATCAATCTCTTTTGTGTGGAAGTTGTCATATTATTTGTCACGTTGAAAGAGCATGTATGTGGCGGGGAAATGTTAAACGAATTCTTTGAATGAAGGTTTGTTGGCTTGTGACAGCTATTGAAATCCCATTTATACATAATGTTGGGTAAATCTACGTGCATTTATTCGATGTTAGTTGTACGGAATCTTTTCAAATAAAATACATATATATATTTAACTTCAAGTGAACGCAGGATGCTATGCATGATTTTAGTGGTTTTTAGAAGAGCTTGTTGGTAAAAGCCTTCTATTTTCTGAATTTTTGAATATTATACATCAAAATTAAATTAATTAAAATAGCAACTAATTTCATAGACCTTTTTGTGCGCCTAGGAGTCGAAAATCAAAATTAAATTTTTTGTACACCTTAATGTTTGTCTTTTGACTACAAAATTAGTAATACAAAATACAATATTACATTTTATACTTGCTTGTAATTGTATAAACACCATCAAATCATGAAACTTTTATGATTTAATCTTTCATTACATTACATTTTACATGTATTATACAGTAACTTTTTAATTCACAAAGTAAGTTTGCTTATTACCGTATATAAATTTATTCTATTACATACAGCGTGGGAAGGGTTTTATTTATGCGGGACTTGAAAAGGTCCGGTCTGTATGAAGGAAGAAAAAACAGATAAGGTAGCTAAGTTTAAGATCAGTATAAATAAAACTTCTCGAAATTTTCTTTCCGGTGCTAGTAGCATTCTTTAATTCAAACTCGCCTTTTTATTCCTGCATTAAGAAGAGTAAGGTGTACTCACTCTCGGGGGGATGATGAGGTAGGTTTCCACTTTATGGTCCGCCAAGTATCCTTCGCGAGACCCTCCGTCACCAGGCTCTACTTGGAACCTGTCTCCTAGCTGCATCAGGGTTGCCTTCGTGACGTGAACGCGCCTAAAAAATAAAAGATATTAACAAAAGACCTAGTAAAATATCAGTTTTAGTTTTTAATAGAGACGTACATTTGACAATCACATATTTAGATAATTCTTGCTTTTATGGAAAAAATATTGTAAAAAGACGTTAAATTATTGGCATGACTTCATCAGGGTTGTCGTCATGATGTGAACTCATCTTTAAAAGGGATGATTTCAACATTTTAAAACCCCAAAAAAAAATCTGAAACATCAGGTTTGTATGAAATATATATGTTTGTATGAAATATATAAATATATGTGGGGTAGCACGGCAGATTTGAAGGATATCACGATAGTTCAGTGGTTGCAGGGATCGCTCCGATAGCGAAAGCCCCGAGTTCAAATCCAGTTGCGACAGTAATTATTTTTCTCTTATGTATTTCTAATGCATACAATTTAATGATTAGGAACCTACTGGTTTCAATATTTAATACCAAATAAAACGATTTGACGATAAGTAGGTACATACTACCTATATAAGAGAATTCCGGTTTTGCGTTCTACTAAAAACTCTGAACTTTTTCAACTTCTTATAATATATTATTGCGATCTTGAGCCGTGGAGTTTTCAAAGATCCATTTAACACAATTAAAAAGCTAAGATCAGACATTTTTATGTTTGTTTTGTATCATTCAGAATAGAACAGAAAGCTAATAGAAGGTGCATTCAAAAATTATCAGTTTTAGTGTAAATATTTGTCTAAAGCTGTTAATACTACGCCACGATAAATAAAACTGCTAGTGTTTGAATAATATTATACATAAATTTATCGTAGTTATTATTTGACAAACATCTATACGAAACGATCAAAATCTCTTCCACAGAGAAAATATTTTTACTTTTTATCGATTTTATAAAGTAAATAAGTGAGCTGGGATACATCCTAATGTACATTTATCCAACGTACCGCATTTAACACACGCATACGGCTTTAAAAGCTTTATTTTAAGAGTTTATACGCTGGAATCCGCTATGTAAATTCAATTACGCATAAGTACATTTAAATATTTGCTCCATTAGAACGCCATTAAACTCCCGTGAGGTTTAAGTTAGTGGGGAAATAATCATTAGTGGATTGTTTGGTATTACATAGGGAAACGGATAAAGTTTTAAGTGCACTTGCGCAAAGTACACTATTTACATATTGCTATGAAAGATTCGTTACTTGGTGTATAGTCAACGCGGATTCCTTTTACCCGAACTTATTGAATTACCCCTATTTTTGTTGTGATAATAGTGTACCTATATTGACATTTAAATATGGCCTTCGTGGTTGAATGGATCCTTGGCTACGAATCCGGAAGTCGCGGGTCAAATTTTGAAATGCGCAACTAAATTTTTTTGATTACCTTTTGTTATATCACAATTTACTCTTCTAAAATAATAGTATAGTGTATTTGCGGCACGTTTCAGAGTAGTAGATAATTTCAAAATCGCTTTAGTGAAAGATCACCTTTCAGAATCGAAACTTTACTTGAAATCGCTTTTATTGTTTGTTGTGACCAAATCTAAATAACCAGGTACTTCCCCGCTTTTCTCTATCCTATCTCAAAACATACCCAATCTGGAGATGCCAAAGTCTGACTGACTCTAGGAAGGTGAGAGCAGTTGGCACTAATAAAGTTGAAAATAATAAATTAGTTCATTTTAGTGCGTGTTTAAATACATTTGTAAAGAGGAATTATTACATAAAATTAGACAGTGGGTACATCAACTTTACTAGTTGTAACAGAGCTTGCATTTTAAAGGCAGCTTCATTAATGCTAACAATGTAGACGTCCGAAATGATTCTGTTCAATAAAGATTGCTCTCACCACCGGCGCACAGTGTCTTCATCCCATAGAACCGACGGAATATTGACGATATAATGAAATTAACACTTTTTTAGTCGTGGGTCTAACTTCACTCTTATAAGTCATTTAAATTTTGATAGTTTTTGGTTGAGTTCTTATTTATTTTATATGTAATACAACTTTCAGATTGTTTTATAATTTTTTCTACATTTCTATGATATATTTTGTTTTTAATTTTTTTATGGATTGTAGTAAAAATAACGAGTAAAAATAAATTGTATAAACTTAAATAAAGTTTGTCCTTCTGGGTCCTTCGAGAAAACAAATTATAGAAAATATGTATTAACTATTGTGATAAGAAGTTGCAAAATTTCAGGTGTGGATATTTGCGGGAAGTTGGTTTCTTTAACTTTACTCTATTTGGAGAGATAATTTATATGTATTATTTTTTAATTTTAGGGGATTTCAGAGACCTGTGTAGTGAATCTTGATTGTTATTGTTTATGTCTAATAACTTTTACTATTTACATATTTTTCTATACTTTGTGACTTAAAAATATTTTTAGTAGATACTGGATGATTTTTTGGTTTGTTTTAAAATGAAAATCAAAGATTTTTTTACTTGAATTCAACACTTGTTTCAAGGTTGTCCTGGAAATGAACATATAATACATAAAATGTGTTAACCAAAAAGTAATTATAACGTATTGAAATAAGTAATTTAACTAAAAATGAACCTTTCTTGGTCTTTTTAATCTTCATACATAAATTCAACTTATAGCAGTCTACGATAATCCTTAATGTTCTCTAAAATATTTCATTTTAATTTTTAGATTTTTTTTTGTAGTTTTTTTTTATTTTTCCCTACCTACATTTCTGGTTACATACCTGTTAAATTGTTTCAATGGATTGTATATTTGTTTACTTCACTGTACTTGCACAAATAACCTAAATAACATAATTTATAATATAAGGACCATTTGACCTTACCACGGAGTACTCCAGTAACCCCAGTGAAGATACATTCTTCGTTCTGTTAAAACAAACTCCGAAGAAACGAATAAATATTGGAAACGAAACTTGAAAACTACAAATTCAATAAATTATTTGTAAGTTTTATTAAACACTTTTTTCTTTAAATGAGTAATAATTTGAATCAACTTTTAGTATGAATATTTCGCTATTCGTGCATACGTAAATCGAAGTAAAAATTCAATAATGTACAGGGATACTTTACTGCACTTTATCGAAGCTCGTCAAAAGGCTTTGCCGAAAATAAAAACCAAAATGTAGTGGTTTAAAATTCATGAACACGAAAGCCTTTGTTCTTTTGCGAGTACCCCAATGCAGTTATTGTCAATATAAGATCTCGGCTTGCAGTGGCAAATTGCATTCGGTTTATGCGCATAAATTGCAAAAGTGTTTATCTCCTTCAGCAGTCAGAATTAACATAATAATAAGCGCAACGGAACGATAAACAAAAGGCCCAGCAAAACAGCCGAGACTTTTCAGGTTAAAGAGTTTTCCAGAATATTCTTTCAGGGGGTAGCGGAAGCTACAAGTTTTCGCCTATTCAAACGGAATTCGAGAAACGCGAATGAACACTGAATACTCAGTTCGCAGGGAAATAGTTCGAACAAAAGTGTTCGCAAATTGCATTACCTCTTACAATTTTATTCCTCGCTGTATTCAGGTAATCAAATTTTGCTGTAAATGTCGCTGCACATTTCCCGCTTTGGTGCTTTTGACGGTAGATGTTGGGAATAGGTAGTGGCATTCCCCATATAACAGGCTGCTTCAGTATATTTCACTGCGAAAAAGTTATTTTAGATACTTTCTGGGACATTTTTAAGACAATGTTGAATTTTTCAGACGTTTCGACCTGAAAATTTGCGCTGATCAAGAAATTTCAGATCAGAGAAAAACACTTGTAAATTTCATGACGCCAGAGATCTTCAATTACAAGTTCTAGTGAGACATTAACAATTAGGTGTTCAAGATATTTAAATGTAAAACAGAATGCATCATTGTTATGAAAAATAAATATTAGAATTATAATGGAATAAATACGACTCCTTGCGATCCGTGTGTAGCGAGACGGTAAATAATTCGGAGCATGGTACTGCCGTCTACGAAGATATTTTAAATCGAGTCCCATCTCGAGAAGAATGCAAACAAATACCTGCTTCTTACTCGCGCAAAACACTCGTCCTGAGCATAAATCAGAAAAATATGCATCACAATTCTACTTGCAAGCCCCTGTCATCCACTTCGCTATAGATTCTTCTTTGACATCGTTTAGATAGACGAGGCGTGTGTTGATATTTTCTGTTTTTAAACAAATGCAAACAAGAAGATATCTATATAAGTGATAGTTGAACAGTAATTGAAAAATCCCGAATATGTTTGTTACTATAGTAAACATTTATTTCATTCACTTTATTTTCTCCTTTTGACAGCTAATCATTTCTTTGCTAGTTTCGAGCTGCCTCGTGCGCCGCACAATGTACTATTTTGAGAATCTAGCGGAACTCTATTAAATACAGCTGATAACACATATACGTTTAAAATCACCTTAGATATTAACACATGAACACGCCGTTCACATGAAACATTTAATAATTTCTAAGAAATCGATTTTAACTGTAAACAAATGGGTGTTAAAGTAGCGCTTTATTAGGGAATCCTAACAAACGGGAATCATTCACCTAAGCTCACTCTGGTGGGTCGTTCTATGTTCTCTAGCAAGACTTGGGTAATTGAGTTATAATCGTCTTATATTTATGCTCATTTATGCTGTGTGTTTTAAGATGTATGATTTATGTTTTTCATTAGCCTGCAAAATATTTATAATTTTTAGCGAATAAATTAATATCGTCAATGCAATTTCCATATTAGACTTTTACAAATTATCCTGCAAGATTCTGCAAGACCTGCTACCCTTCTTACAAATGTATTTTTACTAAAGCTAAATTCATTTACTATGAAAGAAAAAAATATTTCGAATTGCTTAAAATAATATACTTCTTTCTTAATTTCAAAATAGACCCACAAATTTATCTCCTTTCTGTGTGTGAAAAGTGAAGAAAGAATGTGTTTAGAAATTTGATAATAAATTATAAGCATATTGTAAATATACAATATTATGTATAAATACATTTTTTTTAAATAACTATTTATATATTTATTTATGTACCATGATATATATAAACTCAATCCAAAAATAACTTTAAAAAATCTTTACAATTTTTACCGTTATGTGTTGTCAAATAAATGAAAATATACCCTCGTATACTTATAAAAACCAAAATTTCGCCAAGCAAAATCAAGAAAAAATGGTGTATTTTTGACGTAATTATAAAGATCCGCTAGATTCCAAATATATCACACTGTGCTGCGCCGGTAGTACGAAGATAATAAAGGAAGGTTCTTGCTTACCCAGCGATACCTCCCGACTCCATGTGGTTGGCTAATGTCACGTCGTCACTCCAGACATCGAACTGCCACTTGCGCAGGCCCAGCACTCCGCAGAGAACGTTTCCCGTGTGGATTCCAATGCGCATGTCCACGTTGAAGCCTGTAGCTTCTCGAACGAACCTAGAAATTAATATTTTACGAAGTTATTTAATAAGTAGAGTTTTTATAGTATCTACACTGACCTACTGCTAAAATATTCTTCTACAAATCAATTGTCCCAAAAAGGGCTGAAAAATTTATAATTTTTCCACATTTTGAAATTATAGGAATCCAGTCTTTCTTCTTTTCTTGGGTCACGGTTTTGACTAACTTCACACCCATGTAGATTTCACAGTATTAAAGGAAAACCATATCCATTCGGTTTGAAAACATCATGAAACTGCATTTCACCATGAAGTACTTATGGTTTTAAACGTGTCAGTGTGAAATTTTAATAAAATTGGTAATAGTTTATTATTACTAATCGTTTTAAAACTATATGTTTAAGGTGAATTTTCTGATTTTTCCGTTTAAAATTGGGTACTTGATAATTACTTATGTCCAACGGGGCGTTTATTTTATACAATGGTTAGATATATACAATTCATAATATTAAATTTGTAGTTAACTACATTTAAAGAAATGGGACTGCCAAAAAAGGTTTGAAAATATATGAAATCCTGGAATAAAATGTGAACTTATAAGATTATAGAAACTTACATAAAATGTGTACCAAGTTTAAGGTGGATAATATAAAAAGAATTTTTCGACAAAAAAAAATTAAATATCAGCATTTATTTTTAAATAAACATTGAAAATATATAAAAAAACTACAAACTTTGAATGGTTTTTTGCATAATAACTACCAAAATACTAATGCATAATAACTACCAAAATACACATTATGCTCATACACTGGTACCTTACACGGAGAAAAATGATCATGATAATAAGCATGATCATTTCCCAAAAAAATATTTGTCTAACTAACTAACTAACCATCACGCCGTTTCCCCGCAGAGGTAGGCAGAGAGGACGGACCGCCAAACAACTCGGTCTTGGCACACACTTCTTGCCTCATTCACATTCATACATCGTCTCATAGATACTCTTCTATTATTCTGACTCTTGACATGGCCCGAATCGAGTATCTGATTCACTTGATCGTGCCATGTCTTCCTCGGGCGTCCCCGACTTCTGCTACCATTCGCATTTGCATCATATATCCTTCTTACACTCCTATCTTCGCTATTCGCTCTACATGCCCAAACGATCTAAGCGTCCCTTTCTTAATCTTACTCATTACGCTTACATCAGCCTTTCACTCTTTGCGGATCTCCACATTCCTCACACGATCAAACATGGTTTTACCACACATACGCCTCAGGGATCTCATTTCAACAGCATTTAATCTACTTTCATCCTTTCTTTGCCAGTTCCATGCCTCACTTCCATACATCAGGGTAGGTACCAGCACTCCGTCGTGGACTGCTAACTTATATTTGTCATTTCGAATATATCTGAACACAGGTTGTGATGATATGCCCTTTCTACTTCAAACTTTTCCTTCTCTTCTTCCTACGATACATTTTCCTTAAGTCCCGTAGGTAACTTTTCCATAAGGCTTTGGTTATATATATATCCGGGGTAGGAAGGTCCTCCCTGCCGTCTTTTCTTTATTACACACCCCTTCAAGTGTGTACATCCTAGTTTGTCTACGTGACGTACGACCTTGAACGTACTCATTTCACGTGACGGTTCAGTATAAAAAGGCTTCACCGAACGTTGTGTTGGGTTTTTGTTTCTCGGTTTAGAAACCTAGTTATTTATGTTTTGTGTGGTATCCCTTGGTTCTTTTGAGATAGAGTGAGTTGAATCCATTACCGCTGTTTTTCAAAACCATTTCATAAACCTTATCTTCTAAGTCGCCTGCTCACCCCCCCCTAGCTACTCGATTCTACCTATCGTAGGGTAATGTGAATATAATAAAGTGTTAGATGTTATATATGTGATATACATACGATAAATTTATGGTGTTAGTTGTCGGCGCCATCCATGTATATATTTTGGGAGGGGAAGGAGAGGAAAGGAAATGAATTTTTTTCAAGTTAAGATTGGCTCCTCCGCTTACCAAACAAAACTGATGGATGATAATTTGAGCAAGGCGATCGATATCTGCGTGTCTGGATATCACAACCGGCCGGGTCTCCCCTTGTTCCAAATCGGCAACCTTCACGCCAGAATAAAGAAAACCAGGTCTCTTCACCAATTTCAGAATTGCCCCAATCTCAAACACCTCCAGGATAAACTACTTTACTGAGTGTAGAAGGGGAAAACCATAACATCCCTTTATCACGAATCTAGTCGCGAAAATGTGACACGCAAGGTCCTAAGTTACGTGCCACCTCCAGAAAACGTTGTAACTCCCACGCCGTCGGGGATTTACATCCCTTTCTAGGTCAATACACATATAACACACGACGATCTTGTCGACATTCTGCCTGCTTATTAACGATAGGTTGTGTGCCTACCCATTCAGCCAATTATCATGTGAGATATATGTAAGGTCTACTCGATATGCCAAATTTGGGATGAGGACTGTCTGTATTTTAATATTTGGTTCCAGTATTTATTTTATGAGGTTACTAGCATCCTCGTGTATTAGGTATGGGTAACTTCTACTGAATACCTATCCTCTCAGGTAAGGTATAAACGGATAATTGGTTTGATTTTTTGCATTTAATTTAAAGAGGCTGCCTACCTCTCGAAAGATACCTGTTGAGAAAAGTTGTTCGGTTGGTAGTTTTATTTCGGAGATTACCATCTCCCTCTTTCGACTTTAGATTTGTTTTTGTGCATCCCAATTCGTAACTTAGAAAGTCAAACAATAGATGAAAAGTATTAAATTAGAAGGTCAAATAACAGAAGAAAAGTTTTCATTTTGTTCCGTCTGGTTGCGTCCGATCGCTTTCAATTTGGGACGGCATACGCTAGCAAAACTTCCCCCTTTGACTGACTGTACTTGCGTCTTGTCCTATATATGAAAAGGTCGTTGACTCGTCTCTCGCTCACAGCTGATTGACAATGCGTCTAGCGTGTCCCTTCTCATGGGAAGATTATTTGGGTTGCAGGCGTTGCAAACTCGGTTCCTGTACCTCGGTTGTATCCTATTATTATTAAAAGGGTCCTCTGAAATTTAATAAATAATATAAAAAAACTCACCCTGTTAGTCACCTCCAAATCCTCGTGTGAAACTTACCTGGTTACACTATATAGCTAAATCACTTTAATTTTCGACCTCCTCCCTACGCTTATAAAAGGGTAATTAAATATTCCTGTAAATAAAATTGTACCTCCCTAATCTGTTAGGATTCGAACCCACAGTTAATAATCTATTTGATTCTCTGGTTTTCGGTCTCCGTGGATAGAATGCCATCTCGCCAAATCAATAACTTAGCCCGATTAAACACTTCCTGCCTTTAAGTACATTCACTCTATTTTAAAACGCAATCAATATTTTTATTATTTTCATGTTTTTAAGACAAGCAATCTAGTTCGAACTGTATACGAAATCACGTTTAAATCAACACAACTTTATAACACAATCGCGATTGCACAACACCTGGCGCCCCTGAGGTGGGTTTTTACAAAACGGCGCTCTACAAATTATCCAATTATTATTATTGTCATTATTATTAATTGTTTTCTCACTGAGTCCAACCACTTTCACTTCGCACAAAACCGGTTCAATAATATTTCACTTTAGTTCAAAATTCCACAATACTATTAACACCATCTGAATCCACTAATTCACTGCAATTTCACACAACACTTCTCATTTGTATAGATTTCATGGAGCTGTCAACGCACTCAAGTTCCAAACCCGACTGTCCTCCGGTCTCTCCTTTCCCGTGGGAATCTGTTTACTCAAGGCCTGTCTGTCAATAAATCTTCCGTCGTTGTTTAAACAAAAAATTTTTTAGAGCACGTTATTTTATTATTTATCGTTTATTTTTGTGGATGTCCAAAACATCACAAGGTTCACGCAGGAGTCCTTATCCAAATAAATATAATGGACGATATTCGAAACCATTATTATTTCGAAGAACGCGTGTTCTGACTTCCTCTTAACATGTTCGTGCTTTACTGATAGTTTTTTATGAAATTTTTCAAATCATTCGTTACAGGCCTCCAGTCCCATTTTTAACAGGGAAACGAATAATTTTACCAGATTTTTAATAAATTAACAATATTTCATTTCATTAAGTTTTTTCCCTGTAGACAGCCTGAGTTACAATCTAATTGAATTTCATTTGCCTACGAGAGCTACTCTTTCCAAAATCCTGTTTAAATGTAACAAAACATATAATTAGGACGGTTACATGATAACTCATCACAGTGACAATTCAACACACTTTTAAAAAGTGATATAAAGTCATTAGAAACGATAAAGAATTTTTAACCTAACCTAACCAACATAACCCAGTTAATAAAGTTTTTGTTTCATCACTTTCCATGAGTTTTTATAACTTTTTAAAGATGTGATGATTTATCCGGTTACCAATTAGGACTAACGGCCGTTCTTCCCAATTCTACTGATCAACTACTGAGCCGAAATTTTGGCTCAACACTGCTCAAACGCACAACTATGCTCTTTCCAACGGAAAAGTGACAACTGAGTGATCAACCAATTTAAGGAAGCCAAACTACTGGATTAAGCTTGCCTCAGTAAATGACTACTTATAAAAAGTGTCAACAGAGTGAAACATATTTGCGAGACCCTGGCACGGTGGCATTAAAGTCAAGCTAATACTTTATTTTTAACATATTTCATACGCTTAAATATTAAATATCGGTTTACGTATTACAGTACTTAAAAAAATATATGCATTAATAATAAAACAATAATTAATTCTTCAATGTTAATTTAGCATTGAAAGTTTTAACTTTGATGTCATTTTATTGTCTATGAAAGTGGGCATGGCCAATTAAGATAATCAACAGTAAAGATGTTTGGAAACAGGCGAATCAAATGTTACTGAATGTCTGAATGTCACTTGGCTGATCGGACCCTGAGATTGATCGTTCGAAATGTTGGGAACAACGGCCGTTAGTTTTTCAAATACTCACTTGTACCTAAATTACAGGAAGTTGGTAATACTTACGCAGAAGTGGCAGATCTTTTTAACTGCACAATCATGGGAATAAATATCACATGAACACCAACGGTACTGAATGTCTATCAGCCTATAAAAACATTGTTATTAAATCTGTATGTCTATCTTGATAGCTTTGTAATGTTTATAAATTTTCAATGTATCTAAAATTATAGGAATGTTCAACCTATAATTTACTCTGTTTGTTGCTTTTAAGTTAATATTTTTACACTTGGTACATATTTTAATTGTTATATATCTTTTACTCTCTGATTATATCAAATATATTTTCAATTGTATCATTATCGTTATCATTTCAACCTTATTGACAGCCCTGCCATCGTTGCTGCTATTAAACTCTATGTACCGACAAGAAATACTAGACAAAATACAACATTCTTTTGCGACACATATAAAACCAACTATCAGTCAAACTCACTTACCAATAGGATGCATGATTTGGGCAACAAGTTTGGTGGTATTATAGATATATTCCATGATTCCCTTTATAATCTTAAATTCAAATTAAACCAACACTTTGTGGAATCATACAAATTATTGTAATAGATTTAACGATTAGATATGTTATTGTAATGTTTTATATTATATTTTGTTCTTTGTTATTGTTAAATATTATGTTGTTTAAAATGTTTCTTTACGCCATATTCTTCAAAAACTACTTGTATATTTTTTTAAAATTCTTCACTTTTATAACTCTTAGTATAAATTCTAACTCGATAACTTATGTAAAACTTATTTATAATCTATGTAAAAGCCCCTATGGGCGTATAACAACAACAATAAACAATAAACAATAATAAACGTCATAGGTCTGAAAAAAAAAAAAAAAAAAAAAAAAAAAAAAAAAAAAAAAAAAAATTGTATCATATGTAAAAGCCCTAATTGGGCGTGTAAAAATAAATAAACAAATAAAAACACATCCTTTCCATTAATATTAATTTAACCTAAGTCTATGTTTATGTTTTGTATGTATTTACGTCTCTTAATTATATATCATTTTGGGACTTGTATTAATTTTACACTTTCTTATGTCATTGCACGATCTATAAATAAGTATTTGCAAAGGTTGGTACGTTTTTATAATTAAATATCCACCTTCTTGGTTTGATATTGATGGAATGAAATCTTTCCCACCAAGCGTGCCGAGTGCTTAATGTATCATTCAGTTAAGAAAATGATGCGGAAACTCCCCAATTTAACGAATGAAAGACAATGAAAGATCTACCTTATTCTTAGAGAACATGCCTATTCGCTTTCGAGATAAATGACTCAAAGTACAAAGGGTGCTCCATGCCGGGCGACTTCATTCTCTACCTGACTAACACAGAGTATTTAAATTTTTAGGTGGTATAGAATTTATTTACATTGGCTCACTCATGAGATCCTGAGGTAAATAATTTCCTTCAGGGCCTATGTCATCTGCGTGTAGGTGGTTATAAGGACATCAAGGAGAGGACGTTCTGGGAAGGAACATAAGATATGATGTGTGAGAAGGAATCTGGGATTCAGTGTGTCCAGAAGTGACAGACGAATGAATTGATCCATCCCACTACGATTCAAGGCGAATCAATGTGATGTGCGATGAGAATGTTTGGCTGGAGATGTGGAAGGGTCTTCCTCAACTGACCTCTCCCAATCCGGCCCGCCACGCATTTGGTAGTCAGACGCATCCACCGCCAAGACCTGGACAAACCTCACTCCTACTAAGTCACCAAACTTAGCGAAACACTTGCGGTGACCTACGGCAGAGTTATTCAATTAATGGTTCCCGGGGCAGCGGTACCTATAACCGCCTCCCAAAATAATAAAGAGTTAAGAAACAAACTTTGTGTTTTGTACCACCTGCTAGAAAATATCTTTTTTTCGGACCACTTGAATATAATGACGCTTCAAAATTAAGTGTTTAATTATTTTCTATTTTTTAATTTTCAGATAGAGAGAAACATTTTATAAATTTTCATAGATTATAATAGTTTTGTGTCATTTACATGGTTATATATATCAAGATAAACTTATCGTTATATAAATATATATAACTTCTGGAATATTCGAACCCGCATTTTTTTAACCATTTTTTATTATTAAGATTGTTTAGGGTAACTTTGATTACCACGTTTTTATTTATTTTTGACTCCCCAAACAAAAACACATATAAAAAATATATTTTTCGATGCAATAAATATGACGTAAAATTTTCCCACACAATTTTTTTTTTAGTTTCAAAGTTGAAAAATTATCAAAGTCACCCCCATTTTACGGTATGGATTTACTTAAACAAAAAACAAAAAAGTTAAACAATGAATATCTATGGTGAAGACCAAATGTTAAATGATCTTTATAAATAGCACTAAGGTACTGAAAAGATTAACCGACAGAAATGTGACGTAGGCGTGTCTGTGTGGGCATAGTAAGCACACATTTTTGTGTGACTACCTCACAAGAGTCCCAACTGCTCCCAACCATCAGTGATACTAGGGGATCTCCAATTGGGGTATGTTATGAGGCTGAAGATAGTAAGGAATATAGTTATGTTTTATTTGTTTATGTGAATACCGCACAAGAGTCCCAACTGCTCTGAACTATCTGGAGCCAGTGAGACTATGGCATCCTCAACTGAAGGTATTGGGGAGGGGAACGGGATGGAGAAGAGGAAGGTGGAAAAGTGTCAGGCTTTTCAGATCTGGTCACCAAAGCCATTTCAAGTTACATTTCAATTCTGAATTATGGTCTTACACAAGAGCGATACTGAGAGAATCTTTCACTAGTAAATATACCGCATATTACGTAAAATGATTATAATGTGAAATAACACAAATAATCAAATAAAATTTTCTTGCTCACGCCGGGATTTGAACCTGCGACTTCCGGATTGCTAGTCGAGAGTTTTACCCCTCGACCACTGAGGCCAACATATATATATTTCTTAATTCTGTTGAAATTAATCAAACATTTTAAAATACCGAAATGCAGACAACCAAATACGAGTAGATAGGTTTAATGTTAATTGCTGACATCAGTTTTCATTCAAATTGGTTTGATCAAAGTTTACAAAATCTCACTTCTAGGGATTAGCTGTTAAGTTCATGAAGCCAGTAATAAACCAAATTACATCTCGCATTTGTTCATTCCCTAGATTCTTATTTGCCATGAAGAGGTAAATTTAGTGAATTTAAAGATAATTTATGTTCAACACTTAATTTTAAGATAAAATTAAGTGTTGAACATAAACATGTTGTCTTATAGATAATACCTACGATAAATAAACTTGCACACAAACAATTATATGCATTAAACAATCTTTATTAATTATGTTTATATTTTAATCTTGATGTTTAATATTTTTATTTGTATCTTTTTAAATATACATATACTATTTCTGTATTTTTCAGTTTACTTTTAATTTTAATATATTTGTTTTTAATTTTATTTGTCATTAAATTTGTTTTTTATTTAATGTTTCTATAAAATAGTATTTTTTTGTTCTTCTGAGTTATTTTTATTATTACTTCATTATGATTTATACTTACATACTTATGTTACAATAAAATAGTATTTTTTAGTTCTTTTATGTCATTGTTATTATTATTTCATGTATAACTACCACAACACGGGCATTAGCCTAGTATGGTAGTTAAAAAAATGTCTAAAAATGTAACTTGTAAACATTTAGTAAATAATTTTAAAAAAAAAGTTATTTATTCAAATAGAACGGCGTCATATGCACGTCACAATTTTCACCTCGTATGGGTGTTTAAAATATTACCTGGCTATTATAGACATAGAGGCCTTGTATTGAAGAATTTGTTACGTAAAAATCCTACTAAAATTGCATATTTGTCATCCTCATTCTACTCAGCATCAGCTCAACAGCAGCCAACCGTGGCTATATACTAAATACTTGTCTGTTTGTGATGTGTAGGGATTGGAAAGGAAAGTCATCTGTGCCGTATCCTTAGGAATTCCTCCGCATTCGGCTGTGGAATTAAGGAAAATCGCAGAAAACCTTAACTAGGCGGAAACGGCCGTCTGTCAACTTGAAAAAGAGACAGCCTTCAGTAACATCTGTATATAATGAATATTTTACATTACATATGGGAGCGCAAGGAATATCTTTTTGCACAAGGTTCAATGTACCGCCGAAACAATTACTTTGTCGATAAGGCTATGTAAAATTTATTAAATAATAAACCAAAATATATCTTATCTGTTTTGGGAAAGTAAGGAATATATTTATGAACATGGATCAATGGACCGCCGAATCAATAACTAAAACAAAGAGATTTTGTTTCTTAAAAGAAAGACAAACATTCTCGGGTTACGAATAACCTTTCGAACTTATCCAGCCAAGGAATTGGGACCCAAACGCGATTCCACCTCAGCCACTGACCGATCAAATGACCGACCGGCAATCTAAATTTATTGAGGAATGGTCAAACCCCCTTGCCGAGATTGGTTCATTAACTATTCTAGAATCACTAAATCGATATGCAATATTCCACCTGGTTTAGGTCCATGTTTGCGGCTAGCAGCAGACTTGGACAATGGAGGACGGACAGTGCGATAGCAAAACAAAGAACACCTTGCCACACGGTGCGACAGGTAAGTTTAATTAATGATGTAAGAACAACTAGAACCTAGTCGTCAATACTACATATATGTTACTCATAAATCATATGTCACACTTACAAATGTTTAGATTTATAATTAGGTTAACTATAAAATTCAACAATATTAATTGAGAACTGTTATGTTTTGCATTTGTTGGAAGTCAACTTAAGTACAAGTCTCCGTCTAGAACCCACATTACAATATTCATTTATGTGACGTGTGTATTGAAAAAATAAAAAAATAAATTCTTATTTTTCTAATCATTCAAATGGGTGTTTAGGCAATTTTGTTGAACTACAACACTTTTTTTAAATTAATTGAATTTGCTTAAATTGTCAGACAGAAGGATTTTCACTGACTTGGTATTTCCATATAAATTCTAAATTATGCAGTTGATAGTCCAGTTTTGCTTGCATTGATAAGCTTTCAGATTGCACTACGTAATACCAGATGTTAGGATTTATTGCAGTGCAGAAATTCTGTAACTAACTACCATATTATGTATTCCTCTTTGCCCAGAATATTAATGGGGGGAAATAATTATACAGTGGACATATTCAATTTATCACTTAACAAATTCGAAAAATTGTTTCTTAAGCAGTTCAGTTTTGCATAATAAATACCGTAAATTTTTGACTATTCATATCTAAAAGCCCCTAAAAATCGAGTTTTTGAATGAATAAATATATTTTTGCATAGTACTCAGCTATTATGTTTCTTTTACTCCACAAAAGCTCCCATGTACGGGTAGGTAGGGTTGTACTGTGTACAAACAGAGTAACTATATCGCCACCCGGTTTAATGACGTTATAAGACGGGTTAAAGATGGGTATTTAATACGGGTTATATTAATGAGGATCTTAAAGAGGTCAGGATAAACGTAGATGGTAGATTCTTCCACAAGCGAGCCTTTTATCGAAAGAAGGGGTTAGTGAACGAAAATACACAATTATGAAGAAAATACTACGGAGACGCTTTAAAAGTATGCGAGAAGATGGTATCTGAACGTTGCTTGAACTGGCTTTAGTCGTGTTTGGTACATCCAAACATTTCTCTCCTTCCTTTCCCTACTCTTTTAAGCCTCATAAGATACCCTAAGAGGGGTTGCATTGTCCTAATGGCTTCAGAAAAAAATGTGAATCTTGTGCTGTATAAACGTTAAAAAGGTAAGGACTATAAAACTGGGATGGCTCCGTTTGGCAGGACACGTAACCAGCGTGGAAAACAGCCTACTACAAACGAGGCTTCTCTATAATGAGCTTGTGGATGAAGAAGTATTGTGAAGACCTAAACTTGGGTCACTGAATGGTGTGGACTCTAAAACAATATACTTTCAATTTGGGATCTGGAGAAAGACAGCAGAAGCGGTGGCATTTCCTAGAAACCAACAGACTTTTCAGAGGATGTAGGGCCAACGATGATAATTTTGAATACTTACTAGTCGTTCAGTCTCGGAGTTAGTGTTCTATAAAAATCATAGTGGCCAATATAATACATCACTGTGAAACGGTTGTAAGATCTTGTAACTAGCCAACTAGCTGAGAGCATTTTAAAAATAAAATATCGTACTTTACTACCCTCGTTAACCTTACTTTGTACAGAACTGCGATATTTTTATCAGGTGAAAATTGTTACATTGTTTGCACAGAGCGCCAACCACGAGCTTGTCAACATACTCGGAAGCTATGTAGGCGTCGCGTCGACTTAATTTACAATTCAAATCAGAGGGTACAAACGTACATAGAATAACAACTGTGAAAACAACGCATTTGTAATGTTAAATTTAACCCTTATGCTTTAATTAATTAGAAATACAACATAATGGTATGCGTGTTTTCAAACAAGCTCTCTGCCAATTTTATTTACGTAGATACGTTTAAAGCTTTTAATGGACTTTTCTTTTTTTTAATTCTCAAAATGTAAGTATAAATATATATTTTAATTAATTCACGACCATGTGTGCTATGCTGTGGGTTAACCTTTGCATTCAACCGTTCCTTTGTTAAAATCTGCACAGTTTTATTTAAAATCATTTAATTTTAAAGAGTGATTTTATAATAATTTATTCGCTGCTGATTTGTCATTCACCAAGAAAAAGACTAGACATTTGGTTTTTGAAGAGTTTTATTATCTACACTTGTTAATCAAAAATCAGTAACAAGTGTTGATCATAAAATAAAACTCATCAAAAACAAAATGTCTAGAAATTGTTACATGGTTAATGCTGAAGAAACAAAATAAAAAGTTCTGAAGCCAGTTTACAAGTTTTTACACTTCAAAATAAAGTGATGTACTCAAAGATTCATTGTTTTATTCAAAATTGGGTAGGTACTTGTTTGTTTTTCGATTAAAGATTATTATCTATTTATTACTGTTCAAATTTCTATTTTACTCAGTATGAAAAATTAATACTTATTGGTTGTCATTCAATTTTACTTTTCAATATCAGTTGCGTCGTAGCCAATTGGAGATGAAATAACTACAAATGCATTTAAATATAATCACAATTGCTGTCAATGACAACATTAATTCATTAAAAAATATTTCATCCAAGATAAATTTCTGGAAATGAAACCTTCAGCTTTTGTATTAGCATTTCTATAATCATAGACTAAAGCCAATCTATTCAAAACGAAAGCTTAATCTGGATAACTCCACGGGATTTCGTATTTATCGACAAAATCCAGAGTTTCCCAAACTTATTTAGCTGACCACCTTTTTATTGTTATCTTTCCTAATTTTCACCTGTTATAGTAGGTAGTAACGTTGACAACGTAACATCTTAATAAACCCAACAAAAATAGTGCATCTGAAAATCGCGTCTTAAAAATCTGTCATTTTGCGCATTTCTATTATTATTAAGCGTTTTGCGCATTTCCTGAGAAGTTCATATTAACTAAAAATCTGTCATTACTCCGCGTTTCGCGTATTTCCTGACAAGTTCATATTACTTACAAATCTGTCATTACTCCGCGTTTTGTGCATTTCCTGATAAATTTATATTACCTACAAATCTGTCATTACTCCGCATTTTGCGCATTTCCTGAGAAGTCCAATTACCTACCTACAAATCTGTCATTACTCCTCGTTTTGCGCATTTACGGAGAAGTCCATATTGATTTCCCCCCCGTTTCCAGAGGGGACGATATCGCCCACTTCAAGAACCACTGATCTAACTGAATATCGGATCATTTAATTAAACACGAGTAGGTAAGCCGTCAAATGGAGGCCTATCGCCGTCAGCCCATTTCGATAGCTTTGTTTAATTAAATTCGTCTCTAAATCTGACCGTAAAAATTTTGTTTACTGAATGTCCCTTGATTTGAAGCAAAAAGTTTATAGATTTATTTGGCATTCAATTTTTAGGTACATAAATGTCCACGCAAAAACGTACAGCGTTTTTTGTATGCGCTATTGCACTATTTTTGTTTATCTTGCATCCAAAATTATTTTAATTCAATTTCTACACATGTTGATTTAAACTATTTACTAGTACGTGGCACAATACAAATTTATGTTGATATTAACTTATTTAAATATTCATATTTATTATTTTTTACTTTGTCTATCAAAATCGATGGCACCTGCAATAAATTTTTGCTCGTTTAGGAAGAGGAAGTGTATTAAAGCTCAACATCATGAAGCCAGTTAATAATTTTCTCAATTGATAAAAAAATACAAATAACTAATATCAACACATTTAACAACAAATTAGCATAAGCAATACTCTTGAAATATCAAAACAATTTGAAAATATCTAACAGAGTAAAAATAAAGGCCGCCGACGAGAATTGAAATTTGTTTTTACTCTGGAGATATTTTCAATTTGTATTGATATTTCCGGCAACAAATTATTGCTTTTAATAATTTGCTATCCTTTGTGCTATGCATAAAAAACCTTGTCTTATGAGTTTAACATTAAAAAAATAATAACATTTAACAACGTTTTTCTTATAAAAAATCGGTATATTTTTTTTACCGACATTATTTTTTTATCATATCTAATTTTATGCAAATTATATCAAAGACTTCGTTTCAATCTTGAAATAATATTTATAAATTAACTTTTCATGTTCCCAGAATCAAACTCATTTGCCTGAAACCCACGTAGGTACCATCGAGTTAATGTAAATATAATTTGCAGTATACACACTATGTTAATTTAAACATATTCATGTTCTACCGTGTTTGTTTACAGGTCGTGTAGCAAAAACCTCAGCAGATGTTCAGAATTTCCTTAGTATGTAGTGCATAGTGCATACCATACGCGAATAAAACTTATACATATATGGAGTAATATAATAACATAGGTATATTGACGTGTAATGTGAGAAACATCCATATTTCATGTAATTTATGAGCATTGTTTTGGATTCAAATTACGAAGGTTTAATTGTCAAAAAAAAGTGTACTTCTCTTTTTACTTGCAAGAAATTGTGATATTATATTTATTAAATTTCAAACGGTGTGATGAAAGACTTATATAGAAAAACCAATAACTTTGCGAACATTTTCAATTTTTTTAAAAGAAATGCAATAATTTTCAGGTTGCGAATAATCGATTTGAAAATCTCCTATTACCTCCGCAGTAAGCGGAAAATGTTGCTTGTGTTGTGATGGAGGACTTAACCAGCCGAGGAATTGAACACACTAAGAAGGGTGGGACCCAAACGCGATGTCAACTCAGCCGCCGACCAATTAGATATCTCACTTCTGAAAAAAGTTATGTGCTTACTCAAAATCATTGTCTGACATTTAAGAGTATTTTCAAACTAATGTACATTCAAGCAGTTCTTATTAACATAACATTTTTGTCGATTGTTTGTTAATACCTACCCAGATTAAAAACTTTGCACGTCACTGCCTAGAACCATTAATTACCTCGGAAATATATTTATTTATTAAATGTTGTCTTTGCTTATAACCATGATAATGAATAGTTGAAAACTATCGCGTTTACTCAAAAAATCTGTTGTCTGAGAAATAGTTGTGATGCGGGCGAACTCTCCAGTTAATGTTCCGTATTGTTAATTACTCTCTTTGTCTGGATTTGAAGACCCGGCAATCTGAATGTCTACTTACATACGTCAAATATGTCTTATTTATAAAATAAGGTGAATTTTTGAAATTTGTAAAATATTTAACATTATTTTTTGTACCTAAATCAATATTTAAAAAAAATAATAACAAAATTTAAAGGGAACTATCTTATTTTATATCACTCTTCCCTTGAAAAGTTCAAATCTTTTTTTTTTTAGATAATCCTTATTCAGGTGCCGAATTGAAAAAGGAATTACCTAAACGACATCCATGCTGTGGAAAAAATCTTCAAGTATGATACGAAAATTGTCAAAAAAACCCCAACTGGTTCTGTTATTTAACATAATACAGGTATGAAAAAATCACAATGTTTCTTAAAATGCTGCTTAAATCAGATATCAAGATAGTTTTGCTCTATTTAAAATAAGTTATGTTTTATTAAATATTTTCGCTATGATATAATGAATAAAAATAGTTTTATTTTAATATTAGCGCGCTACCTCTTTCATTTGTATTTAAATATCTCCCTTTCAAACTATCTTTTGTAATCTTCTTCTTCGTTTTGAATGGTTATAATGTCAGGAATGATAATATTCTTCTGCATGGCTCCTTGATATCTTATAGTGTCAACTAACATATGTATTATTTTAATAAAAAATATTTTTCATATTTATAAGTATTATTGAATCGTTGACAGCCCTGAATTGTTGATGGCAAGTTGCGATGCTGTTACATTAGCCTTTATAGCCGTGTAATATACTATAGGTGAGTTACACAAATTGTCATCGCCGCACAAGGCAGGCGGCAGAGCTTGATACTCCAATCAGGGTGTGGATTATAGTCAGTCTCCCAATGAAACAAGTCTTCGGATGTGAGTGTTTATTGTACATATTAAACAGGTTAACAGACAGATCTACAAAAGGTACATAGCTTTTTAAGGCCTAACTTGTTACTAGGCAATCTATTGAATCTATAGGCTCTGAAGGACACAAGTACATTATTAGCTCACGTGTAGTTTGCGGCGGATGCGGTGAACGATGGTGCTGATGCCGTAAGCGGAATGCCTAGGCTGATGCAGGGTGGGAATACGACTCCTACAGGGCGGCGCAGAAGCAGCCTGGACGAATGCTGGGCGAAAGGCGGCGGCTTTCGCCCAGGGCGAGGGCGGCAACGAAGCGGCCTCGAGCGGTGGTGGGCGGCCTGGGTTTGAACCCCGTGGGCGGCAGCGGGTGCACGGCCGCGGCCCAGGGATATGACACAATCATATCCATGATGGTGTGGTCGGCTGAAGATTGCCCTGACATTGATAAACTGAATCTAGAGACGCGGCACCTTATAAAACGAATGCACGCCGGTCCATATTTACGGTGACACCAATTTGGCGGCAAATGTTAACTCCGACTCTTACAGCATGTTGCGTTCTACGCGTCTCCCAGGGAACTGGCGCGTGGGCAGCTAGCCGCAAGTACTTGACCTGCTTCGGGCGCAAGTGGAAGGGATATTCTACGATATCGGATTGGTTGATAGCTCGCGTGACCCGTGTCATGCAGAGACGTCGCGGATGTACGTGTATGTATTAGTGTCTTGACATGCTCTGGGTGCATGATCGATTTCCGGTAACGCTTGGATATACATAACTGTGCAGTTAGTTTGAATTTATGGGCGATCCATAACAATGCCTACTCAGCTATTACAAGTACAATTAATTTTGTCGGTAACAATAACTCACCTAACCTCACCTCACCTCATACTTCGACTTATGACAGGTCTTATACAAACCCAGTATAAAGTAGCTTTATTGTTACACTGGTATATATTTCTTTTGAATTATGCATTGTCTTACTGTACTTATAATAATAACTGCATCACTTGCAATAGTGTTTTTATTTACACATATTGTTCTTTAATTTATTGCTATTATTATCCTGTTTACCACTGTACGCTTGTAATTCGATTCGATCACTGTATTGTAAAAGCCATTATATGGTGTTCAAATCAATAAATAAATAACGGAGTCTTAAATAAAAAGTAATAGTAACATTGATAGTAAGTAGTTATCGGTGAGGCTTGCCTGAGCAATTTGCATATTCAGCGCTTCTATCCCATAATATATTATTTTGTATTTTATAAATGAGCAAAATATTTACCACAAAACATACGAACGTAAAAAAACTCATTTTTAAGGCACATAACCCTAAATTACATCTACTAAACAAATTTATCTTTCGTATAGATTGCTTGGGGATTGTCATTTTATCCATACATACATTTTTTTATCTCGATCAATTTAGTTTTTTACGATTCTTTTCCAACCTTCGTTTTATCATTTTACGCAAAAATGAACATCGCGGCACTTACCTACTTGGCGATTATGTTGCAAGGAAAATGGCGGTGACTTTTGTTAAGTCATGATTAAGTCACTTAATCGTGTGATAAAGTGTAAAGTGTATTGATAAAGTCCGAAATGATTTTTTTTAATAAAAAATGTATTAATTTAATTTATTTTGTAAGACGATTTTCAAGAAATTTCCGTTTTGCAATGCGCTTCACCGATTTCCTGAAAACCTCGTACCAAACACCGAATTTTCAGTTACGACAACGTCAATATGTTTTTAATATTAGCACTCTAGTACACTCAAAAATCACAAGCCGCCACTGTGTGGTAGTCCTAGAGAGAGATCGTAAGTGACCTCATCATTCTAGTACCTTCCGTCTTTTTCGTTTTCATACAAGACGTGTCTGAAGCAAGATATCTATGAAAGCATTTTAGAATGATCGTCAATTACGTTCCGTACGATCTCTTTCTAGAACTACTATAATGCATAAATGTACAAAAAACATCCACGATTCAATTTAAAAAATCGGAAACACGCGCCCATTTGTGCACAACTCCGTAACAATCAACAAAATAATACGACATTTTAAAAGCTTCAAAAAAGCTCTCTCGAATAAATATCGTGGGATCAGCCACTCAAAAATCCCAGCTTTTTTTCGGTCAAAGAGCAACTACTCTTCATATAGGTATGTATTATTATTATTGTAGAAAGCAATCACTTTGTGGTTTGACATATTTAATAAAATAAAATACTTTTTTGTTTTAAAACCACGATATTTATTAATTTAAGAACCGACCGGTTTCGCTTTACTTAAGCATCATCAGGGTACAAATTAATACTAAACAAGAAGTACATAATGTGTGTATATATATAACAAAATATAGAGGGAGACAACATGATACAAATATAAGCAACACAAAGACGGTCATAAAATACATTAACATAAGTGCACAAGTAATGGAAAAACCGCTAGATAATTATGTAGACTAATGGGTTATATCAATAAATCGGGAGAAACAAAGCATCAACTGGCATGGTGGTAAGGAGGTAAGGAGAGTTCTCCTTACCACATTATGTACTTCTTGTTTAGTATTAATTTGTACCCTGATGATGCTTAAGTAAAGCGAAAACGGTCGGTTCTTAAATTAATAAATATCGTGGTTTTAAAACAAAAAAGTATTTTATTTTATTAGTAAGTATTATTATTCACAAACATATTTGCCGTAAAATGAAGAACTTCACTTATCACTTACGCCTCATATTTTACGAGCGAGGCAAATTCATTCACGAAGAAGTTAAGTCATTAATTCACCTCTAAGTCTTTACTTTATAAGTTAGGATGGGAGCTAATTATTTTAATGCATGTATATCTATGTTTTACTTCTGGTAAACTTAACGGTTTGATTTATTCAATTTGCAACAATTTACAACGAGTTAGAAATTTGTTATAATAGAAAAAAATCGATACATAAAGTACAAATATATTTGATAAATTTTAGGCCCATTTTCTCAGAGATGTTTTCAAGCTTCGCGACTGCGATGAGACCATGAGTCGCCTACAGATATGCTATCTTTTCGGTATACGGTGCTAACCGAATTATACCGAATACCTGATCATATCACGTGCAGCCATGGAATCATTATGTCAAGTGACTCTAGCGATAAACACAATGTTTTAAAACACAAAAACGATAAGATTTTGGATTTACCCACTACTACGATATATTATGTACGGCATCCATCGCTGCCAAGGAACTACATGAGAATGATATCAAATCGATTTTTTCCAATCCTCAATCTACACTTTCTCCGCTAACTCCTTTCTTACATTTAAATCTTTCTTAGATATAAATAATTATAGTTGTATAAACATGGATATTAAGGCGAAGCTTAATGTTAAATCACTATTTTGATTAATATTTATAGCGAATTGGTGTACATAATGAATACCAACAAATATACCATAGATACATTGAAGGTTTTTCTATAGTTTCGCTTGAGTAAAATACAAATAAAAAAATAAATTACTTAACAAAAAATATAAATGTAAACTACTAACAATTTTTTTTTTCAATAGAAATGTATGAACGTATAAAGGAAACAACTTAAAAAAAATACAGTATTATAGCCAACTCTCACTAAAATCTGTGACAGTTTCACTTGATTAAGTTTTTTGCTTTCTTATAAAATTATATACAAAATAAATAAAAACCAGTTTTGTGCTTGAAATCGAACGTTTCTAGACTCCGTTTGTCAAGCGATTTTAATGCCTATTATTATTCTACAATATAAGGTATGCCAATAATATACCAATTTTTGGCTTGTAGCTTCCTTTTAACTAATTCTGAATTCTGTCAGACGAGAACAGTTCGTATACGTGCCGCATAGTATGCGACCTGTACTGTATGTAGCGTGAGACTGACGTCTAGCCCGTAGTCAACGCGTCGCGTTGTGTACGAACTATAGAATAGTTTGGCAACGATCCACAAACGACGCGTACAAAACTCGAGTCGTTTCTAATATCCCCATATACATATTCTGTGCCCGTGTACAAGAGTAACTTCCAAGAATGACAAAATTAAATACATGTGTGATATAAATTATAATCAAATCAGAGACTACGAGAATAACAACTGCTTCCATCAATTTGAAGCCAGTGCAATGGGACTATAGCATCCCCGGTTGGGGTACTGTAAGCCCGAAGGGACTGATCAAGGAATGGGAAGAAGATGAGAGAGAGAGGATGGTTGGAAAGTACATATATTTCAAGTAATGTTTCGATTCCGAATAGTGGTAGGTACATATTTCACCAGCGCGATATTGACAGTTACTCCCGTGGAAGTATAGGTTCATACTTCCACGGTTACTCCTCTTCACCAAGATCAGAAATTGCATCGTTATAAAAATAGTCGGAAAATTGAAAAATTTCACTGATATAAATAGTTGGTCTAACAAGTCCATGCATGTTAATTATGCTGGAACTCGGCTGTGTTAAATTATAATATATAAAACAGCATTTTGATGGAACACGCGCACATATTTTTAAAAACACTTAATTCATACGTAGTTCGTGCTTTGTACGATAAAAAGTGTAATTTATATTCACTTTGAGCTGATCATTCAACGAGTGTATGAATTATTATCTTTAAACAAAACATTTAATTTCATAACTAACAGACCAAAATATACAACATAAACCCAACCCCTTGTTTGCTTATTACTCCCATCATGAGAATAATATTTTGCTAAACATAAAGTTTTACTTTGTATCTAATTAAGTATTTTAACAAAGATAGCTATTATACGTCCGGTCAGTGGCTGAATTGTTATTGCGTTTATGTCCAACCCAAGCGTCGTGCGTTCGATTTAAGTCCTCCATCACGACACAAGCAATATTTTCCACTTACTATGTAGTAGAAGATTAGAAGATAGTAGAAGATTTTTAAATATTGTCAGGTTATTCGTAACCCGGAAATGTTTGTCTTTCTATAAAAAAATAATAAAATTACTAAAGTTAAATATAAATTAAAAAATGACTAATTAAATATTTCTTGATGATAAATCATTAACTGGTATTGTTTTAGAAAATTTGAAATAACAAATCTTTAGGGAAATCGAACTTTTTTTAAAAATAGTAATCCAATTCAGTTCCTCTGTACTTATAATTCACTAGTACAGTTTGATGTACTAGAGTGCTAATATTACAAAAATGGCATTATTGATGTTGTTGTAGCTGAAAACGATATTTTATTTTTATTCGAAAATTCGATTTTTGTGTGAATATTTTCAGGAAATCCGTGCGGCGTACGGCAAAAATGAATAAAACGAAATTTATAATTCCAATTTTGAAAAATAAAATGTATCAAATATTATAGGTATTTACTTAAACGATTAACTAAATTTTTTCAAATTTTTAAAATGACTCTTAAATCAAAAAAAATCTCATTTCTAGAGATCATTGAGCCGGAGTTACAGACACACAACCGAAATTAGAATGTTTATAGTAATAATAATAATGTTTATTTAATTTCGTTATAACTCCGGATTTCTGCATCTGACAACCCTAAAATAAAAAGCACATTATAGCGAACACACAACGCTGTACAAGTGTACATCCCTATCATAAGTGTTTCATAGAAACGGATAATACATGCGCATTTCATTGCAAAGCGGAAATAAAACCAATTTTTTTTCAAAGTGACAAATTCCTAAGGAACACAAACTACAGAAACAGCAAAAGCCCGAGTGGTTAAGTTCTTTGTTAGTTACAATGTCATAGCCATGTGATGTGATCATGTTTTAAATATTTGTATTTAAAATTAGTTATCTAAACTTTAAAAAACTGATGTGTATGTATCATGCATTATATCATGTTAAGTACACATATGCGAAAAACCCACCAGGGAGTTCATAATATTAAATAAAAATAAATTTAAAAAAAAAAAAAACTCTGTCTGCCATATAAAAGCATACATCTAAATTAAATAAAATAAAATGGTTAACACATTTATCTAGCACTTGAACTGCGGTGGTTTGAGTGAAATTCTCCATCTATGATGTATGGGGAGCGTCCTGCCACTGGGCGACGGCCTGGACAAAAATTTTCCGATCTCCGGATAATATTATGAATTTTCGTAAAAATCTTTCTCCTGAATACCGCCTTATTTTTTACGTACCTACCTACTTCTAAGTTTCTTTCATTAGTCCAATGTTAAACGTAAGATTAGAATTTAAAAACAATTATGTATGTTCAATTTTTTGAAGTGAAACTTCTTTACGCGCGTCATGCAATTTCGAGGACCGGAGTAAAACCGACTCATGACCGAAACGAAAATGCGGGTACCCCCACCACCGATTAAAGTTCATTTGATCTAGTCAAAGTTTTGAAGTAACATATAAATGCTTCTTAGCTCATCCCGACAACTGGCGTTGGTGGTGTAATGGTCAGCATAGTTGCCTTCCAAGCAGTTGATCCGAGTTCGATTCTCGGCCATCGCACATTATTTTTTTGTTTTTAACGCCTTTTTCATTCAATATCTTATTTTTTAGTAGGTCAGAACATTTTTTAAAAGAAAATAATATTGCAAAATAATAAAAACACTTATCTCACTGTGATAAAACATTACTCCGCTAGAGCGCGCTTTGTGTTATTGTGTTGGATTAAAATTATTATCTAATCCGTATATTATGATAATTGTATTACATTTATTTAATTAATTTATTTATTTTGATAATATGTAATAATTTACAGAAAAAAAAATTAAAACTATCTCCCTCTGATAAAATATCCGTTCGCTAGAGCGCACTACGCGATCTTGTGTGGGATTCTATTTCTGTACATTGTACATTATTTTTAAAAATATATTATATTTTGGGTGTGATGTAGGTAACATTATAAAACATAACAAGCTCTCATATTTTCAGAACCTACATAATATAATCAATTTATGCGGCTTTGCTTACAGTTGGTGCTCAGCGTGGTTGGCTTTCAATCAGTTAAGCGAGGTTCGATTCTCGGCTGTGGCATTTTTGAAGTGAAACCTTGTTGAGGTGGGGGAGCCGCTCACGAACGTTCTCTCTCTTCTCTTCTTTCCTCTCTCTCAGACACCAGCGAACTGCGCCACGCCAAGCATCAGCTGAAACTAGAAGTTTCACTTCTGTCTTGCGTAGGCTTGACACACCCACTTTTTTTTTGTTTTGAACATGCTAATAATGTAGACAATCTGATGTAAAGACGATATTTCACAGATTTTAATATACGTAAACACCCAATAATCCAAACAAACCCAAAGGCTTTCATTTTACAATCCAAAACTACCCTTAACTGTAAGAAAATGTTAAGATAAGCGTAATCTCTATTCTGCCCCTTATACGCGTCATAGAATTCAACCTTCTTATTGACTTCTCCTTGGTTATCCCTCCTCTTGTCCAACCCATATCACGAATAGTAATATTATGTTCTTGAACTGTGGGGAATGACAAAACCCAAATATAGAAAATGAGATTTTATAAAAATGTCACACCTATTATATAATCAAATTAAATCTCCAGAGTATTACATTGAAAATCATCAATAGCCATATTGTTTCATATATTTTAACTTTACATACTAATTTATCAGAACTTTTCGTAAAAAAAATTGAAATAATACTTGTAGAGTTATTATTAATTAATAATTAATAATAACTCTACATTTTAAATGTGTATTTCATTTGTTAATATTTTTGGCAGATCTAAATCTTTCACAGATCTAAATATTTGTATTATTTTTCAAATTTTTAAGTTTATTAAAGGTGTTCATACAAATGGTAAATTTTTGATTATAAAACTTTTTTTTTTTGACATTCGATCTTGAGGCAAATATTTTATAAATCCTATCAGCTTACAAACGCTAAAATTATAACTTTCCATGATTTTTCACAGGATTGCGCTAGCATGGTTATAAATTCGGACGAAATATGAAAATTAAAAAAAAATAAATGCCAGAAAATAAGATACCTATATTTTAAAGGGTTCCATGATAACTCAACACAGTGACAATTCAATTCAATTCTAATGACTTTATATCACTTTTAAAAAGTGATATAAAGTCATTAGAAACTATAAAAAAAATTTAAACCTAACCTAACCTAACCTTCTTAACCCAGTTAATAGAGTTTTTGTTTCATCACTTTCCATGACTTTATATAACTTTTTAAAGATGTGATGAATTATCATTTTGATGAGTTATCCGGTCACCATTTTAAAGTATAAAGTTCGTGTGCATATGGAATCATGAAATTGGCACACATCTGGTTTTTCAAATACTTAGGTAGGTACAACTTTATTATCAAATATCTGAAAACTCTAGATAATTTCCAATTAACGAATAATAGAGTTTTCATAGTCATTGAACAGTAAAAATATGTGATGCCGCCATATGTGACAAGATTTAAATTAGTAACTCCCTGAAAATAATTTTCTTTTATTTCGATATAATGGAAAAGCAGAGATTAAATAATAAAACGCTTTCATTGAACGACGTGTACTTTAAATCCGAAGTAACATTTTCCAACGCTAGTGAAGTCTCCTTTTTCCTGCTTATTTAATTGGACTCGAATTAGGTACTACATTTGATCAACTATAGCGAAAATCTATTATGCGATACCATAAAGGCTTTTATTACTTTATCATAAATAAAGCTTTCAGGATTCGATCATAATAGGTAGGAGCTTGTTTGTGGGGACCAATTTATACTATTTATGGGTAATCAACTGTTTATGTTTTACAGTAAAGTTTACGTGCATATGGTTGCAATCCTTCGCCGGTTTTAAGTCCTCTCCCGAAGTCCCAACAAGACCATACAATATTCAGACAAAACCTATATTGTCCGATTTAAAAACCGAGCACAATGCAGCAATGTCGTTTAATAGCGAACATTTTCTGGGGCTGTGCTGACTAGAAATATTGCCATTCGTCCTTAGCTATCTGACTACTCTCTAACGACAGAGAAAGCTCTGCAAATTACATGACGCCCGAACTCATCGTTTAACAGTTTTTAGAGGGACGCATTATCAGGGTTTTAATAAAGATTTGTATTAAAATAATGCATTTTGGAAAATCTGCCCAAAAATAAACCTTTAAAAATGACAATTAAAGCTGTTGTACGGACAAATATTGATTTGAGTTTACGCTGCAATATTTTTTAGCAAAAAGAGTTACAAGAAACAGAGAATCGCGCATATAACCTCCTTTGCGTGAAAACTTTTATTCCGGAGACAAAATAAAAATAGACATTAAATTAAGCCAGTCCTTTGTCCCATTCTCCGATACGCGGGTCGCCCACACTATAAAATTTTGAAAAAAAGGATATTTATGGTGTTACGTTCAATTATGTTTTATTTCTATCTCTCTATTGTTATAATATCGTATCACCAAAAGACTAAAGAAGTTGCTCGGTCGATGCGGTAGTAAATTTTTCATCAAATGAAATTAAAAGTTCAAATTAAATATGCTAGCCAACAAGTAGAATTTTATTATGAGGTTTATGGATACGAGGAGTGAATGCTTTTTATGTTGTAATATTTTTGACAATATTAACGAATTTAAATAAAAATTTGAAACAGAAAAATCAGAAAAAGATACGGTCGCATCTAGGACTTGAACTCAGGATCTTCGCCTTGCGGTAGCGCTGCTCTACCAACTGAGCTAATGGGACCCTATTTTCTTCGGTCATATTTCACGGTATCATACTTCGAATAAGAACTATTAAAATTATCTTCATCTCACCGCACATTTTTTTCCACCAATAATCAGTTGAAGCTATTCCCCCATCCCTCACACGATATTCAAATTCTGGGTAAATTCTGTTTAATCCGGGTTTCATCCACTCTCTACCAAACTAAAAAGCCTTAATTTAAAAAAAAATCCAAATAAAGTTTTGTGTCGGTGTCAGTGTCAGTGTCAAACTGCCAGTTTAACCTGACTATCGCGCCACGGGATTTTTCGCTACTGCTTAATCCAACGTTTTAAAAGCGTTAAAAAACATTAAAAAAACTACTATTCCCAGGAAAATTCATTCATTTGTTATTAATTGAAAAACTCGTGCTTTCGCATGTTCACATCAGTTGTTTATAAAAAAAAGTATTTTGCATTTTTGCGTACACAAAAATATTTCATGTTAGATCAACAATGCCATTTTGATGCTCTGAAAATTCTAATCCGACATTGAAAAGTGCACGTCGATATAGTGCTGTGAAAGTCGATTTTTATACAGTGTAGGCTACCCGCTGTAGTGAAGAATAGCTCGGTCAATGGTCATATTATATAAAGCTTAACCAAATATGCTTACATGCTTTCAAATATGCATTATATAAAATATAATGTACCATAAAATTTTCGATTATTTTAAGTATAGTTATTTTGCGGCACGTTCCAGAGTGGAAGATACTACCAGTATCGCCCTGGTGTAAGACCACCATTCAGAATTGAAACGTTGCTCCAAATGGCTTTAGCCGTGTTTAGTGACTAGATCTGAATAGCCAGGTACTTCCCAACCTTCCTCTTTCCCTTCCCCACTTTCCTTCAGCCTCACAACATCCCCCAATTGGGGATGCCATAGTCTCATTGGCTCCAGACGGGAGCAGTTGGGACTCTTGTGAGGTATTCACTATAAAAAAAATTTAAAAAAAGTAGTCTGTTTCAACAATTTCTGTAACCGTGTTAGTACAATGTAAGCTGTCGTTAGGTAATTCAAAAAATCTTTCAGTCTTTGCAATTGCAAAGTATAATATAAGTATAAATACAATTTATTATTTTCACAGTCTTCAATAAGGGTTTCCTGTTCTGAGGCGGACTGTAGTTTTTAAACTTTTGTATTTAGTTTCAAATTGTCGTTACATCGTCTTCATAATTTTTGTAGGTTGAATTTTACTTTGTTCTCTCAGCCATATTTTAACTTTTACTTTTTTGCTGTATATATAATATTTTCCGTTATTTTTTGGTTTGATTTGGTATTGTATAAGAGAGCATTGTATAATTTCTGAGCATAGAATTTAATATTTCCCTGTCCAAAAGATTTGGTATAAGCTCTAAATAATTGTTAGAAGTCTTCATGCTGTAAATAACTGTTAGAAGTCCTCATGGTATAGTTAGAACAATGCAGAATTTTAACAGCTAGCTTTATATGTACTGTAAGTAGATATTCGAATTTATCTCGAACTAAAGGGTTTAATAAATAAAAATCTCTTGGAAACCATTCTATTATTTCTTGTAAAGAAAACCTTGCGGAGCTCCAGTTCTATCAAGAGGTGTTAGATTCCATCTATATATCTTACTTAAAATGGGAATTTTTCAATTTCTGTGAATCCAATACTCTACCGATCTTAATACGGAGTGCTTACATTCGGTTTCAATCAGTCTTACTTAGTATTCTAATTTCCTGGGTTCAGCTTGGAAATCAGACATCGAAAGAAAGGAATTTAAAGGAAAATAAATATTGTTTATGGATGAGGGTTCCTTGAAGCCGTATTGATTGAATCATCAATCCTGGGAGACGTTAAATTTATTACTCTTTTTTCGTTTTTTCCTATTCTTTTTTTTTAATGATATCTCAACTCTCAATGTGTTTTTTTCTCTATAGTTATTTGTAGAACTTACGATCTTACTTGGTCAATGAAAAGGTTTTCTTTGAAAGGTTCAAGACGTTGGTAGGGGTAAATTGTGGCTGAATTGAATTGATCCTGACATCAATATGTAGGTATTATACGAAAGTGAGTAGATGTTACAGGGGGAATTTTTTTTAATTCTCGTAAAAAAAACTCCTTTTTTGAAATAAAATCCACAACTGCCTGAATGCATTGTCTAATAACTATCGATAAATGATTTGTTAAGTGTAATAAAAAGTAATAATATTACACAACTGCTGACCCGGTACAAGTCGTAAGTGCACTCCACTGTTGAATTTGGCAGCCACCTCTGGTCTGGAGCCTCAAAATACATGAAAATAAATACCTTGACTATGCACAAATGGGCTATATTTTTGATAGATTCCCCTTAATCTTAAAAAAACGCTTTGCAATCTTCAGGGATGTGGGAATGCTGTCATTCTTTTACAGTTTTAACATTTCTATGGAAAATGCTTCAAGGAACTAGCATCATTTATCCCTTCGGCACCGGGACAAAGTTGAAAAACACGCCAAATACAAGCCAAACGCACGCCCAACATTTGTTCACGGTTGACATTTTTCACATTTAGGTCGTTTCTACGAGACGGTTTTGAATGCAATAGCTCGTCTAAAAAAAGATTTGCCGGCCTCTATGTTTCCTCCCTCCTACAATATAGATCTCTTCAAGACCAATGTTCACTCCTTCCTCTCCTTAAAAAGTTCCTCCACACAGCATTCCCAAAGAGACCCTCGGGGAAATTATTTTCCTCAGGGCCTCCAGTGTGGAGCTAATTTTAAAAAACTTAAAGAAAAGGGAAAGATATGCGAACTTTGTCCATAATACTAAATATGCGAATGAAGCGACGTTAACCACAATGTTTTGACCTTTGCAATCATAGACATACACTTCTGACGTCGATGTTTGTAACAGACCTTTGAAAACATTTATTTGTTTTCACCAAGATAAATCTCCGGAAATTTTATTAAAATTTTGTTGAACCGTTTCGTTCGAAGTGTTTTCACCGTTTGCGGATATTAAGGAGGAACCGAAAACATCCCAAAGCGATAACATTTTGTATATTTATGTTTAATTTACAGCTCGTAAAGCAGACATTTCCAGCCTTTTCATCTCATCGTGGCTTAAATGGTTCCCTTACATTTGAAATTGTTTGTCATAATATTATAGGTAGAGCAGATGTACGACCAGAATCATATTTTACGTTGTTTTTATGGCAGAACGTAAACGAGGCATATTCGTTTGATACTGATAGGAAAGCATGTTCATGGGCTATTTACGCAATCCTGTGTGAAGCTCGTGCAATGCGTGTCTTGAAAAATATTTAATACTTAACTTTAACATTTTTTTATATCAATTAGGTCTCAAGTTTGTACATACCCAAAAATAGTATTACAGACATTTTAAAAGTTTAATATTTGCTTTTAAAAAATTAAAAGTATTTATTCGGGTGACAGATCAATTTAGTTCCCTTTATGATTCAATATTAGGTTGGATGGTTATTTTACAGGGGGTTTGTGTAAGTTTTAATGTTTTAAAATAAATCAATTAAGTGTGAAAGAATTTTTTTTGAAAACCCTCGATAAGATCAAAGACAGACTGAAATAATTCCATGAAAACCCTTACACTCCATCAGTGTAACGTTGTCCGGTATTCGATTTAAAGTTCTTGATTATTTAAGGTGTTAAAATGAAAACATTAAAAAAATGTCCTAGTAAAACTCACCACCAATGTGGTGTATGAAAATAAAAACTGTTTTCAAACATAAAATCCCACCGTGAACGAAGATGAATGAAGCTTTAAAATAATTCAAAGATTTAATTTATTTTCAACCTGTCTTTGATACTTTTTTCTTCTTAAAACGCTTAGGTAGAAGGTTAAAGACATTTAAAGAAAAATTGAAAATGTTGATATATTTCTGTAAAATATTGTATTTGTCAATACCTTTTCCATTTCCTTTGCCTTTTTAAAACGAAGTCAAAGAGCAAAGGAGCTTAACTTCATTGGTGGAATGGTAGAATTTAGAAATTCATAGGAAAAACCACGCAAGAATTTTTAGATCATTTAAAGGGATTTTCTTGCTCTCATTCCAGCAAGGAACTAAATATTTGCAACAGAAAAGAGGAAAGATGGTGGGTTTCTAAAGCAAATATCATGGAATGGACGTACTCATATTGGTGCCGATATCCCGGAAGCATTAGCGGAATACTTTAAGTCTGCCTATGGCGACCAAAGTGCTGAATTTGACTCATATGCTCCTGGTGGTCACATATAATTGGCTTAAAATGTTGAAATTTTAAGTTTAAATGAAAATTTTATCCTAAAGGTTAAGTTCGGGGACACCACTTTCAGTGTATTTGGTTGATGGAGTGATTAGGCAATGGTAGAGGTGACAGAATTTATAGAGATGCCAGCATGTGTGTGATAGAACGTTTCTTGATTGACTAATGTGTTTTATCTCACTGCTCAGCGGACAGGTTAGGTTAGGTTAGTTGACGGGCGCTGAAGAAGAAAAGTTTTCAAATCTGAAATTTTAAGGTGAACAGCGAAATGCAGTTACTAACTAACCTAACCCAACCTATATAAATACGGTGTTTCTCTCCGGAAATTTAGTAAAATGGAAGAACCGGTGAATTTTTTTACTTTTATTTTATACATGTATATTTAAAAATAAAACATTTTTTTACTTCCACCTGTCGTCATTGGTAACTGAACCGAATAATCGCCCGGCCCTTCATTTTGACACAAAATACCCGATCCCCAGATTTTTTTATGTTTGGTTAAAAAATATCTCTATTAAAAATGGTTCCATGATAACTCAACACAGTGACAATTCAACACACTTTTAAAAAGTTATATAAAGTCATTAGAAACGATGAAAACCTGACCTAACCTAACCTACATAACCCAGTTTATAAAGTTTTTGTTTCATCACTTTCCATGACTTTATATAACTTTTTAAAGATGTGATGAATTATCATTGTGATGATTTATCTGGTTACCATTAAAAATACTATCGGAGACTGAAATTTCATTTCTTACTCCAAATAATGTCACTAATCACTGATTGAAGTAAACTTTCCAAACCTCGGACAAAGTCATGTATAAGTCATTTTTTAATACAAAAATATTCAATGAAAATTTTTTATTCTATTTGTTCTTCTGCGACTTCATATCCTCAACAACAAAAAACTACACAAACTATGTAGTTACGAGAAAGAACCCATTTCTTGGTCTGACGAAATCTATTCTTAAAATAAGATCTTTTTGTTATAAGAATCCTTTTACGTTTACGGTCAATGTAAAAATACCCGTTCTCGTAAAGGACAAAACAGCATTGTTCACATCCTTCCGTCAAAGAATAGAAGGTTTTAATACTGACCGTATAGCCTCTATCATCTGCAGTCCCATGTTAACGCAGTTGTAGGCGTGGTTGGGCCTCGATACCGGAAGTCCGGAAACACAGTAGTAACAGTCGCCGAGGATTTTAATCCTCATGCACTGGTTATCCTGAAAAAAAACATAAATTATTATTTCTTACAAAAAATTCAAATATGCAAGTTGTTAAGAGACGCATCTGACTTACTTAAACAGCGATTCCTGGGATTATTTGGAGTAAAATAATTACGTAGTTGACATTTTGATTTCCAATGACTATTGGAAATCAAACTATTTTTAGTTTTTTTTAGTTTTAGTTAATGTTTTCATTATAAATAAATAGATTTTGGACAGTTGAGGTCGTTGCATGCTATTGGGTAACCACCCAGTAACCCGGCTTGGTGTTGAGTGACTTCATAAGAAAAAAAACTAAGTGCAAACAATGTCACCGGAGAACAAAATTCCATTTCTTACTTCTCGTCGCAATCAAAAAAATCGTTGATTAAAGTAAGTCAGGACCTCTCTTAACACCCTGTATATAGCGTAGTGCTGACAATACCAAAGACTGCCAAAGTTCATGAAATGTAATTTCTAAAAAGGTCGAAAATCCTCACCATAATCCGTTTCAAAGAAATAAGCAGTAAAGAAATTTCAGCACAAAACAAACGACAACTTTGAACTTTGAATATGATTTTATATTAATAGTTAGGTATATATGGTACAAAAACAAATACATCAATATTCTATAAATTTAAACGGAAATGTAAAGATGATTAAACGTCGCCAGTGATCTCTGCCCATCCCTTTAATGGGGGAAGTTTATGACACAAAAATATCAAGTTTAGTGTCAAAATCCTAAAACATGAAAACTTATTATTGGTTACTAAGTGAGATAATAAAACTTTGGAATACCTAAAGCAATATTGTAAAGATCCCAAGTCACAAAGAAAAGTAAAGACTTGAAGCGAGTTCTATAATATAAATTAATCACATAATAAAACATATAAAAAGTCCTCTGACAGCAGCAGCAAAAAATCATTAGATTATTGGGATTTCTCGGTCAACTACTCGCATGACCTCTGAAATTTGCATTTAATTTTCAAAAGATTGACGCCATATTGTTATATGATAATGTAAGATAACTGAATCATCTTTTTTAATCCACATCTCAAGTGAAGCCGGAGGTAAAACTTCTTTGTTATTTATATATTATTCGTGTTGGCTATTAATCACTCATACATGAAAGATATTAAAAATCGTGACGTTGCGTTGTGCAGAACACCTCTGCACAACGTAGGTAAGTTTTCTAATAACGATTTTGATGCATTTCATTCTACCATACAGTATAATAATGTACATCATTAAAAAGTGAGAAATATTCATGGTAAAAATATAGCTCAGCTATAGAAAACAGAAAATCGTTCAACATTTAAAACCGTATTGCAATAGCCAGTTTATTCCAACGATTTTTAAAATATTCACACATTATACATTCTGATCACATCTCTCGTTAGATAAGCATTTTGAAATATAAGTCTAAAATTTAGTCACACTTCTTTAATAATCGTATTAATATCATTCAAAGAATCCAACGCAAATTTTTGAGGTGTATTAATTCTAGATTTAAGAATCAATGGATTATGATTTTTTATTATATTCATTGAAATTGTTGAAGTTAAGTGACGGAAGAAAAAAATGATCTTATACATTTTTTTATATAATTGTAAATTATTGTTGATTCAATTCATACGATTAAATCGAGGTTACCTAGTATGCATTATTATGACAATTATATAATATAGTTTCAGGCTACGGTTCTGTTATAAATAAATTACACACTGTTATAAATAGTTACCAATGAGTAACTCTTATGATATGTTAGCTGATGTTTTTAATACGCTATTCAAGTTTAATTATAGCTGTGTTAATTAAATATTTAAGCAGTGGATATTTTAACGAGCCTACCGCTTAACATGCTTTTTTTGTTTAGTTTCTTCTTCATTTCATTCATTAATATTCTCATATATTTTTTTTAATTTTTATCTCATTATTTTCTTTTCTTTCTTTTTTCTACGTTGTACTATAACTGTTAATAAATATAATTCTAAATAAATATATTATATACATTGGTCGTGTAGTCTCCTAAGAATACATTATGCTGTCGGTAAACCACTCTATTTTCTCACACACCCCTTACAAACTCCTCTCTGTACTTTACCACTTGAACACTTATTAATAGTTTAACTTTGGTTATTACTTACTGCAAAGTAAGGGTTCTTCGGAAACCGGCTGACAGTTTAATATATTTTGCGGTTTTGGCGAAACCCTGTTTAGTTGAATATCCCTAATCGTAATGATGGCAAAGCGTAATTTTACATTTTTTTAATACTTAACATTATAAGAAAAGTCAAGATTACATACTCAAAATGAAAGATACATTTTATTTTATTTTTATTTTATTGGTTTTTAATATAGAATATATTGAGTCATCGAAAATTTTGCAAAAAAAAATAAAGCTTGATATAACAGTAAACTGATAAACTGAATATGGAACAATATTAGTAAAATATGCAAAATTAACATAAAATAATATAGAAACAAAAACAATGCTACATATAAGACAACTACTATGATTTGTAGGATTCAAGTGCTGGTATAGATTACGCTTAGTTCTATAAATCGAGTCAATAAATATACCAATAGTACTCCTAAACTTGTTGCACAGATCATGCATCCTATTGGTTAGTGAGTGTGTCTGATAGTTGGTTGTGTATGTATTGCAGAAGAATGTTACATTTTGTCTTGTGTTTCTAGTCGGCACATGGAATTTAATAGTGGCAACGATGACAGGGCTGTCAATTAAGTTGTTAATGACTCTGTGTAACACAACCGTTTAAAAAATAATTCTCCTGTCAGACAGTATTATTTAGATGCAATTGATTCATCAAACTGATATAATTAATGCATTCTATTGGAATTTTGAGCTTTTAAAATTTACGTACTTAAGAATCTTGTGCTGAACCCTTTCCATGTTTTTAGAGGTATATTATAGGGGTTGGAGTTGGAATCGTTAATAGGAACGGCTGCGCGGTTTTTTCATTCAAAATTAAATTTGGATTTGAAGTCAAAATACCCAATGAAAACGAATATTTATTTTTTTATTAAAAATTTAAAGTATGGTTATGTGCTGTTTTATTTATTTTTATTTAAAATTATTAAATGTCGGCTATTAATTCATTCGATTTATCGTGGTTTTGAAAGCAACTTTGGTAATTTTGTGAGTTAAAGGCAATTATTTAAAAAAAATCATATATATTCCTCTATTTGCTATAAAAATTTTGTGAAATATAAAAATTAATAAAAAAGCATTTTGAAGGGTTTGAATTTAAATTACGAATAACCGATTTACTTTGGAACACAAAATGTCGCATATAATTTAAAATGTTTACAAGAAAAAACGTTTTTACCTCGATGTTTAATTACACAGTTAGTAAGGCAAAACTATTTTTTGATTAATTTTAATTAACTCACAAAAATGACAAATTTTCTTCTAAAATCGTGAAAAATCGAATTCTGTAATGGCGAATCGGCACTAGAAATTGGCTACACCTTTTTTATTTATATATGAAATACATGGTATTTAATAGACATTTACAAGACTTTGAATCACCATACTAGGCAATATGGTTATTTAAAGTAAACATGTATTGGTTACTACCCGTTTCTTAGTAACCAATACATTATAATTATTTGGTATAAAGTATTGGCAATGTAGGTTTTGGACCTTACTAATAAACATGTTTCAATCCCTACACAACCGATAACCAATCCTTAATGAAGAGTTATGGTTGTTTCTCAGCTGCACAAAATCTAACACACGCCCATTAATTAGTAAGGTGATAGAATATAAACATTATGAATAGTTATTAGTTTTTTTGGGTATTTAGCCTCAATTCCAAATTCAAGTTAATTAATTTAGTTTTGTGTGAAAAAGGCGCGCAGCCGTTCCTCTTAAGCACGAAAATATTAAACTATTTCTCATATTACATGCACGCTTTTATAAATAATAGGCAAAAATATGTGCTTTTCCTTTTACCTCAAACTTTTAACATTTTACAACTTATCACACAGTTTATCTTCAATAAAATATTAAATTGTAGATTTGTAACTTTATATTATTTTCATTTCAAAAGTAATTTCGACATAAAATTGTTTATTTTTAAATATCAGTGTTATGGATGATTTCCTATGAGGTGATTTCGAAGTAACCTTTCTTTTAAAAAAAATATTTAAGCGATTTTTTTTCTAAAATTTTACTTACGATGCTTAAATAGTACCTACACTAATAACTTTGTTTTGTGTTTACATCCCGCGTGATTCTTTGTCCTGTAAGTTTTATAATCAGAAGAAACAAGCCTTATGTAATAAGGTGGAGTGAATTTTTTTTTTTGAGAATTTCGAAATCGACATATTCGGGAAAGATGCTCCATATATTAACAATTACAACAAAAATAATTTAAAAAATATATTCACAATACCTGGACATCGCCAAAGCTTTATATTTTATCATTTTCACGATTTTACCTAAGTATTTATAGCTCATATACGCGAAATAAAACACACATAAAATTTGTATTTCACCATTTATTTTACAGATAATACATTCGTAGATTGTTAGAATGGAACAAATAGTGGAAATAAAAATGTACATATATTATTTACCGCATTGAAAAACTTGAAAATTACAAAAGTTACTATGAACGGTACTGAATTTTGGTGTTAAAAATAGGCATAAGGTGTCGTGACTCTCACCTTGTTTTTATTAATCCATCTCGCCTCAAGGGTCCACAAATAACGGCTGAGGCTTCTGTTACAATTTTTACACACCTCTCTGTAGCTTGAGTGTGGCAAGGAAAATTCTTTATCATTGGAAGTATGACATCCTCAATTATCGTGTGATCGGTAATGGCTTGTAAAATTGTCTGGTCACTTACAAATTTGGTTAGAGGTGGCTCGGTTATATTTTCCCACTTTATAACATCAATATAATCATCTGCTGAAAAATCAAAAACAGGCACTTTGAAGGTACGAATAAAGTCTGATTGCATTTTCATTTGCCGAGCTTTCAATATTCTTCTCAACGCCAACTCTCTTACGTATTTTCGGCTGTCGTTTAACATGGCTATATATTTTCGTGATTCCCAAAAAAGCCATTACGCTGGATTACTGGATCAATAATATCTTTTAAATCACTGGGCAAATACCGTGAAAGCACTATTGTTTCGTGTAAATGCCTTGCACCGGAAAGACATAATGGTTTGATCTTAATGTTGAACCACATAGGTGCGTAAACTGTTAATACAAATGTCGTTAAAGTTACCATATTTTTTATGGTTTTAGGATAGAAATGTAAAGCCTAAGAATCCGATTCGCAGTAGTGAAGCCACCTGGATTTTACAATTTTACCGGGATTTGTTTTTGATAAATTTTCATTGCAGAATCCGGAGTTAATAGTTTTACACATTTTCAGTAGATACATCTGATCTTTACTTAAATCCTGTGTATTTTTCATACTTGGTAATGAACATTGAATGATTTTAAATTTCACGACAGGAAGTTGTTCACACTTATTTAAAGATTTACCAATAATTCCAGTGAAACTTTGCGGTCCAGTCGTGGTTCCTTCGATGTTCTCAAAGAGATCTCGCAAAATGAGTTCGTTTGCTTGTAATTGACAGACAATCCACTGTAAAGGCCGTTTGAGATGTGATTCAAGGCGCCGAATAACACCTCCTTTGTACCCCGTATTAACTGCAGTTCCGTAGCATCCAATTGCAACAATTTTTTCCAAAGCAATATCTTTCGAAGACAGTAATGAAATAATTCCATTACTTATTGCTTCAGATTTTCCGGTTTTTAATGAAATGTGTCCCATGTACTCGCTACCTGGTTCTTTTACTAAACTAACGTGTTCTTCAGTTATTATTTTTCGCCGGTTGTCCTCCATGCTTAAATTTTTGTCCTTCCGTCCGTCGAAGTATAAACCAAATTGATTACTAACGGCTTACTAGTAAGGGCAGTTCTTTTCTTCATTCGAGCTCGACGAATTTTACTCCTATCCACAACGCGAGATGTAGCGTTCTGTGAAATTAAGCCAACATCTTGTAATACAGCGGAAACAATTGCAGCTCCTGCTCGATCTGAAATACAATATATGTTTAATGTTCTGGCCACAACAGGGAAGTCTTTCACCTCATGGTGAGAATTATTTGGATGTGCTTCACTTTGCATTATTTCTTGAGGAATTTAAGACGAAGCACATTTTTTTGAGAGTCTAAAGTTTAAACTACAAGAAGGAATAGCGTCATTACCCCGATCTACTAGATAATGTCTAGCGGATCGGAAACTTCGCCAAGATGATACGCGATACACTTCACTGTGTTTGATACGCGTTTGGGGTAGAAGGATTCGTTGCTGTGTGGGAATAGTTTAACTGTTCCTACAGTCCTCCTTTATAATTATATTATAAAATAATAATGTAATCATAGGTAATAAATAAACACTTTTTTTTACATAATTATAAGCATTTCTAAGAATCGGGAGAACATTATTGGTGTTTTCAGTGTTTTTATCAAAAATACAAAGTGGTGGCGATGTCGTAATTATAAATAAATATTTTTTTATATTTTTTATTTAAGATAGGTACATAACGGAGCACCAATCCCGCGTATGCCGAATTCTATATTAAGAAAAAAAAATTCTCCATACTAGACCGCTCCACCTTATTATGTAATGCTTCATATAAAACCTGTTTATATTTCTGGAGAATCCTAAAAGACTGTTCTTATTGTTTTAGTTAGAAACCATCTTAATACTCACGAAATATTTTTTAAAATTGGTTTTATTTAAATTTAACACGAAAAGTCAAAATTTCCGCAATTCGATTAATTAAAATTTCAATTGGAAATAATAATGTGTTTTAAAAAAAAGTTTTTAATTATTTAAAAATATTATTCGTTAGCAGGTTTACAATATTATGTTTTAAATTACATTACAATTACGCTTGAACATAATAAATAAATAATGAAAGCTTTTTAATGGTTTTTATTTTAGATCATGAAAAAGATATTATGTATTATTGTAGAAAGCAATCACTTTGTGGTTTGACATATTTAATAAAATAAAATACTTTTTTGTTTTAAAACCACGATATTTATTAATTTAAGAACCGACCGGTTTCGCAAACCGTTCGGTTCTTAAATTAATAAATATCGTGGTTTTAAAACAAAAAAGTATTTTATTTTATTAAGATATTATGTGTATGAAGGGAAATGCTTACACATTAATCTTTACTTCCCCGAGGAAATTTAGCTAATTAACATATGCAACTGTATTATTACTATAATGTTTCGCTTTTTCTTACGGCGGGGATTAATATGCATCCATTTATTAAACGCATAGAGCGGAATAATCTAATAAATGCGATTTTATTATTAATATTCGTGACTCACTCTATTCAGACTCGTGAAAAATGAGGCATAGAAAAAATTCTTTGCAACTTAATTACAATTTTTAAGCAGACGATAAAATAATTTTCTTCAAAAAATATTATTTAATTGGTAGACACTTTATCGTTTGTCAAAATTCTTCACACAATCAGTTCGATCTTTGATAATGATACTTAAACTCATTGAACCAGAGTTACACAGACAAACGAAATGTTCATTGATGATGATGATTAATTACGGTTATTTGTAATGAAAAACGTGATCCGAATCACAAAATATTAATTTCCAACAAAAAAACATTAAAAAACATACAATGAATATTTAAAAAAAATATGAATCCCACTTACACCATACACTGTTATACGCAGTCTTATATGAATCCCGCGTACACTGTTGTACGCAGTTTTTTTTTATCTAAATCCCCTTCACGCTGATGCAGTATTATACATAAAAACTAATATTAGAAAATTATAACAGTCCAATATGGTGTTCACTTTGACAGTCTTTATATATATATCAAATGGAAAAATGTCTCAAATTTTCTGATCACGTACATAATATTAGCAACAATGTTTTTTTCCATGTTTATTTTAAAAATCTCTTTCTGCAATACCATACACGTAGAAAACTTACCGATATAAAATATTTCTAATTTATTAAGAATCTCTTTAAATTATTCGTAATCCGGTTAAAACGGGACTGCAGGCCCTTAACGAATGATTTAATAGTTTTCTTGTTAAACTTTTAGTAAAAAAGGAAGGCATTATCGCGGTGTCGGAAACTTTTTTTCATCAAAATCATTATATTTAAAATCATTATCGCATTTCGTCATTATATATTATCAGAGCAAATGCAGGTGCATGAACACGTGTTCCGATGTATTAGGAATGTACTAAAAGTTTCACAGGAGACGGCCTCCAATCCTGTATTAACCGGATATTCATAAATCGGTAATACTCATTTTTCTTCGTGCACAAATTTTATTAATGTGTGGGGGCTCATTAATTAAGTTATAATTTGAAGGTTTAATGATGTTTTAAATTAAGTAGGTAATTAGGTACCTACTCGAAAGGCGTAAACACTTTTGGCGAAATTTTTTAATACATAAAATAATTTAAACATTCTTTCGTTCTCTGTATTAATTGTAACATTTTTCATGCGTCCGTGTTTCAAAGTTAACAGAGCCCGTTAATTAAAAATAATAAAAAAATAAAAATAAACTTTTTTACTTGTTTTATCATGTATCTCCTTCCAAAGTTAGTGAACTCTACCCCCGCACTAACTAACTTATTAACCATCACGCCGTTTCACTTCAGAGGTAGGCAGAGAGGACCGACCGCCAAACAACTCAGTATTGGCACACGCTCCTTCTCTCATTCACATTCATACATTATCTCATACATACTCTTCTATTATTCTGACTCTTGACATGGCCCGACTCGAGTATCTCATTCACTTGATCGTGCCATGTCTGCCTCGGGTGTCCCCGACTTCTGCTACCATTCGCATTTGTATCATATATCCTCCTTACACTCCTTTCTTCGCTCATTCGCTTTATATGCCCAAACCATCTAAGCGTCCCTTTCTTAATCTTACTCATTACGCTTAAATCTTGTATTAAATATATTATCAACGAATATTTAAAACTTCACTAAAGACAGAAGGCAGCGATGAAATATTGAACAAAAAAATGGTTATAAAAAACTTCACGCCAGAACTAACCAATTCCTGAGTATTCTAAAACATATTTACTCGTGATACATGGGTAATAGATAAAAACGTAGACGGGCAGAATATGCAGGACTGTAGTAGGCGAATGACAGTGGAGGAAGCCAAATGTAAAGCCATAAAATGAAGCGCCGTGATGATGATTGGTGTAAACAAATATTCCACTTTTACCTGTGTGGTTTTCTCTTAATTGCCTTTGTGCGGTAACCCCCACTAAAAGAAGGGTTTGCATTAAATAAATCAACATTATAAACAGAAGACCGAAAAATCCGGTCGAAGTGTAACCCGATTATTCTCATGTTGTGGTCTTTATAGAATCAGTACAAAATACTTCACACAAAATAATAAATAAAAAAAACAGCACAATGGTGTTGTCGCAAACCTGAGCCAAATTAATACTGGCCTTGTGCGCCGCGGATTGACGTTCAGAGATTGGCGATGTCACCGAGATAGTCCGGCTAGTTTTTGCACAACAAGAATGCAATATTATTCTTACAAATAAATAAATAAATATTATGTTATGTAATGGTATTTAACTTTTTATAGTAGTTGTAGTAAGCTTTTGTTTTTTTTATTTATTTATTTTATTGTTCCTGCATTTCTCCAACCGTTTACTTAATGTAAAATACTAGTAAAATGAATGGATGTTTTGTACTTATGTTTTCCTGTTTAAAATGCAATTATTTTTTGAATAAGACGCTTAATTCGTTAGTTTATTTTAAGAAAGTTTCGACAAATGCCATATTGTCAAAGTCACTAGTTATCCAATATTATGTTAAGCTTTTTCCAGTATTGTTTCGGCTTTGAAGCAATTGGTTTATTGATCACCACTATGTTAACACACGAAGAAAAACGATTACCGCTTTTTTAATCGAAATACTGTGTAAAATGTGACTGCATTATCATTTCCTAGTGAAAATGAGTCATTCGGAATATATATGAACACGTGTTTAACGCACGTGGCCTTTTTCAAATAAATACAATGGACTAGATGCAATAATATTATTATTTTGAAAAAACTTGCGTTCCGACTTCCTCATAACATATTCGTGCTTTACTAATAGTTTGTTATGAAATTTTCCAAATCATTCGTTATAGACCTCTAGTCCTGTCATTAAGGAAAATGAAAAGAAAATTCAGATTTTTAATAAATTATAATATTTAATATTTTTCTCCTCTAAAAAATAATTTCCCCATAATCGGCACCCCTCTCACCAACTTCATTTATTATGTGACTGCCGTTGTACTCGAAAATTCTATGAAGGACAATCACAGTACATTTAATACATATTGTGTACCGGACGTACCTCCACCGACTTAAATTAATTTTAATAAATCTGAATTTACGCAGAGGCAGTTCCTTTACAAACTCACCTCTGCGCATATTCGAATTTAGGCAACAAAATTCTCTCTATAAAAATCTGTAATCTTATCTGCACTTGTGTAAAACTATAAATCTTATCTGCTGATTAATAAATAAAACCACGGGGTCAAGCAGTCATCATTATAGATAAAAAACAAAGGCTTGACCCCCCAACACCCTCTTATAAATTAAATACCTATCATCTGTACAAAACATGGAAGATTTGCATGAAATTTTGAAATTGTGCAAACGCAGTTTCCTTTACAAAACTTGCCGTTTGCACAAAATTGAATATTGTGCAAATCTTCCCCTTTTAAATATATGTTTTCTCTCTTTAATATGTGCAAACTCACAAAATATAATTGAATAAAAATGACACGGGCAAAGTGGTTTGAAGAACAGTCAGGACCTAGTCAAAATCGTCCCCTTCCAAGTTACGCAACAACGGCGCTCTCTCCTGTGACAAATTCCGGGAACCCAAAAATAATTCTCGGAATTTGTCGCTAACAAAGGGAGAGCTAGGCCCGTTGGTCCTTTAAAAGGCGGACAACTTGTGCAATTCGGCAGAGAGCCAGCAACGATCGGACCATCAACATCTCTCCTGGACTGCCCTGACTGCCTTCTTCAAGCCTCTCCTGCCCTGGACCTTCACTGCAACCTGGCCTTCTTCTTTCTCCCGGCTCCCTGGTGCTCATCAAGAAGAAAACATTTTCACAATAGTCGAAGCGTCCCTAGTCAGGGCGCAGGTTCCCCCCTACCTTCCTTCCCCCTGCCTTATACCTTTCTCCCACATTTTCCCCATTTCTCCCTTTTCCCTATATTTATCCCCACTTTTCCCACATTTTTTCCCCAATTTTCCCTATCCTAATTTTCCCCATTTTTACCACATTTTTCCCCATTTTTCCTTTTCCCCATATTTTTCCCCATTTTTTCCATTTTTTCAACATTCTCCCTACTTTTTCCCGACCTTCCCTTCCAAGGCGTCGAAGCGGCCAGCCGGCCACTCCCGCTATATCGTCTGTGCGGCCGGCGACTACAGTGCCGTCCCGTACATGGTCCTTCGAGCCGGATCGCCTCTTCACGCCTTCACTCCTTCACGCCTTCCAGTGACGTCCCAAGATGCCGTCCCTGCGGAGTGGCCGCGAGGCTTCAGCCTCCACCCCAGATTCACAACCCGACGTGGAGCTGGTGACAGGCCCTCACCCCGCCGGCCCTGCCGGCCTTCACCCTGCCGGCCCTCACCCTGCCGGCCCTCACCCTGCCGGCCCTGCCAGCCCTGACCCTGCCGGACCTGCCGCCCCACGCGCTGCCAGCCCTGCCGACACTCACTTTGCCGGCCCTGACAGCGCACCGTCCTCCGATGCAGAGGAGGATTCAACCACAACAGAGGACACGGTCAGGCAGCTCCGGAAGGCGAACCGGACAATGAGCAGGCAGCTCGCCGTGCTGCTCGCAGCCCTCCCCACCGCGACGCAGTACCTGCCAGGGGCGGACCCCCCTGGCACCCACCTGGGCGCCTACCCTGGTGCGGCCCCTGGTGCGCATCCTGCCGCCTACCCTGGTGCGGCCCCTGATGCGCACCCTGCCGCCTACCCTGGTGCGGCCCCTGGTGCGCATCCTGCCGCCCACCCTAGTGCGACCCCTGGTGCGCACCCTGCCGCCTACCCTGGTGCGGCCCCTGGTGCGCACCCTGCCGCCTACCCTGGTGCGGCCCCTGGTGCGCATCCTGCCGCCTACCCTGGTGCGGCCCCTGGTGCGCATCCTGCCGCCTACCCTGGTGCAGCCCCTGGTGCGCACCCTGCCGCCTACCCTGGTGCGGCCCCTGGTGCGCACCCTGCCGCCTACCCTGGTGCGGCCCCTGGTGCGCATCCTGCCGCCTACCCTGGTGCGGCCCCTGGTGCGCACCCTGCCGCCTACCCTGGCGCAGCCCCTGGTGCGCACCCTGCCGCCTACCCTGGTGCGGCCCCTGGTGCGCACCCTGCCGCCTACCCTGGCGGACCCCCTGCTGCGCCCGCTGCTGCGTATCCTGGCGCCTCTCCTGGCGAGCACCCTGGCGCGCCCCCTGGTGCGCATCCCGCAGCCTACCCTGCCGCCTACCCTGGTGGGCCCCCTGCTGCGCCCGCTGCTGCGCATCCTGGCGCCTGCCCTGGCGAGCACCCTGGCGCGCCCCCTGGTACGCATCTCGCCGCCTACCCTGCCGAGCGCCCTGGCGGACCCCCTGCTGCGCCCGCTGCTGCGTATCCTGGCGCCTCTCCTGGAGAGTACCCGGGCGCGCCCCCTGGTGCTCATCCCGCCGCCTACCCTGCCGCCTACCCTGGCGGGCCCCCTGCTGCGCCCGCTGCTGCGCATCCTGGCGCCTGCCCTGGCGAGCACCCTGGCGCGCCCCCTGGTACCCAACTCGCCGCCTACCCTGCCGAGCGCCCTGGCGGACCCCCTGCTGCGCCCGCTGCTGCGTATCCTGGCGCCTCTCCTGGCGAGCACCCTGGCGCGCCCCCTGGTGCGCATCCCGCAGCCTACCCTGCCGCCTACCCTGGCGGGCCCCCTGCTGCGCCCGCTGCTGCGCATCCTGGCACCTGCCCTGGCGAGCACCCTGGCGCGCCCCCTGGTACGCATCTCGCCGCCTACCCTGGTGCGCACCCTGCCGCCTACCCTGGTGGCCCTTTTCACCCTAGCCCAATGCAGGAGGCCCAAACCTAATGCAGCCTGGACCCTCTGGCCCCGTACCGCCCGCCCCTCTGATAGAACAGAGGCAAGCCGTACGAGCTGGACCTGTACCTCTGGTGGACCAGAGGTACGCATCACATGCGCAGCAAGAGCCAACAGGCCCTGCGCAACCAGCACCCTGGGCCATTCAGGGATGCCCAAACCTGATGCAGCCTGGACCCTCTGGCCCCGTACCGCCCGCCCCTCTGATAGAACAGAGGCAAGCCGTACGCGAAGTGCCAGCTGAACCTGTACCTCTGGTGGACCAGAGGTACGCATCACATACGCAGCAAGAGCCAGCAGGCCCTGCGCAACCAGCACCCTGGACCATTCAGGGATGCCCAGTACTGATGCAGCCTGGACCTCATGGCCCTGTGCTGCCCGTACCTCTGCCCCACCCGGGGTACCCAGCGCCGATGCAGAGATCACCTACCGGACTGCTGGAGCAGTGGGACATGACATGGAGACAGCCTGGACCATCTGGACCATCTGGACATGTGCCGCCCGTACCACTGCACGAAAAGGAGTATGGCGTGCCGGCACGGCCAGATGGCCAGCCCACAGCCAGTACCAGCTCCATGCCGATATTCCTGCCCCAACCTACGGTGGATGATACGGCCCAACATACCAGAGCCTGGGTTCAGCATGATGGCAGTCCCATGCCGCAGCCCACCTCCGCCCTGACAGAAGCCATCAGAGCTTCAATGGCCAAGGACCTGCCTCCCTTCTCTGGAGATCCACGGGAGCACGCCGAACGCTGGAGGGACTGGATGAGCCTGCTCCAGGATAGCAACGTCTCCATCCCACGACGGCCGCTCCGACAGAGGACAAGCAGCGTGACCCTGCACCTCTTCTGCGACACCTCGGAGCACGCTGAACGCTGGAGGGACTGGATGAGCCTGCTCCAGGAAAGCAGCGTCTCCATCCGGCCGACATCGGCACCCGGGACTTGGAGCTGCCCGACCTGTCTCTCCAAGGAAGATGGTTCAACGGCCCCGCCTTCCTCACCACACCAGAGAGCTACTGGCCAAAGGAGCGCACCCTCACAAAGCCATGACTACCAAGGGCATCGAGTGGCGCTTCTTCACCCCCCCTCAGCCCCACATGGGGGGAGCCTGGGAAAGGTTGGTGCGCTCGGTGAAACGAGCCCTAAGCGCCACCTTAAACCAGCGCCCGCACCGGCACCATCACCAGCGCCCGCACCGGCACCAGCGCCGCCCTCGACAGCACCCGGACCACGGATGCCGCATGGGAGCCATAACCCCCAGCGGCCCAGGGGAACCGGACGTCGAGGACGCCGCCGACCTACACGTCCGGACCGCTAGGCGCAGCCGTGACTGCACCGGGGGGAGAATTGTACCGGACGTACCTCCACCGACTTAAATTAATTTTAATAAATCTGAATTTACGCAGAGGCAGTTCCTTTACAAACTCACCTCTGCGCATATTCGAATTTAGGCAACAAAATTCTCTCTATAAAAATCTGTAATCTTATCTGCACTTGTGTAAAACTATAAATCTTATCTGCTGATTAATAAATAAAACCACGGGGTCAAGCAGTCATCATTATAGATAAAAAAACAAAGGCTTGACCCCCCAACACCCTCTTATAAATTAAATACCTATCATCTGTACAAAACATGGAAGATTTGCATGAAATTTTGAAATTGTGCAAACGCAGTTTCCTTTACAAAACTTGCCGTTTGCACAAAATTGAATATTGTGCAAATCTTCCCCTTTTAAATATATGTTTTCTCTCTTTAATATGTGCAAACTCACAAAATATAATTGAATAAAAATGACACGGGCAAAGTGGTTTGAAGAACAGTCAGGACCTAGTCAAAATCGTCCCCTTCCAAGTTACGCAACAACGGCGCTCTCTCCTGTGACAAATTCCGGGAACCCAAAAATAATTCTCGGAATTTGTCGCTAACAAAGGGAGAGCTAGGCCCGTTGGTCCTTTAAAAGGCGGACAACTTGTGCAATTCGGCAGAGAGCCAGCAACGATCGGACCATCAACATCTCTCCTGGACTGCCCTGACTGCCTTCTTCAAGCCTCTCCTGCCCTGGACCTTCACTGCAACCTGGCCTTCTTCTTTCTCCCGGCTCCCTGGTGCTCATCAAGAAGAAAACATTTTCACAATAGTCGAAGCGTCCCTAGTCAGGGCGCAGGTTCCCCCCTACCTTCCTTCCCCCTGCCTTATACCTTTCTCCCACATTTTCCCCATTTCTCCCTTTTCCCTATATTTATCCCCACTTTTCCCACATTTTTTCCCCAATTTTCCCTATCCTAATTTTCCCCATTTTTACCACATTTTTCCCCATTTTTCCTTTTCCCCATATTTTTCCCCATTTTTTCCATTTTTTCAACATTCTCCCTACTTTTTCCCGACCTTCCCTTCCAAGGCGTCGAAGCGGCCAGCCGGCCACTCCCGCTATATCGTCTGTGCGGCCGGCGACTACAGTGCCGTCCCGTACATATTGAATATTATTTATTTGAATACTTGAATTTATGTACCATATATGTTAAAAAGACCACGAACCGCCATTGAATTTTTACCATTATGATTATTACTTCAGACAAATGTCCATAACATCAAAGTATTTAAAAATCATCCAGGACAATCATATGATACGTAATTCTTTCAAAATCAATTGAAAAAATCAATTCTACAAACTACAGGGTTTTCCAATAAAAGGTGTTATTTTATATATTTCGGTAGATGTTACTATTAAAGCTGTTATTTTTGACATTTGACAAGTAAAAACTACGCCATTAATAAAAATGGAACGATACACGCTTCAACAACGAATTTAAATTATTAAAATTCACTTGATTGAATCAAATGCAAATCATCTTGAGTGATGAGGCCCATTTCCACCTCGGTGGCTTCGTCAACAAGCAAAATTGTCGCATCTGGGGCTCGGAAAACTCAAGAGTTATTGTTGAAAAGCCTCTCTATCCTCAACGTGTGACCTTTTGGTGCGGTTTATGGTCCGGCGAAGTCATTGGACCTTACTTTTTCGAAAATGAGGCTGGAGCAACAGTTACGGTGAATGAATTGCGCTATCGAGATGATTAATGATTTTTTATGGCCGGAATTGGATGGTATTGATCTGGACAACGTTTATTTTCAACAATACGGCGCTACGTGCCACACAAGCAACGAAACCATCAATCTTTTACGATAGAATATCAAAATAACACCTCTTATTGGAAAATCCTGTATATATTTCTTCGATTTGATACGATTGTACCACCCCAGCCGGTGGTAACCTAATAAGCCGTAATTGGAATTTAAGATGGGCTGGAATAAAGGAATTGATTGTGCGTTGTTTTTTTTTTAATTTTATTTATATCTTCTTGCGTCTTCTTCCTCTTCTTGTCTCTTCTTGTCTATTTTTATTTTTCTTGGCTCTTTTTATTTCTTCTTGTCTCTTCTTGGTTTTTCTTGCGGAGTCTTCGATCCTGTCTTTTCTTGACTATATCAGTATATCGTAGTCTATGCTCGCATCTTCTTGCTTCTTTTAGCCTGTTCTTGCTTTTTTTTGGGTCTTCTTGGCTCTCCTAGTTTCTGCTGGCATACTTCTACTAGCCTCTTCTTGCCGGTTTTTGTTTTTTCTGTCTTCTTTTAGCTGTTTTGGCTTTTTTTGGCTTTCCTAGGCCCTGTTTGCATTTTCTTGCTTCTAGTACCCCTTTCTTGATTCTTTTCTTTTTTTCTACTTTAAAATTGCCTTGTCTTGCTTCTTCTTTCTCTTCTAAGCTTCTTTATGCAATTTCTTGAATCTTCTAATCTTTGCTAACATCTTTTTTGTTTTCCCTGTCGCTGCAGGCATTTTGTTGCTACTTCATGAATCTTGATTTTTTCTTCTTGCCTCTTCCTTCTTTTTATTTGTTCTCTTACTTCTTCTTGGCTCTTCTTACTTCGCCTTAGCTCTTCTTAGCTTTTTTTATCTTCTTGGCTCTTCTTGTCTCTTCTTTCTTCTTCTTGAATATTAGAATTAAATAATCAAATAGAGAAAAAAAAAGAACATCATCCTTAGAACAATGTGTAAAATCCGAATTAAATAACATAAACAATAATAAAAGTGTGTACAAAAATGATTAGTATTTTTTTAAATGCGTAACTGAAACTTTTTTCTTTTGATATCTTGTGCATATCGGTAAGTTCGTTTATTATTTATTTTAATTTAATTGGTAAACAAAAACTTAAATACGGCGCAACAATTTTATAAACTCCAAAGCAAACTAATTCCACTGACAAGACTTATGTTGAAATATTTTTTTGCAAACTGAAATCGAAATAATTTTTTTTTTTTAATTAAAAAAAAGTAGTATACGAGTAAGGTTCTGATGAAACGATTGTTACATTACTCGTTGCAAAACAAAGTACTTTGAAATAAGGCACCGTCACACCCCGTACTATGTCTCGTGTTCTAACGGTTGCGCACCCCTGTCCCAGACCTAAAACGTGGCTTGGAAAAATAAACAAAATCTTTAAACAATATACAAAAATAAATATGTCTTATCTTATTGGTGTGATGCAATCTTGACAATCGTGACACTTAACACTTGGCTTTACCACTTGAGGTTGTCGCAAACTGTCATGTTTTAAAACTTGGGTTATGTTTTTAAACGAATATGTACTTTAAATCGAGTAAAACTTATTTTCCAAGAGAGATAAATTTTTTTCGCTAATTGTTGTAGATTGTACTGATTTTTATACGCGTGTACAGGAAATTATTTAAGAAAAGTAGCTTGAATCAAACACTAGTTATTTGAAAAACGATCCCTGAGAAACATAGATACGTCCAGATTAAACCGACAGCACATGTACCTCCTTGTACAAACTTAAAATTTCTTCGATGAAAAATTAAATATTTTCTTTATGGTGTTATTTATCATACGGCGAAGACCAATCTCACTCCTAATTTATCACGAACTTTTTGACCACTGTGAGTGCCTCCCAAGAGTCCCCAAAAGTTGGAATCTTCAGTTCCACAAAGTAGAAAGGCCTTGGGCATCAGTACCCGTGTTATTCCGGCGTTCGAAGCCTCCCTTACGTTAGTAGGAAATATCTTGAATACTTTAAAGGTCAAACGCCAGCCTAGAATTATTAAACACCAGTTTGCTTTTCGCATGTTAGGTCAAACTAAACATGGTGAAATTGGATAGGTTTCTACAAAAATTCATAATACTTCTATAGATTATGTTTTGAGGTGATATTTAAAGTATCACCTCAAAGAATCTTTATGAACAATAAAACAAAATAAAACTTTTGTTCAATTTTATACCTTCAAAATAATTTTTATTTTACCGAATCGGTATTTAGATTTTCACAGATATCGCGGTTTGTGAAAAATTCGAATTTTTAGGATAAATTATTGAGAATAAAAACAAGTTTCAAAACTAGGGTTTTCTTTTATGTTAGATTAAATGTATGGGTAGGTACGATTTTCTAAAGAAATAAGTGTTGACCGTGCGTTTCATATTTTGTAGACATATATAAATCAAACATTAACGACTTAAGAATATTTAAGTTCCAATGAATGAGTTGCTTAAGGCATTGCCTCGGCTTACCGGGTCTATGCAGAGTTATTACTGTCTTAACAGAGATCTTGGGTTCGATTCCCAGTTGAGACCGTAACCTATTTTAGTTTTCTGTGTCTTGTTCTGTTTCATTTTTTGTTGAAGTTTTTAGCATCATCTTCTTCTTCAATGACACATTGCATTGATGGATATAAACTTTGAAAAAAAAATTAACTCAGTAAAATTGAACATTATTACTTCCTTCATTATATTCCTTGTTAAAACCGTTAATTAAAAGTGAATCTAAATTCAACAACAATGTATTCATTTATGTTTTTGCTACGCAATCATTAAATTGTTGTACATATTGTTAATATTTTTAAAAGCCCTCTTTTACAATAAAATCGCGAAAGAAAAAAAAAAAAGCTTTAATTTTTTTACAATATTTATATGTATACGGTACAAGATGAGATTTTTAAATTTTCGAAAGAATTATAAATATTTTTGCTGTTCATAATTATTGTGTCAAACGTTAGCATATTTCATTGGTAAAATGTACCTGCTATCATCGCTAACTGGAAACTGAAACTGAATACCTAAACACCAACTGCCACTTCCCCTGACCTGCCCCCAGCAGCTATTACTCAGATACCTCGTTAATCCCGGCACCCCTGAGGGACGGCAGGGGGTTTTGGTTTGGTAGGAGTTTCGGGGTGGGGAAATGGGGTGGTAAGGGGATGCAATTTGAAGCCGAGGGAATTGAACAACACCTGCAGGCGCAAGCGTGTCTTAAGTCAACCCTGAGCTGTTGGTCTGATGGAATCTGAGTATGTACAGTAAAGCCTTGATTATCCCATTATTCGGACGTCAATTATACTTACCTTAATTGTTCGGATTTTCGATAACCCGAATAAACAAAAGCAAGTACCTACCTTATTTGAAGAGAAGAAAGAGGTAGTTAATTTGAATCACAAAATTTATTTAAATTTGTGACGGCTTTCGGAATAACCAAAGCGAAAAAAATACTTTTTTTTCCGCACAAAGAAAGAGTTTTTCAGAAACTGGTCATCGATTTTTTGGTTAAAGCAAAGCGATTGCTTCGTTTAATGTATCATTTTCAAACCCTACAAAAAAAAGCCAGGATATATTATTAATCATATTTTTAATAAATATTTTTTTCCACTAATAGAATATCAGAGATTTTTTTTGTACACCAATATAACATACTCATGTATACACCGTTCATAAGCTCATACCTTCTGTGTTAATTTTTGGTTATGGTCAAATTTTCATTCGATGGGTACCTATGGAGACAGGCACTGTTAAAAATTGTGTTAATCCTTTATTTTATAGATACATGTACCTAATAATAATAATCGAAGAAAGGTGAAATATAACAACGAAGTATTCCGAGTTTTCTCAACTTATTGAATGCTCTCATAGCAATTTGCAGTCTCGTGATTGTTGTAAAATATCCTTCTAGTATTTCACTTAGAATGATTTTTCATTCACGTGTTTATTGATTATCTCACCATCTCACATAGGAAGCACACTTCATTGTCTAGTAACTAACATAAGAGTGGTTCCAAAGCTTACACAAGAACAACAATCGTAATAGAAGGAGATTGCGACGTGAAATTTCCGAGAAAATTAATTACAGGAAGCTTTGCGTTGCGCGCGACTAAAACGAGGATTTAAACACTTCCAGTTCAATATTTGTGTAGCCTGCTTGAGAAGTTCTCGCACATGAATAGCGTTTCTAGGAATTAATTAAACCTTTTCTTGGAAAGTGTGGTCACTCAACTCAAGAATAGTTTAGGAACAGATTATAACAAATAACATTAAAGCAAACTTTATAGTACTAAGCTTTAATACACGTTGACCGCAAGAACTTTACGAACAACATGTGAGACATGTCAGATGCAGCGCGAGTCATAAGAGCAACGTAATTTTTACACCGTAACGCTTTGAAATGCAATAGTGTTTCATATGTTATTTTTTATTATTTTCGGTTTCTAACAAAAAGATGGCTTTACGAATTGAATCAAAATATTTCTTCATGAATTAATAAAGAACTTCAAAAGGCGTTTCGTCAAATAATAGTCAAACACTTCCTTCGTTTAAAGTGTTTCTATGTTAAGTGCACCTCGAGCCATACTAAATTATGATTAGGTACGCGAAAAGTGCCTTTAAAAAAATAGAATAATATTATTACTTGTTATAAATTTATTTTGCCTAATGTGACGGATGACATTAGGATTGATAATGATTTTTGTCTACATTAGCCATTCACGATGACACAAAATAAGAAATAGAAATAATTATAATGTGATGTCTTCTGGTGGTAAATTATTATATCTACTGTAACATAGAGGGTGTCCGGGGTAAATTGGCACACATGCCTTGCCTCGTTCACATTCATAAATCGTCTCATACATACTCTTCTATTATTCTGACTGAATGGCCGACTCGAGTATCTCATTCCCTTGATCGTGCCATGTCTTCCTCGGGTGTCCCCGACTTCTGCAACCATTTGCATTTGCATCATATATCCTCCTTACTTTTTTTTTTCTAAAAGAATGACATTTCTCAAATTATTATTAATTACAAACAGAAATTTTGTGTATTTCTTGTGGACAGTGAACTTCCTCTTGTTTTGACAAAAGTTAAAAATCTATCTCGGAATAAGACTGTAGATTTGTATTAAAATCAAACACGCCTCAAGCACATTGTCTGCCCGCCCACCTCAGACAATCTTCTTTATATTAATATACTAGTTTAAGGCCCTGGTGGTCCTATTGTTTTGAAGGTAAAGTGTGCAAAATTTCATCAACCTCATAAAAAAACTGTAGATTTCTTTAAATATCAGATCCATGTCACCCGCCCGCCACAGACACTCTTCGTCGATTATACAATATGTTTTGCAAAATATCACTGTCGGAGCATACGAAAAAGAGATGAGAATGGACCAGGACAAAATTCTACCTATAAACTTTTAACAACTTTATCGTAGGTACATTATTAATCATTAAATCACATTTTTTTCTAAATCAAAATAAAAACTTCTTTCAGATATTCAATACGGTTTACTATAAGTATTTGTTCTACCGTAACACATGCTTGCAATACCCACAATGTAAAGCCAACATTCGACCGCATAGCAATGGAAAAATGTCGTATAAAATTCTGAAGCGGATGACAAGATAACGGGCATAGAAATATGACGTCATTTTGTTGATATTCTTCTTCAAAACAGAATGTCTGGAACGTTCGAGAAGACATGCATAACGAATGCACAAGTTGCAGTAAGTACACGTACGAGAAAAGGTAAGTATCTACTCGTAGGCAACGTTCTTTCTAATTTAGTTATTGTGTGTGAAGCCCGTCAACTTATCTGTGAAAGATATTAAAGTAAGAAAGAGGGTTGCTCGCAAATACGCACTTTCATGCGTAGATAGAACTAAGTAATCGAATTGATGTACAATACAATAAATTACGTTTTTTAAATATCTTATGTACGTTTTTACCCGATAATGTTCCATCATATTTGAGTCCAGTAGGTTAATAAGTGGTGGTACATTGGTACTAGTTATTTGTGTAGCTACTGTTATATATATACATACATTTATATACATTTTTTTAAAAGAGTAGACGGTTGACATAAATTCCCGTGAGCACTTAGGCCATAGGCCCATTGCGCTATATCCCATTTGATCTCATTCCTTTAACAGTAACCCAACGTAAAGTTCACCCTGGTTGTCATCGGATATGTGGCTGTCTTCTGGTTCTACAATGTATCTTTCCCAGGGCCTCAATTTTCGATGAAGTCTTGAATAACGAGTGGTTCGACCCACTCGTTATTCAAGCGGAATGAGTTTTTGGAGTATGTACCTTTGACAAGGCTCAAGAATAAGAACTTCGACCAATGTATGCACTTTCAACGGCGATTGCGAGCAGCCTGGATTGGAGAATCGATACCCAGATCTTTGAGCCTATTCCTAACAGAGTGGGGCATTGGCATCAAAGGTGAATTGAGTCTCTATTGGGGTTTTCCCAAAAAAATAACGATTATTCAGGTTAATGCCTATGCCTTATCATAGGGGAGCGGGTAAGGCTAAAAAACTAAAGACTGGCGATTTTTATTTAAATTTAAACATCGCCTCGGAAGGATTTGCATTGTTTCTCAGGTAGGTGCAAAACAATGAAACGGTTACAGTAAAAAGTGAAAGTACATCAATTTATACTTCTATAAAATGCAAACAAATTAAAATATAAATAAAATAGTACTTCAATAATAAAATAATACTTCATTAATAATAATACCTTCAAAAGGGGGATAATTCATTATAGTGTTTGTTCAAAATACGTAATATTTGCAAACCCTGAGAAGTCATAAACAAGAATCTGGTGATACGTTCCTTTCTTCGAGATGTATTCGGACGATGAAAACAAGTGTACGGACATTTTTTAAATTCATCGCATACCAACCGGGAACATTTCTGGTAGGTACTTTAATTTAGTACTTGATGGAGAAATTTTAGTTTAAAGTTTATGTTACATTTCGGAAACTGGGCTGTTTATAAAATATTTGCGTCGTAAACATTTCCGATGGTTGATGCAAGTTCGTGTTGCCGAGCACAAATTTCGTTTAAAGTTACCAAGTTTAGTGGATAAGTCTAGTCGTGTTAACAGTCTCGCCCATGTGTATCATTATTTAAGAGCCTTCCTGACTGACTGCTAAGAATATATTTATACATTATATTCTTGAGTGTTTTTCGGTAATTTTTGTTGGATACTAGCGAAATATTCACCAAGAAAATTAATTTAATTGAATTATGTTTCGAGTTATAAATATCTTCTACGACAAAAACAAATATGTAAGATTAAAATATTATGGCGGTAAAATTCGTTCAATAAAACGTATACGCCGATATTTGTTCCCAAAAATGAATTCAATATTTTGTTTGTATAATAGTTATGTTTATATAACTATGTAAACATCGAAAAACAATGAATTGCTTTTTAACAAATATATGTTCAGGATTACTGATTTTAAAAGGGTGGAAAGAGGTTAGAAGAATTAATTGTGTGTAGCATGTACATTTTACATATTGTAAATCAATACAAAACTTTGTTTTAATTTTGAAAGCAAACATTGACTAAAACCAACCCGGCTCGCTTTTATTAACATTGATACAAAATTTATACTGTGGTATAACTTTTAATTTAACATTGAAATAAAAATGCACTAAATGAAATTTTTTTAGTCGTTTGTATTAACATACGAAAGAAGTTTTTTTGTGAAACCTCAAAAGAGCGCCTCTGTCTACAGACAGAGGTTGATTTTACAGTGTACAACAGTGTAAAAAAATGGAAACTATATCGCCACCCGGTTGAGCAGCGTTGTGAGGTGGGTTAAGGTAGGGGTTGTGGGAAGGGATTTATTACTGCGGGTATTGAAGAGGCGCGGATTATATGAAGGAGAAAACACAGATACCGGTAGCTTGCCACATGCGACACAAAAACGAGTCGAAGAAACCACCCGTTCTCATGAAGCCAACATCAACTGTGAACGGGTGTTCCGCTCGTGTCCGTCGAGTTTCACGCACTTGCACCGGTGCACCGATAATCAATGTTGCTAGTTAACTACTTCAATTTCATCAGTACACCAGGTATCAATGTTGCTAGCTTCTGAATACTACATTTGCACCGTGCACCGGGAATCAATGTTGCTAGCTCCTGAATACTACAATTTCATCGGTGCACCAGGGATCAATGTTGCTAGCTTCTGAATACTACATTTGCACCGTGCACCGGGAATCAATGTTGCTATCTCCTGATTACTACAATTTCATCGGTGCAACAGGGATCAATGTTGCTAGCTCCTGAATACTACATTTGCACCGGTCCACCGGGGATCAATGTTGTTAGCTACTGAATACTTTATTTGTGCCTGTGAATGCTACATATTTGTATTTTAAAACTTAGTTAAATATTTGTATTTTTTTGTTATTTCCGGTACTGTTTCAATCCGTGGATAGTCTATGAGAAAATAGAATGCTTTGTTTATACTTGTGATTAACATGAACGCGGTGAAAAACCTTTTAAATTTGTGCTAGTTTCGTGAAAAGAAATTATTGTAAGTAATTAAGAATCATTGATTAAATACATATGCACCTAGAATCAGTGTTTTACGGGGAACTTTAAAATTTTAAAAATTAAACAAAATGGCGTTGAAAGACCGTTTGATGACAACGTTACAGTAGAATTCTATGAAATAACTGGGCCGTATCCTATTTCCGAATTTCACTCATCCGCTGATCTCAATTAATTAATGTTATAGACAATAGTATAATTAATTGGAAATTAATTATCCCCTGTTTGCATGTTGATGATGTAACTAAGTAAGATAATAAATTCTCTAACAAAGCCGACACCATAAACTCTGGCCACTTACTTAGCAAGGAACAAGGGTAGTGAGTTGTGAATTAAACGCTTTGGATGACGCTATGTTCTTAATTATACCCCCTTCCCTTAGACACTCAGGAAATTAGCTACACATTGTGTCTGTTATTTGATCCAATTAAAAGCCTTCGTCTCGAGAAGAAAGTAACCTTTTGGCGAAAATTCATTTAAGAAAGAACGCAGTATTAGTAACTCAGAATTTAAAATACTTTTCTTCACAGAGGGTAAATATGTATTTATTTATTTATTTACGCCCTAATGGGCTTTTACAAAAGTAGTTAACAAGTAATACAGTTGTGTTACATAGTTTACAATAAATTATGATTTTTGATTAAATTAAGGTAAATTCAAATTAATAAAGTGAATTACGGGAAGCTAAATATGTATTAAGGAACAAATACATATAAAAACAAAAGTGTATTCACTACGGAGTTGTGAATTCATACATGCAGCCTTGCTAATAAACGTGATGAATATTCCATACAATTGATAAACAACCGTAAAAGTATAATCCTTCTAATATAAACTGAAATTTAACGGCCATAGAATAGTTCACGAAAAGATATATTATGCATTGTTAGTACAGCCAAATAAGGTCTTAACCCATATTTCGCTGACGGTTCAAAAACGCACCATCCTGGTTGCTTGGTCATATTTTGATAACTTGATAAGGATTCACCGTTATTCTTTCAGGTATTTATAGAAAAGTTTTGACTTTACCGTTACAACTAAACAGGGAGAAATATATTTGCTTCAGTCGCATTGTAGACGCCCCCAAAGTCGGACAAAATACGACACTCAGGTAAGCAATTTTTAAATAATTATTATATTTAACATATGACTAAAATTCTTAATATATTCTAGCATTTTTTAATACAGAATTGACTCGTATTTAATAATTTGAGCACTTTAAAAAAAATAAAAATTTCAAAAGTACTCATTTTACATAGTTTATTTAAGTGGTGCATTAACGCACCGTCAGCGAAATACGGGGGTAAAAACCTTGGCATTATTTTATTCATAATTACCGGCATCAATCGCTAATACTGTGTTTTTTCTTCTGAATAGGATGAATCCAAATGACTTTTTTACCGCACAAGAGGCTGCTGACTTTATCACAGAGAATTGGAATGTCAACGATGAAGACGGCGAAGAAGATATTCCAGATGTGGTCGTTTTACCACCTGAAGTCGCCGAAGTTACTGATGAAGAGGATTTTGATGACAATGATTTACATGAAGACGCTGCATTTAGCCATACTTTCGGAGATACGGCAGGAACTTTGGAAGTCCACTCCAAGAGGCTGATGAGTGAACCTTCAACAACTCCATCCCAACCCCAACCATCAACATCTTCGTCATCAATGCCAAGGGAAATGCGTTGGAAGAAATCGAAACCTAGTTATTCGCGAGTGCCAAACAACGTTGAGAATAGAAGCGTCGAAGATGTGAAAAGAAAATTAGTGGGTAAATCTTGTACCGAGTTCTTTGAACTATTTTTTAATGATGATCTTATTAACTTAATTGTAGAACAATCAAATGGTTACGCTCTATTAAAAAACAAAGTAGCCACATTGTTGACGATCAATAATATAAAAACATTTATAGGATTTTTATTATACACTGGGTATCATAGGTTACCTCGTGAAGAAATGTATTGGTCTCTAGATGAGGACATTACAAATCCTTTTGTAAGGTCATGCATGACCAGACAAACCTATCGTGACGTCAAGAGTAATTTACATTTGGCTGACAATTTAAATATCAATACGACTGACAAACTTTATAAAGTTAGACCATATTTATCCTAGTTGAATAAAAATTTTAAACAGTTCGGAATTGTAAGGCATGCGCTGTCAATAGACGAACAAATGATCCCTTATAGAGGAAAACATTTGTGTAAAATGTATATTCATGGCAAGCCAATCAAATTTGGATATAAGTCGTGGACATTGGCTTCTGCATATGGATATATTTATGCATTTGATATATATACGGGAAAAAACAAAGTGTCGTCAAATACTATTAATTTGGGTATGGGAGGCAACGTTGTGAAGGATCTAACTGGTCGTTAGATGGAAAGATAGTGCTGTAGTTACAGTGGCATCTAATTTTGATAACGTAGAGCCCATTAAAAACGTATCGAGGTATTCAAATATTAAAAAAAGATATATAAATGTCACTCAACCCAGCGCTCTTACCCAGTATAATCGTTTTATGGGAGGTGTTGATTTAGCGGATAATTTCGTTTCAAACTATAGAATAAGGGTTCGTGGTAAAAAGTGGTGGTGGGCAATATTCTCCAACTTCTGTGATATGGCACTTTGTGATGCATGGAAACTATACCAAATGGTTCATCCAGAATAAAATATGAGCCTTTTGAATTTTAGAAGAAGTGTGGCCACCGCTCTCATGAAGTCGTCAAAAGTAAATTCTTCTTCTATTGGCAGACCCAGTAGATTTGCGACAACATCGAGGTCAAGTATAACAGGGAGTAGTCATTTTTTAAATAAGGGGGAAAATAGAAAAAGATGTCGCATATGTCATTCACACACATATTTTATGTGTCCAGAGTGTAATGTGGCATTGCACCATAAATGTAACGAATTATACCATACCGGAAAATAGTGTTTATTATAATATTTGTGTATGCTAATTTCTTATTATGTCTTTTAGAAAGGTGCACTTTCCTACCTATATATACAATATCTTTAATTTTAGTTAATATTATTGTTTTTTAAAGATGTCGTTAAAGAAAATACCATTTTTAGAATCTAGATAAAGTTATGTTTTCGATAATTGCATTTTAAATATTCTCTAATATTTATGATTTGAAATATTTATTTATTTACACCCCTGAAAAGACTTCTACATAAAAATGATACATAATACAGTGTTCATAAGAGAATATCTGTATTATATAGGAAATGAAAACAGTATGTGGGTGTAATCCATTATAAAGTTCGTAAAAATAGATCTCATAATACACAAATATAAAACTGTGTTTACAAGGATAGTGAGAATATAAAAAAAATATAATTTTGAAACAATATTAGTAAAACATGTAACAGTAATGAAAAATTAAATTGAAGCTAGAACAATACTAAATATAAGACAAATCACTAAAACTACATTACCAACGCTACTATTTTTTTTTATTTTTTTTATTGGTTTTCAAGTTACAATCCCGTTAAACTTCAATAAAGCAGTTTGTCAACAGGATGTTAATGATCAATTACATACATACACACATAATATTATTACTATAACTATACAATTAACACACATAAATTAATATAAACTATCTCTATTTAGTAACCATTGTTTCAGTATATATCTTAATCTATTTGTGGAATCGCAATTTTTTATATTAATGGGTAACATGTTAAGCATTTTTGGCACGTTAAATTCCAGGGTTCGCCGTCCGTATTTATTATTATATTTTGGAACAAGCATTCCTTCATTCTTCGTAAACCGTGTATTATATTCATGTTCCACTTTTCTTTTATAATCAGACTCAGATATATGTTGAATCAATATTTTGTACCATAATAAGGCCTGCACCGGTAATATTGTTAAATTCCGATACAACAATGATATGTTTCGTCTCTGTGAAAAAATATGTTTTTGGGCTAATAACTTCACCATAGAATTTTGTACTGATTGCAGGTGGTTTAAATTAGTTTTACAAGAGTGACCCCAAGTAGTTAAACCATACCGTAAAGTTGATTGATAAAGTTGATTTGACTATAATTTGTAGGATTCAACTAAGTGCTGGAATTGTTTAAGCTTAATTCTATAAATGGTGTCATTAAATATATCAATAGTACTCCCAAACTTGTAACCTAGTTCATGCAACCTATTGGTTAGTGAGTGTCTCTGATTGTGAGTTGTTTTATGTATTAACCTCACACACGAGGCCCTGAGGAAAATAATTTCCCTCAGGGCCTATGACATTTTTTATGATGCTGTTCGTAGTGTTGTTTTGGGGAAAGGAAGGAAAATAAGTTCTGGGATAGTAAAAAGTATGAGGGTTGGATAGAAATCTGAAGATCAATGTGTCCAGGATTGACGGACATATGAAATTATTCCTCCCACTGCGGCGCAAGGCGATGGGTCGAGAGACCAGTTGGAAAGATTAAAGGGTCTCCCCAATTCAGCCTCTCCCGATCTGGCCCGCCACGCAGCTGGTGGCAGGTGAATTCTGAACACACTCACCCAATGAACGCGGGCATTCGTGCCAAATCACTAAACGTAGTGAACCACTTAGCGTGACCTATGGCAGAGGTGTTGCTTATCCAATAAATGGTTCCCGGGGCGGCGGTACACAAACCCGTCTCCCAAATTGAGGTTGATTAGGTATTACAGACGAATGTTAATTTTTTTCTTGTGTTCCTAGTCGGAACATGAAATTTTATTGTTGTGACGATGGCAGGGCTGTCAATTAAGTTGTTAAATACTGTTATAATAATTCTCCTGTCAGACAGCGCTATTAGGTGGAATTGATTCATCAAACTAACCTTATTATAATGAATTCAGTTGAAATTTTCAGCTTAAAGTTTTACACCGGTATTAATTTAAAAAAAAATTAATATATATTCGTGTAAGATATTAATTTATTTATTTTAATTTGAAACATGAAAAAAATATATTCACCTACATATGCATAACGCATTTACGTGATTAAAATATATGACTTACGTTGCATTACCTTCAATTCTACTCAAAGATCCTTGGTTAATAAGGACAAGGAATATTAAAACTTTAGAAGCACTAGTGAATGCCAACATAAATTAATGAGATTACTAAAGTAGGACATTCAAGTGTCTTTCTCGGATTTCACATATTTTCATGAACAACCAGATATAAATTTTATTAATCAATTTTACTAAATACTAGCAAAAATCAAAAGTAATACAAAATAAGCAAATTAACTACAAAATAATAAAAAAAAATTAAAAAAAAACAACTGAAGAACATTATGAGTTATTAATATTATCTACGTACATAAATTAAGTAAATAATAATACCTAACTTAAGTAAATAACAAGAAGTATACTAAGTAGACAGTTAATGAAAGTATTTTGGTCACACGTACCTTCTATTTACCGGTGAATTAACATGTAAGATTAACAACTCTTGCCTCAGCATATTAAGTGTAGCAAATGCTTAGAAATAATGTTAATATTTTCTCATTAACTCTTGACAGGCCAAGATGCCAAACAAAACGTCTGTAACCAAGTGGGTCTTAGAAATATAGAAATCCCAACTATTCACTCAATTTTATTAATGGTAACTTAAGTATTTCCGCAGGAATACGTAAAATACTAATATAATATGTCAAGTACTTAAGCTAATATAATGAGGATAGTAATTTTGGGTACTACCTACACCCCCACTTGTTAAATATATAGTTAAACTGCCCTGATTAAGCTTAAACTATCACTCGGGAATAAAAACGTTTGTTTAAGATAAAGATTTTCACTTGGTTTAAACATTTAAATAACATCACTAACCGAACAATGGCGTTATATTGTTAATACCTTTACCTAATTTATTAGGTGTAGAGTAGAATCCAACTCTTGGAAGAAGTGTAAAAATAGGCTGCACCTCAAATGATTAATCTAGCTATATACTGAACGACGGAAATAGAGTTGGAATAGCATCCAAAAATAAGCCAAGAGCTAAGAATAAAATTATTGTTTGGACAATTGTCAACAGTCCAGTAATTCCTTTATCTTTCAAACAGTATTTTTAAGAGTGTTTTCTATCCATAAAAAAACTATCCCCCGCTCTGATTATCCCATTTGATTAAAAAATATATATATTCAAAGGCAAGAATATTCTTGAAAGATGGCAATTCTGATTCAATTAAAATCAGTCTTTGATCTTACTGCTAATTTATTTGTTAATCAGAGCAGGTCCCGAAAATATTTTTTTTGCTTTATAAGGGATGATTTTACAATATTTGTTACATCATTAGCAATTACTTCGATTAATAATCTAATTATTTTTTAAACTCGTAGATAAATTCTAAATTGTTTTAAGTTAATTAATCACACACGTATTGGTACCGACGTATCGTGCTATTTGTGATAAATTAATTAACGTTGTCTTATTCACTGAGAGATCAAGTTGAAATTGATACGATTGTCAGCGGTGATGCAACTAAATCCTTCTAAAAACAAAACTAAACAAAGACACGAGCGAATAGTCCAAAATAAACATTTCTCACAATACTCAACGGATTTGTTTAAAAGACTAATCCTACGGTAGAGAGCCGCTAGTACAAAATAATTTAATGAGTTAAAAATGAATTTATTAAATCTTAAATACAAATTCTATGTGCAATGGATTACTTCGTGATTAATGTTGTTTAAGTGCATGCTTGATTCTGAAAAACTTTTACCATTATCAGAAAAAAATAATGAACAGTAAGTTTGATGATTTAATTCAGTCCTGTGATGCAAGAACAAAACAGCAAAAGTAGTTAATTAATACAATGGTTTAATTTATGTCATCACTAAAACAGTCTTCAACGAATACTGCCTTCAGTGGACGTCAAATTTAGGGGAAGTTGTGAGGCTGAAGAAAGTGAGAGAGAATATTGGGAAGAGGAAATTTGGGAAGTATCTGGCTAAACCTTCAGATACAAAATGTAATTTAGTTGTTGTTTTACAAAATATTGCCTACATATTTCAAACTGGTGAGAACAGAATATAAGCTTATGTAAATGAAGTGTTTCTAAATTTTCAAATACTCCTCTGCAAAAAAGCTGTTGACTTGGTTCTTGGACAATAAAACCTTTATTTTGTATTTCATCTCAGTTAAGGCGTTTCCACGGCAGCAGCTCAACATGATTTATCATAAAAAAGTAATTGAGCGCCCAAAACTTCACAAAAAGGTTTGCGTTTCGCAATATCTCATCAAGGGAAATCTCGTGGACTACTATAGTTTTATCTAGGCTTCAGACACGCTCCCTCGTGTCATGGAATTACAGCAAAAACACTGAACGTACCTTTCCTGGAATAAGTAGTTCTCATTACGCTAATTATAGTAGAAATAACCACCCGTACTTTTTCTTTGTAGTAAAATCCGAAGTTCGTAACAATTTTACTACAGATTTGTACAGGACTAAGCATTTTTAAAGCGCTCTACTTGTGAAAGGTATGCTGTGTATGTATGTACCTTCCTAGTATTTCAATTCCCTCAGAGCGTAATTTAAGCACAGGCTCACAACGCTATAAAGGAACTAGGAATATGTAAAATAAAAATAATATTTTTTTCTAGATACTTATATCAGGAAAATGTGGCAATGCATGGTAGATATCGTATAACTGAAAGCATCACCTCGATATAAGCCCTCCCGTAGCTGGCAATATTTTATAATACCGTCCTTTGGCTTCATCGATAGCATCACATCTGCTAGCATGTGGTATTCATTCAACAAGTACACGTTTGAAAAACGTAGGCGTAAGTAATTGAACAATGGCACACAACCAGCGTTATAATAATGTATGACAAACGTCTACGTTATAATCACTCACTGAATTTTGACTGAATGCCTCCAATCTCTAAGAAATTCTAAGTTACATTGAATTCTAAATGATCACATTATATAAATTAAAAAAACCAATGTGTTGCACAGTATGTATCTACATTCGCGATAATGCCCTAATCTGTGCTATTATTCTGAAATTTGAGATTGACAAAAATGACGAATAATAATTAGGTCCCAATGGCCGAGTGGTTAGAGACATTGTCCCGGCAAGACGGATATCCAGGGTTCGATTCCCAGATGAGACCGTAACTTTCTTGTGTTTTGTTCTGTTTCATGTTTCGTTTAGATAAATTGTAGTATCTTCTTCTTCAATGACATATTACATCATCAATGGATAACCTTCATTATTCCTTATTAAAATTATTCCAATAAAGAAATCATTAAATAATACATCATATGAATTATTTATCTACTCGTATGATTCAACTTGTACAGAAACTCCAAATATTGATACCAACAAATTATTTCTGGGAACGGAGAGATAAAGTTTTTATAACGTGGGAACTCACTTACGAAGAAAGTTTATTCTGGAAAGATAGTGAGATAAATTCTTCTTTTTCTTATAAATTCTTATTATTATTCTCTGGTGATATAAGGAATCAAACTGATTAAAAAACTAGAAGGCAGGTTAAGCAGTATTATTCTGGTGGACACAGTCAGAAAATTGATACATGATTATCAAAAAATCAACCGGTAAAAAACAAAATTTCAATCAATTTCAAATACGTATAGTTTTATTGATGTGAACTTTTTTAAACGTCTTTTGAAAGTTTAAATAAGTACTCGTATGTATTGTTTGTCTGAAGATTGAACCTTCATTCCCAGGAACTGACTAAAATGAGTGAACCTCGCCACAACTTAAGCTAAATTCTAATTGGATAGTACAGAGATTTATTTCGTATTTTAACTGCAGTAAGTTTTATTATAAATGTCATCGAATGCGTGTGTGTGCGTGAGTGCATTGAATTCATTGTCATCGACTACGAGTCTATCTGCCGAAATTGAGTTGATCGGCTGTCGAGAAGTGGGCTTATTTCCCAATTCCATTAAAAAATTAAAAGGCAATGTCGGTACAGTAATAATAATAATATATGGATGATTTGTATGGCGCCGTTTATCAGTGCAATAACCTCAAATCAAAACAAACCAAAACTTGTACCATCTGAATGAGAGTTCTTCTAATTTCTAGTTTTGAAGTCGGATTCCGGATGATCAACGGAACCATCGATCAGTTACGTAATACAGACAACGTGATTGAAAACAACGTATTGTGTTACTCGAACAAGCTCTCTCACTAGTTAGTCAACAGAAAGACTTTTATAGGGATCAAATCAAACATACAAGAAAACAGGGGTGGGTACCTACTGATATTGAGGTTTGTTCAAACATGCCACTTCAAAACAAATCGAATATTGATATTTGGGTTTCAGCAGTATATGTCATGGTTTTGATTTATTGAATGCATAATGAAGCTTCAATCTCTGTTAATATGCAAACATGTTTTTAACACATTTATTAGAGATATTAGCTGTACCCCGCCATGCGTCGCTGTCGCTCAATTTGTCTGTGCACATAGAGAAACAATAGCGCCCATTGCGTCCTGACTCTTTTATATAACTATTCTTTTTACATTCGCTATCGTTTGATAAAAAATCAGCCCCTCCCCATTGTGCAAATAGTGGGGAAAAGAAGGCTTCATTCCTTATGAATTATTCCGAGGAGTGAAACCAAACACCCACTTCTAAGGTATAAAAACCAACTATGCTTTCTTCATGGGGTCAAAAATGGTTATCAAAAATTTGGTTTTATTATTTTTTCCGCCCTAATCTTTGATCTTCGATTAGATATTAATATTTTCTGCTCTGTATCCAACAACTTCCGATGTAAAATAGCTGCTCTTCAAAATGGGCCTAAAGGGAAGCTATAAGCCAAAAATGTGTTTATTCTTGATCTACATTATATCGTAGGTAATAGGCATTAAAATCGCTTGACAAACGGAGTCTAGAAACGTTCGATTTCAAGCACAAAACTGGTTTTAATTTATTTTGTAAATAATTTTATAAGAAAGCAAAAAAATTGAATCAAGTGAAACGGTCAAAGATAATTTAAGCTATAAAACTGTATTTTTTAAAGTTGTTTCCTGTATGCGTTCATACATTTCTATTGAAAAAAAAAATTTAGTAGTTCACATTTATATTTTTTATTGACTAATTTTTTTATTTATTTGAATCTACTCAAACGAAACGATAGGAAAACCTTCAATGTATCTAATGCTTATTTTTTGGTATTAATAATCTATACCGATTCGTTTTAAAGATTAATCAAAATAGTGATTTAGCATTAAGCTTCGCCTTAACGATTTTTTCACCTACACACCACTTTATTTATTTTGGAGTGACAATACATAATATTATTTTAATTTATTATACAGGAGACTAAATTTTAAGACAAATTGTGGCAATGAAAGGAGAAACTTGTAAATACGTGAATATCTACAATTAAGACCTAAGCAACAGAAATTATTGCATTGACCATAGTAAATCTGAGTTTACTTGCGTTCAATTCATTGATCTTATACTATACTAACCCAGACCCGTGAAAAATTACGGGATTGGAATTGGAGCATTTGTGAATCTGAAACTATTTATAGTTTGCCTCAGGATTATTGCCTGTCAAAAAAATAATTAGCGGGACAGTCATAAATTTACGTTTCAAATGAAAACCGTTAATAAAATTTTAATATTATTAGTAATTCAAATTTACATCTGTCAATATTTTAAACAAAAGTAATAAACATTTCCTCATTCATCACCTACTTTGGTTCCCTAAATCAGTGTCGATTTTGAAAATTTAAAGTTCATTTAACGTGAATAATTTTAAAAATTCACAGGAACATATCAAATCATCACAGACAACCGAAATTATTATGCTTTAGCACTCACCTGAGCGATCTGGTCGAACCTGCCGAACAGTTCATTGAGCGTCTTGACCAGGTCCGACGCACTCAGCTGTTCCGAGAGGGGCGTGAAGTTGACGATATCCGCGTACAGAATGCTCACGTTGTTGTGCCGCTGGACGTACATCTCGTGGAAACGGGTCTGCTTTGAGGACATCTCCTGGCAGGCATCTGCCATCTTCAACATGATGCTTCTCTTCACCTACAAATTTAAAAATACAATAATTGTTTGGATGAATTTTGGACGCTAATTGAGTTTTTAATTATCAATTGGTTAAAGTTTGTTCCTAGCGCCTGACGATCTCTACGTACAGGAAAAAATCTAATTTGCGAACAACGGTTTTCGACATTCAGCTTCATTTTTTTCCTGAAAATTAATTGTAAAATTTCTCAACGAATTTCTTAAAATTTCCAAAGTATTTTAAATGTGGTGTATATTTCTTAATTTGAGGGCGTTGTAAAAACAAATTGCATTTTTAAAACTAAATAAAATTACCTTTTATATTTTTTATTTGAAAAAATAATCACTTTTTAATTTCAAACATGAAAAAAGTTGAAAAAACCACATTCATTCTAACTCCAAACAAAGAAAACCAGGAAATACAAAAATTAAAAAAACACCATTCTTTTAATTAGGGAATCTACAACAACAAAATATATACAGTTTAATACAATTTAGGTATGCAATAACAAAAAAATTATACATTTATTTATTTATTCAAAATAAAAATGACATTTTTGATTGACTGTTTGCTCAATATAAATATTGATTTCTTGGATTTATATTTACCTACACATGCATAAGGCATTTATGTTACTGAAAAACACGACTTATTAATGAAGTCTGAAATAACTTCACTTTTTCAAGACGAGAATCGCATCTATAAGTCTTGCAAAATGTGACGTTGCCAGATCTTTCGCAGCACAGTTGAAAACATTTTTAGTAAGAAATAAAAATAGAGCTAATAATATAGTCTTCAATCAATGTGTAAAAAAAAGTGGTGAGGAAGTCATTATTTATATTAGTAAGGCTGATTACGTTCATGTATGTTTAGATGTGAGCATGTTCAATATTCACATTTTCCTTTGCGTGATTGGGATAAACAAATTGATTCCTTCCGGATTTGTGAAACCTTTTTCAACGAGCTCATTCAACGGTATTAACGTCGAGTAGTCAGAAACATCCTCGGGAAATAAAAAAGTACTTACCCCCGCAAACTTTATTCATTCAAAATTTACTGAAATAAAGTGTGACTAGACGATCGTAATGTTTTACTTTGATTATTTATTGTTTTGATGTTTGTTGGTCCCTTGAAAAATGAACAAATCTCCAGTGAACTCCTGGAAAACTGTTATTCACCACATCTTCATCTAATGTTACAGTGTCTTCCATCTACGTCTGCTTATAAACAACCCAACCCCATTATTCACACCCTTCTGTCTGGTTTTTCCCTAGCCCATCCGGCAATCATGTCTATAAGTATAAGTACCACCAGCAACTGAAGGTAAAAAAAATAAATTACATTTGACTTTTCGAAAAATCCACACTTCTTTCCATTTGTGTTTGACCTTTCCGCCGACCAAACAAACAAATCTAGGTGCAGAAAATGACAGGTTGCGTGTTGAAATTACGACATCATGGGTATTATTAAATCAATATTATGACCCCTACTAGTATTTAGCTTTCGTAAAATAACAGCCAAATATCAAGTTTAATTAATTGCTCGTGATATATCGTAAGGGACATATATTTCATCATTAAATAAAGGTGTCTTCAAATGAGTACCTGAAAAAAAAAACGTTTTTTTAAATCAATCGAGTGTTTTGGGCATATTATGTCGATTTTGCAAAACGTCTTGAGTGATCGCACGCCATAATATGTCATTTTCGACTCGCAGAATTCGCGATTTACGATTTTTTAATAAATTTTTGTAAATCATAAAAATAAAGGATAAGCGGTAAAATATAAGTAAATTCATTGGCACTGTAATCAGTTTATATGTCTCCGTATTAAAATTCAGTGATTTATTTTAATTGGATGCGAGAAATTTCCCACTTGAACGCCAATCACTCAACTCATATTCCAGTAATTGACGCGAGCACTCGAGTGGTTAAAGAAAAGTAGTTACGTATTTTCTTGTCTACTTTTTATCTAATGCTGTACCAATATGTTCCATTAATTTTCCACCTGTGTGTGTCTATGCTGTATGTTTTATCTTATTTATCTGTGACAAAATATTATACCACTCACTCTGTGGTTTAAGCTGTTTTTTTATATATATTTTATGTAGAATTAACGGCTTAAGTGCCATTTATCTACATGATAGTAATTGACAGTACAAATAATATAAAATACAGAAAGAAAGAAGAAAAGAAAAATTAAATGATTGATAACATAAGTAAAAGAAAAAGTACAAAGTAAATTTAATCAATTAAGAAATACACCAAACTAAAAAACCTGAGATGCAGATGGATTATATTATATATTATGGACCACTGTTAAAATGTTTAATAAGTACAGCTTTATACTTTGAAAGAGGCATTATAAAACATCAGCTTCATTGGCAAAAAAGTTACAAACGGTGTGTAATCTTTTTTATAACAGAATTGTAGCCTGGTACCGTAGTATAACTGTCACAATAATAGATACTAGGGAATCTTGATCTAATGGGAGGAACATGAAAGATAATCGATATTAATATATCAGGGCTAACCAACGGATAATTTTTCATAAAAATATAAGATCAAAAAATCTTTTTGATTGAAAACCAAACGGGTATTGGTAAAAACACACACCATAAAAAACCTTTAGAGTACGTGGGTTAAAGTTACGTCAAAATATATTTTTATCACAATGTTACTTTGATTTGAGTTGAAAACATTGCTAGGATGTTTTCAGTTATTAGTGTTATTACGCTGTTACTTGCAAAATTAAATTATCTTATTAACATCACACTAAAAAACGACCATTAAATAATGGAAATGAATTCTTCTCATTCTGGGTAATTAACATGATATCAAAAACGGTTATATTTTGGCGAAGGCATTATCTTCCCCATTGAAAATTAATTTATTATTCATTCCACTCTTCATTAGGGTTCTGACATTTTATCTTCACATTCAATCTTTAAAATTTGTAAAGAGTAAATATGTAAAGAGTTTAATGTCAAAAAATGTGTTTTATTTCGGTTGAAAAGTTATATTTTAACGTGTTAACATCATGAAATCATGACATCTTTTTTGTTTATCATCCATTAAGAGTGATCTTGTCATGTTTAAGAAAAAACATGGTTATTTGTATGTGTCATTTTAAACCCAATGGTTGTTAAGTTTTAATGACATTTTTAAATTGCTAATAAATCATTGATTTGAGGGATGTTTAGATTAAGGCTTAGAAGGCAGGGAATTAGGTCACCTAAAAAATTTTATTATAAAATAAATAAATTGAAATATATATCAAAAATATAATGCTTTTGTAGCGTAACTTTGGCGTTTTAGTAGTGTTATTATCACATTATTTAGTATTTTTCAAACCACGTAGAAAGTTTTACATTCCGCAAGTAGGAAGGGTAAACACGTTAATGTTTACGGCAGTTCGCCACAAAATATTGCTCAGTAAATCTCCTGGTCGGTCGGGAGGAAAGTGTACTGCTTACGAATACCCCTACAGGTTTTCAAAGGGTTGATAAAACTGCAACATCTTTACACCTAATTTAAATTTAATTAATCATTTTGAATCGTTGGAATGCTCGTTGTTTTCACAGAGCAGCTTTACTCAAACAACTGCTTTTTAAATTGACTCATAGACACATTAGACGACTAAATAGACTCGTTGTCGATGACAATGCGTTTGTAGAATATATATACTACTTTCTCTGAAAGTAAACATATAAAATAAATGGCAAAGTTGCTAGAATTGTCGACTCCAGTTCTTGGAGAGGCAGGTTCAATCCACAGAGAAACCAAAAAAAAAAATATTTTGAAAGACGTTGTAAAATATACGCATTATTAGAAAAAACTGAATTATTTTTAAATGTAAAACTTGATAGAACGAAGTTTTTGCAGTTACGTGAATTTGAATATTTTTTCTCTTTTCTGCTGCATTGGTGAACGAAAAAACCAAAAATGAAATATAAATAGGATAACTGTGTGTGTTTTTAAAATATATTTTCATGGCGTTTCATCTAATGTTTTTAATGTACCAAAATTTTGAACAAAAAATGAGATAAAATTTATAATTCCTACTTTTACTTTGTGCTTATGTTATATATCCTTGTTTGTTTATTTTTCTAGTCTGTTCTACTTAATGCCTATTTTGCATTGTGTGTGAAATTAAATAAAAATAATAATTTTAAAATCAAATACCTTTATAAAAACATACCTATTAACTACCACCTATGTATTGTAATGCTCCTATCCTAAAATAAGTTTTTTAACTCATTGGGATTGCTCTAGCAGGATATAAAAATAAATTTAAAAAATATCTAAATATAATGTTCTGCGAATTTCTAGTCTTGACATATTCCTAGTAAACCACGATCTTAGTGAACGAAATAAATAGGAACACCCCTTACCTTTCCACTTTTTAAGTAATATTTGGCAATCCGTTGAAATTGTAAAAAATAAATTGTTGATCAATATTATTTTGTTTTTATAAATTAACATCAATTTAATTTCCCGCAACCATCATATATATACACCCCTTACCTTTCCCCTCTCTTAAATAATATTTGGCTATCCGTTGAAAGTGCAAAACATAATTTGTTGATCATTATTATTTTATTTATATAAATTAATATCAACTTAATTTCCCGCAACCATCATATATTTATATACGCACCTTACCTTTTCCCTTTCTTAAATAATATTTTAATTAAAATACTTACAACTTTTTGCTGTCATAAGAAAGGTTTATGTTTTGTAGTTATTACGGTTTTAAACTAATATTTTATGTATATTTAATATAGTGTATAGTTGAAATAAATACCCTGGTGTAAAACAAATTAATTTGACTGATTCAAACATAAACCTTCTAATAAATGGCTATCAAATATATCGCGAATATAATTGTAGGTAATATTAGCGGCTTAAAGAACTAAAATAAAAAAAATGAGATTTTTCGAGAGAACGTTGATTTCTATGATTTATATTATATATATATATATATATACATTGTATACGCAGCCAAAGGGAGTTGTTTATCTGTAATATGAACTTGAAATTTTTCATCGAATTTTGGAATATTTCCAAGGTTTTTTAAATGTTTGAAGATGTGGTAAAAACAAATACCATTTCAAGAAACTAGGTAGAATTACCTTTTAGATTTTTTTATTTGAAAGATACTTTAATTTTTGAAAATTGCAATATTTTAATGTCAAACATGAAAAAAGGTGAAAAAAACACACATGTTTTTACTCTAAGCCTCAAAGCATTGAGAGAATGCAAAATTTTTAAAACACATTCCTTTGTTTTAGTAATTTGCAAGAAAAGTGTCACCTTACTTTTAATCTCGCGTATACAATAAAAAACTATTTTAATATTTCCCGAAGAGAAACTAAAATAAAAAAATGAGATTTTTCGAGAGAACGTTGATTTCTATGATTTATATTATATATATATATATATACATTGTATACGCAGCCAAAGGGAGTTGTTTATCTGTAATATGAACTTGAAATTTTTCATCGAATTTTGGAATATTTCCAAGGTTTTTTAAATGTTTGAAGATGTGGTAAAAACAAATACCATTTCAAGAAACTAGGTAGAATTATCTTTTAGATTTTTTTATTTGAAAGATACTTTAATTTTTGAAAATTGCAATATTTTAATGTCAAACATGAAAAAAGGTGAAAAAAACACACATGTTTTTACTCTAAGCCTCAAAGCATTGAGAGAATGCAAAATTTTTAAAACACATTCCTTTGTTTTAGTAATTTGCAAGAAAAGTGTCACCTTACTTTTAATCTCGCGTATACAATAAAAAACTATTTTAATATTTCCCGAAGAGAAACTAAAATAAAAAAAATGAGATTTTTCGAGAGAACGTTGATTTCTATGATTTATATTCACCTACATAAAACATTAATGTTATTAAAAAACAACTCTTTCATGGAATTCTTATTAAATTCATGCGGTAAAAGTCAATTGAAGAATAATGTGTCCGAAATATCTAAACTTTTTTAAGACCGAAAGAAATTTTAAAACGTGTCAGTCTGCGGAAAATCCAACGTTGCCAGTTTTTTCAAAGCCCAGTTAAAGATATTTTTTATTAGTACCAACTCGAATCCAGACATTCACAGTCTTTATGCAAGGTCTAACGAAAATACTTTTTTCTTTAGTAAGGCTGTAAGAATCTGATAGTATTAATACGCTTGCGTCTGGACGATGTAGGCCCTCTGATTGGTCAAATTAAAATTGTGTGATTCTGATAAATTCTGCATAGGGGGTCTGCAGGCAAAAAATACCAATCTGCCCCTCAATTTTAAGCAACCGTAAGGTCCATTTCGGTTTGCAGGCGACTGGATACAAAAAAAATAAGACATTAAAAATTAAGACACGATTTCATACTGAAAAAGAATCGCCACATGTAATACGATATTTCTTCAAACATATCGTTTCTGCTTATACAATTTTTGGATAATATCGAAGAAAATATGTTTTAGAAAGTTCATAATCCATTGGATTAATTACATTACAGTGAAAATTATCCACAATTACGTGATTGCGTTTGACGTTTGACGAAAAAATCATGCGTTCATTCAATATGGCCGCGGCAATAGCTGGCCGACAGAGCGCACCTCTGGCGGTGTAAGAACTAACCAAATAACTGGCGCGAATATTTAAATATGCAAAATTACTTGACCATTAAGCGTTTCATAAGAAGATTTCTTCTGGAAGTTTATTTCAACTTTGCAATGGCATTTTTCATTATTATTTATAATTTTATTTTGCTTATTAATTATATCTGATTTTATATTGATATGTTTTCTAATTTCTAAAATTTAAAAATGATTTATTTGCGATGCTTTAATCCTGATTGTTTATTTATATCTTAAGAAATAGGGTAAAAATACCGTTTGAAGAGAATATGTTTAATTTTTTAATTTAGTATTTCAACTATCAATTTATTAGAATAACCGTTATTAAATGTTATTTGTCTTATGATTATATTCTTTTATGGTTACATGCTATTTTTTTTTCAGGTCTTAAAATACTTCACACAGGGGATATAAAGCATCGCAAATAAATAATTGCATCGCATATTCTTTTATTCTTACATGCTATTTTTTTCAGGTCATAAAATACTTCACACAGGATATAAAGCATCGCAAATAAATAATTTTGAAATTTTAGAAATAAGAGAACATGTTTATAAAAGCAGATATAATTAACAAGATTTTTTTTTATAAACTATCTTTCAAATATTTTCCCACTTAACTGGTCTTTCATATTGTAATTCCTAATTCTTATAAACCCAGCCTACTCTTACCCCCCCCCTCCCCTCCTTCCACTTATTTTTTTCCAATTGTAATCTATATTTAATTTTTGACTTCGGTGTATACTTCGTTCATGAAACATGTATTGGTTGTATATAATAAAGTGATTTAAAAAAAGTTATTTGTTTTTTAATAAAATAAAGTTTAATCGGATAACATTATTTTATATATTTTCGTTATATATCAATACATACGTACATAATAAAATGTAAACATTATATTTATTTATTAATTGGACAATTTGCATAGCGCCGCTTTTGTGAGATATCACCTCAGGGGTGCTATATTGTAATAATCTACCTTTATATATAGATTTTTACTCTCCTGATGAAGGTGTATATATTATCTAACTTTAAAATTTATTAGATACAGTAACAGTTTTAGGTAAAGAATTACCACCAGTTGGAGTAAAATTCACACCTTTTAATTAAACCGACTGCTAATCTCATCGCACAATTACCCTCCTTTTATTCATAAACACGGGTACAATTAATCAATATGTAATAATCTATTATTTAAGTCAACTTTGTTATAACTATATTTAATTGTGACAAACTATACGATATTGATTCAACTTATAGACATTGACGGTTGTAACACATATTTAAGCACTGCAAGTCTCCTATGAGCTAATTATATTAGGTACGGTAACAGTTAATATCAGTTGTAGACAATAATAGAAGTCAATAATAGTGTTTCATTTGAAATAATCCATCACAAATACGTAAAATTTCATTTATTTAAACAACTGTCATTCTTATTATGCGTAAATTTAGCATATTATTATACATTAACTCCTTCCTGTTCCGTGTTTTAACTATATATACTGACCCTCTCCTCTCTGTAAATGACCTGATATCTATCTATTATGTAACTGTTGTTAATATCACTTAAAATGGGCGAATTCTAAGTAAGTGCCGCCCGCAGGGCCTAGAAGAAAGAAACCCGCGGAGCGGGTTTTTAACCGCTAGTATTATATTATTATGGTCCGCAACTTAAAATTTTAGCAAATAATTTAGCATCTCGAAGGAGAAGTTTCGTCAAAATAAACAAACCAGTAACAAAGTTATCAATTGTCAGGGACTCTTTATCTATTTTTAGAACTTTACATTGAAACTTAAACTTGTTTTAAAGTTGAACTCGAGTATAGTATAAGAGATGACGTGTAGTTTCTTCCAAGCAGATGTTGTGAAGCATCTCAAAGGATCAACCGACGTAATGGAATAACTTTCCATATTTACTTCAAAATTGTCTTGTTCATTTCCAAATTGTCTTGTTTACCCTCGACCTGAGACTTAATTATCCCAACCATTCCGTAACAAGGTTATCGACAGCGGTGAATTCAAGAGACACGCAATCAACGTGTTTATACACTTTGAACCACAAAGTCAGTTTTAGGTTAATAATCAGACATGTAAATTACATGTTATAGCAAAACCTTGTTGTATCTTGTAAATTAAAAAAGATATCTTCTAGTTAAATCTTCATTAGCTAAATATAAATATAAATAAATAGTGACGACAGTGTTGAGAAAATATTAACATTTTGAATTTTAAAATAAAATTTCTTACATTATCATTATATATAATATCAGTCCTAATTAAATATCTGAGGGCAAAACATTTCTGTCGTAACTAACACTCTGTCACGGTGGTTATATTGTGTTATAAACAGAGGTAATGTTGTTCTGTGTTAGAGTCAATAAGGTATCTACTTTTGTATTTCCCAAAACGTTTTGATAAGTTTAGTTTAGGACGTTAAATGATAATTCAGTCCTAATAAAATATCTGAAGGCAAAACATTTCTGTCGTAACTAACACTCTGTCACGGTTGTTATATTGTGTTATAAACAGAGGTAATGTTGTTCTGTGTTAGAGTCAATAAGGTATCTACTTTTGTTTTTCCCAAAACGTTTTGATAAGTTTAGTTTATGACGTCAAATGATAATTCAGTCCTAATTAAATATCTGAGAGCAAAACATTTTTGTCGTAACTAACACACTGTCACGGTGGTTTTACTGTGTTATAAATAGAGTTTGTGTTGTTCTGTGTTAGAGTCGATAAGTAACTACTTTTGTATTATTGTAGAAAGCAATCACTTTGTGGTTTGACATATTTAATAAAATAAAATACTTTTTTGTTTTAAAACCACGATATTTATTAATTTAAGAACCGACCGGTTTCGCTTTACTTAAGCATCATCAGGGTACAAATTAATTCTAAACAAGAAGTACATAATGTGTGTATATATATAACAAAATATAGAGGGAGACAACATGATACAAATATAAGCAACACAAAGACGGTCATAAAATACATTAACATAAGTGCACAAGTAATGGAAAAACCGCTAGATAATTATGTAGACTAATGGGTTATATCAATAAATCGGGAGAAACAAAGCATCAACTGGCATGGTGGTAAGGAGGTAAGGAGAACTAGGATTTTTTTTTTTTATGGGTTTATTGGAAACAGACCTAATATTGGACTACTTGATATGTCTAATTGATTATTAAGTATCTGACTTTTGGTTTTTACAGCTTTTTTAATTTCTAGCGCCTCTAAGTTGTTTAGTCTGTTACCATGCCCGTTTTTATGTAAGATGTTAGCACCGGTGCTATGACAGAATGTATGATCTTTATCGATCAAATGATTTGCGAATTCGGAAAACCCGTTATTATTGAGGCAACGAAGATGCTCCTTTATCCTAATATTAACATTACGTGATGTCTTACCGATATAGAAAGCCGAACAATTATTGCAATTTAATTTATAAATCCCCGAATGACTTAATTTATCGTCCTTATCTTTAGAATTAATTAGAAATTTACCTATATTGTTATTAGTATAAAAGGCCGGTTTGACTTCAGAAGGAAGGTTTTTTACACTTAAGGTAGAAAAATGATTAATAAATAAAATTCGCCGCCATTGAAAATTAATATTATTATCATTGATTTGAGGACAAGGACTAGCAAAGAGGAAGCGATTAATGGCTATTTGTTTTAGCTTTTTATTTAAGATTAAATCTATAAAATTTGATTCATAGCCATTATTTACTGCTATGTTTTTAATTAGTTTTAGTTCACTATCAAAATTACTATCGGACATTGGAATTGTGACTAAACGATGGACCATTGAATGGAATGCGGAGTGCTTATGTGAAATAGGGTGATTGGAGGTGCTGTGTATGACAACGTCAGTATAGGAGGGTTTACGAAAAATGTTAAAATTAATTCTGTTATTAACGATCGATAAGGTAAGGTCCAAAAAATTTAAGGTTGAATTTATGCCTATTTCTAATGTGAATTTAATCTTATTATGAAAAGAGTTTATAAGTTTGAGGAAGGAATTCAGTTGACGCTTAGTCCCTGTCCATATACACAAAACATCATCAACTGATTGCTGATATATTCATGGATAACTTAGAAAATAAACATATAATAAATAAACTAAAATAAACTAAAATAAACTAAAATAAAATAAAAAATAAACATATAATAAATAATAAATAATAAGAAACATCATCATCTGATTGCTGATATATTCATGGATAACTTAGAAAATAAAATTTTATCTAGTACCTCACATCTTATTAAAAATGTCTTGTACTGGAAAAAATACGTTGATGATGTTTTGTGTATATGGACAGGGACTAAGCGTCAACTGAATTCCTTCCTCAAACTTATAAACTCTTTTCATAATAAGATTAAATTCACATTAGAAATAGGCATAAATTCAACCTTAAATTTTTTGGACCTTACCTTATCGATCGTTAATAACAGAATTAATTTTAACATTTTTCGTAAACCCTCCTATACTGACGTTGTCATACACAGCACCTCCAATCACCCTATTTCACATAAGCACTCCGCATTCCATTCAATGGTCCATCGTTTAGTCACAATTCCAATGTCCGATAGTAATTTTGATAGTGAACTAAAACTAATTAAAAACATAGCAGTAAATAATGGCTATGAATCAAATTTTATAGATTTAATCTTAAATAAAAAGCTAAAACAAATAGCCATTAATCGCTTCCTCTTTGCTAGTCCTTGTCCTCAAATCAATGATAATAATATTAATTTTCAATGGCGGCGAATTTTATTTATTAATCATTTTTCTACCTTAAGTGTAAAAAACCTTCCTTCTGAAGTCAAACCGGCCTTTTATACTAATAACAATATAGGTAAATTTCTAATTAATTCTAAAGATAAGGACGATAAATTAAGTCATTCGGGGATTTATAAATTAAATTGCAATAATTGTTCGGCTTTCTATATCGGTAAGACATCACGTAATGTTAATATTAGGATAAAGGAGCATCTTCGTTGCCTCAATAATAACGGGTTTTCCGAATTCGCAAATCATTTGATCGATAAAGATCATACATTCTGTCATAGCACCGGTGCTAACATCTTACATAAAAACGGGCATGGTAACAGACTAAACAACTTAGAGGCGCTAGAAATTAAAAAAGCTGTAAAAACCAAAAGTCAGATACTTAATAATCAATTAGACATATCAAGTAGTCCAATATTAGGTCTGTTTCCAATAAACCCATAAAAAAAAAAAAAAAAATCCCAGTTCTCCTTACCTCCTTACCACCATGCCAGTTGATGCTTTGTTTCTCCCGATTTATTGATATAACCCATTAGTCTACATAATTATCTAGCGGTTTTTCCATTACTTGTGCACTTATGTTAATGTATTTTATGACCGTCTTTGTGTTGCTTATATTTGTATCATGTTGTCTCCCTCTATATTTTGTTATATATATACACACATTATGTACTTCTTGTTTAGTATTAATTTGTACCCTGATGATGCTTAAGTAAAGCGAAACCGGTCGGTTCTTAAATTAATAAATATCGTGGTTTTAAAACAAAAAAGTATTTTATTTTATTAACTACTTTTGTATTTCCGAAAACGTTTTGATAAGTTTAGTTTAGGACGTCAAAAGATAATTCGTCGGTTCCTACCAACTACCTATCGACAACCTAACATAAGCTATTAAAAATCCAGAAATACATACTTTGATACCTAGATGGGTAAAAATGTAAGAAAACACACTGCAAAATTATTAGTATTAAGTATTACTTAGTATTAAGTATCTAACAAACTGGTAATGTGATATCGAATGGCTACCAAAAAAGGTACCTACAGTTATTCCATTTTTTTCATAATCGATCAGTAGAATTCCCCTCACTACTGAGAGCAGATTTCATGTCAAGCCAATCTAAATCCCTGTCAATATCTGGTGGTGGCATGACAATAACATAAAGATTTTCCAATTAACATTCCGCATCAAACGCAGTGTGAGAAATACTTCACCGAACATTGATTCTAGATTTGATCAAGGATGAAATTGATTTGACGAATAGTTAAATAAAAATAAAATCTAATATCCATCAAAATTTAAAAAGTGTAGCTATTTTGTAAAAGTAATGATTATCAGTGGGTCAAAGCTTTCTGAACTGTTAATATTAGTATATAAAGTTGAAAACACGAGAGTTGTAAACTAGAATTTCAAATTTGAACAGTAGACCTCACATCAAAAAAGATGTTTCGAATTTTATATTTTTTGATAAATCAAAACCAAAATTTCCTACGAAAACAAAAGTACGTGTTTAAACACCTACCTACTTAATTATCAACCCCAAATACTTAATGCATTTTTTTAAAAATTTCAAATAAAAAATTACATAGTTTGTCCAAATAAACGTCACTATCTCAAAGACAGTTATTTGTTCATACTTTCTTTAGTGAGGTACGTACAATCATACTTAAATTTTGAGAAAATAATCTTTACTGAACCATTGAAACAGCAACTATCTTGAACCAAAAACTATACGAACAAACCAATTTACAGTCAGACAAAATGCAAAGCGGTTGAGTTAAAACTGTATTTCCCTATACTCTATCAATTACTTTCAAACCCTATTCAATGTCAATGGCTAATCCGGTGTTTCGGTGACCTACAGGCAATAAAACCTAGACGTCTCAGACAGCCCCATGAGACGCTTAGAAGGCGCTTGATCTGATCAAATAATGATCACAAAAACTATATCTTGGTAACTAAAATGAAGGAAATAAATTATCTCCGGTGTAAACTATGCTAAAGGCCAAAATAGCTAAAATTTCACCTCCCTAGCTTTAATCAAATTTGAGAGATGTATATAAAATTAGTACAAAATAAACATAGTTCAAAAGTAAATTTAAAAAAAAAACTCTAGTGTTGTCATTGATATGTAAGTAGTTTAGCGAATTTTTTTCTATCAAAAAAATAAGTTGTTAATCTTTAAAGTACAGAGTTAAAACCCCTCACAACGTATTGCGAGAATTCGACCATAAACAATCCACTTAATTTGGTCTCCATGAACCATTTTTCAAATTATAAATATAAGTGTATTGTTCTAAACTTATCTTTGGACTTCTATCACTCGAACGGTATGCTTTATTGGCTATATATATTAGAATATTTAGTTTCGAGGAAAGGGTGAAAATTAAGAAATTGGTAGATAAATTTAGTTAATTAATTTCAAGGACATGTAAGTGTGATAAGTAGTGTCTTAATAATATTGTAACATTAAGAAGACAATTAGGAATTAAGATATATTTTATTACCAATGTGTTAAGTATGCCCGATCTCGCCAAATTAAAAATAAACACTACCTATAAACACAAATTTTGATTGTCCCTCAGTAACTGATTGTTACTTCGGTTCAACGAACTCTAGAACTTTTGCTTTGAATTTAACTGATATTTTCAAAATTAGAAGTGTTTGTTTGGAAAATTCAGACATTCGATAAAGTACATAACTTTAAAAGTACCTAACTTTACTAATATAGAAAATATATACTAACTTTGACGTATAAACATATTTTTAAATGGTCGTCTATAATTTACATCTTATTAAAGTCCCTAAACAAATATACGTAAATATGAATCTGTTTTTTTGGAGTTAATCAGAAGGTTTTAATTCAATTCTTACCTAATTTGGACTGAGTCAACATTTGACTTGCTAGAATTGAGATAATTACCACCGCAACAGTAAAGTTGTAAAGTTAATGTTCAACAACCAGCTTTAAATTTATAAAGGGGTGAGTTATGTTCTAACCAGGCCATTCAACAACGATTTGCCAAGTAATAACAGTTCTCACGGTCGGTAAATTAATTAACTCATAGTAGGTGTCAGAAGCAAATATACCCCAATTCAAAGATGGTATAAACCACTTGATGAAGTTAGGCGAAGTGGCTGTGGTAGGTTTTCTTGTAAAATAATAATGACTTAATTCAAATACATACAACACTGCAATAACCACATAGCAAATATAAATGAGTGACAAATTGATTATGGTTTATGTACATTGATGTATAACCAGTAAAAACTTTAAATATTGAAGACAATATTAGTGATTTCTAAACAAAAATCTGAAACAGAAAAATCAGAAAAGGAACCGGTCACATCTGGGACGTATGATACAGTTAAAAGTGACCGAGGGGAATAGGGTCCCATTAGCTCAGTTGGTAGAGCACTGTCCCGGAAAGACAAGGGTCCTGGGTTCGTGTCCCAGATGTGACCGTTTCCTTTTCTGATTTTTCTGTTTCAGATTTTCGTTTAGAAATCACTAATATTGTCTTCAATATTTAAATATTACAATTTGAGGTTTTACTCAATAAAGTTATTCCGAAAAATAAAAAAAAGTAAAAACTTTTGTAAATTATCTTTTATCGACGCCATTACAGGTTGAATCAGCACATACCCCAAGGATAGCCTGATTACATTTTGATGTCCGATGATATTTTTTTGTAAATAAAAAAATAATAATCACACTGCCACACCGTGCAGCGGATCGTGTGATACGCGCTCTGTATCGTCTGTACGGTGTTGCTGGAATGATATTGAGTGAGTCGCGTCGTGTGATGGAATTATATATTTTTTATTGAACAAAGATCATCAAACGGCTAAATGACATCTAAATTCTTTATTCGAAATATGCTTGGGAATCTCTGGTTAAAATCCTTCGAGTAGGTGTTGTTTTTTACGTTAACCCCTAAAAGGCGGCCATCACAAGGAATCTAAGGATCAGTGTGTGGGGGAGTGATGGACAAATCTTTCCCTCGCGCGGTTGCGCAAGGCGATGGGAAGAGAGACTAGTTAGAGAGGTTTTTAAGGGTTTTCCCAAACCAGCCTCTCCCGATCCAGCACTTCACGCAGCTGGTGGGCAGGCACATCTTGAACACACCTCACCCGATGAACCCTGGAACTCCTGCTAAATCACCAAACGTAGTGAACCGCTTGGAATGACCTATGGCAGAGGTGTTGGTTATCCAATAAATGGTTCCAGTCTCCCAAATTGAAAACCATACACACATATGAATTTATAATCGGTACTTTTAAAGCTCTACTCTTATTATGATTTAATACAGGGTTTTCCAATAAGAGGTGTTATTTTGAATAGCCCGCTATTTCGGTAGATGTTACTTTTGAAGCTGTCATTTTTAATATTTGACAAGTAGAAACTACGTCATTAATAAAAATGGAACGATACACGCTTCAAAAACGCATTTAAATTATTAAAATTTACTTGAGTGAATCAAATGCAAATCATCTTGAGTGATGAGGCCCATTTCCACCTCGGTGGTTTCGTAAACAAGCAAAGTTGTCGCATCTGGGGCTCGGAAAACCCAACAGTTATTGTTAAAAAGCCTCTCTATCCTCAACGTGTGACTGTTTAGTGCGGTTTATGATCTGGCGAAGTCATTGGACCTTAATCTTTCGAAAATGAGGCTGGAGCAACAGTTACGGTGAATGGATCGCTATCGATAGATGATTAATGTTTTTTTATGATCGAAATTAGATGATATTAATTTGAACAACATTTACTTTCAACAAGACGACGCTGCGTGCCGCACAAGCAACGAAACCATTGTTTTTTTACGATTGAATATCAAAATAACACCTATTATTGGAAAACCCTGTATAATTATTTTGAATTTTATGTACTTTTTTCTTACTGTGTATGAAATCATTAACTCATTTCTCCATACTTCCACTCTACATTACCTGGTAAATTAAAGTTTCATCCACCTTGCATTTTATTCAATTGTAAAGGATTTAATCATACATAGGCACCAGGGACTTCATCTCCAATGCAATCAGTATACTTGTGTCCTTCGTCTGTCAGTTTCACGTCAGAATTTTGGTTATTTTGAACGAGATGAGATCAAATGTATTCCTTTTCCTTTGTAGACTATTCCACTAACGAATTCGCAAAGACATATATATCTGTTGAAATTTAACTGCTACCAAATAGTGTTTCATGTCACCATAGAAAAACATAAATTAAAAAATAGATACTACCTAAGTTATTTAGAAGAGATTTACAAATACCACACAACAGTGCCAATTCCAGCCTCCAAGCTATGGAGTAGCTTTAGTTTTTTTTAATAGAGATTACAGGAAAGGAACAAGGAATTAACAAAAATCAATTGGAAATATTTACATACAAGCTGACGTATGCCCGGAGTTGTTCGGGGTTGTGAACGGGCCTTTGAGCAAACTGAGTCGAGTGAACATATGCGTCGTATTATACGATCTATTAACGATTGAGTCAATGTGCTTATTAAGTATAAGTTTGCTATCAAGGAATATCTAAATGCCGAAGTCTTTACATTCCGTTTTATTGTTTTATATTTTCATATCCACCGTTATTGAACAGATGGTAGATATTCTTTGTAAATTTTTGTTGTTGTCAACTCCTGTCTGTTGTGAACATTTCAAAAATAAATCAAAAAGGAACCTATTTTTAAATTTCCAGGAAACGGGTCGTTGAACCCATAGATTCTTTGAATGTAAGATTCGTTCGTGCTTGTTCTTGATAGATTCGGATACCCACCTGTTAACCGTACCGTTATTTTTATTATTTCTGTAAAAATATCACAAAACAGATACCAATATAAGGGTGCGAGTTTTTACGTGATGGATTCTGAACAAAAATAACCTTATTACTTTTTTAAAAATTTTATGATGAAAATGCCAATTTATTGTACAGCATAAGTGCTAAAAGACGTACCGTGAAAACTCGCAAAATTGATTTAATTTCTTTATAAACGAAGAGTGAAGAAAGTGTAGGCAAAATATACATCATTGCGTAAAAAAAGTGAACAAAAACGTACCGATTCCATCTTTACTTAACTATCAAAAATGGTTTGATTGCGATTTCATAGCTATTTTGGTCATGCATTTTCCATGTCATTAAGAATTGACGTTCGAAATATCGATTACATATTTTGTTTGTTCTTCTACGTCGCGTGTTACATACCTGACTATACAGATCTGGTCACCAAACACGGATTTAGCTATTTTGAGCAACGTTTCAATTCAGAATGGTGGTTTTTACAACAGGTCGATAATCTTGATAATCAGGGAGAGTATCTTCCACTATATATTATTTTAAATGAATAAATTGTGAAATAACACAAATTAATCAAATAAAATTTAATAGCGCACGCCGGTATTTAAACACGCGACCTTTGGCTTGCTAGTCGAAAGCTTTACCCCTCTACTTTAAATCAGTGTATATCTAAGGATTGTATATCTTTGCCATAGGTCATGCTTTAAAAACTCTGTTATGTACAAAATATCTTAAAGTCTTGGCTCTTACTTTTCTGTCAAGCCTAGTTTTATTTAATTTTATTATAATGTGAAATATTTATAAAATAAACAGAACTGTATTTTAATAACTAGCATTTTTCAGGCAAAAAAGCCTCAGGCCGCTCACAATATAATATTTTAATTAAAAACATTAATATTTAATTTAATAAATAAAAACAAAACGTGTTGAAATATTATAAAAAGTTTTTCATATTTAATTTAAATGAGTTCTTCACTACCCCAAAATTACACTCCGCTTAGCAAAAATCTTCAAATGAGGTTACCTCTAGGTCCTGCTGTTTTTTGAAAAATGTGACTTGGACTTGTGACTTTTGGAGCGTGGTCTCATGGGTAAATAATAATTTTCTAGGATATGTAGAGTGTACGTGATGTTCCGCATAACTCCCGCTTGCCATTCTACGAGAATACACTTAACAATATTACTTTAAACTACAATAGAAGCACTCTCGTAGTTTTGCCTCATATGCTCAACTTATAAACCTCCACGGATGGTTTGATGGGTTCATTTTCCAAAAACGGTATCTCTGGAATTTCGGAGCCCCATTGAGTAGGCGTCGTTTGTGTTTTCAGAATAACTGTTTCCCTCAGGTAACCCTTAATTTACACAATTCACCTTTTACCGAGGAAACCGAATCGCTTTTCTGAGTCCCTGATAGGTGTTTAAATTGTTGTGGCTGAAAACTCTCAACAAAGGGATTGATGTTCTTACAAAGATGTATAAAAACATGTACATCAAGCTCCCTACCCTTTACAACATAACTAGTTGTACTTTTGTATGTGTGTTTAACAGTGAAAAATCACTAAACTAAACTAAACTAAACATGTGAAGTTATATAGTGTTACCTCAAGAGGGAATTGAACAAAATGACAAAAGGTTTCAGTTATTGTTTTATTTTAATTACTATTTTAGTGGGTTTATTACGATGAAAGCATCCCATTGTTGGGTCATAACAATACTGTAACTGATTTATTTTAATCTATTTTATTAAATGAAATACCTATTTTAATTTAAATAACCCCCCCACAGAGTTACAAAATAACTTTATGATTATTCGTATTTGTATATTTGTGAATATTACGTTTAGGAAGATGATTTAGATTAGTAGAGTAAACAAACAATTAACTTGCCCAACAGTTCAGAAAGATTATCTTATGAAGAGTTCTCCTATTAAAATATTTAGGTAGGTACTGCAGTCTCCGCCTGTAATGAGGGATTGATTATTATCCATCTCCTTTATTTACAGTGGCAGTTTTCTCTGAAGAGCGTTTTTTCAATGAACTGTCATTAAAATAGATAATAAAATGAGACAAACATGAATTATAATTTTACCGTACTTTACAGTGCGCTATTCAAAATGTGCGCTGTCCGAATTAATACTGCTCTAACCCACCTGTCCGTATTAATACTGCCCAAGTCCTAAATGAATCCCGTAAATTTGTTTAAAATGCAGCGATTTTAGGAATTCTGTTCTGAGAAATATAAAAAATACCCCTGGTACTTCAGCGGTAAATCGTGCGATTGCACAAACCTTGGGAATATGTTGCAGCATGAGTGCGCAGCAACTATTAGATTTGTTAACACCAATTTGGTATGAAATAGTGTTTTGTAGGAATCAATAGATTTTTTTCTTTGATTATTGGGTTTTTAGTTGTAACCAAAGTAGTTAATTACTATATATTTATTACGTTTTTTTTAGATTAAAAAATAGAACAATTTCTTGTACAAATAGTTTTTCTATTATAAAACTATATTTTTATAATCTACAATCTTACCTTGTCGCTAGGTCGCTCTGGTATAGTGATATAATGAAATTTCCTCAGATTTAGTGAAATTATGGAATTTTTTAATTTTTCTCGCTTTTTTTCAATTTTCCATTGAACTCTTAATGAGACACGCCACGAACCACCCCTATTAATATACGAAGCTGATTTTCAAAAAAGAGTTGGGGAATTTTGCCTTTGAAAACTTTTTTTTATTATTTATACAAGGAAAAAATATTTCAATTGAAAAAAAATGTTAGAGGCAAACGACTAGAAGTGTCAAGAAGAATGGAATATGACACATACGTGGGTGAAAGGATTCGATGATATCCTAGGAAGGCAAGGCACAATAAAATACATGGGTTGGATCACGTCTTGACTTGGAATAATAAACACGTGGTACTTTTTGGGAAGATGTATGAAAGTGAATGTAGCAAAATAGTATGGCATTTTATTCGCTTTGCTTACTTTATTTTATTTTATTTATTTTATTTTATTTATTTGGGAAAATCAACAGATTATTTACATATATAAGAATAAACTAAATAATATAGATAAAATCCAATAACAGATTTTCACTTAAAATTATAATAATAATAAAAAATATTAAAACAAGAAACTAAGGGTTCTGTACCCGTGGCCTGAGAAATTTACAAAAAATACAAAATTGTAAATAATAAATAAAAAATAAAAACACATCTAGGAATACAAATAATATACTAATAACCAGCTAAATTTCAAAAATTTAAATTTAACTGATATACTAATAACCAACTAAAATTCAAAACAAAATGTATTGTAAAATTTCAACACAGCAGCAATCAATAACACTACACAATAGCAATAATAACAATATAATAAATGTATACCTACAACTAAATTGAACACATGAGTATAAATTGGAAGGTAAGTAACTGGAAAGGATTCAAAGCAATAACATGATAACTTCAAGTAGAATATTTAAAACTATTTAATGTTAGTTATTACATATCTTTTAAAGGTTCCTAAATTACTTGAGAATATGTCCATATCATTAAAATTCTTATTAAATATACTACAGGCTCTGAATATAAACGCATTTTGTCTTATATTAGTAGAACATTTATGGAGATGAAAAAGTGATTTTTCTCTAGTTCTAACGCTCGGAACTCTAAAATTAATTTCAGACAGAAGGGGAGAACAATCAATAAAGCCATTGATAATTTTATGGAGATATATTATATCTGCGGAGTCTCTTCTAGTTTTTAATGGCTTAAGTCCATAAAGGTCCATCGAGCTGTTTAAGTCAAGGTTTGAATTTAGTTTGAAATTTAAATGATGGACAAATTTTCTTTGGATGGCTTCAATGCGATTTATGTAAATATTATATTGAGGATTCCATATGGGAGAAGCGAATTCAAGATGACTGCGAACATAAGAAAAATACAATATTTTAAGTGTTATGATATTATTAAATTCTTTTCCAATACGGAATAAGAATCCTAGCATTCTAAGGGCTTTCTTAACAATCATATCAATATGAGCCTCAAATGTAAGTTTACTGTCAAGTATAACACCTAGATCACGAATTTGTGTAACTTTTTTGAGTAGTTGGCCAGCTATATGATAATTATGGTCAAACTTAATTTTATTTCTAGTGAAGGTAATTACATAACATTTAGAAGTGTTCATGTTGAGACGATTGCGGATACAATAATCATTAAGCCTATACAGATCTTCTTGTAGTTTAAAGCAGTCAATTATAGAATTAATAGGCAGGAATATTTTCATATCATCAGCGAAAAGTAGAACATTTGCATAATTAAAGCATTTTATAATGTCGTTGATGAAAATTGTAAACAGTAACGGTCCCAGGTGAGATCCTTGGGGCACACCTGAGGGTATATTTACAATCTCAGAGATGAAGCCATTTATTGTTACTCCCTGAGTGCGCCCATTAAGATAGGAGACTAACCATCTATATAAATCCCCATGAATTCCCAAAGCTAGTAATTTGGACAAAAGAAGACTGTGGTCAATTTTATCAAACGCTTTTGAGAAGTCTGTATAGATTACGTCAACTTGGATTTGATCATCCATTGATTTAGTAATATTTTCAATGAAAATGGCAAGATTAGATACAACCGATCTTTTTTTCATAAAGCCATGTTGGTTCACGAGTATTACAGACTCGATGCAGTTATATAGTTGTTCATGAACAATTTTTTCAAAAATTTTACTAAAGATTGGTAATTTAGATATCGGTCGATAGTTCTGGACATCATTTTTAGCCCCAGACTTAAAAACAGGTGTGATGAGAGCACTCTTCCAACGATCAGGAAAGATACCTTCTTTCAATGAGGATTGAAAGAGCAATAATAAGGGCTTCGAGATTACCTTGCTACACATTTTGATAAAGAAAGCCGGAATTTTATCACTACCCGCACCCAGTGAGCTAGAAATAGTATCGATTATTTTTTCTATTTTTTGTTTTGAAACTGATACCGAGGAGATATTAACTTGATTGTCAAAATGATAGTTGGTAGAGTGTACATCGGAAATAGTGTTGTAATTAAAGGTGGAGACGAAATGCTGTGAGAACAGGTTACATATTGCGAAAGGATTTTCAGCAGTCACTTCGCCCAGTTTCATAACATGAGGCAAACCAGAATTATTTCTTTTTCCTTTAACATAAGACCAAAAGTTTTTAGGGTCACGAGATATATTAAGTTCAGCGTTTGTTATAAATTGTTTAAGACATTCTCTAGACAATTTCTTTTGCCTTGATCTAAGGATACAGAATTCATGGTAGTCTAAAGGATTGGACCACCTTTTCCACATTTTAAACACTTTATATTTTTCCTTAGTCAGTTTTATTAGGGCTGGACTAAACCAATAGGGATAAGAATTATTAATATGAACTTCCTTTGACGGGACGTTTAATCGAATGATTTCATATAAAATTGTATAAAAGCGGTCAATAGCAGTATTGGTTGATAGGTTTAAAAATTCTGCATCCCAATCAATACTACTAAGGACGTTATTTATTGTTTCATAGTTAGCTTTCCTAAAAAGATTGATTGTTCGTTTGTTGTCCACCATAGGAGTTTCCAGAGATATGTTAATGTCAACAAGAATGCTTTTATGATGTTTACATTCAGGGATGAGATACTGGTCAGTATTTGATACAATTACAGGGATCGAGCTAAAAACAAGGTCTAGGTATGTATGATTATTATTTGGAAAGGTGCAGTACTGTGATAGATCAGTAAATGAAAGGGTGTCAGATAGTTTGGAAATAATTTCAGATTTAGAGCCATTCGTAATTTGCATACTATTACCATTACTTAAAGACCAGTTAATTTGAGGTAAGTTGAAATCACCCGATATGACAAAATGATCATCGTGATGTAGTCCTCGAAGTTCACATAATTTATCCATGAATTCATTTATATTTTGTGAGTGATTGACTCCTGGAGGTATGTAAACACAGCATAAATGAATTTTTATGAAATTATTAATTTTAACAGTCACCCAGATGTCTTCAGCATTCGTGTTAAAATCCTTACGTTCATGAGCTATGAGGTGCTTCTTCAACGCAATCATTACTCCACCTCCTCTTTTTTGCTCATTGCGATCGCGCCTAAATACCAGGTAACGGTTGTCAAATAGCTCTTCACTAGCAATACTGTCTACAAGCCAAGTTTCAGTTATCATAATAATATCATAGTTGTTATTGGTAACATTAAAATAAAATCTATCGGTCTTAGAACGCAGTCCAGTCACATTTTGATAATATACATTCAACATTTTAGTACATTTAGTTGATAATATATATAAAATATAAGATTGATAAAATAGTTGTAAGCATGTTCTATTAAATTATAAATATTAGAGTGGTGTTGTAGTAACGCAAGCAGAGTAATTGTAGGATAATTTGGATTAAAGTTGGTAGTATTAAAAGAGTTAGTTGTTAATATTATACAAATAAAGAAAAACCAGTACAAAGGATGATATTTTAAAGTAGGAAAAAAGATAAGGTAGATAGGAAAAATAAATTGATAATAGCTTATAGTCACACGAGACGATGCTAAATCTAAGAAGATTATCAGCAAAAAACCTGAGTCACGTCAGATTCCAATGTCACCTGAATAATGGGACTAGTTTCATTTTTGCGTATAAAAATTTTTCCGTAATTGATCCATCTGAATTTAAAGTTTTTATCCTTGCTTAAGTCTCTCACTGTCTTGAAGAGCGCACGGGTTGCAGCAGTCAGATGCTCGTTGACATAAATTTTGGAGTCCCCGGGAAGCTTCAAATCACTTGAGTTGAGACTGCCTTTCTTCCTTATAGCAGCAAGAAAGTTATCTCTACTGCGGCTGGCTGTGAACTTAACTACAATTGGACGAGTAAATTTAGGATTTTCTCTGGGTAATTCCTTGACCCTTGTACGAGAGATTCCATCAATATCATTTGGGAGAACATCAACACCTGCCTTGGCTCCTAGCAATTTTATGATATCTATTAAATTTTCATTTCTTTTTTCCGGTATGCCAATAATTTCCACGTTATTTTTTAATGAGGTTTGCTCAAGACGGTTTAATTTGGACAATACCAGATTATAATTAGTTTGAAGTTCATTGTTTTTGACTTCGAGGCTATTAATTTTGGAGTGACACTCTCTTAGCGCATCATTCATTGTTTTTAATTGCATGAACACTTTATTAATTTCTTCTTTAATTTCGTCCTTAAACAAAATTAGTAAATTACCAAAGTCTGGCTCTGAACCAGCCTCAGCAGCGGGGCTCTCTACGGCAACATTACGTTTTGACTTAGTACCCGCTTTAGTAGGTAGAACAGACATTATGAATAGGTACTGAACTGTCAAGGTTATGAAACAATGAATTGTAGCACTCTGTAGAGTCAACGAAATCACACGATCACTTACGATGTACAATATACAAGTGAATTAATTAATTACGCAACAACTTTTTGTGGAATTGATCACTTTTATAAGCCCAAATAAACATTAAATTAACAACGATTTTACAGTCGACCACTTGGTTCAAGAGTATTGTTAAGGAAATTTATTGTTACATTTTGGAAAGGCGTGATGATATACATGCAAATGAAATAAAATGTTACATTTTTTGAATTTAGGATTTAATTTTTGTTTTAATCTTTGTTTATAAATATTTGAACACACTTCTTTTCGATTTTCAAGATGGCAATTGAATACAAAATTGTATTTTAAGTATTTTAGTATGTTTTGAGTGGAATAGTTCATCCTTATAAATAATCACTCTGCAAATGTGACCTTCTGCATTGAAAAATATAGCCATTTTTCCATCGTCTGAGATATTGGAGAATTTTATTAATTCAGGTGAGCATCTTAAGAGTTTAACAAAGATCAGCTTTACCCCCAGCTTTCTTTGTTCGAATTGTTTAAAAACTTCGATCTCGCCAAAGTTTTTAATGCATCAAATCTTTAAAAGTACGTTCACGTTTTAATTTTTAACGTGAAATAAAGGTGGGTTAGAGAAAATCTTGACGCATTATGGAGATAGAAATAAAAGACATTGTTAACATTATCTACCACCCTATGTTGGTTTAATTCTTAAGTTATTGATACGCAAGTTTATAAATTTGATTAAATATGTGTATATATATTTATCTTTAATTATGGTTCATCATAAAGGCAGAGATCTGCTCAAGCTCTCAAGATATAATCATTATCAGTAAATATTTGAAAATATCAAGTTGTTTTCTTTATAAATGCAATGTGCTAGAATTAAAACAAACCACAGGTTATTTTTTACCAACAGGGGGGATTGGATCCCTTTTTAGTGTAGATATTAAGATCATCATGTAAATAAAAGTCAATGTCTCAAAGTCTTTTTTATTGATAGACCTTTAAAATTAAAATAAAACATTTTGTAGTTTACTCGAAATAAGACAAAACTTAGTAACCAACTAACACGGAAACATCAACTCAATTTATTTACATTACAGGTACCTACTAGATTTCGTTCAATTTGATAATGTTTACCCCTACACCACTGAACTACTAATTAAAGCTAAATAAATTAAATGAAAATAATTGGTTTTAGGTCACTTTATTGATAAATTTTACTGTCTATCGGTTTCGGTAGACAAATACACATATATTCACAATTCTTAGTATGTTCCCCATTACTTCACTTATCCCAAGTTCCCCTCCCCCACCTCTCTCCCACAACTGACGCACTGTCCCACTCTAGTATACTGTCTCTTTCTTTTTTTATAATATGTGGATATATATGTGTACTTCGGTATTTAATGGCATCAATTTTAAAACTGTCCTGATGATGGTATGGAGGTACCGAAACCGGTAGACAATAAAATTTATCAATAGAGTGACCTAAAACCAATTATTTTCATTACATTTATTTAAAATTTCAAATCACAATGTGTTTGTTTCTTTTGAAAAATTAATTAAAGTTAACTTTTTTCGGCCGCTGGAAACACTATCACTCGGGTTACTTTCAAAGATTCGAAATACTTCATCCACCTCACTTTTATTTCTTCCTTGTTCGTCAACATTTTTCCATCTTTCGATTTTACCACTTTCATTCTTCCGTTTTCTGGACCACTCCGGGAGCTTTTGACTTCCTTCCAAAACAATTTAAGGTTTTCTTGGAAGTGGTCTGTCATTTTGATTACCTCTTCCTCCTCCAGGCGTTTCTTTCATTCTTTCACTCCAACTCGTACTCTTTTCTTGCATTTCTTATACACACTTTTTGCTCTCTTCACTGGAAGCACTGCCAGCCGCTATCAGACATAACATTGATAATAATATAACATAACATAATATAATATTGATATGTTCAACACATCATTCACCAAATATAAACAAATCATTTTAATTTATTTCAGAAAGAAGAATATCAAATGTAATACAATTTAACTATAGAAACTAAGTAGCTCTGTTTATCTTACCAAAGTTTTGTAATTTTCCATTATATCTTGCATGGTGGAGTGTCTAGTTTCCAATTTATTTCGTTTTGACATTGTTTTTGTTTAAGAGGTTGTGTTTTATTATGTCTTCTATTTTCTTTTTGATTTTGTTTTTTGATTTTACTTTGATATTGTTTTCTTTTGACTGTGTTGTGTTCTTTGTAAAAAAATACGAAAATAACATGTAAAAGCCCAGCCGGGCATGAATTTATAAATAAATAAATAACCATGCTTTTTTCTTCTCTGAGACCAGTGTTTTAACCTCATCATTCCACAATGCATCATCTTTCTTCCTACCTTGCGTATTTATTCCACACACCTCTTAAGCAGATTCGCAAAGACTCACTTTTATATGGTTTTATGTTCCGTCTATTCTTAGACCGTCCATTTCCTTTCATTCAATCTCATATCTGCACAATTCAGATACTTAATTCTCACATTATCGTTTTGCAGTTTTTCTATTTTTACTATTGTTGGAGTTGATACCGTTTTCACTTTAGAGCGCCAACCGCGAAACAGGTTTACTCTCGACACTACCAGAAAGTGGTCAGTTCCAGCCTCAGCCCCTCTACATTTTCTTGTGTCCTCGGTAATGGCTCTCAACCTAGAGTCAATTACTACAAATTCAATAATTGACCTTTCATTTCCTATTTCCCACGTATATTGATGGATATCTTTACGATCGAAGAAAGTATTCGATACAAACAGGCTCCACTCCAAACATACTTCAAGTATTCTGTTCTCGTTGTCATTCGTTCTTTTATCCCCAAACATAAGGCCGAATCAAATCCGTCACATCTAATTCCTACCCACCCATTCAAATCGCCTGCCATTATAATCATTTCATTAATATTTTTTAGTCTCATTACATCATTCACACCAGTCCAAAAATCATCTTTCTCTTCGTCGCTTTCAGAATAAACAGGGGCGTAGCAAATAACAAGAAACACCCTTGTCAAACCGATTTTGAATAAGATCCACATTATTCTCGGATTTACACATTCATACTGCAACATACATTCAATAATTCTGGGAGGCAGTAGCGCTGCAACACCCTGACAAACCCTCTCCGTATCTGGTCTCACAGACAAAATGACGAGCCTATCATTATGCTGCATTGTACCGCTCCCTTTTTTCATACTCTCTATTACACAAAGTATGTACAAACATTTGCTAATCATTGTATCACACAATTCATTCATTTTTCTTTCCATTCCTCCTCTAATATCCCATGTACCAATTCGACATTGTTCAAGTTCCTTCCTCCTCTTTGCGCCACCGAAGGGCTGGCGATGTGATGAATAGTAACTTCGAAAGTAAGTAAAGTAACCCGAGTGTTAGTGTTTCCAGCGGCGAATCAGATACGAATGATGATGGGGCGAACGTTACCGAAATCAGCATGGATGAGATAACAAGATCGATTAAATGTATGACGAATGGAAATGCTGTCGGCTTAGACAATATTGCTGCTGGATATTTTAAAGGAGATGGCCGTATAATTTTCACATAGTTGTTCAATCTTTTTAACAAATGTTTAAAGGAAGGTTACACGCCTTTATATTGGAGAAGGGCTGTGATCATGCCGTTATACAAAGATAAAGGGTCACGTATGAAACGTGGGAATCATAGGGTTATTAGCCTGCTCAGTTCAGTTGGCAAGCTGTGTGGTAGAATTTTGATTGAAAGAGTAAGAAAGGAAAGAAAGGATAAAATATGGGATGTGCAAGGAGTTTTTATGAGTGGAAGGGGGTACGTGGACCAGATCTTCTCATTGCGTATGCTCACTTAGAATTTTTTGGCAAAAAACCATAAACTTTATCTGGCTTTGTAGATCTGCAAAAAGCATACGACCGGGTCGACAGGAAAAATCTATGGAAGGTGTTGTCCAAGTATGGAGTGAAGTTTATTGAACCGGACTTACATACTCACAACCAAATTTAGTATTTTTAATAATTCATAAATTGTTTTAATAAATTCACAACATGTTTTCTATAGTTTAAAAATAATCTATTGTTATTTGTTTTGTATATCTGAACGAACAAAGAGTTTCTGCGTATTGTTATTTATGATCAGTGGATAATAAATTCCAGCTAAAAGATATAAATAACAAGGTTAATCAAAATTGGGAACCTTAATCTAAAATAAGTATTATAGTGTAGTTTTTTCCTGCGAAAAGCTTCAGCAAGTGGGTAAAACGGAAAAACATTTTCTCTCCTTTTAATGAAATATTTATATTATTCATCAGTTTCTATTATCTTCATTGATCGGGAAACAAGGTCAAATGAATAAATTTATTATTTGAGATATTTATCTGACTTGGTTCGGAACAATCGTTAAATCATTGTTCCATGAAAATTCTAGTTCATATTTGGGTTAATTGTAATCAGTATCATATGTAGATGAATTTTGAACTTCTCTTGCTCTCATATAAATCCTACAACAGTGGCGTAGCGATCGCTCAGGCAACCTGGGCAGTAGCTCGGAAGCCCTGGCTTTTTCCTATGTATTCAATTTTCCGTCAGCTGCGCTAACTCTGATAGTTTCGTAACGGGGTGGACGCATAGTTTAAACGCAGTACTTTCCCTGAAAGCTGAATTTCCACTCTAATTCTCAAACTCGCTAAACAAGGAGAAAGCCCGTCATGATTAGTTGTTAGTGCCAAAGAGTTACAACAAAATTTAATTCTTAGCGCAAAGCAAAATTATATACACTTCAATGTAATGCACATGTTAAAATGTTCCATTATTATGGCACTTACTGACATTATTGTCAGTGGCTAGTATCGGATAGTGTCAGATAGTGTCATATAGTGTCAGCATAGGTAGGTCACACAAATGCCAATCAGAAAGATGACGTTCCAAACATACAGAGGGTACCGACTTTTAAGAATAAATTATGCAAAATAAACAGTCTGTAATTTGAATCATCGAAACTATAACTTTCGTTATAAAAAAATGGTTCCAAAATTACTAAATATTGCCTGTTTTTAAAAAAGGATAACTTTGAATAAAGCATTTTTTCTTATAATCTGATCACTTTCCTTGTATTATATTCGGTAACCGGATAAATCATCACAATGATAATTCAACACATCTTTAAAAAGTGCTAAAACTTGCTGTATTTGTATTGTGTATATGCAAACAATAATATAACCTAACCAAACGCCTTGTCATTGATATTTATTATAGTATGCATTGTGCTAAAACTTGCTGTATTTGTAGTGTGTATATGATAATAAAAAATTAACCTAAAATAATGTACTGCTGTATCGGAATATATTAAACATACATATAAGTAAACCATAGACAAAATGCGAGAAATTATTAACCAATAAATCTGCCTCAACAAAGGCAGGTTATGCACAACTTAAAATATAGTATATTATGCCATGTCTATATAACGGTGACCGGATAAATCATGAAAATGATAATTCATCACATCTTTAAAAAGTTTTATAAAGTCATGGAAAGTGATGAAAAAAAACTTTATTAACAGGGTTATGTAGGTTAGGTTATATAAAAAAAAATTCATGGTTTCTAATTACTTTATATCACTTTTTAAAAGTGTGTTGAATTGTCACTGTGTTGAGTTGTCATGGAACCATTATATTCTTCACAGGAGACCCTGGGGACTACCTCGTCTTTAAGGGTGACCGTTTAAATCATTAAAATGATAAATTATCACATCTTTAAAAAGTTGTATACAGTCATGGAAAATGATGAAACAAAAACTTTATTAACTGGGTTAGGTAGGTTAGGGTAGGTTAGGTTAGGTTAGGTTAACTAGGTATAATGACTTTATATCACTTTTTAAAGATGTTTTGAATAGTCACTGTGTTAAATTATCATGGAACCGTCTTTAAGAATGCTGTGGGGATAATTATTAACCAATATTTCAATTTCATTTTTCAATATGAATGAATGTAAAGTTATAGTATTCATATTCATCGCGATTTGTACAAGCAAACAGCATTGCTACTGACGAATAATTAACATAATATCTTGTATAATAATAACAGTATAAAAATATATATTTTTTTTTTAATTACTTTATTGAGTAAAACCTCAAATTGCAATATTTAATTATTGAAAACAGTATTAGCGATTTCTAACCGAAAATCTGAAACAGAAAAATCAGAAAAGGATACGGTCACATCTAGGACTCGAACCCAGGAACCTTGCCTTGCCGGGGCACCGCTCTACCACTGAGCTAATGGGACCCTATCCGCTTCAGTCACTTTTAACTGTATCATACTTCGAATAAGAACTACCAACAATGTCTTCATTTTTTCACCGCACATTATTTATTGGCAACTATCTTTATGTATGATCGCAAGATTCAACCCGAACTAAATGCAATCTAGAAAAGCGTCTTTTTTATCCTTTATGTTACCGTATCCTTTTCTGATTTTTCTGTTTCATATTTTCGTTATAAATCACTAATATTGTCTTGAATAATTAAAAAATATTTGTTCCCATAGACATATGAATTCAAATGTTTATGTTTGTTCCGTTTTTTTTTATCTTCTAAAAATCTTCTGGTTGAGGAGTTTGTCCTACGTAAATGACTTATATTATGTCCAAGGACTTAAATGTTTTCACGAATACATGAAAAAACATGCAAGCATTTAAATTATCTTATTTTTCCTTTTTTTGCATATTCCGATTCCTAATATAACACATTTCTATATTTACCTGAAGCAGTGATCAGATGGTACGAGAGTAATTCCCACTCCACTGACATAAATACTAATTCCTCTTTGATATTCCTGTAAACATCAACTGACATGATCTAAACTCGGGAGGCTTATGGATCAAATCATTTCACAGGCCTCTGTTTATAAACATCAAAAAATTAGACTACAACTGCTAAATTTTTTGATAAATTACTCAGATGAAAATATACGCCAAAAAGATGAATTGTGTAAACGAGTACCGCTAATTGATTCTTCGGCAAATTTATCTTATTCATCGTAATAAATATTATGTCTAGAAAGCATGCAGATCAGCATAAACCAGAATACATTTTTAATTTAATTATTATTTCGGAGGCGGGTTTGGGTACCGGGAACCATTTAATGAATAAACTACCCCTCTGCCACATGTCCCCCCAAGTGGTTGGCTACTTTTGGTGACTTAGCAGAGATGCCCGGGTTCATGGGGTGAAGTTGGTCTAGGACATAGCGAAGTATGCGCCTACCCATCTACTCGTCGGGGATACTCATTGAGGGAGACCCTTTGACCTCTCCTACAGGACTCTTTCGACCCATCACCTTGCACCGCAGTGGGAGAAAAGGATTCGTAAGTCCGTCACTCCTGGACACACTGACCCCCAAATTCCTACACACCCCTCATACATTTTTCCTGCCAAGAGTTTCTTCTTTTTTATGTCCTTAAATAGACCTTCTACTCAGCATCCACAAAGATGATAAAGGCCATTATTTCATCAGGCCCTCCATGTAGAGCTAATCTAAATATATATAAATTTATCTTAAGAAAAAAATATTAATTTTGGTATAAACTTGAGAAATGCTTGTTCTGTGGATAAATAAAGATAACAAATGTGATATTGTCTATTGACCCAGTTCTTATGAGTAAAACTTTTTGCCAAAAAGTTTTATCACAAAGTGGATGAAAGCTTACCTCACGATTTTTTATGTTAATGGCTACGTAAAGAGAAATAGAGTTTACCATATCGATTTTTTTGTTTAATATCTGCAAAGTGTTTCTAAATTACTAATCACATTTGAAAAATCAAACATATGCACAAACAGAAAACTCGTTAGTGTGTCTCAATAAGAACTTGGAAAGGGTGAGCTCTAGTGTTACGAAATACCCACCGTTTTTATTCTGACTAGAATTTTGAAATAATTTTGAGTTTACAATATCTTTCCCACAATATAGAATGAAGCTTTTAAAAATTATATTATCTATAGAAAAAATTAACCAATGTATAGCTATGTGTATTTTCTACAGTTCATTAAGAATACTATCTATAACAAGCTACCATAATACGGGCATGTGCCTAGTATGGTGGCTGTAGAAACAAAAAACTGTAACCATTAAAATTTTTATGAATTAAGAAACACAAAATAAAATGTATATATTTCTTTTTTTATTTATTTTTTAAAAGAAAGACAAACATTCCCGGGTTACGAATAACCCAACAATGTTTGAAAATCTCCTACTACCACCACAGAAAGCCGAAAATGTTGCTTGTGTTGTGATGGAGGACTTAGCCAGCCGAGGAATCGAACACGCGACGCTCGGGTGAGACCCAAGCGCTATGCCCACTCAACCACTGACCGGTCTATATATGTTCACTTATTCACTTTTCTCATCAAGCGGCCAATAAAGCATTTAATCAACAAACTTATATCCATTATTGGTAGCCGCAATATCTACATAACAGTTGTGTTGGACTCGACCTCCTAATTGTCCTAACTCGCTTGAATGAGGTTTTTATACCTCTTTATCCCCAGCGTTCAGTTCGCTTTTGCAAAATGATATCGTGCTGAGCCTAGCTAACTCTGAACATCCCCCGCCCCTGCGATATTGGACACAGTAAAATAAGGCCTTCGCTTTGGGGATGATCTACAATAAATCCCTTAACTTCACGTTGTGTGATTTGTTAATTCGAAGCCCCCCCGCTATGGGGTGGTAGGTATTTAATGTCTCCTTTCTGTGGTAACTCCCGGTTCTTTTTAGCCAAAGTGTGGGGAAAACGTCCATCGACCCTCAGCGAGTTCTACAAGGAACGAGTACGTGTCTCACCTAACTTTCGGATACTGGACCCTATTACTAATCGACCTAACAGTTTCTATCATCTCTTTACAATTGCCTTGTATCCCCGCCATTTCTAACGTCCCCGTGTTTATAAATTCTAGATTGTGACATAGAACCGTACCCCTCCCCCCCCCTCTTGTGTACGGGCTATTAAACCCTTCGTTGAATAGTGTGTTGTTTCCGCATAAGTACCGGGACTCTCTCGTCGACCTCTGTCACGATGTACTGAAACTAGATAAATGGGTTTAGCTGTGGTTAGTAAACTTTTGGTGTTGCGGATGGAAGTGGAAACGAGAGAAAAGGAGATGGGAACGGATTGAATGACGAGAAAAGGTTTTTTTTTGCAAACTGGGTCGGCACCTCACTGCCCCAAATGAAATGGTCGCTATTCTTCCAAATGCAAAACCCCAAGAACCAATACGTGTCTGGCTTTCCCCGAGGTCTGGTCTAACTTCTTCTTATAGTCGCCTTGACACCTCCGGACCGCTCACGTCAGAGGGAGAGATAATGCACCTGTTGGAATATCCCAAATCACCCCGCCCCGCTTCCTCCAACGGACTACTTTACTGACTGTAAAAGGGGAATTTTTCATTGCGTCCCTTGTCATGATGCTAAACGCGTGCATGTTTCAAATAGGTTTGTTCTGGTGAGGCTTTCAACGTCCACTAGCCGCCAGGCCTACTATCCACCTCACGAAGGTTGCTGCAAAGGATCTCGAGGGTTTTCCAGTCGAGTTGCATCAACCTCCGGGTAAACCCCGCTTTAGTATGTGTTCGTCCTCCGATTTTGAACCCTCGTTCATCACGCCGACGTCCCCTCCACGCGATTTTGAAAGACTTGGAGCCCGTTCAATTAAACGCCTTCGCAGCGAACCAAGGCCCAAACATTCCAACTTGACATTAATTTTCATACTGCCTCTCGTGTCCTCTCATCCGACCCGGTCCCGCGAAAAGGGATGACCTCCCGAACTCTTCGTGATTCTCCATACAACGTTGACGCCCCGAAATCGCGTGATGAGGAAAGTAGAAAATCTTCTGAGCCGAGGAAGTTGTGTGCTTTCCCAAGACAGCTTACGGACAACATACTCCAACGGTGAGTTCTAAGCCGAGGCCAAAGGTATTTAGGAATTTGTTAGTGAACATATAAGGTTATACAAATATTATTAATTTTAATTTTTTATTTGTTTTGAGCACGAGTTGGTTGCAGCTAGTCGCTTCCATGTTGATTTGAGGTGCCTCTGCGCGGCCGCCAACTCGGTAGAGTGTACGACTTTTGTCGTCAGGCACGGACGTCGAGTGATTTATGGGGTCCCTTTTCTTCCTTTTGGTCGTGTGTCGCCACTAACTGCTTACAAATAAGTAGGTCATTGGCCTCGTGCTAAACACAGCTGTTAGAAGCAAGCAAACAGTTCTAAATGTGATACTATTTTATCAGTTGCAGCCCCATCTTCGTCGCAATTTTAACGTTCTGGAAATATATATTCATGCAAGATCACTCACCCAAAATCGTTATATTACCAGTCCAGTCGGGATATCGACGACATGTACATTAATCCACGTCCAGGGGCTGTAGGTAGGATGTAGAAGCCCCTAAGCCGTTAAGGGTTCGTATTAAATTCGAAATCGATTATCTATGTCACCCGTCTACTCGCCAGTAGGAACTATAACCATATTGGATCTAATTTTCTAGCTAAAATTTCTACTTTCATACGCCGCCCCGTAGATAGCACATAAATTACCGAATACTAGATTTCGGAATGTTTAAGCGGATCATTTCTTTCAATAGAATATCTCTTCCTCCCTAACCGTAAGTTGATAGTTGACATGCATAGGTATTTGTTGGCCTCCACTGTACCTAGTCTAGATATCTCTCCCTATCGACTATTTTAGAGTATCTAAGTAAGTATTTGCCGAGATCTACCCAAAACCCCCTTCCCCTCCCTAGAACCTTTCATATATTATCTGCCACGTTCACTTCGATTTTTTTCACTCAATTCTTATATCGTGTAGACCGTTAAAATCCTTCCCGTGTTCGCAAGGAAAACACTGTCTATACCCCCAATTCAAATGAGCAATTTACTCTACGTTTTATATATTGGAAATGAATTATTATTAATTTTGACCAGAAGGTCCACATGTGATTTACGAATGATGTATTTAGCTCTTATTAAATTCTACTCTCCGAGTAAACTCATTCGCCGCGTTTCTACACGATTTTTATTATTATTTCTTTTTGATCAATGTACGCTGTCTCTTCAATTTCACAAAATTTTTAGAACTTTGTCTTAGCCGTTTTCGTCAGGTCATTTGATAATTATTATGGTTCTCTATTTTTTTTCTCCTCTAATGGCACACGCGTTATTATTAAACATTACTGCAGTTGAGTTTCATCGTTCTATATTAGTCTGAACCAAGAGACTCCAACCCGTGAATTTAGTATCGTCTAATTATGAGTTTACCCTTTTTTTTTGGTTGAATCTAATTAAATTTTAAAACACTTCAATTATTTCAATTAATATTAAAACCACAACTTCACTATATTTAAAACTCTATCAGTTTAGTTTAAAGATAGCACACCAAACTGTCGCGACGTTAAGTTCTCGAAGACCGACTCCAACCAAGTTAAAACGAAAAAGCCCTGATTCCCCCCAAACAACGCTATTTAATAATGTTTTTTCGAATAAATCGACTTAAAATTTGTGCGACTTTCGCCTTTATGAATTCAAGGTTTCACTTCCCGTTAAGTTTAGAATTGCATAACCCCGTTTCAGGATTTTTGGCCCCCGCCTGCCGAGTTGAGGTAGACACCTACCCCCCTGCCGAGACGGGTACAGGCGTGTACTCGGTGACCTGACTTCCGGGCGCCCTCCCGTAAATGATTTTCGGCGATGTAGATTATTGCGCAAAATTATTTGATTATTTTTTCTCGTACGCGTGTTGTGTCCGTAATATTGGTTGATTTCCGGCCTATAGACTAGGTGTAGCTCATTTCTATATCGTTGTTTTCGAAATCTTTCCGAGAAATTCGCTATTGATATCGATAATATAATCGATAAATTATCCCAACTAACGGAAGCTTTTCACCTATTATGTCCAGCGCTTGCGCAATCCAGTATCCTTCCTTGTGTGCTGCCTTCTAGCATTTGATTGGTGTCTACACGATCCGTGGGTGATCCCAGGACACATATACCTTCCTCTCGGTGATGACATACGTAGGCATTCGTTCCAAAATTTGATTCGACACGTTTTTTGTAATTTCGCCTACCTGTTTTGACTCTTTTCGTGATATCCGCCGCATATCTTCTGGTAATTTTTCGTAATCCATCGCTGTCCACTACCCGAGTCGGTGACACCTCTTCCATCATGAGCTAAACTACCTTTCGGGTTTCTTTTCGATTCCTGGTCCTTTCTTTTCGGTGATCTACGCCCAGTACATCCCTGTTTTTACAGTTTTTTTGCGTCTAGTTTTAGCCCAATCCATATACTCTTTTCTCGCTTCATCCAGGAATTTCAATATATTATCCTCGTAACTTTGTTTACGCGCAAAAAAGGTCGTAAAATTTTGATCGTTAATCAAAGACTTCGTGACCCATTAACTTTTATGTCTTTTCTTAATTACCCCACTTGCATCTCCCCCGTGTTAATATAATTAGGCAATTTCGGCCAAACATCCCATCTTAAGTTAAAATTCGTGTCCATTGTCAACACTTGAAATAGCACTCAGAACTTCAGCGATCGTAAACAATTCTCGCTATGAGGATCACCTCGTAATATGTCTTCTGGACCAAAACATTCTAAAAAACCATCTTCTTTCGCCAAACCGTCACCCCCCTGTTTCGTTATCGATGGTTGGGTATCGCTTCGTTTCTACCTTAGAATGCAAATTTATCGTCGCTCTCCAAGTGCCCTTACACGCATCGTGAGACCGGATCCCAAGGTTAGCTCAACAGTAAATCAACCTAGAGTGTTTCGTGTCTTTAGACCGCCCTTAGTCTCCGTGATTGGCGAAAAATTATTTAATTGATTTTGGGAATGATCTGATTCGTTGAGCTCCATCACGCCTCTTTTCAATTATTACGTGGTTAACACCTATTACCGACGTAGGTTTCTATAATAAAGCTTCTAGTATGTCCCAAAGATGTCCATAGTCTGTTCGTTCCTCCCTATTCTCTGAACGTATTTTAATTTATGAAAAAAAAAAATTCTTTACGTTATTTTACCCCAAACAGGTCCATTACACAGTTGAGATGTCCCAAAATGCACTTAAAACTATGTCGAGCTGAATTAGTATAATAAAAGAGTATAATTTCGACAATAAATCTCACAAAAACACAAAATATCCTTAAACCCTTGCAATAGATAAATGTGTTACATAAAAATGTCGCGATTTTCGAATACTTTATTTATTAGCAAACTTTGACTGTGGAAATTTAAGCAACACGGTCAGATACGAGCAATCGTGTTTACTGTCCCATAATAAAAGTCAACAACTGAAAACTCAGCTGCAAATGCTGAAACTACTGAAACGTATTCATTGTTCAACCTTTCGTGGAGTATTTGTGAAGTTTGCAAACGATGGATGACTTTGCTGGACTCCTGGGACTCTTTTGTTATACGAATAAAATGGCATCAAGCAAGAACAGGGACACGAATTACAAAACAATCTCCACAACTCAACTGTCAACATGAAGTCCGCGTAATAATTTAGCATTTGTATTTGGTACCTGTAGTTAATGAAAAACTCGGACTTGTACAAATAACATGTTTCTGTAACGTATATGTATCCTAACTAGTCTGAACTTTGCATTGAAAACTAGAGTGAAGATTGTAATCGCTGTAATAATGTAAGTCGCTATCGGCTTCTGCCATAGACATATGAATATTAGTAGACCTGCCCTAAGTGATTAAAAGCGTATTATCCCCACTCTCCATACCGGTTCCATTGGAGCCGGCTGTGCTCGCGTATGGCCTCAAGTGAAATTTGAAAACGTGACGTCATCATTCTTGTGCGAACTATGGTCGAGGCATCATCGGTTCATTTTACGAAATAACACGGCAAAATGTTGACTTGTACTATGAAAACTTGTAAAAATAGATGTGAAAAAGAGAATAAACCCAATTGTCGTATTACATTCCATATGTAAGCATTATTTTACTTTATTTTAAGCATATTCACATCGTATAATATGAATCAGTTGTTACTATCACATCGAGAAACGTCTGGACGCGAAACACAAAGCTGGTTGGTTGCTGGGAAGTAAATTATGAACATTTATAAAAGTGTCTTAACTAAATACTTAAACGAAATATTCGACTCTGAAAATAGAACCGAATTTTTTTGCCGAATTTGGACATAACGTGGCGAATTTGTTCATAACGTGGCGAGTAATTTGCGCTCCCATGTAAAAATGTCTATTCATTCAAAAGCAGATTTTACTTTTAAGAAGTAAATGGTGATATTATAATGCGAGATGCCTATTTACTGTCAGATTGAATTATTGACGAATCACAGTCAGCTTCACTCCCTTCGTTCTTCAACAGTTGATTTTACCCCTCGCCATTATCTTCTCGTCTATTAATTCCTATGTCTGTGGCTTCTGCCCTTAGGTCTTCTAAACTATGCAACGGATTTTGATAGAGTTTTCACTATCATTTATAGATTTTCTCCCGGAAGGTTTATATATGAAACATGCATATTATATTTATAGAAAGTAGAGAAAAGTCGAGCAACGCCCGGTACACGTCGGCTAGTTTACATTAATTTCAGTGGTTATAAAATGTTTTGTTTTCTTCCCTGGCGTTCTTTTCTTATGGATCGTCTAATTTAAAGAATGGAATATTAAACATTCTATCCCAATAAGATCTTGTAAGTCATTTACTTGTCTCTGCATTCCTTTATTATTAACAAATATTTTGAATGCTAACAACAGAACAAAAGTGTATCAACTGCCCAAGAATCCCAAATTTGGGGAATGTAATGAAGCAGATGTTGGCGAGGGAAGTAGATTGGGAGTCGAAAGTTTAAGAAATATCTGGAAATTCAGATTTGATTACTAAGCAAAGATAAAGCCTCTTAAAAGTAAAGTTAAGTAAGTTAAAGTTTCGGTTCTGAATGATTGTACCTGATAAGAGCGGACTCATTTAGAAAATATCAATTGGGATAATGTGTAAATATAAAAAAACTGACGGCCTCTTTGGTCGAGGGGTAAGGATCTTGACCAGCAATTTGAAGGTCGAGGGTTTTAATAACGGCGTACACAAGTAAACTTTATTTGCTGAATATTTCACAATCTCTATTTTATTTAAAAAAATAAATAGTATATTTGCGACACGTTCCAGAGTGCAAGATACTATCACTATCGTCCTGGTGTAAGACGACCATTCAAAATTGAAACGTTGCTTGCAATGGCTTTAGCCGTGTTTGGTGACCATATTTGAATAGCAAGACATCTTCCTCTTCCCCATCTCCCTCCCCTCCTCACCATTTTCAGCTTCACAACATACCCAGAGAAAACTGAGTATTTCTAATTTATTACGAACTTCTTTAAATTATTCGTAATCCGGTTATAAACGAGATTGTAGGTCGTTAACGAATAAATTAGTAGGTTTCTTGTTAAACTTTTAGTAAAAGTGTAGTTTATTATCAGGACTTAGGATTTCGTCACCATAAATTATCAAGGCTACAACACGTACTAACAACGTCCAGATGTTCCGATATATGAGGAAATTACTAAAATTTTATCAGGAAACGGTCTGCAATCCCGTTTTTTAATTTGATATTTTTAATTATTTAGCTATACTAATTTTTCTCCATGTACCCCAATTGTGGATGCCATAGTCTCACTGACTCCAGATGGTTTGAAAAAGTTGGGATTCTTGTGCAGCAATTACATTTAAAAAGTTAAGTCAGTTGACATATAATAATTTTTAAAAATTCCCCTGCCATCGTTTTGAATTCGCAAATACAAAAGCTATAGAAAAGAAAACTTAGTTTTCGTCAATTGAGACCATCGTGATGTGGGTAAAGTGATGAGCAAAGAGGTAAAGTAAAGCATGCAAGTTCTGCTGTGTAATTATTATTACGCGTGACAGCTGTTTCGCCCTCTGAAGGCATTATCAAACTGTGGGTAGCCCACTTACAGACGATAAATTTATATTATTTCTAGGTAGGTATTTTAATTTCATTTACTGATTTCTTAATTGATTTCTAAGTAAAATATCAAAAATTATTAATGGTTATTACCCCAGCAAAGTTTCCCCAATTAGTGTAATGTTTAAATTTGACTGAATGTCTTTATGTTAGTTATTCCCAAACGATGACTCATAGGGTTATTTTAATAGCATAATTAAGTACTTCATAGTGCACTCATATTTGCATTAGGTTTGAAGATATCTAGTAGGGGTGAACGAATTATATTTGTTTGTTCATTAATTAGAATAGCTTTTGGATTATTAGAGTTTTTGTTAATTTCTAACTGCTCTAAAAGATTCAGTTTACGGCCTTTATTTTGTATGTGTAACGGAGTTGGTTTATTATTATCATTAAGTGAGTGATTTTCATCTAGGAGATGTTTGGCAAATTGAGGTTGTATTTTATTATTATTTTTAAAAGATCTTATATGTTCTTTAAACCTAGTGTTAAAGGACCGGCCCGTTTGTCCAACATAAACAGCGTTGCATTCGTCACACTGGAGTTTATAAATGCCACTATTTTGTAATTTGAGTACCTTACTTTTTGAGTTTTTAAGAGATGATCCTAAGTTGTTATTTGTGCGGAAGGCAATATCTAAACCACACTTTTTGAGGACTTTGGCAATTTTATTAGATGTCTGTCCGATGAATTCTAAACACCCGAATTTATTATTCGTCTTATTATTAGTCGTTGGGTAAATTAATTTAAGGTTATTTTTGTGTTTGTTATTATTAATTATTTTTTCAATGTCTCTACCCTTGAAGCCATTATTTTTAGCAATAGTTAGGATTGTATTTTTTTCCTTCTCGTATGCTTTCTTGTCAAGTGGGATATTAGTAAGCCTATGTACCATTGAGTGGTAGGCAGATAATTTATGTGACCATGGGTGTAAAGATTTATAATTAATGGTCGTATCTGTAAACGTAGGCTTACGGAAAATTTCAAACGTATGTTTATTATTTTCTCTACCGATAGTTAGGTCTAAAAAATTAATTTTATTATTACACTCTCTTTCAACCGTAAAGCAGATTTTACGGTTGATGGAGTTAGCAAATGTGACAAAAAGATCTAATTGTCTGTTGGTACCTTTCCAACAGACCAAAATGTCGTCAACATAACGAACATAGTATATTATGTGTTTGCTAAAGATTGAATTTAAAATTTGTTTTTCAATGTAATCCATGAATATTTCTGCAAGAAGTGGACTGAGGGGCGATCCCATTGGTAATCCGTCGTTTTGTTGATAGAATTTATCATTAAACTCAAAGTAGTTAGTTTCAACACAAATTTTAAATAGATCGAATAAGTCTTTTTTAGTAACTGGGTTTATATTAGATTCGTCTAAAATATCTTCAATGATTTTAAGGCATTCTTGAATAGGGATATTGCTAAAGAGACTGACCACGTCTAAAGATATGAACTGGCAATTGTGCGGTAGATTAATGTTTTTTATTTTATTTACAAGTTCGAGAGAATTTTTAACGCTATGTTTTGGGTAGAATTTAGTATGTTGTTTGAAAAGAAAGTTAAGTTTTTTGGCGAGTATTGTCGTTGGGGCGTTTATAAAAGAAACCACGGGACGTATGGGGATATTATCCTTGTGAATTTTAGGTTGTCCGTATAATGCAGGAGCCCTTGGATTCATCACCATTGCACTTCTTCTAGCGAATTTATTTGGGAATATTGATTGGCAATTATTTATTAGGTTGCGCACGTTTACTGAAATTTTGTCCGTTGGGTCCTTTTTTAAGATTTCAAAGTCTTCTGGTTTTAGGAATGCTTCTACTTTATTTAAGTAATCAATTTTGTTTAATATAACGACGGAATTTCCCTTATCCGCTTTAGTAATTGTGAGGTCGCTATTTTTAATTTTGGCTTTAATATCATTTAAAATTTCCGTTTCTTTTATATTGAATTTATTTTTATTTTTACTGGTTGATTTCAAAGTTTTTCTCAATATATCCGCTGTTATTTGTTTAGGTAAGCCGTTATTTTTTATTTTAGACAGAGAAATTTCTGTGTCGATTGCCAAACATTCAATTTGTTTTTTAGTGATATCTGAATTTATTTTATATTTGAAGCCTTTATCTAGTAAATTTATTTCATCTTCTTCAAAAGTTTCACCTGATAGGTTAATAGTTTTTATATAAAACTCCGTGTTTGTATTACTTTGATATTCATTGACTTTTACATTTTTATTTTTAGATTCGACAAGTTTTTTAAGTTTATTTTATAAAATTTTATCAAATATTTTATTTTATCAAATTACAAAATAGTGGCATTTATAAACTCCAGTGTGACGAATGCAACGCTGTTTATGTTGGACAAACGGGCCGGTCCTTTAACACTAGGTTTAAAGAACATATAAGATCTTTTAAAAATAATAATAAAATACAATCTCAATTTGCCAAACATCTCCTAGATGAAAATCACTCACTTAATGATAATAATAAACCAACTCCGTTACACATACAAAATAAAGGCCGTAAACTGAATCTTTTAGAGCAGTTAGAAATTAACAAAAACTCTAATAATCCAAAAGCTATTCTAATTAATGAACAAACAAATATAATTCGTTCACCCCTACTAGATATCTTCAAACCTAATGCAAATATGAGTGCACTATGAAGTACTTAATTATGCTATTAAAATAACCCTATGAGTCATCGTTTGGGAATAACTAACATAAAGACATTCAGTCAAATTTAAACATTACACTAATTGGGGAAACTTTGCTGGGGTAATAACCATTAATAATTTTTGATATTTTACTTAGAAATCAATTAAGAAATCAGTAAATGAAATTAAAATACCTACCTAGAAATAATATAAATTTATCGTCTGTAAGTGGGCTACCCACAGTTTGATAATGCCTTCAGAGGGCGAAACAGCTGTCACGCGTAATAATAATTACACAGCAGAACTTGTTTAAAAATAAACTGTTTTTATAAACCCAATAATAATATTATTGTATATATAAAAAATAAAAAAATAAAATGGAGTTCTACAAATTAAACTTAATAACAATAAATAAATTGAAGGTTGCTGATATAGCTACCCAAGTGATTTTTTACAGACGATTAAAATTAAAACATCGGAAAATAGTGCAAAACCTTTGGTTTAACCAAGAGTGTTTGAAGTTAAACGTGATCCCCAAGTACGTGCATATTTCTACCAAAAGCAAATCCTCGGCAGCCATAAAAACTGTGCATCGAGCGCAGAGGATATGGTTGAAGGAGGAGACTAAGGAATGTTGTCGGAAAAGGGACACAATACTTCACTACATCAAGGTATTGCATTCGGAATTAACTTTTAAACTGTATCCATGGGAATTTGATACCCTGGATTACGATACTCGTGAACACATCGGCGGAATTATATCTGATAAATTCAAAACTCAGGAAAATAAACTTAAAAAACTTGTCGAATCTAAAAATAAAAATGTGAAAGTCAATGAATATCAAAGTAATACAAACACGGAGTTTTATATAAAAACTATTAACCTATCAGGTGAAACTTTTGAAGAAGATGAAATAAATTTACTAGATAAAGGCTTCAAATATAAAATAAATTCAGATATCACTAAAAAACAAATTGAATGTTTGGCAATCGACACAGAAATTTCTCTGTCTAAAATAAAAAATAACGGCTTACCTAAACAAATAACAGCGGATATATTGAGAAAAACTTTGAAATCAACCAGTAAAAATAAAAATAAATTCAATATAAAAGAAACGGAAATTTTAAATGATATTAAAGCCAAAATTAAAAATAGCGACCTCACAATTACTAAAGCGGATAAGGGAAATTCCGTCGTTATATTAAACAAAATTGATTACTTAAATAAAGTAGAAGCATTCCTAAAACCAGAAGACTTTGAAATCTTAAAAAAGGACCCAACGGACAAAATTTCAGTAAACGTGCGCAACCTAATAAATAATTGCCAATCAATATTCCCAAATAAATTCGCTAGAAGAAGTGCAATGGTGATGAATCCAAGGGCTCCTGCATTATACGGACAACCTAAAATTCACAAGGATAATATCCCCATACGTCCCGTGGTTTCTTTTATAAACGCCCCAACGACAATACTCGCCAAAAAACTTAACTTTCTTTTCAAACAACATACTAAATTCTACCCAAAACATAGCGTTAAAAATTCTCTCGAACTTGTAAATAAAATAAAAAACATTAATCTACCGCACAATTGCCAGTTCATATCTTTAGACGTGGTCAGTCTCTTTAGCAATATCCCTATTCAAGAATGCCTTAAAATCATTGAAGATATTTTAGACGAATCTAATATAAACCCAGTTACTAAAAAAGACTTATTCGATCTATTTAAAATTTGTGTTGAAACTAACTACTTTGAGTTTAATGATAAATTCTATCAACAAAACGACGGATTACCAATGGGATCGCCCCTCAGTCCACTTCTTGCAGAAATATTCATGGATTACATTGAAAAACAAATTTTAAATTCAATCTTTAGCAAACACATAATATACTATGTTCGTTATGTTGACGACATTTTGGTCTGTTGGAAAGGTACCAACAGACAATTAGATCTTTTTGTCACATTTGCTAACTCCATCAACCGTAAAATCTGCTTTACGGTTGAAAGAGAGTGTAATAATAAAATTAATTTTTTAGACCTAACTATCGGTAGAGAAAATAATAAACATACGTTTGAAATTTTCCGTAAGCCTACGTTTACAGATACGACCATTAATTATAAATCTTTACACCCATGGTCACATAAATTATCTGCCTACCACTCAATGGTACATAGGCTTACTAATATCCCACTTGACAAGAAAGCATACGAGAAGGAAAAAAATACAATCCTAACTATTGCTAAAAATAATGGCTTCAAGGGTAGAGACATTGAAAAAATAATTAATAATAACAAACACAAAAATAACCTTAAATTAATTTACCCAACGACTAATAATAAGACGAATAATAAATTCGGGTGTTTAGAATTCATCGGACAGACATCTAATAAAATTGCCAAAGTCCTCAAAAAGTGTGGTTTAGATATTGCCTTCCGCACAAATAACAACTTAGGATCATCTCTTAAAAACTCAAAAAGTAAGGTACTCAAATTACAAAATAGTGGCATTTATAAACTCCAGTGTGACGAATGCAACGCTGTTTATGTTGGACAAACGGGCCGGTCCTTTAACACTAGGTTTAAAGAACATATAAGATCTTTTAAAAATAATAATAAAATACAACCTCAATTTGCCAAACATCTCCTAGATGAAAATCACTCACTTAATGATAATAATAAACCAACTCCGTTACACATACAAAATAAAGGCCGTAAACTGAATCTTTTAGAGCAGTTAGAAATTAACAAAAACTCTAATAATCCAAAAGCTATTCTAATTAATGAACAAACAAATATAATTCGTTCACCCCTACTAGATATCTTCAAACCTAATGCAAATATGAGTGCACTATGAAGTACTTAATTATGCTATTAAAATAACCCTATGAGTCATCGTTTGGGAATAACTAACATAAAGACATTCAGTCAAATTTAAACATTACACTAATTGGGGAAACTTTGCTGGGGTAATAACCATTAATAATTTTTGATATTTTACTTAGAAATCAATTAAGAAATCAGTAAATGAAATTAAAATACCTACCTAGAAATAATATAAATTTATCGTCTGTAAGTGGGCTACCCACAGTTTGATAATGCCTTCAGAGGGCGAAACAGCTGTCACGCGTAATAATAATTACACAGCAGAACTTGTTTAAAAATAAACTGTTTTTATAAACCCAATAATAATATTATTGTATATATAAAAAATAAAAAAATAAAATGGAGTTCTACAAATTAAACTTAATAACAATAAAAAAAAAATAAAAAAAAAAATAAAAAAAAAAAAAAATAAAAAGTAAAGCATGCAATTAAATTGTGTAGGGAGTTATGGGTATTCATATTGTTTTTTTGTGTGAAACTATAAAACAAATATATCAGTAAACGCCCATTTATCGCCACTGAATTTGGAAAAACATCTGAAACTCAAATTTCACTGAAGTAATGAATCCAATGAAAAAAGGGTGAACAGAAGAAAGTTTTCAATTTACTAACTTTCCCAAAACAAGTTGGCTGCTAAATTCGTTAAATAAATATGAAAATTAGACTCGTTCGAGAGATACGCGTTAACTATTAGGTCAGAAATTACGTAAGAATAGGTTTAAAACCTTTTAGAAAACACACTATATTCATAAATACCCACCTGTTAATAATGTGACATTAATTAGGTTTTAAAATGAACAACGTGCATGGCTGGGCTGACAAAACGGAAGAGAGTTTATTACATATCAAAGACAAGTTTTCCATAGACAAGTTAAATTTTTATAATTATCTAAAGACGTGGTATTTTAAGCATGTTATAACACCACATTTTTTGATCACTTTTGTGTTTGGATAATACGAAAGTTAATAACGTGGATCGCAATTATCAATTGCTTTAAATCATAATATGCTTCTATTCATATCTTACGGAACTAAAATCAGGGACTGTACTGAAAAGTGAAAAGGTAGATAATCAAAAATTAAAAATATCATTCAAAAATATTAAATTATACGAAACAAGCAATCATTAAAGCCCCTTAGAGAAAGAATATAAAATAAAAAGCTTCCGTTCCCTCGAGACTTATGAAAATGAGAAAGACGACGTTAACGTTTTCTTCAACAGTAAAGAAGTTGATAACCGCTTGGTTTTATATCCCTAGAACGTGGAACGACTTGATATTTTCATCTGTATAGTCTTTGCTTTCTAAAGAAACTTTCCAGTACTTCAAAACGGTTAAAAGTAAAAAGCACTTAACACGAAAAATATTGCTTTGTGACCTACAGAAAGGATAATTAGCGAGGAAGGATTTTCGGCGTTTTTTAAGCTTTTCTGAAGTTTTTTACCTCGAAACACATTATGAATTGAATGTATAATTAGCAAAATAATTATCTACCCCTACCTGGAATTTGTAAATGCTCTCCTTGCCGGTCTTCTTAATTGCGGAATAAGAAAATATTAGTAAACTTTTTTCGTTGAAGATACGTTTAGAAACTTAAACGCAAGTTTAACACGTAATTATTCATTGTATGTTTTTCTTTATTCTTTTCATACTTATACGACTACTATAATTAAATTGAATACTTCCATTTACAGTTACCTTTTGACGTGGCATCATCTAATTTTGCAGTGTCAATTTATGAGCACAACATGCTTATGTGCTTCTTCTCCATACTATCTTTGACGAAAGACTTTCACGAGGGTTATAACTTTGACAAGCCCCCTTCCACTTTTGATGTCAATTCAGCTCTGGAAGTTTTGAGACAAAAAGTTGACCACATCCTCGAGAAGGTTCGTACTTGGGGTAAGGTTAACCTGGTCAGTTTCAACGTCTCCAAAATCCAAACGTGTCTGATTTTGGCAAAAAGAGAGATAATATGACTGTCTGGTGCTATTTTAGGGAAGCACCTTATTCAATAAAGACTCCATTGAGATTCTTGGAGTAAGTATATCAGACCGGCTCAAGTATCGGGCTCTATAGAAGCCCGAGAAAATCTGGCTTCCAAGAAACTGGGCGTCTTGTATAGGGCTGGCAGATACTTCTATGCAAATCTCAAGTACGCCCAACTGTTGAATTTGGGAGCCACCTCTAGCTGGAGCCCCACAAAACCATATACCTACTTGATCTGTGCAAAGGAGGGCAGTCCGTCTGATTGACTATCCATTGTTAACAGACCGATTGCCATCTCTAATGCACAAACGCAATGTGGGAATGCTGAGTCTGTTCTACAAGTATTTTAATTGAGCCTGCTCTAAGGAGCTAGCAGCATTGATCCTCGGTGCACGCGTATAAGTGCGTGAAACACGAGCGGAACACCCATTAACAGTTGGTGTTGGCTTCACGAGAACTTTGGCTTTATTGAAACAAGTTACGGGTTCTTTATTTCATCCTTCACATAATCCGGGCCTCTTCAAGACCCGCATTATTAAATCCCTTCCTACAGTCCTATTTTAACCCACCTCACAACGCTGCCAAGCCGGGTGGTGACATACTCCCCAGCCTTTACACTCGGAAATAAATAAATCAAACTACATATTAAATTGATTGTCCTATTTCAAACACTGTTCATAATGTTTTAGAAAATTTCTTTAAATTTTTAATCATTATCTTATTCGAAGATTTTCTAAAAAAGTAGTTATCTCCAATGATTTTCGCTGTGTAAATGTGTACGAATTCATTCTAAACACAAATAAATTTATAAACTGCGCTCTACAAGCGAATTAGTAGGGGAAAGAAAATTAATAATTAATTGATAATACTTTTAAAACTTGTCGTTAATTTTTAAATAAAATCTGTGGGAAGATAGTACTCGTATATGACGCCATACATTCAAATTCACTCTGCGTGTATAAAAAAGAATTCTCCATTGCGATTCAAGATTCAATGCAATTTGTTAGAAGGGTTGCATGTTCCACAAGGCTTTTTATATTTGACTGCGTCTCTTAAAAGCTTTTTAAAAGCTTTCCAGCGTGATGGAAAATAAACGCACGGATTATATTTGGCAAGAGTCAAAAATAATTGGTTTTCCAATTCCGAGTAAAACCTAATATGACAAAATGGGTATTTTATACCTACGAGAATTTCAACATTTTCAGAATTTAAGGTGCAAAGATTTCGGTTTCTTTTTAACTGAGACCATCTAGTGTATTATATCAAATATACAGAGTTTTAAAATGGGTTGTTTCAAAGAATTTGAACAATTCATCAAATTTCAATGTTGATTTTCAAGTTCTGTGTAGGTTTTACTCAAGTTTTGTTATTGTATCATTATTAGCCAGTTGTTTCACAAAACTGAAATAGTATCAGAACTTTAATAGAACACTCACAGAACTAGAAAATCAACATTGAAATTTGATGAATTGTTAAAATTATTTGAAACAATCCATCCTTATTCTTCCGTATATTGTAACAATAAAAACATTAGTAAGCGCTGAGAATGTTTTTTTTCTTAGTTTTTGTAACGCGGTGAATATTAATGTCGTTTCTTCTCTTTGAAGGTCTTATTTAGTAGCATATTGATTTAACTTCAATCATAATAAATACATTATTTGAATTCTAATAATACATATTTTAATATAATAATCAACGGATGAAAAAAAATCATAACTAAAATAAATATCGGAATTCTCAACAGGAAGAAATTCCTTTTATAATATTCTACATCCGGCATGTTATCGGGCTGTACGTAACTAAAATCACAACCCTTTTAGCTGTTTTTTCCGGTAGTTCGATAAAATTGGAAATTTTATTTTACTCGTCTAATAATAATAATAAAATTTTCTATCTTTTTTAAACTCATACCAACGATGATGTATTGTATCGAATGGACTATGTTATCTAGTGATTCCTACCAATAATTATGTAAAATCTTATCATTTTAATGTTTTTGCTTGTTTAAAATCACAACCCTTTTAGCTGTTTTTTCCGGTAGTTCAATAAAAATTGGAAATGTTATTTTACTCGTCTAATAATAATAATATTATTTGGAAATTTTCTATCTTTTTTAAACTCATCCCAACGGTGATGTATTGTATCGAATGGACTATGTTATATAGTGATTCCTACCAATAATTATGTAAAATCTTTTACATTTTTAATAGTTATTCACTTATTGAGCCATGACCTACAAGTCGTTCCAAAATTTCGTCTTAAATCCACTTGCTAGTCATATTCTCGTTGCTTCATTAAATTTTGCAACGCCTTTCTCCGTCCAACCTCTCAAGGTATCGTAGTCTAACGCCTAACCTAACGTAACCTAACCACCAAAGTTTCAAAATGATCTTGTTAATTGCACTTACGTCAGATGCATCCCGGGAACCATTCCTTGGATGACCAAGACATCTGCCAAGGGTCACCCCGAGTGGTTCGCTACATTTGGTGACTTAGCAGGGGTGCTCGGGTTCGCGGGGGGGGGGAAAGTTTTTCCAGGCTTTTGTGGCGGATGCGTCTTCCCACCAACTGCATGGCAGACCAGATCGCAAGAGACTGGTTGAGGGAGACTTTTTGACATCTCCAGTAGGACTTTCTCAGCTCCTGGATACATTGACCTTCAGACTACTACCTATCCACCCTTCATGCCTTTTTCCATCCCTGAACATTCTCTTTTTTCTTCCAAAAAGCATCCCCAAAGATGACATAGGCCCTGAACGAAATTACTTTCCTCAGTGCCTCTTGTGTGGAGCTAATATCTGCCCATTTATATACACATACTTTTATCGTCATGTTTATACACTATATACCATAACTGTTTATTCATTTATTTAGTCACGTTTTCCATAAAACGGTTAAGCACCAATTTATTACGGAAAAGATTACAAAATATGTACTATTTGTTACCATGAAACATGCAGTTGCCTAGTATGAATGCTAATTTAATGTATCAATCCTGTGTAAATGCATTGTAATTAAATTCCATGTATTTTATAAATAAAAAACTAAAAATTTCATTTAATATTTCACGTTCATCCTGTTATTTTGATAAAAGCGCAGTTTCGTCATAGTTTTTGGCGTTTTTGTCATGTCCCATGATTTTGATTGGTTTTTCATAATTAAGTTTTGTAGAATATTGGAAAGTAATATATTTTGTTATTAATTCACTTTATTTAGTTAGTTAAATGTAACAGTCAAACCAATATACATTTTTCATTAATTATTTAGATAAAAATGTAGTGTGTGTTTTACCACGTCCCATTTCTGTACTCTTTAAACAAGTTTGTTTTTGCATTTAATTAATTAATGAGGTACATAAGATTAATTTTAACAAATATAATATAAGTTGGAAAACGGTGACCGGATAAATCATCACATCTTTAAAAAGTTATATAAATTAATGGAAAGTGATGAAACAAAAACTTTATTAACTGGGTTAAGTAGGTTAGGTTAGGTTAGGTTAGGTTTAAATTTCATTTTTTTTCCAGTGTTTCTAATGAATTTATATCACTTTTTAAAAGTGTGTTGAATTGTCATTATGTTGAGTTATCATGGAACCTTGGAAAACATACAGTTCTTACATAGATTCGGACCAACATTGAGAAAAATCGATTTTAACATATCATTCGTTAGTTCCATTCTGTGACCATATATTATAAGATAGAGCATTGTTGAAATATTATGTATTTCACAGCGCTCTTGAGGTTATTTTTCACAAAAACAGCGCTTTAAAAACATTAAATTTTTATTATTATTTTTATATTTATTTTTTTTATTTAATGCCCTTTTCAGGGAATTTGCATAAGAATATTTTATAAAATTATATTACTATACAGTTTTTATTTTATTTTTATACGTAACTGAAATGCCCCAACAACAATCTATTTGACGGCCTCCGTGATCGAGGGGTTAGGTCCTCGACTAGCAAGCTAGATGTCACGGGTTCGAATCCCGGCGTGCACAAGAAATAATTTATTTGATAAATATGTGTTATTTAAAAATTTACTTATTAAAAATAATACATTGTATATTTGCGACACGTTCCAGAGTGAAAGATACTCTCAGTATCGCCCTGGTGTAAGACAACTATTCAAAATCTAAACCTTGCTTGAAATGGTTTTTTCCTGTGTTTGGTGACCAGATCTGAATAGCTAGATACTTCCTCACTTTCCTCATCCCTATCTTCTTTCCCTGCAGCTTCACAAAATACCTCAAATGGGGATGCCATAGTCTCACTAGCTCCAGACGGTTGGAAGCTCTGATTGAAGATGTCCACTAGAAAATCCACATTACTACTCTTCATTTGCATAATGGGCAACGGAGAGTGCATATTATAGTATTTAGTTCCAGAATTTCTGCTCTGAAAAAATCAATCCGACTTCCAGTAATCTGGAATTCGTGGAAAAAGTGAAAGTGAACGGAATGGAAAGTATAAAAAATATAAAAATGTGTACAAATTTTGGGTAACAAACTCAACTACATTTAATTCAAGCTTTAATTAGCTCAAAAATCAAACAAAAGTTAAATTAAATTTGAGGAAATCGCAAAGAAAAATATTGAGCGAAAAGTTAATTTTCCAATACTTAAAATAATTATATTAGCACGTTTAATTAGTAAATTCAGAGTTTGAGAACTTTGCTGTCTGGCCAAATTGAGTTATAATTCTGAATAAAAATATTATTATAATGCAAAAAATTTACGTGAGATTTTATTTTGAAAGTTCGGGTTACTTTAATTTGAACCTTAAAATTTAAGCTCAGTTGAAATTTTTTATGTGAGAAGTTTGGATATTACCAACCCATTTTTAATGAGTTCGACTAGAGGACGTTTTAAATTATCATTTTTTCATTTAGTTTCATGTGAATGATTAAAATAGGATATGTTCTGCAAATTATTATCGATGGTTTCATAATTCGATCTACGGTGGTGTATTCGCACTTGAAGTGAAATGACACTAAACTGCGCTATATAAATGCCATGTATGTATGCATGTATTGATTATAAACGCTCTGATGGGATTTTGTATGACATGTACTTTCACTGATTTGCTGTAAGATACAGTGACAACAAGAGTTTATTTAATGTAAAAGAATATGGAGAAACTTAAAAAATGAACATAATACGTCGTAGATATAAAGTACCATCTAAATGAATAATAACATATAAGAGGAGAAAGAAAAAAAAGGAAATATATATATATAAAAAAGAATTCAGAAACTGCAGATGGCATAATAATATTATAGGTTCGTAATACATTATTTACAAGTGAACAGTGGGAAGAATATAAAATATATGTAATACCTCCTATGCGATGTTCTTAAATAATAATATAATAGTAAATAAAAACATCCTTCAGGCATTTCTTAAATACAGGGTTTTCCAATAAGAGGTGTTATTTTGAATAGCCCACTATTTCGGTAGATGTTACTTTTAAAGCTGTCATTTTTTGACATTTGACAAGTAGAAACTACGCCATTAATACAAATGGAACAATACACGCTTCAACAATGCATTGAAATTATTAAAATTCACTTGAGTGAATCAAATGCAAATCATCTTGAGTGATGAGGCCCATTTCCATCTCGGTGGCTTCGTCAACAAGCAAAATTGTCGCATCTGGGGCTCGGAAAACCCAAGATTTATTATTGAAAAGCCTCTCTATCCCACACGTGTGACTGTTTGGTGTAGTTTATGGTCCAGCCGAGTCATTGGTCCTTAATTTTTCTAAAATGAGGCTGGAGCAACAGTTACGGTGAATGGAATGGTGAGAGAAGATTAATATTTTTTATGGCTGAAATTAAATGGTTTTAATCTGGGCAACGTTTACATTCAAAAAAATGGCGCTACGTGCCACACAAGCAGCGAAACCATTGATCTTTTACGATTGAATATCAAAATAACACCTCTTATTGGAAAACCCTGTACTAGTAAACTAATATTAAATATGTCGATAAATATGTAATGTTCAAGGTGTTCCAATTTTTAGTACCATCCTAAAATATTAAGTCTTCTCTATTGAAAAGTATCTGAGTAGAATCGTATGTATGAATATAATGATTAAATGAGCAAATTTTTTTTTTTCATATGTTTCACGAAGTTTCCATGCGGGGATCGGTGTACAAAAAAGCGTCATATAAAGCGACTTTTTTATAAAGTGGCATACAGAGCTCCGGTCTCTTTCTCCTTCATCATGAGTTTAAATTGTGGTTTTTGGAAAATTAGTACTAGTAGCTGCGTGTGTTCTAACTTATTCATTATTTTTCTGATTTTATTTAATTAAGGGTTTTTTACACGAATGACTCTTTCATACATTTAGACTTTCTTTCATTACACTTAGTTACAGAAGTGTATAAATTATTGGTTATCGCTAAAGTACGAACGTTGGTTATAATTAATTTAAAACAATTGAAAGGTTAACCTTTCAGTGAATTCGTCTTAGTTCCCAGTGGTGAATATATATCATGGAAATATAACTGGCAAATAATATAAAGGAAATATGAAATCATAAATAATATGGCAAACAGTACTCGGTGTGCCCATATCTCTGCATTACAGGCAAAATATGATAAAAGGGACGCTCGAGGGAATGAAGTATTTCCTGGAGGATTCTCGCAACAAAATAGATTCCTATTAGTCAATATTTGTGAGAGTTTAACGTTATTTTCTGAATGGAAAAAAAACATCAGACTTTGTTGGGTAATCGTAGTTTACAACCACTTTATGTACAACGTTTATTTCATCTCAAACCTGCTTATATGATATATTATCAATGTGAAACCGAAATATTTATTTTATTACTAGCTGATGTGTACCCAGCGTTGCTTGACTTTTCTCTACTTTCAATAAATATAATATCCATGTTTTATATATATGTATAAACCTTTCGGAATAAAATCTATAAATGATAGTGAAAATCCTATCAAACTTCGTTGCATAGTTTAGAAGAACAAAGCGCACAAACAAACAGACGCGGATAGAGAAACCTCGTATTTTCTCAGCCTTGAAATCTCAAGAGAAATACATTGTTGAGTTAGACAGTGCACAGTCAATTAAAGTAGAGTATGTATGTATTTATCACTATCAACATTATTACATTTCAAATTTTAAATACCATTTAATCCAGATTACCTAAGGTACCAAATATATATTAGTTAATCAATTGGATCTTAAGGAAGAGGGTTATTTTGTAAGTTTTGTGCCATCTAAAAATAAAAAATAAAATATTATTTTGTAGAATTCAGGTTTTACAGGTAGTTAAGGGGTGTACTCTTTGTATTATGTTTAAGTTCACACAGTTTGCATGTTATCCCATGAGTTAAGTGTGATTTTTTGTTATCAAGTGCATTATTTTTGTTTAATTATAGAAAATAATTACTATCAACACTTATTTTTTTAATTGAAACACTTTTATAAGAAACATATTTTAAGAATCTATCTAAAAATATTGGTTATATAAAAACACTTAACATTCATTCATGTTTACATACTTTTTTTTGTTGATAAAATATTTTTTCGTACATTTTTACGTTTTATTAATATTAGTTTTGACTCACAAAAAATCGCATCAATAACATTCCCTAGACGCCTAGACACTCGTAGGTATTAGGTAATTCAATCATTTCATTATAGAAACTTTTTTGCATAATTTTTATTAAAGTTTTTTAAATGTCTGCATATTATAATCGATACATTAACAGTATCCTCTAGGGATACTAAGTACCTTTTTAATCAAATAAAACAAAGACGAAATTTTTTAATTTGTTTTTTTTTGTAATTCTAATTTTATCTACATATATCTCTTTGTGTTTGTCGGGTCTAATACAAATGATGAACTGGTGTAGCCATTGCACAAATAGGATGTAATTTTAAACCCAGTTTCAACTCCGTGAAGTCCAGGAGGTAATATCGTCGAAGATAAAAAACTTTACAGGGTAATTTCCAAAAGTGAATCTCTTACCGTGTAATTTAACATATACCGAACACTTGTCATAAAGCACCCACTTACATTTTTTAAAGCGAGAAGAACACAACTGAAAATATGGGGATATATGAAGATATCACCTCTGCTGGTTAATATACATAGCAGAGGGTACGCCTTTTCCTGCGCTCTTACCTTGAACAATTCGAAAAAGAATGAATAAAACGATTTAATTAATAAGTTCTCTTTTGGGATAGATGTATGCTGCACCATGGAAACTGGTTTCATAACTTTAACCATTCTATGATGGAAGTAAATTTAAAAAAATAGAGAATTTAGAAACACTCACACTTTTATCATTAATGTGGTTTTCAAATACATTTCGTACCATAGCATATTTAGCTAATGCTCAATGAAAAATTTTGTTTATTTTAAATAATGAAAATTTTGAGCATTGCAAACAACGACTCCCAAACGATAGATGTGAAACAGAAAAGAGAGAAAAATATTCAGTCGCATCTAAAAACTGTGAATAATTGAACCCACTGAACCCTTATTGAATCCATTTAGAATTGACAGATAATTTTGGTAGCATTAAATCGCAGAAAAAAAATGACATATGGTCGAATTAGCTCAGTGGTCTGAGCAATTCCCGAGCAAGGAAGAGATCCAGGGTTAAATTCCAAGAAGCGAATGAATTTTTTTCTGTCTTTTCTGTTTCACATATCTCTTTTGAGTGTCTTCAATGATTAAATATTACAATCATGTTTTTCCACTATGAAAAAATGAAAGTCTTTCCTAAGACTTCTGGTATGGGTACATTTTGAATTATTCGCTATTATTACATTCATTGATTGTTGAAATTGTCAATGAATACGGTCGTATCTAGGGGTTGAACCCAGGACATTCGCCTTGCCGGGGCGATGCTCTACCCTCTACCTCCTCTTCGCTTAACTGAAATATATGCTAATATAATATACCGACATACGTGACATGGCACGCGTCTTAAAAGAAATGAATAAATCTTCACTTTGCTTGGGTGAATATAATCAACCATGAACGTGTAAAGTATTTTTTTACTAAATAAAAGGAAATATTATGAAAGTGGGAAGATTTTTCTTGTTACCACCCAATTGGTGCGCCTTTTCTAGATACAGGATTAGGGCTATCTTTAGAATCCTGTGATAATATTATTTGAAATAAATAACCTTTTTTCATACCCGTGAACATCTGGGGTGATGAGATTTTTTCACACTGAATATTTTTTCAAGCCAAATTCGTAATCTTTAGAAAGTACAAAAAAGGAAATAAATAAAAAAAATATATATATTTACGTAATGCGACTGATGGTGTATTCAAGGATTATTGAGTTAGAAATTCTCATGTAAATATTCCGTCGAGGGAAATTTTAAATCAAATAAAAATGAATCAGAAACATAATTCGATTTCTAAACTTCTTTCGCTTTTCCAATACGAGCAATCGAGAGATATCTATATTTAAACACATTAAACTTCAGTGACGTCATTAAAGTGTGAAAGCAACTCAACCGAGAATATGCTACTTGTAAATGTCACGATGAAACATATATTAACTCCTTAGGCCAATTTGTTCGGTTTTGGGAACAAACAATAGTTATAGTACCCGTAGAGTTCATTTGTTCGCTTTTTTTAACAACTTATATGGTCTCATAGAAATCGTTCTGTCTCCCTTACCGTCATAGTAAGAAATATATATAAAGCTTTATATTCAAATATAGGAGTTAACCATAAAATAAAATAATATACACCATACGAAAGAAGAAGAAGAAGACCATAAAATAATTAACTCTGTCAAACCAAAGGTTCCAACCGCAATATGAGAAAAATTTATGAAATTTTTGACAATTTTTATTAACTATTTTTATATGAAATAACAAAGTGGCTTTAATGTTAAGAATACACTTATGTATTAAAATATATGTGTTTTTTTTGTATTCTGGAATTCTAGTTCAGTGTTTATGTAGACGAAAAAACATAAGGAGAGCCATGCACTTTTTCCATTGACTACATGCAGACAAGCCGCACAACGCACCAAGCCGCCCCCAACTAGCAAGATCAAGCAGTCGAAAGAACAAAGAGTGTATAAAATCAATTATTGTCACTATAATGGTATGTTCGAGCCTTCCCATCGGGGGATTGGTCGTTTTGAAAGTTTCAAAAGGTTAAAAAAAAAAATTTTCATCGTTTCTAATGACTTTATATCACTTTTTAAAAGTGTGTTGAATTGTCACTGTGTTGAGTTATCATGGAACCGTTATTACATACCTACCCATCGTGTATCAACGCCCTTATAAGCAAATAAACTTTTATAGACAAGTTGCATAGACATTTATTTTGGTTGCGGTTTTAAACCTAAGGACGGGTTGTGTCACAAAATTTGAACAATTCATTAAATTTCAAAGTCGATTTTCAGGTTCTGTTATTATTTCAGTTTTCTTAAACAACTGGCCAATTATGATATAATAACATCACATGACTAAAACACTAACAGAACTTTAAAACCAACTTTTAAATTTTATAAATTTTTCAGATTTTTCAAACAACCCATCCTAAGTGTTAAACGGTTTAAGCAAAAACAAATGAGAGACGTTTATCTAAAAAGTAAGGCAGCTACTATATCTCAACCTAACAACATAAAATATAATATCCCCTCGAGAAAAGAAGTTGATAGCATCAACCCTTACCGATCAGACCTTTCTTCCCCCTAGAGAAAATCAGTAATAATTGATGACTATAATTAATTCACGAGAAGAACGGGAAGACGGATTTTCATTGTGGTCTAAAGGTTCCGATTAAGGAGGTTTTCCTCAACACTTGACGTGAATTCAATCGGTAGCAGATGTTAATGTCAGATTCAGGCTAAGTTTGCAGAAGGATCTTATTACATTCGGTTTAGCGGTGAAAGTAAAAACATTAATCTCACTCTAAAAGCGCGATATGAAAAATTTCCATGAACTATTAAGGCTTTTAAGTGTCTCAATGACAGTGGGTATTTTATTTATCAACCTTTATGAATAATAGTCTATCAAAAATTATTCTTTGTCTGAAAGCTTACTAAATTTATTTGGAAAGAAGTCCAACAAAATACTGCAAATCTCGACTCGAAGCCTTGAATGAATATTATTTAGGAATAAGCCAGTGGCGTGCACTGCATAACGAATGAAAAACTATGCCTACTCTAAGAAAACAAAACCATAATAATAAATTAACGGATAATTTATAATGGACAAATTTCTGATCAAAATGCTTTTTTTCCATGAATTAGGTAAACAATTTGTACGCTCGTTTATGGAGTTTTTATTACAGATAAAAGAAAAATACATTTCAATTATTTAATAAAAAATAACTAAAATAAATACATTTTTTATTACATTACACGTAAATACATAACAAAACAATATTAATCACTTTCAGTATTTTGCTGATTGAGCATAAAAGTGATAATTTTTTTTTAAATGTAGCTACACTATTTTCATTTCATTTTTAATGTTGTCTGGAAGGCAATTATATACGTTGCGCCCCTCGTAACCAATGGATTGCTTGCCATAGTGAGTATTTTTTGTATGAAGATTTTCAGGAAATTAAAAAATCTTCATACAAAAGAAACAAATTTTAGATTTAAAAAAAAGATTACGTTTTCATCTACAATAACATCAATAATGGGCATATTAGCAATCTAGTACACCCAAAAGTCAAGAGCCGCCACTGACAGTGAGGCACAATTTTGCGGTTGAAAGTTGGAATATAATACGAAACTTCGACGAACATTTGAATATTTTGAAGGGTTTGTTAATGGTTTACGAATATCGAGAATATGTGAATATTTTACGAAAATGCCAGCCGAATAAGTAATTTTTAAATAAATTTCAAGTGAAATGTAATTTAACTATGTATTTGACTTCTTGAATGCCATTAGTAGACACAAAGGATAAGACGCCACGAAACTGTCTTATTCCGCCATCCTTACGCCTGATACGTCCGTACATGGTTGTAGAAATCTGTTCTATAATATTACTGTGCATCGAATCAAAAATAATATTCCTGAAGGATCAATAATTATTTCTACTGCATTCAGTGTACCCGTACTTTCCTTATATCTTCAATAATATTATTGTAACTCCTCATTATATAAGCCTGATTTGAATGACGTATAACAAAATACGTCATTCAAATCAGTCGTGGTAGCAAAATCATCTAGCGTTTGAGTGATGTTTTGAGGGCGATTCAGGAGGGATCGTCTTAACCAATAGTGGTTTGGGGAACTATTAATACAGACAAGTGTAAATTCGTCCCGTATTGGTTTGATCGACGTGAACCCAAAATACGAGTACTTCGTGATCGGCATTTACAATGTAGGAAAGGGTACCTTATTAAGGTGATATAAGACGAATATATAAGGGGCGAAATTTCTTTAAAGAACATATGAATCTATACCAACCCTAAAAGTTTTCGTATTTAAATTACAATAATATTAGCCGAAAGATTTATTATCTTTTGCATTAATTATTAAAAATGGTTTGATACATCTGATACTTTCTTGTACCCAAGGATCAATTCAGTATTTGTTAATAACAATACTGTGACAATATATTTTTTTTGTATTATTAGCCGGAGTTCAAACAAGAATCTATACTTAAAATGCTGAAGAATAATGTATACACATGTCACTGTAACTCGCACATACTTATCAACAGTTTTACCATATTTTTACATTTGCTTACCAAGTATTAAACACTCACTTTGATGTAAGATATTTATATTTAAGATTAATAAAAACAGGACCTTACCATTAAAATATTTTATGTAAAACGGTATAAAACTTTATTAAACATTTTTCATCTCTAAAACTAGGGGTTAGCATCAGATTTTATTTTTCTAGACGATGAATTATTAACTTCCCGAGAGATCCCTGTAGAAACAATTAAGATTTTATTAAAACGTTCATCAGAATCAATTAAAATAAACCCCAAGGATAGGTCAATTTTCTAAGCCTGCCCGTAGGTCCGACCATTACGCCGGGCCGCGCTCCGAATATTGCTTATATATGACTTATGTCATTAAGATTACCTCTTAATTTTAGAGATTAGATAGGGCAAATCCAACCGCAGGTGAGTCCAATACTCCAGGGCCGCGCATCGTATATTTTTATACACGGCTGCTTCACTTACGTCGTTAGGATTCTCGCTTTATTTTAGGGTATCGTCTCGTCTTAAATCGGCTTTCTAAGCGAAATCGGGGGCAATCCAGGTAGTCTGGGGGCTGGCAATTTGTAGTCCCGTTACAAATAAGAAATGGGGATTCCATGAAAACAGGTAACGTGATACAATTATGGTTTATTTGCACACTTATGAGATTCACCTTAAATCGTACGTTAAATCGCCGCAATGGAAATAATAACTAATAATAAGGAACGCCGCATAAATCTACCTTGAAACACATTCATTCAAAATTTATTATATTCTCGATAGGTGTTGCAAATGCACCAAAAAGCCGAACGTTTCCATATGCAACATAAATAAGATAATGCAACTACCCCATGAGACTGTTAAACTAATCTACCTTCAAAGAGTGAGATACCTGTGTGTTGCAGGTGTATGAGGATAAACAGTACGATCAGGATTCACCATATCTCTTGGCGTACGTGCAAGGTTAGCGTAATTGACTGAGCGTGGCGAAGTCCCGTTTTAACTCGAACGTTTTGCATTTCGGCTGTCTCTAAATTTGTTCGTACGCTTCTTTTCCGTTTCAAGGTATCAGTAGAGATATTTTTTTCAAATGTGAAATCGTCGTGTTTATTTGGACTTTCTCATATGCATTTTTACAATATTACTAACGGCCTCCCTGGTCGTCAAATCTCGGTGTGCGCAAGTAAATTTTTTTTTTTTTTTTTTTTGTAATTATTTTTTATTTTTAATAATAAGTTTACATGGTACATAATTCATTTTACATCTTGTATTTTTTTACTACTCTTCCATTGAAAGCATTTGCTTGTGTATGGAAGGGGAGTGTACATAAATGTTGTTGTTAGTTAGTACTTAAATAATTCTTTTTACATAAATGTATGTTTGCTGTAGTATTTTTGTTGATAGTAGTGATGGATAATATATTAATTTCTTAAATTTAAAAAAGAAAGGAATTTTATTTGATTAATTTCTGTTATTTCAAAAATTACTCATTTAAAATATTATAATTTATATTTGTGGCACGTTCCAGAGTGGGAGATACTCTCAGTATCGCCCTGGTATAAGACCACCATTCAGAATTTAAACGTTGCTTAAAATGGCGTTGCCCGTTTTTGGTGACCAGATCTGAATAGCCAGGTACTTCCCACTATCCTCTTCATCATCTCCTTCCTCTCCCCACTACCAGCTTCCCTCTACCACTACCTCCAGTTGGGACTCTTGTGTATTCAAATTTTAAAAATTACGATAACTACCTGCCTGAAGAAAGTTTAAAAAAAGAAACAAATAATTAAGTCAGTGGGTATTTAAGTACCTTATGTAATCCTATGACTATATATGTAATCTTGAGCAATAATTAGTCGCCTGAAATATTAATACAAATTACAGCCGACATAGCTCAGTGGTTATAGAGAACCTGACCGGACACCAGTAGGCACAGGTTCAATTCCCGTTGGCGGCATTTATTTTTACTCGGGAGATATTTTCAATTTGTATTAATATTTCAGGCGCCTAATTATTGAAATATGTAATCTTGTGATTATGTAATCTGTTGATTATGTAATCTATTGATTATGTAATCTTATGATTATGTAATCTTTTGACAAGTCATCTTATGATTAGTAATCTTATGATTTCAGACGAAATTTTGGATTTGATTTCTTCAATTAGAAGAAATATAAAAATACTTTTTTGGACTGGAGGTCTTCTGTTATAGAACTACTAGTATACCTTATATGTCTATGTATATTTTATTATTTTTTTGTATTTAAATACAAAAGAAGAGATGGATATTTAAAAAAACTTGGGATGTAGGCTTTTTAGAGGAATGAATTAAAGTAAAAAATGTCATCGTCTCATAAATCCCGTATATCTTTCTCTTGAAATAACGCGTAATCCAGTCTATTATATTATGATAGACTTGATCGCACTTTAGTGACTTTATAAAGCATCCCTAAATTTTATTCCAGCCGTTTACCAGCTGTAAGCTCTCCTGACACTCTTTCCTCCTTTAACCCGATCTACGAAACCAAATCTAAAAATTCTTGCAACGCTCGTTATGATTTCATCGCTCTCTCATTATTTTTGGAGCTTCGTATTCTCAATACAATAACAAAGGTTTTACCAAACATTAGAAATGGTTGGATTTGCCAGAATTCATTGGGGTTCGAAAAGATAGTCTTTGATTGTTGATTGGGAAATACGCCTAATCCTTCATGCTAAATACACAGAAGTTTGAAAATAATAAAATGAAAGTTATATCCTAACAATAAAATTGTATCAAGTATCTACTGATACGAACAATAAATTCACTAGTTTTAACCGAAATTCCAAAATGAATTACGATTTTAGTTTTAATAATAAACCAATAGAATGTAATACCCAAACGATTAATATCGATTAAGACGGCTTAAATTCTCAACGATAGCTATAATCCTTTCATAAACGACTACCTGTTCTATTGCAGGGGTCGGCAGACTTTCTAGTGAGAAGAATCAAATTTCTGTTAAATAATAACAGAACTTGAATTTTAACTTTGAAATATGAAGAATTTCTTTAATTCTGTAAAGTATCTCGTACTTAGTAAAAAAATGCCAACATTTTCGTAATAATAATAATAATAATAATAACATGGCATTTATATCACTCAGTTTAGTGTCATTTCACTTCAAGTGCGCTAAACTATAACAAACTTAAAAATGGTAATTCATTATTAGTGGTTCTTAAAAATATTCCTAAGTGTGGCTTACCCAATACAGATCTAATATTATACACTGTTTGTACAAAGTGATGACAAAACTTAGAATAACAATAACAGCAGGACAGGACAAAACAAGAATATTAAAACTAAAACATAATATGAAACTGGAGGCAGTTTGTGCTCAGAAATGAGAATTTATTGAGCAGACATTTTAAAAAGGTACAATAAGGAGACAACCGAAACCAAACAATTACCGGAAGTTTTAGAATATGGCCTATTATAAAATATTGAAAAAAAGTTAAGATTTATGAATGGTAAGATTTTTCAAATAATTGTAGAGCCGAAATTTAAATTTTCACGGTGGCACTGACTGCTAGTGCAATAAGTAATACGTTGTGATTTGATGGCGAGGCGTTGTATTGTGTTGAATAATATTCTCTATCAAATAAATCTAACGAAAATTTTCGTGGTACCCATCCATTATTTCAAATGGCCAGTTATATTTTGATGCAGTACTAGGGCAAGCACGCAAATAGAATAAACATTGCAATCTTAAGTGTGGCACTCTTCTAATGAGCTTGCGAAATATAGGTGAAGCTGTAGAAGTACCGCAAATGCCTAAAAAAATAGCAGCGTGCGGCTCGCAAACCGCGGTCTGCCGACTCCTGTCTTGTGGTAGAAAACCTTCCAGGAACAATAAAAAAAATCTACAGCACTCCAATAAATCTGCGAATAGGTAGAAGCGACAGGTATTAACTTCGATCCGTAACGTTTCAAACAAAGTCTTGAGTTATTTATGTCCGTTTAGCCCAAGCAAAAATGTGATCTATTTTGATGAAAATATTTCATTTGAAAATGAAGGTAGAAATCGATTTACAAACAATAAAAAATTACAATTACACCATCTGTTAAATTAAGACTCAAAGAAAATGTAATACTCAACCCGTTGTCACGACGTTAAAGATTGGGTTTTATCAGGTGATTTAGTATGAAAATAGTAAGAAGTATGTATCAATTTTATTGGTTTCGGATCAAGTCTATATTTAATTTGTACATTTTAAGTTCATAAATATGTTGTCGAATATTGAAAACCTTGGAGTTTTTTACTTTTAAACTTGCTCAATTGTATTTATAAGTGTATCTTACATCCATCACAGCGTTTTTCGCGGGGATAGGCAGATAGCATGGACCGCCACATAACTCTGTCTTAGCGCAGACTCCTTGTTTCATTTATATTCATATACAGGATTTTTTCTGTATATGAATAAAAGAGTTTTTTATGAGTTATATTACCAAGAAACTAGGGATGTGTTTGTTTTGTAACGGTAGGTTTTTTAAACTTACCCGGCTTCTACTATGTCAAATGTTTTGCTTACCCTCCTTTCTACGTCCTTCTGCTCTAAATGCCTTATTCCAAATGATCTAAGCATCGCTCGCCAAGTCTTGGAATCATATTAGTGATAACACATTCGTTTTACCCCATATTCACATCAGGAATCTCATCTGGCATTAAGTAGAACCAATTTGGGATCAAATGTTTCTGAAAGAACAATCTAAATGATAAAGCGGGTGAATAATGAATTCGTTTGCTCCAATGAACACTGCTACATTTTGCGTACATTTCCCCACCTCTGAAAGCAGAAGGTTTAGCATTTCAGGACTACAAGTTTAAACGGGAAACAATCGTGCGGAAAATTAGGGGTCGCGCCCAGAATCAGTTTGAGGGCTTAATAGTCACAAGGAATCTAGACATAGTAAAGAGTTACTAAAAAAGTAGCTAAGAGGTCCGTTTTAACCTCTCTTTCCGTTTACATCCATTGCTTATTAGAAAGAGAGAGAGGTTGCAATGAATCTATCAAAAACAGGTCAAGGGTTCGCAAAAATCGTAGATATCTTTTAATAAGAGGGCCTTTGTTACCTCTTGTTTCTGAGAGGGGGAAGTTGTAACGCATCTTGCAGCTCTATTTCTCAAAGGGCGTAATGGATAATTTTCAAATTCATGGAATAACGTTACTGACAAACCATTTCTATATTTTCGCTTGTAATTTTAAAAGTTTATCTCTGTTTTTGTGTTGAAATAATAGTTCGCGGAAGGGAAAGGACCGTGTAGTTCAAAAACATTATTTACATGAAAAAATCCCACCTGATAAATACCTAAATAATATTAATTTATTTAAGAACTTCCTCATTTTTCTTGCGCTATTAACATTTTAAAAAAATATATACACAATAATATCTATGAAATATGTATATATGATATGTTCGTATAAAATCCTCTAACTGATTCGACTCACAGAGAAAACTTCCTTCGATGTTACATATTTGTACCTATACCAAGAGAGTTTTGTTTTATTATTTTTAGGATATATAACTATTAACTTATCAGTCTTATCACTGACAATACGGACAAAACCCAAAAATGTATTTATATATTAAATATTATTTAATGTAAGTTTATAAATTTTAAGTCTCTAACTGTAAGCCACAGTTTTAAATGTGTATGTCATCATGTCACTAGTTTTAAGCCAGTAGTTATGAGCCTTAGTCGTAAGTCACTAGATATAAGTCTTAGAAGTGAGTCACTGGTTTTAAGTTAGTAATAGTTATATGCCTTAGTCTCAAGTCACTTGATATAAGTTTTAGATGTAGGTAAGTCACTAGTTATTATTATGAATCTTAGCCGTGGAGAGGAGAGATGAGGTCCTCTTCTCTCTTGGGGCCCATAGTTAACCAAGGAGGAGTGGATTCTTTCGTCGTGGGGCCTTCAGGACACCAACGGAGATTAGACTCTTCCCCCATGGGGTCTTCGGGGAACCAAGGAGAAGTCGAGAGGAGAAATGAGACCATCTTCCCTCGTGGGACCTTTAGGGAATCAAAGAGGAGTGGAGAGGAGAGACGAGGCCACCTCCGTGAATTATTCTCTTGTGGGGCATTCACGGAACCAAACGGCAATGGAGAAGAGAGATGAGGGATGAGGCTCTCTTCTCTTGTAAGGCTTTTAGGGAACCAAAGGGGATTGGAGAAGAGAGATGAGACCTGGAAAGACACATTGTGGAACCAGAAGACATAGCCACATATCCAATGACAACCCTGGTGAACTTTATAAAATGGACCGGGTGACTGTTAAGGGAACGGGCCTATGGCATAAGTGCTCACGGGAACTACATTTAAACAGTCTCTATAAATAAACAAATAAATAATAGTTGAAAGCCAATAATATTTATGGATATATTTGTACAGCGCCCTTGAAGTAATTTTTCACAAAAACACCACTTTATAAATCGGCTGAATATTATTATTATGTAAAAAATAATTATTTTAAAAATGGTAATGGTTTGCCCTATCGAGTGTTTATTTTGCGTTGCCTACCTACAACATTCCTCGGCCTTTGATATTTATGAGAAACAAAATCTAAGGATTTATTTTTTGCGTTCAATGAGATAATAAAAACGAATGAGTCAACCTGCATCGTGATAATATCAGGACCAGTATTTGCATTATTTTAATAACAGGTAGGTACATAATTATGTTTGATTGGAACAACTGACAAAATCAAGTCATCAACACGGTGATTTATCTTGTTTTTTAGTTCATAGCTCGTAGAAAATATGGTCAGTCGTTATTTCATGAAGCAAGAACTCACCGTTCACGAGGTTTTCTGCTTCAGAACAAAGTTTTAAAATAAATTATTCAGAATTCTCTTGCTGGCACTATGGACTTTGGTACACAATTAATAATTTACCCAGCAAACAATAACGGTAATATTTTAACGACCTACCGGCCGACAGTTATCCTTAATGACTGCAACAAATAACCCATTTCACGGAAAGTCCTAACTTAATCCTGACCCGTTCAACAATTCTTTTATGACTCATCACCCAGGTCAGTTTTCAGGTAAATTTTTCAGCACCTTATCACTTCTTTCAGGATATCTGATCAGTTGAGTGTCAACGTTCACAGCGATAACATAGCTGATGGCTACGAACTATTCTTTCTAAGTGAAAATAATTTCCTAACCAAACGTTATTATCTTGATTCTAGTGCGCACTCATGCTTATCAATAATTTCATATGAATTATACTGATAAGATATCTTAAGAGGAAGTTCGAGATAGATTACTCATTAAATAAATTAAGTGTTGAGACATTTCCTTAGTAATGTATTCAGTGTTATTATAAAGTTTGTGAGGAACGCATCGTTGTTTTGTATATGGTTAACTAGTTTTCAGTGAAAAGTTTAAATACATATAATGGCGGAATATTACAATGATGTAAGTATTGATTTTGGTTAAGTTGTGTAAGAATTGAAACTATTTTTGTAAAACTGCATTTGTATTTTCCACTGCTATGGTATAAATTACAGTGCAGTAATGTTTTATTTTTTTGCCACTATCATAAAAGTGTAACTTTTCAGATGCCCCTTAAAAATCTGAACCATGTTTATAAATTATTTTGAATGTTGAATGCAGTAATTGATATTGAAAGTCAAAATTGTGTTACTCGTGTAGTAAGTAATTTCTGCATAGGTGTTATCTTTTGCATTTTGCAATAATTCTCTAATCGTGTATTAAAAATTATCGTATTGTTTTTATCTTCATTTAAATCCATTGACACCATGTCATGGATGTTTGTACGCGTTGAAATAAATTAATTTTAAATGCGTAATTTTAGACATTTCAATATTTTATTAAACGTGGACTTAATAACAGATGGCAATCTCTTCCATTCAACCTTGTTATATTCTACTATATCGAGTGATGACCACATTTATGTTATGGATTCTGCTGTGTTGGCATTTCATGGAAAAGAACAACGCTCATAAAAACATAAATAGATCTAAAGCTTATAATTGTAGATATTATTTATTTTATTTTTTTGTGAAAATAACCTACATTTGTCGGTTACAGTTCTTCGCCCTGACGCTTGGAGACAGCGATTCCGACTCGCTCCCACCATCTCCGACAGACTCCTCGCCGCGCATCTCCCCGCGCATCTCTACCCCCACCACTCTCCCCTCCATTCCCCCCCTGTTTCCCTACCCCATCCCCGTGTCCATCCCGCTGCGCTCTCCGCCCACCACCCTCACGGTGACGGCTGAGCTGCCAGGACCATCCACTTCCCACGAGCCCAGTGAAGAGGTGCCCCTGGTAGATGCAACAATGACCGAGGCGACCAACGCTCAAGTCGCTAGTACTTCAGGTAAATAGAAAAATCGTACCTTTCGAAAGTTACACATCACAAATTCTTTGTTGTTATTTTTTGTCACCCAATTTAATAACATCACGTAGGTATCTATCAATAGTAAAGCATTCTAGAAAATTCGGGTGATTTTTAATTTATTAATTATTTTCATATTTTTATTGGGTCACCCAACTTTAACGCCATCGCGTAGGTACCATCAGTCAAACGAAAGATCATACTAACAAAATCAAGTTTGCCAAGATTTTGTTTACTCGATGTAAATAAAATGTTTCTCACCCCGAACGAACTTTTCAATGTTAAATAATAACACACACCGCTAAAAAAAGGCAGGAATGGAACATTATAAATTTACTGTTTTAAAATAAGTTAGTTTAAGTTTCAAAAATGATTTAAAATAATTAATAATTTATAGCATTTCAAAGTGTAGTTTTCCAAATGCAGTAAGTACATTTTAAAAGTGTCTTCCGGCATATGCCCCAGAAAAGCGATATTTATTTTATTTTTATTTCATTTTATTAACGCCTAGAAGGCTTTTACATATACATGTTATGGGTTTTGTTGTTCAGTAGCATTATAAAATATTTTAATTACATAGCATAATAAATTGAGTATGAACTTACATAACAATGTGTAGGGTTATTGTTATGGTGTTATTATTTTATAAACATAAGCAAGCAAAGTTTATTGTACAAAGTACGTCGGTTGAATATTTTACAGAACATAGGTTAAACTAATACATAAACTTGAGAAAAATATAACAGATATAGGTAGGTAGTTAAGTAGATACAATTCAAGTATATAGTTACGGTGTTATTGGAATTTGGACAATGAGTTCGATAAGTTTATATAAATATAGTGTAGTTACAAGAGTACAATAATGTAAGTAGGTAATACACACAAGACAAGTAAGTTTGTTATTATTATTATAAAGATAAACACTACAGTTTGTTGTAAACCATCTTTGTAATCATCAATCTTTATTTTGCCCGATTGGGAATTTTACAAAACAAAGCTTAGTTAATGAAACAATAAAATATGCGTTTGAAAAAAAAAAATTATGAATCTGTTACAAACATTCTAGTATACTGTATTTTAGTTTGTATACTGATTGGTGATGATAAACATCAATTGAGCTATACTTATTACCGAGTATGTGAAGTCTTTGAATAGGTGAGTTTTGAAAATAATTGTTAGCAGATATGGGAACATTATATAGAGCGGTCTGTCGAGTGTCGCGCGTAGGTACACGGAGCGATATAAGACTCGTCAAATCAATGGCGTCCAGTCTGCCATTCGAAATTTTGAAAAGAGATACTAAGTCGCACACTGTGCGTCTCAATGATAAATCGGTTAAATTTAGTAAGTTCATGAGGAAAGTGTAATTAAGATATTCGTTTGGAATTCCTAATTTATAATTAATAAATCGCAGAAATTTATGTTGCACTCTTTCAATTTTTAATTGGTGAATCTTATAAAATGGAGACCAGATTGTTGAGTTATACTCTAGATTACTTCTAACTAAACCAGTGAATAGCAGTTTGAAGGAATTTATTAATTTAAAATCTTTCGCTGTCCTTAATATTTAAAACTCATGTAACATTCAGACAACAAAAATATCTGAAGCCATATTTTCTAGGACGTTCCCAGTAAACTCTTTGCGAAATGTAAGTTTAATGTTAAATTATTTTTCAGCTTTTTCGACACCCCATGAATGTACCTGCAGCAACTGTACAGAACTGGTGTCCAGACTCTCTGAATGTGGAATCTGCATGAATCCTTTACAGGTAAGCCCAAAGTTAACATAAAAGTTTATACCTGTATAATGCATTAAACTGTAAGTCTGAAAAGAATCATGTATACTCTGCATTTGTTACGAACCGGTTCACTGCGTTGGTCCTCGGGTTCATCGGGGTGGGGTTTGTCTAGGTCTTGGCGGCTCATTCCTGAACACTTTGACCCACAACTTTTCATTCTACTTCCTCCCCTTTCTTTCCATAAAAAGACAAAGATGACACAGCCCGTGAAGGATTTTTTTCTCAGGGCATCCTGTGTGGAGCTAATCTGAAAAAACTAAAGTAACATAAAAAAAAAAAGTAAGCCCTCTAAAATATAAAAAAATCCCAGATTTTAAAAGAGGCGTATATCAACGCTCCATAGATTACCACAAGGGTTTATATAAAGAAGGTTTGGCAGGTTCAAACCCCCCCCCCCTCACTCCCTTGTAAATGTAATTCCCGGAAAATACAATAATATTATTCGCAACATCCCCTTTATCAAGATCATGTAAATAATGATATTTATCCGCATTTAATTTTTTTGTGTTATATTTTTTTATATTATTGTTATTTTGTCTAATTCATTATACTTATTATTTGTCTAATTTCTATTTTTGTTATATGAAAATATGGAATATATTGCATTGTCCTACCCCCGCAAGCATTCTGGAATAAATTATTATTATTATAACGCGGTTAAGGCTTTAATTTTACAGTTCGGGGAGCCAAACAAAAGGCCTTGAATATCTACAAACAGTCGGGAAGCGTATCCCAAGAATTTTGTTTATTTGTTTTTATTACTTAAATTAACAGTTTTCCATGCGAGTGCACTGGAAAAGGGCGAAACGTTTGGTCCGGAATTATTGTATTTTAATTTGGCTTCGGAGTTCTACGCAAATAAACAAAGTCAGTCTTTTTATATGCCGCACAAGAGTTCCCATTACTCCCGTCTGAGTAAACCTATACCAGTTAGATTAGTGGTATATTTTCAGGCTAAAAGTAGTGGGGATGGAAAAGAGATAGGGAATAGGAAGGCGGGGTACCTGGCTATTCATATTTGGTAACCAAACATGACAAAAGGCATTTTAAACAACTTTTCAGTTCCAACTTGCACCAATGAAATACTGAGTATCTACCACTCTAAAACATGCCAAAATTTTTTTTCAATGGATTTATTGGAAATAACACATTTTAATTTCTTAAAATCTACTTGCGCGCGCCGCTATTCGATCCCACCACCTTGGGATTTGTAGTCCACGGAGGCCGTCATAATATTATGATGCAGAAATAAAACCTTAGCATTTTATAGAATCAATCAGACTTTTTATTTATGTTTAAAATTCCATTATTTTGGGAATAAAGAAATAAAACGTAATATTAGAAATGCACTATCTTTTTAAATTTCGCGTAGGTAATAAAATTCAGTACAAAGGTATGAGCTGTGTATAATAGTTACGTTTAGAAAATTGAAAATGAGCACCGGTCAAAATAACATGAATGGTTTTTAAAATACATCTTTTTGAATTTCAATTTTGTTTTCGGTAATGAATGAATGCAAATCTTAGGAGCGGAAATCAACACATTTCCCCATATTCGATCGAACTAAAACTATTCAAATGGACTCGTTGTCGATGACTGTGCATTCTATCTTTATAACTTTTGGTGGCAATCGGATGACATTACGGCAGTTAATATACGAAATAAATGTCAGTCCTACCAGATCGGCATTTAGTGAGCTTGTTAGAGTTAAGTCCAGTACTTGTGTAGAAAGGTTCAGTCCTCAATAAAAATCCTCAGTAAAATAAATAGTAAATAAAAATTGTCTTGTTTTTTTTTTCAGAACATTATGTTAATATTACAAACATAAAACGATTTAAAAATAAATTCTTTTTAACATAACAAAATATACCATATTTTTATTAATAACTAAGTAAAAAATAAAATGTTGGTAATCGCTAATCAGACCTAGGTTGCATATTTAAACAAACTGGTTTTGAGATTATAAACTCAAAGGACCTTCTTATTCCGCGAATTGTTAAAGACGGTCTAGTGATCATAACTACTTTGCAAATCTGTCAAAAGGTAAATTCGTAATCTTAATATATTATTAATTGCATAGTGATTATAAATTGAGCTGCCTGAGTACACTAATTCTACTATGACTCATCATTATTGAAAGGTAAAGATAGTTTAAATTACTTATATATCACAATGGTAAGCACGAAATAGTTCATGCTAACTTATTGTAAATTCGTCATTTCCATTGTGTGTAAGTTAGCAATAATACTTCACTAATTATCATAATAAGTCGAGTCGAGCTATTCAAAAGAACTTCTTCGAAATCTTAAATACCGGGAACTAGCTTAAATGGCTTTCAATGCTCATTAATTAAAGGTGGACTTAAAGTCGGGTTCGGGATAAGTATTCTGAAAGCTATTTGTTAGATTGGTACTTGGCTGCGATTGTAACCTTTGTTTTATTAAGTCTTCGGTTCAATAATCTTTGTATTTCAAGAAGGAGTTATCAATAGAAATAGAATATATTATAATCCTACCGAATGACCTGTACAGAAAATCAAGAATTCGTTATTGGGACCGCGATTTTCTTCTGAACAACGTATTCACTTGATCGTGCCATATCTTTCAGATTTAAGATGTCTCCAACTCTTAAAATCTTCTGCCGTGTCAATATTTTCATATGCTCGTATTTTTTTGTTCATTCATTCTAATTGCACAAACCAACAAAGTTTCTCGATCATTTATTTTTTTAAATATGTATATCATATTTATTCTATCGGAATTCGATCACACATTTTGAACTACAAATCTCATTTCTACTACAGTCAACATTCGATAACAAAACAATAATAACCCAGTTTTATTATACACGGCGTCCGGTAACTCCTATATCCTAACATTTCGATTTTTTTCTTCTTTTTCTCCTTGTATTTTTTTCGAATACTGAAAGATTAAAAAATGTTTTGGAGCCGGTTCTAATTTTTGACCAATTTTAACAGACATTAAATAGCAGATCCTTAGAACCTTAGAATTCAACTTCGGACTCTATTTACTCGAAAACGAAAGCCCAATTCAAAAAGTCATTATAACATCGACTACAAATGTGATTTAGATTCACCAGTTTTGTACTTCTACTACGTGTTTCCGGACACCTTGTATATTAACCTCTACTACTGCATCAGCCTTTTCGCTAAATTACCTGCTATGTCCCATAGTCTTTGTGTAATGCTTATTGAAATAACCTAATTACAACGATTTACGATTAAAATTCATTAGATTCGTTTATTAATTTGTTTATTTTGTTTTAGAATGCAGGAGTCAACGCATGCGCGCGCTGCGGCGGTCTGTGGTGCGGGACATGCGCGCGCAAGTTGCCCAAGTGCCCCTTCTGCCGTGCACCCCCGCCCCGCGCCCCCTGCGCAGCTGTGGCCAGGCTACTCAGAGACCTGACGCTGCCTTGCAGAAATCAAAGGTAAATTTTACTTACATTCCACCAATTTCATTTTTATTTACCTAACAGGTGTCGATTTTACGTGTATTTTATCCAAACGGGGGAAGATGAAAAAATTGAATTTAATCTAAACGGGCGATGACTAAAACAAAAATGTATCAGGAGAACTTTATTATATATGAGGACCCACTAAAGTCAAGCACTCTTTTTAGGGTGAATTGCCTAATACAAAAAAAAAGTCTAAAAAGGCATCTTCCATTTTTTTTACATGCAAAGGGCTTTAAATTATCAAAAAATAACTAAATAAATAATTAAAATAAATTTTTCGTCTGAAGTACCTTCTAATTATTATACTAGAATACTTAGTTGAAGTTAAACATTGGTAATATCAGAAAAAATACATCAAGTGCACTCAAGTAATTTTTTATACTTATGAAGGAATAAAAAATTTTTAGGCTATTTTATTTAATATGGTTTTTGCTATGACCTTTAACGGTTCTCGAAAAGAATCATAGAGACCTTATAAAGAAGTAGAAGGGTTGTCATGCTTTATCAATTGGTATTCGATTTCCAGTTTTGACCTGAAATAAGCCATTTCGATTAGTTTTAATAACACCCGTATTTCTGTTTCTATTGCTACCTTTTTACAGGGATAAATGACTACATTTGGAGATAAATCAATGAATCATTTATAAAGAATTATGATTTTATTTAAATAAGGAATTCCGATGGCGTTATTAATCATCGAATTTGTGAAACGTTATGATTTCACTTGATTAATTTCTCAGATGATTATCAGATTACCATGAGACTAGATTAAAAAAAAACAAATTATGCAGGTACATAAAGAAGAGCTGCGTACTAACAGACTGGTTGGGTCAAAACTATCTGATATGATAAATTCAAAACAGATCGATACTTTTGATTAAATAGTGATGTTTACAAAGTAATTAATTTTACTTAAATTAAAATAACGCCACAAAGTAAATTAGCAACTATTGACGGATTTCATATGCAAATCTATTTCGTTTGGGACCATTTAAGAAAGCCATGAGAAAATTTCGTCTATAGGTAACTTAACATTAATATTCTTTAGTGAGTAACTTAAGAGGAAGCTACAAGCCAAAAATATGTATATTCTTGGTATATCTTATATTGTAGGTAATAGGCATTAAAATCTCTAAACAAACGGCGTCTAGAAGAGTTCGCTTTCAAGCACAAAACTGGTTTTTATTTATTGTGTAAATAATTTTATAAGAGAGCAAAAAATCAAGTGAAACTGTCACAGATAATCTTGGCTATAATACTGATTTTTTTAAAGTTGTTTCATACATTTCTATTGAAAAAATATTTTTTTAGTAGATTACATTTACATTTTTTATTGAGTATTTTTTTATTTTATTGGTATTCCACTCAAACAAAACGATAGGAAAAACTTCAATTTATCTAAAGCATATTTTTGGTATATATAAATAATGTACACCAATTCGTTATAAATATCAATCAAAATAGTGAATTAGCACTAAGCTTCGTCTTAAGGAGCCTGGTTAACAATTATACCCTGCGGACTAAAAAAATATTTGGGACAAAATAAATTAGATATTTACTAAGAATAAATATGATTTACCAATAAATATTTCGATCGAGATTAAATTAAAACATATTGTCCTAAATCAATGCGTAGTAACAAACGTGCTCGTACGACATACAAATAAATGTTTACGTTATTGAATTTTTGCTTCTCTGGCAGATTGCGAATTTGATTTCATGACAAAATAACCAAAAATGGTTCTGACGCAAATTGGATAAGAAAAAGTTGGAGAAAGTTTCCGACCCAACTAATGGGCCCACCAAGTCATTTTTATATTGGAAAAGATTTTAGCCTTTCTCGGGAAGACCTTGATAATTTTTTTAACGCGATAAAATTCAGGATTTATTAACTTTTTATCATTTTCTTTTTCATAATCAATCTTTTGTTCGTCAAGACTATAGCTTATTCAAGTTAGATAGATCTATCAGAATAATTAGGAGTGGTTGATTGTGATAAATGGTGTAGATTTTAATGTCAATTTGTTGATAAATGAAATTTTGAATTGGAGGGCTTCCTTTTGATTTTGAAATAAATATATTTTATGTTAAAATAATTATATGTATATGGATCTTTTAATGTTTATATATCGGGCAATACAGATTCGAAGAAGGAATATTTTTTGGAATGTAATGATAATGTGTTATAAAGATAAATAGAGAATGTTCAAGATAATGCATTACACTTACACTGTTGCATTATTGAAACGATAGTTCACTCACTCCTATTATTTATCGTATTATTTGTAAAGTACGTAACCATACTGTTTGATCGACGATAATTGATTTTTGGCAAAGTAGGTACCCATCTACATAATACATACATACTATCGCACAAACACTGACCTAATTATTGAGTGAAGAATTTCTTCTTTGTCTCTTTGATCTTCACCTAGATCAAGTAAAATTACTCACAATACGAATCTGTCTGTAATACGAGTCTATCTGTCTATACTGTCTTATCACTTTTAGGTTTCCAAATATATTCAAAACTCAATCAACTATAGCTAATTGTATAGATTAGAAAACAGTTGTAAATGAAACATTGCTAATTGAATTGTTCATATTGGAAGAAATAATATAGGTAATACGTTTGATTTTGATGATAACAAAACAGCTCTTTTATATTCGGCTCTGCAAGCATATACGCATTTTGGTGTTTTACTTACAATAGCTGAGTTCCCCGCTGTTGCCGGGGCTTTACGTAGAGTTTTTCTAAAACAGAATTTAACAGTGTCTTATTTTGAAGGTCAAATGTGGTAAACTTTCGTCGATCTCGGAATAAAACTGTATATTTGTATGGATATCAAACAGACGCCGCCTGCCGCCACCACATACGGAGAAAGATAATCCTGTTAAAAAGTGGCAGAATGCCAACTTCCTGATAAAATATTAGTCATTCAGAATATATCGAGGACACATGTTCTTTTCCTGCGACAATATCAGTATTTGTGTGAACACGTGTTCCACCTTCCTCATAAAACATACGCTTTTGTCTGTATATCATGGTCACCCTACATATTTACTTCATTATAATGAATTGGCTGGAATTAGCTTAATAAGTACCATGTTGGTACCCAAGTCGTAGAAAAATTAATGTAACAATATTGTTCTCTCAATATATAATCTTTGAGTTACTTTTATTATTTTGTAAAATTGATCTCAACACAGGCTTGTCTTGGTGAGGTTAAAACTTCTCTTCTTAAGAACTTTAAAAAAAGGCAATATACGAAACAATAACCAAAAATCACAAAAAAGACTTTTCGGAACTCTTTCAATTCGTTCGTTATGGGCCTGCAGTCCAATTTTTTACAGGAAAACGAACAATTCGACCAGATTTTTAATAAATTAACAATATTTCATATCAGAAAGTTTTCTCCATGCAGACAATCTTCTTTATCTAAATAAATAAGTACATTATTTTTTATTAGATACTTCAAATATTACTGAAACTGCTAGAAAAAAATTATTATGTAAATGTAAGAACGAAGTAACTATTGTAAAAAAAACCATAAAAAATATTGTTATGTAAATGTAAGAACGAAGTAACTATTGTAAAAAAACCGTAAAAAATATTGGTCAACCGTTAATCAGTCGGCAATGAAAACTGAGATAAAAATACTAAGCACAACACTTTTTGTTTCTAGGTGGGGATGCACCGCCCAGCTGACATCTGAAGCCCGCCTGGACCACGAATCGGTGTGCACTTTCGGTCAGATAATATGTCCCCTTGAAGATCTGTGCGCCACCTGCCTCCCTTTCCCCAACCTCGCTACGCACATTTTAACCGCTCATGGCATGACGACCATCGAATCCTGCAAAGTCAATATCGTCATCGAAAAGTTCGCCAATAAAATGATGAACACTTCAATGACGAGACACAAATACAGGATTTGTCTCCTGACCCATGGAAACGCTTTCCTGGTCAAAATTTCGCTCTTCAACTTCAACCTGCACGTGTCCATTGCCAAGAAGAATATGAGATACGAAGTTCAACATCCCAATATGAGAAAAATGCCCAGGGAAGTGTTTTGCGCCCTTTTGGGTTTCCAGAGCACTAATATGGTTCATAAGTGTACTCTTATGTTGGATGATAAGCTACTATCCAGGCGTACGTTGGTTCAGAAGAACGACATCGTATACAGATCTTGGCCGGGAGAAGATGTAAGCGTCTTCATAACTATCAGCCACGTTTCTAACGAGAAGCAGGTTGTCGTATTACTCTAAGGTCTTTTCGACATTTACATTTTACTTAAAACCATAGATTATCTCGACCAAATCTAATTAGTTTAATTTATTTTTAAGGCTTTATTTACGTTACTCAGTAGAGGAAATTTCTTCTGTTTCGGTCTCATCCGATTATTGAATAAAGGTATTTGAACAGATCTCTAATTAATAATAATTTTATTGTAGAAGGGAATATAAATAATGACAATTTAATGTTAATAGCATAACTCGTGACTTTTTTCGGCTTGAGAGTTTTTGGAATATTTCGAGAACACACTACATAGAAGAAAGTATTCAAAAATATAAATAAACACTTATTGTCGGTTGATCCATTTCATCATTTAACAACATTAACACTTCAGCACAAAAAAAGTCAAGAGCCTGGTCAATATTGTAGATATAACATAGGTTAAGAATCGGGGCTCTGAACTGTGTAGGGCTTATTCAGCCAATATTTCTGATATTATTACAAAATTTATAGAACGTCGAGAAATACCTGTATACATGTGTTTAGAATTTTTATCGTGTCATAGTGAGTAGTTCACCCAAAATAATTTGGGTTGCAAAGCCGGGTACCAAGAAAAAATGTAATGCTAACAAGTGATTCATATAAATTTTGATCAGTTGTTTAGGAATTTGTGCCTATGTTACTAGGCTTTAAAATTTTGAGTATTCCCAGTGCTTAGAACTCTATTCATAGAAATGACTACAACCCTGGAATTACTCAACTCTTGATCAAAATACTAATTTCGCATTTTAAACTGAGAAGCTTGGTTTGTAAATTGTATGTATCTTTTGTGGGGCATATCCTGGCAATTAGTCCAGTTGCATTATGCAGTACAGCAATTATAGCAAGAAAGCACAGCCCTTAGGTTGATTTCAAACAACGAAATACTGAATGAGAATTTTTAATCATATCTTTTAGATAGATGTCTAAAAATATAAATACCATATACTGCCTGTATGTATGTATGTATTAGATTTAAGTTTATTATTCTTAGTATGTGAGGTAAACACAAGGACTTAATCAAATCATAATCTTTTTAAATAATTTTAATTAGAAATGTGATATCTACTTTGGTCTCATTAAAATATACTTCTTTAAATCTTATTAATTAAGGAGCACCTATTTAATTTTTTTTTCACATCAATAATTTTAATAAAGCAAATCTTGATAATTAATCCTATTTCTTTTTTACAAAAAAAATATGGATGAACGAAAGAAATTGATGGTATATTCACAGAGAAATCATCATTGAACTGGCCTGAAATATATCACTCGGTATTTTATTATACTTTTAAGAGTAGAAATTGTTTTGTAGGTTTGTGATATTAGAATGATTAATTTATTAGATTTTAAGCGATTTGAGACTGATTGTGTTATTTATAGTATTTTATAACCGTTTCTCAGGTTATAAATAATAATACGTAAGTACCAGTTTTTGAGGTTTTTTTTCAAATATAAAACCTCAATCGAATACTTGTATAATGTTAATCTCAATAGTATATTGTAAGAATATTAATAAGGTTAAAAATAAAAATGTTACCAAAAAAAACCAATATAATTTTATAAAATAAAAAAACAACTAAATATTTCTATTTTAATTCCAATACCCAATCTTCATTTTTAAATACATGATATTTTCGTGAGACGTAATATCCATACTTAACAAAAAATATTTAATTTCAGGGGAATACCGTAATTTTCGGAATTCTGTTTTCACAAAATTTGTTGTAGAATCGTGGAACACACAAAAAATTACTAATGTTTGATAAACAATTATTTATTCAAAGTTTATAGGTCTATATTATAATCTTCATGATGTTATTATTTTTTTGGTAAAACTAATGTTTAAGACAAGATTTTTTATGCATAGCACAAAGGGTAACAATTATTTTACAAGCAATAATTATTCGCCTGAAAGACCGGAAATCGAAGGGACACGGGTTTGAGTCCCGTTGGCGTCATGTATCTTTTATCAGGAGATTTTTCAATGTGGATGAGTGTTTCAGGCGAATAATTATTGCTTGTAAAATAACTTCATGATGTTATTTTTGTTGTTGTAGGCAATTGCTTTTTTATAAATTAGAAAGCGTTCCAAGAAGCGAAGCCTAGTCAGATATGGCGTCCCTTAAATATACGTAGATAAATGTCATAAGTCGAATGGAAAATGCAGAAATTGGATCTCTGATGCATATCTATGTATTCCAAAACCATGTACAATTGTATCACGAAGGAGGAAATCCAAAACACATGCAAGGAAGGTGTTCTTAAGGGTACTTTCAGAATGGTCTTTATGATTCCTTTTTGAATTGTGTTCAGGTTATGTTTATACTTACATAGATACATCAGATCCCCATCCTATAATTCCATATTCAATACAAGAATGACATAAGGAGTAATAGATTTTTTTCATGTCCTAAGATTTCTTTCGTTGCACCTTTGATACGTTAGTCCCATCTATAAGGTTTTCATCAATTACTACCCCAAAATATGTTATGCTTTGTGACTTTTCTATAATTGGGCATTGAGATTGAACATTCTTTCATTACCGTACTTATAAAGAACCATAATTGAAGAATATTTTTTTATTTTGAGGAGTTATAATTAAGAGTTGTGGGATATTCTAGTGAATAGAAATTCGAGTCTCTAAATGGTACTCCTTCGGGAAATTGTATATTCGCAAGTAGTATTACAAAGACACGCGATTCTGTAGCTCCTATAAAATTCCATGCCGTGTTCGATACACAGTAGAAGTCCCTCTTTACTCTTTCATCAGCAATTTCAACAAGTGGTAATGAAATAATAACGGTAATAATTTACATAGAAATGTAATTATTTGAAATGATATCTCTACTCTCTACTTATTAACGTAGAAGTTTGTTTTAACGAAACAAAGGATTTCGCTTGAGGCAATTAAGTATCTTCCTTCTTGTATTGTAAAAGGATCTTGAAGGGTCAGAAATGGAAATGTAAATACGTAAGTCAACGTACCCTAAAAATATATCGTTTCGTTATAAACTGTTAAAAGCTTTCGTAATATAATTTCAAAGGAAAATATTATTTTATTTACCACAATTATTTACAAATTACTTTTATTGAGAAATCTACTCAATCGTGCTTAGTGTCTCTATTTTTAGCTCTTACCGGAACAGCTAAGAGATCTTAGAGGCACTGTTCGAAAGCCGAAATCAACCGATTCAGTTTGAGATTTAAAAATCTTATAAAAAATAGATCAAAAAATAAAAATAATTCATTTAGGAATCAATAGAATAACGAATTAGGTATACAACTAGTGCTCCGGATGATATGTTTTATTTCTAACTCTATTTTACAAAACAACAAGAAAAAAACTAATTATTTTAGTATTCTAAACTAACCTAACCTAACCCAACCTAACGCTACTTCTGGCACATTCCGATGGGAATACAAAAAAAAAGAAAAAACAAAATTATTTTAGTTTTCTAAACTAAACTAATCTAACCCAACCCAACCTAACGCTACTTTTGGCACATTCGGATTGGAATACAAAACAACAAGAAAACACATAATTATTTTAGTTTTATAAACTAACCTTACCTAAAAAAATTTAAAAAATCATTATGGATCCCAGTCCAAGCAAAACATCCAAACGAGATCAATCATTTACAGTGTATTTGTCGCTGAAATAAAGATTGCAACTTAGCACGAAAAATAGACACGATAAATTAATATCCTTTACAAGCATAAAACCAAGCATAACCACACAAAATGCTGGGCTATTTTTTTCACAAAATCAAGGAATATTTATTTATTTATTTGAGGCACATAAACAGTCTTAGTAATACAATATACATAAGAGGATAACAAAAAAACAGACCAATTATTAATGTTCACAGATAGATATTCAGGAACATAAAAATAACCTGTTAACTAGAATATTTAATAAAAATAGAAAACAAAAACAGAATAAAGCAGCAAACAAGAAAAATAATAATACGAATGTAAATTCAACAAACGATAAACCTTTAATATGCCTACCATAAACAGCAATAAATAAAAGTGATTATAACTATACTTAAATATACTTAGGTTGGAACGGGAAAGGGGAGGAGAGGGATAAGGAAAAGTTGCCACGCAAGTAATATTAAAATATTAGGTACAATCAATTAAACAGTCGTGAATATGAGTTAGAATGTGATACAATGAAATTTTGTAGTGATAGTAACTAGCAGTGAATATGTCAGCATGAGTGTCTATATTTGCTAATTTATTATTATAGTAGTTACATGTCCTTTGCTTAAATTCATTTTGATTGGAATTGGTATTGCATCTATCAATGTAGAAAAGGGTATTTTGTCTGCTGTGTCGAATTGGCGCATGGAAATTTATTTTGCTCAGCAACTCCGGGCAGTCAACTTTAGAGTTAATAATTTTATACAAGAGCATCTGATCAGCGACAATCTTCCTGTTGAGTAGTTTCGTGATTCGAAAATGTTTCTCGATTTCGTCGTAAGAGTTGTGTATGATGATTTAAAATTGAGGAATTTGAGAAATCGTTCCTGAACTCTTTCTAACCTGTTAACATAAACAATATAGAGCGGGTTCCAAACCGGTGAACAGTACTCCAGGTGAGGACGAACATGTGAATTGTAGAGAGTTTATTAATTTTTTATTCATGTTCCTGAGGGAGAACTCTGGTATTGAAAGGGTTAAATATTCAACAAACGTAGATAGATACTCCTCGTTAATTTCCAGATATTATAATTAAGCAACATTGTGAATAGGGTTTACTACAGTGTTTGTTATATTCTTATTATTATTGGTTTTTAACAAGAAAGCAGTCCAGCATTCCGGCTGGAAATATCCGACTTCAAGAGACCTTGAGGTATCCATCTTCATTCCGAGAAACGTGAAAAGTGCGGAGTGTTTGAATGGCCTAGCACAACCACTTAATAGACCATTAATCACTTAAGCTTTTCATGAACTAGAATTAGAAAGGTAGTTTTGAGCGCGATCAAGTGCCAACATGGTTATTTTTTATGCGAATGCCAATTACCCTCTATTAAATCGGAGCCACTGGGACTATGGCATCCCAAAATTGGGTGTGTTGCAAAGCTCGAGAGATCTTAAGAAGATGAGGAAGTTCATGGTTATTCAGATTTGGTCATCAAACGAGCCATTTTAACCAACATTTCTATTTTGACTGGTGGTCTTTCATCAGGGCGAACTTTGAGTATTGTTTGTGCGACTATGAGTGTTGTTGTATCTGGGACTCAAACCGATATCTGAATATGGATTTAGGGAGTTCTTTCCGGGAAATCACCAGATGTCGTTAAGTGTCCGATTTACACTGTAAATATCGCATATTTGTGTAGATATATAATCACGTTGGGGCTTTTCTCCTAGGAGTTTTTCTGGCCCACCTTTCAGAATCACAATAATTAGAATATGATAGTTTCACTGTTCTCAAAAAAAAAGTGCCGTTTTCGATTTTCCGCCAAAATGACATGTTCGTTTTTATTCGTGGATTCGGCTGCGGTGACGTCACACCGGGCAATGTTGGTGACTGCCGTCTTACCAGCCAGTGGCGGTTTCTATGTCAAAATGACGTCATAGCCAGTTGGTACCGTTTCTGAATGAAAATCAATAAGTATGAATAAAAATATTAAAAGTACACGTTTTTAGTACGATGATTATATAAATAAACATATTATAACTAAACTGTAAAAATTCGATATTATTGCGACATTTTTTAAGCTGTGGGATTTATCGACGTAACGTCGAAAATTTTATTAAAAAAATTCAAGCAAAAGCAATTTTATAATTACACATCCTTCGGTGGGTAATTGAAAAGGTATAAAGCTGGAATGTAAACTTCAGTAAATTAACCTGCATTTATCCGGCTTTCACGTAAAAATTCACATCACGTTGTAGAAAAGTTCTTATTTTAAAGCTGACGTTTTCCCGCGCTTAACTGCTCCCGTGGGAACTAGAGCTCGGTTTAGACGGGAAAATAGACGAGATGTATAATGGCCACCATGTGTTGCTTACCGAAGGAGCAACAAAAGCCTGTAGGGAATGAATTGAGTATTTATTAATACAGACGCCTAGCCACAAATGACTTGCTTCTCTTGGCGAAATTGGCTTATCTCACTTTAAATAAATACCTCCAGTAACAGGAACGGCTGTACAGCTTTTTCATGCAAAACTTAATATTTTTGTTGGATCAATAGTTTCGAATTTGGGTGAGGGCACCGGTAAAGGCAATATTACTACCTTTTATCCAAATTATAATGTTCTTTTTAAATTTTGTTTGAGTATCACATTTTTATGCTCTCTGGAAGAGTATTGTACAATCTTGTTGCAATGTAACTAAAATTTCTTTAACCGAAAGTTGTATTACAGGAATTTGGAGTAAATCTTTGTTATTGTTTCGAGTACAGAGAGTATTTAAACTTTATGAATGTTTGTAAATAGGTGAGCGTGAGGATTATTTTTTCGTATATCTATCAAACGTCAAATACATTCATAATATTAAAGATTAAGTTCGAGTCTGTAATTGGAGGTAGCCTAGTGATTAATTTGATTATGGTTTTCTGTGCTTTTATGATTGGGTCTAGTGCATGAAGTGCCACCTCCCCATGGTATAATACCATACTCAATGATAGATTCACAGATAATGTATATATTGTTTGCTTTCATGTTACGTAGTCATAACACTGTACTGATGACAGCATTCCACATTAATAGAACCTTTCAGTGAAGTTAAATGGATTGTTTTAATGAATATATGTAAAGTTATTATTTTTTCCGTTTGTGTTGATTGTGTTAGTTGATTGCTTACAGTCTAGACAGTCTTTCAGTATCCATTATTAGGACAAATGTAGACATTATAAATTACAAAATTGGGGAAACAATGTCATCTAGTGTAACATTCATAATGCAAAATTGTTTTAGCAAAAACTATCGCTGTCAAAAACTATAAATATAATTAAGTGTTATAGTGATTTATTTTTGGGGTATTTTGCCGTGTTGCGCTAACTTCTTCTTTAGCCAACGTTTCGGACAGCATTGCAGCGTCCATCATCCGGGCAGATGTGTAATCTTAGATTAAAACAAATCACTATAATACTTTTGGCCGTGAAAATCTCAAATCACACCATAATACAGTTTATTTAGTTTGTGGCAGACAAGAATCATGAGCGTCCACACACATATAGAGAAAAATCAATACTGATTATGGTAGGAAAAAGCATTAACAATTAATGTGCGTCACAAAATACAAACTTTTAAATATTAAATTTTGATTTATTCAAATTTGTCTCGAATTAACCTTCATTTTTTTTACGTCCTCGTCCGGTGGGTTTATGGAAAGAGACTATCGTCTGAGATATCTACTGAGAAACCAAGTCAGCAAGTTTCAAGAGAAAACTTAACTTTGCAGATCTCCGAAGGTCTCAGGTCAGAAGTCGCATGGGTTTCAAAGTCATCGAATGCGGAATTTCCTCAACAATATGTTCCATATCCACTATATACAGGTGAATCAGCATGTAACCGAAGGATTTTAACCAGCATATCAGATTCCTGAGCATATTTGGAGTTGAATGTAGATGACATTTTGCTGATCGATAATATTTTGTAGATTAAAAATAAAACGTCGCGCCACTGACCATCACGTCGCAACGGATCACGTGATACGTGCTCTGTCTTATCTGTAAGGTGCTGCTGGAACCAGATGGAGTGCGGATCCCGTGATCCAATAGGCTGTTCCCAGTGGCGACGTGTGATGGTTTTCAAAGGAAAAAAAACACCATCGTTCAGAAAAATGAGATTTAAAAAATATTTCTTCTTTATATAGATTATTAAATTCCTCCGCAATTCCAGTAGACTGACTTTCAAAATAGACGTGTCAAAATGTCTCTTTTATATAGAATGTGTTCTGAGTTCTCAGTTCTGATATTACGGACGTTTCTAACCTTCCCGTTAGAAACTGTCTTTGTGGGATTTTTATTGGATTGCGGGTGTGTTGTTTTTGCCGGTTCACTGAACCGGACACAATGTGCTGGAGGGGGGAAGGGTTGGATGTCAGGGGCGGTGGTGCGAGCGCGCTGATGGAATTTCAATCGGGACACTGTTGCTTCAAGACAATTATGGCACGTGTCATTAAACAGGAATTATGATGCAGAGCCAATCTCAGATTGACATTTCGTAGGTGTGGTTTTTCTCTTTGTAATCAAACTACTTCATATCTTTAGATTGGTAGACACTGGTTTATTTATTTATTAAAAAATATTCAAATGTGTGAGCAGACACAGCCAGTGCGGAATTATGCCATTCATACAGTTTGAAAATATTATGAGGCTGAAGGAAATGGAAAGTACCTACCTCGTTGTTCAGATCTGGTCACTTACATATCTAAATCGATTACAAGCTAGTTTTCGATTCTGTGTGGTGGTCTCAAATAAGGGCGATTCTGAGAGTATCCTTAATGACAGTTTTCAAGTTTTTTTTTTGTTATTTGTTTTTGGGGTATTAGTGAGTTACTCTTAGTTTTCAAGTTCTTCATTACTGTTTTAACAATCAAGTGTATTCTGTGGAAATTTCACTGATTTATGCAATATAATATTGCATACGGTATATATGCTTATGTATGTATGTTTATGGACCAAAAATTCTTATTTTAAAAATTCACAGAAACATTCCGTACCGCTTTCAATATACGAAAATACGAGGAAATCGTCTTAAATCTATGTTTATAATTTGATTTCAAAATAATTTAATGATTTGACCATTAAATCATACGATTTAGTCAACATTTTGTCAAAATATTTCCACTCATGAAATTTATGTGCTATCCATCTCCTCGTATTCGTACCATTGCTCTCAAAATTACGTTCTGCCTGATTTATTATTGACGTATTCTGTTGTAACGTTTAATTATCAGTAATTATCTCATGTGTCTGTATTTATCACCCTGGTGAGATGATCCAGAGATCTCCGGTGCATATCATTAATCTCTCAGCTGAACCCCCAGCTTCCTGAGTGTATAATTCAACCACTAGAACTATGTATTATTTAACTCAGATAAACATAAACTAAACTGGCATAATTCTTGTTCAAGAAGAGATATATTATTTTAGCATATCTAGGTGTTGTAAATTAGAGAGCATCTAACTATGACTGCATGAACAATTCGTAGTTAACAGTGCACAATATTTTCTCATTATTTGTGTTGGAAAGCTCAATTTGAAAAAAGACTAATTGATTATTTAACTGTACTTAAGTTCATATCGACCCCATGTCAAAGCGTTAAGCACCTCGACCCCAAACCTAGATATCATGGGTTCGGTACCAGGTGTGATCAAACTTAACAAAATTTGATTTTAATTCATCGATGATGGTCTCGGTGGTCGAGCAAGGCTCTTGACTAGCAAACTGATGGTCGCGTGTTCAAACCCAGGCAAGAAAATGTTATTTTATGAATTTGTGTTTTTTCACAATTTATTCATTTAAAAAAACTATTCTATACTATAAATATATATTTTTTAAATGTATAAATATAATACAAGTATACTTAGTATACTTAAGTATACATAGTATACTTGCGGAATGTTCTAGGGTGGAAGATATTCTCGGTGTCGCCATGGTGTAAGACCATCATTCAGAATTGAAATGTTGCTTGAATGTCTTTAGCCGTATTTGGTGACGAGATCTGAATAGCCAGATACTCCCCCACCTTCCTCTTCCCCATCTATTTCCCCTCCTCACTACCTTTGGCCTCACAAAATACCCCCAATAGGGGATGCCATAGACTCACTGGCTCCAGACGGTTGGGAGCTGTTGGGACTCTTGTGCGGTATGCAATTTAAAAAAAATTATGTCGATCGAAGACAATTTTTTTAAGCATAATTAAATAAATAGTTTAAAAAAATTATAAACGATCGAGATCGCAGCCAAATCAGCTATTTCCCAATCTTCATTTTTCTTATTTCCTTCACTTCAAAACATTCCAAAAATTAAGATGTCTATTAAGGAGATGCCATACGTAGTAATTCAAAATCATGTGTTTTTGGTTTGAAAATTTGGTCGCCTGGAAATGTTTCAGATGCCTAATTAAATACTGCGAGTAGAATACATCTTGGCCTTTGAAATAATCAAGTATTTTTTTTATATAAGTCTTTTTATGAGCCCAGAAAAAAATAATGTATAAGGCCTATGAAAACTGTTCAAAGTTCAAAATCTCCTATTTACCTACAAACCCATTTTCAGTTATTATTTTATTGTTTAATGTGGCAAATTAAGTTTTTTATAAAATGATCGAAAAAAAAAATATTCATGCCAGAACATCCACAAAATAAAATAAAGGAACTTTTTGGCGATGTTTTTTTCTTGCATAAATCAAAACAGGCGGATGGTGTTAAGCGGGAATTTATACCTTATCACCATCTACGTAAGGATTGTTATTGATAGCGGCTCAATTTAAAATATTACACGACGTAGTGCATCGCCTTAAGTTCTACTGGCTTTGGACGTTTGTAAACAATGAAATACGACGCTGATTTATTCAAGGCATTCGCAAAATGCAGTCAGCCCGTAACTGCAAATTTTGTTTATATCCAACCCAAAAGCAATGCGTAAATATTTACGAAGTCAATGGAGAAGGAATCAAAGCAATTGCAGCTAAATCACAAAGCTTTGAAAATTTACGAGTGAAATTTAACAGTGAAATTTCAATAAACTTTTAATTTATTCTCTTTTTCACACCTCACTAAAGTAAAAAATTCACTTAAATTAGTTCAGCAATAACAATGACATCGACGATGAGCACAAATCATTACAAAATGATTAACCTACGCCATGAAATATGACTCCGATGACACAGAACAGTCGCGTAACTCATGCCAAAATGCCTATTATCCAACTTATCGCGTCCGTGCATTCAATTATTACGATACCAGTTATTGCACATTGCACATGGCTGACAATCTCAAATGTCTATACCGGGAACCGTAATGCTCGTGGAATTAATATTCAACAAATTAACTGTGAGAGTCGAAACATTAAAACTTTGATAAACTGTTTTTGAGAGATAAGACAGACAAGGAGAGAATGTGACGAGGAAAGATGTAAACCAAGTTTTGAGAGATAAGCCAGACAACGAGAGTATGTGACTAGGAGAGATGTAAACCAGGTTTTCAAAGATAAGCCAGACAACGAGAGAATGTGACGAGGAGAGATGTAAACCAGGATTTGAGAGATAAGCCAGACAACGACAGAATGTGACTAGGAGAGATTTAAACCAGGTTTTTCAGAGATAAGCCAGACAGCGAGATTCAGTAGCTGTAGCTTGAAACTGACTATTACATAAAACTAATAAAAAATCAAAATGAAAAAAAACGTCAAGAATTTAATTATCGTTAGCCGATAAAAAGATTAATATTTCTTTCTGAAAAAAATTTACTAACGCTCTATTTTACGAAACTTTTTCCAGATAACATAAAAATTTCGTTTCAGTTGGTGGGAAGACAAAATATGATATCGTAAATCGTTATTAAAAATGTCAAGAAAATAGCGAAATTAATGAAAAATTCTCAGAAATTTTAAAAGAGCGTAACGGCATGTAGGAAACATTTTTATTTATTTTTGAGTTTAATGGATTTTAGTACTTTGTTTGTGTAAAAGAAGAGCTTTTTGAAAGAATTCTGTTTCTTAAAACGATGATTTTACATATTTGTCGATCATCAGAATAGGAACTGGATGATTTCTTCTGCACTTTTACAATTTTATAACTTTTGCTATTTGTTTGTCTTTACAGTTAATTGAATTTTCTACAAATGCTGTCATCGTGAAAAGTTTTATTTTCCTCTATGGTAAATTCTACAATTGTCATAATGCAATGATACATCGTGTAAACAGATAAAAACTATCTTGTTGTAGATAGTTATTTTATTTATTTTATTTTACTATCTACCCGGATGTAAGGAAGTGAGGCATGGAAAGTAGATTGAATGCTGTAGAAATGAGATCCCTGAAGCGTATGTGTGGTAAAACCATGTACGATCGTGTGAGAAATGTGGAGATCCGCAAAGAGTGCAAGGCAGATGTAAGCGTAATAAGTAAGATCAAGAAAGGGACGCTGAGATGTTTTGGGCATGTAGAGCGAATGAGCGAAGAAAGGAGTGTAAGGAAAATATACGATGCAAATGTGAATGGTAGCAGAAGTCGGGGACGCCCGAGGAAGACATGGCACGACCAAGTGAATCAGATACTTGAGTCGGGCCCTGTCAAGACTCAGAATAATAGAAGAGTATGTATGAGACGATGTATGAATGTGAATGAGGTAAGGAGTGTGTGCCAAGACCGAGTTGTTTGGCGGTCCGTACTCTCTGCCTACCCTTGCGGGGAAACGGCGTGATGGTTAGTTAGTTTTTTTTTAGTTGTAGAAAATCGATACATAAAAAAATAATTTTAAATTTAAAAATTAAATCTCATTCCTAATAATAATCACCTACACTGATACAGACGAGTCAAACGAATTTTAAAAAATGTCACAGACCATCAAGTCGTGAAGTGCACTTCACGTGCAGCCGAAAATTGCACTGTACCTTTTTCCAATCATTAACCCTTGAATGATTGGAAAAGGTGTGCTAAACCACATAATACAATACAAACAAATGAACAGGAATAAATATTAATAATGTGATGTCAAATGTATGAAGTATCTCTGAAAACTAAAATAATTTGAGTTTGTTTTAATCGGTTAAAGCCTGTGACAGACCACGCTACGAGCGCACTATATTCTAATGGCTTGGCCTGTTTGAGCATATCGCTCGCCATTCATTCCTTTTGAATATTAAATATAATAATTTCTATGGTGTCTCTCTACATATTATATGTCACTCGGGTTCAATGTACTCTAGAACTTGGGATTTGAACTGAAAGTTTTCAGAAAACGATAAAATAGTTACCAAAAATAATTCTCTATTAGAAATAGGAAACATTTTATACAAATGTCGTAGTTTTTATGTTTCAGTGAAATATATTTTCACAAATGTCTGCTATTAGCTTCATAAATCTTGCTATTATGATATCCCGTGACTTTTCACGGGTAACTTTACATGTTGATATCCATCACATATTAAATTCCTTAGAACAGGCTATGTGTCCAGCAAGAAATAATATCGAACAAACAAACATGACAGCAACTTCAACTTACATGTTGTACCCCCATTTATTTATTATCAATCATTACTTAAGTTTTGCAAGTACAAATTTAATATAAATATTTATCCTAACTAATATTACAAAAGCGAAATGTGTGTTGTTCTTTGTTTTACATCACAACGGAGCTACCGATGGATGTGCTTTTTTGCGTAGGAATATTTAGAGGACTAAGAAGTGAAATAGGCTCCTTTAATGCCGGAAAAATATATTTGTCGCATGGTTATGCGAGTGAAACTGCGAGAAAAAACTAGTGTCTTTTTTTTAAATCGAGACTCCAACCAGTAACAGTTTATCGGATAAAGGTAAATATATATGTCACTAACCTCTGCAGCAATGTAGGCAGGGATCACGCTGAGCAGTAGTTGTTCTTGTTGCTCCCGCTCGCACTCCAGCTTGACCCTGGACTCGATGCAGGTTCGGGTTCCCGCGAAAGTCTTCCTGTGAGCGGCCTCTGTCAAGGCCCGGTAGTACAGCCCAATGCCAGAGGCACAGCACAACAGGATCATCTCGGCGAGCAGCTGAAAACGATAGAGAATTTTAGTGGAATCAAAATTACATTTTTGGGAATTCTTCGTAGTGGGCAAATACTGTTAAACTTTGCGCAGCCTTAGTAATGCGCTGTATAGCAAGATCGTCTCACCAAGAACCTATAAATAGTGGATATGTTAGTTGAAGTCGTTAACCCTTCAGACCTCATATTGACCGTTACATTTCTCAAAGATGTTCTCGGAAAGTTGGAGAATTTGTGTGTATTTTCCCTTCTCAATAAAATAATTGGGATATTTCTGATACGCCTTCAATATTTAATTTATAAAAATAGTAATATATTTTTTTTTAATATTAAAATTTTGAATTCAAACATTAAAGTTTTAAAAATGGCTCATCTTACGTTTTTTTGTGTAAACACTGAACTAAAATTACTGATAAAAAAATACATATTCTATTACACAAATTTACTATAAATATTACTGTAAATTTTTTTTTCTCAAAGTGCGGTCGGAATTTTTTGGTTTCATAGAGGTGTACATTTAATTATTTTGTGGTTAACTTCCATGTTTGAATGTAGAGTTTGGTATTTTTTCTTTCTAACACCGTTAATTTCATATGTCTAACTATGACGGTAAGCGATACACAACGACTTCTATGTGATCATATTAACTGTTCCTAAAAGGGAACAAATTGACTCTACCCTGTTTGTTCAAAAAACCTAAGCATAACATAAAGTTTTGGCATTTTTTTGGTCGAAAAAATGAAAGTAATGAAATACCATTATTATGTAACAATGAATTATCTGGTCGAGAATTATGTATTGGCAATTCAATAATCGAGTCTTGATTTTATTTTCTTTTATCACGGAATAAATATTAATTTTGCATTCATAAAACTTTTTTCTTCCGGAAAGATGTGAACTTCATTGCGACAAAAATTATGATATTATCTAGTAATGAGGAGAAATGTAACTGATATATTTAGATCTAATTTGACAAATACCTATCATTTTTCATTTCTATGCTTTATTAGTGCTGAGTTTGTTTAATAAAGTCAACACTAAGCCTCGATCTGTTATCCGGATCGTGCAATGTTCTTATTAGTTGGTAGTTGAGCACCTGGAGTTGCAATTCAAAATAGTTATGCAAAAAGCAGCAAAGTTTGGCAAAAACATATTAGATATTGATCTCATCTGACGTAGTCAAGTCAATTCTACGTTCCACTAAAAACAGCCAGGCCGTTTTCAGAATCGCCTTCCCAAATGATAATCAGAAGAGAGAACCATTGTATTTACAGATTGACATTTTTGTTAATATTTAAATTCTAGTAATTATAATAAAAATAATAAATATTTATTGATCGCAAAAAACAACATTTAAAATTGTGCATGAAATCTCCCACGGCACTCAAAACACTTTTAACGTGGCTAGTTCTCAAAATATATTTAGTAGAAAATAGCAAGAGCCAACTGGTCGATTTTAGCAATATACCTAACAGTTGAGCAATGGCATTAACCTAATTAGCGGAAAACGTCCATGGCGCTTGTAGTTGCATTTATTTAGTCTTTTGGTAGCTCTGGTTGTTTCCTGCAGAATGCATATTTCTCATAATACGGTCATACAGTTGATTGATAATTTGTTGAAGTAACAAACATTCTACTTTTTGTGTAGATTTGGTTTTTCCAATCTTTAGACAAAATTCACTTATCTCATCTCATCTCAATTTGAGTTTTATGTGGCTGGCTGATTTCTGTATAAATATGTTCAATTTCACTTCTAACATTTGAGATGAGGTAAACTTCCCACTCATTTTTATTCAAAGGGTCGTTATTTCAGTCTGCCCATCAACATTAATGCAAAGATAAACACCAGAAATGTAACAATTCTACTTCAACGTCGCTATATTATACTCTTATGAGACGGATTCAAAATTTTTACATAAACTCCTTATTGATATATTTAGTGCAGCAATTCAATATTTAATTTAAGCTTACAGTGATAGAGTTTTTTCATCTAGTAGAGCTGATTTGTTTGTAGAAACTTTTCAACTCTTTGTGTGCAGTACAAACGAGCGTTGGTTCAATGGCTGAAGGTATCAAATTGTAAATGGGTGATCCGAAATAAAAATATTGTCAGTTAATCCCCTACGCCAGATACAGAATAGTGGCAAAAGAAGCCTATACCAACCTTCTTAAACTATCCGTAAGCGAACTATGAACTAAAGTGATGCCATCTCGGCGCGACAAATAAATGTGTTGTCTCCTTATGAATTTGCGCCTCACCGAAGAGTTCAGAGGCATTGATGAGCGCCGCTCATGTTTGGGAGAAATTTCAATACAATGGTCAACATTGGTGTATTGCTTTGTCGTATTGATGCTCCAAGGCAACATTTCTCTGTGAGCGATATGGAATCCGCTCTTGTGACTTACGACACTTTACACAGAATTCTAAAATTCCTTCCAGTTGAATTTAACTTAACATTGTATTAATTTTATTACTTTTATTTGCTTTGATTTCCGGTGATATTATTTTTGGTAATTATTATTTTTAGATTGACCGAAAGTTAGGGAGTACGTAGCGCATCAACGCTAGCCGCCACTTGCCAGGAGAAGGTGCTTGAATATATAAATGTCAAAGACTAAATTTTTGGGTATAAATAAATACAAAAAACCCGTATGAATTTATTTCGATCAGATTATAAACGCAATTACTTAGATTGTTTTACTGCAATTTGGTATTGAAGACACGCCTAATATGCTTTTATACCATAAAAAAATTTAATATCGTACCATATTTTCCAGCAGTTTATCATTCTCGTAAAATGTCAATATTCTGAAGGAGGTAATTATAAAATATTGAATGACCTCGTTGGGTATCAGACCACTCTCCAAGGGTCTCAGACCACTTTCCAAGAGTATCAGACCACTTTCTAAGGGTATCAGTCCACTTTCCAAGGGTCTCAGACCACTTTCCAAGGGTATCAGACCACTTTCCAACAAAAAACTCGAGTGTGAAACATTGTGCTAATTTAAAAACATTTAAATAAATAGCCATTTAGAAACCAGATTAAAAATTAATTCAAATAAAATTGGTTTTCTACTTGTTTGTCAAAAATTCATGGGAGTAATAAGAATAAACAACTAAAAATAATCCTATTATTAAATCAATATCAAAGGGGTCCAATAACTACCAAAGTTTTAAGTAAATTATTAGAGATCGATTGATAATAAACCAAGCATGTTTTCCGATAGACAAATCTTAAAACTTACTTTCTTGATAATTAGTTTTGCGGGCCGATATTGTTAAATTACGAAGCGTAAAATATGACCCTCCCATTATTTGTAATCGTTAAATTATTCCAATATTTAGAATTTCAAATTCCATTTCAAATTTAATTTGCCTACACGATCTACAAAATATTAATATTATAAATGGAAGTTTAATACTATGCTAAAATATATTTTTTGAGTGTGTGTTTGCTGAGAAAAATCTCTCCCATAAACATCACATCGTTACTTTCGCAGGAGACTTGTTTCAGAAATTTACTAAATAATTTTAACGTGAATCCTTCAATGGAAAGTCTGAGAAAAGATGCATTTGTTGGAAATCGTGGCGACAAATTGCGTTTTCCACAAGAGGAGCCGGGATGGGAAAACGACACAGATGCCTCCCGAGTCGAGACCAATATGGCAAATAAGAGTAGTTCACATAAAGAGAAATGCAATTTTTCTCGTCCCTACCGTAAGACGCAGAAACATCAAATAAGGTTGTAAAAATAACACATTGTTTAAAGTTGCACACATACGATGCTTCCGACTTATTTTAAATACTTACGACCTTACAAATAAACATGTTATGTAATTAGTTTTATAAATTTTAAAATTCAATAGTCCGTTAGAAAGAAAAAACTCAGGAAAAGTGCTGAAAGAAATAGTCGTGAAATTTAACATACAACTGTCGTTTTTAATACGCATTATAAAAAAACAAGCCTCCGTTCAACTTAATGACAATAAACAATACCTGTTTGATTCAACGTTTATGGAAAATAGTGCGGCAATCGATTTGAAATTACACCTAACAAAAGAAAACATGAAGCGCATGACGAGGGGCTAAAAGGACCCAGGGTTTTTTATTTACATATTTTGAACGATTCTTATTAGATATTTTACGGCTAATTTTACAATCAATTGTTGTAATTATTTTCAGATTTTAGTATCCAATTTTGTAGACACTTTCTGCGTTTCTAGCATCTGGCTATGTGTTTTGTGCTTTTTCTAATTGATTAAGTTGGCAGTGCCGGCAGTAACAACAAACAAACGAGAATTTCACATCGATTTTCTTCCAAAATTGTGCGTCAGTTAGCACATTTTCGCACATATTAATATTTACGAAATTAATATTAAATAGTACTATTTTCCATAAACGTAAATGCTGAAAAATTAAATCAAAGGGTAGTTTTTTAATGCATATTAACGGTAACGGTTTAACGGTAGTCGTAGGCATTGATGAGACATGAAGCGAAAAAATAGGTTCCGCTGTTTTACCTCCAACTGACCTCCAACTCTCCCAATGCTCTAATTAAAACTACCGAATCCAGTGTCGCTCACTGCTTATCGCGTTTTAATAATGGATCAAGTTTTGACGAGATATTAAGTACATAGTAGTGCCTTTAACTGTAGATCTATGGTTGTGGGTAAAAATTTACCGACATAATAGTAGAAATAAAAATTTAGACTTTGTAAACAGAACAAGACGGTTATGTATACAATATGTATAACCGTGATGATATTATGTTTCAATTTTTTTTTATGTCAACATATATTTAAAAATATATACTCGAAACTAACTAACGCCGTTTCGCGGCAGGAGTAGGCGGAGAGAATATACCGCCACAAAAGTCTGTCTCGGCACGCACTCCTTGCTTCTACGGAAAAAATAATAGTATTTTTTTGTTAGTGCCTTATTTCATTTGTATTTAAAATTTTAATTTAATTACATAGCTCATTATGCCTGTGACCTTAGATAGCTGAAAATATTTTTATGATTCAGGTTGAATTTTAGCAACTTCAGACCACAAGATCATTTTGTAACTATACACTAAGATCTATTCTTCGTTTACTTTTATATCATATGTTCAAATCACCATACAAAACAATAATATTGTACTATTATTTAAAAATCAAACACGCATAAATTATTTGTAACTATAGTGATTTGTTTTTGGGGTATTATTCCGTGTTTCGCTACCTCCTTATTTAGCCAACGTTTCGAACAGCATTGTAGTGTCCATTATCAGGGCAGATGTGTAGTATTAAAAATTTCAAATACTACCCATCTGCCCTGATGATGGACACTGCAATGCTGTCCGAAATGTTGGCTAAAGAAGGAGGTAGCGCGACACGGCATAATACCCCAAAAACAAAATAACTAATTATAGTGATATACGGCGATTACACCGTGAAAATATCAAATCCTACCTAATTTGTAACTGTTTTCCAAAGTAATAAATTAATTGAATATAAATTAAAATTACTTATAAAATAAATCATTTGTAATATGAAGTAAGATTTTCATAAAGCGGGAATTTCCTAGTTGGACAGTCAAAGTGTTCAATATTCTGAATTTAATAAATACATATTTACTATAATTAAATATGTCAATAGATACGAGTAGGTATTGTTTTCGTTTTTTATATAGGTATGCATTTGTTTTCACAATATCAATTTGCAATAGCAAAGATTCGTTTGAAGATGCGATAGCAAATAAAATCACGTATCTTCAAATGACGAACACAAGAAAGCAAGAAAACCTTTCACGTTTTCTTTTCTCTGCCTCGCATCTGCAATACATAAGTGCAGCATGTATGTGAGACGAGAATATCTACAGCAGTGTTGATCAACCTTTTTAGCCGGAGAGAGGGCCAATTTTCAATATGTTCGCGGTTCGTTCAGGTAACTATACCTACCCCGTACCCCATGAAATTGTTAAATTTGCTGTCAGTGGTGTCTCCAAACCTGTTTATATTTTCTAAAACAATAATTACAGAACGCAAGTAACAAAGCATAATTTTATATCTCCAAGGCCAAATCAATAAATGCTGTTAATTTTTATTACCCTGAAATATTAAAGAACGTATAAAAAATACCTACTTGCAATTTTGGCCAACTGCTAACAAAAATTAAATACAATGTAGTCAAGAGAAATTTTGATATTTTATGAAACTGAATCCGTCAAAATGCATCAAATACAGATTTCAATAAATAAAAAAGCGCAGCGCTGCGAAGGCGACATTTTTTCTACACCCTTTGTCAAACAACGATTTTTGTTTTTTTTAGAATATGTTGAAAAAATTTTAGGATGAGTTTTTTCACAGAATTTGAACAATTCATCAAATTTAAACGTTCATTTTCTGGTTCTGTGAAAGTCCTATTCAAGTTCTGTTATTATATCACTATAGGCCAGTTGTTTGACAGAACTTAAATAATAACAGAACTTGAAAACATCTTTCACAGAATGAAAAAATTAACTTTGAAATTACAAAAATAATATTCAAGTTCTGTGAATGTTCTATTTAAGTTTTTTTTACTATTTCAGATCTGTGAAGCAACTAGCCTATAATGATAAAAATAACAGAATTTAAATAGAGCATAAAATAAAACTGTAGAATATTCTATTCAAGTGGTCAGTACGAAAAGGCTCGCAGGCCACTCGAAATGTATTTTTGAAAACGGGCCGCGGGTTGGTCATCACTGATCTACAGCGAGACGACGTGTATTTTCAACTAACAACGAAGAAATCTGAAGCGATAAAGTAAAAATATATGAAATAAATAGTAGCAAAGTGAGTTTAATAAACCCTTTTATTAAATAATTGTGCGTTGAAATCGCTCTGTATAACCAAGGCTTAAGTTGGTGAGACGCATTTCGCATGAAGACATAACTCGTCGAGTTGAGTTAATGAGGAGGGTCATGCCAATAGAAGAGTGTGTATAAATGTGGATGAAAAAAATAAGATAAGTATATGATCTTGCACACTCTGTGCTTCCGTTCCATGGTTGTTAATTATTGACCACCCTACTAATAAATGCGTTTAATAAAACTAGGATGACTTGTGCTAAGGCGGACTAAAGTTATTCATTTCTGTTTTGTTAGTTTTCTTTGTCGTTTTAAACATTGTGTTCAGAGTCATTTTCATTTATCTCTTTGAGCCAGATATTTATTCTTGATTTTTAATCATTCAAATTTTCAATTCGCTTTATATCAGGGGGAAGGATCTTGTGGAGTTTCGTCGCAAAACAAATATAATTTCTTTCCCCGAATGTGGTTTTATGAGCTGGAATATTTTCTATGTCATTGTATTTTGACCTTGTTAACTTTAATTTTTAACATAGGTACATTATTTTTTTTATCAGTTGTGTAAAATTTAAAACGCATTTTTTAGTAAGGCCTTTATTATTTAACTACACCAAATCGAAGTTCACAGGCATAACCGAAAAAAAATATTTATTCACTTTTTTGCGAATATTACACAAGAAAGTCAGTACCTAATGACTCGATATTAGGAACTTTTTCTTCAAAAACCTACTCAAATAAAAGGTATATCGTTTTAACGCAAGTGTTACTGAAAAAATAACAATCCTTACACATTTTCACCCAGAAGTTTGTGGTATTAACTACACTTGTGTAATAATTGCACCAAAAAATTATCCAAATATCAAAATGGTATTTGATAGTTAGATAATATTGAACGGACATGTTTTCTTTCTACGTAAATCCAATTCACTACACCGCGACCGCCAACTTGCTTTTGTCGCGCGTTGTGTTAAAATTTGACGACAGGGGATGTTCGAAGTAGTAATTGGATGGTTTGATAAAGAATAAAGTTTCACTTAGACAACACAGTCGCTTGAAACAACGGCCATAAACGTGTCGCGTCTAATTATACAAGAAATATTCGCTAACGATACAATTAAAACTGTTTATTATAGTTAGATACGGATTGTTATGAAAACCTCAATATTCCAGTTACCTGAAATAAATCTCGGTTAGGAGTAATGATTTTTATTGTGGTTGTATTTTATACCTACGATAACAACGCGCATGCGAGTTTCTAATTATTTTTTTACCGTTTTAATAACTACTTATTACTCAAGAAGAACGTTTGATCTCTTCATCAACGTTGCTCAGCATAATAATAACGCTCAAGCTTAGGAATAGGTTAATATTATAAGTTGAAGTTATAAGTTAAAGTAATAAGTTAAAGTTATAAGTTAAAGTTATAAGTTAAAGTTATAAGTTAAAGTTATGAGTTAAGGTTATTAGTTAAAGTGATAATGTAAGTTATAAGTTAAAGGTATTTATTTAAAATTATAAGTTAAAGTTATATGTTAAAGTAAAAAGTTAAAGTTATAAGTTATAAGTTAAAGTTAAAGTTATAAGTTAAAGTTATAAGTTAAAGTTATAAGTTAAAGTTATAAGTTAAAGTTATAAGTTAAAGTTATAAGTTAAAGTTATAAGTTAAAGTTATAAGTTAAAGTTATAAGTTAAAGTTATAAGTTAAAGTTATAAGTTAAAGTTATAAGTTAAAGTTATAAGTTAAAGTTATAAGTTAAAGTTATAAGTTAAAGTTATAAGTTAAAGTTATAAGTTAAAGTTATAAGTTAAAGTTATATGTTCAAGTTATAATTTAAAGTTAAGCCATCTCATTTTATGGATTGACCCCTAAAATAAGTGTGGAAATGCCAAATTTCATGTAATTTTTTCATAGAATCAAATATGTCGTGAATGAAAAAAAACAAGTTGTGCGTTTTGATTTTGATTTGTGCGTTCCAGGTCTTACTTACCTAATAAGTAATAAGAAAAATCCCGGAGTTGTAGACTAGGTAGGTTCTTGCAGTATTGCCCTCGTGATATAATAAACCACCATTCAGAAACAAAACGTTGCTTGAAATGGCCTTAATCGAATTTGGTGACAAAATCAGAAATGTATGACACCCAACCTTCCTTTCCCTTTTCTTCATCTTTTTCCCTTCCTCTTCACTCCCTTTTGCCTCAAAAATACCCCAATCGGGGATGCCATGTGTGACTCTTGGTGAGTTGGGACTTTCGTTTGGTAGACACATAAATGTTTTATAGCAATAAGTTACAAATGGATTTGTCTTTCCATCTCCAATTATAAGCTTTTGCTTTGCATTTGGTCAGTCTTGCTATATGATTTAGCGAAGTCCTGTTTTAACCCGACCATTTGGCATTTCGGTTTTCTATAAATTTGTTTGTAAGTTCCGTTTCCTTTTCAAGAAGGTGGCCGTGTTGGATACTATATATTTTTTATTCCGCCACAGTTTGCATGAGCGTGGATCCTTCCACGAGTTTTCAAATCGGATCAATAAAACTTATGGTACCTACCTGTTTGAAGAAAGTAAAAAGAATTTTCATTTCTTATTTAAAATTTTAAAAATAGGCGCTTTACAAATCATCAAAATATTAAAGTTTGTTTTATAAATAAGTAGGTAGTTTTTTTAAGTACCTGCACATAAATTTTCAATTTTTTTTCGTTTTTATTTATTAAATAAAACAAAATTACATCCATTATTCTTTTGACGCAAGGTCTACTGTTCATAGAACTACTACTAGTTATAATGTGTTTTGATTATATTGTATTATTTTTATTACACTAGTGAATGTATGTTTACGTTTGTTGTTCTATCTAGGTATTTCGCCGTATCAGAAAAGACAATCCCATTCCCCGCCTCGCAAAGCACCTTTTCAGAGTCCAGTTTTCTCACAAGTCGTACAAGTGCAATGAAAATGAAATCCCTTTCCTCTCGTCCTGTTATATTGTTCCAAAGCGTTTGCCAGTCGAAGAGTGCGCCGGATGGCGGTAGAGTGAGTAATTGAAGCGGTAAAGGACTTCTCGCCTCCGCGGGACGTCAAGGAGAACTGTAATAAGGAGCGCGGTGCAAAGCAAAGCAGACTGTAAACTTGCACAACTGAGACAATTTGTCACAATGAACAGTGAAATGATAATAAAGATGTTCTCGCAATGTTGTTTTGTTCTGTGATGTACTAAGTCCCAGAGTAGAGTAGTGATTATCAAAGGGGGCGATATAAAAATAGGTTTATGGGATGGGACGGTGGAGGACTGAAAAAGGGGCGGAGATGGCAATGTGAAGGCCCTAGATAAGGTGTGATGAAGATTTGATGGACTACACATATAGAAATATAGGTATGTTTCACCAATTTAGCCCTTAACTGTATAAAATCCAATAATATAATGTATGCATATGTATGTATGAAAATGCTCTAACAGGTTGTTCCAAGATAATTCAAATGTACAAATAAGTATGGCGCACAGTGGCGGATTTTGATGATTTGGCGCGACAATGCTCTGGTTGTTCATTGTTGTTTGATGTTGAAATGAAATACTACGTTATTATTGTTATTTTCATTTATTGAAATGTTTTTAATGCTACGAAATAGTTTTATTATATCAAAATATTTTAAACTAGATAACAAAAATAAATTGATGAATGGTTTGTAATAAGTGGAATAAGTTTCATATCTTTCAATAATAAATAAATCTTTCATAAACGTAAAATAGACGGAATATTTTTTTTAAATTGACACAAATAAAAATATATAATTGAGTTCTACGAATTAAACACAAAAACAATAAATAAATATAATTACTGAATTAAATGATAGTATTTGATGACGATTTTTTTTCTGTGTGCAAAAAAGACATCATCCACACATCATAACATCATGGATTTGTGAAGTTCGATATTCCTGCTCCATTAAAGACATCAAACTTTGCAAAAAAAATTTGCTTTGAACGATGTAATTTATAAAAAAAGTTTTTAATAATATGGGAATAAAGCAAATGTATTTAAATTTTTAAAAGTTTTTATTTATTTAATCAAACATTCAAAGACACCTAAATGCCCCTCACATCTCTGTTCTGCGACCTATTACAGAGTAACTAAATTCCAGGTGTTATTTTCATTCAAATTTCTAATGTCAGTGGTTAATTGAGAACTCATTAGTAAAACAAATATATATTTCGGGAACAAGCGGATCGGGGACCAACGAACGCGCCAGTGTTCATACTTCCGCCACTGTGTGGCGGTTCAAGCATCGCAACTTGTTCCTACGGAAAAATAGTTGCCATAAAACCATTAAAAAAAAATCCCATAACTCATTAAATGACAACAGTTATAGAACAGAAGCAAGGCGGGACATTGGATGTTAAAACCTTTTTTTATTAATGAAGTGGTTGATTCCTTGTGCCGGTCCATAGATTGCAACCTTTCCCTACTTATTTTGTGATTAAATTTTCAGACAGGTAGATAACATTGAACCTGGTTGAATGGTATACATTCAGAATCAAAACTTTGGTATTACTTGCACGTTTTTCATGTCTAAATCTGAAGCCAATTATTTTCCAACTTTCCCATTCCCCATCCCATCAGCCTTACAACATACCCACAACATTGGGGATGCCATGGTCTACATACTTCTGGGAGTTCTTTAGTGTGGTACTCGCATTAAAAAGTTTCAGCATTTTTTTGAATATTAGTAAAGTTTCGGGTGTTGCACAAAAATTTAATCTTTATAAAAAGGGGGAGATGAGTCAAATAAGTTTGAGAAACTCTGGACCAGCTTGTCGGTGTTCAAGGTCTTTGTCACCCTATGTTGTGAAATGTCGACGAAATTACATGCGAATTTTATGTGCATGTAATTTCAGTTGTTATTATCGGTTGTGACTTCACTCAGACGTTGATTGTCATTTAGATTCAATTTAATTTCGGATTTCATCAAAATTTCGACTGCTCCGAATTGTACTATGCCAGCTAGCTCACTATTTGGGTAAAATAAATTATTGGTGCATATTTCTAGTGATATTACATTTGTGTGTCGTTTTTTACATTGTACCAAAAATACAACCTATTGTAGATTTCTACCGTGTCCTAAGAAAAACATAAACTATAATATATTATAATTAAGAATTTACAGCAAATCAAATTCATAACAGAAAATTTACTCATGACGAGTCAAAAATAAAGTATTTAATAGACATTTGTATATTTATTCAGTTCGCAATTGAATATGTCCACTTTTTATATTATGTAATTGCAATTACTTCATCGTCTGTTTAAAGACTTTTGATTACAGTTTATTTGACAGAAGAGCGTGTGGAGCGCGCAGGTATATTAAATTAAATATTCTTTAGCAACCCCCGGTATTGAATACTATTATTAACAAATCTATACAGGAATAATGCATCTATTCGATGACTTCGTACCCTCATTGAATCAATTTTAAACTATGAAGCTGCCTCTGCATAGTTATTAAATATTCCTAATGATCTATAACAAACTCATAATAATAATTTGTGTCTAATTACTTCAATGTTAATGTGTAATTTATAAAATGGATACCGACCATTTTAATCAATGTTGCTTGGTAAAAGCTTTTTTAATTGCTTTAGATCAAGCAGATATTGATTTTATTTTACTCCCGCTAGTTCTAATTAAGGTAAGTGATATTAGTTTTGAACTAAAAAGTTTAAAATTTAGTATCGATACAATTATTTGGCATTTTTAAATGCTTTTTTTTATTTTTATATTTACTCCACACAGGAGGCCCTGAAGAAAATAATTTCCCTCGGGGCCTATGTCATCTTTGGGGATGCTGTGTGGAGGGTCTTTTTTGGAGAGGAAGGAGTGAACATGGGTCTTGAAGAGTCCCATGTTGTAGGAGGGAGGAAACACAGAGGCCGGCAGTTCGTTCCACAGCCGAGCTGTTGAACTTAAGAACGAATCGTAGAAGCGACCCGTTCTCATGTGACAAGTGTCAACTGTGTACAAATGTTGGGCGCGCGTTTGGCTTGATAATCATAAGTAAGATTTCTTTACTTACTTACGGAACATGAAAAAAACCCATTATCAAATCTTCAGTCGGTTGTCCTGAAAAACTTAATATATCTATTCAAAGACTAATAATTCATCAATGTATAAATTCCTTTAATTTACCAATTACGAGCAGTTTATTTGAAATGTTAAAAAATTTACATGATTGTAAAAAGTTTGTAATGTTTTTAGTGTTAGTCAAGTTAATCAGAATATTTGATAGATAAAGTTACTTAAGTAGTTTTCCATTAATATATATTGAAAGCAGGACTATGGGTAAAGACATGCGTAGTGTATTTATTATACTTCTAACTTATTAAAGAAACAAACAGAGGAAACAAATACTGGACAGACTTATCGATCTGTTTTGTCACTAGACTAATATGGTGACTTCTTCTATTGTCCATCTAAATTATAAAAAGGGGGATATAGGTTAGTTCTCTTTTATTCCATTAGTACGAGGAACGTGACCAACAAACATTTACAAAAAATGCACGCCGTGGAAAAAGAACGAGGCATTTTAATTGACAATTAAGCATAAAAGTTTTTTCGCATTTTTTGTAATGTATTACCTTTTTATAAAGTAATTAATGATGAAGGATAGTTCTATCATTTGATCTGATTCTCGTGAAAATTTTGAGAAATGCGGCGGTTTTCCCGCCAAACTCACCAAACAGATTAAAAAAACATCGGGTCTCAAAGACGATAGACTTTTGTTTTAACTAGGATTAACTCAATTTACTTTACCTAAAAGTTCAATTTAAAATATATATGTCTTGGTGGCTGAACTATTAACTAATAACTAATAACTAAAATATGTAGTATTACTAGTACACTTTCAGTCGTTTGATCACTTAAAATAATCTGGTCAAAATAATACAACCATTTACGACATTACGAGTACATTTGCGACATTTCCCAGAGTTGTAGATACTCTCAGTATCGTCCTGGTGAAAGACCGCCATTCAAAATTGAAATACTGCAAGAAATGGCTTTAGCCGTATCTGATGTCCATATCTGAATAGCCAGGTACTTCCTCACTTTGCTCTTCCCCATTTTCTTCCCTTCCCCACTTTTTTTGCCTCACAACATACCCCGATCGGGGATGCCATAGTCTCATTAGCTCCAGGTGGTTGGGAGTAGTGGAACTTTTGAGCCGTATTGGCACAAAAAAAAAATTGTTATCAAAAATACTAACTTCGGTTGTGACTCTGTCTCTGTCTGTAACTCCAGTACAATGAACTATAGAACTTAGATTTGAGGGTTATTTCAAAACTAGAACTGATTGTCGGAATAATTCAGACAAGCAATAAAGAAAGTACCAAAATTAATTGATTTTGATTTATAATTTCAAATATGTGTTTATTTATTTTCTTATTTTTTGACAGACGTCCTAATTTTTCAAGTTTACACACGGTGTTCATTCGAAAGGTAAATTTCTGATTGTCTCTAAAATTGCCATTATTTGTTTTTAAGACAAATATTTTTTTAATCAATACCTTTAGTTTCACAAATCCTACAATTATAATGTTGTGTGATTTTGACGAGTCTGCCCTAGCAATTAATAATATTATAACACATTCAGTTTTTTTCATACTAAACGGTCTTCGAGGGACAATTTCTTTTACAACGATGTGTATTTTGCAACAGCCAATATAAAGCAAAAAAGTGATATACTTAAAAGAAATATATTTTTCCAAATTGCTGTTGTACAACGACTCGTCTTGTTAGACCAGGTATATTAATAAAACACAGGCCCCAATCAACTGTTCCGAATCTGTACACATATTTTTTTTCTACGATATAACTTCTAACAGAAGACACAAGAAAAATAATTGAGGAATCAACAAACTAATAATACTGAACCATCTCTGTTAAAGAACTTTTGCAGGAACATGAATAAATTTCCAAAACTAAGAAGAAGGTAGGTGACATTTACTTTATATTCATTTTACAACCTTTGAAAATAATGTAACTCTGTAAAATATTGCAAAGGGTTACAAACAAAGTGTTTTTGTATTGGAACTTGTTAGAGCAGTTCGTATCGATTTCCCATAAAAGTAACAAGTCGACCAAGCTGTGGTTTCCCTGAAAATTCTTATTACCCAGGTTTTTAGGGCCATAGAAAACATTATATTGTCGTCAAAATAATGAGCAAGTAATAATTAATTTTAACATAAGGTTGTAAAGAAAACAGGTGTTTCAAAACAAAATAATTTATTTCACAGGGATGATATATTTATTTATTTATTTTACAGGCGATCTTACTTACGTTATTTTTTTCAATATTATAATTTATTTATTTTATTTTGTTTTCAGAAAAATCTGTTTATTGACCTATTAAAATGCATATAAGAAGAAAAAGTCGTCCCAGGCATGATTATGTTAGTAAATTAAGACATTATTAGTGATAGGAGAATTTGTGTGCAGCAAAAAAGGTGTTCCAGTATAATTATCGACATTCAACCCTCTATTTCTAACTCTGGAGAAAGTTTGTATCTCAAACTTGTTGTGGTTTAATTAGTTAGAATTATAAAAAAATCCAAAGATAATAATGTTGTGATAATTGTGACGTTTAAAACCGTATATTTTTTATCCTCCTACTTTTTTACGTCTCCATAAAGAGTTGGATAGGCATACGAATGTCCTCCATAGGGCATTTTTACTGCTTTTTAAAAATAATTTACGATATGAAGACGTTTTTATTTTGACTAATAAATTTTCGATAACAATTCATAGTGACATTTTGGTTTGCCGCCAAAACGATATGCTCGTGATTTTGGAGTTGTTGACGTTAAAAGTCAAATGGAGAAGGCCTGATATTGTCTGTCTAAAAACATCTCACCTGTAGACTACCGGTCAAGCACACGTGTTGAATATATTTTTGTATTTCTCAACATACTTAATGGAAAAATTATTATCGGTTGTGTCTACATCCCAACTGCATCGGATTCGCAAATGTATAAAAACTACAATGAAGACATAGAAATGCTGAAATTTCAATATCCGAAAGCAAAATTCATTAATGCTGGTGATTATAATCTGCTGAACTTAACCAGCTAAGATGATATCGGATCTGCAACAAACGAAATTTAATTAGAGTGCTCTAAATCCAGTGAAATTCGTCATATGTCTATATTCCTAGGACTAACTCAATCAAACAATATGTTTAATTCAAATTTCAACGTTCGTTTTCGGGTTCTGTGAAAGTATTTTTCTAGTTCTGTTATTACATCATTATATCATCGTTATGAAACAAAAACTAGGTTACATAGGTAACTATTTAAAACACTTTTTAAATGTGTGTTTAGTTGTTATTTTGAAATATCTTCGACCGTCATTAACAACATAATTGACAGTCCTGCCATCGTTGACACTATTAAACACTATTTCGGAAAGTTCATAATTGGCATAATTAATTATATTATTATTGTATTTTTGTATAATTACAGATTTGCTGTCAACTTTTCCTAAAATATACAAATTAAATTAAATTAAATTCCATGTGCCAACTAGGAATACAAGACAAAATATAAAATTCTTCTGCAATACGTACACAACCACCTACCAGACACACTCACTGACCAATATGATGCGTGATTCGGGCAACAAGTATGTGGGTTAGGGTGGTTACAAAAAATTAATGTTGGAATTTTTTGTGCTGACCCCCTTAAAAGCTGCCAATTACCTAAAAAATGAGATTGGTGAAGTTTCAGCTCAATTGGATAAGATTAACCCGTGCCTCATCAAAGTTGAAGTTTAACTTTCTATAATTTTTTTTTTTTTTTATAAAATACCTATCAATATTGCAAGATTTAATTACATGTGCTATCCAGATTTTGCTTTATTCATTTTCTCAATTGGTACATAAAAAAGGGTGTAGTTAAAACTGTTTTCAAAGTAAATACAGCACAATCCAAATTGAAAATGATGGATTTACGAGAAAAAAAATGCAAAAAGGTATAAAAAACAAGAAGAAATAATGTTCACAGTTTTATTATTTAAAATATACAAAATAAAGCATTATGAAAGAAAGAAGTTATTATAATTATTATTTACATTTACAATTAATTATCAGATTAAGGTGGTAATGGTTTAGATAACGTGGCTTTTGAAGAGTCAGGAAAAAAATTTCGATGCAACTTGTAACAGAAACTGTCGTTCTTCGTCTTTTGTCAAACAGGAATTGAAGTCTTGGATTAATTTTACCCCTCTTTCAGTTGTGTCATTGACAACCTTGAAACCGTTCACTATATTTTTTGCTTTTAAATAATGTGCATTTTAACACCATATATCAGGATCCGTATTTAAAAATTCTGTGTCAATTTCAAATCTTTTGAAAAAATTTAGAGTTTGATGAGAAACAAAAAAATCGATACCTTTGTCCAATAAATTATCCACTTGATGGAGACTGAGTTTTGCTTTCACATCCCTATCACATGTTTGTTCTTCAATTGGAATTAATTGTAGATTTTTTAGAGCCATGCTTGTTTTGACACTTTTTTCTAAATTTTCATCGAAGCAAGAAAATGCGACTTGCTCAGAATTGAGGTACCACAGATGATTTATCATTTTAGACAGTGCCTTGTCTGCAAGTTCTTTATCGATTTCTCTATATTTTACAAGAGATTTTAAGAATTGTAGGTCTTGGTTTGGGGCCAAAGTGGGTTTGGGGGCGTTAAACCACGCTTTTACATAAATGTTTATTAAAAATAAACAAATGTTAGTGATAATTTTTTTTCTAAATTTGTCAATGTAAATTGTAATGTAAATGGCCTTTACCATCCATCTAGCGTGATGAATGGCACCAGGAACTTTGAAAAAAGTATCTTTTGGGGGAGTTCGTCCTAACACAACTAACGAAAGTTGAATTAATTCTTTGTAATCATCCCTTGGCTGTTGGTTTTTTAATTGTTCTGTAAGAAAAATTGATATTTCATCTGAATTCCCTATTTTATGTCTAATATTTTTATTTTCAATAGCAGTTTTGTATTTTGTCTTGTCTAGCTTCAACCACCCAGTCTGAAAGTTTTTAAAAATATTTGTGTGGGGTCCAGTAGTTGTGCCCATTTTTAAATCAAAAACTGATTTGAGAATTATTTCTAAAATATGGTGGCGACATGCTAAATAAAAAAGATTTTTCTCTAATTATTGCTCCAACAAAACGAAGGTTCCGTTGAAGCGACCAGTATTTACCGCAGTGGTATCAAAACACATTGCAAGTTGAAAAAAATGTTTGTTTTATGTTTTATTATATATTATATTATTTTATTAAATATGATGTTATTTATTATATTGTTAAATAATGTACAATGGTCAAAGGAAACAAAATTTGATCAAAAGTGATTTAAATTAAGTTTTTTTTTTTCAAAAAATCGTTTTTTCATTTTTGATCTCGATGAGGCACGGGTTAACATTATCCAATTGAGCTAAAACTTTCCAAATCTTATTTTCTAGACAAATGGCAAATATTAGGGGGGTCGTCAGGCTGGCATTACAACTAATGTGGGTACTATTGTTTTATTTATTGCCTCCATTTATAGAACTAAGCGTAATCTATACCGGCACTTTGTTGAATCCTACAAATTAGAGTAGCGTTGGTATTTTAGTTTCAGTGATTTGTCTTATATGTAGTATTGTTCTAGTTTCTATAATATTTTATGTTACTGTTACATGATTTACTAATATTATTTTATATTCATCAGCTTTAATTTTTTTTGTATAATTTTTGATAGCTTATTAGATATATTCTGTTTTAAAATGCATGTAAAAGCCCGGCTGGTAGTTAAACGAAATTAAAAAAAAATATTAAATAACCACAGCCAACGTCTGTGACAACCATTTAACTAGCCAGTAATGTATTCTACATCATAATGATTTTGTAGTCAGTTGGAACCGTTTCGGGATGTGCGGTTTTAGAGATTAATTTGCTATTAACGATAGAATAATTTTTGAATAAGGTGCTATAAACGATAGTCCCTTTATCTATCGCAAATTAATTTCACCTTCAATGAACCGCTGGCCGACCTAAAACGGAAGTGATCCGTGTGACCTTTTTACCAAAATTGAGTTATAGGGGTTACTTTTTTATGTTGTTCAAGCCTATTTTAACAACCTTACTTCTCGTACAGTTCACATTTTGCAAAAATTTGGTATTATATTAAATCTTTTTTATTGATAATATTACAAACTGTTTTTGTAGTGTTTTTTTTTACTATAGTTCAGAATTAAGTAGAAGTCGGTAACACTTCAGCATGACATGATGGATCACGTCAAGACTCGAGATTACGTATAAATATCTGATTAAAAGTTTAAAAAAATATATTAAATATATTGAATCATGAAATGCATAAATTATCCGATTAAAAGTACTAATTTTGGACTTGCCTCTGTAACTCCGGTTCAATAAATTCTAGACAATAGAACTGTTGCTTTGAATTCAGACTTCATTTTCAAAAATTGAAGTGTTGGTTTGGAGTACCCACTTATACAGACGTGCCAATAAAAAAAATCACTTCACAACCGCTAACGGTGGTTTTGTTAAGTATCGAATAAAGACTGTTAAAGTTTAGATTCGAGTTGTTACTAACAAAAAATAATATACATTAATCTCTATTTTTTTACATTCGGCAACATCGCGCTTCGAATCTGATAGTGTTTTTCAATTGAGGGCGACAGTTTTAAATGTTAATTGTATATTACAGATTAATTTTTTTGCAATGTAGGCGTAAATCGTGTTTTTCGTTCGTAAAATGTTAAGTATACTATTATATTTCAAGAATTCAATATATTTACAACTTCTTTGTCTAGTTTTTCGTTTTTTGTAAAGCATGTATGTAAAATAATTGCATGTTGTAAATGTTATTTACTTTTTTGTAAAAAAGTGCTGCTAAACGATTATACCAATATTCAAATTTTATGGTCAATATTTTATGAGAATCATTCATGTGATTTTTTTTTAAATGTAGTATACGTGTTGGTAAACATGAATGAACGGTTTAAGATGTGAAAGCAATGCGTTTTCAGTATTTTTGTTGTATTTCTGTCAACATAAAAAAAAAATTAATCAAGAGGTAAAACGTGTAGTGACAGTTTTCTTGGAAATTCCTTAAATAAAAGACAGTGTATTAAAATTTTTAGCTCTGCGAAATTTTTGAAGTTTTTATTAAAAATGTGAGTGGGGAACTTTTTTTCAATTTTTCGTGTTTGAAAATAAAATATTTTTTAAATATTAAAGTATATTTGGAACACAAAATTTAAAAGGTAATTTATCTAGTGTCGTAAATGGTATTTGTTTTTACTTGATTGGAGAAATATATGCAACATTTAAAATGAATGGCAGATTTACATAAAACTTATAAAGATCGTCTTATAACGAAAGCAAAATATGAAGATTTCATTGCGTTATGTATAGTAGGTACTACCTCACAAAATATCATGGGTACTACAAAGCGCTACCCAATTCAAACTTTATTGCCACAGAAGATGATGATGAGTTAAATATCGCGAATGTCTTTCTTGTCGTTTATTATCTGTGTATCTTTGCTATAAGTACTCATTTTTGTACTTTTCGAAAAATGATTCTTGTAAAATAATAATTGTTATAATTATTTTTTCTTGTCAGTCCGGAAACGATTTCCCCCTTGAAAATGTGAGTAAGATTAACGCGTTTACTTGGGACGCACAGTGGCCAATTTTGATGATTTGGCGCGACATCGTTCTCGGCGTTCGACCATTTGGCATCAATGATGTTTTTTTAAGTATTAATAAGAAATACCACTTATTTTTTGTTAATTCTTATTAGTTGAAATGTTGATAATGATTTTAATGCTTTTATAAAAAGTAGCGTGTAACTTGGGCGCTAAGTTTGTATTTTATGGATTATAATTCTTTAAGAAAACAGATAATAAAAATACAGTGAACAATTTTGTACATTATAATTCTTTAAAAAACCAGATGATAACATTTTTAAATAATTATTTTATAGATTAAAATTCTTTATAAAACAGATACTAAAAATACTAAAATAAAATTTTTATATATTATAATTCTTTGAAAAAACAGATAAATTATATATTGAAAACTGAATATTTATTACATAATTTAACATAAATACAAAATGTGATTTCCAGTAGTAACCCTATGTTTATAATTATTTGGGTAAACTGTTTAGGTTTTATTTTTGATGGTACGCAAAACTAAATATTACATACAGTTGATCTTTCTTTGACATATCGGAGTCAAATATTGGATTCTGAAAAAAAATTTACGAAAATTAAGTACAATCATTTCTTAAAAATGCAATTACTGGAATGGCTGGCTAAAAGTGGTGGTGATTTTGTTTTTCCGTGTACAAAAAAAGACACAGCAATAATATCCTATTATAATTAGCGTGAAGACTCGTGAAGATTTTTATTCCTACTCCATTAAAGGCAAAAAATTGGAAAAAAAGGTAAACTTTGAACCAAGGCAAGAGTTATAATTTATGAAAAAAAAAAATTCAGTTATTTAAATAAACCACGTATCTAAAAGAATATCTTTAGTGATTTTAAAAATACTTTTTTTCTACAAAAAGTTCACAAACAACCTGATTTCGCACGCCTTCAAACTCGCCTAGATAAAGCAGCATAGTTGCGCGCCCGAATATCAGTGTACCCCTGTTCTGCGACTAATTACATAATAATTGAGTTTCAGATGTTAATTTAAATTGAAAGTGAATAATTGTGAATAACTTAAATTTTATTCTTACGGTACACAAAACTAAATATTACATCCAGTTGATCTTTCTTTGACATATCGGAGTCAAATATTGGATTCTGAAAAAAAAATGACGAAAATTAAGTACAATCATTTCTTACAAATGCAATTACTGGAGTGTCTGGCTAAAATTGGTGGTGATTTTGTTTTACCGTGTACAAAAAAGACACAGCAATAATATCCTATTAAAATTAGCGTGAAGACTCGTGAAGATTTTTATTCCTACTCCATTAAAGGCAAAAAATTGTAAAAAAATTGTAAAAAAAAGGTAAACTTTGAACCAAAGCAACAGTTATAATTTATGAAAAAAAAAAAAATTTCAGTTATTTAAATAAAGCAAATATCTTAAAAAATATCTCAAGTGATTTTTAAAAATACTTTTTTTGTAAAATAAGTACACAAACAACCTGATTTCGCACGCCTTCAAACTCGCCTAGATACATCAGCATAGTTGCGCGCCCGAACATCTCAGTTCTGTGCGTAATTACCGAGTAAGTAAGCTTTGTATGTTATTTTCAATGATTTTTTTAGTGTCAGTGATTAATTGAGAACACATTGGTAAAAAAAAAATTCATTTCGGGAACATGCCGATCTGGGATCAATGTCGCGCCAGCGCTCAAATTTAAGCCACTGTGGGACGGGTTGTTTCACAGAATTTGAACAATTCCTCAATTTCACAGATGATTTTGAATGATTTCACAGTTCTATGAAGGTTCTATTCAAGCTCTGTTATGATATCATTACTGGCCAGTCGTTTAAAAAAATTGCAATAATAACAGAACTTGAATATAACCTTCAGAGAACTTGAAAATCAACTTTGAAATTTGATGAACTGTTCAAATTCTGTGAAATAATCCGTGCTAAATATTGTTAGTGTCCAACTGAATAAGACATTACAATAACAGTATTATTTATTTATTATGGTGGTACATCTTATTTATAACACGTGTATATGAGAAATGATTACTTTTTACATTGTAAGATATTTTCTGTAATGATGTAACAAATATATATTTTTTAATAAACACATTTAAAAAAAATTAAACCAGGAGGAAGCATGTTCAATTACCGCAAAAGTTCAAAAACATTTACCTTTTTTGTGTACTTAAATAATAAACTATTATTACCAACATACCAGAAGTGTATGAAAAATATAATATAAGAAAGTATGTAATATGCATGAAGGGCGATTAACCATATATTTATTTTTTTCTAGGTGCACGGAGTATATAAATTATATTTTTTATGTTGCTTGGTAAGTAAAATTCTTACACTTCCATATAAACATCAGGTGAATTTTTAATCGTTAGTAGATAGCTCGCAAAGTAGAGTGAAAAGCTTAAAAAGCTTATAATGTAAAAAAGCCTTTTGACTGTTTCGCCCTTCTGACAAAACAACGGCATGTTAAGAATATAAAGCCTTAATTATTTATGCATTTTATATTTTCTATCTCATCACGGCTTTAAAACTGGTATTTCGTTAATGTGCATATAAACTTTTACATTTAATAAAATTTGCTTTAGAGTTTTATGTTTTATTAGCGAAATAAAAACCCACTCAGCCATTTTAGTGCGTCCTATATTTTCAAGAAAATTTATTTGTTTGACATAATAAATTGTGGAGGGAAGTCTGCGGAACTGAGTTATTCTTAGAAATATAAGTGGCTTTAATGTGCAAATTATATTCGAAGTTTTAAAAGATAAATATGTCTACAAAATATTTAATACACCTGTAATATATTATTTATAACACAATGTTTTCAAATATGGGTAAAATCTACATCAACCGAATGCTTTAGAGTATCTGATGACTTCTGAAAAATCCAGTGGAGTACCTATTATCGTAGTAAGTTATATATTTTCAGTTATTGTGAATATATCACACTACAGCTATTTCACCTTCAAAGGTTATTTGAAACTGCAGTTAAGGCAAAGCTTAATGCTGAATCACTATTTTGATTAATCTTTATAACGAATTGGTGTACATTATGAAAACCAAAAAATATGCTTTAGTTAAATGGAAGGTTTTCCTATCGCTTCGCTTTAGTAGAATACAAATAAAAAAATAAACTACTCAATTAAAAATATAAATTCAAACTACTACAAAATTTTTTTTTTAATAGAAATGTATAAACGCGTAAAAAAAACAACTTTTAAAAAATACAGTTTTATAGCTAAGATTATCTGTGACAGTTTCACTTGATCAACTTTTTTTGCTTTCTTATAAAATTATTTACAAATTAAGTAAAAACCCGTTTTTTGCTTGAAATCGAACGTTTCTAGACTCCGTTTGTCAAGAGATTTTAATGCCTATTACCTACGATATAAGGTATACCAAGTATATACACATTTTTGGCTTGTAGCTTCCTCTTAATCAAAAATTAAATGGAGTGCGGTTGCTCTTAAAAGAAGATTTCCTAGCGAGACAGGCACAGTAAAAGATTCATCAAAGATTCACAATATTAAACAAGATTGTGGTAAAAAAATATCTAATCCGTGTAATGTATTTAACTTATATAAATTATAAGCTTAGTAGATTAATTTTTTTTAAATATTGCATTTGGGGTGACGCACCTGACAAATAATGAATTAACCTTCTGCCAACTATTTCGCTGATTAAATGTGTTCTTACCTGTAACAGTGTAAGGCTTACAATAATGTTTTATTATTCAGTAATTTAATATAACGACGAGAAGGAGTGTTTTATTTCATTATCTTCCATGAAAACCTTTTAATTACCAATTCTCCTGTAAATCACGTATGTGTCTCAAGTGTTGGTGGAGTACACGTATCTACTACACGTAATATCGGTAAATTGGTTTGGATATAATTTCATTCAGCCAAATTAAAGCCTCACAAAGCGTGTTATAGTGTTACGGCATTCAGTCACCTCTATCTACTTACATTTTAATCAAGAAGATGGTAGATGGAATGTTTAAACTATTTGTTTCAATTTACGAGATTAAAAAGAGACGCATTGAAATGGGAAGGAAAGGGGAAATTTACGTTGAAATAGGCAAGGAACGGGGTAAGAATTGATAGTTGACATACTTTTTTTCAAGAACAGTTAGAGCCAATACATTGCAAAAGCAGTAAAAAGTTACAAAAAATAATGTAGTTAATATTATAATGAAGTTGAAAACGTTATTTGCACAGAAAGATTTTTAAACACTGATTTTAAGTTCATACACATGTCACTCGAGACTTTTTCGTTGAGCTTACATCATTTCCGTTAATAAATGGATTTGTGACCATTTTCGTATTAAAATATAAGTAAATTACATGCTTTAAAAACATTTAATTCCGTAAAAAATATATTATATTTAAAAATCTTATTTTAGATTATATAGACCATTCCATTAAGCCTCAATGTTAAAAAAACCCATTAAAAAACTTACTTTCGGGAAAAAATATAACATGGGTATGAATAACATTCTTGGCAATGAAAAGCTACAACATGAGTTATAATAGATCTCTCGTGGAACTCCCATGTTGAGAATGTAAAATCCAAAATTTCCCTGATAACCGGTGTACTCTATCGACTCCAAGGTGTGCTCCCCACATCTCTACTGCGTGCCACATATTATTCTATGATCCACTCCCACCTGAATTATCTAGTTAGTATCCGGGGCACCATTATCAAAAAAAAACTTCTGAAATACAAGTTATTCAAAATAGAGCCGTACGGAATAAATATAATCTGCCATGGGATACACATGTCAAAGATATATACTCACTGACACAAATACTTCCTTTTACGATTCTACCAAAGTATAACATCACAACTGCCATTCTACAAATGATAATTCAACACTCCTTACACACCAACACTAAACCAGTCTTTAATTCCGACATACACAAGCACAAAACACGATCACAAAATCAAATACACTTATCGTCATCTACTTACACGACTAAATTTGGAATTAACTCCTTACAATACATTGCACATAAGCAATATAACGCATTACCTAGTAATCTAAAACTTGCGGCAACGAACAAAAAAACATTGGCAAAAGCTGTTAAAAGCTATTTCCTCAGCAGTTTTATTATTGACTGACAAATTCTTTCTTTGGAACTCCAAAATAACTTCTGCGTTTATTTATTTGAACGTATCTATGTTGTCTTGTTTATAATCTAATGTTGTCTTTCCCGAAATGAGTTTTTGGAACTCACTGGGAATAAAACATTATAACTTGTATTGTATTATTTTCTAATAGATAAATAATTGTACCTCATATGGGATCAGAGTATATTTCTGCAATTCAAAAATGCATAGGACAACCTCACTGCTTGGTTTCCATCCCGGAGAGGAGGTTTAAGTATCAATATGGGCAAAGCAGTTGTAGTAGCCTATTCAACGGACAGTTAAGAGACGGGAAAACGAGGATATCGTTCGACAACATAAAGGAATTGACTAGAAATTCGAAGAAGGATAAAAACAAAATAGATCCTATTCAAACTGATGATAAAAGAAATGCCACAAGATGATAAATCTTTTAATAATTGAAGGTCAGCACTCAAAAATATCCACTTTGTATTTTGTCAAGGCAATAAATAAAACTAATGATAACCTTAGTAAAAAAAAAGTTGTGTATGATACAATTATTAATAGAATTTTAGGTAAAGTATTCGAAATTGTCTTCGTCATTTTTCAAACTGCACCTTTGCGTAGACATTTCCGTACGTATTTCAGAGAATTTAAAAGATTAGTGGTTAGAATTCTGCAACTGGAATTAATTACCCAACTACCGTTTAGAAATTACAAATAAATCATGTGAAGTATTCATTCAGTTACTAGATTAAGATGTGATGTTCAGGGCCATTTTTGAATGCTGAACCTCTGAACACATGTTCGTTCAGCTATTGAAATATTGTAACATATATTAGAGAAAAGCTTGATATATTGTGTCGAATGCACAGATATTCGAAAAGCGAAAATATACAAATAAATAGAAAAACAAATAAACAAGCTTTGTCAAATTGTTACTTTGGGCAAAGCGATTTGAAAAAAAAATGTTGCAAGCGAAATAAACAAAACAAATCTAAACATAAGATTATTGAAAATGTTTGCTAGACGTACATTTCCGGGTTACAAAAAAACTTTTAAACTATGTGGGTACATTAAAATAAAATAAAATATTCGTTTAAAATGTAAAATATATGCCGCCGACGGGAATTGAACCCTCACCTTCTGATGTCCGTTCAGTGGTCCAGAGCACCTGACCGGACATCAGAAGGTGCGGGTTCAATTCCCGTTGGCGGCATTTATTTTTACTCGGGAGATATTTTCAATTTGTATTGATATTTTAGGTGACTAATTATTGCTTATATTAATATGTATATTATATTACGCAAACATAATATTATTTGATTTCAATGGAAATTTGTGTACTTGTTTTTTCGAAAATCATAAAAATTTTATATTTAACTGTTCGGAGCCAGTGGGAATATGATACCGCTGATATTGTGAAATATTTTGAATATCTCAAATTTAGTCACTGGAGACATTGAAATCTCAAGAGAAAAACGTTAACTTTTTAAATCGGCAATGGGGTATAAATTAAAAGTTGTGCTTTAGTTTCTCAGTGACTGCGTAAAGTTAAAATTACAAGAAAATATCAAGCATTACGCCATTACGGGTGATATGATTGTTTAATAAATATGCTATTTTATGTTCAACAAGATTAGTTGATTGGAATCATGATTGCTTTTGTAAACCTTGGATTATTAAAAAACGGTAACGACCATCCGACTGACGTCTTGTCTGAACCTTTCGTTCCGGATAGTACATTATAGATATTAATAACTGTCTAATGACAATTGTTTCGCCAAAGCAATCGAAATAAATAAAATTATAAATGTTCGTTTGTTCAAAATCTTAAATCTCCGAAAGTTTTTCAGCGATTGCTTTGAAATTTAGATACAACGTTGCATTTATACGTGTGCGTTTTTATATATCTGTATTATATAGATATCACCGGTGACAGATCTCTGGGACAAACATGCTTTGTTTGAAAAACAGCGACAACTGATGGACGTAAAGCCAACACTCGCTATTGTTTCTCTATCTGCACAGATAGACTAAGCTACAGCAATGCGTGGCGGGGTACAGCTAGTGTAGAATACAACTATATTATTATCTGCTGTTCTAAAGCACATTGGGTATTGAGTCATCCGCCAAATCCGGCTAGAAAAAAAATCTTAATATAAGATATTGTAGTGTTCACTCCAAGTTCACTCTCTCTTGATCGCGCTCCAACTGCAAACTGTGTTGAAATATCGCATTACCTACATAAATTGCAGGAACATGAAAAATGTAGCTCACCTGTTGATAGAAGAGCGGCTCGTTCTTTTGGAAGCCAACTCCGAAGGCCAGAGCGAGATGGGCGGCAGAAAGCAGGGCCGCTATAACGAGGGCCAGGGAACGGGATACGGGAAGCATTGTGTGAACAGCCTGTGAATTAAATTTAAAATACAGCGGTTATTAAATTATTTTATTAAGTCAAGTAATTACCAATAAATAAACATAATTCAACAGCAGAAAACCTACGTGAAATAGATGTTTGAATTTTTTTTCAAATATCGTGTTTTTTACAATTTAAAAGAAATCTATTTTAATAATGTTATTATTAAGTTACCGCGGTGACGTCACCAGTCATCAGACTCGAAAATCCGATGTGTTTTTTTCAACTGCCGCTGAATTTTGTATGGGAGTCGAGACGTTTTTTTATTCATAAGATAACCCGCTTTTAACATCGAAGAACACAATGTAAAATGTTAACATCTGAATGTTAACACTGTGAATCAAAGTGCAAAAATGCATCCACAACCGCACATGATAAACAATTTACTGGTGTTTAAAAACTTTCACTAAAATATTTTCATTGGTTCAAATGTGAATTTGGTCCGGAGTTGCCAGGGCACACGTTCTAAAATACCCACACAATTTTCCCCATAAAATCCCCAGAAGCTCCTTTACCTACAAAATAAATCAAAATTCTATTGAAATTAGCATTTATTTTATTTATAATCTAGTCTTTTTCGGATTTTCTCTTTCGTTCAGGCTTCAAAAACAGACATTTCTTGAAAAATTTCCACGAAAGAAACGAAGTATAGTTCGTTATATCATTAAATATTATTTTTCAATGTGGTTGGATAATCAAGAAATTCCAGAATCCCCGCATTTTTCACAAAAAAAATTTCAACGAAAAAAATTACTTATGAATTCGCCGCAATTTGGATTTTATGTGTTACTCACAATCAATCAGTGTTTTTCAAAAGCAACTTATTAATTCTACTGTATAATAATAAAACTTATACATTCAGAATCAGCATTCGTTGATCTGTATGATATTTTAAAGCCATAATTTAATTTAATGAAATTCTTATTCTGTTGGAATTTTTTTTTTTTTAAATAATAATAATATTTGGCTAATTTATATAGCGCCGTTTTCGTGAGAAATCACCTCAAGGGCGCTGTATCATGGTTAATCATTGTGGGTTGCCGGGTTGCGCTTTCTCCTTCTTTAGCAAACGTTTCCGACAACAATACAGTGTCCATCATCAGGGCAGATGTCCGCCGTAACGCTGTCCAAAGCACTGGCAAAATAAGAAGGGAGAGTAACATTACACTGGTGTTACTACACGGTATTATAACTCACAAAAATTAATCACGATCATTATATAAGCTCAATAAAAACACTATATCAATAGCATATTAAAATCGTTTATACTTAAAAATACAATTTAATCTCTCAATTATTATTATATTGAAATCCTTTTCTCTTATTTCTTATTATTATCTCTTTCCTTCTTCTACATCCTTTTCTCTTTTCTATTTGATAAAATTTTGTTACATATAAAATTTTTATTTTCTTATATTAAAAAATAAAAATTCTTTTCATTATCTTTACACTCTCTGAAAAAATATGTTAAATTGCTATTGCTACACGCAATTCTCCGCCTTTTTAACACGAGCATTTGCTCTAAAAAAAGGTGTACCACGATGTACTGTAATAAAAAGAAAATAAACTTAATGTAATGTAATAACATGTAATTGTAAATTCAATATTAAATAATAAAAAAAAAAATTAAAAAAAATATGGAGTTCCAAGAATTATAAAAAAAATAACAATAAATTTATATTTTATTTTACAATTTCGATTCCAAAGCTTTTCCGGTTTTACACAGGTTCCGCACGAAAATGAACAGAATACATTTTTAAGATCTAAAGTTGATTTTCTTTTTCCGTAATTCTTTCGCTCCCAAATAATGCCCCAAAAACATCCCAATCTGAAGGATTATGCAGTTTCCCCTGAAATAAGAAAGATTAAACATTAATTTTGAAACAATCTTCCGTTTCCACATTCCTTTATTTCATTTATTTGGCCCAACATTCCCAGCCTCACTCGTAAACAAGGACTCGAAAAACATGGTAAAGTTAAATTTAATAACCTTTATCGCGCAAAAATGGAGTCTCGGAAATTCCGACGGTATTAAAACGGCATCTGTTGTACTGTGTCAAATAAATAACGCGCCGGTGCCATTATCTTCGTTGAATAACAATTGAATGATTTACCTTCGTTTTATTCAGAGACTTCCATTATACTACTGCTGGGAAGTTAAATAACAACAATTGAAGGCGGTTTTAGCAAAACCGACGTTAGAAAATCAGATTGTGTTTTTAAGCGACAAAACCGCGAGTAACAAAAGTAATAATTAATTGATAAATAGAGGGTTTAATATCCTTTTTCTTTCCACAAAGTGTTACATTTAAAGGAGTGATTGCATGGAATTAGTTGAAAAGCTATTGAATTTTACTTCACGAAAAAAGCGATGTACTCGTAGTTGTCGTAAGATCAACGACAATTCAAATGAAATGATCCAAAAATGTTAAATAAATTTAATTACATGTGTTATTGTGATAAGTTGGCAATTAGACATTTTATCATTAGATTAAAAAATGTTGAAATCTAGAGTCCAAAAAAAGATATTGTCTCGCAAAAGACATACAAAGACTCGAAAATCTTGTGATCACCGTAAGGATTAGAATTGAGGCGCCCCTTATTGAGAATGATAGCAGGCCGAAAGAGGTGGGAAAAATCCTCCGACATTTTTCTCCTCTTCAATACCCGCTTTAACAAATGTCTTTCTAAAAATCTTTCCTTAACACACCTCTCTATTTCACTCAACCAGGTGATAAAACAGTACCTTTCGCTTTAGTACAAACCGGAAAACTCCTTAAGTGTTAAATAAAAGACTAAGCGTAAAACAAAAATGTACATTTCCATTGGCTGCTTACAGATATTGTATAGATAATTTTGATATAGCGAAAGGCGGGTCACCTAAATAGCTTACTAGGCGTTAATAAAAGCTGTTTAAATGCGATCACAGCGAAGTTTTCAAATAGATCGGTGATCATTATGCATACATGTTCCAGTCTATTAAAGCAAGGGTCACGAATGGATGCTCCCTCAGTCTCGGTAATTTACGATTTAAAAAAAACGTCCATTGACTTCAAATAGACGCCTCGTAGAATTAAGTTCATAAATATATCGTTGTCATACAACGTATATTGAATAATATAAATCTGTATATGTTTTTTTCGTTACTTATTCCAAATGAACTTACACAATACCAGCCTTACTAATAAAAATTACAACTTCCGTTAAACGGTGTTTTAGTTTTACATTTAATAAAATTATACAACCTCTTTTTTGAAATTCGTATTAATAAAAATGTCTTTAACTGGCTGCGAAATAGCTGGCCACGTCGCATTTTAAGATGAGATTGAGTCTTGAAAAAGTTAGGTTTTTTCTGACATGTTTTTTTTTCCAATAACATAAACGCCTTTTGCTTGTGTAGGTAAATACAAATCTAAGATTTCGATAAAAATTGTATTTTTCCGTTATTTTCTGGGAATTTTACTATATTTTTTTATTGTAAAAACGAGATAAAAAATGAAGGGGCAGTTTTCTTGCAAATTCTCTTAATAAACTGAATGTGTTTTTTAAATGACTTATTCCCCACAATTTTTGGAGGTTCACGTAAAACTCTAAGTGTAACGGACGTAGTTGACCACATTATTTAATTTCATAAAAACTGTTTTACTTTTATAAAATGTGCCTACCCCACGCCACTGGCAAAATCACCACTCCCCGCCACTGGCCATTTTGTCCAATTTTCGGCCCAAGCATTTTTTTTTTTTTTTCATTTTCTAGATTCTTATATTCCATGAAGTGGTGAATCATTTAAATTTACTGAATTTAAAGTTAATGTTCTTTATACAAATAGAACGGCGTCATATGCGCCTCACAATTTTTACCTCATATGGGTTTATTTAAATATTACCTGGCTTTTATAGACTTAGAGGCCTTGTATTTTCTCGGTAGGGAAAAAATTTGTTACCTAAAAACCCTACTAAAATTGCATGTATCATCATCCAGCATCAGCACCAGCGGCGACCTACAGCGGCCATATACTACATACGTGTCTGTTTGTGTTGTGTTGGGAATGGGAGGGAAATTTTGGCTGCGCCCTTTTGTTGGAGTCCTTCCGCATTTGCCGTTGGGAGTAAGGAAAATCGCAGAAAACCTTACCCAGGAAGGAGCGGCCGAACGTCAACTTGAAACGTTTGCGGCCTTCAGTAACATCGGTATATGATGTCCTGCATTTTTGAGATGTGTGTGTGTGTGTCTGTTTTTATGTTAATATATACTTATGGGAAGATAGAAAATAAACATACATATACATACAAATTATAAAATATTATATAAATATATAAATAGATATATAAACATTATATATTTGGGAAGAAGGTCGGGAGTTTAGGAAATACCTACTGCTCGCTATTCGTCCGCGTCTAGTTCTGGTATGTGCCATATGTGGTCATGGTCCATGAGGATGTGTTTTGGTAGTCTATGTGTGTATCTGAATGTCAGGTCGCTCGGAGCATTGTATTGTCCTATGTCTCGTATTAGTTGATTTTTACTAAGTGTGAGTGATTTGTAAAAGCGTTCAGTCAGTCTGTGTGTGAATTCGTATAGAGTTGGAATTTGTTCTCGTTCGTGTAATCTCTTCAAGTTTGTTCTGAGTCTCGTGTTGTATGTGATTTTAATGCAGAGATTTTGAAGTGTCTGTAGATTCTTGTGGTCTGTGTGTGAGATGCTGCTCCATACGGGAATCGCATAAGAGAGTACCGGACGAATGAGCGAGTAGTAGATGAGGAGTTTGGTTTTGGGAAGTAGCGGACTCCGTCTATTGAAAATTGGCTTCATCATGCCGATCGCTTGTCGCGTGCGCGCGTGCATTTTCGCTTGGTGAGATTTCCAGTTGAGGCGGGAGTCCATGGTCAGGCCGAGATATGTAACTTCATCTTTCCATTCAATGCTGTGTCCTCCCATTTCGATGTTGAAGTCAGGTTTTCTATTTATACGTTTTCTCGTAAACATGATGGCTTCGGTTTTCGCCTCGTTCAGTTTCAGGCGCCATTTCTTGTAATACTCTACGAGCGCGTCGAGCGCTCTCTGTAGGTAAATCGCGGCCATGTTCGCTTTCAGCGAAGAAACGTATAGTTTGACGTCATCTGCGTAGATAGACAGATTGCATCTCTCGTCTCGGGGGATGTCGTAGGTGAATAGAATGAAGAGAAATGGTCCCAGTAAACTTCCTTGCGGCACGCCTTTTGGAATCTCACGCATTGAAGATAGCACGTTCCTTATGAACACTCTGAACGATCTATTCTTTAGGTATTCCTGTATCAGTCTCGTTAGGTATATGGGCGTGTTAGTGCGGTGCAGCTTATGCACGAGCCCGTCAATCCATACGGTGTCGAATGCCTTCTCTAGGTCGATGAGCGCAGCGGCGGTGAAGCGATGTTCGTTAAATTTTCTTGCGATAAATTCCGCTACTCTGGTGAGTTGATGGGTCGTGGAGTGCCTCTTTCTGAAGCCGAACTGCTCGTCTGGCAAAGTCTTGTTGTCGTCGTGGTGTGGTACAAGCCTGTTGAGTATAATTTGTTCAAATACCTTGCTCAGCGTAGATAATAGGCTAATCGGCCGGTAACTTGTCGGTTGCGTTCTATCTTTATTCGGCTTTGCGAAAGGCAGCACGGTCGCCGATTTCCAAATCTGGGGGAAATGCCCGGTCATGAGGCAGGCATTGAACAATTTTGTTGTGTAGATGATGGCTTTTTGAGGAAGATGTTTGAGTAGAATGTTGTGTATTTGATCGCTTCCCGGCGCCTTGTTCGTTCTGAGTCGCTTGATTGTGACCGCAATCTCGCTCGGCGTTGTGAAATGAATATCTTCAGCGTTTGTCTGCTCCGCTTCGTTCAAATCTCGTAGAGAGTCAGCTACGATCCGGTCCGTAGCCGGGTCGGAAAGGCCGTCTGTAGCGGCGTAAGCTCTCTCGAACCCGTCGGCGAGTGTTTCAGCTTTTTCTTGTAGCGAAAGCGCCGTCCCGGGGCCGTTCAATTTCTGTAGCGGGGGAATTGTGTAATCTTTATGTCTCAGCGCGCTCGCCATTTTCCATAGGGAATTATCCTTCGGCGTGAGCGACGCAACTTTTTTGTCCCAAAGTTCGCGCTTGAGTTCTGCAATTTCGGTCTTGATTTCCCTCTGCAGGCAGTTGTACGCTGTCTTGAAGTATTCGTCACGCGTGCGGTGGTACATGCGTCGCAGGCGATTTTTGTCCTTGATGAGCGATAAAACGTGTTCGGGAAGCTTGATCGTGTATGAATGTATTTCTTTGAGAGGAATGTGTGTGTCTTGTGCTGTTTGAAGAATCTCTGTGAGAGTGCTTGTAGCTGCGTCGATTTCTTGTGGCGTGCGCAGAGTTCCCGAAGTGAGATGAATTCGTTCGTTGACTTCTTTTTTGAATCCTTCCCAGTTCGCATCCTTGTAATTTCGCTGTTTTCTGGGGGTCCTTGAAGTTGTGCCGCCTATAGTAAAGCTCACGGGCAGGTGGTCCGAAGACAGTTCGTCTAGTGTGCGCAGTGGAGATATTGTCTTGACATTTTTCTCGAGTACTATGTCCAGTGTACTCGGATATCTAGATCGTTGCGAGTAGTACGTAGGTCTGTCGGGCGCCATTATCGAATAGGTATTTGTCTGCATGTGTGTAAAGAGCGTATTTCCGTTCGCATTTCCTCTGTAGTTATTCCAATAGTTGTGTTTGGCGTTCAAGTCGCCTCCCATCACAACAATCGGTCCCAGATTGAGCAATTTATTGAGGTCTTCTCTCACTAGGTTATGTTGGGTGCAGTATACGGAGATGATGGTATGCGCTCTACCCTCTATGGTGACTTCGATAATCGTGGCTTCAGCGTGCTTCAACTTCGGAGTAGGTATTCTTGTGGACGTCATAGATTGCCGAACGAATATTGCGGTTCCTCCGCCTGATCTTCCTTGTCGATCGTCACGATAAATCTCGAAACCTTGCACTCTCAGCGGTACGCTTGGATTCAAGTGAGATTCTGATAGGAGAATAATGTCGGTGTGTAATTCGTTTGCCAAAGCGAGCAGTTCGTCTGTCTTGTTGCGCACGCTAAATGCGTTCCATACGAGGACTTTCACCGTCTCGGTATTAGGCATCGAGGGTGTCTAGGAGCTCAATCAGGATGACGAGCTTGTCTGCTCTTGTTGCGCAGCGGGCGAGCTGTGATCGCATCCTCAGGAGGCCTTGGAGCAGGGCCATCAGGTCCAGGTTGTCATCTGAAGAGGTGGGCGCGCGCACGGGCTCCTGCTGTGGGCGTGGCTGTGGGGGCGGCGCGGTCTCGCGCTGCTCTTGGGCGGGGGCGGTGCCTCCGGCTACGTTGGCCCATGTGCGTCCATCCGTCCTCGGCTGAGGAGGTGGCCTGCTCGGGTTCTGTTCTGCCGGCGGGCGTTGGGCCCTTCTGGCAGGTCGCTGCTGTATTGAGGCGACGTACGCTACCCGCTTGGGGCAGCCTCGGTAATTGGCGGGATGCGGGCCTGAGCAGTTGCAGCATGCGGCGGGCTCATCTCTCGTCTTCTTGGGGCATTCTGCCGAAGCATGCTCCAGTAAGCATTTTACGCACCTTGCTGTGTGCGAGCAGTTTCGGGACCCATGCCCGAAGTCTTGACATCTGTAGCACTGAGTGCCGTGCTGAAGGTGGTTGCTCCTGTGCTTCTGGAGTCGAATTCGGCAGTGGCACAGGTATTTGACGGCCGCGCGCAGCTGTCCCATGTTGACTTCCTTATTGAAGTGCGCTAAGTATATGGGATATTCTATTGAGGCGGTCATCTTGACCACCTTCACTGCTGGGAATCCTTGTGATTCCAGATCTGCCTTTATTTCTTCCACTTCGACGAGCGGCAGGCCCTTGATGACGGCCTTTTTCATCTTTTCCGCTTCGGCCGTGAACGTGTGGAAGCCGCGAGCCTCCACTCGCAGCCCGTTGGTAAGGGCGCGGTGGTCCTCCATCGTGCGCACGAAAATGTTAGCCGTGCCGCCCCTGTTGTATCTGAAAGTGAAGGGCTTACCAGCTCCCAGATGTCCTTGCACCGCAGCTGTGATCTGCGCGTGCGTCATGTTCCCCAGGGTCATCACAACCGGGGGAACGCGGTCTCTCCTGCCGGTACCTGCGGGAGAGAAATTATTATTAGTATTGGCACGCTTTATACGCGGCGCGCCGGCGCCTTCGCTTACCTCGGGCAACTCATCAAATCGGTTGCCACACTGGAGCGGTTGTGGTCCCCGTGGGGACAAGGGCCTCTTCACGGGGTTGGACGGCCTCGTCCAGCCTCCATCCTGGGGGGCAGCCGTCTCCATCGGCTGCTGCGGTCTCGGGGGCGCCACGTAGGCCGACGCTGGGCCTATCGGGGGGCGCGTGGGGGCAGGACTGGGTCCTGCTGCCCAGGATGGGCCTGCTACGGGCTCCGTCATCTCGGTGGCGTCGGGCGTCGTGGGAGCCGTGGTGGTGGATGGTCTCCGGGTCCTTGGGTCCTCGGGGCGGGGCTGTGGTGCGGGGACCGTATAGCGCACGGTCCCGGTCTTCTTACGCAGCGCGATTTGGTGAGCGCCGGGCGGCACCACGACCGGGGAGTCCTCGTGGTCTTCAGGTAGCATCCTCGTCGGGAACATCTTGACATGCGGAAGTCTGTGTCTCCTCTTAAAAAGAGAGCACGTCTCGGGTGCTTGCGGGCGGTTTGTAGGGGCCAGCGTGGATCTTTATGTTGAGTAATACTTTGCGTGAAAAGTGTTGCCTTGAGAAAGGCAGTTGGGGGGCGCGAGCGCCTGCTCAGTGGGCCGGCGGGATTCCTCCGGCCGGCAAAAGTAGCGGGGCCTGGCTGAGTACACAAGCCAGACAAAAACGATTCTGTGGTTGTGTCACAAACCACAAAAACTCCCTATCTATCTATCATATCTTTCGGCCCAAGCGGCTTGAAAACTTTGACTCCGAATGGCATCGATACCGTACCGCCCGCATACCTGCCACGCGGATCGATGTCCAACATTTTTTCTATGTAAAAATTACTAGGAAAAATCAATTTTTAAATGTTACAAATGTATGTATTTTACTTGTTCATCCCCTCGGCGGTAGTCAAATAAACACTATTTTCGATATACTACCGCTGAGGAGATATTAAAAAAGCTGTTTTTCACCCATATGTATAACCATTTTTTGAACAATATTTTTACCTTTTTTGCGTGTACAAAAATCCAGGAACCTCGTAGCATAGTGAATCTTATCTCTTTCTGAGCGCTATGTTACGGGGGACCTCGGAAAAATACTAACTTAACATGTTTTACAAATTTGATCGCTTGAGATCATTTTTACACATTTATTTTACAAACATTTCTTATTTTTTGTCGTATCTTGACAAACAAAAAATCTAGTTGTCAAGATACACATTCCTATAACTACTATGCATTTAAACTATGTAATTGTCATTCATGTAAGCGTTCAAAATCTTTTCTAACTCGCAAATTTAAGCGACCACTATCACCAGTACTGCCGACAAAATGAATATGCAACATTTTGTCGGAGGCTATAAACTCATTGTTGGCGCGGGTATAACCCCCCACCACTTTTGGGCTCCTAGCCCAATGTCGGGCGCGAGTCAGGCTAATTAAATATAAGCAGCCACATAATTAAAAATAAATCAGTTCATCTTTACCACCGAAACCAAGCGTTTTATTTATCTACAAGTGACTCCTGCCCAACATCTGCCTCACCTCGCCGAGTCTTCTGCTCCAAGATCTTCTGGTGTTACCTCTTCAAGACCAGCCGGCCCTCCTCTGGAAAACCGCCAACACCAGAAGCGAGCAGAGACAACAGCACACCCAGTGCCCACTATTCACCAAGCCTGGGTGCGGGAGGCAGATTTCATCACAATATCAACTACTTAACAATACTCTTGAACCAAGTGGTCGACTGTAAAATCGTTGTTAATGTAATGTTTATTTGGGCTTATAAAAGTGATCAATTCCACAAAAAGTTGTTGCGTAATTAATTATTTCACTTGTATATTGTACATCGTAAGTGATCGTGTGATTTCGTTGACTCTACAGAGTGCTACAATTCATTGTTTCATAACCTTGACAGTTCAGTACCTATTCATAATGTCTGTTCTACCTACTAAAGCGGGTACTAAGTCAAAACGTAATGTTGCCGTAGAGAGCCCCGCTGCTGAGGCTGGTTCAGAGCCAGACTTTGGTAATTTACTAATTTTGTTTAAGGACGAAATTAAAGAAGAAATTAATAAAGTGTTCATGCAATTAAAAACAATGAATGATGCGCTAAGAGAGTGTAACTCCAAAATTAATAACCTCGAAGTCAAAAACAATGAACTTCAAACTAATTATAATCTGGTATTGTCCAAATTAAACCGTCTTGAGCAAACCTCATTAAAAAATAACGTGGAAATTATTGGCATACCGGAAAAAAGAAATGAAAATTTAATAGATATCATAAAATTGCTAGGAGCCAAGGCAGGTGTTGATGTTCTCCCAAATGATATTGATGGAATCTCTCGTACAAGGGTCAAGGAATTACCCAGAGAAAATCCTAAATTTACTCGTCCAATTGTAGTAAAGTTCACAGCCAGCCGCAGTAGAGATAACTTTCTTGCTGCTATAAGGAAGAAAGGCAGTCTCAACTCAAGTGATTTGAAGCTTCCCGGGGACTCCAAAATTTATGTCAACGAGCATCTGACTGCTGCAACCCGTGCGCTCTTCAAGACAGTGAGAGACTTAAGCAAGGATAAAAACTTTAAATTCAGATGGATCAAATACGGAAAAATATTTATACGCAAAAATGAAACTAGTCCCATTATTCAGGTGACATTGGAATCTGACGTGACTCAGTTTTTTTGCTGATAATCTTCTTAGATTTAGCATCGTCTCGTGTGACTATAAGCTATTATCAATTTATTTTTCCTATCTACCTTATCTTTTTTCCTACTTTAAAATATCATCCTTTGTACTGGTTTTTCTTTATTTGTATAATATTAACAACTAACTCTTTTAATACTACCAACTTTAATCCAAATTATCCTACAATTACTCTGCTTGCGTTACTACAACACCACTCTAATATTTATAATTTACTAGAACATGCTTACAACTATTTTATCAATCTTATATTTTATATATTTTATCAACTAAATGTACTAAAATGTTGAATGTATATTATCAAAATGTGACTGGACTGCGTTCTAAGACTGATAGATTTTATTTTAATGTTACCAATAACAACTATGATATTATTATGATAACTGAAACTTGGCTTGTAGACAGTATTGCTAGTGAAGAGCTATTTGACAACCGTTACCTGGTATTTAGGCGCGATCGCAATGAGCAAAAAAGAGGAGGTGGAGTAATGATTGCGTTGAAGAAGCACCTCATAGCTCATGAACGTAAGGATTTTAACACGAATGCTGAAGACATCTGGGTGACTGTTACGATTAATAATTTCATAAAAATTCATTTATGCTGTGTTTACATACCTCCAGGAGTCAATCACTCACAAAATATAAATGAATTCATGGATAAATTATGTGAACTTCGAGGACTACATCACGATGATCATTTTGTCATATCGGGTGATTTCAACTTACCTCAAATTAACTGGTCTTTAAGTAATGGTAATAGTATGCAAATTACGAATGGCTCTAAATCTGAAATTATTTCCAAACTATCTGACACCCTTTCATTTACTGATCTATCACAGTACTGCACCTTTCCAAATAATAATCATACATACCTAGACCTTGTTTTTAGCTCGATCCCTGTAATTGTATCAAATACTGACCAGTATCTCATCCCTGAATGTAAACATCATAAAAGCATTCTTGTTGACATTAACATATCTCTGGAAACTCCTATGGTGGACAACAAACGAACAATCAATCTTTTTAGGAAAGCTAACTATGAAACAATAAATAACGTCCTTAGTAGTATTGATTGGGATGCAGAATTTTTAAACCTATCAACCAATACTGCTATTGACCGCTTTTATACAATTTTATATGAAATCATTCGATTAAACGTCCCGTCAAAGGAAGTTCATATTAATAATTCTTATCCCTATTGGTTTAGTCCAGCCCTAATAAAACTGACTAAGGAAAAATATAAAGTGTTTAAAATGTGGAAAAGGTGGTCCAATCCTTTAGACTACCATGAATTCTGTATCCTTAGATCAAGGCAAAAGAAATTGTCTAGAGAATGTCTTAAACAATTTATAACAAACGCTGAACTTAATATATCTCGTGACCCTAAAAACTTTTGGTCTTATGTTAAAGGAAAAAGAAATAATTCTGGTTTGCCTCATGTTATGAAACTGGGCGAAGTGACTGCTGAAAATCCTTTCGCAATATGTAACCTGTTCTCACAGCATTTCGTCTCCACCTTTAATTACAACACTATTTCCGATGTACACTCTACCAACTATCATTTTGACAATCAAGTTAATATCTCCTCGGTATCAGTTTCAAAACAAAAAATAGAAAAAATAATCGATACTATTTCTAGCTCACTGGGTGCGGGTAGTGATAAAATTCCGGCTTTCTTTATCAAAATGTGTAGCAAGGTAATCTCGAAGCCCCTATTATTGCTCTTTCAATCCTCATTGAAAGAAGGTATCTTTCCTGATCGTTGGAAGAGTGCTCTCATCACACCTGTTTTTAAGTCTGGGGCTAAAAATGATGTCCAGAACTATCGACCGATATCTAAATTACCAATCTTTAGTAAAATTTTTGAAAAAATTGTTCATGAACAATTATATAACTGCATCGAGTCTGTAATACTCGTGAACCAACATGGCTTTATGAAAAAAAGATCGGTTGTATCTAATCTTGCCATTTTCATTGAAAACATTACTAAATCAATGGATGATCAAATCCAAGTTGACGTAATCTATACAGACTTCTCAAAAGCGTTTGATAAAATTGACCACAGTCTTCTTTTGTCCAAATTACTAGCTTTGGGAATTCATGGGGATTTATATAGATGGTTAGTCTCCTATCTTAATGGGCGCACTCAGGGAGTAACAATAAATGGCTTCATCTCTGAGATTGTAAATATACCCTCAGGTGTGCCCCAAGGATCTCACCTGGGACCGTTACTGTTTACAATTTTCATCAACGACATTATAAAATGCTTTAATTATGCAAATGTTCTACTTTTCGCTGATGATATGAAAATATTCCTGCCTATTAATTCTATAATTGACTGCTTTAAACTACAAGAAGATCTGTATAGGCTTAATGATTATTGTATCCGCAATCGTCTCAACATGAACACTTCTAAATGTTATGTAATTACCTTCACTAGAAATAAAATTAAGTTTGACCATAATTATCATATAGCTGGCCAACTACTCAAAAAAGTTACACAAATTCGTGATCTAGGTGTTATACTTGACAGTAAACTTACATTTGAGGCTCATATTGATATGATTGTTAAGAAAGCCCTTAGAATGCTAGGATTCTTATTCCGTATTGGAAAAGAATTTAATAATATCATAACACTTAAAATATTGTATTTTTCTTATGTTCGCAGTCATCTTGAATTCGCTTCTCCCATATGGAATCCTCAATATAATATTTACATAAATCGCATTGAAGCCATCCAAAGAAAATTTGTCCATCATTTAAATTTCAAACTAAATTCAAACCTTGACGTAAACAGCTCGATGGACCTTTATGGACTTAAGCCATTAAAAACTAGAAGAGACTCCGCAGATATAATATATCTCCATAAAATTATCAATGGCTTTATTGATTGTTCTCCCCTTCTGTCTGAAATTAATTTTAGAGTTCCGAGCGTTAGAACTAGAGAAAAATCACTTTTTCATCTCCATAAATGTTCTACTAATATAAGACAAAATGCGTTTATATTCAGAGCCTGTAGTATATTTAATAAGAATTTTAATGATATGGACATATTCTCAAGTAATTTAGGAACCTTTAAAAGATATGTAATAACTAACATTAAATAATTTTAAATATTCTACTTGAAGTTATCATGTTATTGCTTTGAATCCTTTCCAGTTACTTACCTTCCAATTTATACTCATGTGTTCAATTTAGTTGTAGGTATACATTTATTATATTGTTATTATTGCTATTGTGTAGTGCTTTTATTGATTGCTGCTGTGTTGAAATTTTACAATAAATTTTGTTTTGGATTTTAGTTGGTTATTAGTATATCAGTTAAATTTAAATTTTTGAAATTTAGCTGGTTATTAGTATATTATTTGTGTTCCTAGATCTGTTATTATTTTTTATTTATTATTTACAATTTTGTATTTTTTGTAAATTTCTCAGGCCACGGGTACAGAACCCTTAGTTTCTTATTTTAATATATTTTATTATTATTATAATTTTAAGTGAAAATCTGTTATTGGATTTTATCTTTATTATTTAGTTTATTCTTATATATGTAAATAATCTGTTGATTTTCCCAAATAAATAAAATAAAATAAAATAAAAATAAAAACAATCATCATCATCGGCCGTAAAGGAGCATTCTCATCGGTTGAAGACACGGTTTGGACCCGGCGCCTAAATCTACAGTCTTGTGCGGACTCCCGTCCAGTACACTAAGTGTTTTTTCCAATTTTGTAGCAGTTTAATGTGTAGAAGTTTTTATGGCTGTTAAATATCAGTTAAATTATCTTAGTTTATTAGTAAGGTTTTCATGTGCACGATTGTTTATTAATTGCACAAAATTTACACCAAATTTATTAGGAAGGCTGTACATTAGGGTGTCCCAAAAAAATTAAAGTTGTTATTTTTGAACGCATACCCTCTAATTTTGTTTTAATAATGACAAAACACTTTTTCAAAAATTTTCGTTTACTTTGGACAACTGCAACCCGTGCCGACTTGCATCGAAAGATGTCAGTACTTGTACATTAAGACGTCAGCGAGCAAACGTGTTGATGAGCTTGTAGTAATTTGCTATTTTGTTAGTAAACGAAAATCACTCGTTCAGGCAAGATGTTGTTAGATTTACGCACTAGAAAGAGTATATTTTTAATAGGAGTCGTAAAACACCAAATATCGGGTTCTAAACTGCCATCTAATGGACAAGTTCTTGAAGTTTTGTTCTACAATATCCGGAAAATGAATTTAACTGTCAATATATACCAAATATAGCCATAGTTGGTATTAAAAGCTGTGATTGAAGTAAAAATCAGTCAAATCCTATTCGAACAACAACATCGTTGCAGTGCTTTAAGAAGCTCTGCAGCGAATGGTTGCTGACAGCACAGTCAACCGCACAACATCATCATTGATCGAATTTAAAATGAAAGGGACACCTACTTGTGATTATTTTTATTTTTTTATTTTTATCTATGTATTTTATGTAAATTTAATCCTGAATTTATATTTTATTTTATTTTAAAGAAATTTGTATTTATCGATTTATAACACATTATATTAAAGGCACTGCTGAAAACCAGCTACATTCCCGGAGAAATCCGGAATGTACAGCTGAGCAGTTGCCCTTTTGACAATATAATCATCTAAATGTATGTGTACAAACTATATGCAAACATGTAAAAAATTATTGTCAAATAAACGTTTTTATTATTATTATTATTATTATTATAAGTGACTACAAGCCCTGACATATCTACCACTCTTCAAAATGTTTCGAGATAACTGTAAAAATGTTGATCCCGATAAAATTCAGTGCTACAGAGAAAATCTCACATTGCACCTAACCGCTTCCGAAATCGATGATTTGTTTGACTTTTACCGTACTACACTGACAACAAAAATACTCGGAGATGACTATTGAGAGTTTTTAGAGTTCTGTGTGATAGTTTTAGGAGGAGATACAGCGAGAAAATTTAAGATTCGGCCTCCAGGTACTCGATAGATGGCAAAGGCGCTTTATTCCTTGAAAATATCATTAATTTGTGCGCAATTTAAAATTACCGGTAAGGATAAGGCGGCACTTTTAGACGTTTGCCTGTTCATAGTAACATTCTATGTCAAGCCATGGTTACAATGTATTATAGCAGTTAAAGCACCTTACAAGGACTTGTGCTTTAAGGCTTAAGAAAAAATTGATGAAAACATCTCAATGGCAGCTTTATTTCTGTTCAGTAAGCAGTTATGGTGTTTGACCGATGAAGGATCTATTTTATCGCTGTTTGACGACGCTGTGGATCAAACAACTAAAATAAAAATGATCGAAATATCAAAAAAAAAATTTATCAACCCATGACAAACGTTACATCCCATCGAAGGAAGAACTTGATGGTAAATTGTGTGGTAAGTTTATTAAGTAGTTTAAATTATGTTTTGTATTGAGGTTTTTGTTCATATCATAATTTAGTGACTTTTGTTTGAGAGAAAAATATTTACGACTTCATTTCAGTCAAGAGCAAGTATTTGTTTGATCGTCTGAAAACAGATGCCAGTTTTCTTAACGAATTCCCTACGATGTAGTCAAATAATGCTTCGTATCAAGAAGTCAGAAAGAAGGTGTCGCCGCTGAGGGTAGTGAATGATACAGCTGAAAGAACTGTTAAGTTAATGCAAGATTTTCATGGCTTTTTCTTACAGTCGAAGAGGAACAAAAATAATTTTTGTTACGATGCGTTCAGGAACACCGGAAGATTTATCCTGACTGTAAAAAAACAACTATGAAGAAAAAATTTAATCAATAAACCATTTTTAAATATAAAATACTACATAATTGAACATTTGTGCATTTTAAAATTTTATTTATCCGACAAAAATGAAAGTTGAAAATCCTTTCGTCATGTGTTAGTGACATTAATAATTAAAAAATGTAATTTGCGGTTATTACAAATTGACTATAATATTTACAGTGGTTGTAATGAGACATTAAATAACCACCAAATAATTTTAACCTTCTTTACTCAGCGGAGTTAAGGCTGACGAAATGTGATAGAATTTTGTTTTGTTTGATTTAAAACAAAATAAATAAAAAAAACTAAAAATGTTAAAAACCAAAAAGCCATCAATAACCAATAGCCATTTATAATCTGACTTAAAATACGCACAATGTAATAAAGTGATGCCAAAAATTCCAGTTACAATTTGACCATTTTATTTATAAGAGCTTGTTAAAGTGACCAGAAGCGTACTTGGCTCTCATAATAACAGAGCCACGTACGCTTCTGGTCACTTTAACAGAGAGCCGCGTACGCTCCTGTGACCAGAAGCGTACGTGGCTCTCATGATTACGTTAGTTTTATTATATTTTGTTGTGATATTGCACGTTGAAAAACGTTACATATTAAGTTATTTCTCGACCATTTCAGTTGGTAAGAGATGGGCAGAGTAGGGTGAAAGTGGAAAAGAAGGCTTGGAAGAGTTTTATGAATGGTATACACTACAAATTAATGCAAAATCACATGTTTTGGTTTGAAAATTTGATCGCTTGGAAATATTTTAGATGCTTAAATTAAATATTGCGAGTAGAAAACATCTTCGACTCTGAAGTAATCGAGCATTTTTCATCAAGTCTTTTATAAGACTGGCAGGCTTATAAAAACTGTTTTTTTGTTAAAAATCTCCTCTTTTTCGGTTATGGTTTTGTTGTACGAGTATAACGTGGCAAATTAAGGTATTTGGAAAATGATTGTAAAACAATTAAATTTCTGCGGTTGAACTTCGGAGAAACAAATAAATAAATTAAAAATTTGGCGGTGTTTTTTTCTTGAATAAATAAAAACCGGCGGCTGGTGTTGAGCGGGAATTTAAACCTTATCGCCATCTACATAAGGAGTGTTAATTTTCCCGGCCCGATTTCAAATGTTATACGACTTGGTGCATTGCTTGTAGTGGCATTTATTTTGTGTTATTATAAAACCAACAGTTAACAATATTTTTTATGAGATATGGTAAAACATATTTAACACCTGCACCAAAAATAATTTTTTCGCTAACGTTTCTATTATAAAAAGGATTAGTTACTATGAGCTGTGGGGGTGGGGTGGTGGGAGGGAGGGGAATTGGATGGATCTAATATGTGTTTTGTGAATGTTATTTATTGATATTATGTTTAAAGTTGAGAAGTGGAATTCACAGCATGAAGTGTAAAGAAAATATGAAGTGCGGTGAATTAATGTGTTTTGTTTTTAGTGTTGCATTGAGAGATGTTTAATGTGTGGTTTTATTTGGTTTGTCTGACGGATTTCCAAAATAACTCAATATAATGACAATTAAACACTTTTAAAAAGTTATAGAAAGTCATTAAAAGCAATGACAAAACTAACCCATACACCTAAGTTATGTAACCTATTTAACATGGTTTTTTTTTATTTCATCACTTTTCATGATTTTTATCACTTTTTAAAAGTGTGTTGAATTCTAATTTTTGTGAGTTATCCGGTAACTGGTTGGCACTCTTAATTGAATTCGTTGAAGTAGTTTTAAATACGAATTGTTCTTCCCTCACCGGGTAAACGGTACGATTTGTCTAATAAAAATATTTTATTACTCTTGGTATAAAAAAAAATATTTCCTTACCAGAATAAGGGCAAACAGCGGCAGCGGCGCGTGACTGGAGGCAAGCAGTAGGGCGGCCGCTCCGAGGGCGGCTGCGGCCAGTAGGGCGGCAATCAGGGCGGCCGCCTCGCTCTCAAGCCAGGCGGGCAGTCGCGCAGCGCATAGCACGCCGGCTATGATACCGGATACCCCCACCAGAGTTGCCACAGAGGTCGTCTTGGAGTACAACTCCTGGAAGAAATGATAAAAAAAACTTTATTTTTTATTAGCATTGACTGATGATTTGAAGGCTGTTTTCAAGGATTCAAAAAAGGTCGAGATGTTGAGCAGACATAGATTTTTCATTTAATATGAACGTTTCCAGATTCAAGTGTTGTGATTCACCCTTGCTGTGTATTATAGAATTTTTATTTGGACTTTATTTACTTTGAATTTTCCCTCTGATGTTATGTTGTTTTTCTTGCATATTGTTTTCTTTCTTTTGATTTGCTTTTTTATGATATTGTTTACATTATTTTATGATGCATTATGTTAATATCGCTTAATTTTCCGTCTTTTTACATATTTATTGTTTTTAGTAAAAATATTTTTCCTACTTTTTGTAAAAATATTTGTATTGCCAAAACTTTTCTTGTCAATGTAACGCTGTTGAAATCAATTATGACAAAATTATTATTCATTAAACGTACCTGCAAACCTTTAAATTTACCTATACCACAGTCAAATAACACAAAACAACACCTTCGCGTATTATAATAGAACCCACAACCTCTCAGGACTCAAGATCGTGCGCCAAGTCTAGTACGTGACTCCATTAAACTATCACGTCCGTCGTGATAATACGACACATGCATAGAAATTCAACAATGGATATTATTTCATTTTTTTTTAAATAAAGGCGTCACAAACGCGGAGATCCTCGAACTTTAACTTCAAGTTTAACTTCGAAAAAAAAAAGAAAACGTTGCATAAAGTCTCTGAACCGATTGTTCAAAAGGTTTTACTCGAAATTACCGAAGTAAACGGTATTTATTCTTCGATCTCTAGCTGGGGGCCATTTACCTACAATCTAATTAAAGCACACAATTCGTTTGTTTTATTGAAAATTTCTGTTTCATTACCTTTCATTCCACTTGTATTATTATGAATAACAAATGTAAAATATGTCAGCTAAATTATTCCCCACATTTTACGAGTATTATATTGTAAAAAATAATGATTATTAACATTTTGAAAAAAGTATTTTATATTATGTAGCTACTATATTACTTCGTTCTACAAATTCAATCGACAAAATAAAATATTCAGTTAAGTTCTTACAAATATCTGATACTTTTTAAGCAATGTATGATGGTTTATTAAAATATATGTATGGTTTACCTCCCTAAGGTTTCACACACTCGTGCCAATTCAAGTTATATCACCACTCAGTGGATTTGAAATTAAGGGCAGAATTAAATTATCATCCCTTAAGGTTCACTAAGTTTGCATTCACATCCAATATCCCCTGGGATTTGAATGATAATAATGTCTGACCTAGCATTGTGCCCAGGATAGAATTATTTTCATTGTTTCGTAATATTATTATAATCTGTAAGTTATTAAAGGGTAAAACAACTTTCTCATGACAAAACAGGGATCTTTACGTACCTATGTAGTGCAAACAAGGATTACAGGATCTGAAATATGTTTCTGAGATTATTAATACAGGTACCGCCTTGCGCTAATATAAATTCCGTATTAAATCTTCCTCATATTATGGTTTTCAATAAATATCCTACGTTTTTTAATTTATTTTATTTTTTATTAGTGACTATATAAACATGTGAACATAAAAAATATTGTGGTGTATTTGACAATGGTATTACAGAGTCCTACTCATAGAAAGAGAACTAAAGTTATTTAGTTCCATTTAATTAGGTGCATCTTCTGTATCGTTTATAGTGCTTTTTTAGTGTTTTCAGCAAGATATTTTCAATTATTTTTATTGATTATAGAAAGCGGGTTGTACGTTTTAACCCTTTCCGGACGAATACCGCGCACCACGCGGCAAGCAGTCAGAATGGTTGCATTCCCGCACACTGCGCGGGACAGCACCAAATGTATCACTTATTTCCAAATACACCATTTTATATAGTGGTTATATCACAAGAAGGTTTAAACATAACCAAACATAAGTTACTCATAATGAACCATATTTTCTCATTCTAAAAGGGTTTGGCTTGTATACTTTTAGTTTAATAAAAAAAAAACTGTCAATTTAATATGTTACCGGAAAAAAGAGCGGCATAAGTTAGATGGTAATTACAGATTTCAAAACACACATTAATAATATAAATTAAAGCCATCACGCATTCCATGATCAATCTAAACTCACTCTTACCATCCTGAGTTTCCCCGCGATAACCATCACAAAACTATGTCGTGAGACGAACTTCTTGCTTCATTCACATACATGCTTCGCCTCATACATATTCTTCTATTATTATGACTCTTAAAATTATTCGAGCATTTGATTCACTTGATCGTGCCATGTCTTCCTCGAGCGTTCCCGACTTTTTCTACCATTCACTCGCATTAAATATTCTCATTACTCTCCTTTCTTGGTACATCATGCCCTATACAAGCATCCCTTTCTTAAACTTATCCATTATGCCTCAAGGATCTCATTTCTAAAGCAATCCTTCTACTTTCATCCTTATTCTGCCAGTTCCAAGTTTCTTTTTTTACATTGACTCCACACAGAGGGCCCTGACGATAACATTTTATTTAGGTTTTAACTATACCATAAGCTGTAGAAAAAAATAATAGAAAATTTAAAAACCTAAACGTAAACATAAAACAAGACTATTTGCAATGCGGTTTTTGGGTAGTTTTATATTTCAGCCACACCCAATCCTCCCTTCCAAGACTTCCCAATGTAATATATTGCTTTATATAGAGGGTACTTATATTTATTTATTCGTAGCTATGCGACCTTTGGGCAGGAGTTTTTGCTACGGAAGTCGATGGAAGAGGTAATTAACTTTTCTAAATATAGACTTTTTTCCTAATGGAGGATTTTAAAGGGTGCTAAACAATTTTAAATTGAAATAATTAAATGCTTTTACACTTATGCCTAAATAACGTGATTCCTTAACTTTCATCAACCTAATGGTGTTTGAAAATAATATTAAAAATTTATTATGCTCATCATTATTTTGATGCCACGTGAATTATAACTACATTTATTTCAAATGCTACCTTTTCTAGTGACAAATATACCTTATTAAAAAATCTTGCAAAATTTCCTTCATTTGATTCCGCTGAGGTTTACAACAATTCACAATATGGGGCTTTTTATTTTCAGCAACATCAAATGTCGTAAAATAACCAAGCAAACAAAATCCATATCCAATGAGAATACACTATAAACTTCAAAATGAAATATTGACGTTATTTATATGCAAAAACCACTTCAAAGTTAATCTGATAAATGCCTAAAATGTTGCTTCTACAAACATAAGTTAAAATTTTGAAAGAAACTAAACTGCTTACAAACTTTTCTAATAAACAAAGGCACTTACTATTAAAAGTTATCACGAAAAACGTAAAAGATTAAAATGTTTAAGCCTTTAAAAATATTTTTTAAATCCTATTAAATCTGAAAGTTTTGTCCTTAAAAGAAGTTCCTTATAAATAATGTGGGTTTATTAATAATATTTAGGAATTCCAGACATTTTAAATGAAAATTCTACAACTGCCAAATATTTTTTTGTAAAAAATGTTGCGTTTATGGTGAAAATAATTTTGGAAAGTTTCAACACTTCGATTAACGTGGAGGAAAAGGCCATTCCCACATGGGTCGGTATGAAATCACCAAATTCCAAAATAATTAATTTTCATGAAGTTTTTTTCAAGCATGAATACTTTTGAAATTATTTATGACTCAACGTGCAAGTCATATCGTAACATCGCTCGAAAGCCACATTCGGTGAGGCAGCCGTCTAAGTTTTGTCGGACCTTGCCGAACAAAAGAGTTAGGACGGGTTGTTTCGGAGAATTTGAACAATTCATCAAATTTCAACGTTCATTTCCCAGTTCCGCGAAAGATTTTTTCAAGTTCTGTTTTTATTTCAGTTCTGTCTAGCCAATAACCTATAGTGATATATTAACAGAACTTGCATAGGACTTTCACAGACCCCGAAAATGAACGTTGAAATTTGATGAATTGTTCAAATTCTCCGAAACAACCCGTCCTTAATAAGTCTCTTTTGATTTTAATAATTTCTATTGCTTTATTCAAATGATGATGTATTAATTCTTATATATAGAATAATACGCATATTCAATAAAACATACCTATACATATATTCAGAATCAGCGTTTGTCCATTATATTCTACGTGAATGCGTATATTTTATGTTGTAATATTTTTCAGTTAAGTTCCTACTTACGTAAATCTTTCGAGATATGGATTTAAATTTATTCTCTGATACTCAATATATTTCCCACAATTCTTCACAAGGATTTGATCTCTGAAACGCGCCACGAAAATCTCCAATCTAGTAGGAATGGGGCGCTTACGTAAGAACGTTTAAAATATTAAACTATTTTATTGACAGCATATACCTCTTAGAATGCGAAAAAGTGTACTTCACGGACAACTACCGCCAGGGTCGACATCTCGACTTAGTCTATATTCCATATTGCAGAACGGACATTCTGGGCCAGTACAGAATGACAAGAGGTATGGTGTTGCTAAATGAAATCTCTAGGTCTCTTGATATTTTCAGCATTGGCCTTGAAGGTTTCAATAGCCGTTTCAGGCATGTAAATTATGTAATGTATATTACTGTTTTGGAATAGCATTATATAAATCTGTAATACACGTATTCTTCATAATAATACCTTATTTAAAACAAAAAGAAGCTAACAAAAACATAACGAAGATTTTCCGATCCCTAAATGAACAATAATTTACATTATTATCAGTTGTAACATTATGTGATTAAGATACGTTAGTAGTTTAATTAATTTCCGTAATCATTTCATAAATAAAGTGCTCGTGCGTTTAAATAAATTTTAATGAATATTAACTACGTGAAAGTATCACGAAAATTTCAGGTATTAGGGGATTATCACTATAGTACTAACCTCAAATATTGGGGTTAAACGTGTTAAATTTGTAATTTGCCTGGCTCATTGCCACTCCCTTTATCATGGGAATTAACATTATCCAATGAATGCGTTACACGTAAATTTTTCTTACCCTTTCAGACCCGATTTAAAACTGGCAGTAGTAGAACATATTTGATGCATGATAACATTTTTTTGAATAGGAGATTAAAGATAAAAAGTGTTATTTGAAAAATTAGTTATTGCTACTATCATTTCAAAGGTTAGATCTCAGTGGGTGAGTTTCACATAAAATGATAAATCGTACACTGCAAATAAAAATAAAAACTTATCAAAATTAAACATTGAAAAAATGCTTTCAGAACTTAATAAAATCTAGAGAAACACAAAAATCTCATTTAAAAATATCAAAAATGGATACTAGCTATAATGGTAGCTAATATCCAACAAAAAATAGAGCGCAAAGCCAGGTACAAATTTTCAGCAATCTCTATATATTCAAATATGCACACGGTCTGAAAGCGTTTCAAATACATGTTTGTTATCAAATTAATTATGTTTTATACAGTTATTTTGTGTAAAACAAGAAATTCAAAGCATTTGATAATGAGTCAATATTTATTATGATTGTATTAAGACAAAAAGGTCAAATATACTGATAACAATGCATTAAAATATGCGGTTGTATAAATATGTGAGGTTGTTTCCACATATTTTACAAACGTAAAATTCTTTGTATAGACGGTGTCAAGGGATGAACATGACTTACTTAAACCAGTGATTCCTGAAATTATTTGGAGTAAAAATGTAAATGTTATTTTGGTCTCCGGTGATATTATTATGTAACAAACGAACTAACCATCAGGCCCTTTTTTAAGGAATGGGCAGAGAGGACTGACCGCCAAACAAGTCTGTCTTTAAAGAGCGCTGGTGAGAGAATGGAGCCTTGTGAAACACCGGCTCTTTTTGATGTCACTGTGGAGAATATTCCATCTAGTTTAATTCTAAATTTACGATACTTTAATGAAATTAGCCATGAGTTGAATCATTAAGATGGGGATACCGAGGAGGTACGTATCATAAATGAGACCTCTAAATCAGACTTTATCGAATGCTTTGCAGACGTCTAGGGGGAGGATTACGGTGCTTTGGCGATTATTGAAAGCACCCGCAAGAGTCGACCGATCGAAAGCCGTGTTGAAAGTCTGGGATGAGTTTTAATTTGTCAACTGATTTTTTGAGAACGGAATAAGTCTGATTGATCTGTGGTTTTGGGCCAGGAAGGGGTCTTTACCAGGTTTAGGGATGAAAATAACGTGAAAAAGAAGTGTATACTTCATAAACGTATTTTCTGATTAAAAAATTATGATTATAAATCAACATTAAATATAATTACGTATACTTTTGACTACATACTTCGAATGTTTTAGAAATCGTGTTATTTTAAACGGCTGACCTTCATTTAAAAATATACATTTAAAATATGTTTCACGCTCAATTTTTACTTCGGCTGAAGCATTAAATAAAGAGAAAAAAATGTCCGCAATAAAATATAACATTGGCAAATTGTCAACTAAATGAATGCACCGAGTATCGGTTTAAGCATTTTATTTTTTGTTAAATAGCAGTAAAAAAAAATTCGGCGGAATTTTTACAACCATTCCTGAAATATATTTTTTTAAATAATCACTGTATGTCCATAGTATTTTAAATTTAAAGAAATATGCTTGTTCAGTGTAAACCTATGCAGTATCTTTTGGAGTAGGTAATTCAATGATATTCTCCTCAAGTCAGCGAGAACAGAGAGTTTTCGCCATCTATTGACTGAGGCCGTTGAGTCACGCGTATCATAAAGCCTGGAGGGTCCTTAATGAAGCGATTGGTTTCCAATCCGACAAGGAAATCATACAAGTTGAGAACATGTGTTAATAAAAAAAGGAATCGCTCATGTTCATTTTATCAACAAAGTGATATAACTAATTTATTTCGTTTGTGAACACCGAACAACACTCACAATTCCGATCCGAACGGAGCCAGTGCGATGAAATCATCAGAAATCAAGTTTTATTGTAAAGCTGGAGGTAGTGTGGAGGGAAAAGAGATGTAGAAAATTTAAAATGGGATATTATCTGGTTATTTAGATCTGGTCACCAAACACGACATTTTAACACTAAATCCACTCCTTGGGAAAATAATTTTTCTCAGGGCCTGAATCATTTTTATGAAATGAATTTTTATTTTTATGGTCGTATGAAGGGTGGGTAAGAATCTAGGGATCGGTGTGTCCAGGAGTGATAAACAAATTATTTATCCCTCCCGCTGTGGCGCAAGGTGATGGGTCAAGCTGACAAGGGACCAGTTGGAGAGTTCGAAGGGTCTCCCCAAACCAACCTCTTCCGATCCGGCACGTCACGAAGCTGGTGAACACACCTCACTCGATGTACCCGGGCACCCCTGCTAAATTACCAAACGTAGTGAACCTTTTGGGGTGACCTATGGCAAAGGTTTTGGTTATCCAATAAATAGTTCCCGGAGTGCCGGTACCCAAACCCGCCTCCCAAATTATGTTATGAAAATATTTAATTTGTACATAACAATTGTAATCAGGTACTGATTACTACTTTGATTATTGTCGATGGTTTTTTTGACAGCCACATATCGGCGCAAAATAGGAGGAAATTAATTATTCTCGCGGGGTTTGTCACTTACCTACAGGGCCCAGTTGGGCTCGGACTCTGTCGGAATGTCAAAGTGCCAAGTTTGTAATCCTCGTGAATTTTAAAAGTCGAGCGGAGCAGATGCTCTATTGATTTAATCCAGGCATCCGATCCTGGGAAACGCTGATTATTGCGTTCATGTGCGAATCGCGGGAGAATGCGCGTATTGTTCGACTTAAAATTGAACCCGGAAAAGTGAAACGCGTGTCAATGGACACCGGGTTGTGAGTTTCCGTTTGAGAGCAATCTACGAAAAAGAGCGGCAATTTTCACTCGCTTCGTGCGTATTAACTGTGGGGAACAGGCAGTATTGTCAATTTTATCGGATGGGTTACGTATTTGGTTGGGGACGGGATCGCCTATTACCCACTTTACCACGCACGCCTTGCAGGCAACGCAAATACATGGATGGATGGTCACCGGAGGCAATTGGAGAGGATCTGGTAGTCCCTGGGCTGGGGAACGAACGAGAGACGGAGCTGGCGGGCTGGTCGCCCGCGCTGAAGCAGTCGTGGACCCTTGGAGGAAGGCGTCTCCATCCATCCGCAGAATTAGCTAGTTAGTTAGGGTTTCTGTAAACGGTCTATGATGGGGGTAAGTTTTTTAAAAATACCTTTTCTGTAAGTAAACCACTTATAATGTAAATAGAGGTTATTTGTCATATTTGAAGAACTTGCCTTTCATTGATACACTTCATCAGTTCTACTTGTGAATAAGCACCTTATGCCCATCCCTGAGGAGGGTTTCTTGTGTCTACCGCAGCAAAGCTGACCACTGTGATGGATATAAATTACTGCATATAGTTCCCACGTATCAATTAGTTTTAATTTCAAGCAAAGTTTCACTGAGAGTATCCACTTATCTGAAATGAAAATGAAATCTATTTATGTAGTATGTACCTCTTGTACTGGACACTCACGCCAGCAAATGCCGGTTTCCTCTGGAGGGTTAGGATTTTTAAATGTAAAACAGACAACTGACTGGTTGGCCGTTGTACCAGTCGCTTCCCTACTTACTAAACCAAAAGTGTACTACTCGTGTTAATGAGACGTCAATTATTCTTATATATAAAAGTAATGCATGGGATCTCGGATAAAACAAACACACTTTCCAAATGAATTACTACGGTGGCATGGTTTGTTGTGCTAGTAATTAAACCTTAAATTGAATAAAAAGGAAATATAGCACGTGTACGGTGATAATAATCATCAAATTAAAAATAATTATTTTAATTCTATAACATTTTAGTTTATAAGCCTCTGTTGTCCGGTACACCTCTATATTTTTCTTGTTACCGTGCATTATGTATAGTTTTGTTTCGTAAAACGTTAAAATATTTAAACATGCTGGTCCCTCCGGTAAACAGAGAGGTAAAACTTAACTGCGGCTCAAGTGTAAATAAAACACAAGATTAACGCAATCTCCAGGGTACTCGTAAGTCACTTGAACTAGAAGTACCAGAAATCCCCAAGACTCCCAAAAATCTTGTTATTTTATCACAACAAAAAATAACTACCACATACTTACATTATATATACAATATATATAGTAAATTCAGAATAATTTTGAGGAAATCAGAATATTGCATTAAAAACATTATTTGAGTAATTCAAAGGAAACTGAATTAAATACCCTATAGTCATTACAATCTTATATTTACTTTTAATTATAAAAATATAGTCAATTATTATGTTGTGTGTCAAAAGAAATTTTCTTTCCAAACTTAAAACTACAGTGTTTCTCATTTGAACTTTTGATGGGGGTAATTTTATGTTTTCTTCCTCAATATTTGCAAGTTTACTTTGTGGCATAATTTGAATTTAAATAAAATAAATAGCTTTGCATGCACCATTATCGACATATTTCAAAACCAATGGTTTCTTCGTCAGGATTAACGTATAATGGCGTTTAAGACAATCTCCGTAGTCGAGGGATAAGGCTATCGACTCGCAAGTCGCAGGTGGCAGGTTCAAACGCCGGCATGCCTAAATCAATTTAATTTGATTAATTTGGGGTATTTCACAAATTAAAAATTATTATTTTAAAATTATATATAGTATATTTACGGCACGTTCCGAAGTGGATACTCTCAGTATCACCCTGGTGTAAGACGTAAGACCACTGTTCAGAATTGAAACGTTACTTGAAATAGCTTTGGCCGTGTTTGATGACCAGATTTGAATATCCAGGTTCTTCCCCAACTTCTTCTTCCGCATCTCCTTTTCCTTCCTACTATTTTCAGCATCACAACATACCCTAATTAGGGATGCCATAGTCTCACTGGCTGCAGACGGTTGGGAGCAGATGGGACTCTTGTGCGGTTTAGTATAAAAAATAATTTAAAATATTATGAAAATTGTTATTCATTAGACACCTCTCAGAAGCTATGCAGGTTTATTGAACCAATGTGTGTAGTATTATTATTGAATAAAACTTCTGAGAATTAGAGAATTTGAAAACAAAGGTAGGAGTTAAATCTCCATGGCTGTCATTAGATTGTCTAAGTTTAATACGTTTAGACTTCAAACTAGTTTTTTTTTATAAACACTGCAAAATGAAACACTTGTAAAACACAATATAATTTTTTCAATATCCAAATATTCACATCAATTGTCAAAACAAACAATAACTTTTTCTTCGTAATATAAATATTACGTATTCTTGAACAAATATCGTTTCAAACGTTTTTGAAGATGGAAACAAAAAAAGTTGTATCTGTGGCGGTTCGTGACATTTCATGTGATAGTGTGCTAAGATTGATAAATTCCTCGTTATTAATGCTGTTTAGTCCAAAATGATTTATTTTTCGAAAATTTGGTTTTTCGTTTGAAGATTTTCAGGAAATTTCAGTTTGACAGTGCGTCGCACCGATTTCCTGAAAATCTTCATACAAAAAAACGGAATTTTCAGAAAAAAAAATGTTTTCGGCTACAACAATATCAATTGTGCGTTTTTTTAAACATTAGCGCTATAGCTCACACAAATATATTTTCTCTGATATTTACTTCCTGTAATTGAGTTTTTAAAAAAAACTCTCCATCTTAGGAGACACAAATTCGCCCGTACCTGCAAGTTTCATAAATAATGCTAAGTGGCCTATCGAAAACAATAACCCGAAACTTTTCTTTTTTTCTAAAATGTATATATTTATAAAGAAGAGTGACTATTGAGGCGGGCGGCGTGGACTGGATTTCTATCTAAATCTATGTTTGTATTCTGATATCGATAAAACGTGGCAAACTTGACCTTCAAAACAAGAGAAAGATCACTGTTTATACCTAATTTAAAAAAAGCAAGTGCAAAGACCTGGCAACGCCAGTTAGTTTCAAATAAATTCGGATTAAATAAAAACATAAAAGCTACAAAAATTCTAAACATCAAATATGTTTAATACCTTTAGCCACTTTCACGGTATCGCAGCAAAGTGACTAACTAAATAATAAAATAATTAGGTACTAAAAGCAACACAACTTTTAAAGTGTGACACAAATATACGTTTTCTTTCTTGTTTCCTTATTTCATTGAGGACTTTTTGATAAGTGATAAAGTGAAATATATATACAATACAAAATAAAAATACTACTTATTTCCTGTAATTTTTAATTTATTTATTTTTCAGATCGGTACATTTAATTACCCCTTTAAATAAATCCACCACTGAGCCTAACTATCCTAGCTTACATAATATACACCCAGTAAGAGACTATTAAACTGCAGAATCACTCCTCCATAACAAGCACCGAAACAAATATTGACGTGATCTTATAAACCACTTTTCATCAAACGAAAAATTACCAAGCTTTTAATATCTCCACTCAAATGAATGCAAATTAATGAAAGATCAAATAATTCACCTAGCAGCTTTACTGAAGTAGATGATACAAAGAGATGACTGAAAATTAAATGAGAGTTCAAACGGGTTCAACGATTCAACCGAATGATCACAAAGGAACGCTAATGGACGGGGAGAATTTATGTCGACCAAGCAATCTCCCCGACCCTCCTGGCTAAAAGAAGAAATTTCAGTGAAGATAATTTCAATAATTCATTCTGTTGGACGCGTAACCATGTTTTAATAGGATCATACATTTCCTTTACAATAATAGTAAAGGTTCACATGACACCTATTTTGTGTCACCAGATACAGCGCCCTTTATGTGGAAAATAGCACTATTCAAATGATCAAATTAACATTATTATTCCCAAAGGATCAAAACTTGGCCCTTTTTTGTTTGAAAAACGACATTGTTTATTATTCACACAATTATGAATCTTCACTTTACTGGTGGATATAAAACAATCCACAAAATATTAAACCCATTACGTTCTCGTACAAAATGACGGTGATTATTAGTTTATCAACTTTATTTGAAGCAATCAGATATAATTTTATCGTCCCTTGACGGCACCATATCAACCGTTATTTCACCGCCACTTGCGTAATATTTATACTTACAATCATATTTTATTCATTAAAATATTAGGTAAACTCTTCAACACTCTTTGGCTGTCATTTGTATATTTCAATTTACGTACTTTTACTTACAATAGCTATAATCCGTACTTTTTTGTAATTTGTAAAAACCAAGTAAATAAATGTACTGATATTAATCATCGTTTCAGACATAAACTTCCATCGTTTTATGAAATGCGAGCTACAAATAGGGTTTAACAAATTAGTGGATAATGGACAGGAAATCAGTTATGTTTAAGGTAAGTAATTTAAAATCGTGACCACCAAAACATTTCTTAAAGGCCAATTTTTTTTAGTACTACTTTTGTATGCCTTATCATCTAAGGATTCTAAGGCTATAATTTTCTATCTTAAAACACATGACCCCACAATAATATTCTCGCTTAGTACCATATTTTTTATTACATTTTCAAGTACCGTTTGACTTAATCTCCGGTCTCCCAAACCATGCAATCTATTCAAATGTTTCACTGAAAGTAATTTCGCGAATATTTTCGAATCGACAATATCGAAGAATACTCGTTAAACACAAAAGGGACCAAGTTACAGTTGTAATAAATGCTTCGTCGGATAAAAGTACTTTCCTATTGTGCTAACGTTCAAAGAAAGTTTAATGGTTGTACTGAAAACAACGAGTTGGTAGCTACTTAACGAAGATTTTTTTATACATTCTTGTTCGAAACAATTTCAGATATTCTTTGATAGATTCACAGAAAATGTATACTTTAGATTGGAGCTGCGAAATTGTTGCTTTAATGGTTTCATTTAATGAAGTTCGGGGGGAAATTTTGATGTGATAATATTCAATTTAAATATTATAAAATGGTAATGTTAAATAGGTTATCATTTTCTTTTATTGGTATTGTAAGTTGTCTTGGTGTAAGGTTTTTATTTTTTGATAAGTGAAAATATATTTCTACTTATGAGATATTATCAATGTGTAAAGAATCGATTCAAAATTCATTTCTTAAAATTACCCGCTGAAATTTTATTAAAACACCCACCATTTTAAGTACTTCGAAACACTCGACATGAACCACGACAAAGCCGATTAACAATAAAGTAGTTTAAGTTTAACTTAAATTAATATAGATGTTAATTAAAAATGTCAGACAAACTTATAAACATTGAAATTTTCATGCGCATTCGACCGAGCAATTTCGAAATCTTTTTTTTTTAGCGTTTCCAAATTGAGTATTTGACTGTCAATTTTTAATTTGCCCATCACTAGTCAGGAAAAACCATCGGCAATTTACTTTTATACAATGTATGAAACAATTACTGATTTGTACAAACTCCTTGGTCGATATTTTAATACTACTTTGAGAGCAAGTTTTTTAAAGTGAATATTTTTGGACACGCACGTAAACTTTAGATGTCCTTTATCCGGTTCTTTGAGGAAAAGTCAGTACAGAAATTGCTCACTGCACCTTTTGCCTTGATAATGTGGGGAGCTTGGAGCTATTATGCAATTGTTCAATAATGTTGATACTTCGAAGGACTTTTATTTACATTGTACAACATTGGAATTAACGCATAATATCCAATTCTGATTAAATTCTAATGACTTCCATCCCTGTAAAGATTTAATTGCCGGTTAAACTAAATTCTAAGGAATTTGATGAAAAATTCCTTTTTGAGGTCAAAAATAAAAAATTTTAAATCAATTCTTTATAAGAAACATAAAATATAAACAGTGGGTATTTCAGTTACTTTTAGAGCTTGCTTCAAAGTTAAAGCTTGTCAGGAAACCTTCTCCTACAGATCGTATGTCAAGCTTAAAAATCAACTGAAATTCTGGTGTTAATTGTAATATTTTTGCGAATAGAACCTTTATTCAGTAAATAAGCACATCTGTTGTGCCTTAAGGGATATTAGTAATTATAAATATTAGTTAATGTGTGTTTAAATGACCTACGAAATCAGTCACTCTATATGGTTTAGAATGTAATTTATTCTAACGAGGTTTTGTCGCAAGAGAGTGAATTTACACCAATGGGTTGCTGAGGTTAGACCAAATCTAATTTACACCCTGGACAAGGGTTGTCTGTTTTACATGTAAATTCACATCGATCAATCTTAGTGGATACAAACTATATCGAGATACACTGTAAAACAATCACGACGAGATTGTTTATATCAAATTAAGTTTACAGCTTCATATAACATTATAAATGGTTGATTGGTTATACTTTATATGTTTATCAAATGCCAAAAAACTAATCATTTAGAAATAAAATTAACCACAAATTAAAAAATTCTAGAACATGAATACATAATAAGTTTGTGTGGGTTCCAAAGATGTTGCATAAGGCTACTATGTGAAAAAATGCCAGGTGACTGAACAACGAAAATCTTGACTAAGTTGGTGTCCCATTCTAAGAGATCCAGAGATTTTTTTTTATTTATTAACTCCACACAGGAAACCCTGAAGAAAATAGAGATAAACCGAAGAAGTAATGGACTGACCACACGGAAGAACTTTGAAGCAAGAAGGGTGTGTTTGAGGACTGCGAGCATTTTGCCAGGCGACGGAGGCCAAATAACCAGTCGTACTTAAATATATGGCCCCTACACAGTAAGTTGTTTATACATTTTAATGGCCTCATATATTATTTGACATATATTTTAGCTCTGCGGCGGAAATCGACCCGAGTTGAAAGTCAGAGGCGTAGACCGTTAATTTTCGAAAGCTGCTACAGATTGTTGGCAATTTGAAATGGGTGACCCATATTTTACATTCGAGAGTGAATATCATTGCTGGCTAAATTTGGCAGTGCAGAAAAGATTTGAAATGGTTAAATAATGAAGGAAATTTATTGTCAATTTTTAGCAACGAGTGCATACAATTGATATGCTGCAGGTAATGGGAACAATTCCATGTGCTGACTAGAAAAACAATATTGAGCGTACATACAAAACATAAAAACTCCGTCGATAAGCACAAACTTTGTACAAAGACACCACAAATAGCAGACAATAAAATCATTTAACAATCTGACACTCGACACAAAAAATGAGAAAAACAAATTTATGAAATGGATTATAAAAAAAAAATTCTTAGAAGAATAAAAAATTTTACTATATAGAACACATATCAAACACAACCGGACTAATAATTACATACACATTGCTTAGTTTGTATAACTATCTTAATTATTTTAATTTCATTACTATATTTATTTTATTCCAAAACATTTCATTCAATTTCGTTTAATTTAACACAATTTCAATGGAGTTCATTTTATTTACTTACAATACCAATATAAAATAAAATTTTAAAGTGGTGGCCTCAGCAAGGTTAACCACCAAGTGAGACTTACATTATAAAATAATATTTTATTAAAAAATACTTCTAATGCAACAATAAAAATAAAAAGAAATCAATAAATAATACATTGTTAGTTGCCTAGTTGCAGTAATTAACACGCAAAATGTCATAATTCAAATTTATCTCCGGGACACTGTTGGCCACAAAAGGTTTAAAAACTACATAAAATCCCGAATGAAACGTACAGTAAACAAAACGAACGGAACGAAAACAAACAATCGAGATCCAATCGTCATACTGCTTATCCACCCTGTTGTTAAAAATGAAAACCCAGTTTTCATCACACGGTCAAAAAATATTATTTTGATAAAAAATAAAAAAATTCCACCATACAATTTTTTTTTATGACATTTCGCGTGTTAAACTGGGTTTTCATTTTTAATAACAGGGAATTTTATAAAATTTCCACTCAGTGTACTAGAATTCACAACTTCAAAACTGTACTCTAAACCAGGCATAACATGGGCTTTTTACAACAGTAGTATCTTTAATATTTTACTTAAATATAGTTACACTCCTTTGCAGTTACTGTACAACGATTACGTTTATGATAGGTAGACGTTTTTTGATAACAGGCTGAAACATTTACCACAGCTGATAAGATAATCTTCGCTGAAGTGGAACTATCCATTTCTGTGATAGATTATTATTTGTCAAACCTTTGAATGTCCCGTTACTATATATTGTCACTCGTATACTAACTAACAGTGGGCAGTGTTTCACCAGTGACTTTTATTATAATACTTCAGTGGTCAGTGGTCAGTGATTGTGCCAATACTTGCACAAAGAGAAGCAACTTCAGGTTAGTCTTTTATTTTGCTGTCACCCTGCTTTGTGCACGAAATTACTGGCGGGTGTATCGTGGAATAGTATATGAAAACCTGGAAGTTCTTATGTTTAATATGTTCAAGCTTACAGAAACCGAACACACAAGTTTTAAGATGGATCCTATTTGTAGTCATCGCAACTTCCTAAGAAAAACATTCCACAAAAATTATTATTATTATAGGCACTAAGCGGAAAGACAAAAGAAACTCTTGCATGAATTATTTATTGGCATAAAAAAATTTCGTAGATAAATAATTTTTTAACATATTGGAAATATGGAAATGATAAAAAAAATTAATTAACACATTAAAAATTATTACTATTATGGTATATAAGTTTTAATTACGTCACCGTATCAAAATTACCTGATTTTGTTCCATATTGATTTTTAGAAAACTTCTACCCCCTCCCTAATAAATATTTTTATAACTGATAAACAGCCATTCATACACTGCAAATGATTATTTATCAGTTGCTTAATTTAAAACACTATTAGTAATGCCCTTAAAATACAGCAACACTAGGATGACTTAAAATTTTTAAATCTGAGAATGGAATTAGCTTTTTTTTTTATTTTAGCTTATTTTTAGACTTAGACTAGATAAATTCCCCGGCGTTGATCGGGCTCCACGAAGAGTTTTTCGAACTGTTATGTAGACAGTGACCTTTCTCTTATTTTGAAGGTCAAATGTATAAAATTTCATCAGCGTCGGAATAAAACTGTAGATTTGTATACAAATCCCCGCCCGCCCGCTTGCCACAAACAGACAAACAGACTTTCCTTTATATATTCAAAGAAAATAGATTTTAAGTCGTTCATTAATTTTCTTCTAAGAACTTGAACCCTGTGATATTTAAAACATTATACTTTGAAGTTATTTACGCTTTTAGACAGTACGAAAACAAATGAGTCCAAAGGAGTTTTTCAAAGTTCAAATAATATCACTATTTTAAAATGCAGCTACAGTTCAAAGTTCAAATAATATCACAATTTTTTTATATGCAGCTACAGTTCAAAGTTCAAATAATATCACTATTTTTATATGCAGCTACAGTTCAAAGTTCAAATAATATCACTATTTTTATATGCAGCTACAGTTCAAAGTTCATATAATATCACTATTTTTATATCATAGTTCAAATAATATCACTATTTTTATATGCAGCTACAGTTCATAGTTCAAATAATATCACTATTTTTATATGCAGCTACAGTTCAAAGTTCATATAATATCACTATTTTTAAATGCAGCTACAGTTCAAAGTTCAAATAATATCACTATTTTTATATGCAGCTACAGTTCAAAGTTCAAATAATATCACTATTTTTATATGCAGCTACAGTTCAAAGTTCAAATAATATCACTATTTTTATGTGCAGCTACAGTTCAAAGTTCATATAATATCACTATTTTTAAATGCAGCTACAGTTCAAAGTTCATATAATATCACTATTTTTTATGCAGCTACAGTTCAAAGTTCATATAATATCACTATTTTTATATGCAGCTACAGTTCAAAGTTCATATAATATCACTATTTTCATATGCAGCTACAGTTCAAAGTTCATATAATATCACTATTTTTATATGCAGCTACAGTTCAAAGTTCATATAATATCACTATTTTTATATGCAGCTATAATTTAAAGTTCATATAATATCACTATTTTCATATGCAGCTTCAGTTCAAAGTTCATATAATATCACTATTTTTTTATGCAGCTACAGTTCAAAGTTCATATAATATCACTATTTTTATATGCAGCTACAGTTCAAAGTTCATATAATATCACTATTTTTATATGCAGCTATAATTCAAAGTTCATATAATATCACTATTTTTATATGCAGCTACAGTTCAAAGTTCAAATAATATCACTATTTTTATATGTAGCTACACTTCAAAGTTCAAATAATATCACTATTTTTATATGCAGCTACAGTTCAAAGTTCAAATAATATCACTATTTTTATATGTAGCTACACTTCAAAGTTCATAATATGATATCTTTTTTTCTTTGTTTGGAGTGTTTAGAGAGTGGCTAGAATGTGGTAGAAGTAGTTGGGGACGGTCGAGAATGACTTAACCCATTATCTCTGTACAGGAATGAGATTAGTAACTTTGTGGATTTAATGATACTACATAAAGTGACTGATATAAAAAGTCGGTGATGACCGAGGAAGACATGAATCAAATAATTATTTGTGCTAAAATGAAACGTAAGTGATGAACGAAGAAAGAAGTGTCAGGAAAATGTATGACTTGGAAGTGAATGGTTGTAGAGGTCGAGGACACCCGAGGAGGACGTGGCTCGATCAACTGAAACACATGTTTATTTATTTATTTATACATAGAAGTGATACATCATGCAGTGTACATATGAGAATATCTATATTATACAGGAGATACTGACAGTAAATAGATGTAATCCATTGTAAAGAAGGTACAAAATACAGAATTGTAAAATTCTGATTACAAGTATGATGAGAAAATATTAGGAAATAATAAATAAAAAAAACTAAATATGAAGCAATATTAGTAAAACGTAAGAGTAACATAAAGTAAAAAAGAAGTTACAACAACACTACATATAAGACAAATCATTAAAACTAATTTGTAGGATTTGACAAAGTGTTGGTATAGATTATGCTTAATTCTATAAATGCGAGTCAATAAATAAATCAATAGTACCCCCATACTTGTTGCCCAGATCATGCATGTTATCAGGTACTCTAAAATTTACAACCGCAATACTTTACCCCAAAGCATTTATAAGTTCTTGAGTAACGCCGGATACACATCAGCTAGTTTATATATATAGTTTTTATATATATATATATATATATATATATATATATATATATATATATATATATATATATATATATATATATATATATATTTATTTGTGCAAGTATTTAAAATGTTGTGGTTGTGGAAATAGCTTTTATAAAATACTGAATTCTTTCGTTTTGAAAGAAAAAAAATCAACTTGCAAGTGACTCATATTAATAATCTCTTATCTTTTCGAGATAGAAGAAGATAGCGACACGTTGTTAGTGGTTTTATTAATCCGGGAAATGATTCATTCTAAATATTATGATAACAAATTAATTTGTATTTGGTGATAAGCATCGATAACAGACAAGGGAAAGTATGTGGCAATCTAAATAAACTTTGTGTATAATATTCGATATTTCACTAGGATTCTGTTTTTAAAATCCATGTAAAATTCGGCTGGGCATAAAGCCAAATAAAATAAAAATCAAAACTCGGAGTGGAAATCTTACTCTACCCGGGAGAAAGTATTTTCCAGTAAATTATGCTACCGCAACCGTTTTTACTTACTGGAAGTATTTATTTTCTCTTTATATGATTCTGGATTCTTTTTGTACAAAACATTTATCTATTAAGTCCGTATAATAGCAATAGAAATGTTTGTTTATTACGTGTAACTAGCGCGGACCCGTGAAAAAACATGGGATATTATAATTGTGGTATTTGTGAAGTATACCTACATTAGAAATTCACATATAGAATGAACACCTTTAGTAAAATATATGATTTCAGATTTTCACGGCCAAAAATATTATTTTATTTATTTATTTTATTTTATTGATACATGATTTAGAGATTACATGTGTTTTTTTGTGAAATTTATATGCTTGGGATGACCCTGTGTTATGGCGGGTGAATTTTACAGTTTGCTGACATAGAATCTATCCATTACTATAATATAAAAAATAAAAATGATGTATAGCTGGTTTGGGTTGCAAGAAGAGGGTGGAGAAGTTAGAGATAAAAATTTGAGAAATTATTAGTATATAGATAACATTAATTAATTATGTACATACTATACCGCTAAGTTAGGGAATAAGGATATATTATGTTTTTTTCTGAAAGGTGATTAAATTGATAGAGTGTAGAATGAATGGGTATTGTAGTTGTAATGTATTCCTTGTGTAAGGATCCATTTCGTAATTTTTTTTTAAAGGAATGGGATTGACTCACGGTATTAAGGTTTAGGGGGTTAAGGTTAAAGATTTTAGGAGCTAGAAAGAAAAATTGACTTCTAGCTGACGTGGTATGTAGTGAAGGTACTTTGCAGTGACCGTTGGTTATTTTTCTGGTGGTGTAGTTGTGTTGTAAGAGAGTTTTGTTTTTTATATTTGAACAGGAAATGTATTATCTTGGCATATTATTGGGTTATCATTCCTGTTTCCTCCTTTCGCCAATTTTTCGGACAGCGCTATAGTCTTCATAATCAAGACTAATGTGATTTGTCATTTTACCACGCACAAGTAATTGATTCACTTGACCGTGCCATTTTTTGCATGCTTTGCCAACAGGCGTTTCCAACTTTTTCACTTCCAATTCATACCACCACTTTCTTTGTTCATTACAATCGCTTTATTTTACCATCCATAATTATTTTATTCACTTGATCGTGCCATGCCTTCCTCAGGCAGACCCTATAACTTAATTAAATGTTGTATTTTATTTTGATTTATATTACATACCTACGTACAATAACATATTATTAAATTATTGTTATTTTATATTATAATTATTAAATATATTGCGTAGAGGCATAGAACAAGAAATGGAATGAATTTAGACCAAATGCTGCAGAAATTGCAATGCTGATGTAAGCGTAGTGAGTAAGATTAAGAAAGGGAAACTTAGATGGTTTGTACGTGTAGAATTGTGAATGGACTGTGAAAAAGTGTTATATGAATGGTAAAAGAAGTCTAGAACGAACGAGGAAGACATGGCACGATCAAATAAACCGAATACCTAACTGTATCGGGCCATGTCAAGAGTCAGAATAATAAAAGTGTGTAAATTTATTAGATGATGTATGAATGTGAATGAAACAAGGGGTGTGTGCCAAGACTAAATTGTTTGGAAATTATTTTCCTCAGGGCCTCCTGTGTGGGGTTAATGTAAAATTAAAAATAATGTCTGACCTTGAAGTTATAAAGTGCACATTTTTTAGACTAATGCATAATATACCAAATATCGCTTGAAAGCTTTAAATAAATTGATCCAATTTTATTGTATTTCTCAATTTACAAAATATATTAAAGCTCAGAATATTTTTCAACATAACTAGAATTAAGACAATTAACCACTTTATAAAAATAAAACCAATTTCTATTTTGTAAATATGCACGGAAAAAATGAGTATTGCTAATTTATTCAGAATCTCTTCAAAGTATTCGCTATCCGGTTAAAAATGGGATTGCAGGCCATTAACAAATGAATTGATAGGTTTCCTGATAGAATTTTCTAAAAGTTTATCAGGAAATGGCCTGTAATCCCGTTTTTAACCAGATAACTAATTATTGGAAGAGATTCTAAATAAACTGGCAGTACTAATTTTCCTCCATGCAGCCAAAGTAATTTTTAAGTTTTTAGTTTTTAGTAAATTTTAGTAAACTTGTATACTACATGTATGAGCTCAACGTTTGACTCGGAAGACTTGCATGAATAGTTGTTTTTTCACTGTATCTGTCGGTCGGTTAATGATTTGTCTGATTTGTACCAACTCTGGTTATTGTTGTCCATGTTGCAGATTCAGGCTCCATTCATCTACATCCTCAACATGCAGGCCGATACTGGCTTCTCTTACAGCTCGCCTAATTGGCAGGAAACTCTAAAATCATTCACACCCATTAAAGATAACATAAGCAAACTGGCTTTGGAACCATATCCCGATGTGAAAGTGTTGGCGGCTTTCGCTAAGCTGGCATACTCTGATTGTGCGGGAAAGCTAGAATTACCCAAAGGGTGGCAACTGCTTACCACGGCACAGAACAACTCCTGGGGCAACGGATACTTTGGCTGTGCCGTCTGGAACCCTTCAGAGCAGCAGGTTGTCATAGCTCATAGGGGAACCAACCCTAAGAAGTTGGGGCCACTCTATGCTGACGGAAAGGGTATTTATTTAAATAAATACACAGAGCACATGCTCACCGCCGTTACTTTCTCTGACGATCTCAAGAAAGCAATCCTTGAAACAAATAAACAACATGACAGTCGATTGGTGTTGTCTTTTTGTGGCCACTCCTTGGGAGCGTGGCTGGCCGGAGTCACTACCATGACGGTCAAACACCTCAAGAGAGAAGGCGGTGGCTTTTACAGGAACACCACCCCCGACGAAGGCATCCACGCGCATACTCTGGCCTTGGACAGTCCGGGGGTTGAGGATATGTTGATCAAGATTAGCCGAGATTATGATGTGCGGTATGATCGTTCCATGTGCGCCAGTCAATTGGACATTACCACCTTTTTTGCTGCTCCGAATCTCGTTAACAGCACTGGTTTTCACGTGGGAAATGTACATCAGATTCTAACTAAACGTATCACTCTCCCCAGTGACTCCGAGGAGCCTACCTTGCTGACCAATATAGACACCCACAGTATAGACAAATTTATCGATGCTTTTAAAGATGGGAAAGAGACTTATGTCGTAAAGAACTGGCCCCAGGGATTTTCTGAGCGCAAATATTATCACTGGCTAGAAATGTTTAGTAATTCTTACATCTTGCATCTCGATTATGAACAAGTTCCTACTAAGAGTTCTGGTGTTAGCCACCAGGACACACAGTCAGTTGAAGGAAATAATGGCAGTATACACGTAAAAGAAATACCAACCTTACAATACAACACTATTCCGTCGTTGGGAAATACCTGCAATCTAGGAGTATTTTCCGCGGAAGAGTTCAATTTCATAAAAAATTGGAACGCATTTCAAAGCAATTCGCTAATAAAACTTACCAAAATTCAAAAATTTATGAATAAAAAAAAACTTAAAAAATTGGAATTCCCACTATTTGAGATTGATACTAGAAAAAACGCTATCACGTGTAAAACAGAAGAACATTTGAAGAAGGTAATTGGACAAACCAAGCAATTGTTGCGCTGGTTTCCTGGAGAGATTATGGAGGCTGTAAATAAACAGAACAAGAGTATAAAATCAGCTCCCTTATTCTTGGCTGGTCAGGCCTACCTCCGTACCTTGCCCGCTATCCAGGACTGCGAGGACACCTTGGGTTTGGAGGCATTCTTAGAATCTTCCGAAAAACGTGTTTTACAAATTGAGACTGGTGATCTTAAATTCGAAGCTGCCCGATTGTATAACATCCTTAAACAAATTAAAAACATGTCATTGGATACAAAATATTTGAGAAAAAAAAGTCACACATTCCTGTGTTGGAATGATATGGCTAGTTTAACTAAAAATATAGATATCGAAGGTTTAAACGAGAGCTATGTTACTAACGATAACCTATTGGTTCTTGAATACGCTTCTTCAACCGATAACTTACTCCCAATCTGCGAACTATTGACAACATTATTAAGAAATATGAAAACATGTAGTCAAAAGAAACTTGTAATCATTCTACCGCGATTGATTGATTTACAATTATTTATGGATTATAATTTGACCGTTGTAACTAAGCCTATCAAATTATTTGAATTCAGCGACTTGGCTCTTACGTCCAGAAAAGAAATACTTGCAAGGGATGCAATAATTTTAGGGAAAGAAACATTGAATCTCAATACATTACTGGGAGATTGTACAACCAACGATGAACAGGTTCGAAAAATTAATAAAATACTTTCACCAATTTTGAAGTACCTAGTGACGGACCAGCGGTATAAAGTTAAAATCCCAAATAAACTTCCGAATCTCTGTGAATTAGGTGCTCTTTATTCCAAGGGTAACAAGCTAGTGGGTAAAGATAGGCTTGCCGCACTACTGGAGAGGACTGGGGCCGATGGACCACTGATAGTGATAAACGATCCAGAGCAGTTAAGCCAGGACTGTTGGGAGCAGGTAGCGGAGGCTGCACGGGGAAGGATTTTCACCTCTGATGAAGATGGACAGGACCTCTTTCTGGAAAAGTGTCGAGAAAAGTCAACTAGACTAATCTATTTGTTCCATTTAAGTACTGAAGGATTCACCCTGAGCGAAGTTTACAATAGTAGCCTATATATGCCTAGAAAGTTTCACACTCGTTTAATCATTAAATCTATGGATGAATTCGTTCGCTATAACGGAAATAAGGATGTATTTATTTTCAACAATGTGGAAGATAAATTATCAATAATCAACTGTTTCAATTTATCCAGCGAAGCTGTGGATTTATTTGTCTCAAAAGATCACTTTAAAATTAAAAATAATTCTCAAGAATTGAATACCGAAGACCAAAACAAGGGGGAATCATTCAATAAACATTTTTTTGTATTACTGAAGATTAAAGAGAGCCCGTGTCTAGTCTGGCAATATACATACGGTTCTCTGAATGGTCTGCGCCCGTTCATCACCAGGAACTACAGCGACCCCATCGACGAAGACGACTTCAGTAATTCACGGAAAAAGTTGACCATCATTGCGGACGATCCAGGTGTGGGTAAAACAACCAGCCTGACACGCATATCGGAGCTCATTCGAGACTCTTGGGTACTGAGAATTAATCATGATCACTTGACCGCTATCGACAAACTACCTTCAAAACTTAACCTGCATTCAGTTACAAAATGTCTGATATGTGCTTCGGGTTTACCTACTAAAGATGATTTTCTTCGCAGTCTTTTGCAGCATTGTCTCGAATCAGATCGTTCGAGGCAGGTTTGTATTTTGGTGGATGCATTTGATGAGATAACTGAAGAAAAAACCAAATTTAAAATGGTAGAGCTTCTGAAATATTTAAAAAATGTAACAAAGTGTAAAACAGTAGTCACCACACGGGTGTACCCGCAAGAAGGTCTCGAAAATGAATTAGCAGAATTTTCCGCAGAGTTGGATAAAATTACAGAAAGAGAACTGGATAATTATATGGTAAATTTCTGGCTTCCACACCTAGCCTTAGAGCTTCCAGAATATGGAGAACCAGAAAGGAGGAGACTGCGCCAGATTGCCAAAGGGCTGCGGGGGGAGGTGGTGAAAGTTCTGGGTGAAGGCGCGGCGAGCTTCATGGCCATCCCGCTTCAGATCAATATGCTGGCTGAAGTATTTCTCCAGCAGGTCATACTATCTGTAGTGTCTCCTGAACAAGAACATAATTTATGCAAAATCACCAATCTGTTTGACTTGTATAAACAGTTTATTGGAGTCAAGAAGGCAATATACTTTGATCAGAAGAATATTTTTCATAAAGGTCTTCCGCTTTCCCTTATGAATGATATGGTCACGAACATAATGGAAAAGCATTGTGTTCTTGCTTTCCAGTCCTTTGACTCAACGTTTGCGGCAGATTATTTCACAAAGCAAATACAAAATTTATCCGGCCAAGGTTTGAAAGATGTAAGCCGACTAGGTCTAATACGGTTCAATAGTGATGGAATTTTTTCCTTCATTCACCGCACGTTCGCAGAATACTTTTGTGCTGATTTCTTCGTCCAATGGCTAAATGGGGAGGGAAAACAGACCAAAGAAAGTGACAAACTCGTTAAAAATAAATTATGCAGTATCTTGCTCAGTTCAAACTATTTTATAATCAGAAAGTTTATAGAATCTCAGATTGACATTTCAACACCAATTCCGAGCATTTCATTGAAAAATAACCCGATAGTGTACCAAATCTGGTGTAAACATCGCCTGCTATTGTTCAATGATCATTACAAAACTCCTTTGCATATAGCAGCTGAGGAACAGAATGGGCACATTGTTTCAGTCCTCCTCAGTGGCCCAAGCAGCAGGTCATCTGAGGAAGCCTACATTTCATTTATAGCGTCAAGAGATAAGGCCGGGAGGACAGCACTGAACATGGCATTAGGAAATCGGAATCGCAACATAGTAAAGCAAGTTATGGAAAATGTGGAGAGTTGCTCGTACGAGTCTCTCCTTAAACTTATGCTTGCTACTTTCATAAATGTGGGTGGCGACAAGGATGATAAGTTGTTTAGGGAATATTGTTCAAATATACAGCCGTCAACTAGTGCAAACAAGGCCTTACTTAGAACTGAACAGATTAGAGAACAAATCACTCCATTTACTGCAGCATTAAAAAAGGGTGACTATAGGACTGTGCAAAAGATCTTAGGTTGTATAGAAAGTGGCACTGAACAAGATAACTTATTAATTGCCATTAATAGTCAAGGTGATACTGCCATCAATCTCGCAGCAAGTAAAAAAGATCATAGGTTTTTCAAATTATTTGCTGAAAAAGGAGTTTGTGTATCACACGATAAACATGAACAGAATCCCTTGCATCGTGCATCAGAGGCAGGACATATAACTATTGTGAAATTTTTACTTAATCAATCGAAGAAAATCTACGATATCCTACAAACAATCAACAGTGGTAATCATCATGATGAAGAGGTAACCGAATTTCAATACGCTGTAAATTATAGAATGTTTTTTCCTATTAATGCTAAGCAAGGTGATGGTTCCACCGCCCTGCAATTAGCTGCGCTAGGAGGGCACTATGACGTAGTGTGGGAACTGTTGGAGAAAGGAGCGGACATCCACACAAAGACTAGTAATGGCACGACTGCATTAATGTCGGCTGCAAGTAACGGACATATAGAAGTCGTTGAACTTCTACTGTTGAATGGTGCTGATTTGAACGCCCGAAATGTAAACGGTGCCTCTGCTTTTCTCTTTGCAACTTACAATGGAGACCTTGACATCGTACGCAAACTATTAGAGAAAGGAGCAGATATCCACGCAAGGAATAATGACGGCTGGACTGCATTAATTCAAGCTGCAACTGAAGGACATCTAGAGGTCGTCGATTTCTTACTGTCGAATGGAGCTGACTTAAACTCCCAGACAAAACTTAGTAACCATGCTCTTCTCCTAGCGGGCTATAAAGGACACCTTGAAATAGTACGCAAATTGTTGGAAAAAGGAGCAGACATCCACACACGAAATAATGATGGCTGGACTGCAGTAATTCAAGCTGCAAGTGAAGGACATCTAGAGGTCATCGAGCTCCTACTGTTGAATGGAGCTGATTTAAACTCCCAAACAAAGCTTGGTTACACTGCTCTTTTCCGGGCGGCTCATAAAGGGGATCATGACATAGTGCGTAAATTGTTGGAGAAAGGATCGGACATCCACATAAGGGATAATAATGGCTGCACTGCTTTAATCGCAGCTGTAGCTGACGGACATCTAGAGGTCGTCGAACTCTTACTGTTAAATGGAGCTGATGTGAACTCTCAGGATGTGGATGGTATTTCCGCTCTCCTATTGGCGGCTTTTAATGGGTACTACGATATAGTACAGGAACTGTTACGGCATGGAGCAGACATCCACTCAAGGGACCTTAACGGTTGCACCCCATTAATCTCAACCGCAGCAGCTGGACATTCAAAAGTCGTCGAACTCCTTCTGTTAAATGGAGCTGATTTGAACTCTAAAAATGTAGACGGCAGCTCCGCTCTTCTTTTGGCGGCTTATAATGGACACTATGATGTTGTGCAGAAACTTTTACAACGAGAAGCAGATATGCTCACAAGGAATAGTAGCGGCTGGACTGCGTTAATCTCAACAGCAGCAGGTGGATATTCAGAGGTCGTCGAACTCCTACTGCTAAACGGAGCTGATTTAAACTCTAGGGATGTAGATGGTAGCTCCGCTCTTCTCATGGCAGCTTGTAATGGGCATTATGCTGTAGTACAGAAACTGTTACAACATGGAGCAGATATCCACACAAGGAACAATAACGGCTGGACAGCATTGATGCAAGCTGCAAGTGAAGGACATCCACAGGTTATAGAACTCCTACTGTTAAATGGGGGTGATTTAAACACTCAAGATTTAGATGGTAAAACTGCTCTTCTCTTAGCGGCTATGAAGGGGCACTATGACACAGTGCGCATAATGTTAGAGAAAAGAGCAAACATTCATACAAGGGATACTACATGTTGGACTGCATTTAACTGTGCTGCAGGATATGGACATTTAGATGTTGCTGAACTGTTACTGTTGAATGGAGCTGATTTGAACTCCCGGGATAAAGACGGCGATACTGCTCTCATCCAGGCGGCTGCTAATGGGCACACTGAGATGGTGATACTTCTGCTGCAACGCGGTGTTGACGTCAACTCTCAAAATGACGATGGCAAAACAGCATTATCATGGGCGGCACATGAAGGACGGGTGGATGTTGTGGAGGTGTTCCTGCAGCACAAAGCAGATATCTCCCGCAAGGACAAGCATGGAAAGGTGGCTCTCTCCTGGGCGGAAGAAATGGGACACCGAGAGGTGGTTGATCTTCTTCGCAAGCACCACAGGAAGCCAAACTGAAAAATTAGTTCTCTTCTTCTTCAAGACTATACCACCATATCTTGACAACCATTATATAATTAATTGTGAATATCAAAAAGAAACAAATAATTATAATCAAAATATATCACGAAACCGTTATCAATGTTATATCGCTTTTAATATTATTACGTTCAGTCAACGTTAAATCCTTTATGTGTTCAATTTTATAAAACAAGTGTGAAAATTTTTAATTTGCAAACGTTGAATAAAACAATAAATGTGTACATTTCAACTCAGCGACATTACACATCTAATGCGTTGTTCTCTGATAACGTGGAAATTAAAACAAAAGTTGTATAATAAGCAATGACAAACAATAGTGGTTATTGGTTAAAAACGCTAAACGTGAGTGGAGTGTAAAAAGGTCAAGAGGGAAGCTGTGGCTTGGGCAATCTATGCAATACGCAATCCAGGCAAGATACCAGGCAGATGCAGTTCCTGGTGGCTGAAGACTTCCCAACTGAAGACATGCTCCAAGAGCCTCCTCTTTAACTGACATACAGGTACATATTCTTAGTACACATTTCCTCATTCTTAGTACACATTTCCTCAAATGCATAATGTGTATTACACAACTTAAATTTTAAGATTTTCTTTTCTGTATTCAACAGTTTATTTATGAACAAATTCTGCTGAAATAATTATTACTTGACAGCTGTTTTGCCTTCTGAAGGCATTTGTCAACAACACTACTTACTTTTGGTGCAATGGGCAGATACATTTTACTACTTATCTTGAAAAAAATACAGTATAATGTAAATAGAACTAGATTTTGGTAAGACTGAAAAAGAATAAAACATGTATTTTATTTAATTCTATACCCATTGGGTGTTAACATATATATCATATTATATATTTTATCTTATTATATATTTTGGTTTGAACAAAAAATAGAAGAAATTGTAGGTACAATATCTGGTGGCTATATGAAAAAGATAACTACAGTTTCGAAAATACGATGACAAGAGTTTAAATACTTTTTCATCATGATACTATAATCATAGGAATAATGATGGTCCTTGGTACAAAAAAAAACTGAAAAATAATATAGACCATATATAAGTATTAAATATTTCTTTAAATTTTATTTAAGTATTGGTTTTTCAATGAGTAACTTTAAGAATGTAAAATATTTTTAAATACGAGAGATATGATATTATTTGATGCACGAATTTTATATAAAATCTTTGTAAAGATGCATTTATTCACATGTAATACAGTTGCAAAAAAAATTATTGATATCTACCTAAATAAAAACGCCTACGGTAAAAAGGCGATCGAAAAGTTATCCTAACTTCACAAATGACTTATTTCTCCACTAAACATCTTCCCAAATGAACGACTTAAGTTCCCAAATGAACCACATATCGAAACACCAACTTTCTGAATAATCGAATTTCCAAAACCCAAAAACACCAATATGTTGAGTTTCAATAGAGAGTATCAATTTGTTTACTTTTTTATTTTTTATTGGTTTGCAGCCCTACCTTACCTGACCTGTGCTTAGTTACCTCGCTGAGTTTCCGCATCTGTAGGAGAATCGAGTCATCATGACTGGCTCTGGTGAGACCAAGCAAATCCTTCGGTGGTAAGTCAACCATTATTTTATTTAAATTCATTCAAACCTTCAGAAAGTAAAAAAATAACTTTATCAACATGATGTTGTTGAAACATATATGCTATATTTATCTCTTCTTCAATATTTGTTTAAAATGTGGAAAATCTGTTCCAGGATATTTCTTACTGGGAGCAACACTATCAAGGCAACCACCGTCTATCTTTAGCCCTGGACATCACGTTATGGGAGCAGCACTATCAAGGCAACCACAGTCTATCTTTAGCCCTGGACATCACGTTATGGGAGCAGCACTATCAAGGCAACCACAGTCTATCTTTAGCCCTGGACATCACGTTATGGGAGCAGCACTATCAAGGCAACCACAGTCTATCTTTAGCCCTGGACATCACGTTATGGAAACAGCACTATCAAGGCAACCACAGTCTATCCTTAGCCCTGGACATCACCTTATGGGAGCAGCACTATCAAGGCAACCACAGTCTATCCTTAGCCCTGGACATCACGTTATGGGAGCAGCACTATCAAGGCAACCACAGTCTATCCTTAGCTCTGGACATCACGTTATGGGAGCAGCACTATCAAGGCAACCACAGTCTATCCTTAGCCCTGGACATCACGTTATAAAAGCAACACTATCAAGGCAGTCACATTCAATTCCTCCCAGGTTTAGTTAATTATGTTACTATATTAGTGACTTATTTTGAAGTGTGTACTTCAATTTTTTTATACGTATACAGTATAAGCATTTATTTTAAGATGTGCATAGTATTATATAAAAGCCATAATTTATGGACAGGTTGAATTCAGTGGGTGTTAAATATTACTTTCATGAAAATAAGGATTCACATTTAAATGGATTAGTAGAATAAAAACCGCAAGCCATGAACCAAGTTTCCCCGATTGTATAGTGTTTTTTTTAATTTTCGTACTGTAGAATTTTGGAAAATTATATTTTAACATCCGAATATATTTATTCAGTTACATATAACTGTAGAACCTGTATACATTTTTAATTAATTACTTTGGTTAAAGGGGTGTGTTGTTACCATGTTCCATTTCAACATTCAATTACACAAAGTCGGATTTCGAATTCAATTTTAGGTATGTAAGGTTAATTTTGTGGTGTATTAAATAGCTTGTACAGTATATTTTTTGAAAATATTCAGTTTAGAATATATTTGAACCAACATTTAAATAAATGGTAAAGAATCCGTTAGTTGCATTCTGCGACCACTATTCAAAGCCCTTTTTAAGGGCTTTTACATAGGAATAGTTCATAAAACTATGTACAATTGTATTACTGTTAAACGTTTTTTTTTTATTTATACCCTAGCTGTACCCCGCCGTGCATTGCTTTGGCTCAGTATGTCTGTGCAGATTTGAGAACCTATAGCGCGTGTTCCTCGTACGTCCAACAGATGGCGCTGTTTTTCAAAAAAAGTTTTTGTCTAACTATGGCGCTGTTTTTGAAAAAATCATTATTTTTACCTGTCACAGGTAACATCTATATAATGTATTATTTATTTATTTATTAACTGGACAATTTGTATAGCGCCGCTTTTGTGAGATATCACCTCAGGGGCGCTTTACAGTTGATGCAGGTATTACAAAAATATAAATATTAAAAAAATAAATAAACTGAATTTACGTTAAGTAAAATGAAGTACAGAAACAGGTGACACGAAGGTAGAAGATGGAGACTCTGCAGCAAGAATCCCAGGTGGTAAGGAAACTGGTACAGCTGCTGCAGCGAAAGAGTCCACCGCGTCCTCCGACAGTGCCAGTACGAGGTTCGTCATCCGTCCAGGTATGTGTCTGCTGCTAACAAAGCGCTGACACAATATCCTCATATAGATAACAGACCTTGGCAGCACCGCTGTGACGTTCGACGAAGATAGAAAATGGTATGTATATAAATGGTATGTATATAAATGGTATGTATATAAATGGTATGTATATAAATGGTATGTATATAAATGGTATGTATATAAATGGTATGTATATAAATGGTATGTATATAAATGGTATGTATATAAATGATATGTATATAAATGGTATGTATATATATGGTATGTATATAAATGGTATGTATATAAATGGTATGTATATAAATGGTATGTATATAAATGGTATGTATATAAATGGTATGTATATAAATGGTATGTATATAAATGGTATGTATATAAATGGTATGTATATAAATGGTATGTATATAAATGGTATGTATATAAATGGTATGTATATAAATGGTATGTATATAAATGGTATGTATATAAATGATATGTATATAAATGGTATGTATATATATGGTATGTATATAAATGGTATGTATATAAATGGTATGTATATAAATGGTATGTATATAAATGGTATGTATATAAATGGTATGTATATAAATGGTATGTATATAAATGGTATGTATATAAATGGTATGTATATAAATGGTATGTATATAAATGGTATGTATATAAATGGTATGTATATAAATGCAACGTTATGTTCAAATTCCAAAGCAATCGGTGAATAACTTTCGAGATTTAAGATTTTCAACAAACGAACATTTCACTGTGATTAAACGTACTCGTGTTATTGAGGTTATTATTGCAATTTTGGAAACATATGATCACCTTACTTATTTTTTATTTTCTCTTTGTTGTATATATTTTTAAATTATGTATGTATTCTTTCTCATCTTAAATATTTGATAGAACATATCTCACTGTACCTTTTTACTATTTCCTTGTTAAAAATATTATGAACTGAATATACAATTTGGCTGTCCTGAAACGGGTATCATTCCCAGTTGGACAGACAAAGGATCATTTTGAAATGTATTGTAATATATATGTACATCTATGAATAAATAAAAAAAAAAAAAAAAAAAAAAATAAAATAAAAAACATTTATATAGAGAACTGAAGTGCCCCTGCAACATTTATATAGAGAACTGAAGTGCCCCTGCAACATTTATATAGAGAACTGAAGTGCCCCTGCAACATTTATATAGAGAACTGAAGTGCCCCTGCAACATTTATATAGAGAACTGAAGTGCCCCTGCAACATTTATATAGAGAACTGAAGTGCCCCTGCAACATTTATATAGAGAACTGAAGTGCTCCTGCAACATTTTTTGTATTTTTAAGTGATAAATTGAAGATATCCACTGAATAATCTACATTATTACCCTTCATTAGTGTCCTAGGCAATCAGAAGAACATATTATGATGGTTAGTCCCAGAATTATTGCGCTGAAAAAAAATCCCGACTTCTGGTAAACCGATTTGGTGAAAACTTGTAAATAAAGTGTAAAAGTAACGAAATGTAATGTATGAAAATGATAAAACGTTTACAAATTTTGACGAAAATGCCTTTGATAATAATATGATCATAATATGTATGTCGTGTACGAAATAAAATGTCGAGTGTTCGGAAATGAAATGAATCTCAGTTTTCGTCAGAAATACATTATCAATATTTCCAATATCCGTCTCCGAGATAAGTAGAAGAAATTTAATCTAAGTTTCAATGTAATTTAAATGCAACTGATCAGTCGAATCGCAAAATTGCTCTTATTTAAAATTCGTTTCGATTCCAACTGGAGGAATCTTTAAGGTATTGAATTAATTGTGCCTTGAGTTCCAAGCTAATCTACGGATGAAATTTCTTAAAATGTCGTAGTTTGTGATCAAATAAAACAAATTTAAAATAAAAATATTTCTACATGTGTGATAATGATTAGATGCTGATAACTGATAATTTATTATGAGTCATAAGAGTTATACAAATTCGTCAACTAGGTGTTCTGCTTGACAGTAAACTTACATTCGATGCGCATGTTAATATGATTGTGAAGAAAGCCCTTAGAATGTAAGGATTCTTATTCCGTATTGGAAAAGAATTCAATAATATTCAAAAACTTAAAACATTATATTTTTCTTATTTTCGCAGTCATCTTGAATTTGCTTCTCCCATCTGGAATCCTCAATATAATATTTTATGTAAAGCGCATTGAAGCCATCCAAAAAAAAATGGTCAATTATTTAAATTTTAAGATGAATATTAGTGACCACGACATTAATAGCTCGATGAAACATTATGAACTAAAACCATTAAAAACTCGAAGAGACTCTGCAGATATAATATATCTCCATAAAATTACCATCAATGGCCTTATTGATTTTTCGCCACTTTTGTCTGAGATTAATTTTAGAGTCCCAAGCTTTAGAATTATAGACTAATCATTTTTTCATCTTCTAAAATGTTCTGGTAATCCCAGACAAAACCCTTTGATATTATATTATAACTTATATAATAAGAATTTTAATGATATTTACATATTTTCGTGTAGTTTAGGAACTATGATTTTTTTTTATTATTTATAAGTACATGTTACATTATTAATAAATTTATTTACAGAAGATACATTAGAACACCATACTAGGCAGCTGCCTGTTTAATGGTGCCCAATGGAGGAATGGTTAGTTTGAATTTAAGTCTAGTGTTAACATATTTTGGTAGAATTATAAAATAAAAATTTGAAAATTGTTAAAAAAATGTTTTCAATAACTCACAAAGTTTTCTATAAAATATATACAAATATATAAAGTAGTATACATATGTACATACATACATACATACATGTATATATGCATATACATACCTATATACAACATACATATACTTACATACATGTATCTTATTCCTCACACATGTAAACAATATATACACCTCTATCTGAGTAAGAGAAGCAGGTTACCGACACTATCCCACTCAACCATCAAGAAATTGCCAAGCGCCTATACCTTAGATATATCATATAACTATTAATAACAGACTGCAAGTTATCATGTTGTTGATATGAACCCTGTCCAGTTGCATGTGATTCATTTTATAAACATTTGTTCAATTTAATTGTAGGTATATTAGTGATTATTCGTGTTGTCAGTGAGGATAAAATTGAAAAATTGTCATTTATTTGTGTTATTGTATCCTATGTTACTTTCATTTTATTTAATATTTACAATTTTGTTAATATTTTTAGCCCACGGGTACTGGACCCTTAGTTTGTTGTTATAATTTTATGTTTGCGTCAAAACCTGTCATTAAATTTTATTTATATATTTTTTTAAGTTTATTATTTAAAGATGTAATCAAATCTGTTGGTTTTCCGAAATAAATAAATAAGAAGGTAACTGTAAGAATGTTAAACCTTCCCGACCAAAAGTAAATATTTAGATGTAACAAAGTTCTTTTGGTTCTACCACTCAGAGATCTGCTGTGACATTTTTTTCTAAAATATATATTTTTTATTTAATAATAATAAAGAAAGAGATGTTACAACGCCGCTAGAAGCGATATTCATTTTTTTTTAAATTTATGGGATTCTACCACGAATTTTCTATTTCAAAAATAGATATTTTAGCATGTACTCGTGGGTTGATAATTCTTTATTTAATGATTTTCACTAATACTACTAGACGGAAAATCCAATATAACATCCCCGTTATTTATTTAAGGCACGATTGATTCAGAAGGAGGCATTGCGTGGAAAATTGTGATAAAGTGATCAGAGAACCGAACAGGATCAAATGATCTACTTAATGAGAGAAGTTCTTAAGCCCACTTACCTAAACGCAACTCACTTATGATTTATTACGATTTATTCGAAATTTAAACGCCTTGACTTGTCTATGCCAACATTGACTAATTCCTTTTAGACTCAGCTGTGATGTGATGTTTTTTACTTGACTATTCAGCATTTTATCTTTCTTATGGTGGCCTTGTTGGATACAACGTTTTTGAGCTGCTATATCGGAATAATCAATATTACGGTACCTACCGATTGAAAGAAAGTTTGAAAAAAGAACCGTCATTTTGATGGTGACTTATCTTTAGACAAATTGCATAATTCTTAATTAAAAATGTTTTAAATGTTTCGTAAAATATGCATGGTTTAAATCTTATGATTTCAGAGGAATTTTCGGTTTTTATTTAATACAAAAAAGAAAATTCGAATCCCTTTTTGGACGCGAGGTCTACTTTTCACATAGCTGCTAATTAACAAATGCTTTGTTTAATATATTAAAGCTTTCATAATAAGAAATAAGAGAAATACAAAAAAATCGAACGAACTTTATGGGAATTCGATACATGAATCACCTTTTTTATCGGTTTATATTCCCTTTTATTAAATATGTGGGCGGTTTAACTCACGTGGGCGAAATAAAACACTTGTTTTTCATGCATTTAATTTTAAACTAAGCAATAAGCCCAATATGCTCTGTGAAGGAGAAAATGGAGAAGAGAAAAAAATAATCATTTTTTCAGAATGGAATCCCTTATTTTTCAGTAAATTACACTGAAAATTGATTACATAATCAATTATCAAACATACTTACCAATTTTGATTGTTGGTGAATATTTATGCGTGAATAGCTTCACGTTCAATGAACATTAATTATGAAAATTGGAACTAATTTAGACAAATGATAAAGTATGTACCAAAATCATTTTATTTTAATCAATTAATTAATATTTTTACACGATGTCTAGAAACTCGTTATACCAGAAGGAAACCGGTGAATCTACGTCACATTTTGAGTCGATTTTGTTGCATCTCTTTTTTTTATTTGAGCTTTCGTTTTTGATTAAGTCTTGGGTCTGCACAAGTATTAATAATATTTATGTGAAACACAAGATCAGGTAATTATTTTAATTTACGCCCAATGATTCCAAAGATGTGAGCAAATCCTCGCAGACGCATTCTTCAAGTCAAGTTTAGGGTTGGGAAAAGATGATTTATGTCATATAACAGAATAAATAAGGTTATTATACCTAGAACAGAAATTACATATTAAGATCCCCCAAGAATTAAACAACAAAACATGCAGTAAGTCCTTCACAGGTTCAATAATAAGGAGATTGCTAATTGGCTTGGATACAGGGGATTTATTTTATTTTAATATTAAGAATAAGAGTTACATTGTACATATATATTTTACAAAATATTATAAGGTAATATTTTGTCATGTATGCCTTCCCAGAAAAAAGCAACTCTTTTGCCTGATAAGGGAACCACAATTCTTATTTTGGTTTTATATTATTATATGTTGTGCATAAAATTAATATGATTTTTTTTTTCAAATGTTTAATTTTATTAATTTGCTCCGATTTGTTGATAAATACAGCGCAATTCAGAAGGGAGATGATTGTAATTTTTATTGTCTCGGTAAATATAATGGCTTTGCATTTGTATTGTTTTAAACTTTGATGTAATAAATTGATTTCAATTTCTTATTAGTTGACATTCAACATTTTTTTTTCTTTACACATTTGATAATGGAAGCTTGCTTAAATATGCCATTGACATTTGGTACTGAAAACAGTTTAAAAAGTGGAAATTCTTAAAGTTGTTGGAAGGTAGGACGCAAATAATCATCTTAAGGTATTACTTTTTTTTTTCTTAAACTTTTCCTTAGCTTAGATTGTTTGTGTGAGATTCTCCCTGTTGCTGATTGCAATTTGTTTAATGATATTTAATTCTATGTAAAAAAAATTTAATGTAAGGGAACATTAACTTATATACTAAGCATGGTACAAAAAGCTGATATTTTTTGAGAAAATGGATGGTTCCATGTTTTATGTATAACAATATCTGCACACCTGTCTTTATGAAAAAGGTTAAATTTAAATTTATTTTTGACAGTGGAAATAGAATCTTAAAACAATAATCAAAAAAATTTTGTAGTTTATTAATGAAATTTAGGAAAATTTTAAGTTGTCGATTATTACCACTCTATACGTAAAAAATGTGATCAAAGTATCTTTTCCAAAAATGAACATGTATTAATAAGATGTTTTTTTTTAAATTCAAGATCTTCGTCTTTTGGTTCCGAAATTAATATTCAACCCCACATTGACAAATCAATCAACAACATAAGAATGATGTTTTGTTTAAGTATGGAATAGACCGCAAAACGTCTTATCACGACGTACACGCAGGCCATAATACAAAGGATCAGATTGCAAAGTGGTTCTGTGACGTAACAGATGATAATAACATGACAGCTTGAAACGTGTTCCTTCAACCAGTATAGGGGGCGTCGAGTGCAAACATAGATCAGGGTCATGGGGCAGATTTAATTAGCAGTCTCCCTTAGGGTAGCTGGACCAAGCAACGCTTCCCGCATTATATGCTAATTGGAATCCACTTATAGATCGCTGAATCAATCTAGTCGTACTCATCTCATATACTTGTATATATATCACGGGATAATCTTATTTACTGCATTAGGATGGAGTACCTACCTACTCGTACGTGCCTACAGTAGCTTCTTCATACAATTAAGATGAGAATATATTTAATACTATAGATTTGGCAACCTTCTTGGAATAATATTTGTTATTTTATCAATTAGGTAGGTGGGTGTGGGTACTGCCGCACCGCGAACTAATTATTGGATAACCAACACCTCTGCCATAGGTCAAAGTTTCACTTCATTAGGTGTCTTAGCAGGGGTGCTCGGGTTCATGGGGTGAGGTTTGTCTAGGTCTTGGCGGCGAGTGCGTCTGCCCAACTGCTGCGTGGCAGGAATCAAAAGATCTGTGTTGAGGGAGACCCTTTTTCAATTCAATTCAATTTTGTTTATTTATTTCAAAAACATTACAAAATTGTTAATTTCAATACGTTTTTAAAATATTTTTATAATAAGAATTCTTAGATTAATATTAACAGTGTGTATATCAACTATACCAGTGATAATAGAGCTTGCCTTTTTAAGGAAGCTTCATTGATGCTAAAAATGTCGATATCCGAATTGATTCTGTTCAACAGCAAGATTGCTCTCCCCACAGGCATGACCATTGGCAAGTTAGTTCTGCAGGCCGGGAGATAAAATAGTCTATGTTGTCGGTGACGTAGATAACCATCGGGAACATAGAAATGAATGCTCTCCACGGTGACCGAGTTTTCAAACCATCCACAAATCAGTCTAAAGAAATGTGTAGCAATTTGCACATCTGTCCTGACCCGTAGATAGTTCATTCCGAGCATACCCAAAAGAAAGTCAGTGGGATAGAGCCATACTCCCTCATGTAGAGAAATCTCAAGATTTTCTTCTGAACTCTCTCCAACATGAGAGAATACTTTACCTGGTGTGGACTCCAAATCACCGACCTTTTTCAAGTCTACTCCTTACTAAGGAATTAAATAAAACTATAAGCACCCGGTTACCTCTAAAATTCCTTGCAGTGCGTAGAACAAAGCCCAGAATTCTAAGTGAAGTGCTACATGCCGCCTCAATATGAGCATGAAATGTCAGCCTAATATCAAACATGATTCCAAAATCCTTCATTGTCGAGACACGTTTTAAACTTCGGGCGTCCATTGTATACCGGTAATACCAGGTATGACTCGCCCTAGTGAATGACAAAATTAAAATTTTAACCTCTCCAGCAAAACTCTATCGAGACATTGCTTTCCACCGCAGTGGAAGAAATGGATTCATACGTCCGTGACCCTATTGACCCACCCAACATACATGTTTCCTTTCCAGAACTTCTCCTCATTTATTTATTTAAAAAGGACCTCCACACAGCATCTCCAAAGATGACATAGGCCATGGGGGAAATTATTTTCCTTAACACAACTATGTGGAACCATAGTAAAAAAAAACATGTTGGTGTGTTGTGATAGTGGTTCAAACTGACAAACACACCCACAACCTTACCTAACTAGGTACCTAGATGTTTTTTTTCTTCTTTAAATCTCACGGTATTCTCCGAGTACATAGAATGATGATGTTAATAGAATTTGATTTTATGTACCTAATAAATAATTATATCAAATTTCATGTGTTTGTATTGGATTTCGAAATTGAAAAATTGTGTTTATTATTCATACACTCTAAGTTTCGAGCTTCGTTCTAGTCTGGAAGTTTAACGTCAAATCTAATATCATATTTTTTATGTCGCAGATAAACACACACTTGAAACCATTCTCTTTTTCATGGAACCCTTAAACAATCACTTTTTTATAAATGAAATTTCTTTGGTACCAGTTCTTTAAAAGACAGCGTTTTTTTCGTTAGCAAATTAGCAAAATTTCCTTTCTGTTTGTGTTTTTCAGAAGTGGTCCAAAAATACCTAATCTGTGTATTTAATTCTTAAGAAAGTATAAATTATTACCACAAATATGTTTATTGTAGAAACTCGCACAAGTGTGCCACAAAGCTGTTATTAGGATAAATGCTACACGAATTAGAGAAAAACTGCTTGATGGTATTTTATTTATTTATTTATTGTTTCTTTACATTGTATCTTTTTTACGTTAGAATTTTTAACCTCACTAGGACAAGCGTGTGTTATAATATGGTATATTGGAGTTAGTTTGATGAAGTTATAAGCATAATCTCCATTAACCACCATCTACGACCTACTGTTTTTTTTTTTGATTCAAACTTACATTCAACATAAAATGGATAATAATACACGCATGCAAAAAAGAGTTTGTAAAAAAATTGATGATTGTATCGCTATATGGGATATAAAGATATAATTTAAAAAGAATGGGCTCAAATAGAGGTAGGGAGGAAAGGTAAGAAACATAGTTAAAAAATCTAGCCGTAAAACACTATTTTCAATTTTCGACCTAGTTGCGTCCTCTCTTGGGTCAGCTAGCAGCCAATTTTAAAAAAATATTGTTTTTTTGTGGATTTAACCTTTCTCCCTTAGGCCTGGACTCAACTGCGCTATTAACTGTGCCAAATCCCGATAGGGTAAGACGGGCATTTATTTCGTATATTAACTGCCGTAATGTCAACTAATTCCAGATAAATGCACACGTGTCCACGTGCGTATACGTGTTTGTTACCAAAAGTTGATTGAATGTAGTGTCATTGACATCGAGTCTATCTGCCGAATTTTAGCTCGATCGTGAAGTGGGTTAATTTTCACTTCCGAGATTTGCATTCATTCACTCTCGAGAGCAAAATCGTTATTCAAATAGATGTATTTAAAAATGTAATGGGCAGAATGCTCAGAGAACAAACGACCAATTACTATAACATCCCATCATTCAGTAGCAAGCAAGACGAAAAGGGGTTCAAAATCACTCTATAACTACAAGATTTTCCAATAAGAGTTGTTATTTTGAATAGCCCGCTATTTCGGTAGATGTTACTTTTGAAGCTGTCATTTTTTAACAGTTGACAAGTAAAAACTACGTCATTAATAAAAATGGAACAATACAGGCTTCAACAACGCATTGAAATTAGTAAAATTCACTTGAGTTAATCAAATTCAAATCATCTTGAGTGATGAGGCCCATTTCCACCTCGGTGGCTTCGTCAACAAGCAAAATTGTCGCATATAGGGCTCGGAAAACCCAAGAGTTATTGTTGAAAAGCCTCTCTATCCTCAACGTGTGACTGTTTGATGCGGTTTATGGTCCGACGGAGTCATTGGACCTTACTTTTTCGAAAATGAGGCTAGAACAACAGTTACGGTGAATGGATTGCGCTATCGAGAGATGATTAATGATTTTTTATGGCCGGAATCGAATGGTATTGATCTGGACAACGTTTGCTTTCAACAAAACGGCGCTACGTGCTACACAAACAACGAAACCATTGATCTTTTACGATTGAATATCAAAATAACACCTCTTCAGAGATGTGCTTTATTTCAAATAAATCCATTTCAAATGGAAATGCAAAATGCAAAATGGGTATTTTCCATTTTGCATTTTAAATGCTTTTCTACAAACCATTTTGCATTTTGCGTTTTAAATGCTTTTCTCAATGCATTTTCCATTTTAAATGCTTTTTTACAACATTCTTCCTACTATCTCCACTCATCTTTTTTTCATAAGCCCCAAATATCAGTCAGTCCTCAACCTCGCTATGAGAGATAATTTACATTTGTCAAGTTGCTCCCTGGTAGGAGCCCTGGCAATTGAGTGATACCATTACAAAAAATACTGATTCAAATACTGAACATGGGGCCATGACGCTGTAATATTAAATGTTAGATAGCAGTTTCTATGTTTTTACGTTGGCAACATTAGTCCCGCGCAAATTTTTTGTGGTTTCATAATCTGTAGTCGTGGTGTTTTTGGATTTACCATCATGTAATATGTTTGTTCTACATTGATGTCCATTATTAAATGACAAAATTGTATAAAAATTCTATAATTATTTTAATTGTTTGACCTGAGAAACCAATTTGCATTTTCAAAGCATTTTGAAAATAGGTATTTTGCATTTTGCATTTGAAATGCTTTTCTAAAAACCATTTTGCATTTTGCATTTTCAAATGGAAAAGTTTTGACCCATTTCCATTTTGCATTTCAAATGGTTTTGGGTACCCATTTTGCACATCTCTGCACCTCTTATTGGAAAACCCTGTATAAATGTATAAACGTGGTAAGTAACGCGTGACGTGGTAAAGTACTGAACTGAAAACAATGGAATCTTGAAGAAACCTCTAACTACAGTTAGAAAATAACTTATGATGACAAGTTGTAATAACGATGCTGATGATTTAATTATACCCAATAATATATTTAAAATGTCACCACATTTCCATAAATATGATAATGAACTTTACATATTAATAACAAAAATAAAGCTCAATCACGAAACACGTCAGCGCGCTTCGTAAAAAAAATCTACGAAATTTTGTGTGTATTTAAACATGGAGCACAAATATATTCATAATAATCACATTTGTATTCCAGTCGGTTGTTTTTATTGAGACAATTTGCCGAAATTTCTGCTCCGAATAGGATTTTCTTATTTCTGATCCAAACACAAATTTCACTCGGAAAATGTCTTCATTCAACAGGTTTTACTTTTGTAACGAACTTCCGATCCAATAAGACCTGACAAGCCAGAAGTATTAACTTGCTTTGTGCAAATAATCGTGGGGTGACATTGTGTTTTTACTATGGCAATAAATGAATAAGTAAAACCAGCTTGGTTGTTTTTATTATAATTTATTTCAAGTAAAATATACGTGTAGGGGAAGGGGGGGCAAAGTGGAAAACTTAACTTTAGCTTACAGATTAATTAAGAAAATGTAAGTTTTTTAAAGTTTTTAAAATTTTATTAAAATAAGGAACTTACATATTTTTGGTAATTGAAACAAAATAATAATAAAAACGAACAGTTTTAGTAATGGAGACCCAGTTTTGAAAACCTCACTTTTTTCCACTTTGCCCGCATAGCAGGGCAAAGTGGAAACGTGGAAAGGGCAAAGTGGAAACTTATAATATAGAACAATAAAATGTAGAATGCGATAGAATGATTCCTCTAATGGGATTGGCAATTAAAGCAGGTAAATTTTCCATCATTGTCAATATCGACACACAGTTCATGTGCCCATTCTTGACAGACATTACATTGAATCCATTCTTCAGTTGGAGGATCAATGTAAATTTCTTGGCAAAACATGCAAAGTGTCAAATTTTGTTGTTTCGATGTGCCGGGCTGAGGTTGAAAATTAATTTTCACTTTGACTGGTTCTCTTCGAGAAATCTTTTCTTCGTCTTTCTTGTTAATTTTTTTGTTTTTAAAAATTTTCTTTTTCTTTTCCATTTTCTCAATTTTTATTTTCTTTGATATTTCTAATTTCTGCTCTCTTTCCTTGATAATTTTCGTCCTGTTGGCTATTTTTTCTTCCAATTGATTTTTGTAGGGCGAACTGGTTAGAATTTCTGACTTTTGACATGGCCGTTTGACACGTTTTTCATTAACTGGTCTCTCGGAGAAACAGCAATTATTTCATCTGGGGGTATATCGCACGTTTTTCTGCTTGGACTCGTAGGGCTAGTGATGTTTAAGTCCAAAGATAAATTTTGAAAACTTATTCCATCGTTGGTTTCTAAATTCAGCAAAGTTGTTTCGGTGGGCTGTTGATTTTCCAGTTCTACAGACGTTGGAACTGTAGATGTTGTCACGGTTTCAACCAATGTGGCATTGTTCGTGGTCAGCTCAGTGTTTTCCGCTATGTAGTGAACCGTAGAAGGAGCGAAATCTAAATCAGTGAAAAGATTCCTGTCATATGGGAAAATACCACACTTTTTAAAACCAGCTGCTGCATTTTCTATTGTTGCACTTTTTTCGAAGGCAAATCGAACAAGTTTTGTGACGTCGAATTGGTTTATACGTCTTCCAGGGTGGTTTTTTTGGAAAGTGTCCACAGCTCTTTCAAAGGCAACTTTGAATGGTTTGTAGACTGAAACATCTAGAGGTTGGAGTTTATGGCTAGTGTGTGGAGGGATGGTTACAATTATAACGCCCTTTTCGCGAGCCATATTTAATCCTTCCAGATTTTGGTGGGTGGAATGATTATCCATGATAAGTAAAACGGGTTTTTCTTTTGAAGGTTTTGACTTTTCAATAAAAACTTGCAGCCACTTATTGAATATATCATTGCCGATCCAGCCGGAATCCGAACACCATGCCTGTGCACCATTAGGAGCATTATCCAATAACCGCTCGTTCATCCTTTTTCTTTTTCCAAAAATAAAACATGGTGGGATGAATCTTCCTGTAGCACTGCAACAACACACAAGTGTAGTCAACTGGCCTTTTTCAGCGGAAGATATGACTCCTACCTGTTTTTTACCCTTTATTGATATTATTCGAGGAGGTCTTTCAGAAGTTGTCTTGACGCCAGTTTCGTCCATATTGTAAATATCGTCAGGGCGGTTGATGAAATCATATTGTGCCAACATTGTCCACAGATTATCGTAAAAATGATTCACTTGGAACTGTTTAAAAGCTGCACAACGTGCAATAGATGTTGGTTCCGGGGTTCTGTATGCTAGTTCAGGATACCTCTTCATGAACCCTGTAACCCATGCTCGACCAGCTTTCTCATTTTGAAATGGATGTTCCACGTCATTTTTAACAGCTAGTTGGTAGGCTAAAGTTTGCAAGGATTCCTTTGTTAGCCCATAGAAACAACTATCCAGTTCTTTGGCATGTTCACAAATTAGCTTTTCTAGAGCTTCGGAAAATACAGTACGAAATCTTCCTAATTTTTTAGTACATATTCCACTTTTCAAATGCCGATGCAGCGTCCCAAGAGGTATGCCATATTTTTTAGATGCAGCAGATAGGGAAGTAGTCTTCGATTCTTCCATGGCTCTTCTCATGTTTTCTTCGCTCCATGAACCCTGATTGCTTCGCTTGATATATTTATTAACCATCTGAAAATAAAAAAATAAAATTGAATGGTTACGTTAGAGTAAAACTGGATGTCTCTAAGAAATCACGAGCGCGGGCAAAGTGGAAAGGTTTCCATTTTGCCCTCACATACAACTTTCCACTTTGCCCAAATGGTGTGAAAGGAACAAAAAAATTAATATTTCGAATAATCGTATCAAAATATTACAGACGTATTAAAATAACGTTGAATTATACTTATATGCAATATAATAATAAATAGCATGTAACTAAATCCTTACCTTTCAATGAAAAATCAACCGTTGAAGTTTGAATGTTTTCGTAAGGAATCTGCACAAATCACTCAACATAGACGTGCACCGCGCTGGTCGCCGTAGCTATACTAAATTTGTGAAGGGGCATAAGGGCAACACATGACTTGCGGTAAGTGAGCGTAGCGGGGGGGGAAGTCGCTATTTTTTGTTTTATATGAACTTTCCACTTTGCCCGCCCCTTCCACTTTGCCCTCCCTTACCCTATATGTATTTCAATCATTCTTGGTTACGTAATACTAATTTAACACTTATAACTACCCTACATACCTCGTTGAAAATCGAATGGACATTGAATTTTAGGTTCCAAGAAATTATTAAACAACAGAATTTTTTTTATGTGTATACAGTTTTTAGTTATCATTTCTTTGTCATTGTTATAATACTTACGCAGACCCGCGAATAAATACGGGAAAATTTAAAAAAAAAATTCTGTGCTCTTGGTATTTTAATCCTGTTTATTATTATTGAAATAAACATAAATTACCCCGTGATAAATATCTGTGCTATTGGTAAATTGTTCATTTATACCTAGCGAAGACCCGTGAAAAATCACGGGTAGTCCGAATTCTCGAGAAGATAGGTACTATCTCCTGTCTGAATTCATCAAACACTTCAAATTTCTAAAATTATAACTCTTAAATTCAAAGCAAAAGTTCACTGACCGGGGTTATATACAGAGTCAAAACAGAAATTAGTATTGTTGATACCTATTGGCCCAGTAGCTATATTACAATGAAGGCACCCAGTGGTGCTGGGTGTTGTTACGTAACGCAAACAAGCTATAGTTACGGACTCACAAAATGCCAGATAAAACCCTACCAGTTTTTAGTTCCAACATGTGCCGCAAACGGCGCCAGTCGCGCTCGATCGCGGCACAAAGCTAAGCCGCGGCATGACCCGTGACCCGTCAGAGAACAAAGCAAACGCTCCTAGAGCTCGGGCACGTCAATGGTGTGCTGAAAGTTCCCGCGTCTGACTCGAACGCCAGCCTCATTCAAATAAGATGGGCATCCCTGTTATTTCCCTACTGTTTTGTGTATTGCCAATTATTAACTTTAATGCCCCTGAGCCCAGAGAGAATTCAGATCACCCATGTTTTGTAATGTTTAATACTATTACTGTCTGTCTCATATATTGATGCCATTTGCTACCCGTTGTATTAAATCCGTTGTATCACAATACTTCTTTCATTTGGTAACTGAAGGTAGGTCCAGAAAGATAAGACGATCCACGCCTGAAGTTGAGGTGTCCATCTTGCCGACCACAGAGCTAGTCGCCGGCACTGTACACCCCCCCTCGCTGGGGGCCCTCAAATCCACGAACCTAACAGTGTTTTCTCAAATTCTACCTTCAAAGCTGAAAGTTAGGGGTGATTTCAGTTCCCTCAGCTTAAAGCTCCGTTTGCATCCACACATTGTTACACATTTTTACATGGTATATGAATTGAGGATCTTAGTGTTGTATAGAATTATTATGTGTTATTACAAAAATAGGAAAACATTTCCAATGTACTGTATAATAACCCGCCTACGTACCTTTTCATAAAGAACTGTTAATGTTTTATGAATATAATGTTATATAATATATGAATAATATGTACTTGTGTTTGACCTCAACAATCTAATTGTTCGTATGCTTTGGTATCTTACTAATTAGAGACTTCAAATTTCTTTTAAAACCTCTGATTGAACAACCAATTGCTCGTATACATTGTACGAAAATAATAATAATAATCCTTATTATTAATTTGTATTAGCCATCTTAAAAATCTTGTTTGTCTGCAACCCAATTACCTTTTCTGTTGTACTGGACACCTACGCCAGTGATATTCTTCATCTTGTAGACGCTGTGGGCGCCCATCTTCTTCTAGTTGACGTTGTAAGCGCCAACCCTCTTCTAATTGGCATTGTAAGCGCCAATTCTCCTCCTGTAGTGCTCTAACTGTTTCCCAAGTAGAGCATGAGTTGCCGCTGTCTTCGGGTGCCGGCACTAATCCTCTCCTGGAAGCAGGTGCTTCGGCGCCTTTCCAGGAGCGCAGTGACGGTGTCATGTTTCTTGATTTCTGAGAAAAATACGGCTCGAAGGACCATAAATGTACTGGACACCTACGCCAGTAACATCGACTGTAAATGCCGGTTTCCTCTCGGGAAAACTTGCGAATGTCGTCGGACAACTGACTGGTTGTGCCAGTTGTTTGCATATTTATTAAGTTCAAATCCAACACGTGTTAGTGTACAGCAATTATATTACTAACAGGATGCATGAGAGCATTAAGGAACCAATAAAAATAACCAAATTTTAATTACTACGGTTAAATCCCATTTGACACATGATACGTGTCCGGTGATAAGCTTCAAAAGGGATTCGGCGTCGTTAAATGCGTGATAACAGTAAATATTCATTTCCTTAATTATTTTAATAATTATGTTGGTACATCCACCTGCTGTCCGGTACGACTGTTATACTTTATTACCTTTACTTTATTAATATTGATTATACTAAATAATTCATTATTTTACATCGAATGCTACCTAGTGCCTGCAAAGGCTTTCACAAATTCAATTGGGCTGATACCAATATACCACATTATCAGTTTCAGTAGTTTAGTCAACAGTAATCTGATTACTCGGTACAGACTATTAGCGTGTGTACTATATTCACCCACTGAATTAATAAGTGTACTTAATAACGTGCACGCTTGAACGGCTTCAATACCGTTATCATAAATATTGGTAGCTGTTTAATTAGTACTTGATTTACTAGAAACAGTGAATTTTCCTCGTAATCACAGATAAATCATTCCCCCCAGCGAACATATTTTTTATGGGGGAGTATTTTTTGAAAAGAGGAAACTGTGTGAATAAAGCTAAAAAAACTTAGCCACTATTACAATACGGTATTATTTACTTAGGAGAAACATAATTTTAACCTACCAATAGGTTCATTGAATGTGAAAATGTACAAAAATATCCAAGTAGGTATACATTTTTTTTAGAAAGATATCTGAATAATTTTAAAATCTCAAAATTGAACAGCAAGTATATTCAAAATACCTACCTGTAACTTGCTTTAACAATCTTTCCTTTAAATCTAAAAATTATCGAAAATACTCATGAATTACATATTTTATTGACAAATTACCTACTACTTACATTATTGTTATTATTTGTTTTAATTCTTTTTTTTGTGTTTTCGATAAATTATTTTCTTGTCGTTATTATAACATATTTTTATTACTCATGTGCTTTTAGTATTTAAGCTTAAATTCCCTCACCAAACACAAGAGCCTTGCCCCTTTGTGTTGTTTACTTTATAATACACTGTGAACATGAAAAGAATTATTTTATATTTATGGAAAATAAAATGAACAAAAAATGAATAAAAATTTATAACGTGAACCCTGCGTGAGTAAGGGAACATCATTGAACATAGTATAACTGATGTTTTATTTATTATTTTTTTATAATAAACTAATGTTTACAAGACAGATTTTTTATGCAAAGCACAAAGGATAATAAATTATTATAATAACTAATTTTTAGCCTGAAACAAAATGACATTCATGCCGATGACGCGAATTGAACCCGCAGTGTTCATAATTTAAAAATAAAAATATATTTGACAAGTCAAAATATTTCACCAGTAAATGAAGATACAATATGTCTCGACACAGCATTAGCATTAACAATGCCTTTCCTACAAAAAAATAAAGTTGGTTGTTTACAGATAAAAAATCTAATAAGCAATAATTGTTGAATGTAAAATCCTAATACATATTGAATTATTAGAATAAGCCGACATAGCGTTTTGGTAAAGCAGCAGACCGGTAATCAGAAGGCTGCGGGTTCAATTCCCGTCGGCGGCATGTATTTAAGCTGGGAAGTTTTTGTCAATATGTATAATAATAATAATGGCTTTTATTATTTGGAATTTCATTTAGTCATTGGGGAACAATATCTCAATAAAGGGAAATTATGTAGGTAAGTGGACTATAAGTAAGTAAACATTATAGTAAGAGGAATGGTCACCTTATTTATTTATGTTTTAAATTATAAAATATAGTCCATTGGAGATTCCATTTTATTTACAGGCAATTTTGGCAATTATTTGTGGGTTAATAATAATTATTTAAAAATTATTAAAATTAATATTTGAAAAAAAGCATTTTGATGGGAGAAATTTTAAATTCCAAAAGTCCGATCTACGTTGAAACACAAATTTGTCGTATTAAATTAAAATTTCCAACCAAAAAAATTCATTTTTTACAATTCTCTATTTTTTTATTTTATTTGAACAGCAGGTGGGGGAATATTTTTTTATTTATTATAATTAACTCAAAATTTTCAAAATTGCTTCGAAAATCACACATAATTGAATTCTCTAATGCCCTATACATTATAATTTTAAATATAAATAAATAAAATAGCGCATTGGCGTACTAGATATTTGCTATACCTTTAGACCAGGCAGGCTGTCAAGTATGTTTTAAACATCAAATTTGTTACATTAAAAATGCTTCATTCGTATATTCATTAGCTACACTATGTAGTACCTATATAAATTGTATTTATGAAGCTTTTATTTTTAAAATAACTTGATTCCCCATAGTCAGTTGACTGCGTTGCGGAATTTCACGAAATTAGGGTCAGAAGGACAAAATTTTATTAAATGCTCAACAGTAGGAACGTCCTTATAAAAACGCTAATTCGTACTTCTTAATTAACAAGCATCAAATGAAAGGTCCAGTGGTACACCCAAAAGACCTTTATAAAAGTTTGGAATTCTAGTTCAGCTCTTAAGTTAACAACGAAAATCTACCGTTTAAATTCTTAAGGTTAGACAGCTGAATATAAATCTAAGGAACAATGAGTTATTTAGCTAAAATTTCATAAAAAGTGTACAGAATCTCAAACACGAATAAACTCAACTACTTTTATATACTTTTGAATTCTAAAACCTTCATTATAGCTAACGCAAGAAGAAAATACCGGTATTATTTTTTGCATTTTAACCAACGTATTGAAACGTTGTTGTATCATAAAAACATCAATCGATAAAGCTTTCAGATGAACTTAAAATGATTAAAAATAAAATCAGTTTTAACGTTTTGTGTTTTTTTTTTCATAACAAGTATTGTATTTTTTTCCCATGAAACTTGTATTAAATCAGTCAAGATTTTGAATAATGTCATAACTTTTGTGATTACCTTTGTGGCGACTCCCGAAGGACCTAAATTCTCAAGAAGAAGTCTGTAAAGAAAGCTGTAGCGAATAGCAATTTTGAATTCGCTGAAAAGTTTTCCTTTTATGCCAGTTTTGGGGTCAGTCTGCTATTGTATTTCGTCGGTGCCCTGTTGTACCTCTCGTTAAGCAATTATGCAAATGCTCATTTTGAATACAGGTAGGAAACTTTACCGACCCGGTCAAAGTCATACAAATAAATTATGTGCTTAGCATTGTATTCTTCAAATTAAGTCCCTCTTTATTCGTAAAGCGGAGCTAAATGGATTAATCATCCAGCTGTATAAAAAAATTCAATTTAATTTATCAAGAAAGGTTCATGTAGGTAATTCTGGTGAGCAAAATGAACAGTTAGATAAAATATAATAACGGTAATATGTAGCTTCTGAAATGTTTAATTATTTTCCATCGCTTGAGGGATCAAGTGAAGAAATGAGCATCACCCTCAGTATTTTTTGCTAATTTATTTCATCTCGCGTTTGTAGGAAAACATATTTCTTTCTAGGAAAGAATTCCGGCACGCTAAGAGTTTTTCCAGGAAGTGAAAACATAAATCTTGAGATTCAAACAATAGAATAGACGTGGGTATGTGGGATGCTTAGAAACTGTAGCTCCGAATTATTTTAGTGTGAAATAAATGTGTGCTTTTTTGAAACCTTGCACGAAGATCAAAATTTCATAAAAATCACGTTAAAGTTAGCCACCGATACTTCAAAAATAAAATCGGCAGCACAAGCTTCGTAAAAATAAAAAGGGATCTGCTTCCTTCGAAGATTAGGGCGAGACTGGATTGTTCTATTAATTAACGAGGTTACCAAGTATAATTTATTCACTTGAATAAAGAAGACGTATTGAGGGTTCGATAGGCACAGCGCTAAAAATACATTCATTGTTTGATTCTACGAAACTACAGGACCAGCTGAACAGCCCAAAAGAAGCTGTTTTATTGGACTTCTCAAATGAAAAAAACTTTACAAAATTTCAAGGCTTCTGAAATGGAAACCTTGACAAGATAATGATTTTACCTAGTGTTTTTCAATGTTAACCTTAAAAGTAAAAAAAACTTCTTGACCTAACCATACAAAACACAGCACCGGTATGCTTTTTGAGACTGGCGATTTGTAAATATCTGGTGCCCCACAGTGGTGCTTCCAGTATGGAGCGACGTAAATATACCTTTAACGATTGATTACTTTAAAACAAGTTTGTATTATTATCATTATAATATTACCTTTTTCAATATTTTTGTAAACTGTAATTTATATTTGTTTTAAATAATTGGGCGTATTTTCCGCACAAGTGTGTTTTGGAAATTAAAAAGTGGGTTTATTTAACTGTCGTGGATTCCGAAATGAATAGGTTTATTTCCACCGCGCATGCTAGAAGGAGCACTGTGCGTCGATATCAGTGTCTGCTGCTCTCCATGAAGCGCTGATCCGCGAAGAGTGAAAGAGCCTAGTTTACAAGGGAAATTGTAATCGAGATGAAAGGACTAGACAAAAAGAAAAAAAAGGTAGTGTTGAGTAATATCAGTGTTTTGTACTCACGTGAGAGTGCAGCACGCATAAGGTGACTAGCACAGCGAACGTGGTGACTAGCGCTACGCACAGCGCGGACACGAACAGCGCATGCTTGAGGCGAACACAGTAGCGTCGGTACAGAGCTTCAAGCTCCATGCCATCCTCCTCTGGAAAAAAGAAAACTTCAATGAAATGATTACGATTTGGAATTTATTGTACAGGGGACTGCGGTAGGGCTTTTGATGAAAAGGATGCATACACTTTGCAGTTGACTTGTCTAATAAATCAAATTTTCCTCTGAAATCATAAAATTTATAAATAGGTTCTTAAATACCATCAAATTCAAAAACTATACATTGCTTAATGTGATATTTTTTCATTATTTATTTTAAATAAGGAATTATACAGTTTGTCCAAAGAAAAATCACTCAACTCAGTGACAATTTTTTTCAAACTTTCTCAACGCGGGTCGGTAGGTACCACGATATTAAAAAATGCGAATTAGAAAGTCAATAGAAAATCAAAACAGAATCTTTACTAAACCATTATAAACGGCCACCTCCTTGAAACTGAAGCGTAACGAACAAACAAATTTACAGAAAAAAGAAACGTAGAACATTAAAAGGCATACCAATAACAACAAGCTCCGGATCGGCCAGATAGTTAAATACAATAATGGGTAAATTATTAAACTATATGTATAACGATTTATTTTTAAGGTCTTAAAAACTTGAAGTGTTCCAAGGAAATGTGTTATACGTCGGTAGTAATTCGGAATGCGGGGTCCTAATGAATACGGATCTATATCTCTAATAAATTGTGCCACGATGTTTAATCGATTTGATCTCTCCCTTCCCTGGGCCGTTCCAGGGCTTGCGATAGAAAATTGAGTGGAAGGAGGATAGGGAAGCTGATTTCATAACAAATTGCGTAATGTTACGGGCCCGAGGCGTTTGCAAGGGGTGCTTCTGGAACTTTGGGAGGAATGTGCCTGGCTTTGGCAGGTGCATCCGCTAAATATATGTACGTCGTCTAAGATAAGCGGAGGCAAGTTATGATAGAGTATAAGAGATTCATTTGAATATTTGTACTCCATTTTACAAGTACGTATACCTGCATATAATTATAATTATTATTTATTGGATAATTTTTATAGCGCCGCCTTTGTGAGATATCACCTCAGGGGCGCTTTACAGTTGATGCAGGTATTACAGAAAATATAAATATTACAAAATAGAGTGAAGTTAAGTTAAGTAAAATGAAGTATAGGAACAGGTGACACGAAAATAGAAGATGGAGACTCTGCAGCAAGAATCCTAGGTGGCGAAGAAACTGGGCCAGCTGCTGCAGCGAAAGAGTCCACCGCGTCCACCAACAGTGCCAGCACGAGGTACGTCATCCGTCCAGGTATGTGTCTGCTGCCAATAAAGCGCTGACACACTATCCTCTCACAGATACCAGACCTTGGCAGCACCGCTGTGACGTTCTACGAAGAAATAAGATGGAGACTCTGCAGCAAGAATCCTAGGTGGTGAAGGAACTGGACCAGCTGCTGCAGCAAGAGAGTTCACCACGTCCAACAACAGCGTCCAGGTATGTATCTGCTGCTAATAAAGCGCTGACAAATTACATAGATAAGAGACCCTGGCAGCACCGCTGTGACGTTCGGCAAGTCCATCATTTATCTCAATGTAATCCTGTTCCTGGTAATTGTTGAAGTGGTGCATTCTGCCCACAATAAAAAGCGACGGTCGGGATAATAAATTACCCTGGGCTTAGTAAAAAAACTTGCCAGGGTTCAAACTTGCCCAGTTTCCGAGAATTTCGTTGAAAACATCTGGGGTGCATTTACCGATCGCCGTTCGTTTCGAATGTCCAATATTTTTGAGCAAATTTCTGAATATTCACTTTTAAAACAGTGCTCTCAAATCACATATTATAAAGTTCTGATAATTATTAGGTTTATTTTAATTTCAAATCACATATTATAAAGTTCTGATAATTATTAGGTTTATTTTAATTTAAGTTCAAATGTTGATTATTGATTTAAAAAATAATTTCAAAGGGATGTTGCCTCATTTCCCTTTAAGATACTAAAAAAAACACAAAGCGGTTGGAGGACGCGTTAGGACGCAGTGGACCCCTCGTCCATAAAAGAATGTTTCTTAAACTCTCTATCTCAATAACAATTTTTGTTTTAAACTTTCTTCAAGCAGGTAGGTCCATAATATTAAAAAAATTGCCAATAAGAAAGTTCAAATGAACAAGACGACTTCAAATTTGAAAAAAAATCTAGGAGAGTTCTGGTTTCCCTAGTAGTGCAGATATTTTTGATGAAAATAATAGAAAAGAGAAGAAGAATGAAATATAATGTCTGTATGTTGAATTATTTTAAAATTTTTGTTTGAACAAAGTTGAATTTCCGAATCTGTTATTGCAGATTCCAGAACCTTCGTAGAATCCCGTTACGAATTGGTTATTCATCCACATCCAATATTTTCAAAAAGTTTCCAAAAGGTTAACGTTTTCTAATCAGCGAGTATTAAGTTTTTTTTTCCTAAGAAATTCTTGTAACAAATTGCCCTCCTATCCTGCGTATTTTACGTCTGATTTGAATAAATAAACATTGCTTTTTCGTTTTTCCGTAGGTATTAATAATATAACACGTTAGGTATAATTTTCAAATAATCAAAAAAAATACTTTAGGCAATTTTTTCCCAGTTGAAAACTTTCTTTTTTTCTATAACACGATGTTTTTAAAGACCTCTTTCTTAAGTCTTGTAAAGCTATCAGATGTTTCATACCATTAATGTTTGTTATTAAAATGAATAATATGTTATGATGTTGGTGTTTACTGTTTAACCCATCGGGTATATACAAAATAATATCACATTGGTTACAAAATCTGTTCAAGTAGAGATTTATTTATTTATATTCCCGTTTGACATTCAATTTCAAATTTTTGAACTTATATAGTAAACTTTTAAATGCAAAGGGGAAGCTTGGTATTCTCTCTTTCTAAAACTGTTTATATCATATGTCTGACCCATTGACTAAATACAATTTCTGACCATAATAAAAAAGATGACGAGTTAAATGAGTATTGTGGATGTGTCATTAGCCAGCAGATTTGCGAGCACAAGTCAAAACAGCGGTTTTCACAAAAGTGTTTCGTGAAAAATACAGCGCTACGTAACCGAAGTGGAAATAGAAAACCCATAAACATAAATAAGTTGAAAATAATAACAACAGTGGCAACATTAGTATTTTAGTTAGGTGTTGCAAAAGTATTTCAAGTTTTATAGAATACCCAATAGTAATCACAAATTAATTTATAGACATACTAAAAACTTTTTCTAATTTCATCGCCGCGTCGTCTACGTAACTTTAAGGGATTATTAACATAAATTTACTGCCCATACGAGCACGTAATTATTGGGATTAGTCTGTCACTATGTAAGTGGAAACTTCTAAATTAAAGACCTTTTTCTAAATATAAACTGATTTTTGGCAAGCTGGAAGCAATCGATAATTATTCACTCAGTTGAACTCATCAAATGGGTTACCATTTACACACAAGTACAGGGTTTTCCAATAAGAGGTGTTATTTTGATATTCAAAGAGCTATCGAGAGATGATTAATGTTTTTTTATGGCCGGAATTGGATGGTATTGATCTGGATAACGTTTACTTTCAACAAGACGGCGCTACGTGCCACACAAGCAACGAAACCATTGATCTTTTACGGGAAAAGTTTCCGGACCGTGTTATCTCTCGAAGAGGTGATCACAATTGGCCACCGAGATATTGGACTTATTATATACTTACTATTACCTTGCGACTTCTTCCTTTGAGGCCACGTGAAAGAGAAGGTCTACGCCAACAGCCAAGCGTCGATTCAAGACCTCAAAGATGGAATTCGTGAGGCTATCGAGGACATAAGGCAGCTACTTTGCGATTTGGTTTTGGAAAATTTTATGAAAAGGATATGGTCCTGTAGGCGTGGTCGTGGTAGTCATTTGACTGATGTTATTTTTCAGTATTAACGGCATACCTTCCTCTTTATAATGAAATAAACATTCGATCATTTATATTAAAAAATGACATTTTTCTTTGAATATCAAAATGACACCTCTTATTGGAAAACCCTGTACTTCGTAAACCATAAAAGTTATCTACGTTGTGTGAGAAAAGAGTGCGTATTTTACTCTTATATGTATCTCTTTATTACAGTGTAAGTGTGTGAGCACTCATTTTAGAAGCAATCAATAATCGTTCACTTCGCTTAATTTATTAGAGGTCTTTAAAGGACTTCGTAACAGATGATGTGTACTGAATATCATGCCCTATGGCATATATTGTACAGCATGAAAATACATTGCCGACGAAGTTCTCTGAAAGAAATTTGTACCAATCAATCAACTTTTTGAAATCTAAATCTTATAAGTTATAACCGTCTTCAATTAAGGAGATGATGTCTATTTCATGAAGAAATTATTCACTTATACAATAATAAGCGTGGCATTAAAAAAATCAATCTTTTGCCGTCTGTATAATGATTGCGAAAACATAATAAATGAAAAATCTTAGTAACTCTCACGTGATAAAATTCCGTATTATGCATGATTTAAGAATAATATCACTTCTACTAGTAATATGTTGCTTGATGTTTGAGATTCTAATGCTAAGACGTATTTTGGGCTTTCTCCACATTTTTGCTACCTTTCGGACAGCTAAACAATTTCAATTAATCAGGGCAGCTGTGGTTCTGTATAGTGTAGATCAGAGGATCCCGATCGGTATATACGAACCCCAAGGGGTAGATTTCGGCTGGCTGTGCGAGTATTAAATGTGGGTTACCTCCGTTTACATCAGGTCATCATCAACATTCGGCCGTTCCGTAAATGACAGAATACACCTAATACATATTTTGTGTATTTACTACTTATAATAGGCATAGAAATAATACTTATTGGATAATTGGTCATCTCCAGACAAGTTCCCATTAAAAAATTTTCAACATAAACATGCGACAAGATTTACAGAAACTTGATTTAAACCATAAGCAAAAAAAAATATTTCAAATAGGACCTCACTGCATGACATTTAAAGCATATACATGTTTACAACCTTCCACGTAATATTAAACAAAAAAACGATATACTCCATTTTAAGTAATCACTAAAAACATTATTTTTAAACAAATGTCACTACACATTAAACAAATAGGTACTTTACATGAATTAAATACCTCTGTTTCTATTTGTATATTTAAACACTGAAATATTATAATATGTACATTGAGAAAAATTACTTTTTTTTATTTAAAAAGAAATACAAACATTCCCGGGTTACGAATAACCTGACAATATTTGAAAATCTCCTACTACCACCACAGTAAGCTGAAAATTTTGCTTGTGTTGTGATGGAAGACTTAGCCAGCCGAGGAATTGAACACACTACGCCTGGGTCGGACCCAAACGCGATGTCAACTCGGCCACCGACCTTACTATGGATGATTTATTAAAATCCTGTTAACAACAGGCTGGCATGCCGATTTCTAATATTTTTTTAGAACATTCATAATATATCAGAAAACGTGCACATGTACCTGCGTTTGTCCTAATAATACACAATGACGAAATGCGAAAATATTTGAATTTTTACGAACACGTGTTCCGACTTTGCCATAACACCGTTTTTTACTGATAGTTTATTAGGAAGTCTGTGAATTCATTCGTTAAAGGCCTGCAGTCCCGTTTTTAACCGAAATAGGAATAATTTAAATATTCTTAATAAATTAGCAATATTTTATATCAGAAAGTTTTCTCACTTTTCTTAGACAATCTTATTACGAAAAATAGATAGAAATATAATAGATAAAAAATAGAACAATATTAGGTTTAGGAAAATTCTGTATTTGGTAAGCAGGAAATCCACGAAAAAATAATTTCTGCAAATGTTCTACGAGGCGAAAAAAGTTTGGGAACCTCTGGTGTAGATGGTTGAACAGTTATTTTTGTGTATCAGTGATAAACAAACAACTTTGTCCACATCTATAGATACCTACTTCAACACCCCGAAAGTCAACCAACATAAAACATGCATGCTTCAAACTGTCTGTATCGCAAATGAAATATTTCATGATGTAAACAGATTAAACGTCATACCGTATACCAAATCCGAAGGTAAATATTATATTTTCATTTCCGTGGAGCCTGATTCAAGTATCGGGTATTTTAATATAAAATACGAACACATTAATCATGTTTCTTTTACGCATATGAAAATAGTTGCTACACCGTACCTCTTCATTATTATTAGAAATATTGAGACAATATTACTAAATAATTAGTGGTCGACCAAAGTTTCCGGTGACGGTTTCGGTTTAGACCAAAAATTAGCCAAAACTTCGGCTCATTCGATGTTTAAATAAATGGAAGGGCTTTCTCAACAAGATTCAAAGACCATATAAGATGTTATGATAATAAAAGCACTTTCTCAAAATTCGCAGAACATCTCTTAGTAAATAATCACGTCCCACTTGACAACAATGAACTTAAACACTTACATATAGAAAGGGCCTTAGATTAAATTTACTTGAACAATTAGTAATCAATAAAAGAACCAATGACCTTAATATAAAATTTATTAATAAAGTAAGGAAAATTATTTTTCCCCGCTTCTACATTTAAATAAATTAATAACTGCTACATCATGATGAAACAATTAAGATAACATTAATGTGGGGAAAACAGACTTCAAAATACCCCCCACAGAATATGAAATCTATTGTCACAATTATCTTATCAGTCAATCGGTTCAACCGGTAATAAATCATTTTAAATTGGGAGGGGGTAAAATAGAATCATATAAATAAGTCGTCTAAACGTGGCTAAAACCACAGTTTGAAAATGGCCTTGAAAGCAGAAACAGCTGTAACAATAACAAAAAACCAAAAAATACTTGCAGAACTTAATAATTATACTATAAATTTTTTTTTAAATTAAATGGAGTTCTACAAATTAAATACAAAAACAATAAATATAATAAATTCAGGTCAGTTGAGTGCCGATAAATCAGCGTTTATCGAAACATACTATTTACATTTTCATACAAAAAAACAATAATAGTAGTTACCTAATTAGTTTTCTATATAATTTAATTGTATGCTTTACATTTCCTACCTTTCTAGGTGTAACCTTTTCTGAGGTAGATGACAGGAATGTGTACTAAAAATATTTAATTGCCCTGTTAGTGACCGATTTAGGGATTACGATTATGAGATTACCTAATAAAAAGAAATAATATAATGTGAAAATGCAAGACAGTACTCAAAGCAATGCATAATGAATAACATGTTCTATTTTATAAAGTCTTCAATTTTTTTGTTATCTTTTTTTCACTAGCCATTCAGTTAAAATAATGTATGGCCGTAAACTCAATCTTTTAGAGCAGTTGGAAATGGCCAAAAATTAGCCGAACGCTGCGTTCACATCAAGCAAACATAGCCACTTAATATGCAAGAACCCTTTAAAATTATTAGTTATTGCCATTTTATGTAGTGTCTTTGAGAAAAGGTTGTTGTATATTTCGGTACCAAAAGTCTCCCTTGTGTTTTACTGTAGTAACATTGATGGTTCTGATACATATTTTATTTTAGGCTTACCTTAAGATATAATTGTTACATTAATAATTCTTAAAGACTTTAAAGGCGACATTGTGGGATGGCTGAAGGGCTTTTTAAATGTGATTCGAAGGATTATTTTTTTGCCTTTTCAACTATATGATTTTGACATAAAGCAAAGTAGACGTATGCAATTGCTCTAGGTGAGTACATTCTTAAGTATACTAAAACAATACAACGTTTTTAACACGCTCCGTCAAAAATCCAATTGTGCTTCCCAGAGAAGTTTGTCGTCAATTATGATGCCTAATTAATTATGGTATTGATATTGTCTTATATAAAGATTATCAAAGACAAGACTAATTTGTTTACTGCAGTTGCAGTTCTAAGATGTTTTGAATTTCGTAATTCCTTTAATGTTAACCCCTCAGACCTCTGGCATATTCTGTTAGAATTTTGTGTATATTTCCGATTTCAATACAATAAAAATAAATAATGTATTTCTGAACTGAAGTTTTTGAAATGTGAAGGACATTTAAAAATCTTATTTTGTCATTTTACAAGCACCACATATTTTTTTCCAGGAAGGTTTTAAGTTATTTATTACTTAAGAAGGTTTTAAGGTGTTGTATTTGGGTTCTGAAAAAATCTGAGCTTACTTTGCTTGCTTGCTGAAGGTAGGTAGTATAGTTTTTTTTTATATTTTAATGTTAACCAATTTATTTATTTTTTCATACTGTGGTGCTATATTCATTTGAGCCACCCACCAACCTTCACTGACCTGCTATTGATTTACAATAAACATGTTTTTTTTAACGTATCCATCCATTGTTTCGACTTTATACCCAATTTTCAAATCTCGATGTTTGAAAAACGGTTTTTATTTCGTTTGTGCTTTTCTGATACCTGCATAAATTTGATTTATATTATTTTAATATTTATAATGGTGTAAAATTGATGAATAATCTTTATATTTCCGGTGCACTTTCAACAAATATCTGTTGGCAGTATGTATAAAGTCAGAATTTGCGAAAATTTGTAGTTGAAATTGTGATGGATATTGTTGTTATTGGATTAATAAAAATTTGAATATTGCATTCCAAAATTCACTGGAAACCAAATACATAAATCATACGTAAATTGCATCCTGCTTTTATTTGATAGAAAGTCATTCGAATCAAAATCTATGGATATTCAAATGTGATGATTTTTGTGGCAAAAGTGATTCCATATTTTTTTTGGGTCTTCTTATTAAAAATGTGTTATCTCATGCTGCAAAAACTCTCGAACGGTGAGTTTTGGCACTGTAACATAGTCGCTTCTGTTCGAATGTTGCCATTTTTAGCTCGTACAAAACATAAAAAATAGAAAAAAACTGTAAAAAAATACAAATAAGTTTTCCAATTGTTCAAATCATTCACGTGAAAATGTTCATTTAAGAACATTAAACTCTCAGCCAAATCAAAATAAATAAATCTTATTATTTGGTTTAAAACTTTCAAAGTATCTGTAAGTACAATGTTTTATTAAAACTTTTAAAATTTTACAATAAAAGTCCACCTGATATATTTTCAGGTTCCAACTTGGGTCGAGCTTTCATTGTTTTCTTGGGGGAAGTTCAAAACTTTGCCGAACTCATCTCGGATATATATTATTATGATGACGCGCCGTCTGGCATCTCAATTGGGAAAAAAATGCCAGCCGCTATGCCGAGGACGTGACACTTTCTTGCGTACTCTTATACGGTTCTTACATACAGCAGGGTTGTCCAGTGATCACCATATTTTTAGGTTACAGGGCCGTTCACTGATCAGTTGCTCCTCTTATTTCAGTAATTACTTAAGAGGAAAGGCTGCGCGTTCTTTTTCATACAAAAAAATAATTTTGGATGTGAGGCCCAACTTAATAGAATAATGTTTTCAAAAAATCAAAATGTTTAGCAAATATCTAATACAAAAATGAGTTATTCAATTAACGGGTGTTTTAAATTACCAAGTATAGGTTAAAGGCTGTAGCTACCTAGGTAGGTACTGAGTAGGGAGAAGGTATGGCAAACTTTCTGAAACCTGACGATTAAAGATTTCGATTTGTTCGATCTGGATTTTTGTGATTACTACTAACTAGTCTTTTGCCAACCTACTGTAGTAACACACTTCTGGTGGGAAGGGTAGGTATATCGTTTACACCGGTCCTACTCGAATGGCGGAAAAGGCATTGCTGTCCGATAATTTTCTATAAATATTTTATATCAATCTCATATATACTCGTATTCCTTACTCTACTTATATATATTTCAAAATGTGAATCAAGTTTTCCCCATCTTCAAATTCACGTCTTTTGCGTGGAATATTATGTCATCAAAGGGAAACTATATTGATCGCACTGAAGATTTTAGTTTTTTTATAACAATTTATGCAATAATTAAAAAAAATATATATAATTTAATAAAAAAGGTATTTTTTTACAAATAATACATCACTAAATGACCCAACACTAACTTCAATGTTATATATATCTTAAGGAGTCGTATTACAAAATTAATCGTTCATTACAGACAGTAATTTCATAGTTTGTTTTAATTATTATGTAAAAAAAAACATTATACTCGTGTATTATTTTCAAAGATTGGGACTTGTATACTTTTTTTCGTCGTCATCTTAAAAAATAAGTTTTTTCGGGTCGAAATTTCAATTTATGCACGAAAAATTTGTGTTCGAACGTAAATCGGTCGTTTCAATTTTTTATTTTATACATCATCACATCATAGTGAGTAGGGTAACATTATTTTATACATCATCACATCATAGTGAGTAGGGTAACATTATTTTATACATCATCACATCATAGTGAGTAGGGTAACATTATTTTATACATCATCACATCATGATCACGAGGCCAAGATACACGGTTGAGTATCTTGGCCTCAAATCCAAAATTAAGTTTTCCAAGAAAAAGGCTGTGTAGCCGTTTCTCTTAAGATTGGAAGCAGTTAATGGCCGTCATTCCCCTATCTACCCTTATATATATTGTATTCACTTAATTATTCCAATATAAAGAAAATCTAACTCTATTCGTCAAAGAAAGCTAGGCTTCAGTTCATAATCTAATATGAAATTCCAGTTAAAAATACCATAAAAAATTTTAAATTGTATTTACAGATGATATTATTTTCATATAATGGAAATTATGAAAATAATATCATCTGCATGTACAATTTAAAAATTTCATCTGCATACACAATTTAATACAAAAATAAATAACAATGATCATAAAAATAGCAGCACAATAATAAAGAAATATAAATTGTAAAACATGTAAAAATCTATTTGCATACACTAGTTATAAAATACAGGACAGTTTTATTAAAGTGAGAACAGACTCCGGTGGGTACAATAATTGCATTTGAAATTTATATCGATTACAATAACTTCACACAGGAGGCCCTGATTAAAGGAGTGAGTAAGCACAGAGGCCGGCCCTTATTAAATATATTCACAAAGAACAACAAATGATAATTCTGAATAATAAGTTTGATCGTATATGGTTATTCGGACAATTCAAAATACCCGTTATGAAAATGATTCAATTATGGTACTAGAAAATAACAATAATCGACATAAACATCACGGCATCAGGCGCAGGCTGGCGGGGTACAATATTTTTTTTACTATAATACATCTATTTTTACTAATATGTATTTCACAATACTTTTTATTTTACTAAGGATTAATCATTCCTCTTTCCCTCCCTAAATATAAAATGTTGAATTGGGATTGAACCTTCCTCCCCGAGGACCAAGCCAAATCCCGATTGGGTAGGACTGACATTTATTTCGTATATTGACTGATGTAATGTATAAGGATAGGATAGAATGCATTGTCATCGACAACGATTCTATCTGCCAAGTTTCAGCTCGATTGGATTTCGAGAAGTGTGTTAATTTTACATTTCAAAGATTTGCATTCATTCATTTGCGAAAAGACAATCGAAATTCATATATGTGTATTTAATAATTAATTTATAAATTTGTTTTTGTGTTTAGCTCGTAGTTAATGTAAATCACATTTAATAATGTCTACTGTACACTTAAGTTCTGTAAGTATATCAGTTTTTTTTATTATTGTGACAGCTGTTTCGGCGTTCAAGGCCATGTTCAAGCTTTGGTTATGCCATTTTGAGATGACTTATTGATATGATTCTATTGACCCTCACCTAATTTCATTTTTATGATGTCTTAAACGATTTATTACCGATTAAATCGATTTACTTAGAAAGTAGTAATTGTGACAATGGAGATTCTGTTCTGTAATAAAGAATGAAATATTCATTAATAAAGTAGGTATTTTTTTTTTTTTTTTTTTTTTAATTTCATCTACCTTTTTAATGACCTCCTAGTTTAAATCAAACATTGCGTTGCGTGTGCTTGTTTAACTTTGAATTTTACACGTGTCATGCAATTACTATTTATTTGCAACACCACAATTAATCTGTAAAATGGAAATACAATGTGGGAAATATGGAAACTAATCATAACCGGATATTGCAATATTGGATAGAACACTGGATTAAAATCCTGCTGGCAATTACAGAATCAATCAGTAATCCCCTCAATTCGATGGACAATATAACCGAAGAAGTTCACAACCAACTCTTATATTGCTTTACATACACAAAGCTGAATAGTTTTACAAATGCAATAAAAATTGCATAATTTTTGAGACATCGCGAACTTTCGGGGTTACCATGTACGTATCGAAGAAATGTTGTTTTACTCAAATCTAGCTTTTCCTATTTAGCTGTCGTTTTAGCACTTCAACAATGTTGTACATTTATATCAGCTGAAAACACATTTTCGCAAGTTTCTTTAAACATAACGTAAACCTATCTCGACACTGTAACTCGAAGCAGTAAGACAGCATTCTTATAAATAATGTTACCAAGACAAAAAAGACGTAATACCGGTCAGCATAATTAAGCAAAACTTTAATATGGTTGCTGGCAATCGGGGTAGATGCCACGTGGCATAGATTTAAGGGAATGGACAAAAAAGGCAAAGAAATAAAAGCCAGTTAAATAAGATAGAAGTAAAATAACAATATCCGATACACTCGCCTGGATACTATTTAAGATACACGAGAGATAACCCAATAAGCCAACATTGGAATTTAGGATGAGCAGGAATAAAGGAGTTGATCAAGCGTTGTTTTCTTTCTTTATGTCTTCTTTATTCCCTCTTCTTGGCTTTTCTCAAATCTTCTCGTCTATTTTTTATTCCTCTTGGATCTTTTTGCCTCTTCTTGTCTTGTCTAATATTGCCTCTTTATGCATATTTGTGCCTCTTCAAAGTTATTCTTGGTTTCTCTGGTTTCAACTTGCTTTTTCTTGCTTCGTTTTGCTTTTTATAGGCTCTCACTAGTCTTTGGTTGCATCTCCTGAATGTTATAGACGTCAATCAGTTTCATAGCCATAATTGCGACGTACTCTCTAATATTTTTTACTAGAAAATGTGATGCAAATTACCGGAATCAGCAATAATTTATATTTGTCAATATCCAAAATCATATTTGATCTGATTCACACAGAGTGTCCAATATGAAGTGAATTAATGCAATACGGCGGAGCAGTTATATCCCGCGGGGATTAAATTGCTGCCACTGGCATATAACGCGAAACGTGAGGGATTATTGCACTTGCAGGTATCAAACAATTGCAATTTTGAAAGCATGTATAAACCATTCGTTGGATAACCAAATCCGCTGCTATATGTTACAAGAGATTCGCTTCGTTTGGTTACTTTGTGTGATAGGGTTTATGGAGTTAGGGTTTGTTCGTGTCTCGGCGGTGGATGCATCTGTCCACAAATTCGAAAGACGCCGGTTTAAGAAGACTCTTAGACCTCTCCATCTCTGTTGTGTTCCCAGAAACAGTTCTCCAACTCGTCGTGGAAGGAGATTTTAAGATTAGGTTCTTTGTGTTAAATCAGGGATTTATTAATACTTCGCGTATTACAATGGTAACTCGATAGTCGACCTTACTAGGAGCTGGCTAAATGAGATCTGAAAACACCAAGTTTGTCTGGGAGCATTCTAACTGGTCCTGGCGACTACTGGCTACTAGCTAACATCTTGCGGACTTCCAAGCAATCTCTATGCACTGCCCTCTATGAGTGCATCTGCAAAGCTCTTACTTCCCAATAATCACCTTGCACCGTAATCACTTCTTGACACGTAGACTCCCAGATTCCGACCCACTCTTCAAACTTTTTCTTTTCCGGAAAACATTTTCCTTCCTTACATTAAAAAGACTCTCCACACAGCACAATAAACTATAAAAACCTATCCACTTAACCTTGTTACTCAATTCCACCAGTAATAAAGAAAATAAACAGTGAAAATTAATTTTAAAAAGAAATAAAGCTTTACCTAAATGAAATAAAGAAAAGGAAACAAGTACAATTTAAAAAACTTCAAAGGAAATAGAAATTTTAAATTTGAAAACAATCACTATAAAATCAACCTTGTCCACTTCAGCACAAAATTCTGTAGTGAGAAGGACTTAGACAAACATTATTTATGTTTTATACATCATTACTTCGAATTGCCAACAAAACATCAAAAATATTCAAGCTTGCGAATTTACATGAGAGTTCTCATAGTTTTTTTTATATAGTCATTCTGAGTGTGAAAAGCTGTCTCCGTAAGCCTGGCATCTGATAGCGACAAGCAAAAGTAGCTACCTACGTCTAGCCACGGCCGCGCCTTTGAGCTTTCAACCATATTTTCATCCGATGTAATACAATATGATGTGGGTTTCGTTTAAAAAATGCGATCGCTTACATATATTATTATTTATACTATAAATAAATACCGCGAGTAAAACAAATCTCGTTCTGTGTCATAGTAAAATATTTTTATGTGCATAGAAAAAAATAATTTATCAGACCTGTACAAAATGCAATTATTAAAGATAATATTAGCAATTTTTAAACAAAAATTTGAAATAAAAAAAATCAGAAAAAGATACGATATGAAACCTTAGCCTGGGTACAAGTTTCAGATGCGACCTTATCATTTTCTGTCTCAAATTTTCGTTTAAAATTCGCTAAATTATCTTCAATAATTAATCTTATTAAGTTATTCCAAAAATAAAAATCAAAACTATACAAAGTGAAAAATCTCATACTTTTGAACCCATTTTCGAATAGGTTTTTTTTGTATAATGTGGAAAATAAGTTCTTTAGATAACATTTAAATATTTGTGCCAGAACCTCACAAAATAAAATCGTTTTTCCACCGTCACCTGCTTAAGGAGTGGGACTCACCTGGGTATCGATTCTCAAATCCAGGTCTATACATACATTGGTCGACTCTATTATTCTTGAGCCTCGTCGTAGGTACAAACTTACATACGCCAGATGTCAAAAGTCATTCCACTCGAACAACGAGTGGGTCGAACCACTCGGAATGACTTCATCGAGAATCGAGTCCTTAGTTCCAAATGCTGCACGTCGAGTGGGGTCGCCTTAAGTCAATGTTCTTTCGAGTGTGTTGCTAATTTAAATAGAATTTATTAGTGTTATTATTTGTTTTGCTCTGAATCCATTCGTTCTTGGTAGTTTTGATGTTTTGTGGAACGGATTGGCGATAGGTAACTCAATTACTATCAAAACTTCTGTAACTATAACAGATATACACATAAACGTCTCAAATCTTGTGGCAGATCTGTGATATCCGGTGGTAGATTCTACAGTGTTATATATGTTATACATATAAATTTTCGCACCTAACAACGTGTCCTAACGAAAGACTTGATAACCCTTGAATTTATGCGGTGGAGTGGAAGAAACTCTTGTGAAGTATCACATAAATAATTATAAAAGAGCGTACTTTGAGCATTATTAATTTTGTTAGAAAGTGTCTTTGAGTGAGCCTTCGTGTTTGATTTTAAACTCAACTAGTTTCAGAGCAGTATGTACATGAAATTTCAATAAAAAAATTGCGGTACTGCATTGTGTTATTATGGAAAAACTAACACAAACCCGTGAAAAATCACGGGACATTGTAAGATTTCCGAAGCTGAAATTATTTACGATAAATATTTTATTATTATACTCTTTGTGACAAGGCAGATTGATGGGAATAATTTCAATAATTTGTAATTTCTATCGTGATTGTGATTAAGGAATTGACATAACAATTAATAACATTAAATGTCGTTTCTTTCCTTACAGGTAATGTTTTGTTAATGAATGCTTTACTTTATGTAAATCTTGTGAGATTAACAAAATAAACCTCTACTTTCCTTACAGAGAAACTCAATTGTGTTTTAATTGACTGTGTCGTTCAAATCACAAGGAAAATATCATTATATATATTTATATATATTATTATTTATATATATATATATATAAGCCTATATAATATATAAAATATATATATAATAACTCTTCTGTGTATCAAACATGTATAAAGAACTTTCAATAAAACAATAGAAATGTTATCAATAAACATATTTTCATCAGATGTCGAAGACATTATTTAATTATTTCGAATCAATATTCACAACAAAGAATTAAAAAGGAAGAAGACAGTTCGAAGAACTTGGATCACAGCTTCCATCTGGGAAAACGCATTGTGACAGATATTAAATTTACGTCGTCACAAATCATTGCACTCGGCTTAACGATGCTCCTACACCGAGAAGAAACTGTCATGTTTTATGGATAAAAGCGGAACTGGGAAGCCAAATTGAATTTCCTATTTTATGCCATAGATATTATTAAGCGACGAACGGCTAATTACGAATTTTTCCTTGGGTATTTGAATGTGAATGTGAATATTAGGTCTGTTTATTTTTGACCCCGTACTTTTTAATGTATTTTCCTGATTTTGTTTTTATGCATTTATATAGTCCATCATTGAGGATACTTTTTCAACTTTTTGACACCAACAGTACATAAATCAAATGAGTGATTATAAAAATTCATAAAGTCTTATAAGACAATTTTTTCTGTAACATATCTGTAAAGTGATTCTTCATATGTTGTGTCTGTATTTTGCTTCTGTGAAATGTTTTGTAAATGTTTTCTTCATACATTGTGTCTGCACATTGGGTTGGGTTGGTTATTTTTAATTTTTAATCTAATTTTTCTGTACAAAACTCTTTTTTTAATTTTTTTACTCTTCTATTTGAAAACTACCAATTGGCGATCCCTTAATGAGTTTAATAACTCATGGGAATTCAACATCGTTTGTTGTATGTTTAAAAAAAAAAAAAAAAACTGATACGGCACTTTATTTAATTACCAATATTACGTTGAGAAACATATCTGTAATTTAAAAAAAATAATTGCATACTGAACATCAATGTCCTGCCTAGATTTATTTTTAATTTCACCAAGATATACTGAAATATTTTTTTCAGTATATAAGATCGATTGAATCACTTCACCGTATACGAGTACTTGTTATCATTTCTAAGGACAGGTCGGTTCACAGAATTTGAAAAATTAGTCAAATTTCAAAGTTTATTTTCAAGTTCTATGTAGATTCTACTCAAGTTCTGTTGTGATTTCAGTTTTGTGAAGCAACTGGCCAATAACGATATAATTATATAACTTGAATAGACCCTTCACAGAACTTGAAAATCAACTTTGATATTTGATGAATTTTTCAAATTTCGTGAAATAACCCGTCCCAAGACTGGTGTCCAAGTTTTTTTTGAGCTGAAACCAGCCAAAAAATATGTAATCTGTGTAACTCATTGGAAATTTTATTGAGGTGTTATCTATAACACGAAAAATTTTAGCGTGAGACATTGTACACACCATAAGCTCTGGAGCTCATTTATAGGTATTCACTTGACAGACATAAAATTAATGTATTGATATTTTCATATCATTTTCAATGAGATTGAACGGTCCCGGCGCGGCGTAACCACGTAAAATTAAACATGACTTTTATTTGATTAATTCGTGTTATTTCACAAATTATATATAACACTAGCGCAGACCCGTGAAAATATCAGAACGTAAATTAAAAAACATTACATGAAAGAAATACAATGCATATAAAATTTTAAATTAAAAACAAATTGCCATCGCCGAAAATCAACTACTCGGAAGAGAACTCTGCTGAATTACACCGCCAACTAAGAACGTAAGAACGGCGGCATAAATTAATTTGATTTGAAAATATTAAAACAATGTTTTTTTTTAATTTTAGGATGTTAAGAACAAACAACCGAAATTATGTCTTTTAAGGAGTGGTGGATACTTTCAGTACCGCCGAAATGGCTTTAGTCGTGTTTGGTGACCAGATCTGAATAGCCAGTCCACCTTCCTCTTACTCTTCCTCATCTCCACCCTCCCTACTACATTCAGCCTCACGACATATATTCCAAATGGAGATGATATAGTCTCACTGATCTCTGTAGGATTGGTCTAAAAGCATATTTAAAAAACATAAAAACACAACAAAAGAAATTACTATTTTTCCCGAATTAAATAACACACTCCAAAGATATTCGTTTTCCTAGCACGATCAATCATTCCATATAACTTAATAAAGACAAATAACAGTTTCATGCCTAATTATCGTTACTGATACATCACATCGCTTAAGTATTAATTAGTTAAGCCATACAGATGATAATTGCTTAGGTCCAAACAGGAGTAGATCCATTGTCTGTGTAGTAAAACAATAATAAACCGCTGCCTTTGTTATCATCCACGTGCCGCCAAAGATTTATGTTATTTGTTACAAGGAAAACAATCGACAAGTGCACTCGCATAATAAACTCGCGAGAAAACTTATAACTATATGAATATAATTAATGATATGAAATACTGTTCATATATTAAAAATTTGAACAAGTTTTTCGTTTTCCTGTTAAAAAGGAGACTGCGGGCCTATAACGGATGAATTAAATGAGTTCCCAGCAAAGTATCAGTCAAATGCGAAATTTTTATGAGGACGGCGGAACATGTGTTTATAAAAATACTGATATTGATATTGATATAGACATACTGATATTTCCGCATTACATCATGATATGACCGGTCGGTGGCCGAGTTGACATCGCATTTGGGTCCCACCCAAAGCAACATTTTCAGCATACTGTGGTGGTAGTAGGAGATTTTCAAATATTGTCAGGTTATTGGTAACCCAGGAATGTTTGTCTTTCTTTAAAAAAAAAATTAAAAAATTACTATTAGAAAAAAAAATTCTGTATGACTAATATTTTATCAGGAAGTTGTCATGCTGTCACTTTTTTAACAGGATCATTTTTCTCCGTGCGTTAATTTGTTTGCAGAAAATTCTTCAAACATGTAGTACAAACTTTAAGTATTTAAAATTGTATTAAATTTCACGAAATCAAATCTACGCGGCAATCAACGCTTCCACATATACAATAATGATTTTCGGCTCGTGTCAGCTTTTGATCCAATTATGTCAGCACTCCAAGCATAACGGTCATGTAAGTTTGAAAGGTAATCAAAAGGTTGATAAAAACGCCATTACAGTTTAAGTAGGACTTCAAAAGACCTCTAGTAATACGGTAATATTTCAGTTTGACTAGCGTTTTAAAAATGGCATTTAAAACTAGCGTTTTAAGGAGATGGGGAAAAGGAATGTTAGGGAGTACCTGGCTATTCATATCTGATCACCAAACACGGCTAAAGCCATTTCAAACAACGTTTCGATTGTGAATTGTGGTATTACACCACGGCGATACTGAGAGTATCTTCCACTTCTGAACGTGCCGCAATTATACTACATATTATTTTAAATAAATAAAATATGAAATAACACAAATTAATCAAATAAACTTTATTGCGTACGCCGGGATTTGAATCCGCGATCTTCTTCTAGTCTAGAGCCTTACCACTCGACCGCGGAGGCCGTCAAGGGATGAAATAGATACGTTATGCAGAAAAGCAGTATTGATAAATGAACATCACCACGTAGAGTAATACAAATTTTGTTTTAAATTAATTTCATTAAGAGGTTCTATTATTAAAAAAATAAATTGAAAAAAACATTTGAAATCGTCCACTAATAGAATATGCATAGAGATATACCTTACTGGGGTCCTAGGTCCTCTCCTTTAATGGGTATTTAAATCAATTTTACCGCATCAAAGGACATTATTTTAATCCAATCAACATTTAAATATTTCTAACAAAGAAAAACGATTTTCCTTTTTAGATGGCTTTATAAAAGACAAATTTAATCCGTTTACAAGAACAAAGCCATTCAATATTTGATCAGAACCTTTTGGTACATGTAGTTAAAAGCTACTCTTAAAAGCTTTTACAAAAAGGTTGTCCTACTCATTCAACGATGAAAGACTCTATCAACTTTCAGATTATTTTTTTTTAATATTTTCACATTACATTTTGTGTCAATTGATTCATTCAAAAAATAATAATATTTGACAAGTCAAAAATATTTCACAAATAAATGAAGATATCATATGTCTCGACGCCATCTAGTTAGAAATTTAGCACTAACAAAGTCTTTCCTACAAAAATAAAGTTGGTTGTTTACAGGTGGAAATATTCGTGTTGGTTGATTTCATCATCACATGTTTTTTGATATCCTCATCTTCATGTTTGATGATTATGTTTGTTGATTTCCACTTAAAAAAAATGTATTATTTTATATATTTTTTTAAATATATAGAATAAGCAGTAATTGTTGATTGAGGTACTAGTACCAATTAAATCATTTGGCGGGTTGGAAATAAGCCGACATAGCTCAGTGGATACAGAGCACCTGACCGGACATCAGAAGGCACGGGTTCAATTCCCGTTGGCGGCATTTATTTTTACTCGGTAGATATTTTCAATTTGTATTAATATTTCGGGCGAATAATTATTGCTTATAATTATTTGTTTATTTACTTTACTTGATATGAAAATAGGACGTGTTTCCCTTCCAATCAGAGCCACAGGGCTGGCCCAACTGGAGCAGTGCGCAATTGGGCGCCAACTAACCAATGCGTCAAGGAGCCAAGACGCTGATGATACCTAACACCTAATACATCGCCCTTAAGGGATTTACTAGCGCCATGTGCCGTTTGGCTCTGGGCTGACCCTTTTAATTTTTCTTTCACATTACCTTCACACAGGAGGCATAGGGGAAAATAATTTCACCTCGGGCCTATCTGTGGTGATTCTACGTGGAGGGTCTTTTTGAGGGGTAAACACGGGTTTTGAAGAGTATGAGGGAGGAAACACAGAGGTCCTGCTTTCAATTCAAGAGCGATAAAAATCGAATTCGATTCCGTGTGTTTATTTGGGACTTTTTAAGAAGTAGGTACCTATCTCAAATCATTAACGGCAGAAAAATATATTTTTTTATAACATAAATGTTTTCGTTTGAAAATAAAAATTTAAAAAAATATTTCGTAAATTGCAACTGCCGACTTCTTATAAACGTTTTACTAAAATCTCAGATTTTTCTAGAGGAATAACCTCGGAAAGTTACTAATTCATCGTCTAGAAAAATAATTGTGGTGTTATTTTTTTTTAATTGTAAAACGTATTATAAAATTTTCAAGCCGTTTTAAATGAAATATTTTAATGGTAAGGTACTGTTTTTACTAATCTTAAATATAAATAACTTACATTCGTAGGTATCGGTCTAATAATATATATATTTATATTATGAAATGAATTAAAATGTGAACCTCGAGCATACCCCTGTTATTAGAGTTTCGAGTCGCCTAAACATAATATAAAGGGTTTTACAATAAGAGGTGTTATTTTGATTTTCAATCGTAAAAGATCAAAGGTTTCGTTGCTTGTGTGGCACTTAGCGCCGTTTTGTTGAAATTAAACGTTGTCCAGATCAATACCATCCAATTCCGGCCATAAAAAATCATTAATCATCTCTCGATAGCGCAATCCATTCACGTAACTGTTATTCTAGCCTCATTTTCGAAAAAGTAAGGTCCAATGACTCCGTCGGACCATAAACCACACCAAACAGTCACACGTTGAGGATAGAGAGGCTTTTCAACAATAACTCTTGGGTTTTCCGAGCCCTAGATGCGACAATTTTGCTTGTTGACGAAGCCACCGAGGTGGAAATGGGCCTCATCACTTAAGATGATTTGCATTTGATTCACTCAAGTGAATTTTAATAATTTCAATGCGTTGTTGAAGTTCCATTTTTATGAATGGCGTAAGTTCTACTTGTCAAATGTCAAAAAATGACAGCTTTAAAAGTAACATCTACCGAAATAGCGGGCTATTCAAAATAACACCTCTTATTGGAAAACCCTGTATTATTGCGGTAGATAGATAGATAGATTAGATAGTTTAACACTCAAACATAATTATTACGAATACTTATTACGTAGCTGCACATATAACAATTATAAGCAGAGCATTTGGTACTCGGATATGTCATTTTGAAAATATCTCTGGCACGATATTGTGTCTTGATAATTTTAAATGACGCTATTATAATATATTATGACTTATCTTGTCATGACGTTGATAATTAATTAGAGTGTTTGGAATACTTGCAATAAAACATAATCCCTTTTATCAATAGTAGGTGATTCGTACTTAAAGATAATGACCGGTTGTTTAACAGAATTTTAACGATTTAAGCTATTTCAAAGTTAATTTTCAAATTCTGTGAATTGTCTATTCAAGTTCTGTTACTATCTGAGTTATTTGAAGTAACTGGCCTATAATGATATAAAAAACAGAACTTGAATAGAATTGTCACAGAAAAAGAAAATTAATTTTTAAGTTTGATGAATTGTTAATGTTGTTGTTAATGGCTTTAATGTTTCTTAATCAATAAGGTAATAAAGCAGAAATTTTATACCAAAATCTCTATGGTAATATTTATATTTATTTATTTATTTATACGCCTAAAAAGGCTTTTACATAAAAAGTGATAGGTACATGATGCAGTGTACTTAGGAGAATATCTTTATTATACAGGAGATACTGACAGTATATAGATGTAATCCATTGTAAAGTAGGTACAAAATACACAGTTGGAAAAAATTGTGATTACAAGTATAATGAGAAAATATTAAGAAATGATTAAAAAAAATAAATATGAAGTAATATTAGTAAAACGCAGAGTAACATAAAGTAAAAAAGAATTTAAAACAACACGATATAAGACAAAACATTAAAACTAATTTACCAACGATACTCTAATTTGTGGGATTCGACAAAGTGTTGTTATAGATTATGCTTAATTCTATAAATGGAGTCAATAAATAAATAAATAGCACCCCCCATACTTCTTGCCCAGATCATGCATCCTATTGGTCAATCAGTGTGTAATGCATCGAGGTCTAATAAAACAACTATGAATATATAAATACATATAAAATTTACATCTACCCCGCAGCGATATAATTGGAAAATTCCGTTCTCCAGTCTAATTCGAACTAAAGATTAGTGGTATCTATTTGATTTCTTTCATCATTTCTGAATATATTTATAGTTTTCACACAATCATTATCTGATCTGGATGCAACTGTATTTTTCAAAATTGATACTATGCAGACCACATATTGTTATATAAAATCGTAAGCAACATCACTGACTGTCAGTTTATTTAACAATTTGATTTGAAAGTATTGAAAACAATGTAAAATTAATTCAAACCAGAGACTGTGTCACACATATAATAAAATTCTCTATGATATACATATCTTCAATTGTAATAAAAATTAACATAAAAAGTAGTTCTGGGTCGATCGTGAATGACCCGCTCATTGAAACCCGCTCACAAGCTTCCAAAGAGCGAGCGGGTCAGTTTTTCGCCAGCATCCGGTTCTCGCGACCCACTCTCACGAGCTACTCTCACGACCTGGTTACCGGGTGCCGGAATGAAGAGGCGAGCGCACCTATGTAGATTGTCAGCACCCGGGAATCACGACCTAATCTCATGACCTACTCTCGAGACCAAATACAATAAATAAATATTTTGTATTTAATCAAATTTTCTCGCATTCTACAATATCCTCCACGCCGCATCCCCAAATATGACATGATATGATGAAGAGGGCAAAGAAAAAAGAGAAAAAAAATCTTATGTGGAGTTAATAGAAAAGCCGTTCCTTTCTCAAGGCTTATCATTATTTTATTTTTTTAATAGTAGATACTTTATTTGTTGGTATGAAAAGCATACTAGCGTCTATCGATTAATTATATCTTCAAGATTTTCTCTTTCCTCTTTTCCATTCAATCGATAGTACTATCAAAACCTGACTAGAATGAAATACGATCGGGGCAGATGAACGTGATGCGGGGCTGTCCGAAACGTTGGTACAAGGAAGAGAATGGAGCTAGCTCAATACCCTAAAATTTTAACATTATAATGCTGTGATATGAAAGAGTAAATTGATCTCATTTTTACATAATTTAACGAGAGATGAAAATAATTTTCTTCTGGGCTAATGTAATCTTTGGAGATGCTGTGCGAATTGTTTTTTTAGGAGAGGAAGTAGTGAACACAAGTCATGGGTTGTAACGGTTTCCTAACATGAGCCATAGAATCGACCCGATCTCATATGACAATGTCAACCATGTACAAATGTTGGGCGCGCGTTTGGCGTGTTTCCCGACTAAGCACCGTTGCCGAAGGTATCAAATCCTAGGAGCATCTTCCATTAAATTACGGGTAGAACAAGGAGAACATTCCTACCTGACTCCTGTGCTCTAAAGATTGCAATACCTATTTTATTTGTATTAATTTCTCATTTTATTAATATTTCATGAAGAGTTAAGGCAGGGCTTGTGGGTTTTATTTCACCATAAATTATATATTTCAATGAGATTTAATAGCTGCATTACTATCACTATTAATTTTTTTTTTTTAATTTACAGAAAACAAGGTAACACAATTTTTATTTAATTTTAAATTTCAATAACAAACATTTTGACTTTGTAAGTCAACGAAATATGCTGCCATTGTGTAAATCATTAGTTTCTTTATCTCGTACCGCCTGTGTTTGATCATAAGTGGCCACTTCACATAGAGAAATGATTACTCAAAGGAATACTACTGTTGATTATCGTAATGTAGTAATTTGACTGACAGCTGACGGCTGACGGCTTTGTGGGGTAATTGTACGCAGACTGTATCAGTTGAAGCGACAATCATCATTATAATATCCTTTGTGTTTCTATTGTACACTGACTTTCCTTGCAATTTGTAGAAACCACCTGCTGTCGCTTACTTCATGTAATGATGAACTTGTCGAAGTCCGCTGCACGCTTAATACACAAAAAAATGTAAATAGCTGTTTGTTTCAACGTCATTACAACAAGAAATAACTGTTTATGTCTTGGGATATGGTAAAAGGTGCATTGCTAAACTTTTTGAATTCCGCTGCACACCTTAACAGGATTTTCCAATAAGAGGTGTTACTTTGATTTTCAATCGTAAAAGATCAATGGTTTCGTTGCTTGTGTGGCACGTAGCGCCGTCTTGTTGGAAGTAAACTTTTTCCAGATCAATACTATCCGATTCCGGCCATAAAAAATCATTAAGCATCTCTCGATAGCGCAATCCATTCACCGTAACTGTTGCTCTAGCCTCATTTTCGAAAAAGTAAGGTCCAATGACTCCGCCGGACCATAGACCGCACCAAACAGTCTCACGTTGAGGATAGACGGGCTTTTCAACAATAACTCTTGGGTTTTCCGAGCCCCAGATGCGACAATTTTGCTTGTTGACGAAGCCACCGAGGTGGAAATGGGCCTCATCACTCAAGATGATTTGCATTCGATTCACTCAAGTGAATTTTAATAATTTCAATGCGTTGTTGAAGCGTGTATCGTTCCATTTTTATTAATGGCGTAGTTTCTACTTGTCAAATGTCAAAAAATTACGAAAGTAACATCTACCGAAATAGCGTGCTATTCAAAATAACACCTTTTATTGGAAAACCCTGTACATAACTACAAGAAATAACAATTTATGTCGTGGGAGATAATAAAAGTTGTATTAAAGTTCCATTTTTTCTCAATTAAAGTTAAATTTAAAGGTTGTGAAATACTTAAAATTATTTTAAAAAATTACATAAACCCCTAACTTAGATAGTTGTCTCCATTAAATATTTAGGTTCAAATCAAGTGTTATTTTTTAAGAGCCTTTGAATGCAGCGGAATTCGAGAAGCTTTCTTCATAAATTGATAGCTGACTTGATTACGTCTGCATTCATAGTATTTTATCCCGGTAATAAAGCTATTTCGGTGCGGTTTATAAATTTGTTCTCATAGATTTATCAATGTCTCTAACAGCTGCAAAGCGAATTAAACGCTTTGTATTTAACTCTCATCAATCTTAACCAATATTTTATCTTACGGTGCCCAAAATATGCTTCTATACAAAAATAGAAAATGGATATAATAATATATGACGTGGATTATTTTTTTAATTTAAATACCCCCACAAAAGTCCCGGGTGGTGATACTGTGAAGAAGTTAAGGAGATCAGAAAGAGGTAGATTGGAAGGTACCTAGCTATTAATATCTTGTCACCAAACATTTAAAAATTGGAATAATTTCACCAGGGCGATACCGAGCGTATCTTCCACTCTCGAACGTGCCGCAAATATACTTTATTTTTCCGACTTTATGTCCGGGTTAAATCTTCCCCATAGGAAAAACTAAACCCTTCCACACACTTTTCCACAAATGATCATTTAGTCAATTCACATTATATAAGTGCATTATATAAGCATAATAAATACAAAATAATACAAAAACAACACGTCAAATCACCAGAGATCAAATGATCAAATTTCCCGACTCCAGATATTTTCATATCAGAGGGTTCGGCTCAGTAGAACTTCTAATTGGACCTATAAATCCTACTGAACCGTAAATATACATGTATTTAAAATGACTGATTTTTCCATTTTTATGTATAAATTCTTTGACAGATGACAGATTTGACAGAATTTTGAATGAGAGAGCTAGGTATAATGCCAGTAGCCGAAATAAAAATAATTTAAAATTAATTAATTTGGTAAAAAAATTATTCAATTAAATGTACTTGCACAGTGCACACCGTGTTAATTAATAGACAGTAATTCAAAACATAACAAATCAAACCAAAAGCGGTAATGAAATTAGATTCGACCTCTACCTATCTATTGAATGGTCCACTGTCAAGGCGTTATTCTCACACTTGGCCCGCTTGCCAAATTCTGGGGCACTCTTTTATGGAAGAGATGTTTGTTTAGCTGTTAGCTTTGCAATAATATACATTATAATAGGTATATGATATTTATGTACTTACTGATACGTTTCCAATGTACTTGCTTTTATAAATAAATAGAGTGCACGAGGAAATGCGTAATACGCTTCTAGTACACACCATTCCGACTATTTCTATAATATAATCCGGTAGTTTCACTGCCGAATGTCAAACATTGATGTTTTGCATCTTATAAATACGGATATATCAGCATGAATCAAAAATTTTAATAATAGTGTGTAAAGCTCGGAATGAGAAAAATTTATTGCAATTTTATTAAGATTTCTCTTCAAATACGTTGAATATTTTTTTTTCATTTCTCTTTTTTTATTTTTTAGTTTTATTAATTTCATAATTGGTATTCCTATTATTGAAATCAATTATGTCAATTTACGCAGTAAACTTAACTTATCGAAATTATCTGAAAGGCGAAAAATATTTGATCTCCTTTTATTATATAAAATTGTTCATTCAAGGTTAGACTGCCCTGACACTATAAATTTGCTATCTTTACATACACCTCCAAAATATACTAGACGGAATATTTTATTCTACAACAATAACTTCGCTACGAATTCTGTGTTAGAAAGAATACATAGGTTGGGCACTGAACTAAGTGATGTCGCTGACATATTTAATTTAAACTTCAAAACATTTAAAGCCAAATTAGTCCACCACTTTTAAATGTAAATACTGTATGAGAAATCATTATATTTTATTTCGATTTTCTATTGTTTGTTTTATACTGTTTTTAAAAATGAAATTTGTAATTTTTATGTACTTAAAAGCCCAATAGGGCGTCAATAAATAAATAAATTATCGGTTATTCCGGTTAAAAACGGTTTAATAAAATAAAAAATTATTAGTTGAAATTGCAAAGTTTGTACATGATGATAAAGTATAATAAAAGTATAATTTAAAAATAAAATCACAGTCCTCACCAGTCACAAAATCACAGTTTCCAGTTCTGAGGCGGACTGTAGTATTTAAACATTTTTTGTATTTAATTTCAAGTTGTCTTAACATCGTCTTCATAGTGTTTGTAAGTTGAATATAGCTTTGTTCTCTCAGCCATGTTTTTACTTTTGTTTTAAATATATTAATTTCCATATTAGCGATTTATAAACGAAAATCGCTAATATTGTCTTCAATAATTAAATATTACAATTTGAGGTTTTACTCAATAAAGTTATTCCGAAAAATAAATATTAATTTCCGTTATTTTTTGTTAGATTTGGCAGAACATTGTATAATTTTGTAGCATAGAATTTAATATTTCTCCGTCCAAAAGATGTGTTCAAACTACACACATATATTGCAGGCCTTACTCGTGAATTAACAGGAAGTACTACAAATTTCAGGATTCAAATCTCCTGATAAACTTTTAGTAAATTACGAATATATTATCATGATATTGAAACACGTACTCAACATGAACCTTTCTGATAATTCCACGTTAAATAACACTAATAGTTACTAACCTATTGCTGGATGATTTATATAGTGCTGTTTTTTGTGAAAAATCTCTCAAAACAATTCTCAATCAATACTCTAAGAGAACTTCCTGATAATTCATAAATACCAACCATTTATTCATTTTATATTTTATGAAATTAACACTAGAACGACCGGGTAGGTACTGCTCCATACATACAAAGACCGAAACTGCAATATTGACAGCTTATCACCTGTGAGTGTAATTTTTGGTATAATATATATTTTTTTAAACAATAATTAAAAAAATAGTTGAATTTATTTAATTAGGTGCACATTTGGTAGAATATAATCTACAAAAATACAAACAAAACGAATATTCAGCGACTTGAAATAAGTACGCAGAGATCAACATGAGATAGAATACTAGCAACTATAACACCAAAAGACGGTGACCAATCGACGTACAGATCGAGTTTGAATGATGTGCGATTCCGAAAGAATTTGAATTAGTTATGTTGTAAACTTGAAGGAAAAGGTTGTAAACAAACTTAGCTTCATGACCCTAACCGTCACATTGACAGCGGCGATCTCTGTAGGTAAAAATGTATGTATTATATTTCAAAAAGTAAATTAAATACTTACTTGTTTTTTTTTCACCATAGTCGTTAAATTAAGAATCGTGAAAAATAAAAAAATCAAATGAATACAATAAACTTTAAGCAAAATATCGTCATATTACACCGGGCAGCCGTCAAATGACGGTATTTAAAGTGTTAAATTATTATTATTCTTTTCAATATTAAGCTGATAAGAATAGATTAACCTTATCAATCAGGCATAAAAAAACATAGTTTTATATCCGGAGTCCGGAATATTCCCGATAATAATGAAGCTAGGAATCCGGACGTGTTTATTCGGCCATTCTATGCTCTCTTTGTATGCTGTGAATGCAAGTCACGCCATCTCTTGGCATTATTGGCTACTGGTAATAATTTGGTTGTTCATTACATTCATTGGATAATTAAATATGTAAGGAATCGACATCTTAATATATTAGGTAAAACGTCACTCTAACATTACAGTTCTTTACGAACAATTTCACGTAAACGGCGTCCCATCACCGTACGAGGTAGTCAAAAGGACCAGGAGGAAGTGAAATACTTCCATCTTTACCCCTTGCATCCAGAGACTACAGTAGATGACTTAACATCGCACCTCAAAACAATAAGTAAATCTGTCAGTATCTCCTCATTTAAGATAACAAAAATCAAAACGAGGGGAGAATATGCGTCATTTAAAATCGGTGTACCCGGGTCAGCGGTGGCAGAATTACTGCAATCTAAGCATTGGCCTAAGCATTCGTTCTTAAAAGAATGGGTCAATAAGGTAATTACACCACGGCTACCAAATTTTAAACCTAGTTGACAGTACAATAGTTTTCATTTCTTTTACCAAAACGTTAGGGGACTGAAAACTAAATGTTCTCTATTTTATTCTAACGTTTTGGTAAACAATTACGATGTAATAGGGCTCACTGAGACTTGGCTGAACTCCAGTGTGTGCAACCAGGAGTTATTCGATGACAGCTTTCAAGTGTACAGAAAAGACAGAGATAGTGGTAGTGGCCACAGACAAGGCGGAGGCTGCCTTTTGGCTGCCAAAACTAAGTTTAAGGCCGAACACATGCCTGATCTGGAAGCTGACATCGAAGACTTGTGGATAAAAATTACAATCGATTTGTTTGTTACTTTTATATGTGTAATATATTTTCCACCGGCATCAACTCTGGAAACATATCAACTATTCTTCGACAAGTTTCACGAAAACGTGGATCTTCTCGGAGGAAGGAATATTATTGTTTTGGGAGATTTCAACATCCATTCAGCGCGTAGCGGCAAGGATGTTGAAAATGACCTCAATTTTTTATGCGAAGTGTTTGGGCTCACCCAGAATAATGGTATTCCCAATTCTGAGTTGAGGATGTTGGATCTCGTTTTGTGTAACATTGAATTAAATGTCATACATAGCGATTTTCCCCTCGTATATGAGGACAAATATCACCCCGCATTAGAGTTCCGGTATTCTTGTAAAAAGCCTCCGAAGACTACCAAATTACCTAAAACTACAGACGGCACTTTGCGGGGATGGATTTTTGGTAGGGGTGATTTTGTCAAACTTTATCAGATGATGAGCCAATTGGATTGGCATGAACTTTCTAAATTCGATACCGTTAATGAGACGCTACACCATTTTTATTCATGTATATATAATGTATTTGACGCTTGCTTCCCTAGGAAACCTCCCAACAGAGGTGGACGTAGATATCCGAAGTGGTTCACTAGAGATACCATCAGGAGCATTGAGAAAAAACATGCTCACCATAAAAAATGGAAAGCTACTGGTGACCAAAATGAGTATGAAATGTTCAGTAATCTCAGAGCAGTTGTTAGAAGAAATGTTCATATAGCATTCCGAACGTATGTCGACTCAATAGAGAGTGATATCAAGCATGATCCCAAGGCATTTTGGGACTACGTAAAATCACTGCGCAAGGATGGTGGTATAACAGACATCATGATGCATGGTGATCGGGAAGTTAGAGGAGCGGATGTAGCCAATGCATTTGCAACCCATTTCCAATCAGTGTACAGTAATGAGCCTCCATTACTAAATCCCATTTCTGCTTCCAAGTTGAATGTGAAGGGAGCCCAAAACATTGATATAAGTCATATAGACGAATCAGATGTTAAATCTTCAATTAATAACATGAAACATACACATTCACTTGGGCCAGACTTTCTTCCAGTATTTTTTTTAAAAGGATGTGTTGAATTTTTAAAAATGCCACTAAGTTTTATATTCAACCTATCTTTAGATACTGGTATATTTCCTGATTCCTGGAAAGTCTCAAAAATTTGTCCCAATTTCAAAAGTGGATCAAAGACATCTGTCGAAAATTTCAGGCCAGTGGCAATACTTTCCGCCCCGGCTAAGTTATTCGAATCGATAATTCATAAACATGTGCTGTTTCAAGTAGAGCCTTTCTTAATATCGGAACAGCATGGGTTTAGAAAAGGTCGATCAACAGATACTAACCTACTGGTACTCACAGATTATGTTTCCAAATCTTTAGATAAGGGCTACCAAGTAGATTGCTCATATAATGATTTCTCGAAGGCATTTGATACCGTAAACCATGACATATTATTAAATAAATTGTCAACTATAGGTTTTTCTTTACGGTTTCTCATATTCTTTGCAAGCTATTTTACTGGAAGAAAGCAATTTGTATCTCATGGAATATTCATGTCAAAATTATTCCTTGTCCTCTCAGGCGTTCCACAGGGCTCTAATTTAGGACCGCTCCTCTTTCTAATTTTTATTAACGATATTACAGAAAATATTCTGCATTCCAGGTCACTTCTTTTTGCTGATGACCTAAAACTATTCTTGGAAATTAAAACTTTAGAAGACTGCATTCGACTCCAATCGGACATTAATAGAATTGTTGACTGGAGTAAACGGAATCGGATCGAATTCAATATTTCTAAATGTTTCATTCTTTCTTTCACAAGGGCACGTCATACTTGGTTTTACCGGTATACCATGAATGCCCGAAGTTTAAAACGTGTCTCCACTATGAAAGATCTTGGCATCATGTTTGATAGTAGGCTGACATTTCATGCTCATATCGAAATGACGTGTAGTGCTTCACTGAAAATGCTGGGCTTCGTCCTACGCACTGCGATGAATTTTAGAGACACCCGGGTTCTCCAAGTGCTATACATTGCGTTGGTTAAGAGTAGGCTTGAGAGTGGGTCGGTGGTTTGGAGCCCACATCAGGTGAAGTATTCCCTCATGTTGGAGAGAGTGCAGAAGAAATTTCTGAGATTCCTCTACCTGAGGGAGTATGGCTACTACCCGTGGCTCTATCCTACTGACTTTCTCTTGGGCATGCTCGGTATGAACCATCTACGGGTCAGAAGAGATGTGCATATTGTATCACACTTCTTCAAACTGATTCGTGGATGGTTAGTAAATCCGACTATCATGGAGAGTATTAGTCTCTATGTTCCTGATGGTTATCTCCGTCACCGACAGCATAGACTGTTTTATCTCCCGGCCTGCAGGACTAACTTGCCAATGGTCATGCCGGTGGGGAGAGCAGTCTTGCTGTTGAACAGAATTAATTCGGATATCGACATATTTAGCATCGGTGAAGCTGCCTTTAAAAGGCAAGCTCTATTGATGCTGGTATAGTTTATACACCGCTAACTATTATGTAATACCATTTTACAAATATACTTAAAAACGAAATAAAATGTAATTTTGTAATGTTTTTAAAGGAATAAACAAATTGAATTGAATTGAATTGAATTGAAAAATAATAATTCACTGTCAAAAACCCTGTAGGCCACACTTTAAATAATGTAATATCATCTCCAATAGTCTCATATGAATCACTCCATTGATCCAGAAATATATATTTTTTTAATTTCAGTATTATTTAAGTATTAGCGAATAATCAAACAAATTAGTTTGTTAACAAGTTACACATTGACAAGTGGACAAGAAACAAATTACACGTGTTTATCTAGTAATTCACTAAATAACTTGGGAACAAAAATGATATAAGTATTTACATGGTAAAGCTCATGTTTTTTTATGAACATAAATAATATTAATTAAATAATGAGTAATATAACAAAAACATTTTGAAATGTTACGGAAAATACAGATCGTTTTCTTTTCAATCTCTTAACATATTACTAAGAAATATTGAGTCTCAAAAAATATTTAGTATTTACTTACAGCTTACCAATTTAAACTACAAAGCAAAACTTTAAGCTTCTTATTTTAAATCCATCCTACACATACTTATTCCAAATACAAGGTTAGAGACTAATGATGACGAACAAATATTGTACGATGTTCTTTTTAGTATCCAGATATTTTTGTCAAGTTTTTGAATTTTTCTGTTAAATAAAACAGACTTTCTTCTTAGCACACTTGACTTCGTTTAGATTTTGTAGATAAAAATCGAGGTTTTATCTAAAAATTGTTAATTTGTTTTTTAGTTCCTGCTTTGTCCACCTGAAAATTGTGGACAGGCTATATTATGTTTTCGATTAAAGATACGCACTACCTAAATCAAACAAGTTTTCAATCCGTTTTTCTTTCTATGTAAGAGCTGGTTAAAGGTTAGCGCGATAGCTTAATGTAAGTAAATTTGGCCGAATAGCTCGAATAATTCCGTCGTTCAAATCCCGATCTCAGCAATATATCAGTCTTATGTGTTATTTTTATTACGTTACGGTGAATCTTAATAATGTAGCAAAAATTGCTTAATGCAATTGGTATACAATGAAAAGAAATATATTTTATACTTTTATAGAATTTTTTTAATTAGTATACAGTACATAATAATCTTTTACTTAGCTTCTTTTGAAATTGGTTTTGGTTTATTTTTTACTATCTGGGTACATATATTTAATGTCTTTTGTACGATTGTAATTGGTTTTTTTAATAACTTTTTGGCTTAGGAAGATTTTCTGTTTTAGGATTTGAATACATTATTTATAGATATAGTCTTCACATGACCTTCCAACTCGAAACATGTGTATATAACAGTATTGCAGCCTATCCTCGACGTACATTGTGCTTATCAAAATATTGTGCACATATCCAATATCCATGTATACATTATATTGACAAATATATTACTTACAATTTTTTTTTATTAAATGTACAAAAATAAATAAATAACTGATTTATGAATTTGCCAATAAGTCCAGAATATTTGCGAGTGAACTGCCTACGTGATATTCATAACACGTAGTAAAACTCAACTGGTCCGCTATTAAGAATAAAATTGAATCAATGCTGAATGACAATCGTCCGCACATTCGCACATCGCCGCAATTACTAAAATAGAAGCGATGCATCGCTTAGCGCATAACATATCACTGTAACACGTTGGCTGAGTGAGATTCTCAATCGGAATTACTGTCCCGGTGGAATGCTCCAATACTCAACGGTCTAAACCAGTGGTCGGCAAAGTGCGACTCCGAAGCCGCATGTGGCTCTTTGACTCCTTGGGTGCGGCTCTGGCACAAATGCTAACGTCGCACTGCTGTTTTTAAACTCCTGAAATAATTCCTCTATTGACAAACACCATTTCAAAACAACAATTTTAAATATGAGGGAAGCATTTCTCAGCAGGTTTCAGGAGTTTGAAAACAGCAGAGTGACCTTAGCATTCGTCAAAAATCATCTTTTTGACAGTGGTAACTTTGAAATACAATTGCAGGATTTAAAAAAACAAGGAAATATGGAGCTCTAAATTTCAACGTCTTTGTATTGATTTGGAAATATTGGAGAAGAACAAATGTGATCTTAGTTCACAACACAAGGGGTCTATTTTGAAAGACCTGGAGAAGGAAGACATGATCATTTTCAACGTCTGGAATAGTATTCCTCCTCTTACGATCAGCTGAAAAAACTCGCGTTTGCTGTTCTTTCCCTTTTTGGTTCTACATATTCATGCGAATAATCTTTTTCAAGCACGAACTTTATCAAGAGTAAACTGAGAAGTCGTCTTATTGATGAGAACCTGGAATCATGCTTAAAATTAAAAACTACAACATACAAACCTGACTTACAGAAACTTTCCAAGAAGACGCAAGGACATTGTTAGCATTAAGTGTTTGTCGGTCATTGTCATGATTTAAATTTATGGATACCTTACTTTCATATTATAGTCAATCAAAGAATAAATCTTTATTAAGTGTGAAATCAAGTTTTATTCAGTGTATCTGTAATTAAATGAGAGTCTAAAATTATAATAAAGGTTTACTAAATTAAAAAAACAGATTTGGCTCTCAGATCTTTTTTGAATCGTTGTAATGTACATATTTGGCTCTTTGGCCAATAAGTTTGCCGACCAATGGTCTAAACCTACCTGCCTGTGGAGGTGGAGTGAGCAATCCATTCAAACTGCTAATAATTGATTTATTGAGGATAGGACTTGGTGTCTACTATAGTACGTTATGATTGGTTATGCACTTAACAGAAGATAATTCCTAGCTATTGGACTGAGTAGCTAGTACCAAACAACACTTCCCCGAATCGTTGGATCAAATGGGTCCCTTTTTCGGTTCTCACAACATGGACTCTTTTTCTAAACGAATGTATTATTGAACTAGAGCCTTTATTGTCAAAAATGTTTCGCCTGCGGCGTTATTTCCAAACTTACTTATTTGAAATACCGTTAATTTATTCAAATCCGGTCAAATCTATTAGGAAAAGAACATGTGTTCTCGATATATTCTGAATAACTAATATTTTATCAGGAATTTGGCACGCTGTCACTTTTTTAACAGGATCATTTGTCTCCGTGTGTGTTTGTGAATTTAATAGCTAATATACCTTTCCCTTTACCCACACCCATAGACTAAATTAGACTAGACACGGCATATTCATTTAAAAATAACCCCAACACAATTTTGGTTTGGTTCACGTGCACATTTATGAAAAAGCCCACGCACTGTGTCGCAATGCGAAATGGGCACTGTGCATTGCGTTTTACCTTTTGTTGGTCTAGAGTTTACTTATTTTGCTTCCCAGCTATGGTTGGGCAGGTTCATTTTTTCAATCACAAAAATAACCCAGTTCCAAATATTTAAATTTGAATTATGTCCATATTACAACACCTCTGACAACAAATTCTCCATGGTTTCGCTTACGAGTTTGAACGCTTGTACAAGGAGTTTAAACAGAGTTGGGTTGTTAAGTTCATCTCCATATTTGTGACGTACGCTACGTAGCGTTATTTTTTAAATGAATTTAACTAGACAGGGCTAATCTAGTAAATACATCAATGCCCACACCACATGAACTATGGTTTAACTAGAAGAAGAATGAAACGAACTTTCTTTATGATTTTAAAAGAATAAACGCGTTTTGTAAAAAAAGCTACTATTTTTAGTTAAAGAATTTATATATAGAAAAATGTGTGAATAATCAATGTTTTTTACCAATTTTTAATTCTTATAAATATTCCAAAAAAAAAACAAAAAAAAACAGACGTCAGTGTATTTGACTTTAGTTTATTGTATATATAACTAGCTCAGGTGTACCTGGCGTTGCTAGGGGCTAGGAGATGGACAATTGCTACTGTGAACTTTTCAGTAGGCCATTTTAACATATACAATTCCGTATTACATTGGTTTTGATGTATCTCATAAGGTTTAGCCAATGTAAACGCCCAAAAATATTTTTTTGACGACTCGATTACAAAACATCGACTTTTCTCTGCTTTCAACAAATATAATATGCATGTTTTATATACATAAACCTTTCAGAATAAATTTTCTTAATGATAGTGATATCTCTATATAAAAAATCAATTGCTTAGTTTAGAAGAACTAAGCGCACAAACAGACAGACGCGGATAGTAACTTTATTTTATAATATTTTGTGATGAAGCATTAACCGTTTGAGTGCCAAAAAAAATTCATACAGTTGCTTGTCAAATGCCAACAAAAAAATATTTTTTATAAATATATATATTTTTTTAAAACCCCATAAATTCTTTGAATTTTCAAGGATTTCGATGATTTTTTCGTGTTTTATTAAAGAATATTGGTTTAGAATCACGCGGAGGAGAATCCCGAAGTCCAGGCGTTTCGAAAAAATGAGAATTTTACGTACAGACGTACGCGCGAATCAGAACACGACTGACGCAATCGACGGAAATCGACGATCGGCAATCTTCGCTAAAACACGAATCGACGAAAATCGACGATTGGCACCCAAATGGTTAATAAAGCTGCGTTAGTTCATATTCCAGTCAGTAAATATGCATTTCGTGCACAATTTGATTCAGCGCCGATAACTGCAACAGTCATATCCCCATTGTATCGCTGAAATGCATTCATGATGCGATTGAAATGGGCATTCAATACGATTAATGGCGTTAGTCGCATTGAAATCCGCTCGTCAATAAAACGGTTTGACGCGTTACATCACACATTTATAATTATTATACAATGGAGATTTAAAATATTAACGAGCAATATGCAAAAAAAAACTAACGTTTAAGATATACAAAGATATAACCTGTTAAAAAAAACATTTCATTAATACCCTAATTTGGATCTATATCGCCACAAGCAGTACTGAACGTAAAATCAAAGTCATCGATTTGAAAAAAAAACAACTACAGGGTTTTCCAATAAGAGATGTTATTTTAAATAGCCCGCAATTTCGGTAGATGTTACTTTTAAAACTGTCATTTTTTGACATTTGACAAGTAGAAACTACGTCATTTATAAAAATTGAACGATACACGCTTCAACAACGCATTGAAATTATTAAAATTCACTTAAGTGAATCAAATGCGAATCGTCTTGAGTGATGAGGCCCATTTTCACCTCGGTGGCTTCGTCAACAAGCAAAACCCAAGAGTTATTGTTGAAAAGCCTCTCTATCTTCAACGTGTGACTGTTTGGTGTGGTTTATGGTCCGGCGGAGTAATTGGACCTTACTTTTTCGAAAATGAGGCTGTAGCAACAGTTACGGTGAATGGATTGCGCTATCGAGAGATGATTAATGATTTTTATGGCCGGAATTGGATGGTATTGATTTGGACAATATTTACTTTCAACAAAACGGCGCTACGTGCCATACTAGCAACGAAACCATTGATCTTTTACAATTGAATATCAAAATAACACCTCTTATTGGAAAACCCTGTAGAAGTCAATGATCATTCCAGCTTTTATTTTCCATGAATATTTCAAGATTTCAAAGTATATACTTGCTTTTCTATTAATGAGAATACAGGGAAAACGAAAGTATTGACTACTACAACCACTGCTATTTATTGTATACTTATGGAATCCACTGATCGTACAATATTCATAAAAAACGTGTTCATAATATATGGTCACACGCGAAATGGCCTAGTTACTACGTTTGTATCTTTCTATGGACTCTAATTTATAGTCACATTAAATTTAATAAAACATAATATATTTTCAAAGGCTATTATCACCATGAGCGTAAACCGCGACAAACGCTTAGTTTCCATTCATTATTAACGACTATCTGCTAAACATTTGGTTGCTTTGTCAACTTGGCCATATTACTTCCATATAAATTAATGAATAAAAACACTTCAACAACTACCTATTTATATCGATACAAAGAACATATTACAAGATCCACCGTCCCTTACTCATAAAAATGATTATTGTATCAGTGAAAAATGGTTAAAACATAAAGTTTTATTTTGTTATTGTAAAAATGGTTAAAATATAAAGTTTTATTTTGTTATTGTAAAAATGGTTAAAATATAAAGTTTTATTTTGTTATTGTAAAAATGGTTAAAATATAAAGTTTTATTTTGTTACTGTAAAAATGGTTAAAATATAAAGTTTTATTTTGTTATTGTAAAAATGGTTAAAACATAAAGTTTTATTTTGTTATTGTAAAAATGGTTAAAACATAAAGTTTTATTTTGTTACTGTAAAACTGGTGCACAATATTTTAGCGATTATTGTAAAACATATTACTTAATTTAATTGTTCATTTGCGACGAAACCGGTTTTACCCTGATGCGGGCATCCACAGACGGTCAAACAGTCTTCACAATTTGTTTACTACGTTCCGGTTCCGGTTCAAGATGGTGGCTGTATTGGATACTACCTTTTTATCCCTCTAGAATTCGTTTAATCGTGGTTCTTCCTACGAGCTGTCTAATCGGAATAATCAATATTATGGTACCTACCGGCCTGAAGAATGTTTGAAAAAGAAATAACATTGAGACGGTGACATAAAAAAATTGAATAATTCCTTACATGAAATTTTTTTAAAAGTCAAGTAAAATATTTATGGTTTATAATTAAGTTGGTGAGTTTTTGATGACCGGATAAATCATCAAAATGTTAATTCATCACATCTTTAAAAAGTTATATAAAGTCATGGAAAGTTATGAAACAAAAACTTTATTAACTGGGTTAAATAGGTTAGATTATGTTAGTTTAGGTTAGGTTAGGTTCAAAAAAAATTTTCATCGTTTCTAAGGACGGGTTGTTTCGGAGAATTTGAACAATTCATCAAATTTCAACGTTCATTTTCGGGCTGTGTGAAAGTCCTATTCAAGTTCTGTTATTATATCATTATAGGCTAGTTGCTTGACAGAACTGAAATAAAAACAGAACTTGAAAATATCTTTTTCAGAACATGAAAATTAACTTTGAAATTTGATGAATTGTTCAAATTCTTCAAAACAACCCGTCCTAAAAGTGTGTTGAATTGTTATTGTGTTGATTTATCATGGAACCGAGTTTTTAAATACCTTCTTACAAATCTTATGATTTCGGAGGAAGTTTTGGTTTAGGACCTTTTTAAAAGTGAAAATGTTTATCCGCTCGAAAAACAGTTTCAATATCTCACAAATTTTGATCAACGTTAGCAGAGGAAAAATCAATTCAGATTACTTCGGGCACACGAGCACGCCCAAAATAAACTTTTATCAGTTTTTCTAATATGATGATAAGAAACTAATCTTTTCTGTAAACATCGATGTATCATAGCGGAGATCGCCCACATGTTTTCTTAGCATAAATATTGATAAAACGTATGAACAAGAGGTCAAATATTTTCTTTTATTTTTTCCTGACTAATAGCAAAACCTTTTCAAAATATTTTATAATATAATCAAATCACCAATCAAATAAATTGCTGTTGCTTGGATGTAAACTTTGACCTACTAACTTGACGATATATTGAAAACATCCGGTGACAACGAATTTAAGAAGGAAGAAATGGTGCCATGGTACTTTGAATATTGAGTGAAGTGATTTTTCGCTTGTTCATTCCATGACATTTCCTACCACCTATTTATTTATTTAATCTCGTTAAAAGGGCTGTAAAAGATGAACAGTTCAGTCGATTACTACCTATGCCTGATTTAAACATATTTAAAACATCGTACAAGAGAGAAAAAAATTATGGGGACGATGTTGGAAGTAATAGGCAGTAAGAAGTATCTAAACAATTTGACATTTTCAACCATATAACTAACGCTCTTTTGAACATCCAAAGTTAAACAATCTGACCAAATAAATCAGTTCTATTATAAACTAAATTATATAAACAACCAATTTTTGATTCGTCTCATAAGTTTAATTAAATTTAAAATCTTCAATACTAACAATCCATAGCCTTCATGTGAAACTTATAATAGTGTTTCCAGGACAAGTGTTCCAATTGCTACCAACCGTCTGGATCCGGTGGGACTATGCCATCCAATATACCTGATTGGAGTATGTTATGAAGCTGAATGTAATGGGGAGGGGAAGGAGATAAGAAAAGAAGTGTGGGAAAGTACCTGGCTCTTCAGATCTGATCACCTAACGTGGTTTAAACTATTTAATTCAACCTGCAGAGTGAATGTTGCCCCGATGATAGCCAACCATATTTGGGAGGCGGGTTTGGGTACCCCCCCCCTGGGAACAATTTATTGGATAACAAACACTCCACCCAAGGTCATCCCAAGTGGTTCGCTACGTTTGGTGACTTAAGAGGGATGCCTGGGTTCACAGTGCTTGGCGGGATGTATCGGGAGATACTGGTTGAGGAAGACCCATTTACCCCTCCAGCAGGACTCTGTCAACCTATCAACTTCAGCACCGCAGTGTGATTAATGGATTCATACGTCCGTCACTCACGGACACACTGACCGCCAGATTCACTGACCCAAGCTTCATATATTTTTCCTTCCAGAATTTTCTCTACTTACTTTTCTTAAAAACACCTTCCACACACCATCCACCAAAAATGACATAGGCTCTGATGGAATTTTTTTCCTCAGAGCCTCCTTTGTGGAGATAGTTTAAAAATTTTAAAAATATGAGAGAGCACCAGAAGAAAAAGTTCTACAAATTTATCAATTTAAAAAAGCTGGGATTTGAATTAATGACGTTCTCATGGTACGAATACATGCACGAGCCGAACGGCTTGTAAGCCGCTGGTTTGCATATTGGGGCGTTGTGAGGCTGAAGGTAGTGGGGAGTGGAAGTAGATGAATGAGAGGAAGGTGGGGAAGAACCTAAATATTTACACCTGGTGACCAAAGACGTCTTAAGCCATTTCAATTTTGAATTGTGGCCTTACACCAGGGCGATACTGAGAGTATCTACCACTCTGGAACGTTCCTGGAATTAAAACAATACAAATTCACTTGCGCACGCCGGGACTTAAACCCGTGACCTAGAGCCTTAGAGGCTAGAGCCTTTTTCCTCAATCATAGAGGCCGTCTTATTTCGACTTTGTAGATATAATGCGTAAGTCTTTTTCCAGCATCCCTGACTTTTTCTACCATTAAAACCACTGTCTAAACACTCGTGGCACTAATAAGAACAAACTCCAAGCAAAGCGAAATCTGTGGAGTAGTTTTTGAAGGGGCACACACCTACAAACATAACCTTTTATTGTTAAAATTAAATTGCTGATATCAAATTTAATTTTCAACAAAAATTTCTAGGCACTCAGTAAATATTTGGTTTTATCTTCAAATTACAATTCAATGTGGTATTTATAAATAAATATTTTATTTTATAAATATCAATCAGTTTCATTATATTTTCATCTAACCATAAAAATTAAATTAAACAAACAACCGACAAAATAAACAGACGCCTGGGTCGCCTCTGGTGGCTAGAGAGCACAAACAACAAATTTCAGAAAACTAATTCAACACCGTCCCAAAATGAGCCGCGAACTCCTCTGTATTTGTGGAAAGACCGACCAGTTAAGGTTCAGTTTGTCGGCGCTAAAAAAGACGTCACAATATGCGAACCAGCTGCTTACAAGTCGTTAGTCGTATGTGTATACGGGGCATTATGTTCGTGTTAAAAAAAAAATTTCCGCACACTTTCCTCCTTTTTTATCACTTTGGTTTGTACTTATCATACTGACCATGAACAATTCTTTTACCAGAAGAAATTATTAAGATATTGTGTGGACATACGTAAAAGAACCTTTTAACTATGTAAAATTTAATAGACCTACCTTATTAATTATAATAAAATGTACTGTGTGAAGTTAAATAAATAAATAATCAAAATTATTCACACTCACTTTATTATAGTTTTTTGCAAAATATCGAAAATTATTTCGCTGATTTTATCTTAGAAAACAATTTTCTTGTCTTTATGCAGTATTTAATTTTTGTTATGTTCGCAGTAAGAGTCCTTTAGAAAAACCATGAAACGAAGACGTTTTACGTTTTAATAATGGTAAATCTTTTTTGTATATTCTATCGAACGTCACGCGGTTTTTGTTTTTCCTTATTTACCTCGTGCAATCATCCTGTTCACTCCCTAACACTTTACTATAAAATCTATATGATATAATATTCTATCTAGTAGAACGGGGGAGTATAAAATCTCAGGCCCGCACTGGTTCAGTTACCGAGAATTTTCCTAAATTAAATCATTATGATTTGTTTAAAAATTTTTTCATATTATGTTTACATCAAATTAAGAGTTCCGAGATTAGCCTATGTACCCGTAACCTAGGTAATCAATGGTTTAATCGTTTTATTCATTGTGTTATATGATATGTACGTATAATACTCTCAATTATGCATATTGTATACTAGCGCAGACCCGTGAAAAATCAAAATATTTTTGTAGGATTTGTGAAGCTAACTATAAAAATATTTGTCTTTTAAAAGAAGAATGTTATTAAACTTTAAAACTTACGACATCTATCACAATTACATTATAAAAATACTAAAATACTAGACACATTGTGTTCATACTAATCGAACAAATAATTTAGCACTGCTTATGAAAACGATATCCATTCAATGAATATGTGGGTGCAAATGAAATGTACGTCCACTGGACCTAGTTCTGTGAAACAAAAAATACCACATAATATATTTGCTCAGCATGTAAGACTAATCTTGTTCCTGATTCATACGTTTCGTTTGGTTTGGGTTGCACACTTTAGAGATATAATTAGAAGCGCTACTGCGTACAATATCTCGTCGAAACTATTACAACGCGATAAGCGGTGCGCATAGACCGTATTAGGTACTTTTAGTTAGAGCGTTGGGATAGTTAGAGGTCAGTTGGAGGTCAAAAAGCGCAATCTATTTTTTCGCTTCGTGTCTCATCTAAATAGGATACTTCAATGTTGCACCACACTTATATTTAAAAAAAATAATGTTATTTGATGTGAATCCTGATTTTTTAAATAAATCTGAAAAGAATAAGGCTTAGAAATATAATGTTTCTTATTTAGAATTTACTTACATGAAATAAAAATATGAACAAAATTTGATGAAAAAAAATATTTTCACACAAGATTTTTTTTCTAAATTATATCTTTTATGTTTATATTCACCCAGTGAGGCCTTCATTACTGGACAACATAAATTGTAACAAAATAATGTACCAAATAAAAAAAATTAAAAAATGTCGAAAAACAAAAGTCTCGTATCACAAAATATCTGTACCAATGTATATAAGATAAGGTAATACAATAATTTTCAGTCCTTCTCTGTGAGCCCGACGTTATATTGTAAAGACCGTGGCTGGTCGCATTTTCTTTACCTGGACGCGTGTAACTATCTATTATCGTTATGTTTTTACCGCAACGTGGGACGTCCGGCTTCCGAGCAAAACTAGGGCGTTCATTATTCTTGAAAGTAAACAGATTGCGCCACATTTTATATTTCGCGCCATACATGGCATAGTGGTCATTTTCCCACGTCCGTAAGCAATATAGTGTCCATTCCATTTATACGTAATATTTATCAGTAAACCCTTTGAGAGAAGATAAAATGTAACCAAACATATAATAATATTGTGGAATTTCGTTTGATAATTTCATCGTGATATATTTTTTTAGATTAATGTAATAAAGATACGAATTGCTGAACAACACACCTACACTACAAGAACTAAATCCTCAAATCTACTAAACATTCCAAAATTAAATACATCTTTCGGCTAGAAGAACCACTATTTCCATGCTATAAAATTATATAATGCCCTTCCTATTGAAATTAAAAACACCAAGGATAGAGAAAAGTTTAAAAAAGACATCAAATTATGGCTTACTAAACATGAAGATGAGGAAATTATTAAATTTATGAAGTAATCCCAACGCAACCTACAGACAACAAACATAAATACTTTTTGCTTATTTTATTTTATATTTTGTGGGAACCAACAAATTAGAAGATGAGGTAATCATGATCAACACAAATACAACAAACTACAGTCCGCCTCGGAACAGGAATACCTATTGAGGAGGACTGAGAACAAATTACTCGTACATTTCAGTGTGAAATGCCTAAAACCAAAAAAAAAAAAACTCATTTTTCATTTTTTACTTAATATTGTATCATTTTTACTTTAATTAATATTGCCGTTAAATAAAAAAAATAGAGGAGCGTTTATTTTTAAATAAATCACTTTCCAAAATGTAAAAGTTCGTTGGTCAATGGTCACAGTTAAAAAGCGCCAACAAATGAAAACAATAACGACGTTTGACGACAATAAGCTCTGCCACACGTACACTTCGGAGCGGCGGTACCACGCACCGCTCCAGGCCGCCGCGCCGAAAAGTCTCACAATGGACTGCGTTGTAAACCGTTACCTTACTTTCGGAATTTACTTTTCTGACGCGTAGTACCGCCGCTCCAAAGTGTACGTGTGGCAGAACCCATTGGCTTCGGCAGCAAGAGAACGAACCCTTTCTTTGACTCGATCATAGGTAAAACGGCACACTTGTAGATTGAGTTATCAGTATTCGTCTTCAACATGTAAGCTCTTCAAGGCCCTTGTTAACAAATTATAGGTACCTACGTTCCTACAAACTTCAACAGCATAAAGTTTCCCCGTTGTACGTATTCACTTCAAAAAAAGTTACAAGGTGTGAAAACCAAAAAAAAGTACAATCTTCATTTTTATTTAAAAAAAAAACTATTCAAAGCATATAATTTGTCATTTTTTTTTATTTATTAAAACACGAATAACTTTGTTTACATCTCTTTTATTGATACATTTCCTAAAAATGCTTTGTATACACCATCTACATGTTTCGTGAACGATGTTCACATCATCAGTGTACACATAATCCCGATGATGTACACTGATGATGTAAACATCGTTCACGAAACATGTAGATGATGTAAATAAATAAAAATGATGTAAGTTATTTGTCTTTTCAATATAATTTTCTTTGATGTGCTTGCAATACAAATTACTTTGTTCACTTGAAAGCTTTCATTTGATTGTTTCAAAACACCTCCAAACTGCTATAACACAATTTTGTAGGTTTAAACTTGTTACACGATCGTTTAACTTTAGCTTTCGACAAATATTAGGCACTAGAGCGACAAGTGCCTTAAATCATAGCCATAAAAAACAATGAAAGCTCAATAAGTGAGAGCTTTCAAGTGCGGACTTTTGGCCTCGCGCCAAACACCTGCTGACGATAGATTAAACTACGTCCCCGGAACTACTTTAGATAAACACCACTATTGAAAGACTTATAAACATACAATTTTGGGAACATTTTACGGTGATCACTTTGTAGATACATTGTAGATCACAATGCGTGTAAAAAGATTTGTTTATCATCCGTCCGCGTGGTGCTAATATTTGAAGAATGTGTTTTTTTATAGAAAACTTAAGAACTTATTTTAGAACATACGCGTTTTTTATGAGGCATATTTTAGCATGACATGTGGCTTGAAACATAAATTATGTTAGCAATTTAAATGTTCTAAACAACACCTGCTTAAAGTAAGGTGTCAGTTGTAACGATGCCGCTTTTTTAAGATTTTCACATCAAAAACAACACAATTAGTTTGCAATACAATTCATAAATAGAGCTTATTTTTACTTTTATTTATTACATTTTCCTCGTTGTCTGTGGGGGCGGAGATACAAGAATTTGTCGGTATTTTTAGTGTAGTCCAACCCGGCTTTTATTTAAATTTTTGTAGGCTTTATTTCCTTAATTTGATGTAGAGTTTTGAATCCTGCGCGCAAACTTACAAACTATCCATTTCGATTTAAGTGGACCTCATTTATCTGGACTTCCGTAAACTTTGTAATTTTTCTACACCCGTTTTATTATGAAGCACAAAATCTGTATGATATAAGGCAGTAAAAACTCTTTTCTTGCACCGTGAAACTTTTCACGCCTTTTTTGTCTGGATTTTTCAGTCAACACAACTCTTGTCAGCTTACAAGGCCAATTAAAAGAAAATATTAACGTTAAAATGATCATATAAATGTAGTGTAAGTAATGTTAAAAAAAATATTTGTCTGAAACTCAATTTATATCCAAAAGAATTTTCAGCTTGCAAAAGCTTAAAACTGTTGTAAAAATTCATCAAAATTACAATGTTTTGATCCAAAAGTGTTCACTCTAACTTGGGATGCAAATTCTCTTGTAAAAATATTGGAACAATTGTACGTATGTACACATTACTTCTGATTACGCCATATGAGCCGATGTTATCAAAGCAGGATGCGGTTTTCTAAAACTTAATGATCCGAAAATATGTACAATTTTGTAATCTGGTAGATTTCAATAAAATTAATTATAAACGACACAAGAAATTCAGGTCATGGCGAAAAAATGCTTCTGGTCACCACCTTCGTCCTATAAATATGAGATGTCATATTCTATCAAAAACACTGAACGACTAAAATAATAATTTGCGATGGAGAGCAAAGTGAATTAAAAGTTTGTTAATATAAAAACTGGTATTAATATAAACATGGATATATTACACGAGTGGATCTACCTAAAAAACACATTTATAAGCTAAAATTCTTAGAAGTTCATTGATTCATATTGATTAGATATTTTACGGTGTCAAAAATAAAACATATCGCTTATTGCCGGTGAAGAACCGTGACAAACCGTGTTTTTAAACTACGATAGGATTTTGCATTGAATACTTTAGTGACAACCCATGAAAATTCTACTTATGGGCTTACTGTACTGTCTTATATAATTTTGCAGTAAAAAACCTTTCGCTGTTTAGTATGTTTAAAGCAAGTCATAGTCCAAAGTTTACCTATACTTACAAAACGATATCTAAAATTTAAAGAAAATATTGATTTTAAAATGAGTATATCACTCATATAAATGTGGGTAGGTAATGTTAAAAAAATATTTGTTTGATACATAGATTACATCCACAGTACCGAAACAAATATTTGAAAGAAGATAAGGAATCAGTGAAAGAAAAATGTCGAAAAATTAACCTCCGCTGAACATAGCCCCTTTTACTCAACAGTGTAATCTGGTTATCTATTTTTAAAACTACCAAATATGAATAAAAGGTGTCAAAGATCTTTTGCATCTAAACTAGAGATTTAGCTACCAAACAACAGGACAACGGAGGCCCCTAATAATGATACAAAGAAAATAGATGGAACCATTGAATTTCCAGTTTCACGAAAACACATTTTGCATTTCAATGAAGTAAATTTTGATTTATTAAAAATTTGACACAATAAACAGAGGGATTTTCACAAAGTTAAAAAGTCAAAGGCTTATTGCTTTATGAAACCATTCTAGATTTACAGCGGAAATCGTTTCCCTTGTACTGTGATCTTTTGAGATAATAATAAAGTGGGAAAGAATATCTTAGAGAAGGAAAAGATATAAAGATGGGGTGGAAACGAAGTATTTATCTGAGTGGAATAGAAAAATCTTCTTAAAGGGCATTAAATCAAAGGGTAACTCATTCCAAATACGTGCTGCTTGCACTGCAGAGGAAAGTGTAAACCAATCTGTTTTTCCTACAAACATTTGATCTGTTACCGTTGAAAAATGACTATTTAAAGTAACCTTCAGATACTCTGGCGGAAAATTCTGTAGAACTTATTAAATACTCCGTATTCTAAACTTACTAAATGGCTCCAGATTTACGCATTTAAACTGTGCCATAGATATAAGGGAACCAATAAATAGACATTCAGTAATATTTTCAGCCAAAAATTATCAATATGTTATCTATAAGATAAAAATAGGTTAGAGATTACTAGTTAGGATGGAGGTGTTCGTGGGGGTTCATTATTAGTATTGTATTGAGTGTTATCAGAGAAAGAAAATTATGTTGGGTGTTTTGAAAAATAGATAGTTCGATATTTTTTATTTAATTAGGACGGAATTTACAGATTTAGGGAAAAGCATTTTGTGAAATAAAAATCAACGTTATAAGAAAACACCAATTTATTTTCAGTTGAAATTCTTGAGCGAATAGCCCATATAAAAGTCAAATAGCACAGCTCTGAGGGGAGCAAATACCAGTAGGTAGGCACTACAAAACATCGGATATCCTACTTTTCCACCCCTGGCTGATTTTGAGTGTCGACGTACTTTACTACCTCTGAAAGGTAGCTATTCCTGAGCCTGAGAACCAACCCACCCTGTTTCCTGTCGCTGATTCCCTCGTAATATTTCCCTTCCGCCTGTAGGTATGCCCAGGGAGAAAACTCAATCTTTCAGCTACTTAACGTTACAAAATTTTCCCAAATATCTTATTTGGTATGTAATGTACGTGTCCTTCCTGATTTTTCAGTACAAGGTTAAAATTATCGCTGTAAGCGTGAGTTTATAATATGACTTAATCACATAAAAATATTCTTAGCTCCAAAGGATGCTTAAATCTACCCACACTTTCTAGTAAGAGTTAATACGCAAAATAAATTTAATTTAAAATATATTCTAGAAGTAGGTATATGCCAACCTATTGTGGAATTACAAATTTTACCGGTTCTGTAAATCACAATTATATTAACTTCCTCGTTGGTATATTTGTTGACCCTAAAAGTAGTTGCAACCGTTCCAACCTAATTCAATTGAAGGTTGAAAATTATGGGCCCTTGTCGAATAAAACAAACAATTAGCAGTTAAGCTGTTTTGTACTGTGCAAGACGTATCCACGTTATACTCGTACAACCAGTACTTTCGAACATTATTATAGCTAACGGTTTTCTCTTAGACCTCGTTTGAGGATGTTGAGGAATTTTAGAAACGAAACACTTCATAAGTTAAAAGATGGGGAAACTGATTTTTTATGAGAATCAGTCATCATTTTATTTGGTTTAAAGTTTTCAAATGTGCGCAATATGCAATGATATGTAATCATTTTAGTAATAAGTGCTTATATTGTAATGGTATTCGTTTAGTAATATTATGAGCTAAATTATATATTTTTTTAAATTGTATTTTTTATTTAGTTATCAAAAAATTACATTTTTATATATAGTATAAACCTTTTAACAAATTATTTCTATGACATTAAGGACACAATATATCTAAAACTTATTTTTATAGTATTTAGGCATAACCCACGAAAAACACAAAGGCTTTAAGCTTCCTTAACATCTGGCGGAAGCTTATTAAAAATCTAAAATCCTTTGAAATAGATATTATTTTGGTTCACGACAAATTTGTTTTTAGAAGTCTAAAATCTCCACAGTTTCTCGTGTTGTGCAGGTATTGCGAAATTAAAATTTACATTCTTAAACATGTATTTCTCCCGAATGAAAATATAAATCAATTAATGACCTACTGTTCAAAGTACCAAGGTTTTTTCAGTGTTGAGTTATTGAAAGTTCTAATAAAGTATGAATTATAAATTCTAATGGAACGAAACTCCTAATGTGACTCAATCAAGATTACGAAACGATTCAAATATATATACGAATCGTAATATATACAGGGTTTTCCAATAAGAGGTGTTATTTTGAATAGCTCGCTATTTCGGTAGATGTTACTATTAAAGCTGTCATTTTTTGACATTTGATAAGTAGAAACTACGCCATCAATAAAAATGGAACGATACACGCTTCAACAACGCATTGAAATTATTAAAATTCACTTGAGTGAATCAAATGCAAATCATCTTGAGTGATGAGGCCCATTTCCACCTCGGTAAGTGAGTAACGAATAACCGAACAATAGTCCGAACTGCTTCCAACCTGCTGTAGCCTCCCCAATTGAGGTACGTTGTAAGGCTGAAGGAATAGGGGTTGGGAAAGAAAATAGGAAAGAAGAAGGTTGGGATATATCTGGCTTTTCAGATATTGTCACCAAACACGGTTAAATCCACTTCAAGTAACGTTTCACATCTTAATATTGATCTTGCACCAAGGCGATACTGAGAATATCTTCCACTCATATTGACACCGGTATATGTTTTTTTCAAGTTACTGTAAACCTTGGCTGATAAATTCTTAATCACAAAATACTGTTGTTTGTAGAAAAAAAACCGTCTAAAGGTTTACACAGAGAAAATCAAATATCCTTCTCACCACCGCAGAGTACAAAGAAGGCATCTGCTCCGCATATTTACATTCCTTCTCGTACTCGACTCAAAGTGAAACGCGTCTCACTGCGCTCCATCACTCCCGCTTCCTAGCGCTCTCACCATAGTTTACTATAAAACTCCTGGTGTTTTCTGCTACCCTGGTTAATTATATTATATTAACATGGTACAAAGGCTTCCAAAACTTCAAAGTAAAGCAATTCGAATGATTTGAAACAACATTATCTATAAACGAGCATACGAGTAAGTAATCTGGAAAAGCTGCGCGGCCTTTTTTATAATAAACTTAATTTTAGATTTGAGTCCAAAAAACAAACCAAACTGAATATTTTTTTTACCGAATATCTAGTACAGATATGCTTTAGTTTATAGAATTATCTTTTATATTAAGATACCAAGATTATTAAGAAATTATTTTTTCATAATTTTAGATTAACTTAGTTTTTTGTGAGTTAATTAATTATTTTTTTTAATCTTACCATACTTCTGCGTAATATAATAAAATATAAAAAGAAAAATTGTAAAAAAGTGTTTTTTGGGTAGAAAATTTAATTTATACACGACAAATTTGTGTTCCCTTTTTCAATATTTTTTACTTAATAGAGAAAAATGCTATAATATAATATATAACTATAACTATGTACTTATACTCTCTATAGAATGTGTGGGATTGCACTTTCCTACTCCCTACTCCCACATTCTGGAATAAAGGGTATTATCATTATTAACTGACAAATAATTGACAAAGTTTCTTCGAAATTCTTGAAAAATCGAATTCTTTAATAGCCTTCATTTAATAATTTTAAAAAAAAACACGTCAATAAAGTTATACATATCCGTGCCAGATATTAGTTTTTTTGGAAAAAAAATTGTTTGATTTGCATCATTTAAGCTTTGTTAGAAAAAGGCCGACACGAGATAACTAATAATAATAATAAAAATAAAAATCCATGAAATATATTTTTTAAATCATCAAATAAATTAAATCAGTATTTTCGAATGTTTGACGGCCTCCGTGGTGAAGGGGTAAAGCTCTCGACTAGCAAACTCCCCATTTTTTTCCCCCACATCCTTCAGCCTTATAACATACGTGCAAAATACATATAACGACGTAACTGCAATACACAACATACTAACTAACTAACTAACTAACCATCACGCCGTTTTCCCGCAGGGGTAGGCAGAGAGGATCGACCGCCAAACAACTCGGTCTTGGCACACACTCCTTGCCTCATTCACATTCATACATCGTCTCATACATACTCTTCTATTATTCTGACTCTTGACATGGCCCGACTCTATTATCTGATTCACTTGATCGTGCCATGTCTTCCTCGGGCGTCCCCGACTTCTGCTACCATTCACATTTGCATCATATATCCTCCTAACACTCCTATCTTCGCTCATTCGCTCTACATGCCCAAACCATCTAAGCGTCCCTTTCTTAATCTTACTCATTACGCTTACATCAGCCTTGCACTCTTTGCGGATCTCCACATTCCTCACACGATCAAACATGGTTTTACCACACATACGCCTCAGGGATCTCATTTCAACAGCATTCAATCTACTTTCATCCTTTCTTTGCCAGTTCCATGCCTCACTTCCATACATCAAGGTAGGTACCAGCACTCCGTTGTGGACTGCTAACTTCGCTTCTTTGGACATTTTTTTGTTAGCGCCAACGGCGTTCAGTCCTCCATTAACGGAATTACCGGCATTTACCCTTCTTTCAATATCTCTGTCAGCCTTCCCATCTCTCGTAAACATACTTCCTAAATACACAAACTCATCCACCTGCTCCAAGTATTCCTCATTCACAATTATATTGCACACTGTTTTCGTACTCTCTCTTTCAAACACCATTACTTTAGACTTACTTACATTCATCATTAACTCATTCTTCATGCATACTTCGTTCATCCTAGACACGAGAGACTGTAGATGTTCTATACTATTAGCAATCAGTACCGCATCATCAGCATACAACAGGCAACATACTTTCACATTATTCAAATTCGTACCCAATCCCACCTCTTTCAATTCTTGCATACAATTATCCATGTATAGATTGAATAACCACGGTGACATTACGCAGCCTTGTTTAACACCTTTTGTGATATAAAACCACCCCGTAAAATCACCGTTCACCCTAACACATGCAACGCTTCCCTCATACAGAGACGCAATTGCCTGAGTCAGATTTGTATTCACTCCATACTTGGACAACACCTTCCATAGCTTTTTCCTGTCGACTCGGTCGTATGCTTTTTGTAGATCTACAAAGGCACAGAAAAGTTTCTGGTTTTTTTCCAGAAACTTTTCAGTGAGCATACGCAATGAGAAAATCTGGTCCATGCACCCCCTACCACTCATAAAAGCACCTTGCACATCCCATATTTTATCTTATGTTTCCTTTCTTACTCTTTCAATCAAAATTCTACCATACAGCTTGCCAACTGAACTTAGCAGGCTAATAGCCCTATGATTCCCACATTCCATACGTGACCCTTTACCTTTGTATAATGGCATGATCACAGCCCTTCTCCAATCTAAAGGCGTATAACCTTCCTTAAAACATTGGTTGAAAAGACAACATTGGTTCAAAAGACAACCATGTGAGAATTATACGGCTACCTCCTTTAAAATATTCAGCAGCAATATTGTCAAACCCGACAGCCTTACCATTCGGCATTCTTCATACATTTAATCGAACTTTCTATCTCATCCATGCTAATTTCGGTTACATTCACTCCATCGTCATTCATATCTGATTCGCCGCTGGAATCAATGTCACTCACTTTGCTTTCGAAGACTTCCTCGAAATAATTCATCCATCTCTCTTTTATTTTTTCATCATTCGTCAATATTTTTCCATCTTTTGATTTTATCACTTTCATGCTTCCGTTTTCTGGGCCACTCCGGGACCTTTTGACTTCTTTCCAAAACAATTTAATGTTTTCTTGGAAATTGTTTGTCATTTTCATTCCTTCTTCCTCTTCCAGGCGTTTCTTTCGTTCTTTCACTCCAACTCTTACTTTTTTCTTACATTCCTTATATACTTCTTTCGCTCGATACTTCTCTTCGCTGGAAGCACTGCCAACCGCAATCAGACATAACCATGCTTTCTTTTTCTCTGAGACCAGTGCTTTAATCTCATCATCCCACCATGCATCACCTTTCTTCCTACCTTGCGTACTTATTCCACAAACCTCCCTGGCAGATTCATAAAGACACACTTTTATGTGGTTCCATGTTTCATCTATGCTTAGACCATCCATTTCCTTCGCATTCAATCTTATTTCTGCACAATTCACATACTTACTTCTCACATTATCGTTTTGTAGTTTTTCTATTTTGATTCTTGTTGGAGTTAGTACCGTTTTCACTTTAGAGCGCCAACCGCGAAAGAGGTTTACTCTTGACACTACAAGAAAGTGGTCAGTTTCGACCTCAGCCCCTCTGAAAACTCTTGTGTCCTCGGTAACAGCTCTCAACCTAGAGTCAATAACTACAAAATCAATAATTGACCTCTCATTTCCTCTTTCCCACGTATATTGGTGGATACCTTTATGATCGAAGAAAGTATTCGACACAAACAGGTTCCACTCTAAACATATTTCAAGTATTCTGTTCCCGTTGTCATTCGTTCTTTTATCCCCAAACATACCTAAGACCGAATCAAATCCGTCACGTCTAATTCCCACCCACCCATTCAAATCGCCTGCCATTATAATCCCTTTTGTTCATATTTTTTAGCCTCATTACATCATTCACACCAGTCCAAAAATCATCTTTCACTTCATCGCTTTCAGAATTAACAGGGGCGTAGCAAATAACAAGAAACACCCTTGTCAAACCGATTTTAAATCTGATCCACATTATTCTCGGACTTACACATTCATACTGCAACATACATTCAATCATTCTGGGAGACAGTAGCGCTGCAACACCTTGACAAGCCCTCTCCGTATCTGGTCTCCCAGACCAAATGACGAGCCTATCATTATGCTGCATTGTACCGCTACCCTTTTTCATACTCTCTGTTATACACAGTACGTCCAAACATTTGCTCACAATTGTATCACACAGTTCGTTCATCTTTCTTTCCATTCCTCCTCTAATGTTCCATGTACCAATTCGACATCGATCACGTTCCGTCCTCCTCTTTGCGCCACCGAAGGGTTGGCGATGTGATGAATAGCGAACCTCATCGACACAACATCAAGCACGTAAATTATTTACCAAACATAACTAAACATAACTAAATTATTTACCAAACATAAGAAACCAGTTACCAGACTGGGTAACTTTATAATGATATTCCAGTTCAAATTAGTAAATAAACGCTTATTAGATAATACACACTAGAAAAGCCTTTAATTTAGATTTTAATGAAAACCTATGTAGCCCTTAATATAGTCTCTTTTTCTTCTGGCCGATTTAGCACACGCTATGTCTCTCCCACACTTCCATGACATCGTACATCGCAATCCCGTTTTGAATATAATATTGAATTTCAACGGTATAAATATACCATATATCATAATTCATGTAACAGAATAATAATTAAGTGTGGCATTTGATCATAAAATTACAGCAAAAAGTATAAAATTAATACTAGAAGGAGATACAAGTACTTGCAAAATATTATCAACAAGTATTAGTAGACTTACATTATATTAGTAATGGTTTAGAAGATATGATAGTAAAGCCTTTTTGTACCTAGCTTCTGTGCAGTTGAACATATCCACTACATCTGCGTACCTATAAATAACTTCATGTAATCTATGTACAAGCGAGTGGTTGAAATGCTCAGTCTTGAAATTGTTACAATTAAACAGGATTTTAATTAGTAGCTTTTATGGGTACATGAAATTCAAAGAGGTTAACTAAATCAAGGCTCTCTACACTACCATTTATCAATATTAGGTCTGATATAATTCTTCGATCTGAGAGTTTTAAAAAAAATATTTTTTTCATTAAGTAATTATAATTTATACTTTCAATGGGAATACCGAGTTTAAAATTAATGTGTCTTAGGAATTAGTGTTCAATTTTTTCTATTGAATCTGAATGTATTTCATAATGGGGGACCAGATCGAGGAGTTATATTTGACTTGACTTCGAACTAAAGATACAAACAAAATTTTCAAGGTTGAAATATTTGTGAAGCCTCTGGAGTTTCGAAGAACGAATCCAAGCATTTTCATTCCTTGGTTGTTAATTGCGTTTATGTGAAATATAAAGTTAAATTTAGAGTCTAAAATGATGCCCAGGTCATTAATTTCTTCGACAGAGGTTAGGGTTGAGTTATTAAGTTCATATGAATAAATAATTGGTTGACTTATTTTGTAAAATCTTATTGAATGACACTTATTTATATTTAGATAAAGTTTATTAAGAGTGAACCAATTAACTATCCTGTTTAAGTTATTTTGTAGACGGATACAATCTTCAACGGTTTTTACTTTATTAAATATTTTGTTATCGTCTGCAAAAAGTAATACATTTATATCGTTATCGTTATCTTTTATAAACAGTAAAAACAATAATGGGCTTAAATGAGACCCCTGTGGTACACCACTTGTAGCTATAAATTGGTTGAAAAGGAACTAATAGATTTTTACTAATAGAACTCTATCAATTAGATAGCTTGCGAACCAGTCCAAAAGTTTTCCATCGATACCGACCTTACATAGTTTAACGAGGAGAATTTTACTTATGTCAAATGCCTTAATAAAGGCCGTATATATGGAATCGAATTGAGTTCTATTAGCTAATGCGTTTGATATATGGTTTTCATATAATAAGAGATTTGTCAAAGTTGATCTGCCCGACAAAAATCCATGTTGATTCGGAACAACGAGGTGGTTAATATAAGGGTAAATTTTATCTAGTAATAGTTTTTCAGAAAGTTTCGGTATTACGGATAGCTTACTTATTGGTCTATAATTCGTTAAATAACATTTATTACCCTTTTTGAATATAGGTGTCAGATAACAACGTTTCCGAATGTTAGGGAAGCAAATTGTATCAAGGGATTGATTAAACAATAAGCAAATCGGCTCAGCCAGTGAATCAATACAATTTATAAGGGTACTGGGATGCACATTATCGGGTCCGGCCTTCTTGTTTTTATCTAGGTATTTAATCTCAGTTTTAACATCGTTTATATTGATATGTATGGCAGGGATATATATGCTCTCGTTAATGGATAAAGGTGGGATGTAATTATCTGGGATATCTTCGTCATAAACACTTTTGAAGTAGTCAGCAAAATAGTTTACCTTTACTTTCATATCAGTACTACTCTTTTCTTTGAAATGCACTGAGATGGGTAAGTCTTGTTGGTTTTTTTTAGAGAGTTAACATGATAGAAAAAGTCCTGAACGTTGAAATGTATTCAATTTTCGATTCAATTTATGTAATTAAAATACTATTTTTTTACATTGACATCTATAGTTGTGAAATATCTTGTAGTCGTTTAGGGATTTCGATTTTGTATAGTTTTGGTCGGCAATTTTTTTACATATTACTGGGTTAATTAACTCTCCATTGAACCATTTTGGGAACTTTGGTTCTTTGAAGTGCGAAAGTGGTACATATTTTCAATGGTCCTATTTATAATTGTATAAAATAATTCCATATTGTGATAAATATAATTTTTATTGTTGAGGCGAAGAAATGACCAGTCTTCACTAGCAAGATATTGTTTCATGTTAGAATAGTCAGCTTTAGAAAAATTATAAGTAAGGTTAGGCAGAATAGTTGTGTCGTCTAGTGAGTTACTTGTCATAATGTTTATGCTTACAGGGGGGTGGTGGCAGTCTAGGGGGAGGAGCTCATCAACTGATTTAACAACATGAATTGAGAGATCACTGGAGAACACTAAATCCAACATACGATTATTGTTATTGAAGACTTGATGTAGTAAGAGTAAGTTGGTCATATCTATGAATTCGCGAGCATTTACTGGCATGCTTAAATTGTTACTAGAGTCTTTATTCATCCAATCAATGCTAGGGGTATTATAGTCGCCAAATAAAATTGTTATGACATACGGATATTTATTTTTAAAAGTTTTGACATCATCAATGTAGTTTCTGTAGACTGTGATGTTGGATCCAGGAGGAATGTAGACACATCCCAGGAAAATTTTACTTGATTTATTTTTTAATAGTACGAATACCTGTTTCACATCTAAATGGAAGTTCCACGTCTTAATTACGTATTGAAGCAAAAAATGATAAAAATTTTGGATCACAAAACACGCCCACATTGCATTTATAGTTTTCTTCTTTAATCTATGAAAATAAATAAAAAAAGAAGCAGAAATATTTGGACGTGTGTGATATTCTAAATTAGAGTACAGTATGAGAAAAAATAAAACCAAACATTGCATTTACGAGCACGGTGTCCGGAAATTCATAGTAAAAGCCTGAATCTACATCACAATTAGAGTTGATTTCGAAGTACAACTATTATTTTATTTGAGCTTTGAAATCCGAAGTTGGAATATTAAGTGTCGAATTGAAAAAAAAATTGCTCGCTCGGAAGTTAACGTCAGCTGTTTTATGACTTTTAAAAGGCGTCGTAAACCCGACTTCAAAAGTTTTTAAACCCAATGGGGAAAATATATTTTTTTTTAAATACTGCCACTTTCCAGACACCATGTATTATATTATTGTACCAAATGTCATTAATCAATTTATATCGCAAGTATTTCTAATACTTACTTTAAATAAAAGTTAATGGAGGCTTTTAGTCGCGGGTTTTTTTATAAAAGCGTTGAATTCATGATAAAACCACGAAAAGGTAGGTGAACATAAAGATACCAGAAGAAACTGGAGGAACGATGTTAAACTTTTTTTTTTGTTTTTTCACCGCATGTTTTTTGTGTTTTATATTTTAACAAATAAAACCACATTACCGTGTAGTCTTGCCTACAGGAAATTAAAAGGAATGCCCGCAGGCCGCTGGCTTTTCCCCCTTTATTCTGAAACAAGGAGTATTATTCTTTATAGGCTTTTTTAACACAAAACTCCACGTTAAAACTGAAAACATGAAATCTTTCGAAACATTTTCGTTTCCTCCCTGTGCTGTAAAATAAAATAGGAGTTCATAGTAATTATCAAAATGAAAATTTTAACCTAAAACTATAACAGTTTTGTAAAATTGTCATAATAACAAAATATTAACCTTTGGTTTCTAAGATATTTTAAATGTTAAATTTGGTGGCAGTAGCGTTCATTACACAAATACAGAAAAGCTGAACGCAGTTATAAAATTACCTTATTTTGTGTTTTTGTCATGATCGTTGTACCGAAGTAATTTCGCCGTTCCAAAAAATAAATAGCTAGTTCTTAAAGGTTCCCTTTTTTTGCTCATACATTTGTTCCAGTCAGTTTAGTTTTTTTTAAGTAAATATTTTTATAATGGTACGATTGAAAAGTCGTCTAGTGATCAATTTACTACGTAATTGCACAAAAAAACTTTAGTAGTACACTACTGAAATCACTACAGCAATAAACTTTTGAGTACCTAGTGGCGGCAATGTTATATTTTTTACCAAAGGCGCTTAAGATTTAAAATTTAATTTAATTTACCTACGAGATTTAAAAATAAAGTACACCGACAACATACCGTGTCTCTTCGTGCTTCCTTCTTATTAAACTGTCTTTATAAATATATTGTCCTCCGTGAAAAGCACACATAAATCTTCTAGCATGCAATGCTTCAAAATTTCCCAAAACACTATTACTCAAGAGGAATAAGGAATGGGCTCAATTCAATTTCGACTTAATTAATTTTGGCAGACAGCTAAGTTGCCTGTTTCGATCGCTCTCCACGTGTCATGACTGTAGCGGTGACGGCTGTTTCGCCATGCGACGGGTTGATTATCAACATCTTTGGATGGGGAATCATGTTTTTTTTTGATTTTGGACTGTTAATTTATGATTAATTTATATTATAGTGTGCAACACTCCGCACGTTTGGGATGGAGAAACATTATTTTTTTTCATAAATTGACCGCCATTTTTCAATTTTTAACAATTTTAATGTCCTCAAAAATGTTACTTGAAAATAGCTATTTTTAATCAACAAACGAATATCTTGGCCTCGGTTAGAGAATGTACGTCACTGGTTACTAGACAGATATTTATTATCTATGTATTTAACGCCCAGAGGGCTTTTACATGTAGGTGGTACAATTTTATTGACAGTTTTGAAACATAAGAAAGAAATAATAAAAATAAAATTACATTCAAAAATAATATATGCAAGAACATAAATTAAAAAATACAGCGATTTGACTGGTTTACAAAAATATAACTTCCATTTAGAAAGAGTGTTGAAACAAGTATTTTACGTAATCCACAAAATTCGCAAAGTTAATATTAAATATATCGACATCACCTAAGTATTGGTTTCCCATAGTGTGAAACCTTTGTATTGGGGATTTCGCAATGTAATTGCGCTTATGTGTGTTGCAGTGGAATAAACAAGTAATAATAACTAATAGTAGTTCTGTGAACAGTTGACTTCACGTCCAAAAAAGCATGTTTCTAATTATCTTTTATGTAATTTTTTTTACATCAGTTCCATACTGGAGGCCTATATTATCTTTTCGAATGCTGTGTGGAGGGTATTTTTATGGAAAGGAAGGAGAGGAAGTTCTGGGAAGGAAAAAGGTATGAGGTAGGAATCTGGGTGTCAATGTTTCCAGGAGTAACGGACGTATGAATCCATCCCTCCGACTGCGGTACAGTGCAATTGGTCGAGAGAGTCCTGCTGGAGAGTTCAAAATATCTCCCTCAATCAATCTCTCCCGATTCGGCCAGCCACGCAGTATGTGGACAAACGCATCCGCCGCTAAGACCTAAACAAGCCTCACCCCATGAGCCTGAGCACCCCTGCTAAGTCACCAAACGTTCAGAACACTTGAGGTGACCTATGGCAGGGGTGCTGGTTATCCAATAAATGGTTCACGGGCGGCGGTACCCATACCCGCCTCCCAAATTATTTGATAACTCAAAACCTAAATTTACTCTGAAATCATAAGCCTTGTGAGTAGGTACTTGTATGCCTGCCTACTTAATTATAAACAAATACACATACAGACAAATTAAATGCCAAACGGTCGAGTTAAATAGAACTTAAAATAGAAAATTAGCTACAGATTTACACTTGCTTCAAGCTAGCGGCCACGAGGTCATTTCATACGATACAAAAAATTAACTCGGCAACATGAATTACTAGTAACTATCTATATTTGTATTATTTACACTTTTTTATGCATCATGTATGAGGCGTGTATTTATCAATCGATAGCAGTTTCATCTATAGACTCTATTTTTTCCACATTATTTATAGTGGCAGAAATTAAATAATTTTGTGGAATCATTTGCAAATATATATTTAAACACAAAATGTCTGGCGATGTGAACGGTGAATCCTTGGAACAAGTGGATTAATTTGTAGTTAGAATAATGCAGACATCGCACGAGGACAGTACAATACTTTCTCGTCCCAGCTCCGGAATTATTGAACAGTAGTTCGGAGGACAAGACAATGAACCAACATATTGTATCAGAGGAGGGGACCGACTTTTTTTACGTTTACTTTACTGAAATCTCACTTCCAGGAGAATATTCAAAATTGTCTAGCAAAAATGTATACAAACAAGTCAGATATCTAAACACAAAATAAATAAATGGTTAGCTATGAGAACAACATAAAAAAAGTAACCGATTCAAGAAAAAAATATTAGAAACTCACCAAGTCTAAAAATGATAACGCAAAGATTTCCGACGAATAATACATTCCGACTCTTGAATTTTACGTAGAAACTTACAACAGCAAATACAGTTCTGGATACTAAATTGGCAGCGCCTCCAGCAGTGATGACATAATATGCAATTTCTGTCTGACCAAATTTACAAATTATAAAGGATATCTAAGGTACATTCCATTTATAAAACAACGCAATATCTTGTAAGATTTTTTTTTATTTTATTTTTTTTCTTAGGTACAATATTTTTTCAAATTCAGGTTTTCCAGTAATGTAGGCCTCACTGGGTGGCTTGCCCGTGCTGAGACCTTCATTTTATAATACGAAATATAAACTACATAATACATTTTATGAGACAAATTATACATTTATAATTTAAAATACATAATAATATATTTAAAATTAAAAAAAAATAGTACATTTAAAATAATCTTGTGTGTCTGTGAGTGATGTGTGTTTATATTGGTTTTGTGTGTTACGTGAAGGTTTTATTTGTATTTTATGCCATGAAATTTTGGTAATATTGTCTTTTTTGTTCTTTAATCCATTTTGTAATTTTGTGTGTGTATTTATTTTTATTTTCCTCAATTTTAATTTCAAGTTTTCAACTGTTGAAAGCTTTTATTGCATGGTATTGGTAGTGTCTTTGTCCAAAGCTTGAATTTACTGTCGGAGTTTTTATGTTTTCTTTGTACGCTTGTCTAACTGGTCTGTTAGTGTTATTTTGTGTAGGTATGTTGAAATTTATTTTTTTTGTCAAAAATGTAGTTTAGTAGTATTTTAACGTATAATTGGCGTATATCTAGTACGTCACAGTTGTTGAATATTTGGTCTGTATCAGTCAGTCTATGTTTTTTTAGTATTACCTTTAAGATCGTTTTCTGTGCGGTTTCGTACTCAGCATCGTACTTGAAACGGCCCAATAATATTTGTCACGAGGAGTTTTAAAGGTTTGTCCACGAGCTACATGGTGGTACGCGGATTCGCAGATTGCCAAGGATTGAAAAAAAATGCACTGAATGTTTCTGCGCGCGCTAGGCTGTCTACCGAGAAATAATGTGTCAACGGACAAAATACCTCTGACTGTTGCTTCTCGACGCTAGCCGAAAGCAAGCCTCGTGTGGCCAGATACATTGTTTATAGCATGTTTTCATAGTTTTTGGGTCTTTTTTACCTTTCTTCGTTTTTTTTAATAACCGTGAGATGCGATTTTTCAGCGGGGGGGAAATTCCTAGTGAATGAATATAGTTCTTGAACTTCAGTACGGGAACACAATATCTCTTTATCTTTGTGAATTTGTAATATGAGTTCATTAATAAAATGAAATAAAAATATAGTGTAACTTTAATTAAGTAGGTACCTAGATTAAGGTAACTATTAGGTAACTGTAAAACTTAGAAAAATTAAAATTATTTAAGAAATAAGAAAATACACAGATTTAGGAATTGAAATCAAAACAATTTGGCATTCTCAGACTATAAAAATATTACCATTCGTTATTTCGGCTACTGGTATTATACCTAGCTCTCTCATTAAAAATTTAGACGGGTATTAGATCTGTCAAAGAATTTATAGATAAAAATGCAAAAATCAGTCATTTTAAATACATGTAGGATTACAAAAGATTTTTTAAATATTTACATTGAGGGATGTGATGTTTTGAATATCCACAAAAACAAACGATAAATAATAAACGAACGTGCTCAAAAAAATTTTTTTGTTTAGACAACGACGGAAGATTTATGGACAGACAGGCCTGGAGTAAACAGATTCCCACGGGAAAGGAGAGACCGGAGCGACAGTCGAGTTTTGAACTTGGGTGCATTGACAGCCCCGAGAAAGGGATACAAATCAGAAGTGTTGTTTGAAATTGCAGTTAATTATTGAATTCAAATGGTATTAGAGAATATTGCGGAATATTGAATTAAAGTGAAAGATTATTGATCCGGTGTTTGTGTGAAGTGAAAGTGGTTCGACTCAGTGGGAAAACAATTAATAATAATGACAATAATAATAATTGGATAATTTGTAGAGCGCCGTTTTGTAAAAACCCACCTCAGGGGCGCCAGGTGTTGTGCAATCGCGATTGTGTTATAAAGTTGTGTTGATTTAAACGTGATTTCGTATACAGTTCGAACTAGATTGCTTGTCTTAAAAACATGAAAATAATAAAAATAATGATTGCGTTTTTAAAATAGAGTGAATGTACTTAAAGGCAGGAAGTGTTTAATCGGGCTAAGTTATTGATTTGGCGAGATGGCATTCTATCCACGGAGACCGAAAACCAGAGAATCAAATAGATTATTAACTGTGGGTTCGAATCCTAACAGATTAGGGAGGTACAATTTTATTTACAGGAATATTTAATTACCCTTTTATAAGCGTAGGGAGGAGGTCGAAAATTAAAGTGATTTAGCTATATAGTGTAACCAGGTAAGCTTCACGCTGAGAATGAGAGGTGCCTAACTGGGTGAGTTTTTTATATTATTTATTAAATTTCAGAGGACCTTTTTAAAAGATGGATACAACCGAGGTACAGGAACTAACTTTACGACACCTGCCGCCCAAATAATGTTATCATTAACAGGGATGTGCTAGGCGAACCGTCAATCAGCTGTGAGCGAGAGACGAGTCAACGACCTTTTCATATATAGGCCGAGAGGCGCGGAGTACAGTCAGTCAAAGGGGAAGTTTTGCTAGCGTATGCCGTCCCAAATTGAAAGCGATCGGATGCAACCAGACGGAACGAAATGAAAACTTTTCTTCCGTTATTTGACTTTCTAATTTAATACTTTTCATCTATTATTTGACTTTCTAAGTTACGAATTGGGATGCACAAAACCAAATCTAAAGTCGAAAGAGGGAGATGGTAATCTCCGAAATAAAACTACCAACCGAACAACTTTTCTCAACAGGTATCTTTCGAGAGGTAGGCAGCCTCTTTAAATTAAATGCAAAAAATCAAACCAATTATCCGTTTATACCTTACCTGAGAGGATAGGTATTCAGTAGAAGTTACCCATACCTAATACACGAGGATGCTAGTAACCTCATAAAATAAATACTGGAACCAAATATTAAAATACAGACAGTCCTCATCCCAAATTTGGCATTTCGAGTAGACCTTACATATATCTCACATGATAATTGGCTGAATGGGTAGGCACACAACCTATCGTTAATAAGCAGGCAAAATGTCGACAAGATCGTCGTGTGTTACCTATGTATTGACCTAGAAAGGGATGTAAATCCCCGACGGCGTGGGAGTTACAACGTTTTCTGGAGGTGGCACGTAACTTAGGACCTTGCGTGTCACATTTTCGCGACTAGATTCGTGACAAGGGATGTCATGGTTTTCCCCTTCTACACTCAGTAAAGTAGATTTTCCTGGAGGTGTTTGAGATTGGGGCAATCCTGAAATTGGTGATGAGACCTGGTTTTCTTTATTCTGGCGTGAAGGTTGCCGATTTGGAACAAGGGGAGACCCGGCCGGTTGTGATATCCAGACACGCAGATATCGATCGCCTTGCTCAAATTATCATCCATCAGTTTTGTTTGGTAAGAGGAGGAGTCAATCTTAGCTTGAAAAAAATTCATTTCCTTTCCTCTCCTTCCCCTCCCAAAATATATACATGGATGGCGCCGACAACTAACACCATAAACTTATCGTATGTATATCACATATATAAAATCTAACACTTTATTATATTCACATTACCCTACGATAGGTGGAATCGAGTAGCTAGTGGGGGGGGAGCAGGCGACTTAGAAGATAAGGTTTATAAAATGGTTTTAAAACACAGCGGTAATGGATTCAACTCACTCTATCTCAAAAGAACCAAGGGATACCACACATACATAAATAACTAGGTTTCTAAACCGAGAAACAAAAACCCAACACAACGTTCGGTGAAGCCTTTTTATACTGAACCGTCACGTGAAATGAGTACGTTCAAGGTCGTACGTCACGTAGACAAACTAGGATGTACACTCTTGAAGGGGTGTGTAATAAAGAAAAGACGGCAGGGAGGACCTTCCCTCCCCGGATATATATATATAACCAAAGCCTTATGGAAAAATTACCTACGGGACTTAAGGAAAATTATCGTAGAAAGAAGAGAAGGAAAAGTTTGAAGTAAAAAGGGCAGATCATTACAGGGATCAGTGGGATTTATAGGTCCAATTAGAAGTTCTACCGAGCCGAACCCTCTGATATGAAAATATCTGGAGTCGGCGAATTATTTTCCCATTTGATCTCTGGTGATTTGACGTGTTGTTTTTGTATTATTTTGCATTTATTATGCTTATATAATGCACTTGCATAATGTGGATTGACTAGATGATCATTTGTGGAAAAGTGTGTGGAAGGGTTTAGTTTTTCCTGTGGGGAAGATTTAACCCGGACATAAAGTCGGAAAATATTGAAATAAAAATTAACTCACGGATTAATCTCACGGATCTGATCTCATAGATCTGGAAGTTATTTTATTAATTTAAAACGGAGGCCTACAAATTAAACTTAATAACAGTAACATAATTAAATAAGACTTTTTATGATTTTATTATTGTTATATTTTTTTTGAAAACATAATTTTTTCCTATTATTTAATATTATAAAATGATTATTTTTAATAAAGCTTTTGTAAATAATTTACTTAGGTACCGTTGTTTTCTTAATTGAATGCTCCATGAACGCTTAAGAAAAGAATTATTGTTATTCTTCAAAACATGCTTTATTGGAATATGGCTTCACTGAGTACCTAAGCCCCAAGACAAGGCGATTAGCTGAGCGGTTGTCTGACTTTTGGCTTGAAAAGGGTCCGATTAAAAATTTTATATTGTATTTTCTGCAAAATAGTAATGGTTTTCACGTTTTAAGAATTAATTCATTTTAATGAAGCCAAAGCATCGACTATTTTTTTCATTTTCAGGTTTCGGAAATATCCACTAAGAATAGTGCCCAGGGTCCCTTGAAGAACCGCCACTGAACACAAGACTGAATGCATTTGTCGCTAATAAAACGTTGTCAAGGGAATCGGGGCTAGCAGTCCACAAAGGAGTTCTGATACAAACCTTTATGTTTAGCAGTGAGGCGTTAAACCAGCAGAAGAAGACCTAAATTAGAGTGTATTAAATGGAACTGAGATGTTTGGTAAAACCATTTATGATTGTATTTTAGAATATCCGAAATTGTTTAGGCATATAGAGCGGATGAACGTAGAAAGGAATTTGAGGAGCACGTTCGACGCTGATAACGATAGCTTACTTTTTGCGCTTGCCCACCAGTTGCTTTGCGTGCCAGATCGGGAGAGGCTGGTTTGAGGAGAACCTTTGACCTCTCCAACTGATCTCTCAATCCATCGCCTTGCGCCGCAATGGGAGGGATATATTAATATGTCCGTCACTGCTGGACACACTGACCCCTTGGTTCCTACCCAACCCTCGTATCTTGTACCTTCCCAGAACTTCCTATCCTTCCTTTCTTAAAAAGGACCCTCCACGCAGCATCCCAAAGATGACATAGGCCCTGAGGGAAAATATTTTCCTCTGGGCCTCCTGTATAGGGTTAATGTAAAAAAATATATATAGCTATTTCGAGTAGACACCAGACTAGTATTAATTAACCCCGAGTTCAAAAGCATGTTTACTAATTATGATATCAAGTGAGAATGTCTATTATTTTTATTATATTAAGTTAGTGCTAGTTCGTAACTATGTTTCCTCTGTTAAACGTAAGCTCGTCGGTTATTATTTTATTTACGAATACATTAAAATATCTTTCTTCATTACTTAACATAGGTTAATTGTTGAATGGAGCGACGCGTCGACGCACGATTATAAGCGGCGATTATAAATGAGGAACGGCTGTCCGACCTTTTTCATACAAAACTGAAATTTGGATTTGAGCCTAAAATACCCAACCAAACGAAAAATTATTTTTTTACATAACGCAATTGGTAGAGCCTGACTGGAAATCATAAGGCTGCAGGTTCAATTTCGGTCGGCTATATATATATATATATATATTTTAAAGTATCTAAAAAGTCCTAATCAACTCATATTTTTAAGATAGCGAAAAAAGTTAACGAAATTTAAATGAGAACCCATTACATTATTTAATATGTTTCCATTGTTTAGCGATTAGAATTTTTTTTATTCGTTTGGTTTTAATATAATTTTTTCCAATATTTTTGGTTTGAACAGTTGATAAATAAAAAAATAAGTCCTACTTACCTACACTAAATTGACTATTTGCTGTTACTACGATGAACACTTTTTGAAAAAAAAACGTATTATGTAACGTGGGAAGGTATTTAACTTACAAAATTATTCAGAAGTTGATTTTCATTTCTGCAAAAAAAAAATCTGTTTCGGAATATTTTTCGGAACATTCACCCACATAAAACATATTATATTAGCGAAAAAATATATCAAGATTTTAAGCTCACTTTTTTACGATTTTAGAATCACCGTAGGGAGGTATCATCTTTAATGCCAAGTCAAAAAAGTTAAGTTCTTTCAATCAACATCAAACAACAACGGTAGGTAAAAATGTTAAATATACGAATTCATTAACTGAAGCATGCCTTAAGAGATTCAGTCTACCCTCGGGGGTAAACCTTTGATTGGCTAACAGTGAGGATCACAAACGATAAGCCTAATACATCGAATATCCCAGAACTCAAACCGTTCGAGAAAGCTTTGCATACAGCCCTTTTGATCTCATCATCGGGTAAGAAATTAAAATCGCAAGTATTAGGAATGTTCTGTTTGCGTTGAAATCTGTTTATTTATATATATGTTCCGTTAATAATTTACAATGTTAGAAACGCATTAAATTATGATTTCGCATTCTAACCGACGGATTGGAATCTTAAGTCAGTAATCTTCAGTAGCAATGCTGTATTTATTTTACCGGTATTTCAATGGAAGGTGCTTCTTTGAGCTAGTTTTATCTTCCCCTGCGGAACTGGATCCTAGTTGGAGGACAAGCCAAAAGCTTGCTCATTACAGCCTTTATAACTGGTTTGCTTATTAGGTTTATTGTGTTTTGTACATTGAACCATGTGGATCTCTATTTCAATTCTTCTTCTCTTTACAAAGCCCTCCCCTCAAAATCCCATGAGGTCTTATGCCGCCACAACTTTGAACGCCGAAACTTGTAAAAGGCGGGGAAAAGATTGATTTTTGCCAAAAAATCTATATTTACTTTTACCAATAGATTGTGTGCATACAAGCAAATATATACAAGACTGGTCAGTGGCAGTGAGTTGTAATCGCGCATGGCTTCTCCCCCCAGGCGTCGTGAGTTCACGTGAGTTTAATTCCTCAGCAGGCCCTCCATCCGACACAAGCAACATTTTCCGCTTACTGCGATGGTAGTAGGAGATTATTAAAATTATATTTTTAAAACCACTTTCAAAATCTCTATTTTCGTATTTTTTTATTTCCTTAAATTATTGTACGACAGAACAAATCTTCCATTTATAGTATATCTACAAGATTTCTTATTTTAACAGAAATATAACGAAAAGCCATAATATAGAAAATAGAACAAGAAGAATAACATTTCAAGTGACTATAATACAGTGACATAAAATACACAGAGATATAGATATAAAATAGTCAACATACTCATACACACTGAAAGACACAACATACTTAAACACACTCATAGGCATATTTATATAATTACATTCAATGGATACTAGTGTATTGTAAGGGTTGTACTTTCAAAAGATTTAATTAAAAAAAAAACATAAAATACATTAAAAAAAACCAAAAAATACACGCGAAATTAAATAATCACAAGAATTTATTAGCAACGTTCGGATAAACATTCCACGTGCTAATCTATGGGAAAAGTAGACAATCTGAGTGGGAGGAAGATTTGTATGAAATGAAGAAAATTATTATTTTATTCTAAACATTGTGATTAAAAATATATATATATACAAAGCTACACGTGGCCCAAGCTCCACAGAACCCTCCCATTTCTTCAAAATAAAACTATTATACCTTCTGCTAATTATATTTCAAGTCAATTATTGAGGGCGTTTTGAAGCGAAATGATATATTAGTAGTTCTTTGAACAGCAGACCTCGCGTCGATAAATAATATTTTTCATTTTTCTCTTATTTTAAATCTGAACCAAAATTTCTTCCACGAAGATTTCTAATTTCAAAAAACAATCTTTTCTGAATACCAAAAAGGACACCACCTTAAATACGAAAAGGTCGAGTGAATACGGGACTTCACCAAGTCAATACGTATTACTTGGAGTTAAGAACGTTAAAGTAAATATTAAGTTGTGGATTAGCCATGATCGAAAGCACGTTTCAAGCAAAAGCTATGTTTAAACTACGTTATTAGAAGTCGACGCTGGGATGGGTGACCTTAATTAATTGCGTTGTCTAAAGCAAATGATACTCTCCGAATCACCCTAATGAAGTAATGCCATTCAGATATTAAACGTTAGTATATTGAATAAGATTAAGAAAGGTGCTCTTAGATGATTAGGAAATGTGGAGCAAATGAATAAATAAATTAAGTGTATAGGCAATCACCACGCGCGCATTCAGTGGCCACAGAATATATTTTCTCTTATGGTATCCCAGCTAAGAAAAAACAGCGCACTACTTACCTACTGAGTGGAGGTTCCTGTGGCCGCCATTCTCTGATGGGTACTGGTTCGGGCTAGCTGCTCACGTGTGTAATTCACCTATGTATCTTCTGATTTAATGTCGTGTGAATATATTTACATTAATTCAATAAACATATATTGAGTGCAATATAACCATCTTTATTTTATCCAGCATGACACCCCAATAGTATGCTGAATCGATAAGCAATACTATAAGTGATTAAAATCTATGACAGGAAAATGAATGGTAGAAGTCCGCCACGCCATGGCAAGATCAAGTGAATCAAATACTTGAGTTGACTCATGTCGATAGTCAGAATAATAGAAGAGTATGTACGAGTGAATGATGCGAGAAGTATTTAACAAATAGAATTGTGAACAATTCCATCCTCTCTTCTTACTCCTATGGAAACGGCTTAAGTGGTCAAATTAAAAAAAAATTACATATTTAAATAACATTTCTTCGTTACATTTAGTAAATAATATCTGAATAGCAAGACCTATTTTTCTTACCCTTCCGCATAGTTTAACTAACATAGGTTTAAATGACGTTGACCTGAACTGAATAGATAGATTATTTCAAAGTTCGTGTATCCTCTCTCTTTATTATTCTTCCCTAGCCCTCAACATATTCGCCTAATAATGTTGATACAGCCAAATCTCAACAACTTTGGTCAGTTAGAATGCTGTAAGAGTGTGGCATTCAACCAAAAACAAGTCTCTTAATAAAATAGAATCTTGAGATATATTTAAATGAATTTGAAGATGGCTGTTAGGTACTCAGTTCTATCTTAAATTTCTTAAGTAAACTTACAATGTTTTCAATCCTTTGGAGTGAACTGGAGTGCACTGAACAATTCTTAGAAGTGCAATCTATGACGATTTGAAAGAAAACTTCTGTCGCCAATTAACATAAGATTTATCGTGGCCTAGGCCCAGACAGGCCAATGAATTCGTCAAAAAAGAATTTCGATATTTGTAAATATTCAATGAATTTTAGAAGAAGTAGGAGAAAATTGAGCTTAATTTGGGCACGACACGACCACGACGCACTTATATCAGTATATCTCTTCAGTGGAGTGACCACTCTTGTCGGTTCACCCATTCTTGACACACAACTATGTTCAGAAATGTACTCAAGTATTCATGACGCAGAAACTTCACTTATCTTGGCCTGTGACGTCAGACTGATGACAATTTTATTATATCATTAACATATTAAATAAGTTCTGAGAAATGTACCTACTTAAAAGTAATATATCTCGAATTGAGGATTTTTCTTGGAATAATAATAACTTCACGCGCCTCCAGGGAAAATTTATTCGGAATGCTTTGACTTAGCAAATATTTTTTTATGATGTGACAGATTAAGCTCTTCTCAGTGGATACTACCATAAGTCATTCATGAACGAGTTGCAAAATTGAACTAGCTCTTTTGATCAGCCGTATTCGTACGAACTATAAAAGTATTAATTGTTATTACATACTCAAAGAAGTGAACGGCGTCTGATAGTCCAACATCTGGACTTGGACATATGTACCTACACCTACTAAATAGCTAGCATTGCATTTTTAATATTTTGTTTTAATTTTAAAAAAAGACAAAAATTCTCGGGTTACGAATATCCTGACAATATTTTAAAATCTCCTACTACCACCACAGTAAGCGGAAAATTTTGCTTGTGTTATGATGGGGGACTTAGCCAGCTGAGGAATTGAACTAAGCCTAGATGGTTGCAGGTACATACGAGCGTATCCGGCTTCGCCCGCGATTCAAGTCCACCATCATTAGCCAACTAGGCCCATCGTAGCTTCGGCTCTTACTTTACACTGGAGTACCTGGAAGACCCATGTGCTGCACATCACCCAACAGTCCAGTGTCCACCACGCGGTGTAGAGCCACCGAATTCATCGAAATAAAATTATTTAATCAATTACCTCTTAATATATGAACAGAAAAAACCAAGAAAATTATTTAAAAAAATATGTATTAAAATTTTGCAGTAACAGCGTATAATTTTTACTTTTGTTCGAAATATTATGTTTCGATTGATCATTTAGCATTTCTTATGGATTATGTACATCTTCTCCACATTGTATATTACTTTTATACATTGTCTTAAAAATATCCCAACTCTTCTTATGTATACATAAGAGATAAGATACGTCTTCTGATGTTATATCTTTATACACTAAGTTGTAATATATAAGTTCTCCTCTCCAAAGCACAAGCATCAGCATTATAAGCAAAGCGTATGTAAAAATATAAAACATTATTTTTCTACTTTTAATATTTTTCTTAGATAAATAAATAAGAAATAGAAAAATATTATTTTTCTCGTGTACCAAGAGTCGTACGATCATTCATACGCTTACACTAGGAGCTGTATCGTGTGAGCCGTGTCGGAGGAGCCGTACCGAGAAAGCCGTGTCGGGCGAGTATAGTATTCTTATGTGAGCTCACGGCGCACTATCAATTGAGCCGTCGTTCAATTGAGTCGACTCGAGCCGTACAACAAGATTTAGTTGGTACCGTGGCTCCCGCTCTTAATAAAATGAGTCATAAACCATCGCCATCGCGCATCGCTTTTGGCATAGAGTTTGTCCGACAGGTAATATTGACTTACCAAGAAAAGAAAGAATACTAAACTTATTAGTGCATTAATGAATCTCAAAAGTAAATGCAATAAGAAATTTGCTCTTGATCCAGAGACAGTGAATTCGAAAGCTGGTGTAAAGAAGTGAAATCTGATTTTATTTATATCGGTCATTCCAAAATAGAATAGGGATCTTTTTTTATATTATATATCTGTCACTTAGAACAATAGTGGTGTAACCCCAGTAATCTAAGTTTTGAAAAAAAATTTCAAATAAAATAGTAATCAATTTTTATTTCTTAACACAATGTTAAGAAATAAAAATTGAATAGAATCTAATAATCAATTATAAATGTAAAAATTATATAAAATAATAATAATCGGCATGGCATTTTAATATTAAATTCATATTTATATGTATAGTTGGTTAATACGGAAGGGTTAAAATAAAATTCAAGTGTGTTTACGAAATAAACTAACATTCATAAAATACAAGGTAGGGCCTAATTTCGACCCTCGTGGTACGCCTGCGAAAAGTTTTTTTCCGTGCTGCTATGACAGAATATTTTTTACAGACATCTTTAAATTATTAGAGGATACTATCAGTATACCCATGGTGAGAAATCATCATTCAGAACCGAAACGTTACTAGAAATCGCTTCAGATTAATTATTAAGCAAGATCTGAATTTCCAGGAGCATCTAAACAATCCCCTATCATTTGTTCTTTACCTTACTATTTCCTTCAGCCTCAATACATTTTACACGAATTTTCTACGAATGCCGTAGTTTTACTGGTTCCGGGCATTTAAAATTTAGATCATGTAAAATAATTCTCAAGTCTAAAACCAACGGCTATTATGGCAAAAAACTTCAATTTTAAAGGAGCAAGAAGATGTATAAGAACCAAGACCCAAGGATTATTAAAATATTATTCATCGCTTAACCTTTGATACGGCTTAGTTTATGAATGGAAAAAGGTGACACAAAGGCCGGGAGACTGGGTGATAAATTAGTGACGCGATAACTACCGCGTAAAAGTGGCGTCGCGACGTACAACTAAATGCGACGCCGACGTTCAAACCGTTCACCGTCCCATGTAATATTAGTACCGTCTGATAACAGATTCTATAAACTTTACATAACGGATGTTCTATGGCAACACCGAGTAACCGATTTTATTTATTTACCAACGGACCATGTCACATTACATCTTACACGAAGTTAATACAAGGAGAATTGTTACAAAATAGGAAAATTAAAAAAATATATCTAAGACGAAATAGAGCACAAAAACAGTAAAGATAATGTCAAGTCAAGAGAGGAACAAGGTTTGGATGGAGTTCACGACTTTTGCCACATTAATACAAAATATTACTTGCGTGTCAATTAATGTTGTCTTTCCTGAAATGAGTTTCTCATTGGGATTAAAACATTATAAATAATATTGTTATTATTTTCTTATACACACTAAATAAATAAAAATAAAATAAAGACTGACAAAAATCATTAAGACCAAAAAATTCAAGGTCCAAGGCCATTCTGGACATTGGTGAATGGTATACATAATTTGTGGAGTGTGGATTTAGGAAAAGAAATTCACTATTTCTGGGTCTACTGGAAGGGATATTGAAAGGGATGAGTTGCAAGTAAGCAAGTCAATCATACCGTAAATAATTTTGAACATTATTAATTAGGACGGGTTGTTTCGGAGTATTTGAACAATTCATCAAATTTCAACGTTCATTTCTGGGATCTGTGAAAGTCCAATTCAAGTTCTGTTATTATATCATTATAGGCTAGTTGCTTGACAAAACTGAAATAAAAACAGAACTTGAAAAAATCTTTCATAGAACTTGAAAATGAACGTTGAAATTTGATGAATTGTTCAAATTCTCCGAAACAACCCGTCCTAATAATTTTGGAACAAATTGAAGTGGATTTAAATGTGACGTTGTGATGGTAACATATTTTCTCTGACAGGCATCGTCTGAAAAATAAAAAATTATTTTTAAAAAAGAAACATGTTGTGGAGGGAATTTTTTTGTAGAAAAGACAGCTGTTTGAAAAAAAAACTGATTTTTATCGAAATTTAGAGTTAAAAAAATGTATCACTTATAACTTAATCAAAAAAATACTCTGCAACATCTTAGATAATATTATTAAAAATATGTATTGTAAATGTCAACAAAATCTGTTGGTTAATCAAATCTTGAGATATAGTGTACACCAGTTTGAAAAAAGAAGTTTTGAATGAAACGCAAAAGAAAAAACAGTAGGACGTCGGCGTCTTAAAACCATTTTTTTAATTACCTTCCGCGATTTCTGGACCATACATGAGATCTTCCATTGCTGCGAGGATATCCTTCGACTTCTTTTGAGCAGCTCTTTTCAATTTCCTGGTCTTGTTGGGCTCTCATGTTAGCTGTAGATATTCGTGCGACATCTACCCGTGTTTCTGGCCAACTCTACCGCGCTGGCTTCTAAATGCCATAGCTTCGAAAATAATTTGAGTTTTTAAATGTTTAAAATATTTCTTAAGGTATAAAGAATTCATCTAGCAAAAAAATTGTTGATTTTTTTTTAATTCAAGGTGGTGTAACCCCTTAATGTTTATTAATCTCAAGGTGGTGTAACCCCTTAATATTTTTAATCTCAAGGTGGTGAATGTTTTTAATTTAAAAGTGGTGTAACCCCTTCATGTTTTTAATCTCAAGGTGGTGAATGTTTTTAATTTCAAAGTGGTGTAACCCCTTCATGTTTTTAATCTCAAGGTGGTGTAACCCCTCAATGTTTTTAAATGCCAAACGCGCGCGCTTCTTTATTCTGTGCGTTAATTTTAATTTAGTATCAAATAAACACTACAAAAGGTTCGAATAATTAATATCCTTCGATTATGATTTGTGAAATCATCTCCTTTCAAGAATAACCACTCATTTGTGAACACCGTTCGATACTGATTTAAAAAAAAAATAACTTGAACCATAGTGCTCTTTAAAATTTTATTTTTGTTACTTTGCTCGTTGTTGCCATTTAAAACCATTTAAGCGCTGACAGCGCCCTCCATTTTTTGACACCTACTTGTTACACTGTATGTGTAACGCAAGGGGATACCTACGACAGAATACATGAATGAATTTAATCTCTGCCATTCTGCACTTTATCACACGACTGCAACACGAGTATCGCGGGTTGAATTCACCGAAAGGCAACTCAACTCAACAATTTCGGCAAACTATTATTTCGTGATCTGTTATTTGTATTTGGTGTAATATTGCTGGGGCTTATATTTAAAATAAAAAAATAATAATTTGATACAATCAATACAGAAGCAAAATACAATCGAACATTAGAGCTGCAAGCTTTTGTGTGGTTGTATTGACGAATAGAAAATTTAGCTGATTTACTATTTCACATAACCCATAGCACAACGTAACAAATTTCTGTTGTTGATATGTTTTTTGAGCATAATAAAGAATAGTTTTTGGGGCATTATAAACTCATAAACTTGGACTTTGACTAACTAGGTGGCTAAAATTGTCTGAGATTTTCAATTATCAATAACCAACAAAAGCACATCGCGCTCGATCGTATGCATTTTTCCCGTGCAAAATTTGTATTAAAGTGCAAGAGATTTACATCCATTTGTATATTAATGCGCGAATTCCTTTAATAACTTTTTTAGACCGAGAAAATCTTTAAATTTTAGCATGCTGAGTCTGATAGCGAATGAACGAAGAAAGGAGTGAGATTAGGACAGATGTGTAATTGTCATTTTTCTCAGTGTATCATCAGCTTCACAAATCTGGTTTTTATTTGAACGATTAAAAAACCAATAAGGTAGTCGTTTTCTCGGGCTACAAATCAAAAAAGAACATAAGAGCAGGAGGGAGGAAATCAAATTTAATATAATTTGGAGGGTCTAGATTCGTTAGCTGTTTTTTAAACTTTATTACAATCATTTATAACACGCAAATTGCCAGTAGAAGAGCGAAATGGGCTGCGGGTTGGGCGCAATAAATGAGCGAGCGTCTGTTAGCTCTCGTGCAGGTTTTTCTACAATAAATGAGCGAGCGTCTGTTAGCTCTCGCGCAGGTTTTTCTACAATAAATGAGCGAGCGTCTGTTAGCTCTCGTGCAGGTTTTTCTACAATAAATGAGCGAGCGTCTGTTAGCTCTCGTGCAGGTTTTTCTACAATTATAGATTATCTCTAAGTATTATATTTTTAAAATTTAGGTCGCGCGTTTTAGTTAAGTTTGCGCAGGGCCCTCGATTCTCATCTTGGCAGACCAGTTAGACAAGCGCCTTTCCTTTCCCCGCCGGAAAAGAAAAAAGGAAAGTTGGTAATAAGAGGGAACTACTCAATTTTACAAAGGCGCATGGTCCGAACCGGCTCCTTTTTTTATTATGTTTGGTAATTATTCGGATGTAAAAATAAAAATGTGGTGTGAGTCCTTCTCTCATAATATCTGCCCTTGTATTGTACCTGCATCTGCACAATCAGGGAAGTCTGCCCACTTAAAATGCAACCTTTGTGCACGAAGGTATTTCTATTTAATAATCTTACCACTCTAGCCCACAGAAAAAATTGTCTCTTTTTGATTTTGTAAACACGTTTTTCACTATCATTTTGAGAAAAGTACCCGATCAAGCTCGCGATCGCATTTTATTTAAAAAAAATACCATTTAAAAGTCTCCACTGCTCTGAACTGCCTGAAGCTAATAGGACTATGGCATTCCCATTTGGGGTAAGTTGTGAGGCTGAAGAGAGTGAGGAAATGAAGGAGATGGGGAAGAGGAAGGTTGAAATAGTCAGCTATTCAGTTCTGGTCACCAAACAGGCTAAAGTCATATCAAGCCAAATTTATATTCTGAATGATGTTTTTTCACCAAGAAGATGCTAAGTATCTACCACTCAATTTCTACAAAATATTACATCGTATATTTGCGGCACTTTCCAGATAGAAATTAAATTCTCGCAAGCCGGGATTCGAACCTGTGATGTCTATTGCAATAGTGCTCACCGTCATCGTGATAACGTAATCGAAATATACTAAAAGTTTATCAGAAAATCTGTTAATTCATTCGTTAACGGCCTGCAATCCCATTTTTAACCGGATTACCAATAATTTGAAGAAATTCTTAATAAATTAGCTTTAATTATTTTTCACAGTGTGCTTCCTCTTTTTTACTCCCCCATTTGGCCGATCCAGTTATGCTCTCTCTGTTGGGTTATAGGTAGTTATATGAATTTTACAAAACCATAATTCAATAATTAAGATTTTTCTAAAATGATCTTTCATAAATGTTAAAATCGTTTGAAATGAACTTGGACGCAGTCTGTTGATGTACATTTTGCTATCCATAATTAAAGCAGGATGATGAATTATTCTATAATTACTCTGACATCTTTCAATGGATTCGAGCCGAGAATCTAACGCTGAGAATAGTGATGTACCTAATGTTAAATTAGCTTCATGATCGTTTTGATTTATCATCAAATTACACCATTTATATATTAGAGGTCAACATATAATATAAAAGACATTCAAAACACATTCTAGACTAATGATAAAATATCAACTAGAGGCAAATCAAAAAATAGCAATATTTTCATTCTATAATTTTAGAATGTTTATCAAATACTCAAAAAATGTGAATTAAAATAGTTTTTTTCAGATAATACTCATAGCGCCCTTGAGGTAAAAGATCACAAAAACAGCGCTATGAAAATTTTCCTATAATTTGTATAATTATTACTTAATTATTCAACCTTTTATTAGAATAATAGTTTTCACTATCATGACTTTTTTCTGTTATTATTTTTATAGTCCATATATACTGATTTTTTTCTTTACTGAATTTACTGCAGGTATTATTAGCAATAATTCACGTTCCACAATAATTCACGTTCTGCAATAATTCACATTCTGCAATAATTCACGTTCTGCAATAATTCACGTTCTGTTGGTTTTCGTTTAAGATTTGTGACAAGTAAATAATGTGACGTCTCGTTATTTTTATAAGTATTGATATGTGAATTGACAAACTTTACTATGACTTAGAATTTATATCATATACTTGCTTGTTGCTGTACATATTTTATTTTATTTATAGCTTTTTGTGAAATATGCCAACAGGTTTCAATTTTTTCTTCTTAATTAGATGGATATTGCACACATGTGCCGTCTCTCATAAAACATTGCTTGGCTTATTTATAAAATATTAATTCATTTAATAGAAGGACAAGCGATTAATACGATATTATTAAACACTGGCTAACGGAATTTACGAACACTTTATGGCACTTACGAAACCCGTAAACCCTCAGATCTTCATTCCAAAGGGATCAGCTAAATCTGAAGTCGTTTTATTTGACCTTACGCAACATCAAAAAATTTTGAATATATGGTATCAAGTTGCGTAACCGCCAAGCCGCGGTGTTCGTATTGCACGGACCAAGAAATTGAATTTTACTTAATTGATGTCTTTATAATGATGATAATAATAATAAAATTATTCATCGACGCATTGTTCCTCCTTTGAAAGGTATACTACTACTACTAACAAACAATTCAAAGGAACTAATTACATATTGGGAATATAAAAGTATAAATATTTTTTTTTATATTTCACTATAGCGAGATAATTTAAGGAGCTAGTAGCATTGTACGTGCGTGAAATTAAACGGACACGAGAGTAACACAAGGTTAACAGTTGATGTTAGCTTCGTGAGAATGGGTCTTTTCTTCGACTCGTTATTGTGTTGGCTCGTATGTGGCATCATTTTTTTCCTGCTTCATATAATCCGTTCCTCTTCAAGGCCCGCATAAATAAATCCCTTCTTACAGCCCCTACCTTAACCCACCTCACAACGATGCCCAACTAGGTGACGTCATAGTTCTCCTGTTTTTAAACTGTACAGATAGATGAGATGTCACATAAAAAAATAAAAACTCAGTAAATTTTTAAAACAATAAATATCTAATAATAAAAATGGATTAATTTTACATCGACGCAGTGTTCTTCCTGCGAAAGATGAATTCAAAATGAAAACCTAACTTTTAATAACTAACGAGGATTTCTAAAGAACTACTATGAATGTAAAAGCATTAATAATTAAAAAAAGTTTTATATTTCGCAACAATTCAACACACACAAACTTAATCTGCAGAATCCGATCATAATTATCTATGTTTGTCCATTTAAAGTACGATGTGTTTTTTTAATGGCTGTTATAATATTAATTTTCATAAAACTCCCACAGAGGTTGAACGGAAGCTGTTGTTGATTTGGTGCGGTACTATTATTTTCACCTAGAAAATTGATAATATTTTACGTGTAGTTTTTTAGGCTCGATATATCATTCGATTTTATTGTGTGAATCTAATATTGAACGCACCCAGGATGCGCTGCATCCATATGTGCGATGTGTGTGGCGCACATATGGATGCAGATTTCCGAGTCAGCCTCAGGCCGCCTATCGATTTGGCTGTCCAAAAACACATCAAGTTCATAAAACGACAAATAAAACTTTTTCACGTGATTATTTAAAACAAACAATTAATTAATTTCAATTTTTTATTTTTTTTAGCATAGTTTTGAAACTATAAAATTGTATTATTATCATAAAATAATTTCGATATTTTACGTTTGTCCGGTTATATTCGCCATCATTGTGTTATTTTCATCAAACAGCAGTTCCCAGTCCAACAGACCCTAAAGATGATTTTAATACAGCTTGTAAATCTCTCATTTTTTATAACGACAAGTACGTAAATCAAATCTTAAAATGTCATTTCCAACAATATTTCATAGGACATTGCCAATTAGAAATAATAATGCACAGTAATACCTCTGTAATATATTCAACTTTCAGCGGCGTACAGTACCTGCGGTTATGTAGTGGTCTGATATGAAAATGCAAACAAAACATAGCCATCGGGAATCGTAGTCTTATACAAAATCATTCAAAAATATTACATGAAAGCCATTGTCTCGAGGAAAACGTTTTGAAGCCGTAATTCAAACCGGAAAATTATTCCTAACTAGGCAAATGCTCAACAAAAGCTGTTTGGCCGGTGTGCGAGATAAAAAAATTTCACGTATTAATCAATGTTTACGGTTTTTGCCGTCAGAGCGATCTTTTTTATTTATTACGAACGAGGCATTTTATGAGGTGCTAAATCATTTACCATAAGATTTAAACTGAATAATGTATTTCATAATAATATCTTCTATTTTTAGGTCAGGTTGAAAACAACCTATATATATATATATATATAAAGTATATTTGTGACAATTAACATAGCTGAAACGGTTTATGTATACAAACGTGTGAATATATTCGTAACAACAAACAGTCAACTAGCTTCTTTCTTCTCCAGAGCCTTCGGTGAAATATTGTAATATATAATCTTAGAATAATATCTAGCCTGATCCAAAAGTATCATTGCGAATATTTTGCTACATTGTAATAATAACGCACCAGTTAAGCACTCCTTTATATCAGTGAATTATGCAGTGATAATTATAAAACCAAAGGAACGTCATCAAATGGCCAATATCAAACTACAAAATTCTGTGTGGGCTTTAATTTAGTGCGTTAACTTTGGCAGTTTCTCTAGGAAATTACGTGATGCAAATACACGTAAATCCAATTCATAGTTTCGATGCATCGTTTGACTGTAGCCTAAAATTCAGTTGAACTTAATTGAATAACTTCGTTCACCGAACTTCATGATTGATCTATTGGATGCGCTTGTTGGCGATAATGATGCTATTATTTAAACCTCGTTGTGTATTCAAGGTGCATTAAAGTGCTTTCAGTCGGCAATTTAGTACAGAGCAATTTATGTTCTATGTAGCAGATTCTACATACTTGGGTACATACGATTTTATTAGATTCGTTAAATTATCTACTTTGCCGCACATCATTGCAGTCAGTAGAGCGAATATGCATTTTAATTTGTATGATACACAGGGCGAATCCAAGCCTAAAGTGCACTATCGGGCAAATACAATGTATTGTCGTCTGTAAATTATGGGCATCCGGATATAAGGTCAAGAGGAAGTCATATTTATGAACTCTCATTTAGAAATATTAAGTTACAACGGAAGGAAAGGGTTTTTTATTAGAGAGGCACAAACAGTAAATAGTATAAAAAACATTAACTGACGAATTCGCCTGTATCCCAACTACTTAGAAGGGCCTCTGGGCTCAGTCAAGTATTCTGATTTAACGAATCAAAAATAACGCAAATTCGTTCCAAAAATATTTACGTACCTGTATATTTATATGTAATTTTTATAACGGCTTTTCTACATATTTTTTCTAGAATTTTGCTAGAATCTTTGTCGGATATTTTTAGGTAAACGCAAATACTTTCAACTCTTAACAGCATTTAATTTGAAATATAAACCTAGCCGTAAAAATCTAAGAGAATAAACAACATTTTTCCAATTATTCAATGAGAAAAAATAATAGTATCGAAGTATGACCGGAGGTTAGTAACTACGCGTAGAAATAATACAAGTTTTTATGCGTTTTAACTTTTACCTTATTTCTTCTTTATAAAGAAGAGTATCTGAGGCGCGGACACCGGACGGGCGCGGCGGCGTGGATTTGATTTTTAAGTAAAACTTCTTTACGCGCGTTATGCAATTTCGAGGACCGGAGTAAAACCAACTCATGACCGTCATGAAAAACCGTGATCATTTCGCTATAGGAGCCTAGCTAATATTATATACCTAGTTTAGGTCACTCTCCAAACTCAGCTTCGCGGTCTAGAGGCAGAGCGCCCGATTGTCGTCGTGAAGAACCGAGGTTCGATCCCCGCTTTAACTATTTTTTTTTCTTTTTGTAATTTTAATAATAATTTTTTTTAAAGTGATAAAATTCTCTCGTACTGCGACTTTTAGATTTTTTGACTATATGATATTTTGGTTGAATACGTAATAACCGCGGTTTAGAGGCAGAGCGTTCGACACTCGTTATGCAGGACCCGGGTTCGAATCCCATATTTTTATAACTTTTAATTTTTTTATAACATGCTACTTATAAATATGTCAATAGACAAAAAAAAAGAGAGAATGAAATGAAAAAAGAGAGAGAAGAATACTAAAAGTTTCACTTCCGTCGTGCGTAGGCTTGCCACACACTGTATTTTTTTATACAAATCCAGAGTTTAATTTCGAGATTGATAAAATTTAATTTAAGCGCATTACCCATTTGGTTTATTTAATTATAATTTAATATTCACGCACGTGAAGAAGCTGGGCCTAACTTAGTTTTGCGGTTTTCTAAGTTTCGTGGAGTTTGAAGAATTTTCAAAGAGCCTGAAATTATGCTTAACGAAATCTGTTTAGAAAATTTTAAAAAATATATATTTTTATAATATCTTGACACCATTGTCCCCACCAGGGTTACGTTTATTACAATTTCAATGGCTTGTTAAAAAGGTGATTTTTTTATCAATTGACTTTTACGCGAGAAAAGAATTACTCACAATGAAGTGCCAAGATAAAACATTGCGCCAAGTCATTTTTTTACTTACTTTCAGGACACACTGTGTGGAATATTACTTTTAGGGTTCACGGTGTTGAATATTAGTTTCAGTATTCACGGTGTGGAATATTAGTTTCAGGATTCACGGTGTGGAATATTACTTTCAGGATTCATGGTGTGGAATATTATTTTCAGGATTCATGGTGTGGAATATTACTTTCAGGATTCACAAGTGCGGAATATTTTTTATGGCTTTAATTGTGATGTTTCTCAAAATGCGCAACAGTTTCATGAAAATTATGCAATTCTCCGCCTAGAATTTCTAGTTGAACGCAAATATTTTCATCTTGGAACGTCATTTTTATTATGAGTTATGGAGATTCTGATTTTATCAAAAAAGGCAAGGCGCTATCCATATTTTACATAAAATTTTCAATTATTAAACAAACGTATTATTATTTATTTCAATATCAACGGTATAAAATATACCATATACAATAAATTATAAACAGTGACATCAGAAAATATACAATTAACAGAAACTCTAGATGGATATAAAAAGTTAGAGATACAAGTACATGCAAAACTTATAGGTAGACTAGGTTAGATTAGTATTGATATATATATATATATATATGATAGTATAGATACATGATATAATATATTACAATAGCTAAAATGTATGCATTTATTTTCAGGTTTTGTTTGAAAGTAGGTAATTGCCAATCAAGCTTTTGGTTCACCGTATTGACTATTATTATTCACCCAAGTTTCCTCAGTTGCCCCAGGCAGTTCATTTTATGTAGATACATATTTATTTGACTTTTTACGAAGTATGAGTAGACTTACATTTTATTGGTCACGATTTAAAAGATATGATATTAAAGCCTTTTTGTACCTAGCTTCTGTGCAGTTAAATAGATCCGCTACATCTGCGTTATTATGTCGAAGAAGAATGATAAAACCCGGCTGCAGCCTGCCAGATCCTGTTTTATAAAACTGCAGTTCTGTAACCCGAAGCCAGCGAAACTATCGCAACCCAATAAGTGTATATTGTGAAACTGAAGGTAATGGGGAGGGGAGGGAGAGAAGGAGAGGAAGGTTGTAAAGTACCTGGCCAATCAGAGCTGGTCACCAAACATGACTCAAATCATTTCAAGCTACGTTTAGTTTCGAAATGGTTGTCTTTTACCAAGGCATTACTGAGAGCACTTTCGTTCCATGCTATGAATTTAGCCTTTGTATTTATCAAAACTCTTTAAATTTAAAATATATGCACTTTTTTAATATTTCCTCTCTACCAATAACATAAACGTCCCCTGCGATTGGCATATTTATATATGAATGTAAGCATTTTTTAAACTTAAAACAAACGATGACAGCAGCGAATCAGTGAAACGTTACAACACATTTCTATAAGATTGTGCAAATAGATAAACAGATTTTTTCAAGTGCAAAAAAAATTATGTTATGCGTTTAGTACCTCCGTGTTCATAGATCTACATAATTAATATGCTGGACGTAAGATCTATTTTTCTATCAAAATTGGGCACGTTGGTGTGGACTGTCTTTGTAGATCATTTTCTTCACAAATCATTACAATTTAAGAGCGGTAGGAACCAGTTTCTATTAGTCCACATAATAATAACCTACATACATTTAAATGTATATGCATATATCAGTGTCAATTGCTCACCACAATATTGTATGAATGCATGATAAATAAAATGGTAAGTTATTAATTATCTAACGTTTATTCGTTGATGAGTTCTGAACTGACCTCTATCGGGTATTGGTTAACACATTTCATTTTAAGTTGTGGACTCGATCTATGTCGAAGCACAAAATTATTTAAGCTAAAGTAAAGGACATTTATAAATCTTACTATAAAGCAGAAAATCTGTGTATTGAGGAAGCAAAATAACGCTTGGAGATGAAGTACGGTGTCATAAAAAAATCGCAGCTTGTGTCTGGAACTTTTTGGTCAACGCAACGTAATCAGAACGTCATTTGCATTATGAGCTGCGAAACTTCATCATATCAAACTGTAAAAAAACATGACGTGATGAATTTATTATATTTGAATGTGATGAATACACATTTAATTTATAAAATACTCTGTGGTTGTAAGATAATAATTAGAAGTAAGTATTTCAGTTTTGGGAATGTTATTTCGTAAAAATAAAAACCGATTCTTACATGGCGCCCATTGTTGTTGATGTCAACGTTTTAAGGTTAGTTTCTTCTCTTATTTAAACCAAAATATGAACCCATGACCCTAAAATAGGTTCTCAGGTTGTCAGTTTGGGTTTAATTAAAACATAAGTATTAAAAAAACTTTTCTAAATTATTATGTTCGTATTTGGCATGAAAAAAAGATATCAAACTATCCGTTTTTTACGAAATAACAACAAAATGCATTATTTTCCATTTTCGGAAACTGAAATACTTACTTCTCATTGTTATCTAACTGATACACAGTGGTTTTCTATTAAAAGTGCGCCCTTTTTTCTTCCAACTGTAAATTAAGTGCAATATACAACAAGCATTTCATTTTTGTGATCATCATTTCAAAACATCGAGAAAATTCAGAGACAATAATTTTAACTTTTTGATTAATCAAAAATATTTTACCCTCCATCATGGTGACTTTTTCCTTCGACAGCTTGCAACAGGTTCAAACAACTTCAAGAACTTAAAATACTAATCAGTTGGAAAAGCAACTCTTTGAAACTAATAACATTGTCAAGTTTATAAAAAAACTAACAAAAACACTAGCCTCAAACAATCTTCACAGCAATAACTCAAGCTCAGTCACTAACTTGCCCAATTGTCGAGAAACAAACAACACTTTAATTAAATTGACAGATAAAAATAAGGTCACACAGCAATTCACACGGTTCATGAATAAATCAGTATTATCAATAATAATTCATTTATCTGTGATTTTGTATGTTAAGTTCTAATTTTGAATTGATGGAGCTTTTGTGCGCGGAAGTTTTCACGGAGAAATACGCGGCAAAAGTTTGAAATTTTCCGGGTAGAGGACGTCGTTAGCGGGCGTCTGTCGACGAAGAGCGCCAAACGCAGACTGGTGATCTGGTCTAGTGGACCGGTATCTCGCGAATTAATCCGTGCCCTATAGACCGATCCGCCTCTATATATAAAGACCAATCAACCTCGGTATCGTAAGTTGTCCTTTGGTTGAAGAAGCTATTTCACGTTGGGTGATCTGGAAAAATAAGATCTATGTAAATCTGCTTGCCGTTTGATTGTTTATATTATCTGAAGCCAAGAGGCAATTTGACGCCACGTAAGAGTCCGTTTGATATCTCTGAATCGTTGAAAATGGAAATCTTTTAGAGATTAAGTTATTGAATTTATTTACCTAAAAATTTACTTCCTATTTATTATAAAAAAAGAGTTGTGCATTTACTTATCCATTTTTTTTCAGGGATATATATATATTTTTTAAATATTAGTTGATTATAAAATATCTGCATTTTTATATTTACAGTATTATAATTTTGTGTGCATTTATCGCAAAAATTCATAGAACAGTGATTTTATTTTCTGTGTCTGTTTAATTGGTGCTCCAAGCACGTATTATGACCAAATACTTATGCATTTCCAACAAAAAGAGATTAATTTATTAACATATTTTCATTGTGATATTATCTTCGTCAGTGATATCACAATGAGTTACAAGATTCAGTAACACGTATTCGCTAATAAAATTGATTATTTATTCTAGACTTATCGAGAAATTCAATTGAGATCCCTTATAAATATAATCGAATAGGTTTATCAGGACAATTAAAAATTTAGATTGTAAAAAATTTCAGGTAGAACTTTGCAATCACTGCATAAAAAATGGTAGCCAAAAATATGTGAAATAATTTAAAATAATCTTAGTAATTTATAAATGGAAGCATGAGATTCCATGATAACTCTACATAATGACAACTCAACACACCTAAGAAGTCATATAAAGACATTTAAAGCTACAAAAAAACTTTCCTACGAACTTAACCTACGTACCTATTTAACTAAGTTTTTGTTCCATCATTTTTCATGACTTAATATCACAGTTTAAGGGTGTGTTGAATTGTCTTTGTGTTGAGTTGTCCTATTGTGTTTTATGTATGATTTAAACTCATAATCGTGATAAATATTCATACTTATTACATACAAATTTGGTCTTGATTATTAAGATGAAAATTTAAAAACTGAAACAGAACCAACCTTGCAAAAAATATATTATAGTCCCTGACATTTACCCGGCGTTGCTCGGGGATTTATAAATGGTTTGGGGTTGTTTTGAGGTTGTGTTGAGTACCTGACAACTGGTTGAATTTTTAAGGTGAAATAATATTATTGTATACGTATTGTGATCGTTCCATATCTACTTTGGGCGTATTCGAGTTCATCAACCATACATTCTCATTATCTCATTTTCTTGTGCGTCCCTTACCTTTTCTACCTTTCTCTTCACATAGTATCATGAAATCCACATTAACAGTAACAATACTGTTAAAAAAACAACATTATGTGACCGGTCGGGGGCCGAGTTGACATCGCGTTTGGGTCCCCCCAGGCATAGTGTGTTGAATTCCTCGGCTGGCTAAGTCCTCCATCACAACACAAGCAACATTTTCAGCTTACTGTGGTGGTAGTAGGAGATTTTCAAATATTGTCAGGTTATTCTTAACCTGGTAATGTTTGACTTTCAAAAAAAAAAATTAAAAAAATAATAATTATATAATAATAATATTTGACTATATTTAATATTATATATTTACTATATTTAATATTATACTATAGTATACCATATTTGACTCCGTATCCCATTCCAGGGTATCGATTCTCCAATCCAGGCCGCTCGCAATCGCCATCGAATATACAGGCATTGGTCACCGTTCTTATTTTTGAATCTCGTCTAAGGTACATACTTACATTCGCCAAACTTCAAAAGTCATTCCACTCGAACAACGAGTGGGTCGAACCATTCGTTGTTCGAGTGGAATTACTTCTTCGAGAGTCGAGGCCCTGTGCAGAGATAATGCGTTAAGGTTTTCTCGGGTGTCCCCGACTTTATTTACCATTCAAACCACTCTCTTAACACCCCCGACATTAAAAAGAACTAAATTTTAAATTTTTAGCGAAATCCGTCCTATAGTTTTCAGTCTATAGAGGACAAACAAACAAAAATTCATTTTTATATACATTGAAGATTACGTCACTCATTCTATATTATACAATTAAATTCCCATCTGTTGCTATATTATTTTGATTAACAAGATTCCTTTTTGTTTGGGCGTAAAATATTTAATCAAATTAACCTTCCTTATTTCCTCTTACCTGTTGAATTCAATTAATCCCCACTCTAATAACTCCGCACTGAAGCCAACACGCAAACAGGCCATAAAAAACCACCACACTTATATTTTTCCAGTATGTACCAGGTACCTACATAGCAGACAGCTCTAAAAAAACGTTAAGTTTATGTAAATGTGTAGATTGTGTAGATACCTAACTACAAACTTGAAGGGTATAACCAGCCGGCAAAATAATTAGCTATTAACAATTTTCTGGGAAATATGTTTTATAAAATTATGCTCTTTGGTCATGAGCCCTAACAAATTCGGTAGGTAGATACTGATCTAATGGCATTGAAGAATTCAATTTATCACAATACATAAGGTAAAACACCCTATTTCTGACATATATAACTCATATTACGATTTTACCAACTGAAGCAACATTCATACATACATTGATATTAGTTTATTGAGATAGTTGTACCTTTCTCCCTCTAACCCATCTATAGAAATTGGAGTATTAGTTCTACCAAAATCATATTTAGTATATACCCATGCACCCAGTATACAAAATATAGTACTGATAAACAACCCAGAATACAGTACTGATAAACAACCATTAATGTATGGTTATTAGTTTTTTATCAGTAAAACTTACACATTTACTAGTAAAGGGGTGATTATGTAGCCAATACGCAATCATACATATCATAAAACAGGCCAAGCCCACATATACATATAATGAGAGTATTATAGCTTTCGTGTGAGACTAGCATTATTGTTGAATGAGAGAACATATTTCCACAAAATGAGTAAAACCGGACATTTCCTAACTATATTTTTTTACAGATAAACAGTTAGAAATAAATTCTGAAAACTTTATGGCTCGGTAAAATTGTGACTTAAACGTACCACGACGATTGAGAACATGTGATTAATTTCATCCGGTGGCGTAGCTACGTTACATTCACATGGGGGTATTCGACCCTAAGGGAGGGATCGACCCAGGTGGGGGGGCAAGGGAGAAGTGGAGGGGGGTGGAAAATGTATTGGAAAGTTTTTTGGGATCCCTACTTACACCACTTATTATTTCATCTCATTAATAAAAGAGATAATATTGTTGTGTTTTCCAGAAATGTAATCTACTATTCTCTTTTTTCCCACACAATACTGAGGCTGATGGAAGGGTATGATCCCCTCAACCCCTCCCCCTTTATATAAAGCCCTTGATTCCATCAAAACCCCTCAGATTCTCATTGAAAATCGGAGTTTGCCCCAGTGAAATAAATAAACATGTAATTTTCAGGTTTAAAAATGCAACATCACTGTTAGTTATAATACAGCATCAACCGACTCGGCCGAATGCTCATAATGAGTGACTTCTCAATAATAACCGTGACCTTTACGTTTTTAATTGTTGAACCCAATCAAGTGCACTCTACGGGGATCATTACTCAGATAATAATACTTCTTCTTGGCCTTGGCAAATATTGTATGAATTAATAATATGTTAGTGAAGACACAGGGCCGAACTGACGTCGACGTTTAACTTCCCTGTCGTTGAAGTAGCCACCGTAAATAATTGCCTGAACTTTAATTCGACTAATTAATTGAAATTATTTTTATACTGAAAACATTAAATTGCGTGACCAGGAGTATTGTCAGTATAGAATGTTTGTCCGCATAATGAGAGATTTTTTTCAACCCTGAAAAAAATCACATACAAATTACCTACCCATTTTTCCCCGTTTCATAATGTTTCTCTTGAGATCAGATTTCCCTCTTAATAACTTTAAAAAACCTTTACACTTTTAATAAGTTTTATAGTCCAAAAGGTACCATTAAATATAAAAGTGAAAATAAAGTAGCAAATAAGACAAAAAAAAAAATTGTTTATTTTATCTATTATATGTATATATATATATATATATATATATATATATATATATATCCCGCTACATTTGTTGCGTCCGACCCCTAAAAACTCCATAGCATTGTAGCGTCCACCGACTTACAGCGTCCGATATACGGACGCTGCAATTTTTTGACGTCAAAATTGGCCAGAACGATGCTTACCCCATGTAGAATCGTATGGCAAAAATTTTTGTGGAAGCAAAAAATCTCTCAGAATGTCTGAAAACGAATATTGAACGTTTGACATTTTGCCGACAGGTTCGCTACACGATGTATATATTGAGCAGTGTATGTTTTTATTCATTTCTACGATCTTGCCGCGTCCACGAAGTAATATAATTTTCGATACATAACGACGATCATGCTGCGTCTACGCATTACGTCAATAGTATTGCGTCCTCGAGACCGATTACGAGTAGATATTATTTTATATACATATCGACGGTCGTACTGCATCCACACATTACGTCGATAGTATTGCGTCCACGCATTACGTCGATAGTACTGCGTCCCCGTAGCAGCTCATGAGAATATACTATTTTTAACACAAAATGACAATCGTGCTTTTTCTTATTTTTTATTTGTGTTTATTCAGTTTTTTTTATTTGTACATTATTTTCTCTTACTTAGATCTTACAAAACTGATCAATCAGTTTAATTGTAAGAAATCTCTCACTTTTTCTATTTATTAGCTTATAACAATATATTTAATTTCAACTTGATGTCTTGGTACCACAATATTAATTGTTTTTATGTTTGACGGAGGTAGAACGATCTAATTTTCGTTTTTATTTTTGAATGACACGTCTCATTTTTAATATCTTCTGGTAATGAGTTAAACAATTCCGGAATTTTATGTCTTTTTGTTCTATCTCCGTATACATTTTGCGATATTTTAATAATAAACATTTGTGCTTCTCTATGCCTAGTAGGGTAGTTATGGTTTACAGGTTTTTTGAATTCTGTATTCCAGAATTCATCTAGCGTTAGTTGGTAATCTATCCTACTATGTATAGAGAGCACATTACACAAAGAAAACATTTTTTTATAATCGCCTACACATAATTGTATTTTTTTTTGCCTGATATCAATTTTAGGAAACGGATTTGTAATTGTTCTATTTTATTTAAGTACGTTTTATACGTTAATCCGTCACTATTTACTCCGTATCCTATAATTGATTCCGCTAATGCATTATATATACAGTATAATATATTTTTATTGACAAAGTTTTTAGGTGATAAAATTTCCCTAATATGGATCTTAATCTATTACATACATTTTCAATGTGATTTGACCAGTTAAAATTGACATCTATTGTAAGACCAAGGTATGTATATTGGTAAACTTTTTCTATCTTTGGGCATTTACATGGCAGAGATTGGTTTTTTGTGTAAAAACAATCGTATGAATGACTTTTTATATGCAGTTCTTTATCCTGACAACTTGCATATGGAGAGTGTATAAGCATATATTTTGTTTTTTTTTGCGTTAATAATAATTCCATTGTCGTGGGACTATTTAATTATGTTATTTAGGTCTGTTTGTAAAAATTCCTCAATTTTCTGTAGATTTCTGTCAGCACATATGATGCAAGTATCATCTGCAAACATGTAACAGTTACAACGTTTTATTACGTTAGGTAAACTGTTTACTTGCATTAAATAACACGTAGGTCCCGATATCGACCCTGTTGCTACTCCAGTGTCTGTTAACATTTCATCACTGCTTCCATGCATCACGTCGATAGTATTGCGTCCCAGTGAACGATCACGAGTAGATATTATTTTGAATATACAACGACGGTCGATATAATTTTCGATACATAACGACGATCGTACTGCGTCTAGGCATTACGTCGATAGTATTGCGTCCCCATAGCCGATCACGCTGAAATACATAACGACGGTTTTGCTGCGTCCACGCATTACTTCGATAGTACTGCGTCCCCGTGGCCATTCGCGAGTGCATTGTTATGTATTATTTGAGCGTTTGGTTGAGTAAATCATCAGATTTGGCAACATTGTGTTAATTTACAACGATGCCGCTTGACACTCAGAACTAAGAAGCGTCCTGCGTGGTTTTTAATGCATAACGACGATCGTGCTGCGTCCACGCATTACTTCGATAGTACTGCGTCCCCGTGGCCATTCGCGAGTACATTGTTGTATATTATTTGAGCGTTTGGTTGAGTAAATCATCAGATTTGGCAACATTGGGTTAATTTGCAACGATGCCGCTTGACACTCAGAACTAAGAAGCATCCTGCGTGGTTTTTAATGCATAACGACGATCGTGCTGCGTTTACGCATTACGTTGGTAGTATTGCGTCCGTTAACGAATAGATATTATTTTTGATACATATCGATGGTAGTGCTGTATCCACGCATTACTTTTTTATTTTTTTTTTATTATTTTAATATAGATAATATGAGTTACATTAATACATACATATTTTGCAAAATATAATATTTAGGATCATAATTGGTCGTGTATACCTTATCAGAAAAGAGGAGCTCTTGCGCCTGATAAGGGAGCCACGATTCTTACTTAGATTCAATGTTATAATATTATGTTTTATGTAAAATGTATAATAATATATATATTTTTTTGTTAATATAAGTTTTTTTGGAAAAAAAGTTTGATTTTATTTATTCGTTCTTGTTGGTTCGTAATACAGCGCAATTCGGAAGGGAGATTATTGTAGTTTTTTATGTTTTCAAGATTGGCGTAATAAATCGACATTACATCGATATATATACATAATTACATCGGTGGCCGATCTAGATCAGGTATTATTTTTAATTAATGAAAACAATACTAGCGAAACTCAATCGAACATCTGAAACGGAAAAATCTGAAAAAGGCACTGTCACATTTGGGACTCGAACCCAGGACCTTTGGTTTTCCAGGCCGTGACTCTACCAACTGAGATAATGTGTCCCTATCCGATTCGGTCATATTTACTGTAATATACTTCGACTGAGAATTATCAACAGAGTGGAAGTTACTCCCAGTATCGCCCTGGTGTAAGACCACCATTCAGAATTGAAACTTTGCTCCAAGTGGCTTTAGCCGTGTTTAGTGACTATATCTGAATAGTCAGGTACTTTACCACCTTTCTCTTCCCCATCGCTTCCCCTTCTCCACTTACCTACAGTCTCACAATATACCTCAATTGGGGATGAGTCCCAACTCCTCCAGACTGGAGGACTTGTGAGGAATTCACTATAAAAATAAAACATAATCTTAATTTTTTTAACGCATATTTTTATTGGCTGCTATCTTTATGTATGATTGCAGGATTCAACTCGAACTAAATGCGTGAGCAGGTACCTAAGCGATTCCTTCAGAAACTTGATCAGGGTGCTTAGGGTGTGAACATCTTGGAATAATTATCGATAATAACATCAAATGGTAAAGTCAAATAAACTCCACAGTAGACAGATTGACAAAACTCATCTTTATATTTTTTAGACTTAGAAATACTGTATCATTAAAAATACATAAAGATATTTATTTTGCACTTGCACATTCTACACTACTACAATATATGGAATCGTGGCTTGTGGGGGGGATGCATATAAATCATGCCTACTTCCATTCGTGACAATTCAAAAAAATATTAATAAAACTTATCTTAAACAAGCCATATATCCAACAATACATATTTTCCAAGGTTTCCCAGTTCTCTTCCCAGAGATTATTATAACATGTGATTATTATAACAGGAGATTATTAAAACAGAAGATTATTATAACATAATGCTACATAATATATGTCATTACATTTTATGCAGTTTGGTACACGTTTAATACATTTTAATTGAGTTTTTATATTTATTTTGGTTACATTGAAGATAGAATCAGAGAGAATGTTATTATACATATGTTGAACATATTCTTTTAAGACAATAATTTTTATTTGAAATGGTTTAACAGTGTTTTTCTTTAAATAGATTACTTGAGCGTGTGTGCCGTGTAGGTACTTTTCAAATCTGTTTAATAAACTCCACATATTATGTTTTTGCTTATCATTCCTAGGTATTATTTATAAATAACCTGTTTTTATTACGTTTATTGTATTTTCTTGTAAGGTTATTAATAGTTTTTGTAATAATATTTGCAATATAAATATATGTAAAAATATATAGTTGTCTTCTCCTAAGCACAAGCATCTGATTTATCAGAAAAGTGATTGAAATATTATGTTGTAAATATTGTAACACTAAAGAGGTAAAGAAATATAAATAAAAATATTTTTATTTTTAACATAATGATAGTAATAAGTTTTAAAACTCATTAATTAAAATATTACAATTTGAGGTTGAAATAATTAAGATAAATATAAAAACAGATATTATTATATTGAATACGTAACGACGGAAGTGCTGCGTCGATGGAATTGTATCCTTGTGACCGATCACGAGTAGATATCATTTTGTATACATAACGACGGCCGTGCTGCGTCCACGCATTACGTCGATAGTATTGCGTCCCCATGGCTGTTTGCGAATTTGTACATTTTTATGTATTGTTTGAGCCCTTGGTGAAGCAAAACGCTAGATTTGGCAACATTTAGCTCATTTACAATGATGCCACGTAGAACTCAGAACTAAAAAGCGCCCTGCGCGGGTGGACATTTTTGTAAGATAGTTTACAGTAGACGGTAAATTGATGTCCCGACCTAAAAAGTTCCGACCGCCCTCTGCAATGAAGCGAACTGGGGCGTTATGAAATGATACATTTTTACTAAGGATATCGTTGCAAAAATGATGCACGCCTGCGCCCAGTAGGTACTTTAGTATACAAGATGCAACAAGCTATTCATTCAAACTTCTTACTACCAATAGACAGTTTGTTGTCATTTCTGGTGTGTTTCTGGATGCCAAAAAAATAAAACATATATATATATATATACATATATTTTTTTATATACCGCACAAAGCCTCAACCGCTCCCGTCTGGAACAGTGAGACTGTGGCATCCCCAATCTGAGTACTAGGGTGACGGTATTGGGGAGGGGAAGAAAATGGAGAAATGTAGAAAAGTACCTGGTCACCAAACACGGCAAAAGCTTAGAAATAACGTTTCCATTCGGAATGGTGGTCTCACACCCAGGCGATACTGAGAGTATATTTCACTCTGGAACGTGTTGCAAACACACTTTATATTATGTTTAATGTATTTATTGTGAAATAACACAAACAAATAAAAATTTATTTGCGCATGTCGGGTTTGCCTGTCAGATTACGTGTTTCGGATTGCGAGTCGAGAGTCTTACCTCTCAACCACAGATACTGTAATTAATTAATTAATTCACTATGAACATGAAAACTTCACTAGAAGAGTAAGAAATATTTTGTGTTGTTTATTTATTTGTTAATTTATTTATTACACCTAATAGACTTTTACATTCTACTTTAATAGTTGAGTATTGCAGTTATTATAAATTCGTCAAACTTAAAACAATAAAGAAAACAAAGTACAATGAAAAAAAAATGTTACAACAAAAGCGTATAATAAAATAAGATACATTGGTAAAAATGATAAGAAGTCTCACATAAGTAGATATTCAAAATAAACAAAAGATTGCAAAAATTAAAAATGTCTATTTGTCTCGATTTATAAAAGAATTAAAATAAACAATATTTATATTGATTATTTTTAAGGTGAAATATATCTCCCATATCAGAATACGTCATGCAATTCTAAGGGTTTTTATAATATAAGGGGCATAATAACGGCCTAAATGTGCCTTTTGAAACTCTCAAAACAAATCCAAGAGTCTTAAGGGCCTTATATACGGAAGACGTAAAAATGAAATCGACCTTCAAAATGCCATGTAACAAACAAATAATATACACTCGGACGCCAGAATAAATTATTCAGTATGGACGTGAAACCTTTATTAGAATAGTCAGCAATATACGGAAGACGTAACAATTGAATTGGAGTGAACGGACGTGAAACCTATATTAAAAGGAACCTTCAATATATAAAAAATATACACACGGACGTGAGTATGTACGTGACGCTAGAAATGTATGAAAGTGTAATAAACATCAAAACCTGCATTATTGTGAATATTAAAAAAATATGATATTAGCGATTACTGTGAGTAAAACATAGTGCAATATTCACAAAAACAATCTAAAAAAAAGAACTAGAAGTGCTGGACGCCCGAAGACGGATTTACGCACGGACGCAATAAATGTTGTGGGACCTATATATATATATATATATATATATATATATATATATGTATCTATATGTATGTATGTATATGTATGAAACTTCAAAATCATCATGAGCTATGAAGCCTTATCAATTGAGCTCTCTTAAAATAAGGAATTCCCCATAGTATACAGATTGCCTAGGGGGTAAAGTGCACTAACTTCGGGAGGTGATTCTACAAGAGATTACAAATAAAAAAGTTTTTTCATGTGAAACAACACAAGAGTGCCAACTGCTCCCGACCATCTGGAGACAGTAAGACTATGGCATCCTCAATTGGGGTATATTGTGAGGCTGAAGGTGGTGGGAAGGGAGGAGATGGGGAAGACTAAGTAGTTACTAGTCAGATTTGGTCACCAAAAAAGGTTAAAGACATTTCTAGCAACGTTTCAATTCTGAATGGTGATCTCACACCAGGGCGATACTGAGAGTATCTTCCACTCTGGAACGTACTGAAATAACCTAAATCAATCAAATAAAATATACTTGCGCGCGCCGGGATTAGAACCCGCGATCTCCAGCTGGCTTGTTGAGAACATTACCCTTCGTCTGCGGAGGCCGTCGCTACATCGGATAAAAACTTTTTTCGAAATTTTATACTTTTAAGGTACCAAAGTTGAATAGTTTGTATGGGAAAAAGAATACTCTTATATGAAACAATATTTTGAGGAAAAACATCGGGATTTTGAAAAGTTATTTATCTTTTTTACTTCTACCATCATGTAGAATCACATCCCGCAGTTTGTGTACTTTATCCCCGGATACTCTATATGGCCATATTATAATTTACTCTTTTCATGGGGAGGTTATTTATTTATGAATAAGTTGATGATACATCTTAAACTTGCGGCAACTCATATTGCTGAAATTGTACATGAATGCCAAAACGTTGGCAATGTTTCGTAAAACACTTTTGATAGGTTTTATCAATCATATCTCTTTAAGGCGATGCACTACGTCGTGTAATGTTTTAAATTGAGCCGCTATCAATAACAACCCTTACGAAGATGGCGATAAGGTTTAAATTCCCGCTTAACACCATCCGCCTCTTTTGATTTATGCAAGAAAAAAACATGGGCAAAAAGTGCCTTTTATTTTATTTTGTGGATGTTCAGGCATATATATTTAATTTTTACTCCATCATTTTATAAATAACTTAATTTGCCACATTATACAATAAAATCATAACCGAAAATGGGTTCGTAAGTAGGATATTTTGAACTTTAAAGCAGTTTTCATATGCCTTTACATTATTTTTTTTTCTGGGCTTATAAAAAGACTTATCTAAAAAATACTCGGTTGTTTCAAAGGCCAAGATGTATTCTACTCGCAGTATTTAATTAAAGCATCTGAAACATTTCTAGGCGAACAAATTTTCAAACCAAAAACACATGATTTTGCATTACTACGTATGGCATCGCCTTGAAAGTTTACTGCACATCGGTGGACTAAGAAATAATAACACATGGTGTGCGTCTTCGTTTCCGATTTGTCGTAAAAAATATTCAATTTTAACATTTTTATTACTTTTACGGGATACTCGACTGAACAGAATGTTTGCTTTAAGTAATGTGTATTAGGGACCAATATTACATTCGCGTTATTTTTTAGAAAAGCGGTGATGTTTTTCAGAAAAAGCTTTGCTATTTTGCAACAAAAACCAAATTTGTGTTATGTTTCCTTTTTGGTATTTCGCAGCGAAGGCTGTTTTTTCCATTTAAATGGCGTTTTCGACGTCAATTTTGCTGCTTTCCGTTTAATGGCTATTCAAGCCATGGACCTAAAAAGCTTTTAGTTCCTTGGCTTTTGAAATTCATGATTCGAGCTTGTCAAAATCATAGACAAATAAATATTTAGATTGTATAATTTTAGGTACATTCCAATTTTAAAATACCAGATAATCGCAAAAAAAATATGGAAAACTCGTTTTTTTTTTGTTCAGGTCTCTAGCATAAGTATTTTATTGTTTAGATAATTACAAATATATTTTTATACATTTATTTATTATAATATTAAAATGCAATGTTCATTGCACCATAATTATTATGATTCATCACGTCGATATATCGCGAACATTAAAATATATGCAGGACGCAATAATTATTGTAATCGTTTTGGGTACACGATCATTATTCGTGATATAAAACGCATTGTCTTTCAAGTACGTAATTCATAATACGAGTATTATATTATTATCTCACCATCCATTATCACCTCCTGTTACGAACTTCTCATTAAATGTAAATTTATTAGTACCTTTCATTTTTAGATTGTCGTATGATAATGGATGTTGAAAAAAAACTTTAGAATCATCGGTAATACTTTTAGCACAAAAAATACATAATAGCAAAAAAATGAAGAATGTATATTTTAAAAAAACATCAAAAAATTTCCGGTACCGGGAATCGAACCCGAGCCTCCTGGGTGAGAGCCAGGTATCCTAGCCACTAGACCATACCGGATGATACTCCTTGAGGCAAACATATCGTATTTAAGCAATAGTGTGCACTGCAGACAATATTAATATTTTTATCAATGGTAAAAATGATTTATTATTTTGTTTATAGACTTTTTAATATCATAGTAGGATAATAAATATTATTCGGAAGTTCAATTAATTTAGATGCCATTCGTTTAATGCTCTGAATACCTTTATCGGTACCTGGAATAGCAGATTAAAGTACCTTCAACGCATATTATTGCTGTAGATTAATACAAATATATTATTTTTATACAATAAGTAGCTGTACCCTGCCACACGTTGGCTCAGTCAGTATGTGCAGATAGAGAAACAATAGCGCGATTTGCTTTTACGTTCAACAGATGGCACTGTTTTTCAAAAAACATGTTTTTACCTGTCACAGGTCAGATCTATATAATATAGGTACCTATATAAAAACACACGAGTATTGAAACGCAACGTTGTGTCAAAATATGAAAGCAATCGGTGAAAATTTTCAGAGATTTAAGATTTTGACGATCATTAACTTTTTTATTTATACTCGTATAGGTGATGGATATACGTAGGTATTTATAGTATTCAATGAAATAAATAATGTACTTCTACTTAGATGAAAACAACCTTCAAGCTTAAGTACATATATTATATAGTATTATTTATTAGGTGATTATTTGCTTGATTCTTCAATGAAATTCGAAGGAGAAAGAAACGTTACGTTTAAAATTATTATTTAAAGTAATTTTTTTTATTTTTTATTTATTTCTATATAATTTTTACAGTGTTCACATAATTATTTATATTTGTACATGATACATTTCAAACTTACAACTATAATATGTTGTGTGTAAGGTAGGTTTGAGAAGGTGAAACTGTATGTGATTAATATTGTATGTCTCGTGAACACCTCACTAGGAGAACCTGTGCTGAGGTGTTTACGTGGTTATGTATAGGTGTGACAAGTATTTATGTGTTGTAGAAGAAAGTTTTTATTTTTTACATAGCTAATTAAAATTAACACCTCTTTTATTACACACATCTTAGGTAAGTACTGTAAAGCAGTAAAATCAATAATCAAACACCGCCTACACATTAGCGTTAAGTTAATTTTTGTTCAGATTTTGGAAATCGACACGGTTGAGAAAATGCTCTTAAATTAACAATTAAAACTGTATAATTTTCTCGGTGATGTTCAATTCTTGCTCTCCCACAAAAGCTCTGTTTTATCGATTTTACCCAATGAATGATTCGAAATAAAACGATAATTTATTTTACAGATAAGTAATACATATTTTTATAAACTGAAGAATAGAACAAATAGCGAAAAAAAACATGTCAATAATAACATTAACTGCATTGAAAATCTAAATATCTCAAATGCTATGAATGGTAGCAGGGCCGACACTGAACTAAATGGCGCATGGGGCAAGTAACATTTTGGTGCTCCTTGTTAAAACCAGGAGATCGCTGTAATCAATCATATTTGGATGACTTAAGTTTTCGTGTATGTTTCGTTTTTATGAAAAATAATCTCAAGGACGATGTGATTGGTGAGGTATTATGACTGCTCCAATTGCGCCCGTACAGGGCCAGCTCTGATATGGTAGGTACTGTATTTTGGTGCTGAAAATGAGCATAATTTTTGTGATTCTAATCTTATTTTTTGCATTAGCTATAGGAGGCCATGAGCAAAATAATTTTCCTAGGGGCCTGTCATCTTTTAGGATGCTGTTGGAAGGTATTTTTAAGGAAAGGAAGTTCTGGGAAGGACAAAAAAAGTGATTGTAGAAGTACTAAATATGAATATATTTTTTTTTAATTTCAAATAAGGGACTGCATATTTTGACAAAATTTCTCCATACTTAACCGCTCTACCCTACTACACATATCTACGATAAAATTTACTTCCTTGATGTTTTCAGGTTGAACTTTTTTATTTGCCGTTTTCCAGAAGCTTTTGCTTTTTCTTTCATTAGGTTAATTTCCTTGTAAACATCTTCTCGTGAGGAAAAATTATTACGAATATTTTTCATGTAATCAGCTTTCATCTTATTTGCGTCATAACCATTATTGTTCACACGCATGCACAAATCTACACAAAAAAAAAATTAAGTGCCTTGGTACCTTTTCAATTAAAAATATTTTTTTAGCCAATACGAAGCACACCTACCCCTTTGAAATTGCTTTTTATTTTTCCCCAAAATTTCCACAACTCCAAAAGAAAGATTATTTGATGTTGTAGAGACATCATTATAATTTATTTCTTCTTCTCGTGACGAAAAATTTACTAGTAATATATTTCATATCTATCTTTTTCTTTGTGTCATAACCATATTATAATCACGTTATAATTCACACAAACTACCATGTACAATGTGACCTTAGAACGGGGTACCCCAGTAAGGTCGCATTCTTTTCAACAAATGTAAAATATTATTCAAATTAAAAATAAAATAAAAATTTTGCTCGCTCGCCACGTTTGTAGAAAATGTATTTAACAATGTTAGCTCATCGAGGGGGTATAACGGTGTTTGGCTAGAAAATCGTGAAGTAGCTAAAAGCCCATTTTCAACTAGGAGATTTAAATTAACTGCAATATAATTGACAGAATGCATTTGCAATGATTTATTTATAATGCGTTGGTAATATTATACTATTATTATATTAAAAGAAATGTTGGAATAAAAGTGGAAAATCCCAGGAATATTTGCAGTGTTACTTACGCATTGCTGATGTAGAATCGAGGTTATTTATTAGCGGCTTCTACATATTTCCTTTGAAGACATTCAAATTGAAAGTCTCATTTGGCAATCTATCATGACAAGCATTGAGGAAAGTGTTGAGAATAATTGTATTTATGAAAAGAGTCGCACATGATGGTAGATACTCTCAGCTTTGCCTTGTGAAAGTCGTGAAAGACGACCATTCGCAATTGAAGCGTTGCTCAAAATGAAAAAGTATTTTTTTAAGTATTTGTTTCACTTTATGTGCCATGTCTTCCTCGGGCGTCCTCGACGTCTTCTATCATTCACTTTCACGTCATACACTCTCCTTACACCCCTTTCTTCTGTCATTACATATGCCTAATTTGACCATACATAAGTATTTATTTCACTTGATCGCGCCATCTCTTCCTCGGGAGTCACTGACTTTTTCTACCATTCACTATTGTATACCACACTGTTATCTTCTGTTAAATATATTGTCTTTAATTCGAACCCGTATATCATTTCAGTCACGTCAGAGATATTGTGTTAAGTCTTCCTTGAGCGTCCCCGACTTTTACAACATTCACTGCTGATTACCATTTTTTTTTATTAACTTTAATTCGACTGATATGTGCAAATATAAGTACGAGGAAATCAACTTACATTTACCAAAAAATAATATTACATATAATACCATAGTTATATTACATATAGTTGTGAAAAGTGAAAAACAAGGTTCCTTTCGGACTCCCAACTGGTCTTGAGTGCCGTCAGGAATTACAAGCAGCCCGATGCGTTTTTTTCCGTACATTGTCTGTACAGACCAATCTTGTTAAATACATTTTCTACGAACCTTGGTTCGCGCGTACATATCTAGATAAAAAAATAAGTTAGTGCCTAAGTAATACTCGAATTTAAAAAAGATTGAGCTAGTGTAAAGTACCTACCCTGCTTCAATTGCTTATCCTTTTTCCCTGGTGTCAACATTTCCACAACTTTATAAGAAAGACTGTTTGATGTTGTAGCCATATTATTATAACACATTTCCTCTGAATATATTGAATTCATATCATTTTCTGAATATTCAACACTCTGTATACTTATATTGTTTACATTATGGCCGTCGGAAGCTTTGATAAAATCTGTTATCATTTTTTGTTTAGCCACAATTCGATTCTAAAAATAAAGTTTTTTTATGACAAAATTTTTTGATACGCTTTATTAATTTATTTAACTGTTCAATTAATTCATAACATATTAAAAATACGAACCTTGCCTTTGGGAATAGCATCGATAGTATTTTTGTCGATTTTACAATTCATTATCTCCATTTCATTGACATATTTACATGCCTCGTCGCGTGAAAATTTCAAAGCATTTCTCAAGCTGTGATAAAAAACGTTGTATTAATAAAGAAAAAGTGCAATAAAAAAAGGACAAATAATTATAAAATTTAAAAAAGAAGAGTGCCACGGTAGGGAATCGAACCCAGACCAATTGTTTGAAAAGCAACTACGCTGACACCACCATCGAAGGAGACGAGGTTGAAAAAAATACCGTGTAAATTCCAATCCATCTTCATATTCTTTCTGGCTACATCCATTCAAAGCTTGAACATTGAAAAGCTTAGTTCTCAGCTCTTGTATCAACGTTTTATTTTTGGATATTTCTGACTGCAATTCCTGACATTTGGCTTCTTTGTTCAACGACTTCTTGTTGTCTTTGGCTGAAAGAAAATATTTATGTATCAGAAAACTACTTACGATAAACGAAATGGCCAAGTACCTAATTCTTTATCATTATTACATTTCTTTTTCATAGTAAACTTGTCTTTAAAACAGTTTATTTGACATTCGATAAGAAAATAATTATTACAGACATTTTCAGCGTCCATGCCACTCAAAGCTGCCGCCATCTGTCCGCGAACGTCTTCATTAAAGTTTCTGTTCATTGTCGCCCTTGTTCCATGGCTGTCTATAAATTCGGCAACTGAATCACAAAACCTTCTTTGATTGTTCCACTTTCTTTGTTGGAGCTCATCCTTGGACATTTAAGTAATAAAATAAATCATCAAAATGTTATAAAATCATTATGGCCTTTAAACCTCTGCTACTACCTATTGAAAACAACCTTATCACCCCATTTTCTAGCAGGAGTAGACAGAGAGTGTGAACATAAAAACTTTGCCCTGACACGCACCCTTTGTTTTATTCACACTAGCACAAAAAGTGTTCTCATATTACTCCAACTTTTGGGATGACCATACTAAGTATTATATGATTCATTGACCACGTCTTCTAGAAGATCCCCGACTACTTCTTCTATCGACTTGGGAATCATATTCTTCTGAAACTCCCTTTACCATGCATCTGCTCTACATATTCAAAACGTCTAAGCATTCCTTTCTTAATTTTATTCATCTACATTGCCCTTGTATCCATAGCGGGTTCAATAAAGAAATAAAGCATAATGTACCTCTTATGGGAAAAAATGCAACAAAAATATAGATGGAAATATCACAATAAATGTAATAATATTATACTCGTGCCACTGAGATATTATCCACAGAAAAATCAGGAACTACAGTTTATTTGTGCACAAAAATATATAAAAAATAATAAAAATTAAATTATGTATTTCCAGAATTCACCATAGGAAATATCTCACCATTTCTTTGATAATGCCTTTATGAACCTCATGAGCATCCTTTAAAGGTTTTTCCCATGACTCTAGTTCTATTTTGAGTAATTCCAAATCACAATGTCGACTGTCTGTTTCCTTTTCAAGAGATTCAAATTTCGCCTTCATCTCAAAAACAGTTTTTTCATTTTCAGATTTGGTTTTATTCTTACAAACGAGTTTATAAATTACTGTAAACAATGAAGGATAATTTAATAATCTTTAGTTAAAGATTTGTTATTGTAAAATTACTTATTATAACGGACAAAACATAAACTTACATTCATTTATGATATTCGACTCTTCTTCATCTTGCTGTTCTTTTCTTAAGATTTGCTCAATGTGTTGAGTTATTTTATTAGGATCAGTCATGATTTTGCTGCCAGTTGATATTCTCGAAATTAAGTATACGCAGAAAATTTATTATGAGGTTATAAAATTAATGCTTCCCACCAAATATTATTAACTTGAATTGAGTGTTGCCATATTTATGGAATAAAGTGAACATTTAAAAAATAAAATACTTATAAAAGTACCTAAACAGTACACCTAAAGATAAAAATGGTAAAAACTCCAGTCAAAAACTCGATAAACTAATTTCCAAAAAAATTATTTGGTGTTGAATGTGGATGAGGCAAGGAGTGTGCCTACAAATATATTTAAATTGAGAAAGAATTTTGTTGCATGTTGGAGGCACTAGTGGGGATTTTGTGGTGAATTTGAATATCTCTTCATCTCTTGTGGCCATTTTAGAACATATATGCATTGTCAACCCTAGTGCATATTCATATTAGAACCAATGAAAATGTTGTAATGCAAGTTTTTAAATACCTGTAAATTGTATATCAGGTGCGGTCATGGATCTATTCTTGCACTTTGGTTCAATTTAATAACATAAGTGACTAGATGCATATTTTACCTAGTGTTCTTCAATGTTAAAAGCGGGTAATTTTAAGAATAAAAAACATCTCGACTCCCATGCAAAATACAGCGCCCAGTTGTAAAAAAAAAGTAGGCCTCATGAGACTGGTGATGACTCATGATGTCACTGGTCACGTCCATAGATTTGATGCTTTTTCGGGAGAAACGAAAAATTAAAAATTTGAGAATTATTTTAAAACTGACTAATAATATAAAAAAATAATGGTATAAGTTAGAAGGTCATTATTGATAAAAAAATAATAAGAATAAAAATTGACTGGAGTTTAACAAAAAATATGGTCAGAGAATTTTTTTATTGAAATCAATACCTATAACATAAAATTACTGACAATAATATTTCAATTATACACAATACGTTTTTTCTGGACCACAGATCAATATTAACCCATTGCTATACAAACTTTGGTTCTAAAATGTATGCCCGAGCCTCTAGTCATTGAATCAAGTTAGAAAGAGGGCCTGCAACCGTCATATTTTTTTTTTTTTTTTATATCAACTCCACACAGGAGGCCCTGAAGAAAATAATTTCCCTCAGGGCCTATGTCATCTTTGGGGATGCTGTGTGGAGGGTCTTTTTGTGGAGAGGAAGGAGTGAACATGGGTCTTGAAGAGTCCCATGTTGTAGGAGGGAGGAAACACAGAGGCCGGCAGTTCGTTCCACAGCCGAGCTGTTGAACTTAAGAACGAATCGTAGAAGCGACCCGTTCTCATGTGACAAATGTCAACCGTGTACAAATGATGGGCGCGCGTTTGGCGTGTATCCCGACTACGCACCGGTGCCGAAGGGATCAATGACGCTAGTTCCTCAGAGCATCTTCCATTGTAATACCGATACCTCCGGACCAGAGATGGCTGCCAAATTCGACAGTAGGGCGCACTTGCGATTTGTACAGGGTCAGCAGTTATGTACTATTAAAGTATCTGCGGGCCCTGTACAGTACACCCAGCTTCTGAGAGGCCAACTTTACTCTGGCTTCGATGGAGCCCCCGTACCTGAGCTGATCACTTATAGTTACACCAAGCATATCAATGGAAGGCCTGTTCGGAAGATTGCTTCCGTCGAAGGAGACTAGATTATCATTTGGATCCCTTTTAGACGTAATCAGACAGGATTGGGTCTTTGAAACATTAAATTCGACGAGATTATTTTTACCCCAGGAGGAAATACTCTCGAGATAACCGTCCATTCTCTGCTTCAAAGCCCTCCGAGCCGTTGGAGTTTGTTTTGTTTATAGCGTACAGTATGCTAATAAACAATATTAGTGGCTACCCTAAAAAGACAGCAGGTATGCCAATGGGTTAATATTAATTAATTTTTATTACAAATAGCGCATATTTGATCACATACACTTGTAAACATCAGGCTTATAACATGAATTCTTATTTAGGTTTGGTCTCTTGATCAGTAACGTATCTAATATAAATGGTATCTTCAGGTTTAGGGTCTTCTGACTCTTCAGGATCTCCAAGATTGGAACAAGCAATGGCCAATGCAGAACCGTCGTGGCAGAAGCTTAATGAGGTGATGCAAGTGTTGTATCGATGGAACTGGCATAACCGTTTCTTGTTGAAGCCATCCCAGATGTTGACGTAGCCGTCAGAGCCGCCTGTCGCAAACGTGTTGTAAACGGAGTGGAAGCTGATTGCGTTGACGGGATAAATTTTTTCAATTCCTAGAAAAAAATAGTAAAAACCAAATAAAGAAAAATTCCAATTGTCTTGCGCAGCTCTTTGCAGCAGGAATTAAAATATTATTAACCTTAAGCAAATAGTTTTGAATATTTATCTGCATACATACTAATTTATCTACAAACATACTAATTTATCTACAAACATACTAATTTATCTACATAGATACTAATTTATCTACAAACATACTACATACATACTAATTTGTCTACATACTAATTTAATTTGTCCATGCTGTTTAATTTTGTTTTTGACTCCATGAAGAAAAGTGGGTCAAATGTCACTGGAAGTGAATAAGAGATGGGAGAAAACACACGACATGAGAAATCTAAAGTGCTCATATACGATCCAAAATCAATACACCGAGCAGTGTGCAGAGGCAGTTATATTCAAGAGCTCGGCTGTGAAATAATTGGTCATCCTCTGCGATTTTTCCCTCCTATGACACTCCTTTCTTTCATCAAAAAAACACATAAAGCATCACAAAGATAACACAGACCCTGACGGAAATGATTCCTTTTGAAGTTAGTTAAAAAAAAAACGAATAGTTACTCGAGTTGGGTCGTATCAAGAGTCGGAATAACAGAAGTGGGAAAAGCCACAAAAGAACATACCTGCTTCTTTGATTCTGTGGCACTTGAAGGCATACTTCTTCTTCTGCACCTCGGGATTGCTGTCAAGGTACTCCACGGCCACGCGGCCCTCGATAGAGCTGAGCACGTAGCCCTGCTTGTTGGGGAAAACACGGATGCAGCGTGTCTGGTACTTCAGCGAGGACTCGCGGCGCTGGTTGGTCTGCGCCATGTTGCGCACGTCCCACACAAAGATCTTACGATTCGTAGTTCCTACCACGAACTTCTCACCAATCACGCTCATTGTGTACACCTGGAAAAAGCTTTTTTTTTAGAAACAGCATGTATTTGTAATAAACATATCATATATATCAACTAAACAAACTTTTATCAATTCAATCTAAACCACACTGTAGAAAGCAAGAGTACGCAAATTTGCATCTCAAAAAACTTAAGCATCGCAGGGAATGATTTTTCATGATCTCATTTGGGTACATTTTAGGTTAGTTGACAATATTTAATGCGTGACAGACAGGCTGTGATAGTAAATCACATGTTCATGCTACGAAGTAAAACTATTGTTTAATTTTTTTTAATACAAAATAATGTCTTGAGTGAGCAATCAAATATACTCAAAGCTAAGCTGGAAAATATACAGAAAATAGGAACACCCTTAATATGCACATTTTATTTTAAAAACACTTTGTATCAGTTAGCTAATTTATTTATTTATTTACGCCCTTCGGGCTTTTACATAAAACAACTATAAATTAATTACAATATAAACACATAAATTTGTTTTTGACCACTTTATTTTAATTACACTCGACAGGTTTCAGAATTACCCTTCCTTCATCAGAAGAATTTTAAAAACAGTTTTATTATCAATAGAAGAATAAAAATAACCATGAAAATAATAGCACTATAATGAAACAATGTATAAATTGAATTTTAATGTGCTTGTAGCTTTATATATATTATATAGCTACAAGCACAAAATATTATAATCTACGTAATTCAAGTGTACGTACACATGTTTAAAAATATACAAACAGTAGGACAGTTAGTAGTATCCACTTTCGACCTAAAACACAATTAACTTTTTATAACAATCAATAACGTATGTACCCTAATAAATGTTTGATTAATTCATAATATTATTAATTATCATTGTTTAAACTGATAAGCATTACTTACCCATGTTGAATAAAATAAATTATTTAGGGGTATTTCGGTTAAAAACTGGGTATTCAGTGAGTATATTTGTATATTTGGTGAGTGTAAATAATATTATCCATAAACAAGTGCAACAAATTCATTATATTCGCTCTAGATAAATAACAACTGCGAATGAAGAATGTCAAATAGAAACACACACACAGGAACACCCATGTATGCTGTTGTTGTTGATGTATTATGCATTTATTTGTCGGGCGTTACTGTTCCCGACCCCCTGCCCCCGGCTTACCTACTGTAGACACCCGACACGCAAAAGCGTGTAAGTATTTGTTTGGCCAGCTAGCGACCATTCCCCCAGCCCGCGACGGCTTACCTCATGCCCGCTTAGTGCGAATGAGACAAAGGAAAAATTGAATGTAATATTCAATAAAAAAATTTTAAACACAATTCTTTTTTGAAGAAAAAAATTTTTGTTTTAATAATTCATCATATTCTTGAGACAGGATGGGCAAGATTTTTTTCAAAAGTGGCTCTCATTTAATCACAAAAAATTATCAAAGTTGAATCCAAAAAACGTCATTTTTCGGGGCTATATTTTATAATTTAAAGCAAAAATCGGACTCTCATCAGTACTTTCTACATGCCACACCTTTTGATTTAAAAAAAGAAAAATCAGTTTAATTTGGTATTTTAGCCGTAAATCCAAATTTAAATTTGTATGAAAAGGTCCGCACAGCCGTTCCTCTTAAGTGTGTCCCTATTTTCTGTATATTCACAGCTAAGCCAAGTAGATACATATTTTTACATTAAGATTATAAGGGTTAAATTAGAAATAGATAAATAAATCGTCTTACCCGTTCATTTCCTTGGTTATAGGTCCCTACACATTGCGGTGATCTGTTATCCCATAGTTTTACCGATCCGTCCCAACTGCCGGTAAGGACGGCGTTTATTTCGCTAGCAAATTCTACGCATCTTATAGCGTCTTTATGTTCGCCCATTATAGTTTCCATATTACTGTTAAAGTCATACATTTTTAAGGTACCATCCAAACCTCCGCTGTAGGAATGAACGGCATCCTGAAAGAAATTTTAAGTTAAAACAACATGAAAGCATAACATCATAAAAAATTCTTTGTATTGCAAAGAGAACGTGTAGGCTTCAAAGAGTAGATCAAATGCATTGGTTCTGTCCCTAACCGAAATTGTAACCAAGAAATAAAAAATTTAAACATACCCGAAAACAAACATCCAGTACGGGTAGATCGTGGGTGTATTTATGTCTTTCAACATTGGTGGAGATGTCGTACAGTCGAACAGTGCAGTCCCATGAGGACACCAAAAGAAATTGGTTTGATTTGGGGGCAAATTTCACTGAAGAAATGGCATCTTCGGGACAGCTCTTCAGCTTAAACTCAGTGCGAGATTCGGAAATAGTCATATTGAAATTGAAATGATAAAACAACAAAATTGTAAAATTTTGCGCACTGCCCAATCAAAACAAATAATATAGTTTCAATTTAGGTTAGAAGCGGCGTTTGCGGGATTACAGATAATGGGGATACCGCCGAAGCCGAAACATTGAAACGTCAAAGCCGCCAAGATAAAAACTTGACGAACATATTTTTTATACTCATTTATGGAAAGGTTCAGCCATAAATAAACGACTCTCGGTTCAGCTATTACTCTATTTTTGTCAATATATATATATATACTTTATTTACGGCACTTTATTGATAACAAACATGAGCACAGTAATATTTAAACGTTCCCTAAAAAATTGTAATATAAACTTCATTCCACTTCATCAATTTTTTAAACCCCTTTGAAAAACCATAAGATTTTCTTTGCACTCCATTTTTTTTTATTTTAATCGATTGTTTAAAACAGATATAACGGGAAAAAAACAGATAAAATATATCCGAATTTTGAAAATTATTCAAAAGAGTACCTAAATAAATAAATAAACATATTAAGGATGATGCACAACTCCCAAAATTAATTCTGTGGCCTATAATAAGTATTTCTTGTAATGGTATTACTCGCCAGGACTCTTACCATTATGTCGATTCAGACAAAGCGATTTTAGTTGAACGCCTTAACTGAACGACAAAAATTGAATAAGACTTAATCAGACGTTACAATTTAACACGAACCAATATTTTTAATCAAGATGGCGTCAAGTGACATTACCACTGCGTGCGTCCTTATGATTTCGGAGGATTTACGGAACGAACTTTAGAATATGAAAAAGCACAAAAAACGTAGTATATGGGTCAGATAATGGATTAAAAGGAGAAACAAATTGGGTGGTGTTAGAACCATCCGAAGATACCGAAAGCTATTGCAATCATTTGTGAATTTCGGAAGAAGTACAGATTTTCAAAATTTAAAAAAAATCCAAAAAGGACACAGTTATGCGCGCTGCTGTCCCAGCAAAAACTTAGTTACAAATTACGCTACGATGCATGGCAACGGAGGATTCTTCTTCAAGTCTGACTTATATGCACAGAGTTCCAAAAAATACGATATAATTGTTATTAAAATAAGTGTTCGTTGCAATAGTTGATGCCTTAAAATTTGTTATGAAGGTAAAAAAATGTTATTTATTGAAACATTCAGAGACATGTTATTTAATAATAGTAACTACTAAGTTACACTAACATTTCAAAAAAATATTATTCATTGGAGTGTCACGGGCAATCTTGTTTTTGTAAACTTCTTGCTTCTGATCCCAAATACATGGATGGCATTGGTATAGATCCATAAATCCAAACATCATATCATCCGACCACTTAATAAATTTTTTCATTGCAGTAGATGCCATGGTAGGTACTAGATACGCATAAATGAATCACTCTAGACGGGCTTTCAACTTTCGTCGCTCAACTAAAAAAATAATTAACTCTGTTGAAAGGGTGTTCACATTTGTCGATTAGCTTTCAAGTGTCATTCAACCGGTTTCAAGTGGTTTATTCATGCATTCAACGCAGAGTCGATCAACTAAAATCGCACTCTCCAAAATTGTATCTCTTTCAAAAAATTATATCTCTGAATTTTAATATGGAGACATATAAAGTGCTTACATTTGATCGTTTATCGCATATTTTTATGTTCTAGTTTTTATTCACCTTATTATTTAAATTAAAATAGCCGTTTGTGGTACCTACTTGAAGCAATATTAAATATTATGACTTCTGTCTGATGTCTATGGCCTATTTAATAAGCCCTAGAGTGGTTTATTTATCAACACTGCTATAAATTTAAATTCAGTAGCACTTTTGAAAAAAATATTTTATTAAATATTTCTGATAAATTTCATTTACATCCCATATGGGGTGAAATGCAGATCACGCCAAACTCTGGGAATTGAATAAAAATGCACTTTCTAGATGAGAAAAGTGTGTAGAAACTCGCCATATGTTTTCTGCGACAAGAAATAGAACAAAAATCTATCCAGTGACAGCAAAAGAGCCGGTTCCATGCAGCCGGGACATGTATTATCGACCATCTCTAATCAGACAGCGACAGCCCCAATTTTTTCTATGGATATGGAATAAAATGGTGGAATGTCTATAAGCCACGGTCTGTTATTAGTTTTGAAGATCAATTAAATTGTTAGTGAGATATATTGACATTCTAATTACTTCTACTATTAACCAATAGGTGAATGAAATTACTGTTTATAGCATGCTTATGAATTAATCGTGTTAAATGCCTTATTTTCCCCCTAAGACCTTCTATGTTTCTCCCGCCAACTTTTGTTTACCTATATAATATTTTTGTTTTTTTTCTTACAGACTATTGAAAATCAATACGAAGGATTTTACTTTGTGTTGTCTCAAAGTAGATGGTTTAGTTTCATGTAAGAGATAATATCAAAACCACAAGATGCATCGTCGAGGAGGGAAGCGCATCCGAATGGATGACCCGCCCCCTGAATATGAGAGCCCTATGACTCCCATGACTCCCTCAGAACACGGTGGTCAGTCAGTTCACGAACCTGACCATTATATTAACTACTCTAGCTTCAATGCTAACGAAGTAATCAATTCAACGTAAGTGCAATTTACTATCTATTATGACAGCGAACGAAGAAATCCGTCATTCTCGCATCTAATGATCAACACCTTACAGTTGTACTGTACAACTTAAAACCCTTGCATAATATCCTTATTCAGTTAATCTTAATTATAACTTCATATGTCTTACTTGAGAAATACAACAGCAAGAGTTTTTGTTAACTAACCTAATGGACTTATGATCGTTACCTATTTATTAAATCTAACACTGAATACTCTTCCCAGGGAATACGGAGCCAATAATGATAACGATGGAGACTCCCTTGATGAATCACCACCAACTCCTCTGGCAAGTAAGAGGATCACCCGTAGCAGGGGAAGAGGAGGTTAGTTTATCTATTATAATTTACAAACAATGCGATGATCAGTATCAAAAGTTAGCTGGTTTTATGGGTTCTTATTCAGTAAATATAATCTAATAACTTTCAGGGACCAGTTCTGCAGCTAGCGCCTCCATGCGCATGCCCCCGCCTTCTTCGGTCCCCGAGGTGATTCAGCCTGCGACCAGAAAGCGCAAGCCAGGAAGGAAGCCAAATAATCCCTCCATATACAGCCCATCTCAGGCAATGCCCACTACGGAAGAAGAAGCTAGTCTGTATAATATGCTGAAGATCAATAAGGTTTCACTGAATGTGAGTATTATTTTTCTATTTTGGAAATTATATTATATATAACGTTTGTTTGATTTTTATACGAATCAATTCATTCCGAGATTGATGAAATCTTACACACATGACCTTCAAAACAAGAGGAACATAATTGTCTAAGTCTGATTTTTAAAAACTCTGTAAAGCCCGAGAAACGCTGGGAAGTGAAGCTAGTTAATTTTTTACTAATTAAGTAAGTACCTAACCCAATTTAATTTTCAATGTGATGTAATATTATATGAAATTGGTTTATTTACTTTAAATCTAATTAATTTATTACAGACCATTGTGGACGAGTGGATTGAAAGCTACAAATCCAACAAGGAAGCTGCTCTCGTACAACTAATGCAATTCTTCATCAATGCGTCGGGATGCAAAGGGCGCATAACTCCTGACATGGCCCAAATGGAGCATGTGCTAATCATCAGGAAGATGACTGAGGAATTCGATGAGGTACTCATATCAGCGCATTACCATTTAAGTTCATTGATTTAGAACGACAACATATATTTATATTTTATTTTGTTTTTTAGGAAAGTGGTGAATACCCTCTCATCATGAACGGTCAGGTCTGGAAGAAGTTCCGCTCCAACTTCTGCGAGTTTGTGCAGACCTTGGTGAAGCTTTGCCAGTATTCTATCATCTACGACCAATATCTTATGGACAACATTATCTCTTTGCTGACTGGACTCTCTGATTCTCAAGTCAGGGCTTTCAGGCACACTGCTACACTGGCAGGTATTATTCAGCTTTGTTTTCAATTTTAACAGAGGGATAAATATAATAAAATAACAGAAGGCACGAGAGAGTGAGAGTTGTCCAATGGCTCTTCTGTTAATTACCTGTTCCCTGAGATTATGTATTTGTTATATTTAGATTTTTTATGCGAAATGAGATCCCGGAGGTTTATGTGTGATAAAATCAAATATGATCATTTGAGAAATATGGATATCTGCAAAGAATGCAAGGCTTACGTAAGCATAATGAGTTAGATTAAGAAAGGGACGCTCAGATGGTTTGTGCATTCGGAGCAAATCAAGGAAGATAGGAGTGTAAGGAGAGTATATGCCGCAAATTTGAATGGTAGAAGAAGTTGTCGACGCCCGAGGAAGATATGGCACGATCAAGTGAACCAGATACTCGAGTCACGCCATGCAAAGAGTCGGAATAATAGAAGAATATGTATGAATGTGAATGAGGCAAGGAGTGTATACCAAGTTGTTTGGCGGTCCGTCCTCTCTGCCTAGCCCTGCAGAAAAATAGGATGATAGTTAGACTATTATTCCGCCATCCCAATTAATAGTTAATTGATGCTATAAAGACATTAAATTATTAATCTTATAAAAGAAACATATTTGAGTAATATATCACTTCCAAACTATTATTGTTACAATTATAGTTTTCCATATTTCTCAAATGTTGTTGATTCTTAACAGCTCTCACCCAACCAAAACCGGCAATTCTCTTTTGGTCACCAGCCCATCTCGCCTGTGGGCGACTTTGGTTTCTCTCTTCTTATTATGACTCACATGATATGGGCATGAGATAAGTATGAGAATCTCTAGTGCCCTGAAAGCTTAGGAACAAATACATACAAAAATATTTTGTATATTTTTCAGTTATGAAGTTAATGACTGCACTAGTAGACGTGGCGCTTCTTGGTAGCGTAAATTGCGACAATTGCCTTCGACAGTACGAGGCGGAGCGATTAAAGGCACGTGACAAGCGTGCTTCGGATCGTCTGGAAGTCCTAGTGGCCAAACGGCAAGAGCTGGAGGAGAACATGGACGAGATCAAAAATATGCTCTCATATATGTTCAAGTCGGTGTTTGTGCACAGATACAGGTTTGTAATTAAATACATCTTTCAATGCCGTTTTTATATATGAATTTTTCTTTCGACAACTATTGGTAGTATGGTCGGAGTGAGAAGTCCAACTCACGAGTCTTCAGAAGGTTCAAGGAGTTTTTTGGTGTGATGCATTTCTGACCATCTCGATTCTGTACAAAATCGTGCTGTGGAAAATTGCTAGGTGCTGAAATACTCCTTTTGGAATCTGTATCAATTTGATAAAATCTTCTCGATTTCTACAGGATGGATAATATCATATGTGTACATATTTATATAAAAAAGAGTCAAATCTACAGTTTTATTCCGAGACTAATGAAATTTTGCACACTTGACCTTCAAGAGGATGGTCACTGCCTAAGTCTGATTTCGAGAAACTCTGCCTAAAGCCCGGGCGACGCCAGAGATTTCAAATATAATATTAAATTAGTTTTGCTTTTAAAAAAAATCCAGATTAAAATGTAATAATAACATCAATGATAGAACTAAAACAATTTTTCTTTTTTATCATTATTCGCTTGTGCGCCAACTTATCAATATCGATACAATGGCACAATAAAAAAATCATTTCTCTGTACTATTCCGGGGAAACTAATTATGGTAGACGATATACTATTTTTATCAATATATGAACACATTATCTGGTAAGACAACACAATTTACGAAAACATAATTTTGCAAAAAACAAAAACATTAGTTACAACAATAGAATTAACGAATTTCTCAACGTGTAACTTATCCAATTCTTATTATTTAAATATCTATAAATTATTGTTGCTTTCCTTTCAGAGATACATTGCCAGAAATCCGTGCGATCACAATGTCAGAGATTGGCATATGGATGGAGAAGTTCCCGGCTAACTTTTTGGACGATCTGTATTTGAAATACATCGGCTGGACCCTTCATGACAAAGTACCTACTCAAATTATTTTTTGCTGCAAACTAAACAAATACGCTGAATTCTCTATCAATCATTTTCTTGCATTTGTTGTTTATTTCTTCCGGTCCTGAATTAATTTCATACAAAACAAGAGTGTTATATAGCATCGATCATTCCTCTATGTATCGTTTTACTGCATTCATTGTTTAAAGCATGCAATATTTTTACTAAATATTTTTCTCGGTCAATCATTTTTCGAAATGTAGCATACACAACCATATTTCATAGCTAAAAATTGGTTCAATTAACTCATAAACATTAGCAGAACATTCGAAATTTTTGACATTGGTCATTAGTTGTTGTTATGTGGTTTGCGGCGTCAAACATGGTGGTGCGCAACAACATGACGTGCAATCTTTTTAATGTGCAGAAAATCTTTGAAAAGTTGAAAGACACATTGAGGTTAAAGGGTGAGTCCTGCCGCGGTTGTAACAAAAACTGAAATACGCGAGCCTCTCACACATTGGCAAATCATTGAAGCCTATGTATATGATATCTTTATTGATATAAAATATTACGCAAACAAGAAGGTATGGATGACTATTTACATTCTAAATTATTATAAGCAATAATTAGAGATGGCAAAATTTCGTTTTAACTAAAAACGCAAAAAATATTTATGTTTCGAAAGTAGGGCATTTATAAGTTTTCTTTGCGTTTCAAGGCATTTGAAAGTGTTTCCAGTGATTTTTATTTCGCGAATTAACGCGAAAAACTTGATTTTGGCCGTATTTCAACAAAATTATTCTATTTAGCGAAATAGGCACGAATTTCCCGAAAATACCGGGTATTAAAATAATATGTGAGAATTTCAAAAAATCTATATTTACATTACGATTTTTTATAATTTTGTTACTATTTTATGTGTAAATATTTAATATTTTTGTACTGTAGGCTTTTTGACATTACACAATTTGTGCGAAATAAATTACGCCTATTGATGTTAATCGCAATCTGCATTTGTTGTTTTTTTTTTTTTTTTTTTATATTTACTCCACACAGGAGGCCCTGAAGAAAATAATTTCCCTCAGGGCCTATGTCATCTTTGGGGATGCTGTGTGGAGGGTCTTTTTGTGGAGAGGAAGGAGTGAACATGGGTCTTGAAGAGTCCCATGTTGTAGGAGGGAGGAAACACAGAGGCCGGCAGTTCGTTTCACAGCCGAGCTGTTGAACTTAAGAACGAATCATAGAAGCGACCCGTTCTCATGTGACAAGTGTCAACTGTGTACAAATGTTGGGCGCGCGTTTGGCGTGTATCCCGACTACGCACCGGTGCCGAAGGGATCAATGACGCTAGTTCCTCAGAGCATCTTCCATTGTAATACCGATAGAACAAGGACAGCATACCTACCTGACGCCTGTGCTCTAAAGATTGCAGTCCGTTTGTTAAGATTGGGGAATCTATCAAACGGACCGCCCGTTTCTGCACAGAGTCAAGGGTTTTTTTCAGGTATTTTGGGGCTCCAGACCAGAGATGGCTGCCAAATTCGACAGTAGGGCGCACTTGCGATTTGTACAGGGTGAGCAGTTGTGTACTATTAAAGTATCTGCGGGCCCTGTACAGTACGCCCAGCTTCTGAGAGGCCAACTTTACTCTAGCTTCGATGGAGCCCCCGTACCTGAGCTGGTCACTTATAGTTACACCAAGCATATCAATGGAAGGCCTGTTCGGAAGATTGCTTCCGTTGAAGGAGACTAGTTGTGTTTGTGTTCGACCCGTACTTAGAGTTTCCTTCCTTATTAATTTAATATTAAAATTAATTATTTATAATCTTTCACATGGAAATACTTACAAATGAAGGTTAAACATATATTTTACCAAATATACTTAAAATATGCGCTAAAAACATTCAGGAAATACATTTTTTTCTATTTTGCTACAAAACGCTAAATTATGCCTCAAAATGCTATAAAACGCTAAATTTCCAATTGTTAATGCTAGAAAATCTGAAAATTAATGCTAAATTTTGCCATCTCTAGCAATAATTAGTCGCCTGTAATATCAATACATACAAATTGAAAATATCTCCCGAGTAAAGATAAATACCGCCGACGGGAATTTAACCTGCTCCTTCTGATGTCCGGTTAGACGCACTGAGCCACGTCGGCTTATTTCCAACCCGCCAAATAATTATGTACTACTACTTCAATCAACAATTACTGCTTATTATATTTTTTCCACTTGTAAACAACCATCTTTATGTTTGTAGGAAAGGCTTTGTTAGTGCTAAATTTCCCACTAGAAGGCGCAGGTTCAATTCCCGTCGGCGTCATTTATTTTCTCTCTGGAGATAATTTGTATTGATATTACAGGCGACTAATTATTGCTTATAATAATTTATTATTCATTGTGCTATGCATAAAAACCTTGTCTTATAAATATTAGTTTATCATTAAAAAAGTATATGTACATTCTAAATTTATTTTTTAGGGATGTCAAAGCAGCAATAGGCGTAGAACAATGAAATGTTTTATTATTTGTAGATCACTGTGCAGCTCAGCCAAGTGACACAACATTTATATAAATGTTGCACTTTTCTACATTCCCACATCCATTTTTTCATAAAAAAAATTGTTTAACACTTTTTAGGTGGGTGAAGTTAGACTGAAATGCCTCCAAGCCCTGCAGCCTCTGTATAGCTGCGAAGAGCTCAAAGGAAAACTGGAACTGTTCACCAGCAAGTTCAAGGATCGAATTGTTTCCATGACCCTGGATAAAGAATATGATGTTGCGGTGCAAGCCGTTAAACTAGTGATCAGTATTTTAAAGTAAGTTTATTCACTCTATGTACTGTCCTTTTTTTTCATCTGTTGATCTTAAAATAAATAATTCTCTTGATAGTGTGAAAGATATTCGCAGTTTCACCCTGGTGAAGCACCAGCCTCTTTTGATAGACTAGATCTTCTCCAAGTCTTCCTCTATCCACTACTTGTCTTCCAACTTCTTTTCCTTAAGCATTTCAATATTTTCTATACATTATGAGAATGTCATAGTCTATTAGCCCCAAGCAATAATTTTTTGTGAATATCGCACAAGAGTCCCATCTGTCCGGAGCCAGTAAGATTATTGAATCTCAAATTGATATTTTTTTAGGGTAAAGGGAGTGGGAAAGGGAAGGAGACGGAGAAAAGGAAAGTTGGTAAATACCTGGCTATTCAGATCAGTTCACCAAACATGGCTAAAGCCATTTCAAATAATGTTTTTTTATGAATGGTTGAACTACACCTACTGTGTGGTTTAGCACAATGATATATAAATTTTTTTTTTCATTGTTATTATCTCATAGGTAGAGATGGCAAAATTTAGCATTAATTTTCAGATTTTCTAGCATTAACAATTGGAAATTTAGCGTTTTATAGCATTTTGAGGCATAATTTAGCGTTTTGTAGCAAAATAGAAAAAAATGTATTTCCTGAATGTTTTTAGCGCATATTTTAAGTATTTTCGGTAAAATATATGTTTAACCTTCATTTGCAAGTATTTCCATGTGAAAGATTATAAATAATTAATTTTAATATTAAATTAATAAGGAAGGAAACTCTAAGTGCGGGTCGAACACAAACACAACAAATGCAGATTGCGATTAACATCAATAGGCGTAATTTATTTCGCACAATTTGTGTAATGTCAAAAAGCAATTTTAGCCTACAGTACAAAAATATTAAATATTTACACATAAAATAGTAACAAAATTATAAAAAATCGTAATGTAAATATTGATTTTTTGAAATTCTCACATATTATTTTAATACCACGTATTTTCGGGAAATTCGCGCCTATTTTGCTAAATAGAATAATTTAGCTGAAATACGGCCAAAATCACGTTTTTCGCGTTAATTTTTCTTTCAAATGCCTTGAAACGCAAAGAAAACTTATAAATGCCCATTTTCGAAACATAGATTTTTTTCGCGTTTTTAGTTAAAACGAAATTTTGCCATCTCTACTCATAGGGACTAGTTAGAGATGTGCGCCCGAGGCTAAACAATACTGGGCTCTACGAAACGAATTATAGCAGGCTGCCGACGCTCGCCGGGCACGGTCCCGCCGTGCGCCTTCCAACTCCGGTGCAAATTTGTAGACAACTCATAGATCACAAGATGAAGGAAGCGGACAGGAATGGCGCGCGCCCGGCAAACAGAAGCGCTCGCTATAACTAGTCTCATAAGGCAATTCTTGATGAATTAAATTTACATATGTTTTATTTTTTCAGGATTCATAATGACATTTTGACTGACAAGGACTGCGAACATGTCTATGAATTGGTCTATTCTTCGCATAGAGCTGTGGCGCAGGTAAATTTTGATTTATTTAATACTAGCCGACGTGTACCCGACGTTGCTCGATTTTTCTCTACTTTCTATAAACACAACATGCATGTATTATATATATAAACCTTCCGGAAGAAATTCTCTAAATGATAGGGAAAACCCTATCAAAATCCGTTACGTCACTAACAGAAACTTACGACAGCTGTACGGCCATTTGTGTTTGGACTTATTATTTTTACATGCAGACTCTCCATTTGTGTTTGGGCTTATTATTTTTACATGCAGACTCTCCATTTGTGTTTGGACTTATTATTTTTACATGCAGACTTTCCATTTGTGTTTGGACTTATTATTTTTACATGCAGACTCTCCATTTGTGTTTGGACTTATTATTTTTACATGCAGACTCTCCATTTGTGTTTGGGCTTATTATTTTTACATGCAGACTCTCCATTTGTGTTTGGACTTATTATTTTTACATGCAGACTCTCCATTTGTGTTTGGACTTATTATTTTTACATGCAGACTCTCCATTTGTGTTTGGACTTATTATTTTTACATGCAGACTCTCCATTTGTGTTTGGACTTATTATTTTTACATGCAGACTCTCCATTTGTGTTTGGGCTTATTATTTTTACATGCAGACTCTCCATTTGTGTTTGGACTTATTATTTTTACATGCAGACTCTCCATTTGTGTTTGGACTTATTATTTTTACATGCAGACTCTCCATTTGTGTTTGGACTTATTATTTTTACATGCAGACTCTCCATTTGTGTTTGGACTTATTATTTTTACATGCAGACTCTCCATTTGTGTTTGATTATTTTATTTTAGGCTGCTGGAGAGTTTTTGAATGTGAGGCTGTTCAAGCTGGAAGAGGATGCTGCCAGCGTGAGGACTCGGAGAGGGAAGAGGCGTCTCCCCAACACACCGCTCATCCGGGATCTTGTGCAATTCTTTATAGAGTCTGAGGTAAATGCATAATACACACTTAACTTTTGTGTACAAAAATAATATAAATTAACCTCCAAAGAACTTTCATATACTTGTTTGCACCCCACTGTTGAATTTGGCAGCCACCTCTGGTCTGGAGCCCCAAACAACTTGAATAAAACCCTCGACTCTTTGCATAAACAGGCTATCCGTTTGAGAGATTCCACTATCTTAACAAACGGATTGCATTCTTTTACCGGTATTTCAATGGGACCATGTTTCCCTTTACCACCGGTGCATATTCGGGAAACACGCGCCCAGTATTTGTACACGGTTGACATTTGTCTCATGAGAATGGGTCATATAATAGAACTTCCATCCCTAATATAATAGAACTTCCTTCTTCTTCTGGCGTTAGTAAGATTAGATTGTTAATATTAATTTTAGTTGTAAGTTGCTAAATATGTAAATACTCGTATATATGTCGTTAAGATAGTAGTTATAGGCCTTAGTCGTAAGTCACTAGATATAAGTCTTAGATATAAGTCAGTAGTTCTAGTATTAACTATTTAAGAAATAAATTTGTACAGCGCCCTTGAGGTGATTTCTCACGAAAACGGCGCTATATAAACTAGCCAAATATTATTATTATTTCTACGACTCATTCTTGAGTTCAACGGATTTGCCGGCCACTTCGTATCCACCCTACAACAACATGTTAATTCATTCCTCTCCTCAAAAGAAACCCTCCGCACAGCATCATCAAAGATGACATAGGCCCTGTGGCAATTATTTTCTAATCTGATTTCAGATAAATAGTATGTCTGTGTGTTTGTACATGATTGCCGCCAAAAGTTGATAAAATGCATGACAATAGCTTCATAATAATTATAATAATAACTACTGAGTTTCAGCTGATGATTGGAAGTGGGTTAATTTTCACTTCCAAGATTTGTATTCTTCCGTTACCGAAAACAAAAGTGAAATCAAATAGATGTGTTAAAAAATATTGTAAGAGTTGGTCAGCATGGCCATACGATTATTCCATTACCTGCCCTATTGAGACTAAAATATACAATCTTATATTGAGAGAAGAGAGGATTAACCTATTTTCTAATAATCAACTCAATTACTATTAAAACTGCTCATTAAATAATAATAGTAACTACTTTCATAGTACCTACTTACGTTTTTTTTTACTACTTTCTATGATAATTAAAAAACATAATTGTACCTACTTTTATCTTTCTTTCTATGTTATGTCAATGGATGTTACCTACTATACACTTATTATAATATTCCTTTGTACAACTTACCTATAATAATGTGTACATGTAAAAGACTTGAAGATGTGAATAAATAAACTTTAAACCAGTGAATTCTGGTGTTTATACGTGCTGCTCATCTCAGTACAGGATTAACCGAGTGAGATGATTTAATCATGTTTTGCTTTTATTGTATAAAAATAAATAAATAACATTTTGTCGATTTTCTCAGCTACACGAGCACGGCGCTTACTTGGTGGACTCGCTCATCGAGTCCAACCCGATGATGAAGGACTGGGAGTGCATGACGGACCTGCTGCTGGAGGAGGCGGGCCCCAGCGAGGAGACCCTGGACAACAAGCAGGAGTCCTCCCTCATAGAGCTGATGGTCTGCTGCGCCAGGCAGGCGGCCACCGGGGAGCCGCCTGTCGGCAGGGGTGCCCAGAGGAAACAAGGTCACCACACACAGAAAGAACAGTCCAAGGTGGGTGTTATGTGAATACCTCACAATAGTTCCAACTGTCCAGCGCCAGTGGGATTATGGCAATTGGGGTATGTTGCGAGGCCAAAGGGAAGAGAAGATAGGAAGGATGTAAAGTATTTGACTATTCAGATCTGGTCCCCAAACATGGCTAAAGTCATTTTACCTGGGTGATATTGATAGTATCTTCCACTCTGGGGTATTTATCTTGACTCTGCATACTAGTTTTGAGGTATGTAATGCAATGTTCATTTAAGTTAACATTAGGTCTCAAGTGGTTTTTATCACAATATTATGATGCAGCCAAAACTCTTAAACGGTGAGCTCTGTTGTCACAAAATTTGCTAAATGTTTTTTCTCTCTGAAATCTCTAGGTTCTCATGATTTCATTTCTATGAGCTTTGAAATTTCCATTTAACTGGCAAATATTTCATCTTACATAATGCTTATGTCAACCCAACAGGTTTCTGAAGACAGACAAAGACTGACTACACATTTCATCCAGACCCTTCCGCCCCTGCTGGAGAAATACGCCGCCGATGCAGAAAAACTCGCAAACCTCGTGTGCATACCTCAGTACTTTGATTTGGATGTATACACTACATCCAGACAGGAATCTGTAAGTAATAATTTATTTTCCCCCGCTAAAAACCTGAAAAACCTTTGACTCTGCAGAACTGGTCCATTTGATAGATTCCCCTCTTGCGGATTGCTACCTAGACACTAGCACAGACATCAGGCGGGAAAGCTGTTCTTATTGTTTTATTTATATAAATACTGCACAAGAGTCCCAACTATCCCAACGGTCTGGAGCCAGTGAGACTATGGCATCCCCAATTAGGGTATATTGTGAGGCTGAAGAAGGTGGGGAGGGGAAAAGGAAGGTGGTGAAATATCTGGCTGTTTGGTCTCTCACCAGGGAGATACTGTAGGTATATCTCTCTCTTGAAAGTGTTGCAAATATATTTTTTTAAATTAATTATTTGTGAAACAACACAAATTATTTAATTAGAATTTACTTGCGCACACTGTGATTTGAACCTGTGACTTTTGGAGCCTTACCACTTGACCACGAGGCTGCCTGTTCTATTGGTATTTCAATGGAAGATGCTCTCAGGAACTTTTCCTTTGTTTCTTCAAGACCCAGGTACACTTCTTCATTTCCTCATGAAGACCCTCGATACAGCATCCTCAAAGCTGTGTGGAGTTGTTTTTAAAAATACAAACAATTAATGGTATTATACAACATTTTATTTGTTAGTTCCTTATTTGATTGCCTGCAAATTTAACTATGTCACGCTTTATCCATCATCCAATGAATATTTTTTTGCTCTAGAACTTGACAGCACTGCTCGGCAAGTTGAAGGAGATCGTACAAACTCACACGGAGAATGAGTTACTCGTGACGTGCGGCAAAACATTGGAAGTTTTGTGCACGGAGGGCACGGCCATATACACACGGTGCAATGTTGCCAGGTCCACCATCACAGACATGTGCGTCAACCGATACAAGGAAGCCATTGACGAGTGGCGGAACCTGATGGAAGGAGTAAGTCAAAAGCGGATAATAATGGTGCAAGGCTGATATAAGCTTAATGAGTAAGATTAAGAAAGGGACGCTTAGATGATTTGGGCATGTAGAGCGAATGAATAAAGGATTGTAATGGGAAGATACGACACGAAAGTGAATGGTAGAAGAATGGGTACATTTGAAGATGATATTGCACGATTAAAGTAAATCAAATACTTGAGTTGGACCATGTCAATAGTAAGAATAAAAGAAGGGTGTGTATGAATGTGAATGAAGCAAGGAGTGTGCCAAGACCGAGTTGTTTGGTGGTACATCCTCTGCCTTCCCCTGCAGGGAAGCGGGATGATGGTTAGATTCACATAAGAACAAATTGTAAAGATAAAAGGTAATTCATAATGTTTTTCTCAGGGCCAGTTGTTTCACGGAATTTGAACAATACATCAAATTTCAAAGTTAATTTTCAAGTTCTATTTAAATTATCTTGTTATTTCATTATAGGCCAGTTGTTTCTAACCATTTTTGTAAGAGCCGATGATTAAGGTTTAAAAGCGCAAGTGCATGCTAATTTTCAATTTGTTTCTTAACAGGGTGAAGAGCCAGATGCGGACGAAACGTTTAACGTGTGCAATTCCTTGAAAAAGGTTTCCATCATGTATGAGTGCCACAACCTCAACAGTACCAACATCTGGGACTCTATGTTTGATGACCTACCCAAATGCAAAGAGAAGTCTGAATATCCCACTACGGTAATTTATTACAGATGATTATTACATAATTCCTTATAATTTGATCGACATGTTATTTGAAATGAATGTTATTAAGGGTGTACTTGAAAGAATTCATAATATTCTCTTTCATAGATGGCGCTTATTAAGTATACAAGTTATGCTTTATTAAGATGAATTATTTGTTTGTGCGTGTACATACGCAATATGAATAAGAGTAAATATTTTTTTGTATATGCAAACTCAATTCTTCAAGAAAGGCATACAAATACAATATTTTATCGGTGATAAACAAACTCTTCAAATATAAATATAAAGGGTCAACAAAACACTTGGTACTTTTATTTAGTGATAGTTTACAATGAGCTCGGATGGCAGAGACATTGTTAGCAGGCGGTAGGAATGATTCTGGTACTTGACCGTGGGCTTCCAATCGTATTTATCTAAGTATCAATCCCTGCATTATCGACAGCTTTTTTTGTTACCAGTGTAATGATTCCACCCTTCTTACATTTATACCTATATTGAAATGATGGTTATTTCTCCTGTCTGATCTGCAAAATGTTGTAACATCCTGGTCATTGCCCTTCGATTTTCCTAAGCTGTTGGTGGCGCCCTTAGAGGACTACCTTAAGAAGAAACCCTAGCTAAGTCTTTCGACCCCCGTATGGAACATACGGCAGAAGATCTTAAGATTTAATTCGCAATAATGCCCCTTTTTCAGCGTTGTGTATTTTTTGGTTTTGAAATTCATATGAGATATGAACGGGCTATTAATGCATATATTTGTGGTAATCCTGGTTCGTTTAAATTAGAGTGAATGATCCCTTTACCATTGAAATTTTAAAACTTTCTTATAAGACCGCGCGTTTAGCCTACTCTCGTCTCCTACAGTACCCCTAACTCTAATACAGTAGTAATCAATTGTAAACCTTTCCTTTTAAGCTCTTTCCTACCTTAAATAAATCCGAGGACATGAAATAGTTTCGTTATTGCACAAATTAGTATAGTATGGTATTGACATGCATAGTGCGACGGTTTTCACCATCTCAGCTCCGGGGTCGCCTTCATTCTGTTTTACATATGTTAATTTTGTTATTCGACACTTAATCTTTTATAGGGAAGGGATGAGAGGGGGGGGGGGGGGGGAGAGGAAGGGTAAACTATGTGATCGAAATGTTTTTTTTTGCAAATTACGTTGGCTCCTCCGCTGACCAAATACGAGAACGGTGGATGGTGATCAGAAATCAAACGCTGACCCCGACGTGGCTACACTATACCCCACAGCTGGCGACCCATTTCATAAAGGTACCCTGACCTGTCGGATGCATTCACGTCCAAGAGAAAGCGAATTAAGTCATCACGCCACTTCCGAAATCGCTCCAACGCCCATTCCTCCGGACGAGCTACTTTACTGAGTCTAGATGGGGAAGGTAATTGCATCCCATATCATGATACTAACGCGAAAAAGTGTGTCGTGTAGGTTTTGCCTGATGAAGCTCAAACTCCCACGTGCCGTCAGACCTACAGTTCACCTCAAAGGAGCTGCTGTAATTCCGCCAAGGGAGCGTTCCAGTTGGCTTACATCAGCCCCTCGGTCGACACCATTGAATAATGTGATAGCGCTGCGGACTTATTCCCACGAAATATTACGCCGCCGCCCTCCACGTGGATTTTCACAGACGTCCAAAGTGCCTTCATCCTAAACGCCCCAACTGCAGGCCGTGTTCTCGTTCATTACCAGTTGGCTTCATAATCTTCATTCCACTTTCGCGCCCTTGACTCTACACGGCCCCGTTAGGGGGAGTAGTTCTCCAGCGCTTCGTTGGCCTGATTCGTCCACGTTGGCAACCCCTCTCACGTGATAGCGTGAGAAAAAAAATCCTTCTGTCTAGTCCGTGTTTGTGAGAAACGGATTTGCAGCGACACTATCAGACATTACCCAACTATGAAGTTTATTCGAGAGGTAAATTTGGGAATGGGGTAAGGCTTGAGGGTAATTATATTGATCTTGTCGGGGAATCCTGAAAATTGACATGTTGGTTTTATGTACATATTAAAGTGGATTAGTAGTAACTGTCAGTCGGCAAATATCAGCATCACGCGTTCCAAGTCCATCTGGGAATTTGGTTGAATTGAATTGGAAATAAAACACTTACCCAGCCCCTATCCGCTAAATAACAACATCCGGGTTGGGTTTTACACAACCGTTGCCATTTTGGGCGGGGTGTTCGCGAATATCACTAGATTTACCCTGAGCTTATACATAATATCTTTACCTCCAACTGATACATCCTCAACATTATTTTCCTAATTTTTATTGTGTTACCCTCTCTACCGGCCGTAACGAATGTGCTTCGATATCTCCTCCCTAACCTGGTAGTTATTGAAAAATTTCGTTGTAACACGGCTTCGATCGAGCCCAAAGCGCGGTAGCAAGATACTTAGGTATATAGATTTCCGTTATAATTTGACTTTAATCCGAGGCTCCATTGAAGCCCCCAATTAAAGTTTTATCACTTTCGTTTAATTCTTTCCGAGAAGAATATTTTTGGTTTATTATCTTTTGACCACAATCTTCTGTTTATGACCCGTGACTCTAATTGAATCCATAGCAATCGCGCTCAACTTTATTCGAGAAGAAATTTTAACGTTTATTAATTTTTATACAATTCATTTATAATCCGTGACTTTATTTGAATCCATAGCAATCGCGCTCAACTTTATTCGAGAAGAAATTTTAACGTTTATTAATTTTAATACAATTCATTTATAATCCGTGACTTTATTTAAAACATAAAATCGCGTTCAACTTTATCCGATAAGGAATTTTTAGCGATTATTAATTTTAATTACAACTCGTTTATAATCCGTGACTTTATTTAAAACATAAAATCGCGTTCAACTTTATCCGATAAGGAATTTTTAGCGATTATTAATTTTAATTACAACTCGTTTATAATCCGTGACTTTATTTAAAACATAAAATCGCGTTCAACTTTATTCGAGAAGGAATTTTTTGCGTTTATTAATTTTAATTACAACTCGTTTATACCAATTAAACTTTTCAACCTGAATTTAATTATTACGTCAAGGACACTGAGTCTAATTTCTTCAAACACTGAATTGAACTGTCTGTTTTTTGACCAGAAAATCTCTAAGTCCGGGATAAGTTATCAAAGTGATAATTTCTCCTAGCGCGGCGCGTATACTCCCTTAAAAGGTCCTCGGCGACTTGTGACGAACTATCTCGATTTGTGCCCGCGCATGATGTCTTATAGCAGTAATTAACTACGCTTGTCATTGCGATCCAACCTTTATTGAAGCGTTACGGTCTTATATTTCTCGCACAATATCCTCTGTGTGACTTAAAACTTATCAGACTTACCCTTCTGCGTTTCTCAGAAAAAATGGGCATCTGCTGTCTCACAACACAGGCCCGTACTGGTGAAATTCTGAAGTTTGCCCCATCCTGCAGGTGCCTTATAATCCGTCAAAATTGACCTGTTTTTCTAATTTAAATTTTTCGCGTTCCTATTTGGTCCGTGATGTGTGTTCTGATGACCTTTCCTTTAGTGCGCTAAGACGTCCCCTTACGCGTAACTAATCAAAATTTTCCTCTTAACTTTCCGTTTTCGTGGATATATCCTACAGCCTACCTTTAATCTTCTTTCTCCCGTGTGGAAATAGAACTCGCAACTCGCCTTTTGTCGAATTGAATGCTGTACACGTCCGTTCCTCCCTTTACATCCCGAATCGATCACTTCTGACAACCATTCCCCTTCCTCCGTATGATAAGTCCCTTGCGTAAGGTCGCCTCCTACATTGCACATTTATTCACCTTCCCCTTTCGTAGTTTAGTATAATAATCACACTTTTCACTGATTATTCCAAGTTCCTAAGGCCTTTCCGGTACTTGTTCTAGTTGAAATGTCCCAGTACACATCATGTCGCTCACCCTTTGCCTTTCGTCCGAGATCGCATCGGTTTGATAACCTGTTTATTTCTTTGGCCAGTTTCATTTTAAGAACTATTACTGAATTTTCACGATTCCTCCCTGCAATTATGGGTGTTGGCCCAAATGATTTTGTCACACGCCTATCTTCTCTCTCCGTCCCTCAACTCGTTTTGCATCAATCAGAGGTCTCAAGTTCCCTTCATAACAAACCCGTATGTACTCGGTCATAATTCCTCTGCCAAGCGTCTATACATTAATTTTAATGTATTTTCGTCTTCCATAAGCCACGTATAAAATTAAGTACTTTCGATAATGGTTATTACCGACTAAATGACGCAGAACCATGTTCGAAATTTTCCCAAAAATCAACTCTCTCAAGTGTCTGAAATTGGCAACCCTCTTACTTCTTTTAACCTCGAGTAACAGGCCTGTTGCTACCAAATCTCGCTCCGTCCGAGTGAAGTTATGCGTTCAAAAAAGGTTGTGAACTCCTAGAATGTCAAGTGATTTAACCTTGATCCTAGCCCCGTTCGTTCACCTATTCATTTTGTGGGAATATTTCCAAGGTCGATGCTATATAAATCAAAACCTAAACACGCCCCCTATCTGTAATCCCCTTTGTCCTGTCAGAAAGTCACGCCTTCTCCTTTCGTCGCAACCCTAAAGGAAACTCCCCCACCTTTGTATGCAGTTCCCTGTAATTCATATGCGACTGTGCCGACAGATAGCGCTACTATGACGGATTATATCATCTACCTCGGGAGAGACCTTGATTCATCACACCAGTGACATCTATGAGTAACCTCTTAAACTACTATCTAGGATATCACAAATCCAATATTGTGTTTGTATGCTTTTCTTGAAAGAATTGAGTTTGTAAACGGACAAAACTATTTATTCATATTGTGTATGTATGGGCGCAAACAAATAATTCATCTTAATATATTAATCCACGTGTTCGTAGATGGCATTAATCAATTTATTTCATAAAAATCTTATTTTAGCAAGTTGCTTTACAATATTAAGACAAATTATTTGTTTGCACCCATGCATACGCAATATGAATACAGTAGAACCCCATTAATTCGAACCCCGATAATTCGAAAAAACGCGTAATTCGAAATTTTCGCCAAAAAAATTTCCGCAGAAAAAATTTTTCATACAAAATTTTTTTTAATTCGAAATTCGTTAATTCGTTATTCGAAATTTATTTTCGTCCGCGCACGAAAATTAGTTCGGTAATTCGAAAAAATTTGATTTTTGCGAAAATAAATCATAATATTTTGTAAATCTGAATCTAAAAGTCAGCCGTGGCGGTAAAACGCCGAAAAATGTATTTTTACGTGGATATACATCGTCCTAATAAGTATTATTATTTTGTAGATCTGAATCGATTTACACTGGAATGTCGTACTTTTTCAAATTTATTTCGAATATCTGAGTTTGAAGGGCCGAGAAAATACGTTTTACGCGGTTATATGTCGTATTTTTACGAGTTTACACCAAATATCTGAATTTAAAGAGCCGGCCGCGACGGAATACGGCCGTGAATTCTCGTTTTACGCGGAAATATATCGTATTTTTACGAATTTAAATTCAGATATTTGAAATAAAGGGCCGGCTGCGACGGAAAATTACCGCGAAATCTCGATTTACGCGGAAATATATCGTATTTTTACGAATATCTCAATTTAAAGGGTAGGCCACGACCGAAATCGGCAGCGAAATCTCGATTTATGCGTAAATATATAGCATTTTTACAAATTTATTGCGAATATCTGAATTTAAAGGGCCTGCCGCTACGGTAATCGGCCGCGGAAATATAGAAATAATTGGTATTAATACGAATTTACAACTAAAATACCACCCGGATTTGAAGAGGCGGCCGAGAAAATCGATTTTCGGCATTTTTTTTTTTCATAAAATTTCGAATTACGTGGGAATTCGTTAATTCGAAATTTGATTTTTGATGTCCCGTGGATTTCGAATTAACGAGGTTCTACTGTACATAGTTTTGTCTGTAAAAAAAACTTTCTTTAAAGAAAAGTATACAGGTACCATATTGGATTGAATCATCGTTACGAATACGTACGTATACCCTTAAAATTATTTAGTCGTGTGTCCACAGGCCCTTGCCTACTGCATCAAGTGCTGTTTCTTCTCTATCACGTGGAGTCTGGTAGATTTGGAAGACAAGCATGTGAATGGTATGGATATAGACTCTGATGTTCAAATATTGAGAGAAAGGTTGCACGCCTACGTCGACCAATGCAAATCTATAATCCAGCAAGGTTACGACAAGGAACTCAAGGAAGAGGTCAGTTTTAACTTTAAATTAATTTGCATCATTTTACATCTTTTCAGATTTTTCATTATATTTCCGTAGAATCATTGTTATTTTGATTAAATTACTTTTAAATAATATACACCCATCTTCTGAAAATTATAAAATTACACATATAGACCTCATAAACAAGAGAATTCCTTTGTTTTTCTCATGTATTTTTATAATTACCGTGACTCTTTTTTCTTTGTGTGTGTGTGGATGCTGGAGATGCCGTGCAGAGCGTTTTTTTAGGAGTAAAGAAGAAGGGTACCTGGTCTTGAAAAGACAAATTTTTAGGACGGAGAAAACACATAAGCCGACATATGAATCCAGAGCCGATCTGTCCATTCATAAAAACAACCCATTCTCATGAACAAAGTATCAACCATTTCAAAGAGTATGTTTGAATGTATTTGTGCACACCAATATTATTCATCAGTGGCATCTCTCCGTGGGAGGACGACGGGGACAGACCTCTCCAGATATTGCCGAAACCTGCTAAAAGAAAAAAACATTTGATCTCTGTCTACATCAAAATGAATGAATTCTATGAACATAAAAGCAATTAACATTCGCAGAAATATAATATAAAAATTTGTTCCTGCAACATTTTCATGCGACAGACGTCTGCTCCACTCCACGTCTTTAAGCTACTAATTAGCTTGAATCTAATCCGTTGATGCATTTCTCAGTGCGCAGAATGTTGCATTCAGATTGGGGACAAACCAAGATGTCCCTTCAGGCATTTGGGTAGATTCTTTGGTTTCTTTCTCGATTGTAAAGCAATCTTTGAAACTATGCATGCATATGTACTTGTATGTGAATTTTAAATACTGTGGGGACAGTTGGTAAAATCCCCTGTGCCAAATAACACTAAACTGTTTGTTTATTTCAAGAAAGTTACATAGTTTCAGGCGGGAATCGTTCAATTCAAATTAAGTTCAATGATAGCAAGATATTGGTTTATTTTTATTATACTATTTTATAAATCGGTTCTTCAGGCATGGCTTGTCCATGAACGTTATTGTTTGAAAATTTTTATATTATATTCTCTGGGTAGTAAGATTTTAGTACACTATGTGTAAAAAATGTCAGTCCCCACCATCGAAGAAGTGACAAGCCACCACTGGTATTCACTATACATTAAAATGGTTCCAACTAGTTTGAACACCTACCTGCAGTCCCCTCTTCCTCTGCAGTAGTCCTACAATATGGTACACCACTGCAGAAGCAAGAATCTCTTTAAAAGTATTATTTGTATGGCGCCGTTATCGTGGGAAAATCACCGTAAGTGCGCAAGTAGTGATAGTGGTATTTTTTCAGGCTTACGTCTCAATATGTGATCTTCTCATATATTTCTCTGAGCAGTTATACTCTGTTCACTATAAAGACGAACCTAAGATGCAGTGGCTAGTCTATGAAGCCGACGATGACCTGGGTGACTTGCTCAATGCGTTCGTTCAAACTTTTGTGTTCGATCAGCAACACTACGGTAGGTGTAATATGCAACAAGTCTTTTAATTTTATCATTTTATTTATTATGCAGTACAAATCGGTATATGTAATGACCAAAAGACCTGTGGTTCTGCCACTGAAACCTCTTCCTACTTCTCATAAATGACATTTCTGATAAATGCATTTAATATACATAATAAAATGTGTCTAGCACTGGTTACTTTAACCGGATTGTACTGTACTGTTCTAATAACAGATTTTTACAAAGTGAACAAATTATTTTATATATTTTATAACCATACAGAAGTAATAGCTGCAGCACATATTTCAAAATTCTTTCATTTTGTGTTACAAAAAAATATGCATTATTTGTCCATTCATTTCATGTAAATTTCAATGAGATCTGAATACAATTCCAGACCTAGGTTTATTATTGTAGTATGTAGACAAAAACACTTAGCTGATGTGTGTTTTTTGTTTTACATGTCACGCCGATAAAATAATTGTGACCGATTACTCATTTCTCCAATTTGGGTAAGAATATTACTATGGTACTCTGACACTGGCAAATGAGGGGCACTTATTTTCCCTTAGTAATGACTCCAGTCTGACGTTTCACAACAAAAGTTCAACCAAATCATGTGCACTTTTCAGCCATACAGTACATCTTGGTTATGGTGATATCGGATACAGCCAAAGGCCATCTACACTGTCTACTCATCCACGATGACAACTGAGCTATGATGACATCCCAACTATTGCCACAACTCAGCTAGTGACAAATACGTGATTCCAATAAAGACCTGCATAAACGCAACCATCAAAAACCTCTGTGACAACTTGGACACCTAATAACAGTTTCCATTCAAGCATTCACATTGTTCGTTTTTAACATGTGTGCGACTGATGGTTTGTGCTCATGTTTTCCTGAAGACCTTTTGCATCCATGGAAATCCGGAGAGTATGAAGGCTTGTTTGGAAAAGGTTATTTTGTGTCCACAGTTACAAATATTTCCATCGTCACTCCATATTTTTGACATTTGCATTTAAGCAGTCCTTTAATGTCACTATAACCAAGTTGTACTGTAATAATGAGATTGACTGAATATTTCACATGATGATAAATTTGATCCTTACTACCTAACCATACTAAATAATGCATATTTTTAGTAACACCTAATTTTGTTAATAATTAATTGTAGCTATTATGATGTTTAATTGAAATGTTCTCAGATTTATTTGATTTATCATTACTAAGGAAAAATTTGCCCCGGTCGCATTAATTTTCTTTCATTTTGAGTTCAGTACAAATTAACATCCTTGTTTTGCCTTGCCGTTTTGCTTTGAGATACCTTCGCTTGACCTAGATCTGTTCAAATAGAACTTATTTTATAATTATCCCATATTTGTAGGATAAACTTTTAGAATATTTAAACAAAAAATCTGGAAATTTTACCTAATACTGACATTTTTTCTTTTGATTTATTTCTATTTGAACTTTTCTAAGAATAACATGTTTTGCTTTAACAACTATTGCTTTGATGGTTATTTATAAACATCTCATTCCTGCCATTTAACACAATAACCTTCATTAAATAAATAACTGGTAAATTTCTGGATTCCATAATATTATTTAAGAAAAAATCATTGTATGTTTCTTAAATTTCACCTATTTGCTTGCTTCCAACAAAGCACTTGAATGTACATATTATGTTATTAAACTAATATTATATTTTCATTATACGAAGTTTCTAGTACTCGTTTCAGATTGTTATTTCACATGCTATATTTTTAGATGGACAAGATGAGAGAAGAATTGAAGAGCTACATAAAAGAAGAAACTTTTTGGCTTCCTATTGCAAGCTTATTGTTTATAATGTGATGCCCACAAAGAGGGCAGCTGATGTCTTCAAACATTATATTAAGGTAAATATTACATACCTGCTCTGCCAGGAAACATTTTCTTTTTAGAGTTTTGCTATCTAAACAGGAACAATAATAATTATAAACCTTCCATTAGTGACGCTATAATACATTTGTACTTGTTATTTATTGTCTTACAAAATAATATATGTGTTTGAACGAAATAAACGATAGGACCTGCTGGCGTTTTCGTATTCAAAATTTACGTTGAATACTACCTCAAGGCCGACTAGAAAAAAAAAACTAAAACAAAAAATACAATCCTGGGTTCCTGACAGATTTTGAGGTGTCAAGTCAAGGCCGACTAGAAAAAAAAAACTAAAACAAAAAATACAATCCTGGGTTCCTGACAGATTTTGAGGTGTCAAGTCAGTGCCGTTTCATAATAGAGCAACGACAGTTTGCAAATGGTGGTGATTGTTGTTGCTACTGCTGATTTGTGTGTTGTTTTAGGTAAAGGTTACGAATTCCGCTTCACGGTAAATATGGAATGTTTACTTTGAATTAATACTTGAATTTAGTTATATTATTACTAAAAGTTACTATAAATGTTGGGGAACCTTTAATAACGCCTGCTCGCGTCCCCTTTAGAGTTATATCCCAGTTTTCAAGTAGTTTATGGGCTACGCTAGGTTTGTATAGGTTTGTGATTTAATTCTAATACGATATTATGAATATAATCCAACTCTTGATATGAACACAGTCGCCGTCGGCTGCGACTATAACGGCGCCGCATACTAATTGACATATCGCGTAAGTGACTTAATAAACGAAATTAAAATTAAAAGTGCGTATTTTTCCGTCTCCCCCGACATAATAAATCATATTTTGAATTAATAAAGCTAAATCCATTTATTTGAAAGTGAAATATTGCGTATTAAGAGTGAAGCGGAATAAGAGAAAAATAATGTTGTTTTATTGTAAGCATATAAATAAACAAGTGATTAGATTATTTTAAACAGTGAAGTTTAATTGACGACAGCACTGACTTCGTAATTTGGCTCAGACTCTACTCTATTCGGCCTTGCATTTTCTCTATGACACATAAAATCTTTGGGCGGGAAACAACTGTATTATTTATAATAATCGAAAAAAATAAGTATATAATGCAGAAATAAGCAATAAGTGACTGTAATCTGCGTGTCGTTTCAACCACTCCTTCACCCAGTATATTTTATTTCGCTTTAAACTCATTTTTTGAGCGAGCAATTCGACACTTGCTAAACAAAGCCACTGCTGCTTCCACGTTGCCGATATGCTGAGGCTAGAACTGTTCAGCGTACACTGAACGTCGAGCCAATCTCGTTGAGTAAAACCATATTTAAGGACATCGCCTCAAGCCTTCGTTCTTACTCATCGCTTTTACTTGATCGAGTAAAAACGAATGTGCGTGCTAAGCTTTTGAGTTTTCCATATTCCACCTCATTGACACAAATTCTTTCTTTTGTTTTTTTTCATGTAAATTTCGAATTTAGAATTAACTGGTGTTGCCATTATAAACAAGATTTTCAACAGCATATTTATTTAAGTGTTACCATTATAACCTGGTTCCTACTCAACTCCATTGGTAATAGGTAGTTACTTAGTATAATATAATATTTATCACTAATGATTGTTTTTCTTCAGTGCTACAATGACTATGGAGATATTATCAAGTCTACCCTGGGTAAAGCGAGAGAGATAAACAAACTTAACTGTGCTCTCACCATGGTACTCAGTATGCAGAGCTTATTCACTGAGATGCTTCCACTGTGTAAAGGAAAGGTTACAAGAAATCTTCAAGAGTTCAATGATTTGAAGGTATGTATTGATTGAATTAAAAACAAACATAGACATATGAATATTAGTAGACCTGCCCTAAGTGATTAAAAGCGTATTATCCCCACTCCCCATTCCGGTTCCATTGGAGCCGGCTGTGCTCGCGTATGGCCTCAAGTGAAATTTGAAAACGTGACTTCATCATTCTTGTGCGAACTATGGTCGAGGCATCATCGGTTCATTTTACGAAATAACACGGCAAAATGTTGACTTGTACTATGAAAACTTGTAAAAATAGATGTGAAAAAGAGAATAAACCCAATTGTCGTATTACATTCCATATATAAGCATTATTTTACTTTATTTTAAGCATATTCACATTGTATAATATGGATCAGTTGTAGAAACATGTCTGGACGCGAAACACAAAGCTGGTTGGTTGCTGGGAAGTAAATTATGAACATTTATAAAAGTGTCTTAACTAAATACTTAAACGAAATATTCGACTCTGAAAATACAACCGAATTTTTTTGCCGAATTTGGACTTCGCAAATTTGTTCATAACGTGGCGAGTAATTTGCGCTCCCATGTAAAAATGTCTATTCATTCAAAAGCAGATTTTACTTTTAAGAAGTAAATGGTGATATTATAATGCGAGATGCCTATTTACTGTCAGATTGATTTATTGACGAATCACAGTCAGCTTCACTCCCTTCGTTCTTCAACAGTTGATTTTACCCCTCGCCATTATCTTCTCGTCTATTAATTCCTATGTCTGTGAAAACAAATCAAAATGCATTTTAATACTTCGACTAATTTTTTTTTTTTTAATCATATATAAATTAGTTATAAAATTTAACGTTTTATATTCTATATTATATTTATTCTAAAACTACTATGAAAATATTCCATTACTTATGTACTAATATTTGGACTTCACATCATTGACTCATAACCCACAAAAAACTGCAAGACTTTTGGCTTCCCATTCAAAGGGAGTTCATTGAAAATTTTGAAACCTTTATAAAAAGTATTGTTTTGTGTTGCCCATAAATTTGTCTTCGGAAGCCTAAAATCGTTGCAGCTTCTCGTAGGATAGCCATGGACTGCACTATTAATACTAACACTTTTTAACATATAATCTGGTAAAATTCAATTTTTTAACTTTTAAATTAATACTAGGGTATTATAGACCAAACGTTGCCACACACTTAGAAATATTGAGTTGGCGTTGCATTGTTTTTATCCTGGTATATCTGCTACAGCACAATATAGTTCTGAATTATTTCCAATATTTTAACTTTCGTTTTATTGCTCAAAAACATTATACTTGTGCAGAATCGAAGGTAACAATAAATTAAGTCAATTTCAATTAATTTTGCCATGTTTATAAAAATGTTTTTTTAACGACCGCCCAGGAACTTGCGAAGCGCTTTGCTCTGTCCTTTGGCTTGGACGCCCTGAAAAACAGGGAGGCCATAACAGCCCTGCACCGGGCCGGCATCCAGTTTGCTGTGCAGGACTGGGGGGGTGCAGAGGGGGGCAGTGACCCCGGCTCCCCCCCGCCTCATCTCATGTTCTTGGAGATACTGGCCGAGTTCACCAACAAGCTGCTGAAGCAAGATAAGCGTGTTGTGTAAGTACCTAACCCAACCATAATTATCGACATTCTTTATACATATATACGATATCCAATGTGAACACTTCGGTTTATATTTAATACTGATTTTTATTGAATTTTGTTCCTCTTATACAAAATACAGTACGTGTCGAATCATGAACTTCTGTTTTCCGGCAAGTGTCCGTTAATGTGTTAAAAGAAAATCAAACATTCCTGGGTTACGAATAACCTGACAACATTTGAAAATCTTACACTAAGCAGAAATGTTTATATGGTGATGAAGAATTAGTCAGCTGAGGAATTGAACTCACGAGGCCCGGGTGGAAATCAAACGCTTTGCCAACTCAGCCATTTGATCAACTTTGCTAACTGACCGGCCATTTATTAATGCATTTACTAATTCTAAGGACCAGTTGTTTCGAAGAATTTGAACAATTCATCAAATTTCAACGTTAATTTGCGAGTTCTGTGAAAGTCCTATTCAAGTTCTGATATTATATCATTATAGGCTAGTTTCTTGACAGAACTGAAATAATAACAGAACTAGAAAATATCTTTCACAGAGCTCGCAAATTAACGTTGAAATTTGAAGAATTGTTCAAATTCTCCGAAACAACCCGTCCTAAGTTAACTTAATATTGTTCTGCCCAGTAGTAACACTCCATTGAGGAGAACCGAGATAATTCAGACTGTTTGCAAATTCATGTAAATTATTTGTGTAAAACTATTACTACTACTCCTTGTATGACAATGCCATTCTTTTTTCTTTCAGACTCAATCTGCTGGATCAGAAGATAGCAGCGGGTATGCCTTCATCTCGCGGTGAAGATTGGCAGCCCTTGCTGACCTACAGGAACACCCTGGTCCACGGAGAGGCTGAGTTGCCCCCGCAGACCTCCAAGAGGGCATACACCAGAAAACGCAAGGACCTGGGTATGTTATACAATCTTTCAACATTACATTATTTCAACAATCTTTTAACTATTCAACGTTATGCTGCAACACTTACATTGTGTCAAAACATGCCGCATGAAGGGATAGCATGCATTGAAAAGCTTAAAGTAGAAGTCCAGCGGTGAGCTTATTTTGTGTAGGTTATTCATTTAAACCAGCGTACTTAAACAGTTCCATATTTTCAATCATTGAATTTCAGTATTATGCTGCTAAGATTGACTTCTGTATACAGTAGAACCTCGTTAATTCGAAATCCACGGGACATCAAAAATCAAATTTCGAATTAACAAATTCCCACGTAATTCGAAATTTTATGAAAAAAAAAAAAAAAAACGCCGAAAATCGATTTTCTCGGCCGCCTCTTCAAATCCGGATGGTATTTTAGATGTAAATTCGTATTAATACCAATTATTTCTTTATTTTCGCGGCCGATTACCGTAGCGGCGGGCCCTTTAAATTCAGAAATTCGCAATAAATTCGTAAAAATGCTATATATTTACACGTAAATCGAGATTTCGCTGCCGATTTCGGTCGCGGCCTACCCTTTAAATTGAAATATTCGTAAAAATATGATATATTTCCGCGTAAATCGAGATTTCGCGGTAATTTTCCGTCGCGACCGGCCTTTTATTTCAAATATCTGAATTTAAATTCGTAAAAGTACGATATATTTCCGCGTAAATGAGAATTCGCGGCCGTATTCCGATGCGGCCGTATCTTTAAATTCAGATATTCGAAATAAATTCACAAAATACGATATATTTCCGCGTAAAACGAGAATTCACAGCCGTATTCCGTCGCGGCCGGCTCTTTAAATTCAGATATTCGAAATAAATTCGCAAATATACCATATATTTCCGTGTAAATCGAGAAGGCTTGGCCGATTTCCGTCGCGGCCGACCCTTTAAATTCAGATATTTGATGTAAATTCGTAAAAATATGATATATTTTCGCGTAAATCGAATTTTATCGTCAGTTTTTCGTCGCGGCCGACCTTTTAAGTTAAGATATTTCAAGTAAATTCGTAAAAATATGTCATATTTCGGCGTGAATCGAAATTTTTCGGCCGATTTCCGTCGGGCCGTATTTTTTAACTCGGATATTCGAAGTAAAGTTAGTAAAAATACGATATATTTCCGCGTAAGTTGAAATTTCGCATCCGATTTCCTTCGCGGCGGGCCCTTTAAAATTCAGATATTCGAAATAAATTCGTAAAAATACGATATATTTATGCGTAAATCGAGATTTCGCGGCCGATTTCCGTCGCAGCGGGCCATTTAAATTAAAATATTCGAAATAAATTCGTAAATATATGATACATTTACGCATAATCGAAATTTTGGCCGAGTTTCGTCGCGGCCGACGAAACTCGGCCGCGACGAAACTCGGCCGACCCTTTAAATTTAGATATTTGGTGTAAACTCGTAAAACTACGACATATATCCGCGTAAAACGTATTTTCTCGGCCCTTCAAACTCGGATATTCGAAATAAATTTGAAAAAGTACGACATTCCAGTGTAAATCGATTCAGATTTACACTGGAATGTAAAACGATAACTGGCGTTTTACCGCCACGGCTGACTTTTAGATTCAGATTTACGAAATATTATGATTTATTTTCGCAAAAATCAAATTTTTTCGAATTACATGAACAAATTTTCGTGCGCGGACAAAAATAAATTTCGAATTACGAATTCATGAATTTCGAATTAAAAAAAATTTTGTATGAAAAAATTTTTCTGCGGAAATTTTTTTGGCGAAAATTTCGAATTACGCGTTTTTTCGAATTATCGGGGTTCGAATTAACGGAGTTCGAATTAACGGGGTTCTACTGCATTATCTACTGTATATGTAACTGGCAACTATTTATCTATAATTTCTTTTGAAATAACCAAATTTATAATATTACATCTAATTATTTTGTACCAACATCTTAAAATTAAAAAAAAAATAGTTTTGGCTATTGTTGTAACATTTCTTTTTTATGATGCATTTTTTTTATGACGGTTGGTTTTACCTGAAATCTTTTATAAGCACGCAAGCGTTATTTGTAATGAAAAATTTACCAATCATTTTTGTTTTATTGTTACCAGGACACCAAGAAGAGGAAGAGGATGAGAATGCCGACAGTGACCAAGAGGCCCCACGGTATATGTATTGATGGATTATCGACATAGCCGCTTTGTTTTTCTTTTTGTTTTTTTTGCTAGTTTATTTTGTAGTAGTTACTATGAGAAGTAATTATTACATATTTGATATCTACATAGCAGTGTTAACACTTTCCAGGCCATGACCGGACCCTGTTTGGTATGAATTTTTCTTCCAGTTGGCCGGCACTTTACTCACATACGCTTTACACGCATCCAAAGTCGCGACCTGGAAAGTGTTAATACTAAACTTCATATTGTTAGTTTGGTTCATATTTGTTTTTTATTCCATTGGCATAGAATACACAGATTGGTCCTTGCTGCACTCACAATGAAGGACAACCTAGGTATTTAATATCAATGGGGTACACTTTCATTTATCGATACAGTAGAACCCTGATAATTAAAAATATTATGAAAGTCAAACAAATTATTTTTTTTTGGTTTTGTAGGTTCAGATTTCAAATTAATCTGGTTTTACTTTATTGTCATTATATGTATTCATTAGTTCATTCATACAAAATATTTGTACTATTTTGCTTCATTTTGTTTTTATGGATATGACTTTTAGAATTATACTATTTATTTTCATCTGTTGATATAATATCACCACTATAGTTGTGTCTTTCATTTGATGTTTCATTTGATTTCATTTGATCTAAATGTGATTAATGTCTTACAGGTACTGAGCAATAATTCCAATGGAGTTAGCAGTACACCTATACTTGTTTTAGTAATTATTATACAGTGAAGTGACGCATACAAATATTTATTAAAATTCTTGTGAAATTAACAACATTATGGAGTAAATATTGAAGTCCTTGTAATATAAAAATATAAAGTTTTTCGATAATTGCATAAATCAAAAATGTATATTTTTTTAATATTATTGTTATAGTATCAATTAATAATAATGTATTTTCATTTCAACAATTTTGTACTCCTATTTTAGTTGGTTAAAATTTTTAAGAAAGTGTGCGGAATAATATTTTGTTCAATATATTTTCTTGATCATTTTGAGAATTCAACATTTTGTATATTTAATAAAAAAATATTTTCAAAATTCTATTATTATATATAACCTTTGTCAAAATTTCCTTATGTACAGCTTCCTAATTCAATCCATCCATTTTATTTTATCTCCTAAACAAAAAAACATTGTTCTTTAGTAATTTACTTGTGTAGGTTAGTACTCATCAAGTAGTTTATATTTTTCATTCATTTTTATTATGATTATTAATATTATTTAGTACATTATCTAAAAATTAACCCCGCCGCCCAAAAATTTCTACTCCCAACTCGAAATTGAAAATGATTCGATCTTTCCCAATCAGTCCTGTTCCTAAGGCCTCTCTTCCACAGGGATACACAAGTATCCGATACTTTAAGTATCTCGGCTATTACCGCCATACACCTGCGCGGACATTCGTACACAGGCCTCTTCCACAGGGATACACAAGTATCCGATACTTTAAGTATCTCGGCTATTACCGCCATACACCTGCGCGGACATTCGTACACAGGCCTCTTCCACAGGGATACACAAGTATCCGATACTTTAAGTATCTCGGCTATTACCGCCATACACCTGCGCGGACATTCGTACACAGGCACACGTTGCCGACGTCTGGTAAACTCAGTCTCCTGCGACCAACCGGTCCAAGACGTTACCACTCACAGCTTCGAGACTTTAAACATGGCGGAACAATTAATAAATATGATTGTCTTGAAAAAATAATGGACTCATTGTCACTTGTGTCAGACATTTTGTAACAATACATGTGCTTTAGATGAATGCTAGTAACAAAAATGTCAACAAAGAATGTCATGTATAGCGGTTGTGAGTGAAGTTAAGAAATCTAGTTTCGATATTTCGAGAGATGGTGGTGACGCAGTTCTCATGATTTCAGTAGCAAGGTCTACGGACTGTGCGACAAGTTGTTTTTAATGTGATCACATTAAGTAACTACATTGCCTATCAGTATCGGACACTTGCGTATTCTTGCGGAAAAAGTGCCTAACTGGGAAATTGACACCCAATAGGCTACACGTACACTTCGGAGCGGCGGTACCACGCGCCGCTGCAGTTCGCCGCCCAGAAAAGTTTTACCATGGACTGCATCCGTTACCTTACTTTTGTACTTTACTTTTTTGCGTAGCAAACTGGAGTGGTGCGTGGTGCCGCCGCTCCAAAGTGTACGTGTGGCAGAGCCTATTACCCCACTAAACCAAACATATCAACAAACTTCTAAATGTGGCACATTTAGAAGACACCTTAATAATTGAAGCTGATTCTAGAAGTAGTATTCAATAGCAAATTTTTTTTAAGAACATTTATGAAATCTGCATTCATATATTCAAGGATGTGCCTTGATGTTTTTTAGATCATTCAGATCAAAATATTTCTAGGTTAGTATTATTACTCCCTGCGCTATTTACCATTTTTTTGTTTGTTATTTTTTGTAAAAATTTGACTAATTTATTAATTTACAAAAATTGATGTCAAGAAGAATAATTATTACTAGTTTATCTTGTGATCTGAAAATCCTAAAAATGCAACACTGCGCCAATTAAAAAACAATAAAAAGGAACAAAAATAAAAAAAATTGGATAGAAATTTCAGTTTATTTCAATGTAAATCGGTCGTCCATAAAAATATTTTTAGCAATTTTTTTTTATTTCATCATATTAGCACAGTACACAGCAAAAATATATTTTTAAATAATTTCCATTAACTCACAAATAATTGGCAAAATTGCCTTTGAAAACATGGAAAATTGAATTCTTTAATGCTCTAATATTTAATAATTTAAAACATAAATTAAAAAAGTATCACATATCTGTGCTAGATATTTGCTACACATTTTGAAAAAAATAATGATGTATTCGATTAGGTATTTTGGCCTAAAATTCAACTGTAAGTTTTGTATGAAAAAGGCTGCCATTCCCTTTAATTCTCTTGTCTCTTATTTGATATTAAAAATCAAATATATTTCTAGCTTTAGGTCGAAAAGAAGAGCTAGGAATAGAAGATGTCATCTCAGAGTTAAATATATAAAAACAGAAATGCCGGAAGCAAGATCCTCCAGCACTTCATCATCAGAAGAATCCATGCCCATAATATCCAGTATCTCCTCCCTGAACATTGAAGATACACACTAACTCTTATATTCAAAACATTGGAGATGGGCCGTGAACCATTGTAAGGATAAAACTGCATGCACACAAGTGTCCGCTGCATCGCTCTACCCACAAACCAAATGTATAATGTTCATTGGCTCCGCCGCTTTGATAGTTCGTGCAGTCAGCACCTTCCATGTCATATCTCCCTTTGTTCATACGTAGCAATGGTTTTTCCACAAACATTGAATTTTTTTAAAGTGGGGTGAATATTGTAAAACACAAGAAAAAAAACTATGACACTGCAAGTGTTAAAATACGTCCTTTTATAGGAATTTCATTCCAAATGGTTGAATGATAATTCAACACACCTTTAATAGGTGATATATGTAAATATTGAAAAGTGATGGAAAGTAGGTTATTCATTTATTCATTGGTACTAAAGTTTTTCATTACTATAGCAACACCAAGTTACTCACATTGTATTCGAAACTTGTTCTTCATATTGACAATTTGTTTTAAATAAACCAGGGAAAACAACATAACTCGATTTTTTTTGTTTTTTAAATTTATAATTTTGTGAATGAGATTTGTTTTTATTTTGATTATCTTCCTTGCAAAGCATTAAATAATAAAAATCGTTTTAAACATTAAATTATGATGTAGAATCATCATTTTCCTTTCGTAAAGTACCTACCACTAATTTCTGCACACAGTTTGGTCTGTGCTTTTTTAAACTTAAATTCATTTTTCCACGAGCCATCTTGGTGTAGCCATTTAAAACCATTTAAACAATTGCAGTGCCGTCAATTTTTGTTTACTAATATGCTTTGATTATATAAATGTCCTAATATGTCAGACTGTACATTCATATTTCTCAAAAACTGGGATTGCATTTTCAGAACTCTGTCCCTGATATTAAAAAAAATCTATCTTTTCTGTTCTATTTATTTTCCTCATATTATATAATTAATTTGCACAGTCCAAGAGAAATCTTGTAATTTTTATTATTATTATTATTTTTTCGCATAAATAAAAGTATTATTAAAATATGGTTAATTTTTGCACCTAATTTGTTTTATTTTTTTTTATTTATTGTCTTATCATGTACGCGCCTTCAAAATCACTTTCTTCTAAATGACTACAAGGAGTTACTCTAATTGCGTGATACAGGCGCAGCTACTTGTCCAACTTCAAGAAATAAATATATAATTTTTCTAGTGAAATGGGGAAGAAGGTAGGTTATGTTTGATACACAACTCCTTACCGATGGCCTGTTCAGCTCGACAATGCTAACTTTGCAGTCGCAATTCAAAAAAATATATATGAATATTCTAATTTAGCTGCCCGCCAGCTGCGTGGTGTGCCAGATCGGGAGAGGCTGAATTGGGGAGACCCTTGGATCTCTCCAACTGGTCTCTCGACCTATCGCCTTGCGCTGCAGTGGGAGAGATAAATTCATATGTCCGTCACTCCTGCCCACATTGATTCCTAGATCCTACCCAACCCTCATACCTTCTACCTTCCCAGAACGTCCTCTCCATCCTTTTCTTTAAAAAAGTCCCACCACACAGCTTTTCCAAAGATGACATAGGCCCCGTATGAAATTGTTTTCTTCGAGGCATAATTTATTTATTTATTTATTTTGTAAGAAACAAACAGCTTTTATATAATATGCAGTGATAGATATAAATATACAAGTTAATTGTAGTCAAGCCACAGAAGTTTCTTATGTTAAAGTGCATTAGAAATGAAGTTTTAGTTTCTTAAAATTAATTTGGTGTTCAAGGAAGGGGAGAGGAAGAGGATAGGAGATGCTGCCGATACATTCCACACTCTCATATTAATAATCGATCGTACGCATTACTTCATATCGATATTTCTTTAGGTTATCACCAAAAATGTCAATGCTGTAAAATTTTTTATTATATTGTGCACATATGCGAGGAATTGGGGAATTTTTTCGAATGTTTGTTCTACACGAGGGTAGATAAAATAAATCAGATTGTCGGGTTGATCTAGACGGAATATGAAAATTTATTAAATTGGTAAGTTCTGGTGAGTCCAGACCATTATTTAGGATTTTAAATAATAGGATTTGATCAAAAATTAGACGTCGTGTTTGGAGGGAGTTAAAATTATGAAATTTAATGGATTCGGTATAATTTGAGAAGTGTAAGTTTAGTTTATAATTTATGTTTTTAAAAATTTTTTTTGAATTCTTTTTATTCTTTCGATATGGGCTTGGTATAAAGGAGTCCAGATCGGTGTACAGTGTTCCAAGTGCGGGCGAATATATGAGGTGTAAAGGGAATATAGAGTGTTTATGTTGTGGAAGGGTTTTGCTATGCGAATTATAAATCCCAGCATTTTATTGGCTTTGTTAATGATGTCATCAGTGTGTTGGATAAAGTTTAATTTAACATCCAGTGTTACCCCAAGGTCCCTGATATATTTTACTTCATTGATGTGTGTGCCGTTTAGTGTGTATACAAAGGATATTTTATTTTTATTACGTGTAAACGTTAATTTATTGCATTTTGCGATGTTAATAACAAGTTTGTTTAATTCGCAATAGACACAGAGACGATTGAGGTCCTCTTGAAGTTTAATGCAGTCGTTGATTGATTTAATAACTAAGTATATTTTTTTATCATCTCCATATGTTAGGTAATTAGCATGTAAAAAACATTTGTGAATATCGTATATATACACGTTAAATAATAATGGGCCTAAATGAGAACCTTGAGGTACACCGGAGGGCACAGAGAAGAAGCTGGACTTTGTTCCCTCAACTAAGACACTTTGAAGTCTACTCCAAAGGTATGAAGTGAGCCACCGGAGTAAGTCACCATGGATGCCTAATTGTTTTAATTTTTGAATTAGAATGAAATGGTTTACCTTATCGAAGGCCTTAGAGTAATCAGTGTAGATTACATCTACTTGGTTTCTATTGTCTATATTGCATGTTAAATATTCCGTAAAATTTACCAAGTTTGTAAGTACTGATCTTTTTTGAAGAAATCCGTGTTGTTGGTTTTGTATATTACGAACAATTGTTGTGTAAATTTGATCGTAGACAATTCTCTCAAAAAGTTTACTAAATACCGTGAGTATTGAGATTGGGCGGTAATTTTCAATGTTAATTTTTGACCCTGTTTTATGAATTGGGATTATAATAGCTTCTTTAAACTTTGTGGGAAATTTACCTTCTTTTAGTGACATTATAAATATGTTAGAAGGGTAAGAAAGATTTGTGGCACATTTTTTGATGAAATATGGCGAGATACCGTCACTACCAGCACCCTTACTAACATCTACATTTTTCAGGTATTTATTGATCATTAGATTGTCAATATTTATGTAACCAATCGAAGAATCATTATTTACATAAGTAGAACTATCGATTGTGCTGATATTGTTCGTACCCATATCGCTTACGTAGGTGGACTGAAAGTGTTTAGAGAATAATTGACATACTTGATGAGCGCCGGTGCCTGATTCGTCTTTAAGGTGCATGATTTGTGGGATGCCAGTTGTTTTACTTTTGTGTTTAGCGTAATTCCAGAGTTGTTTATTATTATTCTGAATATTAGATTCAAATGTTTTTTTGAATGTTTTTTCAAATGGGACTTACAAATAAATAAAGTATGTGAACGTCTGAGATCTATTGTTAATAGATTATATAAATTAAAATTCTATGTTCCAATACGTACACTTAGAATAATTTATTTATCACTAGCTGAATCTATTATAAGGTATGGAATCACAGCTTGGGGGCTTTCATGTAAAACAAATATAAACCAAGTTCAATCAGTTCAAAATTCACTAGTTAAATTATTAGCTCATAAAAGTTTATACGAACAAAGGTATAATGTTCCATACCTTTATCAGAATCTTAAAATTTTCTCAGTAAGATCAATTCTGTGGTATAAAATTATATTTCAGCATATGAATAGCCCTATATACATAAATAGACTGGACCACACTTACAATACTCGTTTTACGTTAAATGAAGGACTAATTGTACCTAAGCATTTAAACAAATATGGACAAAGAACACTGGACTACATGATACCTAGGTGCTTAAATATGTTACCTGCTGAAATAAAAAAATGTACAAATGTAAAAACAAATATTATGTTGAAAAATTGGCTCGCTGAAAGAAATAGTGGTAATTATTTACCTACGACTACCGTTTGAGAAAATATTCCGTACATGTTAGGTTAGGTTGGATTAGGTAGAATTAAATCACAAACCAGTCTATACAAACCTAGCGTAGCCCACAAACTACTTGAAAACTGGGATATAACTCTAAAGGGGACGCGAGCAGGCGTTATTAAAGGGGCAATTTTTTGTAGTAGTAAAAACGGTAGTCGTAGGTAAATATTTACCGAAATAGTTTGTATTAGAGTCTAATACAAACTATAGGTAGATACTATCACTGTTGTGTATATGTTTTTATATTTTTAAAACAAATTGTTATTTTTATTGTTATCACTGTTGTCATAAAGTAAAATAAGTTTTTATCTTTTTAAAATATTTTTTATGTGAAAAGTTGCCATCGACAAACTACTGAAAAGTAGTTTATTGGAACTTTTCTATTTTTTTTCTGTATTTTTATTTTATTATTTACTGTAATATGTATTTTTTGTCTTGCTTTCTTTAAATAAATAAAAAAAAAAAAACTAAACATATATATTTGCATATTTATGTGAGTTGAATATATATCAGAAAAATAATTAAGTTTGTAGAAACCGACTAACAAAAAACATTTCGTGTTTATCTTTTATCAATGAAAAAATAAAATACCAGCACAGATAATACATTATCAAGCTGATTAAAAAAAGTCCTCAAATAGTTAAGCAATCATTTTTTTTTACGATTGTTATGCTAACCAAAAATAAATAGGTATACCTACCCACTAAGTATTACATTTTCTAGGAGCCTTGCCTACACACCATTTAAAATTGGCGAATGAAAATAAAGACAACGAGGTAAGTACTTACCGAAATTCATGTTTTCATATAGCTAGAAACACGCCTTCTCGAACGAACGCGCCTCCAACGAAAAACCCAGCGATATCCCAACGTGCTGGAAAACCCGCCTTTTGTTGTAGAATGGTTGTAGGCATTACCTACCAGCAGTTCGATTGATACCACAATAATAATAATAATATTATTACTGTCAAGCGCTATATGATGATCTTGTTCGCATTCCGGCGCGATCAATAATAAAATATTTGCTGTAGTTTTTGATCAAATTGTGCAGCCAGTATGGAAAAACCGGTAAATGCGCGTTATTACGTTTGTTGCAGAGATTGGTGTTTCGTATTATTTGTATACGCACCGTGATTGATAACGGGAAATGACGAGGGAATTCGCGTTTGATTCATTAATAAAGCTGGCGTTAAATCTGTTCATTTTTTTAAATATGCATTTTCGCTCATGTGTCTTATTCACAGAAGATAATACGATTATTGATTAGTTGTTTGAACTGGAATTTTTCCCTCTTCGTTTTGCGCTTTAGTTGTTATTATTTGTTTATATTACTTTGCGAATACGTTATTAAACTATTTTTGACTTACTTACTGGTATTTCCCGAGATTCAGAAAATTCTGAAGTTTTTTCTTCTTTATTCATGTAAATGTTTTTGTACAAAAGTACTTGCATAATTTTTGACCTACCAGACTGGCCACATACATGTATTATAGTAGTAGAAATGTGAAATTTATTATGGAGGTATATTAAATTAATGTAGACATTAAAGAAAATATGATGATAGGTATATAAAATGTTTTTTAAACGTACGCATGTATAAATGTATTATAAAAATAAATAAATACAATATTAGGAAGAAGAGTGGTAATTAGTACGTAAGCATAAATATATAAGGGTAAAAACAAGTAATCATTTAAATAAGGTAGATCTTTTCTTGAAGTGAAAATATTATTAATTCAAATGGTTTCTTCGTTTTAGAACCATCGATGAATTTAGCACTATTTAATGGGTGCTACAGGGAAGCAAAGGTTTGTAGGAAGCCGCTTTTTCCGACCGGGCGCACTATTTAAATTTTCTTTGGGTTAAGACTCAGGGTTAAGTATTTGCTTACTGTTGTTTTATTTATTACTAGCTGTACCCCGCCACGCGTTGCTGTGGATCAGTCTGACTGTGCAGATAGATAAACAATAGAGCCATGTTGCCTTTGCGTCCAACAGATGGCGCTGTTTTAAAAACTCTGTTTTTACCACACGTATTCGAATGCAACGTTTTGTCAAAATTTCAAAGCAATTGGTGAAGAACTTTCGGAGATTTAAGATTTTGAACAAACGAACATTTACATTTTTATTCATAAAGATAGATGTTACCGCAAAGTGATTGTTTTCTACAAAAATATTTATTCTGAAAAATTCTACGAGCCCCCGGAAACAAACTGATATAATATCACAAGATACAAATTAAATAAAGTAAAAGTATTATGAGCGATTATTTAAAAAGTTTTTCGTCCAGGCAGAGAGTAGGATGAGATATTCGCGAGGATTCAATATTTTTCCGGTGTTGTGTGTCCTAAAGGGGAGATAAATAGCACAGGCCTGCGACCAAATTGATTTCTTTAAAGTTCTTTAGAGTTCAGAAATGCCCCCAGTTTTTTTCCAGCACGTAAGCATTTTCCGCAAAACGCATTTTTCTGCGGGATTGCCTACCTTAAGGCGTATATTTATGAATATGCCGAAAAAAGTTGTTTTTCCTATTCGGCTTTATAGTTTTATATCAGAAACTATGAAATATGATAAAAATTAGTATATTTAACAGTATTTGTCAGCGTATGAATCATGGAAACCCAGTAGAAAGGTGTCTTGCTTAGTGACTAAGATGGTAAAACCTGGCTTTTCCCATTGTCCTATATATACCCCTCCTTGTCCTTCGATTTGTTCATTTCAATTTAAACATTCTTAAAGTGTCTTTATAAATGTCTTCAAGAGCTTGTGTTAATAATCCTCATAGTTTCTGTTACATTTGTGGCGAACTTCTATTTAAAAAACAAACTCGAAGTATTACGGAGTTTATTAAAAACGTGTACTTTGCCTATTTTGGTGTGAAGATTGGAGATCAAAAAAATCTTGGGCCCCTCATGGAGTGTGTTCAGGCTGTGTTGAAGGACTTCGCAAGTGGTCTAAAGGAAAGGCGAAATCTTTTCGTTTTGGGGTGCCTATGATTTGGAGAGAGCCGAGAAACCACGGCGATGACTGCTACTTTTGTTCTTGCAACATACAAGGGTATAATGCTAAAAATAAAAAAAGATATATCTTACCCAAACATGCAATCTTCACTTCGACCTGTGCCTCATGGACCCGGTATTCCAGTACCAGTGCCCCCACACAATTTTGACGATTTTCCAGAGTCATCAGAGAGCGAGTCAGAGCAGTTGGACGATGAGTTTCAAGTCGAAGACTGTGGACCCCAACAGTTTTCACAAGAAGAATTAAACGACCTCGTTCGTGATTTAGGGCTTTCTAAAGAGTCTGCTGAATTACTGGGCTCTAGACTTCAAGAAAAGAACTTGTTGAGATTTGGAACTTCATTCTCTTGGTACAGTCTGTACCGTACAGAAGCAGAGAAAAACAATTTGAGCCAAATTTTTCTCAAGATGGCGAACTTGTATATTGTTCTGATGTTCCCAAGTTGATGTCAATGTTTAACATTCAACATGTGTCAGATGATTGGAGGCTTTTTATTGACTCATCAAAAAGAAGTTTAAAAGCAGTTTTGCTACACAGCGGCAATAAATACGCTTCTGTACCCGTGGGGCACTCTGTGCATCTAAAAGAAAAGTATGACAACATGGCTTTTATACTTGATAAATTGAAATATAAGGAGTTTGGATGGCCTATCTGTGGTGATCTCAAAGTCATCTCTATGGTGCTTGGACAACAAGGTGGCTATACGAAATTCCCCTGTTTCCTATGTGAGTGGGGTAGCCGGGCAAAAGCACAGCATTGGAGCCAAAAAGTGTGGCCAACGAGAACTTTGAAGGTTGGAGAAAAAAATGTTCACTTTGAGTCTTTGGTTGATCCCAAAAAAGTGCTTTTACCCCCACTTCACATCAAGCTTGGACTGATGAAGGCATTGTCAAGGCATTGCCAAAAGATGGTGAAACGTTCAAGTACCTTGAAAATAAATTCCCGGGACTGTCTGAGGCAAAGTTAAAGGAGGGTGTTTTTGTTGGTCCGGACATTCGGAAACTAATGAAAGACAATCAGTTTGAAAAGGTGATGAAAAAAGCTGAGAAAGAGGCGTGGATATCATTTAAAGAAGTTGTTTTTGGGGAACAATAAGGACCCGGATTTTGAAGAAATTGTAAATAAAATGTTTTAAAACCTTGGGGTGCTCCATGAGCTTGAAACTACACTTTTTGAACTCCCATTTGAATTGTTTCCCAGAAAACCTTGGTGCCGTAAGTGAAGAGCAGGGCGAGAGGTTCCACCAAGACATCAAAGAAATGAAACGGAGGTACCAAGGACGATGGGATGTGAATATTTATTTTTATTTTATTTATTTATTCAAAAAACAGTTTTTAATATAAAAAACATACTTTACACATCTCACTAGGGCATTCCTGTATCAAGATGTGCAGCTTTACAATTATATCATTTAAAAAAAATACATATATGTAAACTTAATATAATAATAACATTAAATGTAAACCCAGAAAAGAAGTTAATGACACGGTTGTTTCGAGAACGGTAGACAAAAATAAACAGAATTTTAGTAACAAATGTACGAAAAATAAAACAAAAATGTCAACAAAAGAAGCATTGGGCAGTAAGTTTATAGTAAGTTGGCAACAATAATATTCTTCTGTTAACTAAAGTACAAGGTACTTGTGCTGGCTTATCAGACACAAGCATAGGGTAACCATACTGACAATTACAACATGGATAGTACGAATAATAAATTATAAGAAAAAATATGATGGCAGACTACTGTTGGATGCTCCATATAGAACTTCCAGACATCCCACACAAACGGAAAAGCTCAAAACGGAGTTTTGAGGGAAAAAGATGTAGATATTATAAAGAATTATAAATCCTTATTGCATATACATATTATTTTTTTCAAATTGTATTTAAAAATGTAAATAAACCACTAGTAATATATATTTATTTTTCATTTCAAAATGCATTTTTACCTATATGTACTGCGGGTTTTGCATAACTTTCATTTTCATTTTGCGGAAAATCCCCACGTGCTTGAGAAAAACTGAGGGCATATTTGGACTCAGCGCACCAAAATATATACGATTCACCCATTAAGATGAAAAAAACTATCAAAGTGTCAATTTGCAGGCCTGTGTAATAATACACCCAAGTTAAATTCACTGGGTGTTGAATTGTAGGTATTTACATTAAAAATAGTAATTAATTTTTGTATATTGCATAGACCCATCATTATACAATATATTAAAACAAGCAGATCGAATAATTATATCCGACGTAATATTTATTTTCAAAATTTGGAAAGGATAGTAGAGACAGCCCTACTCAGAGCTATTCGTTCAAAAACCAAGTTTAAATGTAACAATACTGGCCATTTTAAATACTCGCTTGTACCTAGATTGCATGAAGTTAGTAATATATACCAGCAACTGCGCGGAAGACAGGTACAAGAAGGTTATTATTTTTTTTTTACGTGACACCTCACAAGAGTGTCCCTGCCTGTGCAGTGTACAGACAGGGGAACTATGTCACCACCCGGTTGGGCGGCGTTGTGAGGCGGAATAAGGTAGGGGCTGTAGGAAGGGATTTGTTAATGCGGGCCTTGAAGAGGCTCGGATTATAGGAGGGTGGAAAAACAGATGCCGGTAGCTCGTTCCACATACGAGCCGACTTACACAAAAACGAGTCGTAAAAACTCGCCGTTCTCATGAAGCCAACGTCAACCGTGAACGGGTGTTCAGTTCGTGTCCGTCGAGTTTCGCGCACGTGCACCGGTGCATCAGGAATGCTGCTAGCTCCTTGGAGCAGGCTCCATTGAAATACCTATAGAACAGACACAGCATGCCTACATTGCGTCTATGCATTAGAGAAGGCAATTGGTCTGTTAACAACGGATTGTCAATCAGACGGATCGCTCTCCTTTGCACAGATTCAAGCAGTTTTATTATATATAATATGTAATTATATATTATAATATGTATATACATATATAATGACCGAATTTTGCATTATAACCTACACTCACTGACGGTCAGGCGTAAACTTTCTGACGTACTGCTTCTACACAAAATTATACATGCATCAGTTGATACACCAAACATTTTATCCCAAATTAACACCAACATACACCATCAAGAAAATCAAAAAAAAGGGATGAAAGTCATTTTCTATATTAAAGACTACCACACAAATTCATGATATTTCTCCCCTATACCGCGAACATTAAGAAATTATAACATTATACATGGCTCTAATAATGAAATAGAAATTTTTAATGACCAATTTAAACACTTAAAAAACGTATTACGCTGATATTGTGATGAAGCCCTTTATTTAAAGATAAGTAACATTGTACCTACCTAAGCAGTGTCTCACCAGCACAGGTGTGACAATAACAAATCGTTTATGAACATATTTGTATTTACCTTTTACTCATTCTTATTTGTCATTTACTTCTGCATATTTAGCTTATTCATTTTGTTACTATTTTTGTTATTATTATGTATTTAAACATCCATGTATGTAAATTTTTGGGCACCATGCCTGTTTTATGTACTTAAATAAAAATAAATCTCTTTTCAATCAATACAATTTTTTTTAAGGTTTATTTTTTGATGATTTTAATGATTGTGACGCGCAATTATATTTATGTACCGTTTATATTATATAAATAAATATTATTTTGCGTTCTTCCTACAGACTATGAAGTAATGTGTCTTGCCTCAGTTCTTGTACGTAAGTCAACTCTGAATATAGTTTTATTTGTTAGAATATAGGTAAGTATGAATAATGTACAGCATATCTGCAGTTGCAATGTTTCACAATGACAAATGACCACTAAAATCCCAATGAAAACCAGTTCTAATCGAAATTTTTGAGTTTAGCGTGAAACAGAGATCAGAAGATACGCTTTTCTTTCTAGTTTTGACGGCCTTATGGCGTAACTAAATTTGATCCGTCTATTTGGGCTTATAGTTGCGGGTTCAACTCCTGATTACTGAGGCTTCAGCCTAGTCAATGATCAGTTGTTAAATGTCAAGTTATGAACCTTACAAAAAAATCCATTTTATTTAATGATCTAAATATTCATCAACATAATCTTCTGTGATACTTGGTTTATATTCCTGTTTTTTCCAACATGATTATTGAATCAATAACGAACGTGTTGTCAAATGTAAAAATAGATGTAATAATTTGGTTAGTACCTAAATATACAGAAATAATTACCTGTCAAAAATAAAATTGAAAAACCCATGTTTGGTTTGATGTTTTTTTCTTCCTTTTGTAATTTTTGTATCCGGGAAAGTTAGCAAGTTTGCACACGCCTTGTAAAAGATAATACACCACATATTTAAAAGTAGTTATGTATATAGTACAAATACCGTTGCTGTTTTCCCAGTTAGCACCTTATTGTTACCAAAATTGGTGTTTGAAGAGGATGTTAGTCAAAGAAAAATATTGGATCACCTGGCTGTTCACACCTAGTAATAAATCATTGTTTATAAATACAATAAACTAAAATAGGAAGTGGCAGGGGATATTCTGTAATTGTTAATTTCGAAACGAAAAACCCCTAATGTTTTAATACAGCTTCGTATGAACTTAAAATTAACTATTATAACCAACATATGGTGCAAAAGTCATCAGTCATCACTCTATCGGAAGATGGTATCATTTTGGAAAATTAATGGCGTCTTGTCATCACAACTTTGACATTATTTGTGAAGTAAACAGAAGCAGAATACAAGTTGGCAAACCATGAATCGCTATACTCGTAAAGAAAACGTAAAAATGGTGGCATATTCATTTTTTTTTAAAAGGTACTGACTAAGGAAACCGTGTTTTTCTTCCACCTCTTATATTTTCGACAATAATGTTTGATGGAATTGATTGATAGTTAATTTGGTATACAAACAGACAACAAAAAGTAAAATGATAACCAAACACACAACGAGTAGGAATTCGGACTCGCAATACACTCATTAGTAATACTTTATATTTTCTAAGCATTTAAAACCCGATAATAATCCATAAGGTAACTTGGGGTAATCACAACCAATCGACGAATACGAGGCGAAAATAACATTTTCCATAACAACGAATAACCAACAAGCGTTCAAAACGAATCCCTTTTTCTTTCTTCTTCACGCAAACAATAGAATTCGATTTGCATTTGTTCTTTTTTTTCAAATAAGTGATGGTTGGGAAGGTAGAAGGTAATGCGGATATAATATATAATACGCGACGCGGCGGTAGGAACCTAACATTTTCGAAATACAACAAAAATATCGCTGCAGCACTACAAAACAAGCTAATGAAACCGCCAGCGAACTGAAAAAAACTGTGTGTTAAAAATATCGTAATACTCAATGTGGTCAGTGTAAGGAATAGTCAATTCCATTTTTAAAAATACATTTTAAATAATTATATCGAAAAATCTGCCAGGAGATTTTTCTAAAGTTTGTTCCTAACAAAATGTTGGTTCCTAGGTAACTGAAATCAAAGTTGGCTATAAAATACATTTTTTCTGGAAAATTTGTTATATCCCTGCTACGTAAAAAAAATATATTCAATTCGAAAAAAATTGCAGTGTGGGTAAGGAAGTATTTTAAATAACTACAGCAGCAAAAAACTTTTCGATTCTAATCGACACGTTGGCCCCGTGTTATAAAAAAGTCATAGCTTGGTGAGAAGTGGGAGAATACGTCTCAAATCACCGATGATTGTTTCGTGACGGAGAGAGACGTATAAACGCACACCGGCCTACGTAGCGTATCTTAAAATAGGCATACTTCGCAGAAAGTGGCATAATCTCATTTTTATCAATGAACAGTGGGTATATCTAGTGGAATACCTAATTGTCACGGTAACCCATGATGCTTTACCTGCCTCATTCTAGCAAAAATTAAAAGCGTTATTTCCTAAATCATAACATCATAATAAATACGCCTTTATATAAGCTATTAATAGATTTACCTTTCTGCCTACCTATAAAAATGATGACATCAAAATTTACATACTAACATCAATATAGACACACTAAGAGACCTAGAAGTTTATTTTTAGTGTCAATGATGATGATAGTGGTGAAGGTGATAAAACTGATATTGATATTGACGATAAATAATTATATTGGAATAATGAATACAATGAATCATTATATCACAAACCCGTTTCTCTACTTTCAGTTTCGTTATAGTTATATTACCACGATTTAGAATTGAACAGTGCTTGAAAGAATAAATAAAACTTAAAAACGATTACAAAGAAAGGTGGATAGGCGAAATTTTTATGTGAGTACCCAACAAGAGTCCCAACTGCTCCCAACCGTTCGGAGCCAGTGAGACCATGGCATCCCCAATTGTACTATATAGTGAGGCTGAAGGTAGTAGGGAGGGGAAGAAGATAGGCTGACCTGGCTTTCCATTGCTTTAAATGGCTTTAACCAAATACGATACGGTACTGTACATTTAAAGCAACGTTACGATTCTGAATGGCGGGCTTTCACCAGGGCAATACTGAAAGTATTTACGTGCCGAAAATATACAATATATATTATTTTAAATTAATAAGTTGTGAATGATACAAAATTATCTTATTATTTATATTACTAGCGTTCACCGGGATTTGAACACGCGACCTCCCAATTCGTAGCCACCAGGATTGTAATCACTCAACCAAGGAGGCGGTGGCACAGGGATATTGGTTCGTAGCCACTAGGACTGTAACCACTCAAATACGGAGGCCGTGACACGCGGATATTTGATTCGTAGCCACTAGGATTGTAACCACTCAACTACGGAGGCCGTGGCACGCGGATATTTAATTCGTAGCCACTAGGATTCAATTTCAGTGCCGGCAACCCGGGCGTTTATTTATTATTAGTTATGTACATACATGATTTTTCTCCTTACCCTCCTCACTAGACAAAGTCTGGATTGTAACCACACAACCACGGAGGCCGCGGCACGCGGATATGTTAATTCGCAACCACTATTATTATAACCACGGAGGCCGTTGCATGCGGATATTTAAAAAAAATCTTCCGAAATCAAGTGAATAAATAATTTATCGTTGTATTTTTAAGTATTTGTGTCGGACTACTGCTCCGGGCTCGGCCTCGGCCGCCCTATATTAAATTCAATATGTATTTTAAATGTCCGTATTATTTTTAATGTAAAAATCTATGTAAACATGTTTAAAATAAATGAAACGTCTGAGCTTAGCTGGAGGAGAACAGACAGAGAATTATAGATTTGTAAGAGAGTGAAATAGAATTGTAATTGTGAAAAAGAGAAAACATAACGGCATGAAAAATGACCGACGGTACGCCGTCATTACATTCCCCGCAGGCACGATTCTGAGAATCGTGCCTAAACACAGAGGGGTCGTAGAAACGTTCGGCCACGGCCCGAAGCGATCGGCCGTGCGCCGTCATGACGTAGCAAAATGACCGGCGGTACGCCGTCATTACGTTCCACACGGGCACGATTCTGAGAATCGTGCCTAAACAAAGGAAGGCAGTGGTAACTTTCGACCACGGCCCGAAACGACCGGCCGAGCGCCGGCAAAATGACCGGCGGTACGTCGTCATCGCGTTCCTCACGGTTTTCGAATCCGAGAATCGTGCCCGAACGCCGGGTCCGTGGTAGCGTTCGACCACTGCCCGCGCCCTATAACACAGGCACAAAGCCCTGAAAAAGGCAGATCGCCAGCAACCATCCTCAGCTCTACAACACTCTCTCTGCTCTGCCCTCTACCTCGCTCCGACTTCTGCCTCTGCTCGCCTTCTTTTGCTTCTGACCCTCGCCTCATCCTGGACCACGGACTTCCCTACCTCTTCGGACCCGACCCGGACTCAGCAACAAGGACAAGCGAAACGCGATCGGACCAGCTCTACAGTGGCTACAGAGACGGCTAGTTCTCCTCCCCCACGCCACTGAAGGAACTACATCTTCCGCCTCCACGGATCGGGACCTCCGGTACTTTACAGTCTTGTGTATCTCACCCCGTCTGATACAGTATGTATCACCCATAGGAAGGCGAAAATTGTAATTATTATTTTATCTGGAATTTAAATTTTTTTTTAGTTATGCCTTGTGACCAGATCTATACATCAATACGAGAGCACGCCAAAAAATCACGGTGCAAAAGTTATTTAAAATCATAGTTTATACTGGTTACATATATTGGTCATTGATTATCTGTGGAACAGTAGTGAACCTTTTACATTATTCAAATTATAACGGTCCCGTAATACACATTTAAAGTGATAAAAAAATATATTTAAAATCTCGAAGTGAGCAAAGTGAATAAGGTGTTGTCGCAAATAAGAAATCAAAGAAAACATTTGACAGTTCAAAGACTCACATCACTAATATACCGATAAAATCTCGATTCTGAGTATACCGGCGATAGGTACGTAAGTGGATTAAGCCGCAGACGTCGCTCGTTTCCATCCCAGTTCAGTCCCGAAGGAACAGAGTTCGCTCCTCGCCAAAACCAAAAGATTTTTTTATTATTATTAAATAAATCATTTATCATTATTGAATAAAATCAAGAAACCTCGCATACAAGACAAATATACAGAAACTGAATAAATAAATACCTAAAGAAAATAAACGTTAATAATTACAAAAATTGACTACTATAGTTGCGATAATATTACTAGTCCAAACAAGATAATAAAATGCAGCATATGCTTAAATGCATTTCATTACACCAGCATAAAAAGCACCGCAGAAAAATGTCAAAAACACTCAGTGACAACTGGAAATGCAAAGAATGTAAATCATTGGATCCTAAAACTCAACCACAATCCAATTACACTCTAGCTCCTCCTTCTAGCAAGAACTTTCGGCCTACAAATAAAACTGGCTCAACATACACTGAAAACCCAGAAAATATGAATTAAATTATAAATTACATCGACAAAAAAATCGATTAAATTAAAACAGTAATTTTAAACAAGATAGAAACGGAATCTGCAGACAATTAAAATCGCTTCAATTTATAATCGACCAATACGATACATTAATAAAATCCATTAAAAAAATTCCACAATTAGAAAAACAAATATCGGAAATAAAAAATGAACTAGAACAAAAAACATAGGATTCAAAAGTATCGTGGTAAAAACAACAAAGATGGAATAGGCAGCTCTGAGAAATTATCTAGAAATATCAGGTATCCAAGATCATAATCCTAAGATGAGAACAAAAATAATACAAGTTCAAACTGAAGACACAGAAATTTCGAATTCAAATCGCATCCAAGATCGCCGATCAAACCACCTACCAAAAATAACTTCAAAATAAATAACAGAAATAAAATTGATGCGATAATATCATCAAGAAGAGGTCTTACCACAGATGCAATAAACCAGCCCGGAAAACTAAAAATATATATTGGCGAAGTAATGACGCCATACTACAACTAATGTGGAAATTAAAAACCACGTAAAAATAATTGACTACAAATTTGTATGGTTTCGTAGAGGCCAACTACTAACCACGAAGACCCCGGAAGACAAAATTTTCAAAAAGAAACATTGTGATGACATAAATAAACGGACATAAACACAACTCCACACCTAACAACACTTCACATCATAGACTTACACAAATACTCACCATTGTGGCTGATTACATGGAATATATAGACTCGGACAACCAACACTATTGTGTAAGTATAAACGATTTTAATCTATGGACAAACATCACAGAAGAAAAAAATAGAATCAAAATATTACACCAAAACATAAGGTCGATTGGTAAAAAAATTGATGAACTTACGATATATCTACAACAGCTTGATAATAATTTTGATATAATTGGGCTGACAGAATGCTGGTTGAATGAAATATATATATACCAACAACAATCGAAAACTATAACACACAACACACAAAAAAAACACAAAAATTAGATGCCAATACAAATACAGAAACTATAGCAAATCATGTGAATAACTTCTTCGCAAATATAGGAAAAGTTTTAGCGAACCGTAAAATACATAACACAAATACACTAACACAAACAAATAAATCAAACATCAATACAAAACTGACACAACACAGATTTACAATAAAAACAACTTTGGAAGAGGAAATTGACAAAATACTAAACACATTAAAACACCGAATTGCTCCTGGATTAGATGAGATAACAACGGAGTGCATTAAGATATTAAAAAAATTTAATCAACCTTAGTGTAACACATTCCTGCTTTCATAATACTCTTAAAAAAGGACAAGTGATCCCTATTTATAAATCCGGAGACAAAATGGAAATAAATAACTAACGACCAATCACATTGTTAAACTCACTTTCAAAGATTTTCGAAAGAGTATTAAAAAACCAAATTATAAAATACCTAGAAGAAAACAAATTGATCTCGGATAAACAATATGGATTACGAGAAAAAATTGGCACAAGAGAAGAATTGGCACGTACAATAGATTATATACATAGCAACTTAAATCAAGCGTACAAATGCATAGAGATACATCTAGATTTAGCTAAAACCTTTGACTCAATCTACACAAATCACTTTTAAAAAAATTAGGAAACATCGGTATCAAAGGCAAAGAACTCCAAATATTAAAAAGTTATATGAGTAACAGAACATAACAAGTCAAAATTAACAACCATACTAGTAAACCACTGCTGATTACATATGGAGTTTCACAAGGAAGCATACTAGAGCCCGTTCTTTTTACTATTTACATAAATGAACTTTGCAGCATGAAAATAGACGGAGAAATAGTTAGTTATGCTGACGACACAGTTTTACTCTTTAAATCTAAGGATTGGAATAATGTATATAACAAAGATAATTTGGGAATCTCGCAAGTGAAAAAAAGGCTAGACTCAAACATACTAACACTAAACAAAATTCACAACATACCGTATAAATAGCACAGGACAGCCAAAAACAACACAACTACCACAAAAATACTCGAATGTTTAAACACCAAGATCTGCGATTGCCCTCCTCTAGAAAAAAAAGAACAAATATCTAGGAATCGTAATTGACCATACATAACCTTAGATGGATACCTCACATCAAACAAATCACAAATAAACTCCTCAAAATAATATACATTTTCCCAAACATGAGAAACATTTATAAAATAAAAATATATTAATTCAAAACAATATATTTTGCACTTCGCCAATCAATTATAGAATATGGAAATATTGCTTGGGGAGAAGCAACTAACTCGGCTATCGATTCTTTAGAAATCGCATAGAAAACGATCTTAAAGGTAATACTAAAAAAACATAGACTGACTGATATAGACCAAATATTCAACAGTTGTGACGTGCTAGATATACGTTAAAACTACTAAACTACATTTTTGAGCAAGAAAACAAATTTCAACATACACACAATATCACTAACAGACCAGTTAGACAAGCGTACAAAAAAAAACATAAAAAACCGACGGTAAAATTCAAAATTCAAAAAAATATTTACTGCACAAAAATACAGAGTACAAAGGGGATAGCTTATAGGTTACATCCTATTTCTTCCAGCTAACCCAAAACATACACATTATATTAAATAACCCAACAATTACATGTTAACAAATGTATGTATATAAAAAAAATTTAAAAAAAGAGGTATATAATTTATGTAAGGTATTCATGTAGTGACATTTGTTAAAAAGGAATGTTTTTAGTGATGATTTAAATTTAAGTATGTCGGTTATTTTTTTGATGCTACGTGGAAGGTTGTTATATGCTTTAATGGCCATGTGGTGAGGTCCTTTTTGAAATATAGTTTTGTTTGCTTTTGGGATTAATAAGTTTTCTGTGAACCTTGTAGCGTGTTTATGTGTTGATTTTTTTTTCTGGGAACTTTTCCGGAGATGATCGAACTAACAGGCATAACTCCATTATATATATATATATGTTCGTAACTGTCAGAAGTTTGAGATTTTTAAAAATTGGTCTACTTGAATCCCAGTGATCAGAGATTGTAATTTTTCGTAAGCACCTCTTTTGGATGATAAAAACATCTTTGGCATAAAATATCTTTGATAAATACAAGCTTTGGACGAAGACACTATCAATACCATGCTATAAAAGCTTTCAACAGTCTAACACTTGAAAATAAAATTGAGGAAAACAAAAATAAATTCAGACACAAAATTACAAAATGGATTAAAGAACAAAAAAGACAATATTACCAAAATTTCATAACATAAAATAATAAAAACTACACATAACACACAAAACCAATATAAAACACAGATCACTCACAAACACACAACATTTAAATATACCGATTTGTTACTTTATTTCATTTTATTTAAATTTTATTTTACTTTAATTTTATCTTAATTTCATGTTTTTTTTTCTTCATCGACATTTTATAATTTTTCTTCAAATGTATTATGAATATTTTTTTGTCTTATAAAATGGAGGCCTCGGCACGGGTAAGCCACCCAGTGAGGCCAACATTACTAAATTGTACTAAGAAATGTAAAATATTGTACCAAGATAATAAAAAAAATCTTTATTGCGACTTTCCATGCTTTCAGATAAAAAAACATAAACAAGATTCGATTAAAAACACGACTAAGAAACTACGCGTTAACTAACTTAAATTTGTATTTGAGGACAAAATACTCAACCAAACTGAATAATATATTTTTTTAATCGAATGTGTTATTTTATTTATTTGTGTTTTAAATTTTGATTTATATAGGCCATTAAAGATTTTTGCATGATTTTAGAGGCAACTTTGGCATTTTATGAGTTAATAATTATATTAAAAAAAGATTTTGCTCTGTTTACCATACGAATATGATCATAAAATAAAATTGGTTAAAAAAGCATTTTGAAGGCCGTACATTTAAATTACAAACTATCGATTTACGTTAGAACACAGATTTGTCTGACATAATTTAAAATCTCTACCAAAAATGTTATATTTTATTTTTATTTTTCAATTACATTTTCAGTTCGGTTGGGTATTTATTTTTACTTTTCAAACCAAAATTAAATTTTCGTTTAAAAAAGGGCTGCGTAGCCGTTCCTCCTAAATAATTAAAAATTTCTTGATAAATCCTTTAAAAAATTTACGCATGTTAGTAAGAAAAATCTTATTTTCCACTGAGAGATTTCTTTACTACACTTCTGTCGGTCGTTATCAATACACATCTATAGTTGAATAGTTTCGCTTTCCGTAGAAAAATGTTAATTTCCAACTCGAAGGCAAAATCACGTTATTATCGAGTGTCGGAGTATGAATCAGCGTTATGGGATTTTAGTATGCACACGACTACCAACATTTTGCGTTAATATTGTGTAAATATAATAATCTACGTACTTTCATGTCAATATTGTCAAACTTATATTTTAAACTGTATTTGTATGTGAATCATTGTACACAGAATTTCATAGATTATATGCAAAAGAATTCACATCTGATGAGAAATCCATTATTTTTTAACGGTGTAATTATTCACCATCAAACTTTCATTCAGTGTTTTTAAGTGCGGATTTTTTTAACTCGCAAAAATGAGTCCAATTTAAAGTGCTAAGTGGCGCCAAAGAATGATAGGTCAATAAAAAATAGTAGTTTTGTCAACCTCTCTGCGATGGCGCGTCACGGAAGGTATAGGGTGACGTCAGAGCAAAGCCGAAGCGTTTAGTAGTGTAGGTTTGTTAACCACTTTTCCATTTTTATTTTAGATACGCTAAATCATAACATGTATGCAACAAAACTACCGATATGATGAGACAGCGTTGATCTTATTAACAATGGTGTCAACATTAAAAATCCTACATGAACTGTTGCAATTCACCTTGATAAGTGGAATAAAGCGGTCTTTACTCTCGTAATAATGATGGGTGGTAATGCTTTACATTATTTGCCGACCGCAGTGGTGTGTATTGGTTTACATAATCAATATTGATATCAGCCGACAGAGGCAGCCCGCCGGCATGCTAATATATTACATCAGGGTTCTTCCACCCACCGCTCGTGACCGAACTCCGACTCGTATGTCTGTACTCCTGGTAGATTATTTTTATTACTATCTGTTTTATTATTTTTCGGTTCAAAAAAATAGTTTCTATTTTGTGGTTTGTAAGATAAATAAATGATCATGTCTAGACATCGGATTATATGCAATAAAAAATCAGAAAGATTGTTACGAAACGCTAAATTTTCAATGAGAAGTTTTTGTTTTCTTGGATGGAGAGGGGAGTGGATAGCGAAATAGGTCAAATAATGAAGATCACGCTCGCACATATTTTATTAATAAAATGATTCTCTGCAAGGAAGACGGATAGGTAATGGTCAGTTAATTAATTAATCCGCTGATCAAATACGCGAAAATATTCAAAAATATTATGCAAGATTTTTCAGCTTCTAAAATACCCACCCATTTTAATTATTCTGCTGCAGATTTCGAAGGAAAACTTTTACCCTATAATAAATGTAATTTTCAACGAAAGCTCAATTTTTTTAATATTTAATATACTCTCCACGAATACTAAAAACTATCCATCATTCATTGCTAATATTCTCAGTAACCCTCTTTACAACTATTATTTAACCTTCATTAATTTATTTACTTATAAACTTAATTAATATGATAACCAAACCCATTATTTCTGACATTCACCGATTATTAAGAACTGCAAAAAAACAAAACAAAGCCACGTAATATAAATGTAGGTAGCGATTTGATATCCCTGAGTCTGGTTTCGATAGACTACGAGGAACCACAGTGATGAGGCATAGACTTAATAGGCTAAACAGGAGGAAATGAAAAGAGGTGGGTAGGTACCTTTAGTTTACGAGTAGACTCAATCAAACCATAAAGTAGGTAGGTACCTGCCCATTATTGTTAAATTATTAAAAACTGCACCAAAAAAAACACGGTAGGTAAACACTATACTTTTTGATTGCGCGCGTTTTTGGGTATTTAAATTCCATAGTATCATAATATCTTTGTTTACTTTGCGCTATACCGTATTTGCTTTTCGGAGATGTGGCTTTATTTCTAAATTAACACGATACATTATCATCTTAAATTTTAAAGTGCAACCGTGGAAAAACCAAAATATTCACCATATATTATGATTTGATTTATTAGTTCACTCTGTATTTTTCAATTTTGTTGACTTGTTCTTTCAGTGTCGATGATTTAATAAGTCTTTAGCAAGTTAAACGGATGAGTTTGTACAGAAATGAAAATTAATTATATATTTTTTTATTTAATGTCCTCCTAATAAAAACACTCCAGTTTTTTCCAGCATCATATTAGTCATTCACTACGTCATTTCAATCGTGATTTTTTTGATCCGCAATCAAAACTATCAAACGGTGAACTCTGGCGTAATGAAATCTGCACCAAGTCATTTTATAAATGAGGTTTAAAAATAACTTTTAACGCGTTCATAATAATATTGTTTCTTTCATATTTTAATGTAACCAACAACAGCATTAAACAGTATAATTTCTTTGTGCGTTCGAACGAGTTTGACATCATATAATTCGGGCCTCTTCAAGACCCACAATAATAAATATCCCTTCCTAACGCCCTTAACCCACCTCACAACGCTGCCCAATCGGGTGGCGATATAATTCCTCCTGATTTTCACTATGCAAACAGGGGCGCTCTTCTGAAGAAAATTATAATTCGAGTACATAGTAATATTTTTTCAAATCTAGAGTAGCGATAAAGTACCTACCAATCTATCATATTTGCAAGGCAATTATTTTTATTCCTTATTCGAAATTCTACAGCAATAAAATTTCTCAGATCTTGTCAAGTTAAGTTACATTTGGTGATTTTTCACACAAGTAACAAGAGCTGAGGATTATTTTTCATAAGTTTCGATATGAATATTATAATTATTGTACCTGATTTGTTATGATCGCTATTATTTGATCGCGACATTGCTCGACTGACGAGGGGGTTAAGGGGCGAGACGGAGGCATGCCCCCGCGGTAATAGAGAGCCCCGGGCGGCCGAGTCATCGCTCCGGTGCGCCACTGTGGCACAATGGCTGACTCACCTCAGTAATCTTGCATCTCACTGGACCAGTACCCGGTACCGGGTATCATCCGTATATCTATAATATAGAGCGTCACGCCTTGTTCACACGTACCAGGGTAACAGTACCTACATACCTCCTGCAAGTGTAGATATCTTAGAAGTTGCATGGATGAGTTGGTAGCTGTATCGGCCAATCAGAAAAGTTACGTCTTTCTTTTATATGCTCCTGATACTTTGCTAAAACTATAAAGTAGAAAATTTTCTAAGAAAAATAATGCAAAATCTTTGGTTCATCAATTTAATCGTCTATAAATTAAGGAATCGTTTTTTTTAAATATTTTAGAAGCTTTATCATGTACCGAGAATAATCCATTTCTTTAGTCGTATTAACTCGACCATTTGACTTTTCATCTATCTGTAAATTAGATTGTTACGTTCCGGTTCCGATTCAAGATGGAGGCCGTGTTTTTTAAAACCTTTTATCCCACCAGAATTTTATCCCACATGATCGTGGCTCTTACTAAGAGGTGTTAAATCGGAATAATCAAATTATGATACCTACCGACCTTTTAACCGACCGAAGAAATTTTTCAAAAAGAAGTGTCATTGGGATGGGACTTTTCTTTGGACAAATTGTATAATTCATTACTTGAAATAAAAAATAAAAAAAGTTATTTGTATTAGGTATGTAAGCACCTACTAACAAATCTTATGATTTCAGGGTAAATTTTGATTCTGATTTATTAAATTAGAGACATATCTTTTTGGACGCGAGGTCTACTGTTCACAGAACTACTAGGTTTCATATCGCGCCACACATTGTGTAAACATTTCATGATCATAGGTTGGAGATATTTTGGAAGTTGCATGGACCTAAATAAAAATCTGCAAGACTTACACTTTTTTATGTGCTTATGTCCTGGGGGAAATAATTTCCCTCGGGGATGCTGTGTGGAGAGAAAAACGGAATTTAGGTTTTATTAAAATTTGAGTATCGTATAAGAGTCCCAATTGCTTCCGGCAGTCCGGAGCCAGCGTGACTATGTCAAACCCAATTGGGGTATGTTGTGAGATCGAAGAGAGTTGGGAAAGGAGGGAGATGAAAAGGGAGTCAGTTGGAAAGTATCTGGCTATTCAGGTTTAGTATATAACACAGTTAAAGCAATGTTTCGTTTCTGAGTCTACCATTTTGAAACTATGCAATAATGAAGAAAAGAAATCTTCAATTTTATTTTATCTATGCAACTATTTTCAGCAAGCAATCCCGTATCCATCATGAGCTATGGAGTTTTGAAAAATGCTTTTATTTTATTTTTTATAGTGAATACCTCACAAGAGTCCCAACTGCTCCCGTCTGGAGCCAGTGAGACTATGGCATCCCCAATTGGGGGATGTTGTGAGGCTGAAGGTAAGTGGGGAAGGGAAAGAGGAAGGTGGGGAAGTACCTGGCTATTCAGATCTAGTCACTAAACATGGCTAAAGCCATTTGGAGCAACGTTTCAATTCTGAATGGTGGTCTTACACCAGGGCGATACTGGTAGTATCTTCCACTCTGGAACGTGCCGCAAATATACTATATATTATTTTTTAATTAATTAATTGTGAAATAACACAAATTAATCAAATAAAATTTATTTGCGCACGCCGGGTTCGAACCCGCGACCTTCGGAATGGCAGTCCAATGCGTTACCACTGGACTATGCCGGCCGTCAAAGTAAATAGTACAAGTATTGTCTGTAAATAATAATAATAGGTACTTGTACCTAATTTGAAAAAAGATTTTTTGTGAAATCAAATGGAATATGAAAGTGACAGTAAATTAATATAAAACCTTGGCCAAACCGATTGGAAAAAAGGCAGAAAGGTGCCTAGCTAAATGGATAAATGTTAAAATACTAATATTCATGATTTAACACCTAGATACGTTCTATTAACTGAGATATTCTTCTCACTTAGTGTACATATTGGATGAATCGGCACATTATTATATTTTAGTAAAATGTATATTTGTTATACGAATATTTGTTTACGTACCATCAATGAATCATCTTTTTTTCTAATAATATATTTTCCGCATATTCTCTAATACAACGTTTGCATTAATTTTCTTAGTTTGCATTCCCCAATAACGTTTACATGGTCTAAGTAACAAATATTTAAACGATATGGATGTATTTGACAATAATTTGAACTTGACACACTTCAAACTCCGTATGTGCAACTATTTCTCCTTATTTTATAAATGACTGTTAACAACAATTTCGTACATTTTTGTAAATAGTAACGTTGATCTTGAAGAAATTATTATATATTTTTTTTTGTTACATATTTTTATTTTCAGTCCAATTTTTGTTACATATTTTTATTTTCCAATATTTTAAGCATTTTTTAAAAATAACTTTTATGCATTTTTATATTTTTTATTTTTTATTTATTTATCTTTTAATTTTCGGGAAATCGACAGTTTACATTTATTTCAGTTTGTACATAAGTATTATATAGCCAAAATAAAACCAATTGTGGATTTCCTCCTTGTGACTTTACCTCTACTGAGACAGCATAATAAGAAATAAGTAAATTAAATTTGTAAGAAAGGAATATGAATTCAAAAACAATTTCATCTTAATTTAAAAAACAGATGACCTAAATTATATCTAAAAGCCCTCCGGGAATTTAAATTTAAGATACGGATCCCATGATCTTAGAGCGAAAGATTATACATATATTAGTAATAATTATTATGTAATTTCGTCTACTCTAGTTCGCACGGAATAAAAAAGCATCCGTGAGTATTTCTACTATGATAAAAATACAGCCACTGGCCTGAATGTTACGGCGCACACATTCTGATATGACACATAATTATGGCAATTAAACTAAATTTTCAAAAAGAATGCACTATTACAAATTAATAAAGACCACTTCAATTCAACAATTTCTACGAAAATAAGTAACCGATCAAGATCAAGTGGTAACTTAGAAATCTCTGAATGTTAAACTAGTGCTTGTCAACACCGTTATACTATCATTTTTTAATGCCTTTCCGGATAAAATTAAAACTGAAAAAAATTATAAAACTTTCAAATCACAAATCGAACAACTTTTAGATAAACCCAACAGTAATCATAAATTTTAATTTCATTGGATACATTTTACACATAGTGAGAAGTGAATCGTGTTGTGAACCGAACCTAAAGGTGATTAATTAAGGCGATGCCATACGTAGGAATGCAAAATCTTGTGTTTTTGGTTTGAAAATTTTGTCGCCTAGAAATGTTTCAGATGCTTTAATTAAATACTGCGAGTAGAATACATCTTGGCCTTTGAAATAATCGAGTATTTTTTATATGTCTTTTTATAAGCCCAGAAAAAAATAATGTATAGGCTATGAAAACTGCTTTAAAGTTCAAAATCTCCTACTCACGAACCCATTTTCGGTTGATTTTATTGTATAATGTGGCAAATTAAGTTATTTATAAAATGATCGGAAAAAAAATGTTATGCTTGAACATCCACAAAATAAAATAAAAGGCACTTTTTGGCCATGTTTTTTTCTTGCAAAAATCAAAACAGGCGGATTGTGTTAACACGCGGGAATTTAAACCTTATCGCCATCTACGTAAGGGTTTTTATTGATAGCGGCTCAATTTAAAATATTACACGACGTAGTGCATCGCCTTAATGAATAAATAATTAATTAAAACATAATATATAATTTAAAAAAACCGATATATATATATGTTACATATCTTCTAAAATTATTTTATGAGCTTCGAAATATTTCTGTTGTGTCCCGGGAGTGTAATTGATTGATTTTATCAGTATGCGTTTATTAAGTACCCATTTTATACAATATTGCCAGCTCGGTCCTTCAACAATTTACAACAAGCTCTGTACCTGCCTACTGTTATTTCTTACACAGTAAGTACATGTTTAGTTCTATTTCTTATTTTTTTCTTTTTCAAACTATTATATTATTTAAGTTATATATATATATATATATATATATATATATATTTAAAAAAATTATATTATCTTGTTTAAATTTATCAGCTGTAATATATTTTAATTTTTATCTACATCAATTAATGAAATTTTACACCTTATAAACAATAATAACGCCACTCCCCAATTCAAACACGAGAAATAATTTCTCAATTGAGTTGGGCAGTTTCGTTAAAAAAACTTCATATTTTAGCAATCAAACTGGAAATATCTACATTTGTAAATTATTGTAATGTGTTTGTATATACACTTAATTAAATATTTAATAAAAAATTCCAGATTTGAAATAGTTATAGAAAATAGATCGGTACTGCTTGCCAAACTTATTTGTGCATGCAGATAAAGGAGGAACCGTCGAATGAATGGACTAATGTTTTTTTAAAGTCAATCAATCTTCAAGCAGCTTTTTTATTATATGGGAAAACCTAAGTAAAAACCCTAATAAGGTGAAACCGAAAATATAAGGCGTCTCTAATATTTGGATATCGTAAGAATGCTATACCATTGTTAACGCCCGTGTGTTTTTTTTGTAACTTTTGTTTTTCAGTCCTCTTCTTAATCCTGATGATATCCATTCAAAGCTCTAGTAAAATTGTAACTCTGATTTGGATTCCTGAACATGTTGGAATCGTGGGTATGATATTGTAGATTCCTTGGGAAAACAAGGAGCATCCAACTCTATTGTTACCCTCGTATACCACATTCCCATATCTGTCATTTTTTCCATCTTCAAATATAGATCACGCAATGTATTGGCAAATTACTAGTAAATCCAAGGGGCCCTGCTATCAATACAATGGACTATCCCATCAAAACCGTGGTTTCAACATTTCCCACATTTCTTAAAAAAATAAATTTCCTCACCGATTCGAATGAGGATTGAACATTGTTCTGTTTATTCTCACTTTTTTTTAAATTCACGTGCTTGACTCCTCAGATTGTACATTCTGTGGTCTAGATGTGGGCATTTTATATCACCTCTTTTTTGTTTGTTCCTCTCCAAAGAAATATCTTCTCTTCTATAAATCCATATTTAAAATTGCCTCCCCTCCATTCAACATCTCATCTCCTCTAAGTCAGAATTCGACTCCAATATTTCTTATAACTTTAACATTTGCCAATTTAAACTAAATTAATATATAAACTCACCTTTCCTCTCTCCATAATTTGAAATGATGGTCAAGAACAGCCCGGAAGGGTGAAAACTAGAAACGTTTAAAAAAAAATCTCCAAGTTAAAAAATATTTTTTTTGTTTTTGATTAAATTTATTTCTCTCCGTAGTATGTTTGTTTTGTTTCTATATCTGGTCGCTTGAAAGGAATGTTTTTTTTTATTATTTTTGCATATTTTCACCTAAAATGTCACCAATACGATGTTATTGTATATATAAATAATAAAATTCTAGTAATTGCAAAACTTATTTGTGTATTCGGGGGCGTTGCTACTATTGGTTTTGTGGTTAACTGTGCAAAAAATATGTGTTCATTCCTTAGTTCCTCCTCTGGGCGCCTGTGCGTCATTTTTGTTTCATTTTTCTGTGATCCTTAAAAGAGCTGTCAAATCAAAATAATCAATATTATGGTACCTACCTTCCCGAAGAAGGTTTGAATAAGAATTATTATTGAGATAACGATGTTTTTTTGGAGAATTTTGAGGAGAACTTCGGAGTTGTACCTTACAAGAAATTGAAATTAAATATTGGTATTCGGTGACTTTTTAATATATATATATATATATATTTTTATGTGAAACCAGACAAGATTCCCATCTGTTCCCAACCGTCTGGATCCAGTAAGACTATGGCATCCGCAATCAGGATGCATTGTTAGGCTGAAGGCAGTGGTGAGGGGTGAGGGGGAAAGCGATGGGAAAGAGGAAGGTGGAGAAGTATCTGGCTATTTTATCTGGTCACCAAACACGGCCAAAGGCATTTCAAGCAACGTTTCAATTCTGAATGGTAGTCTTAAACCAGGGAGATACTGAGAATATCTTCCACTCTGAAACGTGCCGCAGATGTAAACTTAGACAGTAAACTTTCTCATTATTGCTATCTAAAAATAACGTAGATCTACGTTGTGAAGCTTGATCTAGTCATTAGTAATGATTATAAAACTTAATCACTGATTTAAGCGTCATCGTTTCTTTACGCTAGAACAGGGGTGTAGTAAGAAATCATAAATATTTTATATTCCTTTATTTTAATATCTATTTCGTAGCTTTTCACCTTATTTAATTTTTTTTCTGCAATCTTACGGAAAGGTTATTCAGATAAATTAAAAAAGTTATATTAGTTGTTCGAATTGATTTGGCTGTTTATTTTGGCTCATGGATACGCTAAATTCCTAAATTAACTAAATAGATAAGTTGCATCGTCTTGTTGTTATTATTAAGTAAATATTATTATTCTAGAACACCTACCTACAAAATTTTCGAACTAATTCAAATTTACTTAAATTTCTTCCTCCATTGAGATTATCACGTCAAAGATACAACGAGTTCATAACATTCTTGGAATTTGGCGGATATTGTGCTATTTTTAGACTACTAGATTCTAACTAGGAAATCGGTATATCCGCAAGTGTCATAGTTTTATTTGCTCAAATGAGGAAAAGCTGACATACGAGTATCGCAATACATATCATCTACCGGTGTCTACTTGTATTAGCTATTGGAATTACGTAAGTAAGTCTTAATATTTCAATGTTTGTATTGATTGCACGGCGTCATGTTTAATCGCATTTTTGCATATTTTACATAGTGTATAACAAGCTAACGTCAGAATGGTTGCAATTGATTGTGTAATCATATCTGATCTAAACCTTTTCCTGGAACAACAATAATTATAAATAGTTGTGCATTATGATAAAACATATCAAATTCCATATGTTATGAATCATTTTGATAAAATTTGTTGAAAATTGAAACATTATTAATATTAATTAACCTTTTTGCAAATTGTGCGAATTTGACGTACGCGATAAGTAAGTAAATTTGATAATTCATAATGCAGTCCATCTTATAATTTAATACCCACCTAAGCAGTCACTAAATATCTGGGAAAAAGAAACAAAAAATAACCCATTGACGCGTGCGTTACACACGTAATATTAAATATCAAATGCATCGGTAGAAAGGTAACTGCCCACCTGTGAACAGTGTTCAATGTGTACGCGGCTTAAGTCGGGTTATTTCACAGAATTTTAAATATTCATTGAAATTTGAAAATTCTGTGAAATTCTTATCTGTTCTTAACAACAGGCCCAGGATGAAATAATAACAGAACATGAATATTAACTTTTAAATTTGATGAATTGGGTATTTTCAAGAACTAAGAATACCGTTAAAAATGTGTGGATATAAAGTTTATCTTTCTGATTCTGATAATTCTACTAAAAATGTGTAATTTTTTAATATTTTCATTCATAATTATTGATTTTAAAATGAACTAAAACCGCACATTCTGAAACAATTGAAAACTGGCTGCAACGCCATTCTGCGAAACAACCCATCCTTAGTCAGTAAAAAACATCAACGAGGAGACAGTAGAGAAACCTTACCTAAATAAAAATAAATAATACATATTTTAAAAATATTTTGTAAATTTTTAATTGTATGCATAGAAGATACAATGTGTATTTTTAGAAAAAATAATGTACCGTTTATAAATGAGCTTTAAATATACATTATTTTTAAGCAAAGAATTCCACAATTCGTCTAGTAAATTATTTTAAATTTATTCAAACGATCGCAATCTCTTTCCGAAAATCCTTTTACTTTTATGATGCCAGTTCAACGACATGAAATGTCTGATTGTTCATGATTAATTCATCACTCGCTGTCCGCATGCCAAAATACCGCACAGTTCGCACGTCTGAAATTATATAGCTACAAATTTGCGTAAAGGAATTAACAAAAATAATTCAATAGTTCCTAGATAAATGACAGAAAAGTGTCACATAAAAAAAACCTCTGTGTTATTCCATCGAAAATTGGTCATTGCTCCGTTCTTTCACACCTTCAATTCAATTCAAGTTGTATTAATTCTCACAAATGATGTTACTGAATTTTGTGTCTATGTATTTTCACACTAGCAGCCTTGGCGTAAAAGTGCGATATCATCACACTTTCGAAATCTAAGTATCCACGCGAAAAAACTCTGAAGTGGAGATTGCATTAAGTATTTGTATTACATCTCTTTCAAATATGAGGTAGAGATTTATTCTATATTTTGGAAACTCTTAAAACATATGAAAATAAATTAACACAAATGTAGCAAACAAAATAAGTTATTTAAATGACTTTAACTGTATATATTATTATTATTAAATGATTTTAACTGTATATTATGTATTGTGATTGTAACCAATACGTATTTTGTACACGTGCAAGCAATATTAAATGATTCTTACTCTTTTGTTCGTATGAAGCAGCCGGTTTGTAATTTGACATTATAATTTAAAATAAAACAATAACTTAGTAATCGCCACTTTTATTTGTTATGCTTAATACCAACCGGTTTCGCTATATATATATATTTTTTTTTTCAAAAGATACTAATTCAATTTTGAAAACGTAAGATGATTCCTTCTCTGATGTGGAATCGATCTTAATGTTAACTTTATTGAAATAATTTTATACCATCTTGAATGAAAAACATTGGAAATAATTTAAATGAAACTTGACAGAAATTATACAATAAACAAATTTATATAACGGTGTACTATAACCTGACTGACAACCTACGCCATTTATAGATAGAATTTACTATCATTTTCGTTTTTTTTTTTGTAAATCAGCATAAAAACAACTAAATTAAGTTATAAATAATTTCATTCGAAGTATAATTCAATATAAATACTCGTTTTATATAAGTGGCGCTTCGCCAAAGGGGTTTTTCCGCGCCTCACTCTAGAGAAGAAAGCGATTGGTTAGTTGGGATTGTTTTGACGACTGACCTTGGTACAAGAAGCGTGCCGAGTCACCTGACAGAACCTGCAGCATGAAATGTGTACACTATGTTTGGAGGTGTGTGTTTATCTTATAACTGGTTTGACACATCTCGTGAGTCACTTTACTCGGAGGGAATTCCTCGCCCGCTGACATTGACTTCTCACACTGCTTGGGATCGTGTCAAATAATGATCAATTTATTAAAATTCTTCAGAAATTACGGTAAATATGCATGCCGGGAATTTAATTACTTGAACACTGTAATTTGTTGTTTACTGGATGCAATAATGAATCGTTATGGCATAACCAACGTCTAAAAAAAATCTGCAAAGTGGCAGCTTTTTATAATCGTTCACGATTTTTAAATCAATGTGATTTAACTTTCAGAGAAAATTTCGTGTGAAATTTTTCGAGAATGTTTGGCAGTTAATTATTTGCATTTCTTATATCATCATGGCGGAATAGCTGTCACGTGTTTGATATGAATAAAATATGTTCAATTTCTACACAAAAGTAAGCTGATTCATAGCGTATAAAAAACATTAACACGTCAAACTTTAATCACGTATCAATTTCAGTCTTGGATAAACCGGTTTGGAAGGCATTGACTACTATTATATTACTTGTTCATCCGGATTTACACTTGTTTGAATGAATTTGTAAAAAAAATATGAATGAAAGTGTTTAAATATTTATACACTTTATGAATTCTACAATGAAGAATTTAGTTGACGGCAACCGTGGTCGAGGAGAAAAGCTCTTAACTGGTAATCCGGAGATCACTGGTACAAATCCCCGTGAGTGAGAATGTAAATTTTGTTTGATTAATTTGTGTTATTTCGTAAATTACTCAATAAAAATAATACGCAGTGCCTTTGCGGCACGTTCCAGGTATAAGACTACTATTGAGAATTAAAAAGTTGCTTAAAATTTTAATGGGGACCGCCGAGCACCCCAAGTGGTTTGGTACGTTTGGTGACTTAGAAGGGGTGCCCGGGTTCATGTGGTGAGGTTTGTCTAGGTTTTTTCAGCGGATGCATTTGACCACATACTGCGTGGCGATTCGAATCGGGAGAGACTGGTTGGGGGAGAACTTTTGACTTCTCCAGCCGGAATCTCTCTCGACCCATCGCGTTGAACTGCAGTGTGAGGGGTGGATTCATAAGTCTGACACTCCTGGACACACTGCCCCCAGATTCCTACCCATCCTTCATTTTACCAATCAGTTTTTCCTTCCCAGAACTTCCTCTCCTTCTTTCTCTAAAAGAACCCTCCACACAGCATCCTCAAAGATGGCATAATCCATGAGGGATTTTTTCCTCTGAGCTTCCTATGTGGAGCTAATGTAAAAAGTGACTTTATCCGATTTTGGTGACCAGATCTGAATAGCCAGATACCTCCTCACATTCTTCTTCAGCATCTTCTTCCCATCCCCAATACCTTCAACTTACCCCAACTGGGGATGCCATAGTGTATCTGGCTCCATACAGTTGAGAGCAGTTGGGACTCACATAAAATGTGTGTAAAACATGTGTGGTATTCACATAAAAAAATAGAAAATAACTGATTGTCTTTTGGAATTTAATTTCTTTCTCTGTTTGTCTTTATAACTACATATATTGTGGGTGACGCTTTGTGACGATATCAGTTAAACAATTTACGTAATTATTAATTGCAAAATATATCTGAAAATTTATCAGTGAGTCAAACGTTAAAATGTTTATCTAATATTACATTATATAATTGTTTTTGAATGATTATCACGGCCTAATCAAGTCCCTTTGCGGTTCTCTCATTTCTCTAATGATTACTCACCAGTTTTACAGTCTTATCTGAGCCAAACATTGAATAATTACATCAATGGTGCAAAAGAGTAATTAGCGAACTATTTTCTCACACTATCTGCAAATTGTAAAGTATATGTGTAAAAGTTTACTGTGCGTCATGCAGAAAAAAAGTTTAAATCAAAACTAAGTTTTAAAAAGGTGTGTATATTTTAAAAAATATTTAACATTACGTAACTGAAAATTTTACTATGTCTAATTTATGGACATAATTAACCTGTTAACCGGGGAGTTCAATTTTGAATTACGCAGCATATAACGGGCGCGAACTCCTTCACTAGGACGTATCAATACGTCACACCCGGTGGACGTTAATTTTATTTTTATTTTTTTTATTTATGCATCAAAAAAGTGAAAATATCGAATTAAAAAAATATTTACAACCAATTATAAAGATTACAAAAAATATAAAAAAGTTATAATTACAGAAAAATAACTAAAAGCACACAGATAAAAGAGAAAGATTGATCTTAACAAATTAACATATGTTAAAATTAAAAACTCAATTTCCGTCTGATATGTTCGGAAATATACGTCCCGCTCGTTCCAGGTCGCAACATATATTTCAAGTCCGTATTTATACGTCTTACCCGTACCCGATACTGTTTACGTTTGACGTATTTATACGTCCCGCCCGGTTAACAGGTTGACAAGGTTTTCTCCACGAATTTACACATTATTTGCAAATTATTTTCTTCAATTATGTTCTAATAAATATATAATCGCCTTAATTACAATAAAATTGACAATATCATCCCGGTGTTATTAAATTAGGTTATAATAAATTTATAATCACCTTAATTATAATAAAGTTCACAATATGATCCCAGTGTTTTAAAATTATGTTCTAATAAATATATAATGGCCTTAATTATAATAAAGTTGACAATATCATCCCTGTGTTATTAAATTATGTTATAATAAATATATAATCGCCTTAATTATAATAAAGTTGACAATATCATCCCTTTGTTATTACATTATGTTCTAATAAATATATAAGAGCCAATTATAATAAAGTTGATAATATCATCCCGGTGTTTTAAAATTATGTTGTAATAAATATACAATCGAATAAATTATAATAAAGTCCACAATATGTTATAATAAATATATAATCGCCTTAATTATAATAAAGTTCACAATATCATCCCTTTGTTATTAAATTATGTTGTAATAAATATATAATCGCCTTAGTTATAATAAAGTTGGCAATATCATCCCTTTGTTATTAAATTATGTTATAATATACAATCGCCTTAGTTATAATAAAGTTGATAATATCATCCCGGTATTTTTAAATTATGTTCTAATGAATATATAATCGCCTTAGTTATAATAAAATTGATAATATCATCCCGGTGTTTTTAAATTATGTTCTAATAAGTATATAATCGTAATATTAGAAATTTGCACCCATCGCGTGATTACAGCTGGCCATCAAAAGCATCATGGCAAATGGTTAGTGTAATAGTTGGTCTCCATTTCTCATGTGAATTATTGCAGAATAAGACTTCAGGTGTCTTTTTCTTGAACTTCTTTAGTCGTCTCCTCAAGTCCAGCCCTTGTATCTATTTTCTAGCTTTGTCCGGGGCGACCAACCGTGCGACAAACGAATATAAAATAAGTGTATTTTTAAAGATATGTTTCGTTTTTCTGTTATTCTGAGAATACGTCCAATTGAGGTAATCTCAACTCTACCGTCTTAACCCCCTGAAACATACGCTGTCCATGATCTCGAACATTTATTCGTTAATACAGTTAGACAATTTGGTTTAAACAAATTATATATATATACGTACATAAAAAACACGTCCTTACGCAAGTTGTTGGGAAATTCTGAACATCATTGACATTTCAGATCTCTTGGCCTGAGAATTTCCAAATTAAAAATAACTATGACATCTTTAACGATTCATCAAAATATTGCTCAGTTTTCCTGTAACGGGGTTAAAACAACTAAAAGCTTAGTAAAATTTATTTTCCTGTAACGGGGTTAAAACAAGTAAAAGCTTAGTAAGACTTATTTTCCTGTAGCGGGGTTAAAACAGCTAGAAGATTGGTAAAACTTATTTTAAAATTATCATTCAAACACTTTTAATAAATGTCAATAATCTTTCAAAGAGGTTGCAAAGTCCTCTGTTAAAAAATGGATTAAATGAGCATTAACGTTTGTGCATGGATAAGTTGGTTAGCAATGTGAAATCTTCCTGGGTAATGTATAACATTATTCAATTTCAATGAACTTTGGGTAAAAAACTAGGAAAAGGCTTATTTATTTAATAAGCTAGCTGGAACTAGCTGGAGATGTGATACCAACACGCTCAGAACAGCATCCATTGCCCTGGTTTTCTCAACGGCTGAATACTGTGCTCCAGTATGGGCTAGAAGCGCCCACACTTCCATGGTAGACGTTCAGCTTAATGCCACAATGCGAACCATCAGCGGGACTTTAAAATCTACTCCTCTCCCTTGGCCCCCGTACTTGCAAACATAACCCTGCCAAACATCAGGCGAGAAATTGCAACACTGAGGGAATACAAGAAGGCGCTGCAAAAAAGCGCAATACCTTTGCACGAAGATGTCGTCTCCCACCCGGCATGCCGCTTGAAGTCCCGAAAGCCCTTCTGGGCGGAAGGAGAGAGGCTCCTCAGATTACCTCTCACCCCAGAACATAGGTGGAAACTTGAGTGGCAAACGACCAATGTGGGAAATGCCCATCTCATACAGGACCCCACCGAGAGACAGCCTGGATTCTCATTGCCTCGCAAAACATGGTCTGCCATCAATAGGTTAAGATGCTCCCACAGTCGCTGTGCCCACATGATGCACAGATGGGGCCTTAAAGAGTTGGCGATGTGTGAATGTGGTGCAGTGCAGACCACCGAACATGCGGTCAACGAATGACCGCTCCATTCATTCCCTGGCGGGATTGATGAGGCCCACATGGCGACGCCTGAGGCCCTAGACTGGCTCGCAGACCTAGATGTCCCCCTCTGACCCATACGAAATAAGAAGAAGAATGAACTTTTCAATATTGGAATTACTTTTCAAAATTATTTCATGAATTCATGTAGATACTTCACTCGTACATATGTACGAGTATTCTTCGAATGGCTATCCTTTTCATATCCTACATTTTTGTTCGATTATTATTAATATATAGTTTCTTGTATTTTTATAATATCTTGGATAGATGTCGTATTTTTTAAAGTTTTAAATGTCTTATTTTGAAAGGCAATGATAATAACGCATTTTTTAGTAATACTTTCATCTTCACAAATTCTACAATATATCCTATGATTTTAACGGGTCTGCGCTAGTAATTAATAATATGGAATGCGTTTCGTTGATAAAATGGTGGAATGAGTTTCGTTGAAATGTTTACGACCTCTATATAGTTTTACAGTGTTTTATTTATAAATAAAATGGAATTGTAACACCTTTAAATGACATTATTGACAACCATAAACAAACATTTGCGATGATACAAAGAAACAAAAACGAGTGAGACGTTTATGGCCATTTTATTGACACCGATCGTCACAAAAATCGTCACAAATTGACAAAATGTTTACAACCCCAATTTTGTAGTTTTACAGCGTTTTTTTATAATAAAATGAAATTCCAACACTTTTATGTAATATTGATAACCACAAACAAAATAAACAAACATTTTTAATGATCCTAACGAAAATATCATACCGAAATTTCGCACACAAATCGTCACAAATCGACGATTAAAATTTTATGACTGGAAATTCTTTTTCAATGTCCCTCAGCAAGTGTATTGATTACAATAAAAGCCATTTGGTTGTTTTGTTGTCACAAATGGTAACCATCAATTTCATATTAATATTTAGAGGCATTTTTTAAAATTTAAAAGAAGATGATTTTTTTATTTATTTTAAAATTTAAACCTGCTTAACTACTTTTGCTGTTTGTCAGCAGGTAAATACAGATAACACTTCGAAAAATGACACGGTTTAGTTAATATAACAGAATATACAAAAATAAAAATATAAAATAAAAATTTAACAATATAGTTGCAGGTTGCAGTATATAAGCGTTATATATAAGACAAGTACCATTGAAACAGTCACATCGTAAGAATATCTATATTTAGCATACATAGGTAGGTACAATTTACTATATATTTGTAAGTTCCATTGTGAATTCCAATTAGCTATACAAGGGCCTCAGTAGGGCATCAGTACATATCATCTGTGTCCAATAGCCATTTTCTTAGATTATATTTGACTTTAGTGGTACATAAGTATCTAATTGTATGTATCTGTATTTAATTGTATGTATCTGTATTTAATTTTTTGTATCTTTATTTAATTGTAGATTTTTGTAATTGTACAATAACTGAGTTTTTATAAGTGGATTGTTCTCACGTAAGTGTGATCATCTGTAAAAACCCAGTATAAATAAATAAATAAATAAATAAGGTATTATTTTTGATTGACATTGGTAGATTATTAGATATCTTGGGCACAATGTAGTTTAGAGTTTTTTCTCCGTACTTATTGGTACGTTTCGGAACCATCATTTCGAGTGAATCTTGTGTAATGTTTATGGTAGACTCTTTCCTTATACAAGGAATCCGACGATATAATTTGTTTACTTATGATATTATACAACAATAATCCTCTAACAGCTAAAACATCCAAAGACTTGTACATTATTTTGATGTTACTTCTGTGTTCATTTGTGGATTAATAATTTAATGATGGATTTTTGTAACGTTTGTATATAGCTTATATTTGTTTTAAATGAATGTCCCCAAGACGTGATAAATGCTAGTGATACTAATTCTGCCGAATATGTTATCACAAAATATTTTAATTATTATATCTGAATATATTGAATGTGAGTAATTATTATTAAAAATATATAATTTATAATAAGGTAATTATTATTGACTTGATTAGGTATTGTTTTTCGTATTTTGTCAGGTTTATTTTAAAACTCTAGCGCTTTTTAAATACATCTATTCGAATATCACTTTTGTTTTCGGTAATCAATGAATGCAAATCTTGGAAGTGAAACTTCCTGACATCTGATCAAGCTGATACTTCACAGATAGACAAGTTGTCGATGACAATGCATTCTATTAACTTTTGATGGCAATAATTTATACGAATTTATCTGAAATCGGATGACATAACAGCAGTTAATAAACGACATAAATATCGGTCCTACCTAATCGGCATTTGAAGAGGTTGATAGAGATGTTGACTCCAGTTTGAAAAAACGCAAAATACTAATCTGTTGCCTTAAAAAACATTATTATTTGTATAAAATGTGAGTATTGCCAGTAAATAATAATATTTTATTTTACTGTTTCGTTAATCATACTCGGTTAGTAACATTAATAAATAAATTACGGCAGAACTTTCCTTAGAGACATTTTTTCAATGTTTCTGGTTTCACCCTTCAAGGGTGATATTGTCCCAAACCATCGTATCAAATTATGGAGAGAGGGTAGTTGAGTTTGGTATATTAATGGCAAATTTCATAATTAAATGGTGGATTGGTGTTAAAAGGCATTTTTTTATATACGTCTCATTTTCAGCATCATAATGAGTTCATCTCGCAAAAACGTTTAACTTCACGGTGCATGCTGCGATACTGCAGGACTTACTAATTATTAATTTTGAATAATTGTACTGCGTGTGACTTTACGCGACTTGTATATATTTTACCAATGCTTACTTTGAAAGCTCATAACTTCGTCATTTTTGGAGAAATCACAAAACTAATTTTGCTGCCTTAATACCTCTTTAAATATAACAAAATTCATTAAAAAACTAAATAGTATATTTGAAACGACCTTATAAGGTTTGAATAGTCTAAACTTAAATTTTTGGCGCACAGTTTAAACCCGCGCTGCGCAAGCGGGTTCCCTGCAGAGCATCGGACTATCCTGAAATCAGGGTTTATAATTTTTTTAAAGTTTACTTTTTTTTAAATTTTATATTAAAGAAAGAAAACAGTACATGATTTACAGAGATGAAACAGTATACAGGAAGAAGATACTTCATGTTGTGTACCTATGATATGTTTCCATGTAATATCTGCTAAGTGGTATGTTTATTCCTTAATTACCAGGAGACTTGTGTAGTTTATAGGTGTGTGTGTGACGTGTGTAATGTATGTGTGAGTGTTTGTGTGTGTGTGTGTGTGTGTGTGTGTGTGTGTGTGTGTGTGTGTCTGTGTGTGTGTGTGAGTCTGTATGTATGCGCATTGAATAGTTTAAATTATTGACATGATGCCACGTTTGAATTTGGGCAGTGAATCCGAAAAAAATGAAAAACTTATGTTTTATTGTAACCAAATACCTATCCATTATAAACTCCACAAATTCTCCTCCACAAACCCGACTTCACCATACGATGAAGAGAACAACTGACAATATAACGCAATTAGCAACAGCGTACATTTTAGTGGTATCTTTAAATTAAAAGTCATGAAAGTGTCAACGTACTCGAGTGCAATCTTTAAAGAACTTGTAAATCAACAAGACCAACCTCTCATCGAACATATCAATACGTCGCTGGTCATTGTGAATGAAAGAATGAAGTATTTAATGAATTCGTGAGTCACCAAAGCTCCTCATACTTGGCAGACATGAGACATCACCGCAGAAAAGATCAATAAAAATACATTAAACACAACCGCAATGTTACGTTCTCAACCTATTGATTACTACTTCTTCTTTCTTTACCCCTTCTGCCCTGGTCAATCCGCCGCATCCGACTCGGACTATATCCGTCTACGTTGACTCAGAATTCTTGTAAATAATAAGCTTCTTACATTCAATGAGATACGGTTAGATACCATCCAATTACCTTTTCAGATCAACGCAAAAAAGCTTCCCAAGGTCTATATTATTCTTGAATGATGTTCGGACGATACAAAAAAGAAAGAGTCATTGAAACATAATTTTTTTCAACTTCTATGACTAGTGCAATAATGGAATCAAAGACTTGTAACGAGATCAATCTATATTAAATAAACACCATTAGTCAAGGAATGGAAGCCAAGATGAAAGTAATGTATTGAATTAGTTTTTAATATATTTGTAAGCATACATCTCTCTTACAATTTTCTGCACAATTATCTCTAGTTAATCATAATTTATTCAATGAAAAAAATGCTGAAACTGCAATAACATAATATCTTATTCGAGTAAGAAAGACGTCATTACAATATACATATTTATTACAATTATTCTTTAACGTATTAAACTATGACATGACGTCGAAGGAATTTAAGAGAAAATTACCTCGATTATAAAATAGACTGGTACAGGAAGCAAAATGCAGAAATCGTAAAGAAATGAATAGCAGAAAAACTTGTAAAATGAAAAGAATTACTTGCTTGTTCAACATTCATCTAAAAAAGCGAAATAAATAAGTACCTAATAAAACTTTGAAAGTAATGAACATTTAGGTTTTTAAATAAGCGCAAACAAGGATTTGATGTAAATTGATGAATTAATAAATAAAACTTTGAAAGTAATGAACATTTAGGTATTTAAATAAGCGCAAACAAGGATTTGATGTAAATTGATGAATTAATAAATAAAACTTTGAATGTAATGAACATTTAGGTATTTAAATAAGCGCAAACAAGGATTTGATGTAAATTGATGAATTAATAAATAAAACTTTGAAAGTAATGAACATTTAGGTATTAAATAAGCGTAAACAGGGATTTGATGTAAATTGATGAATTAATAAATAAAACTTTGAAAGTAATGAACATTTAGGTATTTAAATAAGCGTAAACAAGGATTTGATGAATTAATAGATAAATCTCTGAATACACTAACAAAACCGAATTTCCTCAATGGTTTGGATTGAACAATAATAATATGCACTTAACATGTTATTTGAGACAAGTTAAATTTATCTATCAGGGATCAACACCACACAAAAAAGTGTCGCCGAACTTAAATTAGCATTACCAGGTGCGTCAATATAATATCCGGACTTCCCGTTCAAATTACTCTCGGCGGGATCAGGCTCGGTCTTGTATATCTTTAACTGCCGAATCCTTCAGAGATAAGCAGAAAAAAATAACGGCATTGAAACGACATCCATTGACGCCATTGGTCAAGTTTTTGTACGTCCTTAGATTCCCCAAATCGGTAATAGAATATTTATTTTCTCACACTATTTCCTCAATTTTTCTGCCCATTATAATAATATAGGTACATTTGCAATCTATTTTTGGTACTTAAAAGATGACTTCGCTTACATTTTCCAATATTATATCCTATGTATACAATGTAAACATGGGTTTAGACGTCAGCACCGCATGACTTTTCAAATTGGCAATATAATACAGCTTGTTTATTGTGTTTAGTAATAGTTTATCTGCCTTCTCTGTTTTTTGTTCCTTCGCGGCGTTAATTTGACACTTTGTTGACAAGTCCATGCAAGGGTATTGTTGGTAGATTGACGTGACAGATACCGGGCGGCGAGCTTTCATGTATCATGTTCATTATATTGTCAGGGCAATTGTGTTTGAAAAATCCAAAGGACTCACTTAGGTACTAAATTCCCTGTGCCAATAACTCATTTCGCTTAAAAGGGCAGAAGTTATATGCCATCAAGATGGTTTCCGAAAACCCTTTGTTCAAATTAAGTTTTTTGAAATTTTCACTTGCCAGCAACGTGTTTAATCAAAGAAAAAAGTCAAAGTAAAACCATAACGCACATTACATTTTTTCTTAGTTTAAAAAAAATGAAGTTGCAATATTAACACAGATTTAATAGTATTATTTAAGTTATTATTTAATAATAATATTAAATAATAACTTAATATGAAAATAACCACAAATGATCAGCTAGTCAATCAACACTATCTAAGTGCATTATATAAGCAAAATAAATACAAAACAATACAAGAACAACACGTCAAATCACCAGAGATCAAATGGGAAAATAATTCACCGTCTCCAGATATTTTCATATCAGAGGGTTCGGCTCGGTAGAACTTCTAACAGGGCCTATAAATCCTACTGATCCCTCAACATAAATATTTAAAAAATCTTTTGTTATCCTACATGTATTCAAAATGACCGACTTTTGCATCTTTATATATAATTTTTTTGATAGATCTAATACGCCTAAATTTTTAATTAGAGAGCTAGGTATAATGCCAGTAGCCGAAATAACGAATGGTAATATTTTTATAGTCTGAGAATGCCAAATTCTTTTTATTTCATTTCCTAAATCTGTGTATTTTCTTATTTTTTCACTAACAGATTTTTGAATATTACAGGAATTTGGAATAGCGACATCAATGATATAAGTTATTTTTTTAATTTTGTCATGTAAAACTATATCGGGTCTATTATGACTAATCGCTCGGTCTGTTAGTATAGTTTTATCATAATATATTTTATGAAATTCGTTTTCTAAAAATGAATTTGGTTCGTATTCATAATATGGTACTACATTACGGCAGTCAATCAAGTTATGTTTAATTACCAAATTTTGGTGAATTATTTTTAAAACTTGATTGTGCCTTAATGTATACTCGGACGGTGCTAATATAGAACATCCCGATATAATATGTTCTATAGTTTCCGGAAAAGCCAAACATTTTCTACACAAATCATCAATTTGATTTGTATCTTTGATTATATGCTTTCTATAATTTTTAGTATTAATGACTCTATCCTGAATGGCAAGCATAAATCCTTCTATTTCTGCGCTCAACTCTCCAATACTCAACCATTTGTTTGACGAAATTTTGTCAACATACGTTTGGTTGAGATAATTGAAGTGTTTTGCGTGTAAAATTTTATTTGACCAGGAATCTAATAATTCCTGGTTGGGATTTATAAAAATGTTGGCATTCTCATCGTATAAATTTAAAGGTGTAATATTTCTATCTGCCTTGCAAATTATTTTGTGCATTTCTGAGCTATGAGCTTTCCTATGGAAAAAAGTTCTTAGCATTTCTACCTGATTATGTTTCAAAGAAGTTATTTTGACTATACCTCTACCTCCTAAATTTCTAGGTAAATTAACTCGTTCTATAGCTGAATTTGGATGATGGCAATTAAACTTTGTTAGCGTAGTTCTAATTAATCTTTCTAAGTTATCTAAATCTGTATTAGACCATTTAATTATGCCAAATGAGTACGTTAATAGAGGTATTGCCCAAGTATTTATTGCTTTTACTAAATTTTTAGCAGATAGATTGCATTTTAAAATTTTCCTGATCCTAGTTTGAAATTTAATCCTAATATCATTTTTAATACTACTATGGTCTAATCTATTTGATTGTGGGTATCCTAAATACTTATAAACCTCATCCCTTTTCATACTAGTAATTTGGAAATTTCTAAATATACTCTCGTCCCCATCTACAATTTTGCCTTTCTCTATATGGATCGTTCTACATTTATCTAAACCAAAAGTCATTTTGATATCATCTGAAAAGTTTTTAACTACCTCGATCATTTTCTCTAAATTTATAATATTATTATTATTATATTATATTATTATATTTATTAATAATAATAATAATTATTTAATAATATTACATAACTTCATTACAAAGTTGACTGTCCTGAGTTACTCCAATTAATCAGCCATCCACATACCCAAAAGATCTTGCCGAAATTTACTACCCTTTTTATTTTTACAACACTGTCTTATCAAAATTCCCCGATTCCAAGACTTCACAGTCTCCGAAATGAATATTCTGATCTGGGAGATATATTTCATCTTAAAAATAATCAATATACCTAAATATTGTTTATTTCAATTCTTTCATATATCGAGACACAAATAGACATCTATAATTTCCGTAATATATATATTTTTATTTTTTATTTTGAATATCTATTTATGTGAGACTTCTTATCATTTTTACTAATGTATCTTATTTTATTATATGCTTTTGTTGTAACGTTTAATATTTTTTCTTTTTTCGTTGTATTATGTTTCCTTTATTGTTTTAATTTTGTAGAAATTATAATAACTGTGATACTCAACTATTAAACTTTGTAGTGTGTAAAAACCCATTAGGGCGTGTAATAAATAAATAAATTAATAAATAAATATTAAATATTATTAGACGTAGGTGTGTCTATCTTTTTTTACATTTTACATTTACCTTTTTTGTAAAAATATTTAAATTATTGTTCGTTGACTGGATGATGAATTTATAAATAATGTATCACTTATTCATAGAAAAAGATGTTTAGTACCAAATATTTAGTACCAGTGATGCGATAATACTTCCACAAACCTTTTTTCATATTTAGCATTAATCTGCTGATGGGTGTGAAAAATCACTTTCATTTTACGGAATTCGAACTTGAAGACATGCAAGCACTACTTACATTAAATATATTCAAAATTTATAGCCATTATAAAAAAAATGTCACATCTAATATTTACAATCAGAGATATAAATTAAAACTATGTGGATCAGAGAGCCTACTTACAATAAACGGTATCTTTTGGTTCACTACTATTATGGATAACATGGGGGAAAGCTCATACAAACATACCACAAGATTTAAAGAAGTAAAGGTCCTAAAAACTCCTAAAATATTAAATAAACACGGAAGCCGTACTATTCAATACCTAATTCCAGTGATTTTCAATAAAATCAATAAAAACTTAAAATTTGAAAAAAATGAGAGACCATGCCCTAAAATGATAAAACTGTGGTAAATTAACGAAAATTTCATGTATTTTTAATGTATATATTTAGTAATTTAAAAATTTTATAGATGCAATTTAAATTATTTAATATTCTATGTGATCAATTCTAATGTTCCCTTAAAATTATAAATGTGTTTATCTACAAATATTTTCTTATACATCATATTAAGAATATTTAATTGGTAGAACCTACAGACAAGCTGCCATATGGCAGCTTTGTGGGACTACCCTAAATTTGTACAAATGTTTTATTTACTAAATAAATATTTAAAAAAAACATACGGGTGAAGTACTTTTGTGTATGATCAATTTAATACATTTGAATCGAGCCTTCTATTTTAGCCTCCCACTTCTCCTAGATGAGCTACTAAATTTCTCAGAAGCATACGGTTTCACTATCGTGAACACATTCTACCAAAAGAAACCAGAACATCTCATAACCTACAAAAGTGGAAATGCTGCAACACAAATAGATTATTGGTTATGTAGAAACGAAATGAGAAAAATGCTCAGAGACTGTAAAGTTATCCCTGGTGAACCCCTTGCAACACAACATCGCCTACTATTGCTGGAATTACATTTAACTAGATATAAATTGTATAAGGACAAGATAAAACCAACAACCAAAATTAAGTGGTTCAATATCTCAAAAGAAAACGGAAAACAATTAAGGTCAAAACTCCAAAACTGGATGCTTGAAAATCTCCAAAATGAAGAGACACAAAACCCAACTGAAATGTGAAGCATTTGAACAGGTATGTTTACAGGGAGCCAAATAACATCTGGGAGTCTCCGAAGGTAAACTGAAAATAAAGAAGGAATCATGGTGGTGGACAAACGAGGTGCAAAAATGTGTAAAAGAGAAGAAAACTGCTTTCAGAAACTGGTCACAATGTAAGTGCGATAACGAGAAAGAGCAACTCCGGATAGTGTATAAGCAAATCAAAAAGACACTAAAGAAAATAGTTGCCTCTGCACAACATGAGGCATTGAGAGAGCTGTAAAATATTTGAAAGATGGAAAGATTATTATTCTACATTACTGAACGAAGAATTTCCAAGAACAATTCATGTTTCAGAGAAACCAGTGCTGGGGCCAGTTGAAGAAATCACTCCGACCGAAGTTAAAGTAGCCATATCACAAATGAAAAAGGGGAAAGCAGTGGGGCCAGACAATATTCCAGCCGAATTATGGAAAGAGTGTGGGGAAGTGGGACATAAATGGCTGTGCAACCTGTATAATAAAGTACTGACCGGAGAACCAATGCCAGAAAGCTTTAGGAAAAGCTATCTTCTTCCATTTTACAAAAATAAGGGAGACTCTAGGAAGTGCGACATTATAGAGGGATAAAGCTTATGTCTCACACCATGAAAATATATGAGAGGATTATAAACACACGAATTAGGAATATTGTAAAAATACACGACGATCAATGCGGCTTTGTATCGGGGAAATCAACAATAGATGCTATTCAAACAGTCAGAATCATAGTTGAAAAATATCGAGATGCAAAAAAAGATTTACACATGGTATTTATAGACTTGGAAAAAGCATTTGACAGGGTACCCCGAAGCCTAATATGGGCGGCATTGAGATCTCATAACGTACCAGAAGGATATGTGCTCTCCATACAAGATATGTATACAGAAGTAGAAACACAAGTAAGATGCACATCAGGGATGTCACCAAAATTTCCAATTAAAGTGGGGGTACACCAAGGATCTGTCCTCAGCCCATTGCTATTCATAATGGTCATGAATTACCTAACGAGTCAAGAAATGAACAGTATTCTCAAGACTATGCTTTTTGCAGATGATGTAGTACTGATACAAAATAGCCTGGAAAGGTGGAGAAAGATCCTGGAGGATAATGGACTAAAAATTAGCAGGAAAAAGATGGAATATTTGTATTTACCATTTGAAGACCCAAATGCTGTAACTCCTTCGATGCAATGGGATGGAGTAACATTAGCCAACTGTGACTCATTTAAGTATCTGGGCTCACTCATCCATAGAGACGGAGGATGTGCAGCGGATGTCAACCATAGGATAGGAGTGGGATGGATGAAATTTAGATCCGTAACAGGAATTTTGTGCGACACGAAAATGCCAATAAAACTTAAAGGAAAGACATACCAGACTATTGTTAGACCCGCGATAATGTATGGCTCCGAATGCTGGACTATGTACAACTCCTACTCTAGGCAACTCGAATCAGCAGAAATGCGAATGCTTAGATGGACGGCAGGAGTATCATTAAAAGATAAAATTAAAAGCTCACGCATTCGTGGTAGCCTGGGTGTCACTGACATAAACAGTAAGCTAGAGGAACGACAGTTAAGATGGTATGGGCACATAAGACGGAGACCACCAGACCACACAGTGAAGCAGGCAATGTCTATAGAGCTTCAAAGACAGTCATCCAGAGGTAGACCAAAGAACTCCTGGATGACCCAATGCTCCAAAATCCTACAAAGAAACGGCCTAGATGAAAGCGACACTCAGAACCGAAGAAGCTATAACCTGAGAACGAGAAGAGCCGACCCCAACAGCCTACCTAGGCAATGAGTTGGGATAGTGCTAGGAAGAAGAAGAAGACTTCTCCGACTTCTTTATAATGAGTAGAGTATTACTGAAACAATCCTTCTACTTAGCTAAATAGTCATCCCATTTCCCACCCCCTTGTTCACCCACCTATTCACATCGAGACTCAAAAACCTCCCGGTGTATTTTATAACCTTATAAAAGTGCTGTAAATGTTTGCCATTGGTTATTAAAGAAAGATTGTGAAGAGAGAAACCTATTTTCAGAAGATTTTTTTTTAAATACGTGACAAAATTTCAACCCACAAACATAGGAATAGTTATGGAACGGTTAGGAAGCACACACACGATGACTTAACACACTGAAAAGATGATTCACTCATATTTAAAAAAAAGGTATCAATTAATTAATTATATTAGTGTTCATTTTTGGTGCACACAATTTTCACGATAAAATAAATCAACTTACGCCGCCTTACAAATGAATTGCCTATTTATAGCAAAGTAAACAACGGGGTGTGAAAACGAATGTCTGTAAACAAATCTTCAGCAAATCTAACATCCTCTTAAGGAGATCCGCTTCTTGAAGTTTACTGTAATAAGTGACTCTTGCGGTTGGTATTCACAGAGGCCGGAAGTTGGGGTAAATATTTGCTCGGGCGCTACGGTGGGTGCTACGAGGCATCCGCCCGCTGCCTGCTGCCAGCCACATCGCTTACTCCTTGACCGGTCAACATCCTCTGTAGGTCAATAATAAATTAGTACTGTGATTATTGTTTAAACAAAACACAAATTTAATGTAAATCGCTTTATGTATAAGAACACGTCAACCGATTTTGAAAACCACCGATATAAACTGAATATAATATTGTGATGACAAGATGCGAACACAATACAATTGAGAGGTGTTTAGGGCACATACAAGAGAGACAAAAACAATAGCTGATATGAATGAAATGAAAGGTCAAATGAGGGGATAGTGAATCATTAGGTGCGTGTAATCAGATTTAAACAAAGTTACAGTTTTTAATATACAGAATAATATTCAATTAAAAAGCTGCTAATTTCCAAAGTGTGTTTGTTTGTGTTTCCAAGGTACAAACTACACATAACCTTCCATGGCAAAACTATTTTTAAGCTTCCATCGCTAAATAGACAGCAAAAAACAAAAAAAACAACAGAGTTCAAATCATAGAAAAACCGCCATTCACCGATTCTGTGTTGATTATATTATCTAGCAGGCACATCGCTATTTCTACTCCCTTTACGTAGGGTGACCTACATTTGACCCCATCATTTAAAAACAGTTTTTAAAACCTTTTTGTAGTTGAGTTCATCTACCACCGCATTTCATTTGTATTTTAAGAAAATCGTATTCATTCTTCTGAAGTTTCGTGGACACCTCGATACAATATCAACATTTCTATATATAAATTCAAGATATGCGACCGTCCGTCTAATTTTTTTTAAATCATAAGCAGAGGTGCGTGGGTTGGGGTCTACTTATGGGCATTCAGAGGCTCTTGGCGCTTTATTTCCAAATACGTTATTATCCTTGTGAGAGCGAGAGGTCACATGATTTTTTTCATTTAAACGAGTAGATGGGGATAAATAGACAGAAGTTTTTTTATTAATGTTGTTTATAATTTAAGCCAGCTGATAAATATAAAAACAAAGTGACAGAAAAATTAACAGGTTAACATGAGCTTCACAATTTAATCACAAAACAAAGAGAGACAGAAAAGTATTACTGATCCTACTTCGGAAAGCCTTATCCCATTCGACGATTCTGGAGACAATGAAACAGAGGATTTCTTGCAACCATGTTCATCTTCAATCTTCAACAACGCAAGTTTCCAACATTGTCAAAAACATGTGACCACTATGGCGTATCCTCTATCAAGCGGAGCCGATACAACGATTGGGTCTGCCGTTTTACATGATATTCAATCAGAAGTTGAAGTAATAGACAAATCAAATTTGCGTCGTGAAAGAACAAAAGTACGTCAAGAAATATTAGCTAAGAATTGAAAGGATAAAACCTCAAAAGGTGGAGAAGAACGGCGCCAAATAATACCTACAAAAAATGTGGAGGAACACATATCTTCAATAAGAAAACCGGACTACATGTAGTTATATCAGAAATGATTTGAGATGCTACGCTGTCCCAAGTGAGAAGATGGCGGAGGGCAGAGAACTTTCCACATTTGAGTTGCTTACCTCAGAAAAATTCATCTTTCTCAGTTACCAATTGGCTGCCATGGTACATTGACAAATGTCGGAAAACGCGGCGGTGTTATTACATTGTTAGAAAAACGTTTGCGTCGGTCATTAAAATAGTTTATTATCTTTTACATATCAATGAATTAGTTACTAAGGAATCTATTTTTATACTTAATTGGCGCAACTACTGAACTTCCTACGCAGGCACCATTGGAAAACAACTACAGGAATGCGAAAAACATCCCAGTGTGACGTTATAATTCATTAATGACTTAATTCCGAAGTAGTAATCAGAGTTACTTATTTGACATCACAACATCTATTATAATTGGCGAATGTTCTTCGGATTTCACTACTGAACTCCATTATGCTTGTTGTCAGAGTATAAACTATGAGCATAAGCGCCAATTTGGTTTAAAAATGCAACCCATCATTCTTGTAAAGAAGTAAGCAAACTGAAAATTAATTTAAAGTTCTCGACACCTCCCATTCGAACCAACGACACTATTGTTGAGAAAATCAGTTACTCAAGTAAATCCTGAAAACATTAATTTGTCAATTTAGCCAGATCGTTTGAAAACATATTGGTTGAAAGGATATTAAAAGCAAGATAGACAATAAAATCTCTCTAGTTTTTGAAAAAAAATCTGCCAACCCAATGCCATTGGACATACACTGAACTGGTAACAATAATATTTTTTCTGTCTCCTGTCGTTAGAGACGTCGTGGATAAAGAATTCTTGTGGAATCAGAAGGTAATGACGAAATGCCCTTTTTGATATGTCCGTGTCATACTCAGGCTGTTTAACGTACTGTTAAAACAGCAGCATAAATTTCGATACATTTATGTTATAAAAAAAATTCTAGTAGAATTCCTCTCATCTAGGCAAAATTAAAATCCCGAAAGTCGATGGGATTTTTAGGTTTTTCTGACCAATTTCATTAATGTTTTTTGTGTACCATTTTTTTAAATTAGTAAATATTATTCTGTCCCTTCTTACTTGATTTATTCAAATCAACAAAGAGTTCTCGTATGATTACACAATGGAGTCTGGCGTACAAAATTTACTCATTTTCAATGCGGTAACGGTTTTTTTTTCATGGTGTTTTTTTCAATCCTCTGTAGGTCGGTCACACTTAAACTACTTATTCAAAATATAAAGAGAAAAAAAATAAACCATTAAAAAGTTTTTCAATATAATACTCACATCTGTTTTTATTGATGGATGAATTTAAATATATTTTTTTAGGTTTGACTGATGATTGAGGATTGATTCTCCAGAGACTGTGTCAATTGCACTAACAACTGAACCAAACCCAATTGTGGGTGTAGACCAGTAAACATTACACGAAATAAATTTTGATGGGACCAAAATTTATTTCGTGTAATGTCATCCAATTTCAGAGAAATGCGAAAATGCTCGTGTGTGTATGCGTGAAATTTCCATTTCCAAGATTCCACTTCATTCACACATTCATTCAAGAAAATAAAGATGAAATTCAAATTATGAATTTAAAACTCCGTAAAAGATCGTCCCGCCCGCAATTTATTTATTTTAGCATATTGTGGTTTAATTAGTATAACAACTTTCTCTTTTGTATTTTCAACCGAAAAAGGTGTCCATTTTATATCTATATCTTTAAAAAAATGGAAACTGGTTACCAACTTGTACTTTCAGTGAAAGTATGTATTAACATGCTCATTCTGTAGGTATACCTATTAGTTACAAAATAAACCAGAATAATTACAAATTTTAGAAAGATACATACTCAGTTACCACTGATGTATTCTCGATTAGACTGAGTAATTCACTGGTAGATCAGTTGCAGGAATACCTAGGACCTGACCAAGGATATCAGATACCATAGATGGACAGATATACTATCTCTTTTACCTATCGTAGCCATCCTTCACTTCCCGCAGCCTCACGTCATTCCCAAAATGTTAAGCCATCGTTCCACGTGTTTTTTTACCGGAAGAACTTCTGAATGTATTATTTGAAAAACATGTCACGGTAATTACAACAGAACGTGTTAATAGGTAATCCGACCGAAATAAAATCAAGTCCAGGTTCTTGACGTTCAGACTCATATCTTGTAATGAAACAAAGGTAATTATGGCTATGTAGGTAGTATAATAATATCATAATTATCATTGCTCGATTTCGGAATGGCCCGAGAGACAAGTGGGATTTTCCCGCTACACTGACGTCCGATCACGTTAAAATATTCTCTCTCTTTATCAATGCAATTCGACCACCAACCATTCTTTTTCTTTCGAGTGTAATATTACAGCATTAAAATTACAAAAGTAGAGGATTTATGTCAAAACTGGACTCCATTTATTTATAGGAATTTCACCTTTGATGTAAATTATTGGAACAAGCTCTAAAAAGTGTATTTATTTATAAAAGTGGGTTATTCCAGGAATTCATGCTTTACCCTTTGGCAAGGTGTCAGTTTGTCAGTATGTTTAGCTGCTTAAAATTAAGGAAATGGCTACTTTCCACAGAATAGATACATCCTAACTTTTCAATGGTCTACGAATTTCGATTGACACCATCACAATCACGAAACAAATAATGCTATAAAATCGAAAAAAATTAAATATGCATAGTGCCAAAAACATTTATTTTAATGATTGCTTTATTAATTAATTGTATATTTATTTTGGTGATTGGTCAACTGATAGATTTCGACTTTTCTAAATTGAGAATTTCGCCCCATCAATTTTTTTTCAATTAATTTAATTTGTGAAGCTTATCACTGAATGGTGAATATATTTGGTTATAACCTAAAGAAATATCGATATGAAGTAATGCGTACGATCGATTATTAATATGAAAGTGTGGAATGTATCGGCAGCATCTCCTATCCTCTTCCTATTTTCCTTTTCCTCTCCCCTTCCTTTAACACCAAATTAAGTTTAAGATACTAAAACTTCATTTTTAATGAACTTTAACATAAGAAACTTCTGTGGCTTGACTTCAGTTAACTTGTATATTTATATCTATCATTGTATATTATATAAAAGCTGTTTGTTTCTTACAAAATTTATAAATAAATATTAACAAAACTATGAATAATATTCACAACTAATGTATCGTAATATTCACAACTAATCTACAAATTTGTGCAAGTATAAGTGTATATTAACGGTGTCGTATAATATTACTCATTTTTATAATGGGATTTTTTTACGCATTTTTTGAAATGAGAAAGCCACCATTAAATATCTTTTTTGTAGGTTTTTATTTAGTTTATTTATACTTTTTTGAGCCTTGATGTAAGTGAGGAATTAGAGGAAAGGACACACCCTAGTTCTGGTTGCATTGGTGAAATTACCGGCAACTCTCTACGTCAGAGTTTACGTCAATGTTATCATATGACGTAAAGGCAACTCCTTACATCGACGTTAAACCTGGTGATTCATGGTGAATATTACCCAACCAACAGATATTTCAGGTCAACGCGTTAAAGCACACAAGAAGTGACATTTTTATTACACTATTTCGGCAAATAAAAGGCGTTGACTGTTATTAATTGGTTGCACTTAGTAAAATTATTATTTTTAATATTTTATTAATAGCACGTATGACGTACATTTTCCAGATATATTCAGATTTCAATAGTTGCTAATTAACAGTTTTTAGTTACCTACAATAAAAATCAAATCAATAATTGTTGTCCATTGGTCTTCCATCTGCGACAGTCACAGAATTTTAATTCATTTTTTTCCTTCCTTACCAATAAATAAAAACTTAGATATGTTGACAGTGAAAACCCCAATTTACTAACATCTACTGTTGCTAAGACGCTCAGTTTTATTATGCTACGATTTACGATTTAAATAATATATAAATTCAGAAAAATACATGTTTTTGTTTTTGTGATAAATTTTGTGGATTTTGACATTTAAATAGTACACATAAATTGATTAACCTTATAAAACAAAAATTTAATAAATTTAATTATCGTCGATGAACAACCCTTGCCGAAATATCAATACAAATTGAAAATATCTCCCGATTAAAAATAAATGCTACCGACGGGAATTGAACCCGCACCTTCTGATGTCCGGTCAGATGCGCTGGACCACTGAGCCACGTCGGCTAATTAATTATTATTTACTAGTACTTCAATCAACAATTACTGCTCATTGATAAATATATATTTTTTTATTGTTTATAATAATTTGTTATCCTTTGTGCTACGCATAAAACCTTGTCTTATAAACATTAGTTTATAATTTTAAAAAAAATAACCCTTGCCGAGTTCACTTCTAGGAAATGCCTGCTGCTGTCTACCTCCAGTTTCAAGTGCCCACAGATACAGTTTTGGCCTCCACCCCATCCAGCCATGACCTTGATGGTTACTGAATAAAACAAAATCATACATTGTTTATCTACCAACTAATGTTGTGAAATGAATCATTATTAGGTAGACAGGTAACAAAAATTGTATCAAATTTTGAAATGTAAATTCGTAACTAACCGGTTTTTACTATGTATACAAAATTACCATGGTGGTAAAATAGTATTTTTTATCACGTATATTCATGGTGAACTTGTCTCATTTCTTGGTAACTCAACGAAAACCATATAAAGATCTTATTTATTTCGAAATATTTTGGAATTACCTGCAGCGTGCTTGAAAACGTGAGTTTGACTGGAAAATTCTCTGTTTCTACCCAAACGATTTTTGTATACACCTGTATTAGTACTTTTCTATTGATGTGGTGTCATTCGATGATTGTAATATATGCATCCGTTTAACAATGCAGGTGAAATTCATATCAAAGGTGTGGGCGATGGACAAGGGTAATCCCAACAAACTGCATTTTATTCAGTCGAATATTTGGCAAAATAGTAGGAAATCTGCAGTATATAATAGTTAATCTTTTCAACGTTTAATCCTATCAACGATAATTCGTAATTTGTATCAATTACTGTTTCTTCTTTCTGTCATAATATCGTGATTCCACTTGGCAATGGCGTTTTATGATTTGTGTTCTAATTTTTAAAGTAAAACATGTTTAAATTGAATTTTTAACGGAACAATATGCTATTGGTAAGTGGGTTGGGATTCAAAAAAACTAGTCACCATGACGATACCAACCTACAAAATTAAATAAAAAAGAACTCAGATAACTTATAAAAGTCCATGTACACAGAGTGTTAAGGTACGTACTCCAGTTACTTTAACCAATAACCCTGACATTATTTCAAGTAAAAAATGTAAATTAAATTTTGATCGCCGGCGTTTTTTTAACTAAAAACATAGAAAACTAGTAGGTATTTTACAGCTAGGGTCGAAGTGAGAGTTGGAAGTTTACTCGTCTAAGTGACCAATGATGACATGTGAAAGTTTAAGAAAAAAATAAAAGAAAAATTAAAACATCATCGTTATCATTACTGCCGACGGCCTCCTTGGTCGAGGAGTAAGCCTCTTGACTAGCAAGCTGGTCGCGGGTTCAAATCCCAGCGAGCACAATTAAATTGTATTTTCTTAATTTGTCTTATTTCACAATTTACTCAACAAAAATAATAAATATAATGTATTTGCGGCACGTTCCAGAGTGGAAGATACTCTCAGTGTCGCCCTGGTTGCTTGTTACTTAAAATGGTTTTGGCCATATTTGATGACCAGATCTGAATAGCCGAGGACTTTCTCTTCCCCGTTTCCTCCCCTCCCATTATCTTCAGCTTCACAACATAACCTGATTGGGGATGCAATAGTCTCACGGGCTCCAGACGTTTGGGAGCAGTTGGGACTCTTATCCGGTTTCACATTAAAAAAATCAAAAAAGGCATCGAAGACCAATTTTTTTATTAACCTTTTTTACTCCAAATTATGTCAGGAATCACTGGTTTAGGTAAGTCGATTACCACCCTTAACACCCTGTATAATGCGTAGCTATTATTTTTGGTAATTATTCTAAAACAATGTACCTTCATAAGGAAATCCTTAAAACTTAATAATACTAACACATCGGGACTTTTTCCTTTCCCAAACTAGAGACTCATCTCTGGAAAATGTACTTGCTTGTCTCAGAAGGCACGTGAGAGAAATATGTAATATTCTATTTATTTCAACTCTTGGAAGCATGTACGATGTTATATACGATGTACTTGTAATAAATTTAATACAACTCCTAGCTACTCGTTTTAAAGACGTCATCAATGATAATAATAATAATAATTAAATTGTCAAAAACATAAATCCTTCAACTTTACAGCATAAATAAGCACACGCAGGACTCGAAGTAATGGCATTATTTGCATAGGCTAATAGTAAAAATTTTCAAAAGTACCTACCTACTTCCGAACTGTCGATCAAATAATAAAAATATATTATCCTGCTTCATAAATAACACCGATGATAACCTACGTGCAATATCTAAATTGGTACATGATAATAAAACATTAGTAAATATTTTTATTTGCTATTAAAATGGAAGTTATAATATCTTTAAATGGTTTTTGTTAAATTGTTATATTTTGCCTATGTGAGAAGTCAACTTGAGTACAATTTTCCTGTCTGGAACTCACATTATAATATACATGTACAAACTGTTGAAAGAATACACAACAAATTCTTAAGTTTTATAAATTTTAAAATTGGAATTCCAGCAATTATGTTGAACTACAACACTCTGTTAAATTATATGAATATGCTCAAATTGTCACTGACTTGGTATTTCTATATAAAATTGTAAATGATTTAGTTAATAGTCCGGTATTGCTGGAATCGATAAGCTTCCGTATTCCACAACATACAACACACAGGATTTATTTCAGTGCAGAAATTCTGAGACTTACTACCATATGTATTCCTCTTTGCCCAGAATACTAATGGAGGGAAACAATAATACCAAGTTAGTGGACATCTTTAATTTATCTTTAAACAAATATAAAATGTTGTTAATTAAGCAATTCAGTTGTGTACAATAAATAATGTATATTTCTTAATATTCAAATGTAAAAGCCCCGAAATAGGGCGTTAATTAATAAATTATCCATAGCGGTGGTTGTGTGCTAGACTGGTTGGTTCAGAGGCATTAATGTGACGGGGATTCCCCGTTTCCAACGAATAACTTGTACAGCTGAATTATCTTCGCGGCCGTAACCTACCGAGGATTGTCTATGCTTGGTGAACCTCCGATGACGCGCGAAAACACGCGACGTAAATACCATCATATTTGTAACGCCGATATATCTGCTATCGGGGGCACGCTGGTTTTTCACAGCAAACTCTTAAAAAGAAGGCGTGTTGTCAATATGAATAGTTGATAAAAGTTAACAATATCTATATATGTGAGGTGGTCGACAACCCGGTGGTTATATTATGAATTTTGGAAATTTTAGCTTATTTAGACTAAGTTAACACACATTAAAAAAACTTTACGTAAAATATGTTGCAAGTGCTTAAAAAAATATGAGTGAAATTAACTACGGGTTTAGTTCATTATCCATTTTATACCCAAATGATGCGTTAAAAACCAAGAAAAAATATCTACACCTAGTATATGAAATTAGCGTATTTTTTTAATTTTGTATAAAAGTAACCGAAATTTATTCAAATGAATGCGTAAAAACTATATTCAGTGTATACAATTCACTATATTATATTATGCTATGAACTATATAATTGTATAGTTATGGCATGGTACTTAGTGCCATGTCATGAACTATATAATTTTATAGTTCATGACTTGGCACTAAGTACCTACTTAACCAAAATAATAAAAAAAATATGTTACGTATCGTATATTTCAATAAAATGAATAAACCTAAGTCCATAAAATAATTATTACAACCGATGAAACCAATCAAAGAAAGTAATCTAGCTGAAACCTATTATTTTATTAACCTGTTAGGCACATTATCGACAACACGATAACACTAGACCCCACACATAATATAAGTAAATAATTCAATACAATATTATAATAAGCCTCTAAACACTGCACTTTTTGTGCACGGATGCTTCACTTCCGTCGTTAAAATTCTGGCTCTATTTTAGGGTATTATTTCGTCTTTATAGAGAGAGTAAGTACATATAAATTTCGTGTTTTCTTTCTTAGGAAAGATAAGTATTCTCTCAAACTGTACGTTAAAACCTCTTAACTAGTTGAAAAATGAAAAAAAGGTTTGACCGGACACAATTTTAATTCAACATTTTATTTTCCGGAGGTTATTAAACCGGTGAGAATATTCACAATCTATGTGACCTCTAATAAACTTGTAATATAGGCAATCGAGAAAAATATACAGAAAGCTTAAAATACTAATTTCTAACATGTATGCAAAGTAGACGCCTTATTATTTTAAAATTATTTACCTAGAATGTTTACAATTGGAAATGTCACATTGTAAATCATGCACATGTTTTATAATAAGTTATTGTTTGCGGTGTAAAATCTAGGTTTTATAAAAAAATATATTTTTTAATTTTGAAAAATTAAGAAATAATTATTCCTTCAGGTTATATGCGTCAATCAATAATAATGCTAAAAACTCAGGAAAAAAAGCAACGAATAAAACCTAATGAAAGTATTTTTCAATAGTTTGCGACTTAAAAAAAAATCTGTTTCAATTCGATGGGATCGCAAATTGCCTGAAAAAAGCATATGTATTTACTATCAAATTGAAGGTACCGTTCAGTCGAGAGCATTGATGATGGCTTAAAATGTTAAAAGCTATAAAATGGTTACGATTAATCGTTTAAGGAAATTCTCACCCTTTTGACCGCTCTTTGAATCTAAATCATCCGGCGCTAACGGAGTAAAAAAGGACCGGTTTAGTTTTATTATGAATGAAAACCCAATTTAATTACTTTTTGACCGGCTGAAATCCCTTGCCGCTGATATACATGTTGTACTGATTTGTAACTTCGCCCTCTTTCTTCCTAACACTACAACTTACTTCCGACACATATTACAGTAGGAGACGGAGCCCTCGATGGAAGGACCATATTTGATCATCCGAGAGCATTCCGCCAATGGTAGGTCAACTTTCCTGTCATTCACCTGGTCTGGTTGGTTGGTTGTGAGGCCTGCAACGTGCCGACCGGTGTGTAAGGCGGCGGGAATGCGCCCGGAATTCCTGCAATAATTACAGGCCAGACAATAGTGAGACGGCGAGCTCATCCCCGTGCATTTCCTCACCGGACATTGCTCAAACGGAGTAACAGTAATAGCTTTGGGAGGCTTCGATTTCGGCGTATCGGCTGCCTTCCGACTAACTCCCAGTGCGAGATGTCGATTTTAGCTTTTTTATCTTTTAGGCGGTTCCAATTTCAGACTAACCACCGCAGGTCAACCGCCGCTTTAAATCAGGCTTAATTTAATGCTTTTGTCTGGAAAACCCATGACATTGTTAGTGGGAACACACTATGATAGCAGTCATTTAGAAGTCGGAAAAAAATCTTTTTTGATCTTCTTTAACAACTGGAAGTCACACCCCTTCTCGACCCAGTTACAATAAGCACTTGCTAAACCAAATAAGTACCAATTATAAAAATCTTCTCACCCTTTATCAGCGAAGGGTGCTTAACAAATTACTAAGAAACGATACAGTCTTAGGTTACTCAAATACACGTTCCAACTTAGAATTTCTATTTGCACATGCATTTTTTTATTAATAATTTGATTACTGTAGGAAGCTGTGTGAAAATCTTTCCACGGTGAAACAAATATTGAGTAGGTACCTGCCTCCATTATTTATAACTTTAGTCGTATAGGCAGGTACTGAATTGGGCATATTAGTGTATGAAATGAAAAAAGGAATAAGTAAACATTAATAAGAAGGTGTACCCCTCGCTTAGAAATTCAAGGTTTCGGCCTAATTGAACTCCAAAAGGCCTTCCACGGGTTCATTGACAATTCGCTGAATTCTCTAATTCGGCCATTATAAAATCTGATATGAACTTTGAAATGTCGGCCATCGCACAAAGGGGGCGCGTGAATAATTCATGGATTATTGGAAAATCGGTAAAGGGGTCCCGCCAACTTGTAAGCTCTCCCTCTTTCTCTCAAACGATGCATGTAACAGAAAAAGAAGATACCACAGGACTCTCAGTTACAACCACATATAAAAGTGTACCGCTGATAGCTTCGTTGTAGCCTCTCCTTCTTTACCACAAACGTCGTATATAATAAAAAGAGAAGTGACAACAAAGCTTTCAATGGCAGGACCATACTACATGTATTACTTTAGGATGTTCGAACTTTTAGCGAGTTGTTTCGAAGAAAGGGCTATCGATAGATCAATGGTAGCGCCCTTGTGACTTGAGTTATTATTTTCGACTATAAATCCTCTCCTCATCCGGTCGTTGTTCGTTCTTGTTTTGCTGAAATTCCTGATTTAATAATCGATTCGCCAATATTGGGTGAGCTATTTATTAATTCTAAGAAATATTTCGCAATAACACTAACGTATCACGCAAGCTGCAGATCAAACCAGTCAATGCAAGTAAATGCATCAAGTTGTTATCATCAACTATTATTGAGTGTTGCCTTATTTTAATAATAAAATTAGCGTTAGGTAAATCATTCATGGATTATTTTCATATAAAAATAAATTCACCTGGTCATGTAGGTGGGTCGTTGGTAGGTTTCTTACCTGTGCATGCGACCAAGTGGGGAATTGGAGAACTGACGCTTTTTTAAGTCAATGAATTGTTTGCATATCCAATATTTACAGTGGTGATGCTTCTTACTACACAGAAAATTTGTTAGCCTGCCCTTCTTCACTCTCGGAGGGTGAGATCTCGTGTCTTGAAATCTACACAGCTCTATGTATCTGGAACTTCGAAGACAACGCAGTGATTTATTAGCCTGCCCTTCTTCGCTCTCGAAGGGTGAGATCTCGTGTCTTGAAATCTACACAGCTCTATGTATCTGGAACTTCGAAGACAACGCAGTAATTTATTAGCCTGCCCTTCTTCGCTCTCGAAGGGTGAGATCTCGTGTCTTGAAATCTACACAGCTCTTTGTATCTGGAACTTCGAAGACAACACAGTAATTTATTAGCCTGCCCTTCTTCGCTCTCGAAGGGTGAGATCTCGTGTCCTGAAATCTGCACAGCTCTTTGTATCTGGAACTTCTAAGACAACGCAGTAATTTGTTAGCGTGTCCTTTTCGCTCTCAAAGGGTGAGATCTCGTGTCCTGAAATCTACACAGCTCTTTGTATCTGGAACTTCGAAGACAATGCAGTAATTTGTTAGCGTGCCCTTTTCGCTCTTAAAGGGTGAGATCTCGGGTCCTGAAATCTACACAGCTCTTTGTATCTGGAACTTCGAAGACAACGCAGTAATTTTTATACACATAAAATTTTAATTGTCATTTCATTCTCAAAGATGCATTATTACTTAATTCTTCTTTTTTTAAACAGTTTATTCAACCACAAATATTTGTGCGTACCGTTGAAAAGCTCCGTTGTAATCTCTTTTTCGTAAACTAATCGTATAGACGCATGCAGACGGAAATTATACAAGAGAGTTTTTAGTGGATGGACCTTACACGACTACACAAATATACATATTATCAACCCGTGTAAAAGAAAATGATGATGTTTGAAGTAAAAACTGGAATACGATATTGTATAACCTTACAAACTAATACAATTAAAGAATCCCAGTTACATGATGAAATATTGGTAACCGAGGAGCAAGGGAGTCATAACTCGAACGGAACCTTTTTGATAATCGGAAGTGATGACTGGATACCGGTGCCCGGTGACTGGCGGTGACCCGGAGGAAGAATTGATGAATTGCAGGTTTAGGCGCTCGGGATATTTGTCACGTAATAAAAAACATGATTTCAAACGGTTTAATAATAAATACTCAAATATTTTATTTTTTGCCATTTTTAATGACGTACAATATTCTTATATTATGATTCCGCAAATCGCAAATTCCTCTATGGCTAGATATAAATGTGAAAATATTTAGAGGTTGCCACTAAACATTACCAAAACAATTTCAAACAGCGTTTGAACTCTTCTTCTTGGAAGTTTAAGTGACATAGTTTAAGACAAGATTCAAGATCCGGATCCTGATCCGAATCGCTTCATCTCCACAAGCATGTCTATGGAAATGAGAACATCAAATCAAAAAATAACTAAACGCAACATTAATTTTTCAGAAGAACGTCTATTCAGTCGCTGATATCTTCCACACGGATAAAAATGAGTACTGCTAATTTATTAAGAATCTCTTCACATTATTTGTAATCCGGTTAAATCTATTTCCTAATAAAACATTGGTCTATTCTGAATATATTGGACACGTGTTTATGCAGGTGTCGTTTTTATAAAAAATATGATGACGAAATTTATTTATTTTCACATATACGGTACAACATGTGCCATTCACATACTAAATTACAGATAATAGTACAGCAATATAAGGAATGCAACAATATAAATGTAAGTATAATGGTATAATCAGTAAATAGTAGTAAGGTTAAAAGTATGAAAAAAAGAGATATAAATAAAATATAAGTAGCAATATGTAGTATAGTATTAAGTCAAAGTAAGAAATTATATGTAATAATATACAATAAAGTAGTATAATCAAGAATGAAGTGCTTATAAAATGTCTGAAAGGCATTAAGAGTTTGTAAAAAATAAAATAAAAATGTTACAATATTAGAATTTTTATGAACACCTGTTTCGACGTTCTGATAACACTGTTCAATGTAATCTGTCAATTCATTCTTTAAAGACCTGCGATCCCGTTTTTAACAGGAATACGAATAATTTGGCCAAAATTTTAATATATTAGCAATATTTTATATTTGTAAGTTTTCTCCGTGCGTTGCCATTATTTACCCTCCGGAAAATTTACCAAATACATATTAGAAAAAAATAAATTATAAGGTTAATTGACCTCCCCATCCCCTCTAAGTGTAAATTCTTCAAGTTATTTTACTCATTTTTATTTTTATTTATCTTTTTTCATAATATTGTAGACATTATTTTAAGATGTATGTATTATTTTAAAAATTTAAATTTACCTTATCTACTATGTATAAAAATATATCTTAAAATATAAAAATCACGTGTCACTCTGTTCGTACACGCTAATCTCGTAAAATCTAAAGAATTTTTTTTGTTTATTTTTCAAAATTACTTACAACCACAATTTTTAACTTCCCTATATAGAAGACGGTCTGTGGCAGGACACTGTCTGCCCGGGCCCATTAGTATAATTATATAAAAAATATATATAATGTTGCTAACAATATTATGTTTTTATTTTATCATTTATATTCTACCTAGGTATAATTTTTGCCGTTGAAATGTATCTATTTCGGTCCTTTACTAGTTTATGCAACCCAGTAGAAATGTTATATTACAAAACTATTTATTTCCCAAATAGAGAAAAAAACATATTTGCACAGTGGTAACCTTGTTAATCATAGCGATTCAAGTATCGCTTTTCTCAAACACACCCACCCCTTTCAATTCGTTGTCTCTCATCGGGGTAATACTGACAATATTTATCTTGTAATGTGGAGTGTAAACAAGGTGTTTGCACCTCATACATAATAAAATATTATATTTTTGACAATTCCAGGATTAAAACCCACGACCTCTGCGTTCAGAACGAAGGACTTTGCCACTCTTACAAGTGTCATATGGGCAACATAGCTGGTCTGACACATTACTTTCTAGTTTTAAGCCCACACATACCCAATTTCTACCCGATATAATCGTATAACAAGATTTTTATTAAAGCGATGCACTACGTAGTGTAATATTTTAAATGGAGCCGCTATCAATAACAGCCCTTACGTAGATGGCGATAAGGTTTAAATTCCCGCTTAACAGCATCCGCCTGTTTTGATTTATGCAAGAAAAAAACATGGTCAAAAAGTGCCTTTTATTTTATTTTGTGGATGATCAGGCATAAATATTTAATTTTTTTCCGATCATTTTATAAATAACTTAATTTACCACATTATACAATAAAATAATAACCGAAAATGGTTTCGTAAGTAGGAGATTTTGAACTTTAAAGCAGTTTTCATAGGCCTAATACATTTTTTTTTCTGGGCTTATAAAAAGACTTATCTAAAAAATACTCGATCATTTCAAAGACCAGGATGTATTCTACTCGCAGTATTTAATTAAAGCATCTGAAATATTTCTAGGCGACCAAATTTTCAAACCATAAACACATGATGTGACCGTTTCTTTTTCTGATTTTTCTGTTTCAGATTTTCGTTTAGAAATCACTAATATTGTCTTCAATATTTAAATATTACAATTTGAGGTTTTACTCAATAAAGTTATTCCGAAAAATAAACATGATTTTGCATTACTACGTAGTGCATCGCCTTAACTTTTTAAATTTTTAAGTTCCAAAAAAAACGTATGTTATTTTTGAAGATAATATTTATAAATTTGTTATGCCGAAATGTTAATTATATGAAATTCCCTAGATAGAAAAAAATCGCAAAGTAAGCTCCAAAAATTTGTTATAGGCATGAAAAAATCATGGTGTATCTTTAAATGCAACTAAAACAAACACATCATGTTTTATTGAATATTTTCATAATTTTCACTTAATTATTCTCGTTTTTTATGTTGGCGCGCTCTTTCTAACATTCGTATTTACATATCTAACTTTAAACCGTATTAGAACGCGTACTATGGGGCCTTAAGCACAAATCACTCGAAAATTAGGAAGCATAAATAACATGTCAACACCGAAAATATTTATAAATGGCTAGATCACTTCCCTGCAACAACTTTCATCCTAATAAAAAATACACTAATTCGAAAAATATTTATAAATAGCTTGATCACTTTCTTGCAACAACTTTCATCCTAATAAAAAATACACAAATTCGAAAAATATTTGTATAGTTTTAAGACAAAAATGACTTATTTTTAAATGTTGGCGAATGAGTCGTCTTTACGAAATCCAGGAAGTTTCTTAGAATCAATGATCGTCATTATAATAGAAAATTATCTTTTTGGTCTGAGCCGAACTCAATAAACTTGTTTATGACTAATAAATAGCACAAGGTTGTGTACAAAATGCTTATCGTCTCAATTCAGTCATTTGCAAATGGAAGAGATATTTTAATGAATGAAAATTTATACTAGAAAAAGGTGTTATGATTGGCGATGATTAATAAAAAAGTAAACGTTCAGTAGTTTGTAGAAATTGATTGATAGTTGCTAAACCGCAAAGTGCGAAACGAATATAAATAACTTTTTTTATCGATTAAACTAATCATACTATTTGATCAATAAAACAAATAATAATATTTTTCTAACAGTAAAATCCTTTCAACACAAATTTTACTTTTTATACATATTATAGTAAATATGTGTTTATTTTGCGTATATTAACTGCAAATAAAATATATATATATATATATATTATTAAAATTTAAATTTAAAAAATATTCCAAATAAGAACAGGTCACTCTTTGAACCCACATATAATATGTGGTTACGTGAAAAATCGTATATAATAATGACTCATAAACACTTGCTTCTAGTTCCTAGGACATGCAAATTACGGTATAATATATACATATTATATTATGCGCGAATGACCTCCGTTGTGGAATTATGTACTTGAAACGAACTTAGAAAATTTCTGGTTCTACTCCTGTCAAAATCACATTAATATGTAATTTTAATTTCACGATCAGTGGTAGATCACGAGATATATTTTAATAATTTTCTCAAGCGTTTTTATATTGTTATTTTATGTAAATTTTCTGTTTTGAATATCAGTTACATTACAAACAAGACGAGGTCAAATATTTTTTTAATAATATGGTCAGTAAAATGTTTTACCAGAAAGCTCAACTGACAGTCGTTCTGTTGAGCTTGAATCCTACAGCGGATACTACCAAAAGTAATACCAGTTTACTACTAAATATTGTTCAGTAGTAAAGTTAGGATCCATTTTAGTAAACTATCACGAAACCTAAAATTTTTCACTTTTTATTATTTTATTTAAGTACTAGCGCAGACCCGTGAAAAAATACAGGATATTAAAACTTTAGGATTTTTGAAGCTGAAAGTGTTTATTAATACAGGGTTTTCCAATAAGAGGTGTTATTTTGATATTCAACCGTAAAAGATCAATGGTTTCGTTGCTTGTGTGGCACGTAGCGCCGTCTTGTTGAAAGTAAACGTTGTCCAAATCAATACCATCCAATTCCGGCCATAAAAAATTATTAATCATCTCTCGATAGCGCAACCATTCACCGTAACTGTTGCTCCAGCCTCATTTTCGAAAAAGTAAGGTCCAATGACTCCGCTGGACCATAAATCGCACCAAACAGTCACACGTTGAGGATAGAAAGGCTTTTCAACAATAACTCTTGGGTTTTCCGAGCCCCAGATGCGACAATTTTGCTTGTTGACCAAGCCACCGAGGTGGAAATGGGCCTCATCACTCAAGATGATTTTTCGATGGAATTCCGGATCATTTTCACGCATTTCAAGGACCCAATCAGCAAAGACACGACGTTGTTGATGATCGGCCGCTTTGAGTTCTTGTGTTAACTGAACTTTATAAGCCTTAAGATACAAATCTTTATCCAAAATACGGTGTAATGACGTTTGTGGAATGCCTAATTCCATAGAACGACGAGGAATGGACAAACCTGGGTTTTCTTCAACACTTTTGGCTACAGCAGCAATATTCTCGGCTGTTCTTGAGCGACGTGCACGGGTTTTATTCTTCACATCACTAAGTTGTCCCAACAGCTCGAATTTTTCCACCAATTTCTGTATTGCGGTCCGACCAGGTGCTTCACGAAGACCCAAAAATGTTCGAGTTTTACGAACCGTCTCTGCTAAATTTTCTCCATTTTTATAGTCAATTTTAATAATTTCAATGCGTTGTTGAAGCGTGTATCGTTCCATTTTTATTAATGGCGTAGTTTCTACTTGTCAAATGTCAAAAAATGACAGCTTTAAAATAACACCTTTTATTGGAAAACCCTGTATTATTATTGTCTTTTAATAACAAAAAATAAAGTCACAAAGTTTTATAAAAAAACAGAATCTATAAACCTATTTTTTTAACGATAAACCAATGTTTATAAGAAAAGGTTTTTATGCATAGCACAAAGGATAAAAAAATATTATAAGCAATTATTAGTCGCCTGAAATATCCATACAAATTGAAAATATCTCCCGAGTAAAAATAAATGCCGCCGACGGGAATTGAACCCGTACCTTCTGATGTCCGGTCAGGTGCTCTGGACCACTGAGCTACGTCGGCTTTTTATTGCTTATAATAATTTGTTATCTATGTAGGGGACCCTAACTTATTCCCGATACAGATTATAAAAAGTAAACATTAAAATCATCGCTAACTCAACCAACCAAAAAATGTAGTTACCAACTTTTAGCAGTAACCCCAAAAAATTTCGAATAAAGAATGATTAATTCATAAAATAATTTTGGTTCCTAATTTCTTATGTGAGTAGTTCCAATAAGAAGTTCCAATTTAGATCTTGAATACTTCACAAAACTTAAATAATGTTACGAATTAGGGGCTAATATTTCGCATTACTTACTTACCAATGCACAAACATACGAAATTAGTGAGTTTAATTAAAGAAGGTAACATTTAAAATCTTTGCATTTATTTATGCATTTTTTAATTGATTTCCATTATTTCGGAGTGGTTGCAACGTTTTGTAAAAATTATATTATTTATGAGGTTATTACTGCATTACCTTATTACGTGTTTAAAATCAAAACATGCCATTTTTCACTTAAGTTAAATTAAAAATTACTTTGCTTATTTGTCAAAACCATTTTTATATTCCATATATTATAAATTTCACATTGCGAGAAAAAATATGGGCAGTTTTTTTTTTTTTTAAATAAGTTGCTTTGAATTTCTATTTTGTTTTCGAGAATGAATGAATGCAAATCTTGGAAATGTAAATTAACGAACTTCCCGACATCCGATCGAGCTGAAACTCATCAAATCAATTCGTTGTCGATGACAATGCCTTACATTAACTTGGCAATCATACATTTTTCTAAAATTGGATAAAATTAGAGTAGTTAATATAAGAAATAAACGTCCTACGCATTCGGGATATGGTTCAGTTGTTAGCGCGTGGGAAGGAAGATTCAATCCTCACTAGACACTAGACAAAATATTTTAAAGTTTTAAAAGTTCACAGCAGTTGAGAGCCAGTCTTTGGGGAGTCCTCAGAAAAACAAAAAAAAAGTTTTTAAATACATCTATCAAAAATAGATGTATTATATTAAAAATCTATGTTTTTCAGTTTGAGTTTATCGTATTCTTGATAAACTGATTTTTTTTTTACCAAAATGTAAAATATTATCTTACTACTGTAAGGCTAGCATTACACTTGTAAGTTTTTTCGTAAATTTACGACTTCTAGCCAATGGGCGCATTGGATTTTCAAAATGCAAGATGCCCATTGGCTAGAAGTCGTAAATTTACGAAAAAACTTACAAGTGTAATGCTAGCCTAAAAATATACTGGAGTAAAAATTACAATAAAATATTTCTATGGTCGTTGGATTAGACAGTAGACACCTATTTATCTAAAATTACTTGAAACTTGTTAGTAGAATTGCCTACAACAAGGCGCAACTACTCATGAGAAACTTGATTAATTTAATTTTAATGGTCCAAATTTATCAATAAGTTATTAACGGTTCCGCTAAAAGCGTTTAATTTATGTGGGCAGGTATAAATAATTACAGGTTTTTAAATATCGCACCAGCCGCACACTCGCGGGCACACGCCATACCGCGCCGGGCTAACCGAAACACCTTACCTACCTGGTATTACCACATTATTTGCATTATTCTTTCTTTTGATTCAATGAAACCATTAGATTTTTACACCGTAAAAACCTACGCAATACATTTTTCATAAGCCAATCAGTTCTAGGCAAAGCAGTCGTTTTTCACAAAATACATGTTATTTTAACCAGTAAAAATTGCACACTTTCTTTTTTTACAGCATAAAAATCAACTTCAGGCATGTTCTGATAAAATAGTGAATTGGCGAAATAAATAAATTTTTACAATTAACCCCACTTTTTTTAATTTTCATAAAATTCGTGAAGATTAACAAACACAATTTTCCCACAGAAATATTAATCTAAAAAACTCTTACAAACTATTTACATGTGTCTACACTGTCTACAGAGTTGATAACTGTATTTCAACAAAATTTCTGCTTTTCGTAAAAAAAAATGTATAATGTCTTTACAGCATTTGAACCTAGGGTTGTATTTCAATTTTCATGACATCACGAATATTTTTTGAAGAAAATGACCATTTATTATTTATTCTGTTAAAATAACAAATTTTGTTTACACCACTATTTTTAATAAAAATTCTCAACGCGTTTCATAACTAAATAATTTTTCATCAGTAAACAAACTATGCTAAAAAATGAATATATTCAAAAATATAACTGCGAGCGATGGGAGAAGGTACATAATGATTTATAATTGTTAAAATTGATTATTTATATTAAAACTTTTATAAATAAATTAGAACATCAGAATTAAGGCGATACCTAGCCAGATGATGCCCAGAACCAAGATACCCAGCTAATATAATTTATTATAAATATATATATTTATTTGAAATCAAATAAAGGCGAAGTATTTTAAAAAATATATATGTTTTTGATTGTGAATGCTATTTCATTTCTAAAATAAAATAAAAAGTAAATTTGTATGTTAAACTTGGAACCTTTTATTTAAGTCAAAATAATGACTTATTTCCAAAATTTTGGAAACTTTCGTTTTAAAACATGTACCTAGTTATTTTTATAAAAAATAATAGGTATTTTATTTGAAAAATGTATTAAAAATAATAGTTTTTTATTAAATAATAATAGGTGGTTAATTTCATTTAATGTAAAATGACTCCATTAAGAAAGTTTGAGATTATTGAAGAAGTATTTATTATTTATTTAATTTGAAATATATTCATTAAGTACTGTTAGTTTGCGAGAAGAATATTTTCTAAACGTGAGAATAATTACAAAAATTTTATTAAATGTTTTTGTCTAAACCTGTTGAAACATTTTTTCTTAGTAATTTACAACAAACAAAGTGATAAAAAATCAAGATTGTTATTTAAGAAGTCAGTATCATTACTATTTATCTATTTATAGATAATCTGCAAGTAAAACCCATGCTAGTACCTACGTCACGAAATATTGGGTTTTGAGTTGAAAAAAATGGATTTGTATTTTACTTAGATCATGTATGTTAAAGTGTACTAAGTATGTGAATTCGCTCATTATTACATTAAAAATCACGCAACAAAGGTGTGAATTATTACACTCTACATTAATAAGGTACGCCGAATTTCGCTAGAAATGGATTGGGTTGGAAACTAATACACAGTCTATTATTAAATTAATTATCGTATGATATGTCACTGGGTACAATTTTACACGCGTTTTCATTTCCCACTTTAATGTAAGCTAATTAATACATTGTAAAATATCTTAATTCTTCGTTTCATTAGCACTTATCAAAAAAATGAGATAAAATTTCGTAATGCGGTTAATGTTTAATCACATTTGATTATATAATGTGACTCATAAAAATATCCTTACAACCACTTTGTAACACGATTTGAATCGAAGCAGCAATCTTCGGAACCGTAGATCATAAAACACGCTAATCTGGTGACTAACTAATTAACCATCAAGCGGTTTCCCGCAGGGGTATGCATAGAGTATGGACCGGTCTTGGCACATACATTCTTACATTCATATATCCTCTTCCTTCATCTCATAGGCCCAAATCAATATTTCAAAAATAACTGTGCTTAAAAATATGTGTTATATTACACATTTATTTAACAAAATATTATGGTGATGTATAAATTTTCAGAATAGAGGATCTCTTGTGCCCGATAAGGGAGCCGCAATTCTAAATTTTTTTATTTGTTTCATGTAATTGTGCCATGCTTTTTACTTGGACGTCCCCACTTTCGTGTCATATGTTAGCCTTACCAACGCAGGAGTTTTTTATAGTAAAATTAATAGAACTGAATTGGATTTAATAAATATATTTAACGTGTTTGGATTAATTTAATTTATTGCTGTTAATAAATAAATAATAATAATAAAATAAAACAAATGAGCTGTTGCAATGTGATCTGTGATCATACAAACATTTTAACTGTGAGATGCTTATACGATGCAAAACGATGAAATAAGTACCAACATAAGGTCTAATACCAATTTAGAGGCAAAACAAGAAATTTAACTGTGAGATGTTTGTTTATACGATGAAATAAGTACCAACATAAGGTCTAATACCAATTTAGAGGCAAAACAAGAAATTTAACTTTTATTTTATATCGATTACTGTATAATAATGACTAGCCATTTAATAAATAAAGATTCGAAATTTTAAAATTGGAAATTCATACGTCATACGGCATATATTCTGGTCTAGTAATGTGTAATTTCTATCACCTAAGAAATTCTAAACATATAATATTATATGATTCATATGTCTTATACTGATTTATAAATATAGAAATTCTAACTATACAATTGTAAATGTTCTCCAAAATGCCCTGGAAAGAATCTCAGACTTGTGATGTCCCGAAAGAAACCATTCATCTGTTCTGAATGCAATTACTAATGTTATCCAAATTGACCCTGGTAATAAATTATATCTTTGCGATTCTTTCAAGGATAAAGAAACCATCCTCTCACTTCGAATGCAATCAACAATTTTCTCAAAATTTGTTTTGACAGCATCGCCATTCCGTTGTAAGAATATTATGTACTAAATACACAATTTGGCTGTCCTGAAACGGTAATCCTTCCCAGTTGGACAGACAAAGGTTAATTTTGTTTAGTATTGTTTGTAATTTATATATATATATAAAATAAATAAACTGTGAAATGTTTGTTTATACGATGAAATAAGTACCAACATATGGTCTTCTAATACTAATTTAGAGGCAAAACAAGAAATTTTACTGTGAGATGTTTGTACTATGCTAAACGATGAAATAAGTACCAACATAAGGTCTAATACCAATTTAGACGCAAAACAAGAAATTTCGCCGCTTTTATTAATGTTGCTCTGCGTTATTCCCGTGAAAAATCACAGAAAACTTGAAAAATTACGATTTCTGTCAGAAATTTTAACAAAAGAAATACACATTTAAAATATTGTCTTATTTAATAATTAATTAATAAAGATTTTGGTACCTACATTATCGCTTGTCTTGTTGTTCTAACAATCAGTTCCAATTTTGAAAATTACTCTTAAATTCATAGCATCAAAATAAAACCAAAGTTACAAATATGGTCACAACAGAAAATTTAAAAAATATATTTCCGCGTGCAACGGAGAATCGAAGTTGGAACCTTCCGCTTGCCGGGCGGAAGCTCTTGTATTGTGTTACCAAACCTCCTATCAATATATTGTGTAATGCATTTAGATGTTATAAGTTTCCTAAGAACAAGAATAAATCGAGCGTTTTATTTATTTATTTATACTGGGTTTTTACAGATGATCACACTTACGTGAGAACAATCTATTTATAAAAACTCAGTTATTGTACAATTACAAAAATCTACAATTAAATAAAGATACAATAAATTAAATACAGATACATACAATTAAATACAGATACATGCAATTAGAAAACAAAAACATCAAAAAATAAAAATAAAATACACAATCATATACAAGCTCGCTCAAGTAATACATTACATTATACATTATTACAAGTGGTAAGAGGCATAACAAATACGAGAGGTATACATAGAGAGAAAATTGACACAATGAATTAGCTAATATTTTTTAATAGCGCCAGAACTTTTTTTCTGAATCCGTACAAATTATCGACGAAAATATCTATTTCAGCACACTCTATCTTGTTATATAGTCGACACATCTGGGTCAGAGGGCTAAAGTAGGCGATATTATTTATAAATGTATTCAGGTGAAAAATATTATGGCGCCTTAAACAATGCGAATTGGGGACATTTATTTTAATATTGCTAAGACATAATGTAGTATCAAGTTGACCGTGAATAATTTTATGTAAACATATGAGATCAGTCAATTGCCTTCTAGTTTTAAGTGTATCAATCTTGAAGTAATCACGACGTACGTCATATGATCTTAGATGGTCATGTAATCTACATTTGAAGGATAACATTCTTAGCATTTTTTTTTAATGGATTCTACAATATTTTCATATTTGCAGTAATGTGGATTCCAAATAGAGCTTCCATATTCAACTTCCATTTACTTCTAATTAAGGCATTGTAAAGAGTTAGAATTGATTGAGGATCTTGGAAAGGTTTACATATTCTATGAATAAATCCCATCATTTTTAATGATTTGCACTTAATGTCGTTAATGTGTACATCAAATATGAATTTAGCGTTGAATTGAGCGTTAGGACAATCTGCCGATCAAGACTAGAATAATACGAGGGGTCTGTTACTTGAATCGCAACCACTATACTTAAATACTGATTCATCAGACTCCAGTAAGGAATCATTACGACGTACAGCCTTTCAATTTATTGACAAATACTCGAATAACCTGCCTATATGCATCTACATACTTTTTTTATATCGTTAAAAAACCGCAAACTTCGTATATTCTTTCCAAAAATATTTAACTAAAAACGTATTTAGGTACCTATACGTTAAAGTATCTGTTACCAAAAAAAATCATTCTAGAAAAAAAAATTGAGATTTTGAAATACAGTGTTCTTAAAGTGACGTAAAGATTTTTTTAACATTGGGTTACTACTAAAATCAAAAAAAATAATACAAAACATAGTCCTTTTTCCCAAAAAATAATGTGTACCTCCGGCATCTTCAAGTAAAATTAACGTCTCGTATTTGTTATTTTTATGGAGGAGACCAATAACACATAAAATATCCTAAAACATTTATTTTTTCCTAGCATTAATTTATTTTTTTAACTTAATTGGAATTACTTATTTTTTTCCACATTAGTAGACAGATGGAGAGAATGAAACGTTCAAAAACCTCTTCCTTAGCAAACCTCTGCATCTTCTTTCACCGTCCGTTAAAGCCTCCATCTGTCAACCTTTTCATTGCGCTAACATCAGCCTTTCATTATTTTTGGATGTTTTAATTCATAATAAGATATTTCGTGGTTTTACACTTTGATGTAGACAAGTCTCAATTATCTTGTTTCAATTTTAGAAAGTTAATTGTCTCTGAATGCCAGAAGAAATAATTAAAACTACCAAATATTCCTTTATTGGTTCCATTTGAAAAAATGAATTACGTGGCTTATTCTTCAAGTTACTACTTGATGAACCACATCTGAACAATATCAAAATATTGCATCACTTGTTGATTTTAAAGGTAACCGCTATTATCTATTAGTTAGGAAACTCCATCGATAAACATAATAAACAGATGAGATCTTATTTATTGTTGTGAAATTTCTAATGAACAATCATTTGTTATATCCAAATTCGTACACTTTTCTACAGATTGAGAAAGAAAAATTCCTAACTCGTTAAAAAAATCTACAACAGTTTTGAAACGGCGCGCAAGTTAACAATTAGAGTCTCCTTGGAAACTCCAATATTTACATTAAATTCGTATACAACCAATTTTGGGTCATTGCGCGAACACTGAGGCGTTCAAATTCGGAATCTCACAGGATCCTAATTGGAAGATGATCCAGACAGTATTTTTTTCCATGTTGAACTCGTTTGTTGAAGAATTTAATAGGTTTATTTAAGATTTTTGATTGTATTGTGAATACCACACAAAGGTTCCAGCTAATCACGGGGGTTATGGCATCACCAATTGGAGTATGTTGTGAGGCTGAGGGTTGCAGGGTGGTTGCGAGTTGCGCTTCCTACTTATTTTGCGAACGTTGCGGACAGCGTTATCATAGCCATTATCAGGGCAGATGTACACACATATATTTATATATATGTGTGTACATCTGCATATATAAATAATATATATAATGCTTTTGGCAATGAAAATCTCAAATCATATCGGGTTAAGAATGCTTTAAATATAATTTAAAAAATAAACAAACTCAAAAATGTGTTTGCTTCGTCAAAATTAGGAATCTGAACGTATGTAAACAAGTAACAGACGACCATATATCAAACTATGTTCACTACAGAGACAATTATTTTAAATGAAGAAATTTAGATGCGGAAGCTAAAAATTTCTATCGTTTTTTAATTAGCATTTGCAAGTTTTTTGTGTGTTTTATTCCTTGAACGTGTTTTCGCTGATATTATATATTTTGTTCTCATTCACTTTAAATAGCAATGTACCTGCTTATTAATTGTGTCAATCAAGGAAAAAAATATATTATAACGTTGGTAGAATCCCTAGAATCACTAGTCACTGGTAATTAAATTCTGATCATTATTGTGATGACATTAAATTGCTTAAAAAATATATTTTGAAATGTATATTTTTAATTTTTCAACCATAAAAAAATATTATTGACTGCAAAAAGATTTTTTTTTGTGAATTCAGTGGCAGTTAGTTACCTACTAATCATTTGAACGATTAGGTATTATTTGAGAAGTAACGAGGTGTTTGAGATTTTCGTCATTGAGGTAAATACCTCGGCAGTAAAGCACGCAGGCGCACGCGCAGTATCAGTATCCCCTCCAGAGCAGATTGAACAAATTTAATATTGTACATACATAGGAGGAAAATGGCGAAGCCCCAGCTGTGCGCTGTGGTATAAAATATCCGCGGGTTTCTTGAAACATCTTCATTGTGAACCTTGAGAGCAAAGCGAAAGCTCATCTGGTACTTCCGCGCGCCTGCTTCAGTCAGCACCCGACGTCAGTGAACTTACTTAGTTACCCGCCACTTCACCATGTCTTTTCCCAAACTATCCGGAAAAATGTTGTTCTGTTTCAACGCAGTGTTTGTGTTTTTGTTTGTTGTGCTCCTGCAGTGCGGAGAATTATATGGTTTCAACCATGGAACCCCATCACAAACAAGGGAGAAACTGGAAAATGCCGCCTCGAAGACAATCTGCCCCTTCACAGTGGATGTCAACAGGAATGTGACCCGTTGGCCGCAGGAGATAAAGATAGTCACCTGCTTGCGGCCCACAAAGCACAGGTGCTGCAACCACGAATACGCGTGCACCCAGCTGACCGACGACGTGGTCCTCTATTCTCTGGACAGATCCTCCAACTGGACCGAGCCCCTGGACGTGGGGTGTGTCTGCATGAAGATCAAAGAAGGCTCTGCTGCTACAGCAGCCGAGACGCCAATCACAGAATAATCCTATTGGAACTTCTCAACCGAGGACACTCATGAGCAGCGATTCGACTGAGAACTTTTCATTGGAGTCATTGATGAATGGAACAATGCAAATAGTACTCACGTAAATCCCATAATAAGGCAAGTGTTAAAAACGCCTAGTATTAACTATGGTGTGATCTCACCTGATGTTAAGTTAGTGACCGCGAGAAGAAAATGTTATTTAATGGTTAAATGACTAATTTCAATTGTTATATTTATGTTTAATTTCTCTCTCGTATATGGTCACTTGTAGAGAAAACTATTACTGACCTGGCGATGTACTTACTTTATTTTTATTGTAATATTAAAAACAAAATAATGTTTTTACAAGCTCAATCCTCGCATTCATATAATAATGAAGGTTTTTGCCTTTTATCAATTTGTGTAAAAATGTAAATAATATTTTTTTAAGAAATTGTGATACATTAATTTTTGTTCTGTTGAAAATGTGGATTTACTAAGAAAATACATAACTTTTCAGTAAAAAATTGAAGGTAAAAATAAAAAATTAAAATAGAAGTTTAATTAAACAATATTTGTATGACTGGAGCATACGTATAATTTGTTTAATATCAATTGCATTTTTAGAAATATTATGTATAATAGTTTATACATATATTTCATGTTTCTCATATTGAGGTATACATATACATATATTGTCAAAAAGATCTGTATAAAAATGACCCTTTTTAAATCTCATTAGTTCTTAAGTTGCCACCAAATATTTTAACTATAATAAAAGTATTAGGTATTTATTTAAAATATTTCATCCAAAACGCTTATTTTTTTATTAATTTAGATAGATAGTAATTCAAAAGTGCCATATTTTAATAATTTTTGTAAATTAGATATTATAAAATAAATGTAGGCTAAAGAATTATTTCTTACTACTTATTATTTATTTCTATTTCAAACAAATAGTTTTATAGTTTATAACTATTCAGCTCGATTATAATACTTTTTTAAATTTTGAAATTTTTTCATAATTCCTTGAATAATTAGATAACATTGTTTCTACTTTTAATGTATTTAAAAATTGCATTCTTGATATAAAACTTTGTAAATATTTTCAGATAAATCTTAATCAGGGACATAGATTATAGATGAATAAATTATTTCAAATATATAATTTCTAAGGAAATGAGAAAAAATCAAAAATGAAGGTTGTTAATAATTGCTCAATTTCTTTATTATCAAATTTAGGTACTTATGCGATGCCAATTTAATGTGAATATGTGCCATTTTGTTAAACTTAGGTAAAGATATTGTTCAAATTCCTATGTTATGTTTGTTGTCAATGTTGTAATATATACATTGTTTTTCCTATTGTTTGATTATTTAATATTTGAAAGGAGTTCAAATAAAATATTTTTACTAAAACATGTATTTTTTTAAATTTCCACCTTTTATACACCACCCCAAACAAATCTAGATGGAATAATTGCAAAATATGACCAATTATTCATCAATATTCCCACGGCAATAAAAAAGGGAAAATACAATTGCCTGTCAGTAAAAGTATTGAATACACCGTAACAAAAATAATAGATGTTATAATATTGCAGCTAATGATAAAAATGGGTGTTACATTAGGACGATTTCAACCGTAAAACTTATCGGCACATTAATGCTCATAACTGCGTAAGTAAAGAGACATAACCATCATTTACCGACTGCAATTCAAGGGTGATTAGGCCTCAACGTCAAAATGACGTCATGTCGCCACCTTTCCTGCATCTGCACCAACGGTAATTCATTTGGTGACGTCACTCGTGGGAGAAATTAGACCGGAAAGCCCTCGCGCTCAGTACATACCGCCCCCAGCGGGACGAGACTGCGTACGTAGCTTCCACGGATTCCCGGCATAACTCCGCAAGATATCCAATCCACATTTCTCATACACTTTTGTTTTAATTCATCGAAAGGAATTCAGAAATAATATATTTAAAATATTCGCTGTGCTCATGCCCCGTATAGAGGCAAACGTTTCAGCCCTATAAATAATGTTTTTTTATTAGAGATTAGAGTGTATCATATACAGGATGTAATTTACTATTTGAAATCCTATTGAAATCTGCTTGCCTCTCGGATGGTCGGCATAAATTTTTCACAAAGTTTTCTGTCTAAGATTTCTGGGCCGACTCAACTCAACTTTTTAGCTCGAGACGTAATTTTCTTCCTGAACTAAGAATATGTTCATTCGACGCAAAAAAATACAACAAGATGCTTTATTGTTCGTTATATAAAATTATTGTTTGCGATTTCATATTTGGGACGGTAAAGCTACTGCCCGATGTGCATTAATGGGAGTTTATCAAACCTAGTGCTCGATTTGCATTAATGAAAGTATAATATATCATGTCTAGTGCCTGATGTGCATTAATGAAAGTTTGTCAAACTCACTGCTCGATGTGCATTAATGAAAATATAATAAATCATTCCTAGTGCCCGGTGTGAATTAATGAACGCCTAATATACCTTGTGCCTGATGTGTAAATGAAATTATTTTCAGTCGATGTTTGTATTATGTTTGCATTACTTGTGCACGTAAATATATGTTTACGCGTTCACCCTGTATTGTTAAATAATGCACTCCAGTAGCCCGAGGCAAGGAGTCAATTTAAAAACCTATTAAAATGTTATGCCTAAAATGTAATCAACATTTTTGGCGTTCTTACTCTAGTACTCTAGTTCGTTCGGTGTCTTATATTAAACATTTATTAATGTTATAAAATAAATAGTTTCTTACATGAATTAGAATCGGTGCTGAATATATTTACATTAACAGATGAAGTTTACTAATTGAACCCTCGCTCGGAATAACGTTATATCCAAACATATTGGTGTCTTGAAACTGTGACAAGTTTTTGCGAATGCATACCTACCAATCCCATATATATTGCTTGAACACATATGTTTTCATTGTTTTGAGAAAGATGGAAAAAAGAAACCAATTATGTTTCATCGTGTTTTATGTTTGAACTTAAATAAACATATAATTTTGAAGAGTTTTAAATGAAAAGTGGTGAATAAAAGCAATTCAATCAGTGTTCAATTAATAATTGTATTGGATGCAACTTTATTCCGGGCAAAAGCTTAAATTTTATTTCATGTTCCAGTTCCTTTTTGAAGCTATTTTGCATTTTTGAACAAATTTTAGATCGAATTTGATTTAAACATAAAACGATAAGATGTTTTAAAGCATACACTGTAAATTCAGAATAGACACATCTGAATGTTTGATATTGCAATAATTGTGAATTTATACAAAATATCCGCAAAGATAAAATTTTGAACTATTTAAAAACTAAATTTTAATAAGTATGGTTGCCATCGATAAACTTGTAAAACTGTGGAAATAGGCAGTATTAAAGGCCAAATCCGTTTTTTTGTGTCCTTTATTTTTTCCTAATTTTTACATTAATTACATACAATATTATATAAATCAATACGAATAATGGAAACCCACTAAGGCGCGGCCTGTGCGTGGGTAATATATTTAAGTTATTATATTATTGTACCTAGAAATAAACAAACTACGGGCATATAAAACAAAAACAAGATTACAATTTGTCTAAGCGGTTTGTATAAAAAGTGTTTACAATAGTTTATAGTGAAGTTATAAGTGTTTAGTGTAATGTATGGTGAATATTTTATGAGAAACATAACTTGATACAAATTAAATTAAAAAAAAATTTCAACTGATGTTTCGAAAAGCCATAATTTTAACTCTTTTAAATATTGAGGAAGTTTAGTAATCACTTGAATATTTTTCGGTAAAAGATTGAAAGTACGATGTCCAATGAAACTGCAGTGTGTTTGCATTTGTTTTGTGTTCGTTTGTGGAGTATAAAATACATTATTATTTCTAATGTTGTTTAAACAGGATTTTATTTTATTTTTGCGTATGGCAAATAATTTCTCATTTGAAATACATTAGAACGAATTTAGAAGTTCAACTGTAAGTTGAGGCTTTGATTTTTATTTGGTATTCGCGGAAGAGCCACATCCTGTCGGGGTAACTACACAGCACACAGCCTCCGTGGGAGGGCGAGTGGATAAAATGGGGGGTCCGGAAGACCTCGGTCCCTCAAAGCTAATGCTCTAAATTATAGCCACTAAGAAATAGACTATCGCCAACACCTGTGGTTTTTTTCGTTCAAATTTCGTCTTGATCGAATAAAAAACATTTAAGTGGGTATCGTATGAACTAATTCTATGTTTAAAAATAGACGAGGCTTTTACAAGTGAGCATTTTAATGTAATAAAACCTAATATCTCTTTTCGTGAAGGCTTCGGTAAGCACCTGAAATCAATATCTTGAAATAATATGTTTATAATTTCTTGTTGTCCAGCTTCTTTCGAGTTACAATTTTTTTGTTCACAGAGAACAATTAAGAAATTTTAAACAAACATAATGGTGTCTTGGCACATTTTTAATTAACCTTTCCATTATGGATGGGACGCCAGTGTCCTCCATTCAAAAAACGATGAATTTTTTTAAGCGATTTTAACCCTTGTGTACCCTATTATCCGATTCTGAACATATGATGAATATGTTCAGAATCCCTTGAGCTAAATATTGTTTTGGAAAATCATTTTTATTTGATGTATGCAGCTTTTTTGACTTTGGAATTTATACCATCTACGATTTTACGGCGTGTAATTTTTTTCTTAAGATCACGGACGTCACCGCAATCAATTAGTTAATAGAGACTGTAGTAGAAGGCAGTGCAAATTTCATGACACCAGAAGTCAAGCTTCGAGAGTTTTATGCTACAGAAAACAGATTTTTCATTCACAATGAAATTTGCTTAATCAATCTTCGGCTTACTCATATAAGCGACTTAATTCGAACCCTTTATGGTTGGTAGGAAGCGACAGGTGACAGGTTACATCATGGTCTACATACTTACCAAACTGTTATTGTACCATGAGGAGTGTGGACAATACTAAACCGCATCCGGCGAAGTCAGAGCCGATGGTAAATGATGCACTAATGGAGACTAATTGAAATCTGCATGACGTGAATGAATTTAGAGAACTAACATTACGGACGTTATGGAAGACTGCCAACCAATTGATAATACTGCCACCAAGCCACGACCAAACTGCACGGACTGTCAAAGCGGCGGAGGCCAATGAAAGTTACGCGTTTGGTGTGTAGGTAAAAAAAGGGAAGGGCGCCGCTGTATGTAGATGTTATTTACAGTAATATGAGTGAACGGTGTTAGCGAAACTTTTGTGTGCGAGATTTAATACTAATAATGGTTAATGGCCCATCTCCCTTTTTTCTATTATCTATGTTACCAACTCTATCAGTTCCATGCTGAACGACACGACGCCGTGCCGGTTGCCATTAGATGACCTCAGCATCCCTATCCTACCAAACGAAGAAGAAAACACTGTTAAACAAATATTGTTTGGGACCAGATCTGCAAACCTTTTCTTCCGCATCTTCATCCCCTCCCCATACTTTCAGCCTCACAATTTAGCCAAATAGAATTTTAACAATAATAATAAATATATATTTCAGCCTTGCATTTTTTACGTTTTTCCATTTGTAATACGAAAACATATGGTTTAACCACACGTACGTATCAGGGATGGCATTTCTACAGCTCAAAAAATAATACCATCGAGAGTAATAAATAAAATGGTGCATGTATTATTGTTATTTATAACGCTATGGTATCGAATTAGATACTAAACAATACCCGTGCAGATCTTTCCAGGAAATAAGGATAGGTTTGCGTCGAGACAATCAAATATAGTTGAACTTACATTGGCAATCAATTACTGATGTAGTATATATACGCACATAGAAAAGGGAATGTGTTATTATTATTAAAACATTATATTCTCGGATTACACAATAAACAATGCCATTTCAAGCAAGCTCAGTTGCTGCGAAAGAAGGATTGGTTTGAGTCAAGCCAATCAAACAGTTATATTAGGATAATTTGCTGGGATATCCACCTGTGATTGGCGAGATACCTGTCTGCCTGTGAGGTGTGCACGGTACATGTGGTGTCCCTGTGAGTTGTACATTCCGACTGAGCTAGCGGAGAGGGGCATACCACGTACTGCGAGCACTGAGGTATCCTCGGATATGTGGTTGGTGAGTATTGCCGATAAAACCGGACGCCAGCCAGGCTGTCTAGAACCTAGACGCTGTCTGCGGAATCTCAGAGCAAGTTTGCTCTGGTAGAATTACGCATGTTTTTCGGAAAACCGAAGCGAATTTTCCGCATTAATTAATGGGAAATTCACGGGAATACCATTCCCTTTTATACTAACGCGGATATTAACCGGGAACTAAATGGGAATTCACCTAAAATTACGATGATTTTTTAAAGATTGTTGAGTGAAAACATGCGCAATACTGCAATATCAATATTGCAGTGCAATAAATTGCAACGTGTCAAACCAAAAGCACTGCATAAAATAAACGTTTCTATTTTGTTATTTTTATTATTATCATTTATTTTTTTAATGATAAACTAATGTTTATAAAACAAGGTTTTATGCATAGCGTAAGGGATAACAAATAATTATAAACAACCCGTTGGCGGCATTTATTTTTACTCGGGAGATATTTTCAATTTGTATTAATATTTCGGGCGACTAATTGTTGCTTATATATAATTATTTGTTTCTATTTTAATTACGAAAGCCGTGTTTGTTTATTTTATTTGATACCACACGAGAACTCCTATTGGTTGCGTTTGTGTTGTGAATTTGTGATACCCCTTGTTTACAATCGAAACTATCTAAATTCTCTGTATTAAATCCTTTTAAAGTGACAATTGTGCGTCGAAAGAGATTACTCTCATCTCGCAAAATACTTTTTAGTATACATTTGTGTATTTTTTCTTTTAAATAAAATTATCCAAAACCTACAAAAAAACATATCCGATAATTTCGTGAATAAAACAGAAACTTTTCGGTAAAACCGATAGTGGATTTCGTAGATACATTCATAGTGATAAACTGTTTAAAGTTATTTGTGCTCAATTAGTGCAAATATAAAAAAAATCGTGATATAAAAACTCGATACGGCGACTTTTGTTTTGATTTACATAGAGCTAGACCGATTGCCCACCTACGAATTTTCAGGCGCAAAGCTGAACAGAACTAATACTTTGTTTCAAACATTGTTTTTTTTTATGTGTCCTTATAAAGTAGTGTTTAATAATGAATCGTCCTAAAAAACGACACATAAGCACCATGATGTCTCCTAGTCCAGAGGATATAGGAGGAAAGTGCGTCACGATTGAGGATGCGGATGAAAACAGCTCGGTTACGTCATCCAAAGGCTCGGACGTCACCGAAGCGGAATATCCTTGCGCTTCAGGAGTAGATGTGCTCAATGAAACCCAAGCACATTTGACAGCTCTTCAACTTGTGTTAGCAGAGAAGCAATCTAAGGTCTCAAAAGACCAGCAGCTGAGGATCGCTAGAAACGTATCGGAAGTTTTCAGATCCGTATCTCAGCTGTTGTTGGAGCGAGAGACGATGCGTGCGGATTTAGCTACAGTTACAGCACAACTTAGAATGGCAGAAATAAAAATACGCCACGAGAAGAGGGAAAAAAGGCACCTTGAGCAAAAAATCATACAATTAGAGTCTGATCTCGGGCCTGTAATGCGGAGAGTGGCAGTGGCAACGGAGGCTACCCTCTCTTTTGCTGACATCGCCCGAAAACAGCCATATGATGCTCACCAACCCCCACCAATCACTCAACAAGGACATCGCGTCGGACCACCAAGACCTGCCGTTTGCATCTTTCCAACGGATGCGGACGCCACAAAGGACAGTGACGGTACGAAAAAAATGATTGAAGATACAATTCGGCCATCTGAACTAGGCGTTCGGGTCACGGGAATAAAAAAAATAAGAAATAAAGGCATCCTGATCAATACGGCAACCACGGGCGAACAACAAAAGCTATTAAATGCACCTTGCTTCGACAACTCGAGCAAACTGAAGGCCCGACTACCGTCAAAGCGTCTACCGAGACTGATATTCTTTAATGTTCCCCGGGACCTGACCGACGAAGATTTTTTAAGGATGGCTCTCACTGGTATTCCCAACGTTGAAGACATTGAAGAAACTATTGCAGGCTGTAAGTAAAGTCACCTGGCTGGTGCTCGCACAGGTAACGCTTGTCACCGTATCTACGCAGTACCCGCTACCGTACGTAAATTTCTAGTCGAGCAAGAGAAAGTATTTATAAGCTGGACTATTTGCCGCGTCCGAGATTTTATTGGCCTTACTGTCTGCACCAAATGCTACATGATTGGTCACTCATACAAGTATTGCAGAGATACCAAACCCAAATGTGGACATTGTGCTCAACAGAATCATACTGGTGAGTCCTGCCCAAATTCCACCATCAAACCAGTTTGCGCGACATGCACCAGATTTGGTAAGCCTGCTGATCACTCAACTGGAGATAGGGACAACTGCCCGACCTACATCGCTGCACTCAAGAACGACCTTGCAACTATAGATTATGGAGTGTAACATACATGAGCATAAGTGCCTCACCATCGAGAATTATAATCCCGTGACGAACTGTCTACGAATAATGTATATGAACGCGAGAAGCATCCGTAATAAGTTTGATGAGATCGAAGAAAAAGTAAGAAGTTCGCGGTACATTGTACACGTGCTCGTCATTACGGAAACGTGGCTTAAGATTGGAGAGGAAAAGTTTTACTCCCTGAATGGTTACAAAAGTGTTTTTGCTTCTCGCCCCAACGAAGGAGGAGGCGGCGTAGCAATATATGTGATTGATACTATGAAGTGTGCAATTATTGAAAATTTCTCAAATGAAAATTCCTTTTTAGGTATAACGCTTAGTAGCAGTGATAGGAAACCAGTTAACATCTATGCTATCTATCGAAAACCCAACACAAATATGCAGGATTTTCTAATACATCTAGAAAAAATACTGAACGAAAGTAGACAAGATACATTAATATTCGGAGACTTTAACATTGACATATCCATATCCACACACTCTTCATTAAATTTTTGCAACATCTTACAATCTTACAATCTTACAATTTTTCAATACATAACAAAACATTTCCCACGAGAGTCACTGATACAAGCTGCACCTTAATAGATCACATCTTATCAAATAGGCAAAACATTCAGACTACTATATCGAATATTGATGATCCACTTAGTGACCATAATATACTTATTGTTGATTATAAGAACAACTTAAAAAAATAATTTAATAATAGAACCAAATCCCGGATTACGAGACCTATCATCAACAGTATGTCAGTAAAATCCTATCTTCTTGATAACAATTTCACGATCAACTTAAGCAACTCAGAAGACCCTTTTAAAAGTTTCAATTATCACATTAAAAAGGCAATAGAATCAGGTACAACTACACCAAAAACAGGATTAAGAAGTCGGGTACAACTGAATACTCCGTGGTTTGATTCCAAATTAAATACATTAATCAAAGAACGAAACCAGATTCACAAGCAGTGGAAACAAGACCCTGGTAATCTTACTCTTGTAACACTTAAAAAGAGATTGAGAAATACCATTACTAATTATAGGCGAAATTTAAAACACAAATATTATGCGAACAGCTTTCAACAAAACCAAAATAACCCCACTAAAACCTGGAAAATCATAAACTCTATTCTATCAAACCGAACACATAAACCAACTAACGAAATAGAATCCCTCGTGGTAAATGACTGCGTAATTAAGGATCCGAGTCAAATAGCATCCGCAATTAATGAGTTTTTTCTCTCAATAGGAAAAAAGCTAGCAGCTACCATTCCGTCATTCCCGGATGACTGTAATACCGTATTTGTGGAACCGAAGGCTTGCCAATCCTTGTACATGGCTAGGACAAACAAAGATGAGGTACTGAGGATCATCTCTAAAACTAAGCTGAAAGCAGCACCGGGACTCGATGGAGTAACACCATCAGTTCTTAAGACTTGTAAAGAAGAATTAGCGGGTCACCTTACAGAACTTTTTAATTGGTCACTGTCCTCGGGAAAGTTTCCAAATGAATTAAAGTTAGCGAAGATAATACCTATACACAAAGGAGACTGTAAAGCATGTATCTCTAACTACCGTCCTATATCACTTCTATCGGTTTTTTCAAAAGTATTTGAGACCATAATCAAAGATAGACTCCTAAAATACATATCTGCGAATAATATCCTTACACCACAACAATATGGCTTTCGGAAAAATTCTAGTACTCAATGTGCCGCCTTTGATTTTATCTCCAACCTTCAACAGTATATAGACCAGGGTGAATATGTGGCAGCCATATTTATAGATCTCAAAAAAGCCTTTGATACGGTCGATCATGAAATACTCTTAAAGAAATTGGAATATTTGGGAATTGTTGGGAAGCCCCTAAATCTCCTCCGAAGCTACTTAGATGATTTTGTCTTGTTGAAGTCAAAGGTGTCTCGAGTGGCTTAGGTAAAATCACATGTGGAGTGCCACAGGGATCAATTCTTGGGCCTCTGCTTTTCTTGCTATATGTCAATGACATAACTAAATGTGGTATCTCTGGAAACCTCCAACTTTATGCGGATGACACTGTAATCTATTATCACAGTACAAGCCTGAGTGACCTGGAGTCTCAAATGAATGTAGATGTCTCAATTCTAGCTAATTGGCTGCGTATTAATAAATTGAGCCTCAATATAAAAAAAACGCACTACCTAAATTTCGGTAATAAGGATTATGCGCCCATGAATATCACACTTGGAACTGAGAAGCTCCAAAATATAGAAGTCACGAAATATTTAGGGCTATTAATAGACTCTAAACTTTCGTGGAATTCCCATGTTGAGCATGTGAAATCTAAAATATCCCCAATAACCGGCGTACTGTACCGACTCCAAGGTCTTCTCTCTACATCTCTACTAAGGGCCACATACTATGCGATGATTCACTCCCATCTGAGTTATTTGGTTAGTATCTGGGGCACTATTACTAAAAAACAAATATCAGAAATACAAGTGATTCAAAATCGAGCAATAAGGAATATCTACCGTCTACCGTGGGATACACATATCAAAGATATATATTTAAAGACAAACATACTTCCTTTTACGGTTCTACCTAAATACAATATCACTTGTACAATATTACAAATCATACATAGATCCTCACACACTAACATCAAACCAGCATTTAATTCTGACATACACCAGCACAAAACACGGTCCCAAAATCTAATACACCTAGTATCGTCTACCCACACAACAAAATTTGGTATTAACTCATTACAATATATTGCATATAGATAATACAATGCATTACCTAATGAAATAAATCAATCAGTAACTAACAAAAAAATATTTGTTAAAACGCTTAAAGATTATTTCCTGAAAATGTTTTTAAACCAGTGAATTTTCGCTCGCTTTCATGTGTTGGTTTACTATGTTTCATGTGTATAGATGTCTCTCAGTATTTCTAAAATCTCTATTCTTAACAATGTATTTTTCCTTTTTTATTTATTTTTCTTTTCCTTTTCAATATGTTGTATTTTTTTAAAAGTGTAATATCCTTGTAAAATGTATTTTATGTGTCTGTACTTCCCGTAATGAGTTTTATCTCAACTCATTGGGAATAATGTGTTACTTACCATGTTTTTTGTAATACATTATAAATAAATAAAAAAATAAAAAAATAAAAACTCCGCTCGGAATCAGTAAATCTAAGGCATTTTTTCTGATACCGCACGAGAGTTCCGCTCGGAATCAGTGAATCTAAGGTATTTTTTCTGATACCGCACGTGAGTTCCGCTCGGAATCAGTGAATCTAAGGCATTTTTTTCCGATGCCGCACGAGAGTTCCGCTCGGAGTGAATCTAAGGAATTTTTTTATTAACTCCACACAGAAGGCCCTGATTTCCCTGATGACCTATGTCACCTTTGGGGTGTTTTGTGGAGGATCTATTTTAGGAAAGAAAGGAGTGAACCTGAGTCTTGAAGAATCCCATGTTGTAGAGGAATGAAACACAGAGACAGGCAAATAGTTTCACAACCGAACTAAGCATTTGTACCTACCCATTTGGGAATGTTGTGAAGTTGAAATAACTTTTTGAGGTGAAGTGGAAGGTTTTAAAATACCTGGCTAAACTAAGCATAGCAACGAAGTAACGCTTAAAGTCTGTATATTTTTAATTTCTAATAAATATAATTCACCGTCTTCAGCATTATCTCATTACTAAACAAAAATATTAAAATGTAACGAGGTAGGAAGACTTTTTATTGTAAATTATTTGTTTTATGTTACGCGTTTGATTCAATTTCTGTGCATTTTTGATATTTAATTTATTTATTATATTTGCTTATAGACGTTATATATAATACGAACTGAAAACGCTAGAAATGAACGAAGAGAATGGTAGGTACCTAGCTACAAATTAGCTACACCTGAATAAAGCAATGACAGAGTGCAAAAAAACTTAAGTCAGTAAAATTGTGATATTAAACATTATTTTGATGTATCAGAATATATTATATTATTGGTCCGTGCTCAACGTTACCTGGCATTCAAAATGTTACATAGTATTGTAATATTGAAAATAATCGGGTCTCACGCATTATGGAAAATTATTCTTATATATATATCAAATAAAAAAAATTGTTCACGTTATAAACATAGTTGAAATATCTAAAACATAAATCTTTTTAAAACCAGGTGAAAATTAAATGCGCATCATTTGTGGGGAAACTGAATGACCGTAATATAAGCTCAAATAGTTTTGCTCTTAAACATTGATAGGTTGAAGTTAGTCTCATACGAGAGCTATAAATACTCTCATATGTGGGCTTATTTTACCATATCGCTTCCATTGGAATTAAATGGCGAGCGATATGGTGAAATAGGCCAAACCCACAAATATTAAGAGAATACAGCTCTCGTGTGAGACCAGCATTAAGAATATTTTTTTACTGTTCAGGAAACAAAAATGATTGAATTAGATTTGCATACAGGTAATTCGATTACCATTATAGGAATAATTAATAGTTAATACCGGCGAGTTACACAGTCGTGCGACATTATTGGATTTCGTCAAAGATATTATAAGAACGATTTCGTACTCAAAAAAATATTTACGAAATTTTAGTTTATGTTATAACTCATGTTACTCTCGTAGCTAGACCAAACTTTTTATTCTATTCTCTTATTTATCTATTTTAAAGTCTTTCTGTTGCATTTGCGTTGATGTCTATTTAAATGGCTTCTTTGTTTACCTTGAAGTAGAAAATGAATCTTGGGTACGTTTGAAGCAACTTGTCGGAGGATGATTGCAACGTTTCAATCTTTCACATGTTTCAATGATCCACATTGAGAGAAAATTTCAAAATTAAAGAGAAAGCTTCGAAAATAGGTCAGATATTCAAATCATTACTTCTTCCCACAATATGTACTTCTATAATTTTAAATATAGTTGACGAAGTCGATCCTATTTGACCACGTTCGAAATCACACGACCTCACTAGACCATATCCAACCTCATTGAATCAAATTTGAACCCTCACGTCACGGATGGGCCAAATCCAAATACTTAACGCAGTCCTGAAGGTGACGCAGCGGCAATTTAAAGCTCAGAGACTACACAGTTCAGTTCTGATGCAGTACTTGAAGCAGCTGTTCCATCTATTTGACAAGCTCGGTAAGTTCGCAGCCAATTTCTGCTATAGAATCTGAAACAGTTGTTCCATCTACTCAGAGAGGCTTAATGACTGGTGGGTTTAACGAATAATATACTATCTTTACGTACAGCTTCTGATCCTCTTGAGATTAACATGACTGACCCTCAGAAATCATTTTCACAGAATTATGTTTATGAATTACCTGTCAATTTTAGTACGGGTATCAATTATTACAACTTGTCCGTACCTTCAACAAGTAAAACGTTTATTCCAGAAAGCGTGCGACCATTCCTGAAAGCGCTACAAAAGAAAATAACTGCCAGAGGTTTAAAGAAGAAGATGAGGTCCACTATTTACACAGACACTCCGGAAAAAGAAAATATAAGAAGAAACCGATTCAATAGAAATAATAAAATGCCAGCACGATAAAAAATAAGTCGAAGAATACGAAGAAATAACTCTTCGAGATCTAATAAAAATGCTAATTGTTTATTATGTGGTGAAGAATATAATTCTAATAGGCCAGGTGAAATTTGGGTCCACACATTATGTAAACTTTGGGCTCATGAAGAGTGCACGATACAAGAATTAGAATGTACCATGATTGTGAATTTCAATAATTATTGTTGATGTATCTTGAGTCTGATAATTTTATAAATAGGTATGTTTAATATGAGTTGACCTGATTTTAGATAATCCATCGTTCGGTAATGTTGATTTTTATAATGTACCCTAAGAAGTAGGTAGGTACCCCTTTGTTTTGGTGCCATTATTTACACATAGGTGTTTAATTCGTTTCATTTAAGTGTTGACTGAATTTTGTTGTGATTGTAATGATACTTCCTGTATTAGGTACTAGGTACTAGCTGCTGATTGTTTCATTTTAAGGCGATGCACTACTTAGTAATTTAAAATCGTGACTTTTTGATTTGAAAATTTGGTCACCTAGAAATGTTTCAGATGCTTTAATTAAATACTGCGAGTAGAATACATCCTGGCCTTTGAAATAATCGAGTTTTTTTTACATATTAGTCTTTTTATAAGCCCAGAAAAAAATAATGTATATGCCTACGATAACTGCTTTAAAGTTCAAAATCTCCTACTTACGAACCCATTTTCGGTAATGGTTTTATTGTATAATGTGGCAAATTAAGTTATTCAATTTATTATCATCAAACATTCAAATATTTATGCCTGAACATCCACAAAATAAAATAAAAGGCACTTTTGGACTTTTTTTTTTCTTGCATAAATTTCCACCTGGATGGTATGAAGCGGGAATTTAAGCCTTATCGCATCTACGTAAGGTGTGTTATTGATAGCGGCTCGATTCAAAATATTACACGACGTAGTGCATCGCCTTAATACATAGGTAGATACTATTGACTTGTTTAATAGATCACTATCATCCATTTTAACTTTTTTAATAGGTACTATTTACTTGTTTAATAGATCATTATGATCCCTTAACCGATCTTTTTGATTTGTTTTGTTTTTTACGCCCTTTGTTTTAGTGCCTTTCTTTACAAATAGGTGTTTTAATGGTATCGTTTAAGTATTTTAGCATTTTTTTCTAGATGATAAGAGGTTACAAATAATTATAATGATACTAATGGTATTAGGTACCTACCAACCTACCTACCGATTTTTTTCTTAAAATAGATACTTTTTACTTGTTTAATGGACCATTATGATCCCTTAACCGATAATTTTAAATTATTTTGTTTATATAACAATACGATAATTGGTAATATGATCATCACAAACCACAAATTCAAAGATTTTCATAACATTTTCAATTTTTAATTTCTTTGTTATTGGATTTTACACAGAGAAAATGCTCTAAGGTCAGAGGTAAATTCAACATCGTCATGATTGAATCAGTGTCATGATTAAAACAAGCACTTTCGCAAGAAAATAAAAACTTATTTTTATTGCCGCTTTATTTTGCTCCAGAAAAATATCGAGGTAAAACTATGTTGATTTTGCCAAATACTCAAAGTTAGTATAATTAAAAGCACTTAAACATAAACAATAACACATATTTATACAGATGTTTCATTCAACACAATTATGTTTATAGTTTTATTTTTATTTTTTGTGACATGTTTAATCACTATTCACGATCTCATTCAGTATTGTTATAGTAGTGAAAATGTTTAACACTGGTTAAACTTACTCCAGTTATTCCAAAGAATTTTTTGAACGTTTCGAAAATCCCACATACTGCTTCTATCGTCCACACTGTGAGATCAATTGAACCACATGTCCGCATCTTCTTTAAGTGGTTATTGTAACTTACCGGTACGAGTTGTCACTACCTAACAAATTTTATTTGGGAACTAGATAGATTATACTTATCGAATTCATCTAGCATTAACTTATTATCTGTTAATATAAAAGATACTCCATTACACATAGTTAAAGTAAAATTGTTTCATCGTTCCCCAGTCCACCCAACATTATCAATTTGCCTATTTCACGTCAGAAACTCGGGTATATTCGATTAAATATTTAACTAACTAACAAGTGATCAGGCTACCAGAAACATTTTTAGGTTCGTGCAAAATTCGTCATATAAAGATAAATGACCTTTCGATCTAGAAGGTCTGACATTCGGAGTCGTTTAATTCATTTCCGGTGAGGTAACGAAGGGTATATTAGGAAATTAAATGCAGCATTCTTGGATGACCATTGACTCACTCTCCTACATGGGAGACAAAGCGTTCAATTTCTATTTGGGACAATGACATCAATGACGTTCCGGTAATTTTTTTTTTTTCAATATATAAGTAGGTAACTAAAAATATTATAAAAGGTCTCCAAAATATTGACCTCAAATTAAACCATAAAAAAGAAAATCTCATTTCTGAAGCATCTAAAATTCTTTAAGGCGAAGCTTAAATTAAATTAATCTTTATTACGAATTGGTGTACATTATGAATACCAAAAAATATGTTTTAGATAAATTGAAGGTTTTCCTATCGCTTAGCTGGAGTAGAATACAAATACAAAATTAAATTACTCAATAAAAAATATAAATGCAAACTACTAAAAAATGTATTTTTTCAATTGAAATGTATGAACGCATAAAGGAAACAACTTTTAAAAATTATAGTATTATAGCTTAGATTATCTGTAACAGTTTCACTTGATTAAATTTTTTGCTTTCTTATAAAATTATTTACAAAATAAATAAAAACCAGTTTTTTGCTTGAAATCGAACGTTTCTAGTCTCCGTTTGTCAAGCGATTTTAATGCCTATTACCTACGATATACGGTATTCCAAGAATATACACATTTTTGGCTTGTAGCTTCCTCTTAAAAGTAAACTTTGGCGCCATAAAGTTTTCGCTGCTTTTCCATTTTCATCATATTTCCATCGTTTGCCGTGGAGTTTATAAATCAATGACTCAATGAATGAATAAAGAGAGGAAGTGCCCTAATAATACAGATGACTTATTAGCACCGCATAGTTGCACTCCTCTCTTGCCATCTCGCATCAGTGTTAGACAGAGGCTAAAATCACATCGCCTATGTTCTTTTTTTTTAAAACCACATTGTCAAATTCCAATTGTTTGTCCAGTACCTATTACATGTAGACGCCATTGTTCACAGCCCATGTTTTAACTGTCAGTTGGCTAATTATGAAATATTAGCTTAAAAACAATCCAAAGTTTATATAATAAACATTCAGATGCCGCAGTGTTCAGCAAACGATTATAACAGATTTTAAAATAAAAAGGCAGAAATATCATTTTCAGCCAAGTGAATTATATGGAAGCATTCCTGTCGAAAAAAAACAATTTATTTGATCGTTTAGACATGTTTTAGCGTATGATATTTAAGTATGTTATTAGTTAATATTGTATTCACAGAGAAGCATATTCTCTATGACAATAAAACCGCAAAATGTATCTTTCATTAATTTAACGTGCGGCCGTCATACAAATATTGGCATTGCACAATGAAAATGTAGAGGCTCAGCGAAAATGCGGTATGGCCCGGGTGCTAATATTTTTTTGGTTTTACAATCTATTTTTAATTATATCAAAGATAATATTTATCATAACACCTTTTTATTTATATTCGTAGAAATATTTGTTCAGCACCATTCGATGATTTATCATATACCAGCAATCAATATTTAAGACCGTTGTGAAAGGGGTTAAGTTTGAAAAATGAAATCATTTTCGTTTCTTTATTACACTTTAAGGATGGAATATTATTTAATCACTATTTTTGCTGAAAGTTCCTACTCAAGTTGCTTTACGATTTATTTTGTTTAGTACCTACCTAACTTCCATTTTCATAGGTATATGCATAAAATATTTGTGATATAGTACACTTTTCAGGTTTCTAAGTGGTGCCCGTTGAATCAAATGTTTTTGCTTCAAAGCTTTTGCGACCTGAGGGTTGGAAGTCAACCAAGAACTCTTCTGTGTTCAAAAAAAATTGAGGAAGGTTTCGGCAACACAACATCACACGTCGGTATAATTATGTTAGGTTAGGTTAGGAAAAAATAAATTTAAAGTACTTATTACGTATCAACATTTTGAAAATTTATTATTATTTCCTTGATACTACTTGAGCCCTATGCTTGCCAGAAAAAAATTATTATACTTAAATATAGTATTGTACAAACAAAAATGTGTTTGTATTTAAATAGAATGGGTTATGATGAGTGAGAAATAATTGTTGTAAAACGTAAATAAACGTCGAGCCAATGAATAATAACCATGGAAACGGTCTGGTGTTGCCATCATCTTGGCAGCCATTTTTGTGCTACCGTTCGGACAGAATTTTTTATTTGTATACCAGGTCCTCTCTTATGTATTTTATTTAGTCGTTGATAATTATTCACCTTTTTGACAAAAAAGACAAGACGTCATATTTAGGCATTAAGTTATGTAATGAGGGTAAACTACTAAGTCAATTGTCTAATTATTACATTTATTAAAAATACTTGAAATTTTTTATTCTGTTTATTGGCGTACATTTTTAAATAGTAAGAAAGAGTGGCGGTTCGTGGCCTAACTCATTGAGAGTTCATTCAGAGGTTAAAAGGGAAAAAAACTCAGATCAAAACATCCTATATTGGTCTTTTGCATATTATATATTTTTTCCAAAATCTAAAGGAATTTAATACCATATTTGTAATAAGCATTTACTTTGTGGCTCGTCATAATTAACAATAAAAGATATAAATTTGTTTTAGACCACTTTAATTTTAATTGTTCACCCTTCCTTCGTCAGGAGAATGTTAAAACTGTATTTTCCTGACGAAGGAAGGGTGCTTCCGAAACCGGTAGAGTACAATTAAAATTAAAGTGGTCTAAAACAAATTTATATCTTTTATTGAAAATTTAATACCACTTCATAAGAGATTAGCGACTTAGCAACAACATTTCAGCAATTTATTACAACATCTGTGAATAAAGAATATAATGTACGTTACAAAAAATAGTTTTTAATGTGAAAACCACAATGTGCACAACAAACTATTCGTTTTTTTAAAACAAAAAAAGGAACATATTCAGCTATTTTAACTTATTTTAGTATTTAACAATTAATAATAACACCTTGAAATACGATAATCGCTAAATAATTTATAAATCATCATAAACTTCGTAGTTGCTGCGCACTCAGGCAGCTAGAAGATTGCCAAGGTTTGCATGTCTACTGCTCTGGCACCACTAGTATGTTTTGTATGAACCTGAAATGTGATGGAAGGTCCCGTAGGTGCTGATATTCAAAACGCACCTATGAGGTTTGGGATTCATTCAGTAGGTACGAGTATCATTCGGGCGGGTGGAATTGTTAGAACGGAATTTGAATGGCGCATTGTTTTAAGTTTGATAAAAGTATTACACAAGTTTGTCTTATTTCCTCATTTTTTTGGGAGTTGCATAAACTTACTGTAGAGAAAACTGCCACTGGTAAGAACGGCAAGTTCAAGGGGCGGCAAATACAGCGATCTCATACTCATTCTCATTAATAATTACATCATTATGAATGTCATAACATTTATTGCAAGCATTGTCTCGCAATTATTATTTTAATCATCCTAAACAACGCCATCTATAGATATCTGAGGGAGTCAGATTGTACTGACTCCCTCAGATATCTATAGATGGCGTTGTTTAGGATGATTAAAATAATAATTGCGAGACAATGCTTGCAATAAATGTTATGACATTCATAATGATGTAATTATTAATGAGAATGAGTATGAGATCGCGTACAGGGGAATCTTAGTCCCTCGTGGTATCTCGCACTGTAAAAAAGACACTTGGTAGGGGGCGGCATAGTCGGTTTTGCACGCGTGCGTTCAGGCGGTTAGCGGCTGCCCTGGACTAAGAACCCATGCCAAAGGCAATAATATTTTCAAAAAGAACAGGCGAATTAAATAAAAGTGCGTATTCCACTTCTACGAAATCAAAATTATTAAATTATATTAAAAAAAAACAAACTGATTTGAAATTTAAGCAGAATTGCGAATACCACACATTAGTTTCATTCTTTACATTAGCTCCACACAGGAGGCTCTGAAGAAAATAATTCCCTTCAGGGCCTATGTCATATTTGGGGACGCTCTTTGGACGGGAGTGATAGACATATGGATCCATCCCTCCCACTGGGGTGCAAAATGATGGGTCTATGAGTCCGATTGTAGAGGTCAAAAGGTCCCTCAACCAGTCTCTCCCTATCCGGCCTACCACGCAGTTGGTGGGCTACAGATGCGTCTGCCCCTGCTAAGTCACTAAACATAGTGAACTATTTGAAGTGACCTATGGCAGAGGTGTTGGTTATCCAATAGATGGTTCCCGAGGCGTCGGTACCCGTACCCGTCTCTCAAATTGAAAATTGCTGAATAACCTTGGAGCCTGTGGAACTATGGCATCCCAACTGCAACTCCAACTGGAATAATTAACGGAAGCGAAGTGACTAAAATTAAAATTAGTTTCAACACTCACAAAGACACGGAAAAGCGTCGCAGGCGAATTTTCTCCACAATCGATGTAGGTATGTGGTGTGGGTGAAGGGAGTGGAATATGAATGATTTGCATTCACAAACCAAAACAAAGTGCAAACCCAATAATTGCTTTCCCCAACAATATTTAGACGAACATCCATTAGTATTTTCTTGAACGATAATATTTTAGTATTGTTTAAAACGGAAGCTTTTAAAACATCAGATTAACCGGTTAATGGCCGAGTGGATAACGCGTCGCGAGTTCAACCCATTGCTAGATAAGTCCTCCATCATTGCACAAGTAACATTTTACACTCCCATAAAAACTATTTTTTCCAAGTTCTGCGTCTAAATGTGTATCATTTTGGCACCTAGCCGGGGCCTCCTGTGGATAATATGATGTATTATTTTCCAAGTCTTATATCCTCAATATGTACTATTTTCATAGCATTGCCAGAGATGAATTTATGTTTTCTTAAAATGAACTTTTTTATCGAGGCCTACTTTGTGGGATGAATTTTTTTTAAATAAATAAAAAGCGGACACTGGCCGGGCGAGAACTGTTGCTGAGCGAAAGCTGTTTTCTTTGGAGGAATTATGCCTTATGAGTAACGGGTGCAAATTATTTGTCGTGTGTTTTTCGAGATCCTTTTTCCACATCTACCTATACCTATATGAGAATTGTCTTGATGTATTCAAGATCAAATTATGCTATTCATCATGATGCTCACATCTCTTCTAAACACAAACGTTCGCTTCTACAAAGTGTTGAGGGACGTACTTGACTTACTTTAACCAGTGATTCCTGATATTACTTGGTGTGAAAAATTAAAATAAAATGTTGGTCTTCGGTGACTTTTTTTTCACAGGAATGACTGGTTAAAGTAAGCCAAATATGTCCCTTAACCCCTCCAGTGTTTGAGGGTCATATATGACCAGTTGTCCATATTTTATAAAAGTATTTTTATCTTTTTTTCAATCATGCGCATAAACATATTTTTTTGACGTTAGAAAGAGAAATAATAATTCTTTCCATTTTATCTCAAATCTGAATTCCATTAATTAATAATCCTAAAAATAGCATATATGAAAAACTCATATTTCGCGCCGCTATCTTAGCAATCGGCTTAATTTTTAAAATTATTTCTTATTATTTATTATATGAACGAGATAAAAGTGAAGGTACAGTTTTCTTAAAAATTTCCCAAACAAAACGAATGTGTTTTCGAAATATCGAGCTCTCCAATTTTTCTATGATTGGAGTAAAAAAATAAGTAAAAATGCTGTTAGCGTTTTCGACAACATTTTTCACGTTTGATATTAAAAAGTTATTATTTATAAATAGTAATGTTTATTTTATACACCGGAAAGATAATGTTATCTAGTTTTAGTATTTATTTTTACGAAAAATTAAAAAATTAGATGCATATAGCGCATTTGAAATACACAGAAAACATTGCAAACTCAACAAATGTGATGAAAGTACTTAAGGGATAACACCGTGTATAGAACAGGAAGCAAACAATGTTAATATTATTAATTACATAGAGATATGTATAACGTAATGTAAATCACATTCTATTTTGTAAACTGGCATTTTTAAACTGTATAAAAAAGTCTCCGTACTGACATACAAAATATAAGCGTTCACTTTTAATTTATTCTTGGTCTCTGCGTTATCTACGCTATATATTTTTGCTTGCTGCACCGTACATCCACACCGTAAATTTTTGGTCTCCGCACCGTATATCCACACCGTATATCCACACCGTATATCCACACCGTATATTTTGGACTACCACTGTGATCACATATATATTTCATAATTAGTTTTCGTCTTCATACTCGTATTTTTAATAAAAGTCTACTTATATTTATAACATGGGCAAGAATTCCGTATTTCGTGACAGTTGGGAAAATTACTCTACATATTAGAAAATACAGTGTGCATTTTATTGATACAAAAAATAGTAAACGATGACGAGATGTTAGAAGAATTTAAAAAGAAAAATAAACGTGAATCATGAATCATGCAATATACCTACAATTATGTTTTACAGTAAACAAACAATGACACGATGTTGAAGGAATTTGAAAGAAAAATGTACAACATCGACGAAAAGCACGGCCACGGGTGTAGTAATGTGATAGACTTAGATTATGTACATGGAAAATATCACGTAGGTAGATAAGTAAAATCTCCACGTACTTATTACAGTTTGACAATAAAATGTAGAATATTTGTCATTATTCTGCATCACGCCCCACTATCGTCCCCCGCCATCGTTGAACACCATAGCATGCTTTTCCCCTCACTCCACACGCATCGATATATGTATAACTATCCGTGTCCGTGCCAACTCCCATGGACTTTAATTATTTATAAACGCCTTTCAAAGGGGCTTTTACATGAAAAGTTTAAAAAATTATAATATAAATGTATGAACGCGTAAAGGAAATCTTTAAAAAAATACAGCATTATAGCTTAATATTATCTGTGACAGTTTCACTTGATTAACTTTTTTGCTTTCTTATAAAATTATTTACAAAATAAATAAAAACCAGTTTGACTATCAAATGCATCATTTAGATTTTTATATAGAAGTACCAAGTCAGTGAAAATCCTTCTGTTAAATTACAGCATATTTATATAGAAGTACCAAGTCCGTGAAAATCTTTCTGTTAAATTACAGCATATTTATATAGAAGTACAAAGTCAGTGAAAATCCTTCTGTTAAATTACAGCATATTTATATCATTTGAAAGATTGTTGCAGTTCAACAAGTGTTACCGTGATTTATTTTTGGGTTATTACGCCGCAGGGTGTTCTCAAATGGTGTTTTTTGAGGATATGGTATGTTTATAAGTAAACCGTTTGGTATTTTTTTTTAAAAAAATTACATTCCTCCTAGATAAATGTAGCATTAAGGATAACAAAATTGGGTTCCTGATAAGGTTAAGGTAGTGAAAAAATGTGAAATACGGATATCATGTTATTTTAGTGTTTGATTATCGTAGCATTAAGAAAAAAAAGTTTTTTAAATTAAGGTTTCAATACTGGAACACTGAAATACCTACGGTAAATTTGTATATGTTTTTTATAATTTGTTTACGCATTATGTTATGAATGGGGTAGCAAAGGTAAAAATAGGTTCATAAAAATAAGGTGTAGGTGTAGGTACTAAATTGAACACAACAATTGTTCATACAAATAAGGTGCACGTACTAAATTTGAACACAACAATTGTTCATAAAAATAAGGTGTAGGTACTAAATTGAAATTGAAACAACTCTCACCAAAACAATGCTCATGAATGTGATACTATTATATGAACAATTGTTGTGTTCAAATATTATTTAAAGATTCGTTTCCAATATTTATTTATTTCTTTTTGTAACAGTACAAAAAATTTGTCCTTACTGGGGTTGCTGGAGTAGCTGTGATACGTTCACATGGTTTTAAATATAAATTAAGTCATTTTGTTTAAGTACACTAAAATAATTTAAAATATAATATACTTTTATAATTTAAAATATAAAATGTTTTGATAATTTTAATAGTTAACGAATACTTAAATATATATTGTAGGTATGGAAAAATATTTACAAAATATATTCTAGAAATTGACGTAAGATATTTAAGAAAACATAAAGGACTGAATAATGATGTAGATTGAATTTATGTATGAAGAGATAGCACATACAAGATGTATAAAAGACAAAGAATTATTAAGTTACTAGCTGGTCTCCGCCATGCGTTGCTGTGGTTCAGTCTGTCTGTGCAGATAGAGAAACAATAGCGTCAGTTGCTTTTATGGCCAACAGATGGCTCTGTTTAAAAAAAAACACGTTTTACCTGTCACAAGTGATATCTATATAATATAGGTTTACAAAAACACACGCGTATTCGAACGAAATAAACGTTGTGTCAAAATTTCAAAGCAATCAGTGAAGAACTGTCGAAGATTTAAGTTTTTGAACAACCGAACATTTACATTTTTATTTATATGGATTATTTCTTTTTAATAACCATATTTGGTTAACACATATTATGTATGATACGTTAATTTCCTGGACCGCATTGAACGAAGACCTTCATCCAAGTAAAAAAAATATCTTTGATTCATTTTTATTATCATGTTCAAAACTAAAAAAAATGGTCCAGTACCTTACTAAAAACATTTTTAGAAAGAAAGTATAGAAATATATGTAAATACTAAAAGAAAATGGACATTAATAATAATAATTTATATTCATCACACAGGTCTCTGAAGTGCTCCAAAAATAAATTAAAATTATTTTTGGAAAAAATTTACATAAAAAAAAACTTACTTAAAACCTCTTACTACAGTAGATATTACATATTTTCTATGTATTGGTTTCCTGGAGCATCCAGGTGGACAAACTATATTTTAGTTTAAAAAATGTATAAAGTTATTTTTCTCTTTATTTTGGAGACGGTAAAAAATCCATAAGGTGTGAAACATTTATTTTTTTAAATTACACAGTAATGTAGAAAACATATGCGTAATAAAAGCTAAAATATAATTATTACATTTAAAATAATTCTAAATAAACCCAAAAACTAATTTAAAATTTAAACTACCTACTTTAAATTTAATTCATATAAAATAATATATTTTAAATTTGCGGCACATTCCAGACTGAAAGATACTCTCAGTATCGCCTTGGTTTAATACCACCATTCAGAATTGAAACTTTGTTTGAAATGGCTTTGGTCGTGTTTGGTGAACAAATCTGAATAACCAGGTACTTCCCAACCTTCCTTTTTCCCATCTCCTCCCCCTTTTCACTACCTTCAGCCTCACAACATACCTCAATTGGGGATGCTCAACTGGAATAGTCTCACTGGGTGGTTGAGACTAATCTAAACGAAACATGACACAGAACAAGACTCAGAAAAATAAAACGATAACGGTCATAACTAGGAATCGAACCCAGGATATCTTACCGGGAAACGCGTCTTAAACCACTCGACCATTGGGGCCTATTTATTAAGCGTCATATTTGTCGTCATACTTTTCTTGGGGAAAATTTGTGCTTGTAAAAACCCTAATTGAAA